>NC_092530.1:25448784-28129105 GCF_037038585.1 Patagioenas fasciata
CAAAGGGATGTACTGTGGAACCACTTTGAACAATCATCTCTCCATCTTAGTTACACTGCTAGCCATGTCTGAGTTAACGTTTTACACTTTTTTCTCATGTTTCTTAAGACCATCTCTTTTTAGTCATTAGCACAGATTGATTCCATCAACATTTCCCCAATCATTTTGAACTTCAGAATATGTATTGCCCAGAAAGCAATATGCCCTGTGCTGTTCTCTCAGTTGTCAATGCTTGATTCCTTCTTTAGCTGGATTCCATATATGGATGTCACTGCTTTAGTTTTCAAAATTAATCATGCTGGGTAGGTGAAAGCGAATTAAATTGGGTATTTCCCAAAGGTCAAACATATTTTTGAGCAGAAAATCTGTATATTGCAGGTCCTGTGCTGTGTCCCTGGCATAGTACTGTTGCTCTACTAGTAAATCCTGAAAGCAGTTGTGGCTCTTGAGATTGAACAATTTAAATAAGCTGGTAGTTTGAGCATCCTGCTGGTCCTTCTAATTTGTCTGTTTGCATTACCCAGGTTGTGATAATTTCTGTAGCTTTTCAGTTTAGCTCAGATGAGCGCTAGTGTAGGATGGTTTGCAAAATTCTGCAGAAGACGTTCCCGAGAGAAGACCCGAAAGAATGAACTGGAGCGTGGGAGCACAGCTGTCCTGCCGCCAGCGTTACGTGTCTCACTTTCAGACGTGGGGAGCAATCAGGGCTGTTGACCCTGTGGATGCTGAGTTCCAGCGAGCTTTTACTGCCCTGGTCCAAAACTGACTTAAATGGGAGCAACATTACCATCCCTATGGATTAAACATATTGCAACAGGTAATAAATTGAGGTGAACTTGACTGTGGAGGGCCACACAACCCTGATGAGTTCACTGGGACTCTGGTGAGTGCACCGTACAGGACTGCTCAGGCTTGGTTCTAAGTGACGGCAAGTCAGAACTGCTCAGAACCTACGAATATCTCTTAGGTTTTCCATAAACTGGCATCTTGGGTGCAACACTGAAGTCCCTGTGGCTCAAGTGCCCACGTGAAGTGTTGAGGACACGGGTGGGTGCTGAAGCCTCACTCTGCACCCTGCCCAGCAGCCTAAATGTTGAACCTGACTCTCCCACAGCTCAGGTCCTGAGCCCATGCACAGCACCCGGCTGGGCCAGGAGGCCTCCAAGGGGGCAGCAGCACCAGCAAACTGGAACCAAACATATTGATCAAACAGCATCATACACACCATGTTTTATTATCAACATCAGAGTTTATTAATTTATAAAACCAGGTCAAAGTGATACAACAAGTACATAAATAAGTACCGTAACAGACGTACATCCCATGAAGAGAATGAAGAACATGGCACTGTGTATTTTGTTGTCTTACATGATCAGAAACTGGAAAAATGCAACACTGCATTTTACTAAATGATGCTTATGATTTTTTTTTTGCCTTTCTGAAAAAGTGTTTATTATAAAATAAATACACGATCTGGATTCCACCTGTCCTGTCACAAATACAGAAAGCAGGTTGCCTTCTTCTTCTTAAAAAAAAATCACGAACGCTGTACGCTTTCCACTTAGTCTTTTTTCACCAGCTACTGCTACAAACAGACAACGCCTGTGAGGTGAGGAGTGAACCGCAGATCACTGGAGTTCCTCACAACCTCTTCCTTACAATGTCTTCACCAAAAGAACTAGAAGGTTAATTTATGACTTATTAGAAGATTTATAATAAAATTTTGCATGTCTGCAGCACATTTCAACCCTGTAGATGCTCCATGCAGAAGGTGTTGCTGATGCCAAACTGCTGCTTCTACAGTTGCTCTGCAGCAACCTCTGGTCTTAAGACCTCAGTTAGGACACGCTGCACCCTTCCAAACACCAGGACGGGATTTATGGAGGCAGAGGCTGCGGTCCCGTGGAAGGGCGGTGGGACAGCAGCTTGCTTTGCTCTCCTTTTAACGTGCGGTGACACAGGACCTGTAATGGCCCCGTGGCGGTTCAGACCGTGCACCGCAGCACCGTCTCCGTGCTGTCGGGAAAGGGCAAAACGCTGCCTGGCGGTGAGGGGTGAGGGACAAAGTGTGAGAAACAGCCCCGGGACAGGGACACTGGGCAGGGGGGGAGGAGACACTGCAGGGCCCAGCAGAGACTCCCCTGTGGCCATGGAGGGACCAGGGGGGACATCCCTGCAGGCCATGGGGGCTTGGAAAGAGAACCCCGTGGTTCTCACCGATTCCAGGTGTAAATATTTTGTTCTTCCAAATCCATGCGGTTGATGGAGGAGCTCCCTTCTGAGCGTGTTTTCCTGTTACGCAGTGGACTGTGTCGAGTGCTTGGTGGGGAGGGAAGCATTCCTAAATATTATCTGCTCTCTGTCCAGGCTTAGGGACAACGATGTGGTTACATACAGGCAAGATCGCTGAGGACCTGAGATCACCCTATCTGTGTTCTTCTAATTCCTTCAGCCTTTCTTCAGCTTTGTGTCTGTTCTCCTCCCTGGCTCTCTCTGAGCAGCATCACGCTCTCTCGAGGCTGCCGGCAAAATCAAAATCCTCGCTCTCCCTGTTGATTTCACGGCCCCTGGCTCTGAGCGTTTCCACAAAGCTTTGTTTGCATGCGTTTGAACAGCACTATTCCTGTCTGCTTGGGGAGTAGAAAATGAGAGCAAAGGCAGAGTCACCTGCTTCTTCCAACTCAACACCGCAGCCGTGCGGCCGTGCACTATTTCAGTGACTCTTCATTGAAAACATTTTTAAAATTCCACTTTTTTCAGCAGGTGAGAGCCACCTTTCTTAAACACCCTGTAACCATGCTATACTAAATTTAACAATCTCTCAGACTTGTTTTTCGCAAAGATAACAGAGCCGCCACATTCTAAAGGCCCGCTGGAGCTGTTTGGTGTTTGTCATGGGACAGAGCTGTCCTTGAGGCGTGAGAATTGAGAGGCCACCCTCAGAAAAATGCAGAAGATTAGGTTTGTAACAGATCAGAACACATAAATTAAGCACTGGTGCAACTCCTAAGGAGTTATTAATTGGGAGGCTTAATCCTCTAGGTGTTTTGCAAGTACCACTTTCTACCCCGTCACTTTAGAAAGAAGTTTGCCAGCCGAGACCATGTGTTAATAGGGCCCAGAAGAATGAAGTTATTAGGGCTATGATAGAGCTAACACTTCACATTTTTTAGAGAAGTGGGTGGAGGAAACAGTGAAAACCACTTAAAAGCGAACATTTGCTCAAATTGCTACAAAAATACAGTGATTGCCACTAACACCTGCTGTTCAGTTTATGGACTCAGTTTGCTCAGCTACAAGACACCATCCCAAAGGCAGGCTGCTTAGGAGTTTGTTAGTTTAAATCCGTTTGTAATGTCTCCAACACAAGTATTCTTATCACTTGTATTTCTCCTCCACTACTAAAAAAAAACCCAAAAAACAAAACACCAAAAAAAACCCAAACCAAACCAAAAACGCAAGTCATTTCAACACCAGAAATGGTGTAAATTCAGCACAGGAAATAACGCTCTCTGTAGCTCCTGCACATTTATTAGGTGTCCTTCTTTTCATTAGTTCGAATAACTTGCCAAATAATAATAATACAGATGTTCTGCTTTCTCTTTTAACTTGCAAAGAACCGCAGCTCTGGGAAAGTACAGTCTCTCTGTCTCCTTCCCCCCAGGAGCACAGAGCCTCCCGGTCTCTTGAAGGAGATATTTGAACGGTTGACACAGACCACTACACATAAAGCAGCAAATTTGCTGTGCATGATGTGAATAATTACTGCATTATAGTTTTGGGTTTTAGGGCAACTGTTGACTTAAGCAAAATAAGCCTGCAGTCCAGCTGCAGATCCAAGTTTTCATAAGTTTTCTTGTGTTTCTCCCTCCAGTGCTGTCTCCCTTAACAGTGACCCTTTTCAGGCTTCTCAAGGTACAAAACCTTCACCAAATCCTCCAGCTCAGTCCTGCACACTCTGCTTTCACACATTTGGCTGATCTGAGCTTCTCCCTCGCTAAATATTTTCCACTGGCCTGAAAACAAAAACACAAAGAAGACAGATACTGACTTAGAAAAGGGCACCGGGAACTCTGAAGACATTTACAAGCTCTCTCCAGAGCAGCTGATTCACAGTGATCAAAGGGAGAACATCCAATCCTCCCATGGAAAATATGCAGAGTATCTTACAATCACGTAACATATTCCATGCAAAATAACTTTGCTAAAAATCATAAACAAGGACCAGAATATTATTCCTTTCTTTAATGAAGTAGTACTGTGGGTTGACCCTCTTTTGTCAAGCATTGATGACATTGGATACTCTGCTTTATGACAAGAGTATGTGAAAATCTAACTGATGGTAAACCAAAGTATTTATAAAGTTGGGAAGCAACACGTGTGAAGTGCTTCAAGCACTGTGGACTCGGCCTGTGTGTAATGTTTGATGGATATTAATATTTCTATATATTTTTGATAATATTAATAGAAATGTCCGCTGTCCTAGTAACCAGAACACCATACTACAGATAACAATGAAAAGCTCATGGAAGGTTGACAGCAAAAAGTCAGGAAACTTTTCATATGAAAAGGTGTCTGCTTCTCACCAATTCTGTGTAATCAAGAATATATTGTTCCTGGGGAAAATACTTCATTGCCTATTGAGAGACCTCAGAGAAAAATGACAACTTGTAATGCAAAGGAACTGGGAACTAAAGATTTCTGTACCTTAATTCAACTATCAAATTAAGTGTCATGTCCCAAGCTGGATGAAATACAAAAAATAATTGAATCAAGAGTGACAAAAGGATTACAGGTCCCTTCAAAAGACAGATGCTAATACAGAAGATATTGTTAAGAACATGGAAAGGTTTCTTTCAAACTTATATGTATATAGGAGAACTCCTTGAATCAACTCTGAATTTTTTCCCTTCTAAATGACCTTCTAAAAAATTGGGGCATCTTACCATGTTACTTAAAGAAATACAAATTGTGCTGCTGTACTGACATCAGTCATATTTCAGACTTACAGCAGTATGGGCAGAAAACAGCTGATCTTATGTTTTATCGAAATACAGCATGGACATAAACTGCTATTATATGTATCTATATTTTAAATTGCTGTGTTTTGATTATTTCAATCTAAACTTAGAAAAGGTTGGAGCCATGTGCTGATGGAAAAGTTAGTAGAGCTGCTTGTGCTGAGTAAGAGAGGATGTTTTTCAAGGCTATGATTATATGGAGAACAGAAACCTGAAGAGGTCACAATTTTACTTACTAGGGGTTGTCCTTGTTATCTGCTTGAAGTAAGGAAGTTCTTCAAACTCTCTCTTGGACACTTTTTCAACGTAGAAGTGACGCAGAATCCCTTCAGCAAAGGAATGAGAAATGCGTGTTAGTGGCAATGTGCCTGTTCTAAACTGGTTGCTGTCCTGCCCCTGTGTAGCGTTACTGTCCACTCGAGTCACATTGTGACAGAATCCCTTACCTATAGTGTGAACCCTTCCTTGGCGTGAGTAAATGCAGGATTACAACAGAAGCCAAAATCCCAGCATCTTGGAGTAAAACCGTTATAATTTTGCAGTCAGGTACCATTTTGCCTGTCATGAGCTAGCGGGCAGCAGCACTGTCAAATCATCACAGGGCTTTGTGGCTTCTTGCACACACACAATCATTATTAACCATCCCACCCTGAGCGACGTTCTCCACTTTGGGCTTGGCTTTGTGCTTTAAAGTGCTTTCTAGAAATGTGCCATCTCTGGGAAGGGATGCGTTATATGTGGGTTTCCTATGGGGATCACTTGCTAATTGCTTCAAGTAGGTCACGCAGACAGGATTTTTAGGAGGCTGTCAATAATTGTTATTACACTAAAAGTTAAGGATTTCCAGAAATGCTTGAGCTTCGGAATGCTTTTCTATTTTTTTTCTACCTTTACCGGTTGGTCTAGTGAAAGATATTGTTTCCATCCTTACCACAATTTTGCCTGTATTCCAGACCATCATGGGTGCAGCATCACTAAGGTAGACAGGGCAGACTGATTTCAATGGAAAGCATTTTGGTCCCTCCTAAATAAGAACCTCCACGCACTTGGTTCAAACCCGACTACCCATTTCTCTGCAATAAATCACCCAGGTTTTTGCTCACAGCCGTCTGTCACTGCGCGTTTGCTCACAGTCAATGGTGAGAATTTGCAGAACTTGGGCTTTTTTGTGTTCCTAATGGTTTTTGTGCAGTGAAACCTGAGTATGTTGGAAGTGGCGATATCCTGGATTGCCAGAACAGCAGTCTCAAGATGCTTGGGTTTGTAAATTGTTCTGGGATTTTAATGGAAGATGATATACACTGTTTAAAGAAAGAACTTGCTCCACTCACCTTTTCTAATTGTCCACACATGGATTTCTACTTGAGGTGGTTTTTCAGTCTCTACAGCAATTTTTCTGATGGTTTCCCCTTCCTCTGTGAAAACGGATTCATAGACGGGAAATGTCTCCTTCCCACAGAAGTAATCTTTGTTGTCAAAGGTTTGACTTGGCACTTCTTCTGTTTAAAAAAAAGCCCAAAACACATACTGCAGCTGTAATCAAGTCCTCCAGAACTTACTTGGCACCAAAAGCCAAGCAGGTTTAGTTTATAAGTAGAATTTTCACTTGCATGGCCACTCAAACCCATCTCCAGCTAACCCCCAGCCATCTAATAGTGATGTGTTCTGCTAGGTTCTGATGGCCTGTGGTGGCAAGACAGTATTTGCTTTTATAATCCAGTTTCTTAAGGAGATGAGCTGTGTACAACCACGTGGCCTGTGAGACTCCTCCCAAGTTTTGAACCTGCTGTCCAATTTTCAAGCAGATTTGCAATAATGGCAAAAGTCTCAGAAGCAGTAAAATAACTACATGAAAATTGGTGGTTGGATGGGGTGAAGAGAGCAGAAATCATGCTTTGCTAGGAAAAGGGCAGCAGAACCTCCAAGGTTTGCGTTTTGGCGGGCAGCAGGCAGCTGGGCAGTGCAGGCCTGAGCAGGCCGCATCTGGTAAAGTCACCCAGCAGATACGCAGAAATTGTAATTATTCTGTTGGTAATTGGAAGATGGACAAGAATGTGAGGGAGATGACGCAACTCAGAAACTCAGGCTACTGTTTGTGGAAAAAAAAACCCTAATAATTAATACATCTCCACACGTACAGGACAGGCTGCAGGAAGAGGTTCGGCTTTCTTAAAAATCAGCACACAGAATCTCAAAGAAAAAGACAGTAACTTTCTTTTTGTTATTAAATTTTCTATTGAAGTCTGTTTTGCTGGCTGTTCTCATCAAAAATGAGCCAAATAAAAGCTGTGGATTCGTAAGTGTCCGAAAGGATCTCGATAAACACCCCCGCCTGCCCACGGCCACCGCGGTTGCTCCCAGCAAGCACGGCCAGCCAGAGAAAATGGGAGGTGTGCATTCTACAAATGATTTCTGTACATTATTAAACAACTCATTTCCTCAGAGCACTTCTGCCCAAAGCGTCACTGAACAAGCGTAGAAATGGGCCATGCAGATTAGAAAAGAAGTTTAAAGGCACAGAAGGGAACTGGACACTCCTTTGCCCTTTATATCATACACAACATGGCTGGGCGTTTGGCAGACTGTCGGCAGATTCATGTGAGCAGGTTTGTCACTAGTTGTAGGCATTGCTTTTAGTAAGTAATGTCTACATAAGTTCAATCATTAGTGCAGCACAGAAACGATGCTAAATTTGTGAAAAGTTAGTATTTATTTTAAGGATTAAGTTACATAACTGACACCAATCTATAATCAGGGGTTTTGAATCCTTCTGGTGCATTTTAAAAAGCAGAAATTATTATCTCCATGCAAATTTTCACAAGCTAGAACATGATTTGAAGCTCCTGAGGGCACTGTGGTGGGGAAAGGGTGGGAGAGTTTTTTGACAGTAATGTACTTTCTGGGTAGGTTTCTGTAATATTCTCTTTGGAAATGAGTGTCCATCAGTCGTGGAAAGGTAGAGACAGGCACTGAGTGATGGGCAGCTCTGCCTGTCCCACCCAGAGGTCTCTGCACCCCCAGAACTGCGGGCACAGCTACTGCTGCTCTCATCACATCTTCTGCTGACCAGAAGGCTTGAGCCGAGCCCCTTAACATGCACAAAGAAAAGGTGTCTGTGATCAACTTTGTTTTACCTGGACAGACTTTACAGCATTTTCCTTCTACTTTCTGAGGGTATTTGCAGGGATATTGTTCTGGACAGTGAATTTTCTTACATTCTTGTTTGGTGATGTTGCAGGTGCACAACACACACTCTACGATTCCAAAGGCCCGCAGATTAGGATGCCAAGATTCGCCGTGTGAGTATGTTTTGCCGTTCGAAACACAAACTATGGAAGAAGAGAAAAAGTACGAAAAAGTACAACTGGAAAAGGTATGTTCACTGGCTACCTCTCTATGAATATCCATTTGATTCAGGCACTTTTGTTTAAAGCAGGGTCTCTATACATAATCTGTTAGTGTCTCTGGCCCATTTCTCTGCTTGTGAACTTTAACTTGGAGTTTTGCTGCTTAAAATGAGTCTGAGCCTGTGGACACCCTTTCCTGAGTAGTTTTGCCGCCTTGACTCCAACTTTGCTCACACTATTTTGAGGAGAACACTGGAGGTTGCTGACTATAATAGCTCCTCCCCAATGCACACATTTCAGTTCTGCATCATTAACCACCTTATAAAACTCACTCCTTCCCCTCCTGATCTCACTCCACACCCAGGACACAGCCTGTTTACATTGGCTCTGGCTTCTAGAATTGAATCTGCAGATGACAGGATCATGACATTTGCTACTGCGACATCTGCACAACCTTCCTACCATTAGCTGAATGCGGCTTTTGCGGGGAGAGCGACGCTATCGGCCGGAGGGACTGGGGCCACCTGCTATAAGAATTGCTTTTGCGTGAGACCTCCTGCTACACAACACACAGAACAAAGCAAGGGCATGTTGCAAAATTAACGTTTAATGTCCTTTGTGGGAATACCTATGTCTAAAGGTATAGAGAGAGGTTTGGCTTTTGGAATCACAAGAAAACAGTAATGTGAAAGGGACTGAAATTTCATTCCAATAGCATCGAAGCACCTCAGAATATTTATTTGTCAGTGCCCCTGGGAGACAGAGAAATAGAACTGACACAAGGAGAGTGGAAAAATCCATGCCTGGTGGGAGCCAGTTTGGGTCACCCGGCAGTTAATGGGAATTATATCGCTTTACACCATGTTTGCATTTGTCCTATAAACCTTACATCTTTCTTTTAAAATATTTTATAAACACAAAGAAAAATGCAAACTAATCCTAACAAGGTGAAAGAAAGGGCACCGCCTGATTTCTGAAAGCAGCTAAAGTGAAGCTGGGATATGTTGTAAATATTTCTAATTCTTCTAATATGCCATCATTTTTATTAATGCCTTTATTTGTAAAATATGTTCCTATTTTGCCTGTAACTTTCAAAAGCAATTTAATTTTTATCTGTAATCTGAAATTTACATCTAACTGGTAACAGATGTGACCAACTGGTTATACTTTACTGAGTTACTGAGATTTATGGGGAGCGTTCTTTGCAAAGTATTGTCTTTCAGGGGGTTTTGCTATCATTTGGTTTATAATTTGCTACTTTTTAACTCTTTCTTAAGACATGTTTTTATTTTAGAGGTAGGAAACATGGTTAGTTTTTCCTTCTCAAATAAAAGCAAAGTGTTATCTGTATCCTAAGAACATGGGAGAAAAAAACTACAAATGAGAAAACTGGTAAGTACTTGGCTGCTCAGCAGGCTTCCTGCACACTTAAATACTATATTATTAGTTATATTTATGCTTATATGGATATGTTTTTCCCTGCTAGAGTTCTCCAGATCCTTTATGGATATAAATATTTCATTACTTCTCCCTGGCAGGGGAGGGGATAATACATGACACCGTGTAGATACATATTCTCTCTGTTTTAAGGGTTTGTTTAGCACAGAACAGTTAAATAATTACTCTGACGTAGCAGATGAAGCCTCCAGTAGAAGCCAAAATACAGCAATTAACTTCTAGTTCCCCAGTGCCCTGTTTTTAGTGCTCTTCATGTTGAGAATGGTAAATCTGTATCCACCGAAGTGCACAGTATTTGCATGTCAGAACTGTTGTGTGTTGATTTTTTAACTTGTTGAACTGCGTCTCAAGGGGCATAAGCATTAATTAATAGAACACTTGTTAACTGCGCGAGAACAAAAGAAAATCCATGGTCAGCATTCCCATTTCCATCATGGGGATCTCAGACGCTCCCCAGGCTGCGAGTGTCTGAAGTTGTGGCACGTACTCTGCACTGCATCCAGAACTATGCTATTCGTCCCTATTCTCTCTCTGTTTGCCGAAACAAATCAGTTAGAAATTGCTTTGGTGATGTCTTCATGTGTGAATTACATGTCAAAGATATTGCACTGCATGGAAATTCCTGCTCATAGATTCAGCATAAAACACTGGCATGATCTGAATGTTTTTTCATGCTTGTTCAGGTGGATAATAAAGATCCTATGGCCAACATTCCTTCTGTTAGTTAATACCTTAAAAGATTAGTTGGCCTTAATACAAGGGCTTTTAACTCTTTGTGGGCAGTTTCTAAGTGCACGCTGACTGATATTTGTGGGTAGACGCTCTTCTGAACATGCATTTTTACAGCTATTTCTTTTATGGCTCTTAGGGCTGTTCCTGCAGACCTTAGCTCACTGTGATACACTCACCGTGGGAACCGAGCATCCCACCCTTTCTATTGTACAAACCCTGCTGTCCCACGAACTGGAGAAGTGATATTTTCCCTCTATTTTTGCCCTCCCTCTAATGCAGCTGGAATATGGCTTAGTCACGTTTGGATAAGGTTTGCCTCTTGATACTATGAAAAAGCTTTATGGTCTGAGAATTGTGCGGCAATTTAAACATGGGCTGTTTACAGCTAGTAAAGCTCCAAAGTAAGAGTGAGTGTAAAGAAAATGACCACAAGTCATTTCCTACTGGACAAGTCACTGTGTGAACTGGTTAGCGAATCTGATTCGCACTGGGTCTCTGGATACCAATGGGAATTCCCAAGATTCTGCTATATATTTTAAGAAGTCTTTTTGAGCGATATGTGATTGATTCCTGACCCAGAGTAATACTATAAGAAGTACTCGTCTTTACCTCGTCCATGCTTGTGCTTGTTGTTGATGACGATTTGCACTATTGTTCCCGAGGCTTGCTGGGGATCGGGCAGGACTCCGCGGTTACTCCTGGCACTGGGAAATCGCGGAATGTTGACAACCTGCCTCGTGGAGCCGGGCGACAGGTCGTAGTGCGAGCGATGGTACGAGTGTCTCTGGACACAGAAACAGAGCAGGGAAGTCAATGTCTCATTCCAGTGACCGTGGGAAAAATGCTGTACCTGAAGCTTAACACAGGCAACGAGAGTTGCCACTGTCATCAGCCATCATTACATGTAATGAATGGCACCATTCTAAAGAAAGGCCATTCAGGCTTTGCAGATGTAATAGTTAACATGGTAATGAAGTCATCTACACATATGCAGTTGTAACTCATCTCACCAGGCTGTATATGTCAGTTTAGGTGTCTATACCTGTGGTGTGTGTAGGTGGTCATTCAAAGTCCCTAATCAAGTCAATGGACACAGAGGCAATTGCAGAACTTGACCTGCTGTGGATCTCTGTATCATATGGAGATGAATCACAACCCAGAAGTGCCTGTTGTGCTCCTTGTATTAAAAATGGTGTTCAGAGACAGATATCTACTCTAGTTTAAGATTAGATGAGAGGAATTGTAAGCCTGTCTAGTTTTCCTCATCAAAATTGCTTTGTATGGGGGCTGCAGTGGCAGAGCGCGTCCAGAATGACCATCTAGCTTCGTCTGCACCATGCACCGCCAGGGTCAGCCAACCTTGCTCACGCTGAACAAAACCTTTCTACAATCTGTCTTACAAACTGGGAAGCCTCATTTTATTTGCAAAGGAAAGCAGTAGTTGTGGTGGTGTGCAGCATGTTTTTAGAGCAAAAACACTGGTTGTTTTCCAAGAATTATTTTCCAAAAAGATCCACGGGCATAAAGGCATAGTGTATAGTATAGCACTTATTTTATAAGGCATCATTATTCTCACTAATCCAAAGAGCTGTTGCTTCATGTATTTAGGTAGTGCACCTAATGCTTAAAAGCTCTTCATATTCTCTCCAAATGCTGTTATAAAAATAATCTCTTGATGAGTAAGTTGTTAATGGACACTCTCAGGCCCAGAGACAGTGAAGCCTCCAAAAGTAAACATATACATGTGTATATATCAACTGGGAAACAACAGTTTGCAATTATGATTTAAAAGTGATGTTTGCACAGCAAACAAAACACTGTCGAATTTTATTCTTATAGACCATATACGACAAAGACCAAATCCAGAGCCTGCGGGAGCTCGTGGGAGTTTATAATTCAGAGTTATTCGTGAACTCAGGTTGAGTTTATTAGGGGGTTTGCAGAAGTGAAAGAAACCTATTTTGGGCTAGATTCACAGAGCCCAGGATGAAGCAGTAGATATTCAGACCCGTTCTCATCCTTTTCTCTTTTCCCCAATGTACCGGCATGCACAGCGCAGCAGGAAAATGCATCTTTAAATTGTAGGTGACACTTACAGCTTCCCTGTTGGCTGGCTGCCGGAAGATATCTCCGTCGGAATGTTCCCATGATAATTCTCCATCTCCTGTATGGGAAGCAGAGCGGTATCAGTTAGGGGAGTAATTGCACAACACCCTGGGAGACACTCAGGGGAAAAGCCTAATTCAGCTTTACCACTAAATCAGGGTGGAGGTTGCATCCGTGTGTAGAGGTGTCAGTCTGTAGCGTGACTTGGCTGTACTAGATTCTGTAGAGACCAGAAGGAAGATCCCTTCCCAAACATTATGCAAACTCAGGATGAAGATTTACTCTCAGATTTATGCAGCTTAACAAGATGCTATGGGCAAGGTGATTTCCAGCAAGCATTTGCTGTGTGATCTCAGGCGAAGGGCAGGGGACATGACTCAGTTTAGCTCACAGACAGAGGCTCAGTTGTTGGACATTCCTTCCCCTGCGGGCTGAGAGAACCCACCAGCACAGTTAATGATGCTCAGCTGAAATGTAACCTGACTCAGAACTGAATCCTGAATTACATTTTGTAGTCAGCTCTGAAATGTAGCCATTATATATCATATGATATATATCAAGAAAAAGTAAGCCATATTCTGTCCTGCAAAATCCCTGTCTCCATATCTATATGGTTGTTTACTTCCCTCTTATTTAAGTGTCATACTCCTTGAAGAGCTGGAAGTTGGCTTTCCTAAACTTCAGGGTCCTGACTTTAGTCTTCACTTGTCCCACACCCCCAGGACTGCAAACTCCATGAGCACATATATTGAGAAGGACAAAGTTGATTACGAGATAAACTATCAATCATTTTAACATTTTAAAATAAGAGTAATAGATGGTGGAACACGTTTTAAAAAACCTGCATCAGTGGAGACACGGGGTCATCTCTACTGCACAATCCAATTTAATCTCACCTCTCCTATAGAAATTCTAATGAACTTGTTTCTCATTATTCTCTCTGGCTGAAGTGACTGATTCTCCAGCATGGGGCTAATTTACAGCATAACTATGTCTCTCACTTCATAGTTTGAAAGTCAGTTTAATTTTTGTAACTGGAAGAGGTTGGTTTCAAATACAGATCAAGTAACTATCAGGGAACAGATACCAGGAATCATATGATTAGCAAGGATTTACTTTAATTAACTGTCCATATATTACAACAGAGTATCACTAAATGTCACCATAGGAAGCTATCACCTTGCCTGCTTGAGATCAGAAAGCTTTATCAACAGTTTGCCTGGCAAAATGATCTGTAAAGATCCTGTGGAACAACATGGCAGAACAACCGCCGTGCACAGAGATCCTCACCCTTGCTCTGCCGGAGCTGATGGATTTATGCAGCACACAGCGTTGCCCTGCTGAGACACGAGCCCAGGTCCTGCACGGTGTCCCGCTAACGTTCATTTACGGCTGCATCTCCGCCAGTTCAGTAGCTTAGAGAGCTCCACACCGACATGACCGCACAGCTTCCAGCCGGGAACTCGTTCTTTCTCAGTGTGCGGTACTGTCCCTGCATCGTGCTGCATTATTGAGCACCGCTGCACCCAAAGGACCCTCTTTCTGGCTCGGTCCCTACGCTGGTCCAAGCTTTTACTCCAGCCTATGTACTCAGTAGGACACGGACTGGGCGACTGTGGTAGTTGGCGCTTCACAACTCCAGCACTATGGGCAAAACTATTCAACTGACAATATAACACTCCTTATTTTTACTGTGCAATAGTACTGAGTTCAAACAAGCAGAATCTCCAAAGGGTGTAAGTGCACAAAGGTGCAAGCAGGAGAGTTTTTCAAGGCAGCGTGGCATCACTGATATCAATAGAGTGGCACTTTTGAAAAGCATAGGTACCTTTAGGTGCTTATCTGCATCTTTGAGAACTGGCCACAGGTGCTTATATACCCTAGAAGTGGTGATTCAAATGCCACAATACCAATAGTGAAATGAAATAGTTAGAAATTCTCAGACATTCAGACAGGCTTTTAGACAGACACTTAGGTTCAGACATTCAGAAAGGCTGTGAAGGCCCCTAGAATCAAATTCCCTATGTGTACAAGATCTAAAATGCAATTGCTGGTAAAATACTGAAGTCACTTGAGTATAGATTGACACCCAATTCAAACTGGAGTAATTTGCCTTACCCTCTGAATTGAAACTCTTGTGTCTTGCAGAACCTGAGCAGGTCTGGTAACCTGTCAGATAGAAGCTTGTCTTTTATTGCTAAGTTTTTCTACCCAGAGCAATGGCAGCTATTTCAATACATCATTTGAAGCCTTGATTTCCCTCATTATGAGAATGCAAGTTTATTATCAGTGCATTCTCTCCTTCTTTTGATTTAGGAAAACAAAGGCAGCACCATCCCCCTGTTGGAATTTGAGGTTTCATTTCCCACCGTGCACTGGACTGTAAGTACAGGGGACACTTGCAGGTCGCGTCCTGAGTGACGCTGCTGGTGGCACAGCCAGGGCTGACAGGGGAAGGAGTAAATTCAGAGCCCGACCTTCTGTGGCTGGGCTTGAGCTTACCTCTGCAAACCGGACAGCAGGACTCCGGAACAGAAACTGGGAAAGAGCAGGTTAATTTGGGACAAGTCTTCAACCCACAGTACACGTTTCCTTCCTGCCAGTAAAACACAAGGAGAATTTAGAAGGAGTCATCAATTCGTCTGGTATTATATATGCATTTTCTATGAACATGCTTCAGTGTAGTGTGTGTGTACATAAATGCCACTCCAGCATACAAAAGCAGAATATAGACCAGAGGAAGGTCCCCTTCTTTCAAAAAAACAAGGGGGAAAGAAGTGAGTGTGTGGGGAGAAGAACTGTAATTATTGTAGGCTGAAAATGTACCTGACATAGTTGGTAATAAAATCACCCAGTGTAAATTCTCGCCTCTGCTCTCCCCCTGTTGTGTCTCACCATTGAACTGGAGGAAGAGCTTAGCAGTAACTAAAAGTCATAACGTCTTTTCAGTACCTGGGCTGTTAAATTTGTAGTTATTGTAGATGATGTGATCAGAGGTCCAGAGTTGCCAATACTCGATACTGAAGAGCGGTCTGGACTGAGAGGGATGTTTCAGCTCAGACACTGGCTCTGAGGGGTCGCTGGGTGACTCAATATAAACTGGATTTGAATTGGTGACATCTCAGGAATGGCTCCGTGGCCCAGTGCCAGTTTACAGAGGTGTCCTCTCCCAGTCTGGGGGGCTCTTAACTTATCAGCTCAGCCCAAATGAATTCAGTTTCAGTCAGTGGCTTAGCGCTATATTTTCCAGTCAGGTTGAACTGAAATACTCTATATATGCCAAGGAGCAATATTTACCTGCTGCCTCTGTGCTGTGAGCTCACTTAGAGCAGATGCCTGACAGGGTAAGCTTTGTCCCCTGTGTTTGAGTAAGAGGCAGCCTGGCATTTACCAGCTGCTGCAGACTGGCTCTGAGCACTCTCAAGAGCTTCAGCATTAATTCTCAATCCCCAGCCTTTGCTATGCATTGCTTATATTTCAGTGTCATGTCTTCTAGAAAGGAGAAATAAAGCACAGACAGAGCAAGGCTCTGTGAAATCCTGGTACTCACTGAGCAGCTGCACTGGGCGCACTGGTTCGCTTGCCTGTTTTGGAAAAGCCCCTCTGCCACAAACATTTCGCCATGATGGTAGGTGGTGCCGTTGTATTCACAGGATTTCCCGGTGATTTTGCTGCTTACTGAGAAAAGGGAGTCTTCTAGAAGCAATGGGAAAGGAACACTTCATGCAAATGTTCTTGACAACTTGCAGTATCACAAATACAGGGGAGGAAAAGTTTCCCTTCTCCCTCATTTCTCTTTATTATATAAAGATAAGTTTTGTCATGCCACAAAGTATAAGTGATATTCTCATGCTGCTCTTTTGCTGAACTTTAATAATTCACACTTTGAGCTGACTGTCCCAGTTAATCTTAGGATGCTGATGATCAACTGAGATGCCAACATTGATGGCCACGTCTCATGCTGCTGCATTTTCTCTTGCTCTGTTTGCTGTAGCACTTGGTATTGGGATAGGTAGGTGCAGTTATGTGCCCACGTTATATTTACTTGTTTTTTTCATGCTTTAATATAGAAGGCATTAGGTCCTGTATACACACAGAATCCCACTGTCAATAACACTGTTCTAGTGTGGTTTTCCCCTTGTTAGTACTGGTATAATTTTATTAATGATGTGTAGTATTGTTGCCCGTAGAAGACACAGTTGGAGGGCAGCAGGTTGTGCCATAGGGCATGCCCGACACTACTTCCGTGCCATCCACAGGCACAAACCCTCTGGGAGAGGAGCAGTGATACTGATGACGGAAATGTGTCAAGAGAGCACAATATACTCTCTAAGTGGTTTGTTCCTAGCGGCTTTCACAATTCATTGCTGCTGTTGTTCTCAAAATGGGCAAAACTTGTCAAAGGCAGACTTCAAAAGCCGCCCAAAAGCTGATTTTTCTCTTACATGCATTTTAATGTCAGACATGCAAACGAGTGCATTTTGTTTGCAGGACTCGGTGCATATGACAAAAGCACAGGATTCAGTGTCAATTCAGCCCCGAAACCTCCTGTTTCAATTCAAGATCATATGGAGTTCTGCACCACATGGGTTAAATTTTCTTCTAAGATAAAGCTACCCATATCTTACCTTAAAACATCCCCTAGATTTTTTAACTATTAGTAGCTGACATACTCTTCAAAGGGCTTAGACTTTACCTATGAAATGTAAGTCACTTGATACCTATTGGGCAGTGAATCTGGCACTATACATTTACATTCACATGAACGGGAAGAGGCATTTTGAACAAGAGCTCTATGGAAGTAACAGTGGGGTGTTTGTTCTCTGGTGCCTGAGTCACTGCAAATTTCTAGGAATGCAGCTGAAATTTCATTCAGTGAGTTTGGGTTTTCACGTAAAAGAAACCTGACCTGAAAATTCAGTTCTTGCTGTAGCCCCTTTCATTATCTATCAGATAAACCTGCGGAGATTTTTGTGCCATTACAGAATACACATTTTTCGGCTGAGAGCTCAAGTGAAAGAAGAGTTTTCTGCTGGTATGCCCTGGCATTAAACACTGACATTCACAGTGTTCCGTAAAAGCACATATTTAGCTGTATTGGTCCATAAAATTTAATAACATTGTGAATGGTAAACATCAAATCTGGCTATGGAACACATGTACCACAGTATTGCAGACTCTAGTGGGTCAGCAAAGAACCTTCTGCAGGGGAATGGCAGAAATGATCCATTTTGGGTTCCCTGCCTAGCATTTCATTTCTCTTCAAGAGACAGATGTGGTATTTGCACCTCTTCCTTTGAAGCACCAAATACATCATTATTTCAGTGCAATCAAGGGTATCTAATTATACCTTTCCAAAATCTTAATAGTTCAGAGCTTTGACACCACCTGCGCTTGGCACAGAAATGCGGGGCTTTTGGCACTTTCTGTATGGTTTGCTGGCGATACACGTGGGAATGGCAAGACGCGTGCTCTCCTCGAGACACGGCCGTTGAAAGTCAGCAGCAAAAAATTCAAGTGACAAATTCAGCTGCTGTCCCATTAGGCACAAATACTGGAAGGCACAAATCAAGCGGCACTTCTCGGGATTGTGCTACCTCCTGAAGCTTAGGTCACCGTAGTTTCTTGTGCTTTCTGGGAGTGTTCTCGTAGAAAGCAGAAAGAGTGACTACAAACCCCTGAGTTATCCCCTTGCAGCAGAACTGGAAAGAAATGAAAATGAAAGGCGAAATGTTCACGCAGCCTCTGCAGGACGTGGCTGTGCCCAGGGATTGTGGTCTGACTCATTGTGACTCTTCAGAGAATTGGATAAAGAGCATCAATTTTACCGCAGATTTCCCTTGGTATATATGTTCACATTGTTCAGATCACTATGAAATCACCAAATGCCTTTAAACTTTTCTAAATAAGGGAAGAAAGATAGTGAATTTTTTATTGCTTGGAAAACAACGGTGAACAGTTGCAGTAGGTAATTGTTTTCATCTATATCTCTTTTAAGTTGATCACAGAAGTTAGGTCTATAACAGCTAAATCATAACATGCAGGCCAAAATGCATATACATCTGCCTATCTTTGGAATATGGGATGAAATTCTATTGCTATTTTGAAGTCTTATTTGTTGAAACAATTATAAGAAAAGTCAATTTTAATAACATAAGACCATGGTTTAAGTCCTGTGCTGCAGATACCTGTGCATGTCTTTTAGCACATTAGATGAATGGGGCTATTTGGTTGCACAAAATAAGGTTGAGAAGAATTTTTCAGATCAAGATCACATTACTGTTATTGCAAAAAATATCTATATAAATATATATGGACATATATTGGAGACAGCATACTGGAGAGTGCCACTGATCCTCTCCAAACACAGCATCTGTCTAAAACTGCGAGGAAGGTTTGTTTATATTGCACATCTAAATAGAACTACAGTCTGGTGCCGTTTCTCTATCTTTGCGAGTGTGTGACTGACTTCTACTGCTAGGACTCGCCTTGGGTTCTTTTCTAGTGCTCTTTAAATCATGGCTAATTAGAGGAGTTCAGACTCCCTCATGATATCGTGTTCTCCTGCAGAATATGAAATTAGAGTCATTGTGGGTTGTTTTAATAAGTGCCAGCTTTGAGCTTTGAAAAATCTTGGCTTTAATACTGGTATCAGCATGCGTTATTCTGTGCCTTAGTTCAGATATGTCAGAATTAGATTAATTAACTGCAAATATACTGCATTGCTCAAAGCTCTATTTGTAAACCTTGCTTCTTAATCAAGATTGTTCACAAAGCTTTATCAGGCATTTTAATGGTGCTGACTAACATTGCTTTAATTAGCTGCCTCTGTAAAGTACCAGGCAAACCATCTGTGTGAATCCTTTTAATTAACTGGGTTCCATCTGAGCTTTTCTTTCTGGCATTCAGTGGAAGCAATATAAAACACGCAGGGTAAAGATATAGCATCAACTGGAAAGGAAGTATCTTTGTTTCTGTGGTTGGCGTTAATTCTCTAAAGGCTCAGATGTCACTATAGAAGTTGACAGGCTATGCTTGTATTTGCCTGGGATTTTAGTGGGATCAAGATAAGCCCAATATGGATAGCACTGATTTATTGCCAACATTAGCATTAGGTAAGGGCAGGGGGCTAAGATGTGTGACCTAAGCTTCATTTGCCTTGATATGGATTTGAAATTATCCTGTAAGTAGCTTCAAAGGTTGAACCTGGCTGAAGAAATCTTTCAGGTTTTACAGACAGGCAACAGAAAACAACTGTATCAAAACCAGATTAGCTTCAAAACATTTTTTTAAGCAACTGGAGACTATGGTGGCTCTGCTTGAATTCTTATATCCAAGCATTCCTCTCTTCCAAACACACTAAGTTCTGGTCTTAATGAAGCCAACAGGAAGTCTTCCTTCAGGATTCAGCCTAAGTGCTTGCTTGAATGCTGGTTTTAAGATAATGTTTGAGATGGATGCATGAACTGCGAGGAACTGTTGATCTATACAAACAAGATTTGTATCAGTTCAGATCTGTAGTGCAGCCCGATTCACTATGAGCTAGAACTGCATGTAGGTCCAGTTCACGTACTCCATGAACTACAGGCCACTTGACAGGGCGTGTGAAGGAACGTATGGCAGAAAGTTTGCCATGAAGGGATGCTGGCCTAGTGGGCAGCGCAGCACTAATGCTTTCCCCATAGTCTGACAAACCAGAGTTAGCTATGAATTGATAAACCGCAGATATTTTATGGACATTTTCTGCTTCAGTGGAATTTACTCCAGTCATGGGAACCTGCCTGGGCTCCTGATGGTCAGCCCAGGGCTGGAGGTTGCCCAGGGCCGAGGTTTGAGGGCAGCCACACCACACACAGACCAGGGTTTTCTGGCTTCTGGGGCTTTCCAGTGTCCTGGGAGAAACAGATGCTGTGTCACATGGATCACAGTCAGTTTGGGAAATACCATCTTTTAGCTTTTTCTGTTTACAACGATTCCTTCCAGGATTCTTATAAAAGCTTGGTCCTGAGATGCTTTACCCTTACTTGGATATGAAGCAGAAGAGCATCAGATATCTGCGACTAATCCCTTGAATAGCTTAGACAAATTCCACGGGCAGTTCCTGGTGTTTGAAACAGTGGTAACTTCTGTAAAAATATTTATGTGCAGAGTGAAAAGCAATAATTGGCTGTGAGCAAACTGGGCTTTTGGGAAACGTTACCATAGGGTGACTTACTTGAGGAAGGGCTTTAGGATCCAGGCCTCACTACAGTCAATTAAACTTTGAATTTGGATCCTGCTGGCTAAACTCAGGGGGTACAGCTACAATTGCCAGCAAACAACTTCAGGCCACTAACAAACTGGCAAAACCACCTGAGAAACAGTACAGTCATGGCATGATAACCAGCAAAGTATTCCTGATGACACATCTGACCTTCAAGACAAGAAAACCAGTTCCTTTTGGGCGGTCTCCTCATTGTGGACGGTGAGACCAAGCGTCGTGGCTTTCTGAGTGTCCCTGGGCTCAGCGTGACTGCTCTGCCCGTCCCAGGCTGCAGGGAATGGGGTGTACTCCCGAAACAGGGGTTGCACAGCTCACACAAATAGGGGTGCAGGGCAGGTCCCTGTGCTGCCCACCTCTCCACAGGATCTGCTGGGACCCCCCACCTCAGGACGGGTCCATGGGGTTTTACTGCTATCCCTACAAGATACTTTCTAGTACAATATTCTGGCCATACTTGTCAGTACTTAACACTCCCACTATTGCTTATTTTAGTATCGGAACATCTGGCAAAGATCATATTTTAAAAATCCTACAGACTCTTGGCTTGCTGACATAGAAACTATTTTTAAACTGCAACATTCAGAATCACCTAGTGTCATTTACTGAAAAGGACGGGCTTTTAACGTCAAGCAGAAACACTGGGCACTCAGCCTGGCTTGTTTCTTTGCAGTTTGTCTGTTTTATTAACCACCCTAATAAAAACAATCAAGTGCTAAACAATATGAAATGAATCATGAGGTCTAATGCCTTAAGAAGCTTACCATAGTGGGAACTGCTCTGCAGATAGTCTCTCTGGTCTTTTGTAAGTAGACAGATTATGAATTTGAATCCAGAGAGGATTTTATGTAACATGTTTTCTGAATCGACACGGCGCATAAGCGTGTACAGACCAAGAGACTGAGGATTTGGTTTAGAACCCTCTGTGATTTGGTTTAGAACCCGAGCCACTAGACAAAGAACTGAATTCCGGTGTAATTCTGGGGCAGCTGTTCGCACTGCCATCTCTCCCGCATATTCCCTTGTGCTCCCAGTGATTTTCCTACTTCTGAACACAACTGGAAGGTTGCAACAGGTACCTCAAAGCTCTGTAGGCTGTGTCCTGCTGCAGGAAACTGCCTTTGGACACCACCCACCTGTGCATCTCACATGCTGCTTCTGTACAGACATCAGGTCACCCCAAATCCTAACATAACATCATGCCTTGACATTTAACATTGCCGTAAGAATTGCAGGTCAACTCTCCAGAAGCAACACACACGAAGAGCAGTTATGAGGCTCAAAATAAAACACAGCTCTTGGAAATGTGCAGACCGTGAGCATTTCTAATGCCAAAGAGGACCATGACTGGAGTGTGAGAGCACTTCTCCCTGGTTTGCTTATAGGAAATGTTATGAAACCTGAATCAGCTGAGGTACCCCCACTGTCCAACACAAGTGGGCAGCACTTTGATGACTTGACAGCTGTTTTTGGAAAACTGTTTGCTTGAGTAGGAGTTGCACACACTCCTAGGTCTCCTTGTTAAAAAAATACATTGTTAATTCTCCTCCTTTGTGGAATCCGGGTCTTTTCCCTACAAGCAAAATAATTCTGTAAGGTAACTCTACATGAGTCAGTGGGGAGATACAGGCACCATTCTTGCTTATTGAAACTTTTTACTGATGTTTTTCATAGCAATGTTAAAAGCTAACACAATGGGCTTCAGGTTCCACCGTAAAGGATTAATTCTGGGAGGCCTCAAAATACTAACTGAAGCAGTCTGGAATAACAGTAATGGGGTAACTTACTCATGTGCAGAAAATTACATTTCTGGATAAAAACCTGCAGGTGGAGTTGAAATTTAGAAAAACATCCAGGCAGCAATGTAGAATAAAACGCTAACTGGTACTGACTGCAGTTCATCCCAGCAGCTGGAGCATAAAAGGGAGGAAAGCGTTGCAGATAAGATGTTGGAAGCTTCCTTTACATTTTGCACCTTGTTACCTCTCCAGCTTTCAGCTGCTCCCAGAATGCAGGTGGCAGCTGCCAGGAGCCAAGCACAACATGAAAAACCCTGTTTTCCTCTGCCGCTGAAATGCGTGATTACCACGGAACAGGCTGTCGCCCACGGGAGCTGTGCATCTGTCTCAGAATGCAATTCCCTTGGTGGCTGTGGATGGGACAACAATTCCCCGCGTTGGCTGGCTTGGGTTCTGTCACTCCCAGCGCCGTCCTGAGCCGGACAGAACAAACTGTGCCTCCCGCTCCAGCTTCAGCTTCTCTCTGAAAGCGGAGCTGGGACTGGCAGCACCAAAACCAGTTCTTGTCTTTGTTTGGCCAAACACCCGTGACAATGGGTGCAGAATTCCTGGTGCAGAATCTCAAAACCTTACGGGTAATGATGCACCCCAAGGTCCCACCTTGCATGTGGTGAACAGGATCTTTTAAACTACAGTCTACATCAGTCCATTTCTTTCAAACGGGAAGCCAGGGAATGGCTTCTAGAAGGATGTACTCCTCGGTGAGTAACACTGCAGAGTAGGAGTGTTAAGTAAACAAGGTATAATGTTCTAATTTCAACTTCAGGGCAGCAATATTGAAAATTAACTCAAAGCACATGAGCTGTGCTTCACTTCAAAACATTTCTCTTCGGCAGTTAATGCTTTTGCACCTCATGCAGGAGAAACTGAACTACAAGGAAGGTCCTGACAGATGAAGCGGTGTGCTGCATTCTGGATGGTGTCTGCGTATGGAGAAAGCAACAGCCAGTGCTATTTTGGTATCACGTTGGCTGGCAGCGGGTTTGGACTCTCCTTTGTAGTTGTGCATGTTTGCTGCCTACAAACTCACATGACTTATCTTTCTGTGTCACCAAGGACACGTGTACGATAGTTGATAATCTGAAGCTCCTTTGCAGCTCCTACTGATTGCAAGAGACGGACTTCAATCTGGATCTCACTGAAGCAGGCCCAGCTAAAATGGTATGTGCCTCTTCTGCTGCTGGAACAGCCGTTTTGACAGCTAGATAAGCACGTATAGATGTGAGCAGTCGGGGCGCTGCTCTGATGAACACGATCTGAACCACCCTCCTTTCACCTGAAGAATTAGAGCTCTGAATAAGTGGTAACGAGTCCTTCGACCCCTGCTGCCTTGGTGTCTGTGTTCTAAGGGGTGCAGCCAAACCTCTGCCCACTCCTGGAAAAATCTAAGGAGCATTCCAAGTAACGGATACAGAAGTCTGCCTCCAGGCAGAAATCCTCTGTGTTAGGCTCTTTCCTCAACTGCATGTAAGCCAATGGAATACGGTTATTATATAGAAGAAACAGCTATTCCACACGAGACACATATTTGGAATAGAGGAGTATGTGTTGATAATCTGATCCTTAAAAATTCAAAACAGAACAGCCGCAGACTTGGAGAGGTGAGCGAAGAAAGAGGTTATGCAGCTTGCTAGGAGAGTGACAGTCCGCAAGATTTTGATCACAGTTACGTCGAAAAAATCTGGAACAACTCTGTTGATTGAACTAACCCTGATTGCTGTGAGTTCAAACCAAACTGTACTTTTTTAAAGATTCTTTAAAAAGATCCTCATGTTTACATGGGAAAAAGATCACATAAATAATATCTGCTGTGCTAGTGCGGCTTCAGGGCTGGACAACTACCCCGAACCCTGAGTGCCATCGGCACACGGCGGGACAAACTGCCACTGCACGCTGGCTGTCGCAAGGTCAAAGCCACCAGCTGCCGAAAGGGTAAATGTTTTTACCACTATCATGTCAAGACGGCTAAAACACAAATACTTTAGAGCTGCTTCACCACCAGAACTAAATCCTGATGCATCATCTCATGAGAATACAGGAAGCTCAGACAGAAAACCAATTATACTCTTTTAGTGCAAGGTTATCTTCTAGGGATCACCTAGCGTTATTTTAAATAACTTTTGAAGCTGGAGGTCCTTGGGGGATTACAGCACAGCGTAAGAGAGCAAATGGACTTCTTTCCTATTAAAAATTCCTTTGCTTAATTTCTTCCCTCTACTTTTGTTTCCAGTCGACATGAATGTGTCACCTCAAGGTCTGATCTGAAGTCCATTGAACTAAAGACATTTGGAACTTGGCCCAAACACCTACTCTGTGTGGTACAGCGTAAAGGCAGTTTCCTCTTTCATCTTCTGTCTCATATTTCTACCACACTCCTTCGCATTTCTACAGAGGGGACTGTATCACAGCCAATAACCGCATCTGTTTTCATAGAAGGCTTAGTACAAAAACTATCAAAGCTAATAGAAATCTGTTGATTGACTACAATGGGCTGTGGATCGACCCTCGGTCCATCTGCATTCAGCCTTTTCCCTCAGTCATGCGTCACAATCCAACTTACAATAAGTCTATGATTTAAAGAAACATAGATGATGTGTGAAGGTCCCTTTAAAAACCAACAAAAACAGTGTAATGATGTTGTTTTTAAAGCAGTGACTGAGGCTGACAATAAATTTGCATTGAAAAGTTGTTCGCTATCCAAAAACTGCAACCACAAGCTCTAAACAAAATCCACATGTGCCCCTCAGAGGTGCAGGTGTCAAAGATATTAAGCCACAAAATGCCTCACATTTAAATGACTTCAAGGACCAGGTTAAGCTCTAAAAACTCCAAGGTAATTCAGAGTTAATCGCAACGGCGAGTCCTTAATATGGTCAGATGGTGGAAAGTGTATGAAACTCATTGCTTGAAGGAACTGGTAGCACCTTATCTAGACAGTATGAACTTTCATGCAGATTCAAGGCAAAGATGTAGTTTCAGTTCAAACATTCAAAAGGCTGTTGGTTGTTTTGTAGCTTTCTAGAGCTAAAGCCAAGCTCTTCACATTATTTTAATATATTTTCTGCAGCTTAATTTCCTGTGTTTTCTTTTATAGTGGCATAAAAAAAATGCCCAGCAAAACTCTAAAGGAGTCATAAAACACTTTCTAGGTTGCTCCACTTTAATTCCTGCTCTAAGGTTGAACTATTACATGAATCTACCGATCACTCTCCCAGCCAAGGAAACAAATGGATTGAAGCTTTGGTGCACTTCGAATCCCCTCTCAAGTAACTTTGAAGCTCTTGGAAGTTATCTTGGAAAAATTCTGAGCAGCCTATCATGTCAGTCCAAAGAATGGAAGTTCTAATTCTGTCATCCATGCGGGAAGATACATATTTTGTCAGTTCATTTTGGATGCTGATTTATAGATAGTTTGTTTGAATTTTTATGGTCAAAACAGCCGAATGGAAACAAGTGATAACCCCAATCTGGCTGTGATAGCAAACATTCCTTACGGAGCCAGTAACAAAGGCAAATCACAAAACAAACTGAATTATCTGAACGCACGTCAATGGGAAAATATTAGACATCTCCCATGGATGCCTATATCATTATATTTCCAAATCAAATTTACTTCCAAATAAACCATTTATTTGAACTATCTGAAAGCTACCCATTGTTGGGACTACACAAAAAGCAGAGCATCTCACTAATCTCTGTTGCTGTGTAACTTTCTGTGAGTCTTTGCAGATATGAATATCCACCTTGTTTGTATATGTGGAATAACCACAAAGCAAGCACAGCTCTGTAATTCTGTGGCTCCTCCACAGGAACCAAACACAGACTGGAAAAATGTGCAATCTGCTCTTATCAATAGATAATAGTAAGTAGCTCTCCAGTTATTACTATCAGCTGCTGTGTATGTTGGCAAACCCATTCCACAGTATCCCATACCACGATGGACGAAATTATGGGTCACAGATTAATTTACATTTCTTTATTGTGACCTGAGAAGTGCAGAGGTGGGCAGTGCAACAGCACACATTGAAGGTCTCAAGAGCTTCAGACACTGAGGTAAAGTAACACGGGTGAGAAGACTGGAACTGAGAGCCCAGGAGCTCTGGTACCTGAGCTGGGTACAACCCAGCACCTCATCACCAAATTGTTTGTTGCATGAGCATTCTGCAGGGGAAAGCCAACTGCCCACGTTTTTGGTTTGAATTCAGTGCAAAATGCATTGTGTTATGCACACGCCTCTGCGTTTACATAGACAACGTAGATCAGGTTAAGAGGCGGTGCACATAGCACCTGGCACAGCTGAGTCTTCAAGGATGTCTACACTGCAGAGTGCAGCGTGTTGCCTGGGCTCACTCAGTTACTGGAAGGAATGGAGAGAAGGTAGCGCTGAGCTCATTGCATGCACGTTTTTCCTGCTTAAGATGAGTTTTGCAGTGCAGTGAGTTCTGCACTGTCCTAACCAGGCTGTTTCCTGGATCTAAAATAGCTAGTTCAAAGGTACAGGTATTACTAAGCCATGCTGCAGTCTACTGTGCAGACACAGCCTCATTTGTTGTTCTGTGATGTTCTCAGACAGTGCTGGGAGACACATGAGCTGGTCGATCTTTGTATTCAGTCCTATGTATATAGGTACCACCTGGCATGTTGTTGTTATTTCAATATCTAAAGAACAATGAAAAGTACATCCAAAAAGTGGTTTGAATTTGATACAGAAAAATCACAGTACCAAAGGAGGTTAAACTTCAATGTGTTACTAATCAGGAATGTTCTTGAAAGCCAGTGTGTTTAGTCGGGGCAGCAAGCTTAAAAAAACCTGGAGCTAGATGGGCTGATTCATCCATAGTGTGTGGCCTCATCTGCTGAGAAATCAAACCAGCAAGTGGAATATGGAAACCCTTTCTAAATCCTGCAACTGTGCATTTTTGCTTGTGATCTAAGCTTCCCATCTTAGATTTACGAATTCCAGAGAGTTCTCAAAAATGTAAGATCTTTAACTAGACTCTAAATGCTTTGATTTGCAACCGTTCCATGTACAAGGATACAATCTACAAGAAGTGTTCCATACTAACGCCATAAGAGACAGCTGCAGCTAAATGCTTGAAGAACTTTTATATGAAGTTATTTTCATGACAGAAGGCAGGAGGTCCGAAGTCCACTGTAGCTCAAGAGTGGGTCCAACTCTAAGAATGATGGTGAATTCGCTCTGTGAATCTATAAATCATCTCTCCTCTGATGATTCCTGGAGAATCCTGAGGTGGAAGGAAGGAGCTCAAGCTCAGAAGCATGTGATGTCCTTTTGGGTCTCGCTAATAGAACCATAGAATTGTTTTGGTTGGAAAAGAGCTTTAAGATGATTGAGTCCAATCATTAATGTGGCATTCCCAGGTCCATCTCTAAACCACGTCCCTAAGAACCTCATCTGTGTGTCTTTTAAGCATCTCCAGGGATGGTGAAAAGAGTCGCAATGAATGTGAGCTTAGTATTTTCGGTTACATATGTGTGGTGCTAAGTATCTAATTCAGATAGTAAAATACTTTTCAGAGCTGCAGAAGGGAGGAATATCTAGTTCTGTTTAAGACACAAGGTCTGGATTTTGCCAATGCTAGAAAGAACAGGTTTTAGAAAAACAAGCTAACAGTGAATCTGTGGTAGAAGCTGGTAGGATTGAACCACTGCTGAAAAGTAGAAGATGCTTCATAACATCTGTCTGACAACTCTTTAAGATTCATGGTGGCTGGTGCCAGGGAGAGAGGATAAAAACACTGCATCTCTTTGTGTCAGCAGGCCAGTGTCACTGTGGACGCAGGAGCGCTCGTTCCAAGGGGAGAGCAGTGCCAACTTTTCTCAAAGGAATCCCTTCAACAGCTCCCCCACTCAGGTACTGCTGAAGTTCAGTTTCCACTGGAAGCTGCTGCCTGCTGGCATGACCTCTGCTTCACGAAATAAGGAGGCGGTTATGTGGGCAGCTCCACTGCACGAGGCCAGCAGAACGGCAGGACGAAGAGCCCCAAGTCTCTGTGACTGGCGCTACTCATGTCTGACACACAGCCTGAGAAACTGGGGGGAAACATGCGACAGAATATAATGGGCATTTATGGGAGTAATTCGAATGGATGGCTAATGGCCAGAGCTCTAGCACCTTCCATTAAAAAATAACCAGGGAAACCTGTGTGCCAGACACATTGGAAAGGAAAGCTGGCCTAAGATGTGTAGGAATGCTTGAGATTCATAATCAGATCAGGCATGAACGTTACCATGAAGATAGAGCACCAAATATGATACACATAATCACTGCAGAAAGCAGAATGCAAATAACCCCTGAAATCACAGGAGACTCCTGGTCTTCTTTTGCCTAACACTGGTGCAGAACTATCCGAATTACAAATTCAATTAGGGAACTAAATAAACCTTAGTGGAACTCTCATTTTTAATGAGATGCTGCTCAGCTAGTAATTTAATGGCCTACCATATGTAGCAGATAGACTATAGATACTGAAGTTTAGATTAGCTGAAAAACCACCAGCATACCCATCCTTCTTTTGATCTGAACACAGAAAAGGGGTTCATGTTCCAAGCATCTAACCGTACTAGTTGGTCAAATCAAGCATACTACCTTACAAACTTTCTTTCCTATGTATTTGACCATCATAGGTAAAACTCTACCATCAACTGGATGCTAAAGTGTCAGATCTAAAGTTGCATGGGATGAATCTCATCCCAGGACACAAGAAGAGTGGAATCATGGCATCAGATGAGTTATGTGCTTGAAATGCTTCTTCCTTATCACTGATTAAAACAAGAATTCTAGATACCTAGATCAGGTACCAATATACACGTGACAGACACATATATATAATTGTCAGGACAGATGAATCCTACCAAAAATTGATGGGTGGGTGCCATTTATTCTCCAATACATGCCAGGAAGGCACCAAATCCCAGCTGAACAGCAAACTGCCTTGTTCCCTCATGTCCCTCCATCACTGCCAGCTGCCTCCTGCTCACAGGTTATGGGCAGGGAACAGCTGTTTTCCTCAGACAATGAAACTCTGGAGAAAGTCACATAAAACCCCTTTCTATGATGCTGCATGAATACTCTTTTATATGTGGAAATGAGGGGTGCCACTAAGACAGCCATTTAGGGAAAAAGCTCCAGTCAAATGCACCAGCCATTAGGCCATGTCGGGAATGTTGTAACAGCCTTGTGAAAGATCCTGCTTAGTCTCTTTCATACAGTGGCTCTTAATAATGAGCATATAATAAATGTACAGTCTGGAGGAATTTACTATACAGTATCCAATTGGATTTATATAGTCATAAACTTCTACAGCACTGCTCCTATGATTTACAACAGTCTCTACTAATTATGAAGCTATGCCTGGATTTGAGATGTAAAAGGCAAATGTTACCAGACTGGTTGTACAGTGATACTGCACAAATGCACATTGGCCACAGCGATTTTGAATTGCTTGTTAACAGAGAACCATTGCAAATAACCATGTATTTTAGCCTGCTCTTATGAAAGGCACCAAAAGCAGAAACCTAGGAAGTCTGTAGGGTTTTTGTTGTGATCCTGTGCAGAGATAAGGGACGGAGTGGGGAGCAGACAGACCACGGGCCCCATCAATGGAAATTCTGCTACCTCCTGCCTGGATTGCAGGGGACCAGACTTGGTACCTTACCTGATCCCTTTCTAAATCTGTTCTTTCGACTTCCTACAAAGGAGCTACCATAGGTAATACTGAAACTTGCTGTAGGACAAGCCTTTAATGACCTAAATGGATATAGAAGGATTTTTACTTCTCATAAGTTTTCCAGTACAGACATTTAATTCTGCTCTTACTCGTCATATTAAATAGCTATTTCAGAAAGGACTCGTCATTAACAGGAATTACCTGGGCATCGTGGGCAGCACAGCTGTGGAACGTGCACCGGGGAAGGACAGTGTAGACTTGGGCATCTTATTCTGCTGCAAAGTACATTTCCATTCTGCAGGCGGAACAGAATACAATACTTTAATGCAACAGACTGTCTTACCGATACCCGGATTCTCTGTTCTGCACCGACATGTTTTAAAAACAAAAGTCTTTTTACAACATCCTGATTTCATTCACACCAGGATAAGCCCACACTGCTTGCACTCCTTCTGAATTTATGCTGCTCGGAATGTAGCAGAAATCCATACAAACCTTAAAATCGGAGGAAGTGTCTAAAAATGGATTGTAACAATCTTCATTTGTGTTTTTCTTTCGAGCAGATTATGCTTAGGAATTGCATTTCCAAAACTAAGACACAGATAATGAACGGTAGGTGTCTGAGCTATCCCCTACCGAGGGTTAGCTCCAGACCACAAGAGACAATAGCGTCTGTAATTGTTCCTGAAAACCGTGGAGAGCCTTTTGTTTTCACTTGATGGGTTCCCCAGTAGACAAAAACCACTAGCTGGTAAGTAGCCTTTTTTTCTAAGAAATATGAGCAAGCCTTGGGAATAATGTTCATTATTCATGTCATTAACATAATATTCTATTTGACCACATCAAAGTTTGATTTATAATTAAAACACAGGGAATTTTCATTCTCCAGTGTCTGTAACCAGCAAAGACTATCCATTTCAAATTCCCATTTCCCATCTATAATTCATCCTCCTAATTTAGCTCTGAGTTGCTCATGTTTATAGCAAGAAAGATCTTTCAGCATGAACACGGATACTATGCTACGACTGTAGTTTTTGGTGGTGTCAGGAATAAACCCACTTCATTTTCATATGCCTTCTGGAGCACTGAAATGTTTCCAGGGGAGGTGCAGACTTCCTTAGATAGCATATGTATGGGTTTTTCTAGCCATCTCTTTCAAAATAATCCATTGACTGCTAAATATCTGCAGACCGCAGGCTGGAATCACACTGTTAGATCATTACTACCCACGAACTACATTTGCGCATCTGCTTTGGAGAGAGACACTAAAAATGATATCACCATCTGTTTCCAATGATGACTGAAATTAAATATACTGATTTTATAGAGGAGGAGCAAACTTCAGGCTGTAGCCTCTGTGCGGGATGGGGACTCTGAGTGCTGCCTGCACTCCACTCTTTGCAGCACAACAGAGCTGTTCTAGCTCAGCTTGTGCTTGCTAAGGCTGAGCTTATGCTGAGATTCACAGTGATATCTGGGGGAACAGAGCAGGACTAGGCCTCTGCGAGTCAAGGCCACGGTTATTATAGCATTTCTGCACCAGATACCCAAAGAATAACGATGCGTCTCTCTTCCCGAGCTGTGTTATCAGTGTGAAGCCTGCAGAGCATTCATTTCAGCCCCTGGAGCCTGCAGATCTGACTATGAACACAAGCAAAAAGCTGCTGTATTTTAAAGAGTAAAATAATGATCTGACAAACTGTGAGTGCTCCAATTTACCTGACAGTAGCAGTAGACAGTTTCCACTGTATATTGAGTGGGGGATTGTAAAAGAAACAGGGAACAGGGTGAGAACTCTGAATTATGTTTTTCTGTTTTAAGTATGTAAATTATAACTTGTAAAAATACAATACTACATACACACAAAACCAGCAATGCTGTTTGTTTGTTTTATTCCCAGGCTGAATAATTTGGCCTCTGGTTAGTTAGTTAGTTAATTTGCCTTTCCTTGTTCTTCACCATGACAAGTGTCTGTGCTGGGGAAGTGGACAGACAGACTGTTCTTTCAGATGGGGCAGAGGACTCAGTCTGTTGCCTGGCTGATACCACTTGTGCAGGATCATACAGATCGTGATGTCTGAGGCCAGCAAAAAGTTCTGGTCACACTGGTGATGAAGAACCCTGGGGCCTTTTTTGCTTCTCTCTGCAGTGTGAGGGAGCAGGCTGCTGCTTCAGCCTCTGTACATATCCTTTGTCTGACTGATTTACTGATTTACTGCCAGGCAATCACAGGTGCGTTACACTTACATGTCTTCTATTTGCTCTCTGTGGCACATAACAAGTTTCATTTTTTATGCTGTAATATTTGGTTTAAGGGCTGTGCTTGTGCTATGTCATGGCATGTTTTATAATGCGTCGTCTAGTCTTAATTTTGTTAAAATTATAGAGAGTTTCCTGATGATCTGGAGCTTCTACTGTAGGTCAGTGTTGTGAGGGGACAAAGCTGAAATGAATGGCTGGATGCTGCAGTTGTTACTTGGAGTCTTGCTTCCTTGCAACAAGAGTCACATCCCAGAGATCCCTCAGCATCCTCACTGCTCTAATAACCCCAAGTTACATTTTGCACCCTCATGGTACAGTAAGGTAAAACCAAGCAAACAAGGAAATAAGAGACTGTCTAACATCTTCCTAAAAATCACTGAGCAGTACTTTGTATGCACATCTCTAGGGTTTCCAGTGCATCGCATCCCCAGCCAAGACACAGCCTTGCAGCAATGTGATGAGTATTTTACCACACACACACTTTGCATATAGATCAACAAAACTGAGTGGAAACTCCTTTTTGCTGTAACCACGGATTTTTCCTTTTCTTCCTGCGATGTTGCTTTTTGTCATACAGATGCATTCTGCCGCACAGATCTGAGATGCAGCCAGGCTTGTGGAACTACTGGTTGTGCATCTCTGTGCTCAATTGTCATAGCGCATCCCTCAGAGCAAATGCTGCACAGGGGCACGATATTTTACATGTGCAGAGGGGGGAAATAACCAAGAAAACTTTATTCTGCATTAAAACCAGCAGACAAAACTCAGCATCTGGAGCGTCTCATGTGTTAATGATTAAGATCCCTTATTGTTTAGCTATTTGAAAGTACTCCAAGGGACATATTCTGCCCTCATTTTACTGTCCCCCCTCAGCTGTATCTGACATACTTAGGGGATCTGTGACTGCTGTCTCTTCATAACAGGCACCAACTGACGGTAGCCAAGGACCTGTGTGTTCACATCCTCCCCAACTCCCTCTGCTCCCCACACCCTGTTCTCACTTTTCATCATCTCATTCTTCTTTCACAGATTTTTACAAAGGGTGATATCCAAGCATGTTCCTTCAGCACTTTAGGGCAGCAGATGCTTTGGCCGTGGAAAGGCCTCTGAAGATGTGGGCACTGCACACAGATCAAACAGTACCAAAGTCAGGTTCAGCATAATCCTCCTCATTGATGGAACTGCAGGGATTATATTCAGGTAGCAGCATCCAATTATTCACTGACAAAGCTTCTGGCTAGTTAGGGAGTTGTTTTGCCTCCCTCATGCAAGTATTTCTTGCTAGTATTGGCCTTCTATGCTCACGTTTTCCTTTCGCCAGCATCACCTGCCTCTGTTTCCTATGGCATGATCAGGACACACTAGTGAAAACAGGTTTGGACTTTGTCAAACAGTAGATCCAACATAAAGGATTCCAGTCAATTAAGCAAGTAGTTGTAGTATGATTGATAACTCAGCAGTCCTACCTCTGAGCAAAGACAATTAACGCAGTAAACGAGGCCATAGGGTTCTAGATAAGGATGCCATCTTTCTCCTACACGATACTTCTTGTCTTGAAACACACAGTATGTATCTGAATCTGTAAAACAGTAAAGAATTGATAGAGCTGTGAGTGAATGTTCCCGTTCCAGACTTACGGAGTGTTTTTAGGTTTGTAGACCACGTTTGTGGGTGATACATAGAATTTAGTAAAGAATTACTATTTTTTCTTTCCCTGGAGAATCACAGAATAGAAATGCCCTTAATTTAATGTGCTGTTGTTTCTAACCTCCCAAAGCAAAGTAAATGACATAACCTCCCATCTTCCCAAATTGAAGCTCATGAAATAGCTGATGAAATGGCTTTCATGCAGGGTGAGTTTACCCTTTCACCTGCGAAAACACAGGCTAACGTCCTGCTAGGTAACACAATTAAAGCGCTTGATTGCTCAGACTGGTTTACAGAGCACAAAACCACTGCAAAACTGAAGCAATTGGCTCAACTGAGGTTGTACAGCAGGGAGATTTTGAGCAAGGGGACTGCAGAAGGAAGACAAATGCACTGTATGTAGACTGCATGCCCAGTATCTCCCTATTTTAACAACCTAATAAAAGTAAGTTTGTCCTAGTATGTCAGAACAGTTTGTGCTGACTTACATATGTATCAGCATTCACAATATTTTAATATCTTGCTGTTCACTAAGCACATCTGATCTTGCAGATGCAGTTTTGCAGGTATGCACCTACCTGTCAGACATTACCGCCCTATCTCTCCCTGTCACATTATGGTTTCACATTGAAAACTCAAATATCTTCAATAAAAGGGTGTTTCTCATGTGTTGCCATGAGCAAAGCCCTTTCTGTCATCTTCATGACATCCAAATTCAGCGTAATTCACCCTCAGTATAGATGATATTTCAGGGTGTAAGACAAAATACCTGTCTTGCAAGCGATAACCCAAGCAAGAGACATTTCCTGGGCTAACAGGAGGTAGCAAGAGGTTGGGATTGTTAGTAGTGACTGGGAAGTGATCTGCGTTCACTTCACACAAAAGCACGACAAACGAAATGCAGGATCCAAACAGGGATAACAGGGATACCCGCACATCTTTTTCTTCCAAGTTCAGCAGAAAAAGTGGCCTTTTTGGAACTCTTTTTTTTTAGCTACTGCCTTAGAAGCCGAAGCTGCTGATACTGGGGCTGCCAATTTAAACTGCTTCTCAAGGGCAAAGGATGTATTTTTGAAGAAGGCCAAAGCCCAGGCTGTGCAGGGGGGAGAGCATTCCAAAGAGCAGGAATAAGGCTGAGTAGTCAATAACTCCTGGGCTTATTTGGGTAGCCATCCCTCCTTGCCACGATTTCTGCAATGTGTTAACACCTCCCACAGATGACAGGCTTTGTAGAAATATCCCCTTTGTTTTGTTTGTATTCTTTTCAATTCTTCTCATCAAGTTTTTGACAGTGCTTAGACTCTTAATTTTCTCAAAGGATGTATCTAATCCAGTTCATATGAGGTTGTTTTTGGAACACACCAGAGGAGTTTTGGCCGAGCTTTACGCTCGCTGAAAACTTCAGCACAATAGTCTTACACACGGGACAAAATCCAGATAATCTGTCAGATGTTTACAGAGGTCACTAAAATGGAATTAAGTGCTCTCTCAATTCAGGGTATTTGAAATAAAACAGATTCGCCAATTGATGTGTTATGTTCTCTGTGATGCAATGAAACCTGTACGGCTTTAGGAAAATGTGCCCTGATTCTACTGAATGGAAGATTAGAAGGAGGAAGAATTTTAGAAGGTTTTGACCGCAGTCCCACAGCTCAGGACACTCTTGTTTGAAGCTCTTTGCCGAACCACATCTGTCAAATAGAAGGGAAATGTCAAATTTGGGTGAATGTGACAGCTTTGTTTGAAGTCTACTTACGTTTTACTTGTTCTAGTTTACTTCCATCTATGAAAAGGAGACAGAGCACACCACAAAGGATAAAATGAAAATCCTCCAATATCCACTGTTTTCTCATCTTTATCGACAAAAGGAAAGAAGCGAGCCTCCAAAGTCCAGAACGTTGAGCTGTTGGGAAGAAAAGATTACATGAATTCACCTGAAATCCTGGCAGATACTCAAATTATCTGACATGATTTCATCCAGCATACAGAAATCCTAAACTTCCAGAACCAAGAACTCCGTCTATATGATGGATCTTCCTTTCACGGAAACAGCTTTGGCTTCAGACCATTTCATTTTTGGAAAAGGGGGCACATTGCCATTCATTAGAGCCGAAAACCAGTTATTGCTTCTAATAAAGTCCTCATTTTATTCCAAAGCTGAGAAAGCCAGCAAGTAAGCAATCTAAATTCTTGAAGTTCTTTTTCGCAAGAAACTAGTTTGGGAAACGTTCTTGCAGAGCAGCAGCTTGGATGTAACTTAGGAAACACAGGTGTCGGTGGTAATGTGTTTGTTTCGTCATCAAATGAACCTTGGGTACACGTGGTGTGTGTACACGTGGTGTGTGTACATGTGGTGTGTATACATGTGGTGTATGTACACGTGGTGTATGTACACGTGCTGTATGTACACGTGGTGTATCAGCCCCGTCGATGGCAGTGGCTGCCGTGATGGGAGTTTCCCCCCCTGCATCTCAGAGGCTTCCAGCCCCGATCCCTCCTCCCCTCTCCCAACCACTATTGTTCAGGGATTGTGTATAATGAATTTTCCTAGAGTTAACCCTTCTGTTGCCTGGATAGCTGAAAGCAGAATAGGGGAATGACAGTATCACACAGTATCACAGGATGTTTGGGATTGGAAGGGACCTCAAAAGATCATCTAGCCCAATCCCCCTGCTGGAGCAGGAACACCTAAGTGAGGTCGCACAGGACATGTCATCTTCATTCTGGTACATCTTTCATGTCAAAATCGTGCCTAAGGTTTGATCTCTCTGTGGGGCAGAGGTGGTATCGCATTTGCTGCATACACCATTATGTGTTTCTGGCTTCTAAAAGGTGATTTTTTTTTTAATAATGAAAAAGGGAGAAAATAATAATTAACTAGAGTAGAATTTATTTATTTTTGATAGCCAACCTAAAATTCTAAATTCAGAAATATGTTGAAGCTTTACTGTTTATCAGAATTCATTGCAAAAGTATTATCTTCCCAGAGTACACGTGTCCGTAATAGATAGTGCTGGAAAGATCTGGGTTTGATTTTAAGAGTCCTGATGTGGATTCACAGTTAAGTTCTAAAACAAAAAATAAATCACTATTGGAAAAATAAACAATCTGCTTTGTAAACTAATTTTACCTCTTCAGATTTCATGTAAATTACAGAACTGCACATGAATACGTTCCAACTCACAGATAACCAAAGCAGAAATAACAATGTATAGATGTATATTCAAAATTAAGTGGTGGATGACTTAGATAAATTAACTAAACAATAAGTTACCAACCACTTAAAAAGGAAATCTTCCTATTAGGACTGTTGAGTGGACGATACTGTAACAAAGGGTGGGTGATCCGATTTATCAAAGTGTTTCTATTGCCTTTACTGTTCAAGGGTTCTCTGCTCTGCATTCCCAAACCACAACCAACATGGACATCTTCCTTAACCCAACCAATCTATGCAACCACTATGGCTATACCGAGTAAGCTCATTCAAAAGAATGCAAATTGCATCTGAAAACATTCCAAAAAATAACATTATTTTGAAAGCATGCTCCCTATGTAGTAACAAGATATAACTTTCCATTTATTTTGGAAGCTGAGAATGATATTCCAATTTCAGAAGACAAGTTTTAAGTCATTTTTTTTAACATGTTCAAATCACATAAGACATTTTTAAGCCAAACAATCTTCTAAAAGCTTGTTTAAAATTACAACTTCATAACTGAGTCCCAGGACATCATGCATGCATTGAGAACAACAGCAGCACATCACTGGGACTAGCAGAATGGGAATGTTTAAATATTTTGGCTTTCTTGTGGGTTGCTTAGGCAAACAGTATTTATAACTGGAGCACAATCCTCCTTTGTGCAGCACTCTACCTGTTCGCTAGATCGGTTAGTTCAAACAGAGCGGCTCAGAAATCCATCCATTTTACATGTCTGCTCTTCAAAAGGAAGAACACTTTAAAACTTGGGAGCGCTTACGCTCAGAAATGCTGCACAGTACCGTGAAATGGAGGAGTTAACAACAGAAACGGGATGGGGACTTTTGATGTCTTTCTTAATTCTCTTTCATTTCTGTATTGTTGTTACTCCAAATATAAACACATACTTTTCACTGTTAGCACACTCCCTTCATTTTCCCCAAAGGGCAATGTCCTAAAAATATTCCTGGATTTTAATAATCTCAGTTAGGATTAACCTGTTAATTATTGGTGTGTGTTCTGCTTAGTAGAAACAATGAAAGTGATGCACTTCTTACATGAATTACTCACAGAAATAAGGCGTGTGGGTCTGTTTTCAACCCCTCGCCCTCCAAAGAGCCCGGTTTAGTAACTACAAGTGGCAGAGTCCGGCCAAAAATATATATAGATAAATAAAAAGCAGGACACAGCCTGGCTGGGAGCGCTGGAAACCGGGGGGTTCCCCCCGCCGCTGGCGATGGGGGGAACCGGGGACCGGCCCTTCTGCCGGCGGGGCCGCGCAGCCCGGACGGGCTTTCCCCGCGGCTTCCATTCCCGCAAACCTGCGCTTTTACCGTCGAGGGGTTGTTTTGAAGTAGGCGAGTCTCCCGGTGAGCCGTGGCCAGAGGCTCCTGGTTCTCACCGCTTCGGCAAAACCGCCGTCCCTCGGGCGCCGGGCCCGGGGGAGGCTGAGGTGCAGCGGTGCCGTCCGCGGGTCCCGGAGCGCGCCGCGCCGCTTGCCCAGGCTCCCGGGAGCGCAGCCGCGGGGCGCACGGCGGGGCCCGGCCAGGTGCCGGCGGTGCCTCCGGGGGGCGGCAGGGGCCGGTCCTGCCGCGGGGTGGGCGACAGCGGCCGGACGAAAGGTACGGGAGGCACCGGGTATCCCCGCCCGGCTGCCCGTGAGGCGACCCCCGTCTGCGGGGCAGTGCCCGCGGCTCCGCGCCTTCCCCGGGGTCTTGCCTAGGAAAGAAAAGCTCACCCACCTGGGGCAGGGCTGGAGGCCGCTCCGCCGCGGGCCCTGCACGCTGCCTGCGGAGAGCGGCTTCGGCGGGGGGAGCCGCGGCTCCGCGCTCTCCGCTCCGCCGGGGTACGGGCGGGCTCCGGCCAGACGGCTCCGCTTCCCACTCACGTTGCCATAATCTTCTCCCGCGACTCGCCCGGGTTTTTAGGTCTCCCCTTCGCTCCCGCTGTGGCGGCGGCGAGGGGGCAAGCAGGGAACCGACGAATTCTGCGGTAGCCCCGACTGACGGACGGGAACGGGGAGAGAGAAATCCGCTAAACCCTCCGGGACGCTGCAGGGCGGGCGCTCCGGAAAGTCCCGGGCTGCCCGGCTGGGGACACCTGCCGCCGCCTCCTGCCCCGGCGGGGAGCGCAGCGAGGCCCCGCGGCCGGAGGATGCTCGGCGGCGGGTCCTGCCCCGCAGCCCCGCGGCACTGGAGCGGCGGTGGGAGGAGGAGTCGCCTCCGCCCCGGCCCCCTCCTCTCCTCTCCTCGCCCTGCTCCCGCCGCCCGGCACAGCAGCGTGACTGACACGGCCCGGGGTGGAGTTTGCTCCGCTCTGGGGGCCGGGGGGGCCGGGGGGTCGGTGCTCGCTCTCCGGCCTCCCTTCCCGCCGTGGGGGAGCCACCTGCGGGCCCGCAGGAGCCGCACCGGGCGGGCCTAGCGCCGGTGCCTTCCAGCAGAGCTGCCCGTTCCCCCCCTCGGTTAACGGAGCCCCGGGGGGCGGTTTGCTCAGAGGGGGGACTCTCCCGAGATGGCTCTTTAATGGATTTTCACACGCGGGGTGCCCTCCGAGCAGCCCCGGTGGAGTTGGCGTCCGCTGGGATTTGTCAGACACCCTCTGCTGATACCCTCTGCTCTGATTTATTGTGTTAGAAGGTTTCAAGGTCACATTGAAATTCTGGTGGAACTAAATTAAACCGATGACTCATGACATTATATGCTTGGTCAAACATTCTTTTTCTGTCTTCTTGTAGCCCCTGTAACTAATAAGAAGAGATCAGTGAACCCTTGACAAATGATCTGAGAAAAAGGGTGAGGTATGAAAAGAGATCATGTGGAGAAACAAATTATAACCTATTTCCCCTAGTTTGGGACCAGGGTGTTTGGGGAGCCCTGCCTGGGGGTCATACACCTCCCAGGCTGAAAACTGAGTAGAACTTTCATTTCTTCCATTGTAACTCAGCGGGACGAAATACTGAAAATACAGCGTATGGTGAAAGCTTGTATTAGCATGAGGAAAGAATAGCTGACTTACTAAGGGGTTTACTTCATGAGTAACCAGGGCTGCGTGTTAGTAAGATGAGACTTTATAACTCTTAATATTAAAAAAGGGAAAAAGAATGAAACTGCATTCTGAAGCGAAGCGTTTTGAAAACACTGCTCCGTGCCCACTTCTGTGTCACTCCTCCGCTCTTTGCCTTGCTATGCACAGGCAGTAATCACGTTCTTAAGGCAAATTCATCATTTAAAGCTCTTTGTCCTAAATGTGGTGGCTCCTGCTTCAGGCTGATAGTTTTGCAAGAGCCACTGTGTGAATTAGGGATGGGCAAAACAAATAGTAACTCTGATTCAGAGATACGATGGTAATTTGAACTTGAAGGAGTCCAGCAAGATATTGTAGGTCTTGTACATCCCTTGAAAGCTCTAAATTTAAATTAGACTGCATCATCAGGGATGTTTCTTGAAATCAGTGCAGCAATTACAAGAAGCTCTGCACTTTTGTCCTGCTGTCCTTAGAGGAGGCTGAAGTTGTGCTGGTGACTCTGCATGTACAAGTTTTTCTTTCAAATCAAAATCAATCCATTCCCTACAGTGTTGGAGCTGAAATGATATGGCACCAGATTTCAGAGGAGTTAATGAGATATTAAAATGCCATTAGTAACATCTTTAAAATGACATTTCTTTATAGAAAAGGGGCATCTCGTGGGCTGTCCAAATGCCAGTAGAGTGTTACCGTGTTACTGCAGCTGGGTGAAGGCTGGGTTCTCCACGCTGGGGCTCTAATCTACCCGATTTTTGTTCTGTTGTTGATGTCGTTGATTAGAAGCTGTATTCTCTTTGCATATAAGTAGCCAAAGCAAACATACTTATGGTGTCATTTTCAGAAGACTTTAAGCATCCTGGGGAACGTATCTGTTTGATTCAGTGCTACTCAAAACCAAATACACAATTAGTAATTCTGTTAGAAATGCAAAGAGGCTGCAAATCTTTTGAGCAGGAATCCATAGCTCCTTGTAGGCTGGCTTGAGAGTTTGATTTTATAGCATCTACATGACTTTGGTGAGTGCAGCTTTGGCCTGGGCAGAGTTTTACTGTGTAGACATCCTCCAGAACCACTTACCCAACACAGCTTCCCACCCCTGTCAACCCCCCCAACAGCATTCATCACACGTATTTCCTTCTGTGTGCTGAGAAAGTACAGTGCGTGCAGGGAGAGACACCAGTAATCACTGCAGTACTCGTTACACGTCGTCAGTGTGGTAGTAATGAGAAATCAAATATTTTCTATAGACTCTGTGACCTGAATTCTTTTGCAGAGAGATTCTTTGAAAATAAATTCCTTATTTGGCCTGAAGAGTGCCTTGGGAAAGTTGCTATAGGTGCCAGCAGTTTCCACTGCATTCTGTGAGGCTGTTTCAGAAGATGACAGTGTCTGGAGATACCAGTTCAGGTGTAAGATATTTGCCGAAAATAGAAATGCACAAAATGGAGCCCTTTCCCACTCTTTGGCAGATTTAGGTTGCAGAGAATGGGCTGAAAGAGCCTTTCTCTCAAGTGAGGGGGTTTGAGGGCTTTTTTTCCCCCAGCATGGTGGAAATCCAGACTTCCAAGGGCAGGATGCCTTAGTCTTACTCCTAGTCCTGATCCTGCTGCTCAGGCTGTGCTGTGCATCAGTTGCTGGGATGTTACTGATGTAGTTCACGGTTGTCAGGGTCTGCTTCTTTCTCCGTCATGCACATCCTGTTTCTTGTCACACATCTGCATGTGGCACAGTGTCGCAGCAAGTGTTACGGTTGTTAGGTCACAGGATACTGTGACACACGCTGGACATTGTGCATGAGTGGCATGTTCACAGGTGGCCTCTTGGTGAGTGACCCTTGCTGAGCTTATAAAATCACAGAATCATTTTGGTTGGAAGAGACCCTCAGGATCAAGTCCACCCGTAACTTAACCTAACTCCAGCACTAAACCAGGTCCCTAAGAATCTCATCTCCACATCTTTTAAACCCCTCCAGGGATGGTGACTCCACCACCACCCTGGGCAGCCTGTTCCAATGCCCGACAACCCTTTCCGTGAAGAATTTTTTCCTAATATCCAATCTAAAACTTCCCCTGGTGCAACTTGAGGCCATTTCCTCTTGTCCTGTCACTTGCTACTTGGGAGCAGAGCCCAACACCCTCCATGCTCCAAGCTCCTTTCAGGCAGTTCAGAGATCAGAAGGTCTCCCCTCAGCTCCTGTTCTCCAGCTGAACCCCCCGGCTCCCTCAGCCGCTCCCATCACACTTGTGCTCCAGGCCTTTGCCAGTGCCCCTGGGTCTCGCTAGTGCTGCACCCATGCCTGAGCTGCTTCTCGTTTCCCAACCCTGCCTAAGTACCACTGAGGAGCCAGTCCAAGTTAAAGCCAGTGCTCTGTGTGCCTTGTCTGACCTCTTGCTGTTCCAGTTTGTGACGTTCAGGGCTGCTGCCCACGTGTGACACACAGAGCCCCAGAGAAGCATCGAGTACGTAGTTGTTTCCCCTCGTGCTGCCGAGCAGAACTCACTGCTCGAACATGCTCTGCGTGCTGCTCTCTGCAGAGGAAAGAATTGCTCACAATAGTTGGCATTAGAGATTCAAGGATGCCCCAAGTTTTTGAGAGCACAGGCTTATCCATGCAATTCCCATTAAAGACAATGGAACTTAAGCAGCTAATAGACCGTGATACCGTAGAAGCCCATCGCTCTGCTGTGCCTCACAGTGGCTGGGCAGTACATGGCTATCCTGCTATTATTTCTCAGTTCTTGCAAGGGAAAAAAAAAACCAGGATAAAAGATCTGTGCCAATGCTAACAGGTTTATACACCACATAGAGTTTTCTTAATTGGAGCAGACATTGAGCTTTAAAAGATGTTAGAACACGTGATACAACTTTCATTTACCTCCCTGTCCTTTTTTTTTCCTTTGATTTCAAGAAAAAATTATCTATGGTGAAATTTTCACTTCTGAAAAACTATGAAAGGGAGTTCTTCAAACTTTGTTTGTTTCATTCCTATAAATTCAGCGGAGCCCTTTGGAAAATGTATCTTAAGATGCTAAATATTATTCCCAGGATTTTATAAAAATCTCTGAATTACTTGTGGTTTGGATCAGCCCTCCGACTGTCAGACTGGGAATACAGTCTGGATGTTCATCAAGCAGCCTTCACATCCACTGTGGAACAAAAAGGGCTTCAGATGTGCGTGATTTTGTGATTATGGCATAGGATGGTCATGAGCATCCTCCACCCTCCTCTTCATTCTGCAGCACTGACTTCATCCGCAGTGGGCTTTCAGTCCTCTAGCGCTAGAAATTAATTGACTTATTTAGCAGTGAGGCAGATGGATATAGTGAATCTGAGATTTCAATGCAGTCTGCTGAAAATCTGTCATTGTTCAGGAAATGCAAGTGAAATATGTGTTGCTAAATGTCACTTCCAAATACACAGGTAAGAAGAGAGTTACAAGAGTTGCCAGGAGTGAACATGGAAATGCAGGAGAAGGCACCACACCATTTTTCATTCCATCCTAGAGCAGATGACTCTTTGCTAGGTTGGGTGTCAGCAATATCAATGTATAGGTATAGAATAGATGTACATGCACTCAAAGGTGAGGCCCTTTTGGATTTCACGTTGATTTCAAAGTGCTCATCTGCATCTGTTCTGAATCTAATCTAATCTAATCTAATCTAATCTAATCTAATCTAATCTAATCTAAGTCCATTCTGGATATTTATAAAATACCTATCACCACCACAGTGTGTGTGCAGCTGTAATTATGCTCCTATAATTCTCTCTTGTGCCCGTCACATCAAACAAAGCCTGCAAAATAATTCGTAGGAACGCAGATTTTTTTGGTATATTCAAGAGTTCTGTGAGGTTCATCACGGTCTGTCCAAACACCACGACTCAGGGGTTTACTGCGAGTTAAACAGTAGTGAAGTGTCATCACCAAGATATGTAGAGTCAGTTATTACTCAAACTTCCAAAAGAGCCCAAGGAATCTACACAAACTACAAAGAAACTGGGAAAGGGCTGATCATTGTGATATTCCCAGAACATTTTCCTGTCTGTCCTGTCTTTTCTTGCACCTTCTTATCCAGAGAGCTGAATTTCCAGTTAGGAAATTCTTGACCAGGTACATCTTCCTGTCAGTGGGGCACTGTAAGCTTTGACAGAAACCACTCATTTCTAATTTATGCCCTTTGTATGTTAATCCATCTCATTGACCTTAAAAAAAAATTAGATGTGCTAAATTTGGCTTACTGTCTTTTTCCATGATTAATAGTAGTAATGAATTTCTTTTGCATTATTTAATCTTGTATGAAATGTAATGTGTATTGGAGACATAATGTCAATGAAATAGTTGGAAATAGTTCTCTAAATCCCTGGCTGATGCCACATATATGAGGAGACTGAAAGAAGCATTCTTTTTCTTGAGATATCAAGTCCAAATCATCAGTCCAAACTCTCATCTCTAACTCTTGTATGGGCAGAATTTTGTGGGCAGGAATCCTGCACAACACACAGTTACTGCTTCTACCAAAGTGTGATGCTACAGAGGATGCAACAGCATCTCAGTTACTGTCTTCAGCAAGTGAAAAGCAGCATCAAACAATCCTTATAAGCGATTCTTCCAGAGGTCTGGGAGGAGCTTCACCTTCATTCGTTTTCCAGTACCACACATTCTTGAAAACAGCAGAAGGTGGAATAGTTCACATAAAAACAACAGACAATCCTCCCTGTCGTTGGAGTTGTTGACTCGAATCCCACTTGGTAGAACTCTGCAGGAGTTTGAAAGAATCACAGTGATTTGCACTTGCTGAGGATGAAGCTCAGGACGAGAAAGGCAGTAACAAGTCGTGCAGGTCGGTCACACCATGATAAAGATCCACTTGCCGAGGCGTTTCTTCACCCCGTCAGTCCTGTCCTCCGCGGCGTGACGGAGCCAGGGCAGACCCAATGGGGCTCCCATTGCAATTCAAATGCACTTTCATAAAACCGCGATTAGCACTGCTAATCTTGCCTTAGTGAGCCAAAGACAATAACGATGTTACCGAACACCTTGGCTCTTATGTAATTCTTTTGCTCCGAAACTTGCTGGTGTGAGAGAGCTTTGAAACCCATTAGTAAAACTGAACCGGCCAAATGAGGCTTCTCCAGGGAGAGCAAAGCCAAACGTGTGGCAGAGCGGAGCCGGGGCCTGCCAGGGGCCATCGCTGCCAGCCGGGGCTGAGCGCGCTAAGTCCTGCCTGGAACTGAGCCTGGCTGTAAAACGAACTAATGGCTGTGGACCTGTCTTTCACATTGAGAAGAATATTGTGTATTGCTCACAGCAGACCCTAAGGGGTTGATTTGCACTGAAGCCCTTGCACTGTGCCCTTGTGGCCAGGAAGGCCAATGGTACCTGGGGTGGGTTAGAAGGGGGTGGTCAGTAGGTCAGAGAGGTTCTCCTGCCCCTCTGCTCTGCCCTGGGGAGACCACACCTGGAATATTGTGTCCAGTTGTGGCCCCTCAGTTCCAGAAGGACAGGGAACTGCTGGAGAGAGCCCAGCGCAGCCACCAAGATGCTGAAGGGAGTGGAGCATCTCCCGTGTGAGGAAAGGCTGAGGGAGCTGGGGCTCTGGAGCTGGAGAAGAGGAGACTGAGGGGGGACTCATTCATGGGGATCAGTATGGAAAGGGGGAGTGTCAGGAGGATGGAGCCAGGCTCTTCTCGGTGACAACCAGTGATAGGACAAAGGGCAATGGGTTCAAACTGGAACACAGGAGGTTCCACTTGAATATGAGAAGAAACTTCTTCATGGTGAGGGTGGCAGAGCCTGGCCCAGGCTGCCCAGGGAGGCTGTGGAGTCTCCTTCTCTGCAGACATTCAAACCCGCCTGGACCCCTTCCTGTGGAACCTCAGCTGGGTGTTCCTGCTCCAGGGGGGATTGCACTGGGTGAGCTTTACAGGTCCCTTCAACCCCTGACATTCTGGGATTCTGTGATGCTGTGCAGTGTGAGGCTGGTCTGTGCAATTCGGGCCGTGCGCTTGGGAAAAGCCGCGTTGTGCTGTGAGCCGGCATCCCCCGAGCTGGGCCGGGCTGTGCGACCGCTCATCTCTCTCGTCTGGTCCGTAAAGCCGGTCTCTGCTTTGATTCACCAGAAGCTGGTGATTCTTTCACATGAGCAAAATTGTAGAAAGAGGGAAAAAGTAGCCGTGCTGTGTCAAAAAGCCACGATGAATTTTCAGCAGAGAATGGGAACAGTGGAAATTTCCAAGAAGATAGTGTGAAATTAGAAATGCCTCTTTGACATCAAGTATCTACACAAAAAAAATGTCTAAAATAAGGAAAGCGGGGGGGATTTGCTTTCGTCATTAAAAACATCAGTATAAAACACGTGGAGAAAAACAAACAGTGAAGACACTGTTGCTAGTGGGCTGGCTTTTTAAGTATTAATGGAACCTCACAGAACAAGAGTTTCTTTTATTCCTTTTATCCCAGCTCCCTGCTCGCAAGGTTCTTGTGTGAACAAGCAGCAGTTTCCAAGGCTGTGAAATTATCAGACCTGGACCAGTGCCAGTACAAACCAATTTATTGGGGTCCAGCAATTAACTAAAACCTAGAAAGCCTGATTAATTGTGGCACTGCTCAGCAGGGAACATTGAGAAAAAAAATCAGACTAAACTCCATGCAGTGTCTCTGTTCCATATACCAATTTACACTGTATGTAAAGAAAAGTTTCCTCTCTGTAAATACCCTACTATAATATTTTGCACCGTGTCCAATGAATAATTACAATGCCATCTGAGAAATGCTAGTTGATGACTCTCTGGATAATCATTTCATAATGGCTCTTATCCTGTTGTAATTTTTTGCTGTTGAGTTTGTATCTGATTGTAACCCAAACAATGGGATATATTATTTTAAACCATTGTTTTGTTAAGCTGCTCTCTGGAGGGTCATCTTGACAAGCCAGCACTGCTATGTTTCTTTCTATTTCCTAAAGCATTGATGTGTGCAAGAAAGGTGAGGCTTTGGTAGCTGTTCAGAGCTGTTTAGGATAGCAAAAAGCAAACAAAAAGTTGAGCTAAGAACCAATTCACCGAGGCAGGATACGCTGGCTGAAATGAAATCCTGCAGTCTGAGGAGACGGGCAGGAACTTATACAGCTGGCATGTTTAAAAGCTGAATTAGAAATGTCTTATACATTATGAGAAGCAACTGCAAAGTGTAATTGAGGTGTTAGCTGATTCTGTTATGATAGTGTTAATGAATAGTGTCCACATTGGTTGTTTTGTCATAAAACCCTGTGCATAACCCAGCCTTTAAAAATCTCATTTCTAGTTGCCTTAGTGGTACGTTGGTCACTTTAGGTATGGATTACTGAGAAGAAAGTAAATACACCAACTCAGTGTAATGCAGTGCTGCAGTGTGTTGGAATGGGTAGTACCAAACACCAGATCTAGCAATTCGTCTTAGTTCCTCTTACATCGAAATAATTCAGTGGCTTGTAATGGAAAAAAAGCCGTCAGGATAAAAAAGTAGTAGTGAAAGAATAGTCCCCCCGACCCCATGAAACGGAACATAAAGATACATGCAAATAGTTCAGCTTTTCAACATCATTTTCTATCCTAATCTGCATCCAACTGCGACACTGCCACATTCTCAGATTTAAGGAGTACAATGCGCAGACAGTGCTAAATCACATTAGGAGGTGGTGAGAATAGAGCCCGTGTACACATAACGTCCAGGTGAGACCTGGAGCTGGGGCTGCAGGGTGATTTGGGACACTCACTGAGGTAGGAAAGGCTGTCTCCTCCAATTTCACTGTATTTATTGGGGATTTAATGTATTTTTTTAAAGATATTTGCAGTGGAAATCGGTTTGTCGGAGGTCATCTAATTGAATCTCCAGCCCTGGCAACCCTGCACAAAGGCTGCCAGAACTGACTGAGTTGCTAATGTTTAACTGTGAATACCCAGCAGGGTTCCTCCGCAGGGCTGAATACAGTCAATTATGTTATTTTTCTAAATATTAGTGACTCAGCTGTCTCTGCTTGTGAAGAGTTGCCAGGGTCACAGAAACAATCAGACAGATCCTCCCCCGCTTCAATTCGAAGAGATGGGGAGAGTCTGTTAAAGATCAGGGTGAATAATCCCCAAGTAGAGGGAAGGTCCCTGCGAGGTTCTGCTGCTGCTCCAGAGGGGCTGCGGTGATTCTGTGGGGCTCCGGCGGGCAGGCAGGGCAACGTGTATCAACAGCCTCACCAAACCTGCGAGATAAATACACGTTGCACAGTTCAGCTCAACAGGCACTAGCGCTGCGGTCTGACAGGAGATGTAAGTGCCAGCAGCTTGTGTCTCCCCTTTAGTACTTGTTTTGTTCTTTCTGTCTCCTCCTCTCCCTCCCCTCTCCAAATATCTCTCTGGAAGGAACATTTTTACACACCATAACAATTCAGTTTCCCATTTTCCTCTGTGGCTTGGTCAGTGGGGAATACAGAGCGGTGGGTAAGGAGAGCTCAGCAGCAGACTCTGAGCAACACCCACTGTCCAGAAAGCTCTCCAGCCCAGATCTGCCGATGCCCAGCACCCCGCTGCTTTGCTCTGTACCCAGAGATCTGCAAGAGCTTTAGTTTTTAATGGCAACTTCATTAGTTTTGTCACAAATGCTCTTTCCCAAAGCCCAGCCTTCTCCAGCATCCCCATCCCTGTGCTCCACAGCCCGGCTCTTATCTGATCAACAGCGTTTGGCAGAGGGAGAAATCCCTCTAGAGAATCGGAGTGCCAGTGCGTCGTTTGGCCCAAGTTTGAGGCAGCGCTTTGGAGTTGGCAAAGTTTCCTCATTTACTACTGTTACATTTTATAACATCCAACTTTAGGAATATTATGTGGATGTGGCCAATCTCCAGCTATTCTGAATCCATTGCAAATACTTTGCCAGCATGTGTCCAAGCATAATCCAGTGTTGATGTTTTTAATGCTGATACAATTTCCCTATAAGTATGTTCAGGCCTGGCATCTGAGCGGCAGTGGGCAGGAGTTTGGCAACCAGCTGTGTGGAGCCCAACTCCTGGAGGTGACACCTTCATTCCTCTGGGTCCCTGTCTCTCCTAGAGTTGGCAAACCCAGTCTGGGTCTGCGGTGACCACTGACGTTGCATCTCTGGCTTGCTGAACATACACAGTGTCTTGTTTGTGAGCAAGGATCTCGACATTGCCTTGGAATGAGCAGAGAATCGAGAGTCACGAATTGTCTTTTGCTATTTGACACCGGCACCCTCCAGTTTGGGGTACCAGCCTTCCAGGTGTGTTAGAAATAGTGTAGCTGGATAAAACTGCAGTGAAAGCAGAACCGAAATTTCAAATGCTTCAGTACTGCAGAGAACTCGATTTTGAAGAGCTGGACGTTATCAAAATGACGCCTTTGTAGCTTGTTCTTGCTATAAAAACAGGGAGGAAACCAAGCCACCTTCTGCTGAGGCTGGAGCTTCCCCTGGCTGGAGCTCCTAGGGACAAAGAAAATAACCCAGCGAGGGAGAGGAGGCTGGCGGTGTTTGGACAGCCTGGCCTCTTCTGATCTGCGTGCGCCTCTCAGGAGGAGGAATTCCCGACAGTTTTCATGTCTGGCTAATGACCAAGGCCAAGGTCTCGCTTCTGCAGGAAGAGATGGTTTGGGGAGCAGCTGTGGCCCTCTGAACCAAAGAGGAGATGGTTTCCTCAGTGTTTTCATTTTTTAATTCTTTTCTTGCTCCTCACATTATTGCCATGATGGGCACATACATAGCGTAGAACTCTGTCCTCAGGCGGTTCACGAGGACTCCAGTGCGGAAAACTGCAATCTGGACGTTACTAGTGTTGCAAAGTTACGTGTGACCTATTTTGGCCGCAGAAACGCTCAGGTCAGCTTTGTGAGCGAGGATTCCCTACTGATTCTGCCACCAAAGAGCTCCACCTTCTTCTGCGCATCCAGAAATACAAATGTTATACCAGATCACGAGACATTTTGCAGGCCAAATGCATGGTTAGTGGAAGTGGGCCGGAAAATTTCACTTCAGTTTACTTGAACTTATTAACCTCAGCCATTGATGGCTTTTTGGCTCTTGTGTGCCACAGTTTCTGACTAGCTGACAGAACTGGTTTAAGGGATGTTTAACAGTATCTATTGCGTGGTTTAAGGACAAGGAAATGACTGTCTGGAGGTGCAGGGAGAGCAAAATTGTTACTGTTGTAGCATCCTTAAAAGTCCTTTCCATTTGAATCCAGCCACATGAAGAAGAGGGAGAAGGGAGCAGGAGTTCAGCTGCATGCTGTGTATGTTGTGCTGCCAAAGCACCCATGCCCCATCTGATGAGAGGGGACTCTGCTGACCAGGGCTATCAATACCGCTCAGCTGGTGGTTTCCTGGCTGGTGCTGCTGTTATACTGCACTGCCGTATCTGAAGGAACTTTAAACTTGTGCACATTTCAGGGTATCTTTTTTACAAATGGAGAAACTGAGACACAGCTCTTCACAACTGCCTGAAGGAGCTTGGAGCGTGGAGAGTGTTGGGCTCTTCTCCCAAGCAGCAGGTGATAGGACGAGGAAACGGCTTCAAGTTGCACCAGGAGAGCTTTAGATTGGATATTAGGAAAAAATTCTTCCTGGAAAGGGCTGTCAGGCATTGGAACAGGCTGCCCAGGGCAGTGGTGGAGTCACCATCCCTGGAGGGGTTTAAAGGCGTTTAGTCGAGGTTCTCAGGGACATGGTTCAGTGCTGGAGTTGGTCAGGTTACGGTTGGACTCGATGATCCTGAGGGTCTCTTCCAGCTGAAATGATTCTGTGAAATGCTTTGTGTGGAGGTGCCCATCAGGCACAGAGCAGAATTACAATAGACCCTGTCTCCTGAGTTTCGGCTCGATGTGCTACCGACTGAACGACAGTTCTACTCCATAAACATTCTCTTTCCCGTATTTATGCAGAAGGATCCAAATTTCCCTCTTCCTCAGTTAAGAAACGGGAGAACCATGTATGAGGTTACAGCCTGACTTACTCTTCTATTATACTCTGACCTTTTATAAGAGAAAGGAGAAGAAGCTGATACTAAAACAAAAATAAAAAAGCGCACCCAAACAAACCCCCAAAAGCCGGGTAGAAGTTTTAAAAAGAGCCAATCCTCTGTTTGCTTTTCTTTTTACAGCCACCTTCCAAATTTACACAAAGCGAACTGTATTACAAGGAACGGATTAATACAGAAAGGTTCTCTAGAGCAGACCTGTTGGAGTTATCTTTAATATTAAAAGCAGAGTGTTTGTTTTCTTTAATATGGGGGTCAGCACCAGTAAAAGCAGCAGTGAAAGGGGCCAGTATTACTGGATCACATGTCTGCTTTTATCTCACACTGCAGTTATAGTAGAATGATTTTTGCCTGGGAACTTTGAAGCTGGACTGCATCCTTTCATGCTGAAATCATATCTCCTGCAAGGATTATTGGAGGATATAATGTTTCCTTCAGCTTCTTATTTTCTTCACTCCTGAACTTGGACTCCTGACCTCAACTTTTCTCTGGTTATGACCGAGCATTGGCCTTCGACTGAATAGCTGAGCTTTTTACAATCACATCAGCTCCTGCTCTTGTAATTTCAGACTCATTTTGTGACACTGATATTGTAGACCTTAATTAAAAGTCAAACATTTTATACCTTGGGTAATGACCATACAGGAACCGCCAGGTTTTGCTCCCATGTGCGCAAACATCCAAAACATTCAATACGTGTGACTGAAGTCGGGGAGCTGAGCCGGTGTGTGCGCAGCCCCTTGTCCTCTGTGTCACCCGTGGTTTGCTGTGCGCGGCCACAAGGACCAGGCCGTGGGCAGCAGGGGATCCACGTGAGCCACATCCAGAGCCTCTCGTTAATTGAAACAGCTAATCAGGCAGAAATCGGGGGGTAGTAAAAATATCTGTTGCTTGCTTATGCCACTGTTTCTTGCTAGAACCAGTGAGGGCTGATTGCGCCTGATTATCTGTGTCGATAAGGTTAGATATACTATTCAGCAGAGTGATGGATCTGGACAACCTCTGTTCATTGGACTCGTGATTTTTTAAAAACATTTTTAATTGTTCATATGAATTGGTTATGATGTGCCTTGTGCTTTCTGTCACTGAAGAGGTGCCAGGGAGATCGGATTTTGGTTGTGCAGCTACACTATCAGCTTGATTGTACAACTACTGATCCTGTAGCCACCAAATCTGAATGTCTTTGAATATTTGAGACACCAAACGAGATGTTGGATTATGGTCTTGAAATCATACGGCACCGGGCTTGATACAGTCATATGTTACCACTGTAGCAACCACCTCATGGACATTTCTTAGTTGCATGAGTGTGAAGGTAAGGATAACCAGGCACCTCTGCTGTACCACCCTATAAAACCTCTGCCTGTTGAAAATAAGCCACAGCCTTATAGTGTATTAATTACTTTCTGGTAAGAGTGGGACTTCCAGAGTATTTTTCCGAAACACAGATCGAAAGAAGGTTACTTGGTAGAGTCTTTCAAACTGATTACACCTGAAGAAATGGGACCATTAGTGAAGTTTCGCCTCTGAACACAGCAGATGTTATCTTCACTCTGAGTGAGGTCAATGGCAGAAGTGTCTCTGCTGTAAATGGAGACAGAATCAGTAGCTATCAAAGAGCATCGGGTTGCAGATTTACCAGTAACTGAATTGCCAGCTCAGATGAGGACAGTCTCTGAGCTTTTCACAGATACAAATTGTGTATTTTGAAAAGAATTAGTATGCAGAAAGTGATGTGTTTTGTGCCTTTTGATTAAAACCTGACTGTAAACCAGTTATATTAGACTAGCCATCCTCTTCGGCTTATCAGTTCATAGGAGGAATTACCTTCACTAATAGGCTTCTTTGATTTATTAGTGCAGCCTGCTGGTGGTGGTGAAAGTACAGTAAGTGGGCCTGTAAGACGCTGTGTCATGAAGAAGAAACTTATTAAACAAACAACACAGAATATAAAACACTTTGAACACTAAAAGGAGGCATCAGCCATTGCTCATTAAAACTGAACTTGCAGGTATGTCATTCTCATTAGCAGAACTGTAGGAAACACTGTCCCTTAGTGGTGGTGAGGAAGAATTGCTTAGGAAATAGTTGCACAGTAATTTATCTTACATTGTGGTGAATGTCTTTGTTGATAGCAATTAATAGCAGCACAGCGTGTGCAAAACCTTGTGTTATGTCCTGCCTTTGTACAATAACTAATGGTGTCTGATAAAAACAAGCCAGCAGTGTTCAGAGTTGGTTTATTTTCAGAACATGCTGAAAGATACAGAACTTGATCCCAACATCACTCATACCCCAGCGAGTTCCTCCCTTTTACATCAGTGCTGCTGAACTCCCAGTCCGACACCCCCATCCTGTAAGAAAATGATGAACACTTCAGCTGCTATTGCAGCAGAAAACGAGTTGTGCAGGTGCGTCACTGGCAGACAAACCCACACCATTTTCCCTAATGTCTCGGCACCCAAAGGCGTTTTTGGGCTTCAGGTGCTGCTCTGGAGAAACCTGCTGCTGCTGCTCCGCTCTGTGACAGTCTGAGGGTGCTGTCCTCAGGCTCTGGAGTTTGCCTGAAGGAAACTCATTATCATTTTAAAAAGGAGGAGTTGTCATTTTCTACTCCTCAGCCTAACAGATCCAATTGCCTTGTGAGGACAGTAAGACTATTTACACATTTATTTGTGTGGCTTCTTTTAGAGCTTTTAAAAATAATTATTCTGTCAATACACTGAGGAGTTTTTTTGCCAGTAGCATTTTTTTGTCTGAACGGTGGCATCTGACAATCGATTGTCAACGATATGAAAGGAGGGGCATTGGGTGGGAATGCCGCTGGAGTCCGGCTGCATAACGAGGCCTTTTTTGTACCTGATCCTGGAGCGTCCCAAGCTCTGACACTTCTCCATTGCCCTGGCACAGTATGTAGGGACAACGTAAGCCAAGAACCTGGGACACTTGCTAACAATTGTCTGCGTTGTATCTGCTTGGACAGGAGGCTCTTTGGGGATTTGTCTCTTCAATCCTGGGTATCCAGGATTCCATCTGTTGGGATATATTGGGTGAAGCTGGGTTGCCTCCTAAGAATTTTTCCAGTATAGAGGTGGGTCAGCGCTTTAGCAGGAACAGGCTCAGAATGTGTAACTATAACAATCATGATTAATTTTTCTCTACAGATAGAAGGGGAAGGAATGGATCCTTTGAGCAGCGAGGTATCTGCTGCCTCCCCACCGCTTTAACTTCATTTCCTGCGCTCACAGGTTTCTTCAGCCCTGGTGGCGGGTTCAGAGTGAACTTCCACTCTTAGCTCTGCAATGCCGTCAGCTGGAAACTTGTCCCACATCATCCATTGAGGCTTTTTAGGGTCCAAACATTCACATGGATGCTTTGTCTGGACCTTTGTGTTTCTTAATAGTCTTCTCCCCTCCTGAGTGCATCCTTAGGAAGCTTTAGAGAGGGGCTGCCTTGGAAATGGCTGTGGAGATTTTCTTTGGAAACTTGGGAGTTGCTAACCATCAATTTACTGTGCTAACTTAACAAGCAGATGTTTGGCTACAGCATTGGCCAAAGTAAAAGAAGCGGCGGTGAATAAATGCACCATTTTTCATTAAGAATATCAGTAGCATGATGTAAAAATTACCAAGTTTTGAGGAGAAACAGTCTTTGTCATTTTTCTCCAGTAATTACTTCAAATGCAGCAGAGTGGTTTTTTACTTCAAGTTTGTGGTTTTTAAAAGCATTCATTTCTTTTGGGAATTTGCCTCTGTTTTATTAACAGCAGATTGGTTTTTCATATTGTAGCATTTATGGGGAGAAATATGTAATTTTTATACACACTGACAGGACATTATTAACAAAATACTGATAACAGCAGTGAGCCATCGGTTACCAAGTTATAGAAGAAAAACTCAAACAATAAAAAGGAAAATAGTAGAGCACATTAAGATAGGAACCCAGGCACCATCTCCAGAAGCGAGCGGCTGTTGCCTCTTTCACTGTATTGCACGTGAAGGCCATGGCCGCTGGGCAGCCGTGTCTTCGGTGTGGAGTGCTCTGTGTCTACAACAATACCAAGTCAGGACTTTGCGTCGTGGGCCGTGGGACTGTTTGTTGTCGAGTTTTACTTGTCTCCCAGGAGGAGAGTAGCCGGACACAGTGAGTAGTGCAGCCGGTGCCTTTTTAATGGGTAGTGGTGTTGGATATGTGTACTTTGGTGGCTCCCTGAGCCTGTGGGGATCTGTGCGCTTTAACTGAGGAAGCTTTTCAGGACTCAGGCTGACGAATCTCCTGTGCCGCCTGCTCCTCAGACTCACGCCCTCTGCCTGCACTCCATGCACAGAGGTTTACCCAGAGAAAGATCGTGGCAGGACCGTACCATAAATCACGCCGAAATGGAACGTGTGCGTGTATAGAAGAGGAGAGGGAAGGGAGGAAGCTGAACCTGCTCGCACGTTTAATGGCAAACACTTCCAAACTTTGGCTATTTCCCATACCTGTCACCTGCCTGTACCAAAATAGGAACATTTGAAACCAACAAAAGCTGGTGTGAATCCATAGTATATTCATGAGTGCTGTTGCAGAGCTGCCACGTGGCTCTTCAGACACAGAGCTGAGAAAAGGCATCACTCATTGGGATGAAGCAAAACACTGTTGGCTTCGCCCTTCTCTGCCTGTAAAGCTGTCAGTGGATTGCTCCGTGCAGTCTTTAAAAGAGCAACTTTCTCTAATTACAAGCAGACTTGCACTGGAAGCGCTATCTAGTAGTAAGAGCAAGGCGCATGTGCAGATAGGACACCTACGTCTTTCCAGGCGTTTTGATTCTTCCCGTTGGTCAATAAGCAAATCTCTGTGCCTCTCGGGTTCCCCTGTGGACACACAGAGCGGAGGTGTCACGAGGCTGCATTCAAACACCATCTGGGAGATGCTTTGAGATCCCTGGGGTGGTAGAAGGGCAGCGGGGAATGAGTGTGCTGACATACCATAGAAATCAGAAACGTATTTTGGGGTGCGAGGAGAGATTTGTAACAGTCTGTGTTAGATTGTTAATGGCAATTTGCTTTAATTGCATTGTGGATTTGTTTACATCAGCTTCATGCGCAGTCTTGTTCCTTTTCTGTTCCTTTCAGGAATCCAACAGGGGATGGTTGATTTCCTACATCCATACACATTGGCGAGGAATTTTGAAAACTTGAAAGTATCAATAGCGCTTCAGTGGTTTCATGAAACTGTCAATTTTTTTCATTGGTTTTATGAAACTGCTAGATTACAACAGATGGATTCATTTATCTCACTATGTCTTTATATATATTTAGATGGTTCCCATCTCTGCGGAACTTGTGTGCCTCCCAAGTATTTTAAAATAGAAAAAAGCTGTTTCCTTCTCTAGCCCATAAGAGGAATAGCTTGATTAGTTTATAGGGCTTAGATTTGTTGGGCTGGGTACCAGCATTCTCTGCATGGTTTTGTGTGAAGAAATGAAGCTGAGAAATTTTGCATTTACTTCTGAATGCACTGAGATCTGGGTTATTTGTATCTCTGTGAGGCAAAATAAGTTCCATAGTACAGAAATACTGCCTGGACAAGATGAATCTGCAGAATACAGAACAGCAGCTCCTAAACATGTCACCAGACAAAATCATCAATCGTTTCACTTTTCCCACAATAAAGAAGGGGCAGCGCCAGAATTTTACAGGGATTAGGTTCCACTGTGATGCTGTGAGCAAGTGGCCTCTGGGGACAACAGAGACCTCAGTAAAGAGTGTCCCAGTCATCTGTTGTGAACATCTGCATCATCGGATGTGAGTTACTCCTGAGGTAGAGCTTAGGAGGGCCTTCTCCAACCCATCTACCACCAGCACCCACACACATCCAAACAGTTACCAGGAGTTTCGGTTGCTGTGTGCTCAAGCCTGCCTTAATCTTTCTGATCTGGGCAATGTGAGCACGGCCAAGACCTTGGGGAGCGGCAGGGTTTCATCTCTACTCCTGTGAATCACAGAATGGTTTGGGTTGAAGGGACCTTAGAGCTCTCCCAGTGCCACCCCTGCCATGAGCACGGACATCTTCACCAGCTCAGGTTGCTCAGAGCCCCGTCCAGCCTGGCCTGGGATGTCTCCAGGGATGGTTCATCCACCACCTCTCTGAGCAACCTGGGCCAGGCTCTCACCACCCTCAGGGCCAGCAATTCCTTCCTCATGTCCGGCCTGAATCTCCCTCCTTTAGTCTAAAACCATCACCCCTTGTCCTGTCACAACAGGCCCTGCTGAAAAGTCTGTCCCCATCTTTCTTATCAGCCCCTTTGAAGTACAGAAAGGCCGCAATAAGGTCTCCCTGGAGCTTCTCTTCTCCAGGCTGAACACCCCAACTCTCTCAGCCTTAGTTCTTCAAGCCTGTTTCAATGTGATGACACATGCTGAATTAAGAAATTAACATTTGCATTAGTTCGCTGGATGTTCATTTGCTGCCTCAGTCAAGGCATGAGGCCAACTGCAGCATTCAGATCTGAGCGCTCCCCGTTCTGTAATGTACTGTAGGAGATGCTGCACGTTTATAAAACACAAATCCCCACAGCAACCGAGAGCCTGTTACCTTGCGGAAACACAGCAAGGAAACAAACACAGCAAACTGCTTTAAACCGGGAACACCGACAGTGATTTAGGTCCTTGCTCGGACGCGGCTGCTCCCGCCCACCTCAGGGGACAACGTGTGACTTGGCCCAGCGCTGTGGGGTCCCTGGTAAAGCCCAGAGCTCGGCAGTGTGTCCCTGTGCCACAGGATGTCACTAAGGAGCCGGCAGATACCGCTGCATTGAGCCGCTTTGTGGCTCTTCTCCCGTGCTAACGAGCCCGGATTGCCCGGACCGCCCGGCACTGGCGGAACCGCAGCCAGGTGGTGCCTTCCGAGGGCTCTCCCCAGGCATGGGGGCACCGAGCCCTCCGCACGCACCCGCCCCCCGCGGGGTGGCCCCGGGGACGCGGTCCCGCTCCCGCAGGCAGCGCCGGGCACCGGCTCCCCCGGCCGCGCGGGGCACATTTCCCCCTCAGCGGCGCGAAGAAAACCATTTTCCCCCTGTTTTTTTGCCTCGTCTCGGGAACGGCACCGCCTCCCCATCCCGCCTGGGGCAGGGGAGCGGGGCAGCCCGGGATGCCGCTGCCGCCCGGGGAGCGGGAGCAGCCGGGGCCGCGTACGCACCCCCGGCCCCAGGCCCGCGGCCGCCGGGCTGCATCCAGCCCCGGAGCATCGCGGAAGGAGGAGGGGGGCGAAAACGGGTTTCACTTCCGCCTGCTTGCAGGAACCACAAGCCCCCAGAATATATTAGGGCAATAATAATAGGAAGGTTCCCCCCCACACCCTTTTTTTTTTTCTTTTTGTGCCTCCTGAAAAGAAGGGCTGGAGGGAGGAGAAAAACAAGCGAGGCTCCCGGCAGGCAGATCCATGCGGAGCCGGTGAGCGCGGCGAGCGGCCCGCCAGCATCCCAGCGGGAGGACGAGCGCGGCCTCCCCAGCGCGGAGGAGGCCGGAGAGCAGGTCTGTCCTTTGCTTTTTTCCCTTGCGTGCCCAGGTGCAGCCCTGTCCTGGGTGGAAAGGGACAGGCAGACTCCGTGCGCCCCGCTTCTCCAGCCAGCCAGCCCAGCAACAAAGCCCAGCCAGGCGGCCCGTGTGGGGCTGCAGGTTGGGAGGGACTGGGGAGAGCCGCTGAGGTATTTATTAGTTCTCCACTTCTTGATAGTTTCCAAATCTGTGCCTTCAAACCAGCCCAAACCCCTCTCTCCCCGTTCTGGGGGATCTGGTGAGCGTGGAGTATTGTCTGCGTGGAAAACGGTCCCGCATGTGCCTGGGGGAGCTGGCTGGGCCTGGCTGCTGTGAGGAGCAGGGCGCTGCTGTGAGGAGCAGGGCGCTGCTGTGGGGAGCAGGGTGCTGATGTGGGGAGCAGGGCGCTGCTGTGAGGAGCAGGGCGCTGCTGTGGGGAGCAGGGCGCTGCTGTGGGGAGCAGGGCGCTGATATGGGGAGCAGGGCGCTGCTGTGAGGAGCAGGGCGCTGCTGTGGAGAGCAGAGCGCTGCTGTGGGGAGCAGGGCGCTGTTGTGGGGAGCAGAGCGCTGTTGTGGGGAGCAGGGTGCTGATATGGGGAGCAGGGCGCTGTTGTGGGGAGCAGAGCGCTGTTGTGGGGAGCAGGGCGCTGATATGGGGAGCAGGGCGCTGTTGTGGGGAGCAGAGCGCTGTTGTGGGGAGCAGGGTGCTGATATGGGGAGCAGGGTGCTGCTGTGGGGAGCAGAGCGCTGATATGGGGAGCAGGGCGCTGATATGGGGAGCAGGGCGCTGCTGTGGGGAGCAGAGCGCTGCTGTGGGGAGCAGGGCGCTGATATGGGGAGCAGAGCGCTGCTGTGGGGGAGCAGGGCGCTGATATGGGGAGCAGGGCGCTGCTGTGGGGAGCAGGGTGCTGATGTGGGGAGCAGGGCGCTGATATGGGGAGCAGGGCGCTGATATGGGGAGCAGAGCGCTGCTGTGGGGAGCAGGGCGCTGATATGGGGAGCAGGGCGCTGCTGTGGGGAGCAGGGCGCTGCTGTGGGGAGCAGGGCGCTGATATGGGGAGCAGAGCGCTGCTGTGGGGGAGCAGGGCGCTGATATGGGGAGCAGGGCGCTGATATGGGGAGCAGAGCGCTGCTGTGGGGGAGCAGGGCGCTGATATGGGGAGCAGGGCGCTGCTGTGGGGAGCAGAGCGCTGATATGGGGAGCAGGGCGCTGCTGTGGGGAGCAGGGCGCTGATGTAGGGAGCAGGGCGCTGATATGGGGAGCAGGGCGCTGCTGTGGGGAGCAGAGCGCTGCTGTGGGGGAGCAGGGCGCTGCTGTGGGGAGCAGGGCGCTGCTGTGGGGGAGCAGGGCGCTGCTGTGGGGAGCAGGGCGCTGCTGTGGGGGAGCAGAGCGCTGCTGTGGGGGAGCAGGGCGCTGCTGTGGGGAGCAGAGCGCTGCTGTGGGGGAGCAGGGCGCTGCTGTGGGGGAGCAGGGCGCTGCTGTGGGGGAGCAGGGCGCTGCTGTGTGGAGCAGGGCGCTGATATGGGGAGCAGGGCGCTGCTGTGAGGAGTAGGGCGCTGCTGTGGGGAGCAGGGTGCTGATGTAGGGAGCAGGGCGCTGCTGTGGGGAGTAGGATGCTGATGTAGGGAACAGGGTGCTGCTGTGGGGAGCAGGGCGCTGCTGTGGGGAGCAGAGCGCTGCTGTGGGGAGCAGGGCGCTGCTGTGGGGAGCAGGGCGCTGATATGGGGAGCAGGGCGCTGCTGTGAGGAGCAGGGTGCTGCTGTGAGGAGCAGGGCGCTGCTGTGAGGAGCAGGGCGCTGCTGTGGGGGAGCAGGGCGCTGCTGTGGGGAGCAGGGCGCTGCTGTGGGGAGCAGGGCGCTGCTGTGAGGAGCAGGGTGCTGCTGTGGGGGAGCAGAGCGCTGCTGTGAGGAGCAGGGCGCTGCTGTGAGGAGCAGGGCGCTGCTGTGAGGAGCAGGGCGCTGCTGTGGGGAGCAGGGCGCTGCACTTGAAAAGTTCATATTCTGGAGAATGTGAATTAGGCTCCTGACTTCTGTCTGAGAGAGTGAAGCGACTTACGGTGGTCCCACAGCTCCAGCCTTGGCCAGCACCCAGCTGGGCTGCGAGTCCAACGGCGTTGTTGGCTGCAAAGAGTTTTAGCAGTGCTATAGAGCACAGTTATCCTTTTGCTTGTGAGTGTGCAGAGAAAGGGAAATAATTTTCTTTCATTCTGCTTCCCTTTGAATAACTTCCGAGGTCCCTTCTGCCTGTGGTGTGACTAGAATTGAGCTGGAGGCAGGACGGTCTGAGCAGCAGACCCATCCCTCTGCCAGGAGGCCACAGCAATCCAGAGTCCATTGGGAAGTGTGACTTTCTGCATCTGCTTTCTGATATGGGTGTTTGAATTACAGAGATTTAATCTGGTCTTTAAAAATCACGATAACTCTGTTCCATGTCTCCCAAAACCCCCACCAGCATTGGCAATGATATTTGCATTATATTGTATGGATTTCTCTTTTAAACCAGGTTTAGTCTACAGAAGCCAAGAAAATCTGAATATTTATCTATATTAGCAGAATGGCATTTAATCCAAAATCCTTAGCTGATGTGAATATTCGTATCATAGCTGGCTTCAAATTGCATCTCTGGCCAATTGCCATTCGGAAGGTTATTTTCACAGAGGTTCTGGAGTGGACGCTCACACACTGATACACCTCCAGATTTCATGTTTCCTCATATTTCTAAACAGATTGTCAGTAGTTGACAAAACAACGACATGAAAACAGACAGTCAGAGAAGAAAGTATGGGCCCAAGAAAGCCTTTGGGCATCAATAGATATCACTTTAAATCATCAAATTGTAGCTATTCCAGTATATGTAAGTACTCCCAGTCTCTCACAGTGCTCTCTAAGGTTGAGTACTTTAAAATGGTCCTCCTAGTTGAAGGATTATAAACATGTATTAATATTAATGCATATATTAATTATAATATTAATATTAATATTTACAAAGGTCCGGTGATATGGTCCCAAATATACCCAGGAAAAATCACAGAATGAGTTAGGACGGAAGTGACCCATGGGGGTTATCTAGTCCAACCTGCTGCTCAAAGCAGGACCAATTTACAGCAGGTTACTCAGGAGCTGGTTCAGTTAAATTAACGTTATCTCCAAAACTGGAGATCCTGCAGCCTCTCCGATGCCATCTCAGTGTTTGACCATCCTCATGAAAAAAGTAGTATCTAACCTGAATTCCCCACGTTTCATTTTGTGTCTGTTACCTTTCACTATCCACCTCTTGGAAGAGTCTGGCTCCATCGTTTTTACACCTTCTTATTAGATACAGATATATACATACATATATAGATAGAGTGAGGCTAGAAGTGATGTGAAAGGGGCCTTTTTATAGGTGCAGCCTGCCTTACAGTTTTTCCTATATTCTGATGTATTGTTCTCTGACTAGACCTTGCTGAGGTAGGGTTTTGGAGGCAGCGGTGGTGGCGGTGCAAGAGCGTATGTTTTGCACTGAGATCTTCATGTGGTTTTGTCCAACATGAAGATCAGCACATCCATAGCCTTGCAATGAACCCATCGCAGAATCCCTTCAATCCTGCCTTTGAATCCAGCGTTGTGTGGCAGACTGTGGACTGTGCCACAGGACTGGATGAGGTGCTGAATTAACGTGTCTCCTCCCACCAGTGGAAGACTTCAAACCTTGGATACCATCACCTGGCAGCATTTTGTGCAGGGCGGGTTGCGAGTGCGAGCATGGGGTGCTGCAGCAGGATGTGTGTGTGGGAAGGGGACAGGCACGGTCACTAGCGCCCCGTGAACAAGAGCTCTGGAACACGTCAGCCAAAGCAGAGTGGAGACGAAACCATGTAGAAGATAAAACCTCCTTCACAGGTGAAATAATGGATAACGACCCCTCCTAAACACACCATTTGTGAGTGCTGAAGCTGAGAAATTTAGACTTAATTTTCCCCATCCCTCCCGTCCGCCGGACCGCTGCTGCTTTTCTATAATGTCGTTGTTAGGTTGTATGGAGTTTGTTAATGAAATCTTTTCCAATAGGCTCAAGCGAGTTAATGCACTTTGACCTACACGTGATGATGTATTAAAAATCAGTTAAACACTGATTGAATTTTCAGTAATAATTTCTGTTCCAGTCCTTAATGGCTAATTTATGCAGAGGTCAGCAGAGAGCAATAATCAAACGGTGTATCTTACATAATAAGACAGAGGATCAGCTGGAAATACTGACCTGCTGTCTGGCTGTGGGTGCGAACTTGTTGTTTTTGTGGAAGCGTTAGAACTGCCGTATTAGAGCAGGTCTGGAGGTCACCTGCCCTGCTGGTCCGGCCTGATGCGACTCATCCTGGGTGGCCCAGGGGACAGTGCAAAGACCACACCATAGGAACTTGCGGGCTGCTCCATTTCCTCACATTACAGCTCATTTTTTGCCTTCAGAGATCAGCCTGTAGCTTAATATGTTTTTCAGAAGTTTATAATCGTAAATTTAAGAACGCTTTCCAGCAGCAGTGATATTAAATCCTAGAACAGGCTGCCTAGGGAGGCTGCAACATCTCCACTGCTGAAGATTTTTGGGAGTAAGAAACCAAGTATTGCTAAGGACATAAATATTGAAGTGGGGGCTCAGGTCTGCCCCATCAGATGAGAGCTCCCATCTCCCACCTCTTGCCATCAGAAACGTCCCTTTCATCCCATCGCAGTGCATGTACAGCACAGGGCTGACGGGGCAAAGCTGAGCCCAGGGCACCGCAGCCTTTGTGCCGGGTTTAGTAGATCTGAGCAGCACTGGGGCAGCAGGGGTGGGCGTGGGGATGTCCTGGGTGCCAGCCTGCGGGGTCTTTGGTGGGCTGGATTTGTATGTGTCTCTAACCCCTTTTTGAATGTCATTAGGTTATTGGTTTGGGTGGCTAATTCTAGGTTTACGTTATCTATGGTGTAGGCAGAAAACATGTCTTGGTTGCTTTAATCTGCAGTAGAAGAAGCTGTGGTTCTGTAGCCCTGCAAAGCATGAGAAACACGTTTCTTTCATGGTGATACCAGCAAACAAAGAGAAACAAAGCAAAGCATGGGAGAGGTCACTGTTTGCCTCTTGTAGCACACTGAGGTAGTTACACAAATACATTAAAATATGACATACAGCAGTGGGAAAAAGATACACATGGAAAGCCCAATCACCATTCCATTGAACTCAATAGGAATTTTTGCCCTTCAGTTTTGCTCAATGCGTAACCTTTAATGCATCTCATCAACCTTTCCATTGCACAAGGTCCTTGTCAATGTTTGATTAGCCCTTTGAAGGAAAGCACTTTTTTGCTGAGAAACAATGAATCAAATCCTTCAGGGTAAACTAAAAGCCAGGAAGAGCCCAAACCCACCCAAGGCAGTAGGATCGCTGGCCGCTGGAAGGAGCCCTGGAAAGGCTGTTACCGAAACCACATCTGCATGTCGGCACAAGCTCCTGAGCAGCGTTTTCCAGGCCGGCTCGGTCACTCTGAGGTGCACACGTTGGCAGGACAGACCTACCCGAGAAAGAGGATGGTAAATGCAGGAACATATCAGTTCAGTGCCGAGGTCACAGGGCTGTAATCCGGTGACTTGGGTTCTGTCCCCAACGCTCCCATTTCCTTGTGGCGAGAGGCTGGGTTGTTCAGTTAACCCCCCGCACTTTGCCTGTTCCGGAGAGAAAATCGGTTTGATTTATCTCTTTGAGATCTGTGTACAAAGGATGCCAAGTATCACCCTTACTCTTTGCAAAGACAGCTAGAGGCAGATCATACAAAAGCTCCGTAAGTGCAGCATATTTGGACCCGACAGATCTTTAACCACCATTTCACTGGAACTCCTTAATAGTTGCAAGGGCTGGAATGGAATATCCTCCTTTTCCATGTCCAAAAAGGCACCTTAGTGCCCAGGACAGATGACACGCGGTTTTGTCGCGGTGTGGAATTGCATTTCTGCCATCGTGGCAACCGCGGGACAAGCGGGACAAGCTTTGTTCTGGGCTTTTCCCATAGGGCCGAAGAAACAGTCCGCTTATTATTTTCAGCTTATTGCTTGTATTATTAATTAATGAAGGGAGGAGATAAAGAGGTCGCTTGGTTTGGCCCCTCTTTAATTTTTATCAGGGGGAAAATTATACCTTGAAGAACTTGTTTATGTTGAGGTTTTTCCTCCGCTAGCAGCCAGCGCCGTTCCCCACTGCTCCTTCAGCTGCAGCTGGAGCGCCCTTGGCTCTGAGCCCGCACAGGAAGAATGAGGGAATAATAAGCCAAAGGGCTGTTTTTAGGGGATTTTTGCCTATTGTTTGTTTTCTTCATGATGTGTTCGGTGCTTGTTTCCATGAGAAAACTCCAGGTAACCACAGAACTGAGGAAATTCTGGTATCTTGGGAACCGAGGAGGGAAAGATGAGAAATCTGAGGGAGAGAAGATTTGCAGGCAAGAACCTGTTTATGTTTTTACAGAACATTCAGCATTGTCTGCAGTGCTTTAACTACAGTGTTTTTTTCTGTAGACCACCCCAACTTGGCTGCTTAGCAGTATCTGAGAAGAATAAATTAGATATGAGAGATCATTTAAAAATAAGACTTTCATGGCTAGCATCTCAGCTCTATGTCTATATATATCCAGTACAAATGCAATGTAGTATCTTTATTTTTTATATGCATTCATAATGTTTGTGCTTCTCTCCTCTCATTCTCCCTCTGCAATGAGTGTGTGAGGTCTCAGCGCTGACAGGAGGGGATGAAACGTCCCCCCTGGCAAATGTTGCCCCCTCCCTGCGTCTTCTCGCCTTCTGGAACCACTTACAAGGAGACACCTGCAGCTGGGGAAAGCTCTTTCCCCAAAGGTAGTGTCAAGAAATGCTGCGAGATGTACATTTTCTCTCTGTTAAACGATGCGGTGGGTCTCTTCAGTGGGCTGCGTTCCAGTGGCCGGGTTGCAAATTCTCATTTGATGCAATTTTTAGAAATTTCATACCCTTAAGTATCTGATGGGAAGGAAGTTGGGTGAAAATTTAAATTCTTGAAGCTCAGCAGTTCTGAAAAATAAGCCCATAGCAACTCTGCTTGAGATCTGGTGGGTTTTTTAGTGTTGTATCTGTCCATCACCAAATCCTCAGTCTTCCTCTGGACTTCTCATCCAAAAAAGGACACTCATCATTCAGTGGAGTCCAGTGAGCTTGTGATCCAAAAGACGCTCCAGTTTATTCAAAAGCTTTCCCTAATTCCAAAATGTTTCTAGAGAACTCATCGTTTTCAAGCAGTTCATTTAGAAGGGAATGTACTGAGAAAGATACAGAAGCGGTTGTTTGCTTTCAATGCCCAGATAAAGCTGCTTGAATTTTGCAGTCAAGCTCAAGAACTATTGGTATTTATTCAAGTAAGATGATGAGATGACTTATTTTCAGTTGGCAATTAGTACATTGGCTTCGGGGAATTAAAACTGTGTTACATGAGAAACAAGAACAGCAACATCAACAAAAGATTTTCATCTGTTCCTTGTGCCAGTTTGTGTTGAGTGTAAATCTGTAATTCCCAGCTGCTTCCCCATCACCATGTCTGGAATCTGGGCTGGGGAGCCTCTGGCCTTTGCCAGCCCCTTGTCAGGCTTGTTCAGAGAATGGCTTTGGAAACTCAGGGCTGGTTGGAGCCTGCGGGGCCCCATCCGAGCGAGTGCGCGGCGCTGCCATCCCCGGGTTCTGGCACTTCTGCCTTGGAGTGGGGTTAACAACCTATTTGAAACCCTGCTGGTTTTTAATACCAATCTTTTCTTCAGAAGCTCCCATCGTGGGGATCTCAAGGGGATGCAAGGAGATGAAGCCACGATTGGAATGTTCTAGGACGAGTGCAGTGATGAGGAGGTGCAGGGCACACGGTATCTGTGTGGATTGGTTTGGCTCCTCTTTTTAATCCCTTGGGTTTAGGAGTGGGAATGACACACCCCTCACCCCCTTTTTTTTTCCCCGTTTCTTGAATTGCGAAGAAAAATAAATGAGCTCTTCCCCTGTGTGTGTTTCTCGCAGAGAGCTTGTGGGGCGGGAGGGATCTCTCGATGAACACGGGTCCTGTCTCTGATAAACTGACTTCTTGTGGGTTTTCCAAATGTTATCTGACCGATGTGTGTGATGACGGGAGTTGAAACACTCTCCTGATGATTAATAACAAGCCAGGAAACAAACTTGACTTGGCAACCCTTTCCGAGGGGCGCAAAGTGCAGACTACAAAAGGACAGCAAAGTCGTATGTGCAGAAATCAGAAATTAATTATTGATTAATTCATTCAGAAATCTGAATTAGCTCAGACAAGAAGAGAGACATCTAAACATGCAAAGCTCTGTTCATTATTCATGTTAAGATACCAAACACTCAATCTGTGAAACACCATATTTAACGTGGAATTTATCTGTGTTTACTAGAAATATCTCCTGAGATTGCGTACGATACCTTAAGTCTCGATCTGAACGTCTCTCTGGAGAGTGCAGGCCTTGGCTGCTTTTTACCTCACTCTGAGGCCGAAATGAGGATGAGGGTGAAGTTTTGCCTCCTTTGAGATAAAGTCAGTCTCATTTTTGAATCCAGGTAAGCATGTGGATTTCATGATTTTTTTAGTGAATTTGAGGCACAGCTTCCAATTTTCTATCTGGCATTTGTTCTCGTTCTCAGTGAGTAAGTCAAGCTTGAGATCCTTGGATATACCATTTGTGCTTACAAGCAATTACAGCTGCAATTGATTGCACACAAAATTAGAAGCAATTTAAGGAAAAAAAAGTCTAATTTTAAGAACTCTGAGTCATTTGTCTGGAAATGTTTTAATGCATATGAATAAGGACTGTTCATTTCCTTTTGTTGTCCGAAGTTTGAATAAGGTTCTTATGAAGTGCAAGTTGTTATAAAGGAGATGGATTTCTTTATTGCTTGACTCGCTTGTGAATTACATTTTATGTAATGAAGCACTGATTGCCTAAATTAGAAACCCAAAACAATGGTGTTGTCTGGTTTGGTGGGAGGCAGAGCTGGTGTGGACAAGGGAAATCTTGCTTAAAGGCCCATTCTGATGCTAATGTGAGAATGTGTGCCCTGGGCACCATCTGCTGTCCCCCAGGTCCCGGCCTTGGGCATTCAGAATTGGTTTGCTTTATTAACGCCAGGCCATCCACAACAGCAGCGCTGGGTTCGTTAGAGTCCATGAAACCAGAAGCTGCAACTGTAAGCATCCAGACATAATTGTCACTTTTAATAATACACTCCAATGTGATAGCTACCACTTTTTCCAAGCTCTTAGGCAAAGATGCCGTCTTTCATGCTGTAGTTACCTTCAGCAAATCCAACAAAAGCCTCTCTGGCTTTTCAGGGAAGTGGGTTTTACTTTCTTGGAAGGTCATTTCATTATATAGAGGATGGATTTATTGGCTGGCCCCGCGTTTTGACTTCTGTAAATGCCCCCTAGAGGAACAGAGGAGTGTCTTGGTATAAATCAAAATTAATAAATAGGACATAAGATGTGATTATTTGTAGAGGAGCTAAAAGGGATGGGTTATCAAATATCCTCAACTAGTCTAATTAGAGCCAGTTGAGGTTTAAAGGACACCAGGCATCAGTTTTGCCTGAGCTTATTGGCAGTACAAATGGCCACAGTCTCAATAGTATCTTAATAAAGTCTCCCCTAATGATGATTCTGTTTGTGCTTATTAGCTATATAGTTCTTTTCGTGTCCATGGCTCAAATTAGAAAGCAAGTCCTCCTGCTCTAACCTCTGAGTACTTCAGTTACTCATTATCAAGTACCCGTGAGATACACATCAGGACAGTTGGACTGGTTGCCAACGAGCGAGGTCCATGGGACCTGCTGCGGAAAGGGGCACAGCACCACACGTCTCCTCCTTCACCCTGTCAGCTCCCGCTCTCACACCCAGTCTCCAGCCTTCCATGGAAAATACCATCCCGGCTTCCATTGTCCGGGTGAGTAAAGCGAGGCTTGGCTAATGCTGCGCTTTGTGTCCCCAGGCCTGACTCAGCGCTGGGAGCGTTAGGGCTGTGCCGGACTCAGCCCCAAATTGCTCCCGGTGGGAGCACGAGGAGAAGGGAAGATGTTGGGGGCGTGGGGACACAGCATGGGACAGGCGGTGGGCTCAGCCGATGTCAAGCTTCTTGTGGTGTGCCGGCGAAAGAGCATTTTGTGATGGAATGGGGAAAGAAAGGTTGTCCGAGGCTGCAGGATGATCCAGAAAGGTGTAATTTTGGCTTTGTGAGTCTGACTCTCCTGATCTCCCCATTTCAGCATGATGTGTGTGCGGAATTTATTTACAGCAACCTCTGTGATAAAAAATAAAAGGCCAATGAACCAATTATCTCCAGTTACGCAAGTAAGCGACAGCCAACAGGGAGAACAACTTCAGGAGCTGCTTTTGTCCCCTCCCTTGCCTCCAGAACTTTCTGCTGTTTTTCCAGGTATGAGTGAAGGAGAGAAGCACTCCAGGGTCAGGGAAAATGAGAGATAATGACACCGTGGAAGGGGCTTGCTGCACAATTATCGTTCTTTCCCATTCCTGTCTCAAGTGCTTGAGCATACAAGCTTATTCTGGAAGTGTTGCAAATATGAAGCTGGGTGGACCTCATTCTCTTAAATTAAGACAATGAGGAGAAGGCTTCTCTTTGGTCTCAGCACTTGTCTAAGTTGTGCCATGGAGAAGTGAAATTCAGCAAAGGTGGATCTAATATTACATATATATTTTAGAAAAGGGCACGTCTTGGTTATTCTGACTCTCTATAGTGACAGCTTTAGTTAGGGATAGTGTAATTATTATTTTGGAATGCCTAATATTGCTTCCTTCAAGCTGAGTTAACTCACTGCCACAGCCTATTTCTTTTGTTCCCTCGTCAACAACTACTGGACGTCTTCTGTTCTCCTTGTGATGGGAAGGACAGCTGAGGAGGCCAGAGGACAAGGATGGTCTCAGAGACACTGGATTCTGACAGTGGCTCAGCTTTGGTCTTGATTGTCTTTGTGTCTCTGACTTGATCTAAACCAAGCCAGGTACTTGGTTTTTAGGGAGGTGTTTTAAGATGCTGAGATATCAGTGTTACACGAGTGTTTTGGAAAGCAGACCTTGCCTACTTCTGCCTAAACACGGTGGCATTTGCTGCTTGGTGTGATGACCCAGCTGGGAATTAACCAGAGACTGGCACTAGCAATTCAGAACTTGTTCTTTCCTGCGTTTTCAGACTTAATGTACAGTTAGAGATGGTGAGTGGGCTCTGTAAGCTATTAATTATAACAGCAGTGGGAATAGCTCCCCCCTACCCTGCAAAACCAGGAGGAGGCTGAGCAAAAGTGCTTCTAATAGCGTTCCTGAGCTGAGCATACCTGGCCATGTCGGGTTTACCGTAGGCTGGAAAGCAAGAGCTACAGTTTGTTCTCCCCTTCCCAGAATTCTTGTCAGTACTCACTTTCTACCTGCAGATTAGAACATCTTTAAACCTTAAAAAACATCTTGTGGCATGATTTATGTCATTCTATTTGTGCACAGTCATGGTTCTTTTCTAAGCAGAAAGAGAAGTTTTACCAGAAGATGGAGGAGGAAGAAAACCGGATAAAACACTAATAGCAAAGGAGAGGGGCAGAGCACGGCGGATGTTTTCCTCCTGCTGTTTCTCTTCATCTCCTGGTGCTGCTGGGACACCTCCTTACAGGCCCATCCTGCATGTGCTCAGCCAGAGCTCCTTCTCAGCTCCATGTGTCCACAAGGCAACTGGTTTGCAAGGCCTGATTTAAACTGGTAGATCAAAATGCTTGCAGCTCTGTGTACGCTTCCTCGGGAGAAAGGAATGTTTTCTTATTCCTGTCTTGCTTCATATTTCACAGCTGCCGTTTGTCTTGTTTTCCCCCGCCTAAGGCCCAGCAAATGCTGCAGTGCACAAGGGTTTAAAGAATTATTTATTCTAGGGCATTGATGCCTTCTTTGAAAAGCTGTGCGTGTGTAGTTTCTTTTACTGGGGATGCTTATGAGAGCAGCATGGGGAGTTTGCAGGGAGAAGGGAGGGGAGCAGTAAGTATGCACATCTCTTCCAAAAATGTGTTATGTAAAGATAGGCCTCTCAAATTATCTTAAGCAGGATGGGTTGTAGTGATCTTTGCTCCTGCATTCATTTTTCTTCCACAGTGGTTGTACATGCCACTTTCTCCACCTTAGCGTAACTCCGTCTCTGATTGCACTGAGAACTGAATATCCTTAAGTTTCCAACACAGGTGGAAGTGGTAGGAAAATTAACTTCCATTAACTTCAGTAGGAACATGATGAGTCCTTAGCCGCACCATCTCCAGCCCAAACTGATTCTGAGTATAGTGTAGGAAGTGAAGCATTGATAAGCCGCTGCCAAGTCCTGATCGTCTGCGTTATTGTGGCAGTGGTATGTTGCTGCTCTACTTCTAGGAGAACTTCTTGGGAAAGGAGGTAGACTTACACCTTGGAATAATAAGTTGGAAACAGCCATGATCGCTCTTGGGAGCTTTCAGCCTGGTAACTCGTTGATTTTCTCAGACATCTGGTATTCCAGGGTGATTACCAGTACTGGATTTATAGCAGGGCCAGGCTGCTGTGGGCAGTGCTGTGTGACGGGCGGTGACACGCTGCCAGCAACAGCGCAAGGACACGGCTTGTCCCGTTAAATGGAGGTGCAGCTCTTGAAGCATAAGGGAGGAGATGGAAGTGTGACTTTCCTGTCAGCTTGAGATCCCGAGGGGATGGACTCTTGTTTCATGGCAAGCTTTTATTTGATTATTTCCACTAACAGGTGAGTCATCTTGCCATCCCCCTTCTCCCTGAGAAGAATTCAGCAGCACAACTCAAAGAATGTGGCGAGGCTGAAATCATAGAACCATAGAACAGTTTGGGTTGGAAGGGACCTCAAAGATCACCCAGTCCCAACCCCCTGCGTGGGCAGGGACACCTCCCACCAGATCAGGTTGCTCAAAGCCCCGTCCAACCTGTCTGTGAACACCTCCAGGGATGGGGCATCCACAGCCAGGGCCTCAGCACCCTCATGGGGAAGAACTTCTTCCTTGTATCTCATCTAAATTTCCCCTCTTTCAGTTTAAAGCCATTACCCATTGCCTTATCACTACACATCCTTGCAAAAAGTCCCTCCAGCTTCTTTGTGGGTCCCTGTTAGGTACTGGAAGGCTCTGTAGGGCCTCCCCGGAGCCTTCTCTTCTGCAGGCTGAACAACCCTAACTGTATACATATATGTTAAAAACTCGCTCTCTCTGTAGAATCATTTGCATTTTTTAATTCAAGGGGGAACTTGAAAGTCCATCCATATTGTGCCACTTTTCAGCTTCTCTGATGTCTGGTAGGCTTTTATCAGCTCAGGGTGAGTTTGTCCTGCGGTCTATGGGAGTGCGGGAGGAGTAGGTTGGTTTAGACATGATGGAGTAACGTGATACATAAAATTAGTGGTTTGCTCCCTCATCTCCCACCCTCACAATGAGTAAGACACAAAGCCAAGTCCCGCCTTAAGCCTTCCTCAGAGCTCTGGAAGTGTTTGGATCAAGACCTCCCAAAGAGCCAGGCTCCAGGCTCTGTGATCATCCCATCGCGAACCTGGGGAGACTGATGGGTTTAGTAGAGCCTTGATGTCTCTCTCATACAGCCAAAGGGCTCCAAGTCTCCCGCGCTATCTCAGGCTGCATGAAGAGGGTGTGGCAGTTCCAACAATGTAAGAGATTCCTCTGAAATACATTTTGTGTAGATCTCTAAGTCCAAGCGCAGATTATCACCCTTTGTGATAACGGGGAGAGACTGAGTAACGGGCTAAATCTGTCCCAACAGCATCCACAAGGACGTTTCCAATACCTTTTTACCTGAAGAAACCTGTACAAGAAGATGTGTTATTCACTTCTATGAATGAGCATCAATCTGATGAGGTTGTATATTTTTCCTGAAATCCCAGCTCCAGAAGACAGGTGATTTATGGGAAGATTCTCTATTTTCATTTAGAAGAATGTTTCTAGTTCTTGCTGTGAAGGAAAAAAAAAAAGAGGAAGACTTGAATACATAGTTACAAAAGACATAAACATCACAATGCAAATAAAATACATAATATCTAAAACCATCTTGTTTTCTAAGCCAATCTCATTATTTTTTAGGATGTGAGTAATGATTTTTGAATGCCCAGGTTGTCTTTGGAGACAGAAGACCTGGTTTTCACAAGTGCTAAGTACTTTACTCCAGCTGTCACATCTATAAAAATCACCCATTAAAATCACGCCTGGGGTCCCGCAGTCAGACAGACACAGCTGGGGGCAGCACAGCGCGGACGGAGCTCTGCCCTCCCTGCCGTGCGGCGCCGTAAAGGTGAACTACGGTAAGCGACGCTGTCTCCTCTGAGGCCGAAGCGAGGAATTACAGTATGGGCTTCTTCCTTTAGTCTTTTTGGTCTTTTATAACGCAAAATATTAATTTTAAAATGTTATTAACTCGGCATAGCTGAGATTTACATCTAAGGAACTAATTAGGTTAAAAGGTAGAGAAAAACCAAGGGAAGCCAGAAAGGATCTTTAGGAGTGGAGCATCTCCCTTATGAGGAAAGGCTGAGGGAGCTGGGGCTCTTTAGCTTGGAGAAGAGGAGACTGAAGGGTGACCTTATTAATGTTTACAGATATCTAAAGGGTGAGTGTCAGGAGGATGGAACCAGGCTCTTCTTGGTGACAATCAATGATAGGACAAGGGGTAATGGATTCAAACTGGAACACAGGAGGTTCCATTTAAATTTGAGAAGAAACTTGTTCCTGGTGAGGGTGGCAGAGCCTGGCCCAGGCTGCCCAGGGAGGTTGTGGAGTCTCCTTCTGTGCAGACATTCAAACCCGCCTGGACACCTTCCTGTGGAACCTCAGCTGGGTGTTCCTGCTCCATGGGGGGATTGCACTGGATGAGCTTTCCAGGTCCCTTCCAGCCCCTGACACTCTGGGGTTCTGTGTGATTCTGTGTGATTCTAAGGCGTACCCTAAAGTAAAACTGCTCAAATTGGGAATTCATCTTCATTTGAGAAAAGGGGGGTGTGGGTACCAGTGCAAAGTTCCAATGGAGACAAGCCCTTCTCATGGTGTCATTTTATTACAAATTTTGCTGGTTTGAGGTTTTCTTTATGGCCTCAGCTCTTGGATTCAGGGAATACTCGGCATCCCTTAAGGACGTAATTTCCCATGTTCCTCATCCATAGAAGTCAGTGGAAATCTGAGCCAGCTGCATGTTAAAGAGGAGAAACCTTCCCTGTCCCCAACCCCAAGATTGCTGTTGGTTTATGTGTATTTATGTTGAGGCCTAACTCTTGATTCCGGGTGCTGGGGTTCAGTGATGTTCCAGTTTTCCCCCAAGGTCCCTGACTGACCCTGGTCACTCATTTCAGTGGAGTTTTTCGCATTTTGCATCCTCCAGGTAGGACTGCAGTGCTGCATCCCTGCTGAGCTTTAATTTAAGGGTAACAATTCCCTGTAAATAGACTTTGTGGTGCTTTTTGCAGTGAAGGCAGGTCCAGTTCCAGGCTGGCAAATTACCAGAAATAACAGAAGCACTCCGAACTTTGAATGGTTTGCAGTTTTAAAGTCACCTGAAATTTTGCAACAGGAATGAAAGGGGAAAAACTGCCTGACAAAATGTTGGGAATCTATTTGTTTGCTTGGTTGTTTGCAGGTAAGCCTGACATGAAGCATGCGAGTCTGTGTTTGAGTTATTGGTGACAAATTAGTAAGTCACATGCCCAGTCTTTATTTCAAGATACCTTCTAGATTTAAAAGATGCTGTAGCAGGAATGTGGGCTTTTTTTCCAGCAGTTTCCCTGGGCTTTGCAGGTTTTTTTGGCAGAGAAGGAAGATGAATTGGCTTTTGAGTGAGATGGTGGAATGTTGTGTGTGTGCGACGAGCGGTATAGAAAGTCCTTAACATGAGCTCATGATATATATTCTACTTGCTCATTTTTCCAATAAATATATACACATCAAAGACAAAAGTCCCTCTGTGAACAGTACTGAGCCAAACCTTCCTAACAGGATAATCTAAATGAGCTCCTCTCATTCCACAATTCTGCTTGTGCTTTTCGGTGAAATAAGATGGTATTTGCACCTCCGTGTTCTCCTGTTGCAGGAGGTTCTCTGTTCACTGGGGATCTTCCTGAACGTGGAGGGTACACAAAATCCCCTCTTTGCCAGGAAAAAAAGAGCGCTCAGTTTTGTGCAAAGTGGTGGGAGCTGGCAGATGAAGCCGTGTGTCCACGGAAAGAGAAAAGTATTCTTTTTCCTTCATAAAGAGGCTTAAAGTGGGTTAATTAACACTGACCCCATTTAAAGGGATGGCTTATGTGGCCTGCTTGAGGGAGGGAAAGTTAGAGTCTCATATATGCCGGTGGAAATGTCTTTTTCAGTGTGTTTGCAGCCCGGTGCGGGGCTGCACGGGCGGTGAAGCCTGACAAATGAAGCAGCTGTTGGCCCCACAATAAGCCAGCTGGTTTGAAATCCAGGCTGTGCCGGAGTCCCTTGCATATTCAAAACAGGGGGAAATTTGCTCCTTTAATTAGTGTTCCCCCTGGTCGTTGGAATATGGGTTTGTGACAGGGGGCTTGTTAACACAAGATGAAGAAAGATTTGCTGCTTTCCCAGCCTCTCTGAGGGATGGAGGAGGAGGAGGAGGAGGAGGTGGACTCAGGCTGGGGAGACCTCGCTGCCCATGGCCACGGGTGGTTTGGTGATGGAATCGGGGATGGAGGGGAAGCCGCTTCTGCTCGGTGCAGACGGGGTTTGCGTCAAACCAGTCCTGTGCATTTTGAACTGAACAACTGCAATGTTTAAACTGGAGGGAGGATTCTGGTGTGGTTGCAGCTTGGAGATGTGGCCTTTAGGACTTAGACTTCTCCTCGGGCCCATCTCTCACATGGTAGGAGGAAGATGGTACAAAACATCAAAGTCAGACCCATTTCCCACCAAGTTAACACCGTCCTCACCGCCTCGTTGATAAACCCTGGGCACTTAGGAGCACAGTGAAGGAGCTTACCTGGTGCTCCCCATCTCCACAGGGGATATTGCCTCTTGCTGTCCTTTATCAGTGACGACTTGTGGTGATATAATCAGGGAGCTGCTCGTATTGAAGTATTATTAGTAACCCTGAGAGCTGTCAGATCGCTCAGGGTGGATTTGCTCTCTCTCTTCTGTCTTATTGTGCAGGAGAAGCAAAGCAAACCCTGCATTTCCAGGGAAACTGAAAGTATTAAACTTCCAATAAAGCTTCTTTTTAAAATGAACAATGATAAATTAGCAAACTGCTGAGCTGGGGTCATTTGTTCCATGGAAGCCAAGCATCGATCCCCCAAAGATTCACCATTTTTGTGCTCATTTCAGCAGTATAATTGGGAATGGATTAAACCGTGACTCAGTTTAACCCTTTGTTTGTAGGAATGGCGTTAGTAAAAATCCACATGAGGAGAAAATGGAAATTGGTATTTAGCGTCTCAGAGGAGTGCGGCAAATTAACAACAGTTTGCTATTTTTTCATATTATTATTGCCTGCTTTTAAAGCTTGCAGAGAAATAGAAAAGAATTTCATTAGAAAACCTGATCAGTCCGTTCCTTCTCTATTTTACCTTGAGAGAGAAGGCGAGATTCAAACTGAAGCATGGGCCGTGGATAACAGCTGAAAGACCTTATTGCATACAAAGCAGCAGGCTGGGCCGTAAGAATTATCTGCCAAGAGGTGTCTTCAAGGAAAACCACACAGTAGGATCTGAAGAAGTAGGAAAGTGTTACCAGTGCTCATCGCTTGGACAGGAAGCAGAGACGATGTGAAGGGCTCTTAGGCTGCAGCATCTGCCCATTGAGAGGATCCCCTTTGGCGCAGAATCATTTTGTGTGATCAAAACAAGGCGTAGCTGGGGCAGGACGGGGCTGCTTGTCTGCACACACACTTCAGAGCTTCTTGGACGTGGCACCGAAGCGAGCAAGAGCGTGGCAGATCATCCTCCTCTGTGCTGCATCAGCTCACGAAAGGAAATCGTGCATGTTGTTTAATTAATTACGTTTCCAAGCTGTGTAATAGCATGTTTGCTGGGGAGATACTTTAATGGCACCACAAAGTGTCCTTGAGCAAATTAAAAAGACATTACTTTGAAAGGCAACTGCTCTGAGCCACACAGCAACTTCTGGGAAATGCCTGGGATGTCTCGGGCAGAAACACAAGTGTTTGTTATCAGGAGGATTGTCCACGCTCCTGGGCATCCACTGAGACATGGGAAGATCTCCCATTCCCAAGAGAACCTTATAATATGGGGAATTCTGTCCCCAGCGCTCCAGGGGGGAAATCGGTGAAGTTCACAGGACTCAGCTGCTCCGAGATGCGACAGCAAACCTGCCCACACCCAGTGAAACCCAAATGTGTGCTGCCCTGTGGGCCTGACCCCAGCAAACGCAAAAAAATGATTCCCCCTGCTCCTGGTAGCTTTGGAGTGGGCCCCTAAATGCTTTGTTACTGTATTTAGGGCTTTTAGGGACAGCAAACTGGGGTGGAGACCATAAAATGTCGGTCATGCATCCTGTGGCTCCCTTCCTCCCATCCTTCTGTGTTTTCTTCCCATTTGGCTTCCGTTGCCCTTTGTCCAGGGCCTTGTTTTCTGGCCAGCTGCCCTCCTGCAAACCCACCGTGGTTCATGGTGTGAAAGTGATTTCCCAGATTGACTCCTTTGGGTTGTGGCCTCTTCATTTGTGGCAGCGGGAGAACATCTGAGGTGGCCTAAGCCTCAACAGCTCCTCTCACACCTACATGCTGGCCACACCGCCACGGCGGTTTGGGCCTGAGTTTGGGTCTGGATTTGCGTGTGTAGAAAAGCAGTTGGATCAGGCCTTTGAGGATGGCAACCATGGCCTGCTCCTGAGGCACCTGGTGCCTTGGGTCAGCCCAGGGCGGGGGTGTGCAGCTCCAGGAGAGGCTGGCAGCTGGTGCTGGGGCTAATTAAAGCTCATTCCTTGCTGTCTGGCCCTCTGTTGGCTTTCTGGAGCCTGTTCTCCTGTAGCAAAGGTAGGAAAAGCAGAGGTTTCTTCACCCTTCGCTCCCCGTCCAGGAAAGAGGGACAAGAGGAGAGGTGAGATGTGTGAGCAGGGGGGAAGTGGGGGTTGTGTTGGTCTTGCTACGTTACAGACAAACCAAGCAGAAAGTGCTAATTTTGTTTTGCTGCCGTGTTCCCCTCCCTGTTGGGTGAACTCCCGTTCCCGGTTGTCCTTCAGCAGCCGTGGTTCTGTCCTACTCCTCGCCGATGGGGAGGAGAGGCAGCCGCGGGACCTGCGCCTACCAGGGAATGCACGTGTATTGCTAAATTGCTTAGGGTTTTAGTAATTACTTTCTGCTTCTGTAGCCCACAAATTCCCCCCGTGCCAACACCTCTCCCCCGCCTGCCGAATCTCTCTTGGACAAAAGCGAGCGGCACGTGCGCTCCGAGTGCCGGGGAATTTCCTAACTGAGGGTGAACTGTCAGGGCATGTGCGCTCCCCCTTGAGAAAGGTGACTATGTTTGTAATAAAGTTGTTCCTGTGTACATCAGGACTTTTTGACCTAAAAAGTTCAAACTGCTTTTTGGCTCCCAGGATTGTTTGAAAACCCTTGACTTGGTTTCACAGTCTGGTGTAACATGTGTGCTGGTTTTTTACCTGTAACGTGCGGGGAGACCATTAATGCGCTCCCAATATTTTCCCTGTATGCGGTTGATCTCGCCAAGTGGTTCTGTATTTACAGAGAAGGACGCGGTGTTTTGCAGTTTGTTGGCCCTGTGGTTTTCACAAGATACTTTGGTGTTTGATTTGTTTTTCCTCCAGGTTTTCTTGAATGTTTATTTCCACCACCTCCAACATTTTTAAACTCCCAATGCAGTTGCCTGAATAAACCTTAGGAGGTTTTTTAGGGATGTTTTCTGTTACATTTTCCTTTGGGAAAAACAAACAAACAAAATGAAACATAATAAAAACAACAGCAAACCAAACAAACCAAAAATCAAAACAAAACCAACCAGCAGAACAAACCAACAACCAAAATACAATATGAGCTTCTCTGTAAAATTTCCTAAGTGAAATGAAGAGGAAAAAGGCAACAGTGGAATTTTGCCACTCAAACTGCCAAAAATGGGGAGGCTTGGAATAAAATGAGGGATAATAAAGAGGAAGAAAATCGATCTCCTTACTCCTATTTTTACATTCAGGAGCACAAGAGAGAAAAAGCTTCAAATATAAGTTAGTGATAGAAATGTTTGCTTGCAGTGCCCGCCCTCCCCGTCTCCCAGGAGCTTTTCCCTCACTCGGGATGGTTCGGGGGGGAAGCTGGAAGACAAGAGAGGGGTGTGAGTTTCAACAAGCCCTGATGAGAAGCACCGTGGGTGATTTTGTCTCCTGGTAGAGCAGCTTTGGCGCTGGGGAAGCCGAGTATCCAGGGTGGTGATGCCATCGGGGCACACGCTGCTTGGATTTAATCTGTGTGCTGACAAACTGTGGTTAACCAGAGCTAAAGAGAGGATTGCAGGCACAGCTGAGCTCAAGGAGAAACACCGTGGATCTAATTTAACTGGATTGCTAATCACAAGGAATATTTTTCAAACTCTTTCTGAATCATTGCGGGGTGGAGCGGTGTAAAAGTTGGGTGAAGAGTTTCTATAGGAAGAAAAGTCGCTGCTGCTCAGGGCTGTTTGTTCGTGTTGTGTGGAGATGTGGGAAGGGCTGGAGATGCACCTGCATTCTTTGATGCCAAAGAGATGGTCTAAATGTTCAACTTTGCAGAAGATGAGTGCAAATGAATTTTTGTTTCTAAAGTCCTGTGTTGAGACAACCACCATTTGGAGTCTGAAAGCACTACAGGATCTTATTTTGTTTTGTTTATCTATTTTATTTATCTATACACCAGACTGGTAAGGATTTCCTTATAATACCATAGGTTAGCAAGAACAGATTTATCATCGGTTGTGTTTTCTGTGGCATGGTTTTGTTTTGCAGATGGGAATTTGGAAGGCAGAGTTGATTTTTGAGCCCCAGGAACTGTCAGGACAGTCACAGGGAGATCGGACCTGGTGGTGGACATGGCTGCAGAAAGCGTTCCTGTAACCGCTGAACCGGGTGCACGGCCAGTCCCTGCGGACACAGCGTGTGTGGGTGGTGAGAACCAGGTGGAGTTAATTTGTCCTTCTGAAAAAACATAAAACACCAAAGCAGGAGCAAACAAAGCAGAGGCACTTTCATGCCACAGAGAGATAAGGTGTTGTGGTAACTCGTCACCCGCTTTGGTTGTACTGCCCGTGACCGCTCCACAGCATCAGCTGTGGTGGGGACTGGATGCGTGTCTCACCGGCTCACAGCATATCCAGACTGACAGGGTTTTCCCAGTGTATTAGACTCATTTGAAGAGGAAACTGGATACATTTCACTGGTGCAGCATTTTGGACACTTCTGGGATCCTCAGCCATGCTCTTCAACCTTAAAATAAATTCTCATTTAATAGAGGGTTTACTGTTCCTTTCCCAAGTGAGTAAGCACAGAGCTGATGGGAGAGGACACCCCGCTCTCCTGGCCCCCGAGGCTGCCTTGTTGTTTCCCACAGAGGTGAGGGCTGCACAGCGCACTCTGCCCTGCAGCCCCAAAGCAGCCTCGCTTCTCCTGTCCTGTGTCTTCCTGGGGGACCTGTGAGCCACACAGCCAGCTCACCTGCAGACCCTGAGCCACCCAGCCAGCTCACCTGCAGACCCCTGAGCCACCCAGCCAGGTCACCTGCAGACCCTGAGCCACCCAGCCAGCTCACCTGCAGACCCCTGAGCCACCCACCCAGGTCACCTGCAGAGCCCTGAGCCACCCACCCAGCTCACCTGCAGACCTTGAGCCACCCACCCAGGTCACCTGCAGACCCCTGAGCCACCCACCCAGGTCACCTGCAGAGCCCTGAGCCACCCACCCAGCTCACCTGCAGACCTTGAGCCACCCACCCAGCTCACCTGCAGACCATGAGCCACCCACCCAGGTCACCTGCAGACCTTGAGCCACCCACCCAGGTCACCTGCAGACCCCTGAGCCACCCACCCAGGTCACCTGCAGACCCTGAGCCACCCACCCAGGTCACCTCCAGACCCCTGAGCCACCCACCCAGCTCACCTGCGGACCCTGAGCCACCCACCCAGGTCACCTACAGACCCCTGAGCCACCCAGCCAGCTCCTCATGGGAGAAGGTGGCCATAAACCAAGATGAGATCTGACAGAGCCAGAGCCCTGTTTTCAGATGAGTCTCGCTAGAAGGCACCAGTACCTGGCCAAGGAATGAGCCCCAACAGCTCCAACGTGGTGAGCTCCTCAGGGAAGGGTTTTTTTATGGCATGTAGAAGAATAGGGTAGCGGGTCAAAATTCTGCTCGTGGACACTGCTGCTGGACAGGTGGGGAAATGTTCTGGTTTGCCTCTTGCGCTTAGGAGAAAGGGAGATAAATCACTGCTGCTTTGGAGGGACACGGCGGGTGTGACGGAGTGGGGCAGAAGGCTCTCGCACCTTTACCCAATCTGAAGTCAACGTGGCACAAAAATAATTTGATGCTAAATTCTGGGAGCAAAATTCCCGAAGACTCAGGGTGGGTTATCTGGACCGCCTGCTTGCTCTGTCTGCCATGGAGATTGTCCAAATAGATCTGTCCAGACATTGCTAGAGTTTCTTTTTCCCTGGCTATGCCATGCACAGTACTTAGCTTGGCTGTTCACAGCTGACTAAATCCTTTTAAGAATGAGTCACTCCTAAATGAGAGGTGACAATGGATATGCAGACAGCAAGAAGTCAAGAGTGAGATAATGAATATTAGAGAAAGACTAAACTAAATAGGGAAGGAGCGGCATAAACTTGCAGCCCGTATAAATAGCACTGCACTGAAAGGATGGGTTTTATTTAGAAATGTCGTTCCCAGGGAGAATTTAGATTTCTTGACCCATGAGTTTGTCTGTGAACTTGTCCTGCCTCGCCAGCTCTTAAAAGAGAAACACATTGGCACAGGTTGGTGTTTGGTGGGGAGATTCCCAAGGCAACATCCCCCTCCGAGTGGATTTAATGTGTGTCATTAGCGACTGATGAAATGATGCTTTTCCCTCTCAGTCAGCCCTGCTGGGCTGTGGAGCAGAAGGAAACGGATGGGATGGGGCGTTACATCTTGTGTGGTCAAATCCCCGTTGATTTGTGGCGAAATGGGGTTTGTGTGCTGGCCGCCCTCACGGGTCAGTGGTGGCGGGTGCTGCAGGGGTGACGCTGCTTCGGTGGGGACGTAAGTCACCCTGGAGTTTGTTTTACACATTGCTGTGGTGTGGACATTGGCACAAGGTTATTGCCTAAGGCAGAGATTTGCAAAGAGCTGAAGGGAGTTAATTGTCCAAATCCCATTAAAATGCAATGTAATTATAAAGACCCGTTAAAATGCCATGTAGTTATATAGCTTTACTTTAGTTTAGTTATTTATATTTTGTGCAACGCACATTGAATTTTTTGCATGAATCTCTGTTAGGAGCACTCAGCAAGAATAATGTCCCTCCTAGTGCTGAAAATTAACCATTTACTATTTCTCATTTAGCAGTATAAAAAGCAGGCGTTTGGCTGTTTCAGAAATATGGCATCTCAAAGCTTCATTTATCTCTGCCCACATCCAAAAACCTTGGACATGACTGAAAAGACAAATTACTGCTTTTGTCTTAAAATGAGAAAATCAGACCATGAGGCGGTCAGGAATCTTGAAGTAAAATGAGAAAATGACCTTATAGATGAAATCGTGGCGGATAAGTGGAAAATTATCTGGTGGAGTTGTCCTATTGTCCCGTTGGCTTCCTGTGGCTTTCACTCCTAATTGAATTAAATGAAATTTAGCTGTACATGGATAACACGAGCAGAAGAGCATCTGAATGTTGTCTGGCAGCTATGGGAAAAGCAGTGAAGGAACTGAGAGAATTTTGCCTATTAATAATCAAATGGCCCATGAGGACTGGGATTATTATTATTTTCTCTGTGGAAATCTGAAGCCAGAAGCAGAGGGGTGGTGAACGGGAAAGAGGTTACTTGAGTATGGAAAAGCTATTGCTGACAATTTGGGCTAAAGGTTATCCCGGGGCATTTTTCAGATCTTTGATCAAATGTTATTTTCAAGTTGGTCCCAGACAGGATTTCACAGCATTGCGAACCATCAGCATCCCAGAGCAGCTTCCCTTTGGGGAGCGATTCATTGTGACGGGTTGCCAGGGGGACGCTAGCAGTGCAAACAGCTGCAAGGGCTGGGATATTTTATTTTATTTTATTTTATTATTTTATTTTATTAATTTTATTTTTGGTATGGTATTTCTACCTCTACTTCCACTCCGTTTAGAAAAGAGGTGCTGCTGGTAAGGAGGATGCGGAGCGGGAGGACTGAACTGATGGACAGGCAGTACAGAGGGTGTTTGCCCCCATTACAAAAACCAGGTTTGTGGTGTGAGGATTTATTCATTTTGGAAAATACATGGTATTAAAACGAGGTAGCAGAACTTGATTTCTTCTTGCATGTTCTGCGCTATTAATTCCCCCCTACTACAATCAATCTTTTAAAATTAAGAAACATTAAATATCGACCCATATTTCATATCACCTCTGTAAAATTACCGAGCAAATGTGGACCACAGGGTAGATTTTTAAATAGGCATAAATAAGCATAAGTACCGTACATCCCTTTATAATCGTTTGATGATTGGGACCGGAGGACAAGTCATGGGGCTTCTCGCTGATGCAAAAGTGACCTGAGAAATCACCTGCTCTGAAACAACCTGTGATAAACCGCTCAAAATATTTAGTTGTGCATCTCTTCGTCTAGATTTTCACCTTTTTCTTGGTGCTGACATGATAGGGAATTCAAAGTTTGGAATATTTTTGATTAGCAGCCAGTTATTTTATCTAAGTCCTGTTTTATCTTCCTCACATGGGGAACAGCAAAATCCCAGAGCAGTGGCATAAGACAGATCCCGTCCTGCTGTTGTCAGCGACTGAAGAGAGCTGTTGCCAGGCTACTTGACCAGTCAATAATCAATGCTCATTAATCTGTTTTCTGCTTCTTGATGACAGTTGTTTGATAGCCTCATCAATGTTATGATTGCCGTTTGTGTGATGGGCTCCTGCTGCTTTACTCCGTCCTTTTGTTTTAAGGAAGAGGAGAGCAAAACTCTGAGAGCCTCTGTTTCCCTCAGCTTTGGGGGTGAGGTGGAAACACCACAGTTTTGATTTATTCTTTAATTTGCATTAGTTTTCAAGATCAAAATCTCTTGCAGTATTTTCTGTGACAACCCTGAAAGTATAAATATAGAAACCACAGGCAGTTTCCTGGAGACTGAAGGCCTAATATGTGAATAATCTCACCTCCTACCTCATAACAATATCACAGGAAAAAAAGAAAGGTGTATTATGCATACCCAGAGCTCTGCTCTAACAGTGTCTGGTCTGCTGTGTGAAGTGTGTGTGTAAATATTTGAAGGGTAGAGCTCAAGTCACCATTCTGGGTGAGAATACACGAATAAGGTGGTAGAACTTTGTGCTAGCACTTGGTAAGGTTTTGAATATTCCCTACATCCCAAAGCCATACGGGACTTATAGCTTGTGCAGTTAGTGTGAGGCATAGGCCTTGCCAGAGCTCAGGAGCTGTATGGTGTTTTGTGTGCCGATAATCACACAATATACTTAAAAGTACAAAATTACGTAATCAACTGGTATTTAAAGTGGGACTCGAATTCTGCTTTGTCCTCAGCAAGCATCTCTGGACCACAAAATCATTTGCAAAGTGGCAAAGTCGAGCTAAATTGTTAAAATAATTATGGGATTGAAGTTCCAGACTAGAGAGACTGAGGCTTCGTGAGTTGGGTTCTTTGCTCTCTTGTGTGTGGATGTACCTGTAGGATAAATGAGGGCTAACGCTGGCCTAGGGGTGGGCTTGGACCACCGGAGCAGCACCCGCACACCGGCCCTCGCGCCATTCCTGGGGGGAAAAGTGACTCTAGCAGAACGTTGTGCTTTTCCTGCCCACAGACGCCCGTCAAAACGCTCTGTACTGTTAAAAGCACGGTCTTGTTGGGATAATGTTTCCTCTGGACCAGCGAGGGAAGAACACCCACATACTTCGGGCTTGGAAAGTCTCAGACTAAACCACTTGAGCCTGTGTTCTGAGCTTTTTCAGTTCGTACCATTGTGTCCAGCATATACACATGTATGTATGCGCAAATGTATAGATACACATACATGTATGAACAACAGTATGTATGAACTGCTCTTCCATCCAGGCCAGACAGGACCTGGTGACTGGCTTCCCGACTAGCGCTGGGTGTGTTGCTTTGTATAGGAATTTTATAAGAGCTGTTTGCATCGGTGTGACGGCGTTTCAGAAAGCAACTCCTTAGATCAATTCAGATGAGTGTTGGTGCCGAAATAAATGGATGCAAAGGTCAGACAGTGATTCATATACGGTGCTAATCAACTTCATGTCTGCTGAGCTGCAGATTACTTTGGTATTGCTTCCTCGGCGCCGCACTACAGCGGGAAAGCTGAAGCAGAAGGTTGGTCAAACAGGACAGTCGCTTTTCATGGGAGGGCAGTAGCTGCCGAGGCTTAACTGTTGAGAAAGGTTTTCTTTTATAGGTGGAAGCCTAGAGAAGCACACCTGGCCCCCGTGTTTTGGATTCTGACTAACTTGGAATGCTTTTGTGATGGAGAAGTTACCAGCTTTGCAGAAGAAAGCAAACTCATTGGCTTCTGGGAGGAAGAGCTGGAGAATGTGTAAAGTCTGTGAGATGTAATGCAGAGACACAGCCTAAGTGCGTTAGTTCTGAGTCCTAAGCTCTCTGGATATGCCGAGAGACTGAGCAACCACTGAGCTCTGAAGTCACGCCTTAAGAACAAATCACTCCTCTAGAGCACTTGTCATCAGCACATCTCCAAGTCCTTTATAAATGAAGCCACTTTCTTAGTTTCTCCTTCACAGCTGAGGAGACAGGCACTGCTAATGACCTGGGGAACAGACAGACCAAGGTGGAGCCAGGACCAGAAGTCATCCATCCTGAGATGGGGATGGGGACATGGGACTGAGGAATTGTAGAATATGACAAGAGAGCGGAGCCCATGCAAAGTTTGGCCTCCAAATTGTGTAGAGAGTCCCAGAGCAGGGAATTAAACCCAGCTGCCTCATCACCCAGCCCAACCATTTCCCTGCAAGAGTGTGCTTTTGGGTAGGGTTATTCCAGAGGCTTTTACAGAGAGTCTCCTGGTGCCTCACTGTAGATGTGCTGTGGAAAAATCCCACCTGGCAATTCATCCTGGAGCGCAAGTGGGGGGCGAGTGTCTGCGTTTGCCATGGAGAAGCACAAATGGTCGGGGAGCCCGAGTTCACCGCGGTGCCGGTTGTCTCCTCTGGGCATTCCTCCTCGCGGCGCTGCTGCGTGTGTGGCCTAGTTTTAACGAGGGATTTTCGACAGCAGTGGTGGATGTTGACATTTTCCTCTATTTTAGGGTTGGTTTTTTTCCTTCTTTGGGTTTGAGCCGAGCACCCAGTGTAGCGAGCGGCTCGGGGGTGTGTTGATTCAGCCCCTCCGACAGCAGGTACCGTGTCCTACAGGCTACTTTATAAACTCCCAAAGACGGTTTGTGCTTTCTTTGCGCCGTTATTTCTATTGAAAATTAGTTTCTGCCTCATACTTCTGGTAATAGAAACATTATAATTTCCAGTCCAAATTTACTTATGGCCTTTTTATTCTTTGTTTATTTCTAGTCACTGATCTTGAGGAGCTATTTTTCTTCCTTGGTGTTTGCCTTTGAGTTATTTCTGGATCGCAGCGATGACCCCTCTCAGTCTCTGTTTGGTTACGCTAAAAAAAGCCGGTTACTCTGTTCTCCCATAGAGGAATCCCCCTTGTTCTGATTATCCCACCAGCCTTGGTCGGTCTCTGGCTTTTTTGGAGTTCAGTGTGTGTGTTGAAGAGGGGCCCATACAAACCCGCAGCGTCCCGCCTGCTTCCCCCGGGTTCTGGGCTGAGATGGCTTCGCTTGTCACAAGAGTCGCATGTGATTTTCAGTAAATAATACATGGTTTTGTTTTAGAAACCAAAAATCCCAACCACCATTCAATGCATGCAAAAGCAAATTATTGTCTGTGAAGAGTAAGGAATGGTGCGTAATTCTTTGGAGAGCTAAGGGATGGAATATTTCTTGGGACAGTCTGGTTGCTGAAGGTATTTAAATAGTCTGGTTCCCTTGCTCTGGGAGAGCGGGACAGGTAATGCCACCAGCCCTTTATAGACTTTAAGTTTAGGGCAGGATGGTATTTTGTAGTAATGAGGGGAAAATCTAAACACAGCATTTATGGGTTGTGTCAGAACTATCTGATTATTTGCAAATCACAGCAAAAGCTCCCAAACCTGGCGCATTCTGCCCCGTAATCGGAGCAGGGTTTGCCGGGCAGCCCGGGTGAGCCCAGCGAACCAGAGAGCATCTGGCTTCTGACTTCAAACTGTTCTGCACAGCTGGTGTGCGCAGAACACAACAGGGTGGGGAGGTAGAGGCCTGGTAGGGGTATCCAGCTGGCAGGAAAACCAGAACCAAATTGCAAGGTGTACAAAACAAAATAAATAAAGTGAGGTCTGGGAAAATCTGTCCCTGGTGTGCAAAAAACAGCGAGTGGAGTTATTGTGCCATTTGGAGGTATGGGAGGTGCAGGTAGCAAGTAAGAGCTGGAAGCCATAGGTCATAATTTCAGTCGAGGTAACAGAGAAGCTGCTGGCACCGCGTGGCTTTCTGCCAGCACAGATTGGGCCTAATATTTGTTTTCCCGAGTAAAAGGGCTCAGCCCATCTCACAGCCTGCCTGGAGAACAAAGGAGCGAGACAGATTTAATGCTCGTTCTGTTAATTGCCCAATGGCCATTCTTTCAGCGCAGATCTGTGTTTATGTGCCAGAATAATTTGAGTTTGTGTCTGACACAGGAGATCTGACTTGTGGAGGGACTTCAGTCTGTTATTCGTGGAGGACTGGGGAAATGAGAGCATCTCCTCCCTGCCCTCACCGTCTGCAGCTGAAGACACCTTGCACGTAGGAGCTGTTTCCTCTCGATGGCCAGAGAGGTGAGTGACACGCAAGCCCTCTTTTTATGCAAAGTGAGAGGGGAGGAAAGAGAGAGAGAAGGGACAGAAAGGTCCTGAAGGGTTTTCTTCAGCCTGGCTTCATTTGGAGGTGACAACTTCATATGTCAATTTAAATTAAGCCAGTTCAAAGAGCACCCATCCCAGAGCCTCCGATACACTCTGGAGGTGGCAGCTGTGGGGCGCGTTGGGTGACAGCGAGGGAGGGAGCTGAGATGAGGCTCTCCACGGGCTGCTTTGTCCCTGGTATGTGTGTGATCCCATGGAATCACCATAGTGAAGTTCACCCCGTTTTCTGTGTCGCATGTTTGGGCCTAGTGTTCTGCAGTGTCAGGTCCAGGTATCTTGTACTTGGGTCTTGGTTTTTCTGCAAACCTCCTGATCTGAATAAGGGTTCAGTAGAAACCTTGTTTGGGTGTTGAATGGTTAATGTAATAGAAAGCTGACACCTGCGTCTGCAGCCTCCAATGCGGCTGAATAGCATTTCATGATGGCAGGGAGATAATTCAGTAAAACCAGGCCCTGCTCCCTGGGTGATGAATGAAACTCAAGTGAGGTAGAGGTCACTCGTGTTAATCTGAAGCAAACAGGACTGTAGGACTGGGGGAAGAGGGCGAACCTCCTTTTATGTACAAATTCTATAGCTCAGAGGAAACGCTTCCTAGTAAACATTTGCAAAGTATCCATGCCGTTCGCCTTTTCTGAGAGGAAGGGCAAATGGTTTTTCTGCTTCGTTTGTGCAGGTCTCGCGTGTTGGTAGGTGTGCAAATGGTGCTGGGTGGCAGTGTCTCGTACAAGCGAGTGAACCGCAGAGGCAGCCGTGCAAGGGAAGCGCTCGTCTTTCCCCGCAGCTGCAACGAGACCTTTATCACAGGAGGAGCAGGTGGGGCTGAGCCTGCTTTGTAAGGAAGCTTCAGGAAGAGAGAAGAAAAACAGGAATCCTCCTAAAGCGCTGGCAGAGGAGCAGAAAGCACTGTATCTGTGCTGTATTTTTGATGACCCAAGGAGCATCCAGCACTGCTTTATTTTCCTTTGGGTTTTGGAGCATCTTTTTCCTAACTTCTTACGGCTTGGAAATCTGTGAGCAGTTTATGGCTGTGCGGAGCTGGGGAGGTGACATTTGGGAAGAAGGGATAAACAGCAGCTTTTTGAGATCAGGACCAAAATGATTGCAGAAGATGATACAGATATGAAACACAAGCAGGCAACTTTGCAGGAATACTGACAGCCTGTTATAAGGACGGCGTGCGAAGGCTGGGTATGACGTTGTGCTGCTGATGTTCTCTGTCCCAGATCCTCTGCGGGGCTGTGAATCAGGTTTTTCCACGCTGCTTAACTTTAGTTACTGATATGCCTGTATAAGGTCATCCCAATTACAAGTCTTCTGTGGCTCTAACCCCTTTGCAATGTTTCTTTTATGAGACGAGTAGGCATCAGGCACTTACATTTCCAAGGGCACGTCCCCTGTTCTCTCTTAGACTGTGTTTTCCCGTCAAATGTAGCAGGAGCAAGTGACCAGCAGGTTAGAATGAGTTTGATTTTCTGAGTCACGGGATCATAGGATCATTTCAGTTGGAAGAGACCCTTAAGGTTGAGTCCAACCATAACCCAACTCTAGCACTAAACCATGCCCTTAAGAACTTCATCCATATGTCTTTTGCTTAGCACAGTGGCAAGACCAAACTTTGTTTAGTTTTAGTGATAGGTGACAGCAAAACAGAAGAGAAAAGGGGCTGGAAGTTGATAACATCTTGGCTTTTGTTTGCAACCAGACCTTTCTGGAGGTATGGCTCATTCAAACCAGCAGTGCCGCCTGCACAGGGAGTGTGCGCGAGGCTCTGAGCGGGGAAAGGGGCTACTTGGTTTCTCCTGTGTGTAGGTGCAGGTTGAGCAGAGCCGTTGCTTTCGGCTGCGAGGCAGCGAGGGCGGTGCAGCTGCAGGGTTGCACCGTGCCTCGCTGGATCCCTCCTGCTCTTGGATCCTTCTTCGCGCTGGGTAGCAGGCAGCATGACCGCAATGTGATGCTCGGGCTGTAGGCCGCATTGTCATGTTGGGAAATGCATTGCCTCAGAGCCTTCAGTCGATCTCCTGGGCTATTTATTTCCTGTTAAACCCAGAAAACCTGGGATTTCCACGTGATTTTGAAGCTCAGAGCTCTGATGAACAGAGAAATCCTGTCTCCTTGTGTTCATTCATTGCTGGCTTCTGATTCCTCCCTTTCTCTTTCATTATCTCAAATGCTTTAGCAAACCTCATTTTCAAAGCACCGTACCGTCTCATGGGCCACTGCTCACTTGAGTTTCCCTGCGTGGGCATCACGGTTTAGTAGGAAATGCAACACTGGTTTGAAATGTTTGGCAGACAACATAGGGGAAGAAACATCTGTGAGTTATTAAGGGCGAGAGGAATGTCTTTTACCTTCAGAGTTTACAGATAGTTTTTTCCCTTTTCGGCATTGTCTGCGTCCGGAAGGCGTCTGTCTTGGGGAGTTATTTCGGCTGTGCAGCCCGTGTGGAGCTGCCTGGGGCACCTCGTGTGGCTCCGCACTCGGTTCAGCATTTCACCGCTGGTCACTGGTGAGCTGATCCCGCAGTGCTGGACTCCCGTATTTCATTCTGTAACCGTTCATCCTCAAGTGAACCGCAGGTTTGAGCTCTTCCCCAATGAGATAAAAAAAGCTCTTTTTTTGTGGTAGAGTTTTCCCACTTGTTAGGTTTTGTGTGTGGAGGTCAAATCTTTGCTTTATGTTTCATTTTCATGGCCTGTTGGTGTTTCCTTTCCATCCCTACTGTGTTCCTGGCAAGAAGGGTGGAGAGATATCATAACACAAGCGATGCCCTTGTTTCCCCAGCTTCACTGTGACACAGAGGTGCGTGGCTGTCACTTATTTTTGCAGTTTTCCGCAGAAATCATCTTTAACTCCGGCCATTAAAAGCATATTGGACTCACCAGTCTGTTACACTTGCTAAGGTGCAGGAGGTGCCCAACACCTGGGGATTACATTTGAAATGGCAAGGCGGTGACCCCTGTGTGCTATGCGCCGGAGAGCTCCACACCCCACCGAGCGGCTTCGTAAAGGTTAATTAAAGGAAAAGGTGCCAGTAGATGGCACTCATGAATACACAGCATTATCTCAGGGTTTTGCAGGGTCACAATCAATACTTTTGGGCATGTGTAGCACAAGCGTGCAGCGTTGCCATGCGGAATCCACAGACGGGGCAGGCGGGCAGCGCTGCAGCCAGAACGGCCTTGGGGAGCCCGGAGTGAGGAGCAGCAGCCTCTGGATTTGATGGCCATTCTGGGCAGACAGTTTACTGCAGGGTCAAAATTATTTTTGCTTGGAAAATTACAAAGTGGAACAGTTAGTATAGGAAGTGAGATTCTGAAGTACAGTGGGTTGTTCTGCAGTCTTAACGTGTAAATGGGACTGGCAGTGCCTCCCCATTTCCCTTATGTAGGGTAGGATTGATGTGTTTGTCTTGTTTGGGTAGCTCATGGAGTTGCTATGGATTGGCCACTGCTTATGGGCCAGCACCCCAAGAGGAGGTGACAGCAGGGGACAGGGCAGATGCCGATGTCACCCTGCATTGAAGCACCACCGGGGCTGCAGCCCACCTGAGCTAGGATTTGGCTTCATATTTTTGGAGACGGGGGAGGAAAATTCCTGTGTGAGCTCTTTTGCTTTGGGGTTTGCCTCTTTGAACCACAACCAAAAGAGTTCAAAGGCTGTGAAGCTTGAGGTGCTTTCAGTCCCAATGCCTTCTGACATCAAACCACTACACAGCAAACAGCTGAGACCCCTCTCCTCCTGTCTGCTGCGTCCATCCAGCTGGTCCTGAGCAGATCACTCATTTCTTAGTCTCTTTATAAGGGGACTGGTCTTGGCATCAGGACTTTCCACCTCTCCAAGGAGTGCACTCTGTGGCACTGGGAGGAGTTGGGCTTCCAGTTGTGCTGTCCCAGTGTCCCCGTCCTCGGACAGACCTGCTCACCTGCTGTGTGGTGCAACACGTGGCTTCAGCCTGCCAGCTTTCATTGCTGGTGGGGTTCAGCTGCCATTAGAAGACAGAAACGGCACCGCAGGCCACCTGAGGGCACAGTGTCAGCAGCCAGTGAGCGCAAGGTGTGGGCTCTGTTTCTGAGCCAGAAGAGCAGTGTGTTCCCACTCCATGGGACTTGTCAGCCCAGCAATGATGAGTGAGGCAAAAGCAAAGGCTGCAAAGCTTGTCCTGCCCAGCTCTGGTGCGAGAAGGTGATAAGGGATTCATTGTGCAACCAGGAGATAATTGGCAGCAGTAGCACAAAGCAGTGCCAGTCCCTTTTGCTATTGCAATTGTCCAGACATTTTGTTCGCAGCTGTAGCTCACCTTACCGTGCGGTGGGTCTGTTCTGGACCATGCACTGTTTTGAACAGAGCGCGGCTGCCACCTAAAATCAAGCAGGATGGCTCAAAGGTTGCGTGCAGGATTTAGTGTGAAAATGCGTTTTGCTGATGCAGGGCTTGTGGGAGGCAGCTGGTGAAGGACTGACCTGCAAAGGGCAAGGCAGCCTCCTCTCCCCTCTCTGTTCCTCACTGCAGATGCTGGGAAGTGTAGCTCAGGCTGTACAACCCCTTACCTCCTTGTGAGGAGGAGGAGCTGGGCTCTGCGTGCCTCAGCCTGAACTGACAGATCGCATCTCTCGGGGATGGCTGGCTTGAAGGAGCTGGGACTGGGTTTCTAATGATGTCTGTGTAGCAGAGTGAACAGAGAGCTTTTGGCTTAGTTGAAAGCCATGCTGCCCATCCCTTACTTACCTTTCTCAGTGTCGCAGACTGCAGCCCAGGCTTGATGTGTCTGCCCCGTGCACGGGAAGAGCCGAGTGAGGCTGCTGGGCTCCACTGCAGCTTGACTTGCAGGTGTCAGCTCCAAGCAGAAAGCATGGGTAGGGTCACTGGGCTTGCCTGGTGGTCCCTTGAGACCTCCAGTCCCAGTTAATGGGAGCTGAGACAGTGACGGTTGAGCCTGACCTGCACAGCAACATCGTCGCCACTTGCCAGCTTTGAGTCTGTGTGTCACACCGCCCTGTACAGAGCGAGCGTGCCCTGGAGACGATGCCCAGCCCCGTGTCAGTCCCCAGGCTCTGCCCCTGGAGCTGCTCCCTCCAGAAAGGGTTCCTCACTTGGGGTCTGCAGGGCTGCACACAGACCTCTGAGTCGCAGCAAAGACAGCCCTCGCCAGAAGGATGGTGCTTCTGTTCCTCTGATGATGAGGAGTTTATCTGGCATTTCCTCCCCGCTCTGCTGAGACTTTGAACTTGTGGGATTTCCCCCCTCACCATGGGATGGTTATTCCTGCTGGGGCGAGCACCCATCACCTCCTTGAGCAGTTGCTCTCTCTTGGGCTGTGCCAGATAATTGGCCTGTTTCCCTGGTGTGGAACCAACAGCTGTGCAAGACAGCTAACAAGAAGCAGCCAGGGTAGCAACAAGATTAAAAATATGTATGAAAAAACATCTTGTTTCAACTGCAAGGATGCACTGAAGCATAAGAATCTAGGTCCTGCAGTAAGCCAGAGGCAGACTGGGTTGGCATTCAGACTGGCAGTCGCACAGTAAAGCAACTCTGGTAGCATAGGAGAAGTGAGGGCAGGAGCCCAGTCTCGTTTACACTGGTGTAAACTGGAGGCATGTCATGGAATCACCAATTACACTTGGCTGCGTCCTTTATCTGCAGTCCAGCAGGGGTACACGGTGTCAGGAGAGCCGGGGGGATGCCACTGAACCCGGTGCTGGCTCTGGTCCTCTCTGCTTGTGGCCTCAATCCGGGATGGTACCTTCCCTTGGGAAGATTGTTTATACGGCACCGTTATCTGCTCAGCAGACACCCGGAGCAGAGAGGTGGATGTTGAGTGCGGTGACACCGTCCTGGTGGGCTCTAGGTGGCACTGGCACAAGCAAGATTGTCAGTGAAGGTGTCAGAGTGACACAGGTGGAGCTGGTGCCGCAGTGAAACAGGTTGCTTGTTCTTCTGTGCAAATAATAAAGGAAAGGTATTTAATTTTAATTTCTATTTTAAGGGTGATTGTTCTTGGCTGGGTTGGGTCCCTGTAACACTTCACAAAGTGATTTCAGATAGTTGAAGGCTGTCAACGCACCTCAGTCATTTTCCTCTCAAGCAGTGAGGGATTTTTGAGAGGGAGGTTTCTGACATATCCTTGCATTGAAGCAGCTCAGGCTGGCAGGGGAACTCATCAGCTAAGGCACTTTTGTGACAAAGAAGGCTATCTTGGTACATTGGCTACAGGTTGCACACATGCAGCCTGAAGAGATGAAGGCCTGCTGTGAGATCTTTTCACGGAGAAGAATTCGTTTGCTCATGGAAGGAGATGGTTTCTCTGTTTATATGCTAAGTTTACCAGGGACCACAAATCCATTAGCTTCAGATTTCATGGGTACCAAAAGAATAATAAAATCACAGAATCATTTCGGTTGGAAGAGACCCTCAGGATCATCGAGTCCAACCGTAACCCAACTCCAGCACTAAGCCATGTCCTTGAAAACCTCGTCTAAACGCCTTTTCAACCCCTCCAGGGATGGTGACTCCAGCACTGCCCTGGGCAGCCTGTTCCAATGCTTCACAACCTTCTCCATGAATAATTTTTTCCTGATATCCAATCTGAAAAAAGGGAAATATCTCACGTAAGATGGGGGTCAGTGGAACAGTTGGGCGACCGTGCAGGTTTGTAGCCTCTGTGGCCCACGAGTCACCGCAGCTGAGCAGGGATTCCCGTGGCAGCTCCGTGAGCACTGCGGTGTCAGCGGCCCAGGGGACACAGACCCCGAGCGGGCACAGCAGCAGCGCAGGACAGGCCCAGAGCTTCTCTCAGTCCCTGTCTCCCGCAGCACTGGCGTCTCATGTTTATCTTGGAAATCAGACCCTCCAGCCCCATCCCATACACTAGCAATTCTAATAAAAATAATAATTGGCTTCAGTTCATTGCATTTCACATTTTGATGTCAGCTGGGGATTTCATCCTGATCCCATCTCTTGATTAGGTGGCATCTTTAAGCAGCAGATTAATAACCCTGACTGTATTCTCTGAACACCCAGCATTCACAGCCAGAGACGAGGGCTGGAATGCCATGCTGTATGTACTTGGCTGAAGCTGATCACAAGGTCATGCTCAAGATCCTTGAACTATCTTTTTGCATTTGGTTTTGATCTGATCTAGATGGACAATAAACCTTCCTAAACTTGCCATGAATCAAGTGTTCTGCCATCCCGTGGGTGCATGTTAAAATTGATGCTTTCTTGAGTTTTTTAAAGAAGATGGTCGCTGGAATTGATATGAAAAGGTCTCCACATCTAGGACAGGTGTCCCTTTCTATGAGTTCAGGGTCTCATGAGTATATCCTCCCTTAGTCTTGGGGCTCAAAACTCTCACCCAGCTCTAGACATTTTACGGGTTGAAAATGGAGGCACAGTGATTCGTGGCAGTTCCAATGAAGAATCAATGTTGAATGACAAGTATTTTTTGAGGACAAGATAAACTTGCTGCATTTGCCCATCTTGCCGTGGTGGTTTTACTGGCAGATTTTACCCCTACAGCATATAGCAGCATAGTTACGTATATCTGTTCCTAAAGAGAAGTAGTTTGTCACCTCCACTGAGACACTGCAGTGCGGGGGGACGTGCGTGGTCGTGTATCGGTAAATCTGGTGTTTGAGCTTGGCCGTGCTGTTCTGCACCTGGGGTGACACAGAGTTGTGCTCTCTGACGCCAAGAAGGACTGGAAACCGTTCTGTGCTGGTTGGATACGTAGGGTAAATTTTGGTTTTCTCAGGCCTGAGAGCAGATTGAATTCAACCTCTTCAGCAGATAAAACCCAGGATGGGGATCTCCTGCAGGCATTCCCATCCCTTGGTTCCTTTCTGAGAGATTTGTGAACCTGGTGCCTAATATTAATCTGAGAGTATTTCTGTTATATGTAATCAGCTATATCTCTGTCTGAGCTTTGAATTTTATATCACAAGTGTTCCTGGAGGTGGATTATATCCCACTTGATTGTTTACAACAGTTGTGAAGATTCAGCAACATTTTGATGAGGTGTAGCAGAGGTATATTAAGAAGTGTATCTTTTGAATGCAGTCTTTAGTAGTTGATCGGTATCTAATTGGCATGTGTTAACAGTTGAAGCATTAACTTTGAGTAGGAAAATTATGATTTGAGGTTAAAATATAAACTAAAATAAAAGTACAGTTGTTCTTAATATGAAGACTTTGTTAATAAAGTCTTATACTGACTTAAGTGTTTACAGTAGGTATTTTTAAAGCAGATGAGGATGGCATAAATGAAACATTTTGTCAGTTAGTGCTGTAAGGTTCAGAAAGAGTTATCTATGGAGGTAATTTCCATCTCCTCTGAGGAAGGATTCAGACTCTGTTGTTTCGTGGGAAGGTTTTTTTCCAAAGCACGTTCCTGGATGTGAATGTTGTTCTTCTTGGGGGACATGGTCTCAGGGCTCAGCAGTTTGGCCACGGGGCTTCTCCAGGCTGTGGTGATCATCATCCATGGAGGTCTGAGGCTGCAGCACCCAAACCCATTACTGCAGCCAGGGTAGATACCTGCGGGTGTGTTGAGAACAGGGTGAAACCCGCGTTTCACAAGGGCAAGGTGAAGGACGAGTTTCCTGGGATGAGACGACAGTGCATGTGCAGATCCCAGGGGAAGACACGTTTGGTGCCTGGCGTGCCCACCAAGGCGCAGTCTCCAGTAATAACGAGGGGATGTCCCTGTCCTGTCTTGTTATTCTTGCACCTGAGCTGAGAGGATCCTCAGGACAGCACAGTCATGCAGGAATCCTCTTTAAATGAGGGGCATTTGCTGCCAGACCCTGCCCTGCCCCACGCAAGGTTTGCAGTACACGTGGGGTGGGAAGGTCATCTAAATGTTTGCAGAATTTGCCAGCAAACAGGGTAAACCGAGGCACAGAGCGGCTCAATGACTTACCCTCCAAGAGGCAGCACGTGAGGCCAGTGGCACAGCGGGAAGGTCCCTGTGCCAGCCTCACCTTGTCACCTGCCCCAGGCTGTGTCACTGCCCTGGGCACCTTCCCTGCTCAGGGGCCTGGGTTGTTCGCAAGCAGCGCTCGTGTGTCCTCCTCGCTCCGTCTGTGCCTGCATCTCAGCAACACCAGATCCCAGAGCTGAGCAGCTGGGAGCCCTCGCTGCTGGCAGCCAGCCGGCCTGGTTCCCATCGCTACGTGTCGGTAGGTGGTTCCTGTCTAATGAAGCTCCTTTCCAAGGGAGGCAGTTGACGTGCTCCAGCATCGCCAGATGGTCCCTTTACCTCTTCTGCTCTCACGCTCCCTCGGAAACATTAATGATCCCTAAACCCCTCTGATGGAGGGGCTCCTTTTTGTGACAGCCTCATTACGTGGTTATCAGGAGCTGCCACTATCCAGGTTGTCACGACAACCAGCCTGATTCAGAGCCGCTGGGAAAGGTCTGAACCTCCGGCAAATAACCAGCCCCAGCTCCCCGCAGATGCTCACCCGCAGCCAATCGCCGGGGCGCTGGGAAACCATGACATCATGGGCCAAGCAGCCCCCAACATTTAATTGTTAGCTTTCAGCAGCCCTCCGTGTGCCTTTCCCCCCGCCGCTCCGCGCATCAGCCCCCGGTGCAGCTCCACCGGTCCTGCCGTGGTACCGCTTCACACCTCGGCTCGGTGGGGCTGGCGGGGGTTCCCTGGAGCCCCCACCTAAACCAGCCTTGGCCAGGAGCAGGAGCCGTGGTGGCCGAGTGCTTGTGCAAAAAGCTGCAGGGCAGCCTAACACCCGTAGCTGTTCGGAGCCAGAAATAGGTTGCTGCTTGTTGGGGTTTTGTTAATGGGGATGGGAGTTAGTTGTCAGAGTTATTTTTATCTGCAGGACAAGCTCTCTGGCAGCTACCACTGAGTATGGGAGATTAATGGGATCTTTACTCCCCCCCTTCCCATGAAAACCACTGACACGCAGCTGCCAGTCACGCTGTGTCGCTCAGGTTGTGTCGTGTTTGCCAGCAAGGTGTGATAAATGCGGCAGAACCAGTTCTGTAGCGGATGGAGAATGTGTCCACCTTCCTGCCCAGCTGAAGCAGAAAGGGGTTTGTTCCGTGGCCTCGTGCCTTCCCTGGGGTGTATCCGAGCCACCCTTGGGGCTGCGTACCCCATTCAGGTTACATCCTACACAGCACTGACTGAGGTGTCCTGCAGATGGGTGGATGCAAAGCCTTCCCGAATGCCTGCCATGCTTGAGCACATTCCCTGTGAAAGCAGGATCAGGCAGCTCTTCGAAGGGATTCCTCTTTTTGCTCAGGGAAGACTTTTCTTTGTTTAACTTCCCAGCCACCCCAGCTAAGTGTTTCTGGAAGCGCTGCTGCTTGGTCCCTTACTGAGACATTTAGCCGTGCACGCCTGTCTCGCACAAGGACGGGTGCTGGTAGTTTCGGGCAGGGTGAGCCGGCAGCACTACAATCGGTTTGGGAGGGTCTGTCTGATTAGATCTAAAAGGTGACGTTCCCTGGCTTTTGGCCTCTGGAGTCCTCAGGCGTCTTTCAGTGGAACAAAGGCTACCAGAAGGCTATTTGCTGCTCAGAGCTAATATGTCTTTCTCTGGCTTTGCTGCACTGGCTGCCTAACCCTGTGTTTCCATGGGGCTGCATCTTCAGGGATGGTTGTCCCTGGGCTGGAGGGGCTGAGGAGCCTCTGCACAGCCGGGCACAGAGACACTCCAGCACCATGGTCCTGATACAGCCAGTCCTGCCTCTTCTAGCGCATGAGAAAGGAGCTGTCGGGGCTGGTGATGGACCTGGTCCAGCCGGGTCACTCCTTCTACTACTCAGACTCCTAAAGGACCAGGCATTGCCGCTAGAATTAGGGCAGCTTTTGAGTTTCCTTTTGCAGGGTGAGACCCTTGCTGAAAACGCAGGGCTCAGGCAGGCCCTGCGGGACCGGAGGCCAGGCCTTGGGGATGTGCAGGCTCTGGAAGGGTTTCCAGTCACACAGGACTGGCATCTAGCAGGGACCAGCCTGCTTCCCCACGCCCTGCGGGGACAAAGCCGGCACCTTGTCCACGTCTGGGCCGGATCAGGCTGAGCGAGACTCTGCAGGTCTGGCCCATCCTGGGTGTCAGACCCGTGGAGCGAGTCCAGCTCGCGCTGCCGAGCCCTGGGCTGTGTGGGTGCCCAGGCCATGCAATCACTCGGCTTTTCCCTCTCTAGCAGTGTGCCGCGAGCAGCGTGCCCGTTTTCGGCACAGCTGGCTGCTCACGGTGTGCGGAGGAGCCCTCCAGCTCCTGTATGGCTGGGGTGATGGGCAAGAAAACTCTGCAGTTTGGGCTGTTTCCCCTTTTTGGTCTCTGCCTTTGCTTCTTCTCTTTGTCTCCCTTCCCAGAAAGGCGTGGGACAGGCATGGGGCATCAACCTCCTGTCAGGCAGGGGAGAGTTCGCTTCTATCATCTGGCAGCTTAAAGATAGTTGGAGAACCCAGGAAGGCTGAAATAGCACAGGTTCAAGGGCTTTGTGGTCTCCAAAGGCACAGACTTTTGAAAACTCTCTGTGATTTTCAGTAAAAGCTCCACCGTGCACAGTCAATGTTTGCAAGGTTTCCTCAGCTCCCAAGAGAGTCGTAACTTTGGACCAGGCTGAGAATAAGGGATCTGATCGTGCTTTTTCACCGTGTGCAGTCACGGAGTCAGGTTTCTGCTCTTCCACAGGGGAAGGGAAGCTGAAACTCTTCCTTCATCTGCTCTCGCCCAGCCTTCGGCAAAGTCAGACAGAAGCCAAGCCACCGGGCTTGCTGTCTCAGAGAGCCTGCACTTCTCTTATAGTGCTTTCAAGAATAGCTTTGCTAATAGTTTACGCTAAAGCTATGTTTTACTTGGACTTTTTAAATGAATGGAAGTGATTCACCCACGGGTTTGGCCCTAACATCTGTAGTTGCCTGACTTGGTGCTGTGTCTGCAGCTTTTCCTCCTTTGGGAGCCCGTGAGCAGGACACACACCTCACCCCACATGGGCTGGGGCGTGGGGCTGATAAATAACCCACCGTTCCGTGTCCGAAACAATTGGGAATAGTTTTTACTCCAGAGGTGGCCGGGTGCTGCTTGTCCGCTACCTGCTCAGCCCTTTCCCGCTCGTGGGCTGTTTTTAAACAGCAGTTTGCACCACCCGTGTGGTTTGCAGGTATGGGAACCCTGCTGGGAACCCTCACAGATTCTTTAGCCGCGTTCCCTTCATCGCTGCCGCCGGGGGACGTTCCTCTAAGCCTGCACAGACTTTGAAGGTGGAAGAGATGGGCCAAAGCCCTCTGCAAACTACCCTGTCTTAGCTTGACGAGGGAGAGTGTGTCCTGTACAGGGCTTACCCCATCTGCTTGTCCCGGCCCCTCTGGATGCACACCCTGCTGTCACTGCACCACAAAGTGCAAGGCACCTTTTCCAGCACCAAGGGACAGCAGCCTCGCAGGATTGCTGCCGGCTTAAGAGGATCTCGACACATCCATGCGCAGGGGTACTTTGCAGGGATGGATGCAGCACTGGCAATGTGCTTACAGCTTGTCTGTGATCACCGCAGAGCCAGTGGCCTAGTGATGGATTGGCTCGTACTGGGGCGGAAAAACCTCGGTGAGGCCTGAGAGTGCAGCAGGAAGGACCAGCGGTGATTCAGTGGGGGCTGCTTGTCACGTCAGTGCTGGCCCGGTGACTCAGTTGCTTCTGCCGCTGGAGAACCCGTCCTCTGGATGAGCTCAAAGGCGGCAGTGTGACCACTCATGGTCAGAGGAGATCACATGCCGTGTGGTGGGGCTGGGAAGGTTCGTTATCTCCTCTTGGGTAATTACATATGACCTGCCTTACCTTGGGCAATAGCAGCCAGCAGAAGGTAGCCGTCATTGCTGCATAATGCATTATTAAACACTACTTTGTGCCTCTCCCTCGGTAAAAAGAAAAAAAGGTCAAAGATGTGCCCATCTTGGGCTGTAAGAGCACAGCCCTTTCCATGGTGCCCGGGCTGCAGGGACCGCACAGCCCAGGCCGGGGCGCAGCTCAGCAAGGCCTGTGCCCAGCTCAGCAAGGCCTGCACCCAGCTCAGCAAGGCCTGTGCCCAGCTCAGCAAGGCCTGCGCCCCAGCCCAGGGGCTCAGCTGGGAGCTTGTGAAATTATGTTTGTCTGTGGATCATTTTTTTCTGAAAATCTTGTAAACACGAGGTCACTCTCATCAAAACACACGCTGTAAAGGATGTTTTTGTGCTGGCGCGTTCGGGGACCTTTGCAGGGAAGCACGCTGTGTCGCAGGAGCGGCTGGCGCTGGTTGCTCACCCCTTGTGCTTGGTGGGTCTGTCCCATGTTTTGGCGCTGGCGGGAAAAGCCCACACGGGCTGTCACGGGACAAACGTCACTTGGGGTAACCCACAATTTCACAGTGCATTTCCTATTCCCTGCAGATGAGGACCAAAGAGCATTATGATCTCATTAATGTTTATAAATATCTAAAGGGTGAGTGTCAGGAGGATGGAGCCAGGCTCTTCTCGGTGACAACCACTGATAGGACAAGGGGCAATGGGTGCAAACTGGAACACAGGAGGTTCCATTTAAATTTGAGAAGAAACTTGTTCCTGGTGAGGGTGGCAGAGCCTGGCCCAGGCTGCCCAGGGAGGCTGTGGAGTCTCCTTCTGTGCAGACATTCAAACCCGCCTGGACACCTTCCTGTGGAACCTCAGCTGGGTGTTCCTGCTCCATGGGGGGATTGCACTGAATGAGCTTTCCAGGGCCGTTCAACCCCTGACATTCTGTGATTCTGATGCCTTTCTGGGCCCCTTTCACTACCAGCCGGCTGCCGGTGCCCGCGGCCGAGCCACGCCGGAGGGGGACCCGGGGAGGAGGGCGCAGTCAGGGTCCCCCCCGCGTCGCGCTTTCCCCACGCAGCTGCCTCGAAACACAAGATTTGCCCCCGCAGCCTGCGCAGCCAATGGGCGCGGCGGGCGGCGGGTGACGACACGGGCTTCGGGGCCGCGGCGGCGCGTCCCGGCGGCGCGCGCGGCGATTGGCGCGTCCCGGCGGCGGCGCGGGGGGGCGGGCGCGCGGCAGATGGGCTGCGCCCGGGGGGGCCTCGGCGGCGGCGCGAGGCCGCGGCGGGGCGGCCGGTGCAGCATGACAGCGCGAGCGGCAGGTAACGGGAGCGGCCGCGGGGTGCGCCCGCCCGCGCCGCCAGGGGCACGGGGCCGTGCGCGCGGCGCCGCGGCGGGAACGGAGCGGGAGGTGGGGGGGCTGGCGGAGCGGGGGGGGCCCGCGCTGCGCCGGTGCCGGGCTTGGCCGCGGGGCTTGTCCGCCATCGGTGACACCTGTGTTACCGGGCAACCGCCGCGCCGGCCGTGAATGGAGACCCGCGCCCTGCGGGAGGCAGCTCCCGGCGCCGCCACGGAGCCTCCGCCGGCTCCCAAGTTGTGTCGGCACCGGCCATGGAGGCTGCCGCGGTGTGCGTGTGCCCAGCGCCCGACAATGCGGTGCTGCGGGCCGTGCTTCTGCAGCGGAGGCAGAGATTCTGGCTATAAATAACTCTCCTCTTTTTTTTTTTAAATACTCTTTATTGGCAACACGCATCTGATTGACCCCTTTACAAACGCCTGCTAAGTTCTCCCCGCAATCCGTGCTCGGTGCCTGGTGCCACACTGGAGCCGGTCGCCGGGTTGTCCCTTTGTCCCAGCCCTGTGCAGCAGCCAGGGAGCTGCTCCAGCCCCACTCTGCCCGCCCGGGCTTCCCCGCGCCGGGGATGCGCTCGGCTCCACTGCCCCCTTTTTGGTCATTCAGACGGTTTTCAGATCCAGTTTTTGCCAGTGCTGGAAATGAACCCTGTTTTAAATACAGTGATGTATTTAATATAGATGGCTGAGGGAATTCGGGCAGGAAAAGCCACGGCTTCGAAGTGAGTAACATCTGAAAGAGATTGTGGCCTGAGCCTGGAGGAGCGGGGCTGTTTCTGGACTGGCAGCCACAAAGGGTGCTGAGGGGGGTTGAATTTTGTCTCTCTCCGTGTGGCTCCATTTTCTGGGGTGGGCCCAACGTGCATTAGGAGTGAACAACCTGGTTATCTGTCAGCGTGGACAGTTCGGCAGACACCCCCAAAGGCTTCGTTCACGTCGTCTCCCCGGTGCCTCACCTGCCCGAATTTGACGCTGTGTGAGGATTGTGGCAGAGGGGAGTCCGCTTTTTGTTTTCCTTCTGGGCACAGCCAGTGATGGCGTTTAGCACAGGGAGCCAGGAGGCCGGAGATCAACGTGGGCTTTGCTGAGCGACTGTCGGGCTGTCATGAATCACCCAGTGAGGAGGAGGAGGAGGAAGACAGGCTCTGGTGGGGGCCAGGGGGGCTGCAGCGCTGGGGCCAGGCCCCTACCTGCCTGTCTGGGGAGGGGAAGAGGGATGGAGATGGTGGGGCTGGAGGGGATGATGAGATGAGATCTTCTCCCCTGGCTCCTCCTCTTGCATGAATCCACCTTCTCCATGGCTGTCGGGCGAGGGGGGGCCAGGCACAGCTGCGATGAGCTGGGGAGAGCCCTGGGGAGGCAGCAGGGATGCCGTGTCCCCCAGGTGGGAGCTGGTGTGATACCTGTGGGCCAGGAACAGCCCGTTCATGCAAAAATGGCACTGGGGGTTTTCAAGCACCTTTGCCTCATCTCTTGTGCAAGTGGGACACAGGCTGCAGAGGAGCCTCACACATCCAGGAAAGGTGTTTGGTCAAGGGTTACCCAATGGCATGAGCAGAAAACAAAGTAAATCAGGAATTTGGGATTATTTGTTTTAGGCCCAGGACGTGGGCTGGTGGGTTGTTTGAGGCTGTGGAGTGGAGGCTGCCGTGACGGGTTATGTGCACCAAGGGGAAGGATCGCCCTGAGCCTGGGTGTTGTGCGGTGACAACGATGCTCAGGCTGCTCTGCTGGAGCTGCCTCCTTGGGTGGCCTGGGCAGAGGAGCTGGTGCAGGCATGGGGTGGGAGGCTGGGTTGGGGTGTTTTGGGGTCTGGCTTCATAAGTTGGGGGCTGCAGGCAGCCTCTTCTGGGCTATGGAGGAGTTTGTGCTCTGAACCGAGACCTGCATGGATGGCATTTCTTCCCTGAGTGACTCTGGATAAGTAAAAGTAAGTCTCAGTAGCTCCTGCGAGCCCTGAGCTCCTGTTACAGGATTAAGTTTCCAGCCTCACAGGCCGCTGCTTGCAGCAGCAACAGTTCAGGAGGCGGCTGTGGCCGCAGGGTGAGCTGCCCTCATTGTGCCTGGACCTTGTTCACCTCGGGGCTTGAGCATGGGCATGCTGGCTTCTCGTAGGGAATGTCTGATGGGGTCTTTGTGCCTTCTAAACTAACAAACCAAATGAAGGGGTCCTTCAGAAGCTGGTATTTTGCTGTTGGCTGCAGTGAAGAGGACGTTACCTCTCCAAGCAGACTGTTCACTGAGCCATTTCTCTGTAAGGATCAGACCAAAACTCGGTATTTAGAAGTGTGTGGAAGTTGGAGTCCAACCTATCCTGTGTGCCCTGAACCAGCTCACAAGGTCTGGAAAAACAAAACTTGGCACAAGAGGTTGTCTTCTTTCACGTACCATATGTCTTTGCACCTTTTGTGCATGTGGTTACAGGGATAGGCAAGGCAAATTCAGCTCTGCAGCGTATTGATGCCATGACAAACCCAGCTCCTGCGTTAGCCATCTCCTGGCCTGCTAGCGTTTGCTCCTAGAGGAAAGCTGGTTTGTGGTAACAGTTCCAGTTCCCTCTGCCTAGCAGCTTTCTGCTCTTCCTTTTAATGCTATTAATTGTGACTGTGGGTCTAAGTGTTCCTGGAGCAGCCAGTGTTCTGGGATCAAAGGCAGCCTAGAAGCTGGAGGTCTTTCAGATCTGCCTTTAGCTCCTTCATTTCAGCCGTGTCTGCACAGAGCTGGTCGCAGGGGAGACATTGCTAGATTTGGCTTCTGCTCTGGTTGGGCTCCCTGTGGCTTTGGGACACGAGTGCTGCTGTTGGTTTGTGCTGAGCTGGTGCGAACGCTGGTTTCTGCTCCTTGCTGTGCTACACGGCAGGCAGGAGCCCACTGTGATCTTCCTTTTCCATTACCTGCCCTGGCTCCTGCAAATGGTGCTTGACTCTTTTCTCCCAGGAACTTAATGGGCAGGGGGAGCAGAGTGAGTGGGTGGGTGAGAAGGACAGTGAGAGAGAAACATGAATTAACTTTCACCTGCAGAAACAAACCTTTCTATTTGCCAATACCGTTTTGTGTTTAGCTGGCATTTTCTCCCTGCAGCTCTGTTTCACCTTTTACCTTTCAGACACAAATAGTTGAGCTTAGGTGTGTTCTGTTTCTTCTTTGATTACTTTGATTTGCCTGATATTGAAGAACAGCGTTAGGCTGAGTGGCAGCTGCTGTGTCTTGTTGGGCCGGGGCCAGCACAGGTGGAGATGCTGATGTGAATGTCTTGTCTCAGACCTGCTGTTGCTGGTGCCTCCTGCTCCTGGCAGTAATTCTATAATGGAAAAATACAACGAAAGTATCTGTGGTTTGTCCTGGTGCTTGGAGTTTTGGAGAACTTTTCCAGGTGAATGTTGGCAGATGTGGGTCGTGTGCAGCTGACAGCAGATGTAGGGTGTGCTCTGTTGGGGATACCAAAGGGACTTTTCATTTTGCATGTTTAATTGAACAGGTGCAACGTATAAAAGCTCTGGCAGTGCCCTGTTGATGAGTTGCCCAGCTGGCTTTCCTGAGACTGGAGGGCTGCAAGGTGGCCCTCAGCTCCTCAGCCACGCGGTGTGGGACACGGCAGGCGGGCACTCCTTGTTCTGGGCAAGCAGCATGGCATCCACACAGTCCCACAGAAACCTGCGATCTTGTTGATGTCGTCTTGTGTCCAGGTACTGGAGCTCTTGACCCCAGGAAGCCCTGGTCAGGCCTACAGGTACTCCAGGTCTTCTGGCTCCTGGGTTGGGAGGGTCTTGTCAGCATGTGGCACCAGCCCTACCTGCAAGCAGCCCTGGGCAAGGTGCACCTCGGGGTACTCCCATGTCCAGTCTCATAGCTTCCCTTCCAGAGCCAGGCCTAGAAATCACATCCCTCTCAAAACAAGGGCACGTCCAGCTCAGTTGAGAGCGCTCTACCATGGGTGTCGCTTAGCGTGAGCAGATGTCTGTTGGTTTGTCTTGCTTGACTTACCGTGACTATGTGCGTTAAGTATTCAGTGGTAAAATAGTGTTGTTATATATTCAATAGGCTTATTTCTCAGCATTATTTTTTTATTGTCAATTTGTTATCTGGTATTGTGTTGACAGATGCAACTGGCTCTTGACTGATGCCGAGCAAAGCTCCTCTGCCCTGGAGGCTTTGCTGTCAGCCACACACTGAGCAGTTCGCGCTGCTTCCATGTGGCAGCGCTGGTTTGGGGGCTCTAGCGCAGGACACCCCAGTACAGAGCCGTACAAGGCTTGCAAGGGTGGGAAATGGCAAAGTTAAGGTTGGATACACCTTTATTTCATCTGCTTTCATCGTCTGTGCTTTTTTATTGCCATCATCAGCAGATAAAAGCAGTTGGGATCCCAAAGCATGTGTTCAAGGAGTCTTCGGGGAAGCTTTACATTTTTCTTCATAATCCTAAGAGCAAAGGTATGCTTTCTCAGAGAAACAGAAACAAAGGTTCTGATGTGACCCGTTGACTTGTGGAAGTGATGCTTTGCACAGGGAGCAGCGATAGCTGTGCTTTGATCCGGCTTGCTGCACACGCGTGTGCTTGGCTTTCCACAAGACGAAGTACTGCAGTGTCATTTTTGTCCAGCCTCAGTTCCCAAATAACCCCCAAACAAACTACCGTTTTGGTACTGCAGTACAACACAGACTCCGGAGTCATCCCGTTCTCATCTTCTTCCTAATCCTGAAGTGTTGAAAATGCTCTGGCACCTTAGCACGGTCACCGTTGCAGTGCAGGGTGTACGCACGGCTGCTTGCAGGTGATTATGGAAGCACTAAAACGTGTTCTTGCCGTGTCACCTGAGCACACTCACTTCTCCAGACGGTGCTGTTGAAGGGGCAGCAGCTCTGTGGCGCCCCAGTCCCTGTCCCTTTGGTGGCACAGATAAATTGCTGTGTGCTTGCTTTGGGAAGGGCACTGGAAAGTGCTTCTGTGTGTCTCTCAAGGGGAGTGAAAGGCCTAATGTTTTCCATTTTCTGTCCCCGCCTTCTCTGTTCCCTGTTGTGAAGGAGAAAATCCTCCAGATCGGAAATTTTCCATGCTCTTCCCTGCAGAGGATTTTGATTCAACCTGCAGTGACCAGATGCCAGCTCGTATTTATCAGGTGCACCCAGCCTCTCCCCAGCTGAACCATGGGGCTGATGGTGCCTGCGAAACCTGAGAGGGAAGGATGGAAGTCACGCAATTAAAATCCTGGGCATTTGCTAAAACCGTTTTTAATGTCTCCTGCCCTCACAGGCTGAAGATTGTGGTCTTAAATTTGGGATGTGAAATGTGTGCGTGCAGAAATAGAGACTTGGAATGTGCCTTTAATTGTGACTCCGCTCTGCACGACACAGATTGTCATGCTTTGAGCTCAGGTTTGTTTGTATCAGGGGCAGACATTGATACTGCAGCTCCTATCGGGGCATAAATATTTCAGCAACTGAAACGGTGCCTGCCTGCTCCAGAAAAGAGCTGCCTGCATCCTCGTTTGATGTTCTTAGTGAGCATAGCCAGCTCAGGTTGGCATCCTGGTTATTTATTTCCTACAGATATGGTCTCTGTTAGCTGTGCTGTGCCATGACTCTCCTCTCTTCATTCCAGAGGCTCTGGGAGCTCAAGTTGGGAAGAGGTGAGATTTATAGCAAGAAAAGAAAAGACTCAAGCAGGCAGACGTTGCTCTCTGTTTTGTTTCTTTTTGAGGAGGTGCCTTGCACTTCATAGGATGCATAGACCAGAAGGAGATGGGGTAATATAATATTTGGAAGTATCTAGAGTGGCAGTGTGTGGGGCCAGTCTTCTCTGCCCCACATCCCACTCTGCGCCTTCTCTCCGTGCTCTTGTTCTCTCTCCACATCTCGCACTAGGGGAATGCAGAATCCTCCCCTCTGCTGGCATTAATGAATAGTATTAAACACTTCAGAAGGAATAAGCTGAGTGAGAGCAGAGCCTTCTTCTTATCTGCAGTATGCTGACAGTTCACTCACAGAGATCTTGTCCTGGACCCTTCTTTTGGAAAGCTATAGTGATACGGAATTGCTGGAACTCCTGGTACCGTTGTGTATTTCTGAAGGAAAACGTCTCCAAAGCATCTAATGCGGGGGCTCTTCCTACAGCCACAACCCGTAACGCAGACAGTGAGAGCTTTCGAGCAGCTTGCTCTTCAGGGCATTTGGGGTGAGAGCCAGGCTGCTTCATGCGATAAGGAAAAGTAACACGAATCTGGGTATGAGGTAGTTTTCCAGTTCTAAGTCCTTGATGAGGTAAGATCTCTCTCCTCTTGGTGAGCAACAATGTGTGGATGCAGTTTCCAGGCCCACAGATGATGCAAGATGTCAGTTACCTGATTCTTGAGTATTTTCCTTTGAGCTGTGTTCCGTGGTGTTTGGATTGCTGATCCCGGCAGAATGGCAGAGGTTGGCCTCATGGGTACAGCTGAACATGTGTGATCCTCTGTTGGAGGAATGCATCTATTGGAGTGGTTATCCTGAGTGTAATTGCTTGTGTACCAGAACAGAAATTATGCTTGGAGAGTTGTAACTGTGTAGGAAGCAGTCTGGTAACCATAATCCCAAAGTCAACCCACAGTAGGCCTTACTTTTGGGCAAGAAGAGGTAGAAATTGTGCTCTTACATATCTCAAACAACTTCTAGAGTGTAAGTTCTCATCAGACCGGTGCCTTTTGTTGGTGGGTTCGTTAAGCAGAAGGTGCCTGTCCTGGTGTTGGTGGGACACTGCTCTGTGTTCTATGGACCACTGGTCACTTCAGTTTTGCATGTTGGTGCCAAAAGGTAGCCAGCAGTAGGTGCTTCAAGCATCCTTCTACACGCTGAGGATCTCAAAGCATATTTTCTGTGAGAACTGTTTGAAAGGGTTACGATATATGGCTAAAAGTCAGGCCTGGAGAAGAAGCAGAGATGTGTTAGGGCAGGGGCTGAGGGGGTGCGTGCCAGGCTGGCTCGTGTCAGACACACAGGGGAACCGCAGATGGAGTTACGTGTCCAAGACCGTCAGCCGGGTGCTGCCAGAGCAGTGGAAGACGCCGATCAGAAGCAAACATGACTGCATCTTTGTGTCCTGACCTCCCTGTGGGGAATGGTGGTGGTGGTGTGGCCAGGGACCTTGCAAACCCAGCTCAGTAGGCGGCTGAATGATAGAATTTGGGCCCATGGCAATTAACGAGGACAATTTAGGGTGGAACATTTCTTCACGTGTCCTTCTTTAAAGGCAAAGCTGTGGTGCATCCATCCGGCAGCTGCGACTGGGGGTTTAAAGGGTTTTTAGACACTTTGCGTTGTATTTTGCTTGCACGTGTTAGGGAGCGGTGTCCTTGTATGCGTATAGATCGTATGCAGACGTATTTTGAGTTGCTGTGTGTTCTGTCTGAATTTAGAAAAGGAGCGATTTGGAGAGAGAATCCTCCAGGAAATGTTGTTTTTGCAAGTATGGGCCTCTGGATGTGATCTGGGGGGAGAGAGGGGTGGGAATGAGGGGGAGGTTCACTGAGGTTTTCTTCTTTTCTTGTAGCGTTTTGGGAAAGCTCCAGCCAAGGCCCACGTACAGTCAAATGAATCACCCTCCCTTTTTGCTGTCGGTAATTGGCAGCTCTAGCTGCAATGCAGTTTTGATGTGTGGCTAATACACTTTTTCTTGGTTAATTGAGAAGAAAAGATGCAGTAGATGGATGATGTTGAGCTGGCCTTTGTATGGAGTCTTTGAGGTAATGGGGAGGTATCATAGGCTGCTTCTCAAGAGGCTGGAATTTGCTGCAGATGATGTTCCATACGCTGGTCTGAGGGCTGTTGTTGCTGTTCATCTGCTATAGAAAATACATCTCTTGTTGCATGTGAGTGTGGAGGGCACTGCAAGCTGGTGCACGGCACTGCTGCTCAGTGCAGGGTTTCCTTGGAAAAGTCTCATTTTATGACAACTTTAACAGAATATTCATGTTCTTAGATGAGCGACTGTTCCCGTGCTGACAAATAAAGCATTTTGGCCTTCTCGTGTTCCTGTGACAAAACGAAATTCACTTGTTTTCTAAAGCATCTGGTGCCAGTTCAGACTCTGAGCTTTCTGTGTCTGCTGTAGGATTTCCAATGGGCGCTGAAAACTTACCAGACAAGCCCAACATTCACCCCTGGAAGTGTCTGGGGTGGCTGGAGGGCTTTCTTGTCCTGGGAACAGGACATGGAGCCGTTGTCCTTGGCAGGCCAAATGCCTCTTATTTCCTGTTGGAAGCCTGGTGGTACATGGAAGGGCTATATTACATAGACAGCTCTAGTACTTGTTGGTAAATATTGGCTTTAATAGCATACGCTTCACGTTGGCAGAATAACAACAGTGAGAGATGAATATGAAATAAGCGTGCTGTACTGGGCAGTAACGTCGGTGTTCTTTTACAATGTTTTAAATGGTAAATATCACACCTATTATTTTCATAGCATTTGAAAGTTCCTTAGGAACAAGTCGCTTTGAGAAACCTGTAGTCATAAATGTCGTTAAGTCAGCCTCAGAGTTTTAGTCATGGCCAAGGCTTCAGTAAATGCCGTCTAAACACAGAAAACAAGCCTGGCCTCCAGTTATTCTTTCATGGCATCGCTTCACAGCCAGGCAGCACCTCCCTCCCTCCTTCTAGTTGTTCTGTGTGGGAAGAAGACATTCAAAGAAAGTATAAATGCAAAATCTTCACCAAAAGAAAGGTTTGCTCTGTAGCATTTTGCACCTGAAATGAAACACAGAAGTGTCTGTTTTTGCCCTGTACCTTTGTACACGGCGGAGGGGCCTCCTGGCTGTTTGAAGACGCAAACCCATAGCAGGCAGAGCCGCGTCTCCTTTCCGCGCGTACGTAGCTGAGCAGCACTCCTGCTTGTTTGGTTCAACGCGTTGTATCTGGAGAGAGATTATATCCATGGCAGTTGGGCTGAAGTTTGCTCTTTCTCTCTCCAGTTCGCTGTACAAGTGTTTTACGTTTTCTTCAGCATAACTTTAAATGGACATTGTTTTACCCTGTTCTGGAGAGGAGCTGGTATTTCTGCAACTCATGCTGTCATGTAAGTAACCTTTTTCTTTTCTGAACAAGGTCATTACATCATGATGCTATAATCCTCTGCCTGTGGGATAAACCTCTGTCTGTGTCTCTGTCTGCTGCTCTTATCTGTGTTTTTTCTTTAAGTGTGCACGGGGGAAGGAGAAATGAGGGGAGAGCAGAAGTTTTGATTCTGGCCTGTTGAACTGTGTTTAGAGAGAATGATGCATGGCTTGTGAGATGCAAAGGGCTGTTGTCTCACAGAGCTATTGCTTTGATACTTTATCCACAAAGAGAAGCTCCAGAGTCTCAAGTCAGAAGAGCCCGGGGATGAAATTACACCTTTGCCAGGCTCTGACAGGTTAAACTTTACAGAGATGCAGGTAGCAAATTATCCACAGACTGAATTGCAAAGGAGGGCTTTAAAACCTGCTGGGGAGATTGAGTGGATAAAAATAGCTTTTGTATCCCTCTTTTTGTCTGTAGAGCTAGGAGCAATCTACAAAGGAAGGACAATGTCATTGTCTTGGTCTCGGTGCAGAGGAACCTGAGGGATGGAGCGATGCCACCGTGGGTGACATGGGTCAGCGTGGGGCCGGCAGGAGCAGCCGTCTCGCTGCCTGTCCCTTGGCTGCCCATTAGACTAAGTTGCCACCCTGCTTCTTGCAGTTTCTAATTTGTCTTGGATGCGCCTCTGTACTTCTTCCCGAGTCGGTTTACACCACAATATATCATTCATGGCCAGCCTGGGGTGTGCCCAGTGAAGTATGGTTCATAGCTATTTTTGATTCATTTATAAAGGGATTAGGTGACGTGGTTGCCTGGACAGCCGGGACTGTACTTGGTGACCCGACGGGTCTCTCCCAGCCCTGTGTTCCTATGTAACCTGAGGTGATGCCATCTCAACTGCAGCAAGATGCCCGTGATGTAATTTCAAACTGTCTGGCTTGAGCGCCAGTGAAGTCAGGGCGGCTGCGCGTGTGGGAGATAGGACTGGCTTTGATCCTGTCTGTTTTGCCCAAATTATGAGTGGAGAACAGGCAGGGTTTGATTCAAAACAAAGCCAGGTAACTGAGCAGCGAAAGTAGAGCAGATACATTAGTGGTTGATTCCATTTTTCACCTGCTCCAAGAGGAAACAGCCTGTTGTATTTTCCTGTGCAGTTCCAAGGTCTGTTGCAAATTAAGACAAATAACTAAGTTGAGTCATCAGGTTGTAGTGTCTCAACAAACTACTTAGAAAGATGTCAGGCCCTCGCTGTGGGTAGATGTCAAAGTGACAGAGCTATCAAAGACACACACCTAGAATCCCATGAAGACTTCTCCGTTACCGCCATGCCGTACTTTATAGCTGTTGAGAGCGCTGCAGTGAGAGAGCGCCTGTCCTCCACGCTGGAGGCGATCGGTCCCGTCCCGTCAGCGGGACAGGACGGTGATGGACTCCTCACAGGCCGTGCTGTGTGGGTACAGTTCTGCACTCACGTTCCTTCACAGCTCTCGGAACAGACACGAGTGTCCAGTTGCTCAGAGTGCAAGCAGAGGAGCTCAGATTGGGCTGGGCCCATCTGTGGAGACTTAGCCCTGCCCGAGCAGTCCCTTTTCCACCCAAAAGGGACACCAGTAACAGCCACTATGTCCTCGTGACAATCTGTGCTTTGTGCTTGTCCCTAATGTATTATATCCCAAAATCCAAGAGCCTTCTCATAGAGATTGCATTGCCAACAGCATCTTGATCCGTGTTTCGGCTTTGCTGCCTCTGCAGATGAGAGTCGGCTCTGTCTGGTTTGGTCCAATGTCAGAGTGTTTTAATGAGGGAGGGGAGATTTCTAAATTAGATTAACTCATTATGCTCTTTTATCATTGCCCGTTAATAGAAAAATTGTAGCAAATGAGCTTGTACTACTTCATTTGCATTACTGGTTTGCTTCAGTTTAATTCCAGCAGAATCTTTGGACCCAGATCCAAGGGGATGACCACGTTGTGGGAAAAACATGGTCACAGCAGAGCTTGCCAGCCAGTAGCTGTGATAGCTTTGACTTCTCTACCAGGCTAAATTTCAGAGCAGCATTGATTTCTGTTTCTTCATGTAACTTGTGATTTGCTGAGTTATAGCTGACAGCAGCTTTTCCCCGTCCTTAAGAGGTCATTCTGCAAACATGCGTGTTTGAAAACTGCAGAATCGCATCTTAAAAGGAAAGTCCTCTAAACATGCTTAGCTGAGTGTAATACCTTCCCTTTGCACTTAGTTTTAAAGCCAGATGTCATGAAAACAACTTTCAGTGCTTTGACGTGGGCTCATAATTTTCTCATTGATGCTATTAATATTGCATGCCCACTTGCTCCGTGGTGGGTGTCAGCGCTCGCTAACAGCAGCCATCTGCAAGAAAGGAGCTGCTTCCTGGCGTGGAGTGAAATTTAGGCCAGCTGTGGATGCTGGAACCACATCTTAGGGACGGTCCCTCTGGGCTCTCCCTTCCCTCTGCTTTGCCTGAGACTGCACTGGGCACAACTTCTGGTACCCGGATCCCACGGCCTGTGGAGCTGTGTTTGTGTTACCGTCTGTGCCTTGTGCTCTGAAGGCAGAAGGTGAGGCCTGAGTTCTTATCTCTTTGAGCCTGTGCTGCTTTCATTCCAGAAAGCTGATAGCCCTCAACACGAGGGGCTCATCCGTTTAACTGTGAAGTGGTCACTGATAAGTGATGCTCTTGTTCAGTTTGGGCAATGCTTGAAATGTGATGTCTCCCCTTGCACCTATTCAGCACAGGTGGTGTTTTATGGGTTTAGTGAAACAAATGAAAATGCAATTGCAACTCTGGCCTCATAGTTTGGGGGAAGGTAGTTTTCCTGTATTTTGTCATGCGGTGTTGGAAAATCTTACCACTCTTGCCCTTTAGCTTTAATCCCTGGAAATAAAACCAGGTTAGAATTCAGAGAGCAGGGGAAACCAACCAACCAAACTCCAAGCAGCACCCAGGTTAGCCCTGCATATGGGGGATGTATGTTTTGCCACATGCTGAATTGTTTTGCAGTCAAGCTTCTGGCATCTGAATGGGTTTTGAGAGCTGTGTCAGGGCTCAGTGGTGAGATAACTTTCAGCAAAAAATAATCTGTCGGTACCGTTCTCTTAGTCAGCGTTAACTATCTCACCAGGGGTTTCATGACACGCTTGCTTTCCCAAAGGCCAGTCCTATGAAAAATCATGGCTTTGGCCAAATCCTGCTCCAGATATGTGGGTTGACCTCAAGTTTCATTTAATTTACAGAATTGGGATTTATGAAATAGCTCTGTTTAATAACTGCATCAGTTCTCATCTTGATGTGACACCTCAAAAGCATTTGCAATAGGAACATGGTCTCCAGGTTTCTGCTGTTTCCCAGCACTCGTTCATCCTTTCTATAGCTCCTTTCCAAGTCCTTTCCCTCTCCCACGGTTCCCTTTCTTAAACAGAGTTCTCGGGACAGGCGTTTTGCAGACGGTCACAGGCGTAGGCCGGTCACTCAGAAAAGGGCTTCTGCCCTGGAGGTGCTTCCTTAGGGAAAAGAACGCGCGGTTCTGCTGTCCAGCCTTTAGGAGAATGGGAACTTGTTTCTTTGAGGGCAAACAAACCTTCTGAAAAGACTTAAAAGTGATTCATCTCCGTTTAGCACAGTCTTCAGTATCAGCTTGTCAGACTGGGATCGTGTGAGTCACCGTCCCTGGAGGTGTTTAAAGGATGGATAGATGAGGCTCTTGGAGACATGCTTTAGTGCTAGAGTTAGGTTATGGTTGGACTCAATGATCCTAAGGGTCTCTTGAAGTCTGAGTCCATGATTCTGTGTGTTGCACTTTATGATATAATGCCCCTGAATGTGAATCAGATCAGGGCACTCCTACAGTATGCAGCAACCAAAGTGATAGTAGTGTTGATAATAATTGCTAAAAGAGTATAATCTACCCAGAGAATTGTGATTGAGTTCTATCAGTAACACTGAATAAAGGTCCTTCTGATAAAGGTCCCAGCTTGCAACTCCTGTGAAACTTTGCTGAGCTGGGAGTGGTATAAGCCCAGAAAACTGGTACAGAATCTGCCTTGGTGGCCCCATGTAAGTGTTGTGTGGGATCACAACACAGATTGGGTTGGAACTGGCTTCATGCTCTGCTCTGCTGAAACCCCCCTACGGTGCTGGTCCAGCTCTGGGTCCTCAGCACCGGACAAACCTGGACCTGCTGGAGAGGGACCAGAGGAGCCACAGGAATGATCCAAGGCTGGAACAGCTCTGCTGGAAGGACAGGCTGAGAGAGTTGGGGTGTTCAGCTGGAGAAGAGAAGCTCTGGGGAGACCTTATTGTGGCCTTTCTGTACTTAAAAGGGGCTGATAAGAATGATGGGGAGAGACTTTTCAGCAGGGCCTGTTGCAATAGAACAAGGGGTGATGGTTTCAAACTGAAGGAGGGAGATTCAGGCTGGACATGAGGAAGGAATTGTTGACCCTGAGGGTGGTGAGAGCCTGGCCCAGGTTGGCCAGAGAGGTGGTGGATGAACCATCCCTGGAGACATCCCAGGCCAGGCTGGACGGGGCTCTGAGCAACCTGAGCTGGTGAAGATGTCCCTGCTCATGGCAGGGGGGGCACTGGGGGACCTGGGAAGGTCCCTTCAACCCGAACCGTTCTGTGATTCTACAATCTGAACGGGCTGTAGAAGCACCAGTAAGTATCTCAGATGCATAGGTGGGTTCTTGATATTGAAGATACCAACCTGAAGGTAATGTGCAGGAATATGTGCTCGATAAGTGTAAGTAACTTCTGCTTGTCAGATGGGTGGAAGTGTTTGCTCTGCACACGGATGGTGAGTCGCATGCAGCCAGAGCTGGGCTCTCCTGGGGGCTGAGCGCTGCCTTCTGCACAGCCCTGCAACGGGCTGTGCTTTCTGTGCTGCATTACTGAGTCCCATCGTGTTCTCTGGAAGCAAGGGAGTGAAGTTTTGATCATGGTTGCAAAGACGTTCGTGGATAAGGAATTTTGTTTCAAGGAAGTCCAGGGAGTAAATACAGGGATGATACAGATTCAGGTGGAGGCCTTGCATGAGGAGCAGATGGGCTGTGCGGTGAGGTCTGCTGCTGTTTTCTGATCAGGCTGGAATTTCTTTCTGAGTGAATATTGAGACGGGCTTTGTTTTGTTAAAGAGAACATGGAGGTTCTGTTCCGTTGGTAGGTGCTGTTGTCTCCTTCATAAAATCCTTGATGTAATCAAGAAATGTTTATGGCGGAAGGTGCTCATGCCAAGTAAAACAAGAGGTGCTGGGTTGAAATGGAGTTAAGTATTTCTAGGAGAAGCACAAAATGTATTATATTTTCAATGCATTCCTTAATGCTGCATTTTAGATTTTCCTTGATAGCATGTCTCATCAGCAAGCCCTTATCCCTTCTTGGCCAGTATTGCAACTTAATGACAAATAATCATTTTGGCTCTTTATCACTCAACTTGCCGAGTCATTTACCTGTTGGAAGGATGGAGAGGAGAATTTATTGCCTCTGTGTCTCTTGATGTTCTGCAACGCAAATGCGTGCTCTCCCAAAGCCTTGGGGAAGGTGCATTATCTGAAACTGCAGGCGATTGCACGCCCGCGGATGGAGGTGTTGCGTGCTGCCTGCACTGATAATCCAGCCGAGTCCTTTTAATGCCATGTTAGCCTGTATCCACATGGTTGGGTAAAAAGGAGATGAGGGAGATAGCTGGGTGTTAAACAGTAATTTCTGATGTGCACATACAGCACTCACATGGACACAAGAAGAGAATTCTGGGCTCGTCAAAAAAGTGGCAGTGGCTTAACTGATTTGGTTATAAATCACCTGCTTTGAGTGGTGTGGACACCAAGTGTGAACACGCTTGTGCAAATTCCAGCCTTTGCTTGGGTTCATTTTGTGCAGTTGGATTGTGAAATGAAGTAATACTGGCTGCTGGATGAGTTAGGCTCGCTTTAAACGTGTTGGTATTAAAGTTCAGGTTGTAATCATCTCCTAAGTCTGGGCAGTGTGCTCCGTGTCGTCCATCTGGGTGAAGAAGCTGAAGGGAAGGCTGGTGGGTTGCATGGGTCCCAGTCCGGGTGGTTCTTGGAGCGTGTCTCAGCCTTGGTCAGTGTGCGGTGGAAGCTTAGCCCAGATCCCTTCAGTGGCACGTCAGGCTGAGTTACCAGATGCTGCGTACAAATGGTTTAGTACAGACACATCTTCCCTCCTGCCAGCTCTTCTGGGTGAACAGTAGATCTTGGCAGAAGGACTTTTTCAGGCAGTCTGGTGGGGCAGAGCGGTGTCACACAGCTACATTTGCATGCTGAGACTGTCTGGCTCTGTGTCCTCCATCTCCAGAGCTCTCTCAAAAGGTTCTAGGCTAAGATGATCACTCATTTGTTATAACTCACATGCTGAGCTTGGAAGAACTGATTCATTTTGAGTCCAGCATCACAGATTCATAGGAAGGAGAGATCCAAGTTGCTTGTGGCATGTGTGTCAGAGAACCACAGTAATAATGGGAAATGACAGCAGTACCTGACATTCTACATTTTCCGAGCGCTCTCCAGCCATTAACTAATGAATAATCTGCACAGGATCACTGGGAGGGGGCCAGCAGGCTGGCTCTCTGTTGGAGGGAGGTCGAGTGGAGACTCCAACATCCTCAGACTCTTGGGAGCTCAGCTGACGGTGCCCTGGTCGCTGTGTATACACAGCATCACTGACGGGTGTGTGCAACTTGAGCCTTTTCCCCGTTGTAGGGCCCGGTACGTGGTTTCTGTATCTCCCTGACGCTAAGACCTTCTAAAACTCTTCAGAAAAGATTGGGACTGGAAGAAATGCTGTTTTCACAAAGGAATGGAAAAACTGTTCTGGGGAATCTGGATCCCCTGCCAGGGGGTGCTGGTGTTGAACCTGGGTTTTCCGCTCATGTTAACAACCCTGAGCCCGCACTTTCTTCAACTGCTCTCCAAGGGAACAGAAGTGCTGTTCTCTCCCTGTTTCCTCCTTGTGATGAAGCCTTCCAGAACAGTGCCATATTCTCATGAAAAGATTCTCTTTCAAGCCACTGACATGCAACTTGCTGAAAAATTCATGACCGACTGCATTCGGAGAGCCCGGCTGTCCCAGGAGCTCGGGCTGTGCCTGTCGGATCACAACGCGCCTGCAGGGAGGCAGAATCCTGAGTACCAGATCGGTCCCAAGTGTCCGGGGATTTGTTACAGCATCATTGTAGCCACTGAGAAATGAGGGAATTGAGGCACATTGTGATTATGCAACTGGCCAGAGTCCTCCCGATGTGTCAGTTACAGAGCAGAAGGGAAAATCAGGCTCCTGTCGCTTCCTCCTGTGCTCCTGCATAAGGAGACAGGAAAGGGAAAAGCCCTTCTGATTTTTGGATTTGATTCAGATATTGAAGCCTGTATTTTCGAAAGACCTTCACTCCCCTTGAGAACAGCAGAAGTTGTGGGGATGTCAATAGCAGAACTAATCCGTTTTTTTGAAAGAAATCAGCCACTAAGTGATGTAGCTGAAGGGGATCAGAGGCTGCAAGCATGGGGAGGGGATGTGGTCAGAGTGTGGAGCAGAAGAGCATTCAGTAAGTGATGTGACCACTACACTCACCCTGTGGCTATAGGCAAGTGTCCGAATGTCAAAATATCACGGTAAACGTAGCAGAGGGTATGCGGCTTCACAGAGGTAGAACAGCTGTGTGGCAGGTGAGACTTAGTGCTGCACACCGACTTTCTGGAGCTCCCTGTCTGGACTGTTCTGGGTGCTGGATCGCTAGCAAGTGCAGCATACACTGGGGCGAAAGATGATTTTGCTGTTATTGTCTTCCACTGGCAGTGATTGCTGTTCTCTGAAGTACTGGAGATGCTTTGTCCAATTTAATTCAGCATACAGGTTTTATCTAAGAGATGCTGTGTGCACAGGGGGCACAACCTGGGAGCTCCAGTTGAGTTTCTTGGCTGGAGCACTTGCAGCTGCTAGTGGTGAATGCTGGATGGGAAGAGGAGGAGTTTGGGCTCCTGACATGTATGTCAGACACCAGTGGTGGCATGTTTGTTAATTTATCTCATTTTTACATCCATAGATATATTAGGGCAATTTTGAGAGGCAGTTTAATCTCTGTGCATTGATTTCCTAATCTGTAGCTCTTTGCAGACAGTGCCAGTGTTTGGCTGGCTCAGGTGAGCTCTGTTCGGCTCCCGATGCTGAGCTTGGTCTGGCACAGGCTGTGTTGTACAGTCTGCAGTCTGGCTTTAGTGCTTTTTCTCATTTAGACTGAAAGGCTGAGACTTTTGGCAGTGGGAAGCCCGGGATTCCGGCCCTAGCTCTGCAGACTAGTGTGTGATTCGTCTAACAAGAATTCGCTGGTCGCTCCAGAAGTGCTTTGAGATTATCACAGTTAGGGATGGTGCCAAGGGGTTTAGTTAGTTGTAGCTGGTGAACAGCTTTGTAAACCTGAGATAAATGACTCTTCAGATGCACAAAATGTTTTCATTCTGTATAAACATTTTGCTTGATAGTGGAAGAAAAATGTTTTAAACCACAAAGTAATACAGGAACAAGATCTGGGGAGTGTTGCATTTATTTAGGAGCTGTTGCTTCTAAGAAGACAGGCTGAGAGGGTTGGGGTTGTTCAGCCTGGAGAAGAGAAGGCTCTGGGGAGACCTTACAGAGCCTTCCCATACCCAAAGGGGACCCACAAGGAAGCTGGAGAGGGACTTTTTACAACGGTCTATAGTGATAGGACAAGGGGTAATGGCTTTAAACTGAAAGAGGGGAGATTTAGATGAGATACAAGGAAGAAATTCTTCCCCATGAGGGTGCTGAGGCCCTGGCACAGGCTGCCCAGAGCAGCTGTGGATGCCCCATCCCTGGAGGTGTTCACAGACAGGTTGGACGGGGCTTTGAGCGACATGGACTGGTGGGAGGTGTCCCTGCCCACGCAGGGGGTTGGGACTGGGTGATCTTTGAGGTCCCTTCCAACCCAAACCATCCTGTCATTCTATGAAGATAATGAAATAAACCATGACATGATGGCCCACATTTTCCAGTGGAGGCTCGTTGTGTGCACCATTCCGTGTCGGCCCAGACTGGACCGGCAGGTCCCGGGATGAAGGGGAGAAGCGTGCCCGCTGGTACAGCAGGACTTCATGTGCCTGGCACGCACAGAGAACGGTACAGGGCTGTCCATTCTGAGCCGTGGGCTTTGCCATCGCACTTTCTTTCTTCCCCGGGTTTGTGCAGTTTTCTAGCTGGCATCCTGGCGCTTGGCCCCCTTGTGCAGGGAGCCTGGTTTTGGCCATGCTGGGCCTGGTTTGGGCCATGCTGGGCCTTACAGGTGCCCTTGACTTCAGCGAGAGCAGAGGGAACTTCATCCTTGGCAAGGCAGGGCTGAGTGTGTCTGAGTCAGAGAAAGGGCGAGCGGCCAGGGCATCGTCCTCACAATGGCGAGGAAGCTGAATTCATTTGGTTGTTAAAGGAGCATTTAGCTCCTCAGATTGGAAGGGCCCATAGAAACCCGATACAGCGTTACTGGAGTCTGTCTGGCGACTTCAGTGGGAATTGAGTAAGGCTCTAAATGTGTTAGTCCTTGCACTTTTAGCTGTGATGATGATGCTGATAAGCAGAATTGAATTAAAGATAATAGAGGAAAGTGTCGTCCCTGTACTGTTATCTGGTTTCTCTGGATAGAAATGTTTGCATCTAGATTATTTTAGGTTTTGTTTTGTTTCCCCATGGTATCATACTCTTCAATAAATAATTTGTGGTTCTTTGTGACAATTTTCTTTACTCCTGAAGAGAGGAGATCCAGTTTCGTATCTCTTCTGGCTTTGAGCTGTGTAGTTGCAAACAGCTTCTACCATCCCTTTTCTTGGTAGCATTTCCTCCTGTTTACAGTTGCACCTGCACCTTGGGAAAGTTTCCTTAATGCAAGGTAAATATTTTATCTGCTAAACAAAGATTTTATTGTCTTTTTTTTTTTTTCTCACAGCAAATAAGAGCCGTTTGAGCTGCGAGAAATGATTAATTTTGCAAAAGAACCTTCATCACTTCAAAGTGGGAGGATGCTTTCATTCAGGTATAGGGTGGTCACTGCCTTTTCGTAGAGGCTTCTTTTAGGTTTCCCTCTGAAATTTAGCACAAAGAGCAAAAAAAACCCTTGAACATTTACACTGGTAGATCTTCTGATTTCCCACTGTAGCTTTCTCCTGGCCCAGGTCTGTGTGTGGCACTTGGTGGGGCCAAACAGTGCTAGTGAAGATGAGGGTATAAGCAGGTAGTTTTTATTGCTGTAACTCTCTAATGGGAGCGGCTGGCAATGGTGCATGTTACCAGCAGAAGTTCTGAGGACATTGCTGGCTGGTATATCATGATGTGTAGGCTTGCAAAGAGAAGGTAGTATTTTTTTCTTGTGATCTGACCCATCAAGGAGCCAGTATTGCATTACTGTCTGGAGCACTGGACTCACTTGGAGTCTCCCCTTAAGGTCAGGTAATAATTTGGTGTGTTGATCTGCTGTCTGCGTGTCACTGAGACATGCTCATTGCATTCTCTAAAGTTTGCCTTTCTGTGTGTGTTTGCTGCCAGAAGCGACCAAGGGGGAAGTGCTGTGCACGGATGCTCTCAGAAGGACATGAGCCATCATCCCTTGGGTGTGCTCCTTGGAGTTGTTTTCATGGTCCTTTCTCCTGGCTTGTGACCCAGACAGTGCTGGAGACGAGTAAGGTGTGGATGGAAATGTCACATTCCAGGGAGCGTAGCCGGTGGCTGCTTCTCTGTCTGAGCCAGTGTACTTGGTGACCTGTTAGGCATCAGCTGGTGAGTGGGATGGGTCACTGGCTTTCCACTGTTCCCAGCTTTGCTTCTGAGGCAGCTTGGTGTTGCTCCGAGCTGGCGTGTAGGACTTCAGCACCTCAGGACCTGGCAGGGAGAAGCAGGTGTCTGCCTGAGGCTGTACATTAGGGATGAGCTGACAAAACCATGCTAGTAGCAGGGCAGCTTCTTGAATCCCAGGTTCTTTGGGTGGCTCAAGAGGTGACACTGATGTAGGTGTCTGGCTCAGGAGCAGGCAGCCGGGGCTGTGCTACCCGTGTTCCCAGCTTGCTGGACCAGCCCTTGGTGCAGGGGTGGGACCGTCTGGCCGGGCTCCTTGCGGTCACCTTGAGCTGAGCCTTTGCTGCCGCAGGCTCTTCAGCCCTAGGGTGGAAGTTCTTGGTCCCATAGCGCTGCCTGTGGTGGCCTCGGGTGTTCCCAGACTCCAGAGCGGTGGTGCAGGGTCTGCGGAGCGGCTCCAGCTCCATGTGCTGCAAGGTGCTCGTGTGTCCTTTGCTCTTAAGAATTTCTCGAAAGGCTTCAATGGTAAATGCAGGGCCAGGAATTAACCTCGCTAGGAACAGGCTAAGCGATGATTCTTAGGTCGTGGTTAATCTTTGTAACCAGTTAGTTAGTGTCGCTTTTAATTGGTTTTGTTTATTTTGTGTCTTTTTCTTCCTGTTCTAGTTCCTTAATCAAAGCCTCTTGTCTTCTAAGGCCTTCTAGGGACGTAAATTTCTACAAAAGTGATAATATTTCCTTATGAAATGTGTTTATCATTTCATGTTTGCGTGGCCCTGCTGCCAAGCAGTAGATAGTTCTGTCTGTCACCTTCTGTCAAGCTAAAGTGATAACGCTTCTGGTTTTGTGAGAGCTTTTGTTTTTAATCAGCAGCTTGTATTTGCCGACAGTCCAAGATCACCTCTTACCGCTGCAGCTGGCCCTGCAGTCCAGCTGCAATCAAAATGTTCTTTGATGTAACTCACAGCAGCAAACATATTTGTAGAATGGCCGGCATCTTCTGCAGGGCCTGCGGAGAGTCTGGTTGTGTGCTGAGGGTGTATGCAGAGCATCCTCAGTCGCTGCATTCGCTCTTGTTATTTACTTTTTGAAGGAACTGCATCAGGAAGGTATATTCTGTTTCCTCTATGTGTTTACCCCATTGCTCTGACCTGAGCGTTTTTCTTCTTGTGTATCTTTCTGTCCTGTGCTCTGGACTGCAAAACCTGTGTTTTCACGTAGTTTGTCTGTCTGTGCTTCCTGGGTCACTTTATCTGCGTTCTCACTCTGAATCTCTGGCCTGTGACTCTTCCTGGCTGATTCTAATGGCCATGTGGTGTGGGGATGTCTCTCTGGATCCAGAGCCGGAGCCTTGCTGGCTCCCCTGTCACCAGAGCTCTGCATGTCTCAGGATGTCACCTGTGTCACTGGGGGACCTCTAGTATCTCTAGAGTTACACATCGACACGGTGATGTGCAGCTCTGTAACCAGAGCACTTATTCTGTTCTCTGCTTCATGATTGTGCCTTTAGACAGGTTCATTTTGTCTGAGATAAGACAATAAATCAGCTGTTCTGGTTTGAGGTATTTTTAGACTCTGTCCCTGGCAACAGTGTCTTGCTCATTTCTCGTAGTTTCCTGCCACTAGTAAAATAATTTTACCTCCATTTTTCTTTCCTTTCCTCTCCAAACCCTTCACCAACTTTGTGGCCCTCCTCTGGACACTCTCCAGTACCTTTATATCCCTTTTATGCTCTGTTCCTCCTGGGATGGGGCCTGGGAAGGAACATGCCCACTTGGGCATCTTGTAGCCAGGGTCCGGTTTGCGGTGGCGGTTGCCGTGAGCTGAGCTGAGGAGCAGCGGTTTGCTGCTGTCTGCGTACACATGGAAACGCTCTTGAACGTTCAAAAGTCAACTGTCATCCTGTGCCTCATAAAATTCTCAGTTAATATGCTTCAGTTTTCTTTTAAGGCCTGAAGTTGTTGGAAATAGAAAGTAGAGGGTGTCAAACAGTAGTAGGCTCAGCCAGCAGTGGGGTAAATGTTGATGAGCTGTTTTAACAGATCTCTTTGCAAAGCTTTTATGCCATAAATCTGATGTGTGCCTGGCACAAGGAGTCTATTTTGGATCCTGTTGTCGTCCTCTTTCCTCTTCCCTTGCTTTTTGTTTGTTTACTTGTTTATGTGCTTTTTGATGGTGCCTTATTTTTGGTGCTTTCTTTGACCTGATATAAGAATTGCAGTAGTGTCACCTGCTGCTCTGGGAGTTTGTACTGTTGTATGGATTTGCATTGGGAGCTCAGGTTGCTTTAGAAACACCTACTGAGCAATGGAGGAGGTTCCCTTTTAAAGGAACAAGTGCACACAGCTCTGCACATTCTGGACAGGCCTTCAGAGATGGGTGTACCCTGATATGTTTGGAACACGTGTGGCTTGGCTCTTGTCTGCTTCTATCAAAATACTTGTGTGCTTTTGCATCAGCGACTTGCAAATGTGCTCCCAGGGTCTTCAGAAAAGTCATCTGTGGTTGTATAGAGAAGCTGAGTGGTTTGATTTGTCCTAGTAACAAGTTGCAGGAAACAGGAATGAAACCTTGAAGTGTGAGATACCTACTAGTTACTCTAACTAGGATTTGTAGGATGGACACAGTGCCATTTCCAAACCTGGGATGGTTCTGCTGGCTCAAGCACTCCTCCGCACAGTGGCTGAGGCTGGGATGTCCTTACTTCTGATGCTACCACCTTTTTGGGGGGTTGTTTCATCCTCCACTGGGCTCAGTGTTCCTGGTTGCAGACTCTATGCAGGACACGATGGACAACTGCAGAGATATGGTGAGTAGTTCCCCGGATCCTTTATTTTTTGGGCGATAAGAGGATGGAGTTGGGCAAGAAGCAGTAGTAGAGCACTACTCTGGAGGAGATGATCATCCTTATTTTTTTGAGCAGTGAGGTGTTAATTGCCTAATCAATGCCAGACCATTGTGGTAGCTGAGAAAACAGCAGATTTAGCCTGTGGATCTTGTTTTGCTTTCTGCATAGAGGTACCATTTGTCCCCTGACCTGTTTAAGGATAGCGTGTGGATATTTGCTCTCCTGGTCTGCCCATCGTGCTGCTCTAAAGCCAGGGTCTAGCTGGCAACTGGAAATAAGTGCACACAGCAACTGCTCCATTTCCCCCTCCGACTGCTCCAGATCCATAATACCCCCAAGGTAGATATGCCATTACGCACGATAAGATCACTAACGTAGCAGGTGAATATTAGATATATGAAGCTAGCCAACTGTAAATAAAAGGCCTGGCAAAGAATAAAAGGCAAAACGTTGTCCCTGAGGAAGTAAATGGGGATATGAATGCCTTCCTGCCCTAGTGCCCTCCAGAGATTATGCAGAATCTGGAACGCATCCAGCTCCGGGGTGGAAGGCGTGTGGCAGCCCAGCCTTCACTCTTTCCTTACCTGGGGGCAGGAGCTTTGTCCTTCCAAGCATACCGTGATGTTTCGGGAAGATAGCACAGCAAGTCTTGTGTGGTGTTGGTCTCTGCTTGTGGCATTTGGAGGCCTGAAAGACCATCCCATGCTCCCCTGATTGTCTTCAGCCCCAGTAGCAGAGCTGGAGACGTCAGGAGGACTCCCTGTCCTTTATATTGGGTTTCACCTCCCAGCTCTGCCTGGCAATCCTGGGGAGTCCTTAAGTCTGTTCAATATCAGATTCATCCTTCTCCTCTGTCACAGGCCTTTAGTGTTGTTCACTACAGGAAGTTTCTCACAAACTAAAGATTGCGAAGGCAAAATGAGATAAAAGGTGACGGGAATGTGCTAGAAAATGGCAAAAGTCTATAGTTTTCAATTACTGGCATTGTATTGCTGCATCCTCATCTGTTCCACGCAGTGTGGTGGTTGTTGGCTTGGCCTGCGTGTGTCTGGTGCTTTAGCAGAGGGGGTGTCGGCAGCGGGGTGCACGTGTGTTTTGGGGTAAAACCAGCGCTTGCGCTGCCTGTGGCGACAGGGGAAAGGGCTGTGGCCATTGCTTTGGTGAACGTTGTTAGCGTGAGTTGGAGTGGTGCTGGGCTGGGGGTTCAGCTGGTAGTGTTTATCGTGGCACATCTTCCTCATGTCAAGCAGAGAATAAACTCTGGGAGAGCCGAGAAAGCACCAACACCTGCAGAGAGCGTGAGCAGCAGAGACACTAGGCATCTCTTCTTTGTCCCCTTTTGTTTGATCCTTTTTTTCTATGTAAACAAAATGAAAACCATAACAGGCAAGATGCCAAGTGGTTTATTAAAAGCAGTCTTAATGCACCAGCTGGAGTTCAGTAGGAGTTTAGGGTGCCCAAAACATATGAACTCAAGGACCTTTTTATATATAGAATTTTTATTACCGAAGTCCAAGCAAGAAGAGCCTGCCTTGATATTGTTTTAAGAGAGAGAGCAGTGTGAGCAAGCTTACATCTGCCAAACCCAGTGACTGGGTTTTAGCCTGGGTGTAGCTGAGGGTCAAAACTTCACTTGAGAGTGACCAAATTCAACGAGAGGGTAAAAGGTAGGAGAACATAGTAAAGAGACTCACAAGCTGTCCGAGGCCAGTGAAGAACTGGCAGTTCAACCTGCATGTTCTGAAGCTGTGTCAACAGGAGAAAGCAGCATCCAGTGGTGACATTGCCTGTGTGTGCTTCCAGATATATTGGTGTAAGGGAGCTTTGTATCTTCTTCTGCAGAAAGGGACATGCACGATTTGTAAAATAAGAGACGTCTGCATTGATGCAGTACCACAGCATGATGTTTCCTGGGGTGTTTCTTAGCTATGGCTGAAGTATGTGTGACAACCTGTTACTGGGCCAGAGCAGATTCACCTTTAATACAGCTTCACCAGAGAAGATGAGAGGAGGAGTGAAATTCTTGTGCTGAGTTGCAGCAGTTCTGGTCTTTGAACACAAGGATAGTGTGTTCCCCACCATATAAATATTGGTATTGCTCAAACCCTGTCAGATTAATGTTTCGAGTGTCCAGGTGCAGTTGCACTTCAACTGTTGCTGTAAGGAGCGAGCCCAGGTTTGGCTTCTCCGGGTTGTTTTGGGGCCTTGCCTTTCTCCAGCTGAACCAAGATAATCAGCCCTTTGGTTATTCCACTGCAGAGATGCTGCTATAAGGATGCTCAGCATGAATGCTCTTTTGTACCAGATGATGTCTGAAGAGCATAGATCCTTTTACTCTGTACTCGAGTTGACTGGCCAACTAAGTGAACCCAAAAGTGTTCAGCTTGAACCAGCAAGGTGAGTTACAGAGCCTTACTGTGGCCTGACTGCTGTCCGTCAGGTGGATGGGGGTCAGTGACCGGTTCATTTTAGTTGTCAGGAAGCGTTTAAATCACTTTTAGGATGCAAAAAGGGAAGAGCATGGGCAGGCGTGGGGACACTCAAAGGACGCGTTAAGTCACGGCAGGTGGGTCGTGTGTGACCGTCTCTCCCTATGTGGCTTGCGGTAGGGGCTGGCTTCTCATTCCTGATCTTGGACACTGCTTCAGGATTGATTTCAGGTTGCTAACTCAAATTAAACTCGATTTGTCTTGGCTATTTTAATCCAAATTAAGATAATGGATTTTTTTATTGCTACAGTTGTGATAATGGTGTCTCAAATAAGTAGCTTTCCTTGGTTTACATTTAACTCCTCCTAGAGAAGGAAAATGGACCTGAGGCTTAAGCTCTGGACTAGGACTAATGAAGTCCATATGGAGAATTATTTCAGTCTATCTACAACGGTTTAAATCCGCACTTCATTTCACACGGACAGTTTCACGTGTAGACAAGGCCAATGGATTCAATCCTGTGGTATGTAGGATATTTAATAGACATAGTTAACTTTAAGATGTCCTTTTCTGCCTTGTGGAGCCCTTCAGCTGTGTAAATAAAAAGCAAAAGAGGGAGTAGTAAGATTTTGGGCTTTTCCTCTTGCATATGAATGCCTTTTCTAGGTACTTTTTCATTATTTCTTATCGATCCCAGAGACGTGTTTCCCCGTACCTTAAAAGGAGCGGGGGGAAGAAAATAGAAGAGCACTGTAGCCCACAGAGTTTTGTGAGCTTCCACCTCATCTTGGTGCCCTTTTTCCTCTTTTAGCCCCTCTGTAGTGCGCTTACAAACTCCCCCTTCCCGCCTTTTGTGTGCTTGGTTTCGCACCCACTTTGCAGGCCGGCTTGTGATGCTGCGAGCTGCTCGCCGAATGCAACCCGCAGCAATACGCTTCCTTCCCGTGCTGTGCTGTTATGAGGTTTAATTACCGAATGCCTGACGAGGTTTCATGTGGAAAGCTTGTTTTTGTGCCCCGCACCCTCTGTACGCAGGCTCCTTCCCCTCCCGGCTCATGTAACCATCCCAAAGCTCGAGTGGGTTTGCGAGCGGCCAGGATCCCGGCGTGAGCACAGTTTGAACTGATCGCTTGTGTTTTGATGTGATTCAAAAACACCCACCAGGACAATATGTTGGGCCAGGGGTGTTCTGTGGGGCTCGGCCCTGTCCCAGCGGGTGGAAAGGGACTTGTTCTCTCTCTGGTTTTTCTTTACGTTGAAGCCTCAGAGTCCTTCTTCATGTTATCTCATACACTAAGCACTGGTTGAGCACAGCCCTTAAATAATACACCCAGCTTTAAACTCTGCTGGCTTTAGTGATGAAAAACAATCAAATTTTTGCCTTTGGGGGCTGCAGCCTGAGGAGCCATGGCTTTGTACAGAGAGGGAAGGTGAGAGTGCTATGTAAAACCTGCACAAGTCCAAGTGCTTGTTGCACTTGGAGAAGTGAAGCTACGTGAGGAGCCGTGAAGCTTTTGCAGTGGGAGCAGGTGCTGAGTACTGGAGTCGGTTGTGGGAACAGGCGCTTAAATTGGGTGGACAGGTGCTTAAATCGGGTGGGCCGAAGGTGTTGGGAGGGGAAAGATGCATTTTGTAGTGTGTTGTCTGTGGTTGCATTGATGGTTTGTAGAGAATGAGTTTAAAGAAAGGAATGCAGTTAGGTAGACTGGGTGTTGGGAGAGATCCTTGAAGGCCGTTTACTGGAAAATGCCGTCGAATGTAAGATAAGAAAGCGGGGTGTGGGGGGGAAATACTTGCAGGTTACTTTCATCAGTCCTGACAACCCCCACTGCTTCAGTCCCTTCCCAGCTCTTGGGTGACTTTTGAGATCCAGACAAAGGACAGAACAGTTTAAATTTGAAGAATTATTTAGTCAAAACCATTAAATTCACAACCACTGCGTTCACATCCCTTCCGTATTCATTTTTGACACTGTGGCTGGAAGCGTGGTGTCAAGAGTGAATTTTAAACTGGTATTAGTAAGTCACTTAGTAAAACTCTTAATGTTGCAATTCCTGACAGAAATGTGTTTATCTCATTTCAGGAAACAAATAGTTTCAGGTCCTTGTGCCCTGTCTGGTTTTGCTTGGATCCAACCCGAATTCACAATATCCCCTCCACACAGGGAGCTGTGGATGAGCAGCTGGTGCAGGGCCCAGGAATTACTTGTAGCCAGTTTCAGGGGCTAATTTCTGAATAGATGAATATAGTGGAGGGAATCACAAGCTGCTTACAGGGTGTTTGCAAACAGAAAGTACATTCATCAAAGAAGTTACTCAGTTTGAGTAATTTCTTCAGCTCAGAGCGTGTTTACCTGCCTGTGAGAGGAATAGGGAGGCCTAACTGGTGAATGTTTGTTCTGCCTTGAGGCGGTTGTGTGGAAGCGCAGCGTTATTGTTACGGTTCCTAGGGTTGTAATTCCTGCTGTAGTTTGTGTGAGCGCTGCCTTTTTCAGGGCTGCGTAGAGAAGGAACGTGGTGGTTTTTTTGTGACACGTGCATGTGAGGAGGTCCCAGAAAAGCCATCTTCACCCCCAAAGGCACCCAGGGCTGCCCAGGGACATTGCGGACCCCGAGTGCCTGGGCAGCGTTGTGTCTGCTTCAGCTGATGCTGAACATGGCCTCTTTTAATCAGAAAGTCATCAATATTGTAGTTCAGCGTAACCGAGTTTTGCAGAGAGGACGGTGAACACCTTCCATGTAAGCAGTGAAACCATGACTGCGTCCCTTCTGTGCCGCTAACCAGCTGCTCTTTACATGGGCTTTAACACAACTGCAGGTCAACGCGCAGGTGTAGGAAAGCAGACACAGCTCTTCTGCAGTTGGGCTGGGAAGTACTATATAAATCCCTTCGGACAGTGCTTAAACTGAGTGTCTCAGTACTCAATATTTAGAGAGAATCCTTCTCAGTTACATCACCATTGATTTCTGGGAAAAGGGTGAGTATCACTGCGAGCAGAATTTGGCCCATATAAGTAAGTAATGAAATATCTTTTTGCAGGAAGTGTATTTATAAACAAAGAGCGAGCGTTGCGTGTTCAAGTTACATTTGCAAAGCTGCTGCCTGAAAATTGGCATGGCTCCTTCCAGCCAAGGGATCTTAGAAACAGCTTTTTCTGCATCACAAGCTGCAATAGTATCTCTGAGGCTTTGAAAACGAACACCAGTGTCTCTGCAAACAGGATCCTCTTTGTGAGTTTTAATTGGAACCAGTCATGTCTGAATGCTGCAGACTTTGAAATAACGTGACTAACCTAAGGAAGCTATTGAAGATCTATCTATGGACAGTGTTCCCCAGATACACAGGGGTGAAGAGCTTACTGGGATAAAGGCCCAGCATGAGATTCTGCTCTGAACTTGAACTGAATTGAACTAATTTTGTGTGTGTGTGTCTTGTTTTGAAGACATTTGGGTGCATCAAATATCTTCCTTCCTCTCCTCTCCCTAGCTTGGCAAGAGCTAGATGCAAAAATATTATAAGACAGGCTTTTGCAAAAGGAGAATTGAGTCATAGAGAAGCTGAATGCCACTTATTTAAAGGCAGTGTTTGTCTTTACACTGAAGAGAACTGGTGACTGGAAGAGGTGGGGGGGAAGGGACATTGAATCATCTTCTCTAACCCTGTAATAGTTGTGTAGAAGCAACTGGCCTGGCTGATAATGTAATTTCAGCTTTTACCACTTGGCTGTGAAGCCCTAGCTGATGTACTCAAATACACTTTAGTGTTTTGGTACCACAGTCTGTTTCTTTAAATGCTTCCTTTAACCCGATAGGCACTGAAAGACATTTTCCCTGGAAGTACCTAGTGATTTGGTATCTGTCCTCTTTGTATCTTTGTCCTTTTGTCTTCAGTGGATTATGTGCTGCTTGAAGTACCCATAGAAACAGTCAGTGTGAAGCCAGAGGCTTGGGAATCCATCCTGCGCCTAAGAAATGGCAGTTTTGCGACCATTTCTCTCCAGGGAAGAATGCAACCATCAGCATCTTGATGTCAAGTTGAGAGAGTGTTATAGGGAGCAAGGTTGGGGGGGGGCCTGCCAGGAGACAGAGGAAAAACTCGTGAAACCACCAGGAGCTGGTGCTGCTGCCACGTTCAAGGATTGTTAATGAGGCAGTGGTTGCCGTTTCTGGGGCACGGAAAAGAGGTATAAGCCCCACCTCATGATCAGGAGGCTGAATGCAGTTTTGCTGAGAGTTTCTAGGAGTGCTCCATTGCGTGCCTGCTGGTGTGTTAGATGATGAGGGCAGTGAAAGCGTTTTGTTTTGAAAGGTAATCTCCAAAGAATGAAATTCTCAGTGAGCATCACATTTGTGAGAAATATAGAATAGAATAGAATAGAATAGAATAGAATAGAATAGAATAGAATAGAATAGAATAGAATAGAATAGAATAGAATAGAATATTTCAGGTGGAAGGGGCCTGTGAGGATCATCCAGTCCAGCTACCTGAGCAGTTCAGGGCTGACCCAAAGCGGCATTGTCCACATGCCTCTTAAACACTGACAGACGTGGGGCATCAACCACCTCTCTTGGAATCGCATTCTGATGTTTGACCACCCTTGGTAAAGAAATGCTTCCTAATGTCCGATCTTTTGACCTGAAAAAGAAAAAAGAGAACACCAGAATTTGACTGTTTGACTGAATACGCGGTTGTGACACGGTCATTTCCAAAGACAGAAGGTGGTTTTGGAGGGGTTGTCCTGTGCAGAAGACGACTAGCAGGACCAAGGGCTTGTTATTACAATAGGAAGAACTGGCCCAGGATGGAGTTTACCCTGGGCTCTCATGCTGTTGACACTTCTGCAATGTAAACCTGAGAAGTTTCTGAGCTGACTGCGTCTCGTTGGCCCTCCATTCTCTACAGGTTTTCTCTAAGTCAGCATGGGAGTGAATCAGTAAAAAAATACTTCAAATCTGAAGCCTTATGTGATAGTTAATGTTCTTTTGTCGTGATGCAGCGATACATGGAAATTCTCAAAATTAGAATGAATGGAAGAGCAGGAAAACCAGAAACTGTAAGTCTCTTGGTGTGTATTGCCTTGTGGTTTGCTTTAGTTTTCATTTAGACCAGCTTTAGAAAGTTAATATCAACCGTTAAACCTTTCAGGCTATCTCCTCTCCCCCCTCTTTTTTTTTTCTGGTTTAGAAGTGAATAAAAGAGCTTTGTACAGTTCTTGAAACTGAGCCTGAAACAGCTCTGAACAAAATATAGTGTTCCTTTCAAAATCTTGGAAACAATTACATCATAGGCAAATTGGGCCAGAAACCGTTAATAGTATTCTTTGTGGAATGAAATCCCATGGGAGGACCTATTTCAGCAAGCCGGCATTGTTTACAAATAGACACAGGGACAGATACAGTTGTCCCATTCTGAGGGACAGCGGAGACTTTGTGCCCTATAATGGACTTCACAGAATAACCGTCTTGCTTTGGATAGGAAGCTGAAAATGTGCCGCAGTGCTCCTGTGGGCAGCCGCACGCCAGCGGTCTCGGGGAGCGAGCGCTGTCTTTGGCACTGGGAAATTATTTGTAGGTGGGTTAAGGAGAAAATGAAAGCTTCTGTTGCCGCAGGTTTCTAGTCTGAGAATTGCTGGAGGGACAGGGAGCCCTGGCTGGATGTCTCGGGGCTTCCTGAGCTGGGAACTCCCTTGTGCAGAAATACCTGGGTGTGCTGCACTTTCCCTTCACCAAAATCACACAGCACGGGCGCTTCTCCCTCTTACCTTAAAGGAGGCTTTTGTGCTGGAAAACCTTCTGCGTTTTGGGATAGAAATCATAAAGATTAGTAACATTAACTGTTTGACCTAAATCTACAAAAGCCTTTAGTTCTCTAGGTAAATAGGCTAGTCTGTACTCGAGAGTTAGGTCAGCACAAACCCAAGCCTGGGCACAAGTTTAGCGATTCCTGGGTGATACAAAGCACGTTATTGCCTACGTATGTGCTCCCATAGGAGGGTGGGCTGTGTTCCTCCACCACGGAGCGGGTCTCCCAGCAGATCTCAGCCTGGGCAGCTGGGCCCTCTGCTGAGGACCGGACACTTGCTGGGGACACGGTTTTCTGTGCAGGCTCACTCTGCTGTCCCAAGCATTGGTTCCAAGTGACAAAACCATCATTCTGTCTGAGAGCTGCCTACCATACTTCATTCCTTAAAAGTGTAGGATCTTTTTCACACTTCCAGGCCTGCAGGCAAAGCTCCAGGGAGCAAGAGCTGGTGCAGCGTTACCCGTGCGGTGTGCAGGCGGAGGAGAGCGACGCCGTGGTGTAGGGAGGCTCTCCCAGTTCTCCCAGGGCTTTAACCCATGAGCAGACATCCTCTTTGGCTGCTGAGCACTATTGATCTACCAGCGGAGCAGTTGTTTGAGCTCTCCCTAATTTGCTATAGGCAAAATATACCAGAAAAGCTCAGATGGCTAATCTAGCACAAGTCAGCTGGGAAGGATACTTGGACAGACTGCTCCCCTGATGGAGCTGAGCACCTGGGATCAGCTACACGTGTGTTTGTGAATGAAGATCTCCAGGACCCCAGTGTCATGCTGTGTGTACCAGGGAGAGGGCTGGGACCAGCCCTTGGCACAATTTCCGGCTGTGTGACCCCAGGAGGGGTCCCTGGGATCCCTTGGGGATCCGGGTGTATAGGAACCCCATGTGGATCCAGGGGCTAGTGCGAAACAGTGATGTGATGGTATATTTAATTTATCGTTCCTGTCACTAGGCAGAGGCTTTGAATCTCAGATCTGTCATTTTGGGATCTCGTTTAGATGAAATTTAAAATGTAAGTAATAAAAAAGTGGTGGTTTTATGTGTGCTAATTTGGAAATTGCACTGAAGGCTAAAATGCCCATGTAATGAAAAAACGGTCCAGAGTGAACTTCTGTAAACGTTTCAGTTGATCGTTTAGTTTCTCTGTGGAAGGTATTGCTTATGTCCTATTAATATATCAGCTGGAAATCCTGGCAGAATTCCAGCTCTATCAAAATAAACACAGTTGTTGAAGATACCAACCTTGGTTCTTGAAAACAAACACAAACCAACCAAAACCGCACAAACACAAACCAACCAACCAAAACCCAAACAAACACACAAAAAAACCCCAAAACCACAGACACAAAAAAGCCAAAACAAACACAAAAAACCCCACCACACAACCCTGAAAACCCTCAACCGTGGCAGCTTTACCTACCCACAGTGAGAGCAGCGGTGCTGTACCAGCTGAGCTTCAGGAGCTCGGTGTGTGACAGTCACCACGTTTGGCTGATACGTCTGGATGAAAACCACTGCTCCATAGCTGCAAAACACAAGTTGCTTCCTTTTACATGTAAGAGAGTAGCTGGTGAGTGCATAACTTGTGTTATCTGTGAAGTGGCACAAGGAGAGCTCCATAACCCATCTGCAGTGTCTGTAAGAGGAGACGTTGATTTGAGAGGAGTCGGAAGGCAAGGTACCTGTCGAATCGTAACCTTTAAAAACATGTGGTGTAGCCCACGTCACATATGAGCTGTCTGAAATCATCCTCTATTTTCATTTTCCCAAGCATTGCTTGTTTGTTAAACCAGCCATTTAATCCAGATTTGAATTTAGTATTTAAGATACACTGGAATGGTTAGGAATTCGAAGAGTCCTCCCTGCCCTGTGTTTTTCCCAACTTACCAAAGTTTTGTAGCTCTTTCTGGGTATTTTTTTCCTCTTGTTAGCAGTCACCGAAAGGCTGTACGTGTCCTTTCCTTGCTGCTGTACCGTACTTGGGGCTTTATGGTGCTGTTAGTTAAAGCTGTGCCACAAACATCCCTGTGCTAACAGTCCCACGTGGTAGCAGGGCACAAAGAGGAAGGTTTGAATTGTATGCCGGATATGATAGTTTTCCTACTTAGGTTTTGGCAGATTTTAAAGCAAATATATTTCTCATTTTTATACGCAGGAAAGTTTTTAATTGGTACTTCTGAATGAATGATCATTCCCGCACTCCCTGCGCTAAACCCTCTCCAAACACAGAGCGGGGAGCGAGCAGAGATCTTAGTGCTTGCTCTCCTATCCCCACAACACACACCTTGCTCCTTACATCATAAAACCAGTTTGCTACCTTACCAGGTAGCTTCAGTAAATGGTTTAAACTTTGCTTTGGAAGCCTCGTTATAGAGGGAAATTTGAGTTGCAAACTACTACAGGGAAAATAAAAAGTTGTCAATAACGATTTTAAAAGCCTTTAACAGGGATACAAAAGCTTTATTTAAATGGTAAAACAGTGAGGCCACTGCGTTTATTTATAGCGACCAGCAGTAACCTTATTCAGTGCAAATGTCTAAAAGAGAAGCTTCCTTATTCCAGCAGAAGCTTTTCTTGCCCGTTTTCCTGGCCAGACCGCCAGCCTTGGCACCCTTACCTGACAGGCGCTTTCTGTTCTGCCGTTGCAGGAGGCTGTGAGGGCTGCTGAAGATGTCCGATAGTCTGAATATTGAAGAGAAACCTCCAGCCCCACCGTTGAGAATGAACAGCAACAATCGCGATTCTTCAGCGCTCAACCACAGTTCCAAACCGCTCCCCATGGCCCCCGAGGAGAAGAACAAGAAGGCCCGGCTGCGCTCCATCTTCCCGGGAGGAGGGGATAAAAGTAAAGTATCAGCAGTGCTGCTGGGCACCTGCATCTCTGCTTGTGTTCTGGTGGTTGTTGGTTGCCGTGTTTACTTTCTGCCACTGTTTTCTTCTCTGTTGCGGTTGCAGAACGTGGTAGAGTCCTTCCAAAGCCTTCTGTTCCCATTACTCTAGTAACATGTCTCAGAAGAGAGGAGGAGGTGTTCAGTCAGTTACTCTCTTGTCTTTGAAAAGGCAGTAAGATGTGCACACATTGCGTGACTTGCCTTTTAAAAATAACTTCAGAGTTAAGCTGGGGAATCCTTCCCTTTGGATTTTGCTTTGCATTTGCAGTAAAAACAAGGCTGGAGTTGTGTACTTTTGAAAATACATTTGCAGAAGTGAGATGGCAATATGCCTGATGCTTTTTTTTTCCACTGCACTTACATTCCAGGAACAGGAGCAAGGCTCTTGCTGCTTTTGCGGTGAGAGTGAGGGCAGAATGGCTTGGTTTCAAACCTGCTAGGTGTGCTTACAGCAAGAGAGGAAACAGCATTTTGGTTGCGTTCTTTGAAACGCATTTGCAGAAAGTAGAGTGTTTCGAGTTAGCGTATGTACAGAATTAAGGGAAGGGATCTTGTTTTGCGGTGCTGTGGGAACTGAAGGGCTGCACCCACGAGTACTGAGGGAGCTGTTTCATGTCGCTGTGAGGCCGCTTTTGATTATCTTTGAAAGCTTATGGTGACTTGGAGGTGTTCCTGACGAATGGGAAGAAGCAGATGTCACTTCTGTCTTTAAGAAGGAGGATCTGGGGATCTACAAGCCAGCCGACCTCACCTGAGTTTGACAGACGCGGGTGCAGACGGGCACGCACGAGCGTGTCCTGGGTGCTGCGCTTCTGCAGGAACCCACAGAGCAAAGGCAAACGGGAGTTCATTGCTAGATATGAAAACTTTGTGGAAAAAAAGAATAATTAAGAATAACAGCAGTTTTACCGGTCAGAGGTAGCCTAAGAGGGCTGCTTCATGAACAGCTTGCTTTGGCAGCTGTGACTCTGCCTGGAAGAAAACCAAAATGAAATAAGACCTAGACCTTCCCAAACAGAGTTTGACAGTTAGGCTGGTGTCGCATTAGCTTGGGTCTATTTGTCAAGTAAGATAGACGTTATTTGATTTGTTTTCTACTTTTAAAACGCTGTTTTGAGCACACTTGATTGTGAAAGTTTTTGAATGAGAAGCTGTGTAGAAAATAAGCGTGTTAACGTTTTGCCTCTAGCCAACAAGAAGAAAGAGAAAGAACGTCCCGAGATCTCTCTTCCTTCAGACTTCGAACACACCATTCATGTGGGATTTGATGCCGTCACTGGAGAATTCACAGTAAGTAACCGCTACTGTATTGCGTGCTTACCAGAGCCTCTTGTTTCTTGATGGTCAAATAACCTCCTGTTGCCAGAAACGTCAGATGACAGCAGCCAGGCTGCGGAGAAAGAGACTTTTATTTGTTGGGCTCACAATTTGGAGTGGTTTATGTCTGATTCAGGCTGCTTTGTTTTTTCTCCGAGGATTGTTAGCAGAGCGCCTGCGGAAGGTGGAAACCAGGAGGAACGCAGATGTGTGCGTGTGCCAGTCCCACAAGCTGTTGCAGGGCTTGGTTATTCAGTGTCTTTGGAACAGCATGGAAAACCCACACTCGTGATAATGAGCCCCAAAGTCCGGCTGCTCTGCAGACAACCCCTGGAGACATCCAGAAAGCAGCAGCATTGTGGAAATCCGTTCATTTTAATTAAATATATCCATAGGCCAGGTGATCAGACACATTTCTAGCCTTCACATATTCATAAAAGACCAGTCAACGTTTTCTTCTTCTATCATGAAGCGCTGGGAAAATGAGTCTGATGGAAACCCCTTAAGTGTGCAGGGGGCTTCAAAGCATTTTCTCTCAGGCTCTTCGTTAGGTGCTGAAGCTGTTAATGCTTAGATGGCAGCAAGCTTAGTTGGTGGGGCTGTGGAGAGGGGACACGAGTGGTGCCCTGTGAGCTGGACGCTCGGGCTGCGTCACCACCCCGCGTCACATCGTGAGCGGTGCTCGTGCTGCATCCGCAGGACAGGATGGGACGGATCATTTGCCTGGACAAAGGGTGGTTACTTTGCAGTATCTGAGCCCTAAAGGTGATTTCTTCACGCTTTTTTCTCCCCCCCCGCCCCCCACTTTGATCGCTACTTAATTTCTCAAAAACGTTTCCAAAAACTGGGAACTTTCTGTGTGCTATGGTAGCAATAGTAATAATAACAATAGAATTAAAAAACACGCATTCAATGACAGCGTGTCTTCAAAGAAATACTGAAATTGAATTATCCTGAGTAATTAGGAAATGCAGCTGCATCTAAAACATGTGGACTAGTTAATTAGCCTTTTAAAAATAGATGCCACTTCTAAAATCTTACTTCAAAATTGCCAAACCCTAGGGTTTGATTAAGTGCTCATTTAAAAAGCCCAGATTTGGTCATTTTTTAAAATCAGACACTTAGCATAAAGCTTTCAAAGTTGTGTTTTCCCCTGCTGTCTATCCTGGTTTTCCTCCTTCTTTCCCTTTCTGTCTCTCCCTCTGGGCACTTTTTTGTTCAGGTTAATCTTCAGTTCCATTCTCTTTATCTCTTTATCATACGATATATTCTGTTACTTTTTGGTTTTGTTTTCTCCTTTTTCTGTTTTTTTTTTTTTTGTCAGATGCCACCAGCACAGGTCCAGGCCTTTTATAGAGTGAAGCAGTTGTACGTGACTAAACACATCCACCTTTGTTGCTGTAGCACAGTTTCTTCTTAATATCTTTTTCCCTTTCAAAACAGTGGACATTAGGTGGCTGCTGTTTGACAGTGACACAGTATTTCTACAACAATGCACAAATGGGGTTTGAAGAGGCTCTAACCAGTTCCACATGAACCAGAGGGAGAGGTGACGTCCCCTGTGCAGCTTCCCAGCACAGGACTTAGCGCTGCAGTCCTTACTGCAGTAAAATGTCAGTCCTGAACTGGAATAAAATGTCAGAGTAGGGGAATTTTTACACCATTAAGACCTAGCTATCGCCTCCTAACTAATCCCAGATGCAAGCCTTACCTTACACGTTACGTTAGGCATATTTGATTTGTCCCAACCTGGGTACAACCCATGTATCGGCTGAGTAGTCGTGTGGTAAGTACATCCTGTTGGAGGGACTGCCACCGTGTAAGAATATTCCTCCTGTTTAGTGATCACACTGCCTGTCTCTTTCAAAAGTTTGGAAGTGCCATGGGAACGTCCAATAAATGTGCCAATACCTGGGGTTTTTTGTTTGGAATTACCGCGGTTGTCATGGCCAGGGTGCCTGCTCTGCTGGTGACGTGCAGCGCCTCGGGCCGCTCGCTGACGCCCGCCAGCCGCATCACCCGGGTGCTGCTGCATCTCCAATCCGAGCTGCATGGGCTCCCGCCGAGTTTCGGCTTTCAGGCTTGAGCACCAAGCTGTGTTCTTGCTCATGAATGTATGTTATCTCTCCATTTCACTGTGCTTGGAGCAACCACATTGGCGAAGACGTAGGGCTTTTGAAGCTCAGAATAAAACGGTTTGGAAAGGGGTGGGCAGGAGCATGCTGCTAGAGCTTTATGTTGCTTCATTTTGAAGAAACAGTCACATTTTCTAAACGGAACAAGAAGTGTGGTTTGCAGGGCTTTGGGGAGCGTATTTTGTAAGGCATGCATTTCTGAAACAGCTTCCCAATTCCCAAGCTAGGATAAAGTGTGGTCACTCACCAAACTTTTAAAGTTTCAAGATTAAGACATTAGCAAGTGGGAGAAAGTTGAGGCTGTAGATCCAAAGAACGTGCACGTTATTAATCTAATCAAGCATTGCTATATAATTGTCCCAATTTCCAGTCTGACACGCGTGGTTTATTTGTGTTGTGACAATACACAACCTCCCAACGTGAAATCTGATCTGACCAGCTGCTTTCTCCCCTGCGCTTTGGTGACTCATGCACTGGCCACTTGTGATTTTGGGACTGGAGAACCATTGGAACAAACTTGTGTAGAGCCATTCAAAACTGCTGACCTGGCTTTCAAAGCTGGACAAACAGCAAAAGCCTTAATCTTTCTTTATTGTTTTTTATTTTTTAACTAAAAAAAAAAAAGAGATCATGGATAATTTTTTCCACTTCTCCTGCCATTAATCCTCAGTAATGCATTTTTATGAGGGAGAGAAAAACTGGTTTAAAAAACAGAGGAGGGGAAATGATGCTTCCAAACTTTGGAACAGTTGTGATTTTTCTGTTTCCCTAAGCCTGCCTTCCCGTAGCCTGCCCACCGCCCCATCTATTTGGTACCTACCTCCTAAACTCCCGTTTTAGACGGGCCTTCCCCGCTCTGGCCCATTGGTTTCCTCCTACCACCTTCTCAGTTGTCCCACATTCTGTTTTAACTTTGTTTTCTTTCTTTATTTGCGCCCACCACAGCCAGATCTCTATGGCTCACAGATGTGCCCAGGGAAGCTCCCAGAGGTGCGTCACAGGCCCAAAAGAATCTTGCATCCCAATGCTTCTTTGAGATGTCATAGCACTGCAGCAGCAGGTCCATGTGTGTGCAGTAGATTTGTTGCTTGGCTTATCCCACTTTTTCTTTATTTCATTAATCCTGAACTTCGGAGGCCCACGTCACACATTGTTTTACGGAGATCTTCTTAGGGAGAAGGTATATTAAAGCATTTACCTAGATTGGAGTGGCACCAGGGCTAAGTTTAAATGGACCTCAGGTGTAGTTCTTCCTGCAGTTTGCTGGGAGATGTTGGCTGTGCAGTGAATGGGGAAAATTACAGGCTGTCAAATTTAGGAAATTATACTGGATATTTAAAGCATTTTTCTTCAGTATAGTTTCAATGCAGAGCTGTGGCTTTCAGCAATTGGATGAATTTTCAAACGCCACCCTCACTTGTAAGATGTCCGAGAATTTGTGCAAGGCTTTGGCACCCCGAGCATGTTTTCTGAGTCCCTGGTTTCTGTATATTTACAGCAGAGAATGTACAGAGCCACAGGAGCTCGAAAAAGAGCCATCCTTTGCAGCAGTGGCACAACTCAGTGTTACAAGTTTGTGAATTTCAATGCAGATTCTTAACCTCATACTGTTCCCTGGTATGCTGAAAATTAATTGTACCAGGCTGGGCTTTACCTTTTAATCAGACAGCAAAATGCATTTGTGTTATTCAGCATTAAAAATCCAGTGTAAAGCTCCTAAAATACACTGCGTTGTCCACAGATATAGCATAGTCATGTTACGTCTGCACTGAATCACCAGGAAAACGAGCTAAGCCTTAAATCATCATTCCATGGAATAGCAGAGTTGATTTGAAGATGAGTTTCATGCACTTTTTTTCCTATCACAGTCATAACGTTCTTTTCTTTTGAAAGTCGGATCCTGGTTTTAACTCTATATTTCGATAGAGAAGAGAATGATTGCATCTAACGTATACGCTACTCATTTTAATTGTAAGGCGTCAAATCAAAATTTCTGAAAGTAATCTTCCAGGTAGCATGGGATCTTGGTAAAGATCCATGAGGCCGTGGCTGTTCCGTGTTGTAAATGTGTGTTCTTTCTGCTTGGCATCCGCAGGGCATTCCAGAGCAGTGGGCCAGGCTACTACAGACCTCCAACATCACGAAACTGGAGCAGAAGAAGAACCCACAAGCTGTTCTAGATGTTCTCAAATTCTATGATTCCAAAGAAACAGTTAACAACCAGAAATATATGAGCTTTACGTCAGGAGGTAAGTCAACAACTCGCTTTGAGAAAGGAAGCGTCAGGCCCCAGAATGAGTCAGACCAGCATTTCGACGTTCAAATGCTCAAGAAACAACCTTAAAAAATTCCACTTGGTGGAATACTCCTGAAATGAGTATTTTGCCTTTTGTCCCCTGAATGTCATTGAAACTGTGACTGTTCTTTGTCACTTGTTTTTATAACTAAAGAAGATACTTGATGGAACAGTCATTACTGTTTTTAGTCAGAAGCGTTAGTGGTCAAAGGTCCGGTTTGATTTTGTTTCCTTGCCTCCCCATTCCTTAGCAGTGTTCAGGTTGGGGTACGGGCTATCACAGGAGTTACTCTGGGGTCCTTTGAGCAATAGCTTACGCACTGTGAGGATTTGTTGTGATAGAGGAGGATTGTTTCGCATTAACTACGGAGAAGACTCAGTTTTTACGCCTGAATTCACAAATAAACATGGAGCGGCCGCTATTGTGACATCAAAGGAGCGTCACCGCAGGATGAGGAGGAAGGTGTCGGTGTCCGGAGCAGTCTCTTATTCCGGGAAGATCCTCCTCATTTCAGCATTGCTATTCCAAAGCCCGCAAACGCAATGGGGGTGTCATTTTTTTCTCTTGGTTGCGTGCAGTCAGCAAAATCATAGTGTTGAGTCGCAAAAATGATAGAGCAAGCCTTGCTGCAGCTAGCAGCTTTCATTTTTTTGGCCCATTCTTTCTGTCTTACGCTCGAAAAACTCTGGTTGATGATACATCGTACAAGTAAGCAGAGGTTTTACTAGGTGCTGCGTATCTGGCTTTTGCTAGTCCTTAATAACTGATCTGATTTTTAAACAAAAATACTGTTACAATACCATTAGTTTGGTAAAGCTCATGTCAACAGCTTCACCGAATAAGGGGGTGTCCCTGTCCCACAGGGTGTGGACAGTGTTTGTAATATACCCTGCAGTGGTTCTATTCCCTGCACGTGGTGGTTGGTGGCAGCGGAGTCTGTAATTTCCTCTGTTTGCTGGTTCGACCAAGACGACTTCCAAAATGAAGACGGGGAGAGCTTCTCAGAAGTCCTCCTAAAAACGGCTGTTCTCTCCAGAATTTGCTAACATTTCTCTTCTTTTGAGGGAAAGCAATTTTTTTCTCTAAATTCCATAAATAATAGATTTGCCTGTCTAACATGGCACTTAATGTTTGCTAAAATAGCAGTTACTTTTGTGAGGAAATGCAAAATTGAAAACACTCTGTGTTCCTGACCTCCGGAGCTGTTGCTGTGTCAGAACAGAACGGCCACGGCCAAGGGGCGTTCAGGCAGGGTTTGATGGGGAAGCATTTTCAGCGAGCTAAAGAGAATCAATGCATGCAAGATATTTTTTAAAAAGAAAACAAATGAAAAAGCCGCTTTAACTCTTGGGCAGAACAGCAGCGTTGACTGTTAAAGAACAACCTTCATTTTTTTTGACCAAGTTTCTATTTGCTTTATTTACTGGCACAACAAAAAATGGGCAAAGAAACCATAGAAAAATAACAACTTGGTGTATTGTCGTGTTATCTTGCTTGCTATGTAGAATAACTTGCTACTGGAGGGATGTTGTGAAAGAAAGATGCTATCTATTTGTGTTTACTTGTTCTGCGGGATTCCCCACAACAGGCAGTTTTCTAACAGCCTCTGGTTGATTTTCCCTTGCACGTTGCAGATAAAAGCGCCCACGGATACATCGAGGCCCATCCTTCGGTGAGTGTCGCGGTAACCTTGTGCTTTCACGCTGTTTGAGAGTTGTGGAGCTGTGAGCTTTGCCTTTGGTGACAGCGCCAGCCTTGTGGGCTGCAAGAAAGTACATTTTACTGTGTCTGCAGCGGCAGCGAAGCGATCGCTGCCTGCTTTCTGATCTTCTGTTTAAGAACCTCTAAACAGATGACAGCCCGGTTTTGCAGACAGAAGATGGATTGCTGTTCCTAGCCATAGTGGAATATATAATTCACAACAATATGCAATGCCGTCTAATTAGCCCATTCTAATTTAGTTTTAACAACTTAGAATCCAGTTCTATTAAATTGTATGATTTATCCTTAGTACAGCTGGATATGTAGCTGAATATAAATAAGGTTATAATTGATATGCAACTCAATGGAACCATTGGAAGAAAGTTCTAAATAATCATCCATTCTAACACTAGATTGCCATAGCAATCCCAGAGATACAGTCATGACATCCACATTAATATTGACCAGATTTATTAGTGTTAATGTTAGTGCATTAAATAGCAAATGACTGAATGGGGATTTGGCCTTTATTTTCAAGAGTTAAGCAACTTAATTTTAGGTTTGTGATTGCACAGCAGAGAGCGTGTGTAATTAAATGGAAATGATCTTTGAATATTCAGTTCAGATTTTCAATTGATGCTGCTTTATCTTTAATAAAACACTCTTTTAAAAGGAGATTTGGGGTTCACCGGAGCAGGGTAAGGCTTCCCGGGGGCTTCTCCAGTGGGCACGGACACTTGGGCAGGAGCTGCGGTGTTTTATTCTGGTGGATGCGGTGTTGAAACAGCCAAGGTGTCATCTGTCCAAAGCTACCGACTCCGAGGATGCTGGTTCAGTATTATAGTCCGGGGAAAACAACTCTCTGACAGGATCGAGCAGTCATTGGAATGACTTTAATTTCATTTCATTCCTTAATGGGAGTCTGGCATTAAATAATACGACATTGTGTATGTTCTAGCTGCACGTTTTTGTGCTGTCAAGCATGGAGCTCCGTGGGAAAAATAGTTATAAGAATCTGACATAACAGAAATGTGATTATTCTCTTCTTTATTTATCCCTTAATCATCTTCTCTCCCCATGTAAGCAAAGTGCTAGTGATGTATTGAAAGCTATACACCGATCTAATTAATGTGTGACCAAGTAACATCCGTCTGCCCATTAGGGCACCCCTTGCTTGACAGAGTTGGCTCTTACATGGGCGTTTAAAGTATCATTCCCTACTGTGTCCAGATCAGTGGCCTGTTTCACCATTTGCCTTTAAAAGCTGGGTGACGGGATAGGGTCTCCCAGAAAGTACAATATTCTGTGTGTGTGTGTGACAGCGTGTTCAAGCACAGGTGATGTAAAGCAGCAATACAGGCCTCTGTCAGTAAAACACAGGGGCGAAGGTTCGGTGTCCCCATTTCCTGCGGGCCGTCCCCTACTGGTGTTTGTACTGGACCAAACTGATGCCATTTTAAAGGTAACGCAAGTGAGATGAGGATATTTAGAACAGGGCCTTTGATTATCTTCAGTTCTCCAAGCGGCCTGTTGCCGTCAGCTGCAAAGTGGTTGGTGAACGCTTAACAAGGCACCTTCTCAGACTTCTGTTTCACCAGCAAATTTGTGACAATGTGATATAACCCCCTGCCTCTGAGCAGCAGCTGGGACTGGTGCAGGGGCGTTCAACTCACCTGCCTTTAAATATCTGCACTGTAGGCTTCAGTTTACATGTAGACAAGTGACCGGCCAGGCCTGTGTTTGGGTCTGCCCAAGGTTGGCCACACCATGGCCAGCAGGAGAAACAGGCCAACGGTGGAAAGATGGGTGTGTTAACTTCTGATTAGGTAAAGAGGAGGATGGTGCTGAAAAAGGAGCTGCTGAACAGGGGAATTCAGAGCTGCGGGGACAGGCGATGTGGTGACCGCACAGGTAAAACAGTCAAGAAACAGATAGACTTCCTCCCCAAACCCAAATTCTCAGCAAGACGACAAAGGAGGCTTAATGCTTGGAAGAGTATTAATTAACCTAGCCAGTAGACACCTGTTAGCTTAATTAACTGTTACCATTTCTGTAGACGCAATGCCAAAGCAATTAGCCAGCAACAAGATGTGATTTCTAGTGATATATTCAAGCATTACATTTTGTGAAATTAGACTTTGACTAAACATGGGGATGATTTAGTTGTTTTTGGCAAAAATGAAAAAGACAGAGATGAATTAACAAAGCAGCACGGTGATTTGTAACCTTTAAATTGTATTGTGCCGTGTGTAACTTAGAAGTGAGGCGTGTAGGACTGTGGGCATGGCTGGAATGGTTTCTGAAGTCTGAGCAGACTAAAGTTGTAATTATCAAACCTCCCACGTGCCAAAATGGTGACTGTCACTGTGCCACTGTCCACAGAGCACAAAAACAGCGTCAGAACCCCCACTAGCTCCCTCTGTTTCTGAAGAAGAGGATGAAGAAGATGAAGAAGAGGAAGATGACAATGAACCTCCGCCTGTTATCGCACCACGGCCTGAACATACGAAATCAGTAAGTCCCAGCTTTGGTTAGCGCTGTGTGTTCCTGATCAGATGGCACTTGTTCTTGGGTGAGGAGCCCAAGGGCTACAGTGCTACCACGACATAGTGCTTCACCCAAGCTGCTAACACCAGCAAAACCTGTTCTGAGCTTTCACATTTAGTCGTGAGTTTCCTGTGATTCCGATAGGGACTGTGAATTTATCGTAGTATCAGGTAAGAGGTAGCATCGTGTCTTTTAATGCTACCAGTGTAGCAGGAAAATGTTCCAGGATACACAGGAGAAACTATGCCCTGCAGGTACCTGATAATCTCCACAGACTATCTGAGTAGCTAAATGAACAGCTTAGACAGCATCCTTAACTTTTACATGGCTGAAGTTTGGTGAGAAGAATCCTACATAGTTGTGTCCACTCCTTAAAGCCTGAAATACTGATGAGGAGCCAATTCAGCGATCCTGATCAGAAAAGGGAAATGCTCCCTGCCTCTATTCAAGCAACTGCGTACCAACTAAAGAGTCATTTTGTTACCCGTGAAAACACGCAGGCATCAGGGAACAAGCCTTGGGGGCCCTGGATGGATCTATTTTTGTATCTGTGCAACACAGTAAATTCATTGTTTCAGTCATCTTTCAGAAAATCAATGAAAATTGGAAATGAAACGGGCTGTGGACTTGTGTAAACCTACCCTTTTATTTTTGCCTGTTCAGTTTTGAGAAGTGGACGGCAAACCCAAACATTCCAAGAGCCGTAGGTGTGGCAGACAGCATCTTCCTAAGGGTTTGCATTTGAAATAAGGTCTTTCTCATACAAAACCATTTCTTGTCACAGATCTACACGCGCTCCGTCATTGAACCCGCTGCTGCACCAGCACCAGCTAAAGAAGCCACCACTCCCCAGCCTGAAAACTCAAACACAAACACTTTGTACAGAAACACAGACCGGCAGCGAAAAAAATCCAAGATGACAGATGAGGAGATCCTAGAGAAACTGCGTACGTATCCTGCGTTTCTTGTCTGATAAAGCAACGCACTCTGTGCGTGTCTCGGGGTTATAGGTACCAAATGTTCATCCTCAGTTTGGTGTCACAAAGTCACTTATGACTCCCTACACAAACTGTTATTGTGCTTGGAGGACACGCGAGCACTCTGGGTGTTCCTCCTGCCTTCGAGGCAGCCCGGACTGCTGGGTTCGCCTGAGCTTCCTCCGACGCCGAAGGCAAAGCAGGGATTGTTTCTGCTTGAGCAGAAGACTGTGAGCTAGTGAATGACCTAGTGGCCAAATGGAACAGAATATTTGGGTTCCTAAATTCTCTTTGGACTCCTGACTGCTCAGCAGTCATTGGAGCCAAAATACTTTGCAGAAATCGGTTGACTTTTTGGTTTTATGTTTGGTGTTGGTTGGTGGTTTTTTACCAGCAGATAACTACAGCACTAAACTGGCAATAGGGCAACAAAGATGCTGAAGGGAGTGGAGCATCTCCCGTGTGAGGAAAGGCTGAGGGAGCTGGGGCTCTGGAGCTGGAGAAGAGGAGACTGAGGGGGGACTCATTCATGGTTATAAGTATGGAAAGGGTGAGTGTCAGGAGGATGGAGCCAGGCTCTTCTGGGTGACAACCAGTGATAGGACAAGGGGCAATGGGTACAAACTGGAACACAAAAGGTTCCACTTACATTTGAGAGAAACTTCTTCCTAGTGAGGGTGCCAGAGCCTGGCCCAGGCTGCCCAGGGAGGTTGTGGAGTCTCCTTCTCTGCAGACATTCAAACCCGCCTGGACACCTTCCTGTGGAACCTCAGCTGGGTGTTCCTGCTCCAGGGGGGATTGCAGTGGGTGAGCTTTCCAGGTCCCTTCCCATCCCTGACACTCTGGGATTCTGTAAACTCTCCTCCCTGAGATATTCTGCTGGTGTCATTTTTATGATTGTTGTTACTACATCTACCAATGTATCAGAGTTTGTTTTTATAAGAATTTTATATTTTTGTCAGAGAGAACTCCTTTGAAAAAAGCATCAGTTGATGCCTTGGATAGTGAAGGAGACATGTTTTCAATGTGCACTAAAAGAAAAAGAAACTTTAAAAACAATCCATATTTTCTGCTTGTAAAGATGTATCAAAGAGACACATCTGGGTGGCCTGATCAGTAAAACTGCACTGCACGCATTTCTTGGGTGCCAGGCTCCAGCACACTCACTGTGTTCCTCAGATACACGGCACTTTGTCATAGCTAATTCCCAGCCAGTTAATACTGTTAGAACCCAAACCCTTGTACCCAAGCCCCTGCGCAGATCATACTCTAGGAAAACGCATCAAGCCCTTCATGACTCTGCAGTACAACCAATTTAATCTGCCTCTTGCACGTAATAGCTGCCAGCACGATGTTCTCAGATAATAAATTGTTGGGTTTGTAACATGGCCCAGTTTGTCTCTACCATTAACTCTGAGGACAAAAAATGGATTCGTCTGCATCTCCTTGTGTTTGATCTCAAAGCCCATAAGGTTCTGCCTTTATGGGGGCAGTTGCTTGTAAAGGGACACAGTCTGGTTGTGGCTTCTTCACAGTGGTGGTCGATGCTCGTTCTTGTGCTGGACCAATGCTTTTGTCGTGGCTGCTGTGACCGCAGGGACTGGCGCCTTCCTTGGCTCTGAGATTTCGGCTGCTCATGGAGAGTTTCCCGCACCCTTAGCGAGCTGACAGCACTAGGGTGTATCCAAGGGATAGGGTGTGTCCAAGGGATAACTTTGGTGCATGTAGCTGAGGGCACAAGGAAGGAAATTCCAGAGCAGATAAGTTACCTGCAAGTATGTTGGCTCATAAAGGGAGGAATGACAGCTTCTTCAGCTGCGGCTGAATGTTTGAGGCAGCCTGGGATCCATAGGTGCCCTGCAAACATCAGCCTGAGTATGTGGATCATTTGTTCAGCCTTCTGTGTGTGCCACATTAGGAGCTCTTGATTTATTGTGGGTTATACCTTTGAAATGTTACATGCTTCCATGCTTTTCCTTTCTTAAGAATTTGATACTAAATGAGCAAGGTCTGAAGATCTGCCTTGGGCAAATGGTGATGTGGGCAATGAAAATCTTTTTGTGCTTTCACAAAGCTATCTGAAAATGGGGGTGATGCTTTTTTGTTGTAGGCCGGGGCTCATTCTATTTAAGCATGTTGTGGTGGTGAGGTTGGTTTTTCTTTTGCTTTGGTTTTTAGCTCATATGACTTCTCCACCTTGCCTAATTCCCCCACAATTGATTTTATACTTTTAGGAAGATGTCCCCTGCCCCCTTTTATCTTAAATTGCTTTCATAATCCTTTTCTGCTTGAAATAACTTGGTCTTTTTAGAGCCACTTTCATTACAAGTTTTGCTGGGGAGTAAAGCCTTTAATACCGAGATAAGATCAAATCAATTCTGTCTGTAATGAAGTCATGAATATGTTCCACTGTAATTATAAAACAGAAGTGGCCCAATTCTGCTTCCTTATCCACTTAATTTAGGACTCGATAAAGGAAAGTGCTTAAAGACATCAAAATAGCTGCTCTGTTTATCTTCTGTCCAGAGAAGGGAGTGCTTCTCTGAACCGGAGCCACGTACTGGTCACTTAGCTGATTTCAGTGCTGTCATATTTGATGTGCATTGGCTTAAGCGCAGGAGACCAGCCACAAGCAGTTAACTTGTGAAAGCAGCTACTCAAGTTTTGAGGAAAAACTCCAGAAATCTGAACTGCAAAACCAGTGGCAAGTTTGGAAAATTCTTTTCCAAAACCTTAGTTCTGCAGCCTTTTTCTTTATTCTTTTCTAACGTGAAGTCCCGTGAACTTTAGGTATCTGTCCTGATGGATACGCGGTTCCATCAGCTCCCTTCAGATAGCACCAGGCCACACACCAGCACCACGGGCTTTGTCCCGTTGTCCAGCCACGTTTGGTTTTGTGTCGTGGGGATCCCTGTCCAGAGGAATGGCCTGGGTGGGGGGTGTTCGATACGGCTCACGGTGAATGGCACATCACCTGGTTTTGTTTGGGATGCACAGGTGAACAAATAAATATGTGCGTGTAGTTGTGATCCAGCAATATTGACAGATCATTCAAACAAAATATGCTGTGAAACATTTGAAGTCTTCCCTCCTGAACTAATCAAAGAATAACAATAATAACACTTTTAATACTTTTTAAATGCTTTTTTCTCTCTTTTGACTGCCCAGGGCAGTGGTGGAGTCACCGTCCCTGGAGGGGTTTAAAAGGCGTTTAGTCGAGGTTCTTAGGGACATGGTTTAGTGCTGGAGTTGGTCAGGTTATGGTTGGACTCGATGATCCTGAGCGTCTCTTCCAACTGAAATGATTCTGTGATTCTGTTCTATGATTCTAAAGTATTTCAGTGATATATGTTCCAAGTTAAATCATTAGAAGTTATTTGCATTGAGACACCGCCTTAGACTTGTTTGTATTTTATCTAGGAAACCACCAGACCAGAAAAAATACTTTTTTTTTTTAATTATTCCTTCAGATTTTTTAAATGTCTCAGATTTTAGCTTTTTGATTCAACACAAACACAGTATCCTAATTACTGCTTTTCATTCCTTGCCGTTCAGACTGCCCACACCTCCGAGTGGGCGAGAAGCGTTGAACAGCACGTGTTTGCATTTTAGATTTCAGTGGCACACGAACTGCCGGGTGCTGCAGGACCCAGTGTGTCCCGTGCCCGGTGCCAGTGCCACAGGACCCAGCGTGTCCCGTGTCCCGGTGCTGCAGGACCCAGTGTGTCCGTGTCCCGGTGCTGCAGGACCCAGTGTGTCCGTGTCCCGGTGCTGCAGGACCCAGTGTGTCCGTGTCCCGTGTCCCGGTGCTGCAGGACCCAGTGTGTCCGTGTCCCGTGTCCCGGTGCTGCAGGACCCAGTGTGTCCCGTGCCCGGTGCCAGTGCCACAGGACCCAGCGTGTCCCGTGTCCCGGTGCTGCAGGACCCAGTGTGTCCTGTGCCCGATGCCAGTGCCACAGGACCCAGCGTGTCCCGTGTCCCGGTGCTGCAGGACCCAGTGTGTCCCGTGCCCGGTGCCAGTGCCACAGGACCCAGCGTGTCCCGTGTCCCGGTGCTGCAGGACCCAGTGTGTCCGTGTCCCGTGTCCCGGTGCTGCAGGACCCAGTGTGTCCCGTGCCCGGTGCCAGTGCCACAGGACCCAGTGTGTCCCGTGTCCCGGTGCTGCAGGACCCAGTGTGTCCGTGTCCCGTGTCCCGGTGCTGCAGGACCCAGTGTGTCCCGTGCCCGGTGCCAGTGCCACAGGACCCAGCGTGTCCCGTGTCCTGGTGCTGCAGGACCCAGTGTGTCCTGTGCCCGGTGCCAGTGCCACAGGACCCAGTGTGTCCCGTGTCCCGGTGCTGCAGGACCCAGTGTGTCCTGTGCTCGGTGCCACAGGACCCAGCGTGTCCCGTGTCCCAGTGCTGCAGGACCCAGCGTGTCCCGTGTCCCAGTGCTGCAGGACCCAGTGTGTCCTGTGCCCGGTGCTGCAGGACCCGGCGTGTCCCGTGTCCCAGTACTGGTGCTGCAGGACCCAGCGTGTCCCATTCCCGGTGCTGCAGGACCCAGCGTGTCCTGTGCCTGGTGCTGCTGCACCCGGCATGTCCCATGCCCAGTGCCGGTGCTGCTGTACCCAGCATGTCCCGTTCCCGGTGCTGCAGTACCCGGTGTGTCCCGTGCCTGGTCCCGCAGGACCCAGCGTGTCCCGTTCCCGGTGCTGCCTCCCGCTGCTGTGGTGCGGAGCTGCCGGAAGGCGGCAGCACCCGGCTGGCCTGGATCCCGAATTGCCCACGGAAGCATCAGCGTCTGGTTTGTGCCGCTGTCTGTGCAGCGGCGGCTGGGGAATGTTGCTGTGCTGCTTGTCCACCACGGCCGCGCTTTGTTGTGAAAACCAGCACGTGTTGAGAGCCCAAGCCAAATGCTCGTTGCTGATCTGAGTCGGGTTAAAGACAAGCGGTGTGGTTCTTAAAAAGGGAATAAGCAAGGTCGTCTTCAGAACTTAGCCTGGTGATAAATTATGTTCATGATTCTCAAAGCACCTTAATTATTGATTATAAATGAGATGCTGGTCTTTACAAACATACAGACATTCTTTTGTCAAACTGCGTAAAGGTCGAGAAGATCCCCTCCTGGGAACACTTTGCAATACTCTTCCTGTTCTGAAAATCAGACTTGTTCATAAAAATTAATTCCAAAACCCAAGGTGTACTTAATCTTCATAAATATTAAAACTTCTGTTGAATCACACAGAGTATTTAGTCCTAAGAAAATAAGGCTCTGTTGTTTCAGCTCTCATTAATGTTTATAGACAACAAACTCTTGCACGGGTTCCTGTTCTTTTCTGATGTTGCCTCCTGTGCACGTTTCTCCGTGCTCTTCATTTCCTCTCGAGGTAACTCTGCAAAGGACTGTGTAGAAAATCAAGTCTTCCGGAGGCCACCTGTGCTCTGGAGCTGCTGTGTAGTTGTTGTTACCCTGAGTACACGCAGCTCACAGCCTCAGCGGGGCTGTGTTTCTCACCTGCTGGAAGCTGGCGTCTCCGTTTTTAACTGAACAGCTTTAATCTTATTGATTTCAGGGAGCATTGTGAGCGTGGGAGATCCTAAGAAGAAATACACTCGATTTGAAAAGATTGGCCAAGGGTAAGTCCAGTCACAGCTGCTTATACAAAAACGTGGGCCGGGTATTGTGCTGGTGTAATATCAAGTGTGAGGTTGGGCAAGTTACAAACACGTTCAGACACTGGAGTTAGATTCTCCTGTGTCTCAGTACCGATCAGGATTTGTCACCTGAAGCATCGTCAAAGACCCCTTGGTGCTGGCAACGGTTTAACTGCCGCAGGGAGCGGGACCTGGGAGATCTGCCTGTTTGCTTATTTTCTTAGGAGAAATCATGTTTGTATGTCTCAAAATAACATGGCCACGCTAAAGAAAAGAGGAAAAACTTAATTGCCTGAAAGAGCAACTTCCCACCTGACAGTTGTCAGATAAACAACAGTTCTCAATAACATTTTTTTCAAATATTGTGCTTAATAACTATTCAGTAATCAGGATTATATCCACATAGTTTAGAAACTGAATCCAGAATTTAAATAGTAAGCTCCCTTTTCTAGCGGAGGAAGTGAAAACCAAGTTCTGTAATAAACACAGCGTCAATGCACAAACTACACGATGAGAAAATGCATCGTCCCCCTGATGGCCTGTGGCCCCTTGTGGGTCCTGCAGGTTTGAGGAGTTCACTGAAAGTTACCAACCAAGCTATTATTTTCTGAAACCCAGTTTTGCTTGCTTAAATAGGATTGATTTGAAACACTTCCAGTGTGAGAGGCAAGAGCAAAAGAAATCGCATCCAAATTACAAATCTGAGTTCCATGTTAAGTACGGACAGGCTCCCTGCTTGGCGAAGGTTTCCTTGGCTGGGCAGTAACTCCAGTGCCATTTGTGCAACCCCAGGGTCACGCTGCTGTCAGTGTGTGACAGGAGCTGGTTACTGACATCAGTTTTCTGCCTTAACTCGTGAAGAGGTTTGAATTCAGGGCAGCATGTTGGTGAGCTAGAACTGATCATCCTGCAGAAAGCTCGGCACGCTCGCGCTCTTTCTCTGGCTGGCTCTATCACAGATATATCTTGTTTGGTAGAGCATTTGTGGGAAGGTGTTTCTGCCCCATTCATTGTGTAAAAACCACTTTCTCAGGTTCCAGCTTGCTTTCTACCCCAAGGTTTGGTTCTTACTGCCATTTATAAAGTGCCAGTGGACACTTAGAGCTGTGCCAGTCTCTCAGAAGACGTCAGCTAAGAAGTGAATGTCAGAATAAACAGATTCTTGCTGTCACCTGGAGGGTCTGACCATCACCCTCACAATCTTTTATTTTGACAGTTCTAGTAGCGAGCTTGTGCAAAGGTGCCTCAGCAACTGATGGAAAGACAAGAGGCTAATATCTGGACTATAAGGGTATCTGGATTGATTTTCTCCAGCTTTTAGTCCAGCCTGCAGACTGCAGGCCCTTCTCACAGAGGAGAGGGTGCCTGCCATGACCATGACTGTTGCGCCACAGGTCGATTTACAGTGATGGGGAAGGATCCTAAGGGAGAAGTTCATCACATAGGCTATTGAAGAGGATGATGAGGAGGAAGCGGGGTGCTGCATGGCCGGTTAGCGGGTCTGTGTGCACACGTGCTTAGTTGGTGCTGCCGCTTCCTGAGCTGCCCCGTTCTGCAGCGATCTGGGTACAGTTGTGCCAAAGCACTGGTAGTGTTGCAGTGAGTAGTTTTTCAGTAGCTGCTACAATGGCCAGGGTGATGGTTTTGCAGCTGCTTTGCAGGGAACGGTGGTCAGGAGGCCTGTGCTGAGGAGCCTTCAGTGCTGAGTCTCTGCTTTGTCATCTGTCGCCAGTTGGGGACTGAAAATGCTGCTGACGCTGGAGGAAACTTAGTTAACTCGTGCTTGAAAATGGCGCTGTGTTTGCTCAAGCAGTGTTAGCTCTTGCTAGAAAGAGAAATTAGTGCAGAGCCATGAGCAGCCTGGGTTCAGGCTGGTTTTTAAACTTGTACTGCACTGCATGGCAGTGACACAGATGTCACTGTGGGCCCTGGTACCTGTCTAACTGCATTAAAACCGAGGTATTACAGAAGCGTTTAAAAGCTCGATACAGATCAGAAATTGTAGTTGCTTAGAAGTTCATAATGCAGAATCGCTGAGCCCTCGCAATTTATTCACAGCTTTACTTAAATTACTCACCTTTATCTAAACTCCTCACAGATGGCCTGGAGCATATCACAAGCATCTTAATTTAAATAGCTGTTTTTAAATAAACGCTGACAGGACTTTGCTCAGGAGGTACAGCACCGTATTAGCGAGTCTGAATAACTGGTGTTGGCTTTTTCTGAGAACAAATTGGATTAATCTCGACAATTAGTCATAGGGAAATGCATTTGCATTTATATTAAAAGAAAACATAGCGTGCCCAATGAGGACATTGTTCTCAACACAGACATACAGTCTCTGGCGCCTGTTGAATTAAAATGCTTCAGAAATATTTCAGCCTGCAGGTAAACAAACAAGCAGGGGGATCATGTGTAAATGGGGAAACTGATTTTGGGCATGTTCAGCCAGTGGGACACTTGCCTGATGGGTGTTCCCGCTTCTCAGCACCCCTGCCCTGCTCTCCTTGCCTCACTGCCCATGCAGACATCGATGGCAACGTCAGCCTGTGGCTCAGCTCACAAACAAGCCCCAGTAGGGTTTACAAGCTCACAGTCACTTTTAACCCCAAAGGGATTTCCTCTGCTCGTGGCCTTTTCATCGCTTCACATCGTGATGGGGAAGAACCTCTTGCAAGCAGCGGCAGATGGCAAACAGCCCCACGCTGTCGCTCTGCAGGTGGCTCCACAGCACAACCCGTGTGCCACAGAAACAAAACCTGGACACCGCGAGGAGTCCTTCACGTGGCTGCTGCACCTGACAGAAGCACCTGCTGACAGCTCTTGACACACAGAGCAGCTGTCTGAGGAGCCTCTGTTTTGAGCAGTTCTCCATTTTTGTGTGAGACTCCATATGGCTTAACCTGCTCCAGCTGTGACCCTGCGGGAGGGCTGGGTAACAGCTTCTGTGCATGCTGGAGATCCCGTGTCTGGATCCTTGCCTCAAATGGCTCCCGTGTGGTCAGGGTTCTCAGAATGACTGCATGGTGTTGCCCAAATTTTGCAGATAGATTCAAATAAGAAGTCTGAGAAGGCACAACTAGACCGTGTGTTACATTCCCTGGAAAAAAAACACCACAAACACGCCACCCACCAACAAAGCAAGACTGGAGAAAATGGAAAAAGAATTAAATATCATATTTTCTAGGTGTTGTAGATACCTCTCCCTCAGGTTTTGAATGACAGCAATTTAGAATGTACGTTTGAGACTTGCACCAGCCCGTGTTCTTCATGTTGGACATAAGTTGTATCTGGGATACCCTACGTGGTGGAGGGCTGGTGGGTCCGCGCTGTGCACTGCTGGCCGTGGGCGAGCAAAGGTGTGCTACAGGCACTGAAGGCAACAGAGGTCTGTCCGAGCTTGCTTTCACTCACAGGGACCAAACCCTTCTCATTTCTTCACTGCTATTTCATTTCTAGGGCATCGGGAACTGTTTATACAGCGATCGACATCGCCACAGGACAAGAGGTAAGCGTCAGCAGTGCAGGTGTTCAGTGCTGTCCCCTCCGGTGCACACTGGATAGGGCTTGTGGGATCTTCACAGCAAAGGCTGTTCCTCCGAAGCACAGATGAGTGTCAGCCTGCAAATGACATCTCCTAAGGCTGTTCCTCCTCAGCGCAGACTGTGTCAGCTGGCAGAATACATCGTGTGCTGTGTTCAGCTTTGCAGTGCAAGCTCAGTGCCCCAGCAGCTGAACGCTGCTTTCCAGCACCCATTACACTGAGGTGCTGAATGATGTCTGAAGAGGTGCCTTTGAATTCCGGGGACCAGCTCCTGGTCCCCTTGGACTCAGTAAGAGCCTCGGTGCTCTCTGTGCTTGGGCTGATGCTTCACCCGTAGCTTTTAAGGCCAGTTTGAAGATAATTGCTTTTTTACTTTGTCTTCGGAGCAGGTCAGTGCTTTCCACAGTGGTGTTGGTCCCAGCCTGGTACCACGTTACATTGTCCCTGAATGGGCATTTTAATGGAGAGAAATCTGTAAAGAAATCCCAGAAAGCTTTTGGGCCTGATACAAACTGAATTTTTTATTGCCAGTGTAAATGTGTTACTTTGGAATTGGTTGCTTTATCTCTGTTCCCCGGTGTGAATGAAGTTGTGCTATTACAGAGAATGTCGGTCTATATTTACAATTTACCTCTGTACATTTACAGCATAAAATTTGCCTGTGGACGTGGCCATAGATCAATTAGCAATAGCAATAGAAATTGTAGAATCCAAAGATCTGTCCTCACGAGAGGCCTTGGGAGAACCCTGGGGCGGTCGCAGATTCCCCTACTGCTGTGAGAAATAAATGGCTTCATTAAGTTGCTTAATTTTGGGCAGGCTTTTCCTTATTAACAACTAGAAAGAACGCAAGGAGGGAAGCGATATCTTTCAGACAAGGGCACACTTAACTCTGTCTTAATTACTCAATATATTGATGCATCCACTCACCGATGAGTCCCAATTTATCTCGATCGCAGGTAATACTGTTTAGTGTTTTTTCCATCATGCGTTTCATCTTCAAATTTGATGCGAGAGCACAGTAAGGAGAGATCATGGTTAGGATGCAGGGGTTTTTCAGTCGCATTGGAGCTGTTTGCCACACACGCTCCAAAAGAGCAGACATGGATCCGGAGCAATATTTTTTTTTTAACCCAGAAAATACTTGCTAAACTGTGTTAAAAATGCTGTTTGGAGTGGCAGATAAAAAATCAAGAATTTAGGAATTGCTAGGATTGTATTTTTTTTGTGTAGCCTTAATGATCTTTTTAATATGGCATTTTATACGTAACATACATATGTGTTTTGGGTTATGCAGTCGAGTCAAGATTAACAGCAGTTGCTGAAATAATGATCAAAAATATAATTGCTTAAGTATTACCAGCTGGTTTTATATATTTTCACGGTAAAAAAAAATCACTTCCCGCTTTCAAAATATGCATTAATAATGATAGTGGTGATAAACTACGGCCATTTGAGAAGAATGTGGGTCCAGAGAGTGGTGTTGGAAATTTGTGGCTGATAGTTTAAAACCGTTGTTACAGATTTTACAAGGCAAAATATACATGGCCGTGTGTCCTGTAACTGGTACCCAAGCCAGCAGAGAAATGGGGTGTTGTAATGTCACTTACTGAGGTATTATGTCCCGTAACGAGAAGCCTGGCACAGCTCTGCTGCATCAGTCCAGAAACACACTCCGTGTCCATTTGTGCGACAGACCCCTCGAGTTCATGACTTTCTATGTCATTTTAGGTGGCCATAAAGCAAATGAATCTCCAACAACAGCCCAAAAAAGAACTAATTATTAATGAAATCCTGGTCATGAGGGAAAATAAGAACCCAAATATTGTGAACTATTTAGACAGGTAAGTAGTTCTGGTATTCTCACGTGAATGTTCAGTTACGCACTGCAAGCCAAAGATTAAAGGAACACTTTGGTCATTGGCAGAAAATCGACCTTTTAATTATCTTCTCCTATACAATCTATGGGAGGAGAATGCATTTTGTCTGCACTAACCTTTTCTGGCATATCCAGTCTGAGGACCGTTCTCAAAAGCCTCTATCAGCTGTATCTTACTAAAAACAGCCTGTAAGTTCACCACCTCCCTGTTGTTCTGTCGTGGTTTTTTAAGTTGATCGTATTTTCTGTGTCTTACGATAAATACTGATAAATCATCATAGAAACTATTTCCTTTTGGCTGTTCCCACTATTTTCCATTGCTGTGGATGCCAGGAAGACGAGGCTCTTATCTCCTGAAACTTGTCATTTGCCAGTTTTAAATCATTTTTCCTATTCCTGAATGTATTTTATGTAAGGTTTTTCGAACTCTTGACCAGTGTCTGTCCCCGGTGGTACCCACCCTCCTACCACAGACAGCTATGGAAGTTCTGTCGCCTTGTTCCTGGAGTTAATCATGGAATTTATGCGTTAAGATGGTGAAGCAGATGACGTGATACATCCTGCTTCAAGATTTATCTTTGCCATGACTAAACTGCATTTTTCACTTGCCTGCCATCTAAGACATCTCGTTTAGACCGCAGATTCCAAGTTCTATATAGCTTGGAAGGAGTGTCTATTGTTATTCTGTCTTGGTTTAAAACCAGCTTGGAAACAAAAATGAGCTGCAGCCTTTTTCATAAGGCAGTTTAGCTCTGCGCGCTCATCTCAGTGCCGCTGTTTTCCAGCTACCTGGTCGGCGACGAGCTCTGGGTGGTCATGGAATACCTGGCTGGAGGCTCCTTGACCGACGTGGTTACCGAGACGTGCATGGACGAAGGGCAGATCGCAGCTGTCTGTCGGGAGGTGAGGAATCCCGCCCGCGCTGCCCTTGGCTTGGGCGGGCTGGGACTTCCAAACGAGTGGAGGGAATAGGAGGGATTTCGTGTTGCTTTTATAACGTGGAAAAGAAAGAGCGTCCAAAGTGAACTGTCTGCAAGTATCACTGCGATTAGTATACCCTGTTATTATATACTCTTATTGTACTATCTCTCTTTCTTTTTTAGTTTTACTATTCTAAACTTGCCCGGAGCACAGCTGTACTGCATTCCTGCCTGTGAAAGCAAGCACGCTGGTGGCAGAATTCTAAAATGATAGCAAGGAAAAATAGACTCACTTATCAGAGTCTACAGCTTAAAAGGATAGCATTCCACCCCAAATGGTGTTTGCTTCTGAAAAATAATATGCTATTTCCAAATCTGCTGTAGAGCCTAACGATAAAACCTTAGTCACACAACCTCCCACCCAAACGTGATCCACTCCATACCGAAGGAAGGCCCTAAGGAGTTTTTAGCCAAGAGTGGTTTGCTGTGCGGTGTTCAGGGCAGCAGGAGCCGCTCTGCCTGTGCTTTCAGGGCATGGTCTGTGGAATAATTGACATTTTTCTTTCAAAAGCTAATATGCCTTCATTTAGAAAGTTATTACTCTAATAGTGTTGAAGCAGCAAGCTATTCCTCTTGACAGCACAATATTCTGCTATTACTCACAATTCATCTAGAAATTAAATCTTTTAGAGCCATTTCCTTTCTTGTGTGATGAAATCGGGTCGTTAATTTTTACCCTCGTGTTTCTTTATCTGTCAGTGCCTGCAAGCACTGGATTTCCTTCATTCAAACCAAGTGATTCACAGAGACATTAAAAGCGACAACATTCTTCTCGGAATGGATGGATCTGTCAAATTGAGTAGGTATTCCTGGGCAGGGTGCGGCTTTGGTTTGTGTGCGTCCCTTGTAGATAGGGGGAGGCAAGTGAATAAAGGGAATAAAAGCCACTGCATGAAACTTGAGGGGTTTTTAAAGGTCCAATTCAGTGTTTCTTGGCTACAGCACTGAGAAAACACAGCATGGACACCTGTCCAGACAGGTTCAACAATGCATCCTCAGGCATGTATAGTGGGGATTTCTTTTGGTTGGCTCCATAATCCAAGCTGGAGTTAACAATACTTATTTTTCTCCTCAGCTGATTTTGGGTTCTGTGCTCAGATCACCCCTGAGCAGAGTAAACGGAGCACAATGGTCGGGACTCCTTACTGGATGGCACCAGAAGTGGTGACAAGAAAAGCGTACGGCCCCAAAGTGGACATCTGGTCCCTTGGGATCATGGCAATAGAAATGGTGGAAGGAGAACCTCCGTACCTTAATGAAAATCCTCTCAGGGTAAGGGGCGAATGAAATCGGGTACTGCTGTCTTCCTGATCTGTCCCGTGTTTTCTCTCCTGTGAAACAAAATCACATCAGGTTGAATGAGTTCCACCAAGGCCCACTTCTAAACATGCTACTGGTGCCTATTGGTGTATTCTGTAGCTTTGGTCTGTCAGTGGGAGAACCTCGAAAGAGAAGAGACGTGGAGCCAGGTCAGAAATGTGCCAGTTTTGCCTCCCACCTTGTTTGAAGTGTTCGGTCTGTTTCTTTGAACTCTTTGACCTGGATCTCTGGATGACAAGAAATTTTTCAGTGGCGAGTTTCTCCAGCTAATTTAAATACATAAATAAATTATAAGGGCATTAAAGGATCATTAATCATAGAGTTAACAGCATTTGTTGCTTTCCACATGTAGTGCAAACGCATCCCATGTTGTCCAGGTTCGTTCTGACCTGTGCAGAACTCAGAGGAATGAACCATTTTCCAGCCACGGATGTTTCTGACTGTGTTTGCTTTCTCTCACTGTCATTTCCCTCCATCAGGCTTGTGCCTCGGGCCTGAGCGACAAACACGGGTGTGATAAATATCCTTTGAAATGCAGGCCGGACCTCCCCAGTTTCAACTTAAACCTTAAGCATTTCTGTTTGCTTTCTCATTTATTAAGCAGGGCACATCAATTTTCCTCAAAACTGTAGCATATTTTCCAAACGCTGTGGATGTTCTACCGTTTCAGGCTTGTAAATCATCTGTATGTTGTTCCGTCATGTCTGGGTGGCCTGGATAACTTTAGGATATCGTTTTCACAGACTGCAGCTATAGTTGTATGCTGGATCCTTTCTTGTTTCTTGGCATGTTAAACAAATTAACAAGCTTATTGCCCCTTTGCAGCTACTGCAAACACCCATTTCCTTTGTACAGCGGTTGTTTTGCTTTGCCAGCTGTGTCATAGGAAACCAAAAGATAAATAATGGGTACTTGAGCTTCCCATAGACCTTTTTCTGTTGTAAAATATTGGAAAGGTGCAGTACTGAGCTCAAGATGACTCTTCCTCATGATTCATCCTCTGTGAGGAGATAAACAACTCAAAGAGCTCTGTTTGTCCTGGCACTCGTGTTCCACCGTCAGCTGAATGCAGCTGGGACAAAGCTTCAAGGTTGCCATCGGTGTCCAACGCCTTTACTGTGGGAGATGGGACATCCCCTGGGTAGCGCCATTCTAACAGGTGGCTGTGGTCACCTCCCGATGGGCAGGAGAGGGCTGAAAAGTAAAGAAACGTTATTGTTTTTAATCTGGAACAGTTCATTTACCTCTTTAGGCTTGGAAATTTGTGTATAAGAGGATAATCCCGAAGTCGGTTTGGCCATGGTCAGTTTAAATGCCAGAAGCACAGAGATGCTGTTATCATGGCAGACACTTTCATGGAAGACTCCTAGGCGATTTATATTATTATTACTGTATATATTAGACATATTCTGCAAATTGAAGTTTGAATTGTTCAAAACGTTCACCTTAGGTTTCTAAAGAACATCTTGCAAAAGCAGAATAGACTGATTTCTGTAGCTTCTCAGCACGTTAGACCTGGGTTACAAGTGAACCATGTTGGATAATGCTCACCCTGTGTTTCACAAAATGACTTGGTAATTCCTTGGCCTGAGGAATAGCAGCAAGACTTGCTAAGGTACATGAACTGCTGCAGCTGCTCCAGCTCTGTCTGTGAAGATGACCCTGCAAAGGCAATTTCTTAGGTGGGGGCATCATTAATGTATTATTTGAGTATCAACATTAGCGTGGGGTTACCATAGGGATAGAATTACTCATTTTTCTAATTAGACCATTAAAAGTTTTTCCTTTACCACATGAGTGAAGCTGATCTGGAATTTGGAGGCTGCTGCAAGTCGTAGTTGCAGGTGGCTCCTGATTGCCCAGTTACGCATTTTCTTCACAGTGTTTGTTCCTGCAGTTTGTGTGTCTGTTGAAAATGAGGTTCCAGATGTTTCTGTTTCTTTATCCAAGGAATAAGCTGATAATTTCTTTTTTTTCCCACCTGGTTACCATTTTTGTCAAGAACAGAGCAAAAAATACGGCTACCTTTGCTGCATGGAGGCTGTGCTTGAGGGACCAGTGAGCACTGCAGAGATTCATTTTATGTAATAATCCTTTGAAATAATACAGTTAGACCAAATTCACTCTTTAAAATAGCCTGTAAAGCTAGTGTCAATCCTTGGAGAGGCAAAATGTGCTTTTGCTGATGCTGTTCATACTAACTAGGTCAGCCAATGAAATGAGCTGTCAAGGCAGGATCATTTTGATGTTGGAATAGCTATGGCTGCATCAGGATTTGTTTTGTTGGTATAGAAGAATCATCTCTAACCCTCTGCCAGGAAGAAACTGCCACTGGAGACTGGACCTGAGAAAACGGGGTCTGCGTGAGCAGCTACGGGTGTGCAAGAAACAGGCAGAGTGTCGTGTTTCCTGTTTCTCTAGGCGCTGTATCTGATCGCTACGAATGGGACACCGGAACTGCAGAACCCCGAGCGACTCTCCGCCGTGTTCCGCGACTTCCTGAACTGCTGCCTGGAGATGGACGTGGACAGGCGAGGCTCTGCCAAGGAGCTTCTGCAGGTAAAATGTGAAGTGGTTGCGAGTCAGACAGCTGTGATGGTTTCCTCATCAGCCAGCTCGAAGGCGTCCAGTGGAACCCCCTCATATTAGTCTCTAGTCTTGGTGCTTTTCAAATGGAATCACAGTAGAATCACAGAATGGTTTGGGTTGGAGGGGCCTTCCCAGCTCCCCCAGTGCCCCCCCTGCCATGAGCAGGGACATCTTCACCAGCTCAGGTTGCTCAGAGCCCCATCCAGCCTGGCCTGGGATGTCTCCAGGGATGGTTCATTCACCACCTCTCTGGCCAACCTGGGCCAGGCTCCCATCACCCTCAGGGCAACAATTTCTTCCTCATGTCCAGCCTGAATCTCCCTCCTTTAGTCTTAAAACCATCACCCCTTGTCCTGTCACAACAGGCCCTGCTGAAAAGCCAGTCCCCATCTTTCTTATCAGCCCCTTTTAAGCACTGAAAGGCCACGATAAGGTCTCCCTGGAGCTTTGCTTCTCCAGACTGAACAGCTCAACTCTCAGCACGTCCTCCTGTGCTCCCAGTTCCCATCCCAAGGCCCTGAAGTCTCTTTTGATCCCCCTTGGATTACGAGTTCTAACTTACTCATCCCCCGCACGGGAGAGCAGTCATAGGCAGCAGCCTGAGGGCTGTACCAGGCTGGCACGTTTCCTGGTGATGTCCTTACCCCAGGCCCCAGGGAGGCAGGAGACATCCCTAAGAGAGGGGTCTGTCTGGCATACTGGACCCTCTGTTCACCTCAGAATGGAGTCACCTACAACTATAACCATTCTTGTCTTCCCTGTGGAGGTGGTTGTGATACAGGGGGTGGGCCTTTCTGATCCTGTCAACACCTCTGGTGTAGATGGACCTTCATCTTCCTCATCCATTGACCAGCTTTCCACATCCAGAGCCTCACACCTGTTGTACAGAGGCACCTGGGCAGGGTGGGGTCTCACCTGCTGCCCTGAGTGTGGACTTGCCTGCATTCACCCCTTTCCCTGAGCTACTGTTTTCATTCTGGTGGGAAGAGGATACAAGATCCCCTCGATCTTGTTTTTTACTGGTGCTGTTGGTGTCTCGGGCAGAGCATGGTCCCACCAATCCACCCCATCAGACTCCCTCATGATTCTTGACCTTTCTGCCTCTTCTCTCAGCTCTACCACCAGGCTGAGAGATCGTGCCCCTGGTCACACCGCACGCAGATGCTCCTCCTGCCTTCCCGCACCAGGGACGGCTCTGGCACCAAGGGCTGGGTGGCCCAGGATTCCCTGGGTGCTGGGTGGCCCAGGATTCCGTGGGTGCTGGGTGGCCGCAGGATTCCGTGGCAGCTCTGTCTGGGTTGCCGCGTCCTTCCCGGCAAGTGCAGAGGACAAACCCTTGCAGCGGGTGGATGCCACAGTCGGGCTCCTTCTGGGAGGGTGATGCCCACCAGCCGAGCTCATCTCTAGGGCTGGCAGAGCTGCGTGCCCTTCCTGCACAAACCGCTGTGCTGGCTGCTGTGTCCCGCTCTGTTCACACGTTCCTGGTAACCCGAGGAATGAATACTGCTTGAACCCGTGAGTAACTGCGTTTGAAAAAATAACGGTTCATGTCTTTTTATTTCCTTTGGGCAGCATCCATTTTTAAAATTAGCCAAGCCGCTCTCCAGCCTGACTCCTCTGATCATTGCAGCAAAGGAAGCGATTAAGAACAGCAGCCGCTAGCGCTTCAGGCCGTTTTCTCCCACGCCAGCTCAGAGCGGGACTGAGAACAAAAACTCTGTAAAACCTCAACTCTTGTGCTGCAGGACAGATGGACGGATGGACACACCAACGGCCGCAGCCACGGTGGTAAGAGGGAGAAAACCCAGTCCCTCAAGGAGTAAAAAAACTATCATTTGTCTTCTTCCTGCTTTCCGGCTCCTTAATTTATTTTTAAGATGAAACAGGGCTTAAGACAGGTAATGACTGAAAATGCTTTGCTGCCTCAGCCATTTCCAAGGTAAAGCAAATTCAATTGGAAGATTCCCTTCCTTCTCACCTTGTGAATAAGCTGTACATTCACTTTTAAATTGTCAGTTGTTTCTTAAAGATGCAAAGTCCTTTTTATGTTTGTTGCGTTGGGGTTTTTTTTTGTTTTGGTTTGCTTTTTTTCGGTATGGTTTGGAATTGGAGAAGGATCTCCTCCATTCATCAGCTCCATAGTGCACTGCCTTTTGAATAAGCCCACTCGCTGGTATGTGCCCAGTCATGGTACTTGTAGATGAGGAAGAAAGTGAGATTGCATTTCCAACCAAAAAGGAATTGAGAGTGGGACAGATAAAACAGTCCTGTTGAGATACAGGCGTTCAACTGTGAATATATAGTGTTTTGGTTCTTGACGGTTTGATTTGTATAACTAATTGTGATCTCTTTGCCTGGATGAGAGTCTTATTGGGATGAGAAAGCAGAAAGATCAGCCGGTGTGCTCAGGAAGGGCTTGTCTGGTGCAAAGCTCTAAGAGAAATGTGCAGTGAGAGCGGGTGCAGCCTCAGCACCACAGACCCAGGCTGGAAGGAGGTGCTGGTGGCGGCAGGAGATGGGACCAGGCAGATCATCCGTATCGGAGCCGTGGGCCGCTCCTCCACTGTAGCCGTGCTGCGAGATGCGCAGACCGGTGGGATTCACCGTCTTGGCTCTGTGCGGGAGTAAAGGAGGGAAGACCAGACCAGATGTCTCTCTGCTGGTCGCCTCGCAGCTCCTGGGCAAGGTCTGTAGGGTCTGTGCCGCTCTTGGCAGAGGAGGAGGGCGAGCGTCCTCCAGGCACCCCAGTTCTGCCACAGAAACTGGGGCCAACGCGAGTGAGGGACAACTTGTGCAGTTCAGATGCACGTGAGTCAGCGCAGCAGAGAGCTCTGGAACAAAGCACATGAAACCCTGGAGTTCTGCTCTGAGAGCAAACGTGTCGCCTGCAGAAATGCTGAGAGGCATCAGGCCAGCCCGGTGGGTGCTGCCCTGTGTGCCGCGGGTGCTGAGGGGGAGCTGCTGGGGGAGAGGGAATCCCGGATGTGACCGAGTATTGCGCTTGATTAGTCAACTGATTTGTAAGGGAGCAGAATACTTTGAAGTATGCAATTTGTGGGTATTTTATTAGTTTCTGAAAGATGCAATGTGGCTTCACGCGGAAAAAGCATTTCCATGGAGTATTTGTTGGTGTAATTTAGTAGTACAACTAATCAAAGATGCTGAGAACAGCACTTGGCCTGGTCCTGCCAAGGGCTAAGTAGCCTTTAGGGTACTGACCACCTTCATGTTTTGCCGGTAGGAATGAAGGAAGGGTGCTCATGCTGCTCCTGAATTAGGCCATTAGCTGGTTTGGCTTCTTATTTAGTTATAATTGTGTTGCAACTGTCATTAATGCTGCAAGCTCGCCCCCCCCCGCGGGCTCTGTCTGTCCCACCGCCTGCCTGAGGCACCGCTCGGGGAGGTCCTGCAGGGGAGGTCCTGCAGGTGAGGTCCTGCAGGTGAGGTCCTGCAGCGAGGAGTGAACGGTTCTGATTTCCTGGGGAGCACAACAGGTCTGATTTTCAGATACCCAAATAACAAAAGATATTGTTTCTTTTGTGAGGTCCCGTTTTTCTCTGCCAGCTCAAGCTGTCAATCTGGGGGAAGAGACTTTCTTGAGAAAGAGAATAATTTGGGCTCGAGATGGGCTGCCCTCAATTTGTAAAGCATTCATCCGAATGAAACAGGTTTGTATTCCATGTAAGAAGTGAAGAAACAAGTGACAGTTTCTGTTTCTAGTATAGCTTTTATTTTTCTCCTACCCACAAAAGAACAGACAGCCGTCCTTTAAAAGGAAAGCACTTCTTTATGGCACGTGTTTGCTGGACATAATACTTACATTGACAGACTGCACGATTAGATTTCCTATTTATTTTCTTTACCTGTAAGTACTTCAGCATCTCTACTTTGCAAAAAGCCACCACCACAGCTTCCTGGAAGAGAACAGATATGAAAAATAGGAAAAGCAAATGGTAGCATCTTTTTTTAATGAGTGTATGCCCCAGCATACACAATATTGTCAGCACTGGCTTTGTAAAGACAACTGCTGTAATAAGAGGCCTTACTTTTTTGTTTTATTAAATACTGTATTTATTTTTCTTTGCATCAGCAAATCTAGAGGTCCTGTGAGGCAGACGGGATCCAGCAAATAATCTGAGAGGGGCAAGTATGTATGTGATTTACAGGCTCACAGTGTGTCAGGATTGGCAATAGCATTGACCTTGCAGAAGGGAGCGATGACGACTGTAAAACCTCTGGAACCATCTCGGGTTTTCTGACTGCTGTCCTCAGATTAAGTAACTAGTTTATTATATTTTTGGAAGTATTACAAATAGGCTGTTTCTGTTGTGAAACGCATAGGTAAACAGATTTCGAACACACTCGTTTCGAGGTTTTAAAAGATTGGTTGTCTTCATTTTAAAATTCATTTAACAGTCAAAAAAACCCCTATCCAGAGCTTGACTGGGATTGCCACCCCTGCAATGAAATGTGTGTAGATGACGTGGTAGGTTGCTGGAGCTGTAATGTGCTTTGGGCCACAGCAGCAATGTCAGGGAACTTTGAGAAGCACAGAAAAGTTTATTTATTTAGGGAAAAAGAAGAAATGCCCCTAGCTCTGCTGAACCACTGCATGTGCTGCTGGAGCCTGCGAGGGGCGCGTTGTACAGCGCGCTCAGGGGCTGAGCAGAAACTCGCGCCGCGGTTGCAGGGTTGCGCTCTCACTTCTGCCGCCCAGCACCTTTGTAAATACGTGTGTTTGTTCTCCACCTTTGGCTACCGGTTGGCCAACTTGCAGGACACACCAATGAAGTCATTTTATTAGCTGTTTGTGCTGAGTTTCCTTGAGGCCAATGGCTGCACGTCCGCAGGGCTTTCGGTCCATCTCCCCACGTCCTGCCACCGAAAACAAGCACATTCCAGTCAGCGCGAGAAGGGGAGCAAGTACCCGTGTGCTGGCCTCGAGGAGCAGATGTCACCATACCCTAGTGTCTGTGCGGCCTTTGTTTCCAGTGTATAGTTATTGGTGTGGCTACTGAATATTCCTCACACTGAGCATGTAAGTACGTGTATTTCTTAGTCCCGTCACGAGCAAACTCAACCCAGAGCCCGGGCGAGCTCTGCGCCGCCTGCCGTCACAGCCAGGAGCCGGGCTTTGCTGACAGCCAGGCCCTGTGCACTAATCCCGGCTTTGCCTTGCTAAACTTATCAAGTCAGCGCTCCACACACCCTCCAGCCAGCGTGTTGGTCGTTCCTGTACAGACGTGCAGGACTTGACTTAATGATGGGCAACCCGACAAAGACACACAACTGCTACAGGCGTGCAGGACTTAATGATGGGCAACCTGACAAAGACCCAGAAATGCAAGGGTGCAATTAAATTCTTTTTTTCCTGTCTCCCCAGACCAGGTAAATAATTTTACCCCCGTCCCCCGTTTTCAGGAAGCAGGCAAAGGACGACTTTGTGTTCCAACAGAAACCATTCAAGGTTTCTTGGAGTGCGATTTGCAATTCAGGGATCTTTAAAACTTCTCTTTGTGTCTGTTCTTGAGCTGACAGGGTAATTTCTTTTTCTGGCTGAAGCTGGCAGAATCTTCCTTCTAAATCCTCTCTTGATGTGGTCTAGAGCAAAGTGCCGTAATCTTGGCGTGCGTCAGGCACATAGACTGGCACTGGCCCGGACCTACAAAGGTTGTGTGCACCTTTGGTGACAAGAGCCATCTCAAAAGGAGCAATGGTGTTCTTGGACGAGAAGGAGGGACGTTGACATGCTCTTCATGGCTGCTGTGTGGGTATGAACCTGCAAACTTTGAGTAATTCTCTGAAGCACCCTAGAAGAGTTTTCCTTGGTGAAGTCCCAACCTAAGGGCAGTGTCCCTGCCTGCACTCCCAGCAGGGCCTACTCACAATGGGCCTCTGGCTGGGCTCCATTTATACTCAAGTGGAATCTGAGCTGTGGTCATACATGCTTAGTGGTCTAGAAACTTCTCTTGCCCGACGTGTTTCGTTGGCCAGGGACCTGTCAGCCAAGGGCTGACATGCACACCCCGCCAGTCTAGAAGTTTCTGATGTTGTTCAAGGGGGCAGGGGGTAGCGCACCCACCACAGACTCGGAGATGCCTCAGGCTGGTGTGCAACTGTTGCAAACACCACAGAACATGGCCAGTGGTGATTTTAAAGTCAGGCCCTTTGGTTGCTGTGGTGTTTGTCCAGCCCAGCCGTGGCCGTGGGGTTGTGGTCCAGGCAGCACAGCTGCTCCCACAGAAGCCACTGAGCCCATGGTGGCTGCAGTGACAGCAGAGCCACTCCCTTCAGAAGTGGGGGGGTCCCTTGGTTGAGCACATCCCTTGGTCTTCATCATGCAAAGCTCTCCAGGGCCAAAGCAGGGCAACCCTGCAACAGAATCACAGAATGTCACCATGAAGAAGTTTCTTCTCAAAGTGGAACCTCTTGTGTTCCAGTTTGAACCCATTACCCCTTGTCCTACATCCACGTCTGCTTAAGGTGCACAAAGGCAAGTGCTTTTTGTCACTCTGCTTATATTATTAGTGTTAAGCAATGCTGCTAAACCACGCTGTAGCACGGCAACAGGCAAAAACAAAGCCTCTCAGCTCTTCAGGGGCGATTCTCCGAAGCTGCCAGTGCCTGCAGGTGGTGGGGGGGCTGCTCTGGGTGGGAAGGAGCAGCAGAGCCCCCGGGGGAGAACCCGTCGTGCCGGGCAGAGCCTGCGGCCGCACTGAGCCACTCGGTGCTGTGTGTACAGACGAACACTTCGCAACGATTCGCAAAAGAATTCTGCAACTCTTGACTGGATCAGGATGTAGCCAATGCTGAATGCCAGTTTAGTCTGAAGCAGCCAGTTTACACCTATACTGGTGTCCGCTAGGGGTTTTATTTTTTTTGTCTTCAGGGTATCCGGACAAAAGTAAACAGAGGAGGAGCCTCGTTTTCACTGTTAATCAGAAATGTATCTCATTTTGCTGTACATTCCTTTTTTAGGACGTGTTATCTGTTTAAAAAGAAAAAGAAAAACAGAAAAAAAAGAAAAATATAAAAAAGAAAAACAAACGTGTAGTGAAAAATCTTCTGTAACTTTGGATTAAGAGGTAACTGATCTTTTTAAAAAAAGAACTAAGTTATTTACTTTGTAAATGTGCTGATGGCATGGATCCATCTTACTGACCTCAGCATCCTTTTTTTTTTAAGATTCTGGGTTTTGTTTCCAATATTAAGTTATTTTAAATTGTGGTTGAAGCAATAGAAAACTGAACTATGGATTGTGCATGACTGTGTCTTGAGTGTAAAAATATTGCAGTTTGAAACTTGGACCTAAAGTATTGCAAATAAAAGTTATAAATACCAACGGATGGTGTGACTGCAGGTTTTCCTACAGGATTTGCTGGTGCTGTTTGCCAAAACAGCGTCAGGGCTGGCTGAGGATCCACCAGCCTCCATCGGCTGCAGTATAAACACCCCGCCTGTATGGCTGTGCGCTTGTCTTTGTCCCGTGGCACTGGCGCACGGTGCCATCAAACAGAACTTACCTGCCGTGACCCGCACTGAGGTTCTGCCGCTGGAGCTCCTGGGTGGTGTCTGCAGAACCACAGCTGCCTTCCTGCTGCCCCCGGTCTGCACAGAGCGCTGCCGTTCCTCAGCGCGTCGCCTCCACTGTTCCGTATTTACAAAGAACCAACACCCCCTCCTGCTCAATCCGGGGAGTTACACGGATGGTGCTTTTGTCCAGAAGCAGCTACCTACATGTTAATAAAATATACAATACAATATATAGACATAGACTGTGTTATCTAGTTATGTCCTCTCTGTGTATTTACAGTACAGAATACCTATATATACAGGGTCCCTTATATGACTATATAATTTGCTCTCCATCAGCATACATTTTTATGTACTATATGTATATTCAGCTAGAGGCACTTATATATATAACTATATAACATACTACGTATTATACCTATATAAATACAGTTATAAAATACCTATATCTAGACAGATAGCTAAAGAGAGAGGAAGTGCTATATGGATGAGTGTATATGCAAATGTTTATATATATGTATGTGTATATAAATATACACATACATATATATACACATCTATATACACACACACAAAAACATATATATATATATATAGACACACACAAAATAAACATAATTATTTACAGATAGTCTGTTACAGCACTGTATACATACACGTACTCTATACTGTATACAGCTGTCAAGCAAGAGAGCTGGGGGAGAAGGGGAAGGTGTGTGAGGCAGGTAGCCATAGTGTCCTACAGCTATAGAAAGGTTTCTAAGTGTGTACCTATTATATAGGGAGGGTGGGAGGTGAAGCTGTGTCCAGGAGAAGGAGATGGGGATGCTGCTATAACCATGGAACACTGTACGTATGTACCCACTAAAGACAGCTATATACTCAGCTAACACACACCCTCTCCCTGGCTAGATATAGTACCATAGTTTATATACTTTTACACGTGTATGTGTGTGCACTCATGCGCACATGCACAAACACCCCATATAACTCTTGAGCCGTGGCTCTCATATGATGCTTAGCCATCTATATGTTATATAGTATATATTTTTATATATAGCCAGAAACCCTTCTGTAAATTTTCTGTAAATGTAAATACACACTATATAATACTGTGTATAGTGCAATATATAGTATCATCTTCTATAAATTACATACTATGTATGTGGGTTATGTGTGCACGCATGCACACAAAAGGACACGCAGAGCCCTTCATATTATTCTTTCTAGCCTTATATATAAAATATAAAAATAAAATGCATATTAAAAGTTATAATATTTTCACATAAAAATATTTTTATATATACACACTCTATATATGGGGATTGGGAAGAAAGATACATCCTTCTGTAATTATTAACTATTTCATACATGTTTAGATATGTATGTTAAAATGTTAATATATAGAGAGAGATAGAGATGAGAGAGATAGAGATGATAGAGATAGATAGAGATGACAGAGATAGCCCGCATACAAATACATAACTGCATATCTACTGAAATGCTTATAAAGCAGTCTCCATCCATGTATTTTTAATATCGCTATATACGTGGTTATAGCTCTATGTGTGTACACACATATTATGTATTTATGTAGATACCTGAAAGAGCATGCGAGCAATTTACCTAACTCTACAACACTTCATCTCGCACAATCCATACATGAGATAGATAGATAGACAGACACAGAGAGAGAGATAGACAGATAGATAGACAGACGGGTAGATAGATGTATATAAAAAGACATAGATCCAACTGTGTAACATGCACTCGGCTCTATGGTCACCCTGACAAGACCCACCTGAGGCTGCGAGGCTGCTGACATCGTTGCAAAGCCACCCTCCATAATCCTTGAGAAGTGGAGATCGAGGGATGTCCCACAAGGCCAGAAGAAGGGTCACGTCACCCCCATCTACAAGAAGGGCTTAAAGGAGGATCCAAGAAATCATGGGTATATCCATTTAGAAGCTTCACTTTAGAAGCTTGTAGTTTACAGCCACTCTGTACTGTTCTGAAAGACAAAACGGTACAACTTTGTTACTACAACACAATTGAGAATATCTAAAAAAAAGAGAAGTTTTAGTGTCAAGCTTAGTCCTATAGTTTTTCACTCAAGGCTAAACTTTAATCCAGCATTTCTAGTTATGTTAAAAAGTACATTATAAGCAGATGAGAAAAGAAGTCTGACTCACTGTTTTAGTTTTCTCTGCCAATACATACTGGGTGAAGTCCTCCACTGATGGAGCAAAATACATGCTATCTTGCCCATTAATACCTTTTGCTTTCATATGCTCAAAGTTGTTAAATCTTGGCACATAAAAGGGATGTAAAACAGGACCAAATACGTCCCAGTCCCTGGGAAAGCTCTGGAAGGAAGCCTCCTGGGGGCAATCACAGGTGAGCTGAAACACGTGAGGGAGGAAAGCCAGCACGGATTGACCAGAGGCAAGTCGTGCTTGACAAACCTGATCGCCTTGTGCAACAAAGGAACCTGCTTGGCTGATGTGGGACGAGCAGTGGGCTCTGTCTACCTGGGTTTCTCCAAGGCTTTCAATGCAGTTTCCCCATTACTTGCTCCCAGGGACATGAACACATGAAATTCAACAAGTGTAAGGTCGTGCACCTGGGAAAACATAACCATGGGGGGCAGACAGGCTAGGGAGCTGCTCTGTGGGAAGGGACCTGTAGGACAACAAGCTCCATACGAGTGACCAGGGTGCTGCTGTGGGCAAGGGGATGCTGGGCTGCATGAGCACCAAGGGCGTCTCCAGCAGGGACAGAGAACTCACAAAGTCATTGTGCTGCTCTACTCAGCACTTGTCAGGTGGCCACAAAGAGAACGGAGACTCCCTTTGTCCCAGGAGTCACGAGGAAAAGATGAGGGGCAATGGGTACAAGTTACTCCTGGTCAGATTCTGTCTGGACACAAGAGGGAAATTCTTCCCAATGAGACCCATCAGCCACTGGAATAATCTCCCCAGGGACGCGGTGGATTCCCCAGTGTTGGACACTGTTAAGATTCAGGGTGCTGAGCCAGCTTGTCTACACCGGGCTTTTGCCATGAAAGGTTGGAACAGATGATTTTGGAGGTCCCTTCCAACCTGGGATTTTGTGATTCTACATATTATAGAATACATACATAGCTCTGTGTGTGCATACACACACACAGAACCTTAAATAATGTTCCCTCTCTCTAGCCATCTATATTACATCTTTATACACTCTATATACACAGAGATTCTTCTCTAAATATTAATATAACACACTCTATACTGCAAATATGTAGGCATACTGTCACCAAAGAGTAACAGCTGTGTGTATGCGCGTTTTAGATACAAACGTGCATAAAGTACACGGCGGGGAGAGAAAAAGCTGTCACGTCACTACAAAGAGGGCTCCCAAGCCCCGCTGTGACTCTCCCCGCCATCTATCCGCAGCCCCGCCCCTCGCAGCCCCGCCCCTCGCAGCCCCGCCCCTCGCAGCCCCGCCCCTCGCAGCCCCGCCCCTCGCAGCCCCGCCCCTCGCAGCCCCGCCCCTCGCAGCCCCGCCCCTCGCAGCCCCGCCCCTCGCAGCCCCGCCCCTCGCAGCCCCGCCCCTCGCAGCCCCGCCCCTCGCAGCCCCGCCCGCCGGCCCACACAGGCAAAACGGCGGCGGCACCACCACCCAGCGGCGGGGGGGACTCACGGCAACTCGGGGCCGCCTGGGTACCCAGCCCGGAGCCAGGACCCGGGTGGGTCAGAGCGGGAGGTAACGGGCAGCAGCTCACAAATGGCCAAAAAGCCCCACCGCACGGTGCGGAACGAGCTGTGCCACCACCTGCCCCAGCATCAGCCACAGAATCCCAGAATGTCAGGGGTCGGAAGGGCCCTGGAAAGCTCATCCAGTTGCAATCCCCCCATGGAGCAGGAACACCCAGCTGAGGTTCCACAGGAAGGGGTCCAGGCGGGTTTGAATGTCTGCAGAGAAGGAGACTCCACAACCTCCCTGGGCAGCCTGGGCCAGGCTCTGACACCCTCACCAGGAACAAGTTTCTTCTCATATTTAAGTGGAACCTCCTGTGTTCCAGTTTGCATCCATTGCCCCTTGTCCTATCATTGGTTGTCACCGAGAAGAGCCTGGCTCCATCCTCCTGACACTCACCCTTTCTGTATTTATAACCATTAACAAGGTCACTCCCCAGTCTCCTCCAAGCTCCAGAGCCCCAGCTCCCTCAGCCTTTCCTCACACGGGAGATGCTCCACTCCATCATCTTTGTGGCTCTGCACTGGACTCTCTCCAGCAGTTAACCAGGCTTTGGTTGGGGTGTTCCTCACCTGCCATCGCCGCCCACTATGTGAGAGCCGATGGCACCCAGCCCTGCACCCCAACTAATCCCTCCTGTCATGGGGTCCCCCAAAGGAGAGCCCGCAGAGCTGACACACGGGTGGGAGCAGCTGGCACCCGCTGCAGCCCCAGCCCAGCATGGTGCTCAGCGGACGGGCAGGAGGACAAAGGCCAAGCTACGTGCTGTGGCTCCTAGCACAGACCTGCCAGGCTTAACACTGACTCTGTGGGAGCAGAAAAGACCTTCAGCCTTTGTAACTCACAAGCCGATACGAGCAGCACTAACCTGGCAGCACCAACAGCCGGTTGTTGTCCCCAGAAGTTGCAGGAGCGGGTTACACAACATCCACAAACGCTGGCTGGAAGCTACAGCTCCGGCTGCTCACCGCTAACATCTGGGATCATCCTCTGCCCCTCAACCTGTAGATGCTGGAGCCATCCTAGAGTGAGAATTTGAAACAGTGAGGATTTAGTTGAGACACACAGCAAAAAACATGGGTGGAGCGGAGCTCTTCTAGCCCCGGCACAGTCAATCTAGTATTCCATTCCCCACAGATGGACTGGTCTGGTGAGCCAGAGGAGACAAATAAGCCTCAGCCCAACAGGGAGGAGAGTCAAATACACAGAGCTCATCCTGGTGGAGGAAGGACAGGGATAGGAACACAGCAGAGAGGACAAAAACTGGGCTGCGCTGAAATAAATAGCATTGTAAGTAAATAATATAAATAGCATGATGAACTGGGAACTCACCAGGGGAAAAGTAGAGAGCAGTTGTGAAATAAAAGGCATGCAGGCAGGGGAACTGTTCAGTGAACAACTGAGATGCATTTTGCTTCTAGAGCAAGAGGAAAAATGACATTTGGGATCATCCCAGAGGGATAGGATTAGAGGAAATGGCCTCAAGTTGTGTATCAGGAGGTTTAGATTGGGTATTATGAAAAAAATCTGGCCCAAAAGAGTTATCAAGCACAAGGGAAGCGGTTGAGTCGCCATACCTGGACAGTTGGACTTGATGATCTCAAAGGTCTTTTCCGGCCTAAATGATTCTGTGGTTCTATTATCTGAAACCAACTGTTTCATTTCAGAAATTACTGAACACGTTCATTTTTTGTTAATCTTTTATTTAGGTCAATTGATATTGAAAAGTAAAGAAAGGCTGAAATGAAACATTTTTCCAACTATTTCCCTCTGTTTTAACTTTTGTGGGCCAAAATTCTCTGCCGAAGGTTGCCCAAGTGCATACATAATGCATCTCACACACAAAAAACCCCTTCGTTTTCCCACAAGTTATCATTAATTGTTAAAAAATACTGCCCGGCTCTGGCAACACTTGACCTTAAATTCCTGTGTCTGACTGCAGCCGCAGTTCCCTGGGTGGCTTCTTCAAGCTCTGCTCCGTATTAGAAAGTTCATGCTTTTTAAAAGAAAAAATTGCAGTTTACAAACATATTTGAGAGAAAGCATCTCTGAAGCTATGAGCTTACAGAGAAGAATTAGACTTGCCTGTAGGGCTGTCAACCACACGTTGTTCACATCTGACAAATGCTCTGCATGTAAAATAGCTTAAGCCCAAGCTATTTAAAAAGAGAGCTGGATTTAGGTACTCGGTACACGCAACTAAGCTGATGCAGTATACTGTCATCCATAGCTTTACATTCCATCTCCAGCATGACAGAAAAAGCATTTTCCTACCACAGCAATGATCCTTTTGGAGGCCTGAGGAGACTTCAAAACCTTTCGTGAAGCATTAATTCTACTGAGAGACATTTTATAAATTACTAAAATGGCACAAAATGGCTGAAGTGGTTACCAGGTACACAGAAATCCAAATTTCCTGGCTGCAGAAAAGGCATTCTTGAGCTTCACTTTCAAGACAAGAATTTGCAGCCACATACAATCAGTTTCTGGGAGGTCTAACACAGTGAGCCACTTACACTGCCAGAGTCACTGCACAGCCTGATAACACAGAAACGGCTGCCCTGTGGAAACCTGCTGTCGGGCTACAGCAAAAGTTAAAGGAAAGTATGATCCTGAACCCTGCTCTGAAGGAAATGTGACACCATACCTGTCCTCCATTATACCCAAGTTAAATTTCATTAAAGACATTAGCTCTGGCACAGCAAAAAAAACAGTGCAGAATTCTGAGAGTGAAACGTGATACCTGCCAGGGCACAGCATCTTTGTTTTACATGCCCATCTTTATCCTAAGTTAATTTTGTCCTCTTTCAGTTTGGTGCTACCCATCCCATCTAGTAAAGCAAAGGGAGTGTTATTCCATTTTTAGCATCATGTGAATTAAACAAAACCTCCTTAGCAGGCTCCCATTACTGAATTTGCCCTCTGGGCAAAGCCACAGCTCAATTGTGAGGTGCCATCCCCTTGGCCAGAGATTTCAATTTGTGAGTCATCAGTCTGAGGTGGAGAACTAAATGAGAAGGTCAATCTGAGAGCCTCCGTGCGGGCAAAGCTCCTATCTGCTCTGGTTTCAGACAGGCACTGCAAGACCCGTCCTGTTTTCATGTTGCCCAGGCACGCCTGGCCTTAATGCTATGACCTATGACTGAACTCCTTGAGAAATGACATTTTCACCAAGCAAGAGAAACATCTGACCTGTAGCAATAACAATGAAATTCATCAAAAATTTTATATGCCTATATAGGAAAAAAAAAATCCAATCAAAGCTTAAAAATGCTCTGGCAGCGAACAAGGACTGAGCTGTACGAATCCATCCTGCACTTGTCACCCCACCAACCTGCGGGTACGTGACCATGGCAATGCGGCCATTCCTGCCCGCATCCCTCCAGCCTCTGTGCTGAGAACCTGTGAGAACAGTCACGTGTGCTTCCAGCTTATGTGCCGAGAGCTCCTGAAAGATGCTGCTGGGTAAAATGGTCACATATTAATGAGCTTATCTGCTAACGTTTAGTTTGGCCCCTCTTCTACTGTATTTGCTGCATCATAAACATATACATGTATAAAGATGTATTTTTCCCCCTTTAAAAGCCTCTCCCCCATTTATCCGTGATAATGTGGAGAGTTAGAGGGCCTTTTCTTTTTAAAGCGATTATGATTATGTGCACCCTTTGCTCCCGAGTCATTCACACAGAAAGCACAGACAAGCCCCCCTGCTGCGAGGTGACAGCTCTGTCTGGCTCTGCGGGGCTTTGGTATTCATAGCTCCACGAGGTCATCGCTGGAAAAAGCCTTGACGGTGATGCGACCTGGCACCTCGATGGCTTCCTGGCCGCCTCTCCCTCGGAGCTGCAGAGTCCGCTGTTCTCTGGGGTCACTGGGTGAAGCTGCCAGCACCGCCTGTCCGAGGAACTGATCACACAAGATGTTGCTGTTCCAGACCTAGAGACAAGGGAACAGAATCAAACCCGGCCGAAGCGGTGCTGCTCTCACACTCCACCTGAAGGGCTGTGCTGGAGGAGGGTGACCCCCATTAACCCCTTGAAAAAGCAATGAGGAGGGGGTGTACATCTAAATTTAGCTAATTGTCTAGAGAGCATGTGGGAGATTGTGGATTTGCATGCTCATTTACGTACACTATGCAAATAAGGAGCTAAATGCAGCTTTTTGCTTTCTAGGTCACAGCCTGCCTAGAAAGAGGAATAAAAATTACCTGTTTGAGCTCATGGGCAGTAAAAACCTACATGCAATCAGCCCGTCTGTGCCACTGTGCTTGTGCTATCCTCTGCAATGCCTTCAGTGCTCTTCCTCTGACTGTGATGGAGCCAGGTCGACACTGCTAGAGCAAGGGACTGCAGTAGTTTTGGGGTCCTTGGACATGTCCTTTGTCACTGCTCAAGATGGGGTTGGGCATACAGCAAGCAGCAACTGAACTGGTGTTAATAGTGGGTTTTGCTGCTAGTCTCACTTGGCAGCCTGTGGTCTGTGAAGTTCATTATTATCAAACTTTTAGTGAAAAGTCAAATTATTTGACCTGCATACTGTAGAGAGATGGGGTGAGGTCCCCTGTGTAAACCAAATCTTTATTAAGGATTAGGCAATCCTGCACATGCCAAGAACACAGACCATATTCCATCAGCTATTGTATCAGTTTCCTCTAATCCATAACTACAGCCTGTGATTTGCGGAATAACACTGCTATCACCCTCCTGCTATTTATAATGTTGGTAGAATATCCATATTTGTTCAGAGGAGTATTATGGCACAGGAGCACTATGCACCAGTACTGCATTAGGCAGTGAGAAGCCAGAAAAGTATCTCGCAATACAATGCTATTTCCATTTCTGGCACTTATGTGCCACAGTGGATTGATTCACAGATTCATTTTAAGATCTCTGTACACTGATGAAAAAGACATAGGCCTTATTATTTGTCTAATATTAAAGAAGCGTGTTATCAAACTGGAATGCTGTTCCACTCTCGCAGTTTTCTTTACTGCCTCATCTAAATACTGAGCTCTGTCTCGCGCTAGTGCTGAGGCAAACAGTGCGAACAGTTCCCACAGGGCTGGAATTCAAAGTGAAAAACTTTGTAATAGTAGCCTTAGCTTTGGTTTTATTTCAAATGCTGACTCTGGATAGCACTTGGCTTTTCTTTGTCTCTGTTTTGTCAGGTACCAAAAGAGGCAACAGGTAATTCTGTAAATTCCTTCAAAGCTTTAGAATGAAATATGCCTTCTGCTTCCTAAGTGTCATCAGTCACTGTTCTATGGAAGAGACCTAGACTAGAGAATCAGTAGAGCAGCTGAATAGCTCCAGGCATAGCTCAGTAAGGAAAACAGAGGTTCTTGCACTTCTATCCTGCCTCTCAATCATACAAAGGAAGAATTAGTGCACGGCAAGCCCAGTAATGCTGTTGTGCTCCCCTCCCTGCCTTCGGCAGCCCACGCTGTGTGGCTTATCTCACCTGGACGATGATAGGACTGTCGATGTTCTTTTTGTAGAAAATCACTTGTGTGTTGAAGACGGCGCTGGTCGTATTGTGCTGCACAGAGGAGCGCACGCTTTGGTTCTCACACTTGATCAGCACGTAGGGATCTGCTCCTAAAACACAACCAGCAGCACAGCTCTTAGGACACAGAATGGCAGCTGAGACCTGCCCAGAAACCCAGCAGAAGGAATATCCAGTTCTGGGCACCCGGGCCAAAATGGAAGCTAAAATCTCTTTATCATCCATAATTCCTGTGGAGGGCAAGGACAGGAGCCGCAGAGAAATGCTGTTAGATGACTGAATGCACATCTCTGTGCCCAGCTTTACACTGCCTAGCTCAAAAGTGCTGTCTACCATATTCTGATATGAGTATTAGTGTTAGGAGGCAGTTTTCAAGAAGCAGTTTCTCTTCCAGAAAGGAAAATACCGTCAAAATGCAAAATCATTTGTAGGAGTGCACTGGTTTCAGCAGTTTCCTGTGGGAAACTGTCAAAGCAAATCCTCCCTAGTTTCTCATCTCATTCCTATGAATATTAGACAATTTCTTTGGTTCTACCATTTGGATTGATGGAGTTTTAAAGTTACCATAACATGTTTGTATCTATTATAGATCCTAGGTTAATATCTTAAATTAAACTTTAATCATACACAACCCACTGAGGTTACTCAACATTCTAGAAATGCTTTGTTGTTTTCACACTGAACATTTCTACTTTGTTATAAATACTGATATTTTCTTTCTATTCCAATAGGGAGCAAGAACCGATTTGGAAATACCTGTTTTTATCCTCAAATAGAACAGACTGTTCTACTTTCTAAACAGCTTTTAATTAAACAAAGGCACTACCTTTTTTTAATATATTCCAACACGAATATTTCTGTCAATTCCTATTGTTCAAGGACAGCATACCTGTTTGTCCACACCTTGCTACTTTTTAGATATGGATTTTAAATAAACCCACCGAATGTGTGCAAGTGTAAGTTGGACTTGTGATCATTTCTTAAACACATTTTGTCACCGTCTACTTGCAAATGCCACCACTGACATGACAGACAGAAGGCAGCACCGTTTTAAAGCAACTTTTGTTTAACAATTCATATCCAGGATGATTTTCCTCAAACACATCATTCATTTGCAGGAATGGACACCAAGATCTTGCTCAAACAAACCTCGTTAACAGCCACATCCAAAACAGAAGGAGCTACTTCCACTTCCAAGAAAAAAACACATTTTTCCATGTACTGCACTATGATTACACCTGGTCAGACACGACCAGGCCTGTTACCCTGACAACATCTCACACTTTCTATAGCAGGTACCAATGTGTTGGCTTTTCCGACAGGCAATTCCTTTCTGTGTCACTGAGTGTGTGGATTTGGCTCTGGGGCATCGGGTGGCACCACGCTGTGTATCGCAAATAGATTTGGAAAATGGATCTGAATAAAACGGGGTCTTGCATGAAATGGTGTCAAGTACTTCGGCCGAGGGCAAAGAGCAAAGCAACATCCAATCATTAACAGTAATTAAGAGATAAAGGGCATAAGAAGGGGTGGGGAAAGGACACAGAGCTTAAAGAGGTAACAGGCATGTCTGCTGGAGGAAAGATGTCAGTGAAGGGACCTGCTAAGTGAAAGGAAAGGGAAAGCTGGCATTTGAAAGAAACAGATTCAAATTCTCAGAAAGAGCTAGGGAAACAGAGTGAGGTAGAAGAGGAACATGAGAGGTACCTGCACAGCACCACCTCACAATGGCATCGCTGAATGGTCAGGTCTATGAGGAGGAACTGGTGCCAATTCCAGAACAAAAGAAAGAAATGGGAGAGCTGCACATGTGGGGTCAGACAAGGGATGTTCTCAGCTACAGCTGGCCCAGTTGTTTGCAGCTCTGGGCCTGGTTCATTTACAGTACAAAGGCAATGCAGAAAGGGCTACTAGTGTGGAAAAGCAACATCGTAGTATTCACCAGGAGCTGGGAGTGAAAACAACTGGAGCTGCTACTCTGGCAACTGCTGTGGCAGTGGAAGGAGGATGGGGTTCAGTTCTCCAGTACACATCTGACCCAAGCTCTGCCTTCAACACCCTACCCTATATAAACACCTGTTCCATCTCAGCCCTACAGCCATGCTGCTGTATTGGGAAGCTGTACGACAGAAAACCTCAAAGGAAAAAGCTGAAATCTGTAAAATCCAGAAACACTTGAACAGAAGTGACATTTCTAAAGCTTAAAGAAATCTAGGCACAGTAGTCTAAAAGCTTTATTTGTTTCTTTTAGAATTGGACTGAGGATCTAACATCCACATCCTTCAGCACCGTACCAAACACAAAAGGCTTTCTAGAAAACATTCTTGAGACAAAGTTCCCTAGACCACTCTTATGGGTATGCAGAGAGCTACGACAAGCTCAGTCCCAGGGAAAAGGCACGGGCCAAAGGGAGCAGACACCGCGCGGGGACACGAGCGCTGCCTTGGGAAGCACAACAGGTTGCTTTGCCTTTTGCAGCTGAGTCTGTGCTCCTGTGATACCCCTGAGCTCCTCCTGCAATACACATAATCAAAAGGAGTCATTCCACTGGCATCGGTAAATCCTCCCCCATCTCTGTTCCATTATCTCTCTTGCTTCACTTAAGCTTTGACCGGATATTTAGCAGCTGCTTTTTGCCACCTTCTTTCTGCTTCTCAAGCTGCTCCCAAGTCAACTGCCATTAAAGGTCCCAGACACTCTGCTTACCAGGTATGTCATATATGGAGGATCACAATGCCTAGTTTGGAAAAGAAGCAGTGAAAGGCAATTTGCAAACATGCAGATTCAGCATGGAATTTCAGTGGGAAGACTTACAAATGCAAAAGGTGATTTGTCCTCTTGGGAAAAGAGTGTGGGAGGCAGTAGCAAGAGCAATTTTTAAGACAGACTTGGGAACGACAGACAAGAAATCTTCAAGCACACGGTGCTTCCTCATCTTGCAAACCTATGACTGCAGTTGGCTCACAGTTGGATCAACTTCCGAACAAGCTCACTTGGAGAGAGGTCCTTCCAAGAGGAGGAGCATCCTGCACTCAGAATCGCGTCCGGGCAGCCAGTCATCCCCTGGTCTCAACAGCAAACCATCCATTGTTTTACAGACAGGACAATGGATCAAAGACAGCAGCAAAGAGGAGCTTTCCAATAAACATTTAAAATAGAGATTAAACCATCTTCCTCTGGCAGGGAGCACAGTTCTGATGACAACCGGTTCATAAATCAGGCTGAGTGTGCTCTTCATTCTCTTCCAGTTTTGTTTCAGTAGCTGCTTAGAAATTTGTGCTAAGCACAACTGTCAGATGACAGTGATGGGCTTATGTGAAGAACAGTGCATTCAATTCTAAAATCCCTCTATCCTAGTTATATCGAAAGGTATTCCTGTTCAGCTGCTCTGCATACCCCCGTGTCAGAGAACAGAGACATCCTGATGTTTTCAGGACAGTTTGTCACAGAGATGTAACACCGTGTCTGAGTCCTCAGAAGCTTCAGAATGAATCATAACCTTTATCAGCAAGTTTTGTCTTCTACCTGTGCTAAGGGATGATGGTGACAAACCAAGCCGATGGCTGGACAAGGGGAATAGAGCTGACAGAGACAGAGCATAAGAAAAGCAGCAGCTTGAGAGCTGAGAAGCTGCAGATCAGAGGGTGAAGGAGAGGGCAGGCAACCCTTGTGAAATGCAGTGGGGCTCATCAGAAGCAGCAGCTCACACAGAAACCAGCTGCCATCAATCCTTGCACCAGAAAATGAGTAACCTTTGTTTGAGGTCCTCTTAGCAGCAGGAAAACAACCACTTTTCATCTACCTATTTTCTACTTGAATAAACATATTGACTGTTCCTAACCTGAAAGGAAACCTCTGCTTGTCACTCCCAATGGCAATTGCTGTGTGGCTTCTTCCCTCACCTCACAGTATTGAGTAGCCAGGAGGCTGCTTTTAACTTTTAAGTGCAGTTCACATCAGGAAATGCTCCAGGAGTGGCAGGTAAGGCTGGTGTTGCGGTATGTGCCCATGTGATTTTGAGGTCTAAACTCACTTCTGAGAAAACTGGTCTTTTTCAAAAGCCTGGCTTTTCTCCTTGTGATGAGCATGGGAGAGGGTCCAAAACCCGGATCCAGAGAAGGCACAATAAATGCCAGAGGAGTTGCCTAATGCCTTCCCTACCACAAGAAGTTAATGCAACTGAGCTCCAAATCTTAAAGTGAAGAGAGCTCCAGAGTTATCTGGAGTAAACACAGCAGATGTTTCAGAAACCACTTTAGTTTCCTGTTCCCATTTCACTGTAGTATCTCTGCTCCTTTGCTTTCTTCCTCCCAACCACCCAGTGCTGGATGTGTCCACCTTTCTCTATCGCGTCGATCATGAAAAATGAACGTTGACAGATGGAGAGTAGGAGTAGAAAATGAGAAAGCATATGACAACTAGACACGTCTCTAAATTAACTGTCAAGATCAAGTGCCAGAAAGACATTTTAGTGTCCTTCAGGACACTTCCTTTGATGCATAGGTAACAGTTCTGGACAAGTCATTTCACCTCTCCCTGTCCTAGTTTACCCAGCTGAAAACGCTGGTTTGAAAACCATAATTTCCTCCTTGAAGTGCTATTAAGCTTGTGGTAATGAGGAACAAAGTGCTCTGCAGGCTGAGAATGACATTGCTGAGGCAAGTGTAACACACTACAGGAGTCTGTGTGATTCAGCTGCCTCCCTGGATATTTTCCAGTTAGAAAACACATAACCCTGAAAGGTAAATTTCTTACTAATCCCCACAAAAAGCTTCTCAGGAGGGCCTGACTACTATTGCCTATCTGGACCATCACAGATAACATATAACTCTTGCTGGTTTGCACTGTGTTACTCATCTGATGTCTCCTTCTGATGAGATTTTACAATATGCTGAAAGAAACCCATCCCATAAATCTCCAGTTTGTTCGGATAATTTCTGCCTGCTTACATATCAACTCAGACCCTATTCAGAGGACTGAAGAAGCCCCTTCCACTCTTCCAGGTTTGCTTTACACTTACCACCCGATCTGTCTTGCTTCTGTAAACCCTCTGCAGAGTGAATTTTGATTTGGGTGACTCTGCGTGGATAGCCGCAAAGAAGACTCCAACAGGTCATTTTAGGCTTATCTGCCTTCAGCTCCCTGAAAAGTCATAGGAAAAGCAATTGAAGCAATGAATGTCAAGTAAACAATCAATGGCTGTGGAAATTTGGTATTTTCAAAACATGAGGTTTGTGCTTTCTTCTTCTACTGTTTCGGAAGTTCATGGTACAGAAATGACAGACTTCAGAAATAAAGCCATAGCAAAGTAAAGTAAATCAAATGTGCATCACCCTTTGCATGGCAGCAAGAGCGGCCTAAAAACAAAACAAAACAAACCCAAACAACTTCAAATCAGGGAAAATAGTATCAAAACAAGAAAAAAATCCAGCAGGCCTGATTTCATGAAACACTAGTTTTGCTCTCACAGACAACCACTGTTTTCAAAGGAGATGGTTAAAGAAATAAACAGTATCAACTGTAACTGCAAGCACCAGTGCTCAGTGTTCTGACCTAGAACTGGAAGTAACTACAAAAGTAAAACTAAAAAGTCGAAAGACCCAAATTGAATTGTCCACCAAGTTCCTGACCAGGCACAAATCCCAGTGAGCCATGTGAAGGTTCCTGGAGGTAACGCTGACCATCTCCAAGGCCTGCTTCTGGAGCAACATGAGCTAGTGAGTCAGGGATATCTGAGGGCCACCAAGCAGCCATTTCCAATGAGGTGCAGCCAGTGTGGGCAAGGGAAGATCTCGTGTAGCTGTGAGCGTGACCTACCTGAGTTTTGATGGCACATCTGTGAAGAGTCTCAGGATAAACTTTGTAGTGATGCCAGGATGATATGTAGTTGGGATGAGGATGTAGCGGCCTTGCTTAAGGATCCTCTTCAAGAACACGGTGCGCGTGTTGATGTACGGAGATGTGGCCACTCTCTCCTGCACAGTCAGCTTGTGTAGTCGATAGTTTCTGTTATCCTCCACCTGCAGCCACAGAGCAGTATAGGGGTTAATGCATGGAGCGATATCAGAGCTAACAGGCAGGATTTTCCCCGCACATCACACGGCCTTTTGTGGACAGAAAAGACAATATGAAATAAAGGCAAATGGTGTGGCTAGTGGTTTTTCATCCACTGAAGCTGTGGCAGAGACAGTCCTGACAGGCAACCCAGTGCTCCAAGTGCTAGCCCACACAGGCTTCCGAGCAGCTGCCTCATATAGAACCATTTATGTTTTGTTCTAAGCCTTGAAGCTGTACTTAACCATTAAAATCCTCTTCAGGGAACTGATATTTGCCACAGCACAGTTAAAATATAAACCGATTTCTTAAGCAGCTCCTGGGGACAAAGACAGCTCTACATTCTTTTCTGGTAGTTCTCTTGTCTTCAGATAATACAGGCCATGGTCTTCCAAAGGCCTTTAGTCATGATAATGAGCCTGGTGGGTTAGACCACTTCTGAAATAGAAAAATTACTGCACAGAAATAAAGACAGAGCACTGATACTTTTCTGAAGGTGTGATTTCCAAGCCTTTCCAAATTAGATATACAGGCACAAACAAGGCAAGGTGAATTATGCTACTTTCTGTAATACTATCTATAATACGTGGTTAACACGTGACTGTCAAACGAATAGGTGTGATGCAGATGTCAGCAGCTCTGACTGTTAAAAACTGATGATTTTTTTAGGGTAGGGCCATAGACTCAGGGTAGTCCCATTAGCTATAGCAACAGATGATAAGATAATCCTGATCTTCAGTGAAAAAGCATAACTGTTTCTCTTGCTTCCAACCTTCTTTCAGTTCATATGTTTTCGTTTTACTCAATTTGCCATGGGAATGCAATTAAATTTCTGTTTGGGATCCCTTTGGTTCTTTTTCACATATGCTCATTTCTTACTCACTGCTCCAGCTTTTGAAAATGCTCTTGACTCTTTTTTCTAAGTGGCAAAAAAACCCCTGCAGACTTTTCAAACTCATTCACTTGGCCGTATTTGCTAATGAAATGGAGACAGGAGCCTCCAAACAACCCATGTTTCAAGTGTTAATATTTTTTGTCTTTCTTTCTCTACAAAGCGTGGGGTAGGAAAAGAACTTACAATTCTTTTGCAGTAGGGAAAACTGACTTATGTTCCTTTAGCTCAAATAGCGTTTGACTTGAACTAAAGTCAAGGTGACACAGCGCTGCTGAACAAACCCTGAACCGGGAGGGCAGGTGCCCGCCTACCTTCAATATTTCAAAGCCAATTGGGATGCTGTCCCCTTTCCCCTCCTTCTTGTATTTGCGGCGATCCTCCTGTTGTAATGAGACCAACACTTTGTCCTCAGTCTTCTTAACGTCAAAGACGAACTAGCACAAGAGAGAAGAGGGTGAGCTGTTAGAATTGCCTTAGGATACTGAGGATAAAGCCCTGACCAAGGGAATATCAGCATACAAAAGAAGAAAAAAGAAAACACACTTGGGGATAGACATTCCCAGCAATTCACAGCTGAAAATAAATGCTAATAATAAGAATCTTTAAACCCAAAGTATCAGAGACACTGAAACAGGTAATTCTCGTAAAGGACAGCATGAAACAGTATTACAAAATAACTGTTGAGGCAACAGAACATCTCCTCTGAAAGCTAAAGATAAAATATTAAGTTTTCATTAGATATATATAAATCAGGAATAAGATAAAAAAATTAAAACAACAGGCTCAAGATGGGGTCTTTCTTTGATAATTTGTGATTCTTCTTTTAACCGCAGTATATAAACAGGGCCTGTAAACTTCAAACTCCTGCATATAGGACCCACAAATGAAGGAATCTCCCAAATCTTAGTTAAAAAAATCCAAAACCAAACTCCTTTGTTCTTCACTTACAATTTCTATTTGATTTAAGAATGACAAGAATGTTAATTTTGGACTTCCTCAGTTTTCTTGAAAGTGTTAGGAACACCCAGTAAAAAGGGTTAATAATAACATCTTTAACAAGCAAATCTTTTATCCAAGGTGTTTACAGTAAACTTGAATCAACTTGGCTTTAAGACCAATCAAAGGAAATTATTTCAAATTTAGACAGCAGTTCCCATCCCAATAAATCAGACTTGAATTGCTTACACTATCAAGTATCACTATCAGACCAGTTCACAAGTATGCGCCCTTTCAGTAACCAAAAAAGGTCAAATAGGTGTTTCTTTATACAACAAAAAATTAAACACCCAAATTCATTCACTGTTAGAGACTCCTTTAAAATTTGTTTCTCTCATACATATAGAGGGCAAATCTGAGTTGTCAGAACCAGCAGAGGGGAAGAGGCCGCTATTTAGGCCAAGTTTAGACAGATGCTGTATTTTTCCATCCTCGAAGTTCTCTAAATGTGAAGCAAACAAACAAAAGCACAAAACTGCCGGGGTGCAGAGTTGTGGAAGGAGAACTGTGGAGTGCAAGACAGCTCTCTCGGTCTGACGAGAGGTGTGCAACTGTGACCATCTCTGATCTGACCACATTGGGTAACAATCTGGAAATCAGTGGGTGGCTGTAGGAATACATTTATACTTGGCTTAAATTCCCTTATTTTAAAGGGACTGGGAGTGTCACAATCCCTCTCTGTGCAGACAAACTTCACGGGAGGCCTCAGTGTCAAGGATTTCAATCAGGAAGAGCAGTGATTATCTCTAGACTATGGTAGTATGTGCCACAATAATTTATAACGGCCCTAAGCTAACATAAATGTGTTCCAGCACTGCTATTAAGAGCCTTCTAATCATCTAGCCTAGAGATAAAACTGGAATAAAAAGAACTTCCATTGCATCAGCCATTGCACTCAACCGTAGCGTGTGTGTTTTGTTCTCTGTGGCAGCTAAACACTTACAAATGAGACCCAGAGAAGCACTTGGAATACGTCCAGAATCATACAGGGTAATATCTGAATAAAATCACCCTCTGGAAATGAGGCACTGACAGAAGACAGAGCGGTGAACAACGGCTGCTCTACCTACACCTGCATGACAGGATGAGCTGGAGATTCGCTCCTAGTCTGAACAGCAAAGGCTGCACTTCTCCAGCATCCTGCTATGAAAACAGGGGTGCCGACAGAAACCTCCCATACGAGTGCAGGGCAGCAGACACAAAAACATCTTTAATTAATCTAAAGTATGCGGTGAATCACAAAATAATGGAAAGGTCGATTTTCAAATAATAACTAAAGCAGCAGGTGACCATTGACAGCAATGGAAGTTTTATGTCTGAATTTGCATTCACTAAGATGAAAATGTACAACACTTAGAATGGTGGGGAGGTGAGAAATGGAGTAAGAACGGATGAACAAATAACCTGAATAGCCTGAAAGTCACCAGGTAGGACGAAACAAGGAAAAATCTGTAATGCTGATGAGATGGCGCGCTTGGGGAAGAGACAAGATGCTTTCAGAATCTGAGCTTAATGCAAAGGGATACTAACTAAATACAGTGGACCAAATCCTCAGGCTGTTTAAGGGTGTTGTCACTAGAAAATAAGACTTGCTGCCTTTCTACAACTGGGAAACTGAAAGAAGTCCAGGCAGGACTTCACTAATCCTGGTGTGTCTGACTCATCAGCCCCAAACATCATCAGTCCTCAACAAACACCTGAACTCTTCTGAGAGGTTTCACAGAAATCACTGAAACGTGAACCAGCATGCTCCCAGAGCACAAACACTGGCAAGGAGATTTCTGTGAAGTAGTCACAGCCAACTCCTAAGCAGGGTGGATATTTCAGAAGCCCTAGCTAAAGTGCATACACTTTGATACCTCACAAAACACAGGGATTCCTACCTGGGGATTCTGAAGGAAGGTCTCTTTGTTATCAAAGCATCCACCAGAGCGATTTAGCAGAGGCTCTGAACTCTTTGCCCAAGCCCCACGCATCATTTTCTTCTCCCAGGTCTTGTGGATACTGAAGTAGGAGGTATTCACAATCCGGCAGATGTCCACGTCAGTGAAATTCTTACACCAGTCCTCAAACGTCATCCTGTTTCATGGGATACCACAAAAGTCATGTTTTTAAAAAAAAACAGTGATGGTCAACCAAGGAGCCAAAATAACCGAACAAAATCTTCCAGTAATTTCAAAGGAGGCATTGCTCAGCTGTCCAGAGGACAAACTGATTCACTGGAAAGCTCTCCATGTGGAAACACTTATGAAGCCACAATCACATTATCTTAGAACTTAATTTAGAGAAATATCGCCTCAGTGTGTTTGGTCAGCTCTAGATTTCTTCAGTCGCAGCACCTAAGCCTGAAGGATAGGTTGTATCTATGAGGCCGGACTTAACAACATGTATTTTGCAAAGGCAAAAGAGATTATCTGCAACCAAAGCACTATCCAGTCCTCATTATTACAGTCTTTATGGTCACATCTTTCCCTGAGCACGACTCAAACCTCTGTGGTCTGGACACAGCTTTCATTGAGTATCCTCTCAATGCTACACCCTGTGCCTGCTGAAGCGACAGACTGGACTGCTGAGCAGTTCAGAGATTCTTTACAGCATGAACACTGCTCATGCCCGTGCTGGAAAACACAGACAAATATCAAAATTCATTGGCTGCAATTGTATTTACAGCTACCTCAGCTATGGCTGACCTAGAAATCCTACAGCAAGGCACAGCAGCCGGCAAACAGCACTGACAGTGTGTTCAATATGTGGCATTCTGTCACGTAAACCAGCACACGTGTTGTCTTGGATTCTGAGTGAATGCCCTAAATATAGATAAGAGATTTTGAGGGTGTTTGAAACTTTTATTTCCTAAGACCTAGTAGTTTTGTTCTACTAGTTTCTAATCTATTTTTTCTGCTCTTTGTCATCCCTGGAGGGTTTAAAAGAAACAGACTTTGTGCAGGGCCTGGATAAAATGATACATTTGGGGAAATTATTTTTTAAGCTGTTAATCAGCAGAATTAATGACAATTACTCAGTGTAGCCAGTATCACCAAACCCTCCACGTGACTCCCACTCACCAGAACTCTCCATCATTCTCAAGAGTGAGGCCCAGACTCTTCCGTTCTGAATCGCTGACTTTCTTCCACTCCTCAGAACTAAAAGGAAAACAAACAAACAAAAATTAAAAAGAAAGAACAATAAAGACGATCAATAAATCAAATACTCTCACCTGGGAAAAAAAAAATTGCAAGTAAAATTGTCTCACGGTTCCTTGTTATAAAGGTAATGACAAAGTACTGAAAGGACAGATGATATTCAGGAAGAAAGTGCATGAGGAGTTTTAAAACATTCATCAGTTTGAAAGCTACTAAAAAAGAAGGAGATGAATGGGAAATTGGGGCAACTAGAGAAAAGCCTTATTGATTTTCTTTGTCACACCCTCCCTGAGGACACTTAAACAGCTGGTTTGGAAGGTCCTATGAGATTGACTCCACTCCCTGAAGGCCCTTCAAAAGAAACCTGGTTTTCCTCCTCAGGAGCTTCTTGCACACCTCACTTTGAACACGGTATTCTCTGTGTTTCCATCTCCTTAACTAAAACAGTCTGAGGTCTGAGGTTTCCCCAGAGCGCCTCTGAGAAGGAACGGTTGCAGCAGGAGCCCAGTGTCCAGCTTCCAGAGCAACACCGCACTGCACAGACCCTTCATTACCTGCTTTGTGTACAACTTAGTGCTCTGCGTTGTACCCTGGAGGCACCGGCCTCTTTACACCAACTGCAGGGGAGCACAGGATCAGAAATGCAAGCAGTTTGATGCTTAATCCAGACACAGTGGCTCTTCTGCATGTTCTTTGCATTTCACCTGCACCAAACTCTTTGAAAGTCATAGATTTTTGCTAGCTAAAGTATGGAAGACAAGCACTTAATATGCTGTTGTTAAGAATATTCCATTATTAAACACTAACAGTGGCTAGGAAGCACAGTGTTGAACTGTAAAATCCTCGCTAAATGTTTTTCACGTGTAAATTGCCAGTGATGGAATACATCCCCTCCAGCCATCATTTCTGTCTCTGTCAGGGTGCCTGCTAAGCTCATGGCCCACATTAAAATTAATTAGAAAATAATTCAAGAAATCACAAATGTGGCAATTTTACAGCATCTTTCACCAGTCACTTAAATTATCTAAGCATAAAACACTTGTGCCATCCCCAGCAGCTAGCAATTACATACGAGAAACTGAGTCACAGACAAACTCAGTGGTGAAACTGGGAACAAACCTCATGTTCCTGAGTCCTCACTTTAATCATAAGTTGTTTTTCTACTCAGGCTCCAGTGTGCCAGAATAATGATATATACAGTAAACTAATGTCCAGGAGGCCATGACCTCCTGGCTTCTCCAGGATGTGTTTGCTCAGAGAATGCTACACTTGGGAGGAGATGGCACAACAGTTCAGCTCTCACTGAGTATTGCAGACCAACGTCATGTCTTGCAGTGTTTAACCATGCATTTAATGTCCAGTGGCCCTAACCACAGCTTAATTCCTTTGACACTGGATTTGCAGCACTTACTTGTCGCTCCAGGCGCCGTTCCACTCTTTTTTCCCCCAGGGATTCCTCAGTCTGATCATGAACAGCTTTTCCGCATTGAAAGAGAATATGAGGCTTTCTCCAAGGCGCAGCTTCCGAATCGCAGTCACTGAGTAGGCATGATCGATGACAAGACCCATCTTCGTCTCCGCTTCACTGGTACTGCCAGAGGAAGCCTTTAGCACCAAGAACGACAACAAAAATAATGGAACTCGCATCACTGAGGGCATCTAGCAGCTCCACATTTAAGGGGCAGGATGCAGAAGGTTTGTTTTCTTTCACATTCCCTTCCCAAATGATGTGACCATGCAAGAAAAAAACAGTACTGGGGATCAAAGCCAGTAGCTGACTAGTCTGGTCTTCTGCATGATAGTGCCAGACAAGTCCTAGAGACAGGAGCACAGGAGAATACTGTCTGCTACAGCCACTTGTCTGCTGCTGGCCTCAGAGAGTTAAGACTGGACTGATGGACAGCCTGTATCAGCCCTCCCAAAATCCTGTCATCTTTACCAAATGGCTTTTTTGGATATTGATGACTGTGCTCAGACACAGCACTGTCTGGTGATGTCTTCAACTATACACTGTAGGGCCTAAGGATTTAGTGAGTCAAATGCGTGTTTCTGCGCTGGGGTAAATTTTACACCCAGGAGAAAACTACTGGCAGTGGGTAAAAATAGAGGGCACGGGCAGGAAAACATTCTAGCTATTTGTCACAGACTGGTTGGGGTTGGAAGGGACCTCTGGAGATCATTCAGTCCAATCCATCTGCTAAAGCAGGTTCACCAGAGCAGATCGCACAGGGATGTGTCCAGGCGGGTTTGAACATCTCCAAACCTGTCCTGTACCTCACTCACGACCCAGCACACCTTGCATGGGGCAACTGACAGATCTGCAGGCTTTCTAAAGAGCTGGGTTTGCTCCTCATAGACTTCACATAAAAGCCTAGTTTCCAGCAGTGATCAGGCAATAGACTGTTCTGTTGGATGACACAGTCCCGATCAAATGCTGATCTAAGGATAAAAGAATGTCAAGCTCTGAAAAAGACCACAATTTCATTTAATGCTGGCAAATCAAAATCTCCTGAGTACAGCTAAAACCAGAAAAGCAGTATCATCTGAAGCTGCTGGAGTTGCTTTGAATGGCCCTTGACAAAGCAGTACATTTGAGCAACACACACCAGGCAGGACAGTGGAAAAAGTAAAGTTGTACCGGTGCTATAACCCTTCTTCTGAGCCAGAAACCATTCAAATGTTCATGTTTGGATTCATCACACCCCCACTGGAGCCAGCACGGGCACCTTTGCATCAAGCCGGATCAAGTCTCACCTATATTGGGCTATGACCCTGAGACATTCATTCCCTTGGACAGCAAGGAAAGAAGATTTGACTCAGTGCAGTTCCCTGAGTGTAAGCTTGTAATAACCTAATTAAGAGCTCAATGATCAAGCAAACCTTTGCTCTGGTGGAGAGAGATGGACTTACTACAGTTATGAAATGCACATAGCACTTTCTCAGATATTTTTACACATTTCAAAATTTCCCTGGTCTAAACAGACAGGGTCCTTCTCCTAAGGTAGGTCTGCACTAGTACAACAGCATTCAGTCCCCAAAGATAAGAAATCAGGAAAAAAAATGTAAAAGGAAAAGAGAAATGTATACCAAATTGGAACTGACAGATGGTCTGGCAACTGTGAGACTCTTGCCAAGGTCTCTTTGCCTTTCACCAACAACGGGGCGTAAAGAATCAGCTCAAGTGTTACATCCAGACTGGGTGACATTCCCAGTGAGTTTGGGCTTTCTCCAGTGTAACACTTCCACTTGCATTTTTCACAACTAAAAGCGAACAAGAGTCCTTTGCAGCACGCGAGTCTGTAACCTCTCCTACTGCCTTTATTGTCCCCCAGGCTTTTCTTGCTGCTGCACTGCCTTTCCCACCTCATTCTGGAGATATTTCTTTATTTAAATGAGATATTCAAGCATCTACGGTCTGTTCATATTTCTAAATGGTGAAGCTCAAGGCTATTTTGTAATCCAAGGAAAATGATGACATGTTTGTAAGTCAGCAATGAAGCTACTTGAATATTAAACACTATACCTAGCAAGCTTCATTGTGTGTATAATACATCTATCAAAAAGTAAGAAACACAAACAAGTCAAGCCAAATCAGTAGGAATAGGCCCTGTGTAATCAATGTTTAGAAACATCTATGTTTGACAGGTAGAAATGTAATGTCAGGAAGGAGTGAAAGCATCGCAATTGCCTAATCAATTGCTTTTTAAAATACAACTCCCTGTACTTAGCCTATCTCCTCACCAGATCCACATTAAAAAACTGAACTGCCTTAGTGTTTGGGAGCAACCTCTTGTCCCAGAAACAATGTCTACAACAACAATTCACACTGGGATGTCTGGCCTGAGCAAACCAGAGGGAATGCTTTCAAAGCAAAAATTCAGACCTTATGAAAAAGGCAAAACAAACACCAAAGACCTACAAGAATTTGTCTCTGAGCTGTTGCCTGATGTTGCTGGGAGGGATAATTCAGGACTCCTGTTCTATCCCACCTGAGTTCTCAGGTTCAAATTCATCTCCCAGCAGGTACCACGTGTTCCTCTTTGGTACCATGGCACTGGTGCAGAGCAGCACATGGCCAGATAAACAGGTAACGTTCTCAGGCATCTCCAGACATGGCTGATTTTCTGTTGTTCTAGACAGCTCCACAACTACCATGACACTTGCAAGAATTTCTGAATGAACCAACACTCGGAGGTCCACCAGTCTACTATGGATTTAGCACTTACACTACAGGTATGAAATAGTTAAATGCTAGAGTAATATGATCTTTGTTTCACAGACAGGAAAGCTAAAGCAAAGTGTTTAAGTGGCTTAACTAAGTCCACATAAGATCAGCCTTAGCTAAAGTCCTCAATTGGAAGAAAAGTGCACAAGAATAAGATACTCGAGTTCACCAAGACGCCGGTCCTGCATCTTCTAGAGAATGATCCCCTTCCTGCAGACTGCACTTTAAAAATCATTTCAAAGCAAACTTTTAGGAAATATTCAGGTGTCACGGCAGTTTGTTAGCCCTCCACATGTGGTAACGGCTTCAGACAAGGTGAGAATTTCAGCGCTACCCAGTCATGGCCTGACATGGCAGACTTCACAGAAGGTAAGTTTTGCTGGTTAATTCCAACGGGGTGTCTTACCAACAAACAGTGCTACCTGAATAACCAAGCCAGGTGAGCCTTTCAGCTCAGCTCTGGTGCTGACCAGACCTCTGCACCACCACAACCAACGTCAAGAGCAGCTCAGTGCCAGCTCTGTTTTCTGTAAACAGATTTCCCTAAGAAATAAAGAAATTGAACCGTCATTTGGCCTGGAAATTAGGGCATTCTAGGTGGATTAACCCTGGGTCAATACCCAACTGTGACCATTCAGAAAAAACAGCATTTCAGTTCCACAGTAAAGCGGCAGCACAAATGGCTTTGCGGTTTTGTGGCTGTATTTAGTGGCTCATGGAGTTGTACTTGGCTGACAGCACTGCCAACTTGCTAGCTTTTTCTGTACAAAGCTTTTCCAAAGCACATGAAGGACATACTCAATATACTTATACTAATAATAGTAATTTTTTTCCAGATTTTTTTCATTGAAATTAACTCTTAAAATCCAGCTCTCTATACATACCGTAATGAAACAGCTGATCAACCCGCCTCTTTTATGCACTTTCAGCAAGTCTTCAAACAGCTTCATCTGCTCAGAAATGGTCTCACCATATTTGCCCTGTACCAAATCAATAGATTCCGCCACTGCTCCCGTGAAATCCACGATTGCATCCGCAGCGCTGCCTCCATCCAGGGCTTCGTAAGATCCCGCCAGCCTGGGGGTAACATGGAACATTCTCAGTCAAGAAGCAGCTGTTAGAAATGCTCTGCTTTGGCTTGGATGTAGGTAATACATTTGTGTCTCACCAAGGGAAAAACATAACAGAATGAAAACAACATGGCAGATTGCAGATAAATCTTTCCTGGGTTTCCAGGAAAGGAGTGTAATGATCCTTAAGGCTGCTGACGTAGAGTGCATTGCATTTTATGATTCACCTCCTCCATGCAGATTAAACGAGGAGTTTTCAATCTTAGGTTCTCTACTAGCAGCAAACCTAAACCCCATAGCAAGTATGACAGAATCAAAAGACAAAACCAGAGGGACAGAAGGGACACCACTGAGGACTAAAAGGACAATGAACTAGCTCATACTTTGCATAAGCCTTCTCCAATAATGCGCTCCAGAATTCGTTTTTCACATTGGAATGGCAGTAGATCAACATCCCGTCCATTGTTGGCAGCAGGTCATCAACAACCACCTCTGTCCATTCTCCAAGGCACCAGAAACGGAAACGGAAAATCCCTGCATATTTCTCTGGGTTTTTAGGGTCCCATTCTTGTTCATTAAAATCTGGAATCACCTGAGAAACCATGCAAGGGAAAGTTCACCAAATGTACTATGTTAAGGTTTATTCAGAGGGCAGACTGACCTGCAGCATGCACTGTGCTGGTGTTCAGCTTCATGAGCAGCTGGCCTTAAACAGATGAAGCGACAAAAGAAAGAGGGTGAATTTGGTACAAAGTCAAATATAGTCCCACTTCAAAGAGTCTTTTAGGAAAGTAAAATTCATACCGATCTGCAGAGAAAGGCAAACAGCCCATTGTACTCTGGCTTTGTTGTATCCCCTCTTTCGGTGCTCAGTGGGACTGTGGAGTGGGGAGGTCTCATAACATGAAATAGAACTTCTAAGGAAAGGGAAGATTTGAATCCACCCAAATCCACCATTTATCAGAGGCACATTAGTCCTAGAGGGAAACACATTGGTTGACAGCCTTTATTTCATGCACCAAGCACACTGATCACCCACCTTCTGCCAGAGGGTCTTCCTCAGAGCCAAGCAGGAACACGCAGCCACGAACCAGCAGTTCCCCAGAATGCCTTGGTGTAAGTCATGGGAGCTGATTCCGTTCACAAACAGGTGGGGGTCTTCACAGAGGTCCTAACAAAGCAAAACAAGAGATTACTGGAGACTCCACTCCAGAAAGGATCACACCACCCTTCCACCTAGTCCCCTCCACACGTGTTCTGCATCGCATTCCCATTGAAGCGTGGAGTTTTTGTATCAAGCAGTTCAAAAGCCCTTTGGCTTCAGTCTATTTGAAAGTCAGGGTATACAGGATTAAGTTCTTACAAGTCAATTTTGTTGCCTTATCTAAACACCAGGATTTGCCCATTTTTTTTTGCCAGAGTTCCTAGTTCTGCCCTCAGCTGAAGGTCACCTTTGAGGACTGGAATGAATTCAACATTTGGAAGACTCACTTGGCATTAGGGCAGTTAATGAACTGAAAATACCTGAAAGCATTAGGAGGAAGCAATACAGGGAAAGGCTTTGACCAATTAAAAAAAAAAATCAAGAAAAGCAGCAGGAAATGATGCTACTGACCCCAAAACTCCAAGCTCCTCTTACTTCATTGCCACTCCCTTGGCTGACACACTGAGAACCCTCCTCCACCAACAGCACGAGGCACTGCAACGAGCCCTGCGTCCAGCACCAAAGCAGGCGGGGTGTGCAGCTGTGAAATATGCCTTTCATTCACTGCGTCTCGTCTTTCTCGTTTATCTGGGTCTTATTAGGACCGCTTGTTCCTCCTCTCCCATTGCTTTCCTGGCTCCATCTCTATTTACACGCAGACTCTCACCGAAGCACAGTTGGCTCTTGCTGGGATGTCTCCCCACTCCTCACCAGCTTGCCCCTTGCTGTGCCTTTGTAGCCCGCAGATCAAGGCACTAAAAGAATCATCTCTGAGTATCACTGACCATGGGAAAGCCATAGGGGTACATTTTCCAGCAGTATTGTGTTTGTTACCAGGAAATCCGTACGTATGTGGCCTCACAGTCTCAGAGAGAACCTCCCAAGCAACAATTCAGAAAACAGGTCATCGGACTGTCCCATAATTTATATGGAACCTACTTGTTTCATCCCAGGGATTGCTCATGACACTCTTGTGTGAATCACTGCTTTTCCTGACTAGTTGAGAGGATGGAAGAGCAGTGGTAAGAAATTCTGCTCTTTCGCAGTGTAAGAACAACCCTAAATTTCAACATTGTGGGAAGGAAATGATCTTATATCCAGGCATTAGAAATGCAGAATAAGTAACTCCCTCTCACCTCAAAATGGCAGGAGACTCCAAATTTACTGCAGTCTTTCCAATTTGTTACCAGCAGCAGAACAAGGAGCTGCGCTCCTCACCTCATGGATTCTCACTGCCCTTTGATAATTCAAGATGATGATCCCAAAACGCCAAGATTGCAATCAAAGCCTGGCTACACACCATGGGCACGTCAAAACCTCTCAGCCTTCTCTTTGAAGGGACTGTGACAAATGAGTGCCAGCTGAACTTATTTTCAGAGAGAAGACCCACTTCAGTGCTGAGCTGAAAGCCTGTTTTCCTGGGCTGGTTAGCAGATGGCAGCCTGCAGTCAGCTCACCGTATGGAACGCAAGGAGCTGCTGCTGCTTCCTTTAAGAAAATGGTATTTTCGGCATGAGACTTTTCCCATTAAATAACAATTGGCAGAAATTTTAACTGCCTCTGGGGAAGCAAGTGACTGATCATTACATGACACCGTTCTTCTGTCAGTATTTCTCACATGTGTCTTCACTTAGAGGAAATTTCAAAGCTTATTAACAGACCTTAATAAAATTCTGAATAACAAAACGGTGCCTACGAGGAAAACCGACCATATACAAGATACTCGTCTGCATCGCAGACAGATTCATTCCATCTGCCTCGATGCTCTGATAGGGAATGGTAACTGAAATCAGTTGACTGTGTGGAATTCACCGCATGGTGGTGGCAAACATTCCAGACCCAGCTTGGGTAGACTCAAGTTTCATATCCCATTTCCACTCATCTCTGGCAGTAATAATTTCTAGTTTGTTTTTCCTTTCAAAATGTTATTTTCTTAGTGTAATAAGCAAGGGATAAATTGAGTCTTCAAGGTTAAAATTGTCCAAATTGTTGTCACTAGAAAAAGCCAATACTTTTGGTTTTGAAAGAAATTAAGCACTACCGTATATTACAAATATATTTTCTTATTTGGTTCGTTTTGCTAAAAATAACCGCATTAAACCCTCATTTTTTAATCCAAGTGTGTCTCGCACCTCACACAGTCCTCAGAGAAAAACCAGAGCTGCGTGCGTCAGCTGCCAAACATACGGATGCGATCAGCATCTGCTGAGCACCGGGGCCAAAGCAAACAGGGGAGGGCAGGACTCAGAAACAGCACCCCCGTTTCCACCACAGCCACTACATTCTTCAGGATCCTGCCTGATAAACCCTTTTTTATTAAACTGCCGAGAAGCCTCAGATTTCTGACGCTAAAGAACAGGGCAAGAAAATGACATTAGCTCCGTTTCTCTTGTCGTTAATTACAGCCATTATGAGGGCTTCTATAATGACTGTCACTGTGTGGCTCCGATGAGAAGCACAATAATACTCAGGTGTAACCTACAGCTCATTTCAGCTGTTTGCTCTCTTCTGGGCTTTTTGCTTTTCACCATTTGTGTGGCACAGCAAATCCAAAGGAATACTTCTGAGATGGAATTAGCTATCTAAGCCACAATTCCCACAACACAGCTAGAAATGTGCTATTTAAATAGGTTATTCTGCAGCCCTTGTGAGGATCTTTAAGCATTTTCAGTTGCCCCAGGCATGTAAAAAAAAAAAAAAAAGAAAATAACTTTTCCAATAGCGGTCCCAACAGTGCTAATTTTGGATAGTTGAGGATCAAGCCAACTACCATCAGAGGAATTACAAGGAAGAGAGACTTACATGAGATGTGGCCCAGGCATTTCAGGAGACCTGATGCCTTCTCTCCCTTGCAACCTAAGCACTTGGGTTCTGAGTTCCACTAGAAGTACTTCCTTTGCAAACATAGTGGTTTAACCCTAATCCCTTTTCTCAGGATCAGCCTGGATTGTCTGTGCTTTAAAGAGAAGTACGTTCGTATTTTGAATAAAAAGTTTAAAGGAGCTTACTGGGTCTTATTATACATCACTAACTTACAATAGCCACACGATTTCTGATACAATGCCACTAATAAAAGCAGCTGTTGTGCTATTCAGGCCCACAGGGAGCATTCCACCATCCAAGATGCAGAGCTCTTCCCAGTTCTCCCCTTACGTATGTGCATAGTAAAATAAACACCATCTGCAGAAATATAATTAGGCTGCGCAGAGTCTGAACGTGAGGTAAGAGCTTGCAGGGGCTCATGGTTCTGCTGAAAACCAATGCTCTTATTTTCATACCAGACTTCCATTTGCATGATGGAAGTCTACTTGTGTACTTGTGTCACCTCCTGTCTTTGCTGCACCGCATAGTCTTGAGACGTCTGACATTTAGCGTTACTCAGTCACTGATGCTGTGAGAAATGAAGGGGCTCACAAACCCTTTTTTCTGATTTTAATTGGTTCATCTCTTTGTAACAGAGCAAGTAAATGAACTGGTTAATGAGCACATGGGGAGAACACTGAGCAGGCTGGAGATGATAAACTCAGTGTGGGATCACAGGAAATGACAGTGGGAGAGACCTTGACAGGTTAATCACACCCAACACTTGCCTATTGTCCAGCTTGGTTGTTCCTGACCTACTTGTGACTGACGCTTCTCTATCTTGCATTTAGCACAGCCCAGGAGGGCAAGTCCACAAGTCTCCTCCAGTGGTCAGCAAGTGGTGCACTGCTGAGCTGCTCCACAAGCCCAGCACCTCTGTGAATGGAGAGAACAGCCAGCTACCGTTCCTTTCCTTTCCACAGCAACCCCTCATATGATCTACAAACCTCTAACAAGCCTCTCTTCCCTAGTCTGAATAACTGGTTCTTCATGTTTGTATCACTGGTGAAGGGTGGTCCCAAACCCAGATGCTCTGCTCCAAGAGAGGCTTTACGGACTTGCTGCCTTGTCGTTCTTTCCCCCTAACTGAGCCATGAAGCCACTGAATACCAAAGCACTCCGCTTAGTTGCACTGATGAAATGACGCTGAATTCCATCCTATTTATTCCACACAGTTTTCCCAAGACATCAAGATAAGTTCGAATTCTCAATCCTGTCAACTGGCTTGCACTCCTGTCCCAGTCTGTGTCCTACGGCATTCCCATGTGTGCCTTTTTAGCCCCTAATCCAAGTAGTAATGAAATACTGAGGAGTACCAGACCAAGGGAGATTTCTGTAGGACTCCATCGATGCAACACCAGCTTGAGAGTGCTCCAAGCCAGTGGTTTCATCAGCTATGTATCCCCATTATGGAAGTCTGAATTAATCCAAATTTTCATACTTTGGAGAGGTATACCAGGTATTGCCAAAGTCTTGTGAAGGTCCAACTATATCAAATCTATTGCTCATTTCTTAGTCACAAGATCTGTCCCACCATATGCTGAAAGGGAATCAAGCTAGAACATATTAGTGTGTGTCACACAATACATTTTTATAATACCTTCTATACCTAGCACACTAACAGTCATCTGCTTAGATCTGATAAACTACAGTGGGGACTCTTACCGAGATATAAAAATGTTTGGACTGTAGCAGAAATAAGAAAGATGGCAGCTCTTCTTTGCTACAACACATCTCCCTTAGGAACCTACAATGGGAACCATGGTAGACAACAGACACCCATTTCACTGGAGCTATGAAATGGTTTCTATGTTGCTCTGTTATGATTCCTTTAAAAATAGATAAATAAACTATATATATATATATGGGTTTTATTTGAGACCAGGAGCACCACAGAAAGTACAGGAGGTAACTGATTAACTATACACATTAACTCCAGGTTGCTGTGGCTACTTTGAATCTTAGAATAATTTAGCTAAAGGAAGAAGTTCTTAACTCTGAGGATGCATCTCTTGGCATAAGTATTTCCAATATCCATGAACTAAAAATATGCAATATTGGTTATAAATAGGGAGGAAGACATTCAAAGCATTAATTAATTTGCTCTGTGTCTTCACAGATATTAACTGAACCTGCACTGTAAAACATGAGAGAGCTCTGTTGTCTGAGAAAAGGGAGAGATTATTTTTTCATGGATTAGGGTCTGTGGCTCAGATAGAAAAACAGAGATTCAGGGAAAGGGAAGAGGAGAAGAAGTAATAATTATGTTCACAAGTCAGATTTTCAAAGGACTCAGTAGCATTTAGACCTTACGTTCTTCAGCACCCTTTAAAGATCCCAGCCCTAACATAAAAAAGAATCTACCTTTTCTTGCACGCAAGACCTGTGGGACAGGCACTTCCCTTGATTCTATCAGACTGATCTACTTGAGCTCAGTACCTCATTCCCTTACATTTTTTAAAGCAGTTTGAATTATGTCAGAACTGAGAAGTCTTTCCGTTTTCACCTCTTCTCTTGTCCTTACATCACACTGAGTCAACTCCTGTAGAGAATGAGGACAGTGCAGGGAAAAAAAGGGGAAAGACAGTTCTTTCTGAATACGGATGCGAAAAATTCAGCTTTGGCTACAGCTGACTATGAACCAACCTCATCTAAAGGAAAGTAGCAAAGACAGCACCTGTTTTGAGCTTGCATAGCTGAAGAGGGAGAGGAGATTGTCTATCCTATAATAAAGCCCAGCTGTGCTGGCATGTTTCTAGAAGCCCTCTCCAGATCAGGCTGTTTGCCAAGGCAATTGCACTTGGCCCAAAAAAAGACAAGTAACTGAGTTCAACTGTGCTAAGTACTTCAGTGCTTGCAAAAAGACTTTTGCAACCATGTTATGCCTGAAAAAAACTCTGTCTATGGAGTGAAAAAAGAGAAGTCTTAAGTTATAACCATGCCCTGTGGTATAGGTGTAACCCCCCAGAGAAATTCCATCAAAAGGAAACTGGGGTCAGATATGACCCTGACTGAAACAGCCCTTGCAGAGATCAGGCAGTGACTTTATCGTCAGCGCTGTTACGTCATGTAAACCAGCAAAAGGAAGATTTAGCCCCCCCGGTCTGTACACCCTGAGCTCAGGGTAATTACTCTGTAAACTTTGTGCCCATTGTCCAGCAACATCAGTACCTGAGAGCAAGATAATGCCCAATACTGCTTAAAAAAAGAGACCCAACCGTGACAAGGGGGGGAGTATGCCAGTTGGCTCCAGCCTTGTGTAAAAGAAAACTCAGTTATTTGGGGATTGAGAAATCCTTCTTCCCCCCCGCTCCCTCTCCAATAAATCCTGTTACAAAACCAAATGCATCACAGACATTTTTATAGCGTTCTTTTTTCCCATTTTCATTTTAGGGCTAGTGTTGACTAATCCTCAGCGAAGGCCATGGGGTTCAGCCTTGCCCTGCCTACAGGACATGAGTATTTGGGGAGGACCTGAATCAATGTTTTGCAAGAAAAGAAAACAACCAAACATTTGGCGCCACGGTGCGTATCTGGGCTGTCTCTGGATTCCACCTGCCCCTTGGAGCTGGAGCTGCTCTCCTCCAGAACACCGACGGCCGCTGGAAAGGGTAAAACTGATGTGCCACAGGGCCAACCTTCTCCTGAACCTCAACAACAAAGTGCTCACTGAAGCCCTTCAAGTCCTGTGCCACTTTATCCCAGAAATGGCCCAAACTACGCTGAAGGACCTTCTGTTCTCCCAGGACCCTCTTAGATGTATATCAGACGTATATCATACCACCTCTTGCTGCACTATCCTAGTTTGCAATGCTTTAGACCAACATTCTACAGAACTGCAGCACATTCAGATTTTTTTTTGAGAGAGAAAAGCCACCTTTTTTCATTTTTTGTCACAAAATAAAGCCAGTAATACACAACACAAAAGCAGGCCCAGATAGTTACATGAAATGCATCCAAAATAGCACAGATTGAAAGATAGAATATAACTATTTCAGAGATTTTTTTATCTGACATTTTTTAAAGTATTAACTGGTGACCTGAAGTTAAAACCTCCAGTTATTGTTGATTTAGTGAACACAGATGCCGAGCAGCCTGAAACCACTTTTGGCTGGTTCATGTTACCACCTTTTCTGGGATATCTTCTTTCCTCCATATCTCACTCGTTAGTGACTCCAACCTCTATGGAATTTCATCCTCTGCTATTCCAAAGCTACTACAAGTGTGACATAATTTGGGGAGAATTATTTAATCAAAGCATCATTTTAATTGTCTAAAAATATATATATATATTGATTTCTTGAAAAAATTGTTTCCCACCAAAAAAGACACTATTTTCAGGCCACTAACCTGAAGTTTTCTTGTAAAACACTTTTACAAGAATTCACTCTGATTTTGTGATGGTGATGCTCCATGAAGAACAGATAGATATAGTAGATATCTTGAGGCTGGACAATATTCAACACTTGCTACTGTGAGCGCAGACGTCAAGAGAGCTTTTGTTGGCTGAGCTGCCCAACAGCAGGAATAAGGACATTGCAAGTCTGTTTCTTAGTGTTTCATAAAAATCCATCGCAAATGAGTTCAAAATCACTATTTGAGATGAGAATGCGTATGACGGTGAGGGGATACCCAGCACATTGGGAAGGGCTCCAGACAAGCCAGACTCATTGCACACGAGCTCTGCAGTCTGCATGTGTGCGGTAACCAGTTATTTGGGATGCTACTGAGCAAGGTGTAACTGATCCCAAAAGGCTGCCCCCCATCAGGGATCTCAGACAACTGGCCTTTTATCCAGTGGAAAGGAAGAAATTGAGACTATTCTCAAGAAAAACAGAACGTACAGTTCTTTTAAGAAGCAGGTGGTATAAGCCAGCCTAACTCTGCTTCTGCAAGGAGCAACCTACCAAAGCAATGGAAATGTCTCTGCATCAAATACAAGTAACAAAAGGACGGTCAAGCTCAGGCAGTGAATTATGGGCGACTTCCGAGATCACGTCCAGGCACACACCAGCATGGCTCAGGTCAGACATGGGCCATAAGTCCGCTCACGGTTCATTAGACTTAAAGGCCACCCAACGTTTAGCTATGGTTTTTTATTGCTTCCTCAAAACATGTTTTTCAATCAAGTTCTTGAACTGGTTTCCCAAGAAGGGAAATAAAAACAATAAGAAAAGGAGGTCGGAAAACATCACGCACAATTTTTCACAACACTGAAACATTCCATGGAATAAACGGTTCCCAGGTCTGTGAGCCTGACCGTCCATCCCTGGCTTGGGAGCAGCTCTTTGCTTTGCCTAATAAATAAGCATCATTTTGGCTCAGTGGCCATGACCTTTCTAGGCTTGTCCAGTCTGACCTTATGCTGTGTCTCAGGGGGCTGGTAACTGATACAGACTGAATTCTTCATCACTGCCTTTAATGAGGAACGGAATATGCTGTTTACAGAACAGTATTAGGTAGATTTCAGCAAAGGAAGAAAGTCAGGTCATCTACAACATTTATCTGGAGTCAAAATTCAGATTAAGCTGGAGTGCTTTGTTTTACTTGAAAAGAGATATTTGTTCCTTGTCCAATGGCAATACACAGACTTTAAAAGTGAAAAAGCATAAGTCTAAACCACAACTTTAAAGAACACAAACCTCTTTAGCAACACTTTCCTCCTTTTTCCATCACTTTTCCAGCAGGGTTTGGCTTCAGTCTGGATTCCAGTATCTGCTAATGGTGGCATCTATCTCAGACACTTTATTGAAGATAAACATCTGTTACCCTCTTCTCCCAGACTCATCATCTTTTTCAGACAGCACCTTGAGGGGTTCTCCCCCAGCTATTTGCTTAAAGCAAAGAAAAATTCAATGCCTGGGATAACAGTGCACAGAAGACACTTAAGAGATCTCTTGTTTGGAAAGATGCAATGAGAAACTTTGTTTCTTATTTATATCATGCTGTTTCTTTAAACAGCACTTTCATTGTATTTATTGAGCTTATTTATTTTTTGTGATCTAGACATACTGATGTGAATTCACTACTTCATTTCAGACGAATTCCTGTGTTACAGAGTGGCCTGATGCCAGCCTGAGACTTACGTTACTCAACTGTCAGAAAGCAGAGAAACCCAACAGAAGACCCAGAATCATTTTATCAGCAAAGTCACTGCTAGCAGATCTGCATCTTCATCATTTCAAATAAAGTTACTACAAAGACCAGGGTGTGCATCAGACTGGATGGCCTTGCATTAAGGATCACATGGGATTCCTCATCTTCAGGAAGAGGATCATATAAATATAAAAGGAAAAACAGACTCTGTAGAACAGTTTATTCAGAAAATCAAGTTAGCAGGAATCAAACAAAGGTCAGTGATGGCCAACAGCTGAGTCAGTGCCACCACTGAGAAATTACTCTCCTGATTTACCCATTTAGAAATCCTGGCAATCCCAATAAGCTCCCACTCATCTTTTGCAGTGACCACTACCAGGCACAGGAACACCCACAGCACCAGCCTCACAACGCTCTTCCAGAGACAACAAGCTCTTCCATTTGCGGTTATGGACTTGAAGTTACATTCTGGGTAAAACAGAAGGGATCCAGACCTCCAGTTCCTATTGCAATGTGTTCGAAGCACCACAAAATTCCCTTTAAAGATGGACATTGTCTACAAACATTCAGGAATTGCTGTAAGAACTTCAAGCCTTCCATCACTTGAGAAGACAGAAAGCTCCCAAGGTCTTCTACTATGGAAACAGGCTGCTGGTCTCCCAGAAAGAGAAGTTTGAGAGGTGTTGATAACTCAGTCATGAACTTGAGTAGACATCAAATTCCAGCTAGAGCACAGTGTTCAACCTCTAAGTGCTGGAGAACCGCTCCAGCTCCAGCACTGCTCCTTTACTGCCAGCTTTAATTCCTTTATGATGTACCAGGAAAACCATCTCAGCCAGTTGGAATTCCAAAGCCCACCAGGGACACTGAAATCATTCTGGCTCATTCGTGCCTCCAGTAACCTCTGTACTAGAACTCAACACACAGATCGCTTCCAAGAGAAAATCGTGAGTCAACTTCAACCCCACCCTCGCACTATCAATCACATTATTTATTTTGTTCAGTCAGGGTCTAACAGTCAAACTGAAGTTAGTGGAACACCTAAGGACGCATATCTTAACTCTCAAAGGCAAGGAGAAGAGACTGTTTCTAATCATGTTGACATTTACCAACGTTGCTTTTTTTCTTGTCTTACAATTTAAGAATTTATGGTGCAGCCACTGTGTTCACTGGAGGGGATTTTTATTTTTACTTTTTCTGCAGATTCTGGAATGTCTGCAGAAGTCACATAGCATGGTGTCCCTGTTTCTTCCAAGAACACCGTCCCCCTTACTGTCCACTCCTCAGCTCAGCCAGAGTCCCCAGGACAATGCCCAGACGGCTTCTGAATATCTCCAAGGACAGAGATTCCATCTCCTGATGCACATGAGCAGTCACGATGGCTTCTGACACCTGCAACACCGGGCATAGTCCAGATCCTGACTCCTACGCTACCACACGTTGCAGCTAATTGAGCTGGAAACTCAAATATGCAAGAACAAAATTCTACTTCATGCACAGATGCTGGAATATAATATTTGCTCTTAACAGAGGCAGCGTATTTCCCTGAGAAAGAACATTTTATTTCCTGCAAACTTGAAAAGACGCAAATGCAAAATGTTTGAGCCTTTGTGATTAAGTTCGAAACAATGCCACATACAGGCATGACAGCAGTTATAAAAGGTTCTTTCAGCTGTGAAGGATTTTTAAAACCTTCTTTTTAGCCAGAAAACAAACATTTTTATTTAATTTTTAAAGAGATTAATCTTGAAGGCAACATACACTTAAATCACAGGGAAACAACATGAAATTCAGACAAGTTATTTTGGAAATCTAAGACCTAATGGCTTACAAAAATCTCTAATTCCAGGATTTAACTCACCCTAAATACCCTTTTAAATCATGGAAATAAGAAAAGCATAAAGCTCTTAACATACAAAGCATTTTTTGGATGTGGATGCTTCCCACTCTTGTGGAAGAGTGTTGACAGAACAGTACCTTCATTTCCTTTGCAACTGGCATGTTTGGACTATAATTTCTCCTTCAGAGAAGCCAGACATTTAATTCTTTAGGACAACTAAATCAATGAACTAGCAATTACTGTAAGACGACTTACGCTAGCTGAGGATGTGATCCTCAGGCTTTTTGTTTTACAGGCTCAAAATAAATCTTACCGTGCCATTCTCACCATCATCACATTGCCTCAGGACAGACAGAATCTGACTCTCTGAGAAACCAATTTTCATGTAATGATGATTGAAGCAACCAAATAAAACCTGACATTTTAAACTCTCTAAAGAAACACTCAGAACCTTGGAATTGTACTGTTTATGTTCCCGAAGTGACACTGAGGTTGTTGAGCATTTCTTCTTTGGAGGAAACAACCGCAACAACATAAGAAAGCTTCCACCCAGCCTGAAGGAGGGAAATATAAACTGGACAATCTGCCAAGAGAGAAGATAACAAAATGCTGGCATTTGGAGAGCTGTCTGCTTGGCAAGCACGCATGTCATTTACAAATGTTTGCTCATAATTATATCCCTGGAAGACTTGGGTGAATAATACCGTTGAGAAAGATGCCACTTTCAAAAGGCTGCTTCTCCATCGTATCTAAATAAATGCGACAGTCCTTAAAGGGTGAGCGTATCTAAGGACATCACCACAAAAAAGGGGGAACCCACGCCTCACGCTGCCCCAGTACCTGGAGACAAGGAGAGGAAAGATGCAGCTGCATATTGGGACATCCACTGAACTCCCAGCTCTTGGGCGAGCTCTCTGGAGGATGCAGGGCAGGGATGCTGGCAACGTGCCACTGTGGGTTTTGTTTCCTATCATGATACGAGCAACACAGAAGGACACAACTAAGAACAAAGAACTTGCTTAAGTAACACCAGGAATGGGATTGAGCCATCAAGTTCACATCGTACAGGGTCCACTCAGTCACCAGATGTCACAGAGAGGTTAGACACAGGGTATTTGCTGATGGCTGAAGGTTTTATCGTTCCTTGCTCATCCTGTTTTCTGGGTAAGCTCCATCTTGACAAGATTTTCCAGGCAAAATAAAAATAAAATTATGGAAATAATAAAAGTGAGCAACAGCTCTGTTCTGGGAACATTTTGGCAATTCAAGAAGAAACACAGCACAACTTCACTGGATGAAAACATTAAGGATAAAATATTCTGGGGGGGAATGGTTTATCCAGTCAGAAACTAAAATGGAAACACGCCAAGCAATGTTTTCATGATGCCTCCCATACTCAGCCCACCGGGGGACTGGCAAGGTGACAAACCAGACCACAGCGAAAATCCCCTGGCTTTGAAAGGGGCCAAGGTTTCACTCCAAAGACAAGTTATTGAGGTGCACCACCTTGTATCACTGATGGTAATGAGAGTGAATTAAACTAAGTCCATAAATTCCTATGGTTTAAAAAAGGATGCTTTCTAAAATAACATCCTTAAGAGAATGAAACAGTGTCTGTTTCAGTCCCAATAGCACTTCTTAAATTAAACACTCATCTCAAAAAGTGAGGACCTCCCTTCCCAAGTTCTGGAGCACCAAGTTCTCCCATGTTTTCATTTTTTGAAGTTCTTAACAGCCAGAAGCGCAACCAAGGTCTCTTCAGGGCTAAGCAAGAGTCAGAGTCAGGCCTCACCAGTCTGCCGCAGAAAGGTGAGGAGAAACAAGAACCCAGAACAAAGCAGAGTCCTTGCTCCTGTTTCTGATGAACCTTCTCAAGCACAGAAACAGAGCCCATCTGAATTAAATACCATAAAGTTTTCTAAGCTTCTTATTATATTTAGAGCATGGCCAAGCCACAGCATACTCGACTCCCTAGTACCTCAGCCTTGATTTGAACAACAGTCTGGTCTAGGAAAATGGGACACGGAGGAAGGTCACACAGCTGTACATGGCTCTTCGAGACTTCAAGTCCAGCCACTGCCAGCAATAACTGCTGGGATGGATTAAGGGAGTTAAGAGAGCCCTACTTGTTTGTTTGGCGATGTGAGATGAGTCCTCAGGGCACCCCACACAGTTCCGCTCGCTTCCTCGCTACGGGAACAAAACAATTGGGAAAGCAAGCTCTTAACAACACATCTGCGGTGGCCCTTTGCATTTGGTGATTGCCCTGTCCAATAGCTTCTCCACGCTTCTTGGACCCGTCTTCTAGAAAAGCAGATGGTGGCTTCTGTCCCTCAGGAAAGTTACTATTTTCCCATCACTCCTCTTCGAACACACAAATACTGACTCATCTCAACAAGAAAATTTTGGTTTAAATCCCCCTTATAAAGACAACACCACTTGCATTTTATAGCACAGGTTCTGGTTCTCTGTCTGCGTTCGGAACGGCACAGATTTGCTCTGGTGTGACAATGCAAGCCCAAGTCACTGCTCCATCCTTCTTCTCAATCCACCATTCTGCTTCCCAAGCCCCTGTCAGATGTCCATGAACATACATCCACGCACGTTCGTCCATGAACACACATCCATGCCTGCTTGCTCTGGGTGAGGACCTGTGAGCATGAAGCACTTGCAGTTATTAATAGTCATTGGGACCAGACACAAAACTTCTCAGTGCATAGTGGCTCTGGCACACACAGCCCTTCATATAGGCTTCAGATTCACATTAGAAATCAGGTTGGTATTGTCACAGGTGAAAAGTGCTATTTCAAGTGAACCAAGATTTCAGGTTGCTGGGGGTTTATATTGGTGACATTTATACTCATATATGAAGTTTATATTGCTTCACCTTTGAAATTCTCTTTCTAGAAAAGTGCAATCAAATAACAGCAAATATTTTGTAACAGAATTCTTGGAGGGTCCAATGCACAGCAAACTTCCAGAGACAAGCCTGTTAATTATTACTTCAATGATTTGGTGACACAAGTTCCTTTCAAATGATAACAAGCCAAATCTGCGGACAAAACCAACACACATTTTCCAAGCCAAACCTCTGACAATAAACTCCAATTAGAGCACCTGTTGGCAGACGAGGCAGGACTTGCAGCAGGGCCCATCACCCCCACTGTGACGGGATCAGCGTCACGTTGAACATGAACCGGTGCAGCGGCCTTGACCCGGGCACTTGGCCCAGGGTGGTCTCCTATCCACGCTACTCCCCTTTTACTGCGATCAGCTTGAGGAGGGATATCTTGTGGCAGCTGTCTCCTCTACTCTGGCAATAAAGGCCCTTCCCTTCACTCTTCAGGAGCTGACTCAGTAAAGGATTAGCTAACAGAAACAGATGAATGATAATGTTAATGTGAAACACAGGAGACTGAATTGTCCGCTCTTTGGAGTCTCCCTGTTTCCCCAGGCTGCTTTCAGATGTTGTGAGCTGCCAAACATATTTTACATGGCTAATGTAACAAAAATGCTCCTGTTGGTTTGTTCCTTTTCTAGCCAGCTGGGAAAAAACAAAAACAAACTCCTCCCAGTTATAAAACTCACCTCCCCCCCAAAAAAACCCACCTTGGCCATTCCTCAGCCAAGGCAAAGCACTGTATGAAACAGCTGCCTGGAGCTCAGTGTCCTCATCTGCCAGGGCACTGCTGAAGGGCATCACGCCGGTTCTGGTCTTTCCTTCTGCTCTTCACTCACTTTGGCTCCCAGCTCCACCTGCCCAGTCTCTGGGGCAGCAGGACACAGCACACCACACATACAGGAGCAACAGCATCTTGATGCAAGTCATGAACAACCTGAAAAGGATGGTGCTCATTTGGTCTTCCAGCTCCTTCCTCCTCAGGGAAGCATCCCTTTTCCTCAAACTCAAAGAAAATCACCATAATAAGAGCTAGAAACATACACACACACACTCTGATACTCTCACCACACCAGACCTATTTATTCTGCAAGGCAATTATGCTGATTGAGTCCTAAAAATAGGTTCCAAAGCACAAAGACTAGAAGAAAAGGGCTGGAAAAGCCCAGCATGACTCTCCTCAGAATATCTAGATCATCAGCTACACCGCCACAAACAGCATTAGTTTGGATGATTTGCTGGGCTTTAAAAGCATGGGAAATATTAGCCTCAATATACTGAAAACATCGAGGTGCTGCTCAGTGCTTTATAATGTTTGGAATTTCAGTGGATTCACATGTACCTCTCATGCACGTCTCAGCGCTTCAGGGCAGAACCAAGTGGCAAACACCCCCTGTGAACACCACAGCATTACATTTCCCACTGCTTTTGAAAATGATCCAAATCAACAGCCAAATAAGATAACAAGAAAGCAGATTCCAAAACAAGCTGATCCAGAATCGCAGTCAAACAGTAAGGATAAGACTTGTTTTGACCTGGACTTGGAAGACACTGCCCTCCACTTTCAGACACCTTCTCCTAGGAGCCCAGTTCCACGGAGCCTTTGTAAAACCTACTGTTCCAGTTTATGGATCACCAGCATGCAAGAACAATAGCTGAGACATATGGAAGACTGTTAACTCCACTAAATCTACCCTCACTAAACAAATAAAGCTCTCGAGGCAGATTCTTTAGTCTCTCCAACAAAAAGAAAGTTCAGAAGGCAAGTGCCAGCGCTAATTTTACCCTTAAAGAAACACACAGCATGATGGATTCCTGCCCACACCAGGACCTCAAACGCATGGCGGTTCATTGTTAGTATCACTAATGTTCACTCATCACCCCACCCCTTTTCCCCCAGCTTAAAATTAAATCTAACAACCTGAAGACAATTCAGCTTAATTGCAACTGCACCATCTTCCGCAGGATCCGCCTGCCATCCCTGCCATTTCAATGTGCAGTTGCCAGGGCAACGGTGTGAAGAGCACGCTTTTGTGTTGCCACATGCATCTTTGGGAGCTGAGCCAGCATCCCAGCTCCCGCAGCTGGGATGGATTTAACGCCTTCGTCCCCAGGAGCAGTCTGTCCGTCCTCACAGCCCTCGGCCAGCAGCTACTTCTCTGCAGATCGACGCCTGCATGACAAAGACTGAGGATGCTCTAACACTTTATCAAGTGAAACATTCAGCAGTGCTGGGTTTCATTTGAAGGAGGTTGCGGGGTACAAACTTCATCGTGCACATTGCTAACGAGGAAAGAAAATATCACTTCCCATCATTTAAAAATAATGTTCTTCTGGTGGTTTCCTGTCTACCTGTTGTTGTTGTTGTTGTTCCTTCACCCACTCCCTCCATACTAACAGAAGGTTGCATATCTAGATGACCACACAGTCTTCTCATGCCTACACAATTCTAACTCAGAAAACATGATTAATGTGTACAGAAACCTTCCCATTAACCTCTCAGATTATCTCCCAGGGCAGACTGCTTCCCAGAGTTCAGCTCTTAATTTCTTTCCTATTTCTTTAAAATGAATGTTTTAAACTTACGTCAGAGCCTACTTTGCCTACCTCTTTTGAGTCTGCAAGGCTTATGTTCTTCTATAAAAAATAAGTTGTAATCCAACCCCTTCCTTTACATATCCTCACAGGTATGTCTAGCAAATAAACATCTGGCTTAATTTTTTCCATAGCTGAGAACAAGCTGGAGCTCAAGATGACAAGCTAAACCTGCTTTTAATGGCAAGTAAAGCGATTCATAACAACGGCACTGCACTCGTGTGCAATCACCGCTAATTACAGCATACAATAGTGCTGTTAAATGATAAATACTGTAATCTAGGAAGCGCTATAATCCTCTAGGAGCCCCAACCAGCACCAGTGATGGAGCGCAATGTCTAAAATGTCACCCACTGAAGGTTACAGTCTGTACCTCAGACTCACTGGGTCTGCCTGCACTGGACAATATCCATGGTGTTGTGATCTAGGATGCGACAGCCACAAAAGGAAAAATAAGCCAGTTAAGATTTATTTCATGTTAGTGCAAGGCTGAGTCTTTCACAGTCCTTTTCTCCTGCAAACACGCTCCAGAGAGGCCCATCAAATAAGCTGCAAGATGCTGGTGTGTGGCTCACACAACTTACAACCTGAAACCACTGTTGTATTCCCATCAATGCCTCCAAATGTTTGAGGCACCTGAAGGGATTTGTGAGCTCCCCAAAGCTCAGCAGTGGCTCACCACCACACTTTGACGTACATTTCCTCCCCTCTCAGATTCAGGCACATTCCACATGTGCCAGTATTTCAAGCACAAACACAAGTATCACAGCACACAGGGCTTTGCAACTTGTGTTCATCCGCACTTCAACAAGAGTCAATAGCCACCTACAATGGAGAAACGTGGACAGTTCTGGGCACAGAGATGGAAACAAAACCCAAAACTTCGGCTGTTTCAGGACATGTCAGCAGCCTTTGCAGAATAAGTCTTATTTTCACAGAAGAAGAATAATGAGATCCTGCAAAGCTTGAGGGGTGAGGAACGAGGGTGGGAACAGACCTCTATTCTGATTAAGCAAGAGCACCAGCGTCGACCCATATTTTTAACTGGAAAGAAGAGGCTGAAAGAAGAAGAAAAGCACATTCAGATTTGAAAAAGCAATCATTAAATCCAGAGCTCCAGAAAGGAGCTGGGGGCATGGGGAGGTAATCCGGCAAACCAGGGCAGTGTCACTGTTCATGGGGGTTGTTACAATCAAACCCACTTGTCACACAGAAGGTAGCAGTGTAACTACACTGTACTGCTAAGAATTCACAGCACTTTGTCATGCCAGTTTATGGTATTCCCCTTTAATCGCCCTTCTCTGCCAGCTCTGCATTATCCCCAGGCCCCATCCTGGCAGCTGTCCCAGGGTGCAATGAGCTGTCACTCCGCTCCGTGCCCCAAAACTGTTCTCGCAGTGCACTGTCGGGCAACTGCACAAATCCAGACACGGTGCCAGGACACCCCCTCTGCAGCGCCTCTCCTGCACGCCTTACTGGCCTCTGACACGCAGTCCCAAATATAAGCAGATGTCTCTGGTCTTGTTCACAGTCAAGCTGGAAAATAGGGTTAGGCTGCGGCAATGCAGTTACAGAAGAGACAGAGGAATCAAATGATGGAGCTGTGCTTTATCTCAGGGGTGCTCATGCCTGACAGCCAAGTCTTTCATGACACTTATTTCACAAAAATTATGAGAACCAGGTTACCATTAAACATTCTGGAGGACTGCTTACTGTGACCACAAACCTGCCATTGAGAATATACAGGGAATAAAGAACACAAATGCAAAATATGTAAAGCTAACCCAGACTAAGTGCTCACAGGGGTGCCCCAAGTCTCCTCTGCTCTCTAAAGGAGGGCAAAACCTTCTCAGACAGGTGTAGAGGTTTCCAAAGTTCAAATCAGCACTTGCAAATATGAAGATGTTTTAGCTTCTGAGACAGCTGATCATTTCCCACCAGTTAGAAGCAAACAACAGCTGGTGATGCCTCCAAGAAACACGTGCAGGCACGGAAGTCAGAGCTCCTGAGTTCTCTGGCACCTCAGTGTCTTATGCTGCCCTGAATAAGTCACCAACCAGCTCATCCCATACTCACAAGTTTGGCATCTGGGAACTTGCTCTGTTCATTTCTATCACTGTATCATTCCAGAACATGGTGCCTTATTTCCTGATCCTTCTCGCATGGTCATAACCATCCCTGAAAGCATCAGGAAATTGGCGAAAAGAGTGGAGAATTGGGCCCATGGCATGCAGTGTTTCCAGGAACACGGGGCGGGCAGTGCAATGAGTGTGTAATTCTCCATCATTACTCAGATATCAGACCTTTGGCACCAGCGAGTTAGTGGGGCTTTAATCAAACACAGGTCTGGGAGCAAGAGGGGTTTCTTGGGAAGCAGTTCAGCAGTATTGTCACACAGTGTCTTTCTGTACTGTCTTACTGAAAAAGAACTAGTTCTGCCTTTCCAGAACATAGGAGTACAACCATAACCCTTTTATAAGAAGAAGATGCAGACAAAAGTAGAAACATGCCTTCTAAAACAGGGGGTCAAACAGGGAAACCAGTAAAGCACATAAGACTTTTGTTCTGTACGATCAGACTATTATTTTTGTTTATGAATAACTCAGGAACGTCACTTATCTCTGAAGCAAGCTTATCCACTCTTTTCCCACACGGATGCCTGCCCTGGTTGAGGGAACCACTGCTATTTGTTTAACGCTGACAAAGATGTCCTTGGGATTTAATACTTTTTGCAAGGTCAGCGCTCAGTGAAAAACCTGAGACAAACCCAGGGTTTAGTTAAAAATAAGACAGAAAAAAAAAAAATCCTTTCAGCGGAGTGACTGTCATTCCCAGACATTTCCACCAGAGCTGCTTGCTGCTAAAAGCCACTGTTGGCCAGGACCACCCCGCAGAGGCAGCGCTTGCCCTCAGGAAGGGGCTGACCAGGCCAGGTGGCCAGCAGAGACAACAGGGCAAGAGGATTCTCCTACCTCTTGGCAGGACACAGCTGCCCCCAGGCCCCCTTCAGTCTGGCACAGAGGATGGAAACTCCAGGGAAATCACAGGAAAAAAGCAGGATGGGTTTTGACACTAATATCAACGGGCAGAAAAAACGTCCACCAATGCGGGGGGATTCTTTCTGACTCTTTTTCTAACGAATCAGTAGGTTTTCCCCAAAGAAAATTTCAGGTGTTTTGCGTCTTACATTATTAATTTTGATCTAAGTGGTGGGTGGCTAGTTCTATAAAGGAGAGTCCCCAAGCTCTGCGTTCGGTTCTAAAGGTGCTTCTTGAGAACGGCTGCGCAGAATCAGCCATTTATAAATCCTTGCTCACAGACTGAACCCTTCTGCCCGAGGACAGTTGTGATCAGCCCCTGCATTACTTCCCCCACCACCAGCACAGACGCTGTCACTCTGCAACTGCGAACAGAAGAGGGAAGGACGTACCTTGACTCTCAAGTGATGCAAAGGCGCAGAAGCAGTGGGAGCACCTCCCTGTGCAATGTCAGGTCCAAAGGAGGGAATAAGCTGTACCTCATAAAGACACATAACAGCAAGGGGGCTTCCTGCATGCTGAAGGGCTCTGGAAGATGTTGCACCTTTAAAATGGTTGTGCACAGCTCAGGTGTTTTACAGGTAGACAGAGGAACTGAGATATTATCAGAGCCCAACATCCAGAAGCACCAGCAAAGTGTTTGTGTTGTTGGCATCAACACCCAAATTCACCCTCTGGACTCCTGGCTGGCAGAGATCAGGCACATGTGGGGTATGATGCGTCTTGGTCTGAATCCAACGTCTCAGGTATGTCAGTATGACACCCTAAATACATCAACTCGTCTCTGCCTCTTGGTACAGTAGCAGGTGGTGGCTGCCCCGCAGCAGCACTCATTATGGACATCTAACCCTTGGGCAAGGCGAGTCCTGCCCAAAGTGCCCATAAACAGCCTCGGTCTGGGCAACCAAAGGGCCGGCCAGGCCTGGCCCTCCCCACTGGGGCTGCAGGACACAGGGAAATCACAGCCTGCAGGCTGACACCAGCCTCATCTGCCAGCAATGCCATCAGAACATGTCACTCTGACAAAGAGGAAGTCTTTCTATGAAATCAAGTACAACATTTCCAGATGTTTTTACAAGAAGTGAAAAACAGTTTGGCATCTCTGTACTATTTTTACTTTTCATAAGCCATCACTGGTTTGGAGAGCGTCAAAAAGGAAGGTGATATAAAAACAACGCAAAAGGTCCCAGCTCATACTTTGGCAACTCTTGTAGCACATTCAGACTTCTCTTTTTCCTACTTAGAATAAAATACAGAATTTCAGAGCGCTACAGCCTGGCAATCCCATGTTTCAAACAGCTCTATCAGATATCCCAGGTGGGATATCCCTTGGAGTTCATTTGCCCCCAGCACCTAAGCTCCTCTGTACAACCAGAACCCAGCAGCCTTGCCTGCCAACTGCACCCAAAGAAATCAAGACCCAGTACTGCACACGGGCAGTGTGTATCGCTCTTATTTGTTTGATCATCCTTCCATAACAACATTTCTCCTTGGAAAGTCACACCATCCTAGGGAGCCTGCACGGTAATTACACTGTGCCTTTTGTGTTCTCCAGTTTCTTAATACTGGGGTGCCAAAGAAGTAACTCTACCCTGTCTTTGTTCTCTTTCCCAAAGAGACTTTAAAAGTACAAAACAAGTAATTAATGTCAGATTGTTAATGACCTATCACTTCAAGTCTGACTAGAATGAGCAAACAGAACGTATTTAACACTGCAGGTGCAGATCCAAGGACAAAAAACAAGTGGAAAAAGCCCTTTATCCCTCCTGCTCTTTTCTCTCTCTCACGTGTACTCCTTTTTCCATTAGGGCAGAACAAAACCCCTTGGACTATGCAGATACTCTTCCTAAGCATTTGCTCTGTCTGGCCAGCACCAACCACTCAGGGTAACTCAGCTCACATATTTGTGAGCTGAAAATGAAATACCAGCTTTAACCTTTCAGAAAAGCTTTAGATTCACAGATCCCAAATGTCTTTGTTTGGGCACCAGCATCAGCAACTGCAGCAGCATCCCCCAGCTGCTCAGACAGCTACACAGGCTTTCTAAAGCCTAATGCTGCTTGCTCATACTACTGTCCAAATACCAGCATCCAGACAGGCTACCCACTGCCTATGTAGGGGGCAGGAGGACTGGAAACAGAGTATCACCATTCAGTTCCTTCACATTCAAGATGCTGTGCCAACATCTGGGGGTGTTCAGGGGAAACTCTAATTTCTGGGTGAGCTGGTGAGGCAAGTGGCCTGCTCAGAGTCTGTCTGAGCAGATGACAGCTCCGGCCTTTGCCTCATGCTCATATTGCAAGGTCAGTTCCCTCCCCAAAAAAGGAAACACTCTGGAAAGCCCATGACTGCCAAAGGACAGTTAAACATTCAACTAGTTAACTTCTAGGACAATATCATTCCATATGGCAGAGAGGACATAATCCACGAGCAGACACCGTGAAGGAGACCCTCACCTCTGCCCTGCTGCACAGACACAAGCCCCTCTCCCCCAAGATGTCCTTACAGGCTCCCCATGAGAACAAAGGCAGCACCCACCACCTCCTTGGCATCAACTCCCTCTCCCACTCAAGAAAAGCAAGACTTGCCTTCAACTGGACTTTGCACCACTGATCACCACCCCGAATGAACACACACACACACACGAACAGCCTGAAACGGCATCCTTGTCCAGAAGCACAAAGGCTTTCCCTGACCTCACTGTGACTCGTTGACAAGGGCACGCAATTAATTCCATTGGCGGCATTTAGAAATATCCAAGCATTTTTTTTCAGCGTAAAAAGACCGCCAATGGTGCTTTGCTGTTTGCTGCCACAGAGATCGCTCGCTGGGCAGACTGTGGTTCTTCTCTTTCCTACTGTCTCCTCCAAGAAAAATCACAAATCACTTGTTTATACACATAAATGAGCTAGTCAGATATCTGAGAGTGGAGAAACTTCCACGTGCTGCTAAGACTTCCTTTCCTCATACATTTTAATAAGGCACAAGTTACTCTGAAAACCTGAACAGATCTATAATAACGAACAATAATCCTCCACTATTATTTGTTTCCAGTATTCCAGACAGGAAGACGCTATCTATTCAGTTAATAAAATCTAATTTTCTATAGTGCTTTTTGCAAGGGTAACATTTAACTTGAAAAAAAACCAAACAAACAAAACAAAACAATGGGGCAGGGTGGGGGGGACAGGGGGCACCAGGTTGGAAAGCTAAGGGTTTATATTGCAATTACTGTGTGCAGACACCAAGCCCTCAGAAGTGAGGGGTATTGAAGAGAAACTTCAATTAAGAACCTCAACATCTTGGTGAAATGCTTCTGTCAACACAGCAACCTAGACAGGTACATATCCACGGACTGAGCCAGGAAGGGAATAATCTGTTTGTGAAATATACTCCTGTACTGACTGACCTGTAACTGGTATTCTTAACTAATTACTGGTATTCTTAATTAAATAGAGGACTGACTTAAACATCATTATAGCTGGAGTCACCTCACACTGCTGCTCATTATTAGGGAGCCATCGACAGTAAAAAGCAGGATTAAGCTGCACAGAACACTGTCTTTTTGTCTTTTTACAGTAAGGCATGACTTTCATTTCAGACAGCAGCACAGCACAGAGGGGCTGATGTCTGAATCACACAGTGATGGAAATGAACGGGAAAAGGAGGGAGAGTATACTCACATAACTGTGTTTTAGCACAGAGAATACAGTAGGAGTGGAACAACACACACAGCACCTCCTCACAAGGAGAGCATCAATTACCTTTGGACGCTTCCATTCAACTTTCCTTGGTGGCGCTGACTGATAGAAAAGGGACTCGTCCGAGGCTGGAAACTCGGGGTCTTCGAAGAGCCGCCTCTGCTGGACACACTGCGCTTTCAGCTCCTGGTACTTCTGGGCTCTGAAGAGCTGCACTGATGAAGACATCTTTCTGTCTAGATAAGGTGAATATTGGCTTGTGCAAATTATGAAGGCTCCTTAAAGTCTGCAGATGATACTGCTCGTTGGGCTTTAACATCCAAGCATATAACTTGCTCTAAACAAGATTAATTACTCATTTCTGTTAAAACAAAACAAAAACATACAAATAATTATAAATTAGATTGTATTAAGTAGTAGACTAGAAACCACAAAAGCCGAGAAGACATTAATATTTGGATAGTAATTCTGGCTGAACAGAACTCCTATCAGTAAAGACATCAGAAAGCCCAGAGCAGGCACAAACCCAGTGTTTTGTCCTGTCTGATTGGAAAGGTAACAGAATGGGGCTTGGCTCTCATTCTTAACCATGTGTGAAAGGCTGGGCCATCTTTCTGTCCTACATTCTTCTTCTGGCCACTAAAGCTCTAATCATCTACTCCAACTCCTATGCCTAAAGAAAACCAAAACCAGATTTCTACAGTTGTCTGTCTTAATTTAAGTGACAACACTTTGGCTGATATTGTCTTTGAATTTCATGTTATATTGCAGGGAACTGAATTCCTAGAAGCAGCAAATATTCACAAATAATTGCTGAGAATTAAAAAAAAAAAAAAACAAACAACAAACTCAAACTCACAACAACAAACTCAAACAACTTGCTCTCAGGCCTCAGTTCCCAGAATCATGATTATCTGACCTGGCAAGTTTACGGTCAAGCCACAGAGCTCAAAAGAATTTCTTAAGAACATTCTACGAATCAGAAATCCTCTAGAGAAGTCATTCAGGATGGAATCATAGAATCATTTCGGTTGAAAGAGACCCTCAGGATCATCAAGTCCAGACATAACCTGACCAACTAGCACTAAACCATGTCCCTAAGAACCCTGACTAAACACCTTTTAAACCCCTCCAGGGATGGTGACTCCAGCACTGCCCTGGGCAGCCTGTTCCAGTGCCAGACAACCCCTTCCATGAAGAATTTTTTCCAAATATCCAGTCTAAGCCCAGTCTGAAGTCTGGGGCACATGAAGGGTGCTACCTCTGTTTCAAGAGGGAGTAGAGAGAATATCAGAACTTACTCTGTTTGGAACGTCCCAGTGCATCAATTCCTCTCCTCCTCCTTCCTGCCACAGGTTAGAGATGTGTCTCCCCTTCCTTGAGTTATCTACAGCAGTAAAGACAAACGCAGGTTTTCCTGATGTCAGATCATGAGATTTAAACAACACGCACACACTGTCTAGCAGCTTACTTGCTGCGTCCTCTTGCAGTGACCTCAGTTCATGTTCCTTGAGCCACTTGGAGTTCAAACGGGATGAGATTCCACAAATTAGATACAAACTAAACCAAGATAGGCACAAGCCCTTCCAGGCACGCAAGTGAGCACAACGGGAGAGATACAGAAGAGTAATGAGGAGCAGTTGGAAATGTCAAATTTACCATAGTCTTTATTCTTATGGGTGAAAGTACTGTAGCCAAAATAGTCTAGGGATGGTTTTAACACCCTCTTTCTCTCTCCTTCCCCTCACTCCTCTCCGCCTACCTACCCCAAAATAAATTCTATGGTCCTACAAGGATGAGAAATGCTGCTCTAATGCCTTCACCCATGGGAATGAGGGCAGTATTCAGGATTGCTCTTGTTGCCATTCCTGCACCCATTCCAAAGCCTCCTAACGCCACTCAGAGCAATCTACCCACCACCTGATTTCTACCAGCAGAATCTTACACAGCAAAGTGATCAGAGGAAGAACCAGTTTATTCTTGAGATTTCAACCAGCCAAATCTTCAGATGCCAGCTCATTCTCCATTCTTTCTCAGGGCAAAAATCCAGCAATAAGTTTTGCATACATCAAGACTGTAATGACTTTGAGTCAAATCCTGATGCTGCTGGAATGGATGGAAAAATTCCTATGCCTTCAGCCAGGCCTAGGCGTCCCCTTCCACAGAGTCCCTTAGACACTGTGTTATCCAGCTTCCACAAAACAAAACTACATTTAAATGAACTGTTCAATACAAAAATGGCTCACTGATATTATGCCACTTTTTGCAGTTTCCTTTTTCTTAAGGGCTATTTTCTTCCTAATTATCTCCCTCAAAAACAAGTCACAAGCCATCTCGCTCTGCAGATGGCCTCCCAAGACAATGCAAATAGCCTTGCTTCCCCCCACAAACCAGTTTTTCAAATCGAAGTGCAGAACAATTTGTCAATTATAAAAAGATAGCTCAACGACAATTAAAAAAAAAAAGTTTGGCTGATTGGGTGAGATATAGATGGGATATAGATTACTTAATGACAACTGGCATTCTCGCTTGTTAAAAATCCCCCACAAGCTGACATTCTAAACCAAGCCTATTTGTAAGGTACGCTTGCTTTTCCAATAGCCCCTGGGTGATAAGGTTTCCAGCTGTCACTGCCTCATTCACAGAGATTGGTTTTAATGACCTCATTCCCCCACCCTTTATCCCCTCCTATCTGCTGGACTGGAACCGAGTCCTGCCAGGATTAACACCCCGTGACACAACAGCCACCACGGAACGCGGCCACAAAGCACAGCCAGGAGACACCGAGCTCCAGAGCTCAACCCAGGGCTCATCACCACCTGGTGAACCAGCAGGAACCCAGTTACACAGGAACCCAAACCGCTCATTTTTCCCTCTACCTGAAGGCCTATAATCAAAACAGGATCGCATCCTATATTCTGTTGGAAATTTTTCAGACTGCTCATGATGTACAACTTATTTATTCTCTCCATTTTAGAGGTTTGAATTGTTCTAAATAAATCCACTCTTTTGTAATTAAATAACTACATCTTAATTTAAAATGCATTATTTATTTATGTCTATTAACTCTCTATTTTCTGGGTTTGGAAGATGAACTTTTGAGACAAGTTCTTCTCTTCTTTCTTGGCTTCAGGCAGAACACAGCCCTGTATGTTCAGCTTTAATTCTGAAAAGGTTGTCATGCTCCTCTAACAAGTTCTATCCATGAGATCTGTAGTTACTTTCTTGGGGAGAATGAGTAAATTGCACACCTGTAATTCTTGTTCTGCGGAGAAACCATTAAATACAGACCTTCCCTTATCTTCTCACTCTTTTACGATGGTCTTTCTTATCAATTTATTAGGAAGACATTTGCACATCTAGAAATGCTCTTTGGCTTAGATTTATCATCTGAGTCTTCCACCGTGACAGGTACTTCATGCTCTCAGCAGAATCTTTAAAATCTCTTTTGAATGGTCTCTTTTGAAGTGTGCTCTGTCAGCTGTGTAAGATCACGAAAACCCAAGATCTGTATTTAATTCTACTTTTGTACAGTGAACACTTCAGGTGAGTATTTAATACAACTTCATTATAAAGAGCAGTTTGAGCCATATTTTTTATGCCCATGTGAACCTTAGCTAATGATTCACTTGCACCCCTATTCTATAGGCTAACTCACCTCATAGAAGCCTCTTTTTCTTGTTGGAAAGTCCACAGTAAAGAATGTAAATGCATTTTCTATACAACAGGTTAATGATTTGAGCACTGAGGATGGGGGACCACAGCTGAGCCCCTGCATTGATGGGGTTCACCCAGCAGGACACGGCCTAACCCGTCTGAGACACACAACACAGGCACCTGCCTCCCACTCCAAGGTTTATTTTTTAAGCCAGTTTTTGGCTCTCAGTTGAACATTGAAGTTCCCAAACTAAGAGGCAGCCCCCTCCCTCCTTTCCGGAGCCCCCAGTGCACAGCAGCGCAGCTTCCCCAGCAGGCTCAGCTCTGGCTGGGCTGACACAACGCACGGCTGTGCCGAGGAGACACCAAGCACGGCTTGGCACCCGCTCTGCCACGTGAGACGGAGCGAGGGCTGAGAACCACGGTCCTAAAAATACCATCCCGCAGTTCAGAGACCCTGTGCTGCTCTGCAGAGAGAAAGGGACTGCTCCAGGAGAGGGACAGAAGAGAGAGGAAGCGGGGGAAAAAGCACGAACAGCTCTACAGGTCAGCCATTCTTCTATTTTTTTATTTCCCTGACCACATACAATTAGAATTTTGCTTTGTATCTTTTCCAGCCTCTGGGCTGAGCTCCCCAGGGCAGCACAACAGCTCCACAGCCAACCCAAGCACCACAGCAATGCCCCTTGACACCACCAGGAGCACAGGAGGCCCCACATCTCTCAGCTTTCAACCACTGAGCTTTAATGCCTTCCTCTGACCCCCACTTTTCCAGCAGTATTCCTATTTTGATCAGAAAAAGGACTTCAGCAGAACAGGGAAGACAAGCCAGTGCAGGTCCCCTTTTCAATGGGGCTCTACTCGCAGAGTCCCCTCCTCAGCCTGACAACAGAAGCATTTCATTTTTACTTACAGTTCATACTCACAGATGCTTCCCCCTGTCGTAACCAGCAAGAGTACGGCTAAATCACATTCAGCACAGTGGCAAATACCAGCTCCTGGTGTTATTTGCAGCCTTAAATTAAAGGGACCTTCACTTGAAATCCAGTTCTTCACAAGAGCATTAAGGTGAGCTTCAAGTACAATTTCCAGCAGTATTTCTTTTCGCTCACATTTTCGTGTCTTAACCTTTCTCTTCCCCAGCTGCTATGTAGAAGATTCACAACAAACAAGACTGACCAACTGTCCAGTCAGGCATGTGAGGGAAACTTACACCCTCGCTACTATTAAATACGCAATAAGTACTTGAAAACTAACAGAAGAAGTCATCTCTTCTCAAACCATTTTTGTTACTCTGGGTAACTGAGCGACATGCAGGGCAAAAAGAGTCAGAGAGAGAAGTTATTGCAGCTGTTAACCAAGCGCACTGCTTGCATGCCAAAGCATCCCTCCCTCCGCAGCCCCGCAGGAGGGGGACAAGAGCTGGGCTTGGCTTAACAAAAACCAGCACTTGCAATCCCAGAGGCAAATGCTGCCAAGCAGCTGCAGGGAACCCTCTGTTCTAGATCAAACTCCTCCTCAAGGCAGAGGCTTGGCACTCTGTAACACATGGATTTTATCACACACCCCACTTTTCTGTTCCAGTTACAGGACTCACAAGAATTTCCATGTGCAGCACCAGGACTAAAGGGCAAAGTGCATTTCTAGCCAGTATTCAACACCGTGGTTGAACACAGCGTTGAACATGAAGCTGTTTCTTCCAGAAAGCAGATTCTGAAATCAAACTGTCCAAGCTCAGGCACATCCCAGCCTTGGGACAACATTCCTGCTGTTGCAGGAGCCCCCGGAGGGACACCAGAAAGGGCACACACAGCGTGTGCTGTGCTCTGAGGCAGCATCCCGCTCCTAAGATTATTATCCATCTGCAGGTACCAAGCTTGCTTTTGTTTCATGTGAACAGTAGCCTTAGTAATAATAACAACCAACACCTGGCTCTTGGGTTTCTTGTGTGTAACTGCAGTTGTGCACCTGTCTTATCAAATGCACAAAATCTCCCAACTCTAGACTCTTCTCTCAACACTGACTTCTCACCAAACCTCACAGCCACTGTTTAGACTGATAGCAAAACAGGGACACGAGTATTTAACTGTTCGCAGACGTAGTTTAATATTTTCCTAAACATCTCTTTCTCCAAACTTGCAGCTTGCTTCACAGCAATCAAACCAGTGAGAGCTTCCAAAACAGTGGCCCTGCAGCCAAAAGCTTTAAATTACTCTGAACTGGTTTTCTGTAAAACTAATTAAAGGCACTTCCAGGGCTGCAGCTGGAAAAGGTTATTGCCTTCTCTTCCCGTGCAGAATGATTACAGGTCCTTACAAAGCAGTGACTTTGCAAATCTGTATTAAGAGCGCAGGAGAATTTTAAGCAGTTGAAAAGCTTCCACTTCATGTATGCTGCGGTTTCGTGATCCTGGCTGTTCCACTGCTGCTAATGGATCAGAAGCATCACTGCCCATAACACAGAATGTCGCTGCTGGAGAAATTTACTATTCCAATTCTTTAAACAGTTTAACAGACTAACTGCACCGGGAGCCTTTGTGCTGGACTGGGTGTCTCCTTTTCTTCTGCATAAGCCGATATAAAAGTATAAAGTCAGCACTAAATCTGTGTTGTGTAGAAATGCAATTGTGTTAGTAAGAGTGTATTCAATTTGGATGAAATTTGCTGCACAGGATAATTTAATACCACCAGTCCAGTATTAATGACCGTGGTCTCAGAGCTCCTAAGTTGTTTTGGGCAGCAACGCTCTCTCTGCTGGGATGAAACACCAAGTTTTATTGTGTGCTCTGGGGTACTGTGATTGCGTAGCATTAGCTCTTCTCTCATCCAGCTTTTGGATTTTTCAACAAAATAATGTTAATTGAACTATTTTATGGCCTCTGTAACTCAGTACTTTAATAGGCATATAAAGGTTTCTCTGTCTAGCTCAGCTCAAGAATTGGCTAAGGGAAGGAGACATGAGCATTTTTCTTCTCATAGCAACAGGAAGGTGCCAACATTGTTCTGCTGTGCAGTTTTGCCATAAATGCAGTTTGCATTAAAATTGAGAGAGGAAAACTTGCATATTTTTGTCTCAGAATATCTGCCCATATCCTGTCACTTCTGAGCAGAAATGCTGGGGAGACTAATTGGACACCAGGAACAGGACCGGCCACAATCTGTTTGCTTTCACGGAGAGCATCAAGGACTGGGAGAAGCACCTGCCTACAAACCAAAGCTTTACTACAAAAAAGTTAGTCACAACACTCGTATTGCAACATCATGGTGCTTAACCAGGCTTTTCTTTCAGTCTCACAGGGGCAGAGGGACTTTCTATAGAACTTGAGCTGCGAGCCAGAATGCAGTTTGTACTGCAAAGCCTGTCCCCAAGCAAGACAGCTCAGGAGGGGGGTGAGTTCAGGACCAAACCTGCCATTCCCTTTGCCCAGGAGCCTCCCCAGGAACTCTGCCACTGATTTTCAGAGTTTGTTCCCTCTCCCACCTCTCTTCTCGTCAGTCCCCAGTGAAATAAAATGCAAATCCTTCAGGAAGGGAGTGCTGGAGTTGGGGCTCCTGCCCTGCCAGCGCTCCGCAAGCCCTTTGGGGTGGGAGGTGCTGGTTAACCCCATCCCACAGCAAAAAGTGCAACTGCTCCAGCATTCGGGGCACGAACCAGAGCTGGGGCTGGACAGGTGGAACAAACACCTTACAGTGACTGTGCCCAAGGGGAAGGACTCCACCTGGCAGAAGGAGGCTGGATTTGTAGGGCTCATGGTCAGGGGCTGTGTGTGATCTTTTCAGCTTGAAAATGGAGCAAAATCAACACGTGTGTGTGCACGGGATTACTCGGTGGTGCAGTGCTGATTTCACGGTCAGAACCGATCAAAGCCTTGGCAGGACACACTCAGAGAGGGTAAATTCTGACTTTAGTCTCTCTCCTCCTTGCCATTTCTCTGAGAGTCTATCCCAGTGTAGCTGCCTGTGATTTAGTTTTTAACCATTTTCTCTCTCCCCCTAAGCAGAGGCAAAATATTTAAAAGGAACAGAAACAGCAGCAGAGTTTTGCCTCCAACTGATCGGTTTCCAGGTGAAACCTTCAATGGTTAAAATGCTTAAAGATCATTGCAAGCAGAGACAGAACCCTTGGCTCCTTGCCTTCAGTCCAACTGAATGCTGGAAGGACCAGGCTCCCAGGCCCCCTCCCCTGCACCCTGCGGCAGGACAGGCTGGGTGACAAGGCTGGTCCCCCAAGGAGAGCCCAGCGGCCCAACTCTGCTCACACCAAGCAGAGAATTACTTCTCCATAAGTGCTCTCAGGCACACGCTGCCCCACTGCCATCACCCAAACTAGGAAAGGGGGGTTTACTGCAACTGTGTGTTGTATGGCTCTTGGTTCTGTCTACATAAAACAAGCAAATTGCTTGAAGACATCTTGTACCAAGGCCCTAAGGGGTTCAACTCACTTGGCAGCTGCAGTTGGAAATCCACAGAGCATCTCTGTTGTAATGAGCACATATTAGGGGCACACAAAGTCCACAAGCTATAGAACTATGTGGCACTCAGTTTAGGCATTAAGCAATAGCTTGAGTCATGTTTTTTAGACTACATTTTAGCCTTAAGGCCTGACACTTTGCCTCTGTCCCCACTGCAGATGCTGAAGCCCCTTGCCAGACCTCAGCCAGCATGCAGCAATTCAGAATCTCCGCACACCTGGACTTGGGGGGTCTCTGACTCCTCCAGCAGCCGGGGTGACGGCACAAGGATGAACACACAGCACTATGGGTCAACACGGGCACATCTGCGTGCACTTGACATGCAAGATTAAAATGCAATTGCCACTTGCTCTTCTTATACTGCCACTTGTTTCTCCAGTGAAAGGACTCCTGTCTCGGGCTGCGTATATTGCATGGGGTCCAATCTGAGTACAGCTTGATCCTTTAACTAAATTAACGTAACATCTCTGTTTTAGGTTAAGGACACAAAGTGGCTCTGGGACATGTTTTCAAGGGTATGGAGGCAGACAGGGTTTTCTAAAGTGCACAGGTGTCTGTGGACCTGACCTTCAGTGGCTTCCCCTACAGCCTCAAGACCAGAGAAATTTGCAGCTAACTACAGAGAGGTACAATTCCAGTTCTGAATAATAATAATTTTTAAAGTAATTTAGCATTGTACATGCCAGTTGTTACAATTAAAATCAATCCAAGTCACGAGATATATAACAAGCTCTAAAGAAAACGCTAACAGCAATGTCAGTTGATTCCTTCAAGCCAAGCTTTTATGCTGAAACCACGGGAAAACACTTTCTTCAAAAGTCCAGTATCACTCCATTCTGCCTTTTCATAAAAGTTAATTTAAAAAAAAAAAGACCATGACTGCTAATTAATGGGTAACTCCCTACCAGGTCAATCCATTATTTTATGTATCCATTTATCAATTATTTTAGATACGGTACAAAAATCTCACCTTCACAGGAACAACAACAACAACAGTAAAATACCCACTCAAATTTCACAGTGAAAGAATCTACAGAGAGCACTGACAGTACTTTCAAAGATCAGAGACAGTACGGAGATTTAAATTATATGAATGCCGAGATCAAGTCACACTTTATCAGTCTGGCCCCTTACTCAGTATAACTGTTAGCAATGCCAGCAGAAAGAAGGCTGGCGTTAGACTGGTTATCCCAGAAGAAATGAGAGCAACCATGCTTTTGCAATAAATCACAATGAGCACTTGGCTCAGGGTTCGCACGCAGTCAAGATGCGACTTTCTGAAAGAAACGTACATTACTGCAGCACACAAAAGCATTTTCTCACTGTGCTGGCTGTAGCGCTCATTACTAGTAACACAGAGAGCTTCTGTGCCGGTGGCAAAGGTGCAAATGAAGCAAATCTCAGTTTCCAGGGTACCTCTGGCACTCACCTGGCCCAGGTCTGTGCCGGCTCTGGACACATCAACTCCCAACAACTCCTGAGAACAAACATCCCCGGCTTCTTAACCTGGAACTCTCTGGACTGTACCAAGATCACATCACCCGGGGGGTGTGTTTTGGGATGACCCTTCCAGTGGTGAGTCCCAGGGAGGCCAGGAAACCTCCCAAACTGACCCAAAACGCAGAGCCTTGTTTATTCCCCATAAACTGTTTGTTAGCTGCGGTTGTGGCTGTAACTGTGAATGAACTTTTAAAGGAGATGAGGCGAGGCTGTTTGGCCAGAGTTGCAGTATTTTTTTCTATGGAAAACAGGGCAGATTAATGCACACCATGAAAAAAATAAATCATATTCCTTATTAGGCTGCATGCTGTTCCTCACTTGCATAAAGCCAGTGTCAATGCCTCCGCCTCAGTGAGTCCTTTCGATAACAGCCTGGCCAGGGACATTACAAAATTCCATTTGTACCAGTAGTTTTAAATATTCCCCCCAATTTGCTTCCTCCGTTTAGTCCTCTTTATTTTAGCGTAACTGGTCTAAGTTTACACATAGGTCCCATTCCTTCTCCCAAACCCTACTATTCAGCAGAGCTCCTATTCGCCCAAAGGAGTTTGGATCTCAAGGGGTGAGTTACATACAGAAAGCGCTCTGAAGTGTTAAGTAGTACCATAAATTTCTGTACTGCAGGGTTCGCTGCAGGCTGTTTGCTCTCCTACAAAGCACTTGCCCAACTTCCTTTCAAAGGCATGCTGAAATTTGGACAGAAAGTCCCTGGAAACTGCCACTACAGTTTTAGTATTTAATGAGTAAAAAAGCCCTACATACTAAAGCCATGTGTTTTCAATTCATGATTGAGTAAGTAGACCAGAATTTAAGTCATAACAAAAAGCTGACGTCCACCTATATACTCCACGTGCACCGTGATTCATTGCGCAGCTGAGGGAAGAACATGAAAAATCCCACGTGAACACAACAAAAATTCTACTTTTTGCAAGCTGATAATAAATATTCACAGTTTATATAGATGTGTTCTCACAGTAGCTGCCTTTGATCCAACGTGGAACACAACCATGAGAATTTTTTCATGTGAGTATTAAATCTCGTGGCGTAATTGTGTGCAATTTGTCTGGGCTGAGGAGGAACTTTTGCTGGAAGCCTTGCCAGAAATAGGAATTCCTTTAGACGGGCAGCAAGATGAGCCATGCAGGCAACAACAAACCAAGGGCAGCAGACAGCTGTGGTCTCACTACAGAACCACGGCAGAAAATGCCTGTAATTCAGCAGGCTCTGCCAAAGCATCCAAAGAGACACGCTCGCATGTACTGCTGTGGTATGGAAACAGGTCTCACTTACTGTGGACAGTTTAACCTTTCAACAACGTACCTGAAATCCTTGGATGTTCCCAGCAGCCTTCAGCCTCCCTCTTGGATGTTTCCTGAGAATCACCATCATCACGTGCTCCTCGAGGCTGGTTTACATCCATGAGTGTGCTGCATGTCCAGGTGTCCCGATCTCCCCGTTGCTGTCTTGCACAGCCTGCTAACACCCCCAGAGCAGTGACCCACCACACTCTCCTCTGCTCTAGACTTACTGCTTTCCAAACCCGACTCATGCCTGCACCCTCAGCAGAGCCGCGAGCCAGCCCTTAGCGTAACAACACAGCACAAGCAATCAACAGAACTGGCTCATTCACAAGGCCATGGTGCCCACACACTTGTACACTGAGCACCAGCTCTGCCCCCATGCCCAAAACCCATCTGTATCTCCATAAATACATGTTCTCCCCTACAGGAGGACATCCTGCCATCTGCACAACCCTGCATCCACAAGCAACTCCAACACCCTTGAGTCACGCCACAGGAACCCCCCCACCCCCCTGCAGCACACGGCCTAATCAGTGCCATGCCAGCTGTGCCTAATGCAGAATCACCCACAGCTGCAGAGAGGACACAGCTCTGTGCTACAACCTGCTACACAGCTGCTACACAGCTGCCAGAGACTGCAAGGGGCTGCTTTGGCCCAGGCAGTGTCCTCTGGCTCTGCCTTCCTGGGTGCCAGCAGCAGCAGTTCTGATGGCAGCACACACAGAACAGCTATGGGCTTACCAGGGCAATGGGCAGCGCTTCTGAACGTTATTGAAATGGTTAAGAGGTGTCCCAAATAAGGATGCCAGTGGGTATCACCATTTAATTGTGGTTACTAGAATAAATAAACTGTAGTGATCAAACAAGAAGCTGTTCCTTTGGGAGCAACTTGGCTCCTCATCCCAAGCAGTAAAAGGGCACATTTCCCATTCGCATCTGGCTCAGCTCTGCTGGGGTTGTCATATCTCTGAGGTCTGAACAAAGCAAACACCAGCAAGATCCTAAAAAGGCTGAACAACACCCAAAGCTAGGGGTAGCAGACAAATTTGAACAGGCTGTGGTCCAAAGCCACCCCATTTTATTTATTATCTGCCATATCCTGCTATCCAGAACCAACCACTGTTCCTCTCTCCTCACCCAACCCCGATCCAGGAGAGCTGCTCTTATGGAAACACTTTCTTCACAAAGAAGGGTGCAATAGCAGGCTCTTCTTCATGGCAAAGGGCTTCTTGGTTTCACAGTTCAGTCTGCGTTGCTTTGCAGCAATAGCTGTTCTCCTGCCTGTTGGAAGAGCTATTAATGTGAGGTGTCAAGGTGGCTTTGCCCCACTCATGACTGTTTATCACAGAAGCCCGCAACCTGCCCATCACCTTGCAAACACTGTCAGGTTCTCATGTCCCACCAGAGCTACATTAATTTATTATTCACTTAATTGCATGGGGCAATTTGTTAATAAAACATTGGGTGGTTTCCAGCAGAGATTCTACTTAAATCCTACATGTTTACTCTTCTCTTTCTAATTTAAGCAGTTTCATACAGAGAGAAGCCCAAGAGGCAGAAACTGAAAACTAACGGAGATTCAGAAGAACCTTTCAGAGAACCAGGTCTGGCGCTGCTCAACAACAGCATTTTGAATGTGGATCACTCATCGCTTGCCCCTTGGGATTCTGATAAGAGGTTCCTTCCTACTTTCTCCTATAGCATAAATGCCAGGAGGGACTGGGGACACGGGAGGGATCAGTCCCAGACTGATGGTTCTCTGGTTGTGAACCTTCTGCACAGCCCTGGGTGAAGGGAAGACAACAGAACGGGCCGTGCTCTGCCCCATCTACTGCTGGCAGAGAAGCTTCTTGCTCCCTGAGTACAGGGCAAGATTTATCCCCCAACCACCCTAACCATAATCATACGAAAAATGAGAAAGAAAAGGCTCATTTCAGCAACTCAGAGACAACGGAGATTTTAACAGAAGCAGAGACAAACGAGGCAGCGTTACCATCTCTCAGGCTACCTAGAATCATAGAAGAGAATCATCGAATCATTTCAGTTGGAAGGGATCCTCGGGATCATCGAGTCCAACCATAACCTGACCAACTCCAGCACTAAACCATGTCCCTAAGAACCTCATCTAAACACCTTTTAAACCCCTCCAGGGACGGTGACCCCACCACTGCCCTGGGCAGCCTGTTCCAATGCCCAACAACCCCTTCCATGAAGAATTTTTTCCTAATATCCAATCTAAATCTCCACTGGTGCAACTTGAGGCCATTTCCTCTTGTCCTGTCACTTGCTACTTGGGAGAAGAAACCAACCCCCCTCCAGCTCCAACCTCCTTCAGGCAGTTGTGACAGCGATAAGGTACACCTGGATAAGAATACCTGGAGAAACAAGATTTGAAGGGGTTGTTTGGAGTTCTTTTTCAGGTGGGCTGGCCATGGGGGTCAGGAGAAGAGGAACACGACTCCAGAGAAGCCACAGCCGGAGGGGACCGGCCCCAGGATCCCCTGAGAGGACACAAACCTCCCCTGCCCTGGCGGGAACCGGCCCCTGTGCGGGGCTGAGGGCACAAGGCTGGAACCGGGAGCTCAGAGCGGTGAGCTGAGGGGGCTCTGCGGGCTGGGAATCCCACCCCGAGCAGCTGTGAGTAAACCAAGGACACTGCCTGCAGCGTCACCACCTTCCCGCTGCCCGAGAGCGAGCAAGTCCCTTCGACAGCCCCGAGCCCAGCCCCTATCACGGAGAGCGTTCTGCCTGGGGCAGCCCAGCAGCCGGGGCCCGGGGGGGGGGGGGGGCGGTCGAGCCCCCGTCCCGGTGCTGATCCCGGTGCGGGTCCCGGTGCTGATCCCGGTGCGGGTCCCGGTGCTGATCCCGGTGCGGGTCTCAGACCGTGACGAACCCGCCGCCCCGCCCGGGCGGCCCCGCCGCGCGCCGCTAGGTGGCGGCCTCGCCCAACGGTGCGCGAGCCGCCGCTGGCGCCGCGCGAGGCGGCCCCGCCCCATCCCGCCCGCCGCCATCTTGGAGCCGGGATCCTGTGGGGTTCAGCGGGCGGCTGGCAGCGGGTGTAGGGGATCCGGCTCTTGTACACGGGGATCTCTCGGGTGGTGCCAGTCACCTCCCTTGTGAAGGGCCAGGAGAGCGCCCAAGGTGTTCACAGAGTCACAGAATGTCAGGGGTTGAAGGGCTCTGGAAAGCTCATCCAGTGCAATCCCCCCATGGAGCAGGAACACCCAGCTGAGGTTCCACAGGAAGGTGTCCAGGCGGGTTTGAATGTCTGCAGAGAAGGAGACTCCACAACCTCCCTGGGCAGCCTGGGCCAGGCTCTGCCACCCTCACCATGAAGAAGTTTCTTCTCATATTTAAGTGGAACCTCCTGTGTTCAGTTTGCACCCATTACCCCTTGTCCTGTTATCACCGAGAAGAGCCTGGCTCCATCCTCCTGACACTCACCCTTTATATATCTGTAAACATTAATGAGGTCACCCCTCAGTCTCCTCCAGCTCCAGAGCCCCAGTTCCCTCAGCCTTTCCTCACACGGGAGATGCTCCACTCCATCACCTTTGTTGTCCTGCGCGGGACTCTCTCCAGCAGTTCCCTTTCCTTCTGGAACTGAGGGGACACAGCTGGACACAAACGGTGTGAGCTGGTTCACCTCAGCCTGGGCCAGGAGAGCCCTCGAGTTCACCTCAGCCAGTTCTATGGGCACGTTTTCTGTCAGGCAGCTGGAGCTCTGGAGCCGGAGGAAGAGGCTGGCTCTTCCTCCACAGCCGCCCATGGCGCTGGGCAGTGTTTTTCCACCTTGTGGTCCCGTGGATGAGGTGGGTTTTTCCCACAAGGCAGATGTGGGGCTGGCAGCGAGGATCCCGCAGAAAGGCCCTCAGACAGATGTTACTAAAGGCACCCGAGGAACGTGATATGCTGCCATTTACCATTTGTGTAGGCAGATGTCAATCGTGCTGAAAAACACACATGAAGATAAACCTCCCTCAGGAGCTTACAGAAGACAGGAGTTTCCTTCTCTTTGAATTGCCATTTGTATTCTGAGTGTTGTGTAAACATTAAATATTTAGAAGATTGCCTGTAGCACTCTTGTTTCTCAGTGGGATTTGGATAAAGCCGTTCCTGTCTCAGGGTCATGAGAAAAGCTCACGGGCTGAACTGTTTTACCTTCTCCATCTGAGCAGCCGAGGTCTCCAGGAGCGGCGTCCCTCTGAGACAGGCTTAAATCAAAGCCTCATTTAACGTTCGGAGGAGTTGGACTGGGCCACGCTCGTGCTCTGCGGGATGCGGCTGCGGCAGGAACGGCGCCTGAGCCTTTCCCGAGCCCACCATGCAGCGCTGGGCTCCTCGCTTCGCCTCTCCTGGGTACCACGTGTGCCCCAGCAGTGCTCACTGCAATTCACACCTGCTTGGGGGCCCCGGAGGTTTCACCTTAAACACTTGGCTGCATCATGACTTTTTTTTTTTTAATTTAATGAAAGCCTGTCTTCTTGCAGTTTCAGATCTCAGCTCTGCTACTGATAGTGCTGGTGATTTCAGGTGCTGGTAACTCTTGGCAGCTGCTCTGGTTTCACATGTGAAACTCTTTACACAGAGTTTGGCATATTGATTATTTTCTTGCTGACACCTGAAACCCAAGGAAATTCTAAGCCCACTTTGAGCATCTGCCCTGTGTTTTGGCTGTGACTCCCCAGGTCACACACAAACCTGTGGCCACATCAGGAGCTGAAACCAACTCTTGTGAGTTGTAGCCTAGTGGTCTCATTGCTCTTTTCCTAGTGCTACTGCCTCGCAGTTTTAAAAGTCACAGCTGATCTACTTTTCTGGCCAGCAGCAAAGTTGTCTTGAGTCATTTAGATTTAAAGATGAAGGATATTAAGGGCACGCTTGTTTTTTCTGTATCTAAATCTGTGCCAAGGGGATGGAAAGGTGGTTTTTAGTTTCTTCCTTAATGGAATAAGCCATGAGGGGATGCTGCACTTGTCCACGTGTGCCTGGGAGCCTGTCCCGCAGTACTTTGTCATGCAACACTAGCAAAAGGAAACTGTCCTTTAAAAGGAGCTATGAGGAGGGCACAAGAGGACACATTTGCCCTTATTCTCAAGTTTTCCAGCATGTAGCTGTACCACCTCACCCAAAGGACAAAACTATTCATTTGCAGATCTACAAAAGCTTGGCCTCATCTCAGCTGCATTTGGCTCATCTTCACGCTGCATGTGCGCAGAAATACATGGGTGGGCGACCTCATTTGAGAGTTGATTTCATTAGAGATCAAGTGTGTTCCTCCCCTCGCGTATCTTACAGTTATCTTCTTCCCTGATGAGGACTTCTTAATTAAAGCATGAACAATTTGTGACAGAACAGCATCTTCCAAAGATTTTCTTTTCTGGGTGCACAAATGCATTGTTCTTCAAAGGCCAGGCTGGAATCTGTTTCTATAAAAATCAAGGTTTTATTGCTGCATCCTGCTGTAGACGCTGGTCACCTTTCTAGGCAGTATAGCAAGAATCATGGTTTACCGGCTCATTACAGATTTGGCTGTGTATGCATCTTCAGTGGGAATTTTTCTGGTGCTCTCTGCCAGGAGCCTCCGCAGTTTTATAGTGACACTGCCCCATGTCCCAGAGGCACCGAGGCCACATCAGCGCAGTGATGCCTTCAGGACCCTGTGCTGCGATGCTCAGATCACTGTGCCCTGTCCCACTGTATGACGTACGCAGGCTCTTAGTCACAGCTCCAGATTTTTGTAAGCTTTTAAGGCAGCTAAAGATGCAGATCAGCCTAATGGGACTGGTAAAGCAATTTCAAATAATTGGAGCTCTCATTTACTTTGGGGGCTGTAAAATCAAACCTTTTTTATTTGGTGCTTCATTTTATAAAAACAAACAGCTGTACTACAACTTTTTTTTCCAGTGGATGTCTCGACAGTCACATCTGTTTGCATGGCCTGCACTATGGTGAAGGTGACGCTCACACAGAAAACCGTACCTTTGAGGTTTAGGTGTATTTGAGAAAGGCTGCGGTGGGAGACCAGATGGCTGCAGTGGAGGACAAGGGACAGAGCTCAGACGGTAGGAGAAACCATGTAAATGATCTAGATTTGTTAACTTCTAAAGGTGCTTTGTTTACAGAAAAGATTAAACATCACCACATAAACCCTGAGCCATAGAGCTGATGCTACAACTGTGTTCACCATTTCACAGAGCAAAGCTGACACAGCCAAGTAAATGTGCTATTACACGTGGATCTGGCTGCCATATTTTGGGCTGCAATTCAAAACCAGCAACCACAGAAAACTTGGATGATTTGCAGCTAACAAGCCTGACAGGCAGAAAGTGCATTTTCTTTGATTGGAACCAGATTGTACAGTGAGCAATGGCTGAACATCAAGTAATGGCGATGAGGTCAAGAGACCAGGCCAAGGTTTTCCAACCAGGCCAAAACATTTATTTCAGTCCAAACAACTGACACCGCGCAGGGCCAATGCACTTGAACCTTGACCTTTTGGAAACAAACCCTGGTTTGCTGCTCTGATGAACCGACATATTCAGGGATACCTGATGTGCATTTCTGTATAGATCCAGGCTGGTGTAGGAGGAAGGCTGGACTTCGGAAACTGAATTTTGCTCTAATTTACATGTCTGTAAATCTGCAGTAATTTCATATGTGTCAGTGGGATTCATACTAAGACAGCAGTGCCATTTCCACTGGTTTGCAGTGCTGGTTGTTGGTGCCACACTATCACCATCTAGGTTTCCTCTTACTGCTCTCTAGAGTCCCTGGAATAGCTGTGATGGATGCACACAGCATGCTAAGGGTTTTAAATCTGCCATTTCCAGAACATTTTTGCATAGTCAGGAGCACCAGCTTTTTGTTTTTCATGGATCCCATCTAATACATAGCCCCTAGAAAAGACACCAGTGTGCTTTGTTTGCTCTTGAAGCGCACAAAGACACCAGCAAAGCATTTTCTAAAGTTCTTGTTCTGCTTTTCTGATAACATTTGCTTCAGTTTCGATTCATGCACATTCAGATAAAAGCTGTTCTTAGGGGCTTTTTCTTCTAGTGGTTTTATTCTGGGAACTGCAATTTTTTTTTAGTCCCGTCTTTCACTGCAAACAGAGCCGTAGTGTGCGTGCTGCTTCTGGCCTGGCCAGGCATGGCACCATCATCACACGGGGGTGCCAGTAACGGACCTGCTGGGGCCATGAGTTGGTAGCCCCAGTGCTGTTTGCCATTTGGCAAAGCATCTCCTCTGCATCCAGAGGGCAAAGAGCACAGCCCTTCCTGGGCTGACGTGCGGTGACCACAGGGAAAATAAAAAGGATAAAGGGCTCCATCCGAGCATGAAACATTGGGAAGAATCTGAGCTCCTCTACGGCAGCCCGGTGTACAGCAGGGATGGCCAGGGCTGACTCACCGCATTCACTTTTAATTCTGCAGATGTGAAGCAGAAACAAACAGCAAAGTGCCTTGTATTATATAATTAAATGAGGTCTAAGCCTTATTAACATTTTTCAGGGCTTACAAGGCAGAATGTTATTGTCTTCACTGTGGTTCTGACAGGGTAGCTGTGAAAGAACTTGGACCTTTTTCAGGCCTGTGTGGGAAGGCAGGACAAACACAATCTCTCTCAAATCTCACCAAACTTCCCAAAGCCAATGTGAGGCCGTACAGGCCTTTCCCAGGCCCTTCATGCCAAGGCCAAGGTCAGATGGGGGCCAGATCCTGCTATTTGGAATGCACAGTTTTGACTGAAGTGCTGCCCTTACCTGCACCATCTCTCTCCCAGTGGGACCCACGCTGGGCTCATCCCTTCAGCCGAAGGGACGGGTCTGACACAGGTTGGGCTGTTTCAATCAGGACAATGTTTCTTTCCCAGTCTTTTTCTGCATTTATACAAGCAGGACAGATTTGGGAAAGTTGATGAATCAAAATGAACAAGTACCGCTGGAATGAACAAGTCACAGTCAACACGCACTTGCCAAATAAAAGCATCGGAAAGGTTTTTATCGGCCTAAATATTGAACCCAAATTTTATTTTTGGAAAATGACATTACACACATCTTGCAAATGTACATTTAGATGAGAAAACAATGAGTAACAAATATTGAGAGCAAAGCTATAAAGTGGACAGGTTCTCTGCTGCATGGCGTTGCATTACAAGAATACTCAGACCTGGGATGGTTATTACAAGTAGTAAAAACAGTTCACAACACCTCACAAAAAAGGAATTTTTTTCTAGAAAGTCAAGTCTTCTAACAAAGGAAATTCTGTTAAGGGAGAAGAGGCATGGGGGTAGATGTGTGGATCCAGGTCCATTTTGTGGTTTTGTGGCAGGGCTTTGTGGGGTTTTTTAAAATCCATGTCTTACAAAATCCGTCTTTGTGAGTGACGCCTCTTTTCCAACCCTTTGACTGTTTCCTGTGCTCCATTGCCAACAGAACCACAGCTGTTAAACAAGAAGCCCTGCGTGCTCAACTCCGAGCTTGGCAGTGTGGAGGGGCTGTCTACAGAGCCCCATACAACGTAATTCCAATACACAATCCCACCCCCTTCCACTGTGTATCCAGGGAAATCAAAAAGCGTGTGCAAACTCTGCAAATCAGGGGCTGCGGGACCAGTCCCGTGTACAAAAAGCACCAGGTGTGGAAGCCACGGCCGATACACCACGTGCCACATGCCTCGGCTGCAAAGGATCAGCAAAATCTCCTCGTGTACCAGTGACAGAAACTCCAAAGATTTAACGTGTTCCCCAGTTCAAGCAGAGGCAACAGGCGACTGATCTCCATCTGTTTTACTGGGAAAGTTAACAGTCTAATCAAAGTGCCAAGACAAGGCGCTGTGAGAAATAAGTTCCCCAAGAGAACCTGTTGAGAACTGCTTTTCAAACCTTGTTGTATATTATTTATGCCCAAATCTGTACTTTACAACCACGAGAGAGACAAAGACAGAAGAAGAGAGAGGGAGAGAGAGAGAGAGAATCTTTCCAGGAGGAAAGGAAGAGCTCATTAAGAAGAGAGAGGTACAGGACCATGCATTTACTCTCAAAAGCTTGTTCACGAGCAAGCTAACATTTCTAACACTACAACCACTCGTCTACATCTGTTTGCTAAGTAACTGAGTTCTACCTACAACTAGGGAGCAGAAGGGGTTTTTTTTAATCTTCCCCCTCCCTTTTAAACGTCAATAAAAATGTTTTCTGTACAAGTTGAATGGCACAAAAGGTGGTTAAAATGCTAAATAACCACAAATGGAGAATGCAAAATTAGTTCAAAACATGCATGGACTGTGTACAGGTAAGCGAGGAATCATTGGCATAAAGCTGCAATATATTACAAGATGATACAGTTGAGATCTTTTGGAATAACCTCTGCTTGTTCTGTCCCTTTAAGAGAACTTCACATAAAAATTCAGTGTAAAGGGAACTCAAGGTATATGGCCAAGCAGAAAGTTAACTACGGGCAACATTATTTGTCTGAAGAGAAAAGCATTTCCCCTCGCATTCCACGCGCTCCCCCAAGGTACAAAAGTCAACGTGATTAGGATTGCTGCAGGCTTGCCAAAAGAAAGGTCAGATAGATCTGTTTTAGGAGAACAAAAGCACCTTTTAAGTTAATAGCTCTTTGTACAATTAAATACCTTATTATTTAAACAAAAACAAACTGAATTTTACCAATCCCAACAAACAACAACCGAACCCTTACCACCCATGTGTCCTCCAAGGTTATGTACACAGAGTTTAAAGTATACCAGCTAAACTTTAAACCTGGCTGCCCCTCCAACCCCCACCTGCCGAACAACAATAGAAAATACATCGTGGCCTCTCAGTTATATTATATTGCAGCTTTGCTATTGATTAGGAAATCATACGAACTCAATGAATGACCTAAGACAGTAACCCGTGATCAAGGTGCGGATCTCCATCCCTCGGCACACGTGCGGCGCGGGCAGAGCCACGCGGCCAAGGCGGATCCCGCTCTTCGGAGAAGAGCGGCGTGAAGAACTCGGGCGGATGCAATGGGAGCTGCTAACCCCGGCTTGTGATGGTATTTGTGATTCAGAAAAGAGGCAAAGGCTAGCAACAGCGAGGTCAGCAAGCTGAGAGCCCTTTCCTGTGCTTCTGGACTAGACAGCGTCATAAAAGAGAGAGTGTCATGGAGGGGAATGTGGCGTCATTTCAGAGAATAGAAGGAGATTTGGCTAGACAGGATTTCTCTTTCTAAAAGACCCTAGGTGTCTTCTAAATTGATAATTGCTGCTGTACTAGTACTGCCACACTGATAAAGCTGCTTGGATAAACAAGAAGAAAACTAACAAGAATTTTACATGTGAGAATTTGGCATGTAATTATAACTCACAGGCTTTCTTGTTCTTACATTCAATACTTCTGCTTCACCTTATCTATAAACACCAATTAACAGTGCAATTAATTCCCTAGACATTCTTCTTTTTAAGGAGACACATCATTAGACATCACGCTAAATCTGGAAAAAAGCTCTTTTGCTGTAAAGGGGAGGGGGGGAAATAAAAGGTGTGTGGTGTTCTGCAACCCCTCAGTGACTGCGTAGCCAACATGACAGAGACAGAATATCCCTACATTACAACTGCCACCTGCAAAGGGAACTGAGTTAAAACCCATCCCTATCTGCTGCGCAATGGTGGGAAGCAGGTGGAGAAAAACAGCCAGGCTGGAGTTAAAAAAACAACCAACCAGCAACAAAACCCACAAAAAACCTAAACCCAAACAACACCACCAAAAATCTCACTCAATGTTCCACAGGGATTCTCTGGAGTTAAAATTCTTCAGTTCGAGAACTGGGCCTGGGCCCCAGTCAGGGTTATTTGGTCCATTACAGACATTTCCTCAGTTTGACTCCGCACGTGGGTGTCTCAGAAACTCGGGCGTTCAGAACTAGGGTTTGGTTCAGGTCACTGACCACCGTGTTCCATTCTGACCACACATGCCAGGTGAATCACTTTGCTCCGCAACAACCCCACTGCTCCAATGTGCCTCAAACTATTCTCTATTTCCTATAGATAATTGTTGCAAAAGGAGATGGAAGAACCAGCCTGGATAAAAACCAAAACCAGCCTTGAGTTTAGATGAGTCATCTAAAATGAACCGAACCTTCCTTTTCATGTTCAGCGACATTTGGTGATATTTTTCTCTAAAATCTAAGCCAACCATAAATGTCTATTCTGCTTGGTACTAGAAAGAGAAATGCTATTTCTACCTTTGTAAACGAGCTGGGCTCAGAGCAGGGGGAGTAAAGTGAGCTAAAGCCAACTCTTTAAACAAGGAACCTTCACAAATCAGGGTCTCCTCTATATTTCCTGGTTCTAATTTTCAGTTCTAAAAGTTTTAAGATATTTCAATAAACAAAACTCTTTCAGCTTTACCATTAACTATAATAAAACTATACAAAATATCTCCTCTCTATAACTTGCTATTAGAGTGTTCATACAGGAGATCACCTTACGGCTGGGGTCAATGAGGTTTTCTCTGCAAAGTCCGCAGCTGTCACCCAGGAAACTGAATCTGCACTTAAGTAATCAATCACACAAGAATTACTGACAGTAATCAATCTTTGAAATAGGAGACTGACCTTGGACCAAATGGATTCAGCTCCCTTAATTACAGAGGAGCTTCTGCCTGTTTAAAGCAGCAGAGAATTAGGTGTATTGGGTTTCACTAGTGCTATACTGAGCATCTGAGAATCTACACAAACAAAGAGGTACAATCTTAATGCAAAAAAAAATTAATAATCTGAGACTAAACAGCAAAAAATGTGTTCAAAAAAGTCAGTTGTTTTGCCTTTTAGGATTAAATTCACAAGCACTGTAACTCTCCTGAATTTCGAAAAAAGATCTCATGAGAAAATGGGTGTTGACCATAGATCCCCTTGTTCAGCATGGGCTTGCACTGATTTATCGAACGCAGCAGCTCTCACATCGGTGGCTGAGCATTTCATGGAGGAATCACCCCAGCCTCCGGCTCCTCCAGGAGCCGCCTCGGCTCCTCACCGTGGGGCTGCTCCTTCTGCCAGGGTTTGCTGGCTCCCTGGGGATTCTCCCGCCCGGCCTTCCCCCAGGCACCCCGATTCTTTGCTACTTTTGATCTGATAAATAAAAACAAACCCAAACCCCAGGCTGGTGCTGTCATTCAGCAAAGGGCTGGACCGTCCCTTCCCCCTTTCGGGGATGACACGTGCTGGCAGGAGAGGAAACAGGAGCAGGGGAAGAGCTTCAAGCCTTAAGCTCTGCTGCCTGTGGCCAAGCGTGACCTTATTTCTGCCATGGGGAGTGGGACACACACTGGTGTGGCTGCATCCCTGCTTAGATACCTGCAGGGGCAAGAGCTCTGTCACCACGCAGCCGGGAGCCCCTGCTGCTTTTCTGTCCAGCCCAGGCTGTGGATGCTCAGCCAGCCCCAGCCTCCCCTTTTGTTTATCTCCAGACTTTCTTGGCTTTTGTCTGTCATTAGTCCCACACAATGGCACAGACCTTTCCAGTGCTCTGCCTCATGCTCTCCCTTCCATTTGATTTTCTGTGAAGTTCAAGGTCATTTCATCGTTCAGTAAATAACTCCTAATAAATGCCCCCTACCATTCCTCTTAGAAAGAAGTCTCTTCTCTTTGTTTCCCGTGACACTGGCCATCATGGCATCTTTCTCTAATGATGCCAACTTTCTAGTTTTTAGCCAAGAGACTCTAATTACTGCAAACATTTGTTAATTCCCTTTGGGCATCCTCTTTCTGCAGTCATTTGAGTGATAAACTGTCAGACTTGGGGAAACTCTAAACTGCCTCGAGAGTCCTGAGTTACAGTTCATTGAGATACAGAGCAAGGGCCAAAATAGGTTAATTCAACAACGTGCATTAAGCAACGAAAACTGAAAGGCAACTCTTTCCCATGAAGCCATCTGGCCATGAACACTTTCTAAACAAGAAAGCTTTCAACAACAGGCCCACTGTTTTCTTGGTAGAAGGCCGCTGAAATCACCAGACTTATCATTTACAAATACAGGGCCCACATTTTGGATGGTAACACGAATTGCCCCCAGTATGTACACGTACGTGTGACAAAAAGAGGGGCAGCAGGGGACTGTGTTCAGGCCAGAGCTGGCAACTCCAGATGAGATCGCGGGGTTGCTGGATGAGGACGTGGCCCTGCTCCAGGGGTCTTGCTGGCTCCTCCATGGATTTGGAGATAACTAAAAATGATGCGTCTGTCTTTCACCATTAGTAAAACAATGAAGCATTTTTACAGCATAATTCTGAGAGAGCCAGAGTTCCTGAAAAGACTTGCTAAGGACAATGGACCAGTTTGCTTCTCTAAGGTCTTCTGACTTTGCTAAGTAATGAATAAATCTTAAGAGCAAGCTCTCCTGTAGCTCTCTGTATCAGCTCATCTCAAAGCACCTTACAGATGGAGGTGAGTATTGCAACCCCATGGCATGGGGACAACTGCTCCGTCCACATTTACACCAAAGACCAGTAGCTCTGACATCCCAATAGCTCTGACATCCCACTGCTGAATCCACCAGGTTTCATTTTCATTTGTTCAGAAGCTCATCTATTGGCTGAAAATGAGTGTTGGTGTTTTTAGCCTTCTCTAAACAGAGTGTCCTGAGGGACGGATAGTGGTCTGTGACCACCAAGCTCCACATCTTCACCTGCAGAGGCAGAACTCATACCCTGCAACTGGGATTCTGCCAGAGCAGCTATGCAATGGCACTGCTGAACAAAAAAGAGCCTTTCTGTCCAGCCACTTACAATCTCTGAGCATCTCCCGTCTCCCTGTTAAAACATCGGGTTTTGTCAGCTTGGCTCCAGACCTTCAGACAAACATCAAATGACTAGATCTGTTCCAGAGGACACAAAACAAAACGCGGGGTTTATACACATTACTGGCCTCAGCCCTTCACCTGGAGGCACCCAGAATGAGACACCAGATCTCAAGCCAGGAGCCTAGAAGAAGAGTGAAGAATATCTGAGCGACAGAATCTATAACCAATGCAGCAGAACCCAGCCCAGTTCCCACCACCATCGGTGAGGAGCAGCTACACCATGAGACACAAGACTCAGCTTTAACGTTTCCTGAGATACCACGGAGAGGCCTGCTCAGATTCATAGAGGTGGGACAGAGGCCTCAGCCAGAAGAAATCTGTGACTCTGGAGACAGTGATTTGCAAGAGCTGGTTGAATAAATGCAAATGGGCTAAACATCTCAAGAATCAAAGTCTGTCCTGTCCCCTTTTTTCAAGGCTATTTTTGCCTAGGCATTGTTGGGCACTTGTATAGTCCTGCTTCTGGAGCCCAAAGCATTCTGGAAGGCACTTAAAGTCTTAACCTTCTTGGTCTCGTTACACCAAGACGGTGTTTCAGCTGGATCTCTTCCAGGTATCTTGTGTGAAGCATTAATCCTGTTGCACGGACTGACCTCACTCTTTCTCCAGATAGACAGAAACGGATCTCCATCTTGTGCCATCCCTTTGCTTCTACACAGAACCTCACCAGCCCCAAACGCTGTCCCAGCCTGCTTCCCTCAGCTACCACAAAATAACTCGCCACTAGAAAAAGAAGCTGTTTTGCTCTGTCTTGATCACGACCAGCACCTTGTGTGTGGTAGACGTACCTCTGTATAGCTTCTTTCTGCTTGTGGATTGTCTTAGCTTGAAGAGACACTTTCTGAACTAATTTTATACCCACTTCACTTGGCTGTTTCTTCTTCCTTTCTCTATAAAGGATTCTGTCTCTACTATAGAACAAGACAACTCTGCAATTGCCTCGAATGGATGCGACAAAACACCGTCCTGTGCCCTCAGTGCAGCGAAGCCTCAGCCCCAGTGTCTGTGCAGGGATCCAGCCTGAGCAATTCCACAAGGTGCCCTGGAAGTTGTTTTCTAAGCGTAGTTATTTTCCTGATGTCGATGAAATAACATACTTAGTGTTCCTAGCTCCTGAAAAGCCTGTGAGTAATGTGCAGATTTAGGAAGCACAGACAATGGTACACAAAAGCTATTTCCATCTCCCACTGCAGGGTGGACCAAGGTAAAATCCCATTTCCAAACTCCTTCAAGGTGCAGAGTCTTGGTTGGCGGTTTAGCTGGTGGAACTGAACTAGCTCCAAATCTTACAACAGACAAGGCTTTAACCCAGAAACTTCAGGGTATAAATGCTTTACAAGTGAAAAAAATCCTAAGGCTGAAGATATTGCTGCATTGCCCCGATCTTGTGAAGTCAAGGCAGTCACGGGGATTCAGGAATACTACATAGATCAGTCTATGCTTGGAGGGTTGCTTTCATTCCTTCCTCATGACTGTGTCTGAAACAGGTATTTTTACTGTATATGCAATTTGCTAAAATATCCTGGATACTGAATAGAGGCAGGTTTCAAAGAAACAGAGCCCTACTACTTTAAGACTCCCTCCATTCTTTTTTAATACTGTATTGTTTTAAAACAATATAGTCTTCGTGATTCAATTAGTCTCTGAAAACACTAAAGGCAGCCTCAAGAGGGAAATTAGATGGGGTTTCTATAGCAGAATTAATATGGCGAATCCTCATATCCTGTGGAGTTTTATGTGCTTGTAAAGGTAGGGGAAAAAAAAAAGATAAACTCTGGAGCATATATTGGAATTACTATAATCTGCTCCAGGGTCTCATAGGGTCTGGAATTACTATATTATATTGAAAGTAATTACTAATTCATTGCAGTTCAGGAAAGCTTTCTGACCAAACCCAAGCTTATATCTAGCGAAAAATGAACAGGAGTAAAGTATTTGCTAAAATTTAAGTGTGTCTTTAAATTATTTCCTGAATCAAGGCTGTCCTTATATTTAAACGACTAAGGTACAATGCCTGTGAATTGTTTCTCTTTGTGTTCAAATCTATGTTAGGGATCCTACAAAGCCAAAGATAACTAGTTTGGAATGTAGGTAACATTCCACATGCATTTCTGTACAAGAACTCATGCAATATTGGCATTAATACAGACTTAACTATATGTTACAGCTGAAACACTCACTGACTTCTCCTACTGCCCAGGCATTTCTACCTAGAAAATTGCTTTTTAAAACTTGGGCATTTGACCTCATACCCTGTTTTCTTTGTGGCTTCTGCTGGTTTGAATGGCTATTTTTCCCACTGAACATTTGTTTTATTTCTTCTTGTAGGCCTTTTCAAGGTCCCTCTAATTCCCAGAGGGAATCATCGGGCTCAGCCCCAGCCTGGGATGATCCTCATGGAAACACAAGTCCACTCCCAAGGGAGCATTGGCAGGATGGGGTTTAGGCTTTGTCACCAGGTGCAGCTCAGGAAGGCGGCCTCGGTGGTTCCTCAGCATGCTCCACCAGGAAGAGCATCTTCAAATAACCAAACACTGCTTGTGGCAGGAAGGAAAGGAACCACTTCTCAACAGCTGCCTCAACAACCATCCATCCAAAGGCGCATTCACCCCTTGGGATCCTGCTTTATCTTACACAAACTGAACTCACGGATCCTGGATGAAAACACCTCTCAGACTTATTTCTTGCGGCCATCAGCTGTAGCAGTTCAGCCTGCTTATGGATATCAAAGATCTAGGTTTTCCTGGTGGATCTGTGGTGAGTGCCCCATACTGAATTCAATAGAACTCAGATGTGATTTCATGGCCGGTCTCTTGGTTTAGCAGAGACCCAGAGGAAAGGTGGCAGGACATGCTGACCCTGACTGTGACAGGAATGGCCTGTGTCACTGGAGTGACGCCATCTTTGACTGGAGTCCAAGGCCATCATCTCCAACAGGCAGGGTCATGACTACTAGTCAGGGTCCCTGGAAAGGCAGAGACCTGGGGATGGACTCTGAGATTTACACCAGCAGAACAGATGAGGAGGTAAAAGCATGTCAAATTATCCATCCCACTAAAGCTTTTACTAAGACAAAAGCTCTGATGAATAATATTGGTAGCACAACCGTGGCCTTTGACATCCTCATATGCTTAAAAAGTCATTTTTCCATGACCAGTGTCTACAGTAGCACCCCCAAGATTAAACAGCCAAAAATTAGCACCCATAACCAAATCTGCACCCGGGATACTTCAGCACCTTCTGTTAGAGGATCTGAAAGCACTTTACAAATGTTAACCAACATTTGGCCTCACAAACCCTAGTGAGGTAGAACAGTATTGTCCGTGTAGGGACAGACAGACAGATTGAGGCACAGGGTTACTAAGAGACCTGCTCCTGTTCAGACACTAAATTCAGCAATACCAAGGGCTGAATGGAGGCGCCCTGACTACTGCACTTGTGCTTTGTCCGCGCTGCCATCCTTTCCCCCAAAACCTTCAACGTGAGCCCTTGGCCTTTGAACTAAACCCAGGAATCTCTATACAACAGGTGAAAGCATCATTTAACAGTTGCGTAGTCAGAGTGTTATTCAATTAAAATAAGTTTTTTGTGGGAACAAATGATTTCTTGTGCAAAACTCTGGGTGTTAATGATCATGCACTAAGATTACTGAGTGCAAATTTGGTGCATAACAACTCTGACCCCTTGCTAATTCCCAATCCTGGCCTCTCTCAGATACATCTCTTTTTAAGTTGCATTATACTGTCACGTGAAGCTCTAAAGACGCAGCCTGCACAGATTGTTTCACACCAGCATTCCAAGCAAACAAAACGTGGAGTGGCTTTGGGAACACCCCAGCATTCACGGAGCATCAAACATCACAACGTTCTAATTCATTCCAGTCACAAGGGGTTGCAAGGCGATAGGGAATAGGTGTGCATGTTGGAACAAAGGCAAGTAGAGCAACAAAGAAAGATTCGATTGCACAGATTTCGTTTAGGTAAAGTTCCACAGTCATCTGCTTCATCGCAAGCTTATTCCATGAGAAAGGGAGGCAATGCCAGCCGGCCTGTGACAAAGCTTCGGCGCAGTAAAAACCACCAGCCCTGCGTGAATGGATGAACTCTGCATTCCGTAGGAGTCGTTACCGATTAACAAAAGCAAAAGGTTTTTCTAAATACAATAAGTTTGTTTTGTCAGGAAGAAGAGTTTCTTAAAACACGCGTTTTTGAACACCACAAAATTCCATTTGTTGGCTAAGTAGAGAATCTGGCTATAGTTAGGAATACTGAAGTGTAAAAAACCAAATATGTAGTCTTAAACATTACAAAAGCTATCAAAACATTCAATATTTTGAACTGACCTTTTTTCCCCCTACATGCATCTGTTTTGGCAGTGATAACAAGGTTTCTAAACTGAGCTATTGTTATTACTGTTCCGCAATTGTGGGTTGGTTTTTTTTTTGTACATTTTTCTGAATGTGTTTTTTAAACAAAAGAAAATTACCAGCTGTTATAAAAAAGAAGGATCTGGAATCCTTGCTCCCAAAACACAGATACAACGTTTTCCTTTATAAAAAGTGTATTGATTTCTTGCTATAAAAAGTGATCTATAGGGTGTCAAACCTGAAAACAAATGTTCACAGTGTTTTCAGTGTTGGCTGTTCACAAGGCATTACTGTTACAAACAGAGATAGAGAGATACCATAGGGTAGCTATAAGAGGTTGTTCCCAGCTAGCAGTATCTTTGGATATGTGAAAGATGTTTCACTCCAGATAACTCAGCTAACTTAGATTTTTTTGCTTAATCATTAAAAAAAAAAGAAATCCCAATATTTTAATCACTATTGTACTAACCTTACTCAGCATCTTATGCAACAATTCCTAATTTCATCCAAGCTTCCGCTGGCACGTTAAGCATCAAACTACTAAGTCATTGCTCTTCCTGCCCTCCAACAATAAAACCAGCACTTGTTAGTATGCAGGTGCTAAAATCAGGGCTGCAAATGAGGAACAGGTGAGCTGGCAAACCTTGGCAATTTGGACAGGTGGAGAATATCATTTGCTTTGCTCGAGCCTGCAAATTGGTCAGCAAGAGATCCGCTTGCACACTTCCAGAGGGAGCTACTTTACTATCACTAGGAAAATTACATCGTTGCAGGAGCAGAAGAAATAATAGAAGAACACGGGAAATGCACTGGATCGTTGGTATATTGGCCCCAAATTGCTCACAATGTCCATTTTCAATCCCTAGAACTTAGAAGAATGGTATCCCTCTATCTCTATAGACTGGCAGGTGTTGATTTGTGGCACAGAGGATAAATCACAAAAAAAAAAAAATGACATCATAACTGTGTGTCCTTTGTCTGATTTAAAAGCACCAGTCACCTATCTGCTTATTTTGGCAGAAGTACTCTACTGTATCTTAACCATAGCTTGCAATATGGACAATTAGCTTCATGTGGCTTTACATGGAATCTCCAAGGGAATCGGAGTCATCCAAAGACAGAGGCAGATACAAGTCCTGTAGGAAGAAAGAGGAAAATGTTAACTCATACGGTCACTTTCCACCTTTGGTCCTGACTAAGGAAGGAGTCGAAGGGTCCCATTCTGTGCAGTTTGTAGGGAGAGGCTGGAAGACTCGAACTCCGGTTACTGGACAGGCTGACCAGTTGTCCGGGTAATTTCAGCTAAAATCAAGGCAGGTTACTCACACAGTGCAGCACGTGCACCTTGGTACCAAAAGAAAGATGGCTGTTGGGTGAGAGGTTTGAGAAGAGTTTTTCAATCGCCTCTGGATCAATGTGTCCATTATAGCTCCTGTATGAAAGAGCAGGACCTTTCCTTAAACAGGTCTCTTGGAACCTGAGTCCGCAGTAAAGAGTCTTACCTTGGATTGACAGTCGCCCTTAGGACAAATCTCTAGGAAAATCACGTTCCATGATTTATTATTGATTTTGAGTCATTTGTGACTGATTAGAAGGGTTAAGAAAATAATCCCAAATTTATTATTTGGATCAAATGCTGAGTGTAAAGCTTTTCCAGGGTCCCTTTTTGGGGTAACCATCTTATTCCACTTCCTTAGAGTTCTGCATGCAACTAGGAACACAAACCTGCTCAAGGGCTAAAGCTCTCCTTGGACCTTTTTGAACTCAGACCCACCCACCAATAATAACTGTGAGCAAATGAGGAAAAGGCCATATACACAGAAAATAAACCTGCAACAATCCTGATATAAGAAGGGGTAAAACACAACTCTGTGGTGAACTCAACTTAGGCATTTATCATTTGAGTTTTAGGGGAAAAAAAGAAAAGCGACCTCATCATAAGCAGGAAATTGCTTCTGGGAGGAAGACAATGATGCATGAATATTCTGGTGACCTAAAATATTACATTGGTGTTTGCTGATTGGCTTAAATTAGTGGAGAGGCTCATAGATGGATTGGCTTTGCCCTCAGCAGTCAGCATCTCTTACAGTGTTCTCTAGGGGCTTCACTGGAAAGGTCATGAATCAGTCAGCTGAAAACCTACATAAAACATGAAAGAAGGTGAGTTTTACTTGTCTTTAGCAGGAAGCAAACACTCCTCACCAGAGTCCTACAGGAGATGGTGCTGGAAAGTATTTTATGTCCTTGATGGCTGAAGCGAAGGATGCAGATGACAGCATTACTGATGCTGAAATACTCACAAGCAAATTCAGACTATGGGCCAGATCCTGTTCTCAGTTTTAAATGAATAATAAATCTGAACCAATTGTGTTAAAATTGGTGTGCTTCCTCAGACTTAGACTGAGCAGCTGAGATCAGAGTGAGTTCCTAAGGAAAACACAGATTTTATTTGGATTCAGCTTTGGCTTTACTAAAGGAAGTCAAATAAAGCTGAGTAAATGCAAACTCTCCATATGTTGGGAAAATCTTAAAGATCTGATTTTTGAGAAGGCCAAAGTCCACGGCAGGCTCCCCAGTACCACTCAGCCCCACGTGCAAGGGTCTGTGATCCATATTCTTACATGTCAGAGGTGTAATCCAAAGCCCACTGGAGTTCTGGGGATTCTTCCCATTGAATTCTCTGTGCTTTGCTCCACCATGATAACAACTGTAGTCCAGCTGCTGCTACTGCTCCTTGCTTTGAGAAAAAGCATAATCCTCAAACAAGATGAGTTCAACCCGTGTAATCTAAACCTCTGTGGGTTACGTGTGGCTGCTGACTGCAAAAACCTCACCCCATCAGAGTTTCTTAATTACTCTTCCAGAATTTAAAGTCAATGCAACTTGGGCCGAGAGGTACCTTCTGATTCCTAAAGAGAAATCCCACTGACCTCCTCTCACACTTCCATTTATGTCCAAATTCCAATTGCTGTATCAAGTAAAGACTGTTGGAAGCAACACTGTGGCTATTCCAGAAAGGAGAAAGCCCACGAAGTGAGAGTCTGGACTCAGAATGACACTGAGTAACAGGAACATAAGCAAGCTGTGACTGCTGCTGTATCTTTTAAATAAATCAATACATGAATTATCTATGATCCAGCACAGGTTCACTGATCTCAGCTAGGATGCCGTGCTATCTTTTAGACACTCCATTTTTTACCAGGAAAACTGCCTACTGTACCAGAACACGATTACTATATTAGCATTTAAAAATCACTTATTTCCTGTAAAACAGTGCATGGTCTTGAATAATATTAACAAAAAAAATTCCTTGAGAAGCATCTTTAAGTGATGTGTTACAGCTTCGGTAACATTTCCATTTCTCCTGCTCTTTAATGGACCAGATGTGCCCACATTTAAGGCTTTTCAAGAGAGGAGGATTTATATGAAGATCACATCCATTAATAACTTGTGAACTTTTTCAGACAGTGATCAAAGCTCAGGGTCAAGTTATCTCTACTGATCCATATGTATGATCCCCAGCATACGTTAATAACTCCAGAGGAAGGAACAGGCCAGTGATTCGTTGTTCACCATCGCTAGAGCCCAACCCTTTGAGTAATGGGCCAAATTCTGCACTGTTTCAACATAAGGAGTTGTGCTTCCAGAGAAGAATGCCATGAGTTGAATGATGTACACATCTGAGTAGAATACGGAAGAAACAGATGTAGTAAGGTATAAGAAACGTAATACCTTGTGCTTCCGGAGGCTCCCTGGGCTGGTGGGTGTGGAGATCGGGGACTGCTTTGATTTGGGTGTCGACAGCTGACTGCTTGAGGTCCCATTTGCTGTCAGAAAACGAGACAGAAGCTGGTGATCAGACAAGCAAGAGGAAGATCTTTGTCCATCAGGGAGATGGAAGGTATCCAAACATTTAACACAAAACCACTATGTTTTAGTCACGTTAGGCAGCAGATAAAAAATGAGCAAACAGCATGGCTGTTCACCCAACTTAAGGCTTTCAGCTGTTCAGGATAATAGACTGTAAAATAAATGAAATACAAACTATATTGAAGGAGCAATATTTTAACACTACAAATATTCACCAAATTGATCCAAGATATACATCACCAGAAAAACAAAAAGACAATTTCTATGTTCTCAAACAGTTGAACACAATTGAAACCACATGGCACTGAAGGGCATGAGTGGAAACTGGAGGCTGCAGATATCCCGGATCCTACACAAGAAGTGTTAGATGTCAAATACACTCATTACAAACTAGACAAAAAGCTGCCCGGAATGCCCTGGTTGTAGTGAGCTGTGCCTGGGATTAAATGACCAAAGAGCTCAGCTTCCCTGCCACTAACAGGAAGGCTGGGAGAACAGTCGGTGTGCAGCAAAAAGATGTAATTGCTGTAGGGAAGGACATAAATTCCCTAATACAATGAGACCTTTAAGTGCTACAGCAGGGGTGTTAATATTTTATGAGCACCAATGAAAAAACAGACATGACACCCAAATCAGAAATCCAATGAGATGAATGCGTATCATTACAAACACAGAGAGTTTTGCAGCAGGAGCAACAACTAAGAAGCCCAGTTTAATCTTCTGTGTGTCTGATGATGAAGAATAGTGATCATAATCAAACTTACATGCATTTTTTGAACTCAAATGCAAGAAAATAACAAGAGGCAAATAGCAGATCCCAGGTGGTAGGATCCACTAAAATCTGCTGATGACTTACGGTAGTGAAGGATCTCGCAGAAGCTTGACTATTGGAAACCATTCTTTCTAACTGGCTTTCATTTTAATTATTTTTTCCCCATCATGTTATTTGTGTATTATATCTTATTTATGTCATTGTATTTGCTTCGCAACCTCAATTTACCTTCAAGCCCCTTTGTGGCTATGACACATCCTTTAACAGCGTGAACACGTGCACTGCCTTTTTTCATAGGATTTTACCTCCTTCAGTGCATAGTTTGTACTTGGGAGATAGATCAGGCTTGTCCAGCAAATGAGAGAGAGGATGGAGAACAGGGCATCAGATCCTGTTTACATGGCTGTGAGAGATCCTGGTAAACTGAATTGTGTGCCTGCTTCTCCCAGAGATATTTCAGCCAAACTCCTCATATGCAATTGTTCCTTGAGTGCTGCTCAGGTTTGCCCGGATAACTGAGACTCCAGATCTGAATTTCCAGCAGTGATGAGCCCTGAGACCTGTAAATGAGCTTACTGAGGTCCATCTTTCGAAATGACGTTTCCATCAATGAACAGAAGTGGAAAAAGCAGGGCCCAAGGATCACAGTCAGTGCTCAAAATGTGCGGAAATACCTCCTTTTCTGTCAAACTGTAAAACAAGGTCAATACTCCTTGCTCCACTGGGTTCCCAGGGTTCTGTGGATGAGTTTCTAGTTTGAGGAGCACACATTCACGCATCGCGAGAGTGAGAGAAAAAAACTTGAAATACGTGGATAGTTTTGTCTCCAGGTCTGGGTTTGAAGAGTCGTGAGAAAATAAAGAGAGGCAACAACCAGAACAAGGACAGCGTAAAGCAAGTGTAGAAATAGCAGCTCCTTTAGTGAGCTCCTCCAGGACAGAGGAGCCTCTGGGAGAAATAGAGACTGGTGTGGCAGAGCTCAGGCTGCACGAGCATCCTTCACCCAGGCACCTCCTGACTTCCAAGCACTCAGCTCTGCAGCGTTGGCACCTTTTCTGGTCACATTTTGTGAGGGTGATCTCTCCGCTGGACGCGCACTGTGGATTGTCAGCTAGCAGAAGCTAAGTAAGCACAAGTGGGATAGCAAGCTGCTCTATCTCGTGTGCAACCCAAAAGACATCTGCTGCCTTTTTAACACATTCATATGTAATGACCCTGGGGAGCCAGACCTGCCGTCAGGACAGACTGACGTTCTGTAGCTGTTTTGCTAATTGTTGCTGCCTTGTGAATATGCTTTTGTCCCTCTATCCAAACGCTTCCATTAGAGGACTGAGAAGCGGCAGCTCCCTGTGCCAAATCAAGGCAACGCTGGGGAAAAGACACTTTCCAATTTCAGCTCAGGGACCTGTGGCTCCGTACTGCAAAGGACCAAGAGCATGCTGGTTTTAAAAACCATCACAGCACATGTATTTATACAACTGAATCCTTGGTTGTTATGTGAGTTACTGTAAGATGTATTAATATTTTTATAACACAGAAGTAACGGCAAATGACATCATGATTTTCTCCCCTGAGATTTAGCTCTGTCTTTTGTTTGGTTTGACTTCTTGTTGGAGCTGTCTGTTAAAGAAATTATGCCAAACTTCACACTGATCCTGCCCCATTTAAATCTCATGGACCACAGCAGCAGTGCAGACTTATCTCCTTGTGCCCAGTTTTCCTCTGTCATGTTAGGAGAAGGAATTGGATGGTGTACTGCAGATGTAGTTTAGTCTGTTTTTTATTGCTCTAAGCTATGTCATTTAGCAGAGCTGACGTCATATAAAGAAAAATAGAGGCTAGAAAGAACCGGAGAAGCTTTGTAACTCCAATTCTGAGCTCTGAATTGAGATCAGGTGTATTTGGATCATCCCCAGTACAGATCTGTCTAAAGTGTTTTTTAAAATCTTCAAGTCTGACTGGGAATCACAGGCTCTGCAGGACACCCGCTTCAGCGATTTAGAAGCTTATAATTGAAAAGTCTTCCTAATATATGATCTGCATATCCTGTATTAAAGTTTAAACCAACGTCTTGTCCTATCCCTGATAGGCACACAGGAAAATTGATCCTTACCCTCCTTATAACACAGCAAATGCATTTGAACAGTGGGAAACAGTCCTTTCTTGATCTTCCTTTTTCCTAAGCTGAATCAGCCCTTCAACCTTCCCTCCCAAAGCAGTTTCTGAACCCTGGGAAATGTCTTCTGGATTTTCTCTAGTTTGCCTGTGTCTGTTTTAGCATGTTCAGTCCATACGAAAACAGTTCAGTCCTTTTACATTCTCATTAAGCAGGACAAGCTGCTATTTTTTTCTGTATTGAAATCACAGGGAAGTACGAAAGACTCTTGTCTGGATGGATTAAGGAAACCTGATTTGTCCTTCATTACTGGCCTTAACTCCAGCGGCTGGCTATTGTTCAGCATTTCTGGTTATTTTAATCTCCTTCTGAAAGGCTCCACTAACTGTGTTCATTAAACCTCATCAGATGACACATCATTTTGTTCCTTTCAGTCATTCAGTCACTTAAAATTAGGAACACAATAGTTGCCATTTCACATTAGACTATATGTTCATGCAATAAAGTCTAGTTCTGGTGGTAATTAGCACCTGATCCTTATGGAGAAGGTATGAAAGCTGTTTCATGACTCATGCTTGAGCTGACTCCTAGATCCATGAATGGGAGTTAGTTTTTTAAATCAACAACATATTTCACATATTTCACATAATGCCTTCAATGTACCTACGCAACTTTACCGTGCATTTGGGATTGTAAAAGCTTTTTATAATATAGGAACCCTGAGTTTAGGAACAGCCAACACGGGGATCCTGAAGGAAAACTCTCTGAATGCACAACCACCTTAGCAATAAATAACTTTTTAAAAATCACAGTCTTTGCATGTGCCAACCAATTTCACGTTGTGTCTTTAAGTAGCTGAAGAACATCAAGAGACCCTAAACAAATTAAATTATTCCTGGGAAAAATCGGTCTGAATACTGTCAGGAGAATTTTATATCCAGTAATCCAATATCTACTGATGGTTGACTGTTGTGTGGTGTCCACATGCAATATGCAATGTGTTACTGTGAAAGTGAAAAGCAATTTCTGTTTTATGTCACCCGCATTAATACAGTGGGTCACTTGAATTTAGCTATGAAGCTCTCCTGGAATCCTGAGGTGCTTATTTGGTGACTTGGCCATTTTAGTGAAAGGCGATGTCTGGTTCTCTTTTGGAAATAAACAGGCAGACAGATGAGACACCTGGAGATCCACCCTCTCCATCATATGTTGCTAAAAACTACGAACCAGCAGCAGTGTGATATTGAGCCCAGCCTTCAACCGGAAGGCTCTGCAGCTCCCTGGGTGTGCTACCCTGCCAGTCCAGACACTTCCAATGGCTCGAGCTGCTGCAGCACATCAGAACTCCCATTTTCCTTCTCTTCTGTTACTGAATGAATGTCACATCAATAAACACATCGCTCGTTCTCCACTTGCAAGGTCACTGGTCTTCTTTATACAATGATTAGAAGGAGACACTTCTGACTTGCACAGTAATTAACATTTGCATTGCACAGGGGGTTATTGTATATCAGTCTGTATCTATAGGGAACATATGGGAGCATTATGGGCCTTGATTTCTGGCCTGTGTAATGGAAACTTCTATTAAAATTCTGTTAATGCAGGAAACTGTGAGACTGTGGTGCACAGCTGCACTTAACTGACCAGAGGATCCCTCTGCAATATTTATGAAGGGCCCCTGTACGCTAGCACCAGCTTGTTTCATATGCAAACACCCAACGTCAGTGTATCCAAAGACACAAGGTATGTGTCTTCCTCTCCAGCACAGTTAATATTCAGACAGCAGAGAACAATCACTCACCGTCTTGATGGTTACCTGAATCGGCTGGAGACTTGCTCCGGCGCATGGGGGCTGGGCTCTTTGCTGAGCTCTTCTGCGGGGTGGGAGAGGACTTGCTGCCCGTGGCGGCCGCGGGGCTCCCCTTCATCACCCGGCACTCTGCGGACACACACAGAACCCTGGTTACAGCCCTGCCCCTATCGCTGCCCACAGACACCAGCTGTCAGACACCCAGGGGCAGCTTTGTATCCCAAGAGCTGTAGAAAACACCAACGGCAAGGGAAGAGCTGGTATCTCCACTTTTTTTCCAGGGCAGAAAGGAGACTTTTTAGGGGGAGGGCAAAAAGAACAGCTTTGCTTCTCTAGAAGAGGTGCTGAAACAAGATCACCTGGCTCCCATCTCCATACCTGTGTCCTACCAAAGATTTTCTGCCCTTCCCCTTGCCTTGGTTCTCACCGGCTAGCAAGGACTATGGTCGACACTGACTGCATGAAGAATCAGGCAAAACAACCAGTTAATTTGCTGTAACTCTTGCAGGAAGACCTAATGGTAGGAATGATGAGTGCAACTGATGCGGATGCAGAAAGCCAGCTACCAGCTCATGGCGTGACATAAAGGTCTGTAAGTGGCAGATGGGACATGTGCCCCAGATGGGACATTTCACCCAGCCAGAATCAACCTCCTCTGCGGTTTCAACAAGCTGCAACTTTTCAGATGCAAAAAGCAAAGAAGACAAAATGGTTTTACCAAACACGTCCTCTGTCCTGGCCACTCACCCCTTTCAGAAAGGTTTGTACAAACAAGTCTAGGAGATTTATGTACTTAAAGACATGAGCAAATGAGAATCTCAACTGTGTTTTCTTAAAAAATAAATAGGCCAGGAAAAGGATAAAATGTAAACATGATCTCCAGCGTCCTGCAGAAGGGAACTGAAATGCTAACAAACCTCTGGGTGTCCCAGGATTTCAGGCACGCCAGATCTTCAAAACCAGGCTTTACTTACATTGAGAGCTAACAGAAAAAGCACTTTCCACCTCTCAAGTTATTAACCCAGTTAAGAAGGAGGCAGTAAAAAGGGGATTTCCTTTTTGTCAAAGGCTAACTGGTCTCACCTCGTCTCCTGCAACAGATTGTCCTCACCAAGATGTGAAAATCAGGTCTTTTTTACAGACGTCAATTAAATGTTCCACATACGGACGGGTTTTTATGGGAAAGTTCAGCTCAGCGTGCAGGGCTGGACTGAGGGCTCCCTGCACTGCGTTCCCTACTGGGAATCAACTAAGGCAGCACAGAGCAGATAAATAGTTGGTCAACCGAAAAACAAGTTGTCTGACCTAAATGTATGTGTTATTTATTTATATATCAGTATATCTATGAAAATCTAATTGCCTTAAATTTTTCCCCAGGCTTTCCTCATTCTCAGACAGTCAAGAGTCAGTCTCTTCTTCTTCCAGATGGTTTGCGAGAGAGTTTGCTGTTGGGTCATGGAGTAAAAGAATATGGAGAGAGGCTGTAGCATCTCCCTGTGCTCCAGGGATGCTGCAAGGCGATAGTTAAACCTACGATGAGTTTATTGTCTCTCCTGCTAAATGGATTTTGGAAACTCTAACTCAGGGATAGAAAAAGTGTGTGGGTTTTCTTTCAACTTACTTTACTTGTCACAGATGATGGCACAGAAAGGCTTGCAGGGCTCCAGCACCAATACAGACCCTGTTTTTTATACATGAAGAGCAATGGCTGGGAGGGGGACAGATGTGGAAGGTAGACTATCCCTCCCGGATACTACAGAATATAGTGTTTGATGAGACACTGCAATAGCCACTAGGGAGAGTGTGCAAGTAACTGCTGCTGGTATTAACCAGCCAAGCCAAAACACAGGCAAAAACCATCTTCAGTCACTGCAGAACTAATATTTTTTCAAGGCTCTTACATATAGTTGTTTAACAAAAATAGTGCAATGATTTGATCTTGGAGCACAATTCATTTGCCCAGCCATGGGCACCAAATGCTATGTGAGATACGCGGGAGTACGGCCTCCCTGGAACACAGTGTGTCTCCTGGCCCCCCGTGTGATATCTGGCAATCATATATCTCGTGGGTATCTCAGAAAGCAAGGGGGTCTCTTTTCCTTGAAAAGAAATCCAGCTTTGCATTTTCCAGCCCAGAAAGCCTGACTGAGGAGTTCGTCCAGCCCAGCCGCTGGTTAGTGTCAGTCCACCAAAGGAGATCCCTGAGCGTCTTGAAACAAGGTTCTGAAGGTGGGAACCTGACTGAGCTGAATTACTGTAAAGAGGCCTCTAGACATCACATGGGGGGTGAGATTTCCAGGGCTGATGCTGAAACCACTCGGTACAAAGGAGACAGAGCAACATTATCTGGAAGGTGCTCAGCAAGAGGAATTATCAGGCAGAAGCTGTGGTGGGCGGCCAGGAGGAAAAAGATGACATAATCCTCTTATGCTATTTCTCTTTTTGCTTCCTGATGTCCTGCCAGAGTGAACATAAAAACCAGCAATTCAAGTGCACGTCATCCAAAGAGGCAAGAAAAGGTACCCCACGACAGAGGAGATTTTAATAAGTGACATTCATCTGCAAACCTCAGCACTCACAGTTCTCGCAGCATCTGACTCCTAACAAGGAAGGACAGTGGGTGTCTAAAGGGAAAATGCTGCTGGCTCATAGTTCCTCATCTGCTTCTGGAGAGGTGCGGGGCACCCCTACTCCCCCGAAAATACCCCTGAGAGCTGCAGTTACTGGGTGCCAACAGCAGGCTTGGCTTATTTTTGCTAGAGAAATCCAAGCTGGAAAAGTTAGTAATAACCAGGAACACAGGCAGAGAGCTGGGCTTCCCATCAGGTTGTTCTGCCAGGATTGCATCCAAACTGTTTGACAGCGGGGAACTCCCCGTGGAGCTGACTCAACTGCCGAGTGTTCAAACAATCTGAAGCTCGCGTTACAGATTGCTCCCCCAGCCGGACACGGGCTTTATTCTCCGCTTGCAAAGTTTCAGCTGAACCTTGGAACCTTTCTTTGAATCACCCAAGACCACCAAATGGGTTCATCTGGAGTACACAGGTCAGAAGTACCAGCGTCAAATAAAATCAGGCTTGCAAAGGAGTCATAAAAATACAGTGTTTAGAGATTAAAGGCTGCTTGACTTCCTGTTATACAGCAAAGATCCTCTTAAATGCTGAGGCAGTTTGTAGCACACAAGACAGCATGGGGCTCCTGCTCCCTATATAGGATACTCAGAGCTTTGGGAAATGAGCCTGAATGTTTGGAGCCCACATTTTCTTCTAGTTTGAATGGTCAAAGTTCCATGAATTGACTCTTGCTGCTCTCACTGGCACCAGCAGACGGCTGCACTGTTGGGGTGCACAGTCGCCAGGTGGGGTGGCTGGTGACTCCTACAACAAGCTCTGTGTATTCTGTGAAATCAAAGATTTCATGGTGTAATTGATCATAGAGAGTCACATTGTTACAGATCCGTGCTTGCAGTTGTAACGGGGAGAAATAACGGTGCTGTCCCAGTCCCCTCCCCTACAAAAGGAATTATTGCCCTTCTTTTTGAATCAGCAGAACAAAGCAGTGGAGGGTGAGATTTTCCTTTTAATTGTGCTTATTCCCATTTTTTAATATTCATATATGTAGACAGGAGTCCTGCTTAGTTTTCAGTAAAAATGTATCTGACTGCAACTGGATAAAACCACAAAGATTTACACTACCAGATTTTGCAGTAAATGTCAAATGGTGTAGTAGTTCATCTGTTCTGACAGGCTACTGCAGTTAGGATTTGCCCAATTATAATATCAACTGACTGTACAAGTATTGCAAAAAGATGTTAAAGTCCATGTATTAGGTCTTAAACAACAGAACAAAAGCATGCAGCATTATTATCTGATACAGGCAAGTGAACGGAAATCAAATAAACACACAGACTGGAGAGCAGTGTGTTCGATTTTACCGCTTTCATCCAGAGAAAAGTCATCCTGTGCATAGCGGAATTTTTCTGGACCACAGGCAATGAACACATCATCATCCCCAAAGAAATCGTGGAGACAGGTCACCTACAGAGAGAGCAGAGTAATTCATTTTATTCTTAATTGGCAACATTCTGATGTGGCTTAGTTTTAATTTAAACAGGAGGGAGCTGCCGCGCTGCCGTTCCCCCATCCCATGCTGATTCGGTCCTGCTTCCCGTAAGCTTGGTGCACAACACACAACTTCACTGGGCAAGTCAAGCCTAAAAGCGTAATTAAAAAAAGAGGAAAAAAATCCCAACTACATTGCAAATTGTCTGAAGTTATGGCATTTGCAATCCTTTCAGGATAACCAAAAGGTTTATCTGCACCGGTGAGGGAGAGGCCCAAAGCATCACTGGACGCTTCCCACCCAAGCATCATATAAATCCACACAGTTACAGTCATGGTAACTTACACAGTTACCAGTGAAATAATCAAAGTGATTATGCAGCAATGGCGAGACAACCGTGGTAATGGGAACTACACTGGACCAGTGGTAATAACACAGTAACTCATGTCAGTGCTCTTGTGTTATCTCCACATACCTAATCCGAACCATCTCAGTACAACTAGTGGAAAATGTGCACATCATTGCTCGTTGGAGAGATCCATAAACACCCAGAATTGTCATCAGCGTCTTGTAGAAAATTCCCTTTTACTCAGATTCCTGGCAGGTGCTCTTCTGAGGCAAAGAAAGTGCTGCTCTTCCATCTTCAGAAAATGGTTTGAAAACTCATGTGAAGTGGAAAGTAACACTCTTGCTTTGGAGAGGAGGAAAATGTCAGAAGGCCCAAATTCAAAGCCTTTGTGCAGCTATTCTAGAGACAAATGTTCAGCACAACGCCGGCCTCCAAGGGCTAGAGGGACAACAAAGGACCTTTATCCCACTGACTTTGCCTAGAACTTCAGCCTGAGCTCCTGACTTCCCAGCCACAGACTGAGTACTGGGTCAGGAGGAGAAAGAATGCTGATGTGCAAACACACCGGAGCAGAACTTCTCCAGCATCAGCCAGCCTGGGGGTTTTACAATTCCATTTGTTCAGGAGACCATTCCAAGAGACTGCAAGATTGGCACTGACGCTGATAACAGAGGTACCGGCCTGACGGCTGATGCTGGCACGTCTGGGCACCGGGCTTTACAGCTGCATTGCAAGGGAAGGGAGCAAGCGCTGGAGATAACCGCGGGGAAACTTGCTGTAGACACAGCTGAATTTCCATATCTACTGATCGTGTTGAGCTGGACTGTGAAAAGTTAATTTCAAGCTCTAATAAATCAACTATAAAGAAGGCTTTTGGCTATCTTAATAAGGCTCAGTATTTCACACTGGTTAATATAATGTGTAATTAAAGCACTGCCTAAGAGTGCCAGCTCTGGTTATGATGCCAAACTTTAGTGAAAAGCTTGCTTTTCACATGGGCATGACTTTCATAATGGAGCAAACTGAAATCCACGAAAGCTATGGCTTTGAACAAAGGTAGAATTTTCTTTGCAAACCTCAGTGAGTTCCAGTTTCCGTTTGCCTAAAATTAATTGGAAAATAGTTAACGTGTTATCCATAGAGAATTCTCCCACAGAAAAGATGACATTTCAAACCAGCACTTGGTATTACAGTCCTCCCCCTGAGGACGTGTGGCACTGATTCATTTGCAAATAATTGGGTTTGGCTCAAGACACAAGTTCCCATTTGAATGCTAAGTACTATACTTATACCATGGAATAATCTCATGGGCTGCTCAGCTCACCCTTCAGTACCGAAGCCACTGTTAAACACAGTGCAAAGGTGGATCATAACGGAAGGGTTCCAAAATTTTTCAGGCTTTTAGATGAAATCAGAGAGAACCCACAGGTGCTTTTGTTGTCTCCAGGTTGTAAGTCAAAGTGTATATTTTGCCCTTGAACTCCCCACAACCACCACACGCAAAAAGAGGAGTCTGGGCAACCAAGCAAGCCTTCAGATCAAGGGTCCAAGCGTGATGGAAAACTATCAGCACGCACATGGGTAGGAACTTGATTACATGGCAAGCAGAGGTGCTTGACATTTGCTTTGGTGCATTCTTGTCCCTTCAGATAGCAGGTTATTACGTGTATTATATAGTTATGAACAGCTGGCTGGATGAGCACTGGAGGTTGGTAAAGTCATAAGTTAATCCTAATATTCATGAAACAGTAACTTCTGTATTTGCTTTATCCCCTCTCTTTTGTTTCCTGCTCTAACTTCCACTGTTAAGAACTCACTACAACCTGGTAGAAAAGACAGCCAAAACACAACCCCGCTGCCACTGAACAGTACAAAACATTGCAAAATTCAGAAAATAAAAGGTGTTGTGTATTATGCAGTTGTAGCTATGTTGCTTATGTTCACCACGTGTGTGGTATTTCCTTTTTTAACTTCTGTTTATTCAACGTAAATCCATGACCATGACTGCGTGTCCCTGAAACATGCCCCAGATGTATTGCTGTCTACATAAAGCCACTGGAGGAAACTTTCCTTGTGAAAACATGTGGCTGAAGTGATGGATCGCACAGCACCAGAGCCAGGTTGCCTAAGTGATGCACAGAGAAAGAACAATACCAGGAGAAAGGCCTGGATATGCTCATCCCTGAAGGACGTGAAGCTGAGGAGGACACAAGTGGGCCCATGGGCTGCTCTGCTGGGAAAGCTGCTGCGAGACCTTATCACCCAGTATGGAACATTTCAGGTTGTTCTGGACAAGCAAGGCCAAACCTCTACCCTGCATCAATTGTTTTAAGGGTTTTCAGTGAATCCAGAATAACTTTGTAAGTCGTCTTCTCTCCATTCTTCAAAAGTCTTTTAAATAATTTTTCCTCAGTAAAATTAAAAATAATAATAATAATAGTACAAGTCTGCCCCCCAGGCAGTCTGGGCTGTTTGGAAATTATAGGTTCTGCTTGAGCTTACTCTGATCTACTATTCTAATTATAACCAATAATTAGTCTGGAATACCATGAAAACCCCGAAAGAAAGTTCACATCGACAACAATTTACCCCAGCTGATAATCTGGAAAATCTTTGCTTATAAATGCTGCATTTTGCTCTTAGATCTGAATTTATTAAAGCACAAGGCCTGACGGACAGTGGCCCGCTAGTGCCAGGGCCTGTGCTGCTACCTGAAGGTGGTGATTTTGTTGGTGGTTGTTATCGTGCACCTTTAGCAACAACACTGGAAACCATCAAGTGAGAAAGATTTGGTCTTTTTCCATTTTTAAGTGTAGAAACTTAGGTATTTATAACAAGAATTAAACTTGAGTATATAATTACGGAAGAAAGGATGAATAGCAAGCCATCGTTTAAAGAAGGATAATATTTAATTTGAAATTCAGGAGACAACGCTGAGTTAAAAAGGGTCATACTGCATGCAATGTTTTCTCTCCAGTTCCCATAGCATAAGCAATTCCAATGAAGGAAGGTGAATCTTCACACTCCACTGGATGAGGCACAAATTTATTTCTTACAAAGCAATTATTTCTAATAGATTTGACGGTAGCATTTTTCTTTGTGTCAAGGTTTAATTTTTTTAAACTTTCTAATATATTATGGAAGAAACAGAAGCTGGTAGAGATTAACAGAGATTTTAGGGACTACAAAAGTGTTTGCACTTCCTTAGGTTTTCATTAAGTGTGGTTTCTTTTCTCGTTCAATGAAATTCTTCTCTGCTTATGTTAGAAAAACCTTCCCTGAGAGGACAGTGTTAACTGGGGACTTCCAAGCGGGGATTTCTGCAGTGACAATCCAGTAGTGGCTGCTGCAGCCATTCCAGTTTCAGAATGGAAAGACACAGCCTTCTGAGAGATGCTGAGCTGTCCTGTTCGCTTTAATACAGTAGCTGTAGAACTAAGCATTTTTCAGGATTTTGACAAAATGGGACTTGCCTCCAGCATCATTCTGGGTGTGAGCTCCCAGTTTGCTGAAACACCTGGGATGCTACAGATTTTCAGAGCTCACCTGGAAAAGCAGCGGTAAATATGCAGGATATATACCTGCACAGTTGTGAGTAACTGGCTACTTGTACCATCCTCCAGGAGGCAGCAGCAGTATTTAAAAACTGTAATTCATTATCAAATACAATAATTTAAAATAATTAGAAATCAAAAGCCTGAAGACTTAAGCTTTAAATCACCTGTCCACGCAGAGTCTCCTGTGCTTTAAAAGGGTGTTACAATCCACAGGTCCTTTTGCTCCCTTTCCCAAGGTGCAGCATGAGAGAGCTGGCGGTGCTTGCAGGGTGGCGGGGCTGCCCCCGCTGTCACCCTCCACACCTGCAGCAGAACATCCTCACAGCAGCAGCACAGGCTCCAGGAGTGAGCTCTGCAGCTCCCGTGGCTGCTGCTTTAGCAGGAGGTGTCCGGTAGCCTGGACCGGCCATCACTGTGTTGCCAAGAAGATGACGGAGCACATCCCTGGAAAGGAATGTATCACCAGGAGGGCTGATGGAACTGTCTTTTTCACCTTTCTGACAAATGTCTTTAGCAGAGATTTCTATTTTTAGCTGATGGAGCCAAATGAGGCTGAATGATAAATGATCAGACACTGTAGCTAGTGATTATTCACAACAGTGATTTATGTACGTAGTCCTGCTCCCAGACTTTACAGCTCTTCCTTATGCCATGGAAGGAGGAAAGACCTTTGCCTAAATGGCCAGCAGAGGTCTGGCAAAGGAAATTTGGAGTAACACAACCACAGGTTTAACCTGGGGGCTGAACATCTTCCATCTTGGGGACTTTAACCAACTGCCTGACCCTGCAAGTCTCAGGATAAGTGAGGGCCAGTGCAAGGCTTCTTCCTCTGCTCCTCTCTCCCTTAGTCATAATGACTTTGTTAACCGGTTTCTCTGTAAGATCCCTTCTCTTTAAGAATTTAGACAGCAGAACAGAAAGTGGGCCTACTGGATAGGCAGCTTGAAACTGTTCCTTAAGTTTCTGCAGAGGTAATGGTTATGCTCAGAGAGATGTCCGTTTGCTTTCTTCAAATCAGCATACGTGTTCAGCCTGTGGGCCTCAGAGTTCAGCAGTGAGGAAAACCTGTCTTCGGAAACAGCTTCCCTTAAGGCTGCAGAGACCATACAAGACAATTTGGATGCCACACACACATAAAGCCTACCAAGAGCAGAACTAAGACATCCTCTTATTTTCCACGTTGCTTCGATAAATAGTATAAAACTGAGCATCCCCAACCCTCTGTCAGCTAAAGACAAATGCCATATTTTAGATGCCGGCTCACGTCCGTTCTCAAGCAGCACCATATGAAGCAAAGCAAGTCGGACCAGCTAGACAAGCACTGAGAATTAACTGAGCTGAGAATGTAACTACAATCTGTTTCAATTGTTTTAACTCAAACCAGAAATATGATGGAATTGTTTACACTCCAACACCTGTACCCCAAGACGAATTGGCAGTGGTGTGTTTATGTCAGGTCAGAGAAGCCAAAGTCCTAAATCACAAAGGCAAGTGTGCTTTACAATTAATGAGCTGGGTGTTTGCAATCAATAAAGCCGGGTACAGAAACCAAACACAGCCACACTGGTCCACAGGAAGACTCAGTAAGGTCTCACGGACCAGAGTGAATACTGAGAATTAATGAACATGCAGAGTAGACTTTACATGAGCAGCTTTCTCTTCTCTGACAAACTCTTCACCACATGTCCAGAAAGAAAAAGATTTCAGAAGACTTAAGGGGTCAAGAGGATATGATGGAAAATAAAGATGTTGATATTGGAATGCGCAGCACTTAATAGTTTGGGTTTTTTAACAGTCTGAAGGCTGCAAGCCCAAAGCAGACACTGAATTGATTTACATTTTATTAGATTCTGGCTTCCTGCATTTACAAAGAAGAGATGTTTGGACTCAATTATTTCTTAAAAGTATGCACACACCCACTCAATATATTCCACATTTGCATTCACAGAAAGAGAATTACTCATCCGCTATTATGAAAAAATACTGCTTAAAATGGATCAGCAATAGAAAGATGAGCAGAAAAAGCGTGGATGTTGTCATTCAAAAATGGATCGGGTTCACTCCTGTGTGCCCAGCCCATGCCATACAATGTGTGCAGTTCCACTGGGGGAGGAAAAATCACCTCTACCCTCCAGGGTTCAGGGCCCATAATTTGACCTCTCAATAGAAAGAGGCAGTGAGATTGCCATTCTATAAACATTATTCAGAGATGCCAACTTTTCCTGTATTCATGGAGAGCCATGGCTTACATTTAAGTCTAGAGAATTTGATTGAAGGAATCAAATTCCACTCTTCTGTAGGTATTTTTTCTTCTTTTCTCACCTTCAAAAGAGAAAATTCTGGGCAAGTCTGCATGATCAAGTGTTTCCTTTGATGTGAGAGGGAATTTTTACACCTTTTTATTGATGCAAAATGCAGATCCTCTTAGGCTGTATAACTACAGCAGGTTGATTACGGCTGCTTTGAGTCCACTTGGAGTATTTTGTTATAATGCAACTAAACCAGAGTAGGAACACCAGCTTCTGACCAATGTGCATTATTTCTATAATAAGCATTTGTGATGCTTATTTAAGCGGAATAAGAAATATTCATGCATGTATGTGCACAGCAGCTTCTAAGACTTCACGCATGAATAAACGCTGGTCTCCAAAGGGCTGCAGCACAAGGTGCCTGTTCGTTTAAGTATTGGAAATGGATAAGTTTGAAATGAATAGAATAGAATAGAATAGAATAGAATAGAATAGAATAGAACAGAACAGAACAGAACAGAACAGAACAGAACAGAACAGAACAGAACAGAACAGAATAGAATAGAATAGAATAGAATAGAATAGAATAGAATAGAATAGAATAGAATAGAATAGAATAGGGAGGGGGAGGTCAAACTACCCAGCGGGAATGTTAAAGCTGAATTTAATATATCTGGTGCATCCAAACTGTGTGAAATCCAATTAGCCCCTGGAAGAAAGGTTAGTTTGTTATCCCCATTCCCCATACAGATGGAGGGGGCTATGAAACAGATATTCAGGCTGTTGATTCCTTTTACCTAGAAGAAAGGCTTGTTCTTGCATTCATGAATGTATGAGGGTGAGGATAAATGTGCTGTGCAGTTGGGGGGGAACAAGGAGCACAGCCATCAACACCAAGATATAAAAGATCACCCTTTCTCATGTCAGAAAACCAGAAATTCTAGGTGATAGTTTAAGACCATGAAAGATTCCCAGCACAAATTGTCCCAAAACAGATAGCACTTAAGAATTCAGAAAACTGCCAAATCATTCTTCCTAATCGTCCCTCTTGTCAGTAGTTCTGCACTTACAAAAGAGCATCAGAGACTTTGGAAGTCTATACAGCCAAGGTCAAGCAACACTACTTGAAATGAGAGCCTTGAAAGCAGGAGCACAGGAAGCCTATCAACCTGCTCAAGGTCAGGCTGACGAACCCATGGGCTGGAATTTCCAGTTAATGGGATTTCCAGCAACAAGCTCCTATAGCTGTTGCTGATCCTATTGTGCATATCTTCATAAAAGAGAAAGGCTCTTGTTCAGATTTGTGCGAGTTTTTCTTTAGCTGCAACAACAGTACAGACAGTGATGGAGAGGCTTGGTAAATAAATCCTCACCCTGGTTAAAACACAAATGAAGAAAACGCCCTGTACCAGGAGCAGTGAGCAGGCTCCTCCATCTTCAGGGAGCACATCACCATAAGCTGAGAACAGGCCTGGAGGGGTGAAAAGCTACACCAAGGATTTACTTGTAAGCAAGCTGGAAGGGGCTGGAGGAGACCAATATCCACACCCTGGCTGTGTCTCACGGCTGCTCCCCAGCTCCCCCAAGGAGCCCTTATTTCTGAACCCCACAGCACCCGCCTGGTGCATGAGAAGGTCAGGACCATGGTCCCCACAGCCACCCCTCTGCCTGCTGGCTTTTGTTTGGGGGAGAGGGTGGGGAATGGATGAAGTGAAATGGGAGCGCTGAGAACTGCTCCCGTCCACGCTCGCAGTGGGTGTTGTCTGCTTGAAAGACTAAGACGACGTCTCCGCTTTCCTTTCCCACTAGAAGGGTGCCCAGGGAGAGTCTTTCCCTCCTCAATGTCCTGTGAGTCTTCCCGGCTCCTGCTCCTTCTTCTCTCTCATCAGTCAGCGTTATATGTAAATACTTACTCCAGTTCATTATTTCATGGTCAGATGCATCAAGAACTTAATTCTCAACCTAAACATTTCAAAGGACTGTACATTGGCCAACTACCAAATAGAGAAGCCTTTGTACTTTCACCCACATGGGTACAGCTATGGACTTCAACCCAGTACAGCATGGCCAAAAATGAACCCTCGCTGGGGGAAAAAGCCTGATTTATTAATGCATTTCTATTTTTAAGGGATAAGTCCACCCATTCTGCCTGAGTGCTGCCCAGCAGGAGCCCTGGCCGAGGGGCAGCGCGCCTGCTTTGGGGCACAAAGAAGGTTTGGCAAAATGAAGAGGATTACACAATTGTACGAAGTAGCAGGATTTGTTCCTACAGCCCCTTTGTGATGGGGTGTTGGTGTAAAGAGACATATGAGAGGAAATACTGTCTTTGACAATCACCCAGAGAGGCAATGATTTTACATATGAACAGATTTGGTTTCCATGTCATAAGTGGATGTGTCTATTCACTGAGGCAGCCTCACTTCAAGAACTGGAGTTATTTGACATTATCATGAGTCCTGCTGACATCAGGAACTTCCTTCCAAAAGAAGTGCTGGGGACAATTCAGTGTCACACTTGCCGTTATTATCAGTGCGTCAGGAGAGCTCGAGGACACTTCAGTGCAAGTCGGGCATCGGCACTGACTTTGAAGGCAGCACATTCCGAACCGGCCGCGTCTCCCCGGGCGCAGCAGGACACTAACACACTTCACCACGGATAACCCCGTCTGCCTTGCTGTTTGGGGTAGACAGCACATGTTAATTAGGATTATGGCAATGTATTATCACCATTTTTCTGGGGGAAGATGCACTCTAACTCAGTTGTAATTAAAAACCTTTTCTGACCAGACAAGACTATTCTTATTCTGTCAATTTGGTTTATACACATATTTGTACCTCAGCCTGCACTGGATTTAGTCAGGATCTAGGTGTTCATTCACACAGCCTTTCAAACAGCTCTGCTATTTTTATCATATCTAATGATACTTCTTCTATTTATTAATTTTTGGATGTATCGCTGAGCTCATATTTTGTACAGGTCCCCCTCTGTTTTGCTCAACATTTCCAAAATCCAAACTGCTTTCTTATGAAAGGAGATGTCGAGAAGACAACATTTTTAATTCATGCTGTCCACTTTAACGAAAGAAAGACACAAGCAGGAAGTATTCAACCTTCAAGTCATCCGTCCTAATATGCACCTCCAAATCTGACAATGAACAAACCATCCCATCCTCCAACAGTGCAACTTCATTTGCAGCCTATGGATCCAAGGCAGCCTAATTCTCCAAGAACATCGGAAGATGCACCCAGTTCTTTATCTAATTAGCACGGGCTTTGCATTGCCCCCCACTCAAAGCTGTTGCTCAATTGCTGCAGTATTCTGTAAAGGCTCCTGAAGGCAATTTGACTAGTTACATTTCAATGTTTGCTAGATCTTTATTACATTTTTAATTCTGGAGATTAATGGGAATTAAAAATGGTGCCCTTTAAGAATTAAATTGCAACAGATGCTACATGAAATGTAAAGGAAAGTAACAATTGCCATCAAGCTGTTCTTTCAGGGAGTTAAAATTTCTTCCCTAATTATAATTCCGAACACATTCTTTGTGTTTTGGGAGATTTCCTGAATTCACAGCAAATGCATGTGCCCTCCCTATTGGAACAATTTTGTTTTCACTCTAATTTCTGTTAATCTTTGAATAAAGCTATTAATTTTTTTCTAATTAACAGGTCTTTTCAGTTCAGCTGACAGCCAGCAGAGTAATGGAAAATGCAGCATTGTGTCCTGAGCTAAGCCATATTAGGGTAGAAATTCACCATGTTAAGCAGGCTGTGAGATAGAAATACTTGGTACAGAACGTGCAGCGAGGCCGCTGAGATGAATGTCCCAAAGCCTCTCACTTCAAAATGTCTTTTTTTCTTCTTCTTTTATTTTTTAAATTGGAAATAGATCCCATCCCTTCCCTGTCTTCAGGACCAATGACAAGTTCTAGCTTAGCATGCAGTGATGTTAATGGAATAATCGCTGCAGCAATACTGAAAGAGCTGATGTGTAAAATGGCAGGCTGCGTGATTGTCTGGAGCGAGTTCAAGCATTTCTGCAGTGAAAAATAGTCCTGTTTTATAATCCGCTCACGTCCCCTCGCTGCTGTGTAGCAAGCACATTTCATTTGGAGATGATCCCAAGATGCGGTTGATTTACTAGGGGGATTCCGAAGGCGGGAGGCTAAAGCATTCTTGCCCCAACTAAATAGCACCTGAGAGAGGTATTAAAGGAGGTATTAAAAGAGATATTAAAGGATCCACACTAATTTTGGGAGTATCGTTCAAATTAAATCATTATAAAAAATGTATAGCACATCAGGGTGAATCTTTGCCATTGAGCAGTGGCAGAACAGTAACTGATCAAAAACAACCCCACCACCACAACATTCCCTTTTCATGTTTTACCTTTCTTTTTGAAATAGAAAGTATTATGTGATGGAAGAAGGAGGAACAGAAAGAAGAAGGGTTTTAAAAATTATGATGCAGTTAATTTCTGCTTCTGTGAAATATGCAAGAACCATTATATTTAGCTGGTATTTCTCATTAAATGAGTTGTAGACAATGAAGCAATTAGAAACTAATTGCTATGAGATTCCCCCAAGAGACAGATGATAAGAGAAACAGGAGATGGCCAGAGAATTACAAGCAGAACTGTGTCTGTTCCTTTCCCAATCTCTAAGACATCACAAATGCCACTTGTGCCTGTGCAGAGGTGACGATACGAGCTCACAGATCAGCGGCTGCAGATGGTTGTGCACATTTACATTCCCTGTGAGCGCTGACTCTGGGATGGCTGGGTGCTGCTTTTCTTATTTGAACCACAGAAATAACATACCTGGATATTTCCTTCCTTTCTCCATTGCTGCATAAATTCACCACCTCCTCCCTCTAGACTGACCACGGCATTTCCACGACAAACAGATCCTTCCTGCTGGTGGGCAGAGCAGGATCCTCTCATTCCTGTGCGACCTCACCTAAGCGTTCCTGCTCCAGCAGGGGGATTGGATTAGATGATCTTTTGAGGTCCCTTCCAATCCCAAACATCCTGTGATACTGTGTGATGTCCCTGCTGCTGCTGGCAGCAACAGACCGGACCGAGCTGTTTGTTCTCACCAGCACCCCGGTGCGAGACAGTAATGAGCACAGACAGCACCTTGCGGCACTCCGCACCTTCCCAGGGACAGATATGAGACATCATGATGAGCAGCATCTCCACCACGAACAGCCAGCAAGCCCTGTTTCTTTCTCAGTGTCTACAACAAAATTAAAGAACAAAAACGCAACAACAAACCAACCAAAGAAAACACCTGCGTATTTGAACAGACATTAAGGTATCGGCTTTGCTGAGCCTAACAAAGGGTTATTTAACATCCTTTTGTTTTAACTGGAGTTGCAAAGGTCCTGATCGCCAGTCACAACGAGGACTCAAATTGGTGCTTTGACCCAGAGTTGGATATTTCTTGTTCCTTGCAGATTTTGAGTCAGCTGTCGATCTCACTTATAAACCCAACAACCCTGGGCTTGCTGTCTGCTCAGGGTGCAAATACCGTTCATACATAAGCTTGTGTAGACACTGCACAAAGACTGAATATATAGTTATGAAAAGAAATCTAAACAAAGGGGCCAAATCTGTATTGGCATACAAGCCTCTTGGTACAAATCTACTGAAGTCAAAAGAATTCTAAAGAGCATCAATCCGACTTCACTCCCTGATTACGCTGACAGCATTGCTAAAACTTGTATTTTTATTTTTTCCCCTGAAGTGTTTTTTGGCTTCGCTTTGCTCCCTTCCCCTTTCATCTCCCATCATTTTGGACAGGTAATCCGGCAATCTCAGCCTCTCCCGCGGAGACGTTCTCTTCAACCACACAGTGCAGACAGCGCGGGCTGAGCTTTCTTAAGGAGCATTAAATGTCTGCAATTCCAGTTGGGTTCAATAAGAACTAAAGAAACACGGTACCTCTGAAGCATGGGAGTAAGGGGAGAGAGGCAGTTGTAGCAAGACCAGTGCTATAGTTTTGTTGCTGTCTCTAAAGAAATACTGCTCAGTCCAGGATGTGTATTTCTATAGGGAATGTGGTGCTGGAGTTCACTAAAATGTCACTGTAAAAAAAACGACTGCCCTTTTTATTTCCCTGATTTTTCATTCTGTACCGAGAGGCAGTAAAACGTCTATGACCAAATAAGGCAACACATGTGCATCCTTAAAACTAAAATCCTGTCCTGACAATTGGCATGATGCTGCAGTCAATTCTCAGAACATCAAATCTACTGCGATACTTGCACACCAGAATGATTTAACAAGCATTTTGCTTTTGCTGTGCTGTCTTGAAGTCCAACATGCCAAAATGATCTTTAAAACTTCACACTGTTCTTCCTTTGTAGTCCACGCTAAATATTTTGGTTTTTTCTTGAATAGAATACACAATCCAGGCCACTGTTTCGTGTTTGTTCCAAGGCAGCTTTCATGGATATTCTGGTTGCCTAGAAGAAAATTAGCCTTAGATAATGAATGGTATATTTTTCTCTGCAACTGCTTTTCACTTTCTGGTAATACCAAGGCAAGTATTCAATTCTCTTATCCAAGCTGACTTATATGTAAAAAGCTTTCCTGGGAAGCATACTGTCCGCTTTCCCTAGTCGCCCAGTGGTTGCCAGAGGAGGTTTCCAGTCTTTTAGTGAACAGATTTTTCTCCTGTTCAGGGTACAAACAGGAAGTCTTGTCTTATGGCCCGATGCTTTGTTTTTGTAACCCTCGTTAAGGAGCCCAGCTCACCTATATGGAACTACAAATACCAATGTTGGCAGCCTTTCCACCGTGCTCCAGCGATACACTGCGATTCTGCCTTGAACGGACGTGTCTGAAGGGACCTTAGGGATGCTTATTCTGGCCTTGGCACCTTCTCTAATACTGATGAGGGATGTCTCAGCCACTGTAACGCCAAAGTTTGGTCTTTGAGCCTGGTTGTTACTAAACCCAATGAGATCCATGGGCAGGTTTGAGCCCTAGATATGCTATCAATTGATAGGTGCTCTAATAACTGTCTGTGGTGCAGAATTTAAACCATGTGACATACGTAGTTTTGAATGAATAAGACGATGAGATACAAAGAGCAGTAGTATTACACGTTGTGGTGCCTGGGGTATAGTAGTAAGCCGTGTGAAAAACAGTGCCATTCAGTAGAGATTTTCCTTGCACTAGACTTAACTTTGCATGTGCCCTTTTTTTAGTAGGTAGCACCATTCCAACACACAGGAAGAGGCACCCTATTTAAATTGTATTCATTTTACTGTCTTTTCCCACTCACTGTTATAGCCACTAACGAGATGACTATTGCTCTCTCGTTTGCATACACAGACCAGCTTGCCATTTGGGGGTTATTGAATGTACAGCAAGTGGATGCATGAAAATAAAATTAACAATGCCCAAAGCGATGCACTTTATCAAACTCACCAGTTGATAGGATTAGCAATGGATTCAGTGCAAATCTCTGCTATGGGTATTACGAGCAAGATTTATGCCAATTAGCAGTAACAGTGCAGATTATTTGGGAAGAGCATTGACAACAGTTAAAAGCTCCTTTTACTTTTTAAACTATGTTAGGACATCCATTTCAAGCATGCATGTCCACTTATGAGACTACTTTTACTCATGTCCCAAGTGCTATTTAATTTCTTACATGCATTCATAGCATTGTTTCCTGAGGCAGTGAAGAAGATTAAATCATTCCTTTTCTAAGCTAAGTCTTGCAGTAGCTGCTCTCAGCCTCTTTGGATTCACGTCAGGTTGCTCTCAGCAGAATCCAACAGGTCTTACATCCTTCGCTCCTCTATAGCAGATGTGGTTCTGGTCACACGGAGCTCAGTGGGAAAATTCCCTATTGACTTCAATGTGTGTTTGATCACGCCTTAAATACCCATAGAAATCAAGAAACCTGAAGGACAGAATTACAGTAATCAATCGGTAGATGCCACTTTACCAGTGGAAGACTCTGGCCTGTCTCCACCAGAAGAACGTTGCTGATAGCATAGAGCTCCAGGCTTCTGCAACGTGCGGTTCTCCTGTGGGCATCAGGACAGCAAAGCCCACTTATACATTTCACTAATAATTTGATTAGAAAATGACATCTTTCTGGAAGGTGGACTTTTCTCATTTACTTTCATGCCTACAAGACGGGGACAATGCTGAAGCCAGTGCCATTGTAGACTAAAACACCCCTTGAAAAATCAAGTTTGATCCATTTTTGGGGCTTCTCTACAAACAAGTTCTAATAATCAACCTCCAAGACAGTATCCTCTTATCTCTGCACAAGGGCTTATTTGGAGCCATAGGGGATGTGCGAGCTGGTACCACCATCTAACTGCACACAGGCGCGCGTTACAGATGATGCACTAACAGACACCCTCTGCTCTGCTCCAAAATCAGCGCATCATCTCTTAACTGGTTTATCCTGAAGAAAAGCTGGTTGATATAACTAGTTATTTACAACTGTGACAATTACACTGAAGCCATTTGTGTGCGGACATAATTATGTTCCTAATGAAGATTAACTTAAATTAAATGCTTTTAATTACAATTTACACCGCCCTTGGCTAACGCGCAGACAGTATTCTGACATTTATGCTTCAACAGAAATGAGATTTATACTTCGCTGTGTCAAAGCTGACTGTCATTATTTCCTGGATATTTGATGTTGGATACTGCTGACATTGCGAAAGATCTCAGTGCTGTAAACCACAGCGTGGAAGGATTAGAGATTGAAGCTTTGTCAGTCACTTTCAAGAGCCATTTGCTCCAACTCCTCCGATAAGACTCCATCTGCCTCCATGATTGCAAGCACTTCTACCTGTCTGCTCCGACTTTCTCCAAAAGCAGACAGAATGGTGTGTTTTATTCCAGCAGGAGCACGCGGAGGCCTCCACAGCTGTATAATTTGCCAGAATTTCTTCTGCTCGATGTTAAATCAGGAGAAAAACAACTATGGGAGCCCAGCTTACATATTGGATCTAAATTTGAAAAATTAATTCCAAAGGATCCTTGGAGACAGCATCTTCATTATTCAGAAAATCTTGGCATGTAAACTCCACCTACCAGCATTCAAAAGGAATGAGTGATCAAAGCCAGATTACAAATTCATTAGTGATTAATCTGTCTGGAAAACCTTCCCTGACGCTTTGCAGGAATATGATAGTAATGTCATTAATAGTAATAGTTACAACAGGATTCTGGCCAAAGCCATAAACAGCTTTTATACTAAGAAACATGACCAGAGGAGTCTTGGAGTCGCATTCTCAAAGAAATGTTGTTTGGTGGAGATGCATTCAGAGCTCTGTGTCCTCTGAATCAAAAGGTGCTAAATTCCCCTTTAAAGCATGGTCTCAACATAGAGGAGTGTTTTGTGCAGTAAGACACGATGTGGAAGTTCTCCAACACCTTCGATGGGCTAACACGCAATGCGGCTTCTCCATAAGCCAAAGTCATGTCCTGCCAGATCTGTCTCATTTGAGAGCCACGCTTAGTATTCACTCCAATACATATTTCATCATGTTAATACATATTTTATTACACTTTTTGTACCAATTCCTCTAGCACGTTGCTTTTGCAATGGTGCCTAATAACCCATGATTGCATACAGCCCTGTGTGCATGTTTGTGTGATTGCCGCCTGTCCCTAGGACGGACGGATCTTTCCAGACTCCTATTCTTGCTCTGTACTGCTTCCAGTTTAGTTTTCTCTTCCTAGGTTTCTCAGCCCTGTTCTCCATTATAGCGAGAGTGACTCCATCCCATGTCTTCCCAGCTCCACTCAAGCCATTCCTACAAACTCACACCATCCAGCTTTTCTAGATAGAACATCTATGGCCACCCTACCCATATAAATCAGGTCTTGTAACATTTACTTTCACCCACAGTCCTCCTGGTTGCAATAAGTTTTCTTCACAGAAATACAGATTATTTGGTAAAATATTAAGGAAAAAAAATCATATTTGCACAGAAGATAAACCAAAGCTCACCATCAGCCTTTTCTGAGCTATTTCTGGTTCATGGGCTGCCCATTGCTAGCACTGCACCATACTCTGAAAAATTAGGCAACAATAACCATGAATATTTGTCAAGTACATTATTGCCAACATGTTATTTGATCCACCAAGGAAGTTTCCTAGTTTTTGAGAGCTCTGCAAGAAGCACACATAGCGTAGCTGGTCACTCAGCTGCCTCATTCCACAGGCCAAGGTAATCCCATAAAGAGCTGGCTGAAAATACAAGGAAGTGCATATCTGCACCATACACAGGTAGGTATGCTTGTATGTATATGTAATAAAAATAATTTCACATTTTGAAAGAACAGAAGATATAATATCTTACAATATTACAGAGGAAATGATGAAATGATTTCACCATCAGATCTTCAAGGACGAGAGGTTAAAGCAGCTATTTAAGTTGCTACACCATCAAATTAGTTCCTACAAGGAAGTGCTTCAATCTCTACAGAAATCACTAGTGGCTTTAATGAGTCATGTTAGGATTTAAAGCATTTGAAAAAAGCTCCATGAATGTATCTAAATCATTAAAAACAATATTCTTGCAGAGTTATTTTTTTTAATCAAATTCCATTTATGTTTTTGCAGTTAAATTTAACACACACACACACACACACACACACACTTTAGCCTGTTTCCCTAAGAGAAATCTAATATACAAATTTCATATGCATTTATTTTTAGCAGTACAAAATGCACCCTCTTCCCAACACAGTTCAGGGAAGATTAATACAAGCTAATTAAAATCCCCCACACGTAGGCACATGTACGTGTGCTTCTGTGCAAGGGGAAAGGTTCCGGTCTTTGTGGTCACCCAGCCATGCCCAGGGAGAACAAGAGACATCAGCACTATTGATATTTCTTTGGTGTTGAGTGATTCAGGACTGACTGGGCCCCTGGGGAAGGCACCTTCCAAATGCAAGGGCCCTCGATGTGAAGTTGTCACCGAGGTGTTAGATCTGGGACACATCCAGGACACCTGGCTCATCCTACCTTGTGCCTCAGTATTTGAGATACAAGGACTGATCCTTCTTAGGCACTCATGCCCCAAACAACCTGCAGTTTTGCAAATAGCCTGAATTTGCACTCCAAATGTAGTGGTGTGGAGGGAAAGAAAAAGAAATAAGGGGCAGGGAAAAAACAAGTGCGCAGTCGTGCTGCTGCTCATCATAACACGCTATGGCCTTGCTCTCTTTTTGACAACAAAGACCAAAGTCACAGGTTACAAAGGGCTGGATTAGTGTGCTGAGGCCCAGTTCAGCAGAAGCAGATGGTCACAGAACTCCCTTGGGTCTGCGTACTGCAGAGCAAAGCAAGGAGCAGAGCCCTTGCTGCCGTGACAAGCGCACACTGAGAACAGGTCGAGATCCCCTTTCCACGACACCACTCCAGACCAGAATCTTGTCCGGATGGGCTTCAGCCAGCTTGCTCTTTGGCCAGCAAAGCGCAGATACTAAACTGACTGAATTTAGCTAAAATAAAGCATTCCACTCTCCCAATGAAGGTAACATAACGCAGCTTATTCCTCACCATCCGCTGCTACGTTTTAGCTAATTCACTTCTCCTTTCTCCTGCTCTTTCAAATTATGTTCCCTGTGACAGCCTAACGATGGAGGAGAGAGGCTCCTAACCACACTTGGAGCAAGTAACGACCCCAAGCCTTAGGTTACCGGCCTGTTTGCTACCCTCTTCTTTCATCTTGTATCATTCTCCATGCACACCTTCTTCCCACAAGGAATTCTTTGTTCATTTTGGAGCTAGGAAAAAAAATCAAGCTATTTCCGCTGTTCACACCTACAGACCTGTTTCCATCTCACAGCTCTCCAGGGATAAGTGAAGATTAATTGAGCTCTCCCCAAAGTCCTTACTTTGATAAATGCAATTTGCCTACATGATTTGTCCAGGAAGGGCAATTCTGAACGGGGATGCAGTGCACATAGTGTAGCAGTTAAGCACAATGCAGTTGGGAGTTTAGTTTAATTGACAAGGAAATATAGCAATAAACCTTCCAGGTGCTGTGGGAAACAAAGCCACATTAGTGGGGCAGTGAGAAAGGGTGAGGATGCAGCATTACCTCCTGCATCCAACACCAAGATCTCTTTGATGCTGTTCTATAAATGCACTTGATTTCCCCAGATTTTGGTCTCACCCTTGAACAACTTAAGCAAGCACAAGGTGCCTAAAGTATTCTCACGCTTGACTAATTGCTTGGTTTGGAAGCTGCTCTTTTTTCCCCCAAGTTAAAAGGTGTGCTTAGCCAAAGTGATGCTGTTTGGGTGAGCTGTAAATCTATTGATGCAAATTACCACCCAAGTTTTAAGGGCTGGAAAACTTAAGTGTGTCCTACGTTGGACTGAATTGCAAGTAGTTCTTAATTTCATCAATATTTTCTGAACTTCCCACTCTAAATTCCTGCATCAGAGAGTCTGTCATCCTCTGTCAGTGTCCTTACATTCAAATGTTTAAATTAGTATGGTGTCCACTGGGACGATCTGAAAAAGGAACCCACAATAACCACAGTAATCACAACAATTCTAAACTTGGAACTTCAATTCATCCGTTTGGCACCTGTGATTACTGAATTGGAGCCCAATTTGACACCACCCCTATTTTGACGCAGATTTGCCATAACACTTCTTTTGCCATATGCCAGTTCAAATACTCTTTCTCTGCGCTGCTGCCTTCCAGATGCATTCAACTGCCCCCCTGCAGACTACAAGAAAATGGCTTGGCTCCTTTTCCATTTCTTCCTTTTTATTCCATTACATCAGGCAAATAAACAAGAGCAATTTGCAGTAAGAATATAATTTAAAACCCCCCTGGTAACTTGCATACTTAAATATCCATATTCTTTCTTATTCTAAGGGAGAAATACATAGATAGAAAGCAAGAGGAGTTACTATAACATCTCCCCATGAGGTGCAGGTTGGTTGTCTTCTATAACTGAATTACATTACTGATGTTCAAGGGCCAAATCCTGTTTAAGCTTACTTTTCAGTCCACCAATTTTCTATAAATACTGGGATAAGAGGGAGGAGGAATCTGGACAAATCCACTGAACAGATGAATAAGGCACTGGATATTTTCCTCCTGCAGATTTTTTCCTAACCTCCAAGATCCAGTATCTTTATTATGATTCATCCTGTGGTAATTCTTAGAGCAGCACAGATCCACAGACACAGAAGCCAAGCAAAAAGGCACCGCTTACTTCCCTTCCTCCTCGGTGAGCAAAATCCTGGCGGAGGAAGAGCAGAGTACTTTGCCAAAGTCTCCTCAGCCTCGAGATCAACCATCACAAGCAGATGCAGATGACCTGTTTGATCAGACTGGAATAATAATCAAACTGGATGCTTCTTGCAACCAAGCAAGCGAACTTTTGAACCTTATGACATCCCACCTGTGCAAAGCAGTGAGATCAACTTCTCTGGTTCAGCACACATGCACTGGCCACACTGGATTTAGACCACCTGAGGATTTGGCTTCCTACAACAATTTCCTAAAGCCCCTCTGTCCCCACTGCACGTGTTTCTAAATAGCTACCTATTAAACCAGACGTCTCATAAGCATTTAAATTTGCAACAAGGAAGCAGCATATCCCTTTCATCCTTTCACTCCCCTGTGTTGATACATGTTTTACCTTTAAGGGACTGACTTCTCTGCCCACTGGGGTGTGCAAAACCGTATCCTTCCTTCCAAGTCTCCACCACAGCTGCACGTGGAAGCTGTTGTTCATCACCTACCAGTCAACCATACTAATGTGAACTGGTGAAGCATCTCACAATGGTCTGTGCAAACCAAGGCTGTCTGCAGAGTGATGTTACCACAGCAAGGCAGAAGAGCCCTGTTTTCACTTCACTTCTAATTTGCTGTAGCTCTGGGGAACCCACACCACCAGAGCTCCTTTTAGCTCACGTCGCCTGCAGCCCCAGGCTTTGTTCAGTCATTTACACCAACATGGAGCCAGCACAGACTGCAAAGGAAGACAGAAAATCGGGGTCTTTCTGGCCAGCTGAACAATAAACAAGCACCTCCGCTAATAGGATTAAGTCTCTTGCTAGATTACGAGTGTGTTAAGTTTAAAAATAATCAGATTGGGGCCAAGCCCTCAATTTGCAGTGCTGGATGCTACAGGTGACAGCCAGCCCTGGGGTAAGCACACATTCAGGACAGCACCCTCGTCCTCTCTAGTCCACCGTTTTCTGACTTTCCTTTCAGCACAGTAAGTGGATTTTTCCCTCACTCTCCCTGATCAGGTTCGATTTGCTGGTCACTTGCGGCCATGCTGGCGACACATGCTGACACACGCTTGCTTATGGCCTCTGCACAGCGGACAAGCCATGAGCAACACAGAGCAGATGTCTCCTCAGTAAGTAAAAGGGAAATGTCTGTAAACCCCCTCCATGGGAATGGAAGAAGCTTACAATCAGAAGCCTATTTTGTCTTCTCCAGTGTAAACAGACAAATGGTTCAACTGATCAAGTCCAGTTCTGCTTACCAGATTCTCTGTGAAGATTTGGACACGGCAGCATTGCCTCACTGGTCCAGTCTGTCTGTTTACTACATTTCTGTAAACACCTCGTAAACGACTGAGCCAAAATGGCATCTTTAGAGCTTCTTCTCTTACCCCCTGCTGATGCAGCAGAGAGAAAGGGGCTGTATCCTGAGCAAGGGAAAGCTTTGAACAGCTTGGATGGCTAACAGTCCATCTCCAACATGTGCAAACAGCACAAACAAGATCACCAGGAAAGCACCTCTGAAGAAAATTTCCCTTTTAAAGGGAACAGAAGTGATTTCTTGGAGCTCCTTTGCTGTTAAATGCAGCTCAAGCGGCTCAGCTTTTCCACTGAGCTGAAGCAATCGCTTAAACAAAGGATTTGCTGGGAGCTGGGTGACATCATTGCTGCCGGCGAGGACGCGCGTTACACACCAAGAGACGCTGGGTGCTCAGCACCAGGCAGGCTGACCACTCTCAGCTCTATTCTGCAGAGGGAAGTTTGCTACAAGGATGCGGTTGCTTCGAAATGATTCTGACCTGCTCAGGCCAGATAATTAGGAGAGATTTTTTTTCTATGTATTTTTTTTTCTCTTTCCTCTGCAGCAATGCAAATGACAAATACCAAACCTGCTGCTTGGAGCTGCTACAGATGCTGCGTGTTATTTGGCAGGGAAAAAATAGAAGAGATTGTTCCCCAAGGTGGTAATCTGGTGCCTAAGTAGATATTATAAAATGGCAGATTTGCCCTAAGAGGAAACTGGGTAATTGCTGAGACTGATAGAACAATGCTCCTATTAACAATATTGTGTTCAATATCCTCTGAACACTCTCTCCAAATACATTTTTAAACTGTCAGCACTTAAACAAGGGACAGAAGCAACACTGGAAGGACAAGGACAAGCAATAAGAACTACATTACTTTGATTTTAAAAGCAGCTTTAGGAACAGATTATCAGCTAGTACATATCAATAAATCTGCACTGTTTTTAAAAGAGCATTCCAGGCTTATATCAGTTCTGATGCTGCAAACAGCACCTCAGATCTTCCCATTTACAGCATCTCAAAATCTTGCTTTGGGGATATTCTATTGTCAAGAAGGATCTATTTTTCTAGCAGGTTTCTTGCAAACATAACCAAAATGTGGCAGCCAGGCAGCTCCCATACCAGCCCTGTTAATGGATTTCTGCAAGTTCAAGACCTACACGCATTGTGCTTTGGGAGTACATTTGAGTGCTGCCAGAAATAGCATCTCTACCACTGTGCCAGCTCAGGGAGAATTACATGGGTGCTACCCACAAATAATCCTTTTACAGCTCTCCACTGAGAGTTCATCTTCCTCCCAACCACCCAGCTGAAAGGAGGAAAGGGATGAAAACCTAGAGTATCATGCCTAGTTGTTGCAAATCCACTTAACTGGTAATAGATGGTAGCTGAGGATGCGGCCTCCCGTGCCTCACTAAGCCCAGCCCTGTTGGCAGCACAGAAGTAGCTTGCCTTCTCAGGAAGGTGTTCAAATATTGAGGCACGCTGCCCAAAGGACACCAGTCAGAGCCAGCGTGACCTGACATACACGTTACTGATGTGCAAGGACCAGGGGAAGGCAGCACCCAGCAGGAGACAGGTGAAGCAGATGAATGGTGAGAGGACGGTCCCCTTTACTCTTAATACTGTAGCATAGCCTGATAGAAACAAGAAAAAACTCGAGATTATTTATGTGAATTGTGTTTATTTTCCACACGTCTGTCCAAAGAAGCAATGCCAAGCAGTACCGAGCAGCTGCTGCAATTTGATCTACACTCGTACACCCACAAATGCACACGCTCAGCCATGCATGACCTGCAGTCTCCTTCATATAAATCAGCACTTGCAACTGGTATAACTTCCCACTTGACAGGCAAGGTAGGAAGCTTTAGCCTGGCTGTAGCAACCTCCAGCTATTCGTGATGTGAATTTGTTAAGAAAGCCTGGCTGGTGGCTGAATTATGATGCTGCACTTGTGAACTGAGTAGTTTTTACACCTGCAGCAACAGGGATGAGGCCAAGGTCTCAGTTTGCAGAGCTTCATATGGCTTCGTCTCTCCCTAAGCTTACAGGCCCTATAGGATATTTTCCCTCTTGCAGATACCATTTAAAATCTGGCACAATGACACAGGGAAGAGACAACCACCATATACTTCTCTGCAACCAACAAGGCAGGCTATTTTTATGTGTGAACAGGTAGAAAGTGCTTAGAGAGCACAGAGCGACACAGAACATCGGTGAAGTGCTCGGTGTGGAGGTGGGAGGGCAGGGAGGGAGTGAACGTGGCTCCGTGTGCCGGCTGTCCAGGCAGGGTGGACACAGGAACCGAAGCCCTGTTCAAGACATGACACAGTGAGACTGGAAAAACCCCTCTGTGTTCTGTCATTTCTGCCTGAATTGCAATGAGATGTTTTTTCCTTCCTTATAATTTTTATAATTGTTTCAAACTTTTTGCTTAGGTATGTGGCGAAGATACAAAATGGTGAGTGTGGAGATGAACACAGTGTGCTCGGGCACCTTCCGTACAGGAAAATGCTGACGCAGGGCACGAAAACCAGGAAATATGAGAATTGCTTTAGTCAGGCTGCAAAAATGACACACAATTATGAAAACTGTTAGAAAAGCCCAGAAAAGGCTGCATTTGTAGGGATCCACAGAGACCTGGCTATTGCCATAGCTTCCTCTAAGACTTCTCAGGGGTTCCACAATGTCACAAACTGAACCCAGCCAGGACAGGGACACCCATATGAGGGGACAGCCCTTTTGTGGGGCCAAATGAAATAGCAGCTTTTGGGGATGCTGTGACCTTTGCTGTTACAGATGGATTTATTCTACATGACAGAAACATTTAATAACCGGGTAACAGTTTCCCCTCCAAAACTGCATTTCTTGCTACATCAGATGTTGCTGACTTGTAAATTATAGTTTGTCATAAAGCAGATTTTCCAGCCCTTGCTCCACAGGAGCCAGCTGGGACAGTGATATCATTCCTAAGGAAAAGCCACAAGTGCTTAAGTGAGCTACAGTCAAATTTGTTTAAAAACAACTCCAGGATTTAGAGTTACAAAGAACAAAACTTTCCACAGCCAGAAAAGAAACGAAGGCTTAGTTTGTGCATATTCTCTTGTGTAGTAGCAGATTTGACTCAGTGCTCTGGCATTTGGGATGCAAATGCTCAAAGGGTTGCCCTAGTAGAATGGGCTCTGCAGAGAACAGATATAAAGGGCTGACTGTTCAAGAGCCCCATTCGTGCACTGGTGTGAACCAAGTCCAAACTGAAGCGCCCAGTAACAACAGCGCAAACAAAGAGCAGCCAAGAGGGACTGGAGCTGCAACCAGAGAGCAGGGCACGGAATAACAGGCTTCGGCAGTGAGAAATAAACTAAAACAAAAGGCTGGGTTGGAAAAGGTTTGGCAGTGGAAAAAACAAGACACATGTACACAGATTTCTTCCAAATGGTCAGCTAACCACTGTTGCCTATAAAGATGTGCACACATTGTGTTCTGTGTTAGCAGTTAATGCACAGTTGATTGAGATCCACCCTGCCTGTGCGTGCATGAAGAGGCATCTAGCAAACAGACTGGGGGAATAACGCTTAATAACTGCACGTCTAGTTGTGTGACTTGCACTTACGATTATCTTCACAACCAGGACCACAAGAGATAAGAAGAAGGTCTTTCCGAGTCTGAGAAAAGGAGCCTCTGTGTGTGCAATACTTCTCAGCTGTGATGTGAATCACACTGGTGCATCCTTATTTTCAGGAACGGTGCTGGTCTGCCCCTTTGTCATGGAAGGGTCTGAATACATTGGACCATCAGATTGAAGCGGTGGCCTGTGGAAATCTTCCACAGACTTCAGTGAGCTCTGGGTGAGGCTGCAGCTGGCTAAGAAATAAGTATCCATGACTGAGAGACCAATACTTACCTATATAGGAAAGGATGACTTCAAGGCACTTGCCCTGTTCCCCCAATATGCTGAACTTCAGCTTTTTAATGTCTTTGGGGCTATATAATAGTGTAAATTACAGGTTGATTCAGAATGGTCCCCCACACCCCGACACTTCTTCCAACTCAAGCAGTGGAAGCCCAGGCTGCGAGCAGAACCTGGATGGCTGCAGGAGGCAGGGGGGAATCCTTGTCCTGTCACTCCTACAGACTCAGCGCTATCACCCAGGGAGCATTTCCAGCTAAAGCAGAAAGAACCGGCCAGGGGCAAAACGAAGGACTTGGTAGGCTAATGGTCTCATTTGGTGTGGCAAATCCTCTGAAATCCACTGACAATTTAGGAACATAATCCCCTCACTTTTATTAGTGACATGCTTCAGTCTTCCACACAAATCAGACACTCCAGTTTCCCTATTACCACAAACTTAAATACAGCGATTTTTCTCAAAATAGGACACATTTGTCAGACTGCCCAGTAGGAATGTCTTTGCCCCTGAACACAGCGAGGATTAAGGTGTGAAATTCCTATTAGGGCAGGGGGATTAGGCTGTTGCATTTCCATACGGATTTGACAAGGAGGATCAGTCCATCGGTGCACGCAGGGGTAGGAGCTGGTGTTTCGGAGGAGAGGGAAGCTCCTCCTTCACACATGCACTTACAGCTTCTTCCATGACACTGCCTGGAGAGGCCAATTCCTTCTTGATCCCTTCAGTGACACTCTAAACCTTAAACAGGAGCTACGGCCCTGATTATTGTCTTGATACATTTACATCTGAAGTAGTAAATTGGAAAGTAATCAATGAGAAAAACTGATTTGGAATCAACAAAATCTACGTAAATACCTTGTACACAAAAATATCTGGGAAGCACCAGCTCAGGGATGAAAACTATTCCGTAAGTGCCTGGATTAGAGTGACAGAATGTTTTCAGATCAAGAAAGGGATTATACCTCAAGCACGTGTTTTTTTTAAACAAAGAAATACCACCTGGATTGTTGTCTCTTCACTGAAAATATTCATGTAATAAGGCCTTGTGCAGGCCTGCGGGCATAAAAATAAGGTCTGAAAACCCAGAGTGTCTCCTATAACGCCTGCTATCACAGCTCATGGATCTGGGGCACTAAAATTCAGAGTCCTCATTTACACAATCAGATCAGAAGATCACACTGATTTAGTCCATTCCCTCAGCAACTCTGCACACTGGCTTTAGCGCTGTGTTAAGCGGGTGCATTCCCACTTCAGTTCACATTCCTCAATCTTCCTTGACTTTAGGCCTAGGAACAGAGCAGCCCAAGCTCTCAAAAGGCACTTTTATTTCTTGGTACCTGAGAGCTTTTGATCAGGGAAGAAAATGCACAAACCAATAGCACTTTGTGGTCTGGAGTTTAACAGCAGATCCTTTAGTATATTCATATATCAGTTTATCCACGTTAGCGTGCATTTCATCCATGAACTGTGAATATTCACTGTTACGGTTTACTTGTTTGATTACTGCATGGCACCTTGCATAATTAAACTACCCCAAACCATAAAATTAACAACTGATTAGTATCATATTATGATTTAGACCTGAAATAAGAAAAAAGTCCTGAAAAAGCAGAGCTTACAGCTTCAGTAATTTAGCATTATAGTCACTGGTCACAAATATAATAATGTTAATAAGAAGAAAGCAGCTTCAGGCACGTCCAGTTTCCCTGCCTTTCCTCTGTTAGCGCTGGACACTGCTCCTCAGACTCCGCAAAACGCCTCCACCCAAGGTCACTCGCTGGGAGCTCTTCACGTGCTTCAACACTTGGGTGCACGCTCGGCACTGGGGAGCACTGAGACCCATTGGTGGTTGATGCTGGCACCGGCTTGAGGAGTTCTGCTGCTCCAGATGTGCAGGCTGAGCAGCACTGATGTCCCCTGTCACCTTTTCCTCTGTACCTTTTTGTGCCGCCATCCAGGCAGTCTGACCCTAAGCAGAAATGAGCTAAAACACCAAATAACTTAGGAGGACATAGTCTACACAGGAGCAGAAATGAGAAACCAGGAGTTCATAAAACCAAGACCTGTGCCCAGACCATGATATCATAAGACTTTCAGCTCTGGAAGTTATTAGTTGGTTTTATCTTGCACAAAATCTTAGGAGTGGTGTATCCTCCTGAGGTAGAAGAAAGTCATTAAGAGCTATTTCATAGATATGATCTGCACCACATATGATTATTACAAAGAATGAACAGGCAGGCAGTCACCCATCCGATTAAGGCACAATGATTCATAAATCCAAAACCCAGTCTCACATGTTGCTTTTATGCAAGACCTGGTAAGAACTTGTCTGCACCAGACGTGGAAATTGTACCTTTTAATTTTACTCCCACGTTTCTGAAGTAACAGGGCACTTCTGGTGCACGCTGTCACTTCCCTGACTCCAGGAGAAAAAGGTGGATGTTGAAGAAGCCACGAATAGTATCTGCTAGTGCTCCCTTATCTATTATGTTGACTTTGATTCAGGTCCCTGCAATTAACAGGAACAAGAGAAAGACAAATAAAATTAGGCCAGCTGTTTGTGGCGGACAGACCTGGCCTCCCAGCTGAGAGCTTTGTGCTGCTGAGAGCGTCACCAAGCAACCGGCCCTGGCAGCTGCCAGACTGCAAAACAGAACTGAAAGCGTGACTTATGGAAAGGAAGCACATGTGAAAAGGATAAAGGGTTGGACTGAATCAATCTCCACTTTGTCTCCTGCCTAAATATGGCACCAGACACAAGAAGAGATCACCCTCAATGGATCTCACCCGCTGAGGGGGCAGAACCCGGACACTTTATTTTAGAAGCCAGACCCTTGCAGTACTAAACCCAGATATCCTGTATGCGATATCTAGATGCAATAAAATAAGAGGGATTGAGTCTGTTATGATGCTATTGAGATTTAGTATTCTCCATCAGTCTTAGCCGGTGGTCCAACAAGCAGCAGAAGGTGGCCCACGGTACAGCTGCCAGAATGACTATATTGTCCCAGTTGTAAGTCAAACCCACATATAAGTCAAGAGGAGGTGAAAAAAGGATTGTCTGGAAATTGAAAACATATGGCAAGGAAAGCAAAGCAAACAGGCAAATCTCCATGTGCACAAGGAGAGATGAATGACATGGGAGGGAAAAAAAATGGAGATAAATGAACATTCAAACTGTGCTTTATGTTTTACTGACTGGTATAGCAATGTTAGCTGTTAGAAAACTGTTAGAAATGGATAACGGATATATCCCCGACCTACACCATCCCTCCAGCTCTCAGCAGTCCAAGTCTTGCAAGTGAGTCACCTTCTGCTTTACCAGAAAACAGCTAAGACAAAGATATGTGAAAACTTCTCAAACTTGAACATTCAAGACAAATTGACAAACTCATTTTAGTCTCCCTATGAATTTAAATGTGTCCAGGCACATGTGTCTGAAAATACCAGACCGCTTGCCTTAACCGGGGTGACCCAGTGCAGCTGGATCTCGGACCGATGCGGGAGCCCAGCCCCAGCCTTGCTGCTTGAATGGTGCTCATCTGTGACAGAAGAGATTTGCTGTGGCAAATACCTCCTCCTGCTTTTGAGAGAAACAACTTATTTGGTGAGCTGCGCTTAGACAAACAAAACCAAACCACAAGTTGATTTTCATGGGTATTAAACATTCCAAGATCAGTAAATTAGTGCTTAGTGTATCCCCTTTAGGCTCAACTCTATTTTTCCTTGTTTACTGTCCATTTTACACCAAATTGAACGCTTCACACATGCAACTGGAAACAACCCAAACAATCAATGTCAGGACCATATAGCATATTTTCCAGCATCTATTTTCTGGAAGAAAAAGCATTCTGCAGAAACAGCGTAAAACGAAGCAGTTCTGCGCTGTTCGGCACTAAATCACTGCCTGCTGCCAAGAGCGCCGCAAAACTTCGTGAAGACGCTCGTGATACGGATACAAATTCAAGGAAAATCAGACATTTCAAAAGCTGTTCTCCATGTTAAAACTGCAAGAAATGCCAAAACTGTAAAGATCTCTGTTGCTTTACAGCACTAAAAATAACATTTGCCAACACCTCTATCGAGATTCTTACAGAAAATTCAGGGAGATCATGGCTTTCATTTCATGTGCACATCAACCCCCTGTGACTGGGCTTGTCTGAAATGAAGGAAATCCCCAGTACCATTTACTCTCAAAGTATTAACATTTAGTAGAAGCAAAAAGATGCCTCGATTTTCAGCTGGCATTAAGAGATGTAAGTTCTTGTTTCTAATCCATTATGAAGGGCTTTCAAGTAGGCAAGAATAACATTCTTAGCTCCTATGTTGGCTATCTAACTCGACTCTTTGATACACTTAATTTACATGTAATCCTGCAGCCTGCCAGCAATTGATAAGGTTCCCGATATGTGCACATTTGAGAAAGAAGTTTAGCCCTCTTACTGCCTTTCTGGAGCAAAAGGATGGAAAAGCTGCTCAGGTTTAAGGTTTCGAACAATTTTTTGCTTCTCTGCAAATGCTTCTCAGCATTTGTTCCCAAACAGTTGATCCGCTAGGTTTAAAATTCTTGACAAAGTTGAAATGGCTGCACGACATTTTTGCTTGTTTCCATTATTAAAATACTTCACAGGCTTTACTTCTAAATACTGGGTGGCATGGAAAAAGGGTGAGGGGTATTTTTTCTCTCTGCTCCAATGGTACTATTTTGTAGATACAAAGACAGTGCAAAAGTTGGACATACCGGAGAAGTGGCTGACAGAAGTCACAAATCCTGTGCCTTCACCAGGTACTTGCACATGAAGATCACTCAAGATGACAGTAAACACCACTTGGATCTTGATACCTTTTTTTTCAGAGTAAAAACTAAGTATTTCTACTCCGGTTTCTTCTAAACCTATTTCCCATCTGTCATAATACTTTCCCTTCTCATCACTACTTCAGTTTCCTTATTAGGTTTTTAAGGAGCCTTTCCTCATGATTGAAGTCCCACTGTCCACTGGCTCTCCCCTATCCCTCACTTCAATTGTTCTATTATTCTATACTAGACCATCAAGGTGAAAGTCTTTTCTTGCAGAAGTTATGTTTATTCGTGCCTTGTTACGCCATGTTGTGTATTTAGAATTCTATCATTCATTTCAGTTGATGTATCTAGTACAGAACCCCATTTTCCAAGTGTGCTTTCACCACCAGACACGCAGAGGAGAACAGGCGCACCCATTAGTCACCATTCCTGTTTCAACAATATATAGGCACGAGGGAGGGCACAAGAGATTGTGTCAAGAGTGCAGGGGTACAGCAATATCCTGAAGAGATGCTTCTTTCACAGAAGCACAAGATGCTTTCCCAAACCAACTATGCTTTTACATTCAGAGGACTCCAATAAAACACATCCGTAGCCCTAAGCTGTTCTCGCGGTAGCACAGTTAGCACGGCCAGGTGTTCCGGGGGTGACTTGAACTGGTCCATCCCAACCAGGGTGCGACGCCTGCAGCGAGACAGCAGCAGAACCAGAGCGGTGGCCCTGGCTGCCGCAGGGGACCCGGTACCAGCTCAGCGGAGCAGATGGCGAGGGCAGGGAGGAGGCAGGAGCCCCGAGTCCCGCTCTCCCCCACAGGCTCACTGCCTGCATAATTATTCCTGCAGAGCCAAGAAAGCTCCTTGTGTTCATTGTCCTCCAGATAACACAGCTCAGAGCTGGAGGACTGGAAGGACCGACCCTCTCACACCAATTCTGACCGAAGCAAAATCTCCTGGAAAAATCCTTCTAATCAATGGTGCATATTATCTCGTCTTCCCCATGTCTGGTTTCTGTTTTGTTCATAACTACTAAGTCTCCCATTTGGGAAAAAAAAAAAAGAATTAATAAAACATAGGCTATATATTACACCCACACCAGGTGAAAAATATCCTTGATCTCAAGTATTTTTCAAGATAGGAAATGAGAGAAAAGCATAATGCACCAATACATATAGATTTCATATTTTAGACTATGTGGATAATTAAAAGCTGCTAATGACAATGAGATTTGCATTTACCTCAAATAATAATTTAAAAGTTAGTGAATGCTTTCAAAGTGCTGTTGAAGACTCTGGTAAAATGTCAGTAGTTTATTAGAGTAAGGGAAGAAAAAGCACTAACACAACTCAAGGATCACACATTCAGGGCACAAGAGTCCCCAGGTCCTTTAACTAAAAGGAGAGTTTAGATTGCTTAGACAGCAAGTTGAGCTGAAGAGCTGTGTTCTGGAACACTTAATAAAACATATTTGTACAGATAGATACACATGCATATACTCATACATACTCTCCTTGCTATTAACCAGGAAACCAGAACTATTTCTATCCATTTGGAAAGGGCTGGCTGTACTTTTCCAGGGGAGCAGGTGTGTCGTGGCTCTGAGCAGGGAAAGCTTCGGTTATTAGCCTTGCTTATTTTCCCCTGTTCAGTTTGAGTTCAGGGCTAAGCAAATCTCCAGGAGCAGGTCTGCAGTTCCAGCTCTGTGTGTTAATCAATTTGCTGCAGCCTGAGAACCCATGAAGACAAGCTGGAATAGCCCTCAGCTTTCATGGCTTGGCTTTGTGTTTCCCACATATGCAGGCCTACCTGAGCCAATTCGGAAAATCTGGATGGATCAGATCCAGCTTTTTTTCTCCTCAACTCCTTTAGACTTACTTTTATTACAGATATTTCTGTGCCAGTATCTTTTGTCACCTCTGGCAGAGCTGAGGGCAGATGGAAGCTGGTATCCCCTTACATGAGCAAAGCTGTCACTCCTCCCCTTACTGCCCCATACAGGGACCTCCGAATGACACCAGCATCACAATCAAAGGACAAGGAGAGGAGGCTTTGACAACCTCTCACGCTCAGTCTGGGCCCTTTCACAGTATCACAGTATGTTTGGGATTGGAAGGGACCTCAAAAGATCATCCAGTCCAATCCCCCTGCTGGAGCAGGAACGCCTAGGTGAGGTCGCACAGGAAGGTGTCCAGGTGGGTTTGAATGTCTCCAGGGAAGGAGACTCCACAACCTCCCTGGGTAGCCTGTTCCAGTGCTCTGTTACCCTCACTGAGAAGAAGTTCTTTCTCAAATTTAAGTGGAACCTCTTGTGTTCCAGCTTGATCCCATTGCCCCTTGTCCTATCATTGTTTGCCACTGAGAAGAGCCTGACTCCATCCTCGTGGCACTCACCCTTTATATATTTATAAACATTAATAAGGTCACCCCTCAGTCTCCTCCAAACTAAAGAGCCCCAGCTCCCTCAGCCTTTCTTCATAAGGGAGATGCTCCACTCCCTTAATCATCTTTGTTGCCCTACGCTGGACCCTCTCCAGCAGTTCCCTGTCCTTCTTGAACTGAGGGGCCCAGAACTGGACACAATATTCCAGATGGGGTCTCACCAGGGCGGAGTAGAGGGGAAGGAGGACCTCTCTCGATCTACTGACCACCCCCCTTGTAATACACCCAAGGATGCCATTGGCCTTCCTGGCCACAAGGGCACAGTGCTGGCTCATGGTCATCCTGTTGTCCACCAGGACCCCCAGGTCCCATTCCCCTACACTGCTCTCTAATAGGTCATTCCCCAACCTATACTGGAACTTGGGATTGTTCCTGCCCAGATGCAGGACTCTACACTTTCCCTTGTTAAATTCCATCAGGTTATCCCCCGCCCAACTCTCCAGCCTGTCCAGGTCCCACTGGATGGCAGCACAGCCTTCTGGCGTGTCAGCCACTCCTCCCAGCTTAGTGTCATCAGCAAACTTGCAACATGGATTCATTTCCTTAACACTTCAGCTCCATCAAGATGCAGATACTACATAAAATATATATGTATTTATAGAGATAGATAGATAGATAGATAGATAGATAGATAGATAGATAGATAGATAGATAGATATAACTGGTTTAGTTCTGTGTGCAGTTCTAGGGACAAGAAAAGGAAATACTGGTGTGCTGGATGATAGCTCTATCATGCTATTTTTTACAGACCTCTGTTATTAGGCTATGTGCCTTTACCCACACCTAGCACAGGCTCTTCCTAAAGAGGTGTAAGCATGAGCTGTGTCAGAACTTACCTCCTACTGAGTGAAAACAGCCTTTTGATCAAAGGCTACTAAGAGCTGAGAAGGCAAAGGAAGGGAAGAAGGAGTTTCAAGCAGACAAGAAGAGACAGAACTTGCAACAAGATGTGGAATATGGCACCATCACCATTAGATTCTCAAAGTGTCTTGCACTGGATGAACTCAGGGGAGCATCTACTGCAGGTAGGGAGATGTGAGCAAACATACCACGTGTGATGCCACTCAGAGCCTGAGACTAGGGACCCTGATACACCAGGACATTTCCCCATTGCAAACAAGGAAATGATACATATTTGATTATTCTACATGATCAAAATGCTCAAAATAGATTCAGCGTAACCTGCTCCCTCTCAGAGCTGGAGGGACTCCCAGTCACATCGGTGAAATTCCTACTTAAGCACCAAAAGGAACCAGAAACTTATTTTCACGTGACAACACAAATCAGCAACGGAAAGTTACAAGGCTTTCTTGGCCCGTCTTAGCTCCTTATATTCAGACTAATTTCCCTTGCTCATTTTCAGCCCATTTATTCCTAGATAAACCCTCTGGCACTACAGTGAATAATCCTCTCCTGGGATTCAGAGTGAAAAGGGAACATATCACTCTGTATGACAGAGAGAGCTGCCAAAATCAAAACGCTAGTGAGGACTGATTTTTTTAGCATACGTCTCTTTTGGGGTGTGAATAGCACCAGGATTCGGTAATAGGGGCCACGCACTTCTGGGTCACCAGGTCAGATCTGACTGCATCTTTCAGTAATGTTGACAGCCTGCCATCTGTGACAGAAGTAGCAGGTGTTCACGTGCATCTCGGTCAGTACATGTCGACTAGCAAGGCTTGTGTTTCTACAAGATCACCGATTTCCAGCAAGCAGCAGAATAACTCTGGAGCCTGCTTCTGGACTTGGAGCCTCACTGCCTTACCAGGACAATAGATTCACCAGAGCTTCAGCCAGTGTTTGCATAGCAGACAAGACACCAGTGAACAGAGAGAGCCAAAGCTCTGCTGGGTGGCAGGAGGGAGTGACGCTCCTCCCAACCCCAGCCTGAGGCCAAAACAACCACCATGCTTTTCAAGATGATGGCCTCCTCTGCTGTGTCCCCTTGTTCCACACATGCCGTGGGGAGCTGACTGGAGGCCGCACTGATGATGGCAACCAGGTCAGTCCCCATGCTCACAGGGGAACAGACTTGAGCAAGACTTTAGCTGCTGATATCAGACTGCTTCTGCTTTAATGAGTACAGGAATTAGGATTCACTGTTCCAGAGAGGCTCCTTTTCTCCCAGATTCTGTGGCTCACAAAACTAAGTAAACAGAAATTAATAAGCATAAGGTTTCTGAATAACATCTCAGAAAGTCTTCTGAATATTTTATCATAAGCACTTAGATCCACATTCATGGAAGCCTGGCTTATTCATTCTAGCGAATGATAAAATCCTTAAGGGATACCTGCAGACTAATTGGTTTTGTCTGTGTCAGTGTCTAGTCATTGCATGAATCAGGCAATGCTGACTTTCCAGTTTAGACTAAGAGCTCCCTAAAGATAGAGAACTAGACTATGTTGTCTGGCAGCATAAGCAGCTTGGGGTCAGAAGTTCTTCAGCCCATACATTATTACTACCCTTCCTTGCATGACACACAGTTGCTAGAGAGGAATAATCTCATGCAAACACCCTAAGTCACAGCAGTCTGCAAAAGCAATGAGGAGGAGTGAAGCTGGGAATTAGTCCTCACTCTGAGCAATCTCTTGGTGGAGGTGGCTGTGAGCAAAGATCCTGCCTGCACAATTCCTCTGCTGGCGCTTGCCATCCACACCTGTCCTCCTGGTACCAAAATGAGAGATTTATGCAAGGTCTGCCAAATATCAGCAGATGAGAACCACTGAGAAGAAAGAACTGCAAAAAAGATGCAAACCAGATTTACTGTTACAGCTTCACGCAGCAGGGAGGGAAGCCGAGACTCGCCTCTCCCCATGAGCTGCTGCAGAGCCTTTTGCAGGGGGCAGGACACAAAGCACACTCGCATCCATCTCCCGCGCTTCCCTCCCGTCTGCTTTGGGGCCAGATCCCAGCTTTGCATGAGTGCATGAAACTGCTTTGTTCTGGGGTTACTTCAATGCAGGTTTTCAGTATCCAAAAGGGCAGTCAACTACAAAATCTCAGAAGGATGAGGAGTTTCTGACATCCTACCTCTTGACACGTGTAATAACGCAAACCGATTTGCTTGCTTTGCAGCCTTGAACCTCATGCCTCAGGGTGTAAGTTAACTCCTTCAGGGCTCTAGGGGGAATATTTTCCCTCTGATCTTTCAGCAATGCAGATGTTACTAGGCCCATCATGGAGGTATTCACCTTCTTTTTAAGCATCAGTTACCGATTACAGCCATTGGAGGCATCTGTATCTTTTGGTACAAACCTTGTCCTGTGTCACATTGGTTCAATTCCATTAATATAACCAACAGAGCTACACTACCGTGGCAGAGTTTGGTCCACTGCTTGCAGTGACACCTAAGCAATGACATTTTGACTAGTTTGTTTCCAAACACCAGTTTAAAATCAGTGCAAAGTTTGGTAGCTTTTTCCAGTGCAACTTGTATGGATGCATCTAAGGCAGCTTTTTACTCATCGTGTGGTACTAGGAGCTGTTTTATCACCTACTTTGTTGGCTTTGATCCCAAAGTCCCAGCCTTTCACCTGTTGTGAGCTCAGTCATTCTGCTTCTCCCGCTGGAGCTGCTGCCCTTCTCAAGGGCAAGTCATCCCATGTGAAACGGCACCAGCTCCTGGGGACAGGAGAGGTGGGCTGCCCTTCTAGGCACTTGCATCAGCTTTGCAAAGAGAAAGATGAACTTCACTCATCACCTGCCCCATGAAATTCTTATCAAAGCAAAGGCTGCTAGAGGGGACCGTTTTACTAAGACTAGACATTTTTTTGGGAGCACAGTCACAAATGCTCTGCCATATGAAAGTGTGTGTAATTTCATGAGATGAGACAGCTCACACTCCGATGGAACAGCAGCACTTTGTCTGAGCTGGGTAAAAGCCAATGAATAGCACTTCTGACTTCTCCCTGTGCTTGAAGATTTCCAAAGCCAGAAGAGATCACTGCACATTATTATGGCTAAAAACACATTTGGTTCCCTGCTTGTTGACCAGAATATCTATATTTGTGGGGAAATGAAGCATACAAGCTCTCCCTCCTCTGAACAGCACCTTATTCTGCTTATTTGGTGATGCTAATTGATGGGTCACAGAATGCAGTATGTAGTTAATTAAGACATGGCAACACATCAGCTGGAGAAAACCAGAAGGAATTCCATATCACAGAAAATATCTTAATGCTAAAGTACAACTGAAGATGCCTGATGAATTTCTGGCCACTTCAGAGTATCACAAAAAACAAAAGGACTGATTTTTGTCACTGCATCTGTTGGTAGACTTGCTGAACAACTCTTAGACTTTGGAATACGAGACAGTGCAGGAAAAGAGTTCAGTATGTACACAAGACATGAGCTTCTACAGGTCACTTCTTAACACAGGAATGAATGCAGACCCACACCAGCTTCAAAGCAAAAGGCAGAAAGCAGAACCTGGATACCAGGCTGCCAGTGGTGAAGTTACGTCAGCCTCCTCTTTTCCAGAAAAGCCCCGATGTATCGTGTGCTGTGGTGAAAAAGAAGCTCGAGCACAAACAGGACAATACATCTATACATTTGCAAAGACTAGTTCAGACTGCTGCATCCAAAATATCCACAGCAATTTTATCCACACTCTCAAATTCTGTTTTCTAATTTGGTTTGTTAATGACAAGAGGCAGAAACTGTCATCGTATTTATAAATTTCCAGTGCTCTCAGGAATCCAGACGTATTTGGGACACTGGATATAACTAAGAGTTTTAAAAAAGAGAAAGAATCTACCAAAACAACTGTTGTCCAACAGGACCCACAGATGAGACCAAATTAAATGCTGCATATGTATAGATTAATTATGTATATTACATATCCCAACACAACAGCAGTTGTAGTCATGAAACCAAGTGCTGAATTTGATCCACTGTAGTATTTGTTTAAGGCACTAAATTCTTTGAGCTATAGGTCATTTCCTATGTGGCCATGAAGATTCAAAAGTTCCATTTCTGCTGTGATTCTCTGTAATGATTCCTTTTGGTCAACGATTCGAAACCCCTTTTGAGTTCTGGGGTGTCCATCAAGAGGTGCTGATACACCCTGAGGAGGGGAGGAGTTTGAGTACACATAGATAAGGCACTAGAAATGTGAGAAAGACCAAGTTAAATAAAATACTTAAACCAGAAGGTGCTAACTGAGCAGTTTCCAAAGGGCGATATTTCTACCGACAACCCAAGCCATAAGAAACAAAATTTCCTTTACAAAGCTGAAGTCACTCTTGTTTTGAGCATTATATTTATTCAAACACACCTCATCCAGCTCTCAAGCAACCGCTTTCTCACTCCAAATGCAGCAGGTTTGCGGTGCACAGAAATGTAATTATTTACACACCCCTCTATCATTGCCACTACTGTCTGTATTTCTAAAGCATCTTGATTACTCTGCTGATGAGCACCGTGGAAGCGCCTATTAATAAAATAATCATCTCCCCTCATTAAGTTACAGCTCACGGACTGAGTAAGGATTATTTTCCTTTGTAAATTCCTTTTGTAAATTTTATCATTTCACAACAGAGGGAGTAACACGCCTCTGATGCCACTGGAAGAGACAGACTGTCAGGACGCTTGTCACTATTTCAGCTCTGAGCAGCTTGCGTTTTTGCATGAATATTTTCTCCTGAAAATAAAGTGCTGTTTGTCAGAATTAGGCATTCAAGAATCTCTTTCTAATGTCAGAATCAGACATGCAAAAGCCTCTAATATCACATGGGAAGGTCGGGTTTTATGGAGCAGTATGCAATGGAAACCCGAACAGCAAATATGCACTGACAGCAGAAGTTTCTGGTTCTGGCTTCAACAGTAAGAAGACACACGTATGTGGAAAATTTCAAATAAACTTAGGTTAAAAAAACATACTGAAGGAATAAAGCCTTGGTGAAGCAGGTTTGCTCTCCAGGAAGCTTCAAGAGTAATTGATGCCACAAACAAATATCAAACATTCCATTATTGTCCAACCACAAAATCTCTCTTGTCGATAAGTGCAATACTGCAGGTACATTTGCATACAGTGAAACTCCCACGGGTGTCTCTAACACAAAGAAATACCACATTTCATAAAACGGTGAACTATTAAGGCAGCAAAACAAATTAGAATCATAGAATCATTTCGGTTGGAAGGGACCCTCAGGATCATTGCGTCCAACTATAACCTAACCTAACTCTAGCACTAAACCATGTCCCCAGGAACCTCATCTAAACGCCTTAAACCCCTGATGACTCCACCACTGCCCCGGGCAGCCTGTTCCAGTGCCCGACAACCCCTTCTGGCCACAAGCTCACTTGAGTTTATGGGCTGATTTGGTCTTGCTCTCCAGTCAGAGGTAGAGGTGGAAGCTCACGGGGCATCCCTGTTCCCGGACAACATCCAAAACACCATCTTGCCTCCAAAATGCTGCCTGTTCTCAAAGAACTGAGGCGTTTTCCAGGTTCAGATTAAGATCCTCATTCACAACAGTGAAAGCAACAGGACTCTGTGTATCAGCATAAGTAGACAGCTGCGTTCAGACCAGAGCCATCCATTAAGCCCTTTGTAAAGGTGCTGTGATTGAAAACACATGGCCCTGTACCCATATATTATTTCCTCAGTGAGGACAGATCATTTGACTCCCCTTCGTCTTCCCTCAGCCACTTCCAGGGTTTCCAGCACATTACCCCCTGTTTCACTGCTTATTTACAGCATGCTAGCTGGAAAGTCACCTACTCATGTACAAACTATACTTCTTATGAAGGAAAAGTGCTGGGTTAAGACAAGTGGAAAGAAAAGCTTTGACAAGCAGATGAGATGTTTGTATATCTGAAACTAGAAGCAGCCACTAACTAATGTGAAGGATACAGAGAACAAGCAAGAATATCAGGTTAGAGTAACATGCTACTTCCAGCTCCCAGACCCTGCACCTGGAGGGTGTGGGACACCTTACGAACAAGTATTTGGGGCTGAAAGGATGAACATTTTCATATGTAAAGTCTGCATGTTAGTTGGACACATTGCCTAGGGTTGGCATGGTACTTGAAGAGCTGGTATTTGAATCATTTTCTCCAGAGATAGGAAATAAAGTTAATTTAAAGCAACAGCATCAATCCCTAGAATAGCGGCATCCAACCCCCACTCAAGAGCTGTATTGCCTCACTCCAGAGTCTGGAGCAAGAAAAGTAGTGACAAAAATGAGCCCATCCCTCAGTTACAGAAGATACAGGACTGTTAAATCAAGCTCAGAATTCTCCTTGAAGAATCCAGCTCTTCCCAGTCCTCAGAGTTATCCCCCACATTCCTTTCGGGGTTTTCACAGATACAGCAACATGAAATGGCTTATTGCTGTGTAGCTGCTAACAAGAGACAGATGTTTCCTTCAGTTCCAGAAAAATGTAGACATGAAGCACATTATGATGACCAACCAAACATTTTTGACCCAAATCCCTTTCTGCGTATTATTTCTTCACGCACTTAGTCAAGAAAATGCAACACGGTTCCATGCTTTTCCTGCTTAATTACTGAGCTAGGCAGATAAACATGCTTCTATCAATTACTTTTTCTTTGCAAGCAAGGGAAGTCAAGCAACACATTTTCACTTAATGAATCCAAAGCTCGAGAGTTTTTGCAATTACTTCAGAGCCAAATCAACTGGTGGCTGCGAGCCGAACTCCCCATGTAATTTATTTAGCTAGTCCGGAAGACACGCAACTGCACGCTGGCGTGCAAGACGGAGCATCTGTTTCGCTCAGACGGTTGGCTACATACTGGATATTAATATCAGTGAAAATTTAGTAACTTAACCACTGGCATAAGAAGCCTGACTTCTACGAGAACAGCTGGCAGTGATCATCTCAGGTTAATTTTAGGCTTCAAAAATTGTTCCAAGTCAGCAAAGCTTAAAGATAAGAGAAAGAAAAAGATGTAACATCTGTAAAATCCCCTACCTGTTTCCCATCCAAGGTATAGAGCTTTTTGACCACTCCTGTCTCCAGTTTTATAGCTTCAGTGATGTCGGTGAGAACTTGCTCGAACGAATGGGCAGTCTTCTTGTTCAAGAGCACACGGACCGCCTTGCGCGGCTTCACGCCGCTGCGGATGATGGTTACCAGCTTGGGACGCACAAAATCTTTGTTCTCCTTTGCCTGGGCGCTGTTGCTGCTGGCCAGAGACTGAGGCGCTTTCTGGTTAGCAGATGTCTTCACGTTGACAGACCAGTTGGGATTGACGTTCTTGGTGTATTCCACCTTCTTGAAGAAGTTGTCAGATGAGCAGACGTAACTCTCTCCTTTGGAAAGAAACAAACATCAGTCTAATTCTACTGTCACTACTATAAGAATGCTGAAAGAGACACTATACGTTTCCCATCATTAATCATGTAAATCATTGATCATTGTTTTCATTAGCACTTCCATGAGACCTTCCTATTAAAACATTTTGTCTTATTTTAATTTTATATTTATGCTCATTTAAAATATGACTAATATTTCCCCAAAGTAAGCAAGTCAGCCACAGCTTGCATCATCAGCCTATACACACTGCCACTCAGTCACATGAACCAGGGGTATAAAAGGTTAACAGTTATAAAGGTATTTAGGTACCTGAACATGCAACTAAGCTGCCTAAAAGCTCTTCAATGCCAAGTTAACTTAATAATTTTATCACCTAAATTATTTTGTAAATTTGTCAGCTTCCTCTCTATCTTTACAGCCCCAGGTACCACTCAGTCTGTCATGCCCTGGTAAGAGGATATCAACATTATTCCACAAAGTACCTTTTGTGTCAGGCCTGAAAAATAATGAAAATAAGGCACTGAGTAGTCTCCACCGAAAGCAGCTTCAGCAAATCTAGCAGGCATAACAAATACGCTTTGTTACAGTGTCAGTGGTTTATTAAGGGACAGACCTAGTGGCAGCTGAGATAAAACACTACACCAAATACCACTGCTTGCTTTTATATGGCTGGTACCAACCAAAAATATATTCAATACAAATTTAGACATGGTAGAGAAGGGTTACACAGTCTTGTTAGCAATCCGTTAAAAAAGCCCTTCCCTATGCCATCCAAAGTTAGTTTCAAGCTTTCTCTCTAATTTACAGGATCCTATCTATCAAAGGTCTTAAGAGCAGGATCGTCTTTTGTGCCTGCAAATCTGATGGATGCTAGAAGAACGATTACTAAAATGAGACAGTAAAACAGTATCCCTGAAGGAATGTAGCTGTCTAGTCTGAAGTGACTCAGGCTGTTGAGCACTTGCGGATGCACTGAAACCAGTCGGTCGTTGCTAGAGGAAGACGCTTTTGTCTCGCCATTAAATAAAATTTTAATAGGAACTGAAGGCATAACATGGGTACCTGTAGTATCTTGTGGAGTTTCTTTCAGTGTTTTATTGAGCTGCTCTTACAGAATGAAGTTCTTCAAATACTACAATAGGTTTGAAATTAAAATCTGGATTTAACTATACCGAATAAGAAAAAAAAACCCTCTTCACAAAACCAGACTGGCTGTTTTTCCTGATCTGTTCCCTATTGCAAACTCCAGGGCCTGGAGGTCTTTGAAAGGCTGACCCACCATGCAAGTCTGGTTTTCCACTACAGGATCACTAGGTCAGGATTTGATGTCCAACTGGAAAAGGTGTAAATACGGATTTCCAAACAGCACGCTAATTTCCACAGAATTTTATGGTCCAGGTATGCAACATATTCAGGTCAAACAGTTGTCCTTCTGCTGACTAAACTGCATTTTTGATAGAGGCACTGAGATGTTCCCCTTATAGAACACATGGTGAGGCCACTACAAGGTACACAATAAGAAAAAAGCAGCTTTAATAGGCTTAAAACAATGGTTTGTATGGTATTTATGTCCTTCCTACTGCTAAGTGAAGTCACAAGCAGCCGTAGGAAAGATGCATGATGATAACTTTTTTTAACCCTGACTCTGTAGCCAGTTTGCCAAAAAGCAATGTGTGCTGGTGGTGCTCACAGCACCCGCTGCAGCTTCTCTGGCTCCTCCGCTGGGTGAAATGACCAAAATCATTGATCAACCGAAAGCGGATATTCCATTTTCCCTTCTGAAGATGGAACAGAAATACAAAAGGCAGAAGAGAGCTATCGAGGTTCATGACAAACACTGTCAGTTGGGCATTTGATTAGCTAGTGTATCCCAAACTAATGCGATAATCCCATTCTGTTGGATTGAACAAATACAAATCTATACTTGAGGCATGTATGCTGTAAGCAAAACCCCTCAATAAACTGAACATGTAGTAGCCATAGCTGAGGCTCCTTAATTCCTTACATTTCTTGAATCTAACTCAATAGAAGCATAAAGATACCCCAGAGAGTACCATACATCATAAATAATTCCTATGGGAGGTATTGATTGTTTTCCAGAGCACTGAGTACTTTAAATCCTTCTGATTAATAAGTGATAAGTTGTGGTTTACTCATCTGCTTCAGCCAAGCAGTTCCTGGCACGGGGGCCCACACTCCCCTCCGGTTTCACAACGGTGAGGGGCAGCAAGGATTGCTGGAGATGCTCAACGGGAATTAGTCCCACTAAGGACCTGAGCCCTCGCAAGCCCATAATCCCTGGGCGGCAGAGGCTCAACACAACTGCAGCATTATCCTTTGAGAAAAGGGATTTCTATGTTTAAGTGCAATACTAGGAATAAGTGATTTGAATGCTCTTCTCACCCCTGCCCCAAGCTGCCCTCGCCTGTACCTCTGCTTCCCTACCTGAAAAACACAGGTAGTGATACCCACCACTGAAGTGTTGCAAGGCCTGACTTTCATCTGTGTATACATAATACTTTGGGATAGATGGCACAATGAAAGACAGTATATACTGACACCATGTTCTATAAACACTAGGTGTTGGAGCATATTTTACACTACTAAGTTTCAGGTTTTAAAGTAAGCGAAAGAGAACATCGGTCTGTCCGGTAGAGTACGTGACTCTTAGTTCCACCGTATTTTCCATTAATAAGTTCCATGGTTAAAGCAAGCAGAAAAGATTCTTGGTCTGTTTGGTAGGGTACTACTACTTGCAGCTGAATGGTTTGGAATTCTTCCCTGCACGCTATGGCTGTCTCGTGTATTTACAACAGCGCACACTGAAGGCAACGGTGGCACAAAGGCAATAATACTCCCAGGCTTTGTTTCCACAAATGTGGTATTAGGGAGCTGTTCACGTACGTACACTGGCCTTTTCAACTATGCTCGCAGTCACAAGGGGAAAACGTATTCTGCCCTTTCTCACTTCGTTTCCTTCAACCTAAACCCTAGCAAATATTTTATTGAATTGTAAAACTGGACAAGAATTTGCTTGGAGTGACACTTGAGAAGACCAGTTCTGAAGAGCAGCTCTTCTCCGCTTCATATCTGCAGTTACAGCAGCTCAGCTCCAGGGAAGAGGAGCTTTTCCTTCCTCCTTCCCCAACCTAAAGATGTAACCTGAAGCTTTAACTTAATTTGAAACCTGCTTCAACTGATATCTTCTCAAACTCCATTTATGGCCCTAAAATAATACCAAAATGATCACGCAGTGAGGCACGCCCCTTTCACCATTTGCCAGCCAGGAACACTATTCTCTTTATTATTCTCTCTATTTCTCTCCCCACAGCTGAGTTTTTACCTAAACCTCACCATGAGGTGGTAGCAGGATTGGGCAAGTGTGTGCCACAGACCTGTGAACTTTCCAGCTTTGAACGTGTACTGTGGCCAGAAGATCATGAAAGAGAGAAATCTTCTGAGGAATAAATAGTGCTGCCACGGAAACAGGAGCCATTTCTTGGTTTCTCTGTGTCGTCTCTCAATGCTAAGCCTATAATGAGACGTCAAGGTGTGCAACTGCACCAGTCAAAGGAACGAACTGACAGGCACAGCACGGCTGCAGAGACGTGCACAGCAGAACATAAGGAAAAGTGGACATGAGATTTTTGTCAAAAGCAAAAGAAACAGCTCCAAGAAGCGTATTGCTCCCCAGCCCTGAGCATAGAAATCTGTGCACAAATATTTTCAGGAACACGTCTTTAGACAGCATGCAGCTGTGTACACGTGCAGCAATCCAGCCATAAGCCAGGAGAAGGTATGATGAACAGTTATGTCATTCCTTCCAAACCAAACCCCAAGTGGGAGCCCCAAAGAGATACGACTCATGCATTGGGGGTGGGAAGCTTTGTAAGAGCGAGAAGCATCACGCTGCCAAGATTCAATCTGCTGCTGAACACCACACGGTGCGCATGTCACCAAGGGTGCTAAGGACAGCATCTGTTCAGCGCAGTGCCAGGCAAGCCGCCCTTTCTGCACTGAGAAGCTGCAGCCCTGCAGGATGATATGCACTTGTCATCGTGCCAGTGTGCTCCAGAGCTGGTGAAATTTCTATCGTGCCACCAAACCAGCAAGGGCATTGATTTATTCCTTCTATCCTGCCCTTAGCAAGAGATGAACTGACTGCAGACCTCTGACCTTAAGTCACAATCAGCATAGTTGCCATTTGAAGCCATGGCTTGCATCACACTGAATTACTCTGGCTCCAAGTGCATTCCACATCACTATGCCACCAATTTGATAGAAGCACAAGGTGATTACTCAGCTCCTAAAGAAGGGATGATCTCAGCAAAGATAAGGTTTGCCTCAGAGAAGGCTTCTTAGAGAAACTCTAAGCTCAAGATGAGCGCTAATCCTTCAACCCTCTTAGAGCAGCTCCTTGTGACAGTACTAAAAACGACAGGCTGTGCTTTCAGAAAAGTTATCCTTTCTCAGCATGCACCAGCAAGTTTGCAAGTATAATGAACTGGAGGCAGAAGTCTTGCAAGTAAAATCAGAAAAGCTGAATTGAGGCCATTTTGAAAGTGCAACTGCCCAGAGTTATTCCAAAACCAGTCTCTGTGGGCTCCAGTCAATTATTTTGGTTGTTAGCCGTGCTGTTGTGAAGTTGAGACTGTGCTGCTGTGCCCAGCTTTCATGTTTCACGGGATTTACTATGACTTCAATCGGAATTAAGTGGACTTAACACCTTGCAGAGTTCATTACATTTGGTGTTAGAATAGGTCTTTAGTTTCAAATGCATTAATTCCTGATACTTTATGCATTAAAAAGGGTTTTCCGCCGCCTCAAGACCTACTGCACCATGGCAAAATGAACTCTGGAAGAGTTTCTTTCCTTTGGCTGTGCCACAGGAGCTTTCCCATGAGAGAGAAGAACCTCCTGTTGAAAAAGTAAAAGAAACGCAGGATTACCAGATCGCCTTCAAAATCACACAATGCCTGTAAAGAATTGATGGGACCACACCAGCTCCAGTGTGACAGCCAGGACATGCAAGTAAAACACAACCACAGGGATAAGTTCTGTTATATAGGAGGTAACTAGTCAAGCTGCCAAGACAACAGCCATAGAAAACAATGCCACAGATTACTGAGACTTCAGTGTTGGACCACATGAATTTCTATTTTCCATGCAAACTGGAACATGCACACATTGGGTGGAGATGTCAATATATTTCCTCCAAAGCCCTCAGTCCCAGCGCACACCAGGCTCTGCACAGCTCCAGGGTGGAGCTCATCCTATGATTACTTGAAACAATCCTGGACAAGAGTTTGGAAAAGATTCCCCAGGGCATGATAGGATACAAAAAGCTTGGAAGCACTTTCTGGAATATCTCACACAGCCCAAGAGCATTTGCATGAAACCCCACCGAGCAAAAGAAAATCCTATTCAGCTTTTTCTACTGCTTCATCTGAGGCAAGAACAAATTTCAGACAAGTAGCCCAGCACAGGCCAAGGGCACAAATCCACCTGGGATGAGCCCTCCGAACACGAAGCAAGGAGGGCTGTGCCCTGCCCAACAGCCTGAGCACGCCAGGACCTCAGAAGGGAGGAGCTCCACAGCTTCAGCTCAATGTTCAGTCTCTTAAGTTCTAGTTTTGATCTGTGTCTGCATTTCCACCTTTACTGACCACGTCCACTCCATGTTATAGTTGTATTTGTTTGGTTTATTTCCACATGTATTTCTGACCCTGACTACACACAGTAAAGGACACTGAATTCACATGAAATCAGCTACTGACTGGAAACATGTCCGAAGTCCGCTTCTATAAAGAAGCTTGGAAGATGCAAGTACCTCTAAACCACTGACCAGACCCTGAGAAAGGCTCAGCAGGGGAATGAAGGCACTTGAACAAGAAAGCTCAGGGCTCCAACTTTCATCTTTGTCTTGTCAATGGACTTTGGGCAAACAAGTTGGACTCCTTTTCTGCATCTCAGCTCCTCCTCAGTAATAACATCACCTTCCACCTTCACATGTTCAGACCAGGAGCGCTCTCTTTTTACACATTTAAATAGTGCCTTGCACAGCAGGATGCCCCATTTAGCCGGCACCTGTAAACACATGGTGACAAATGTCTGATCTGTGCAAGTGAGGAATTTGGCTTCTGGGGAAGCGTCAGTTCCTTCCTCCCCAGGAAAGAAACCACCATCTCCACCAGTACTGGTGTTAACCTGGAGCCGCCAGGACTCTGCCCTGAGCCTTTCCCTCACTCTCAAGTCACACCTCACTGCCCCTTTCATTACATCAAGAAATAGTAGTGGGGCCACATGGGGGAGCAGGAAAATTGCAGAGTGGCCAAAAACCCCCTCAAATTTTCATCCCACAAATGGCTCATTTCTGGGACAACAGATGCAGCAAGTTGCAACCTGAGTGTGGAACACATGGTCAAGAACAGCATTTCTTAAGCCCTCTTTGCTGTCGAAGTCGATGCATAACATCAGTTCACCTTCATCCAGCCCTCCATTCAAAGAAAAAGAGCAATCAGAGCTGAGACACAGAGACTTCGTCATCTCATCACGAGTCTGCAGGAACACAGAGGCTCAAAATGCACCAAGGAACAAGCCATCCTGCCCAGATGTCAAAGGCAACTGGATTTCAGTAGAAACCTGGATTACAATGTGAGTTACTCTATCAGCTTGAGCAATGCTGGAAAAAGACGCCACATTATGTTTTTTTAGTATCTTTCATAACCAAGTTCTCACAGCACAAAGCATAGAGTTAACTGTTACAACAGTGGCTCACCAAGAATCTATAAAAAGGCAGCTTCATCTCTTGCCTTCCTAAAGCCTTGGTCACTAGAACCAATTATAATATGAAGGGGAATTAAGATCACCTGGTGCTCTTTTCCAAGTGGGGTTTCTTCACTTGAAATGACTGCCTCGAGGATATTGGTTTTGTGCAATATCATTCTTTATCCTCCAGAAATACATTCAGACTACACTGTATAAGCACGTTTCTAAATCATGCAGGATTAACCAGGTACTTAGAACATGGTGTGAAACACTATCAGTAATTCACCAGCTTTTCCAATCAAACTACTGAGATGAGCCTTTCTGATGACCGTTCCTAGGTTCTACTTGTTTGTTGGAAATTACAATAATAAATTAGTCATGTTATAGCAACTAGAACTGGTTTAGTCACCCTTGGTCTCCCACCAGAAAGCTAATCTATATGGCTAACACATACTGTTTGTGTACGTACTGTTCTTATATGTCACAGACCAATTACTCTGAAGTTCTGTTTTTCCATGCGTGTACCTGGTACACAGTTACACAAACACCCAAGCTAATAGCATCGTTTACCACAAGGTTGGTTACAACCATGGTATTATAAATCAAAAGTAACACCTATTGCTTTTTATACAACAGGTGCATAGGTCATCCGTAGAAAGATGGGAATATCGTTATCATGAAGCTGTCGGTGACAGCATGCAGATCTACTTCTGCATTTTCAAATACTGGGTATCTTTGTTTTCACTCTGCTCAGACTGTATTTTCCTCACTGATGCTGTGCTGAGGACACAGCCACACAGAAAATCCTGGGTTTGTTTCGGCGCCCCTTCTTCAGTGCTGTTTCCAGATACCGTTTTGGCAGAACAAAGCCAGCACCCCAATGCCAGCATCTCTTGCCTGGACCTTCACCAGTAAAAAAGGTTTTCAAGAACTAGGTACTTTCTTACCTGCAGCAAAATCCAGTGTTCAGCAGGTATAACTACTAAAGGTTTCTTAACTTCACTAAGAAAAAAAGCAGCAAGAGTATAAAAGGGTGATAAAGAACTGCATTTTCTCCTGTGGAGTTATTCCTGAAGATTTTCATAAAACTTAGGCCAACCAGGACTGCAAGCTGCCATTAGACATAGGCTCTGGCCATATTAAGAGATCAGAATGAAACATGGCAGAATCTCTAAAATTAAGGGAGGCCACACCTCCATTTGACAGCTGAAACTGGGCTGAGAATAACTCCACCAGGACTGCATCATCTCTCTGAAAGGCAGCAATTTGCTCCCCGTAAAACTCCTCTGTGGAAATCAGCATTTATTCTGGGTGCTTGTCCCCACGAAGTATTTTGGGGAGATGAGCAGCCCGCTTGACAGATAAGGAATTTAGGGAGAGATGCTTTAGTCAAGGTCACACAATGACTCGCTGCTGAGGCTGCCCCTGCAGTTCAGTGGCTCACACACTCACATCCATTGTCTTTTATTAAAGGCAGAAGCCTTGTGCATTTTTTGTAGTCACCAAACCAGCCAGGTCATCTTGCAGGAAAACATCAAGGAATAGGGAAGAGCAACTCCCCTCCTGCAAGTGAGTAATTGGGATATACCAGTCCAAACAAAGAATGGAATATCTGGATTGCTCAGGGCAGAGAAAAGCAGGGTGGCTGTGGGTGCCCTCTGTGCAGCCCACTGTGCACTCCCAGCAGAGGTTGCCCATGGGCAAGGAGGCAGGACTGGCTGTGCAGCAGTTTCATGCTGGGGTCCTGCTGACACCCCCTGAGAAAGGCAGCAGCACGGGTTTGCCTGCGGCACAGGGGCAGCTCAGCCCCCCAGGAGCAAGCCTGCCCCCAGGTCACCCCCTCCGGACACAGGACTGATTTTTGACTCGTCCTTCATCCCACAGTCCCAGTGCTGCCCAGCGGAACAGGCACATCAACACCCTCTGGCCACAGGGATAAACTCAGAGCTGCCACGCAGGGGATGCCCTCCCACACTGCCCCACAGACCTACTGCAGCAACCCACCCCAGCACACAGCTCCTGCAGAAACACTCCCTAAATACACCCCCCTTACACACACAGCCCATGCAAACACCTCAATACACCACCCTGCACGAACCATATTCAGACACATCGTGTGAACTCCCAACACCCCCTCCACAGACATCACTATGCAAGAACCCCCCTTTACACACACAGCCCAATACACCTCCACACATCCCTGAGCACAAATCCCCGCACACACCCTGTGCATGAACCCCCTCAAGGAATCCCAACACCTCCTCACACCTTCCCCCACACAGGAATAAAACCCTAAATTTCACCAAGGACAACCCACCCAAAACACCCTTTTCCACACACACATGGCGTTCGTTAACTGCCCCATCTAAACACACTGTGAACTCCCAACACCCCCACCCCACACTCACACTGCATGCACCCCAACACCCCACTCCACACACAGAGTCCCTGCACAGCCCTGACCACACCCCTATGCACACACTGTGCACGAACCCATCAAAACACCCCCATTTACAGAATGCATAAAGCTCTCCCACCCCTATTACACACACACACTGCATGAGCCCCCCAGCACCCCTCGCTTTTACATTCATACCAATCCACCCCAGTGGGAAACCCACATCCATCCTCAGCCACCCCCTGCACCCACCGGGGAACCCTCCCAGCCTGGACAAACGTGGGGACACCCCCAGACAACCCCCCGAGCGATGGACACAGCCATGTCGAGCCAAGGGTAAGACACACCCCTCTGGCTCCACATCTGCACCCGAGCGAGCGTGCTGGGGACAGCCCGGGGTGTCAGTCCCTGCGCTGCCACCCTCTCCCGCACCTCTCTGGTGGGGAAGGTGAACAGGGAGGTTCAGCACAGAGGGGCAGAAACACCGCCCGGGGAAATGTGACCTTAACGGCAGAGCCGAGTGGTGCAGCCCCCTCCCACCCCGCCTCCTCACTGCACCAGACAGCGATGCTAATTACCTTCCTCCAGCTCATCCATGCTCCCAATCTTCCGCGACCCATCGATGGTGTAAATGTAACGGACTCCCTGAGGCAGATTAATGTTGTCAGACAGGGATCGGGTCAGGTCAGCCAGGAGAGCATCAAAACTTCGGAAGCGGTCAGAGGACACGGCGTATACAATCCCCTTGAAGTAGCGGTCCCCGTTGCGATAGAAACGCACCTTCTTGGCTTTCTTTTCATTGCTCAGTGCCTGTAAGGTCCTGGTTCTGTAGAAGCTACAGTGAGCACTGTGAGTGGGGCTGGGCAGCCCGTTCATACGTGAGCCTCGCATGTTTCTGGACGCCTTGTCTCTTTCGTCAAAGTGTCCAAAATCAAGTTCCATAGTTTGGTGAACCCTAAAGATCTGAAGCTGAGCAGGAGGGAGATGGGGAGAGAAGGAGTGCAGGTTTAGAGCAGGTTAGAGCCAAGCAGAGCTACAACCCAGAGAGAAAAATGACACTAATACGAGAGCTGTACGTGAAGCAGGACAGATGTATTTGGGAAGCTCCCCCTCCTCTGACCCACATTTCTATCGATTTGGGGGACTGAGGGTAGGAGGGGTCCTCACATTTTGAAAGGGATCCAACCACTGGGTGCAGGGAACATGTTTCTAGAGAGCTGTCTGCTCCTGCACCTGGGAGTTTTCAAAGTGCAGTAAATTGGGATTTGAGGCCAAAGGAATACATTGCAATCACAACTCAGCCCCCAAAAACTCGTCCAAACACCAGTTGGCAATGAATTAAACCTCTGAGCCCTGTGAGGTTTCCTTTGGTAACAGAAAACAAGGAGATCCCAGTAAGTCAGCCCTTCAATCTGTCGAATCACGGAAGGAACCAGAGCATCTGAATGTTTAACATTAGAATAAACTGGCATTTATGAAAGAATGGTCGCAGGGGAATAAGCAGTTTCTTTGTGACAGCCTGTTCAATAAGGGTTAGCAGTGAGATCCAGCCCACCCTTCCCCCTATCCGCAGCCCCCTCCTAGCCCATCAATCAATTCCCAGGACCAGCCTCCATCTCTAAGAAGAAATGACTGCAAAGAAAAAAAATCTGTCATTGAAACAAGGCTCCGATAAGCTCTTTTCAGCCCGAGTCTCCTCTGAATTGCATTTCTGCTGCCGTTTAATGAGGAGGAGAAAATAAAGGGGCTATTTCCACCCTGCTTCCAGGCTTAAGTGATTTAATTGCTGGAAGTGCCCCAGCCCAAGGGACACGCCGCCCCTGCTCCTCACCTTTCATTGTTCTGAGCACGGGGGGGCTCCCAGCGCCAGGGACTAGCACAGAAAAGCTGAGACTTGAGCTGACACCCAGCAAGCAGGAATCTCTGCGTGTGTCTAGTTTATGCTCAAGAATAACCTTCCTCCCGCACCAAACCCTAACACAAAAGGAGGAGGAACCCCAACCCTGCAACAGAAAAACCCTTCCTCTCACCCGGCACAACCAGGAACATACAACTCATGTTATGTTGTTTGCATGTTAAAACAGGGCAGAAAGGGGATTTACACCAGCACTTGGCAGCCAGGTATAAATCTAGGAAAAGCTGTTGCTATCTCCCCCCCACACTCCTTACATTTGCCAGAATGAAGCTCCTTGCCTGTGTTTTACAATGTCAGTGTGACCTGTGCCAAGAAAAATCATCGTCCCCAGTCTGCAATAAAGGAGGTGACAATGCAGGCAATGTGCACAGGAACACCCCAAGTTGTGAACATTTTCATCGCGGTGCCAGTTGGGGTGTATTCAGTCTGGTGTCATGCAGCGAACAATGAAACATCCACGCAACTTCGGGAGTGAATGAGAGGATGCAGAGGGTTTTGATTTTAAAATGAACCGCAGATGCTGTAAGGTATTAAGAGAAAGATTCCTCCTTTCTATCTGACATCTGTTACTTTTCTGCATGCAAGTCACTCGAAAAAGCTCTACTCACCGGTTTTCAGCGCGCAGGGTGGAGATGCTGAGAGAAAGAAAACCAGGCTCACTCTGCCTTTGTTGTCTGAGCTCCAAGCAAGAAATTCCTGCCAGGGTGGATGAGACGCCTCCTAGGTCCTAGTGCCTTGTTCGATCCCTCCACGGTAACTTTGCCTCAGTGGTTTTTCCTCTCGTCATCAGGCATCTGCTTGTAGCCTTCTCTGTATTTGAGAAGGAAAAAAATAAGTGTCATTCCAGCTCTGGGTATGTTAACAGATAGGTAAAGAAAAAGTTTAAAGGGGCAAATTTTGAGGTGATGCTCTGAAGGATGCAAATTTCCCCTTGGTTCCAGCTCCACTGAGAATGCATCTGTCCCCAATTAAAAAAAAAAAGCATAATCTGACTGATGCACCAATATTATAGGATTACCAGTCCAGGGAGGTCATGGCTGCAGTCCTGGAGTGAGCTACAATGCTGGCACAAGACTGCTGTGCAATAGGAAAGCAACTAAGAAAAAAGCTGAGCAGTGGAACTGGGCACCGTCCTGCTCCTGTACTGGTTTTACACAGCATTCATGGTTTACACCGGCAAGCAGAAAGGGAGAATTCACTCGGTGGTTCTGCATGCGGTACCCCAAATAGTTTTTCTGCATTAACACTGGACACAAGCCAAAGCTCTGAATCCCAGTTCATTCAAATCCCCAAGGGGTTCAGGATGGAGTCATGCAACGCAAGCTTAACCCAACAGATTCAACCTGGCTCATATCCCAAACTCGAAGTTTATTTTCTGATTCCAGTGCATGAGGACTCGGCTATTACAGAATTAGAGTCTTTCACTTTGACAGCAAAATCTTTCACCTGCTCTGTGGCTGGAGATATCCATCCTGCAGTTAGAAGAGCAGCACCGCTAACCCTGCTCCTAACCCCACTGGTGCTGGTCCCAACTTTCTTTTACAAAAGAACAAGATTTAGAAGCAGGAGGGTCTTTCCAACTGTAGAAGGAAATCTTTCCTAACAACACTGTCTGTTTTGAATGAAAACAACAGATTTGGTCATTTTGGCACACCACCGTGGTATCACATTTACACAGAAAAAGTATTTATTCCAGCTTTGTCTGCCTTGTACATAATAGCCCAGGCAGCACTGACACAAACCCCCTGAGAGCTTGTCTTTGTTTGCCAGCAACTTTCACACATGACATCTCTAAAGTTTTATTCGCTGAAACTGTCCTTTTATTCAAAGGCTCCTGTGCATCCTCCACTAAAACTGCTCGCTGGTCCATTATGTGCTTGGTGGGATCACTACAGATGAGACCAGAGATCTGCTCTCCCTCCTTGGCAATTAGCAATCGAGGGTAGGTCTCTGGATGCGGATGCAAAAGGTAGGTAGGACTTATTCTCCTTCCCATTAGATCCCATTCCAAATTCAGTAATACCTGTCCATTCACCACCATGTGCTTAATCTGCCCAGGATTAACAACACTTCCCCATAACACAATACTGCTGTAAATTTATTCATACTTTAAAATGTGCCAAAGATACAAAAAATTATGCATCTGCTAAGTACAGTAACAGCAAGAAAGAGAAAAAGAAACCAAGTTGAGTCTTCAGTGGTGCACAGAGCTTTGACAGAGAAGATGCAGACTGTCTGGGATGATGTCAAAGGAGCTGGACACTGCCCCAGGGTAACCTGGCAGGATGATGTAAACCCCTGCAGCCAGTGGAATTGTACAATAACTTATTCATCTCCCAGGTTTGACTTGTGTGGAGTTCTGAGGATGGCAAGGGGTCTCAAACAGTATAAACAGGTGGCTCTTGACTTCTTTCCACATCTGAGACCATACCTGCTGGTGAGAAGATGAAGCGTGTCTATATTAACACGTCTGCTCAGGACACTGCCAGCAGCTTTTTGGAGCATGGACACTTCCTTTTAAAAGCAGAATTATTCCAGCAAGAGACCTGGTATTTGTTCCTGATTGAAGGATAAGGTTTCTATAGCCAGTGATGGTAATGTTCATCTTGGGTAAAACCTCAAGCTATTCCTAAAAGGTGCCCAAATCCCCCTCAGTACAGTTGTCATCCTTAAATCCTGCCACAAGACAAGGATGTCAGCAGCCAGAGCATCAGATATGAAGATCGCTGGAGCCAGACTGATTTCACATGTTCTCCAGGGAATTGCACCATATTTGCTTCTCTTCAAATGCGAACAGGATCACCTACCACAGACATTGGCTGGACTGTGCAATAAGGCACAGAAATAAAGAGCTCTTTCTTGCTGAATGCAAGGGCCTGCTCCTGACTTCACTTCTGTGGCTCAGGCACAAGAACTCCCCTGGCCTTAAGGAGTTAAAGCGAGTCAAAACATATTGACATCAGAAGAGACTCACTCCCCGAGACACTGTATTCTAAACCATTTTAGGCAACATGAGTGATTGAGAAACGGAAAGAAAACTCTTCCCATCAATTTCATCAAGAAAAGATAAATTTAGCTCTTCAGACTAAATTATCTGCTTTAAATCAGGTGAATCATCTTTCCTCCAGGAAGCTAACATTTAGACATTCGCCTGTGTAACTAAATCTGATAAATACATGTTTGTTGACATTGCCGAGCAACTGTGATACCCTGGAAAGGGGCAGACTTCAGGTAAAAGGGATTTTGTGACTACTTTGTGCTAACTGCTTCACATAGACCTAGAAAATCCAGTTTGCAGCATCATTAGAGTTGTCGTCTTAAGTACTCTCCACGTCAATGCCCAGTTGCTTTGCTATACATCATCCCAACTTGTATAAAAAATTGCATCTGATAGCACAGCATATTCTCTCTCGTCAGGATGTAAGTTGGGGTGATAAGTAGCCAAGGTCTGGCTGCACCACAGATGTGAGTTCTGGAAAAATTTAAAACAAGTGATCACTGCTTTTGAAGGAACTCTTGGATCAACATTTTCAAGTCAGTCTGTTTAGATGCATATGCTTAGTTATAGTTCTTATTTTAACCCCTGTTCTTCTGGACTGCTTTGAAAATCCCTGATCACTGCTTTCAGAGCTTTGCTTGATGTGAACTTACCTGCCAAAACCCTCTGAAATGACAAATTACTATTGCAGAGCTCTGCAAAGCGTGTCAAGGTGCTCAGAACTGAAAGCCCATCAAACCAATGGCTCAGTCTTGACCCTACAGAGCAACAGGCTTTAAAGCTGAATCTTCAGAAGAGCTGCTCATCGAAGAGTTATCCTATATCAGACTATAGAGTTAAGTCTCTCCTACATAATACTATGAGCTAATAAGCAATGGGGACTTGGCAGACTTTCACCATATAACATTTGTTTCCTCTGGAGATTTATTTTTACAGGGACCACACACATCTGAAAGTCTTTTAAATACCAATGCTAGTGAGCCAAAGTCAGCTCAGCTGCTGGGGAGGGAAGGGTGGAAGACACCTCCATCGCACAGCTTCACCACTTCAAGCCTTGTACACATGCGCAGAGGCTGTTCAGACCTTGAAGACAGAGAGCTGGACCTTTCCACAGCCTAAAGCCCTGGAAACCCCAGGGAGGAGCAGGGACAATTTTTCAGTGTGGGAAGGAGGAGGGGGTGGAAGCAGAAGCTGTGTTCCGAGGCCATCTCCAGCAAGCAGCCCATGTGAGGGTCCCCACCGGTGCTCCACAGCACCAGTATCTCTTGGGCAAGACCTGTCACTCCTCCAGACCCCAGAGGCTGCGCTGCCTTAGTCCATTTGTGCTGTGGCCCCACACCCTTGGCAGATGCCCTCTACCCCTGCAGATTACTTTGGTTTCAGACAAGCTCCTGCTGAAATTTGGGAGAAAGAGGCCTTTGCATCCTCCGAGGGACCAACAGGAAGCAGGCTGCAAATGGAAAGGCCATTTTCTCTGCTAATAAGCCCTTTGCAAGTATCTGGAAACAACACAGCTCATAATGAGTTATTCGATGAATTCACTCAAGGCATCCGGCTACAAGAAAACATTAACACTAACACACACCAGTCATGCAAATGAAAAATACCTTTTGCACTAGACTGCTTCTGGCTCCATCCCTTCTCTACTACCAGCAAACCACCACAATCAATAAATCTTTCCCGACTGAAAACAAATTCCCTGACAGCAGTAAAAACGAAGCATCCTCACCCCACTACACACCCCAGGAGGTCTCAGGTGAATCCTGCCAGCCCCAGTGAGCTCCACCAGCCAAATTCTGGTGGCAGCTCAGCGGCAGCGTTTTCCCTTAACAGCAATTTGCAAAGCTTGCAGAAAGCCATGGAAACGTCTGCCATGTGCATTGCCAGTACCGTGGGGGACACGCAGAACCTCACAGAGGTTGTCAGCACATTTTTGCTGACCAAATTATGCATGATATATGGTCTGCAAGTCCCAGCCAAGGTCATGGCAAATGAAACCACAAGAAATCCAGATGTCTCCTTTCTCTGAGGCTGTCCATGGGCTGCACCATAGTAGTTAGGACACTCAAGACCAAGAACTTAATAGTTTCTTGATAATTTCATTTTATACAGTAATTCTAACTGAATACATGATTGCCAGCCTCTCTCAAAATGCCTGCTGAATGTAACATTGGTTTGAAGGACTTTCCTGATGGAATATTAAATGATGGAAAGGAAAATCCCATCAAAGCCATCACAGGGGAATCGTGTCACATTCAAGTTGAAAATGCAAGATGTTTCCTTTCAAACATAGATCCTGTCTGTCACTCTGAAGGCAGTGACAGTGAAGTCACCGGGGAAGATATCCAAACAGCCCATCTTATAAACTCCAAAAATGGCCTATTGTTGTAATTTCTCAGTTGTTTTCCACAAGAGACTTCCACTCAGTACACTCAGTCTTCCCAGACCAAGCCCAACAGAGGCTGCAGAATTGGCCATATAAGTGTCCTAGGCAAACACTTTCTTGTTTTCAAATAGTGAATGCATGTGAGCTACAAAACTAACACTTCAAATAAAAGACAAAAAGATACCTTCAGTGGCCTTAGGAGACATTAAGAGCTTTTGAACTGATATCCAGCATGACACAAAACAAAGACATAAGGTCATAAGGCAGCAAATTATACCAACCTGGAGTTCTCACAGTCTAAGCCTCCTTTTGAATTTTAATATTACAAGCATTTGTCAGGTCAATGCACCCCAACACATTGCTGTGGATAGGCCTGATTCAGGCCCACGCTGTCTTTGGAAGTGGCAGAAGGGTCACGCTGGCACAGCCTGTGCTTGTGCCAACACATCTGGGCTCCGGCAGCAGAGCCCGGGTGCTGGAAAACTCCCAGGGGAGCTGTACAGCTCTACGGAAACCTGGCTCTCGGCAGGAGATGAGTAATCAGTATTTAAAGTGTAGATTCTGGCTGAGCTCAGCTGTAATGTAGAAGCTTTGAGCTGTCAGCTACATAGCAGGAGTAATTGTCATTCAGTTTGCTCACCTCCTTCTACCAGCAGAAACAGCTGAGAGAGAGAGGCGGCTCAAAGGTTTCAATGCTCTCCAGGAAAGAGGAGAGCAGAGCGGGGAAAGAGTGCTTTGGTACTGGTATTTTATTGTTTTCAGGGTATGGTTCAAAACTGTTTTATCCTAAAAATTCACAGAAAACAGAAATAAACGGTGCCCTGTGGACTATAACCACAGTCCTCTCCCCGATTAGCATCAGCTAAACTACAAAGGCAAGGGCCCTCCTGTAGCAATAGCCCCCAGTGCTCTGTGTACATTGCTAAGTCCTGGCAGAATGTCACCATCCTGCCTTTATACCATGGGATAATGCCATATTATTATGTAATTGCTACAGCCACTAGTTTTGTCCATCTCCTGCTTTATTCTAACCACCAGAGAAAGGCAGATCAGCTCACTGCAACCCCACTAGAGAAACAGGGTACAGCCATAAGTACTATAATAACAGGCCATTGTTTTGTTCTTTGTACCCATGAAGCACTTTGCTGCTCTGAGCTAAAGTTTTATTCTGTTTCCAATTAGAAATCCAAACTGCTTGTTGGATTAGGTGACTTCCACTCACTAGGCAACCCAACAAATATTTTCAGTTTGATCATTACAGTTATTAACCCTGAAAGCACACGGAGCACTCTGCTCAAATAGCACTTACGAAAGATTAATTCAAGGTCCACACCACAAGGTGAATCGCCTTTGCATGTCTCCTGGGCATGGTCATGACTTCTTTCATTGTGGTCACCCTGCAACAATCCAGCCCTCAGCACTGCTGACTAGCTCAAACCTCCATTTTGTGGGCTAAATCTGTAGATACAACCCTGAAAGAGAATTACAAAAAGCAGCAGTCATCTCACTTTTAGCCCACACAAGTCCAGTCATCTCCAGGCTGGCCATGCCACAAATCCTCGCATTTTCTTCTTTATGGCACTCTTCCCTCACTTCACTTTGGGATATCTATTTTAGTCCTATTTCCTTGTCTCTTCCATAGATGTGTGAAAGGGAGACCTGCAGAGAGACATCTTGTCCATCCTGCGTGGCTAATCACAGTTCACATGCACACACCCCACTCTCAGGTGCAGAACCACCAGCTGTCTCCCTCTGAGGTTGACAGATGCAACAGGGGATATTTGTAAGGCACAGATGATGCACAAGTTCAGTGCACAAAGGGCACCTCCACTGCGCCTTGCAAAGCAGCACAGAGCTGCAGAGTGCCCGTGGAGCTGGTGGGCTGGCCAGCAATCACACTAAAGATCCCTGCAATCCATTCACGCCGTGTGCCACCTTTGTGCCATAGGTATCTGTAAGACAGCAACGATGCCACCCTGTGGTAAAACTGAGCATCAGGAGAGGAAAACCTATGGAGGTGCTGATCCCTTTGGAGTGACTTCTGCTCACGACTGTGTTGTTGGGTCCCTAGAAAGGAGAGGAAGGACATGGGGACAAGCTGTCAGCATGCTCTAGGAGCAGTGGGCCATGGAATCCCAAGGCAGGACCTGCAGGTACAACAGGCCATCTTTTTTATGAACTGCTATGGCAAGAAAGAAATAAGTCACCTCTCCTCCCACCCTCTTGGCATGGCAGCAAGAAGCTAGGAAAAGAGACACATTTAGTATTCAATGATAATGGATTTAATACAAATGAACTGATAGCCTTGTCCTTCAACTTGGTCTTCACAATCTGGCTCCTATCTGCTGGTTATTCTTCCTACAAGTTTCACCATAAATGTATTTGGTTTGTGTGGCCAGGTCTTGGTAGCAGGGGGTGGTACAGAGGTGCCTTCTGTGAGAAGCTGCCAGAAGCTTTCCCCATGTCCAACAGAGCAAATGCCAGCTGGCTCCAGGACAGAGCTGCTGCTAGCCTAAGCTGAGCCTATCACTGATGGTGGTAGCACCTGTGGGATAACAGTTAAAAAACGGGAATAAACTGCAGGAACAGCAGCCAGGAAAGGGGTGAAATGTGAGAGGAACAGCTCCGCAGACAGCAAGGTCAGTGCAGAAGGACGGGCAAGAGCTGCTCCAGGCACTGGAGCAGAGGTTCCCCGCAGCTGTGGTGCAGCCCATGGCGGGGCTGGCTGTCCCCTGCAGCCAGGGAGCTCAGTGGTGGAGCAGAGATCCACCTCCAGCCAAGGTCAAGCCACCACAACAGACCAAGCACACGCTTCCAAGAGCCGAACAACAAGGCAAACTCAATCTTAGCAAGTTCACCTGAACCCACGAGCTTTGAGTCTCTCTCCAGTCATTTGGAATGGTCAGTCAGGCCTGGACCACTGCTGCTTGGCGATGATGCAGATAGATTTATACACACCTTTCAGTCTGTATATTGGGATTTACCATCCTGCAAGTGGAAAAGGAACACAGACATACTCTGGTTTTTGCCTTACAGGGTCATCAGAAGCAGAACGGCTCTTGCTTAAGCTGTACAACTTATCTTTTGAGCTATTTCTAGTGAAAACAAGCTCCAGAGATGGAGTTTTAGCTTAGTCAATATTGTATAGAAATATAGCTGTAATGTGACTTATTTGTTTCCAGCCAGACCAAATGAAGGCTTTGCAGAAGCTAATTATTGTTTTGTTTCATGTGGCCCATTGAGTGATGGCAATAATAAACCATTTCAAACCAGAACAAACACTAGGAACAGGCTCCCTACACAACAGCACAGCTTTCTTCCCTTTAATGCAACGTCTGCTAAGCCAGTGCAGACAACTGGTTGAAGGACTTAAACACTTGAAGGAAATAAGTTATGAGGCACTTTCCCATCAGGCTTGCTTGGCCCCTTTTTGTAGGTGTCCTTTTTGCTACCCCCAGCAGGAAGCAGTTATATGCAGTGCCAGCAGATGGCAACCCAATATGAGTTTCTAACAGCTGTTGGAGCCATGCAGGCCAGCAGCCAAAAACATGCATGGGCAGCCAAAAGCATCTGCTTTCCTGTCTCAGCAAAGCAGCAAGAGGATCAGAGAAGTTCTGTGTCAGTGCAGTCAAATTTGTCAAGGATCTCAGAGGCTAAAGAGAACATCTGGGCGTTTTAGACTCTAGTCAGCCACTCTGCAGCAGTGACACCTCTGTGGGATTGCCTGAACAACCCATTTTGATAACCTTTAACTCGTTCCATAAAATCCTTACTAGCTTCTCAATGCTAACAGATAGGAAGTTCACACCACACACATGTGGTCACTGACTGCAGTGACTTAGCAGTGCCAGAGTCTCCCTTTTTACTCCCAAACCCTTGCTGAAGATTAGATGTGAGTGGTTTCCTTTAAGCAGTGCTGTCCAAAGTACAGCTTTGCATTCACACAGCATAAAACCACATGCACACAGCCAACTTCTACAGGTGCCCGTGCTCAGGATTTCCTCTTGGCTGGCTCTAGGAGAACTACTTTATGCTGTGAATTGCTGTTCAGGCACATTTCCCTCTTCCTTCAAAACCTCTGGTATTAGGCAGTTAGGGTTTACATACAGAAGAATGTTTTCAGTATTGCTTTAAGCATTTGTAGTTTCCCTGGATTTTCAAAGGCTGCTAGGTAGCAGGTCTGATGTTCTCTGCAGATTTACTGCCTCTTAGAAAGGAGCAATGCTTGCCCACAGACACAGGACCAGGGCGCCCAGGGACTTGCCAGAATCCCAAGGACTGAAGCAAGAGTGCAAATCCAGACAACACACATGCTTTTCAGCCATGTTTCTGTCATCAGCTCAGCTCTGTACTGAGAAAGAGCCCAGCTCAAGATGCTTGCTTGCTGACTATGCCTTACCAGCCTGGTACACAGAGCACATGAGGAACATCTATTCAAGAAGAGAGTCCTCACTATTCTTCAGCCTGTGCTTCTGCACTTAAAGTGGAGAATTTAGCTCTGAAACTGTGAAGACTGCTCAGCCTTCCCAGCACTTGAACAAACCCCAAACCCAGGCACATGCTTCACCAACATGAGTTTTCTTGAAAAGGGACGAAAACCAGAAAAATATCCCTACACAGGGTGATAATTATCAGGACAAACACATATGGAAAGACTACAGGAAACAACCACTGAAGTCATTAAAGGGGATACAAGTGAGCTGCCTAGTAAAGGACAAGATTACAACATCATCTAGCTGATTAGTAGGGTAGGAGACAAGAAGTCCAATTCTTTGAACTATTGATGAAGCTGATGCTTTTAATTAGGATGTGGAATTGCTGTATCAGAAGGCTGCTCACCCAGGATAGAGAATAGCAGTAGTTTATGTTAATTTATGTTGGTTGAAATGCTAGCAATTTTAGGAGACATTGATATTAATAAGCAGTCCCTGTCTGAAATCTAAGTCTCAGCTCTTATAAATCTATTTCTAATCCACTGCAGGATTTAGTAGGCTGTGGATGTCAGGTGTGTCAGTGCACACACTGGATTTGTTACAGAGCAGGGTTGTGTGAGGTTGGGGGTCCCGGAGCAGGAGTGAGCCCACACTGGGACAGGGAAGGATGCAGCTCACCAGCTGCGTGATGGGGAAGGTGGCACGTCTGTGTTACTGCTACAGTGACAGGAGTGGGACAAGTCTCACGACTTCTTAATACAAAGCAATTACTCACAGTTTTGGCTTTGCGACTCCCTACCAAAATTCTGCTCTCCAGTCTAGCCACAATCCAGCTGAATATAGACATGCCAGAAGTGGCATGATTTTCTAGACCCTCCCCATGCACTGAGCTTTCCACATGCTTCCGCTGACTTTCCCACAAGTAAGAACTGGTTCCAGGGTCAGAAAGCTTTTTCCCTGTAACTGGCCCAAACCAATATCAGCCACAGCAGAAGCAGAGTATTCACTGGTTTGGTTGCCCTATTGTAAAGTTTCTGGTGCTTGCAAAGTGTCCATAGGGTACACAATGGGACTGATGAGCAAAATCATGACATATAAGACCTAAAGCCATGAATCCAAGGAAATAAGATTTATAGAGCACTGAAACAAGGAACACAGTATGAGTAAAGCAATACCATTTCAAACATCTATCAGTAAGTTACTCATAAGTTGAGAGAGGCTGCATCACACGGGCTGGCAAAAGAGCTTTTGGTTCCTTTATGTTCTGCACACTGACTGGAAAAAATAGCCATGTGGTGAATAAAACTAAGGGTGAGCAGTCCTGAAATAAGAGTCATCATCAGACTAACACCAGCAAGGAGGAGAGGTGCTACTACACCTTTGTTAGAAAACAGTCTGCTCCATGCCTCAGTGAGCAAGTCCTGGAGCAGATTCAATGTAACATTACAGAAGGATGTCTTAACTAGCAGGGAAAACATCCTTCAGAAATGAAGCAAGCAATAGCACATTCCAAGATAACTATTCCCTGCTGTAAACAGCATTGGATTTGTTTCTGAAATAACTAGCTCGTTACCCCAGCCTGTGTGAGATGCAGCAATGCCAGCCATCTGGAGCGCAAGCTGGGCTGTTGCCAGCATAGCTCTGATGCTGTGGATGGGGTGGAGAGCAAGGGGGAGATGGAGCAATAAGCACATGTACAGCATAGACACAAGGGAGAAGGAAAGTGTAAGACACAGAAGGAACGTGTAAGAAAAAAACCTGAGGAAGAGAGAGCTAGGCTTAAAAATCCTATAGTTGGTGTCTAAGAGCAAGTAGATATTGGAAGCAAGATTCTGTCCAGTCTGCTAGCATGAAGATGGGGGGAAAGTGAGCAAGATTAGGAAAAAAGAAATAGAGAAGCATTCAGGAAAGTGCTTAACCCACTGCATTGAATCAGGGTTCCCTGAACAGTGCAAACACCATGTCCCAAACACCAGAACTACAGCAGGTGTTCACAACACAATTCTCTGCCATGCCTGCAGGCACAAAGCTCACACCCTTGCCAGGAGAGCCCAGGTCTGCCACACTTAGTGCAGAGATTTCCCACAGACACCACTTGGTGTCTTTGGCACAAGCCAGCACACAAGCTTTCCTTGCCTTATTCTGATGCTACAGTACAAAAAGCACCCAGGTGAAACCCCATCTTTTGCACAGTCCATAGCACTTTTTTCTTTTGAGCTCAAACCCCAGAACTACAACTATGTACTCAGCCAAAAAAAGCTGTTGTCCAACCATACACAGACATTTTGTAGGAACACAGGTACAAAAAACCCACACACAAACTACAACCTCCTCCCTTTTCCTCTCACTAAACCACAAAACCCAAACAAGCCCAAAAAACCCAACCCAACAGAAACACTATTTACCACATACAGAAAAAGGCCAAATCCAGTGACTTCAACATACGTGAGAGCAGCCACCAGAACTTATAAAGCAACTTACCCTCTAGTAAGTGTTTACATACCTTTCAAATAGAGGCTTGCTGGCAAGGATTGGTTCAAAGCAAAGGCCAGGTGTGGCCATTCAGAGTACTTAAAGGAAGTGGGGTAGGATAGTTTCCTTCTTCTTTTTCTAGTGCTTATTGATTCTAGTAAGGTAACACTGATAGAGAAATTGCAACACTTAACAGTCTGTAAGTTTTGTAGTAGTCTGCTATACAAGCATCTTATTTCTCTTTTTTAGTGTTATGGATTCTTAACGTCTGAGCTCATTGTGTTGCAAGGCTTTACAATCAAAATCTGAATATAGAAGTCAGGGCAGCTGTGTTTGCCTTCTGTTGATGTGAGGACATCAGTCAGCCTATGGCACTCTCCTCTTGAAGTCAAATTCTCTAGACAGTGTCTCCCACTACTTTGCCTCCCCCATTTTTCCTCCCTTGTTCCCTCAGGCTCCTTAAAGAAAATTGTTCTACTGTTTGAACTGCATGTGAGAGTCATGCCTGTATAGATCTAATGAGACATAGCTGTGCTGCAGAGCTGGGATCCCTTTCTCTGGAAGCAGGGAAAGACAAAGCTTTCCCTGTAGAGGATACACAAGCTGGTTTTTAGGCAAAACATGACAAAGTTTTGCCCTTTTCCCTCAAAATCTACTAGTTTGGCCTGATTCGAGGGAGACAATGTTGTATCACCAGACAGTCAGGAGGCCAACAGCTAACACTGATTTAGGAAGCAAGGTCAGGTGAGAGTTCATCCAGTTTGGTTCCTCACAGCCACAGCAAGACAGCTGCTCTTACAGCTGCTGTAAAACCTGAGTAGTAACACTTGGGCAATAATCTACCCCCAGGCTGTCTGTCTGCCCCAGGCAGCTGATGGTCGCTCTATGCTGTAGAGTTTTGGTAGGTGCTGGTGCTGCAGCAGGACCCTTTTATGTCAGCTACTTTTGGGGTCTTGATGTTTATTATAGTAGCACTCTGTGCTGAAGAGTCTCAGTGATCCTGCGCTGTCAGCTACATAGTGGCTTGGCCTTGCACCACTTTGTGCTGCTAAAGCATTGTGGCTATAAGTCAGGAGCAGGGTAAACCATGTAAGCGCTAAGTTAAACCCTGTGACTTTGGACACAGACAAACAGAAAGGCATTTAAATGGGCTCCTGTTGTACCGTTTTAACTGCCTCATCCTCTCTGGCACACTGGCTCACTTCAGATTTGCTGCAGAAGGCAAGGACGCTTCAGCAGGAACTGGAAAAGGTGCTCAGGTCACTAGGAATATTCAGAGGTATTCAATTTTGTCTAGGGACAAGAAGTGTTATTCTCAGAGCCCAGTGTTACACATATGATCAGGGCTACATTGTTAGAATAACATAAAGTTTTTTGGTAGGTCTACACTGTGGTGTTACTGTTACATAAATTATAGCCATTGTTCCAGGTGAATCTAGGAATCTGACTTTGACACAATTCTGATCTAATTAATACTTCTAATGAAGCAAATTCATTTCTAGCGAACCATGGCATTCACTTCCGTGCTCATAAATATTTCTCTTTTAGGCAGTAACCCTGATGAGATTCTCACATGCACAAGCATGGTTCTGACACACAAGTGGGTATTTCCCTGAGACTTGCCCCAGCTCTGTGGGTATGTCTATTGGGACCTGAGCAAGATCAGTTTGAGCAACTGAAATGCTGCTCTTGCTGCTTGGATGAGTGGCACTCAAATTCTCTGTACACGTGCACTCTCTTCGGTTGCCTCTCTGTAGTTCTTTCTGGCAGGTCAGCATGTTTGCTGTGCAAGGAACTTACCCTCTCTCTCAGCTGAATTATCTGGAGTACCTTGGACACTTGAACATCTCTTGTCAGATTCATAAAACAAGCCTTATCTCTGCTGGCAACGAATCTGATGTGCTGTGACAGTCACAAGCAGGGCAAAAAAGGAGAATCACTAAATGTCAGCAGATCGGAGAAAGACCTCAATGTCCCACTACCAGAAAGAACAGGATGTGTCTCCAGAAGTGACCGTTCCGATTTCTGCATACCGGAGCGTGTGAATGTAGAGACTGATGTGCCAGGCTTTAGCAACACAGGTTTCAAAATAGTTATTCATTTGTGGACCTTGTCTTACCATTAGGTCTGAGCGTGCTTTTCTGTAGACCACAAGGAAGAAATCTATATTGTCTTCATTTCTTTTAAAAAACGTTTTCCTGCCTATAGGAAATACTTGATGGAGAAGACAGCTGCTGCGTCACACGTCATACACAACAAACTGCGTGTACATTTTACACAACATGAAGGTAGCTTGTGGAAGTGTACCTGCTGAGAATGAAATACCTCAAAATATGAAATGTTATGGCTAGAAAAAGTAGTGGTACAAATCTGCCTGCTACTTTAAAGGAGATCAGCTGGTTCAGGAAGAGTTAGAGACTTAAATTCACTTCAGAGAACTTATATTTAAATTAGCAGAGTTGAATGCACTGCAGGGTGTTCAGATGTTCTTCAGTGGCTGCACTTTACTCACCCCCAGTAGAATTTAAGCTGCATCACTGAAATGGACAGAAAGACTGATCAGAGGAATCTTCCAAGGCAAAATTGCTGCCAGCATAGAAAATACACTTCACCTTTGCTATTTCCTCTTAACTGGTGTCAAGTGCATTATTTAAAAGTAGACAGGGTGAAGTACTTGTAAATGTGCTGCAGTAAAGAGCCTCCACGTGACATGGAGATGAGATAGTGCCTTTGCCAACAACTCTGTTTTGGTGAGAAGGGAATGTGTTCACCCAAGTCATGCAGGTTTAATTGTGCCAGTTTGATTGTGGGACTTCAAAGATTGCATCTTTCCCTTCTGGCTCTGGTTTTTTGTTTGGTTTTGTTTGGTTGGTTGTTCGTGCGTGTGTTTGGTTGGGGTTTTTTTGTTTGTTTGATTTTTTGTTTTGGTTTTTTTCCACCTGCTTTTCCTTCCTGCTACCGGAGCTCTTGGAACAGCCTCTGCTCACCAGAACATACAGCGGGTGAGAGAGCTAAGAATCAACTGACTGGAGTGAGGAAGCTTCGAGGAGCTGCAGCCCACCACAAATGGTGACCTCTGGGGATGTCCTTGGCGTTTTCCCTGGAAGACAAGCATGAATACGTGGATGTCACTCTGGGCCAGCAAGAGTGAATCAGCCAGTAAATTTCTGTACTGTCCTCAATTTAAAACCTAGCAGAGAGGTAAGCTAAATACTACTTTTTTTTTTTTCACCAGAGAAAAGTCACATTCCTTTTCCTAAGAGTGACCAGCTCTTTTAAGCCTACTACAGCCTGGAGGTTTCCTACAGTCCCTGTGAAACAGAGAAAGCCCATGCTGTGCCTTGGCAATAGGAATCACCAGAATCAAACGCTTGCAGACAACAGTTATGTTCTGCAAAGGAGCTAAAAGCTGCTGAGGTTTTGCTGTGGCAGTGAGTGATGAAGATTAGCTAACTCTGCTAATGAGATACACAGGCACTTAGTCAGTCTCAGAATTCAGGAGCAGTTGGCTGATACCCAACCAACCAAAAAAGCAGATGCTAAAACCTTGTTTAATATTCTGCTGACAGTGCTGTGGAGGTTACATGTGGATAAATGGGAAACAGCTGCCCACTGCTGCTTTTCCACTGCAGCCCTGTCCAATATGACCCACTCACTGAAATATGAACATTGCAATGAATTGGCTTTGCTCCTGTGAGCTCTGGGAGAGCCTGAGGTGGGCTTTCCTAAAGCCATCGCCAGGGTCAGGTCAAATGCCTTTGCACCTCCCATGGCAGTCACATGTATGTATGGAGAGTAAATCTGGCCCAGAGTGCTTAAATGTCCTTTAATCTGGGTACATGGAACTGCTGTTCCAACAGGGACTGGCAGCGAAAAGACTCGTCTTCAGCAATAGCATGGCATCCATAAGGATTTCAGTATCCTCCCCTGTACCAATGCATGTCTCATTGGCCATTACTGCCCAGCAAGGAGGGTTCCGACCGCTCCACAGAACAAACAGCCTCTCTCTCTTCTACAGAGCATCACCCGATTCCAGTACAAGATCTACGTGGCAAAATAGTTGGTGCTTGGAGCTGAAGCCTGGGCACTTGAGATGGCTGGGGGTTAAGAAGCAGGGAGAAGCTGGTAAAGTCAGCCTGGGGCATGGATAAAACCTTCTGCTTTCAGTGAGAACTAAGGGAGGTTGTGCAGGGTGTGGTGAATGTTTGAGGTCTGAGAGAAAAAGGACCAGGCAGCCAAGCAGCGGACCTGATGTGTGTCATGCAGGAGAACCATGTGGTGGATTTTTCTGGGTAGAGCTCTTTGTATTGAAAATGTGTCTTCATCTATGAAAAGTGAAGCAATAAAGCATCTTTTGTTGATAACATGCTAAAAATAAAAAGGGAGATCAGTCTTCTGATAAAAAGGCATGTTCAATAAGCTTTTTGTCCAGTCTCTTTATAGAACAGTGACTTCCCAGACAACTTGGACTTGAAGACAGAAGAGGAATGTATTTTGTGGTACAGAGGCTGGGAGGGGGACCAAAACTGGCTATTAATAATCAGGCACATTAGCTAAGGACAGTCACACAGTGACATATATTCATTGCTTCACAAAAATGAACAAGAATTAAGTGGAACTGGCCAGTCAGCTTGTTCTGTTACAGACCCAGAGGCTGAGGAAAAGGAAACTTGTGACTGCTATTAGACAAAGTCATCAAATGGAAACACACCCCTGCCTTTACCATAAATGTATAACAACTATGGTCATAACTCAGACTGAGAGTCTGTCCAGGCCAACATCCTGTCTCCACTGTCGGTGGAAAGCTGGCGATGCTAAAAGTTGTTGTGTAAAGAGGCCTCAAACACAGACACTATGCAGTTGCTCTGTATCTTCATACTGGCTGCTCTTCTCCTCTTCAGCACCCTAAAAATGCCAATTGGGGATTACAGTTTGGAACTAGGGCTCAAGACCCATCTCTACTTGGAATTCCCTGGTAATGTTGGTTCTTATTATTGTACATGAGTGACAATAGTGTAGCATGTTTTCATCCAATAAATCACAAATTATTTCAAACCTGGTTTACGTGATATAACTCTTTTCCTTCTCCCTCACTTCAATAAAGTGGGACGTGGTTGCCCAGGGTCAGGGCAATGTCTGGGCTCTGTCCCAGCACAGAACTATGGGGCTCTTTGGCAGTAAACAGCAGATGTTAAGGCACAAATGCTTTGGGGTAGAAGCAAGAGCAGTGCTTAGGGAAACATGACAAGAGAGGGATCCCTGCTAGTGGGAAGGGTCACTCCTGGGGAGCAGATTGAAGAGAAATACCTGAAGAGTCATTTTATGATGCAAAGGAAGAAAGTGCAACTATTTTTCCCAATCTGATGTCCCTGACTATTTCACTGAAAAGCACCAATGGGTTCTCATGCCCACCCACAGGTTAAATACAAATGAGGGCTTACTCCCAGACACATCTGTGCTGTTGATATTTGTCGCAGGAGGCATCATGTCCCTCTGCACCAGAATCCCCATGCAGACAGAAGCCACCAGGAACACCTTAGGTGTAAGAGGAATTTTCCTGTGCCATACAGGGAACCACAGACACCATACAAGGACAGTGGGGCTGAGCAGCACTGATTCAACACACTCTTTCAGACCCACAGTACATCAAGTACCTTGCTTGAGCAAGGCCATATTAAGGAAGGTGTCAGACGCTCTGAAGCAGATGGATGCAGAATAATCTGAACCCCTGGAAGATTTCATCCAGTGCCATGCTAGTCAGGTACAACATCATGGGCTTTCATATCACTTGAAGAATTTTTTTTAGCTTGAACTATGATAACTCTCTTACTACAACTGGCAGCAGCTCCGGATTCCTGCGCTGAGCCCTCCTGTGTAGAACAGATGCATCCAAAGGGAGGGTTTCTTCAAAATTGCAGTGGAACCTGGCAGCAGAGCAGACATGGCACTGTTTGCATCTCTGACTGGTTTTCACTCTCCCTGCTGTGAAGATTTCAACCACGTTTCCTCCAAACGGGTTTAGAAAGAGTTCATCCAGCCCTGGATGGAAATGCTGATATCTGAAATGCTGAAGTGTGTGGGTGGGCAGAGTTCTCTCAGCTGCTTATTTTGTAAATGAGAACTGAGAAAAGATTTTTGTTTAAGACTGGAATTAAAACAAACAAACCAAAGAAATAAAAAGTGATGTAATGGGGTCATCACAAAATTGTTTTCCTTTCAGTATAAACTGTCATAATTAGCATTTAATGATAGCAATTGAAGAACTGGTCCCCCCTCAATATAAGCATGAGCCCATCTGTTAACTGTGAATCATGCAAATAATGTGACATCGGGGACTTCAGGGAAGGGTTTAACTGTTTTGCAGCTAGCACTCCCCATACTCTACCCAGTGTGCATTCAGCTTTTGGTCTGGCTTGGAGGATTTTGTTAGAATTCAGGGAATATCTGTTCATATTTTAAAGATTCTGGAAGTTATGCCTCATGAGTCCCTGCCAGTAGTGAGTTAGTGAATTCCGGAGTCTGAGAGCTCCAGGCTCAGACCAAAATACCATCCTGCATGACAGTGAACTCCAGCTTTAGGACAGTTCTGCTGAGGATTTGAATTCTGAAGGAAAAGCCTTGTACTGATCAGCATTGTAATCATGGTGCTGCCTGGCAAGTTCAGGTAGCACCTTTGACTATAACAGGAGGAGAGGCACATGTTTTAACACGTGATAGTATCGGAGATCTTCCTCACGTCATCTGTGCTGTGAAAAGCACCTTTCAGGGAATCACATCTAAGTTTTAACCCCACAAGCTGTTTCTGCAGGCAGGAATCTATGTGAAGCCCACAGGAGCCAAAGGACTCTTTTCCTACAGGTTGGCCCAGCTCTGGGTGGGCTGAGATGGCCTTTGTGGTGACAGCATGGCCAGTGGCTCAAGAGTAACTCACCTACTTGCCCACAGCCCAACATTAAGTAACACTGAAGGCAATGCTGTCCACAGCCAGAGCACGGAACCTGCCCGTGGGGAAAGGAGATGGGAATTGAAAAAATGAACAAGTGTATTTTCAAGCTCCATCAAGAATGTCCAGAGTTTCAGAAAAAAAACAGAGCACCAAAGCACAAAATACACCCATTTCACGCAAATACACAGTTCAGCTGTTGTGTTGATACTGAGGTCCATGCCAAGTCTCTCAGGGACACCAGCCCTGCCATGCAGACACAAAGAAGAAAATTCCATGAGTGACCCAATTGCCAGCAAATGCTGCAGTGCCCACATGGATTATTTGTCCATCATGCACAGAAATAACCGAGTCCTGGAAGCCAATCTGCTATCTTGTTGCTAAAATAAAGCCCAGTTGTTAGTATTTATTGTGCATTGTCACCAGTCATGTTAAGATCACCTGGTAAGCTGTGCAGATGGGCTGTAAGACAAACTCAATTGTGAGGGTGAAAAACAAGCGCCCATTTCAAGCCAGAGTGGCTCACTGTCATGCAAGCACCTCTCAGGTTGTATCTTAGCAACTGGCCAGCCAAAAACAGATGCTCAGCACATCTGAAAGCTTCCCCAGGTTTACCTGAAGCTCTTGGGTCTAGAAATTGTGCTAAACTCCCTAAAAATAGGCACTGCTGCAAGAACTGTCCTACTTCAGAGGAAACAGTAATATTCCACAGGAACACAGGATCTGGTTTAAGTTCTAACCCTGACTCACTGTTCAACTGATTTTCACCAAGGCTCAGGAGGACCAGTGTGGGACCTTGATGGAGGGTGGCTGATATGTACTTGCAGTTCAGATCCAGGTGGAACCTGCTTTTCAGCCACCCCTTGCTCCACGGGATGTCCATATGCCCCTGCTCACTGCCGCTGGCCCTACCTGAGCCACCTCTCATCAGCTTACCTAGAGCACTGGAAGTCTCTTCTCTGGGGACCTGCAACGCCTTCTTCACAAGCTCACTCATGAAAACGAAGCTTAGGGCTGTCTCAGACAGAATTCTGTGCTAGACAGTGTAGCCTTTCATGGACAACAGTAAATCAAATGAAAAATATTCCTCAAAATTAGCAGGAACATCAGACCAGCCTGAATTTCTTCAGTTATCTGTGGGAGAATCAGTTTCTATAAATGAACTGAAGCACTGCAGTGTTTTTGATGAAGGAAGTTCAGAACGAAGCCAAATTCTCAAAACAGTCCAAAGCCTTTCAAAGAAACAAAATTCTTTGAGTCCAAACACATGGGCATTTTCAGGCAGACTGCACTGGACAAGACAAGACTGTGTGGGAATGCGGAGAGGGAAAGGCGCTCAGCTTTGCTGGAGCAATGGGCACATGACCACAGGCATTTGTGTAGCACTCAGTATTGACAGATTGTTTATGGTGGGGAGGTACTAATCATTTTTCCCTTTTCATGAAAAAGAAGTGACACAAAAAGAAGTCAGAACTTTTCCTTGTGACCTTTAGTGGCTTAAGCAAGAAACAATCTGCAGGCAACTTTCTTTGCTTTCAAGGTTGCCATCCATAGACTGTGGTATTTCTCCCTTATTATGGCAGCTAGATCTATTTCACATTAATCTGAATGAGCAATAAACATTTGAAAGTCTAAACATTCATTTGAGACTCCTGATTCAAAACCTACAGAAACTTGATTTTTAAATGTGTTCCACGAGCCTGTTTGTGGTGCAGATCATCTATCACTCAGTACCATGGCTATAAAGACAAAACATATTAAAACAAAAACATTTACAACAGATTCCACTCTGCAAAGATAAACAGCGCTAAGTGCTGTCACTTGCTCAGCAGCTCTTCCATAGTGACTTTACCCTCTTGTTGATAGCACTCGGACAGTTGTAGGTGGGGATTTAGGAACCATCCTGATCTTTGGAAGAACAACTCCCCAGGCAATGCCCTAGGGCAGTTCCAGCATCTAACTCTCCTCACCGCAGCGAGTGGCCACCTGGCAACCCTGTGGGTGGCCAGGGCAGGGCTGAGGAAGGCAGGAAAGGCAATGGATGGGTCTTTTTCTATATAATATACCTAATATCAGCTGGACACCTTGGGAGTTGGATCTTGTGGCCTCTAAGGCTAGAGAGGGGCTGGGTACCTCTTCAAGGAGGTAGCTACAGAGCCTGTAACAGCCACAAAAGCTATTAAAAATTGGATGCTTGGCAGTCCTCTTCAGTGCTGTCTGACTGTACCTCACTGAGGGACTGTGTAACTGTGGAGTGTCTTGAAATACAGAAGGGCTAAGCATGATTATTGCCATAAGTAATGAATCCTTCTAGAAGTTCAGAGTGCTGAGCTGATTTCTAAGCCATCTGGTGCAGGTTTCTAGCAGTGTTCTCAGGGAGAAGTGGGGAACTCCCCCGGAGCCCTTGGAAAGCTTGTGAAACTCCAGTCTCAGCACAACTGCTCAGTCAGCCAAACTCTCATCCAGGTGGGGATTAAACACGCAGGCCAAGGAGAGAAATTGTTTTAACAGGAGGAAAGGGAAAGATGGTAATAGAGAAATGGTGAGTTGGTATTAACTGTAACCTCTAAACGACAAGTGGAAAATCCATCCAAACACACCATACACTTCAGAGGTAACAGCTCCAAGTCTGCTTCAATTTAATGCACTTTCTGCCCTTATACTGAAAACTCAGCCATTGCTTCTGTTTTCTCTGTCATCTTTGACACATGCACAGGCACCTACCACGTCGTAGCTCTTTCCTGAGCTCCATATACAGCATCTACATCAGCAAAAGAGAGCTCTGCTTGGCCCTGGCCCCTCCACACACACAGCCCCACACGATGGAATAACCCATTCTGGGCTGTGTCTGCTGTGAAAGGGATGTGGGGGAGAGGAGTGCACAGCTCTTTCTCCAATCACTGCAGCTGCACTGAAAGCAATTTTTAAAGACGCAAAATATGCATTTACTACGTTCATAGGATTCATTAATTTGGACAATGGAAGAATCTCTGTAGGAACATACAGATTATACCCACTAACAATCATTCCAATCATTTACCCTTTGTTAAATTCACATTTCACTCCAAGACCTGTGTGGGACCATTATGAGAAAGAAGCATAAAATGACCTGATAGAATACTTGAGACACAGGTCAAATAATGTAAAGGAAAGAACCTAACAAGCTTCCTGGTCTTCTGCCCCCAAATTCTTAATGGCTGCTTGAAAAGTTACTTTCACTGGGTTCATATCTCCGTGTATTTCCAAGGGAATTTGTACAACTTCATTTTATGTAGCACAAATTTGTCATTGATTGGCCCAAAAATTTACATAGAGAGAGCGCCTTACATACATCTCAACAATTCAGGAATCCAGCAATCAGTCAGTCACGCATTCATCAGCCTCAGCTGGTACAAATTGCCACATTATCTAAAATTCATCTGCCTTCATTATACCCTGCTACAAATGAAACAAGAAATCCAGCAAACAGCAGCTCGGTCCTACAAAGAGAGAGATAATTTACTGCAAAATCAACACAGGAAAAAAAAGCTGAGCAGAGAAGCTGGATTGCATGGACGGGGAGGGAGAGCCATTCATTTCAGCTCTGCTCATTAGCATTACACAGAAGGCAGAGTCGCAGGATTTCAAGACGTCTGTCTCTTCTGGGTCGCGTAACTCAACCAGCAATATAATTCCTGGTTAGACAGAGCTCTTACTTGTTTCTTCTTAAATAAGAGGACATGTACCCAAGGTTTAGAGATGCTATCAGGTAGTTTGTTGGTAAAGCAGTAATTGTACAGACTCCAGGGAAAAATACACAGTCTTCCTTCGGGTTTATCAGTGTGCTTTCATTCCTATGCACCTAGCAGGGAACTGTAGCATAGACTGCAACACTGGACGCTGCACATGATATTACAACAAAAGAAATCTGAAATAAAATCAGCAATCAAAGCTTTCTTACAAGTCTTGGTTTTCAGAGAGTTGATCCCACCCCAAAAGCATGGAGGAATTGTATTTTTTTCCAGGGACTACGTTTTATTTATCTAAATAGTGCTGCTTTGCAATAATACACTGTGCTTGTTAGCTCCAGAGACCTTAGTGAGCCCTTAGAGAGATGGATTTATAATCCAGCCCTCCACCCCAGGAGGATGAAAGAGTTGTGCAGCTGTGGGGTTCATTACCCTTTGGCCATGAGGGACCAGAGACAGAGAGCTATTCTGAGGAGAGTTTTGAGATCGTCTCCATTTTGTCACACAGAAAGCTGCAGAGAAAGAATGAACTTGTCTTCTGCAAACACCTGTGTGGGACCCACTTTTCAGAGGGGAACCTTGCTCCCAGTGCCCCAAACACAGGCCATGAAACAAAACCTGGAGGCACTGGGAATTACCACAAGCCAAGTGGCCAGTATGTACCTATGGGTCGGTTTCACCCCATGAGGTGCCTCCAGCCAGCCCATTTGCTGGGCCACAAGGGACGTGGACGTGTGAAATACAGCTGCATGCAGCTGTACACAGCTCAGTGCTCAGAGCTGCAAACTGCAGCCACTCCGTCCCTGTGCTGGTCACCTCCAGCTGTGCTCCACTGCTGGGGAAACTTTGGGCTCACTTCAATGCACCCCAAACTGATATCTATCCCAAAAAGATGGAGCTGCCCTGCATAGAGCAAAGGAAATCTTGTTCCCCATCACCCTTCTGAAACACACACACAACTAAAATTGTAGTAATTCATTGATACAGTTTACCCTAATTTGTGTCGTAACTGGAACAGCATCACAAAACAATCCTTACTCTGTCAGCCGGGGGGAGCTAAGAAATGCAGATCAGAAGCTACGGCAGTCAGAGGAATTAGGCTGCTCTGGGTTCTCACCCAAGCTCTGGCTCCTTCTGCCTTATTTCCATGGTACCTTGTAGGTTGATCTGTGCTTCACACACATATAAATTGGTGAAAACCATTTTTGCCCACAACGCTGCAAGTTGGGGTTATGGTCACTCATGCCGAGTTTCAAACTACTCAGGACCTGTAAGCTAAACCAGCCACACAGCCTTTCCCAAACCACCAGACAGCACAGGGACAAAATAACATCAAAAGCTCCAATGCCTAAAAACAATGCTTGGGGACTATCCTGAGGGTCCCGGCTGTAAAGTGACACTTGTCCATGGCTCTGGACAGGAACACAGCTGGGAGCCCTCACCAGACAACCCCTCCCAAGACGCATAAAACAAAAAGCCTTTGCATCTTTCAGAATACTGGAAACTGATATCCTGTCCTCCCGGCTCATGTCTTCCTCCACAATTAGAAGGCAGCTCAGTCTTGTTTACCACTTGGAAGCACGAAAGGGTTAAGATGAACCTTGCACAAACTTTGCTGTGAGCTCAGCTCACAGCCTCCCTCCCTTCCCTGCTGCCGAGACGCAGCAGTGCTGGAGCGCTACCGATCTGCTCCGCTCCAACCGGTGCCGACCACTGCTGCGGGAGAGGACTTGCTGCTTCCAGCCAAGCAGTGAAGCTCGTGAAGATCAGGCTCCTCACCCTCTTCTCCTATCGCCTGTGAAGAAAGGGCATCAGCAGTGATGCCGTTCGGTTAGACTGACAGTTGACATCTCAAGAGTGGGAATAAGAACCATCCCTGTCAGTGAACCATCTGAATTCAAGAGCAGAGGAGAAGAAAGCGCACTTGGCATGTTGCTGAAAATACAATATCCTGACTCTAGCAAATCTTTTCTGCACAAATCCCACTCTCTGGGAGGAGATGTTCCTAGATAAATCACCTGCGAGCTCGTGGTCTGAACCAGCTGCTCTAGTGCCTAGTTCCAACAGCCCTGCCTGCTCTGAAAGGTAACTACGCTTTATTCTGTTCTCTTCCTATGCACTACCACAGCAGAGACACTGACATACTATCTTGCACTTCACCATGAGAACAAAAAATAGCGTTTGCCATTGCAAGAAGAGACATCCCCTCTTTCCTGTCTCTCAGATCCTCCCTGGAGAAAATGCAAGCTGGACGGAATTGATACTTTAATGCTTTGTTTTCAGTTCTTCAATGCTGTTGATTTTTTTCCTCTAAAGATCGCCTAGACAGAATACACCTGGTACTGGCTGTGTTCAAAACCAAACCCTTCTGTGCCTGCCAGTCAGTTCAGTGCAGTTTAAATTAACAGCCTTGGAGAAGCTACACAAGTAACCGTTCTGTTTTGTCCCACTTACCTCTTTATAGTAGTTTTAGTATTGTGTGGAAAAGCAAAAGACAACTTGGAAAAGTTGCTTGCACTTTCAGAGATACCTTGCTGGCAATTGGCACTTAAAAGGAATGAGAGTAAAAGGAAGTGAGTAGGCAAGACAAGACATTTACTGCAGCTGCAAGATCAATTTGTACTGTCTGTCTGCACCGTTTGGAGGAAAAGAATTCTTTTTCTTTGCTCCTCTGTGACCTACAAAGGTGCAGAGTAGGGCCATGCAGGCTTCATTAAAACTCCCCAAACCTGATAGCTGCAGTGAGAGGATGGTAATTTCATGAACTTCTGGCTCATGAATTTCCTGCCTCAGTGACACACTCAGAAGTAACCTTTCTGTGGTTTTGTACGAGGCTTCTACGTTCATTAGTGTTTTTTAATTTAAAATATGTTGGTTCGGGTTTTTTTTAAATAGTTGCTTAAAAGCAAGCACAAACTGATCTAAAAATAGAAGTGTCTGCTTGGAATCAACCTCTACCCACTGAGCATCAGTGAACACTAATGGTGCTTGGCACCTCTCAGAAATGGGAGCATTGTCCAGCCAGAGCAGAATGACTAAGCCTTAATCAACAACTCGGATCCCATGGAGTGTGGGCTCTGCTTACGCGGCTCTGCTCTATTACTTCTACTTACTATCTCTGTCCACGGACTTGAGGTCTTCTCAGGGTACCAGTGAGGTTTTGCCTCCTGCAATCTGAGTCATACAAAGTTGATAGTGCTGACCTGCTTGATACACAGTTTTTTCAGAATCTTTGGGTAGCACTTATTTTCACAGGACCTTGATCTCCACGGTCTTCAAACTCCTATTCCTTAAGGGGGAGTGCACAAAGCTAAACATACTAATATCCAAAAAGATGATGCTCAGTGAGATCATTGGTAGATTGAAAGGTTGAACCCCCAACCTTTGGGGTTGCCTGGAGCTCCTGAATTATTTCTGGCTCATTTCTGGAAAAAAATGTAGTTAATTTCACAGCTTTCAGTAGTCTGAATAGTGAGTGCTCCTGACAATTTTATAGTTGAGACTAAAGAAAAAAAAAGCTGCGCTGACTCCCCATTGCCAATATTTTTTACAATTAATCTGCTCCTTTTATCAATAAATGCCCAGCTGAGCTTTGTTAATTCAACGTCTTGGTTTGCAGGTAATTATTGAGCTTCAGACTAATGTCCTTAGCATTCTGCAGTCCAGTTTTATGAAGTATGTGAAGCCATTAGGCTCTCTGCTCTTTAAGGAGAGAAATTAGCTCTGGCTTTTGCTCTTGGTAAGACAGCAGAGGAGATGGGCAAAGACATTGCTCTGTACTTTAACTCACACAAGTGGCAGATTCTAGACTGATTGCATATTGTGAAAAAAAAGAAGAGGTTTAATATGGCCAGTAACCTTCACACCCTTTATTTCCCACCTGCTGTGTAATGTAAGAATATTCTTCATGGGAGAAGAATTTCCATTTATAGGTTCAAAGTGTGAAAATCAGAGTTATTGCCCTATAATTGAAAGTAGAAGTGCCTGGCTGCAACACAACCTTCATTTTCATGTCGGATGCTTCCAAACCTGCTGCCAGAATAACTGGCTCCAAAGGGCTTGGGTCAGCCCCTGGAAAAATACTCTGAGCAGCCCTTTCCTACCACATTTGCCCACACCCTCCTGCACGAAGCACAGCACCCACTGCTCACACAGGACCGCAGGTGTCAAATCCCCAGGCATTTTGTTTCAATCAGCAATTTGGCCCAGCTTAGCCAGCCTATTACTAAGCATGATCTGGCCCAATATTCCCTGGACTGGATCAATGTTATCTCAAATGCTTTGATACTGAAAAAGGTATTGCAGGAGCTGAGAGGTAAAGAGGTGACAATCCCCAGTGTCCCTTCTCCAGCATCTCAGCACATCAGATGTTTGCCCATCACATGAGCCAAAGCGGGTCTGTCTTGCCTGTAATGAAAGCCCGAATATCAGCTCCTTGATGACTCAGGCCTCCATATTTCAACCACCTCTCTCTGAAGAACAGCAAGATGATGTTCCCATCAGTGCATGGGGAGAACATAACCAAACATTGACAATAAACCAGCCACATTTTACAAACCGAAGGCCCATGAAAGTCCACATGTTTTGCAGCAACATATCTTTTAGATGAAATCTTTATCTAAAAGCATCAGAACATTAATGACTTTGAACTAATGTTTCATTTTAATCTGACTACCATAGTATATTAACATCTTAATATTACTGTATGTACATCTCATGTAGGTATGTATGTTGTGAATGTTATAAATGACCACATTGCTTTGTTTCAGTGCTATCATTTTTACTTCTTCTAAAACCAAAATTCTGGTCTTATCAAAGCAGAACATGGTGCTTTTGGATGCAGCATTTACAGCAAATTTTTGGCATTTATGCTTTCTGTTTCCAACTGGAAGAATTTAAAATGCTAAAATATTAAGATTTCCTCCATTTCTAGCAAGTTCTCCTCCAAGGAGGTGAGTGAAGTGTCATATACTGCAAAGCTGCCCCAGTGGGACAGGGATGGCTCTGGACACCTGCCAGGTGCACCCGGCCTCAGAAGCAGCGGTTCCTGACATACAATGAATGGATATCTTGCCTTCCTCTGTGACATCCAGTTCTATAGACCATGGGGCCTTCTCTTACCCATAAGTAATGAGTGTTACTAGAGGAGACCTTAACAATGGTCTTTATATACTCAGTGCTTCTCCTGATCCCAAGGTCACAGGAAGGTGACAAGGGTTTTCTTATCTATTTGTTATAAAGATAACACACATAGCCTGGGCTATTTTGGTACCTAGTTTCACTTTTCTCTCTCATTTTTCTCCTTTTAGGAAGCCAACTTTTGACCGTTCCTAATGAGGAACTCAAAACTCCATATTCCTTAAGCAAGTACCAATAGCTCTGGATTAGGAGAGAAGCAAAGCAGAAAACAACCTCCCCAGCTCATACAAGGATAAACCATCTACTGTGGGAGAAGCTGGCAGAAAGCTGACTCTAGAAAGACCAAAACCGTGCAAACCTTTGCAGCTCCGTTAGAGAGAAGGACCAAAGCTTTTCACCTACCAAAGGAGGTGACCTACCAAAAGAAGGACCAGTGCATTTCCAGGACAAAATAAAAGCTGGATGGAGGTGTAAAACAGAGGTCTAATGCTTGTTGTCATTGTAATAGCAACTTGCAAAATGATTTGTAAAGGCCTGTCTCATGCAGTCTGCTTAACTGTATGAACCAGCAGTCTTGAGACCAAGAGCATGGGGCATTTCTTGCCAGAGCCATTGTGCCATGTGTCCTAAGCTTCCTCTCTTTGTAAGCTTGGGGAGGGAAGACAGGAAATCTGAAGATAAATAAGGAAAATGGACCAAAGCTGACAGAGAGCAATGACTGAGATTTATTTCCAATTCCGTGGAAACCTGACTGGTCGCGGTCACTTTCCAACTCTGGCTACAGAAGTAGACACAACAGCAGATAAATATTCCGGGCTCTATGTGTACGTGGGATTGTTCCTAACACTTCTGGCTATCCTTCTCATATTGCTCTTCTCCGTGCTCTTGCGCCTGAAGCACGCTGTTTCCCCTATCACCACATCTCCAGAGAGCACTGAGAACATCCAGCAGTTCACGGATGTGGAAATGCACAGCAGGATTCCTACCACTTAGAGACACGGAAGCAACGGGGGCTCTGCACTTGTGAAACATGTTTTGTTCAGCAAAACGGTGGGGGAAAGAATCTCTGCCTGCCTATTGAGCCCTACAGCTTGTTGCACAACCAGTAACAGCAGCACAGACTACCTGGAGAATGTCACCCAGCTCAGACTGACTGGCTGGGAGCCACCGGCTGTGGACACTACAGGCAACACGTGTGCAACAGCCTCAATAAAATTTACTTACAGAAATCTACTGCTGTCAGGAAAGACTGATATCCCCCTAAAAGCCCTTGCAGAAAATGGTAAAAGCCACAATAACGACAGCCAAAAGCCCAAAGAGACACGTACTAGACTGTGTCCTGGAGTCTGTATTTGCTGACCTCTCTCTGCCCTTAAATTCCTTGTTTGTGAAAAGAGTTAAATGAAAAACACTAAGTGGTGTAAGCGCAAAGAGCACACAGGGCATGTACAGAAATTACTGGTGGTGTGGAAATTCTCAGGTATTTCTCCCCTTCAAGAAGGAATGCATTGAACTTCTTTTTTTCCACTTGAATGGTGGATTTACACAATGGAGTTTCAGAAGCATACCTGCTGGAAATATTGTTTTCTGCCATTAAAAATCATAGAGGGAATAGTTGCATTCAGGATATCAGAAAGAGGCAGAACATTTGAAAGAGGAAAAAAATAAAGATAACATTTAACAAAGGTTTAAAATAAAAACAAAGCACCAGCAGGAAATGAGCAGCAGGAGAGAAAAAATGTTAAGACACTCTACCTTTCTTTGCTCTCCATTACATGAACTGAGCTGAATACCAACATGTCCATGCATTTCACCCTTCCCAGTATCACTCAGTAATTAAAATGCAGTGTAAAGTTTGTGAGTCAAATGGACATTGTTCTCCTAACAGACTCAAACTCATAATAACATTTCCTCCCAGGTCCGTGTTGGGTTTTCTTTCTCAGAAGACAGACGGGCTCTGCCAAAGCTTTTTTTGTTCCGCTCCAAGGAAAGCTGAAGAAATGCCATGGCCTGGCACTGCAATAACGAACACTGTCAACAGCTTTGGACATAGACTAGCAAGCAACATGCAGATGGAAAGTAAACTCACTTAGCACTATAAGATAGGACTGGATTCAAATATCCTGGCAGATCATTTGGAACAGCAAGGAAAAAATGTTTACTTAAATTTATGAAACAACAATCTCACGCCATCCTCTTACCTATGAATGATATAGAGATAGACTTTGCTTCTGTGGATGGGAAAGATGGAATAAAATATGGCATAGCACTTCTGGGAGAGCCACTGCCTCTTACAGAAAAGCCTCAAGCAAAATTGTTCGAGCTACATCTCTAAAGGGCATGAATTTTACCCAACTTATCTTTAAGACAGCTTAGCATTACAATCCCTTGGTGCTTTCCACCTTTATATAATTTGCCAATTCTCCCCTTTCCAGGGGCTTGCAAAGTGTAAATTCCCCATACAAAAACAGTGCTAAAATTAGAGATGACACTGACTCTGTGGACTTGTGATAGTAACAAGAAACTGTTTCTCAAATGATTTGTGTCCAACAGGTTCTTTATTTACCCTTAAAGGTGTACATATGGGTGAGCTGTTTGGGCTTAGGAATATGGCTTTTACAGCTGATATTGTGTGTGGGGGAAACAGAACAAAAAGTAACACCCATACCAGGATACAGCTAATCCATGGGCAGAACTAATGTTTTTCTCCCTGAAGTATTCAGTATGAAACTATTTAAAGATTGCTTCCTTATATTGAATAGCACCTTTATACTCCATTAACCTCCACCCCAGCAGGTTTAATCTCTGAAATAGCGGGGTGACTGTGTAAGGGTATAAAGCAAATGAGGGGCTCAGCCACATCTCCCCATGGCACCCTTGGCGGCTGACCTGGACAAGAAGGCAGGATGTCCTCAAGCTTTCTGTCCTGGGGACAACACACAGATACCACCAGGCAGGGTGGTGGCTTCACAGCCCATCTGAAGACTGTCTCCACAAGCAGTGCAGCCCTCAGTACTGCACAAGAGCCCAAATTCGGTGTGACAATTCAGACATTAATCCAACGAAGACAGATGGCTACTGAGTTAGTCACTGATATTTAAATTTCACAAAAATCTACGCAGATCAAGTTGGCTTGGTATGTGTTGTTCATCCAACCATCATGAGGCAGACTAGCCCAGGCTCAACGTCTGGCTTGCCCTCTACAGCCTCTCAATTTTCTTGATTCAAAAGCTACAATTTACATAGACCATAAATGTTCTAACATACTAAATCAGCAACTAAACCACATTAGCCTTCCAGCACAACTCTCCGTGGAAAAGCCTTGTTTCCAAGAAGCTGCAGCACCGATTCAAATATTGACACAAAATACCAGATCTACTAATGGAAAAAGACAGTATCAGAATCTAAGATGGGACCCAAATTCTGATTGCTCTGATCTCAGCTGAAAAGCCTCCCAGAGCTGGTGTCAAGTCTGTTTCTTTCCTTCATACTAAAGAACATTCAGAAAAGTCTCACAACCCTTTAAAACTTATTCAGTAAGTGAACTGTAAATAGAAGAGCAATCACTTTATATATATCATTACATTACATCACATTGTATCTTTGGGCAGACTGTATATTTCTATATAATACTGCTAAGGAAGGCAGCCCTGTCTTCTAACACTAAAATGACAAGTGTTCCTTTCTAAAGCTTCATTTCACACAAAGTATCTATCCCACTTGATACATCTACAGTCCCAGAGGCACTTAGAGTACCTCACTGGTCTGTACGCCAGCAAACGTTAAAGCTTTTCCCATGGAGAAACAGAAGAATGCCTTTTCCCTTTTTTAATTCTCATTTGTAATGTGCAAGACCTGATGTCCCTGAGAAAAGAGGCTCTTGAGATGTGTTGACCTGTGTTTACCGAGTGGGCTTTAGTGGACTTCAGCATCCTTTGGCTATAAGGACTGGCAACTGGAACTTTTGCATGGATTTGCTGAATCTTGGAGAACTGCAGGTGTCACATCCATACCCTTCCCTCCAACAGCCTGTTTCCTTCCCACTCATCCATCTGCTACAGAAAATTAGGGGGGGTTACAAAAATAAAGAGACATACCACTATAAATGGTGAGTCATTGACTGCTCTGTGCTATTCCCAGGTCTGGACGTGGGAGACCAGCTCATAGGCAGAAATACGCTCAAGCGGTGCCACTCATTTCAAAGTAATTGTTGGCCTCAGGGGGCATCTGTGTAAGAAGCCCCCCTACCAGTCTGTGTAAATATTACCCGAGTCAGGACAGTTTGCTCTCATCTCTACTCCTATCTTAGGCATTGGAAACACACAGGACTAGTTAGTAAATTCATCACCTCCTCCATTCCATACCTGCGGGGGAAGACAGCAGCAAAACAAGCGTTGTTCTGAAGGAGCAGCAAAATGACTGCACATTGCTGTTCCCTGTGGGTGGGACGGTGAGGTCCGAGCAAGCAGAAAACCACGCTCGCTCCCAAATCTCCCAGGGTATTTAGTCTAGGAGGTGTCAGGACCTGAGTATGGTGTAACTCGCCAAAGCACATATATTCTACAGGATTTATGCTTGGGTAATCTTGTCCACATGATTTCCATCCACATCCATGAATTTTCTGCATTAACAAACCCTTAAGTATTGAGCAGAAAGGGTTGATAAAATATGTTCATTCTCTGTGTCAGAATATGTAAACATAAACGTATATCTTCATATCCTCTCAGGGCTGCAGAGAAGAACATCATTTTGCAAAGAGCATAACTCAGCAGAAGATCAGCCTTGGGCTCCCCATAGGACCTTTTTCAATTTTACTTGAAAAAGAAATAAAAAGTGTGTTTGAAACCAAAAATTATGTGAAGTCGCACATCCATTGAACTGTCAGCATTAATGAAAACTTACTTGCATGCTTTGTCTTCACTAGGAAAAGAAACATGTCCTCACCCTGCAGTTACTAATGTAGTAACTACTTATGAGGCAACATCCTAGTGCAGATCAGCCCTGCAAAAAACGTGCAGTCTTACAGTGACATGCATGACTTAAAATTCAGATGCAGATATATCAGAAAAGGGGAAAAAAACCAAATGGTATTTTCTTGGTACATGAGCTGTCAACTTAGTCATTGCCATTTTGATAGAAAAATAAACCTAGAGATGGTGAAGTCGGCTTGATAGATGCAATGGGCTTAAAAAAGACTACACAAAATGTTAAGTAAATAGCATCCAAATACATAATTCTATAAACACTGAAGTCACAAGAGAAGATTTAAGACTACATCCTTTTGATTGGGGAGGATGATATTTTCAGTTATTGTTCCTGCCAGATTTCACATTTGTTCACAAAAAGGAACCGCGTGTTATACATTTCATCTACCAAAAGCCTGACCTGATAAAGCCCTCTGAGATCTTCACCATCCTCAGGCTTTTACAGAAAGTTTCAAAGTTCCAGCATGAATAAAAGCCGTCTTCAATTCCTGATGTTCATTGTGTGGGCACAGATAGCAAAACAAAGCCTGAAAAATCACCACGATAAGTTGGTTCCTAGCACGCTTGCTCTCTAGAATGCATTATATAAAAATTTCTTTCTCAGCCCTTTCATAATAGAGAACAGTATCATCTAGGGCAGTTGATGTTGTGTGTGAAAAATAATCCTAAACTGAATTCGAATTATTGATGGACTGGATTTTTCAGAGGTATTCTAGGATTTCTTCAGCTGAAGGCAAAAAGAAGTTGTCCAGCTACAGGCAATGCTAAGTTGCAAAAGTAGATCTGGATATAAGAGAGAAGGTCTGTCCAGTTCATATGTAATTAATAAATAACCCACTCTCTAAACTCCCACTTGAATTTCATGTCTAAGTAAATTTGTCAACTGGGAAACAAACATTGAATAATTCAGAAGACCTCCTCCCTTCCTTCTCCTTTAGATTTATTAACCCATTTTCACCATATAATTTGATCAAGCTAATAGCCACAGACTTCCTAAACTGACTCTCTCTGCATGAATTCTGTCTTCATGGTCATAGTTGTACAGTCCCATTTAATAGCAACTGATTAAGATAAAACAGGCACCTGCAAGTCAAATGAAACCTCAGCAACATTCTTTGATACTTGAAATCTGTTCTTCTCTGCAAGCAAGAAATTTAGCTTATTCAATCTGCAGTGCTGTCCTGAAGCTACATGCCCTTCAAGTCCCAAAACACTTGCACCTCAATAGCTACTGGCTGAAGTTTATTCATGTAGTTTTATGAACAAACCCATACCTACCAGCAGTAGTGAAGGATCAAGTAGCACCTCCCTGGGATGCTTCTGTGTACCCCACACATGTGAGCAAACATTAAGCAGACAAGCACTTCCTTAAAATGCAGGAGAAATTCAGAAGCAAACAAGTTAAACTGTGTAGGCAATCAGGTGCTGAACTGGGATGCTCTTCACAGGACAAAAATTTTCTACAGAGACAAAAACTCAGATCAGATGGGAATGGATGGTGTGACTGCAGAGGCCAGTTACTTCTTATTTCTTACTTTAGAGCAATGTGACCTCTCTCATAGCAACAGATAGAAACCAGTAATAGCCAAACCAAATGAAAGATTCAATACTGCACTGCCAGCCAAAGACTCTGGAATGCAAAAGACTGTGAGACTATTTTTTTGTAAGTATAACCTGCTCTGAACAAGTCTCTTTCAACAAGAAGTTCCTTGCATTGAAGTCAGGTACAGCAAATGCACCTGGGCTGTACCGAGTTTGTCTCTGTGCATGTTCCATGTGCTTCTCATTCCATTCACCTTCGTATTCACTGTGTCAACCACTTAAGAAAGAACGCAGCAAACAGATAGCAAAAAATGTATCTAAATAAAATCTTTTTTCCATTCTTAAATTTACATTCCCTTTGAATGGAATTCAAAGGTAAAACAAGGAGAAGCCAGCCAGCTCTCCCTGGAGTGTTATCACGTAGTTTGACTTCAGTGTGAGTTGCTAGATTTTGTCTGTTTTCTGGAGATTTTGTCTTCGTGGATGTATAAATTCTCTCAATTGTTTCCTTCGAGGAAAGACAAACAAGGCAAACAAACACCTCCATGGGCAGGAAGCAGAGAGCACTGCTGTGTGTCTCTCAGGTGATTAGATCCAGCTATAGCAGGTTTTCACTTCCCCAGGTATCATCTGTCAGCAGGAATCATCATTTGGTTTTGTTGGATTTTTTTTAGTAGACCAGTCTGTAAATAAATGCAACACGCAGTCCTCCTCTTGGGAAGGCTGTTTATTCTTTCTTGTGAGTCTGAAAGATCTTTCATTCAGTGTTATAAAGTATGAGAGACCATTCCATTGAATGAAAATACGAGTTTGGACTCAATTTCACTAGCCAGCTGGGGAAGGCATGTTTTAGGCAATTTCAGTGTTAAACACTGCCTCTTTTTAATGCTGCAGGTTTGAAACTCATAATAAAACATCAGGCAAAAAAAACTAATGCCTAGTGATACATGTGTGTGTGATTATCTCATCCCCAAGTGACTGTCGCCTATTTGTCATTCTCATCTACAACCATCCTCTGTTGTGCTGAAGAGACCTCGCAGCTGTTCTCTCTGCTGACTTTTCGCCATTCAGCAATCTTTGGAAACTCTCAGTAGAGATTTGCAGTTTAATGAACTATCTCAGGTTTGCAGAAATCCAATCCAATCGAGGCTGGAATTTGGTTTGAAGAATAGGACTGGGAGTGAGGAAATCAGAGGTTTTTCTCTTTGCAATCAAAGGCAACCATATCATCAGAAAACATGCCTGGTGACAGGACTATAATACACAAAGCTACTGCATGCCTGCGTAGTCCGGGTACCCATGCTGGTTTGGAGTGCCTCGGAACTTCTTAGGAGTATTGTAGACTCTCAGTTGACAGTTAACGCATAGATAAGTCAATATATTTAGCACAAGCCTAGATGAAAGATGAGAAGAGTTTATGAAAACAATTTCACATTCCCTCCCTGCCTCCCAGGGCAGTCAATTTTTTTCTCTTTGGGGTTTGTTTTTTTTGTTGGTTTTGGGTTTGGTTGGCTGGGTTGGTTTATTTTCGTGTTCTTCTCTGTGGTAGGTGGCTGGCACAGGCACTCTCTGTCTATCTTCATCTATTGAGAAATGTATTATAATTAGAGTTCTTTAAGATTTTAGCATTTCTAGAGGGAATTAGTTCTTTACAGAAGAAGGGTTTTCTCCATTGTGGGATTCATACCATAATTAGATAAAATGATGGGCTAAGTCCCAGTGGAAAAAATACACAGTAATTGGTGTTCATTATTGTTACATAAACCCGTGGAGATTACGCTGGTTCCTCCTATTGCAGCCTCTTCTGAAGCACAGTGTTCAATTTAAAACTGATGGATCATTATTATTTAGTACCCACAAGTATCCTCAAGACTTCATCCATCTTAAAAGTCCAACGTGAACCTTCTTCCTCTCACAAAAATAAAATGCCCCAAAGAAAATTTCAGATCAGTGGCATTTGCACTGCCTTGGCCTCAGAAGCAACAGATTCCAGCCAGCGCTGCTTTGCCCCAGTTCCCTTGTTGAGGTATCCTTGATTCCACATTAGAAAAGAAACACTTGGCATGGCACAAATTGTATGTCTAAGTAAGAAAGATGCACAAAAGAATTCCTTCCAGCCTACACAGTGCATAGGCCAAGAAAATTGCTGATGACAACCACAGAACAGAGGAACCAGCCACCAAAGACAGACCTTATCGAGTACAAGAAATATGTGGCCAGATTTCATGGAAAATAAATACAAATATTTAAATGAGTTTATTGCATCTAACAAATCATTAATGAGGATGGATGTTATTACAAATTAACCAAATATTTGTAATTAGTTTTCAGATGAGAAATACCAGTCTCACAAGTTTTTGCTATTACCTTGCTGATTTCAGAAATCCAGGATGCTCAAAATTAAGCCAAGCAGTTAAATTCTCCTCAAGCACAAATGTATTTTTATGGAGGAACAAAACATTACACTGTGCATATGCAATTCTTCTAGCTAATTAGCACCTTGGGGTAGGTTGTTCATAAACAGAAAACAGGAAGGGCCTTGCAATATATCCCAGCAGTCCCTTGTGTAATATCAGTTGCAGAATCAACAAAGATTTCACTCGAATCCTCACCAAATCACTGCCCCACAAAATAAAGAATAAAATCCTGGGTTCAGAGAAACCAAAAGGAATGATATGCCTATCATAACCAAAATCAAAGGCCCTGGAGGGAAATGGGGCACTGGCTGCTGCAGAAGACATGAATAATTTCTTCATTACATTCAGAAAAATTAATTTATTTTACTAGTTATGCCAGAAGTATCATTGTACCAACTGTGGGTGCTGCCAGGCAATTATATCCCTTTGATAAGGGACAGAAAAGGAACGTTATTTGCTTCATGGCAAAGGTTTTGGGTCAAGTTCAACATTGTCTGATAGCAACCAGATGCTGTTCTAGACAGTGGTTGCCCAGCAGCCCGCAAGTGTCCTCAGCCCACTTTCTGCTGGCCAACTGGAAGCTGATGGCCCTGAAAGCTCAGAGCCATTACCACAAGGATTAGAAATGGGCCATGCTGGGAAGCACAAAGAATTTTCTTAGCCTTCAGTAGCTCCACCTCTGCAGCAAGGTGAAGGGAAGCTGATCTGTCTGTACATATGTCAAGTATACCTTACCTGACTTTTGGATTGATTGAAGACCTCAGTGTACCCTCAGCTGTCAGCCCAATCTGTCACACACTCAAAAACCAGACAAACCAAACCCAAGGCACTTCATTTGGCCTGATTTAAGCATGCCTCCCCATTTTAATGTGGCACAGTGACAAGGACAGTGCTTTGTAATGTGCCGCTAACAGGAAACATTGGTACACAAAGTCTTATGTAAATGAACAGTCACAGTGAGTACGTGAACATCTCTTAGTTTCACCAGGGAAAGGCAGTGGAAGTACAGGTGGCCGTGCAGAAGGATGCTACAAGGAGAAGCAAACAGGACTAGCATGAGTTCAGCAAAGTTTTCTCTAGGGACAATCTAATGTAAAACAGTCTTGTTTTGACATTCGTGCGTGCAGCAGTAATGACTCTCCCAAATGGAACACCGAGCTCTGTTTTAGATCTAAGCCAGTTAAATTACACCTGGGATGAATACAGTCCAGTATTTCTGAGCGAGTTCTAGCGAGATTACTTATTTTAAACAGATGAATGTTATCCTTGAATTATACTGCAAGAAATCCTCAGAGAAGATTCAACACTATACGTTGATACCTAAATAAGAGTATATATTTCTAAAATGCACAGGCACATACACTCAAAATAGTCTTCCAGTTGTAAACATGACTATATATCTCTCTAATGTGTCTCTCTGCATGCATCCTTAAGACATTAAAAAAAATAAAGCCAAAATTTTTTATCTTCACATCTTTGTGAAATTCACCACATAATATTAACCTGGTTTGCCTCTGCATAATAGATTCCTGGCATTTCCAGTGGCAAAAAGAAGGTCATAAACAGGAAATGTGTGCAAACAAAAATGTTTCTGGTATTGATTCTTCTCAGTGCAATTCATTGCTATATAAACATGGAAACAAAATCTATTGTGGCCCAGACAGGGACCTCCAAGTTGAACTCAGTGGTTTTGGCAAGTACCTAGTGGCTACTTTGAACTCTAATGGCTAACGGAACCTAGACTGCCTGTAAACAAAAAGCTGACTGTCATCTTGTAATACTAACACAAAGGAGAGATAAATGAATTACGAGTCTGTCACTGCTATTAGCACCCCTACTGCTGTTGCAAAGGCTTGGGAATGATACACAGGTACAGTTCCTTTGAACAAGACTTGCTGGAAACAGGTAGGCTTGGCACACAAAACTTCATTCAATCTTGAGGCCTTGTGCAGATCTGTGTTGGCTATCTCTGTCAATTGGCTGGGAAGTGAACCTCTTATGCTTTCACACTATCACTCTGGTTTTGAGAGCCAGCTTGAGAAGAAAACACAGGCATTGGAAATGTAGAGATGCTAATACTATGCTGAAAAGACTGAGAAAAAGAAGCCTGTATGGTCAATGCCTTTTGATCCCCTGGATGCAGCAGATACGGGCAGCCCTCTACTGCTCTGAACAAAACTGAGCATGTTCGCCCAACACCCATACTCTTCTGTTGGCTTTTCAGGCAGAATTAAAGTAGCTTTTCATTAATTGTAGGCTTTATTCAGCTAGACTACACACTTCCAAAACCCATTTACTTAATCAGTGGACTGACTTAGGTGTCCCTGAAGACTTCTGAAAAGCAACTCAAAATACACAAACTACTGCTGCCGAGAGCCAGCTATTGGAAAACAATAGGCAAATGGGCAGAGGTGAAACTTAGACTGGGTTCATAGGTCACCTTGGTATCTATTTTTAAGCTGCATGTCAAAGACAGATATTTATACATACATGTATAGTTGGGACTGGCTGGGAAAAGGGAGGAACTCTGGAGCTCCTTCCTAAAGATCTGTTCACATCACACATTAATATTCTGGTTGGAAAAGACCCTCAGGATCATTGACTTGAACATAATATTCTAATTTCCTTCAAAAATGCACATCAAAAAGAGTAACCAAAACAAGAAGTCTATCTCAGTGCTTGTAAAAGTGCACAGACAGCACCTCAGGATTTGATTACACATACACCAGCACAAGCTGCCTTCGGAGAACAAAGCTCAGTTGATTTCAGGGAGTCTGATGTGCCTGGATGAAAATGAATTTTTAATAGATTTGGTTGTCAGAGGGATCATGCAGGAATACGAAATGGCAGGGCGTTCACACAGCGGATTGCTGTGGAGGTGTTTGCTGGTGGCTAGCAGGCAGGAACAGTGGCATGTGTTTTCCAAAAGCAACAAGGAGCAGTGCCAGGCTGTCACAGGCCGAGGTTCCCTGGGGAGCTGAAGGGACAAGTTGCCAAGAGACATCATCATATCGAGTTTTCACAGCCAGGATAACGTTCCTTGCAACAGAGCTCAGACTCCCTCCTGCGTCTGCATACCAGCCTGTTTTGCAATCATTCTTCAAATTATTTCCCTTACAATCTCTCAAATATTCCCAACATTTACTGGAAAATAAAATTTGCTATGAAGCCCATTTACTGCTTCTTTAATGCAAGCATTTTAGCATGGACAGAAACCTAGCAGAGGCATCAAGCATCAGTAAAGATCTAGTTCAAGCACTGATACAAATCAGTTGAGCCACACGCCTCGGAACAAGGATTGAAACACAGTATGTGCTACATCCGAGCACAGAGCTGACCTCTGGCTTCATGGGCAGAGCAAAGACCAGCAGCACTTCACTTTCATAACTTTGTAAGCTCTGAGCTTCCAGAAGGCATGTCTCAAAGAACTGTGACATTGTTTAAATACAAAGCAAAACCGGAGTAATAAAAAGATACATAGTTATAGATACATAATAAATATTATTTATGTGTTAGTCTTCAGGGACTTAAGGGTCAACGAGTTGTTTTCTCTGTCTCCCCTTCAGAAGCAGAAGGCCTTAAAAAACACAATTATATAATCCTAGAACCCAGGGCTTGAAGGCACACCATCAAATATTGCAAAATTCAGAAAAATCCCTGAAAGTTGTCAGACCATGGGCACCCATTCTAGCTAAACCACAGCCTCCCCCTTCCACTTCAAATGTGAAATAATTAGTCAGCGGACACAGCTCTTCCATGCTGCTTCAACGCCTGTCTTGTGCTAGTCAGCCCTGAGGAAGAGGAGATCTAACACCCCCTGGTCTCCAGTCTGAGCCTTTGTCTGTCTGTAGCCTGACAATCCTCACTGCTCAACAACAAGCCCATGGAGACAATTCAAAGGATGTAGAAATGTTGTGATGAAATAGTTCAAAGTACACCATTTAAATTTGCCTGACTAACGTTCCTCTGTTATTTTTCCAGACCAAGCATCTCTGGATCACAGTCATACAAAGGAATCATTCCCCAGAATATTCTCCATCTACTTTTCACAGTTCCCTGTGGTAACAGAAATATCGCCCCTCATAGGTACAGCACTACATCTAAATAAGAGAGGAAAAGGAAGTGAACATTTTTTCACTTCAAATTTATATAAAACCAATTAGACATAGACGTAAGACTACCTTTACTCATTTTGCACATTCATAAGCATCTTTCCTGTAGGTCCCTTTGAGTACTGGCAGACTGCTATAAGGTCACCCTGGAGACTTCTCTGGGCTGAACAACCCCAATTCTCTCAGCCTGTGCTCAACAGGAGAGGGGCTCCAGCCCTCAGATCATAGCATGCAGAATTCAAACTACATTTGTCTCTTCTTCTGTCTCCCATCTTTACCAATCCCTGTGGTACCAGTGGAAAGATATCCACATGGCAAAACCACCCAAACCCACCGACTGATAGAAACGTATGCAATCTTCTCGTACCTTCAGCCATTTGAAGGTAGTTTTGATCCCATGTATTTGCTCTGCAATGGTATGGTTAGAAGCAAAGTGTGTCCCCCTGGTGAGGCCCGGTGTTCAAGATGTCCCAGCCCATCACTTGAGGGCTGCCATGACATTGCTTCAGGTGACAGTTCTCTCAAACACCAATCTCTCCTCTGAAGCACGACTGGCTGCTCATTTGCTACTATCCTTTTGGGATGCTGGTCCCACAGTAAGTGCTGTGGGGCTTGGGTCAGACTGAGCAATCCCATCCTGGCTCAGGTCAGTTGCTACGGCTGTGAACTCGGCGCCTGGCCCCAGTCAGTGATCTGTGCCTCAAGTGCTAAAATAACATGTGGAAGGCAAAACTTTATGAATCCCTTTTCCACTTCTTTTTTTTCTCCCTGAAAGTCCGAAAAATTGAGACACTTGTGGCTTCTACAATGAGGTCGTTGAACGCTGCCGGCGAGTGGGCTCGTTACACAGAGCGGGCGGCGACCCTGCGGCTCCGGCCCCTCACGGGGAGTCCCGCAGCCCTGCGGCGGGTCCCGCTGCCCCGCGGCACCGAGAACACTCATCCCAGCACTGGGTACCGCACCTGCCGCATCCCTTCGCCCGCCTGGGCGGAGGCATCGAGCCCAAACGTGGCGGTGGAGGGCGGAGCGTGTTCCCGGGCCGCCCGCCAACCCGCCCCTCAGCCCGGCGGCCATTTTAGGGAGCGCTGCGGCGATCGCGCGGCGCCCTCTGGCGGCTGCCCGGCCATGAGCGGGCGGTCGCCCGTCATGAAGTCCGTTTTTGTCACCGTGGGCACCACCAGCTTTGATGACCTGATCGCAACTGTCTCCTCGCCGGCAGCCCTGCAGGTGAGGCGGCGGAGAGCTCCGCGGGCAGCCCCCCCGCGTCCCAGCGGCCTGTGTGCGGCGCCTCACCCGGGCGCCTGCGCACTGGGAGCTTTCCCGCCCTCTCCACCCTCCCGCCGGGGGTGTCTGAGGGGCGGGAGACGGGGGTACCGCGGGCGGTTTGGGGGTTGCCGAGGGGGCCTGTGATAATGGACTGAAGTGGCGGCGCTGGAGAAGGGACAGTCTGTGGCGCCAGGCCGCGGCTGGGGGGAGCAGTGGTAACGGGGAACAGGGCCAGGCGCCCCGATGTCTGACCCAGGGACACGCACACCCCGCTCCTCCCTCCCAGGTGCTGCGGAGCCGCGGCTACGGGCAGCTGGTGCTGCAGGTCGGGCGGGGCGCGCTGGAGCCGGCGCCAAGCGGTAGCGCGGCGGTGGCCGTGGAATCCTTCCGCTTCAAGAACTCGCTGGCCCGGGACCTGCGGAGGGCGGACCTGGTCATCAGCCACGCAGGTACAGCCCCGGCTGTTTGCCGAGCCCGTTCTGGGGCAGGAGGGGAGGTCGGCTGGGGGAAGTGTCTGCGGCTCGGGGGTGGGCTGGCAGGGAATGCCGAGTTGAATGTTCACCCTCCCGTTCGTGAAGTGCAAGTAAGATGATGCTCCATCTGTCAGGGCAAAAACTCATGGTGCTTTCTGTTTCTCCCGTAGGTGCAGGTAGTTGTCTGGAGACGCTAGAAGAAGGAAAACCACTAATAGTAGTAATAAACGAAAAGCTGATGGACAATCATCAGCTTGAACTGGCAAAACAGCTCCACAGAGACGGGCATGTCCTGTGCTGTAATTGCAGGTACGGAGCTGCTGTGGCTGTCCTGACTGCACAAGCAGTGTTCAGCACCATCACTCGGTGTTACTACAATATTGAAAATGTAACAAGGAAATACACGTTGTTTTCCATAATAACCATTTGTTTGCAAGGCAGATTTTCCATAATGGATGGAAACCAAACTTACCAAGCTTTTTGACCATGACCGCTTTTTAATAGTTTTGTTTTTTGAGGACACATGTATTCAGATTGAAAGAAGAGCAATTTAAACCAAATAGAAGTGGTCAAATTTGGAATAGGTAGCATCCAAAAGGCACCTAACTGCTTCTTGCTTTCTCTGCTCTTTCTCACTAGTTGTTGGATTCTTTTTGGAATCTAGAAATGATACAACCCAGGCCTTCAGTTTGTAACCATGAGCCATAAGGAATAAACTTTTCCTTGTAGACTTAGGACTCCTTCATTTTGCTATGTGGATTTGCCTTGTAAAGGACTCTAACCGTTGACTATATAGATGTACCAACATAATAAAACTGGCTGGAGTATTTAGAACAAAACATAAGAATGGCCTTATTGATATGGACCAGGAGACCATGCAGCTCAGTATCCTATTTGCAGTGGCCATATGCAGATGCCCAGCCAAAAGTAGAAACAGAGTAGGAACATACAGTGCTTCCTTGCTTACTTTCCCTCCAGTGCTCTTAAGTACTTTGATTTAGGGAAATTCTTAAATCAGATGCTGTCTGGTTAGTAACTTTCAATACCTCTTGTCTTCCAAGTATTTACTCAGGCTGCCCTTTTAACCAAGCTTCCTGAATCCACCACATCTTCTGACAAGTTTTACAAGTTTTACAGATCTACTGCCTGTCACGTCAGAGGAAAAAACAACCAACAAATAAACCACCAACCAACCAAACCTCCCCCTGCCCCAGTAAAAATAACCAACAACAAAACCACTAGCTCCCTTTGGCTGTGTTTATCCTGGCTCCTGTTAGTTTCGTTTACTCTCTTGGTTTGACTATATCTTACAGTTTTCTCTTTGCGTATGATTATTTGTGATAGATAGCACTCTATAAATAAGATGACCCCTAAATTGAAGGCAGAGGAAATGCAACTGCCACTGTTTAGTCTGCATCTTGTTTCTTTACCCTGCAAAAAGTATTTCATATGTTTCAGAGGAGCCTTCCAAGAAGACTAGGCCTGTCCCTTATATTGGGCAAGTTCCTTAAACTTATTATCTCTCTGCTTCTGACAGCTTTGGAGACAGGAAGGAATTTTGATTTCTTTTTGTTGAACAGCACCTACTATTTGAGCATTATTTGCATTCTAGTAATAGCAAGCTAACAGATTGATTTAGCTTTTCGTCTGGCTGTGTGTTAAATGGAAAACTATGGCATGTGTTCAAATAGGATGAAATTTCCTGGTGTGGTTTATGGTGAAGATCCTCAGATCTTGTTCAGTCTCCCAGCATTGCAACCACAGAGAAGATAAATTTAAGAGCTGAGGTTGTCAGCTCTGTGGTGCAGGTCAGAGTGTGTTCTCAGCAATGCTGCTTATGAGCCAGTGATGGTTGGGGCCCGCCGGTTGGTGGGGTCTCTTCCTTTCAGTACATGTCCTTGTTTTTGTTTCTGTGCTACAGAATTATGTATTTATCAATAGAAAGCAAAATGTGTGAAGAAAAATTTTCCCAAGGAGATAGGTATATATATATATTTTTTTTTTAATTTTTGGTTTTGGTTTGTTTTTACAGCACTCTTGTGGAGACACTGCAGTCGATGGACTTGTCAACTTTGAAACCTTTTCCTCCTGGACAGCCAGAAAAGTTTGCTTTGTTCTTGGATAAAGTTGTTGGGTTTCAATGAACAATATAGAGTAATAAAAATGTCAGAATAAAACCTTTCTCCTCTCCTAATGAGGCCTTCCATACTTAAAGAGTCCACCAACTGGGGCAAACCCTCAAAGAAAATGTCTGTTATTAAGAGACATTATGAAATGGTTTCCCGTTTAGTGCCAGTTCAGAGATATCTAACTTAAAAGAGTATAGTGCCATTAAGGAGCAGGGGGAGTATGAACTGTCTAGTTTCTTGGACAGACAGGTATTTACATCACAAAATCTGCACTGAGTTGGTAATTCCAGAGAGGAGGACAAGCTAGGTTATTTCTTCATGGCCGTGGCATGTATGCCGTGGTCTCTTGACCATATTTGCCTGGTACTAGTGGAAAGAAGTTGTCCTTGTTGATGTTCCCGTGATGTTCTGTTGGAGCGATAAAGGAGTCAGCATTCCGATTCAATGTGAATCACGCAAAGCCATTTATTACAGAAACAAGCCTCCTTATATACACAACTATTCTCTAATCACGTGTCCATGCTCCAAGCATGGATTCATTAAATGAGGATCATGGGCAGTCCACACACTGGAGCCCCACCTATGGTAGGTCCAGCGACTCACGCCATGCTGAGGCCCTGTTAATGAAGAAATGCCCCTCTTTCTCACAGCAGATTCTGTTCTCATCTTCTTGAAGTGGCCTTGAGATTCGTTTGGGCCTGACTAATTCAACAACATACCTCCATCTAACGAAACCCCTTCACAATGTTCTGCAAATGAGCAGATGCCTTCAGCTCTCATTTCATTTGTTTACAGAAGCAGTGAAAAGAGAATTTAAAAAGTGAGAGATTCAAGCCTCTTTAAAGGGAAAGGGCATGTGGTGAATCTGGGTGCAAGAGCTGCAAACCTGCTGCCAAACTGTCCACCAGCTGGCTCAGCTGGTTTGGGGTCATTAACTCCCAAACGTGGCCTATAGGAGAAGAATGGGATTGACAATGAGTCCATTTACATGGTGTTATCCCATCATTACCTCATCTGGACTTCTGTAAAGTGCAGTGTATTTGACGCTGATTGGAGCTCCTCATTTAAAATATCGAAATTGGCAACTGTGTTGATGCTACTGTCAATTTTTAAGATAAATATTTTGAAAAACAAAGGGGGGGGGTTAAACTTTGAGATCTTAATGCAGGCTGTGTGGTCTGTAATGCTCTAGAGTTGTGTCAGTGCATAGCTGGTGCTGACTGCCTTCTTGCAAGTACATTATGTCGGGTGGGGTTTTTTTGTTGTTGCTTAAAACAAGAAAAAGAAGCTCCTGAATCGGTGCATCTGATGTCAGTGCAGTTTTTAATAGCAAGTTAAATGTACATAGAGGCATTCTAATCAAGCAGAAGGGCTATATATGGAATAAATAATGCTGCACAGTACAAGAGTCATTTTTGCTGATTCCCAAAGTTTTGCCCAAAAACTTTATTAGGAGCAGCTAAGATTTTCCATTCCCTAACAATTTCTGTAGATCTGTTGTTATTCCAAATTTACCGTGAGCTGCTTCTCTGCGTGTCTGAGAGCACACAGGAACATCACAGCAAATTTTTAACATAACCATTTGACTTTTTTCCACTAGTTACTTGCAGCCACAGGCACATCAAGCAATGCAGCTGGAAGGAGTTAACTCGGCAAGGACTCCCCGCTCGTCCCGAGGCAGGTCCTGGAGGAGACGAGCTCTGTTGAGGCTCCTTTGGCGGGTGGGGGGACAGAGGAAACGACCCCACGGTGCCCGGGCGTTAAGCGGGAGAGCAGGGCAGGTATTGGGGGCTCTTCTGGGGAGGGCACTTTCGGGCAGTTCGCAGGGAAAGGGAAGCGGGCGCAGCTGTGCCGGGGGCCAGCGAAGCCTGCGGGGGTCGGCGGGCTGGGGCCCGGCGGGCCGGGGCCGCGCTGCACAGGTGGGCGCGTTCCCTCTTAAGCAGCAGCCGCGCGCCCTCGTGCCACGCGCAGCGCAGCGCTCCGCGCGGGGCCCCTCAGCGCCGCTTCTGCCGTTGCCGCTCCGGCCCTCGGCGCCCGGGGAGGATGCAGAAGGGCTGGAAGAAGTACTTCGGGCAGAAGTCTTTCAGCGAGGTGGCCATGGATGAGTACCTGGCCAGCCTGGGGCTGTACCGCAAGATGACGGCCAAGGACGCCTCCTGCCTCTTCCGAGCCGTCTCAGAGCAGGTGGGCGGCAGTGGTGATGGTGTCGGGGGGAGCCGGGGCCTTGAGGGCCCGGCCGGGGCTGGCGGGGCAGGTGGTGTCCGCTGCAGGCCCACAGATGGGGGCGCTCTGGGAGACCCCCTCGGGGTGCCCGGGGTGAGGTGTGGTGGGCAGGAGTGTGTGTGGGGACGGGTGCGATCAGCCCCGCTCTCTCCTGGGTCACTGGGGCTTCCCTCAGCCTCTCCCCCAAGTGCTGGTGCCGTGCTGCAGTGTCTCCCTGTCTTATGGGATGTTTTGTGGTGGTGTTAATAAAATAAACCTAACGTGAAGCATACATTAAACTGCAGTTTTCCCCTTCATTCTTTAATAACTACTATTTTTTCAGCTGTTTTCATCACAAATTCATCACACAGAGGTTAGAAAAGCTTGTGTCTCGTTCATGAGGGAGCACCAGCCTAAGTTTGAATCCGTAAGTAATGCATGTGTTAGGCCGATTTGCACATGTGGCTGGGAAGTAATGCGGGAGGGGGTGAGTGGTTTAGCCATAAAATACCCCCATAAACATGTGCACTGACAACAATGCTTTGCTAGGCTTGAGCCATGGAAGGGAAGGGGCAAGGTGATTACTTGCTTACCTGAGTTTCAGTCACATAAGTTGTGTTTGATTTTGTATTTCTGAAATCAAGCAAGTTACTATTACCCACATAACCAGGAGGGTGCCAGCTATTTATGTAGTATATTCTCTATGGAGCAACCATCGCAGAATTTAGGAGGTAGGAAATACGTGAGATTTTGGAGTAAGAACAAAAGGTCATGGAAGACTTCACAATATGTTTAGTTGTTGCATAAAGTCAAGCTTTTCTTTATTTTCTTTTTGGCTGGTTAGTTGGTTTTGTGTGGGTGTGTGTGTGGCATGGTTTTGTGTGGTGTTGGGATTTATTTATTTATTTTTAATATGTATGTTTTGTTTTCTGCCTGTGACGATTGCGAAGAGCTTAATCTAATCTAGGAGGGAGATGAGTCGCTGAGTATTGCTCAGACTCACACTCTCAGTTTTTTTTAGGATGTCTTGGTATTTCTGTTTTGGTACCCCAAATCATTCCCATGGTGTAAGGCAGGAAATAGCTAGAGTCATACCCTCAGTCAGACCACAGCCCTTCAGAACCCCAAAATGACAGGAATTGGTAGACTAGTCCCAAATTTGGTGTATTCCCCCCCCGCCCTGCTTCAACAGCTAGTAACATATGGCATAGTGTTTAGGTTTAACTTTGCTTTCCAACTGGCTAAGTTTTTCTATTTGTTTTCTTCTTTGTTTTGTTGAAAGTATGTGGAGGGATCATTTGAGAAATACCTTGAACGACTAGGAGATCCAAAGGTAAGTCTGATCTAATACTTGTCAAGAGATCAAAATTTGAGGAGACTAGAACAGGAGAGTAATTAGATGATGGTTTAAAATGTGTTAGTTTGAGGTATCTGATTTGGGTCTCATTTGCATAGGTAATACTGCAGATTTATACTGAATATTCACAGGTATAAGCAGTATTGGTTTTAGTGGGGAGTTTGTTTTGGTGCAAAGGAGCAATCTATGCAGACTCAACAGTATAGCTGAGGCCCCTTGTGAGCCTTATTCATAATTGTAATTATTCTCTAAGAAGGAAAGAGCAAAACATGTGGAATGTACCTCACATAAAATGTTTATCAGGCTTTGTGATCCCTTGCCTTTTTCCTTTACCCCCAGGCTTGAATGCTCAAGTTCAAACTTTTTATTTTGTTAGACTTTAACCAACAACTATGGTGAAAGCAGCAGTCTCTGAAACAAACGTAGTGTTTTTAATAATAAAAATGTGACTTGAGTGATATGTTTAAGAGTTGCTGCCAGAACTAGCTCTATCTTACTCTGCTTGGTAATTGTGGCCATCCCATGTTGCAGACTTGAATATCTCAACTCTCAATGCACTGATTGCTTGTTTTAACAAATGGATGAGTTTGGTTACGTGATGTAATACTACAGAGAGCTAGAATAAAGTTCTTGGTGTTGAAGACAGCTCTGCTATTTTATGTAATCTCATAATCTTGTGTAGGAAAGCGCTGGCCAACTGGAAATGAGTGCTCTATCAGTCATGTACAAGTAAGTGGCTCTTTCTTAAGTTACACTTTGTTTTGAATTTGATGGTGTTTGGGTTCTGGCCTCAGAACCTTTGATTTGCTTGTTGCAGAGATGCTGATGTGTGAAACATTGTAAGAAATGCTACCCTAAGTTAAACTAATATATAAATGGGTGCCATCACAGCCCATGTTCTTACAGTGTGGATCAAGGGGAGGATCAGTTTCCAGTGATGTTTGTTTGTTTTCTTTTTGCTACTGTTAAACTCTGAAGTCAAGTGTTTCTTTCTAGTAGCTGAAGGATGGAAAATGGGAAAAAACAAAGAACTGTGTGTAGTGGAAACACTGTTTGGTAGTTATAAGCATACCTAAAACTCAGGTAGTTGTCCTTAAAAGCTCCGTTAGTGAGGAATACTTGCCCTACTTGGTGCTTAAACCCTGATATTTATTTCAAAGGTAACATAAGCCTGTGAAGATGCTGCTGTCTTGCTAAAAATGCTGCCATTCCATAACAATTCCAGTGTTAAAAGGAAGAACCCTCCCTTTGCAGGCTCCTTCTCTTCCAGTACTAAAGGAACAAACTGAAAACTGAAGTTTTGCAGGAGTAACTTGTTCCCTGTACTGAGACTCTAATCCTTTTGCCAGGTGACTAAGACTTGTCTCAGTGTCTGAGCACCTTGCCAAAAGAATAAGTACTTGACCTAATCTGTGACTAAATATAATGGTCTTTCACAGATAACTTTTGTTCCCCTAAGATGCGTAGTGTTTGCTCATTTAGCTGTTGCTGTATGGTGTAATTTGTTTATCAGGAAAAGTATTCTGTTTGACTCTTGTATAAACAAACAGTGGATTCTCAAAACAGCTCCATGCAAACGTCTTCATAACATGGTTCTAGTAAGAGTGTGCTCTGTCACATCTTGTTTTTCCTTTGCTTACCTAGGCGAGACTTTGTACTGTACCGGTACCCTGGAAAGCCACCCATTTATGCTACAGACAATGGCTTTGAAGACAAGGTGAGGAGAAGTGAGGCAGTTTGCTACCCCTGAATCCTAGTTACCTCCAGTTCTGCTTAGCTGTAAAAACTTGTCACTGGAATTGAGCTCTTGTAACTCCAGTATTTTGCGTACCTGAACAAAACCCCGAAGCTGACTTAGGCTCATCGAAGGAGCACAGTATTTGCACAACAGTTAATTCAATTATAATAGCTTTACTTCCCATCTGAGGGATGGAAAGAAGTTTAATTTTTGCAGGAAGAGGCACCATCACAACTCCAGGATATTTTTACATGTTTCTGAAATGTTTTGGGGTAAAAACACTTCCCAGTAGCAGTTTGACTGATCTGACAGGGTAGAATGAAATATCTGGGTTGAGTTGAAGAGCAGAACAAGATACCGTTATCATACTGGCGAAGAGAAGGTGTTCTCCCCACCCCCAGTACCTCTCTTCCTGAACTCGGATTAGATGTACAGCCTTTCTTCCTGAAAAGGTGAAGTTGATGGAAATTAATCTAACAAACTGATTAATTTCAGTGACGTACAAATTGAACCAAATTAAGAATGGGAGCTAATGGCACGGCTTATCTACACAAGAATTACTGCTGGGCACAAAAGGAACAAAAAGGAGAAATACTGTATCAGACCTCTCTTGCTTTTTCTGCAGTTGTGTAGATGTGCCCACACAGTTATGTGGCTGGCTCAAGCATGAGGCCAGTGAAGTTGCTGCAGTATGGATTTCAGCATGGGCTACTATATTTGCCAAAGTGGCTAGTGTGCTATGAAATCCGTGCTGCTGCAGCTGTTCTTCTCTGTTGGTTAGTATTACTCTCTTCGTTGACATGTGCTTCTTTATTTTTCAGTGTAGTTTCCTGTGTAGCTTAATCTAATTCCAAAATGATCTAACTTTTAAAATCAAGCAGAGTGGTCTCAATCCATATTTGTCCTCAAAGGCTTTACTGCCACAGCTCTCATTAAGTGTTGACAGCTGCCTGTCATTAGGCTGCATGTACAGGCAGCAACTCTTTCTGGTGTTGCTCATTCTCACTATGAGATGAGAGCTTGGGTTGGCAGAAAACATGGTGCACACTGAATTAAAAGCCCTGGCAGTTGGCTGTGGTCACATGCTAACGTGGGGTTCGATGGTGTAGCATTGCATATGTTGCAGAAAGCATGTACCTTCAAAAGGCAGCAGAATATTGCTTATTAAAAGCAGGGCTTTGTTGAGGACTAGAGGAGTAGATGCTCTTTGAGATCCTCAGGTAGGAAAGGGTAAAATATGCCTTTGGTACTGGACACTGTATCTCAGGGGTACTGCATTTAATGGCTTGTATTTTTACCTCTTGAAAAATTGGTAGTTTCAGAGGTATGCTGGAAACAAATTCTTATTTCATGTTTAATACAGTACAATGTGCAAATTGATAGTTTGTATGATAGACAAACTTATTTGGAGGCTTTACGTAGAATTCAGTTTTAAGCTGATTCTACAGTTTTTTGTATTTATATTGAGAATATTTATTGTTTTCATGGTAAGCTGGTGTCACCTGTAGAATGAAAGAATAATGTTGTCTTGAACTAGGATATCAAATAGAAAACATTAGGTTTGACACAATTACAGCCTTAAAGCCAACCTTATTTTTATTTTCCCAGATTTTATTGTGCTGTTCCGGCAATGGCCATTATGACTCGGTGTATACAAAACAATTCCAGGAAAATGCTGCTATTTGCCAGGGTAAACTTGAAATCATTTTTCTATGGAAGAGAATTATGTGTTTTCAGAAGATTATAGGCAGTGTTTGTTTTGGTTTTCAGGGATGGGGAGGAGAGAGGTGGAAGCTCATTTATTGTATATTAATATATACATATACTCATTATTCTGTCTGTTAAGTGGGTTATTGTTCCAAATGACTTCCAGAGGTCACTTCTTCCCACCCAAATTATTTTATGATCCTCTACTTATTTTGATTTAATATAATTAGAGCCTTGTAACACAGATAATATCTGCAAATATGTTTACCTTGAAAATTGCAGCTGTTCTTATGGATCTGATATTATCTTAATTTGTTTTGAGTTCTGTGTTGATTTGTCCAGCTGTATTATATGAGATCCTGTACAAAGATGTGTTTGGCATGGATGAGGAAGAATTAAGGTCTGCAGTTGAGGTGTTTCGAAGTGGATCCAAGAAGAACAGAAACACTGGCTGTGTAGGAAGTGAGGATGCAAACTTTGATTGTCTTCATGAAAAAGTGTCCAGAAATCCATCAGAAAAGAGGTAATATTTTGGGAATGGGGATGCGGTAAAAGGAAAGCAAAAGGAAAAAGTTGGAAAAATTGCTTTTTGCTAGGTTTTTAAGTTTCTTTGAATGTTCATGGGATAGTAACTCTTCTTTTTTTCCTGCCTCATAACACAAACGTGAAGTGTATTATGGAAGAGAGCGTGCTTTCCTTGGAGCTGGGAAGTGTCACGTAATTGAACATCCTCTGCTGCTGGCTGTTATAGTTACGTGTTGCCCTGTAAAATGACAGTTTTTTTAAAATAAAATTGTTCCTTATGTCATCAGAGTTGTTTTTTATTTGAGAAGCTGTCATTACTCTTCTAAACCTCTATAGCTCTGCAGAGGCAATAGCGTATTGAAAAAGTGAGCTCTGCTTTATTTTTTTGTTTGTCCTTCTAAATGGAATTGCACCCCGAATAGACTATTAAATGATGACATCATTCAAGTCTGTTGAATCACTGGGGATGAGGGGAACAGGCAGAATGTACCTATAGAAACCGTTGCATCCTGTGTTGTTCAAGTCACTAGAAAGGCCTGACTGAATGCTTGCAGATGGCATTGGTTTGATAGGACTTAAAACAGTGTCTCGTTATACTTGACAGTGCAAGAGTTTAACCAGTCAGTGGGATCATCTTCAGCCTTTCCTAATGCCAGCAGTAGCCCTCAGTAGCGGTGGGTGTTGGAACAAGTAAAGGTCATGTTCTTGAAACTTGGAAAAGGGTTGTCCTGTACTGCTTCCCAGCGGTGGTTAGTGTTTAAAGCGAAATCTACCACTTGATGGCACCATGGTGCTTTTTCAGATTGTGTGAACAGTTGGTTGTTTTTAATCCTGCCTAGAAATTATGCATGGTATCTTTGGTAATCTTATTTTCAATTACTTAGAGTGGACGACTGGGAAGGCAATGATACTGACAATCCACAGGAAGATCAGTTCAAACAAACCATTGAAGAAGAAAAGGTTTGTCAGTTAGGGAAGAATTCCTTATGGTGGGTTGTTTTTGTTGTATGATGTTACCCTTGTTAGGGCTAAACCCTATTTTCAATTTATTTAAAAAAAAAAGACTTTTTGGAAAGTGGATGGCTTATTTCTTGCATCTGCTTTTCTTTTGGTTTTGCCCTTGAGCTTGTATTAAATTTGATAAGGCTTTTGCCTTTGAGTTTAGCTTCTTCTTCTCTAGCTAATATTTTTTTTTTCCCCCGAAGATGGAGCTTAGCAAATATTTCCAAGTTTGCTGCTTGTTTTTCCCTGAAATGGTTTTAATCAGTTTGCTTTTGGTTTGAACACAGTATAAATCACTTTGGAGCTGGTTTAGAAACTCTATAGAAACCTGTTTTCAGATACAGCAACTGAAATTCCCCACAACTTTTGAAGCTATGGCTTTGTTGTTCTGGTCAGCTTCTTTTGATTCCTTTTGAGTAAAGGTGATGTTAAATATTGCCCTTGAATGTGTTTCTGACCTTTCCGAAGTCTGTCTGTTCAGCTTCTGAACGCCTAAGTGTGTTTGTATGTTCATGAGCACTAGTTTTTAGGCAAGTATAGTGGAAGTGAAAATTTTGGAAAACAGTGCATACATCTTAGAAGGGTCCGCAGGTGCTGGCAGGATAGAGACTGTGCTGAACGTCTTAAATGTGCTTGTTAATGCTCCATTTCAACTCTTTTTAGCTTCCAGAAAATCCATCAAAGATGCCAGTTCCTTATAAAGTCCTAAAGGCACTGGACCCTGAAATCTATCGAAATGTGGAATTTGATGTTTGGCTGGACAGCAGAAAAGGTATTTTTAAAAACGAGAAAACAAACAGCTTTTTCTGTACTAGACTCAGTTTTATATTTATGAATCTGAGGCCTATGTCACCTGTTTCTTTACCGCTGAAATGGGAAGGATACTGGTTAACCCAGCAGATACTTGTACTACATCTTCTTGCTAGTAGCTTGTTTCTTGGCCATATTTAAATAAGTACGAAATATACTGCTTCTGACATTGTATAAGGGCGATAAGGTTGCTAAAAATCTGACTGCTGCTGCTTGTTTGTTATAGTACAGGAAATAAGAGAACTTTAAGCAGAGTTTGGAATGCTGTGTTACCATTCTGTTGTATTGGAAATCATTCAAATTTGAGTTTTTTGTTGCATCATGTGTGTATGGATGACTGCTTTTTTAAAGCATGATTTTGTCTTCTGAGTTGTACAGTAATGAAGATCTCAAATTTAGCATTGAGATCTGTCAGATGAGATGAGTTTTCTCTTGCTTCCCAGCTTTCCTGGGCTTGAACTCTCTGGAGAGATTTCATGTTCTTCATGACTTGGGATAGGTTGCTGCTTTGTGGTGTATGCTCTTGCTGATCTGTAAAGCAAGAAGTTACTGAGAAAGTAGTTTTGAAGTAGTGACTTATCTGAGATGCTTTGCATGCTGAAGAACTCCAGCATTTTACAATTACATAAGCAATAATGAGGGTCATTAAAATTTTTGAAACAGAGTATAGTAACTAATTATCTGTGTAGAGTACTGATGTGCAGATAATCCCAGCAAAGTGGAGAAAAACCTACAGAAATCGAGCAGCAAGGAGACTTTAGGCAATGTTAGTTTTACCTGTATAACATGCAACATCCTCAATAGCAGCATTAATATTAAATTTAGGATTAACTTTCTACCATCACAAAAGACATTGTAGTATTGAAGTAGTAGTGCTACTTACTGCATTACCTGGATATTGTTGATCTCCTGTGTCTTAGTGTGGTATTGGTTTATTGTAAGAACATCTACAGTTACTTCACCATTAATGTGGGGAGTGTTCAGGTATGCATAGGATATATTTAACTCAATTGGCCGATAATTTGTAGTTGGATGTTGTCATGAAGTACTTGTAGGATACATGAAGAAAGAACAGCAGTTTAAAGGCTTTTTCTTTTTTATTTGTTTATTAATTTATTTTTAGAGCTTCAGAAAGCGGACTACATGGTGTTTGCTGGGAGACAGTACTATTTAGGAGACAAGTGTCAGGTTAGTACTCAAATGAGACTCAGTTATGATAAACTATTAAAACTGCTTTAAATGGAGTATGGCAAGCTGTAAAATCATGTGAAGTCATAGAATTTTCCGAGGCTTCTCATTATCTTCCTTGTAGCTATTAATCTGACTTTTAAATTTCATTTCTTTTGAAAAATGTATGCTTAAATGTAGGGTAGTGTGAAGGAAAAGCTGCTTGGAAATTAATTACGAACCAGTGCTATACATTCCATGAATGTGGAAGTTCTAGACTGAGACCTCAAAATGCACAGGGTGTGGATTTGAGGTCATTTTCTGTTAGATTTTCACTGGGGGTCAGCTAGAACTCTAGACAGCCTTCTGCTTCTCAACAGTAAGGCAGCAAATATTTCCATAAAATAGAAAGAGAAGAGCTAAAAAGGGAGCAGTAGCATGACGTGGCCAGGGAATGCTGAAAGGAAGGTCAGCTTTCTTTGTATCCCAATGTTGTTGATAGTGAGGGTGCTCTTTTTTTATCACTGAGGTAGTGCTCAGTGGCTTGTTTCTAGTTGAGTAGAGCTTTCCAATTTCCTATTTTATCTTATATTCTTCTCAAGTTCTTAAATAGTGGTCTTCCTTGGAACTTACCTGCTTGGCACAGTGTATGAAAGTAAGTTAGAAAGCAAGTATCTTCTTACGTCTCGGTCGCGCACGAGACTGCCTTTTTTGCTTTTTCCTCCTTCCTCCCTGGAGTTAGTACAGTGCTCTTTATTTTGCCTGCTATTTTGAAGAAGTATTTGAGACTCTTGGGCCAGCCCTGTAACGTAGGATCAGCTGGGAGCAGCCTTTGCTGATAGTGGTTTGTAGCCAGTATTTTGAATCCCGTGATACAGTTTGGCTTTTTTAGAGCTTCTCTTGTTCTCTCTGCAGGTACGTCTGGAGCCTGGAGGTAAGTATTATAATGCTCATATCCAGGAAGTCGGACAGGATGGCAGCACGTTGACTGTATTCGTTGAGGAGCTGGCAGAAAAGTAAGCAGTCTGATGATGACTTTGTGTTTGAACTCTTTCTGGTTGAGTTTATGTATTCAGAGATGTTTAGAGTAGGATTGTTAAGGTACTTTGAAAAGACAATGTAGGCTTTTAAATATAATAAAGCGAGGCTTTGCTTCCTTGTTGGCTATCATTCTTCAAATAGAATGTTGCAGGAAATTCTTTTTCTTGGGGTTTTTAATGACCAAAATCATTATTGTAATGCTTTCTGTGGAATCTTGCTGCTCTTTCTTCTCCGGAATGTGAAGGTGATCTTTGCAGTTGGGCTTAATTCAGGGATAGCAAACTACCCTCTGCAGTTTCTCTGGAGTTTTTATGTTGTACTTAATTAAATAATTGACACTTCTGTTGAGTCTAATCATTTTCTTCACTTCTGCTGTTCAAGGCATTCACCCTTTTCCAAACCAAGTATTCAGCTTGATGACATATTGCAAAAATCCTGTGTTGTGAAATACTTTCAGGTGTACCTCTGGAGGTGTACAAGTGCAGGGCAGGAAGACTTGACCCAGGCAGTCAATAGTGTTGAGGCTAAATCCTAGCTTTCCTGTTTTAATGAACAATTATCAGTAACATGTACTTGTTGTCAGAGAAACTGATTGGATTTTTGTTGTTTCTGCAAGCTCCCTACACTCTTAACTTTGTGGATTTTTCTATTTTCTTCTTAGTGTTGCCTCAGCTTAATGTTATTGTGCAGTTCTGCGCAGTGTATCCTTGTGGCACTGCTAACATCAGTATTCTGTGTGTAGGCATACAGTTCCTTTGGCAAACTTAAAACCAGTGACACAAGTGGCACCTGTCCTTGCTTGGAATATGGTTCCCAGCCGAAAAGGAGGAACCTATCATAAAATATCAGGTGGATACTTCTCAGGAATAGGTTTGTACAAGGTTTTCACAAGCATTCCTTCCCTGGGGACCCAGGGGGAGTTGAGGAGATGCTTTTGACAGTTTTGACAGTAGCAGTCTTTTGATATGGGAAGTAACTCAATTAAGCCTGTGACATAAAATTTGGTCACTACAGGAGTTTGATGTAAAGTGAGCTTCAGACAGAGGGATGAATTTGCCTTTGCAAAAGAGAAAATCCATTGAAAAATACATAGCAAAGTTGGGATTGCTCAAAATTAGCCAGGAAAAAACTGGTGCTTGAGAAACACATATCAAAACCAAGTCTGTGAACCAAAAAGCTTGTCTGATTTGGCTTTAGCTGCGATGCATGGGTGGATTAGGGCTTCTCCAGCCAATTAATTATGGATTGTATTTGTTTGATTTGGATTTTTTTTTTTGTAATAAATAAATGCAGCCTTCATAAAGACTTTTAACACTGAGAGTAGCGGTTTGATTAGCTGAAGTTGTGAAGGTATTCACATGTGAGTTGCTTGTATTCTGCTCATAACTTAGAATGCCCACTTGAGCTTTCAAAGTAAGGGTATGAAGTTTAAATACACGTTTTCTGGGATAGGCCACTGGCTGTGTCTTTTCCATGTATCCAAATACTGACTCTTCCCAAATGTTAAAGAGAACATAAATCTGGAGTGAGCTGTTTAAGGTGTAAATATCTCTCTTTTCTGTCCTCAACTGAAACTGCAGAAATGGATATGAAAACACGGAAGAGAATGCTTAAGAAAGTTCGTGGAAAGGAAGTCTTTATGACTGTGGCTTATACCAGGGGTCAGCCAGTTCTTCCACCCCGGCTACAGCACAGTGTTCCTTCAGGGCGCTCTCCGGTTCACTGCTCCCAGGGTGGTGGAAACATGGTGCCTTACGAACACTATCATCCTCAGAATCCTCCTCAGAGCCACAGCCGTGGATTTGGGGTGCCAAGGTATGAAGCCTTGAAAATCTGAGGTCACTACTTGTTTTCTGTTCATTCTTGCTGCAGACCAGTTAGGAGAGAGTTTGTGCTGTTGAACAGGTAAACTACAAGTGAGTTCCATCTCAGAGACACTTCCTGGTAATTGCACCTTTTCCCCTTTAAACTTAGGGGATCTGCCCGATTTATAAACAGGCACAACATGGTTGGTCCTCAAATAGCATTGTGCCCCAGTCCAGGAAAGAGATGCTATCAGAGCTATGACAATTTCTCCTGCAGGCCCTGGTAAGTGACTATAAACCTCTTTCCAGAAGTTGCTCTCAAAGAGGTGGGGAGAATGGTGGTACGTGGAGGGTTGAGTTGGCTGTTAATGGCACAGTGTCAAACAATGGGTTTCTGAGTTGCAAGTGAGTAAGGAAGCCAAGGTGAAAGTGCAGACAGTGGTGATTCTTAACCTCCTTTCTTGTTTTTGAAGCTCCTACAGCCGTAGCCGCCGCCAGATGCAGGGCGTGAACAAGGACTGTCAGTATGGGTTTGTAGCAGGGCCTGAAGAGGAGTTGCAAGGACCAGAAGAAACAATAACTTTCTATGAAGTTGAAGGAGAGGGTGATGCTGCGTTTCCTCCTTTACCAGTGAGTTATGAACAAGGGGTAGGTTAAATGCTCTGAAGAGGAGGGCGGAGAGGGAAGCTGTGCAAGTGTGCAGCACTTCTTTACCTAAACATACCTCAGCACTTTATCTTTTCCTTAATTTTTTCTTGGACTGAGTTTTGGCAGTGAATGTGTTCTTGAGAAGGGAAGGCTGAAATGAATCTAGATAAATTAACCTAGATCCTGTAGAAGCTGCTCAGAGCCTCAGTTTTCTCAGTGTTCCCTTTTATTCTCTGTCTCTTCCCTGGCAACACTTGTTTTCTCTTTAGTGTATTTTCACAGAAGTAGGGTTGTGTTTCTCCTTTCTATTGCAGTTTGAAAACAAACCAGAAATCCCTTCCTGGTGTGGTTGTCTGTCTTGCTCTAAAGATTGTGGGAGGAAGCTTTTGACTTGTTTGCAACACTGTAATTTATCTTTTGTGTAACTGTATTCAGAAACTGTATAGCAATAGTCTGGGTTGTTCCTGTGAATTCATAGTTGTGATGGTTTGGGCTTGCGTGTTGTTCCTGAGGCAGTTTCTTCTGCTGCAAAAATGAGATTTTTTTGAATTTTCTCCTAAACCAGGCGTTCTGTGGTGTTGTAGATGAAGTAGCACAGTGTATTCTTAGACTTTACAAATAAAAGAAAAGCATTTATTTTAATCTAAGCTTAGTACAAAGCTGGATATGCTACAAAAATCAATTGATATTTAGGTACCTGAATAGGAAAGCAGATCTTGAAAACAAACCAATAGAACATCTTAGCTTTGAGTTTCTTTTTACTGTGTCAAACAGTGAACTTAACAAATGTTAGACTTGTGTTTAAATGAGAGAGGATACCTGCTCAGGGCTGTTTCAGCAGCAGCTGGTTTTTAATTTCTCCTCATGTTCTAGATCTGTAATCTTTGCTTTGATTTTCCTCCTAGTGTGTCAAGGAATAAGGACAGATAATCCTGCACTTCCTTTTTTGACATGAAATCAATTCAGCTTACTAGCTTTTCCTCTCCATTGTGAGAGTAGATACCTGCAGCTCCTAATTAACAGTTTTTCATGTTTGTTCAGTGACTTTGTTCCTGTCGATGCCAAAGCCTTTTCTGTCTCTTCCTTGTCTTGTTTAATAAAGGAATGTAACGTTTCCTGGGGAAAGATGCGTCTCGCAGGAAACTGCCATCCTACTGGAGGCCTGGTGGGAGAATCTTCTGAGTTACCACTTCTGCTTCAACCTGGGAAAGCTCACAAGCCTCTCTGAGCACTTTATCGGTCTCATAGTCACCATGTCTTCTGAGGAGAATTTTGTCACCTTAGCCATCACAAAAGAGTGAATCAACTTCCTTTGCTTGAATGTCTCAGTCTATATTCCTGCTTTAGAGAACTCTCTGTTTTAATTTGTAGTGCAGCTAAGGACTCAGTTCTGTGCAAAGACAAAGGATATGTGAAGTGTTAAAGGAGTCCTGTGGGAAACCTGGATGGGATGCTGCTCTCTGAAAGAGGTTTTGCCTGTGTGGGTCAAGTTAGTGCAGGCAGTGGTGTCCATGCCAGCAGCCACCCGCCAGTTTTACTAATTGTGACTAAAGAGAACACTTTTCCATGATAATGGGAGCATTTGGATGAACTGATCTGCTGAGGGTGTGGTGGGAGTGCTCCAGGATGAGGAATGCAGCAATGTATGTTGGGTGGTGGCAGTCTTGGCTGTTCTCTGGGGTCTGTTTCCTCCTTTTCAGTTTTATTTGAGCTTGAGATGAAGCTGGGTAGATTCTGTGAGGGAGCAACTTGACTGTTGTGTAGGACAGTGGTAGGTCTTAAAAAAATAAATTACTCTAAGTATGCTAGGCAGAACAAAAGGTAAAGGAAAGAAATGTGTCTGCAGCTGTTTTGTGGCCATCAAGGTACATGGGAATGGACACACAAATGGCAATTGTAGTTAGTTGCAGTTGCAGCAAGTTTGGTCTGCCAGCCTGTTTCTACTGTGTGTGTGTGTAGAGCATGGAAAATCCTTAAACTTTTTCTAAATGCACACTTCTGACTTTGCTTTTTAGAGCCAGGGTAGCCCTGCTCCTGTTGTCCATGGCCCAGCAGGATTTTGGGTAGCAAGGAGAGGCCAAAACTCTGTTCCATCTAACAGGCAGGCCTTGAATTCCTCAGAGGAGAAAGAAGAAACAAGTGAAAACGGTGAGTCCATAAAGGATTAGTCAGTGAAAAGAAAAAAACAGGTTTAGACCTTGAGAGTGCTTTTGTTTGTCAAAGCAGGTTTCTTACATCTCCTAAATACCTGTTTATTTTGAGCTTTGAATGTGCATGTGAGCACTTTATTTTTCGTCCTAGTCTGATAGAAAGGTGTCACTTCTGTTTAAGCTTGCTAGCCATCACCCTTGTGACTGCGTAGGTCCGTAGCAAGCTGAGTTGCTGCTTAACATTGCATGGTAATGGCAACCTTGATACTTGGTGAAATAACAAAATAAGCAGATCTTGAGTGTTTCTCTCCCTTTTGTGCTCTAAACAAGATGATACTGAAAGCAGCTTGTTAGTGGATGCACTGAAATGTAATTGTGCTAACTTTAAGCTTGTTTTTTTTCCCTGTAATCAAAGCTTCCTATTCTCTCCCTTGTAGGGAAATGTCATGAAGAATATATCTATGCACCTCCAGGTAAGTAAAACTTTAGTCTATGCTGATAGAACACTTGGTGAATGTAATGCATTCGTGATGATCTTTTTATAAGTTTCTGAAGGATTAGGTTTAATGTGACTTTTTTCAATTTATTTTGCTGATGCCCTCCAGATCCTGACTGTGAAACTGCAACAGTATTTAGTTCAGCAGAACCTACAGCAAACTTGGTAAGCTTTTGACACTGTCTGTTTGTATTAGGAATCTTTGAAGTGTTTGGCGTTCTTTATAGAAGCTGTCTTTGGATTCAGGCTTAATGTAGTAAGTCAGAGACTTATTTTGGAAGCACAGAATAATGGTTTCATTTATATGTTCACCCCCCTTTTCCTCCCTAAATGGTGAGGTTTTTATCTGAGTCTGCAGGTACAGTCTGGATTGTACTAGATATGTTAATGGTTTTTCACCTTCCCCTTTGCAAAGACAGAATTTGTATTTGCGTGTTCTTTTCTTCTTTTTCTGCTCCAGACAGTACTTAAGTCCTATTCCAGTTAGTAGTATTCCTCTGTTGTGGGACTGGAGAGGTCTCACCTCTGATAGAACTGACTTTGGAATATTTTCTTTTTCATCTGAAACTGAATCTTTAGTCACTTTCTGGTCTACAGTGGGTGTGAAAGTCAGTCCTGTGCATGTCAGAATAAAAGTGCTTTTGCTCAAGTTACAAAGGATCCTCTGTGTGTGTGCATAGTCCATAAGTATTTTGTATTAAGGGGTGTGGTGTGTTTGCCGTGTGACTTTTTTAACTCTTAAATGGACCATACTCTACTTTGGAATCTCTTCAGGAAGAAGGGGCAGTCTCTGAGTCACCTCAAGATGGAGTGGCTTCCTTCAGCTATCCCCAGAAGGTAGTATCTAGTACTTATTGTGGTAGCCCTCTGGAGAGGTGACAACTCTGCTTGATATGGGTCAGTTTATAGGGTCCCTCTACCTACCCCTTACCACATCTTGTAGCATTTAATACAATTTCCTATAAATACAAGCAAACCAGAAGGGTGAAAAGATGCCTTGCAGGTGTCTGCAACTCTAAACTGGTATTTTCAAGCCTTTACAGCTAGGACTTCCAAAATGCATTTTGTGAAGTGAGAATTTTTGAACTAAGTGATATTTCTGTAGCCTTTGTCAAAGCCAGCTGTAGAGGCAGTGTATTGAATGCTCTGACTCTTTTCCAGGTGATGGTGAACTCTGCAGCAATCTCAACCTCAACAGGTGTTTATGCTGCTCCAGCTACAGGCTTCTCTTCAAGTTCTGCTGCCTCCACTCCAGCCAGTGTTGCAACAGCAGTTCCCCCACAAACAGCAGTTCAGCCTGTTGTAGTATCTCCCCTTTCTATAGGGCGGCCAGGTAGAGTGCACATACTACAGCTGTGGACTTCGGGTGTCTTAAATTTTCACTTGCATCTTCCCCTCCTGTTTTGTGTGTTTTTTTTTCCTACCTACCCAAGACAAATGTTAAAAAAACTTAATAAAAAGCGGCATCATTTGCTGTGGCTTAAAGTGACTTAATAGTAGTTATAACTTCACTGCTGCTTTCTTGCTTTCATGTTTAGAAGAGGGACAGTTGTCCCTGAATTTGAATTTGCTTGGGAGTTGGAGGTGTCTGCTTTGGGTTCCCCCCTCAGCACCTTCAGCCATCAATGCCAAGTGTTCTGCTAGAAATTTCTTCTCAGAAGGCGGAAAGTCATGGCAGGTCCCTTCTCCCCATTTCATACCATTAATTTTCCTCGAGATATTTGTGCTGGGACTTTACTATCCCTTTCAACAGAGACACTGGCTGTGATGGTTCAGGATCCACATAAATGTCAAATTTGTTTTGTGTTTAGTTGACTCCTGCGCAAGGAGATCAAATTTGTGGTTTGTCACGTGGTGCACTTTACCACCTGAAATGCGGTGTTTACCTTGCTCTTGGGAAAAGGCTGTTAAGAAAAACATTTTTCCCTTCTGATAAAGAGTACTTTTCATGTCTTCTGTAACTCTTCATTTGGTATCCAAAAAAACCTCCACCTTCAGTTCTGCTCAGTTCTGTGTCTTTTCTCCTTGGTCTGTTTTTTTTTTCCTGTTCTGTATGGAAGTTTAGTCAGCACAGTTCTCTGAGCTGTCTACAAATGGAATACGAAGCTTGCAGAGAGACAATATGGTTAAGGCTTGTGAGACTGGAATTTGTCTTCTGGTTTTAGCATTTCTTCTGGGCTTCTTTTTAAGTGATTACTAAAGAGGACTTTGAATCTTGTATTGAGGGGCACTGAGATGACCAAGTGATGTGTACTTAATTGAATAACTTAGCATCTTGTTCATTTGACCTGCCATTGCAAATTTGACTTTTGTTTCCTCTTAATTGTAGTAGTTTCTTCAGTGCCATTCCCAGTTTACTCAGCTCCTCTTCCTCCAGTCAGCGAGGTGGGAGATGCTGGTGCCATTCTTCCACCTTACTCTTGTGATCCCAGTGGCAGTGATCTGCCTCGAGGTAAAGACGGTATTTTGTGCTTTTACTGCTGCTGCTCTTCAGCACACTTCTGACTTATCTTCTCCATGGAAACTTAATACCTATAGTGAGAAAAATGACTCTTTGCAGCTCGCAGGGAGTGAGGAATAATATTACAAATGCTTATGCTAAGAATGTTTTAGTATCTGGTTCTGAACAGCAAGTTCATATCTGACTGAAATAGGTGATTACTGCAGCTTTAGACAGCATCCTAAAGAAATTAATTCCAAGGGGGAGGCTATGTGGCTTCTGTACTGGTTCCTGGTGGAGTAATCATTTTTCTGATAACAGATTTAAAAAAACAAACCAAAACCAACTGTATTTGTGAAGCCCTGCTGTTGCACAGTTCAGTGGGATATTGTGGTGTTTTTCTGTAAGGCTGCAGGATGTCGTTCTGTAGTATCATAAAGCGTAAGGTCATCTTCCTTGGGTGCTTAACCTTTTCATATGCTGTCATCAATTATAAAGTGTTTAAGGTACTTTTTAGCCATTGAGTGGCAAGAGCGCAAAGACCAATGTAGTACCTAACAGCGGAGCAGCTCAAGAAACAGCTTTCAACTCTATCAGCTGAATTTGGGCTTCATTTTGGAAGTCATAATTATCAGTCAACTTGCTCTTAGAATGTAAGGGTATCAGCATGCCATGTGAGGTTGTGTCAGCCATGCTTGGTAAGCAGTGCAACAGTCATATACATATGATTTTCTTGTTATTAATTTATCCTCTCCATCTGTCATGTTTATGGCTCACAAGGCATGAATAGAGCCTGTAATTTAGAGAGCTTTGTTTAATAACCCAAAGATCTAGCTGTCTGGTGTCCTTACTGCAAGCCAAGTGCCTCTCAGCTACAGGAATAGCAGTACTGCTTGCTGTTGTGCTATGTAACTTCTTTTTCTCTAGGTGGGAAATGCTGTGAGGCCCAAGCATGCCACTGTTGCATCACTGCGCACATTTCAAGAGGCAGACAAAACTATTCTGTGATGCCATGTCTTGTCTTAGTTGATAAGGATTGTTAGTTGTGGTGCAGTTTTGGACAGCTATAGGAAAATGCTCTACCCTGTGTGTCCCTTTGCTCAGTCTTTTGACAATGCATTGGCTCAAACTGCTCTAAGGGTTAAAAATTTAGAAGGGCTGTGAAAGAAAGCTTGGTTATTCAGTGTTCTTGTGCTCTTGATAGCAAGATGGAGTTTGCCCTAATGTGTAGTGCTCAGGCTGGAGCAGAAATGCTCTGGATATAGGCTGGAGTTCAGTTATGGTTCGCTGTGTTGCCACAGCTTCAGCTATTTCTGCCCTTGCTGGCAGGGAGCATGGGGGGAGCTGGGTTTGGCAGCAGTGAGGCCAAGCTTAGAGGGAAGCCATAGCCTCCTCTGAAGAGCAGCAGTGCAAAACTGGCTGGTGCTTTATGATTTTTCTTGTTCAAGTAGTGGATATATCTCTGCACACTGGAGTGCATCAACTTTTAAAATATGACCCTGTACACTGGATGTGTTGGAAGTCTGTGTCTTGTACCTGGCTTGTTGTAATAGCAGTTTATGGATAACAGCAGATGACATGATTTTATCAGACTTCTTACCTTTAGTTCAAATTCCTGAATCTCCCATCTTCTCTGTTGGTGCAGAGAGGAGCATTTAATGCAGGGGTGAGTGAGGAAAAGAACTGGCTGCATGTATATAGGGTCTGTGAAATCTGAGTGTTCCTTTTTGCACTGTCTTGAAAAGCATAGTTTCTCTATAACTGTCTGATTTGATTTCTTCCTTTTTGTGACTATCTCTGTTACAGGTATATGACAGTTGTAGCTTTTATTGCATCAGAATGTAAAACTTTTGGGTTATATGGCAAAAATCTATTACTTCAAGATGGAACGTAAAATATTTTGGTAAGGCAAATTGTTTCCATTCTTGATTCAATGTGTTGCTATCTAAAGTAGCTCTGTTGTCCCTGTGTGAGACTTCCCTCAATCCTAGAGGGCTAATTTCAGATAAGATAGAGCTACCCTTGATGCCTACAGTTCAGGTAGCTATATCTGGTAGGTTGCAGAACAATGTTGGGCTGAAATGCTCTGGATTTTCAGTTGCATTGAGCATGTAACATGCTTGTCTTGTCAGAAGCTGCTCTGGAAAAAGGCAGGTTCCAAACCGCTGTGGCATGGCCCAAAGGGCTGCTGCTTTCACAGGTACTGCTAATGTCCTCTGTGGTAGGTCAGCTCTCTTGCAGGTGCTGTCAGTTCTTGGTTGTGTTGATCTTGAATACTCTGTTTCCCACTTCCGTGCCACACTAGTGTCACTCTAGATGATACTATGCAGACATCAGAGTTAATGGTTTTCAGCTTTAGTTGAATGCCCTTAACTGAGGCTTTTAGCACTTGGGAGAATTGGGTGTTAAGTGTGCTGACAAGAATCTGGAGTGGATGTGGATTAACAGCCTCTTCAGATCTGGCTGTAGTTCTTCAGCTGAGTCACTCCACCTAATACTGGCCATGTTCTTCTTGGCATAGACTAGAAATTTTTTTAAGGATTTTAAAATTGGTAGTCAATAAGGCATTGCACATAGTATTTTTATTGTCACACTGCTGTAGTATAACCTATGTGGCCTTTAAGTTAAGAAATCCAGAAGCTTTGGAGTAGTGCAGTGTAATGTATGTGAGTACACTTGACCTAGAGTTCTGTGCACTTTGCTAAAGATACTTGCAGGCCTGGTATAGATTGGGAGGGTGACTTGTCAACAGATTGAAGTCCTGGACTTGGGAGGAAGACCTGCCATGTGCCTCAATATTTGTTTGTACATCTGCACTCTGTTCCACTTTTCAATATCTCTTGGATTTTTTTTTTTTAATGGAGTTTAGGCCTTATGAAACATGTTTATTAACATGGTGACCTTAGGTGTCCTGCCCATGCTTGCCCCCTTATAATTGAATGAGCTGTTGATGAAAGACTACTCAATATTACTGTGTTGCGGAGACTGCAGTAGTGCTCAGGATTGACCAGAGCATCCAGTCAGCACAATAAAAATTTTATCATGGCTTTTGTCCTAATGCATTTTAAGATGAGATTTTTCTTTTTTAATCAATAGTCAACATGGTCTTCATATTTTCATGTCAGAGCAGTTACCTTTTTTTGACTTAGCTTTTGCTTCATAATGTAGTCATGTTTATTGAAGATTTGACTTCCAGATATCTAAAAGAAGAATCAAAACTGGTCTCCTACTGTACTGGCTTCTGTTTTAACATTCCACAGATGTCAATATTTCCAGTATCAGTTTGTCACTTCAGTCTTCCAGCTCTTCCTTTGTACTTTTATCACTGCTATGAAGCAGCTGTTTCATTCAGTTCTTATACTTGTTTTGCATAGATTTGCATAAACAATTGAAGAACAAAGTCAGGTTTTCTGTTTTGTGTGTGTGGGTTTTTTTTTTAAAGTTCCAAATGTGGATGCAATTTCAGCTAGATATTAAGAAATTGGTGCTTATGTGGGCCTTGGTGTTATTTGTGATGTTTTACTGGCTATGGTCAATGTCACAGCCATATCACCAGCCTTTTCAGGAGGAAGCTTACAGCTGTTAGATGTGAGGAAGGATCTGCGTGCACTTCCTAAAATAGCTGTGCAGATTGTAGCACTGATCAAATATGCTGAACAGTGAAAGACTTGAGAATTGGCAACAGCAACAACAAATCCTTGCATATTTCAATACTGAGGTTTGCGTTTCTGATCATTTCTGATGCTGTGCCTACCTGCGGCAAAAGACAACACAGGGCTGGGAAGGTGTGTGTGTGGTGGGTGGCTGGACAGGGGAGCAATGCAGAGCCAAGACCCTCGTCTGGGGGAAGCAGTGGTGGTAGGAAGATGATGTATGTGGTAACTCTGGAGGTGCTGCTCAGTCGAAGCCCTTAGTGGCTTGTTCCTTTTCAGTTGTCTCCCTGCTTTCCCTTTCAGCTCCCAGCAGTTCTAAAGCAAAGTGTGTGTGTGTGTGCATGCACATACAAACCTACTGCTGTGGAATAGATAACTTGGTCTTCCTGAGTCTTTAAAACAAATCTATATTTAATAAATCAACAGTTTTTCTCATGCACAGTTCCAGAACTGCATCATAAGATTAAAACATGTGCTTTTTTGCTTTCAATGGCCAGTCTCAAAGGTTGAAAACTACTTCACTGGTTTTGGTCAGTTTGAAATGTGTTTCCAAGTTCAAAACCCTGTTGTTCTTTGAGAGTGGTTTCAAAGTTCCTCCACACATCTGGGATTGCTTCTCAGTGTATCATGTATTTCCTTTGAAGCAAATTATTCGACACATGGAAGACAGAACTAGAAGACTAGTTGCAAGAAAAGTAACAGGCTACTTGCAAGAAAGCAGGAAACTGAGTACCCTTGTGAGGAAGGGCAAGGAAGGAAACATTCCTATTCCTTCCCCCTCCCTCCAATTTCTGACTTGATATAACAACTGGGGGCAACTCCCAAAACGAGGTCAGAAGGTCTTAGGATTCTGCACGTGTTGTCCCTGTCGATGTGTATCTGTGGTCATTGCTCAGCAAAGCTCTGAAGATGGAGATAATGGCAGAGCCAGACTTAACCCTGGCCAGAAGCCGTGTGGTCTCCCTGGGGTTGACCTGTTGTCTCTCATGCCAGCCCAGTGCAGGTATTTGCAGTACGTACATACTGTCTATGTGATGTGTGTACATTGGGGATGAATTGTCACTGATGTCTGAGAAGGCTGCTCCTGCCTGTGCCTGCTTCCGAACCATTTCTCTCTTCTGTACTCAGGAAGGGAGGGAGTGCTTTTAGTGGTCAACTTAATTTAGGGGCTCTAAGGCAATTTCTTATTTGATAAAGTGCTTTTTCCTCTAAAATCTCTGTCTTAATAGGAAGCCAGAATTGCTTAAGTCATAGTTGCTTAGACAGTGGAGACTTGTAACAATGCTGACAGTTGTCACTTGAATAATCAAGATGGATAAACCAAAATTAAAGCTAATGTAATCATTGAAGTCAGATAATATGTTGGTCAGACAAAGGCTTTACTATTGCACAAATATATTAACTGGATTACCTTAAAGATAAACTAGTTTTAACAACTATTTATATTCATGATGTATTCTTTACCCTCAAAACATTAAAGAAAAAGTAGTATTGAAATACTTTTATTCATTGAGTAAGAGCAACTTAAAATAAAATGCTCCTAATGTATGTAAGTTTCTTTTGCTTCTTGGTTTTCATTTTTCTGCTCTTTAATGTCATGTCCTTTAATTTCAGATACAAAAGTCTCGTGGTATTACTTTAATCTGGGATTGCAAGTAAGTGCTTGTACAGACAAGTTACTATACTAATTTTAAAAACTGCTGTTTTTCTTGACAAATGTACTGATGTATTTAAGACTTCCAAGTGTGCTAAATGCACATCCTGTGTGCTTGACTATTAGTATGTATAGACTTGCTTGGTGGAGATTAAAGTAGAGCTCAGGAAGTGAAGTTCTAACTCAGGATGTGAAGCACACTAGTATGTATGGTTGGTTGATTTACTTTGGGTTGTGGTGATAGTTTGTGGTGTGTGATTGTTGTTGTTGGGTTTTTGTGAAGGATGGTGGGTAACTACTGTTCTTTCTCTGAATATAAGGAGAGGAACCTAAGCTATTCTTAAGAAAACTTATGTGCTTGGACAAGACATCAAAGACCACTGAGAGAGTTTTGAGGGGTTTGAGTCTTGTAGGACTCGTTAGCTGTGTCTGACTGGCTAGCACCATTTCTCTGTGTTCTGGGAACTCTTGTTCTGCTGAAGAGTTGTCTGTCTCTGAGCCAGCAGTCATGGGCAGGTCAGTACTACTGCTCAGTGAATTAGAAGTAGTCATGTCACCTTATTCATTGAAAGAAACAGGAAAAATCTTTTTGAATACAGGAGTCGATAAGTGGGAATCTTCTTTCTCTGTAAAGATTTCTGACGTGACAGTGATATGAAACAGATGGCTATTCCTGCAGGGATTGCCCTGTCTTTTCTGGTAGGCTGTACTGGGTTTTTCTAGTGTGTGGAGTACTTTAAGGGGTTGGGAAGGACAAAGTGCAATTCTTCCTAAGGGTAGATCTGAAACTACTAGTGATTTGGAGGAGGGATGAAGAATATGTGGCTGTATGTGTGACCTTGTAATTTTTTTTTCCTTTTCTCAAAGTATTATCATCAGAGCTGTTGGCCTCCCATGATGTATGTACAGCCAGTGCTGCCACCCTCACCTGTGGAAGCTTATCCATCATATGCTGAGCCAGCTCCTGTCCTAGATCAGGCAGCACCTCAGCTCTACACTGATGCTGGGCGAATGGAAATCCACCAGGTTCCCTTGGAAACACCTGCAAATGGTGAGTATCTGAGTATAAGAACCTGTAACCAACTAATGAGAAGTGAGGGAACAGGTTTTCAGAGCATGACTGCTCTCGCCTGTGGCTTTGTGGTCTTGTAGGAAGCATGAGGCTGGGAGGGCATAAAGCTTTGGAAGGGGTTATCCTCTGCCATCTGCAATACAACTTAAAGTATGTCAGAGCCGCTGGTTCAGCCACCAATGTGTCAAGAGCTTTCTAAAGCCAGAAAAAGTAAGTAGTAATCCTTTCTAGGCCCGTATTAGGTATACTACCTTTAACTTGGGATAACTTTTTTCTAAAACTGAAGGAACATCTTTGCTCACTGATAACAAATAGTTGTATCAAAACAGAATTTAAAGTAAAGGAGATGGTTGAGTTTGGCAAGCACTGGGCATTGGTACTTCAGTTCCGTAAGACTTTTTAAAAGGGAGATGTGCAGACCTTGGTGTTAGGCTCAACATGCTGAGCTGTTATCTCCCGAGCAGCCCTTATTGCTGTGTCCTACTGTGCATAAAATGTACAGCAAAACTTAGCATTACCTAGCAGCTTTGTAACAAGCTTGTAGATACACTTGGTGATAAATAGGAGGACTGTATTAAATGAGGAAAAAGATGTCCAAAAGGTCAGATACATAGCTCATTAAAATCTATGGAACAGGGCAAATGGTCAGTGTTGGAAAGGAGTGCATCATAACAAAACTTGCTCAGAGGCAAACAGGCTTATTGCTCTGATAATGCTTTAGCCTGTTCAGCTAGGATGGTTCTTTTGCATAGATTAATGTCATACAATCAGAGATCAAATAAGGGAAGAACATGTTAGCTCTCTACCTGAGTCCCTCTTGAAGAAGCTGCCACTCCAATGGAGATTGCTGCTAAGCAGATCTTGGACAGGGTTTAGTGAGAAGATGGGAATTTTGCCCTCTAGTCCAACTTAGAGGGGTCAAAATAATTGTGGGTCCTGTTAGGAGGGACACATATGGGCATAAAACTGTCACGTAAATGGATTTTTCCATTTTGGCCACCAAAGTAATGCTGTGTTTGTGGTGATGAAAGTCTGTATAAAAAGGCCAAAGGTATGGTAAAATATGGTAAGTGTGTGTATTCTGTTTTTTAAGGTAACTTCCAAAATGCAGAGCCTCCACCCCTGTCCTACGGGCCAGTGTATTACCCAGTCATGTCAGACCCCTTCAGCCAGCAATCTCTTCCTGGGTTTGATTCTTTAGTACCTGCCTATCGCTGTGTTAGTACCTGGCATCCAGTAAACCCACCGTATGGAAATTCTCCACAAATTGCTAATGCTGTAAGTTCTGGGCCACTGCACCAAGTCAGCTATATTGCCTCACCTAACCCTGCACCTCATGATGTGCCTCAAGGAATGTAAATCTGGGAGCTGTGAGCTCACTTCTTACCTTTGCTTTCTCTCGTTTCTTATTTGTCAACTATACGTTAATATTGTTTTGTAAATGTTGCACTTAGTGGGCTGGGTCAGTTGATTAAACTGCTTTCAAATGTCATGTTTATCTTTAGGTTATGTTAGTGATAGTTGACTTGACAAGATGATGTTTTGGTCAATTAGGAAAGCATAGGAAAAGAGTATACACAAACTATAGTGCAGGGAACACAAAACCTGAATTTGACTACATAAAGTATGTGTAAAAACATGCTATTGCTAAAGGAATGTTGCATCATGTACCTCTAAGGGGTTGCACTGGAAAGCTTAGACATGTGGTTCATGTTTAAGCACTGAAATAGGCTGCCATTACAACTATGGGTAAAAATTGGGCACAGGGTCGTTAGAGGATGAAAATATGTGAAATAGGTTGGCTTTCTCAGATTTCACAAAACAAAACTTCTTCACCACTAGTGGTCACATTTATAATAGCTGTATTTCTTCTCATTTCATTCTGCATAGGCTTCATGACTCTTGAAAGCATAAGAATACTGTTTCGATCTGTTGTATATTGCTGTATGTTTGTAAGATTTATTTTGTGAAAGCTGTTGCAAAAATGGTGGTAGTCTTGGTGTTTAATTTGCACTGACAGCACAAAATAAAAGCATTGAACCCATGAAAATGAGTGGTCATTTGTCACTGGCAGGTTATGTTCCTGACAATTAGTCATCCCACAGCCTGGACCAAAGAACTGTAGTTTTCTTGTGTGGGAGAAGGCTGCTCCAGCCTTCTGTGAGAAAGCATTATAGCAAAAGCTTTCAGCATGAGAATGGAGTGCAGTGGGAAGCTCTAGCTGTGTTTTTGGTAACTTTTTAGGAAGGAAACTTTGAATAGTCCATGCATGTAAATGGCAATTCTTTCAGATGGCTCTGTCCTTGATAGAAACTTGTACTGTACATGCAAAATCAAAAAGAAGCGGGTGTGAGCTGGGCCCTGCCCACACCCCTGGGGTGTCAAGGTGGTAGAAACCTGTCCTCTTTTCTCTGCAAAAGCATTCACTAGACTGACTTCCTAAAGGAACCAGTAAAGCATGTGACTTATTTCATGAACTTGAAAATGGAACAGACTTAAGTACAGTCTCCATGATGGAGTCATCAAGTGTGTTTCCACCTCAGTCACGAGTGCCATCTGTCATATCCTAAACAGTTGCTGTCAAGCACCAAAGTGAATATCTTCCCCTTTCCAGGCTTTAGCTGTGAATAATATCTCCTTTCTTCTGCTATCACTGAGACAGCCTTGCTTTTTTCATAGCGAAGTGTTGGTATTAGTTTGTCTCCTGAAGTTATCTTTTTTCCTCCCCCCCCATTAGAAACACTGACTGATAATTCTGGTATGGAGTCAAGTTGGTTTTGCATGTTTTTGCTTACCCTTCAAGTAGCTGGGTTATTTAGCAGTAGCCGTGGCTGTTGTGGCCATGTTGGTCACTTTGATAAACAAGAAAATTACATTAATTGATGCAATAATATATTAAAGATGTGGCCAGTTAACTTTTTAAATAGATTTGATATACAGAGGTATGTTTGTGACTTGATACATGCTCTCCGTAGATCAGGAAATGCTGCCACCTTATTAACAGCAAAAGGGCTTAGGATAGTGCAGGAATTTAAGTGGATGCTGGACTCTTTATTTTCAGTTCTGCTTTCCAGAGCTGTGTTGCGCTACAATAGCTCTATATCTCTATATCTACTGAAAGAGCTGTCAAAAAAGCCACAGCTCTTTGTAAACCACCACTAACCTGCTTCATACTGAGCAGTTTCCTCATCTAGAGATGACAACGTCTGGCTGCAGGATCCCACTGCTACTCATATTCCTACTGTTCCAGTGGCTAATTGCTACGGCCAGTTGCCTGTTCATGCGCTATAAGGTAGTTCACATCAAAATGACACAGACTTCTGGGGGTTTGTGTGAGAGGCGTTTTTTTGTTGGAGTGTATGTGTTGTCTGCAGGTGCCAAGATGTGGACTCAGCGTCTTTTTTTGTGGGGAAACCCAGTGTCAGCCTGGTGATCATCCAGACATGTTTGCTCTGGCATATTTCATTATTGCTCTGTTACAATTTGATACCAGACCCCTGTTCTGGGTTTCTCGTGCCCAGCAGAACTGCTGTGAATGGAGGCAGCAGGATATAGTTTGCAACCACATTTTATAATGAAATAGGAGCACAGAAAAATCCATGAGTATTGATTTCTATGTGGAACAGTTATTTTTCTTCAAGTGATTGATTTGTTTGGTTGTTTATTTGGCTGCTTGTGAAGTATGTAGCATAATAATGAATTTTTAAAGCAAGAACTTGCTCCTGAAATCTTTTTTTAATTTTTCTTTATTTTTGTGCATGAGTTTTCAGCCATTAAAAGGGAGAACAGAACAGCAGAGTTGTGCAGCCAAGTGTGTGCTGGTCGTGCTTGCCACCTCCTTTTCCACACCATGTTCTTATATATGATAGGCTGGGGCTCAAGTTAAATTAACACCTGGAGACCGTGCGGGATGGATCCGTGAGCTGGCAGCGCTGCAGAATGCTCTCTTCAGATGCAAGCGCTGTACTGATTTTTGTGCCCTAATGCACAGCCTCAGAGCCAGGTCCCCTCTCTTCCGAAGCCGCGGGATGGAAGAAGTGGTGATCGCCTGTAGTTCTTGTTCTTTGGGGTTTGAGATTCTTGTGTTTTTAAGTATGTCAGTCTCTTCTGATTCAGCCTGTGTTAACATCCATTGTGTTACTGCTGTTCCACAGAGGCACGAGTCTATTCCTGAAGTCTTTTTGAATTGTAAAATCCATCTGTTATTGAAGGTAATTATTATAAATACTCTAGAGAGAAGCCACACTGGCTCTGCCTGCCAGCAGCATTACCTGCTGGGCTATCGCTCCTGTGCTCTGCTTTCCCCTTGGTCACATAAGAACACCAAATCAATTCCTACAGCAAGTTATTTTTCTAGCTCAGCTGTTTTGTTTTATTCTTAGCTGCCAGTTCTCTTTGCAGTGCTGCTGGATACCTTTCTCTTTTACAAAATTACACCAAAGACCGTATTATATATGGAAGATATTCAGCATATACATCCAGGCCCAGTAACTGCTTTTCTCATAAGGTAGGAAGGTAAAACCCTTGAACCAGGGTTTGAAGTAAGATCATGGATTAAATTTCGCAGGGCAGGCCAGTATCTAGAAACTCCTACACATGATGAAGTCAGACTGCTTACCAGATTTCCATCAGCTGAGATGGAGCAAGCATGAAATAGTTGAGCTAGTATGAGCCAGAAGCTTGGAGCACGTACATAGGCAGTTACTGCAACTTAGTCATCTCTACAAGCATGGTGATCTGCAGGAACGCATCCCTTCCTCCTGTCAGGGTGCGTTTATGTGTTAGGCTCAGCCTATGGCAATACTTTTATTCCAGGTGCTAAATCTTCCCTTCCCTGGAGCAGGTGAACATTTTGCCACTAGCTTTGGGGTGCTGGGGTTTACCCCAAGATAAGTGGCATTCTGTTTATGTAGCTGGGATGAGTGCTTGGCTTAGTTGTGTTAGAGAAAAGGGTCTTTTAAGAGAAACTGAAATATCCTCTTAATGGTGAAATTAACAGACCATCTAACTCCTCTATACTCTCCTTCATGTATTTTACCTGTTCCCTTCCCTGCCTATTTGCATTTTCCAATCAAATCTAAAACTCTGGTTTCTGACTCTTTTTAAACCAGTGTGCTTTTTGAATATTGTCATAGTTGAAAGCAAATCGTGTTTGGTTTAACGTTTGTGGTGATTATGTGAATGTGTGATTTGTATTACTTTTTGGGAAGTGCAAGCACGAGGATGTAAGATACACTGCAAAACTTCTTCCCCCCACCTCCCTCCATGGTCACATCTGGTATTTTATGCACATCTGTCATTTTCGGGTGCAGTTCAGTTCCCGTTTCTGGAATAAGAAGCACAGCTGTGGATTCAAGGTGCCTTAAATGGAACTTGTAGGCTTTCTGATGTGAGTGGGAATGTGCACATCGAACTCTGAAATGTCCTTTCCTATTAAAAAAGAAGGAAAAGGGTAGACTTCTGTCTTTATGTGGGAATTTAAAATTCTGTAGCTGTGAATCACTCCGGTTCTGGGTTTTGCCACAGCTTTTGGCAGGGACAGTGTTTATTTCTACGTGCATCCATGTTCTCTCCCTTGTGCAGGAATCTTCTGCGTTTCAGAGAAATGGATATTGCTGTTGTTTACCTTCTGGAAACTTCTTTTACTGGACGTTTGATTAAGAACCTGTGGTAATTAATGGAAACCTCTTTAAATGTATCTGTGTGCTTCCAGTATTTACTGAGATTTGCTTGGAGGATGGCTTTACATGAGCAAGTTAGTACAGTTATATGTTGTTGATTAATGACCCTTTTATACTATCACCTGTATTGCTGTATATTCCAGTTGTGCTAATCAAAGGATATCTTTGGGGAGCAAATTAAAATGGAATTACGCTTAAACTTCTTTGTACAGGAGTAATTGCATTTGTGTGTCGCATTTTATTTACCACCACTTCCGGTGGTTTGGTGTTTTCTGCTTTAGACAGAATATGATGAGTGGTTTTGGGTTGGTATTTTTTCCCAGCCAGGTGTTCAGCTCTTGCCCATGAACATTTGCTCAAATTGGGGTGGCCGACTTCATTGCAGGTAAGCAGGATTGTGCCATGTCTCTTTTTAATGTAAATACCAATTTAAGTCTCTATAGAATTGGAGGCCTTAGGTGCTCCTCTGACCACTGACCGCCCTTGAAGTCTGTGCTAAATTTGACTTAAAAAAACCTATTAAAATGTCAGAACTTTTACTGTTAATAAATGTTTATTATCAATAGGCAGCTGGAAATCTTACATCTGAAAAGGTAGAAACACCTTGAATTTCAATAGGCTTATATTTTTGGGAAAAAAAGTAAATGCTTTTTTTTTTTCAGTTTACAGTTAAGCTAAAAATACACATAAAATAAATACTTTTATTTATTATGTACATCATTTCATTTTTACATGTTCTATGAGGGTATGACATGGAGTCTGCACTATGGACAGAAAAGATATAAGTAGAAAAGTACATAAAACCAAGCGGTTGTTTTTGCTTTTTGCTCTTCCCATTCGTTCTCCCCTTTCTCTCGGGGTGGCTGTTCCTGCTCCACTGGCAAATGCTGCTCTGTCTTTATATATGCAAAATTCTTGCACCATCTAGAAGCTCCTTTACCTGGAAACAGCCATCAAGTTTTTGACTGAAACTAAAGAGGGTGAAAAAAGCCTGACCTTTTTTATCCTGTGAAATAAAATGGTATTTTAAAATATGTTCAGGTGTGAAGGTGTTTCTGCGGTAGCTTTTTTTAAATGAAGATTTAATTTGATACTAAAACTCAATTGCTAAAAAAACTGTTTGCGGAGTAAGCCTGAATCTGCAGGGCTTGCCATATAGAAAACAGAGCACTTCAGCATCTGCTCCCGTCCTTTGCCTCTCAAAGATCCCTCGCCCTCTCAGTCCCAGACCCACCTTAGAAACACATTCAGTAGTTTTGAAATAGGACTGTACAATACCCAAGAAATAGCTAGACCTTGCTCAAAACCAACTATTTATAGTCCAAAGGCATTCCACTCTCTTAGCTGAAAGTATCACAGTGTTCTGTTAGCTAATGTGCCAAAAGGCCAGCTCCCCGATTGATCTTGTCCTAAGCACATCGTTTCTTCTGGTTTAGAGTTCACCTGATATGGAAATGCTTTGAGTGGGAGGAGGAAAGCAAATCCTGAAAATAAACAGAATAAGCCATGCCGAAGGAGGACGGCGGAATGGGCTGCGCTGCGTTCTGTGGTGGGTGAGCCGCTGATTGAGAAGGGTCGGGATGTAAAGAACTGCCAGATCAGTTTGGCTCTTAAAATTGCGGGTGGTTGGAGCTGGGTTAGCGGGTTCCTATTGCTGTTCTGGTTGGGGTTTTTTGTTTTGTTTTGCACACCTTAGAAAATCAGAGCGGGTAGAAGTGTTTCCCTGAAGCATAAAGTACTATAAAACTTTGAGAAGATAAGGGTCAAACTCTTCTGCCTTTTAAATATACTTCTTTTTAGATAAAGCATGTTTTCTTTTAAAAACAGTTGGTTTTGATCATGAATTTACTGCAGAGCAGTAGTTGTTCTGGGTGGAGGCAATTATGTAAATGAGATATAAATAACTTGCTTGTAGAAGTTTAATGGCCTGAAATGCAGAAAGCAGGAGTGTGAAAATGAAATTGGATCAAATTACAAATGTTTGGAAAACATGGTAATGTGGTAGCCCCGAGTGCTCCCCACCTCCTCCGCCAAGAAACACTCCAGTAAGAGGCTGACTCTATGGTTGTCAGGTTTCACGTTAGACATTCACTGAAAACTACAGATTATATTGATAAGTTTATTTTATACGCTTCTCTGGTGAGCTGATTTATTCACTGTAGTCTCACCGACTCCAGTTGATTTTCCCGTTAAATGAGTGAGAGTCACTGATGCTTCCAGCACAGCCAGGCAGGCTGCAGGAAGAGGAGGCCCTGACAGCACATCCACCCCAAAAACAGCTCCAGAGAGTTTTCAGTTAAGTAGCAGCTTTCATTAATTCTAGGCAGCCCTAGTGTTTTGGGTGTTTTTGCTTATTTTTTACCATTCTCATTGTGGAATTGCAATGGGAGTGGGAGATCGGGCTTTGGGGCTGCACAGAGCCTTCTCATGGGTCTGTGGCAGTGTCAGTGTGCTGCAGGATGGGTGAACTGCTGAAAGGAGAAATCAGCCAGAAATTAAACTAACCGCGCCTCTTCCTAGTTAATGGAAATGTGCTTTTCTTTGGGATTTTGGCCTTTTCGAAAAGGAAAGTAGAAATACCAAAGCTGAGTAGTCCCAAGGGAAGTGGGACATACACTTAATTGTGTGGAAGCAGCAGGTATTCAGGTGATTTTCTAACAGCTAGAAAACCTAAAAGTAAATCAGATCCTTGCTTACACTGTTAGTAACTGTCCAGATATGGGGTGTAGATACCCTGCAACTGCTTGTGTTTCTGGAAGGGAGCTCAGAATGCTCATACTGCCCTCACCGTGCAAATCAAATCCTGGAGCTCCAAAGGCTCTCACTCAAACCAATGACCTTTATCCCGAGTAAGCACTAAACAACTCGTACCTACAGAGAAATCGGGGTGAAAAGCCCCCTTGTAGGGATGCAGGAGACAGTCTCCTGCTGCCCAGGAAAGGTTCCTCCAGCAGCCGTGGGGTTGGGGACACAGCACGGCCTGAGCTGCGTGCCTGGGAGCTCTTGCTCCTCAGGGGAAAACAGGCACCAGGATGACTGTGCTCCAGCCACGGCCTCTGCGCCCTCCCGGGACACCTTGTCACCTGCGCAACCAGGTGCCCTTGTGCTGATGGGGTGGATGGTGAACGTGAAGGAGGTGATGACGTGGTGGAGTTTTCCTACAGCCCTGTTCCAGTATCCTGCCACGTGCGTGATGCTGGGCTGCCTGTGGAACATCCCCATGCTGACAGAAGTCTTGCATCAACCGATTTTTAACCTCTTTAAAAGGTAAGGTTTTATATTTATACATTAATATATTTATTTAAATACTCTTAATATTTACAGTGGCTGTTTCTGCTAAAAATTATGTTACATGTACCATCAGAAAAAGGATGAAACACAAATACAGTGAGGGTGAGACATAAATCACAGAAGCAAGGGTGTCGGAGTCTTGGTGTCCAGTGTATGCTGCTCCTGCTCTCTCTCTACTGCAGAAGTCCCCTAAATTCCCTTTGTGGGAAACCATGCTAGTTTTCTATAGGGAAAACTACTGTAACAGACATACAGTCAAATCCTAACCTGAATTAGTTTTAAGAAAATAAAAGTACATACTGCTGCTACAAATACTTAACTACTTACTGTATATAGCGCCTTTAATTTGAAGATCTGAAAGTGCTTATAAATAAAGAACTAACCCCACTGCGAGGTAGGTAAGTATTATTATCCCTATTTTACAGATGGGGAAACTGAGGCGTTAGAGAGGCTGAGTGACTTGCCCAAGGTCACAGGTGAATCGGTGGCAGAGCCGGGACTGGACCTCAGCAGCCCTGTTCTCTCATCCTGCGCTCCAACTGCTGCACGTGCTTCCTCCCTGGGGGCCACATATACAAATCCTTGCGTATTTACATATATACCAATAAGTGAATGATACACAAATAGAGTTATCCAAATAATCTGCACAGATACGACAGTTCATGTCTTGTTTCTGAAGCAACTTCAGTCTCTGACCTGAGTAAAAACACCTCCTAGCTCTATTTGATATTCTTAACCCTGGATGTTATTTGATAACTTTTTAATTGGTGATCATTTATAAGTGTGCTGCTCTAAAAAGCCAGGGATGGGAGGTGAGAAATAAAGCAGCTTTAGGAGCAAGAAACCTAAAGAAAGGGGAAGTGGTCAAGATCCCTGTTATTCCCAATCCCAAATTCCTTGCGTACGCCTAAGAATTATTATTGAAGCCCCCAGAATAAAGGGCAGGCGTGTAACAGCTGGAGCACAGCTGTGCATCTTGAACCCAAGCCAAGGAGCAGTTTAACTGCTCACAGGACAAGCTCCAAGTGTCCCATCCCTGCTTGCTTGCACAGACAGCACAGGGGTGGTTCAGTGGGTTCTCTGACGGGAAGAATAACTCTCACTAAAGCATGTTTTCTTTTTGAGCAACTGAAAATACAAAAATGCTAGTGAAATGCCAAATACTGGGACTGGAAGTGAATTTTTTTTGTTTTTTAAAAAAGGGTTTGCTTATTGAATGTGTTTTTCACAACATAGTTTAATTTCACTTCCCTGAAGCTCCTGTTTTAGAATAATAATAGTAATTGACCAGCTGCTATAAAGTCTATTGCTACCAAAGGGGATGCATAGATGCAATCAAGCAGAATTTTACCTTTTGGGGAACCAATCTGACAGCTCAGCAGACTCCTGGGCACATGTATTAATCACAGCTAAATCAAATAGTTGTGTCAGGTCAAACCAGCACATCGCTGGGAGCTGGGAAGTATCTGAGTGGTGAAACAAACCCCAGGGGAGCCTCAGCCATGCAGCCCTGTGACGCACCTCTTGCCTTTAACATGACATTATCGAGAGGTTTTTAAGAGCCAGTGTTATCCATCATGCCTTTCCAAGGAGGCAGCTCCTACCCCCTGCCCTTTCAGGACACGGCAGGGGAATGTGACTCACGCAGTTGGCACAGAAGGGACTTGCACTGCCTGGTGTCATTTTTACATTTGGGGGGTGGCACCACTGCGGATTTAATTGCGTTTCATTGTGTTATTCGTAGCTGTTAATGCAGTGCTGCATTGGAATGACGTGATATAATCATCACCAGTAGCAGCGCGCTTGCTCGTGTGGAAAACTTAGAAGGCTTTCTCCTGTCCAAGGATACGAGCCCTGCTTCTGCCCCAGCCTCAAGCTCAGCTGATGTCATCTGCACAACCACACTGGAATTGTTGTCATTCTTACTCGTTATACAGGAAATACCATAAAGATTTGCTGGCCCCATGTCAAGTAGAGTTTGTAAACTGCAGTGTGGTTAGTTGAGGCATAAAATGATTCAAACCCTGCATCCCCCTGTAGCAGCTCTTACTAATGCTTCTCCTTCCAGAAATGTGCTCGGTTTGGTTTAGTCAACAGTGGGGTATTTCTTGTGAGCTGCTTTGTGAATTGCATTCGGTTGCTTCTGACTGCAGCTCGTTATCGATGGCTTGGCTTGTCCAAAGATGGGTGCTGGATTTCTTCCGAATGATCAGCAAGCTGCTTCTGACCCTCAGATTTTGCAAATGTCCCTGCGTAGTGCCAACGCTGGTTTGCTCAGCCTTTTGGAAAGGAAGAGAGGATGCACTTTTCAAAGAGAACTCTCGCCCTGCAATTAGTATGGAACCCTGAAATCCATTGATACAAAAATGCTTTTCACCCTGCCTTAACTAACACATATAGAGGCTTAAATATTTTGGGCTTTATCTTGCATGCTGGAAACAAGACTGGTGTCGTTTATATGCAAGGAATACAGAAACAGTTTTGAGCCTGTCTCTCCCTGCTCTTTTTTCTTGACAGCAGAGCGAGAGCCATGGTTTCCACCTCCTGGTCTGTCCTGAAACCTTCCCCTGAGTCTGGTGTGTTGGCATCTGCAACTCTGCTGTGGGAGCCGGCTGCATCGTTCATGTTTCCCTCTCTGATGTAAGTGTGCTCCATCATGACCTTTAGGTAACGCTGTATAGGTGCCCAAAGGGAAAACCCAGCAAGGTGGGAAGGAGCCAGTTGTTTTAAAATTCAGAATATCCGCCTTGTCTGTGGGGACTGCTAGAGTAAGAAATCCCTCTCCTCCTGCCCCTCTGTGCTGCCATGAGAGCTGCTCCTGCCCCTTGCTGGTAAAATCTGACCAGTGCCAATGGGAGGTGTAGATTTTCCAGCATTATGCTTTTACAAGTGCAATTCCAAACCCAGTTCACAGAAAAGGTGATATATTTTTTTGCAACCACTCCTGGGATGTGGTCCAGCTCATGTAACCTCTCCTGGGAACGCGCCAAAGCTCTGTCATACGCGGCATTTCTGAGCCCCTGGTCAGGACCTCCTTCCTCCGAGAAAAGCAGCTGATGAATAGCTGCGCTGAGGTGGTAGCTGTTAAGTGCCAATCATCTGTGTTCCTTAGCAACGTGGCAGAAGAAAGTTCAAATATCATACTGTTAAAGAAAATCATTGCTAAAAACTTGATGGTTCTGCCCATGATGGGGGTTGTCCTCTCCCCTCTCTGATCCTCCTCAGGACAAAGCAGTGACGTTGCTGGGCCCTGTCCAGGCACCACCACAAGTGGGGAAATAAAAGATAACATCTACTGCTGCACTCCCTCTGTGGTGCATGTTAGAAAAGGAATCACAGAGGCTTCCTGGGCTCCCACATGCAGTGTGAGCTGCTCTTGCTTACATTGCTTTTCAGAAATGCACCTCAAAGGCCCAGAGGAGATGATCTCTTAGCACTTACCATATACCAAGAAGGTGTTTTTTTTTTCCTAAATACTGACACTCATCAGAGAGGCAGCAAAAAGCAAATGCAGCAGTAGAAGCAAGATCAGATATTTCAAAAACCAGATGCAGCTTAGGGCGTGGGGTGTGAGGGCAAGGCTCAGGGCTGGGGTTTGGTTCAGCCCATTAGAAACAGGAGAACCACACTGAGGTTTGTGTTTCAAGCAGCCGCAGCTGGTTTGGGATCAATTCATCTGTGCAGAAGTTGGTAGCAAGGCCAGGTACCACTGTCAGCCCAACCGCGAGGTCATTCTACTCCCTACAGCGGGAATTTCTTATGGGAATTAGGTAAACAAGCAAATCATAACATGTTCTAGCTGGATGATCAAAGGGGTCTCTTATTCAGTAACAATTTACAATATTAATGTAATAACCTGAAAAAACACATACAACAGAATCAAAAACTGTATTGCTTAAAGAAAACAAGAAGCCAATTATGAGTTGAAGCTCTTTCTAAAAAGATTTTAAATGTGATTCTCAGCCTCCTGCCGAGCCACTGCTCACAGCTGGTTGTGCTGCCGAGGAGAACCGAGCGGGACGCAGAGCCGATGGTGCCGGGGAGCAGCAGCAACACCCCAGTGGCGGTGGGATGATGGTGAGAGCGCTGAAGGAACCCTTTACTGAGCCTGTCTGGAGTCTGTGGGTTTTGTAGACTAAGATTGCATCTGGAGGGATTCCTGTGGTGTACAGTGATCTTACAAATGGTGAAATGTTTAGTTTTAGTATTTGTGAGTGTAAAAAAAAAAGGTAAATTAAAGGTGTAGATGGCTATAAAATAGGCTAACGTAAGTAGTTTTGCACTTTTTCACCTGTGGACAGAAAGGAAATAGTAATGCTTAATCAGATGAGAGCAAACAATTACAAATAATTGGCTAAGTTTTTCCAGCGCTTTACTTATAGCCGAGTTGTAACATGATCCTCCTGCCCATCTTTCCACTGGTTTATAAACAAGTCACAAGCCTCTCCCCATGAATCAAACACATCCTCTGATGAGTCTATAAGTTTGGAATTAGAAGAACAAATACTGGAAGCACAGTGAAGGGAGCTGGTACAAACCACAGGGCACTCCTTGCTCTGTCCTCTGAGTCTCGTGTTCCCACTGTAGTCCACCTCATTGAGGTTAATTTCACTTTTGGAACAATTCTCTTCTTTCTCTTTATCAATCTGAGAATATTTAATGTCTTTCCACATGTAGTGTGGCTGAATAATTCCGTCTGAAATTGTGTACATGGGTTCTGAACTTGGTTCAGGTACGTGTCCGTTCATCTTGGAGAAGAGCAGGCCCAGTCTCTTGAAGGACTCCTTCTTGGAGCTGGAAAGTCTCTGAACTCTATTTCCATTTCGGACGAAGGAGCGCTTACTGATCCCATTGCTTTTGGGCTTCTCTTCCACCATATCGATCCCAGACATAGTTTTAATTAAAGCAGATACATTGAAGTCCTTTTTCTTGTTGGCTACATTGAAAGACACGCTCTTGGCTTTGGATTTTTCTCCAGCCCCATCCTCATTTGTTTCATCCTTTTGGGACACCTCTGTGCTGCTGGTAGAGTAACTTCTCCTCGGGGGCTTCCTGTTTCCTAAGAGGTCAAGAACTTCATAGCGAAAACTGGAGATGTCCTGTTTTAATTCCTAGGGTAAGAGGACAAAGGAGTTAGTTACACTCAGCAGTTTTATCTGTGGCAGGAAAGAATGATCACATTCTCTTGGGAGAGCTGGTCAGAGTTACGCAAATGGCTGATACCCAATCACACAAGAATACAACAGATGTCTTCATTATCTAGTGACACACACAAAAATGTATTGGTGATCCTGACAACCGGAGGCAATAAGAAAGTTGTTTCCAAAGGCTGTGGGACTGGCCCTTCTGACCAACTCCCTCTGCCCATCCCACTACCCCCCAAATAAAGACAAATAAGACAGATCTAGAAGAGGTGAAACACTGCTGAAATTTAGGAATATGGCAGGAATCCTGTTTAGTTGATAGACCCAGCTTTAACTTTGTTACGAAGTGGCGTTCACATCCATTAACCCAGATTTGGTTTTGGCTTGCTTTGAGTTTGAATTAGGTGTGTCATGTTGACTCCAATCAGATACTTCATTCCTGCCATTTTCCAATGCTTTTGCCTACGTAACATGTTGTATATTAAAATCTGGGAGATGATCTATGAGAAGTAACTCAAATAATAATATTCTCTGCTCAAGAAACCCCCATGTGCGCTTCATATATATTCCCAGCTCCATAACAGTCCTATTTCCCCAGCAGGTTACAAATCACCTTAAGTTAGTGCAAACTCCGCAAGTGACTACTTGAATTCATATAAATAAATAATAATATGAATAAAATCTCAAGGAATAATAAATTACCTTGAAATTTTCTTCAGTTAAACCTTCATTAGTTTTGGAAGTTCTTATCATTGCTGCGACGTATCTCTTCACAAGATTTCTTATCACTTCCTGGAATAGGAAAACAATACAAGAGATTCAACTCTTGGCTCAGAGCAGACTTAGTGCGCTTCCCTGAGTTCTTACTGACAGTGCCTGTCCTGACTCTGCTGGCTAAGAAGAAAACCACTCACTGGTAGACAATGAACGCTTTCTTTTAAACCAAACGAACCTTTGGGAAGGGTTATACGCCTTTGCTCTTGAATGCTCGGTTTCTAACTACAGTGAGCAGGTATTTTGTACTTGTTTTGCATATGTAAGAGTTGTTGAGAAAAAAATTCTTGATATTCTTGAGTGCCTTCAAGCCATTTAATCTCAGCTGCTGAAAGTTGTTAGGATTACCAATCTCGTGGGTGTATGCTGTGTATCCTGATAGGCTGATCTTGCCAGTTGAAGACTGTTTATCAAGTGATAAACAATTCTGAGCGACACCAATCATGAAGATGGTCTCCACACCATGGTTTTAAGTAGCAAATTGTTGTCAAAGGTGACTAATTATGTTAAAAATCAACTTTGGATAAAAATCCTCTTCAAAGAACAGGAGATGTCTTGGGTAAGACAAACTACTGGTGGCTTTTGATACTGTGGCCTAACGTACCAGCTGACATTCTGGAGAATGTGTTTTCCTTCCAGCACGCTGGTGCAATACATCACACTGAACTCAAGTACCGAAGCTGTTATTTTTCATACAGTTTCATCCTTTTGTAGGTTTACTTTAATGAGTGTTTGATGAAGAGCAGGCTGAGAATAAACCAAACCAGCAAGATTCTCCAAAGGAACCATCCCTCCTTCCTCAGCTGTCCAAACCAGAAGCAAATCCCAACCCCTGTTTGAGTTAGGGATGCTTTACAAAAAAAGAGCAGGAGAGGAACAATTTGAGTGTGTGAAAATGCTGGTGCAGCAACAGTTTTAACCCTTCTGGTGGCCATAGGGATGCCACCCAATCCCTGGCAAGTTTTCCAGAACTTCAGAGGGGGTGAAAGGCTGGGAGAGATTTACTGAACCATCTCAGCTCTAATGAGGAAATCTTTTAATCCATGATAAGCAAAATCCTCTTAGAGGGCCTGTGCCTATCAAAATATATTCTAGAAGCAAGCAAGAATCGAGATACTAGAAAATGAGCAGGAAGAAGAAACAGCAAGTAAAAACTTGATGTGCTCAAGAGTTTACCTGGTAGTGTTGATTCTGAATCAGGTTGTCCGCGTGCCGCTCCTGCAAAGACAAAGGCACAGATGTGTTACCTGCTCAGTCCTGTCTTCAGATGGCTCTTAGCAAGTTCTGATCCAGCCCCTTCCGCTGCACCAGCAGAGCAGTGGCCCTCGCCATCCTGAACGTGCACGAGAACCCTCGAAAAATGAAGTATAAACCCATACAGCTCCTTACTGTGAATGATTTGAGGTTTTCATGCCTCTTCTGTTCGTTGTCAGAGTCGCTGCCTGGGCACAGCTGATTGTGGATCCACTTGCAAAGGTACCAGACTGACTTGGGACTTGGGACAATGTTAAAAGGAGGGGGCAGAGTGGCACCTTCATCAAAATAACTCATCCAGAGCTTCGTCCGTGCAAACTTCCACTCGATATCCGCATGGTCCTGTGGGAGAAGGAAGGAGGCTGTCAATAGCTGCGGGCAGGCTTTCCTGGAGCAAGCGCCTGCGGCTCAGGAGGCGATGTGAGCAATAACGGGTTTCTCCAGCTGCAGGCAAAGCCGCTTCCATCTCCCTCACTGGGGGTGTACTTAAAACGTGAAATATAGCTAGAGCATAAAAATACCAGCCACTGAGAAATTAGATGGTAACAATATTCAGCACAAATAATTCCACATGCTAAAGCTCGCCTTTGTCCTTTAGAGGTTGTGCTTATTAGTTTGTCAATACAAGAAGCAAGAAAACACATCATTCTTATTTTGCTAGCACTTTTATTATCACAACCTGTTGCTTCTCATGTCCAAATTCAACGAATTTTCATATTCTTCCCTGGAAAAAGATCCTTCATAGTGTTTTGTGATTTGTTTGGGTTTTATAGCATCCAGTAATTCAGTTCTTATAAGGAAGTGACACGTTTTATGCGTGCTGTATTTTAAATCTTGCCTCTGCATTACCCTTACACAAAATGAGACATTCTACTGTTGGTTGGGTTTGAGGGTTTTCTATTTATATTATCACCATGCTGGTTTGCCGTGCTTGAGCGTTTCTCACCCCAACAAAGGTGAAAGTTAAGAGCATCGTTTCAGTGCTGCACAGATAGGTACACGGTCCATACAGGCCCCAGGAAGGGAAAGCTGAACCTGTGCAAGACACTGACCTTACAAACTGCAAAAGCGTGACGGATCCCCAGACCAAAGCTGTTTGCAGTCTGAGCTGTGGGGTCACCAGCCTGTTCTGCCCATTAACAAACTGGACGTTCCCTTCACTGTCAGGGCAGAGACATCAACCTACAGCCTGGATTCAGGGATGCTGCAGCTATTCCAAATCATTTCATGCTGTTTGGTGCTAGTTTTAAAGTTAAAAAATACCACTGTTTTGGATGTTCTGCAGAAATTCTGACATTAGATAGAAAAGGAAGGAAATAGTTTGAAGCCTTCAAGCTGAGCAGTGCTGAACACAGCTTATAATAGTGCACTGAACTTCCACAGTGAATTTGTGTATTGTTATTGTGGAATGTAGTGCTAAGCTGATGATTGTGACATTTTAGCTGCTCAGCATTTACCTTAACAGCATCTCACATAAGATTAAACCAAAGCTGTAATGATCTAAGCTAAATAATGTTACAAGGTAGGAGAAAAGGACAATGTGGGATTTAAGTTAAGTTGGAACGAGCAGCCCTCCTGAGAGTGGTGCTGGGTTGCAGGGCCGCGACTCGCAGAACCAGGCGGTGGAGTGTAGGTCAGGGAGATTAATAAAATATGGCTGAACACCATGCCCAAAATTTACCACTCTGGCTTTTTAGTGCTCCAGTGCTCTGTCACACGTAAAATATGTTCACATTTTGACAGTGAGGTGCAGCTGAACTCCATTTTAGTAGCATATACAAATTAGTGCAGCTCTCAATTTAAAATGACTGCCTCAGTGGCCCGGCAGCACGTTGCTCTCTGCAGATGGTCTGAATCAGCCCAGAACACCACCGTCCCTGCCAGCTTACCGAAAGGGCTGCTTTCAAGCCGTGGGAAGACTCAGAGAAGCAGCCTGCCAGGCCCCTTTCTGCCGTAGAAATGACTGCACCCCGTAAGCAGGGAAATTGCAGCATCACCATGAAGCACTGGAAGCTGATACTGGTGGAAATGAAATTCTGAGTAGTAAAAGATGCAGTTTGCAGCAGTAGAAATAAATAATAATAATAATAAGCAAGTTCTGCTCATGTTTTCTTCGTTTGTCTCTACCTGCAGGCTGCAGCAAGCTCAGCAGAGCTGGAGGAGAGCAGGACGAGCTCGTACAGCACAGCTGCGGAGCCCCCTTCCCAGGGTCCGGGTTAGTGCTCCAAGCTCCACAACCAGCCCGCCGGCCACCTCGTACCTGACAGCTGCCCAGAGCAAAGGGCAGAGCCGTCCCGGGCTCTTCCAGCAGCAGGACTGGCTGCTCCCTCATGCCCGTCTTCCCACCTGAACGTTCCCTGGTCTGCACAACTTCGGTTAGAACGGCATTCGGAAGAAAAACGATGGTCATCACACGCCAGGTGAGCCACGGGGCTGCTGGGGAGGACGTGCTGCCTGCAGGACAGGCCGGAGATCAAACCTCTCTCGGCAGAGAAACGGCCTGAGCTGCAACTTTTCTGTGCTCCATCTGGATGTGCTCATGACCAGGGAACACCCCATGGGGGCTGCAGACGTTGCTGGTTCAAGCATTGAAAGCATTTTGGAGGGGAACAGCTGCACGAGAACAGCACGGGGTTATTCAGCCCTGCTGTGAGTAAGCTCTACCCAGAGTGTGCAGGAACTACAGACACCTGGCAAGACCAACAGCAGCATCTGGGGCAGCTGGAGAGTTTAGGGTAAGGCAGCAGCCAAAGGAGAGTGCAGACTGTTATTTTGGATAGAGACGTGTATTTTAAGTTCCTTGTCAACATAGAAGTAAACGTCCTACTGAGGAGTCCAAAATGAGAAGGTGGTTTGGAGAAGGTTGTAAATCCACCCTTCCCTTCCATAAAGGCCCACCAAAGGTCCACTGTCCGTGGTGGGGAGGGATCAGGTGTGGTGACTTGGCAGCAGTTTCCTTCAGCACATTATAAAAAAGATCCCCTGGGCAGAGGTGAGTTACCAATGGGGGCTGGATGCTGTTTGCAGAGGAGGATAAGGCACATCTCTGGCTTAGGGATTGCAAATGAGTTTCTGGGATAGGAAGGAAGAAAAGGGCTAAAAAAGCTTTTCTGCACAGAGTGTTTTCTTTTTGTTCCTTCATTTTTAAATTGCTTAAGGGAAGTACACGGGCTGGCGGGCTGAGTGCAGGTGCAGGGCAGCCTGTGAAACCTCCTGCGAGTTTCTCACTGGGAAACTTGTGGTTGATCTGAGCAAACCCCTGTTGATCTAAACGTGTCTGTCTGTGGGTGAGGCTGGTGGATGCTGGTTTCGGCCTCCCCTGTATTTCTTCCTGTGCCATCTGAGTCAACAAGTGCAATACAAACCTCCCTGAAACGACAGACCCTCTGTACAAAGCTCCAAGTATTTTTCATTCTCTTTTCTGCTGCTATGAATTCCCCAGGGTTTACTAACTCAGCCTGTCTCAGTTATTCACCTTGATGTTTTGAGAACCTGAGCGAACCAGATGAGAGCTCCTGGCAGCAGTTTTGTGTTGGAAATATATAGCAAAGAGACATTTCAGTTTTACTGAGCATGTCTGTGTGTGCCAGGAAACCACCATTTTCTTCGGTAGAGTTCTCTTTAGTGCTGTAAGCAGTGCAATCTGCACGCAAAACGACAGCTTTCTCTGTGCTGAGTACCAAGAGTGCTGTGCTTCAGCAATCACCCCATATCTAATTCAAACCTGTAGCACTTGTGAGTTACAGCCGGCGCATCAGTCAGTGCACTGCCTGTGAATGTGGCCCACGGACCACCAGACATGCTCCCGGTTTTTGGTGCATCTCCCAGTGCCTGCAGGCCACTGCACCAGGTTTACATTTCTGAGAACTGCCAGAGTCTGAGCCCGCTTTGCATCAAAGCTTTCCCAAAGATTGCACGTGGGGAAACGCGCCAAGCGAGCGCCTCAATGCCCGTGGAGTCCCAGCTGAGGGTCCTTCCCTTCCCCAGCCTGGGCACACACCCGCAGAGCTACGCAGCCATGGGCAAACCTGCTTCAGTGCCAGCTGCTGCTCCTCTGATTTACAGAGGCGGGTGACAGGAGATGGACGGGACAGCCAGCACGGATGGAACTCCACGAGGCTTTCGGAGAATTTGGTTTCCTAACAGAGAGGATAAGAGGGAGTGCGGGGGCTCTGCCCCTGCCCGGGTTGTGCAGGCAGAGAGACGCAGCGAGGACAGGATCCTCACACACACCGTTCTTAGAGAACAGCTTTTTTGGTAACGTTTATAATAAGCTAAAGAAACATATCCAGCAGCTTTGCAAGTGCGACCTTGCCGCTTTAGGAATTTAAATCCAAGTTTGGATTTCACTGTTCTCTCTTTGAGCTTGTGTTGCTCTTGCCCTCGTTCTTGTCACCATTTTCTTTCAAGCACTGCTCATCATTTCAGCTATTAAACACACCACTTCTTAAGAGGGCCGAGCCCTAAAGCTCAAAGAACACATAAAGTCAAAGAAACCAGCACTCTGCTTCTCTGTGAGGGGAAAAAAATGTATCACTTACTATCACAATGCGAATGTGTCATACTGGCCACATAATCCTCTTGCAAATCTCTGCCATTTGAAGTGAGAATTAATCTCCCATAAAGTTTTCCCCATGGGATTGCTAAAGCCATCTTACTGTAGCAGTTGCCAGAATTTTCTAATTCAGTCAAAGTGATGTATTCACAGATGTGCCAGATTTTAAATAATTACCTGCTGCACTAATTATCCAGGATAATTCAAGCATTAATCTCCATCTTCATCTCTGTGTAGAAAATCTGTTGTTTACATTTTGTAAAATGTTTTCTATAGAGATTTCCATCACCATCTCCTTGCTGGGCCATATGGTTTAGATCACTCTTTGCCAAGGAACCGCCGGCTTCTCGGCTGCTGCAGCCCCAGCCAGCCGAGCCCAGCACTGCAAGGCTCTCGCGGTTCTCGGTACAAGGTGGGCGACCAGTGCCGCAGCCTCGAGGTTCCTCAGCCTCCCCAGGCGTTCAGTGTTCCAGCTGCCTCGCGGCTGGAAACTGGTGGAGGAAAACACTGTTCCTTCTATCTTAGCACATAGGAGCTAAAGCACAGGCTGTCCCGTGGGAAGCCTGCGGCAAATCGAGGCACGGAAGCCCGATCCCTGAAAGCGCTGGGATGGTCCTGAGCTGGCGCTCGCTCAGGGCTGACGGGCTGCAGAGGATGGAGGCAGCAGCCTGCACTCTGCTGCTGCGCTCTGGTCAGCTCTCCGTTAGGCTGGGTTTAGCCATGGCACAAACACTCGGCTAAAACCTAACGCTGAGATGGTGGTAACACCCACAGCCAGGCACTCGGACATCTTTGAACTTTTCCACTGTAAAACAATCGCAAGATAATCAGCTACTTAAGCTCCTCTACGCTACACAAGTTGCACAAGGGCTTCTGCTCCTTCCTCTAAGAAGTGTGTTGCTGGGATGCGAGTCCTCCCCATGCCCATCTGGAAAGAATAACGTTTGAAAATATCAGGTGCCTTCCTAGCTGGCGCAAGAATGGCTGTGTGTGCCTTTCCCGTGTTTTATTGCACAGCGGTCAGCGGGCTGAGCTGGACACCAGGCTGGTGCCTGTCAGATGCAGACAGGGACGGCTGTGCCGATGCCCTCAGGACCCGCTGGCCGCAGCTCAGCGCCTCGCGCTCCCGCGGTGCCGGGAATGCTGGCTGAACCCGCCGCGATTCCGGGATCAGGAGTAGCGGGGCTGCTCTCTCCTGCTGTCCTGGGGGTGCCAGCAGCAGCCCTGCAGCATCAGGAAGTGCCCAATCTGTAGTACTTTTATTTTGCAAGGAGGCATTCACCTTTAAAAGGTGCTCACTGATGTATCTTTTATTTGCAGCCTATTGAGTAAGGCACAAGAACGTCAAAGGTGCTTTTTTTGCTGTGTAAATAGCTGTACTGCAAAGTGCGGGAGAAGTCATTCAACTCTATTTAGCGTATTTCTATCTCACCTGCCTCTTTATTCCCCTTTGCTAAACCCAGAGCAGGAAACAGCACAGAAAATATATCAGTGATGGCTTTCAAGGAGGCTAGAACAAGAAATATACCCTTGTGTGTCCTGAGCAGAAACCACTGCAGAAAGAGGGTCAGGAGAAAGTTAATCTTTACAAAACCCAACACACACAACTCTGGCACAGTTTCAAAGGTGTTAATTTTGTAATATGTGTTGGGCAAACTGGTGATAACATCAGCAAAGCTTGGGAGTTTAATGACAAGCTTAGAGGAGCAAGAAGAAAAAATCCAAGCAGGCTATTTGAGGGAGATCATGCTTAATATTTTTCAAAGAAAAATATGTCATCAAAAGAAAAAAAAAGTCTGTGAGGAAAATCAGGGACCTACAAAGGCAATTAATGCATAGGTAATTCAGCTACAGCTGACAACAAACGACTCTGCTTTCAAAGCTGGGGATGACATACTGAAGGATAAGAACTTAATAGGATCAGTCTCAAAAATAATACAAGAAAAATGACTAAAGGAGGACAATCTAGCATTAGAAAAAGCAATTAGAACAGTTAGGGAATGAGGCAGCAGGAGCAGAGATGAAAGTACTGCCTAGCACAGAATCACTGCACTGGGGACAGCGAACGGGGCCCTGAGCGGTGCCCAGATGCCACCCAGGGCAGCCGCAGCGGCCTCGTGCCAAGCACATGCGCTCTGAAGAGGGAGAACGACCACGGCAGACGCAGACCAGCACGAGCAGTGCGAAGGGAGGGAAGAGGCGCTGGAGAGCCACACACAAACCCCATGCAAGGGCACACGGCACAGCAAACAGGCACGGGCCGGGCGTGCGGGGGCACAGCAGCTGCTCCCGGGCAGCTGGACCACTTCTGGCTCCAGCACAGAAAAGGATGTTCATGAAGCATAGGCAGGTCCAGAAGAAATCCTCATAAATAAACACCAGCAGTGGGATACAAGGAAAGTGAATGATTGGGCCAGGACGCAGGTTGACTCCATTTCAGAAAGGAGCTGTCCTTAGCTGGTGAAAGGCAGGAGGCAGCAAGGCCCTTAGGTGAGGAAATCAGAGCACAACGGAGAAAAACGCCCAAATCTACATTTTTACATAGCAGACATTTCAGATAAGCCATCAATGGGACTGCAAGCCTTCAAAACTTGGAAGACCCCAGCCATGGCGTAGAGCCCCTAAAAGAACTCACTGTAACAGAAACAGCTAGCGAAAGCTTTCTGAATTTTGCAGTGTCCAAGGTCCATCATTTTAGACAGATGAAGAGAATGGCCAGTTCAGCGTCAACAAGACATACAGCACGGCGACTGCGTTTTATAAGGTGGAGGAAAGACTCCACCTTTGGAGCGCAGCCAGAGAGGCTCGGAAATTATGGAAATGGTGTACGGAACTGGTTGCAATGGAAAAGAAAACCACAGAGGGCTTCTGCGTGCACAAGGTCAAGCGAAGAGCAGGGCCCTTCACTCCAGAGTGACACCGGAGTGACCACTGCACCGGCCACCACTCCCCGGATGGACCTCGGGCTGCGCGTCCCAGCTGCGGGGAATCAGTCTGTTTGCACTTGGAAAACACGTGCTTTACCATTTCTGCTATTTATATCTTCTATGTGCAGAATATATTCATAATTAACATTTTTATTATGGCTCACAATGCACTACATTCCACAATGTATTTAGGTTATGTGTATCAATGGCCTTTCATCTCCCACCAACATATCGGATGGAAAAGATGATCGCTAATAAGAGGCCCAGGGAAAATTATATTTGAGAAGACAGAACTGTGGATTGTGCTGGTTTTAGTGCACTTAAATTATTTGAACTGACACCTTTTTTTTTGTTCCTTCAGTCATATTCCAGCAAAGTTCAGTTTTTATTTTAATAGTCAAGTCAGAGCAGTGGGAAGGTCAGGCAGACAAATCGTTCTCTAAGAAAGCCTCAGCAGGAAGAAACAATGAGAAAGATACCACTGAGGCTTTCCCTCTCCTGCCGTCCATTCTCTGTCCTCTATCGCTGCCTGATAAGAGCCTCTTTTCATGCTGAAAGTCAGGGAGATAAGGTGCATCTATGCTGGTAATGTTAACTCCTTCCAGCCAGGCCAGAACCAAGTAATTCACACATGCTGGAGAGAAATGGTGGGCTGAGGTTTGTCTAACATGAAGTGCTGGAGTGTCGAGGACTCTTTTAGTACCATGGCAAAATAAAAAATTGCCTCATTTCTACTTGCACCATTTCCAGAATACTAGATTTGATTGTTTTTTCTGTATAGCTGGTCAGCCTGGGATCTGACTCTTCCTGGGAAGAAGAAATGTCTTGAAAGTTATTGCTGGACTTGTGGGAGGCAGATGGAAAGGAGAACCGGGTACTTCCCTGCACCCTTCCTTATTATTTATTATTTCTTGTTTCTTTTTTTTCCCCCCCAAGATAAATTAGTCCCAAGAAGAAAAACCCCTCTTGGATCCACAGGTGCATTTCTGATCCCAGGATCCAGTCTATGCCATTAGAAGGATGTGATTTCAGCCAGGAAATGCGACATCAGCTGCAACAAAGGTATTTAAAAGTCTAGCAGTTTATTTAATGTGTTACTTAGGGCCATTTGTAACTTTTAGATCTGAGCTCTGAGTATGAACAATCACAAAACACATTTGATGGTGTTTGCCGCTGACTCCGATGCTACAAACATGTTTCCCAGACTATCTGGTTACATGGAGCTGAGAAGGGCGGTAACGCAGTCCATTCGTTACTGGGCTGACCCGGGGGGGCTGTTTTCATGTGTTGCTGGAATCTCCCTGAATCAAAGCTGTGAGCCTGGCTGCATCTCCTTAGGCTTCGCAGCCTGTTTATGGACATATATACACAGCCCTTACATCCCTTCCTCAATAACCAAAATAATGAAATGATGATTCCCAAATTTCCATAGTTAAGCAATGAAACATGCACACATCTTCAGGTACCAAACGCTTTAGTATTGTGCTCTGCAAATGAGCTGGGCTGTGTCTTGTACCGGGTCTGTAAAGCTCCTATGGAATCCAGTCACGCTGTTGGCACCGTCACTTCAACAGCGCCTGAACCGAGCTGCCAAAAGTGGAAAAACCGCTCAAAAATGAAAAATCCTAGCTAAACATCCTCATCGTTTAAATATATCCTTGAGGCAAAAGAAGAAGCCATTACAAATGTATGAGATCACTCAAGTCTCTAAGTGAATCTTAAGCCATGCAGAGAGCACAAATTGAGGAGGTGAAGCCCCTGTTTGTTCCCCGGATTCTGCAAGCAGGGCCTGACCAGAGAACAGAAATGCAGATGAAGAGCCACAGCACAGCATCCAGGTTATCAGACATCTTCCCGTTTAATTGGATGGAGTTTTATGTATCCTGCTTCACCTATATAATCAGCATCAACTTATGTGCAGGATTGCAATGTGTTGAAAGGGAACTGGTCTGTAAAAGTTACGTTTCAGAGGAATCTAATATAGCTGTTCCTGTTGCTTAGTATCAGATGAAAGCTCTTGCCAGATAAATCCCTTTTAGTTTTTCACTGCTTCTTCCTCAGTAATATTTTCCTTCATCTTTCACTTTTCCTCTTCTGCCTTTTTCACATAAGTCCCCTCGATGCGAAGCACAAGATAATGCTAATTGAGCCTGTCAGGCCTAAATAAAAGATGGGATAACGCAGGGGCCTGCAGCCTATGTGGTTCCATCTGGATACTTCTATTTCTATCACGTAGCAAGAGCAAACCTTGCTGTGCGGCTTTGCACGTAATGGGCAGAGAATTATTGACCTGTCATGTGGGGCACTGGTGTGTTAAGTACACCAAAGAAAACAGAACCCATCCATACGAACGCCAGCAAATTCCTTGTAATGTCTTAAATCGGCCAGGGGTCATCTACAGCTTGCAAGCTCATCTTGTTTTTCACTTAAATGTAATGTTTCTGCTCCTCTGAGTGGTTTGGCCATGGTGGTACACAGGGTCAGATAAATATCTGGGTTTTCAAAGATTAAAAACAACCAAAAGGATTAACCTTCCGATCCTGCTGTCAATACTTGTACGACAGGAGTTTGCAGGACTGGGCCCTAGGATGGAGAATTAGCTCTGCCTAGTCCAACAAGAGAAGAAAGATGCAGCATGTCAAGTCAGAGCACATCGAGTGCTTCCATTTAGAGGCTCTGTGAACACCAGATGAATATTAACAACTTGATTCAAGTCCGCGGGTTATATGTAATTAGGCCAAAGCCAGCAAAAAGACAAACAGTTCTACACCTTCAAATGAATACTTCAGCTTGCTAACAAAAAGCAATTAAACTGCCTGCCAGTGGGGAGCGGGGCTGCAGGGCTGATCTCGCACACAGGGCTCTTGCTGCATGGTGCCATCCAGCACACCGCTGCTGCGCTGCATTGGCCTTCACTTTCAAAGAAAAACCTGCTGGGTGTCCCCGCATCCAGCCCAGGATCAACCCTGGTCCTCTGCAGATGTGCAGCATCAACCCCGCTCCTCTGCAGATGTGCAGCATCCAGCCCAGGATCAACCCTGGTCCTCTGCAGATGTGCAGCATCAACCCCGCTCCTCTGCAGATGTGCAGCATCCAGCCCAGGATCAACCCCGCTCCTCTGCAGATGTGCAGCACCCAGCCCAGGATCAACCCCGCTCCTCTGCAGATGTGCAGCAGCTGCCCAGGAGGGAGCTGGAGAGCAGGGGGCCAGCGTTTCTTCACAATCCCGCGCCTCTTGGGAAATGTAACAAATCTGCCTGTCGAGGTGTCACAAAAGGTACAGAGTAAGTTCAGGAGAATTTGCACTTTCAATTAATTATTACTGATGACACAGATGAGCTTTGGTAGTGCAGTAACTGAGATTTAGGTAATTACAGTTGCATTGTAGAATGAAGAAAAGCCTCAGGGTATTACCTGGACCCAGAACACGGGCTCTGCATGTGGCCAGTGTGGATTCTGGTGAGCGGGAGCCCTTGGGGACCATAAAACTGGGGAACAAACAGCGATACGTCATTCAGCTGGCAAACCAAAGAAGAGCCATTTAATCTCCTTTCTAGAGCTGAGTTGTTTTGCTGCACCATAAAAAGCTTCAGGAGACATTAATCCCAGCTCATATTGGCAACAAGAGTGCCACCATAATTCCATTTCCTGCTGTAAGACAGACTTAAAAAACAAATACATTTCAGTTTCTCCTAAGAAATTAAAATTAATGATTCTGAAATGGGGCTGGTGAGATGAACGCTTCCTGATGCTTTATAATAGTTTAGATTTGAGTCCAGGCTTTGGAGCTGGTCTTGCCTCTAAAGGGGATGATCTACCACCTCCAAACCTGCCACATGCAGGGACTGTCCCGCTGTGTATCCTCGAGGTGAGCTCAGCGCTGTGTCAAATTCTTCTTAGCAAAGACACCAAGTAATAACCGTGCGGGTTGTGCAAGCAGAGGAGGTGCAGCGTTCTTTTGACAGTCCTAAGGGTCATAGATCACAGCGGGGAGGAGAATTTCTGCTGCTGTTACGAATTCAACTGGGGAGCGATTACTGCCATGGTGCTGAGGGAGTTCAGCTGGTACAGAAAACCAGGGGAATTTGTGTTCTGTGCAGATCAGGAAAAGTTTGATACTGCTTCCTGGGGGAAATCCAGAGTCATCTCAGAAACGATGTAATAGGGAGCTGAAAAATCTTTACGTTCCTCTGTGCTTTACCTTTTAAGCTCTCTACTCTGCAAAAATGGAGAAGATTCCATGTACAACATCCCTACATTTACAGTCACAATTTCCTGAAAGTGATCACTTAGTTTTGGCTGCACATATGAACTGTATCTGTCTGCTGTACAGCTTTTGTTTTGCTACGCAAAATATTTATGACTTTCAGTCTTGTCTTCCACAATATGTGCTAATCCACTCTATTTCATTCCATCATTTAAAACTGCACTCCTAGTTTGGTGTCCAGTGCCCTCATTTCTCCAACCCAAACACTGGCAGCTATGATTCAATTTGGTCAGACACTCTACTCGCAGAGACCCACTTCAAACAATGAAACCTGCAGCTGTCTTTTGCAGTAACCGCTGTCTGATATGAACTACCTTGAAATAACAGACATGCAAACCACCAGGAGGATAGAAAATGTAAGATACAAACTGATTTTGTAACTCAATACACACTGCTAGAGCGAAATCGTTGTTCCAACATCGCACGTATGCCGCGTATTACACACTCACACCTGGAACACCCTCACTTTCGAGCACAGTAGTTAGAGGGAATATTTCTCAGACCTATGGCGGTGTGACACTGTCCCTGAGGTGTTAACCAGCGCTGTATGTTCCTAAAACATCCGAGAGCTGCAAGTGCTTACATCTCTCCGTCACACATCAGTGGGACGCCTGGTGCTGTTGTGCGCCGCTTATCGCTCTAACTCACCTGGAACTCAGATTACGAGTTCACAGCCCTGTGCTTTTCTTCCTCCAGATGGGCTTTAGTGGCTGTTCTCCCATCGATCTCGCTTCCCGTGCTCCTGCAGCTGCAGAGCCAGAGCTGTTGGTACAGTTCCAGTGACTAATTCCTGCGTGAATTCCCGCAATGTCACGGATGTGTCCACAAGGAACGTGCTTTCAGAAAATACACGTAGATTGCTAATTCCCTGCAGAACGTAGCTGCACCCTAGGGCACCAGAAAGGCCAAAATGCACCTGCCCCTTAGGACCCCGAGTAACACCCACTATCGCATTGTTTTGAAAACAACTGGCAGAAGGATTAAGTGGCAATCCTGAGAAACAGCTGATGGCATGAAGTGTCCTCATCACCCACTGGTGCTTTCTTCACTTAGGAATGATGGAGCCGCCTGGCTGCTCTTGAGTTCCATTGTCCTTCGTCTTGTCATGGTGACATATTCCTCTTTGTTCATCAGGTGATGGTATTTCTGTCATGTCTGGGAAGGTATTGAGATGAGAGACCTGCAGTGCATAACACCCAGCTGCATTCTGCGCTGCTTGTATAGAACATTCTGGTCTTCACATATTGAAACAGCGCAAAGCATATGGAAATGTTGGTGTGCGTTTGGACTTGGTTTGCTTTGTCAAGTGAAACAGAGCATCTCCCATAGCCGGCTCCTGACGGTGGTTTGGCAGAAGAGAAAAATGGATTGTATGAACAAAATCAATATTGAAACTGCTTCAGGGTACCCCTAGAAAAATGTACTTATTGAAGTTTGAAATAGCCTCATAAAAAAAAAAACCAACAAGATTATGGCAGAAAAATTCTTCCGTCTGAGAGTGGGGAATCACTCAAAGCTGAGTGGAGGGTTTACTCTGTGCTTGCCTTGCTCCACCTTCCACAGACACCCTGTGATTTCGTGCCCTGTGCCTACAGCGCTTCATGAGCTACCAAACCCCAACCCCCTGCTGGGGAGGGACAAGAAAGAGCAGCTTGGATTCTCCTTCCTCTGCCTTCACAGCAGACATTGATGGGTATAAGAGACAATGGAGCAAAGCTAACCTGAAGAATAACTGCTACAAGTGCATTAATGTATTTGTCCCCAGAAAAAAGGAGAAAGACTGTTTGCATTGCAGCAGTGCCACTGGCTCATTAACAAGTGACATTAATTAAGATGTCCTGATGACTCCACTGCAGGGAAATCAATAAGTAGAGATGCATCAGGGATTGTTGTTTAGCTCCTTTTATTTCTCTGCAGAGTGCTGCACATGGCACAAGATTTCCTACTGACGGGTTTGAGGAGGAGATCTCCACCCCACTCCAAGAAACTCGTCCGTCCCTGGAATGCTGTCATTCCCTGGGTATTCCATACAATAGAAATACCAGGAGGAAGAAATGCCCAGTCTAGCAGCCAGGCTACTGATTCAGAAAGGGGTAGACCTGATCACAAGAGGTTCAAAAACTGACCCACAGTTGTAAAGCTCAACATTTATTAATGAGTCTTCTTCATGGAAACTGATTAGTTGGTGTTTGCTCTTAGAAGCCACATGAAGATAATCTGTCAGTCTGCTCTGGACCATTCCTGCAGTTAATTGTTAGGATGGGTCTCTCTAAGTCATGTGGGATTGCTTGTAATGTGTCACTGTATCCCTCAAATTATTCAGGGAAAAGTAGGATGAGTGGTTTGTACCCCAGTGAATAGCAAACACTGCTTATTCTTAGTTTGGGCTTTGTCTCAGGGACAGGCCTATTCGGTGACAATAAAGGGAGGGGAATGGGAGAGGATGGCCAAGGAGAGTATCTTTGTTTTCTGCCCTTCATTCCTGTCTCCCTGGAATGTGGGGAGTAGCACTGAACAAAGAGAAAGCACTTAAAGTGGTGAAACAGACTGATAAAGCTGCTTTTCTGCTCATTTGGAAGGTCAAACAGTCCAGTTTTTCTCATACTTTTTAACGTGATAAAGATCAGATGTCCAAAAGTACCACAAATTTGACTGGATCTGTGCTGGGTTTGACTAGATAACTAAATTTAGGAGCCACTTGAGTCATCAGATGATCAACAGCAGTTGTGAAACCTCTTCAAGCAGACAACTCCATCCTCTGTGTTTTAGCCAGGAAAGGAGCTCACCCAGACATTTCCCAGAGATTTACCCAGGAACCTGGCGATGGAAGCAGTGGGAGACCTGGTGCTGGTTGGTTTGTTTGTTTCTGTTTTATCCTCTGTCTTCTAGAGTAAATCCAAGAGTCATCCAAAGCAGAGCAGGAGGTCTCTGCCTGTACTTCTGAGCGACCCACTGAGGACACAAGCGACTTTCCTAACTCCTGTTCACCGATGAGGTAACACTTCATCACCCCACTGCCTCTAAACTTATCTTCGGCATCAAAACTGGAAAGTATGTGCCCACTGGTTTATCTTAAGTACTGTGCACACAAGATTTAGCTTCCTTCTATTCTGTTTCTGTATAGTTTACCTGAAGAGCCTTAAAACGCAGAGCCACGCTGCTTTAGTTTTCAATCTGTTGGCAAATTTAATCATCAATGTACAAATTGGCTTTTAGGTACACAGAATGAGATTACAGTAGAGAGACCAGTGTTGAACATGAAAACGAAGATACCGTGAAGTTTGAAAGTGGCTGTGCAGCCAACTGGCAGCCCTGAGCTGCCTCAGCTCGGATCCATCTGCACTGAGGTTACTCAGGAATCCGAAATTACAGGTCTGTTGAGGCAGCTGCCAAGAGACTGGCTGGTGGTACGGGTGGAAATGACCTCATTCCAGTGGGAACACTGTGGAATAAGAAATTACAGGACTGGGCTCCTGACGCACGCGGTTTCAAATGAGAATAGAGTAATATGAGAGAAAAAACATCCCCCCAGGTTAAAAACAAACACCAGGGAGAGAGGGAAGGCTTCCCTTTATATCCCCTCTGCCGCAAAGCAAATCAGCTGCTAACAACAAGGTGATCGGTGAGGTTACTCTATGGGAGAAGACAAGGGCAGATCACAGCTGATAAGCCTTTTCCAGCTAAGAAGCATTACAAACAGAGCAAAACCTCCTCCACAAGCATGATTCAGTGCTAGTGAGCAGAAATCCCAACTACCTGCTGTCAAAAACTGGGGGCAGCAGTCTCCAGCATTCTAGAAGATACACACTTGCTATAAGCCAAACAGATAAAAGCAAAAAGAGAGAGTGAGATAACTTACGGCAATGAGCTGGTACGAGTTGTTCATCATGGCTATGAGCATGTTCAGCAGCACAACAAGGGAGATGACGTTGTAGGTCCCAAACATAGTGGCCCCAACAAATTCAGTGAACTCATGTCTGGCTTTGACGTTGGTGACGTAGAGATTCAGCAGACCGAACACAGACCAGAAGAGTGACTGCAGGGTCTCGAAAAGTCTGCAAAGAAAACCAGATTTTTACTTGGTTACCTGCCTCTGAGAGACGGAAAACAATGTGTGGTTGAGGCAGTCTTCAGGTGGGGAACACATGGACTTCGGGAGCCCCGGAGACACTGATTCTCCCTGGGATGCAGTTTGCACTGCAGCCAAGTGACCCAGTGCATGTGAGAGCTGTGTCACCTGTCTCAGAGCCCTGTCCACATCCTTGTGAGATGCAGTGAGCCCAACTGCCCTGAAGGTACCCAAGGTACCCTTTCCCACTCTACACACATGCAAAGAACAGCCAGAATATATTCCTTCTAATTAAAATTGCCACACAGTGATGCTGCTGTTATCTATAAACTCTCCTGTTTAATCAGTGCCTGCATCATTAACATGTCTGCAGAGTAAACGTTTGGAGAACCCCTCCCGAAGTTCAGCATGACCATAGTGGTTAAATAGCACACAGCAAGGAGGCACCGCGATGCAGGAGAGGTGAGAAATCACCTTCACCACCTTCTGCTCTAATGCAGGCCGAGAACTTGTCCTTCCTTCGGCCACGAGTGGAGCAGGCCAGGGAGCCAAGGGCCCATCTGTCAGCAATGCTGGTGGCCAAAACTGCTGGGTGACCCAAACTGCTGGTCCTGGGGCTGGTTTGTGCAGCAGCCCCCACCCACCCACCATAAGATGCCCTGTGCAACAACTGCTCAGGAATGACTCAGATGAGAGAGACTCATCACATTAATTCAGCTCGAAAGGTTTTCTGCTTTTGAAGTCTCCCTTCCACAGATGAACTAGACCTGACCTCCCTGTGCTTTACAGCTGATGAGATCATCCCAGGTCTCCTCTTGTTTCAGCCAAAGACAAGTGACCTTTCCAATCACGTCAAATACACAATCAGCAATCTAAATAATTGCTCTGTTTGGGCATCTTTGTTTTTGCTTTACAAAATATGGCATTTATATCATCAAAAAATGACACATGCCTGTTCAAGAGTTTCCATTTTGGCCCGAGGTCAGTAGATATTTTCAAATGTTCCTACTAGATAAATCAATACAAATAATTCAGATACTTTACTTGACATATCGGGGATCTGTTCTCCTGGCTTCTCCAGGCATCTGTTCCACACGTATCCCTGTGTTTTATATAGGGATTTAGTTTCTTTATATTTTGTGGCCGTATCGTATGTTGTTCACTGGCCTAAATTATAAAGACTCTTTAAAGCAAAAATCCTTTCTTTGAAAAGTCAGACTGTTTGTTAGACTTATTAAATAAGTGCGGTGGTAAAATAAGGATTAACCAAAGAATGCTAAGCAATTCTCTACTAGAAATGGTGGAGTGCTAGCTATCTTTTAACTTACTTTAATTATTAGCAGTAGAAGTATTGATTAGGCTGTAGGCTCCAGGGAGTCAGACATGCCTGGCATGAAACTGAAATCAGTCTTAGAAGTGATCAGTGCGTTGCTCTCAACTCACAGTATTAACCAGGAATATACGGGGCCCAGACTAAGACATGTGGACATGAAAAAGACAGCAGTGGGTTGCTGCACAGAAGTAAGGCTGGATTACTCTTTCCTCAGCATTTAATACCAGGCCAGAAGCACAATCTCTTCTCAGTGTGTCTCAGGTGGGGTTCACGCTACTTTGGAGAAGCAGCTTTAAAAAACCAGAATTTTGGGAATTGTGATGGAGGGACTGTCCCCTCCTGCTGAGTATATGTTGATCTTCAGCAGGAAGACTCAAAGGCAGTAAGGTGTGACCTCCTCTGCCGCAGCCTCCTCTTCCTCTCTTCTCCCTCCTTCAGTTACCAGAACCACAGTGATAAACGTGTTTTCCAACTGTCTGCCTAAGCAGCAGACACTCTGCTTTCTAAAGGATGGGGAGGCCAAAGCATAAAACCTTAAATTATTCATGACTCCATTGCTGTCACAAAGGAATATTACTTTTCCATGATCTGTGTTTGCGACGCAGAAAATTTCCTCACCAAGAAAACATTAAACCCATCCTTTGGGAGTAATAGGGAATAATGCACCAGTAAATAGGTGTCACATTTTAAACAAGTTGTACAAACACCAGTGGCCTCCTGCTTATTCTTCCCTTACAAAATTACATCTTATTGTGTGACTGCCTAGAAATGCTGATGGGAATGAAAGGGTACTGATTGAAAGCTTTCTACGTGTATTCTTTCGTTAGGGATGAACTATGAGCAAACTTGAGGTAACAGCAGCTCCGACTTGAATTCGCTCCAGCCATGCCTGCTCTCCCCGGCCCAACAATGGCATTTTCTCTTGTGCAGGTTGCTCGTTCTTTGCCAGTCACCCATGCTGTGCATCTGCACCTGGGCCAAATGTCAGCGGGTACCGGGGGTGTTAATAACGACTATTTAAACTTTTAAGAACATGTTAAATAATAAATTTCTTAAGTGAGTCTCAAACAAAAAGTAACTGCAGAGCATTCTGTCCCCTGCCAGGAGACCTCAGTCCTAATGGATCCCCTCCCACTGCGATTTTCTTTTAAACAAACCTCTGCCATAAAGATTGAGCCCCCTCAATTTCCTTTCTTTGCTACATTCTCCTTGGCAGGGGGTTGAAACTGAATGTCGAGGTGGGAGAAATTGTGGTCTGTATTTAAGCTGATCTGCACACTTTCTGTTGAGTGGTTCTGTATCATTTCTAGTTCCCGAGATCTTATACCCTCCTACACACTTGAGGATCTTTTATTTTTCTCCTGCTGACCAAATGCTCTTTTTCTCCGGTCAAATCCTGCTGTTGTTTTCTCCACTAACCTGCTGACAGTGAGATCTGTAAAACAACTGGTTTGCAATGGAGACCGGTCCAAAGCAGAATGCAGAACCGAATACATCTGCTCACCACAGCGCCAGGGAAAGGCTGGTCCTGAATTCTGGGGGTTTGACCCTTCACGTGCTGTTTAACAAACACTGTGCTTGCCAAACATTCCTCCCTCTGGCTGCTGCATCAATACGGACATAGATCAGGGAATAGTATTTGTTATTTAATTCCTTTGCAAGGGCAGCACAACACATTTCTGGGGCATGCAAAGCAATTAAAATAGAAAAAAAAGACTGAGGTCTCTAATTCTGTTTTTCATTAGCGCAGTGCAGCTCCATTCACTTCCTCCAGATATAGATGGGTTTAATGAGAAAATTAATCAAGCCTATGGTGTTCCTGCTCCGCAGTGGAAAACCGCAGCACGTCTGGTGTACCAGGTCACGATGCTCTCGCACGGTTGGACTCTGTCCCACGAAACCCCCACTGGACGGAGGGAGCCCCCGGGACAGCGTTGGAGCCTTTTCCATCATCTGCTTCCACAACACTGCAAAGATGTCACAAATCCTTTCTTAACCTCAAGCCTTCAGCTGAGGAAAGGTGGACAATTTGAGGGCATCATGACAAGTTTTATTTAATTTAGCACGGAGCAGCGGACAACAGGTTTGTTTTGCTTGTTTGCAGGGCGCAGGCCTTTTTCTAGACTGTGCTTTATTTATTTCTCTTCCCATTGTGTTTTAAGTACTGTGCAAGCAGCAAGAACAATTAGGTGGGGGCTGATTATTATCATTATTTCCACTATTAGTAATTAAAACAAATACATCGGAAAGACAATTCATGTTATTTTTCAGCATGTGCTGTTTCAGCCCTGCCAGCTGTCATCACAGCGATTTCCACGCCAACATCTCAGTAAAGTACCAGCATTTCCAGCTAAAAGGAGTTTGCTGAGATTTTAGTCTCACCCCACTGCAAGGAAATAGGAGAAACCTGCAAGATCGTGTATGCCTAAAAATGGCCTTAGTGAGATTGTTGTTGTTGCTGTATCACATTATTTATTAATAGCTTTTTTTCATAGGCTTATCCCTTGTTTTCTACGCTTTGTTTAGCTTCCCTTCCTATCCTCCAGAATCAGACAAAAGAATTATTATGGCAAAAGGACGCTTGCTTTCTCAAATATACCGAAATTGTACATAGTCATAATCAAACGTAAGTTGCAGGATCACGCAGGGAGACTCGTTGGTCCACAACTAAAATGATTCTCTCCCACTTCCAGACCCAAGTGAGGTCTTTCTGACAGCAAAGCTCAGCAGAATGGCTGCCCCACTCAACTCCCACCGCTCCTGCACAGTCAACCAGCCCACCCGATACTTGCAAATGAATAAATAAAGGCAGTTTCAGTGCAGTGACAGACAACAGGAAAACACCGGTACGAGAGGGGATTGTGGAAGTCAGTCTTAGAAAAGGAGTCTTACGTGGAGAAGGCATTGTTCTGTTTCTCACATCGGATCCCCTTGCAGTTGTTGGGTTCCTCCGAGGCACTCGTCTCATAGTAAAAATAAAGCTGGTTCAGTCCATTGGCAAAAGCCAGAAGCACCAGACAGTAGATAAAAAGGAATTTAAGGATGTCTAGCAGCATGCGTCCCAGAGAAATCTGCAGGGGTCCCAGGTGTGAATTTGCTGTAAACAGGGATATGAGACGCAAGGAACTTAAAATGTTGGATATTGCAAAGAGGGCTTCCGCAATGAGAGTCGGGTGCCACATTTCCCATTCCTCCCTTGGACGAGAACCATTGTACTGAAAGAAATAACAAGGGTATAAAAAGTGAATTACATTCTAATTACTCTGAGATAACTCCAAAGCCACACCTACCAATACTAATGCTTCACATGTAAATACTAACCAGGGACTGGTGACCCTGGAAGAACTTTTAACTCTCAGCAACTGTCGGGCTAACATTCGGGATTTGGGATAGAAGCTGATGATCAGGGCAGGGGCTTAGGCTTAGTGGTGCCTTCTTATGAACTCTCCCTGCTAGAGATGCCCTGATATTTCAGTTGTGGGACCAGCTTTTCTTCAGAGCCTCGTGGTATGTTGGCTGTTCCTAGCCTAAATTTAGAAAACAGGCCTTTTGAATTCTGGGTTCACTGTTTGTGGGTTCTTCAGGTCCGTGGGTTCATACGCAATCTCCATCTCAACACTTAAAGGGGTTCGGACCGCCCTTTAGCAGGTTCGGGTCAGAATTTCCAATTACCTTTTATCTTTCTCCTCCTAAATGTGAATGCACCTTCAAAACACGGCCCCTTCCAGGAAGAACGCGAGGGAGGGAGAAGGAAAGCAATGAACTCTTTAGCGTAAGAAGTGGGTGTTTTCCTTCCCTACTAATCTCAAACAAAAAGCGCCAAACAGCCCAGAACCAAAATGCTTTCTTCATATTAATTTTCTTATTAGTTAATTTGTCATGGCAATTTTCAGAGAGTTGCTAAAGCAGAGGTCATAAATGCAGCCGGAACACTGGATATGTTTGAGTGCATCCATTATAATGTTAACCGGGTTTCTAACGTAATTGTAAAAGCAGAAGTGTTTTCTGAGCAAAGTACAGCCAGCTAGCAAACGGGTAACACAAAAGAGCTGGTTGTATAAATGGAACCACTCCGGCTTAACGACAGTGGCGTAACAGAATGAAGTCAAAGACATTTTAACATCAAGGAATAATTGTGCTTTTAACATTTGTCTCTGCTCATTTAACATGTATAAAAAGGCAAAAATGTACTTAGATTAATGTAGCTAATAGTGTAGCCAGCGTGTTTAGGACTCCTAAAATGATTTTTATACCTTTTAAAAGGAAATGGTATTAATATCGTACTGACAGATGAGTTTGCGGGGACTTTCTATTTAAATCTGAAGGTCCGATACACGAGCTCGCATTTTTTTCAAGGGCACAGCTAAAAGCAAGTTGGTATTTTCAACTATTCCTCTGTATGAAGGAGCCGAAACACGATACAGAGACATTCCAGCACGACCCCTGATTGCTTCTGACGTGTCCAAACTGTTCTTTACTGGGCCTGAGTCTATGAGCTTGGGTTTGAAGATGGGTCTTAAAATCGGTTGGAACAGGCAGCCACGTGAACTCTTTGCAGGAGGCAGCGGTGGGGGTGGCGGGATCGGGGGTGCAGATCCGCACCGTCGCTGGCGATTCCGTTCTGCGGGACGCCTGGACACAGCAGCCCAGGGCGCTCTGCTGGGCTTCAGCCCAGACTGCACGTAAAGGAACCCGGAAAGGTCTGCAGCATCTCACATCTATTTCTAGAGTGGCTCGTTAGGGTCCTGTTTTGGCCCTTTATAAACTGGTGGTGTGCCCTTGCTTAGAAACCACTAGTCTGTTCAAAGCAGCCTAGCGTCATAGGTAATAGAGAAACAGACGATTTCAGAGGTGTCTAATGAAGCTGGGTACCTGGGAAGGCTGGAGCTGGTTGGGTTAGGCATCAGAAGATGAAAGCAGAAGAGCAGAGATGTATATGGTACAAATAAGTTACACCAGGCAGTCACATTTACCCTCCCTCAGTACGTGATCATTCAAAGCAGCAAATGAAAACTGATTAAGAAAGTATTTTTACCCTGTAACTGGCCTGAAGATTTCATTGATATTGGAAAATATTTGAGCCAGGCCTTGGAACCAGTCAAATCAAGAAAAAAAGTCTCCATATAAAAATGAGGATGGAAAACATTGGTGTCAGCATGCAATTGATTTTTCTGGTATTTGGCAGAAAGCTAAATGTCCATGTAATGCTTTGAAGATCTAAGAAGTGTTAGAGTATGGTATATTGGCATATATACCAGCCTTTCTCGGCTCAAGGCTGTTCTATAAATAACAAAAACCTTTACAAGTCACATTGCGAAAGATTTTTAAGCCATTATCAGCATGATAAATCCTCATGTTTCTGAGCATACTGCACCCTCTAAGTGACACAGGTCAGGAGGGAACTTCTGTGAGCACGGTGTTGCAGAACTGCTCCTACATAAGATTTTATGCATCTCTCAGCACTGTCTGACTTTGGTCCTTGCCAGGAGCAGAGCTTACATCAGCCAGGTTTAATCCCAGTGGGTCTGATCTGTACTCAAATCTATTCCATTCTTTTGTGTGCTGTAGTTAGCCTGTAGTTTCTGTAGTTCTTACAGAGTACACAAACAAAGCTGTACTTCCTTCGTACGTGTGGTTTGCTACGAGTTTAAACCTCAGTGTGTGACTGTCTAAATCTACGGATGCACAACTCTTCCAGTAATTTGTGTGTGAGAAGGAGAAAGAACAAGATTGTTAACATTTTAAGATTTGTTTGTGCATCTTACGATTTCCAGCATTTTTTTTTCCTGTTTGGCTCACAGCTTAAAGACCAACCTCTCAAGTCTCTCATTTCCTCACTGGTTCTGAATGCTGGGAGAAAAGAGACATAATCTGTTCCTGCTTTGATGCTGTTACAGAGCTGCCTCTTCAGGGAGAAGCAACTTAAAGCTTTTCCCTTTGAAAAACTAACTTACCACTATGCAGCCTTCTGGATTTTAAAAAGGCCCCATAGCAGGACTGCTTGCTAAAGGGTTTTTTTATAAAAGCTTTGCCATTTTGGAGTCAATGAGCTTTGGGAATTTTTCTCCTATTTTCCCCCCTGCCTGCATATGTGCCTGGGTGAGACTGAACAAGGGTGCTATGGGAAGTGCTTGTCCTGGGCTAAAAGAAGTGGTATTGCTCTATGCGGGCAAAACCAACACAGCAGCACAGTAAAACCAGAAAACGTGTAAATGGCCAAAGAGCAGCCCCCAGTTCCTTCATTTACACCTGTGTCGTTACGCAAACTCTAGTGAAGCTACTGCTGATTCATACCAAGAAAAGAATCAGGACAAGCAGCATAAAGAAGTTTGCAGGAGGTCACTGGTGTCTCGCCTGTGTCTTTGAAAAAAAAGAGACGGAAGGAAAGTGCTTCAGGGCATCCTCTGGCTTCAAAACACCTGCATACGCTAACCTGGAGCATCAGAGTTTATACATCTGCAAGGTGCTTTTGAAGGTGAGCTCTGATGTGCATTCTTACCATAAATGGAACATGACAGCGCAGAATCTACACGGTGTGAAAGCTCCAGCATGCTCCTTTGTCATTTCCTTGCCTATAGTTCAAAACTATACATTGAAGAGGATAAGTTGACTCCTGTATTTCAGATGGAACCTCCCACTAGCAGGCTTGCTTTTCTTAGTGGCCTTTTCACAAACTTCTGCTCAGTTATCCACAGATCTGTAGGGCTGCAGATTACAAATCTTGGCTGTAGATGTTTTCAGATGACCCTATTCTTGTTTTTCTTACTGTTTTATTTAAAAAAATGAATTTTCACTATTTCTAGCATTGTTGAGGTCAGTGTCAGTATGGAAACTAAAATGTATCTTTGGCAACTGAGGAGCTACCAAACGGACAGCAAGTGGGGAAACTTGTACCCAGTGCCCAAAGAATCTACTTCAGTCTTGATCAAAGAGTCAGGATGAGGACGATCATTCTCTAAACAAATTAATAAGCTTTCCAAGTGAATTTTCCAAACTGGATAGCTTGAAAAGCAGCTATTCTCCTTGGTCTGTAATTCTGATCTTGACAGTTTCTACGCGGTTTACTACAGTTCTCACAAGCAAGTTGCAAATTCCCTCTCCCAAGTTACTGTACCTTGACGTAGGCAACAATTTTAAGGGAGATAGTTGCAAGATAGAGGGAGTTCATTGCAAAATCCATCAGATTCCACCAGTCATGTACGTACTCATTGAATCCACCATCCCACATTTCCTTGATTTCTCCCCAGATAAAACCTGTAGAAAGCAAGAGAGTCCATTGTCATGGTGAGGTATTATTTGCATTAGAGCACTGTGTATATCTGATGTAATAAAATTCTAAATTAACAGCTTGGAAAAAATGTCTCATCCCTCCTCTGACTATGAGGCATTTTACAGCTCTGTGGGGACACAGACCCACATTTCCTATCTGGAGCTCCAGAGATGCGCACGAGGACACTGCTTGAAACATATGTTATTTAAAGCTAGTATGCGTGTATTAGCTCAGATGAAATTTGTTCTAAGTGAATAAACTATTTAAGCAACTGTATTTGGTATAGTTTCTAATACATTGTCTGCTCTCATAGAAACTATAGGTAATCCACTGCTCAGCTGGACAGCACTGATTTTTCCTCTCTCTGCAGAACACGGGACAGCAGTACCAGCTTCTGCGTGCCAGAACATCTCCTCCCTGACCTGGAAACATCACACCAAAGAAAGAAGAAGCGAATTCATCCTCTGTGCTCAGTCGCTGCCTTTCTGCATCTTGCTGCACAAAAAGCCCACGGGGATGGCTGGTGAAAAAGGCAGGACTCAGCATGAAAAAGGGCCCTGCAGCCTGGCATCGCTTCTCCGCAGTGACTCACCTCCTGTCAAGTATGGCTGTGGGCTTTGCGAGGTGAATATTTCTTCCCGAGGATATGGCCAGAGCCCATCATCTCAGCTCTGAAATGCCTCCTGGTAATAACTTCTTGCATCTGCCAACCCTCCCTACACCTCCTTGCAGCTGGAGGGGCGAGGGGCAGCTTCCCAAGTTCATCACCAGACTGCTGAACTCACCTCCCATACGATCCTAATTTTAAGTAACGTATATGTACTTTATTGTAGTGTTGTTTAAGTATTTTTGAGAGCCTTATTCTCATGAAAAAGCCAACGGCAGCCAGGCTCCTTCATCACCTACACGATTCTGAGAATGCCTTTGGAGCCCCCGGATATTTTGAATTACCCAGTTTAGAACATTATCCTTGAATGAAGAGCTGAACAGTGTGAAAAGAAAAACAAACCGACAAAATACACCTCCAGGTGCATCACCAAATTAGTTACCCAAATGGCTACCCATAGCTAACCACAGGATACTGCAGTGGGCACTGAAATGCTACTTGCAGCTCAAGTTTTTAGGACCTGAAAGTTCAATCTGAAGAGCAAATGATGTTGAAATGAACTGCTGCAAACATCCAAATATCAATCTCAGCTCTTGAGCTGCTGGCCAGCAGGTCAGTGGTCAGGCAAGCATAATGTCAAGGCCAACAAGGTAATTTTATTACAGCTGCCTCTGAATCTTTGCACTTACACACAAACATAAATCAATGGAGAGGAGCCTGTTGAAGAACTCATACGCTGTATTTATAGAGAGTTATCATTGCTGGTTACTATAGTTACAGCAATGCTGTCTGTGCCTGTTCTCTCCTTTTATAGGGGAAGATATTTCTTAAATAATAATCCTTAATCTGGTGAAACTGTTCTAATTTCTCCATTTAATAAATAGTCCCACAACATCCCTATTTATCTGAAACAAAGGAACTCAAAGAGCAGACAGCTGTAAGACGTGATTTTGGAGGGGTTCTTTTAACAGATTATCCTTTCATCTGCAAATCAGTTTTGCTGAAATGCCTACCATTTCCCTCAACTTTAACCATGAAAGTAAGGATAAAGTGAAGAGATCACCTAAGCTCAGGAAATACATTTAACCTTCTCGGCTTATTCTGATGCTTCTACCAACACATGCATTTCAATGCCATAAATCAGTTTAATAAGACAACAAGGCTGGAGTTACCATTTGAGAGTTGTGGTAGAGCTATGCAAGAAGCAAAGTGCCCTGGGTCACGATGGGAAAGTGGTTTGTGAACCTGTTTGTAACTCTTACTTTCCTCATTTTCCAGTTCTAGGAGCTCCAGAGATGGTGGTTTGTGTGAGATGGCCTCACAAAGCACCGCGGTGGCTTTCCAGGCCACTGACCCCTACTGGAGAGTAGGAGTCAATTCGCTGTCACCTGTCCCCTGGGGTTTTGCACTGACATGACCTGTGCTGGAGGAGAGCTAGAAAGGTGTGGAGACCACAGCCCGCGGGCAGGCCTCCCGGTAACGAACCAGCTCACCCTGCTGCTACGTGTTAGCAGCACAGCAAGGAAGATGAGACCTTAATTAGAGGAGAGATCATGCTGCTAATGGAGTCCACAGGTTTTCACTTGCTATTGTGCTGGCGCTAAGTTTTAAAGGATAAATACTTCTCCCTCATCAGAAATACATGCAACTCTGCTGCTCTGCTCTTCTCCCCCAGCCCATCTCTCCCCTCACCCGTGCAGCCTGCCCTCAGCAACATGGACACCTCCTTTGCTTCACTGCTGTGGTTGCCCAAGCCAAACTGGAGTAAGAGCCTCATGTTTAACCTGATAATAAATACTCCCTCCTTCTCCTACTTATATTAGAGCTCTAGGTATTGATTTGGTCGGTGTTTATCAGCACAGATATGGCAGACGGAGATATATCTTCCCTTTTCTGCCTTCCCGTAGGGTACTGCGAGTCCAGGAATAACCAGGGCTGGTACCTGCGGGAGCAGATCAGCGAGAAGGCGACAGCAGAGGCGCTGCCTCCTGCCACAGAGCGGCCACAGAGCCAGGCCAGCCTGGCAAGTGACCCAGGAGCGAATCCCTAACCTGTTCCTCACACCGAGCATGGGGAAGCAGGGAGAGAGCTGTGTCTGCTGCAGTTTACTCAGGGTCATGTCTAAAGGCATGTCAGATGGCAACATGAACAGCAGAAAAGCCCTGGGCCAACAGGATCTGTTGTTCCAGAAGGAGCCCAGCTGTTTCACGCAGTTATGAAGCCGGCTGCCAAGTCTCCTCACATGCTGATGATGCTGAGATCAGGAATGAGTCTCCACACAGTTGCCATGGGCGCGAGTCAGGCGACTGTGGCTCAGGCATTTCAATGAATCATAGAATGTCCTGAGCTGGAAGGGACCCACAAGCATCATCAAGTCCAACTCCTGTCCCTGCACAGGATAACCCCAAAATCCACACGCATTTTTGTGTTTCTGATTTACCTAGAACCCAGGGCAGGATCATCCACTCCACGATGGTGGGAGGTGGTCCCTGCATGTGGAGGTCGGTCCTGACGATGTGCTGCGACGCCAGCAAGAGCATGAAGAGGAAGGTTAGGTAAGAGCCCGTGTGGCAGATAAACTTTATAAATGGCTTTTTAATGAACAGTCCCAGCCTGCTCTTCGGTGCAATCAGATATGCCACGGATAGCACGGGAAATAGCAGTCCGATGGTGACACAGGTCAGGAGCTTCACTGCCCAGTGTTTCCGCCTCCATCCTGGAAAACCGTCATACCAAAGTGTTGCGAGTAGCTGCTGGCAGTTTGGCTGAGCAACAAACTGAGGAGGAAAACAAGAGAAAGATCATTAGTGACTGGTACTTCACATGCACTCCCCCTCACGTATGTGTTGGAGCCCACACAGACCCTCATGTTAAGTTTGGGGCTGGCTGTGGGGTGGAAAAGCATAATTTGGAGACAGACGGAAGAAAGGAGGGAGATTTTGCTCTTATTTTTGTACACGGGATTTAAGATTTCTGCTGTGAGGTCTTTTCTATTTGAAGCATCCTTACGTAGATCAGTCACTCACCACACATGAAGCCTTGTGCAAAAGTGATACAACGAAAATTACTACGAGCGTTTTCTCTTCCCATGTGTTTCTGTTTCAGCAAGTTTCTTCTGTTTCAGGTTTTGACTGTCTCAAACAGATCACTGTCAGCGTCTTTAAGAAGCGACTAAATGATGAGACAGGAGGGAAAAGGTGTAAAGCTCTGGGAGTGTTTGTGTGAGAGGGCTGGATGCATCCAGCAGCGTGTGGGGAGCTGCCTGTGGGTTTGTGCAAGGAGGGCACACACGTGTGTGCGGGAGGGCAGGAGCCAGCACTTTGGTGAATGCCGAGGAGGAACAGAGCAGTTGTCAAATGTAAGACATTAAGCAGCAGCAGAAAGAAACCTTTGATCACAGTACCAAAAGCGACACTTGAAAATTTACCTTCACTCTGTAAAAAATAGCATTATGATGGTGATTTAGTGCACCTCAGTGACTCCGCACCAGACGGGCTCGGGTTGCAACTACTTCAGACTGTTTAACAGCCTTTGGAATTCCACACTCAAGCCAAAATATTTCTGATCTATGCCAGAAGACTTTACCTTCCTGATAATACTTGGACAGACCCATGGTTTTCAAAACTTTTCAGACCCATAGCTAATTAGAGAGGCCTGCAAGACCAAGACAACTGTGTATTTCTTTACATAATTGATTTCTAATCCATCTTAATGAAGTTAGACTTCTGATCTGCTGAATTCAGATTTCTCTTTGAGCTCTGCAAGTTCAAAAGAAAATCTCAACTATTGTTTTGAGGTTGCCTGTTACGCTTATTTTGCTGTAATTAAATCGGACAGTCTGTCCTAGCGTGGATACAGTTATCGATAAACGCACTCCTGTAACAACACGGCTACAGCTCTGATCAGACACGGACGTATCAGAAGGAATCACACTTCCAATGGACACAGTAGCACTGGCAGCATTTGTCAGGGAGAAGAGGCGTCTCTTGTAAAGGAGACTCAAAGTGGTGAGTAACCTGAAGGTGACCGTGCTGTGTAACCTGAAGGTGACCATGCTGTCTGGTGCACTTGGCCTGTCTGTACTTCAAGGCGATCTCTGGGAGGGATGCGGTGCCACCGCTCTTCTCCCCCGCAGGGAAGGTTTATCAGGCACAGCACTCTTTCACCATTTAAACCACCGTTTCACAACTTAAACCACCTCTTGGAAGGACAAGGCCATGGTAGCAAAGAAACTGGCTTCTGAATACAAGAGTACCCAGCCCAAACTGGGACGATTCTTTCCACCCTGGCAGAAGCCCCACTCAGCACAGACAGAATCAGCCATCACATCTGCATTTATGAGACAGTTAAAGGCCCTTCTCATCTCATCTAAAGATACCCAGGACTTCCCATAGGTCTTAGCCACCAGGGGATCAGATTCCATGTGAAAGAGACTATTCCTTAATAAAAGCTTTAGCGCACACACCCGTATCTTTTAAGTATTTGTTCACTGCCAAAGCGGCCCAATATTGTGAGGACTTTCCATGCCCAGTTCTCAGGGTGCTCGACAGCAGCAGAGATGTCGCTGCCATGTGCAGAATAACTACACGGAGGTCAAGCAAAAGGAAAAATTGGTTGCTTAGTCTGACAAAGTCAATCTTTTATCTCAGAAAATCAGAAATGTATTTGATTTTCAAGTAACCTAAACATGCACGCAGCAGAAACTGGAAAACAGTTGATGTGGTGATGTTCTCCAGAAAAAGACAAGACCTGTTGCCTGTAATGATGAGAAAATGTTATTGTAAAAATCCAAGTCTGGGGACAACGATGAAAGAAACAATCCTAGAGAAACTGAAAATACATGAAGCATCAATTGTCATTTGGTTGGTTGGGTTTTCATCTATAGCTGCAGAAGGGTCAGCGCGTGATGCCTAAAAGCTGGAAGAACCGGAGGGTTACACTGCTGTGTTTCTCATTCGAGATCACAAACGGGAGCTGTGACCAGATGTGTTCTGCAGCAGTTCACATGGAAACAGATGCTGCTGTTTCTCCGAGATGAACAACAACTTTTTCCTTTTTTATTTTTTCTGAGGGGGTAGACGTATAAACACATTTTCTCTTTTTCATATACAATAGAAAGCTCTAAGGGTAGAATAAAACTGTTTTTCCCTTGAGTCAGTCAGAGTCATTTGAGAAATCAAATGACTATATGTTCCTCTGGTTGCTGTGCAACTCGCAAACATCTGAAAAGTGCCTCTCCTCTGCCTAACAGCTCATTCTCAAACCTGCTTTCTGTGTATCTGATGTTAGTTCTTCAAATGGAGAGAGAAATTCACACGTCATGAAAGAGCAGCTTTAAAGACCAGCTCGGTAAAAGGGAATGGAAACAGAAAAAGCCATTAAATTTTCCAATCAAGCCCATCACAACCTCACTGAAAATGGCCTAAAGGACGTTTAAGCACACCGCAGAAAGTTCTCCCTAATGGCACAGTCCATCAAATGCTGTCTTCATTAAAGGTAAGGCCAAGCACTTCCCAATGTAGGTTTTTACTGACTCATATTAGTCCAGCTTAATAATCACAGATGTAAAATGAGTAAATACTGCGGCTTAGATCTCAAGTAGTGCAAGGACTATAGCTGGCTGAAAAACTAAACTTCCAGGCTGCAGGAATACTGGAATTCCGAATGCCGGTGGAGAAGTCAGCAAAGCCCTTGGTGTGCTGCCTCGGGAGCCCATTGCGTTCCAGTAACTTTGTGTTCATTTCAAAGAATACAGAAACCAGCTTTTTCCTAAGTAGTCCTGTGAATGTTGGCCTCATCTTTGCGTCCAGGTGTTGTTACCTGGACTAAACCATCCAGTTAATTGGCCAGACTAAACCACTGAACGCTCAATTCATTAAAGATTGTCTAGGATTCACACTGCTATATCAATCCACATAGAATATACACGCATTAGAAAGCTTTAGCCCTTTTAGGTGTGAAGTAGTCTGAAACTGTCATAATACCGTGGAACTTATCCATAATTTGAAATTTCTTCGTAAAGTTAAGGAAACAATCTTATTTCTGCTTTGCAAATAGACAGAACTGAGATCTGGAAAAGCAAGCTGATTGTCCAACACGACCTGTGCCAATGCCCTTCTTGAGTCCAAGTTCCATTTCCCTGCTAGTAGGGTCCCAAATATGTTTATTTCACCTTTTTGCAAAGCCTTTCATTTGCCATAATTAGAAATAGCACATGTGTATATCACAGGCTTTTATAACTTCACATGAACATACTGTATGTGACAGGATGTCCTGGTTTCAGCTGTGACAGAGTTAATTTGCTTTCTAGTAGCTGGTATAGGGCTGTGTTTTGGATTTAGTATGGCAAGAATATTGATAACACGCTGATATTTTGCTTGTTGCCAGGTAGTCAAGGACTTTTTGGCTTCTCACGCTCTACCTGGGAAGGAGCAAAGCCCGGAGAGCTGACCCAAGCTGGCCAAAGGGAAACTCCTTACCGTATAATGTCACGTTCAGTATAGAAGTTGGAGCTGGCCAGGGGCAAACACAGCTGCTTGGGAATGAACCGCCTATTGGCGTCACAAGCGGTGAGCAATTGCATTGTGCGTCACTTGTATTATTGTTATTATTTTCTCTTCCTTTGCTGTCCTGTCAAACTGCTGTTATCTCAACCCACAAGGAGGGGTTTTTTTCCCTTTCTCTCATCCCATTTTGTGGGGATGAGCGAGCAGCTGCGTGGTCCTAGTTGCCATCTGGGGTTAAACCATGACATAGGATTTGGTATCAGTTGAAGTTTCTGCAAAATGGAGATACCACGATAATTTTAAAAACTGCATATTGTCCCAGTTTTGTAGCTGGTCCAGAATCAGAGGCGGATGTACTGTACCAGAAGCTCTCTATTTGTTTAAGAAGATGAGCACATGACTTGAAACAGTGCATTTCTCCCCTACATAAAAAGCATGGTGTTTTTGCCAAGGATTGCTGCATTTCAGGAGCCTCCAGTTTCTATTACAAATGGCAGCACAAGACATCATCCCACAGACACGATGGAGAATGTTCTGATAGTTGCATTAATGGAAAGAAATGCGTCCAAAAGGTGGCATTCATACTCAATGTAGCTAATGTATGAACTAAGCATTCAGTGCTATGAAGCCTGTGGTAGTCCTGGCATAACTTTTTCCAGCATTGGCCTTACCTGTAGACAAAGACTGCAGATGCATTTCTGGGGGATGTGATCCAAAGAGCAGGCTCCTTCTCCATTACCTGTTCAGCAGAACCTGTCCCTAGCTGAAGATGCAACTCAGAGTATGTTCTTGTGAGGACACCACCACTATGTCATCGGTGGGCAAGATACTCAATCTCCTGGCTTCTGAAAATGGGGATAAGTATATTTGCCTTTTCAAAAAGTGAGATCCGCAACTTCGGTCATGGTTGGGAAGCACTTGAGGGTAGAGACTGCTGCAATACAAAGTCTTTTTGTTCTCTTTCTTCTTTGTCTTGCCAGGATCTTTGTGTAGCATTTGGCGTGCAGCTGGATTGTGCTATTATGGAATTTCATTTTCAATGTTCGTCATAGTAATTGTCACCTGCTCATCTACCAAGGGGAAAGTTTTTAAGGGAAAAAAGCGGCAGCTGCATGGAGTGTCTCTTTCTTACTATCTAATCTTTACTGATATTTTAATGTCACCTAAGTTCTACTTCTTGGGAATTAAATGCTTTTTGCATGCTGCGCCATTAATATAAATATCAAAAACAGAAATTATGTTCCATGCCCCCTCCCCTTATCTATGGGGAAATCCCTTATCTCTCACAGTCATAAGTAATTTAGAATCAGACACAGATGGGCTGAGATGTGAATGCCTCAGGGAGCAACTGAAATAGCTCCCTGATAGACATCACAGGGGCTGAGCACAGTATCTCTCTGCATTTATTCTGATTATCAGTGACGGCTGCCAACAGGCTCTTCTGTTTGGAGTTTGCTGGAGTTCTTTCCTGTACTCTTGCTGTGGATGGTGATAGTAAATGCTCTTCATAGATGAATAAGCACTAATTTGTAACTGCAGAGCCCTGTGTTAATAAGCAGGATGGAGTTCTCCTATCAGTCAGCAGCCTCAGCTCCCAGTGGGGTCACCACTGAGAGCCCAACATGCCACGGGAGCCAGGAATTACCTTTAGTTCCCCTGACACTCATTTCTGTACATTAGATCTCCCCAGCAGCACTGTAACCCATGGCAGCTGAGTACCTGCAACGTTCCTGTGTTTAGGGTATCGTTATATGCTGCTGCCTGCTACAATTAAAGCTATTTTGGCTTTGGACAGGCAGATTTTGCCAGGAACTGAGCTAGATTTTGCAGTCTGTGTGACAATCGGGCAACTGCAGCGTCTGATGTAGTAGCATAAATGTATATTTTAGCCAGATCTGTAAAGAGCGTCGATTTCCTGTGAATCCCGTTGTGTTGTGACAAGGATCAATGCCCTTGCCTTGCACTCAGCAGAAATCCCTGTCCCACCCTGCAGAGGTGCTGGGAAGGGACACAGCTCTGAAGACACACGTGTCCCCGCAGCGCTGGGACCAGCAGGTGTGTGTGCCCCCCATCCCGGGGCGCTGGCACAGAGGTACCTGCCACCCACCCACCCGTACAGATGGACTGCGGACAGCACAGCCTTTCCTGCTGGATGGAGTTCTCAGAACCAACTCGCTAGAACTTTTTTCCTCTCGTGAAGATAAAACTCCCACACTGTCAGTCCCACCACAGGCTTGGGTTTAGCAATCAATGCCAGATCTTAATGCCTGAACCCACAGAGCTTAACTGTCCAATAGCCAAAATACTTAGCACAATGCCAGCAGGCATATGGGTCACACTGTGCAATAAAGTGATGCTTTAACTTGGACTTCAGGAAGATGAAACGGCATGCAAACGGACTTTTAAAATCCAGCTTCTTTCTGCGCTCCCGAATCCTGCAGAGGCTCCTGCCGAGACCCAAGCAGCACAGCGCAGCTCCGGTGCAGCAGAGAACCGCTCTGCCTCCTCTGAGCACCGCGGAAATGCGGGTGCTGAACCAGTCTGATTGCTCTTAAAGGAAATTCCAGTGGGCAAATCTCAAAGAGCTACGTTTCTAAATTAGACCAAGACAGAAGAGAGAAACTATCTGTGGCCTAATTTGATGTCTGCTGCAGAGAGCCGGAAAGCCCTAGGAGACCAGATATTCTACATAAAGTACCAGCCTCCTCAAGTTTGCAGTGTTGCAAGCAGTGAGATGAATAAGAAAATCCTCTTTTGTAGCACGTTTCTTTTTAAAGTTCAACCTTGTTAATGACTGCAGAGTTATTTACATTCTGCCGCTGAAGTGTGAGCTGCAGAGGGTAAACACCTAATGGTTGTTCATCCTGTTAATGAACTTCTTCCTGCAACAGGCAAAGAAGGAAGAAAGGAAGTTGAAGGGGAGGCTGTATAACTTGGGGAAAAGGCACTACAACTCGATGTTCCTCTTCTGGCACTTCCAAGAGATAATAGTTTTTTCTCAGGAAAATACAGGATGAATTTCCTATCAAAACCACAGCTGCTGCTCACATGCCTGTTACTCCTGACAGCAAAGCACTGACGCAAACCCAAACTGCAGCCATTCCTGCCATTAAGAAGATCATTAGCTGAGCTGGAAGAGTCCTTCAGGAAAACCAGGTGCTACCCGAAATGCTCAGTCCCTCTGCTTGTGAATAAAACAAACTCCAGATCCTCCACAGATGACCATATGGCATCAAATTATACAGAATTTTGTCTAATCTGTTCTTAAAATAATATTTTAAGTGATGATGACACATTAATCTTCACTAGAGGTCTCCTAAGCGTAACACATCTCTCGATGGTAAGACATGAACTCAGCGTAAGCAGTAGCAATTGGAAATTCATCAGTGATTTGAACGCTGGCAAAAGGCGAGACTGAACACCCTCTAAAAACCTGCTACACTTCCATCAAAATTCATCCTTTTCACAAATTTATGTTGAATTGCTTTAAATATTTCAATAAAAGCGGGCCCACAGATTCTAACACTAAGGTAGAAGCTTGCAAATCCTGGGTACCTACCCATGGAAGCGGCAATTATTTAAGCCTGAAATTAAATCCATCTCTACTCAGAGTGCTTAAACATGTGTTTAGCTATAGCTTTGTATTTATGGCCTGTGTCAGCAGGATTTAAGTGCAGGTATAAATTCTGCATTGAACAAAGGCAATGCCGAGCGGCGCTTGGGGAGGCCAAGCTCTGTTAGCAAACACCCCACCAGACTTGGGCTGGGTCAGACCCTCAGCAACTCTCCAGACAGAAGCAACACTTTTCAGCATTTGTTTTAGCAGACAGCAGACGACAGCCGATAAATACATTCCTGTAGAAAGTATTTCAGCAAATATTTCATGATACAGTTCTGTTACACAGATGAAGGAGGCCCAGACTGGGTTTGCAGAGGCAGAGTGCGGTCCTGAATACAAAGAGATGACCCCAGAGAGAAGTGGTTCATTCACAACACACCGGCCGGTGTCCAGAGCTGAACGGGGTATTGGACACGTCCTACAGAGCATTGCAACACCTGTTCAGAGACAAATCATGCAGATTTTCCCAGGTCCTCTTGCCGGCAGCACTGCAGGAGTTACAGACCTTGCAAGTGAACACGGGCGCTCGCACAGGCTTTAGCTGAAGTGGAGGAGGTATTGACTTCCAAGTGAAACGCTGGGTTTCTTCTCCCTAGTCAATTTCTAACATTTACATTAAATAAGTGATAAGCAAATCAAACATGAGAATTTGAAAAGTCATTCTCAAGTATTTTTAAATACATACCTACTTTCCCCTGTTAGTGTTGTGAAGAAGTTCTAAAGATCTTTTTCATTTGCTTCCTTTCTGACCTGAGTAATATCTATGCTGAAACTATTTAATTTTGATTTCTTTTTTCTTTCTAGCTGACCTTCTCCTGAATGGGTGCATTTAGTTCAATATCCAGGAGAACACAGACCAGCACACCATAAACACTCCTCTCATTCCTGGGAACCTCCAAAGGCTGCCTCTGCTCCTGAGTCATTTTCGGGTGCCAAGGACACATTCCTTGCTGAACGACGTTTGCTCAGCCGGCTCAAGGGTTTGTAGAGGAAGAATAAGAACACGAAAGCTGCAGTCACAGCTTTTAAATGCCATTCTGCACAAGAACTGCCTTTGCGTGGGTCATGATTGACCCATCTATCCATCTCACTTTTCTTGGAGTGAAGAACTAACTGTGTTCTCAATCATGAGACACCTAAATGGCTCCTCGGGATGCTGACGGATCTGATGTACGCAGAAGGGGTGTAAGGGGAGTGTAATCTCGGTTCTTTTCTCTATAGATTTTCATAACACTCCTCACTAAGTGACAGAAGTAAAGCCAGAATTCACAGAAATCAGATAAATAACAATGACTACTCTATATCCAAAAAGGAGAATCCATAGCAATATATTTTCCACAGAGTTTATTATTTCAGGGTATCATTCAAAGTGAAGTATGAAATAACATGATATACTCTTCACCACTGATGTAAAGCTGATTCCGAGAGGCACTCTCGACCTTCAGATGTGATAAGACTGAACATTGGCTTATACAATATACAAGGCACCACTTCTTTCCAGTTTCTGTTGTCCATAGCAAGACAATCAGTCATGTCCCGTACTTTAACTTTGGCTTCTCCAGCCTCTTCTCTTGCTGTCAAGAAGATGGATAGGACACATGAAGTTAAGGGAACTGACAAACTCACTAAATAATTCTTGAATGTTCTTAAAACAGTGGCAATCCCTTTAGCTTTCAACGTATTTCCTGTCTTTGTCCAAGAGATCATTTGAGTCAGAGGCAGGAGGCACCAAAAATGACTTAAAGAATGATCCAGGCATTTGCTGCCTGCTGTACATGACACTAACACATTACACAAGCAGAGTCCTTGTCCTTGGCTGACATACTGGTCTTAGGTTGTTTTTTCAAATTTGTGCATGGCAAGATTAGTCACAGATGATTTTGCTGTCAGAAGATGGTCTTCTGCAGTCCTGCTCGGTGCCAGCTGCGATATGTGGCTAACCTTCAGCAAGTTAGAACGTTTTGCTGCTATGTGAATAGTATACCAAATAATAGTGTTTCCTCAAATAAACATTCAAGTCCACTTTGTCAAACTGATGAATCATCAGTTCTCTGAGTACTTCGTCTTCCAAGTCTGGAGAGAAGCTACACTTAAACTTCACTTGTCCTAATTCCGGTCACACCAGGCAGCTGCAGGGTTCAAATTCCCAAACTGAACAGGCATCGCCAGCCGTCACCCAAAGTCCGGCCGCTGGGAACAGCTCAGTTACTGCCGCAGCCTTGGGAGGTTTTGTAACGTGGTTTTCTGCCTGCTGGGATTGAGTCTGAGTGAAAAACAGCTTCATTTACCATAGGCCACTGTTCACACATCGGATGGTAACCTGGCTGCATACAATAATGACCAAATGCTGATGGAATATGACAGGTGACATTTGGTGCTTTTGAAATCCCTGAATTTATGTTCAGGTTTGTGATGTAGGAGAGATGTGGAGGCAGCATAACCACACCATCCTCACCATCTGATAACTAAGGGATAAGGTCCCTAGAATACAAAAACCCTTCCATGAGGAGCAGCTCTGCTCCCCCCATCTACTCCTAATAAAGATCTTTTCATGACATGGTGTGATTTCATTCTAGAAACCTGAAAGTAAAAGCCTGTTTATTAATCTCCTGAGTGGTGCAGGCTCACCGAAAAGCTCGCTTTTCATTGTGCCTTTTAAGAGTGCAATACAAATATTCAGCCCTGTATCATTATAGCTCCAGGCAGTGTGGCAAGAAAACAGACAAAACCACAGGAGAATAACTTGGCACTGCCTGCAAGCGAAGGAGGATCTGTGGCTATCCATCATCACACCGGAATGGCTTTCAGAACAGGTAAACAAGGTGCAGTAGATGAGCTTTGATTTTCGCAGACCTCACACTTCATTTTTCATGCATCTCTGATATTTTTAAAAGCTCTTCCGCTACACTGACTGAAGTGCCCTGAGAAATGTGCCAGGCGTCTGTGCGCTCCCTGGAGAATGAGGAGCACTCCCTGCTCCCAGCCGCAGCCCCGCGCTTGGCAAGGGGCAAGGCGGCTGAAACACGTGTGGCACGGCAGCAATGGTTCTTCACTCACTCCAGTACTCACCTCGGGAGGTACGTGTCCATGGAAATGTCTGCGAATACATAAGAACTAAAACTTTTGAAGCTTCATCATGAAAAGAGCAAAGAACACTGGTTATAAATTAGAAGAGCAAACAATTCTACTTCTCTCCTGTCATTGATTTAGAGTACAATGAGTAAGAAAGACAAAGGTTAAGGTTTCTGCGAGGGAATTTCATGCAATCTTTTGATCTAGTTGGGTGAAAGCACTAAGCAACACGGTCACAGGTAAAATCCATTTTGTAATGAGCGCCTTGCACTGTGCGCGTTTCTTACAGACACACAAACTGTATCTGCAGCTACCAGCACCAGCCAAATGCAGAGCGCTAAACAGCCACTACTATGATGTTTCACTTCACTTTGAAGATGTGAATGGGCTGTGCTGGCGAGCGGGAGGCAGAGCAGGCAGAGTGCGTGTGGCGTAGCAGAAAGTTATAGACAAGGAGAAATCTGCCCTTTACACCTGGTTCACTGCTGCGCTGTGCTCGCTTTACATTATATGGTGATGTCAAAAAAATGTTAAAAGCATGTAAAAATTGTATTTGTATTCAGCCTACACTCTGATTCTCTAACACAGCAATGGTGCACGGCACATACAACTGTGCTTTACATGACTGGTGAGATCCTAAGAGATTGCTTTTCCCCATCATTTCTAAGAAATGCAAACAAATTAACAAATGCAGAGCTAATATGGTGCCAGAACAGCGTAGTGAAGGTGGATCCTCAACAGCTGAGCTGTACCTTTTCGTACTGCGTCTTCAGCACCTTTCTCCTTCCAAAATTAGTCACAAATAAAAGAATCTGAAAAGTAATAATATGAAGGCAAATGCCATATACTACAGAGCATTTACAAAAAGTTTTCGTGTCTCTTACACCATGAATTCACGTGATCTTATGAAAATAATTCCTTTCAAAAGTGGACTTGGAGAAAGCTGGTGTGTCTGTGCTGGATGTAACCCATGTTTCGCAGGGCACTAGAGCTGTCAGCATTGCTTCTGAGATTTTGTGACTGCCATGCGAACACCAATCGCAACTATTAAATCCTTCCTATCTTCTAAAGAAATGATTGGGGTTCTTTTGTAATTTGAAACTGAGGACACTACTATCCTACACTTGAGATGGAGATGGAGCTTGTGAACATTGCACAGTATGGTTTTAACATTTACTACCATAAACAAAGCTACTTTAGGGCACATTTTAATCTTTCCTGTATAATTGCAATTTTTCTTTCCGTGTAAAGAGTAATTTACCTTCTAGGATGTATGGGCTTATTAAAAACAACCATGAAAAGCAAGCAATTTCTTCACCATTTTTTTGGCCTTCCTCCAAAGGAAAAAGTTCTTCTTGCTCATGAGTGACAAATTCATCAGTTTATAAAATACTTAACACACGTAATGTTTGGGAGATATCAAAACTTGTACCCCCCAGGCTCTTTTGTTGAAAAGAATGAGAGGTTTTTCTACACTTGTCAAGAAGAAACCCATTTGGAGGAAGAACTGCCCGTAGATATCTGGCTTTCCCAGTCCGGTATGTTCACTGCTGGAGATCATCCACCTGCACTAGAAGTGTCAATGCTGTTACTGTGCTGTACCTGGAACAAACCAGCACCCACTCTTCAGTATGGGAGTGTGATGGGGGGGACAAAATGGTACGGTGGGTTCAGCTGAAATGCCTTGGAGAGAAGAACACTGAATAACGTGTCTAGTGAAGAGTACTCTTGACTGCCAAGATCACTTGTGCTGGTACAAAGAGAAAGTAACTTTAGATCTGCTCCCTACCCAAAACGCACAGTACTGCTCCTCCATCCAAAGGCAATGATCCCTTTATCGATTCTCTCTCAACAACTTTTCTAGGAAGAATCAGGAGCATTCCTGTCTGCCTGATTAAGCTGAAATGGAATCATTTCATATTTTGGGGGAAATTTTGAGGTTTATTTCACTCAAAAAGAAAAAAGCTGCAGGAAATTTGTCTGGCAATTAGTCTAATATCAGTGTGAGATTACACATTCTTTACGTGGAATATAAAGAACTAACACCTGCCGTAACAATTTACAGCCCCAGAAAATAACTAAGGCCCACTTTGGATTTTCGTCTTAGGCTACCAGAGACTTGACTTGTCACTTTGTCAATGTAAAGATATAAAAAGCTTCTCCATCCAATCCCATCCCATTTAATGTCAAGACACAGAAAGCTTCGGTGGAACAGGATGATGTACTTTTGAAAGCTGCTGTTTCTCTCTGCAGAAGTGTCTTTCACAAAACCAAACTTGCTTCTGTTTTCCTTCCTGTCTCCACAAAAGTTCTCTCAGCCTGATATCTTCAGTCATGATTAAAAGGCATTTCTCGGTGTTTCCCTGACAAATGTTCCTACTCATTCTTTTTCAGAAGCTGGCAATGACATCTGCCTTGCTTGGTGTTTAGTACTGGACTAATTATCATGATAAGTAAACCACTGCAATGTTCTGTTGCACACCAGCACTGTCTTGCAGGATGCATCAGGTATTTGTGAATGACCAGGTGGGATGAGGGGGCTGGGTAGTGCTGGTTTCCCAAACTCATTGGTTTGGTCCCTGCCCACCAGTATTCTACCTGGAAACAGCGCTGACTTTAGCTGGCGACACAGAGCATATTTGCTATCATTTATATGCTGGAACTGTCATGAATATGTCATAAAACATAGAATTTGCCCATATGCTTGGAATTCAATCAAATACGCCTAAAAAAAAAAGAGATAAAAACTGTCAAGCAAGCAAGCAAAGACTAAAAATTTGTCACTTTAAAAGAGCTTCAGGACTGTTCAGCACTACATTTCAAATACAGTGAACTCCCTCAACCTTGCAGCTTCCTAACGTGAACACAAGATCAGGGTGGCCACAGATTTATGCTTGGATCTCAATTGTGAGCCTGAATTGTGGCAAGACATGAAACCAGCAGTGACCTACAGGCAGCAGGGCCAGGGGTGTCCTGAGGCCTGTATGCCGGTGCAGCATCTGTGGTTATCGAGCCAGTAAAAAACACATAGAGTTTCTGGCCCTTCTTAGATTCAGGGAACATTTGACTTGAGGTACCTTCTCTAGATTAGTTCTTCATTACTTGTTCATGTTCCTAAAGCACTTGTGGTGTTAGCTAACCATGTCAGCTGCAGGAAAAACCACAACCTGACCTGAAGGCGGGAGCCTTGCTGACCCTTCCCTGGAGCGGTCCAGCACAAGCAGCAACTGATCATGTGCTGGATCCCCAAAAAACTGACCCTTCAGCTCCAGCTTGTTGTGTCAAGGGGCTGGTACTCAGGAGTATAGCAGACAAAAGGGAAGAAAGGAAAATCCGCATCTTTCACTCCTTGGCTATTGTACCTCGGATGACATGAGCAGCCTTTAAGGGAGGTGGGTACCGTATCAGGCTGTCCTCATCTGGGTCAATGCATAAAACAAAGCATCAAATGTGAAGAAGACAGTGCAAAGAGTAACGTGGCAGGCTTTCCCACCACTCCTGTCTCCCTCCAGACACAGAGGAATGTAACAGACTTACAATCCAGTTCCTCAACCAAGCAAGCTAAATTCCCCCTTCAGATAACCTGGAGCATCACTGGCCAACAGTAATACATCATCTGCTAAATTCAGTCCAGGTTTGGAAAGAGAGAGAAGATCCAGAGCCAACTAATAAAACTGTTGTCAGCCTTTTCCTTGGGTCCATGGCCTTTATTGAATTATCTTATAAATCTCTGGATTTGCAGGGCTTCTGAAAGGCTCTATGCCCTCTAGCTCAAGTATGTCTTTCCTTTCTGGTGTTACAGGCAGGAGTTTGAATTTCTGGGAATTGCTTCTCAGTTCCTAAAACACAGTTGAATCAAGGAGCAGGAATCAACCCGAGGTGCCAGTATTTGGATGACACGATCCGCTCCCTAGCATCACGCGAGCATTTTCACCTAACAAAACTGCTGGAAACATGGAGATCTGGGAAGAGAGAGCACTTGGGATCAATCCTACTCTCTTTCGCTGCTGTCATTTCTCTGCCCATTATGAATTAGTGTTGAATGGGTGCTAGGAAGTGTTTGGTGCCTGGAGGAAGTGAATGGTATATTATACTATTTCCTGCAGTCAAGACCTTCATGAGCCCCTTCTAGCCTTTGGCTCCTGTAAAAAAGCAGCTTTTGGAGCCAACCAACCTGGAAATCCCTGAAGGCTGTTCTTTGCAAAGGGATGGGCTACAATTAAATGGAATTCAAGTATGTGAAACAGAAAGTGTCGATGCTGTAGAAGCCATAACCCACTGCAGCAAGTCCCATCCCTGCTGCCCTCAACTGTCACCAGATTCGTGCTGTTCCCCAGGGTGCACCGGACCTCCTGGTTTGTGACGTTTGCACATGGTTGTCCACTCATTCCAAACGCAGCCCTCCTGGCTTTCAGCTACCAACCCTGCCCAAACCCATGCAGACCAGAGACATGAATCATTTCACCCAATACAAGAAGCCATCACACACCTTCTCATTTAGATGGCTCTTACCTCTTTCTGGTGATACTTTATTGCTACCTTTAGCTTTGCCAAATCATGACATTTTTGGGGATCCAGCTCTTCGCTTTGATCATCTCTGTGATTGAGAATGATCTCCAGTTCTCGGGAACTCCGTGCTTGATCCAAAAGGTCCTTAGCAAAACGCTTGCACTGCTGTGAAAGCTCTTCATATTCAGCTTTGAACTCATTTTCCACTTTGCTGAGCTCCTTCAGCTCCCAGCCCAGTCGGAAGGCCGTCAAGATGGGGTCCTCGCTTGATAAGGCAATCAATGAAGGGCTGGCCAAGGCTTTGTAGATGTTCAGCCGCGACCTGGAATGCCTCAGGCTGTCCACCTCTGAACTGGAGACACATTCCACACAGTTGCATCTGATCTGGTGCGGGCGTGGAATTGTTACCCGTCTTTGGACAAGCAGTTTGATGATTTCATAGTTGTTGGTGTGAGCCGCCAGCATTATTGGGGTGATATCTGGAGTGAATTCTGAAAACTGGGTGTCCATCATCAAGGTTGGAACCTATAGAAAGGGATGAACCATAGTCATATTTCATGTGTTTTTATAACAGCCTCTGCTCTTTCAATTCTATTGTATCGATGCACACACACACACGTGCTCTGCTATTCTGGTAAAACCACCTTCCCCTAGATCATACCCATCCACCTCCTGAGCAGGAACCTGTGACCATTCACTTCCCAGTCTGGTGCCAAAGTCACTCACATCCCCAGCTGAATGCTTTAGATGTGAACCTATTCTGAAATGGGTATTGGTTCATATACCAAAAGGCAGACTATTGTAGGGAAAACGGAAGACAAAAGGCCTGGGTAATTACACAACAAAGTCTAGAAAAGAGTAGCCACTGAATAGATGTCCATGACTATCATTATTTGTGTTATATCTCTACATTAGCGATCAAGTACCTGCTTGTAGCAGGCCCTAGGCAAACCAAACCAAACACTGGTCTGCAGTTGAGCAAAGCTCTTCCTCACCTTTTCCCTCCTGCTTTTATTTGAAAATACTTTTCAGTGGAAAGATACATTACATAACCGCCCTTAGAAGAGAGGGGTTTTTTTTTTAAATGGGTTTGAAAAAATTTAAATGTAAAATTAATGAGCCATAGTCCACTACAAATAAGACGCTCCAGGGTGTGCATTATTCAGCTACTGTTGCACTTCTCAAAAGATGAACTTAATGCACACCCTGTTGTGTCTTATTACTATATGCAGAGTGCAAAATTAGAGCAAAATGCTCTTCCATCCCAAGCACGCAGTGTGTTTCCATTTGCAGCACAGGCAGCTCTCTTTGTTGTGCGTTAATCACTACTCGAGCACACTGTACTCGGTGTGCCCGCCGCTCTGGCCTGGCAGCCGCAGCCTGCTGCTCGGGGTGATTGCTGGTTTGGGTGAACAGTACGCCCGCTTCCCCTTCAAATGTTAAAGGCGTTTCAGAGAAACCATTGTCAAAGAGTCCTAATGACAGGAAACATTACTCAGTCTAAAAAATCCAAAAGTAAAGCAGTGATAAAGTAGCATGAAGTAACCTGTTGGTAGTTAGGGTCTTGCGTTCGGAAGATCTTGCGCTGTACGGGAAGATAGTGGCCCCTCCCCTGATAGGTGTAGTGTTTCGTGTGTTATCTGAGCAGACGGATGTGATGCTGTAAAACTCAAGGTATATATTGCTTTATTACGTACCAATAAATGCCATTTGCTGTCCACCACATTGGTGTCTGCGAGCTGATGGACCGAGCGACCTGAGGGTGGTTGCTGTGCCGTTCCTGAACCAGGACACCTATGTTGCAGGGTGAACCGCAACATATTCTGTAATTGGGTAGCAATCCTGCAGGATACACCTAGGACTGGTTATGAGACAGCGAACCGCTGGGTCTGAACTCCCTGCGAGTTAAGTGCCTCTATAGCACTAAAGAGCTAAAGGCTCCCGGGCTGCAGGTGACTGATAAACCCCATCATAACCGGCGCCGACAGCGGGACAGGGCCCGTTCGCAACACACAGCGCTCGCCCGAAGGTCGGCACCACGCTGAGATGCAGGGTCCTGTACTGGGTGGCTGGAGGGATTTGGGGGATAACACGAGCCCGCTACCCTGGATGCGGCACGTGAGGAGTTAAATCTGGGCGGCCCACAGACACAGGTGCAGGAGGCTCTGCTAACAAGGCCGGTGCCTCCAGAGGCAGCCAGGAGGGAACAGCCTATAAATACGGCTCATGGGGAAGAAGGGAGAATGGTGGTGAGGATCTGCTGTGGGTTGTGGATGGCTTGGCATCTCTTAGCAAGGTTAGATAAATGTATTTTAAGATACTCAGTAACAAACAGCCGAAAGGAGCTCTCTTTGCAAGGTCTCTGACTTACTTTCTTTTCCTTTGCTCAGCTCGTCTAGATAGCTTGTTAAATGTCAAGAGAAATGTGGTGGTTTTTTTCTTTTTTCTCTCAGAAGTGTTTTTTAAAGCCCTGGTGCTTGAATAACTGTGTTTATCTCTCTTCCCTCCTTTTCCAGTCAGTCACTGGCTGCTGTATTTGCGGCCTCTGCCTCAAAGAAGAACGCTTTCCCCCTCTATCACTCCTATTACTGTCAAGTTTAATCTTGTTTTTCTACATGGAAGTTATTGTACCCAGGGCTGTGAAGAAGATTTTTCAGCTTTACACAGATGAGGTGTTCGTGTTGCTCAAAACATGAAATGGGAGCTTGCTGATGAGGCAGTAACGTTACAGGTGGGGATAGTGCTAATCTGGTCTGCTCCCGAGCTCTCCTAAATCTGGATCTAGGGCTCCCAAAATGGCTGTCCCAAGGTTTGGGATAAAACAGGGGATATCTATCAAGTGATCTCCCATCCCTCATTATGGCTGATATCACAAGCCCTCACCCCCAAAATGGAGCACTGCTGTATTTGTTGGGTCTCAGGCAGTCGCTGTGTGGAAGGCAGGTTTTCCTGGGCCGCGCTTTTAATTTAGGAACAAGAAGCAAAATGGTGGTGCAGAGACATCGGGGCTCCCTGGCGTGTGGGAGCAGGCCAGTGTAAGGCCTCAAATCACGGGAGTTGAAGCTTATTTCTGATTATAGCTGAGCAGAAACAATAAACCACCACAAGCCAGCACAGAAATAGTGCCAATGATGGCCGCTGCGGCCTCTCTCCTGTGCCTGGTGGAGCCACAGGCCACGTCTTGGCTAAAAATCATACATCTTGTGGTGAATATTTTTGCTGTTTTCTTGCCCAGTGTTTTGATAACCTGCATCTTAACAAACAGACTCCTGTTTCAAAGCTGGGGCTATGCAAAGCAAGCCTTTGCAGCCTATATTCTTTGTGTTATCACTGGAGAGGCAGCAGAGATGACAACGATGCGTTGTAATTGCTGATGTTCCTCCTGCACAACTCTGACAGGTTGAGTTCATGTTTAGATCAACGTCTTCTATATCTTGGGTTAACTTACAATGATGGAAACAGAAGAGGAATACGTGATTCTACCCCAAGGGCTCTGCTAAGCTCTTCCAAGGTTATTTTCATTAAGTGACCTGAATAACAAATTCTTTTCCATTAACCTCATCACCTGACAGAAGCTGTTAGGCTGAGTCCTTCAGAACCTTATTGTCACTCCTTGCATAGGAGCACGTGCCTTCTCCATATTTCATCTTGGTAATGTTCGCTTAAGAAATTAACACTACCATTAACAACAAGTGATTGAATGCTTGTTGCTAAACGTAATCCTCATAAAGGCAGGCTGCTCACCACTGTGCCACTGCTTCTCTGAACAATACAGCAGCAAGTGGAAAATCTCATTTATTTAAAAAGGTGGGGGGGGAAAAACAAGCTTAATTCATTAGAGGAGAAGAAAATGGTGGATTAATTCACAGAAATGCACTGCTCAGTATAGCTGAGCTCTCCTCAACCAACGTGACACTAACGTGGATGCTTCTTTTACAGACCATGGAAACTAATATCTGGGTTTTAGCACCAGAAGTTTTCAAAGCAAGCTCTAGTGTTTCTACAGCATCTGTCATCTAGGCACATAAAAGAAAAAGGACAACTAGGTGGAAAAAAAAGCTGTTTTGCAGCAAAGGAACTTGCCAGTTGAGTGCAAAATCTTGAACTCAGAGGAAAGATCCTGGCTCTGTGTAATGACTATTTGAGGCTGGTTTTCTGTCTCTGCATTTATGCCCCTGTGTATTGATTGACAGTCCTGATTATGGTCTGGTAACCCCACCAGACACTGGTCTCCCTCCAGGCTCAGGTGTTTCCATTTACAGCTGCAGTCTCCCCAAAGAACCCTTCAGTGCTTCAGACCTGAACCGAAAAGGCAGTATCTACAAAGTAAAGCAAAGCCTAACCACGAAATCCTTTACTTTCTTAGTTTTGTTAATCTCCACTTGTAAACTTCTTGGGTTAGAGACAGTCTAAATATACAACCTGCCTGGCATTGAGAACACTGCCACTGTTGTTTGACAATAACTAACAACACTTTAACCTGTTACAGGTGGAACTGCCGCATTTTCAAGCTGTTTCCGTTCCATAAACCAGCACCTCACCTGGACTGGCGTAATGAATTGTAAGTACGACCTTGACAAACTGTAAACCTATTCATCTGCATTATTTTCAGCTTGTGTAACTTGATACAACTGTATGCTATGAAACATTCTCCAACTGCCAAAACACTGTTTTACTAAACGAAACAAACTCGTGCAACCTCACTGGAAAACTTTAAATGCAATGCTTATCGAAATGCAAGCTTAGGTAACTTACTGAGCAAGGATTTCCTATTTCTAGTTTGTTATTCTGCATGCAGCCCTGTGTGAGAAGTGCATGTGCCATCCACAAGCGCGGCAACAGGCACAGCCAATTTCTGTCACTCTAACCAGAAGATTTTGCACTACATCAATTCAGCACACGGCTCAGCAGTCAAAGGGCTTTAGCAGTGGCTGTGATTTTGTTCCGAATTGCAGTCCTGTGGTACTTGTAGCTGCAGCTCTATAAATAGACCATGAGAAACAGAGTCAGTGTTGGCAGACTGCAGATCAGCCATGTTACCAGCAAAAGGGGCTTGAAAAAACACATGTTGTGACTGTCAAGGCCAACTGAATCCTGCCCCTTCCCTAAACCCATAAACAAATGCTTTTATTGACAGAACCCCATGGGCATTTATTTCTTTATGTGGGACTCTGGAAAAATGTTACATGCGTCTATAAATTTAAGCATTCGTCTTACGTGATGCAGTGGTGCCGCTTTCAATGAGAGTATCTTAATCAGAGGTGCCTTGAGAGACATCTTCTATCAGGGTGATGACAGTATCTGTATTAACAGGGAGGCTGGGTTTTCTCTAAAGAGCAATTCATTGAATGAGTTGATGTAATTTGGTTAATGAAATATAATGAACAACACAACTGGTAACAGAAAAGTAATGTACTTTGAGGGCTTTTGTACTGGTTACGAACAAGTTTGTAACTGGCATAAAGCACACGTGGTTGTAGATGTACTTTTGGGCAAGCTCTGCTGTCGCTATTGAAGTATTCCAGCGATTTCAATACCCTGTCCCACAATATCCAGCTGAAGAAAAGGCTGCTGCTGGTCCAAAATCTGCAGTGACTTACATGCCTGTACAGACAAAGTCTCTCCCCCTCAGACTGATACTGCAAAACAGAGAAAATCAGTACCTTTTAGTGCCTTATAGCAAGCCAAACGCTGATAGAAGGCTACTAGATGGTGCATATTAACACTGATAAAGGTATCTTCGAATAAAAAAAGCATGATATAATGCATTGCCACCAAAATAATGTGAAAAATTAGATCTGTGATACGCGAATAACCAAACTTCTCCCCCTGCAACCAATAAATAAAACCAAAATACCTTAATCTAAATATATCTGCTCTAGATTCTTCAAGTTTTAATTTGGCTTCTTATCCATGTGTTTAAAATGGAGGTAGACCCAAGGGATTAGTTTTCAGAGCTAAACTGAAATGTAGTGCGTTTGACAGAGGCAGAACTGCACCAGGGCTTGTTGTGTTCAGCCATGTGTTTAGGAAATACAGCACAGCCAGAAAGATTGAGAAGAGATGTCACCATTTGTGCCTGATGCTGCAGGACTTCTCTTTGGTTGGGGATTAAAAAAGAGGAATTGAGAGAGAAGCCTTCAGAAGGAAAGGATTTTGCAAATATGCATTTAAATGGCCTATGGCAACTTATTCCAGCCAGAGCACTTGCTCTGAGCCAGCCTCCCTTTCTGATGCAGGTGGGGGAAATAAGATGAGCGCTTGCTGACGGACTGGAGAAAGCCTGCAGGCAGTGTGGAGTTTATTCTCCAAGTCACAGAGGGATGCTGTTAAAGACTCAGCTTGTGTTTGAGCCTCTTGTATGTGAATGAAGTGCAGTCTTGAGGATGGACTGAATTCCTGTGTCTTGCTCCAGCTGAGAGCTACTGAATGCGGCAGGGAGAGGGGCTGGAGCGCCTGCCCTGTGTAGAGAAATGAAACCCATGTTGTGCCATGAGCAATTGCACCCTCTCCTGGTTATGGCTCCTCATCTAAGAATGGTTGGGAGGTTCAGTGTAGTCACAACTCAGATGTTATGTCACATAACCCCTACGATACGACCAACTATCAAATGAACCTTGGTTTTATCATACGCTTGCGCAGCTTGGGGCCAGTGAACAATGGCCAGGTAAAACAAACAAGGGACAAGACTTTGGGACTGTTACAGATCCAGACATTAAAGAAGCTGCTAAAGTGGCATAAGTGCTATCAGTTTGGAAATGAATTTTGTTAAAGAGCTTACTTAATCCAGCCCTGCAAATTTATTAGCTACACTAAAGGCCCTGGAACATCGCTGCACCTTAGATATGTTTTCATTTTATGGATAAGAGTTCCCCTGATCCCAAACATGTTGAAACCAAGCCAGGCCATGGTTGGCTGGTAATTTGCAGGCTCTGTCTTCGCGGTAATCTGCATTTTATTATGGCTACTGTTTTTCTAATATTTTCCAGGACTTATTCTGGGAGGGAAGATTTGTCCAGCTTTTTAATTCATTTTATCTGGTCTCTGTATTTTTCATTCTGACTTAGTGGCAACAAGGACAATATGTGCTAATATCGGCTAATAATCATTCTATCTATAGCTTTTTATGTCATCTTTGTACATAAAATGTCCCTATTTCCTGTAAAGTATTACTGTGTGCGGATGAGAGATGTTTCATTAAGTTTAGGCGAGGTAATGTGTTGCTAACAGGGCTTGAAAAGGGCTTTTTGCTTGGGAGAGGTGGAGTAGTGTTCCTATTCAATCACATTCCTCTAAAAAAGAAAAAAGAAAGAAAATAATTAGATTTGATCACAAGACAAGCTCACAGAAAGGAGGCAGTGACGGCATCTGGTGCCAGCCCGGCACTGTGTGATGTGGCACAAACGCATCTCGATGCTCACAGAGCAAGAAGCCACATTTCTCCCCATTTTGTCTCTTAGGCTGCGCTTTTGGCATTGTTATCATACTAACCAAGAATACACCGTGGCTTGTGAAAAGACCCCGGAGTTTGCCATAGCAAAGAAATAACTGGTGGCAGGGTCTCACTTGAGAATAAGATCTGTGTGGCTGTGATCTTCCTTTAGTACCACTTAGGCAGTGACTCCCTTTGCTATTTCTAACGCTAGGTAGTTTACAACGTCTAGCTAACGAGATGCTCCTCATGCTTCAGAGACTGTCTCTAACGCATCATCTGCCCGAAGAGCACTGAAGTGGAGCACACGAGCCTCTCGCGCTGCCACCAGCCTGTGTGCAGAATGATGCTCATGACCCTGAGCCTCTCGCAGGCTCGGGCACTTCTCCAGCACAGTCTCCCAAGGCAAGGACGCACCACAGACCTTGGCTTGCAGTGTTCTCTTGCTGCAGCAATGCAGAGAAGAGCAGGGAAAATATTGTTCTCAGTCAAAGCTTTTTTATTTCACAGAATCCCAGAATGTCAGGGGTTGGAAGGGACCTGGAAAGCTCATCCAGTGCAATCCCCCCATGGAGCAGGAACACCCAGCTGAGGTTCCACAGGAAGGGGTCCAGGCGGGTTTGAATGTCTGCAGAGAAGGAGACTCCACAACCCCCCTGGGCAGCCTGGGCCAGGCTCTGCCACCCTCACCATGAAGAAGTTTCTTCTCAAATTTAAGTGGAACCTCCTGTGTTCCAGTTTGTACCCATTGCCCCTTGTCCTATCACTGGTTATCACCGAGAAGAGCCTGGCTCCATCTTCATGACACTCACCCTTTACATATTTATAACTGTTAATGAGGTCACCCCTCAGTCTCCTCTTCTCCAGCTCCAGAGCCCCAGCTCCCTCAGCCTTTCCTCACACGGGAGATGCTCCACTCCCTTCAGCATCTTGGTGGCTGCGCTGGACTCTCTGCAGCAGTTCCCTGTCCTTCTGGAACTGAGGGGCCACAACTGGACACAATATTCCAGGGGTGGTCTCCCCAGGGCAGAGCAGAGGGGCAGGAGAACCTCTCTGACCTACTGACCACCCCCTTCTAATCCACCCCAGGTACCATTGGCTTCCTGACCACAAGGGCCCAGTGCTGGCTCATGGTCACCCTGCTGTCCCCAGATCCCCAGCTCCCTTTCCCCTACACTGCTCTGCCCATGCCTCTTGTTACCACCCAAAGGCCACCCGTTAAAATGACAAACAAGCCATAGAGGTGCTGTTCTACTTTGCAAAGCCCAGCACAGCTTGATTCAACAGCCACATAAGGATTAGGGGACTCCTACTAAACCATCCTCTTTATAGACCCCAGAGCTCTGTTCCAGAGGAGCCTGTAATTTATGTTCAATTTCCCCATACGAAGAAGCTTCTTTTGGAAAGTGTGTTTCAGCTATTGCACCAGGCATGTGTGTGTCAGTGGAATCTGGATAGCCGTGTCAAAGCCTCTGCCAGCTTTCAGAAATCATACAGACCAGAGGCAAAACCGTGCGGTGGGATGTCAGGGAGCGGCTAATGCTGTAACTGGGGCTTACGAGCAAAGGGTGCTGAGTAAATTAGGCACATTCATGGATGCTGGGTAGGTAATGAAATAGAGGTTTTTGAGGCTTAACACCTTAATCAACAGATCTATAGAGAGACCAAAAGTTCACTTAGATCAGAACACAAACAGGATTGTTTTTTCCCTACAAATAGTTTGTCACGGGTAGTCCACCCAGCTGAATCCCATGCACCCATCACTCCTCACCAAAAACACACTGCACAGAGAGCTGAACGCAGGCAAGTGCCAAGATCCCTTCCACAAATTAATAAAGATAATTCCCTGGGAAGCATCTTGTATAACAGTGCATTCCTGACTTCTCCACCTGTCTATATGTTAAATTACCAGCATGACATGTTTGTGCATGCTGTGATGCAGTTCTTGGCTTGACCCCACCAGCTCTCTTAAGAGCTAACAACAGATTTTCTGTTGGCCCAAGAGAAGGAACCAGTGACTTATTTGCCCCTGTCATATGTCTCGTAGCTGGCACTGCAGCCTGTGAGCCTGAGCCCTGATGCTACTCGTCAGGTCTATGCCATATATCACCAGAGCTCTTCGTTTTGCCTCGTACCTCCTTCTCATAGATTTGGGGAGGAAGGTAGTGGGGAGGGAGGAAAGATATTCCCAGTTAAATGTAATCATTAACTGAAGTGGTCTTTGGTTTCTCTGTTGTTTAGTTTAATTAGATGGAATTCATTTCGAAGGCAGCCGCCAGTGTCAAAGGCACGTTAACTATAGCTGTGAATTATTACTGCATCAATAAAAATAATGAAAAGCTTAGATGCTAGCAGAGCCATTAGGCTTTGGAGCAGTAACAGCTAGTTTTCTGTTTTCAGACACCATCTTTCTTCCTTATTGTGCCTTTCAAATATTTTCATACTGAGAACTTGTGGCCAGTTTTTCTCAACTGCTTCTATTCTTTAGAACCTGCTCTTGCTCAGAGTGTATCTAACCAGGTTAAGCCTTCTCTTTTCACTTTGGATGTCTCATATTAACATGGAAATCACTGGTTTGAGTCACGGCAGAGGGCACAGTAGCTGTGCTGAGTTACAGCAACCAGCCTGTTACCCTCGCTGTTCCAGCGCTCGATTGCAAGAGCTCCACAAGAGCAGGTTCTGCCTGTAGAGATCCTTGATACAGATGCCCACACTTCAGCAACATCTCCCTGAATTAGCTCAGCTTTTTAAACTCCAGGAGAACAGCCTGGTACGCACTGGTGAACACGGCAGGAGGGCTACACAGATCTGCCTGCACTTGGGGCTTGCTCTGATCGCTCTGTTGTACTTCACACCTCTGTAATGCTCCACACTTGCTGGCGCCGGCCTTGCCTGTGATGTTCCAGGAAAAGACAGTGCGTGCACCCAGAATATCTGTTACCACCACGTAAGCAAGACGTCTTTGCTCAACATGCATCTGAGCAATTTCCCCACATCCACCCTAGGCTTATAGGTTAAGAGCTGGTGCTGCAAGGCTTAGCAGTTTGAGCCAGGAAGTCCACAAGCCTCTCATTCCTCTGAAAGAAACATAAACCTTTCACTGAAGGAGACAGGAAAACATTTCTTACAGCTGCAAAGCCCAGAGCCGCTGGTCCTGCACAGGAACCTCTGTGCACTTTGCCTGCAGGTGAGACACGTCCACAGTAACCACGTCAGCCAGGGCGTGAGGAACACTGGCTGCTCCTAAAACGTCTCTCCCTCAATTAATAATTGCCTGCAGAATCTAGCTTCTATGTCATATCTGACAGCTGATCCGCTTCCTTTGCCTTAAAACGTCCTGTCAGTGACAGCACAGGGCTGACAAGGCCGGCAATGAGCTTGTGCCGCTAATAAGTATCCGCAAGTCTGCAAAAATCAAGGGCTGTCAGTGGCAAGAGCTGAACTTTGCACTGGACTCTGCATACAGGACAAAGAACCCTACGCGAGTAGGAAAATCAAGCTAAACCACATTCAATCAAGAAGGTTACTGGACTTGAGCAAAAATAAAATGGTTTAATGCAACGTAAAATTTCTGGTACACAAACTATGGTCCCGAGGCTGTTGATCTAATGCTGTCAGGTGCAGCAACCTTCCAACACCAGGTATCTGAGCATTAGCAACTAAGACTGAAAACTTGCCGTTTATTCTCAACAGTTTCCTCTTCACAACCACATTCTTCCTGAGCTTATTTCTGTAAAGCTCCTTTTGTCGGAAGACATATGGATGGGTGTCTGAAGAGATCTCATTGGTCAGGAGGCCTTTGGACCATCGAAACAAACTGCATCACAGTTTGAAATACCAAGATCCCTTTTCTTTTTAATTCTCATGATTGAGGAGTTGCATGTGTAGTCCCATCTGTGAAACAGATCAATTTGGAGCCATCTGCCACCAGCAAAGTGCTAATTTTGGCAGATAGCAGAGAGATGCTAGTATCATCCTTATGTAAACATTTGATGTCAGCTCTGATTGTTGTGAAGAATACAGCTTCCCGTAAAGGTGCTTATGGCTTCAGCAGGAACGTGTAGTAGTTCAGAGGACTGATTCCAGCTTCTTATAGAACAGAGGGAGGGCTCAGCATTCGGCCCAGACCGTGTGGGTAGAGAACTGGGACCACCACACAGGATTCACACAAGAAGCTACTAAGAAAAAGCCCCTGAAGGCCTCATCTGGAAGCCAAGGGAAGAGCTGCACTGATTTCAGTGGGCTGCAAAATGTCTGGAAATACAACTGTTACTGATGATAAATCGACAGTGAATCCAATGCGTAGAACAATGTGAGTCCTCACATATGTATTTCCTGCTCTTTGCTGGTTCCTATAGAGTAGTAAAAACCTCTTCTTTTGCCATTGTTTGCATTGGACCTGTCCTGTGCACAGACAATCCTGCAGTTTAACATTCCTACCCCGAAAGAGATGAGCCGCCCGACTCAATAAGCCTGGGCCAAAGTCAATACTGCATCTGTGTGTGCTGATTTTCACTGTTCCTAACCTAGCCCTGCTCTTTCTGACAATTATTCACTGCTTTGTTGTCTTATTTATTCAAATAACATGACACTTTTGTGTAAAACCTCAATATGGATTGCCAGGCCAAGCAGTCTCAGTACGTGTACACTGTTCTTTTGCTGCTACGCAGTACAAGATCAACCTCTTCACTGTCAAAGAGCAAACAATAGCTATCAAAGCACCAGATTAGGCTCATTCGTATTTCCTGGAGAATAAACATATTCACCGACTACAAATCTCAACAGGAAAAGCAACACTTGCATACCCTTCAGGTTCCATGAATATTAGTTTGTTTTCTTGTTCTTCTAAATATTCATGAACAGACTGCTTTCTTTCCAAATGTCTGTCATCTGTTTGGGGAAAAACAAACTATCCTATTATGTAAGTGACCAATCAGCAAAACCAAGTGACTGGCCAAAGCGAAGTATGGTTTAAAAACTTAGCTCGGAGGATGAATTTGGGTAAATTATGTAACAAGCGAACTTGTAAGAACCACAGAGCTAGAAGAGCTCTTGTGTTACTTAATCTATTTTGAGTCGATAATTGAATATTCCTTTGTTTCCCCGAGAATTCAGCTCTTGGTGCTGTGCCAGGTCCAGCCCTGGGGTCAGCAAAGCTCCGACCTGCGCTGTCCCAGCAGCGCCACGTGCACCAGATGCACACCCGCATCCTCCTTCCCTGGACCAAACATCAGAGATGCCAGGACCGGGCAGAACCGATCTGAGGAGAAATGCTGAGTTCTTAAAATAGCCGGTGAACCTTGCTTGGAGGTAAACCTGAAAGGGAATACATCTACTTGAACACATCACTGCTCAGCGCAATCATCTATCAGGTGCTTTGCAGCAGCTTTTAGAGAGAGGTGCATCGTGCTCCTGGCTCTCACCCGTCCCACATGTAAACAGAGTAATTTCTTGCTCTCCCGAGACACCGTGTGCACGCACGGCTGCGGTGCGGGAGCAGCATGTTGTTATAGTTACTGGCTATGACTTACCCCTGCCATTGTCATGGCATTTGCAGTAAATGGCACTAAACCAGCAGCCTAGCAAAGGTTTGCAGAACAATGCCTGCCTGTGTTCGCTTAATAACAGGACACGAGCATCTCTGCTGCCCAGCCTCTTCAGCCATTTCGCCCTGTTCCTTACATCACGAATGAGACCCTGATTCTCTTAACGTAAGGAACACAACAAAGGTCGCTTCTTATATTTGAAAGTTTTTTTACTTGTGCTCCCTGAAAAGGTCATCATCCAGGGGAAAAGCAGAGCTCTTCGCCTTGGGCAGCTCTCCAGAGACGGGTATGGAGTGCCCAGGACACATCACCTCTTAGAGACGCTGTGGCTGGCGAGCAAAACTGCATTGCAGGTCAGGTCTGTAATAATTACCTGAGCTGCCGTGAACAGCCACAAACAGGACCAGCTCTTCATGCCTGGCAGGTAGAGACACAGACTGTGCTGTAGAGTCAAATAATAACCTCACAGGCCGACAGCAGGACAGGTTTCCACAGGCAGATGAATGAAGGCAACATACTGGACATTGAGGAGAGAGCAATGAGAAGATGCTGCTTCTGCACCTTTGCCTGGAGTGCAGCGAAGAAAAACAGCCCCTAATTGGAAACAGGCTGCTACAAGTGAGTCCAAGAGCTGTTTTCACACAGGTTTGTTCAGGCAAACTGAACCTTCTGTACATTTAATTAACAGATCACACTAAACTTTATATATAAGAAGTCCTGTAGCACTATCTGACAAATTTCTCAGCCAGACAGAAATGGTTCCATGAACTGTGAATTTGTGTTACTACTCAACCAAAAAAGCATGTTTTAGGACATCTAAGTAGCTGCTTAGGACAAAGCTGTGCTGATCTGATCTATCAGGTGCTTTTTGTGAAAGCAATTAGGTATGGGATTCCCAAAGGACTTTCTGAGAAAGGGCCCAGCAAAGATAATTACTGAATGTATATCGATACTGCTGTTGGAATTAGCATCAGGAACTTGTGTTCAAAAATCCCTCCTGTGTTAGCTTTGTGTTTTGAGAAGCTAACCAACTTTGACCCAACTTTGCTTAACTAAGCACTTCTTTCCAGTTAATGTTGTATTGCTATACATGAAATAAACGTAAATTACCATCACTGCATGAACTATCAGTGAAACTGCTGAAATGGAAGTGCAGTCCTGCAGCCCCCTACCAGCAAACACTGCCTGCTGTCTACATGAGAGCTGAACCACAGCCGGAGAAGTTAATCCTAGTCTGCACATAGGATTTGCACCAAGCCAGTACTAGTCTAAAACGTACTGATGAAATCTGGTCTTGTAACAAACCTTGTAAATAAAACCGAAACTGGCACCGCATCTCTTCTCCCACACACGTGTTCTCCTACAAGTTGTAAAGCTGACAGCAGATGCAAACCTCGCTACAGAAGGAGAGCTGCACATTGGCACGCAGATAAAGTGAAAGAGACCTCCTATGAAATGTGTCACTGAACTAGAGATGTTGGAGCTGAATTTCAGCTGCCGTAAATCAACGTTATTTCACGGACCTCTGTCCACCCAAGCCAGTAAGGCTGTGAATTTTAGTGGACACAAGCTTTGGTATTCAAGAGATCTTGCAGAAATCCACGTGAATCCCATCACTTGCTTTCCATGACACTTCAGGGGAAACCTATCCTCAACCTGCAGTGATTGCTGGCAGTTCCTCATGATACTGAAAAACCTTCTATTCTACTTGCTGTCTTGCTCTACAGCATGGTCAGACTTTGTAGAAGACCAAGAAAAAAACGGCTCAGTCTCCATATGTGATCCATATTTTGCTACTTAAATTTTGTCAGACTAAAACCTAGTACTAGCATTCCAAGTTTTAGGTTTGATCAAAGAGATTCCTAATCTCTCTAGTGCTTAAATCACACATTAGAATCACATTGCTACAGCATGCAGAACGCTGCTGTTCCTAAGTATTAAGCTAAGCACTCCTGAATGTTGTCACGGTTGATCCTTATTGTTTGCTTTGGCTACGTAAAATTACTATAGAAAAACTATGTACTAAGGGGCCTATCCATTGAAAACTTCTTCTATGATTGACTGGTATTAATAATTTTCTTCTTTCACACACACAAGGATGTCAAGCAGACTTCAAAATCAGGTTTGACATACAAAGATTATCCAGTTTTGAACGTTCCTTTCTAAGCAGTGAACATGCAAAAATTGTCAGTGATCAGTAATGTATATAAACGATTCTAGTTGTTGGCTTGCAAATGAAAAGAAGAAAAGTTAGGGACAGTGTGATATGTGATACTTAAAGTGCCAGGATTCAGACTGTGGTTTTCCACAAAGATCCTTATGTAACTTACTGATGGGTTTGTAGCTAAGGATCCTTCCTCCAAGGCATAGTTGTTCATTGCTCAGATATATAGCAGCTTAGCTCATGCTGTTACGTTATGTACTGCTCAGCGTTTTTGAAGTAGAGCTCTCTGGAGATGGAGACCAAGACGATACGTCTGTACTATGGCTAAGGACTGAAACCCAGCAGGCTGCTTGCTTGCTTACAGTTATTTATAAGCGGATGTGTTTTCAGGATTTACTTATGAAAAGCAATTCCACTTAACATCAGTAGAACAGCATGGCATAGTTCACATATATAGATTGTAATATATTTTCAGACAGCCCCAAATTCCTTTACAAAGTGCGTGTCTATAAATCAGCCTATAAATCAGTGTGTTCACAAACACTGTAAGACTGAAAAGAACACAGAGTGAAATCGAAAATGCTGAGTATTTAATTCAGGCAGAGCATGTTTGCTCGGACTGGAACATCAGCATCCAAACAGGACTGCCCACGTCTGCTCTGGGGATTTAAAGCAATGGATCTGCATTAAGGACTGACTTTGTTTTATGACTCCTGCACAACACCTCTCTGCACAGTGCCGCTTTCCTAATGCAGCATAATAGCACGACACTGAACCGGAACACTCAACTAACCTGTTTTTCACCACTCGGCTTCCTGTAATTCAGCAGCAGCTCCACAGCTCCCACCACCTCTTTCCGTATTGCATACAGCAGGGCATCTCCCACATACACGCTGTGGCTCAAAAGCAGCTCCATGATCTCCAGGTTTTCGTTCTCTATGGCTATTAAAAGGGCACTGCGACCAAGAGGATCCATACAGTTAATGTTGATGTTGTAGTAGATCTCTGCCTCTTGCAAGGCATGTTTCACGCTGGCATAGTCCCCCTTCTCCACAGCGCTGAGGTAGGCCTTCTCCTCCGCCGAGAGCTCTGCCTCTGCTCGCACGATCTGCAGCGGGATCCGATCTCTGTACGGTGAGTAGTTTACCTTTTTGTAGTATAGCTGGGCCATTGTTCATAGTGACCGGGCAGCCTACGGGGGAAGACGAAGCACATATAAGTGACAAAACAGACAAACCACCCCTTTTTGTTCCTCACAGGGGACGAATTTCCAAAGGTCCATCGCAGTAAAAGCTTCCGATCCCTTTTTAAGCTGTTTTATTCTCAACGCCCCCAGAGCAACCCCACATTCAAAGGCCATCTGTAAAAATAAAGGTTACGCTACTGCTCAGAAGAGGTACGCAGAATGAGAGACACTCAGTATATTTTTAAACCTGGTTTAAACACTATGCCATGATCTTGTTGTTTAGGGATAACCTATCACATGTGCAAATAGGTGGATTTCTCATCTTTGCTTTACTTCCCGCTCAGTTTTTCTTCTGGTCCCTCCTTTTTCACCGCTGAGGCAGGTCCTCATCATCTTTGAACTGGCAGTGATGGGAGGTGCTGATTTACACCCTCCTATTCACAGAAATCAGATTTATTTTGATCATTTTTGCTGTTTCTTCTCTGCTTCCATCTCTTAAAATAGGTTTGTATTTTCCCCTAATGTTTAGTCTTTGACAAGGCCACGGTTTTATTTTTAAAGCTTACGTGTTTTTAAACATATTTTCTCACTCTCCTCATTTATAAATAGGACCTAAAGATAGGTTGATGTAGAAAGCCACCACCCTTGCTCTCCAGAGGCAGTGATGTTGTTTATGGTGCAGGAAAATGAGAAGTAAATCTTGCCCTGGAACAAGTGTAGTGAACAGAATGAATTACTGCTCCTTCCCATGGCTCAAAGAGCTTGGCAGGTGGCTGGACAGGTATTCACATGGAAGGAAAAAAGGAGCTATGCCTATCTACCTCTGCTTGGCATCGATAAACCTCACCAAATCAGGACCAGGGGCCACCAGCAGCTATAACTAATTGATGACTTACTCCCATCTCCTTGCCCAGAGCTCAGTGGTTTCCTGCAGCAAATTAGCCAGTGTTTTGTTCCACTTTAGCGCCCTATCCAGGGGAAAAAGGAGGTTTTGAGAAAGAGGTAATGAGGAGGATCTTGTGGCTCAGATGCCGAGCGGGAGCAAGACACCACGGGTTCTGATTTTACCATCCCACCGTGTTGAGCAGAGCCCGTTTGCATTCTGCCTCCGGCTCCAGCGCGACGGGCCCGGCGCTGCCCGAGTGGGTGGATCTGAGCTCCAGCCCAGCTCACACTGCAAAATCGTGGGTGGTTGTAGCACACAGCAAAGTGACATCTGCGAAATTCCTGGGGAGCCAAAACCACGAGTTGGGCATCTCAAAAAATGTGCTCTCTTGCTTTCCTACAAGAGAAGTTTTTGTCTGTTACGCTTCCAGAGTTGCAGCTCTCTGCACATGTGCTTCAACAAGAAGATGCACACAAAGGCATTAGAGCCAAAAGGACCTATGATCTGATAGAAACCATCATAAATATATTGGCTTATTTTCTACGGAAACGTTATGCCACTAAAGTTTTAGAATTAAGGAAGAATCTCGAGTGACTGAGGAGCTTGAAGTCTCGATAAACTACATGTATAACCAACTACTCTGATTTTCAGAAGGACTCAGGATCACATGTCATTTTTCAAATTCTGTTTTTGAAAATGCTATCCCTGCAGGGTCCAATTCCTACCGAAATACTGAAAGGACACAAAAGGATGCAGAATAGGTCTGATAACAAGTTGCGATCAGAGAGATCTTTGGGAAAGGAAGGATAAGCTCAAAAGGGAAGGGAAATTTGATCCTCGCGTGTCAGTGTGGCTCACAGGAGCAGGGCACACCAACCGGTGGCACTGGTGGCACAGGACAGCAGCCATGGGTGGTGGCCTCTAGGGAACAACCTGTTGGCTCCAAGATACCTCAAGGATTCTGGTGACAACTGCAGCTGCTGAAGTTAAACTGGATACTTCTCCCTGTTCTTCAGTTTAATTGAATGTTTTGTAGATGGTGAGTAACATTTGCAATGAGTTACAAGAAATGTCACCTTATGAAACATCATGCCAGAATTGAATCCCTTTCCTTTCCAACAATTTTATATAAAGAAAAGAAAAAGATATCTTAACTTCTCAGTGAGATCTCATTGCTCAGTACAACCCGGCCCAAGAAAGCACATAAGCAGCTGCAATAAAACTCAAGAGGAAAGACACACAAAATGAATTCTTTGCCCTGAATTCTTCTCATGCCATCATCTGAATACCCCAACAAACACACTCTGCTGATTGGCTTCAGAACTGATTGCATCGGTATCAAAATTAATGTATGTCTGCCTGGATTATATGGAAGATTTCAGCAAAACCTTTAGCTGCTGAGCCACCCCTCACCCTAAGGTCCAGCACAACTGCCGATGAACCTTCCAACCCCGCTGTCTTTCTCTTCCAAAAGTGCCCAACAGAGCATCAGACAAAACACGCAGATAGAGCAAATGAGCCCAAGGATCACTTTGCTCTGGCTATCACTCCCAAACACCACCACTCTCCGGGACCCAGCACTTCACAGTGAAAGAAACAATGCTGATAGACCCTAGACCGCTTGTTTGTCCCACAGCGGTACTGCCTCCCACCTAACCGTTAGAAAATCACAAAAATATCGATGAAATCCAGGTAGGAAAAGGGGTAGGCAGTTCATAGGTGCCTAGAGAGAAGAAGCAATGAAGTACTTGAAAGGCAGCAAAGATGGGAACACAGTGACAATAAAATTTTGGAATGTGTGCAGAGAGGCTGAAAATCCACGTTTTCCATATGAATTCTCTTCAGAGAGGCATTTTCTGCTACTTGAGTTAATATTTGGGGCAAGAAAATTTTTTTCTGACCTTGTGGTGGCCGGCAGATGCATCAGACAGTACCCAATGGCCGGTTAATGCAACAGTGATACCGGCAGCACAACCGGCTGCGGAAAAACTAAGAGAACCGCATAACAAACTACCCAAGATAAGGGAAGAGGACTTACCACTCAATTTGGACTCTATCACCTCTCTCCAGTTGGGTTGCCCTTCTCCCTGAGTTATTAGTCCAGATCTTCAAGCCATCACAACCTGACACCACTTCTATGTTGCCTGGCACAGAAAGGAGAACTTTAGCCCCTGCAAAGCAGCCATACCTGGCACAAACAGCTTGTCTTGTTTGGGGAAGGAGGCTTTCCACCCCATTACTTTGCCTTATAACACAAAATGTTTTTCTCTCCCTGCAGAAATGTATTTGCATCTTCCAACACCCAGTTCAGTTGTATCTATCCCCTGCAGCAAAAGGACTACCTTTCTTCACACTGAGGAGCTGCTTTTGGGCTGGACTCTTGTGACAGACACAGTGCAATGGCAAGGGAATGCTTGAAAACAGTGGCTTTTGCTGAAAAGCAAGGAGTGGTTTTACACATATCATCATCCATATGAAATCAGGGAGACGGGGAGCAGCGCTGAATAAGTGGCCATTAGTTAGAGACGTGGTTAATGAATAGAGACAGGCAAAGGTCACTCAGCAGCACTGCCTTGCGTCACTAACAATTTCAAGAGTTTTCCCTACAGTTTCTTTTAGGATCTGTTAGCAGCTGAACCATCATTCCCCACTGCGCGCACAACACACTCCCACACGCCACTGTCCCGCAGGAACAGAATTACCTGTATGAAATGGGATGAGTAGAACTGAAAGGGTAGAAGCCAGTGCCAGTTCATATCCATGCTGTCACTAAACCCATTATAAAATAGGACTTTCCTGGTTTTTATTTGCTTTTATCATCATTTGACTTTTCATGATGCTGATGAAGAGGTAGAAAAGCACCATTGCTCCTGATTGTGAGCCCTTGTGTAACGGGAACAGCAGAGACTTGTAGGGGGATTGAATTTAGATATTGGAGTGTCATGGTTTAACCCCAGCTGGCAACTAAGCCCAGAACACAGCACTATACGAGCAACTAGGAAGAAAATTAACTCTATCCCAGCCAACACCAGGGCACAGAACTCATCGCTCCCAGCTGGTGGGAGCATCAACTACCCGAGGAACAACTCAAATTCCAGATCTCGAACACAAGATCAACAGACAAGAGCCACCTTTCCACTTGATGGGACTCTGTACGAGCAGCCAACTCACATCACACATTAGCACAGACAACAAAACCCCCCATCTGCCAAGCTGCAAACAGAGCGGTTGGTTGTTCCCTCCTGCTGGAGATTCGCTCTGGCACATGTTGGCAAAACTGTGTGTGTGGCTTCAAATGTCACTACATCATCTCTCTCAGATCTGCAGAAGGGTGTATGTGCTGGAAAGCCTGTATTTTCTAGTTGTATCAGCCCAGTTAAAGAACCGATCACTTGCAACACATCTTCGCTGCTTCCTTCCATCCTTCTCTCCAAGGCTATTTTTTCTTTTTAGTATTTCAGAGAGCGTATTTTCCTCATTTTGCATTTCTAATCTGTGACTTCAGGCCTGGAAATCATGGACAAGCACTGCTACAATGGCCCGACTCTCTCAGCATCCTCAGAGGCTGTGTGCTCAGTAATATTGATCCTTTTAAAATTGGTTATAAACCTGAGTTATGAAACAGTCCAGAAGGGGCACTTAGGTAAATAATATTACATGTGGTTAACGGACCAATTGAGTTTGTGATTGGATCCTTCCCTTAAGTGCTCTAGATCTTGTTTACTAACAATGCCTGACTGAGCTTATACCTCCCACAGTTTGAGGAAATAAAACTGACTTTGTAACATTCTGCGAATCCTTTTCCCGTGCAATGATGCCCTCTCGTTCCAGGAAATCGCTTTTACTGTGAGGTTCAGTGGAAAGCATCACACTCACCACCTTTTCGGTCAGAAGCAGAATTATTTTACTGATGCTTTTAAATGCAGAAAGAGTCGCTACTGAATAAATGTACAACCTCAGAAGTATTTTAAAATGATAAAATTGCAATGACCTTCTGGTGTATATGGCTGTGTAAATTCTCTTTAGCAGGGCTCCACGATCTCAGGAACTTTATATTCAGCTCGTAAGTTATATAAGATACATCACTCCGCTGGAATAAGTGCTTTCCAAAACCTGCAGGGTTGCAGTACAACACAAAAATGAGAAACTGACAGCTAATAAAACTGGAGATGAGTAATCTAGTTTCACTGCCCAAAATGAGTGAAAGGGAGAGCACTAATAGAGTATGTGATAAAAATGCAAGGCTGCAGTTGTTCATGATTCACGTTGGAGGATATGTCCTTAGAAGATGTAGACAAAAATTCTTCTCAAGATGTTTTTCACCCATCATCACTTGAGGCGTAGTTGAGCACACACACAGACGCTGGGGTACTGTGTGCAGCCACCTAACCCCACAAGTGTTTGTAAAAGAAGACGACCTCAAACTTCAGATTATAAATTGACAGAAGCCAAAAGAAAATTCTTTGCCAGTAACTCAAAATGTCGTAATTTGACTCAAGTCCCAGCTGCAATTCTTAACTTCCTGGGGAGGGTGACAATTATCAAAGATATATATGTTTGATTTGGAAAGGTCAGCTCTTTGGTATAACTCTCTTCCGATGCAGAATCAATTGATGAGTCATGGCCAACCGCATATGGGTCTGTATATCTATATATCTATATACATTATCTATATATAATTACAAAGACATTGCATATGTAGTACGCTTAGAGATCCTGTTGGGTTTAAGAAAGTACCTGTTCCTCTCTGAGCAACCAGTGGTTCTAACTAAAACTTAGGAATGAAACTCAGTTCTCAGTCTTCTGGCTGTAGGCTGCTCAGTCACTCCAGGACATCTACAAGGCCACCTAGTGCTGGAGCATGGAAGTCTTGGCACGGCTGAATTCTCGACTAGATGAATAAGCTCTCTCTGCTGGACACAGCCTTACTGAGAGCCAGCATGGCTCTGTAACACCAGTTTGCCCAGGAAGTAAGGAACATTTCAAAATCTACCTCTTTCCATTCCATGTGCAAAGCACTTGGTTTGACTTTGCCTTCTCAAGCAGAGTAGCACAGCTACATCCGCATTTCAAAGGAAAATAACAAATCATGACGCTCCACCACATGTGCTTAAACCCGTGGGATTTGTACTCGCCTGGCTCAGATCAGCGTGTTCCTGTCACCTGCTCCTCATCGCACACGGCCAGTGAGGCCTCTTGCCTCAACAGGAAGTACCAGAATCATTTAAGGGTGAAAGTCACTAAGGAAACAGTATCAGGAAAGCCCTGGCCTGTGTTACAACCTTCATTAGCTTCATTACTTTCAGTCTAGCCACACATAAGTTGCAGCCTTTCGTATTAATCTGGACAAGCCCTAGATATATGGGCTTCAACCAGAATCCATCATAGCCTGTGCGCAAGCTGGTGTGAGGCTGCTGAGCCTCATACCCTGCAAGTGAATTCCAACAACAAACAGTCCCCTTGCTTGCGAAATGGCAGAAAACACCAATACCAAGCTTGCCTGCATTTGTCAAACAGTAAATTCATTGTGTGCACACGTGTAGTGTTTGCATTTCAGGAAAGGTGCTGATATGTTTGAATTCAGAGTGCTTTCTCTAGTCTCTGGACAATCATAAACAGGACAGGGACTCCTTGCCGTTGTGATTCACACGCAGCCTGAGCAGCCGTGCGGGATATGGGCCAATGCTCATCCCGGGCTTCAGGACAAAAAGCACCCTTGTCTGTCTCCAGCTCTGTCAGTGTGCTCTTTGCAGGGTATGGGTAGCCCAGATTTGGTTTCATCTGTCATGAAAGCAACATACAGCTTCCAGCACGTCTTAATGGAAAGGATGACAGAGAAACCCCTGGTGTAGAGCCAACTGCAAAGCCCCTGCGTGGGAGCAGAGGGAGCGGGGAGTATTGACCCACCCCTGCAATATTCAGTATTACCTCAACAAAAATTGGTCTGGGCTACTAAACCAACCAAAATGACTTCCTGGTGATGGAATGGCTGCAGCACATGCTTTTAGCTACTTTTACAACGCAGTATTTACAATTTGTAATTCTCCCCCTTCTTTCCACACGGCTATCACAGTGGTGTGAATAAATAAAAGTGTACCATTGTCAGGAGCTTAAAAAAAATAAAAGAGCCCTGGAATATATTCATAGTACGTATCTTCGCAAATGCAGACCGAACAGAAAGCTTATTTTGTCTGTCTGACGTCATTGCTGTGTGCTGCACTCTTTGGAGATGGCCTATCTATTCATTTTCCACCATCTAATAACAAAAAAGAGATGTCAACTGAACTGAGAAATACTGTCAAGCAAGCCGCCCTGTTGTCTTATCTGCTAATGCAGCACTAATGTGGCATGGCATCATTATCAGCCCTGTGCTCTGTGTCCACTGGTTCTGCGCCTGCTGCTTTTAATCTCTAGCTGCTGTAGCTATTGAAGAGGAGATTATTTTTCCCCCCGCCCCGTTCCCACTCTTGCTCAACGAGCGTTGTAATCATTTCTTCAATCAACAAGGTAATCTGTGAGCATTGTCTCTAGGAGAGCTGATGGCAGCATGGACTGTTAGACCTGCCTCAGTCTGCCTGAAAGTGCAAGTAAACCACCCAGTCACAAAAGGAAAACGTAAGATTATGGCACAGCTGCCAGAACGAGGAAAGGGCAGTTGCAGCAAGCTATAAACTTAACAGTGACAGTTGCTCAGGCTCTGTTTCTCATCTCAGTAATGGGTGGATTTATTAGCAGTTATCAGTTACCACTTCCGAACAAGCTCTGCTGGAACTGTTTTCATTGATACCTGTGTAAAAACACAGTCAGGACTTGGCGGATGCAGCAGCCGTCACCTGCAGCCGTACGCCGACAGTCTCGGGGTTGCTGTGCAGCAGTAACTCCAGCTCTGGCTTCGTTTTGGTTTTGTTACCAGTTTTGTCATCCAAACCAGGCTGAAGGTTCTTGGGAAGGAAGAAGAAAAATCACGTGCTCAATTCTCACATCAACATTTCCCAGTTGCAAAGAAAGGCTGTATTAGGCAATACCATGTTCACCTGCAGCACCTTTTGGAGATGAAGTGCAAGACCCATGAATACTGCTTCCCTGAGTTACTTTCCAAACCACGGTAAACATGCAGGGATCAAAAACCCAGTTTCCTGCAGCTACAGAACACTGGGGACAGGAACACAAGGAATCGGTGCCCCAAGGGCAGCATGCACACCACTTGCGTTTTGCAGTCATCTGCACAAATGGGACCAGAAAGAGCTCCCAAGGGGTGAGGAGCGGCTGCCCCGCTCCCATGAGGGTGCAGATCCCTGGCCCTGACTCCTGTGTGCCTGCGCTCTGTAGCTTTCAGACACCTCTCCTTTCTAAAACCTTCACAGGAGAAGGAATGATTTCTTAGAGGCTCCCAAAGGTAGGCAGAAAATTCTGAAAAATCCAAATATTTTAAGTACTGAGAGCAGGTGACTGATTTGAAAGCAGCACAATTTGGCATGGGGTATTACCTCTCCTTCCCCTCTCCTGCGGCCGCAGCCACGTTGGACCCTGGCTGGTCCAGGTCCCCTCGCCAGCAAAGCCTGTGGTCTGAGCCTCCCGGATGCTCGTAGGGCTGAGGAGAAGCATTTTTACAAGCAAAAGGTCTTGCCTAATGTACCATTTTAAAATGATGGAGACTAAGCATTACGGATTGCAATGGCAGCGCGATTGCAGTCCATCTCAGTCGTGTTTTGCACAAGGCAGGGCTGGTCCTCATATCCTTTGCTGCCACTTCTGCTTTAACAGTGTCCAGACAAAACGCCTGCCGCGGCTGGGCAGGGAGCGGGCTGTTGTACGGGAGGTGGAAATGCCATACACAAAGGAGAAAAGAGAAATCTTCATAGAAACAAAGTGGGAGGGAGCTTCCCCTGACAATGATAATAAACAGAACAGTCTGCAGATAAAATAAAGAAGCAAAGCCAAATCCTAGTTCATTAAGATAGCTCAGAAAAGAGCCTGGAACTGCAAACTGGCCAGGTTTTGAAGACGCACAGAAAGGCTGGAGGAAATAAAACCACCTTCATTTAAAATGGAAAAATGTTGTTCTCGAGAGAATTAAGCATGTGAATCTAAAAGAAACAAAAAAATGCTGCACAGACATAAAGCAGCATGGAAGAGGTGTAATACACTGCTTGTAAGTAAACACACACATCGAACACAGATATTTGCTTCTATTAATACCCTAAGAAAGTTCCTGAATAATATCTCCAGCATAAAAGTACCCTATTCAGCTACCAAATAATTCTTACAGAGATCTGGGTCAGAGATTTGTAGAAGTAACCATGTTATTCCTTAATCTTTGCACACATATTGCGCCCTTTGGCTACCACCAGTACCAACACCCATCTCTTCCATGGCTTTTCAGCTACATCTCTGTAAGTATTTTTTAAAGGAGACGGCATTCATCCTCTAGTTTTCAGACAGGAAATCTGCGGCAAACAGAAGTGAAGTTTGCAGACAAGTGCAGCCCTGTGATCTTGCCCTGGGATCCTTCTGGCACCTTTTCCAGCCTCCTGGCAGTGAGTCTAAATTTTCTTTCTTCAAGATACTATTCTCAATTTTTCTCCCATTTTCTGTTGGATTTAATTTTGCAGTTTGCTTCCCTGTTCAGTTAAGTGTTCATTCCAGCCATCTCAGCTTTCGAGAGACATCTGAGGTGAGGCTCGTCAGTTTTTCTTCAGCAGAGATTTATTGTGTATGCTCTGGGTTTCAGGCTCAGCTACAGTTAACTGCAGGGGTTCATGTTGAAACGGAGCCGTGCTCCTCTGGCTGCAGCAGTGGGCCTATGCAAAGGAGACGCACAAATCCATAAATAAGGCTTGGCACGATTTCACTGCTATACTTAATGCTGACATTTGCAAGCTCTGTTTTCCCAAACCTCTTGCTTCCAAATCCCTGCACCTGCTAATTTGTTAATTCTGTTTTCAGTGAGTTTAGACTTGTGTATTCTTAATTATGCTAATGAAGAATAAACTATTTAAAATATTAATGTTTTGCAAACTTTAAAAAGAAAACAGTTCACAAATACCCTGCTCCTGGGTCTGTCTTCACTGCTGGATTCACAGACCGGTCAGTCCAGGGCATGACTTGTTCTCTCCCAGGTCCTTTTGAGTGGATGTTCTGTCTCCTTTCCCCCTCCTCCTCCTCCCGTCTCTTCCGACATAGCTTCACATTCCCCTTTTCTGTCTGATCTCTGCTGAGAGAAAGATCTTGGAGGCTAATGAAAGTCATCCCTGAAGTGGTAAATACCACGGCTGTCGCTACTAGTTTTCTTTGCCTCTCTTGATATTGATCTCCTCTCCCCTCCAAGGCTCTGCAAAGGCTCTTTGCTTCTGCTCTCTTCCAGCTAGCCCTTGTAACTGGAACCTGCTGGGAGTTACTGGGGTGTCACAAACCTTTGTCCCCCTCCCGCTCTTTGGGCATCTCTCAGATACCTCTGCTGGGCAGGAGAGTTCTGCTTCTGACAAAGGAATGAGGCATGAAATAGTGTATGGGCCCTGCAAGGCAGCAGCTGTGCCCTCTCCTCCCCATGCACCATCCATTTCAACGCACCCCTCTCTGCTCTCCCTGAACATCGCTTTGCAGAATTGGTTTATGTTTTCCCGGTTTCTACATAAAATGTAGGTCAGATCATGGTAGACACACATCAAAATTGTGATTTACTGCACAAGAAAGGAATAGTGAGCACTGAACCCGCAGAGAAAGGTGACTAATTCCTTAATTTACCCAAACAACATCTACCTGCAGAATGTTTTTGTTCTTGGCATCTCTTCCTATAGATGTGTTCCTGGTGCACCTTTAGCTGTGCTTTTTATGCACCTGTCTTTCCTGGATGTCTGCACAGAGCTGCTAAATCGCAGATACACAACACGCAGCATTGTTTCTTACAGCACAGATGGCTCACAAGACAGCGATCTCTGCCAATGGAGCAGCCATGCACTATCTGTAAAGTGACTGAAAGGAACCGTTTTGGCATCAAGACTGAGGATAAACCCCAGCGCACCGTCAGGGCTGAGCAGGCCTCAAAAAGGCCACATAAGCAGCATCACTCTTAGAGGGTTATCAAGCGTTTTACCCCAGGAGAGCAGTTCTCCCCAGGACTGTGTGCTCTCCGTGACTGTTCACAGTCTGCACGCCTAGACTACACTAGATTACAGTTATGCCACGCTTATCACTTCCTTGGGAGTCTAGCCACACTTTCTGGGGTTTATTTTCAGCCCTGAGCTTTGGGAGCTCAATAATTACATGAGAACGTGTTCTTCTGAAACAAAAAAAAAAAAAGAAGAAAAGTTTCTAGCCTCTAGGGTGTGAAGTAAAGAGTGTGAGTCACTGAGTGAACTTCATTGATGCAGAAACCAGCCAGCAAGTGTCCCAAATTCTCTAGGTTTAAATATCTCCTTAACTTTAAGCCAAAGTTTGCAGAGCTAAGGTATTTGGCAGAGAGGGGGGAAACGGGGCTTTGGAGTCCACGGACTCAGCAGCGCTACAGCTGCTTGATGTGGGCACGCCAGAGCTTCTCTGCAGGCCATGGCACCAGCAGCGCTTTCCTGGCTGGAAACAACCAGCCTGGTGTGTGCAGCAGGGGAGCTCTGTGTGCTCTGCGCTGGCACCAGGCAGGTCAGGGCAACGGGCGCGTTTTGCACGCTGACTCAAGGCCCGCACGCTTTAAGGGCTGCCTGCTCTGCTATTTATAAAACTGAAAGGGTGTTATCGCTCAGTCAACACAGAGGCATCACAGGGTATTCTCCACCAAGACAGTTTTGCAAGCCCATTAAATCACCCTTGTTCACATGTAGTGTGAGAGGATCGCTTTGATTCAATCGGATAAACCAACCACCAATTTAACACCACTTCTGGCACGGGAGAAATGCAATTCTATACATGACTACTTAGAGCCGAGGCCTGCTGAAGCCTCACTGCTGAAAGACACCTCTATTACTGCCATGCAGAGCTTAAAATCAGCTGAGAAAATATGTTACACACTAGACAACTTTATTTAAGCACAGTCGTTGCCACATGCAATTTCCAAATTTCTTTCCTTTTTCTTTAAAACCCTGGGCCTAAGGGCCCTCCTCCCACAGATCCTTGCTACTAGCATGTCTGCAAAAGAGAAAGCATCATTACCCTCATTTTCTAAGTAAAGAAGTGCAGGAGACACTACCAACTTTAACAGTAGGTCTAGGGCCAGCAAAGAACCCCATTCTGCTCCAGGTTCACCCCTTAACCACTGACTGACGGCTGAACTATGGGTGGAAGGCTGGAGAGGTGAATGAGGCTTCAGGGCAGCACAGCTGGGCTCCCTACTGATGTTTTCACTAGAACAAGGCACTGGAGCTGCAGATGTCCGGCGATGATGCACCGCTGGTCTCTTCTGACCCTCATTTTCTTTTGGCTTCCTCTTGGTTTTTATCCCCTTAGTTTCTCATCTGAAAGTTTCCATCTACAATGGCTGTGAAGAAACTCTGAAAGTGTGGGTATCTGATGCTTAGGCAGGTACAGGACTTAGCAGAGAGCCTGGGAGAGGAACAAGAGGTTTGAGCAGGCCCATCCATCTCAGTGAGGGGCTAATTCTGGGGCACAATCATCACAGTATCAGTGTTGGTTGCAATTCCAGTCCTTATACAAGAGAGGAGATGGAAAGTTACCACTTTGCATTATTTATCCTTCCTACCTCCATACTCGGTGATGTTTGAAGACACCCTCACCTAAAAGGGGCTGCATGAATAAAATTTGTACAAGAAGTGAAGAGAAAGAGAGCTATGCTCAGGGTGTCCATTGAAACACACTGACAGAGAATTTAAATAACTATGCAAACTGCTGGAGAGACCCCTGCAAATGTCAGACGTCACTCAGACGCCGTTTCACCCGGCACATGTTACTTTAATGAGCACGGACTGGAGAGGCACTTCCACCTTTGGCTTGCTTGCTCTGCCCCCAGCCCTGGAGCCTGAGCTACCTCCCGCTGTGAACACCGTGTTCACGGTGTAATCCTCCCTTCGGAGAGTTATTTCCAGAGCAACAGGTATTTGACATTGACTGCAGAAATGAGCATGGAGCTCAGATCCGCACTGCCCAGCTACCCGAGGCTTAGCTTTCCACAAACCTCCCAAGCCGTCGGGAGGGCCGGGGACGACCTCTGGGATGGCTGCAGAAACTGCATCACCACGGCAGCCGAGCTTCTCACAGACCATCGGGTCCATGGCAAAACAAGCGGGATTAATGTGTGGGAAATGAGTTTAGTCCCCAGCTCAGCTCTGACTTTGGCCTCTCATGTCACTTATGCGAAGGGTCTGGCGGTTCCCACCAGAATTGGGGCTGTTATAAAGTATTTTCCATCAAATGTGGCAAAATAAAGGGTGGGTAAAATCCTTGAGGTGCCCGAGAGCTTCTCTGGGATTGAAAAGAAATCAGGATTCCAGCCTTTAGCAGCAGATCTGATCTGTCTGGCAGCCACACGCCGGTGCCAGGGCAAACTGGGGGGTTTTGCACTGCCTTTCTGGTGCACCTTGGGGCAAGCAGATTTGCAGATCTGCACTTCTCTTTGCTTCTCTCATTTGGTTTTAGAGTATATGGCATCACTGGTGGCTACAAGTAAGGGCCTCAAGAGGCCCTGGTCTTGGTTGCAGTAACAGGAATGTATTCTGTCTCTAGAACTGTTATTTTGCCTTCCTCCCACCTCCGACAACTTTCTCTCGCTGCACAGCTCTCATTTTCAAGCTACTGTCAGCACTGTTCTTTCCAGACACATAAAGCAGACAAAGTGTCTGATTGAAAAACAGATCCAAAAGGCTAAACTCAGCTTGTGTAACAAACAACTGGCAAAGACAGTAAGTGAAGACCTGAGGATTTTTTTCCCTTACACTTTCAACAGGCACAAGCATAATGACGATGTACAGTTCTATCATTTCAAGCTCTATGGTTAGTATCAATCCTATTTCACACAGTTTTTTGTTCATCTAATTAGCTGTTAGCATTCTTGAACACTGTCCATTAAATTTTATTACCCACAATCAAATTTTTGTAACAGAACAGCAAAAATGACTGCAAAAAGAGTATCTATGGAAGACATGATATGTTACATTCATCGTTGCAAAGGAAAATCGGGACTTTCCTCAAATTCTGAGCAGTTTCTAGATGGTCTGCATAATTGATTAAAATCCCGAGCCTGACTTTGCTCGGAGGTACGTTGACACAAATCTAGAATTAATTATTTGACCCTTTAGAATAACCCTGCATCCCTTCTTCTGGCTTAATTACACACAGGACTTAATTTGGCTTCACCGTAAGTATTCACGTCCACAATTTTCTCAAGACCTTCTCATTTTTCGGGTCACTTTTTGTAACTATAATAAAGGAATGGTTTTCTATTTCGTAGCTACTTTCATCCAGCACATGCACGGAAAAATAAATAAAACAATGAATTTTTTACACTGATGAACTAAGGCCAAATTCTTCTCAATGTCCTGAGGTTACATTTCCTAGGCCCTGTGTTCTGAGGTGCCGCAATGGACCAGAAGTCTCTTTTTGGTTTATATTACAGTATTTGTAGCCTAGCTGTCTTTCCTCGCCTTCTTCAGTCCCTGTTTCTCCAAGATTTTCATCCCCTGCCCATCAAATACCTTTGCACAGCTCTGAAGTGGGAAGCACCAACTGTCCCGTGTCCCCAGCACTCCGAGGAGCCCTTGCATGGTCTGGCTTAGCTGGATTTTGCCATCAATGAAAACCTCTTTCCATTTCTGTCCCAAGTGCATTAGGCCAGCTGATTGTTATTTGCTTTCTTGTTCACACACCTCTGGCCCAGCAGGTCTGGCCCCTTCCTTCCACTGCTATTTTCAGAGCTACGATTCAGGTCCATCTTCACTGATTTCTGACCAACACACAGTAGTGTAGACCTTACTCTAGAGTAAGCACCTCTGACAACCACCAATGCCGTTCTCCTGTGTAAAAACAGCAGCCTTGCAGAAGCGGAGCCGAAAAGCCATACACATGTTCTCCAGCTTTCTACAGCCGTACGCAAGCATGGAAAACGACAGGCCACCAGCCATGCCCACAAAGGGTTCCCTGATTTTAGGTAGTGCCAAAGTTAGCTGTTCACCTATTTAACTCTATCTACGTGAGCACAAGTACCACCTTTCTCCCCACAATGAGCAAGGGATGCTCCTGCCACTGCTTATCTGACAGGGTAAGGAATTCATCGGCTCCTTTGACAACCTGTCTCCTTGCAAGAAGGGTGTTTTGGCTGCAATGAGAACTGGTGCGTCTCTCAAATGCCTCGGTTCGATCCTGTCCGCTCAGGGATTACTGCTGTCTCCTAAAAGGCACATCCATCCTCTTCTGCGATTAATTCATTCCATGTCAGCTTAGCAACTGTCCCCTCTTGATGAAACCAAGCGCTTTCGGGTTTATTAGAAATAAGTTATTAGCTACACAGATTGGTTTTCCCCCATCATTTGCAGTCCTTGTACCTCTCCCCACGGCCAGGCCTTGAGGCTCCAAGTGGCATTTATTCAGTGTATGCAATTTGGAGGGATTCCAAGTTGCAGATGCTTTTCTACCTCAAATCTTACTTTCTCCTCCTAGTACTCTGGATTTTCTTTCATCCCCGAGGTGTCACAGAACAGTCCGCCCTCGCTCGGTCACGGATGACTTACGTTCCTCAGCAAAATCAAAATGTTTTGCTAAGGGTATATTTTGGGCCTTGATTATTTATTTTTTTTTCGGTGAGAATTATTGCCCAGTTTCTCTTTGTTTGTGCTTTGAGTTTTCTGTGGTGCTTTCAATGACAGCAGCACTTGAGCTTGGAATGTGCTAGGTCAGGTAAAGCAAACGCAGTCCCACTGGCTTAGTGAGACGCACTCTGAAGCCAACAAACCTGCTCAACATACCGTGCTAATACTAATATCAGTCCCAAAGCTCTGCTTAGCCAAGATACCAGGCACCACCTTCAAGGGAAGCTACAGGAGTGAAGGGTCTGCGTGAAAGAAACTGGACTCTGCCAATAATCCCGCTGTATTTCATATGGGCTACTGAGTCTCCTTGTAAATCCTTAGCAGGACGGTCCAGGCTGTCACACAATGACTATTGCCTGATGTCTGGCTATACTGGTTCCACAAATGTTACTTGGCTGACATTTCAGGTTGAAAAATTCAAATGCTATCCATATGCTTCCCAAATTTCATTCTGGACTTCAGTTTTCTAGAAGAGAAAATGAGGGGCAGTGATAGCTCCAGGGATTCTGCATTCCTGCCAAGGATCCTCCAGCTCGAGCTGCCCCCAAACAAGCACAAACGCTGCACCAGGTAATGCCATGGAGAGCCAGTGGGAAGCTGGTATGAAATGTTCAGCAAACCTCAAGTATGTCCTTCTTAAAGCCTAAAGGGTGAAACCGTTCAAACAAACCAACAAACACACACCATCTCTCCCGGGATGGAAAATAAGATTTCTGACTCCAGTTTGGGTTGTGTTTGAACAAGAACCAGGCTCCCAAAGCCACCGAGCCAGCCGCCCTCCTCAGTCTGTTATTGACAATGAAGCTGTTTGTTTGTCATCGCGAGGCTGAACAGGAATGACATTTCTGTTGCAGTGCAGTAAAAGGTTAGCACTTGCATAAGCTGATAAATGTGAAGTCAAGGTGACTCTACTTTATGTATTACATTAGCATAGGGCTGCAAATCCTTCGGGCACACGGAGAAGTCCGAGTAAGCAGTATGAGCAGCTGTGGCACTGCGACCGAAAACATCTCAGGGAAAATCCTCCCTTCACATCCACAGAATGCAGGACAAGACCCCATCGTGTGTCTGCAGTCGGCTGGGCTCAGGGCAAAGACCCAGAACAAAGCAAGGCTAACGTACAAGGGATGAATCTTGCCTGTTAACAAGGGACATACCTTTCCCATGATATTATTACTTTCCATTTATTTGAACAAAAAGACCCAAGTTCTGGAAACAGTGTCTCCTTGTAACGCCTGCGTGATTAGATGAATAAATCTGTTTTAATTAAATGCCTTTTTTATAGTAGGCTGTAACAAAATATTGTGAGAAAGTGAGAAGTTGATAGTTGGCTTTGAGATTTCAAGTAACCTTATCCTAATTAAGTCTGTATATATTTATATGTCATCTCAGCGCAAGAAAATACTTAGAGCTCTCCTTTCTTTTAACTTCCTTTTCTATTTTCCTTTCTAGTGTTAGTTATTAATTTACTATGCTCTTCCTTCATGTTACTTCAGCCAAAGCAGAGCCAAATCATTTCAAACGCATCTTACAGACCCTGAATTTCATCCTGCTTTGCAGGCTGACTTGTGTTTCTGACTTCAGTGACATAATTCCTAATTGCACGGATAAAACTGAAAAGCCACTATTCTGGACTCCTTCCCTGCTTTGTTACACCGGGCTGATGCCTTTGACTAGACTCACCGAATTAAAACTCCTCTAGCTCAGCAGGGAAGGTATTGCAAAGCTTTGGTAGCACATCAAAGTGTCTCCATGCTTTGCTTCTCGTTTCATGTACCACCGATGTAGTCTATCACATGCTGTCATTGAACTCCTTCAGTTCTCAGCCCCAAAGCCTGCGAAGTTCTGAGTTAGTCTATTGTCACGCTCACTTTGGGGCTCTACCTTCCCTACTCAGCACCCCCCAAAAAAGCAAGAGAAGTGAACAAGTGCCAGTTCAGGAGTTATGTCTCTACTGTATGTCGCCCGTGCGTTGCCGGGCTCGAGTGTGTGCAGCAGGACCAAAGCAAGCACAGATCTGCAGGACCATCTGCTTGCAACTTACACATCCGTATGCAGAAATGGGGCCTCTTGGTAAAAGAAACACTGGAGGGTGCTCTGCAGAGACTGGACATTGCCCAGGAGGGTAAAGATGATGGTCAGGTCATGGTACGCTCCTGGGCTGTAACGAACACAAATAGGGTTGGTTCTAATATTCTCTATGGGCTCAATGTATGCTTTTCTGCCCCTGAAGGTCCCCCCAGCCGCTCAGCCATGAAAGGCACTGTGAGCAGTGCTACACACACAGACCGGCCCGCTCTAACGACAACTCATGATTTGGTTTCCACCAGGAACAGTCCGTTACTTCGCAGTATTCATCAGTTCCCATGGACTCGGGCACTCATGCCAAGCGCAGTCGTTCTCCAAACATCCATGAAAACGGAGATGGTCAAACTAAAAACCTTTTCATATTCAAACGCCCCTCTGTGTCTCCAGCACCCCCATTGCACAGAGGTGGTCCTACAAAACCTCTGCAGTCTGAGGAAGCTGTTTCCAGGGTACATTTTGCAGGTGCAAGAGGTTGTCTTTAGAACCCACCTGATTCACTTGAAAATTATAATTGATCCATATGGATTCAACAGGAGTGTTGGATAAAAATCCATAGATCAGGCCTCTGGATCCAAACCAAGATTAAAAAAAGAATGAATTCAAATGAGAAAAGAGTACATCTACTTATGTGTTGGCTAATTTGGAAACAAACCAGTACTTTTGAATAGCATCGGTTACCCATGATATTTATAAATGATCTTTCCTATGAAAGACTTTACTTCCGCTGAAGAGAAGACCTGCCCATATTCTTCACTTTCATATTTGCCGATTAGAATTCAGTCATTCACCCCTGCTTTGGGCTGACGTTGGCAGCAGTAAGACTGACATGCACGTCATGGTGGAAAAAGGCTGCCCCAGAGCTGGATCCATGCCCCACCACCCAGCAAAGAATCAACCTGCACACTTCTAGAAACTTCTGCAGGAGCATCTCTACAAACTTTCTTGCTTGGATCCTCCATCTAAGAGCACTTTATCATTATTTCAGAAATAACCTGCTTTATGTTCCCTTCTTCCCAATTGCCAGTCCCATTTTAGCATCGGGCATGTTCAACATTGAGTTTAAGCTGGTCAGAACAACACAGGGGGTGTGCAACTGCACCACTGCTGATGGTCTCTTTGTGGGAGGTGAGCTGGGCTTTGTGCCCCCCTGTCTGAAATCTCTATTTTTTATAGCTTGATTTCCCATGTAGTGCTCACAAAGGCATATTATATACGTTAGGGCTATAAAAGATGATTAAAACAGGGATCCATCCATCACAAAATCTACACAGCATGTTGGTAACCCTCACATAACCACATTATTAGTAGCAAACTGTTCTTTTGCTTCTGAATTAATAAACTGAACTCAGTGACAGTTTTGTGTGACACGGCACCAAGGAAGGAACAGACCCGGCTTTGACTTCTTGATCTTGCGAGATCATGGGTATGTGGCCGTGTTCTTCTTTCCTTGACTGTAAAATGGGGGACGATGCTGCTAATCTATCCTAACCCCATGTTAAGAGGCTCAATCCATAAAGCCGATTTAAACAGCAACCGCAATATGGGCATGGTATTAATACCATTTAACATACTTCAGATTTTCCAGAAGTGAACAAGAACTAAAAGCCTAATTCGATTTCTTTTGAACTCTGCATTCTCTTCATAACGCTTCAACATTTAAGCACAGGAACACGCTGCGGACCAGGCCTCGCTGCTCTGTGACCACACGCTGCTGAATGTGCCAGCGCGTCCCTGTTCGTACAACCTGGATCAGGTTCTGAGATGTCCATAAACAACAACAAAATCCATCTAACGATGTAGCTGCTGTGAATTATCTGACAGCAGCAGAGATTTGACACGTTTGTGGTCTTACCCTGGTTCAAATGTAGGAACAATCAGGCACAGGACCCTCTGACAGAACCACAGCCTCAGTGCTTTAAGTTTGGCAGCTAAAGGACTTGAACCAAGCAGAATAACCAGATTAAAGACTCTAAAAGAGCACAGCCGTGCTATGTAGCAGGACTGCAGGAATCACATCTCTGTGACACTGTCTGGAGCAACTCCTTAGTTGCCTTCACCTCAGCCTCTCACAGTGCAAAACTACGCACTCGGCTTTAATCCAGCCCTTTGTAACTCCACGCTCAGCGAGGGCTGAGCCTGAACGCGAGCACAGACCCCTGGGCTGAGTCAGCCCCCTCTGTGGGAGGGACACAAAGATGCTTCTGAAGAGGTCACCTTCACAAGGCAGGTGTCCCTGCTCCACAGACACATCTCCGGTCATTGAAGGGACGCTCTGAATGCAGAAGCAGGGAAAAAAGAAAGGCTCTGATCCCAGAAAAGCAAACACACAAACCAGCCCCGAACTGGCCTTCTCTGTGCAGGTCAGTGCCACACGGGAGGGAGCTTTGTTTCCAGTTGATTTTTGTAAGAGAGAATATTAATTCAAACGTGCATGGGAAAGTCGTGGCAGCAAACCTGCTCCTTCATTACACCCCAAATACTCCATCCTGGATTTTGGTGCCACCAGCTTTTGGGTCTTAAAAAAGATTGAAAATAAGCCATTCGGGACAGTGAGAACATAGTTCTTCAAGCCAGATCCAAAGCTCAGTAAGGTCAGTGGCCTGAATCCCAGCCTTGCCTTTTCTTTCCCCAGCTCTCTGCTGAGTGATTTAAGTACCGGGCTCTTGGCTTCAATAGATGCTCCATCTTATGTAAATAATCACAAACTTTGTGGGCTTAATGTTACTTTTGTAGGCTGGAGTGATATTTTGGGAACCTACATGACTTTTGTAGGAAAAAAACCCACCATGTTCTTTCTTGTTCCATTCATGAGTACATTCAAATCTTTGGCAAAATCAGAAGACAGCAACTCTCGCACGAAGAGCTAGAAGACTTATTCTAAACCATCTCCTCCTTTCATCCCTTGCAGCATCCTCCATATATTACATTCAGCCAAGCCACTCTTCAACTTAACTTCTTTTCCCAAACTATTTCAGTCAGCCAGGGGTTCATGCAGCTTCTGTGGATAGCAATGGGTTTATTTTTGGGAGGGGTGTCTACCCTCCCTAATTACATTTTGTGCCAATAGCTAATGTGATGGCTTGTTGACTGCTGATATTCATACCCATGTCTTTGACAGGCAAGGCGCCCACTCACCAGCTGCTCAGCCTGTTTGATTAGGTTACAGACAGGGTGCAGGGAAAGCTGCAGGAGAGAATGTGGAAGCGAAGCCATTTCGTGGTTGTGCGCAGGCGCGCGTGCTTGCAGGACCATAACACACCGCTCCTCGTCATCAGCTCTTCATCTAACCTCATTGTGTGCACGTGTGCACGCCCACGTCCACCCCGATGCGTGGTGAAGATGTAAGGGGAGCTGGAAAGAGATAATTTCAAACTTGGCGTGATTTCAAGATCAACAGAAACCCAAAGACAAATGTCAGAACATTTGCCCTAACACTTCATAAACACAGAGCTCCAGGCTTAAACAAAGATGTGCATTTTAAGGCATAAAGTTGCTTTAGATCTTGAGTTGAGAAGCCTGAAACCCTTCTCCCAGCTACAGAGCACACCCCTGGTCTGGGGGCAGCTTGTGTCCCTTATATCTTATATCACAGATGTGGGACAGTGTCAGGGACAGCGAGGTGGCCATGTCGTACCTGTCTCCTGTCGTGCATCCCTCAGACAGCGCTGGGGTGTCAGCCAGGACCCCACGGGAGCTGCTCTCCCTGCTGAGGAACCCGCAGGCTGGTGGAGAACAGGGCTGGGCAAGTCATCGCCGATACGGCCCTCGCGGACTTTCCCAAAAGGGAGGTTAGTTTTGGTTTCTTGCTGAAGAAATGGATATTGCACGAGAAGCAAACTTAGGAAGACTTCTAGGATTCTTCAGTCAGCTCTTTCCAAATGAGGATCCCCTGATGGCGTTATGCAAGAAAGATCTGGGTAAAGGATTCGCATGATAGCCTTAAATATTCTGCAGGGACTTCACATCTTTTGTTCAAACATTCTCTATCCTCTCCTTCCCTCTTCGTCTTCCCTAGATCAGACTTTACTTCCTTTACCAATGTAACCTCTCCTCTACTGTTACAAAACCCCCTCTCTTGCAGCAGAAATAGCTGTACCTTGGGGACGCATCTCACAGCCCCTTGTCCATTTATTCAGTGACCATGTCCCTGCATCTACCTTGACATCCCAAGAGAAATGGGTGAAGAGTCAGTGGCGAGGTGCTGACATCCTGGGAATCTAATTTATTCCTCTTGTTCCCATTAGGAACAATTTTAGGGCAATTTTATAAACCCAGAGGTCTTTCTACCTGGAAACTTTCAAACACCCCAATACACATAATACAGGTATTTCCATTAACTGCAGCTCCGGGCTAAGAAAGAGATCAGCACCTTCATTTCTCAATGCAGCACAAACCGGAACAAACAGGACACAAAGACTACATAAGAGAGGAGAATTATTTCATCTTCTTGTCCCAGCCAGAGCCCTGAGCCCCAAATGGCTTCATCTTCTCACACTGCTTTGCCAGGAAGGCTTCACACAATGAAATTCTCACAGCTTCATACCTTAATCCATTAATATGTGTGAGAGCTGGCTGAAATCTTTACTCTGGTTATCATTCTGGAACTAAAATGCCCAATAAACACTATCCCATAAGCTCTGTTCTTCCCTCTTCATTCTACTGAGAAGAAAATGAATTGCTGTTTTAGCAAGCTACGTGTGTCTGTGCTGGGAGAACACAGGGATTGATTAGACCCATGGTGCTTCTGTCCCAGGCCATTATCACTGCTGATGGGCAGCAGCCCGTGTCCATCACATTTATAGCAACTGTTCCCTCCTGCACTCTCCGTGCACTGGGCAATTCATAGTGTAGAGAGCCAGAGGTTGCATCCAGACCATGGTGGTTCCTGTCAACTCTCTGTTCATTGTGAACTCATCTCATCTTTTTCAACCTGCTTATGCCTTTGCCCTCCACAGCATGCTGTGGTAATGAGCACTACAAATTCATTAGCAGGCATGACAGCAAACATATCTGACTCTATTCAGGTGCTTAAGTCAGTCTTTCCCAAACTGTGCATCAGATTCCTCTCTAAGGATGCAAAAGGGATGCAGGACACATGAGAGGGGCCAGAAAATTGCTTCAGTTCTCACTGGAACATGTTCACTGCACATGAAGAGGGAGACGACTGAGAGAAGGGAGAAGGGAATAAGGACAAAGTAGCTTCCTGGCTTGAATCCAGAGATTGAGCTGCGAATAAATAATAATACATGTCTAATGATCTAACAGAAACACCCATAATTCCTATTAGGAAAAATTATCCTGCTGCCTAAGTCATGTCTCCTATCATTGCCGCTGTGTCCAACAGTATATAAAACCTGATGTAGCCTAAAGAAAATAAAAGATGGAGAAAAGAGGACTGAGGTCCACCCGCTACTCATAGAGAACTAATCCTTGTCTCTCCAGTTCCTCCCCCACACAGCCATCATCTCATAGAAAACAACACAAGAACGCCATACCTACAGCCACACTTCACTCAAAGGACTCCTCATTGCTTTGCAAGTCAGGAAACCTCAGGAAGAGCACAGGTTTTATGTTGAACACCACCACACCCCACCACAGCGTCCTCTCTTCACCGTGACGGTGGAAATGGCTGAACCAGGAGGCCGGTTGGCGTGCAGGGGGCAGAGCTCTGGGGGCTGATCCCCGTGCAGCAGAAGGGGAGCAGCCCCAGCTCTCCTCATTCCAGCCCTGGATGCCAGCATATTTTTTGCTTCCCCAAGAGGGAACTTAACCTAACTTATCCTGAAAACACACTGAAGCGTAATGGCTCAGACAGCTGAAAGGGATAAAAATCCTGCCCCAGCGTTCCCAGGTACTGCAGTCTCTTCCACACAGAGATAGCTCCATCTTCTTACGGCTTTTAACCGCACTGGGCCTGGGTGTTCAGAAGAGGACCTGACTGGCAGGATGCTCTGTTGCAGTGATTTGTGCTTACTGGTCGTCTCCCTTGGCAGGAAAAACAAATGACAACAGCCTCTGCCTTGCTCTGATTTTGTGCTAGAGACTCACCCAGATAAGAAACCTACAGTTGTTTCAAAACCACTGACTTGCTTTGGTACTTCTTAACCTGTACTACAAGTTGGGTCTGGATCCATCTGCAGTTGCTCATATCAACAGCTCATCGCTATCCCCGGTTTTGGGTTCAGAAACTTCCAGGAATCACTTGCTAGCTTGTATTTTCCCCAAACTAGACATTGCAGAGATTACTAATCAGTCACTGGCAGCACCCTACCTCTCTGAGGCAGGCAGTAGACCTGGTTCCCAGCTCACAGTGGTTCATTTAAATATGCCTAAATGCAGCTTTTGACAGGAACCTGTGAGCCCGAGCAACTGGAAAACTCTGCTTGCTTGTCATACTTGCATTTAGGCACTCGCTTCATACAGGTTCCTCTCATCACCAAAGGTAAACCACTGGCAAATCCAGTCCTGGGTTGGTGATGGTTGCATTCAGCGGAACTCGGTGATCCTTGCTGATCATGTCGTTACGAATGTCTCATCCCTGAGGTTGGTTTTTCTTTGCTGTCTCATGTTTTCCCTTCTCTCTCTCTAGCCAGAAATGATTTACATGTTTGTTTACTCTGAGCTACATTCATCTGAGTCATTCAGCAACCCTCTACCCACAATCACATTACAGCAAATTTTGAATTGGAGTCTCAGTGAGTGAATTTATGCTGTTGTGAACATGAGAACTCAATTCAGGGCCATATTCTACCTCTGGGTATCAAGAAGAACTGACCTGTGCTACAAACGTGTCAACAGCATCATAATCCCGTGTTCTACATTACTCCATAGAGAAGAAAAAACTCTAGGCAAATGAATTACTCTATATTTACATCAGTGTAACAATTAGTAGGATTTGGCTCATTTCATACAAATTATACTACTGTACTTGTAGGAATAATCTTTTCTGTTTCAAACTAATTCGAGCCACCCTTGAGTGGTGATTATTGATCTCTTCCATCTGTTGTAGAAAAATAAATGTTTGCACATAGCTTTTGTGCGTTTTCTCCTCCAAGGTATGTTTTCAAGAACTACATTTCCCAAATAACAACATAATCATATTATTAGCAAGACTCATAACTCAGCTGGCAGTACCTTGTCTATTAAATCCGTAACTTGAAAAGACCTCAGCACTGACACACTAAGATTTTTTTAAGGTCGTCTGAAAATAAATCTTTGCAAAAAGCAAGATAATAAAAGAATTTTGCGTCTTGCGTTACCTCAAATGCAATTCTGAGTAGAAGCTATTCATGGATTTCACCAAAGCAGAAGGTGGTCAAGAAACATAACAATGCCTTTTAAAAAATATTACAGAACCAATTAGATTTCAATATGCTAGAACGAAAGCAATACATGTCAAAATATAAAGAATTCTCTCAGAATCCCAGTAATAAAAATAAGGAATTCTGTTAGTTCTATGTACTTGCAAGATAAATTAAAGCTGATCAGAGGATAGTCTCAAACAAAGCCAGCACCTGGACCTTTTTCTTTACTTCTAATGCTCGAAATGTGCCCTGTAGCAGTACTGGAGACATAGTTCTTGCCTAGGAAGACTTGCTCCTAGCTGATAGTGTATTGATCATTGCTGTATCTCAGAATAAAAGTACAATCAGATGGAACAGCAAAGCCACAGTACGGAGACCAGCGTGCTCGCAGTGGGCTGCTCTGATGTCAGCGTTAAGCTCTTTCATGTCTTCATCTACCATTACAGCTTAAACAGTCCAGGACTGAAGTGTTTCTTCAGCTGATAATGACTGCCAAGTTACATGCAGAGAAACTGAGGGTAAATATTCATGGATGGAACAAAGAATGACACATCTGATAACACCCAACTATGATTTTTTTTAAAATTTTTCTTCAGAAATGACACTAGATTTCTTTGCACAGGAGTATTAGTCAAGAAAATAATTCCTTTAGTCTGCTTTGGAGCTGTCTGAAAAGACATTTGGCTACAGTTTCAATAAGCTGCCTAAAGATACCACTTTAAGTTCTGAAAAGCATTTTTAAACCAGCAATACAGTAATCTGCATTTACACAGTACCTCCCTGCCTGAAAAGTGTTTTCAAGGGCTTCTGAGTAGCTTCACACGACCCTGAGAAGCAGCGACACGGGCTAAGCCATATTTTACGGAGAAGGCAAGCAACACTGAAGAAGGCTGAGAGACTTGCCCAGGATCAGGCAGGATGTCCACAGAACACAAGTAAATAACCCTCCTCGGCTCTCCCCCCGGGACACGTACACACACCGGAGCCACACGATCATCCTCTTCCCAAAAACCTCTCCTTCCATCTCCTCTTGTGTTCTGCACAGGGCGCCGCATTACATAAGCTTGCTTGCAAGGAGGTGCACCTGACACAAAACTTGGCGTTTGCATTTCACTAGGAGGAAGATGAAATCTTTTTCTATAATACACTGGAAAAGTTAAGAGGAAGCGATCAAATAACTGGAAGTTCAAAGCGACGTTGCTCCCTTGCAGTGGCAGCGAGAACGCCAGACTTCATACGTGGTTGTTCAACCATGTTACCTACAGCACGGAGAATTTAATGGAAGACTTGCACATTACCATATTCATAACTGTGACTAACAAATCTGTTGTCAATGCCACCAAAAATATCACACAAGCAGAATGTTTTCGTACCAAAGGGACTATTGAAGTCATGGCTCTGTAGTAAACAAATGAACTTATGAAGAGTCTTGAATATCAGCCCTGACATTTTTTTTAGGCTGCAGGATTTGATAAAACTATAAACTGCAAGATGCCCGTTAGTCTGTGGACCGAGGGGGACGATAAATGAGGCATTTTTTCTGCAAGCATCACAGCAGAGAACACCCCCTCCGACATCCCTGTCACCTTTCCCATTTTGAAGGCTCATGGGTCCGGGAGAGGACTCAAAACCAGGTCAAAGGATGCCCTAATTAATAACCATTTACATTCGCATTTAACCCGTACATGCCAGGATGCAGGTGGCTGATTCGGTGCGGTCGTTCAGCGCAAGGGCAGCTGAAATCCAGCACCGTCCCTCGGGCTGGGAGTCCCGGCGGTGCCGGCAACTCCCGCGGGGAAACGCGGCCCCTGCCCCGCGGCCGCTCCGGCGCCGTCAACTTCAGCGGGAGAAACAGCCGAGCCGGGGCCGGCGTGTGCCCGCGGGGCTGAGGGAGAGCGGCTGGTGCCCGAGGGCACGGGGCGAGGGGAGCACCGAGCAGCCGCGGCTCCAAGTTCGGGCGGCACCAAAAGGAAAGCGAGGGGCCGCTCAGCCTCCTCCTCCCACCGGGCCCCGCCGCCGAGGGGCCGCTCCCCCGCGCAAGGTGCGCGCCCGCCTCCCGCGCCGTCCCTCACCCGCCCCGGGGGCCGCTCACCTCCGCGCCGCTCCGTCAGGCTCTACATGCCGGGGTGCCCGCGGGCCCGGTGCGCCGGGCCACGCCGCTCATTTGTAATCCGCTCCGCGCCGAGCGCCGCGGGGGGCGGGAGCCCCCATGCCGCCCCGCCCGCGCTGCCCAGCCGGTGCGCCCGAGGCGGGAGCGCTACGCCGCTGCCGGCGGCGCGGAGCCGCGGGGCCGCCGGCAGGCAGGGCAGGGCGGGCGCGGCATCGCGCTCCTCGCCCCGGCAGCGGGCGGGCGCCGGGCAGGGCTGCGACACCCGTCCAAAAAAGCCGGCTCCCCGCCGGTGCTCCCCGCCGGTGCTCCCCGCCGCTTCCGACCGCCCCTCGGCGGCAGCCGGGCCCGAGCCGAAGCGGAGCGTCGCGGCCGGGCACACGCAGCGCCCCTCGCACTCGCTCACCGGCACACGCCGCCCCTCACACGCACGGATACACCCTCCTCTCACACACAGGGATACAGCCGCCCCTCGCACGCTCGTACACATGTATCCTCCCCTCACACATACACGTACCGCCTCTTTCTCTCACACACACACACATATACACCCTCCTCTCACAAACACACACACATATACACCCTCCTCTCACAAACACACGATACAGACTCCCTTCACACCACACACACATATCTACACATACCCTCCCACATACCCCCTACACACAGCCACCCCCCACACACCCTCACTCGCACACCCCCGCACATCCACACACTCACTGGCACACACCCAGGGCTTGGCCTGGACACGATGCTGGGTGCTCACCCTGTAGTGGGGTGTCTGGGGGGCGCCCCTCTCCCCTCCCTCCCTCCTCACCGGCCACTCCTGGGATGGCGAGAACCCTTGGAGGGACAAGCAGGCATGTCCTGGTGCCACAGCCCTCCTGACACGGGACAAACCTGACGGCTGCCTCGGCCACATCCAGCCAAACTCCCCGCTGTGTCATTGCACCTGCCATCGCGCCATTGAGTGATACCCAGTGTGGCGACCAGCTCTTGGCTTGAACTTTCCAGCCATCTCAGGGCTCTGAGTTCGTATCTCCTCTTCATTTCCCAGACACTTTGACACACAGGTGTTTAAATCTATTAGGTAACAAAAAATCTTGTAACTTGTTTACTGAATCCAGTGAAATCTGTTTTTTATCTTTTCTCTGGCCAGGAAAGTTTCCTTGTGGTCAGCAGCAGGGCCTTTTTCTGTCTGTTCCTCCTTCCCTTTCCCACTGACTTTCCCAGGCATCACTGGTTATACTGGGGTCCAATTCCCCCCTTTCTGCACTTTCAAGCAAGCATAGCATTTTATTTATGCCAGAAGGGAGGAGCTTCAGCAGAGGCATTGCCACCAATCCTGCCTTCACCACCATGCTGTGACGTTGCCCATGGCCAGACCTGTCATGGGGTAAATTGCACCATCCTGACAGCACCCGTGCAGGAGCACATTGGGTTTCTTACTCTGCTCCCCCATGCCAATCCCCTGCGGTTCTATCATGGGCACAAAATCCCGACATTGCGTTGTTTTTCCTTTGTAAGCACCATAATTGCTACAATAAACCTTTCTTACCACTTGAAACTGAGACTTGATGTTCAAGAGGAGTTTGCCATTGGCCTTATAGACACATCAAACCTGTGTCCTGCCCTCTTTAATGATCAAAATTGTTACCATACTTCCCTAAATTCTGCAGAGATATTATTGAAAGATGAATAATACATAGTAACACTCTGAACTCGCTGCACTTCGCTAGCACTTTTCGTAAGAAAGCACTTCACTAGCTACAGTCTGTACGCGGGGACCACTTTATCTGTCACAGAGATGTACCCGCCTGTAAGGTGAAATGCAACAACAGCTTTAATGGGGCACAGCAACATTACGCAGCCAACAACGGGCTCCTCAGCTCAAAGTGCCGGAGCCTACCGACACTCACACTAGGAGTGCACAAGCTAAATCGGTCAGAGCACTGGGACGAACGCTTCTTCCCCTGCAATATAGTACTAGAGTCAACTCAATATTTTATCACTGCAAATGTTTAGAAGCTCTCCTTTCCCTCCGAGGTACTGAGTAGCGCCGAGTAAATGATTCAGAGCAAATCATTTATTCAAAACTTCTGCCTGCATTTTGTGTCAGTCCAAGAACACGAAATCGTTTTCTTCCTGCTCAGATTCAGTCCACCCATGCTTAGTAGTTTGTCTGGGTTTTAAATCCAAGGACTGGGACACGTGACGTGTTGCTGCAGGAGTTTCGCTGCACCGTAGATACACGTTATGTGCTGAGCGAGTGCAGTTGGCTTTGTAAATGACATTCATTTGTCCCTGTTCCAGTGGGATGAACTGAATTTACTGCCAGGGAATGGCCTCGAGCCCAAGGAGAGAGTCCCTTTGGCGGCCAAGATTAGGTTCAGTTTATGGGCAGAAAATGGTTTTGGTTAGAAAGAAAAAAAACAATTTGCAATCATGAAGCGAAAGCCTCAGGTCGTTGTACAGTGACAACATAGGTCGAGGCTTCTCTAGCAATCCGTTCTGATCGGTTTAATTAATTTCCTTTCGTATATTCTCTATAGGATTTCTATTCTCCTATGTTCTACTGCAGATCCAGGGCCTGGGTTCGGCCAAGCCAGCGCCTCTCACAGGGTGACCGCAGTCCAGAAGAGCAAAGGGTTGATTTTTTGCACATATAAAAAGGGTGCGATGCCAGCCCAGGGGACAATAGGAAAAGCTGTTGAAGCTCTGTGTGTTGGAGACGTGGGCGGCCGATGCTGATGGCATCATTTTTGAAAAGTTATATTAACTCAAACTCCATTTTAAAAGTACATACAGGTATATCCCATCTGGGAAGGCATCCCTCAGGAGCCACCTGAACTAAATTAAAGCATAAAGGACTAGATTTCTATTTACACCAAGCTCTGGCACTATTTCATTTACACCAGGCTCTGGCAGTGTGCAGTGATACCAGTGCCAATCAGAATCAGGCCCAGTGGTGCATCGACAACCAATTTTGTCTCAGAAAAACTGTATGGTGCCAATAATCTTGAGAACAAAACCAAGGAAAATGGGCGAGATGATTTCTTTCCCATTTCTCTACCATAAAGTGAAGCAGGACAGTAGCTCAGCCCTGAAAACAGAGAGTGGAACAATTATTCTTAGAAATAAGGCCTCTGGAAAATGCCTTTTCTTTTGCTGGAAAAGCGTGTGTTCCTTCGTCATGCAGAAAGGGAGATTTTGCATATTCTAATTAGATCAGTTGGAAAGCTGGGAAAAAGAAAACCTGCTTTGCTCTCAAGCTCCTTAGTGAAGAAAAGTTCTGAAAGTTCAGGAACTTGGTGAAGGCTTCAAATCTCCACAGCTAAAAATAATCCGACTCTTAAGAAAATTACATCCTTTTTTTTTTTTTTAATCGCTGCCTTAAATGACTTCAGGTCATCAGAACATGGAAATTAAACTAGGAAACTGGAAATCTTTTTCTTTTTAACTTTCCACACTTCAAAATCTTGTGTCTGTTAGCTGGGCGGGTAATCCCTGTGGGGCTGCCATTTTCCTTGTGTTTGCAAGGAGTGGTACAGCTTGATGAAATACAGCTTGACAAGAGGTTCAGGGCTACAGCTGGCGGTGCAGACATGAGCAGGAGGTTTCTGTGCCTCCTTCTCAGTAGTTTTAATATTTTTCTGGGTAACCTGTATCATAATTATTTTGGATTCCATCTCTTCCGCTCCCGTGGACGCAGGCTGAGCGAACACCCCAGGGCAGCTGTGTCTCTGGTGCGCAGGCAGAGCGCTTGGGTCGTGTCAGTGGCAGAGCAGCGATTCACGGCAGGGGAAGATCAGGCCCCGGGACTTACACCTGCTGCTCCCACTAAACTGCATGGAAAAATGAGTTTAATCCCTGTAGTCACAATATCCCTCCCATCCTGCAACGGGATGTGTTAGCCCAAGGGCAGTTTGTCTCAATCTGCTTGTTAAGCTCACAATCCTTTTCTCCCATTTTGCTAATACAGAGTTTACATCTTTGTTTCCCGCTTGCAGACAGACACACCACCAGTGTTCAGCTGCTCACATCCAGACAGTTATTTTCTGGTAAGGCTGTGTCGAGAGTTAAGATTGCGGGGGGACAATCAAACCCTGGCAGATGTATTGTTCATCTCCTCTCCCCCCCACTTCCCCCTTTTGCCCCTCCCTCTCCCCCCTTCCCACTCAGGACAGGTGATCGGGAGGGAAAAGAAGGGCAGAGGGAAAAGAGTTGGAAAAGTTAAAGATGTTTTACTAATGCTACTAATAAGAATAGAAAAAGTAATACAAAATATACAAAACCAATCTTGTAAGTCTCAGCAACTGCAGAGCCAGCACCCAAAGTCCTGGATTAGACTCTGTAGCCAACCGGAGCTGGATTCAGTCTCTCACTGGCCTCCGTTCGCAGGGACGACCAGCAAGGTCCTCTCCTGATGTCAGCCATGAGGAAAAAGGAAAAGGGAAAGGGACGAGATCCTCATGATCTCCCCCTTTTATATGAAGTATTCACGTGAATGGAATGTTATACACCGTTGGTCAGCTTCTTGGTGACCGGTTTCTCGTTGCCCCTCTCACGAGATGTCCATCCATACTTATCAATAAGTTTGCATTCCATTGCTAGGTTTACCAAAACATGTGTCTGGTTCTCCAGGAAAATGCAGCTGATATGAAGGCTTTAGCTGACAGGCAAAATTCACTAAAAGAGAGACTTGTTTTTTAACAAAACCAGGGCAGGCTGACACTGAGCTGTACGGCAGGCAAAATGACCAAAACTATCTCTGAGAAAGACAGCCTTAAGTTATTCCCCTCTTGGACTCTACTCCCGTCCCCCAGCATGAGGCGAGTCAGCTTTGGTACGTGAGCGCATCGTTTCACCAGGGCTGCTGCCTGCAGGAGCCAGGAGGAGACGGATGACCATGAGCAGCGGTCACACCGCTGTTTAATAGATCACTGCTCATTAACTTAATGCTGTTTGCTCCTTCTGTGCACATGCCTCTTGCTCGCTGCAAGCAGAGGCTGTAATGTATTTGCTGAGCCGTCCTCGTGCTGCCCGTGCGCTGGCCCATGCGTTCTGGCACAGCTCCCGCTCGTGCACCTCATTCTCAGAAACACCCTGGCAATTCCACCTTACAGACGCAGATGTGGGGTTTAGCACATACCTGAATTGTCAGAAAGGAAGCCTTTAGGATGAACACCTTTGGATTTGGATGAACACCTTAGGATTTTAGCCTTTAGGATTAACACCTTTGGAACTTTGCCTTTATGTTCTCTTGCTCTGGTTTGGATATCTGTCTTCAAACCTGGTCTTTTCCTTAGTATGTAGTTCTTAATTCTTTAAAAATGAGAGGTTTAAAAATAAATAATCACTCCTGAAATAGTCATGCTTTACTTCGTATTAAGTGACTGAAACTATTTTACATTCCATCACCACCTTGCATTATTATTGTTATGTATGTTTGTCCTTGGTTCACAAGCTCGCTCTCCCCAGCGCCCCTGAGCCACCCTGCCTTTTAAGAAAATCGCTGAATCTCTAGATAGAACTGGAAACTTATTGACAAAGTCATTTATTTCATCCCATGCCAGCTGGGAAAAAGCAAGTGCTGTCAAACGCTTTCTTGAGAGCGCATGGGAAGGGTTTGCTGTCAGCTCTACCTGCAGCAGCTGCATCATATTCCCCATCCACCGCCTTGGAGTGAGCCCCAGGAGGGACCCCAAAAGCAAGAAAGGAGTGAGAATTCAGGGTGCGAACTGCTTGAAATGCCAAATCGGAAGGCGGTCACTTCTGCACTGGATGGTTTGTGCCCAGTGCTTTAGAAATAGAGGGGCCATTTGCAAAATCCACACTTGGCTCCAGTTCAGACCCTCAGCACTGTCAAAGCAAAGACATTTTGAAGGGGATGAGCTCGGGGTGGTGGCTGCCAGCTGATGCGGGTTTGAGTTCAGCCAGCTCTCCTCTTCCCAGGCAACATCTCCAGCTGCTGCTGAACCACTCGGCTGGGTGCTCTCCTGTCCCTGTACACATCTGTCTCTGGGGAGCTTACCAGCAAACCGATGCAGCATATCCTTGTCTGTGTTTAATTAGGATTTGCATACTGGGGGCATCAAATTCAATGCCCTATCCTTGTCACGGCTCTGTTGTAGCTAAGGCAGAGGAAAAAGGCAGGAAACCACATTGTGGATGCAAGTAGAATAAACAGCCTGGAGAAAAGGCATCTTCCAGCCTCTGCTGGCAATCAGCTTCTGTGCTGGAGCAGGAGGGATTATATCCCTTAGAAAAAGATAAACTTCTATCTGATACAGTGGAGAAAACTGACTTTACAGATAAATCTCACTACGTGCCGTCTCCAGTGCTATTTATGTGCTATGCATCTCTCAGACAAATTACAGACAGTGGCTTGCTTTGCATGCGGTGTCTTGCGGTTTTGATAATTGTGCTCCTTGGTTTTATGTTCTATGAAAATCATGAGCTCAGGAAAATCCGCAAACGCATAATATGCAATATATGGCCTGTGATTGTCTAACCTTCTTTCTGTGCACCTGTGTATCACCCCCCTGCAACTTAATAATGACCATATTTTCTCTCTTCTCCTCAGTAAGGACAGGTATTTCAATTCAGGACTTTTTCTTTCCATCTCTTCAAACCTCGAGTTTGGGAACTGAAGCAGGACAGTGGTTGTCCAGGTCCCAACAGCGAGACTGATGCTGCACCCCAGAGCTGCTCATCTGCAGCCAGACTCTGATCTCTTTTCTCTGCAGGCAGAGCCCAAGCAAAATATTGATTTTGGTGCTGTTTCTCATGATTTACATTTGTGTAACAAAATTGTTTCTGCTACAAATATCCAATTTCTCTTCTGTTTAATGGAAATAGGCTTCTTCATGTGGGAATAATTCTGTTCGGCTTTTAAAACTGGCTGCACTGGAGACAATTCAAGAGAGCAGAAAGTATCCAGTGGTATTGAGTTTACCAAATAAGAAAACCCTGACTTTGCATTGTTCAGAATACGAATTATTATTTGAGAATAGGAACCTCTCAGTTTTCTGTTGCAAACTTTTACAAAAGGGCTCTGTTAAGTCATCTTTCCAAACCTTACGTGGTTATTAATGAGCTCAGAGGTGGAGCCACAGTGGAGGCCTAATATGTTGATGAACCCTTATTGATTTTATTGCAAACCTGCCAGAGTCATGGGATTCGGTAGTGCATTTTAGGACAAAACTCTTTTTAATGTATCAGCATCTATCTGCAATCTCAAGCCATGGCATAGAAATGAATCCTTTAGCAGGAGCCTTTAAAATAAATTCCTTTGCTTGTGCAAAGCCTCTGCTACCTGGCCCTTAGTATTTCTATCCATTATCTTTTACTATCTTCTTTCCTTTTTATGACCCCATTTTATTTACAGTACCGCCCTTAATTTAATAGTGCTGACAGAGTTACATTTGCAGCAATAGCTTAATTACCATATATCCATGAGTAGGGTGGTTAGGGATAGTAGCTACAAACATGACAGATTCATTTGCATTATTGTCATTAGCATGCTGCACAAATGAGTTTTTGTTTGGGAAGTAACTGTTTAATGGGACTATATTGCTTCCATAAGAACCTAACCCTGGAGGAGAACAGCGAGCTGCTAGTAACCCTGTACTGGTCTGAAACTTGTGCAAATGGCCCTAGGATGGCGCTGACAGATGGTACGCAATGCCTTCTTCCAACTCAGCACAAAATGGGAAAATATAATAAAGAGACCACCGACATTAGAGTCTTTATCAATGGGACTTGAAATCTAGTGCACCATATGCTTGATATAAAAAGAAACGTTCATCTGAAAAAATTAGAGCAGCGCATAGACTGAGTTTATCTGTTATTCTTCGTAGACCTCGTGTATGGCTTTTAATCCATAACTTTAAACATAAATGTAATTGCAATGAGTAATAACTCAGTGCTCTGACGTCTTCCTCACTCCCTAGTAGCTCAGCCTTCCTCCCTGCTCTCACAACAAAGGTCTCTCTCCGCTGAGGTGGTTTTGCCCTGGTTTGGCACCAGCTGGCGCTCCCAGTCCTGCTCCCCGCACCGTTTGCCGATGGCAGAGCTGATCCAATGCCAACGGGGGCAGAGGGATCCCAGCCAGCAGCGCCTGACCTTGCAGGAGGCTGGTTGAGAGCCCCTTGGCAAAGGTTCAAAGACATATCCTCAAGCATTCGCAATCACCGCTGGTGTTTCTGCAAGGATTATTATAGCTGCTTTATATTAAATGTTCCTTGGCAGCAACGGATGAGGTGTTCAACAGCCTTGGAGTACCTTGCTTACTCACACAGTGCTTGAGATCTAGGCTTACGAATTCTGCTGCTAAATATATTCCTTTCAAGCGGTATGAAGAGATGGCCATCGTTCCTGATAAAATGCTGATCGCCAAATCAAGTGTATGTGAAATGCTGTACCATGTTTCATCTCTGTGCACAGGTTCACTTCAGAGGGGGGAAATTGCAGATCTTGACTCACCGAGATACTCGGGTGCATGCCTGATTCTCAGCACATGAAAGTACTGCTGTAGTTACTGCACTTGCTGAAAATCAGGTATTTACTGAAGTGCATCCCCTAATCGGGATCAGAAATAAGGTCTGATGGAACAGGGGAATCCAAATGTTGCTGTGATCCACCCTTGAGGATGTGAAATCTCTTTATTTAGCCGTGAGATAAGAGTGGCTGGGAAGACAAATGACACAGAAAGCAATGCAACCCAGTGATGAGTCTGTTCCCATTGGGGTCAGAAGGAGATTTCCCAGCTTTATTTGTGGATTTCCAATACACAAAAATAGTGATTTGAAAATGGTGCCTTGTAACCCTTCCCCCCCGCCTCTTGCCCTACCTGTTAGCAAGTTCTTGGGGGTAGTCACTGTCCTCAACAAGAGCTCCTTTCAACCACACTTAGATGAGAAAACAGAAATTTGTTTAGAATAGGTAGGGAGGTCATTCGACTCATTTTCATTCTCTTGTGACACTCCAGAATAAGAGAAAAGGAGACATGTGTTCCATTTTCTTATTCATCCAGATGAGATCGCTGAGATAGCAAGGCTATTAAAAACCAAAATTGTACCTGACTGAGCCCTAGGAAAGCTTCATTGCAGGGAATGATATAAACCCACGGTATAGCGTGTATGAAAAACTGTTCTGGGGGAAGACAAGCTTGTTAAAAACTGGTTCATCCTGTGTTAAGAAACAGCAAAATGCTGGTTCCATGCTTTCTCTATGGTCACTCTTACGTCACTACTTGAGAGAGAACATCTCCAAGACATCAGTGCTTTAGGTACCAGGTAGACTAGTCCTGCTCACCTCTGGTGTCCATGGCATGATGCTAAAGATATTACTGCCTTAACTACATTAGGGCTCTTATCCATTTAACCCACACTCCTTCTTTTTCTCTTTGTCCCTGAATCAGAAAGACCTGAACACTTAGGGTCTAGAAATCCTGCGATTTCTTGTCTTTTCAGGTTCAGATCAGTTATGTGCAGCACCGGTGACAAAGCCTGTTGATAAAAGCTTCAGTCCGAAGATAGCACTGACTGTAATGGATCATGCTGAAGATCTGTCTGCCAGACAGCAGAGATTACAAAGGGGGCGAGCAGGTAGCAACGCTTCCCTAGGAAACACTCCCAAACTCCACAGCTTGCAGCCCTGGGGCTTCCCAGGCCAGAGGTGCTGCCTTTGCAGCTGAGACACCTCAATGATGTTTTCTTTCTTCAATTTTTTCCTGCTTCGCCTTGAACTTTATAATCTCCTAGCACCCTCAGCATCCTGTGGCAAGGACTTACACTGCTAATTCACATATTCTCTAAGAAGCAACTTTTTTAAGCTGTTTATCTACTTGTTATCTACCATTCCCGGAGTCTTGGTTGACTCCCACATAGGCATTCCCGTGACCGCGGTTGCTCCTGGATTTCGGATGTGTCAGCAGGATGCGCTTGGCAAGCTTACAAAAGTTTTGTATTGGGATAAGGCTTGGTCTCTGTGTTCCCAAGCAGCAAAATTCACTATATTACTCAGCAGTATATTCATGCTATAAATACACATTTTTCACATTAATTCATCCTTATTTACCACGGCAGATAACAGAACTCCAGGCTTAGATTCCTGCAGCAATAAAAAAATAATAATAATAATAAAAAAATTTCTACCAGATTATAAAGATTTGTCATGTTGTCACTATGTTTATTTTCTCCATCTATTTCTCTCCTTCCTGTGCCTTGTCTTACGCTTTGCAGGGCCCTCAGGGAAGGAAAAGAGCGTATTGTTTTGAAAAATGTAAGGGTTTTTTGATTAAAGGATACAAAATTAATTTGCTTCACAGACCCTGGAAGCGTACTATCTGACAACTGTACTCCACTGAACAAACAGAGCACACACGGACAAATTTATCACGTTGATCACCAGACCCTGGTCTTCTGTTCTTTAGACTGTGGAGTCTCTTTTGCAATTAGAGAATGTGAATTTGGTGCAACACATGGAACCACAAGTTGTTTTTTCACTAACTTACAATGTCGTGCAGCTCACACTGAGCTGGGAGGAGCAGAGGAGCGCAGCACTGACCACAGTGCAGACACAAGACACCATGCAGACCAGTGCTGGAGACTGAACTACCTCTACTGGTAAATCCAAACCTAAGCTTAGTAGCAAGGACTCAACCCTAAGAGCAGAAAGATCAGAAGAGTCACGGCGGTTTTGTCCAAAAAGAAGATTTTTTCCATTTGAAGGACTGGGAATCACTGAGGTTCAGACTCACATCTGGATGGACTCAGAGCACCACCACTGCTCTCACCCTGCTCTGCATCCAGGCTACCAGGTGCTGTACGCTGAGGTTATTCTGGATATGTGATGCTCTCACAACAGAACACTGCTTGTCCTTTGGGCAGATACCGTTAGCAAGCTGGGAAACAAAGCTGAAGACAATTTGCTGCTTGGGGTATTTGTACACCAGAAAACAGGAGACAGAAATCTAGGCGGCTGCACTGCTCCAGGAAGGTATGTCTGTATGGTGCTGTCCCCTATGGACACAGCTCCATCTGTCCCAGCTGGACCATCCGCATGGTACACAGTAATTACATGGCCTGCTGTATCTCCTTTTTGCTTTGTGTTTTTGAGTGTGACAAAGAAGAGCCCAAAATTACTCATATAAGCAGAAATGTCACTATGGAAACAAGGAGGCAGTTTAATATAGTTTGGCCAGTATTGACACAGCTGCTCTGATAGCCCCGGAGATGGTGGGACCCTGCAGGGCAGCTCCCCGAGCAGCAAACCCAGTGCAGCAGACGAAGGGGGCAAACCAGACAGCACAGCCCTTCTTTCAGGAACCTTGGCTATCTGTGCTGCGAAATCCAAATCCTTAAAGCCTCTAAAATATATATATATATAGGGCCTAACAGACGTTATCAACTTTTTCCTCTTCTGACTGTACCTTTCCATATCTGAAGGACTTTGAGATGGCAGAGATAGGATGAAACTTGGGCAAGCTGGACCTTTGCAGCGTGAAGGCACCATGTTTTGCCTGTCCCAGCCTTTCTAAGGGATCAGATGTGTTTTTCTCCGATGCTGTGTATTTAGAAATTGCATGGTGTTCATATGTACACAGTAGGTCTGTTGCCTACAGCCCCAGGTGGGCTGTGCTCCTGGATGGACCCTTCCTGCATATTAGCACAAGCTTTCCACACAAGCACATACAAGTAAGTATGTAGTGCCAGTGCTTTCAATGCCTTCCAGATACCTCCGTACCCAAGGAGATACTCAATGTGGCCTCCACGTGGATGGTCCCCAAAGGGTGGGTGGCAATAGGCCCCCCAGGACCCCCTCCAGGAAATTTGGGTTAGTTCTTGTCCCTCAAGGCAGGGAACATGCATGGGGCTCCCACCCCTCCCCAGACACCCACAGCTTCAGTCACATTGCCCATGCCAAATAAAGTAATCATTCTGATTGGGATTTTGTTGCTGGTTTTGTGGTTTTCTGGAGCCAACTGTTGGTGAAGAAGGAAAATATGTTTCTTAACTATCTGTGTCTTGGGCAGATCAAACCTCCTTTCTCCCAGAATACCAAAAGGGCCTCTCATAGATAACTGGGACCACAACTGCTGCTTGAGCAGCACTTTCAGTAATGGTGGGAGTTGTAGGGGAGAGCTTCAAGGTGGGTGCTCTTGCCTTAACCCTTGAGCAACACTGAATTTGTAGCTCAGATTTTTAACACAAAAATTGCTCCAGTGCTGTCAACCCGCCGTGCTCTGCACAGCAAGCGAAAACAGAAACCTCCTATCTTCTCAGGAATCTCCCCAGCTCAAATCAAGGTTAACATACGGGGACAATTTTTCTCGGCTCATCCTCTCCACGTAAAAGCAGGTAAACTGATGGGAGCAGAACCTGGGGAGAGGAGCAGGGACGCAAACACACGCTTCCACCACTGCTCTATCTCTCATCTTTTTTCTTTTGCCACTTTTACTCAGCCTAATTTCCTTAGCGCAAGCGAGATGATACTTTCCAATACAACCAGGGAGCTGTTATCAAAGGTTAAAATCATTTTGGAAAGACACATTTTCCTCAAAAAAAAAAAAAGTAGTTTTTAAAGCTGATTAACTGATCCATTTGAGCTTCCAGCTTTGCTTTTTCTTCAGCTCGTCGTTCCTTGTATGAAACTACGTTGTCCTTTGCACAACCACATTTCTTACAATAGGCAGCTTAAAATGATTCCTAAGAAGTCAAATGCATCTTGATTCTTTCTGGGCTTGTGTCCCTGATTCAATCAATGTTTTCCATGTCTGTGCTGCTTGAAAGCAGTGGAAACATATCTTCCTGCAAATCACCGCCTTCTTTCAGCCTGTGATTTCTATTATCTGATTCGTTCAGTTCTGTACATGAAGCCGAGCGAGGAAGATGATAATTTTCTTCCTGCTGAGACAAGTTTATATTGGCACTTCTTAGAGTCCAGCACTTCTTACTCTTCTAAAGGCTCTGCCGTCACTGTGGTACAAGAAACACACAGTAAAGCAGAGAAGTGAACTGGTACAACCCAGAGCTGTGAACAACACAAGGGAATCTGCCAGGCTCCTCCATGTTAGGAAATGTCTTTGTCTCAGGCTACTCTAGTAAACAGAATTTATAATACCTTCCCCCAGAGCGAAAGATGAAATAAGCTCCCATATATAATATAATTTCCGTGGGAGGAAGTTGTCTGCATCATTAGTTATATTGAACATGTTCTCGTTTTCTTGCATTGTGCTCTGCTTTCAAGTCTTCAGTCTCAGAAAGATTCCCCTTGGAGAACATAGAAATTAAAGACTGAGTCAAGAATGAATTAATTCTGTTCACTAATTGTAACGCTCACGTTACCCGGTGCTGGGGAGCAGTGCGCAGAGCAGCTGCTGCTGTGCCGTGCTGAGGTTCTGCTCCCTGCAGCCAGGGAAGGGCTGAGCCTTTTCATTTAATGCTTCTTTTGGTCTCTGGAGTCTCAGTGAACACATGAAATGTTAATGATGCCAAAGTGGTCCCTGTCCTGGGATAAGCCTGGGCAAACCACAGGGTCGCCTGAGCTTTGCCAGGAGAATTCATTCTCCAAATGTGTCCCTTGCCGTAGAGCCACTTCAAACTTACCCAGGACCGCACTGGTGAAGGAGCACCACAGCATCCTTATGTCCGCTTTCAAACTGGTCCAGCAGCTCTCCACGTCCCTTTCCAGGTAACCCTGGTGGGATGCTGGGGAGGGAGGGGTGCTCCAGCGTTCGGTGTGTCCCATCCCTCCCCACGTATCGTGGCACTGAAAGCTGGTGGCCTTAATTTAAGATCTGAATAGCACTGCGACAGCTCCACTCCCCCAGGAAGCAGAATCCTTCACAAGTTCAAGCTGTTTGCCACCTAACTGGGGAAATAAATCTGAATAACAAATGTCTTTGCTGCTCAGTCACCTCTTTGCTTCTGAGCTATGCAAAGGATTAATTTATTTGCCTGCTCAGCCCCTCACTGGCAAAAGGTCCTTGTTAGCTCGATGCTTCAAATTAAGGTGTTTCCAAAAGGGCAGCTGTGCAGGTATTTGCCCTGCTTCTCCTCTTGGAGAAGCCATTCGGCTTCACATGCACTGTTCTCTGGAGCCAATTTGTAGCCAAAAAGCCAGAGGACAAGTCCCTGGTGCAGATGAGGCTGCAGTGTCCCTTGTCATCGGGTGTGCTGGTGACCGCTTTGTAAAATCAGATATAAAAAGAAGAGTAGTCCCGAAACATGTGTATTGCTATTATTCCTCACTAAACCTGCCCATCCTTAATTTTGGAAGCATTTCTGATGTGCACGCTCTCAATTCATCACCTCCTTCATTGGGCATAAACTGTCTCAGGTCGCGCTGCAGAAGGAGAAAAGACATCTGTAACTTGAATGCTCCCCACAAAGAAGTGTTGTCTCTTACCCACAAACCAAGTTCTTCTTGCATTTCTGGGGTGCACATCTCCTTCCGAAGTGGCACATAAAAGCCCTCAAGAGAGTATTATGCCCAATGACTTTACAACGCATTGGAAAACAATCAATAATGAACATACATTAATAAAAGACTCTCAGAGATTAGTCTGAGGAAACATTTCAGCTCTAGATGCAGCGTTTTCAAGCCAGAAGACAGATAAATACATAGAGCTCATTTTTTTTCATCAGAGTGCCCTTTAAATGAGTACCATATATATATATTTCTAACTTTGAATGAGAAATTTAACCCCTCTGAAATTAATTGACATATAATGATGTGATTGTTCATCACATCTTTGATTCTGCATTAGCTGTTGGAACTCAAGACATTCCCTGCTTCTTTTTTTTGACTGTTTCTTCATAGCAAAGTTCAGTTAATAAAAAGAAAAAGGTGGTTTGCCTTCAGATGCATTTCCCGTGGATGTGTAAAACCCACAGCCAGCTTTAGAGCTGCCTCCTGAGATGAAAGCCCTCAATGATTTTTTATAAACTCTATAATATATTGCTGTCATTTTGTATTTAGCAGCAGGTGCTATTAAAGGACATAAAATATGTCAACGTAACCCCCGGAGGTAATGGGAGAGAAGCGCCGTGGGTGCAAGAGGAGGATGACAAGAGGTGGGTGTTCGGCGCTGGCACGTTCCCCGCTGCAGGCTCCCCGCCTCGCCGGGTGCAGTTACGCTACAACTCATGCGACACCGGTTCTCGATATATAAATTCCAAATTTAGATCCTCCTTTTTTTTTTTGGGAAGGGTACTTTTTCTCAAGGAAAAGGCAGGGCGCTACTTCTTGTTTAGCAAACATTTCTTCTGTGGTTCCCAAATGGGGAGTAGAGAGGGGAGAGAAAGGAGATCCCTAATGATACAGGAGTCATCAGTCATTGTTCACACCTAATCAGCCAGGCATGTAAAGGAATCATTATCATATTAGTGCTGTTCCTAGGCTCCAGCGATAAGATGGTGATAGACATTGCGAGAAAGTCAGACCAGTGATTTTTGCTGTGATTTGGAAAACTACTACCCATGTAGTAAACTTGGAAAGGAAAGAAGCAAGGAAAAAATTCCAAATTTAGATCCCATCTCCGAAAGGCGCTCTCTGAATCTCACCAGGTCTGATATATCCCCAAGGCTTTGGGCTTGGCAGAGCAGAGGGTGCTGGTATTACAGGCATTTCCGAAGTGTGGGGTCTCTTACCTGCAATTGTGTTTCAGACATATTGCATGATAAAAAAAATCTCAGCAGTTCTGTACCCGTGTATGTATGTATATATATGTATATATATATATATACACACACATTAATTCATCCTGTAATTGTTGCTCACCCCTACTATGAGACTAGAGCACTATGTGCATCTGGCGGCCCAAGTGTAGATAAAGAGCGGAACACCCCAGTTTGCACCCTGGCGGTCTCTGTCACCCCTGGTGTATCGGGGGGCAGTGCTTGTGCCTTTAGACATCTTCTGCTACACCTGGGCTCTCGTTTGTGGAGCACACGTAGCGCAAAAGTTATTTACTAGTAAAAAGAAAAGAGGATTTATTTCCGATTTCATTCATCTTAAATTGCGGTTAACGTCAATGAAGGCAAAATGTAAATGGCACCAGGAGGACCGGAAACTTCCCCTAAATCAAAGTTTCTCATCCTTTTGAGTCAGAGCAGCCCCCTAACTGCAGCAAGAAATCATCATGGTATTGTTATAAGGAAAAAGACAGTGCAAATGATGGCAAGGGATGTCGGTGTAACTGAGGCATGTGGTGTCTTGGGAGAGCAGAGTGGACGAGCGGACGGGCGCCCTTGAGCCGCAGGGTTGTCAGGAGAAGGGGAGCGAGGCGGATAACAGCTCAAAACCTGGCTCAGGGCTGGTAATTGTGCACTTTCCTGCCTGGTGTGAATCCTATCTCCTGCACACGGTTGGAAGTGATAGAAAAATAGGCTCTGGAGGAGATAAATGATGTCGTTAGCTGTTTGTGACTTATTCCCTCCCTCTGCCTGAAGACCGCTATCTTTCGTGGCCAGGAACTAAGGAGCATCCCTCTGAGGTGTCTGTGGCAAAACCCACCCAACTCCAACATCATAGCAGTATCGGCCTGTATGTATATATATTTATATATATACACACACTAGTATGTGTATGTGCACATGCTCATTTATATATTCTTGGGCCTGTTTGCATGTAGGGAATAAATGCTGTCGCAGAATGGTATTTCTGTGGTATTTTGTGTTCTCAAAATTACACAGAGAACAACAGAAACAGGGAAGGAAACAGGGTTTTTTGCTCCAAGCAAATAGCTGCGGCTCTTGAGATACATTTAACTGGGAAAAGGCAGAATAGTATTAAAAGAATGATAACACAGAAAAGCAACAGACCATTTTTCAAATTAATTAAACACATATAACAGCCCAGCTTCTTGGTAGACATCCTTTGAAATGCACAGAGTTATCGCTCTTGCTTAAAAGGAGAGTATAAAGCACATTCTTTACCTTTACTCTCCCAGCCCGCCTGCTCTCCGTAGATGAGTCCGACTGCAGCCCAAGGAACTGCAGTAAAGCTCTGCAGGTGGAACAGGGCAGAGAAAAGAGGGTGACTCTCCTCTCCATGTCCAAGGATCTCCCAGAACAATATAAGAAGTCGATCATGGGATACCCTCAGTGTTGGGTGCAGCTGCGTCCTCTGAAAGCCCCAAATACCTCTGGTGAAAGTGGCCCTCAAATAAGAGCGGCCGCACTTTTGCCCGTGCTGGGGTGGGTGCGGAGCCAGCTGGGGAGTTCACGGTGGACAAAATGGCATTTTCACCGTCACTTACAAAAGCGATCCCTCTACTGCAGCCTGTTCCATGTGAGGCTTTCCAGATGCTCCCGCTGTGCGTTAATCACCAAGAGAAGCCCTGAGGATGGCTGGGGGAGCTGGCTGCTTTGCAGGCAGGCAAAGAGCTGGTGCAGGCGACTGGAAGATTTCTGCGACACGGCTTGCTGCAGCCATGCTGCTATTTTTAATTGGCTTGTGGTTTAAGATGCACTAGTTCATCTTGGGGAGCAGTGGGCAGTGCTGGGATGAGGGTGTCAGAGGCTGCCCAGCACTTCTGGGTGCTGCAGGCCACTGTTTTAAGCAGCAGATGATGTCCTGGCTATTACTACAACTTTGCATATAGGTTGTGTGTTAAAGAGGCAAGGTCACATCTAAACACCGTACCTGGCATCACGGGAAGGATTTAATTTGAGGGCATCTGCACCAAAAGTGGGTGATGCTCTGATGGTGATCTCTGTTGATTTGTCCATCCCTGCCAAGCTGCTGATGGGTGCTGTGAGGTGTCTGGGTGAAGCAGGGTGGTGGGAAGGGACCTCACCATGGGAATCCCCCTCAGGCCTGCCTGTCCTGCCATCCCTGCCCTCCTCCCTTTCCCTGGCACAGCCACTTCATCCCCGACTTTGTATTTCAGAGCCTGGTTTTGGAGCAGCAGATGATGGACTCCAGAAGGGCTGTGGTGCCACAGGTCATGAGCACAACTCCTCGCTAAATAGCCAAGAGATCTTGCTAAATACAGAGACTTCTTTCACTCACGATAGTCAAACTTGCCTCCTCTTTGCCTTCAATCCTGATATTTTTTGTAGAACACCCCATGAGCCCTCAGAGACCCTGTGGATAAGCTCAGAGAGAAAGAAACTGGCTCTACAGGCAGAGCAGCCGGGGACATGGGGACATGGGGACATCTCCCTGCGCACCAGCACAACCCCCTGGTGACACCGACAGCAGGCACAGGGGATTGGGAACACAGGGGAACGTTTTGGGAGCTGCAGGAGGAATGGGGAAAGCCTGGCAAGGTCAGGGGGCGGATGGTTTGGTGGGGGGGAGCGATGGGCACGGCTCCCGCACCTGCTAAATGCGCCATTGATCCAGATGGCTGATACTGCAGGCTGCCCAGCCAAAATCTTCATCTTCTAACTCAACCCAGTGCAAGAAGACCAGAAGCTTTCTGGCTCAGCGAATGCGTATCACTGGCCCATAAAATGTTTGGGGCGAGAATGTGGGCTCGATAATCATTTCTGTGCTTGCTGGCAACTGATATGGTTAATAGGGTCGCTACCTGGAACGCCTGTAATGTTACAGCATATATTCTGAAGGTACCGCTTGTTGGAATTGCTGTGTTTATGGGAAAATCAATAACATTTTGAAAATGCTTTTAATGTCGTATGCCACCTGTGCAGCTAAAGGAAAATAATGGACTTTATCCTCATTTACCAAGAATGACGTCTTCTTATTGAAAACCAAAGCTTTAAAAAATATCATCTCCACATCAGATTCGAAATTGGATATTTGATATCCAGATATTAAGGTATTTGATGAATATCTTAATTCCACTGCTCATAGAGCAGCGTCATTAATAATGACAGAGAAAATAGAGACACTCTTTCATGCAGGTTTTCTAATGGAAAATTTTCTTTGAAAATTTATCTTCAAAACAACAAGCTTTTCATACAAAAAAAAAAATTTAGTTAATTTGCAGCCAGTTATCCTACCAAAAATCTCTTATTCAGAAATGTTTCGCTGAGTTAAGGGCTATTTCTTTCATCATTTCTCCTAGAAGGCAAGGACATTGCAGCAAATTCTGCTGAACAAAGCACCGACAAGAGACGCAGACCGACATTAAAAACCAGAAACTTCTACAAGCAGCTGTCACAGAACATCATTATTATAAAATCTCTTATTTCATTGTTATCCAAAACTAGATGGAATCTTTGTGAACCCCAATGACAACATTTCTGTATCAAACAGTAGAGATTCCTGCTCCTGGATCTAATGAGCCACAAAGTGAGACCTGAAACCTGGCAATGGCTACGAGCTGAATGTTGCCCAAGCTGGATTCCAATGATGGAATGAAATTTGGTATGAAATTTTACTTTTAGGTGGGAAGAAGGGCACGTTTCTCCAAAAAGTGTCTTTCAAAATGACCATAGGTAAGGAGGCTGGGGAGGGAACTGGGAGTGTTGGGTTAGTGAGCTACGTGCCCATCTGGCTGTTAGAGGTGCATCATTGGTACAATTTAGCACATGGCTCTATAATCGACTACATAAACAACACTATAGGATCTGAGAATAAAAGCAGCCCAGCTGTGCTTTGTATCTCCCACAGAACCCATCACCAGCAATTCACTGTTCCCCGAGACGTCTGTTTTATAGGTGGCAGAGTGCAAAACCTTCACTTGCCAAAAAAGTTTGTAAACTCGCACAAACACTTCTCAAGTCCTTTCTCTGCAACAGAATCCTCGTCTCCTCCTGGCAAGTGCCACGAACATTTTGTTGGCACACACTGGAGCAACCTACACGCGACTCCCGCGCGGCCCCGCTGCCTTCTGTGCCCTGGAGAAACGCGCCTGGAAACTGAGGCGAGAAAAACCACATAAGCCAAACCACAAGAGCTTGTGTTTGGCTGGGCTGAGGACAGGTGAGCTGCCGTGTGAGCAAAATGAGAAAGTCATAGAAAATTGTGAAGAAATCCCATTTCCTTGCTTAAAATACATCCCCAGGCTAAACCCCACCAGCAACACTGCTCTGTTAAGGTGTCTGTCACTCAGGTTTTGCTTTGCTGGGTGCTGGGCCCACTGCTTGAGCAGCTTCTCCACCGGGCTGCTGTGGGTCCCATCCTTCCCTTCCCTGCCTGAGGCTCCGCAGTAGAATTCAGTACAATCAGGTTTTTCAGCCACAGGGAGGTGGTTGAAGCCAGAAGGACCAGAGCAAGGATTTAATCAGGGGAACATGCTTTTAATTTTGCCTTTTTTTCTTTCGGTAACAGGCCCGCTGAAGAGCCTGGAAAGAGGAATAATTAATACATGAGGCCGGAGAGCAGCATGGGTAGCAATTGCAAAAATTTTATTGAGAACCAGTTTTAATTGTGCCTGCTAGCTGTCTGCCAGGAAATCAGTGCTGCACTGAGCGCTTTGCAGGGAAAAGGGGATGATTTGCTGAACCTCTTTGATGTTCTGGGCTTTTTCAGGCTGCCCTGGTGAACCTTTGGTGGTCTCTGTCTCCTGGGGAGCCCCAAGGGCTCCAGCTTCTCTGAGCCAAAAACTGGAGGAGATGGGGAAGCATCTATGTGGCATGAACCCAGCATGGCATAAAGCTTTAAATAACGAAGAAAGGCTTAAAGAAAAAAGCTGAAGTTGCTTTTTCAGTCTTTTTGAAAACCAAACCGAGTCAGTTTGCCGTAGCACAATGTGATTTTGTCAATTAAAATCTCAAAGGTTTTGAAGTCCTTAAAAAAATAGCAAATTCCCCATCTCTCTTCCTCCAAGTCAAAGTCATTATATGCGCTCAAATGAGATTTGCCAGCGTCAGTCCCCTGGTCAGTGTCTGCATGAATTCTACCACTGGCTGCTGCCTGTTTTTAAGCTGGAGGGGAACAGTGTGACATGGGGACACCAGGTGTGATGGCAACCTGAAGGCAGATGCACCCGGAGAGGTGAAGCTGTTAGTCTGGGGACACCACCTCAATGCCTCGGGAGCCTCTGTGCTGCCTCCACCCGATAAATGACTGTTAGGAATATGCCCAGATGGCAGCAGCTTTTTGCAACCTCCTGTAGCCACTCTGTTCTTCTCCTGCTTCAGACGGTCATCAAAACCCAGAGTGAGGTTGACTATTTTGAGGCTCCTTTTTTGAAGAACAGGGCAATTATAATAGAGAAGGAAATGACGGGCGAGAGGAAAAAAAGTGCACTCTTTGAGCAAGATGTCATTACCTGCAAGATCTAGATGGGACCTTCACTGCTACTGCAATGTAGAGTCTCCTGCTGTACCAATAATATGATTTTGTGTTCAAACAGAGTTTTCTAAAGGAGAAAATAGCTGCTATCCACCTTCAGGAGAAACTGGAGGTCAGTTGTCCAGGGTTGCATGGTGAGACTTGGCAGAGACAGCAACAGATGAGGGCCCTGGGCTGCCAGGTTCGCAGCCTGGTTCTCGGCTGTCTCAGCCAAATTGCTGGCAATTATGGGATTTTTCCCATTTCCTTCTGAATCTTCAGCGTTTCTGAGCTGTGGAGCTAAGGGCAGTGTGACCCCTGGACAAAGAGCCTAATCAGGTTTTTCAGTTTCTAAATTCTTTAGTAGATTAGAAAGTAATTTTTGTTGTTGTATTAGGTTCATTAGGAGCCTGTCAAATAAATTATCTCCCATCCTGCGGATGACACTTGGTTGGGCTCCAGCTCCACACGCACCACGGTGCTGCTGACAGCCGCCCGTGTTATTCCCAGCCAGTTGTCAGCAGGAGAAAAAAAATCGTTACAGATTTTGTCACTGTCGTTCGGTCCAGATTGGACAAATTATGACGGGAACTTTCATGTTTCATGAAAACAGAACCGCCGACTACAAGTGGCATTTGCTGGCGCTTGCTCTCCGTGCTCGTTAGAGCCGTCTCTGATGTTTCCCGAGTTGAGGGCTGGAGTTGAAAGGGCCGTCTGACGGCAGATGTGATCACAAGAGCTTCACCTCTGTGTTTCAGCCATCAGTGTGCGGTTGCTCTCTGCAGCCGTGGCCTTGGGAGCGGGGGCCAGCACGGAACTCAGAAATGATGAGCACAAACCTCTCCTGCCTTTTAATTTATTTGCAACCCATGACTGACTTGTCGTTATAACCCACTCATATTTTAAATAGCATTTTGGCGTGTTTCCACCACCTAATACAATACAGATAATTCTCTCACAATGTACCAAAGATAATGCAATTAGCATGGAGTTTCCATAGACATGTTTTATATTATCTACTTAAAATAATCCTATTTCCTTGGTGTAATCTAATCTAGCTATGACTTGGTTTGCCCTAAATGAGATATATGGTTAAAGACAACTCAGAAATAATAAACAAGGGGAGGATAAATGCTGTATCATTGCATTTTGATTGAGACACTATGGGTTCAGAGGAGTAGACTTAGCGCTATGTCTGGCTTGGGGTAGTGTACTTGTTAATCTGCCGACATATAATATGATTACGAGGTTAAATAAGGATTAAGGAGTTTTAGCTGCCATGCTGTATGTGTTTGCTATAGGAAACGCGTATTCCCCACATTGCGTACACTGGAAATGTCAGTGACCATATGAAACATCCTGTACCGAGGAGTTTCCATGTCATGTGAAAAATTCCCCCACCTGCGCCCGAAATGGAATTTGGCCTTTTTTGTTCCTTTCTCATCCTCTAGTGATCTGTCTGCCACACAATGAATCTATAGTTGATTGAAAAACTCGATGGGCTTTCAGTATTTACCAAAACTTCTCATTCGGACGTGTGTCCTCTGCAACCACAGGCAACCATCACTTTTTCTTCTCCTGTCTTCAAACCATTTGTATCATGCATGGGCAGAAGGCATGGAAATTCAGATGATTTGTATGGGAAGAAAGAAAACCCCCTGTTTGCCAAACAGATCAGATTCTGCCTTGCATTTTCCTGCACCCAGTGGGGTCCGTCTCTGGTGGGGTCTGAGCTCGAGTCCCCACAGGTGGGGGCAGTGCCATGAACCCATGGCAGGGGCTCCTGGTTGTGCCCAGGGTGCAGCACCAGGCTCCATCACTCAAAATCCTGGGAATGGGCCCTTGTTCCTCCAGTCCTGAGCCACACAACCCACGAATGTGCTTTTCTGGTAGACAAGGATTTTTAGCAGGCAAACATTCAGCCTACAAACTCCAGGCATCCTTCTGAGCTTGTTGCCACAGCTGAAGAATCTGATGGATATAGGGGGACTTTTAGGTATGATACAAGTAGTGGTTTTGCCACAATTCACTCAGATTAGTCAATGCAGAGGTCTGATCCTGCTCTATCACTGGAGATGCACCAGGCTTCTGAGAATCTTGTTCAGCAAAGCACTTAAGCACATGCTTAGTTGTATGAATGAGAATCCCATCTCCTACACTCTGGGGGATTTGCAGCTGTGCTTATAGATAAATACATCTCCAAAGTGGCTTAAGTGTTCAATGAACAGGGATGAAGCATCTCATAAGCTTACAGTCTTTGCCAAACTGGGTCTTTAAACAGATTTGGTGGCTTTTAAGATCTTTGTGTTTGTGTTTTCCCCAACACAAAGCCCTGCGAGGTGTAAGGGAGGCTGAGAACCTGGCAGCACCCTCATCTCACTGAGTCACGTTTGTCCCCAACTGATCAGACTGGCCTTGTGTCACGATTGCCACTCGAATCCCACTGCTATGGTCATTAGGCAGATGCCTAAACCAGCCGTCTCTCCCAGGCTTCAGGAGGGTACACCTGTCTCTGTACAAGTACACGTTTTGTTTGACTATTCCCAGATAAAAAGCCATGGTTTTCTGTGTGTATCTATTTCACAGAGATAAAATAATGTACACCTTAAAGTAATCTCAGTTTTAAGATCCTGCATTCATAGTCTTTCCCATATATATGTATTTAAAATGACTGTATTGCCACTGAACTACAGCATCTCTAATCCATACAGATGAAGATGCAGGAAATCCAGAACACGTTATGAATATACAGCAATTTCCAAAGCGTTAAGAGCAGACAGATATCATGCAAGATGCTGTAAAATGGCAGGAAAAAACCCCTAATAACATGTAAAGCAAGAGCTAACTGTATTCCAGAAAGCTTTTTACAAGCTTAAGGATGACGCAAAATACAACGGGCAGAAGCATCTGATGGTGAGGGGAGCACAGGTGGACAGACACACTGAAATGCTGCCCAGAAATGCTGAGCGCATCCCTTGCATAGTTCGACTGCAGGTTGCTTGCTCAGGACGGGGACTTTGGGGGTCCCAACCCTTCTGTGCGGCCCAGCCAACGCTCATGGCCCAAAGGCAGGAGCTAATGGCAGGATTGATCGCTGCCGTCACGCTTCATTACAGCAGTTTAGTGTTTAATGGAGCGAGCAGGACACCCTGGTTGCCCTGTCCCCTGGCTGGGGGGGTGTGACGGGGGAGAGGCTGCCCATGCCCCACTGACCAACATGGGCTGAAGTGGCGTTAAGGGCTAATTTAATGAGTCCATCAGTGTGCGAGCATAATTTTTCATCATTCATGCAGAGCTCAGGGGCAATGACAGGCTGCTCAAGTCCTCACAGCACGGAGGAGGCAAAATATGGCAAAACCAAGGAAGAAGAACCAGACGTCGCACCCATGGCTGATGGGATCACACCTCTGTCCCACCTCACTGCTGTGAATTGCGCTGCTGATGGCCGTGCTGCAGTGCAGGTTGCAGCGTGCTCTCTGCAGGGAAGCTTTGCTTTGGGCATGCAGAAGTGAACGTCAATGTGCAAGAAGGCTCTCTGCTCGCAGCCGTGGGCCGAGCAGGTCACGGCAAAGCCAATGTGTGTGTGAGCATGTGTGTGTATGTCTGTCATGCTTGGTGCATCCTGGAGATTTGGGGATGCGCCTGGTTCCCCAGGAGGCAAGGGGAGCAGAAGCAAGAACCACAGAGCAAAAAGGGGTCTGAATGGTGCTGAGGGTCAGGCTGGTGAGTCAATGCCCAAACCAGGCTCACAAAAACATCCTTCCCCTCTCCCTGCTCTGTCTTGCTTATCTTCGGTCCCTCTTTCTGCCCCAAAGACACCAGCGAGTGCAGAGTTTGTGTGCTGCAGGTCCCTGCCCCTGCGGGAGGGCTGGGGGGTTACAGCTCCTGCAAGTCCCATCTCAACCCTGATCAGGGCACATATGAACACGAACACGTTATGAAAAATGCTCCTTAAAAGAGCAGACGAATGTACAAATAGTTGAACAAATAACAAGAGGCAGAGGCAGTAGCCAAAACTCCCACTGTACGATAGCATTATAGACGCTGGCTGCCACACACGGCCACCCGGCCAGGTAATTTGCTTCCTTTAGAGCCGAAACAACTTCATTTCCATTGCTTGAAATGTTAGCTCAGTGCTGATTTCTTTTGTACTGTCCCTCTTGTGCCCTGGGAGGGGAAAGCAGCCATCCCTGTGCCTGTGTCCCCACACCGCGCTGCTCTGCCGTGGGGCGATGCTCAGCTCAAGCAGTTCAAGAAATCCCAAGATCTCTGATATATCCCTCCTGTAATTCACCCAAAGTCCTCCAGCTACTTTGGTCATGGGACCAAGGAGGCCATCGAATGCCTCAAATCTGGCATCTGAGTCACGTAACACGCTAAAGAGCTCAGAGAGCCAAGCCAGCCTCAGCAATACTGCTTTAATTCTTTAAATACCAGAGATCCCCAGAAACCATCATTCGGGTGAGTTTACCTACTTAAATCCTAAACACTCTAATAAAAAATGCTATTTAAAACATTAGGATATATGGAAAAAGGCACTTGAAAGCAGATAAAGCAGGTGCAGCAAAGTAACCATGCACACACATGAAACACTCATCCAGTACGCACTTCACTGCTTTTACATTATAAGCCTCAGATAATGCCCCATGAATTAATGCTGAATGTAGTGGGAAAAGCTGCATAATGAAATAAAGTGCAGTAGCAAAAAAAACCCCAAACCCAATAAATAATACCTGCCTTCTGTTCTGAGCTGTCCTCCAGACACATGTTCTTGTTTCACCCATGAATTATAGCACCTGGTACATTGGACATCAGGGATTTCATTTCATTATTTCATCGAAGGAAGATCATAAAATCTGTTTTTACAGCTACTGCACATAGTTAGAAAAACGCCTGGAGAGGAGAGAGAGTATACCGTTATTCCTATCCCAGTCAAGCCAATTAGATTGATTTCATCAGAAGGACAATATTTATCAACATCTTCTCAGCCTCTAAATACTCCAAGGTATTTAGGGTCTGTGCAAGCAATACATGGGTCAGAGCGGGAGGGACACGCTTGTCCTCCTGAGCATCCTGCCCTCCCTGGGCAAGGCTTGGTGATGGCGAGGAGTCTCTATTCCTCTGCATGGTGAGATTTTTATTTGTAGCACATTTTGTATAAAATGCCAAAATATTCCCCGCCCCATCTTTACACTCAGTCTCTTTTAGAGGCCGCTTTGTTTATAAAATGATCTTTAGTCCCATTTTCATCTTCGAACTTAGTGGAAAAGGCTGGGTGAGGAAGCTTGATGGGCCCAGCTCTCATCTCTAAGGCATCTTCATAAAGCAAAAATCAAAAAAATACAAATGGAAAGCCAGCTCAAACCACCTCTAAAACCAGCTGCTGTTTAAAAAAATCAGATATCTAAATTTCTTTTTTAGTTAAAGAAATCTTTCTGAATGTTTTGGTCATTTCTGCAACCAAAAGCCACCTACTAATTCTCGATGTTCGGGTGCTGTGTTCTCCAGGCAATCGCTTTGCTCGGGATGCCACGCGTGTCCCTGCACGGGGACAGCCTCAGGGACCGCTGGAGGCCGCGTCCTTGGACAGCAGGGACGGATGCTGCTCACGGCCAGCGCTTGTGCCTTCCTCCAGGCGCCGAGCGGTGATGGATGGTCTGTCCCCATCGCGAAGGACGGCTCCGCCGCTCCCGCTGCCTCTGCTGGGCAGAGACAACACGTTAGATCAGAACAGACCCCATTCATAGCCCCAGGTTTAAGCCGAACATTTCTTCCCTCCACCTTTGAAAATATTCAGCTTAATATTAATACGAGGTCTAATTTTTAGACTTATTATTCCCTGCTCCCCAGGTGCAAACAGGGCTGGGCTGCAGCAGCGGGGCGGCAGGGCAGAGCTAAGCTCTTGCGCTTCATTCAGTCTTCATAACCTCTCCATCTTTCTAGGCTGGATTTTATTTCATGCCAATTGGTGTATGATAAACTGGCTCCTGGAGGGAATTAGTAAGGGACTGTCTTTCTCAGCTGTATGAGAGATTTTGCCCTGTCCATAATCTGTCACAAGCTACAGTGCTTTGACATTTTTGTTTCCTCTGCTCCATGGAAAAGGCAGGTTTACCTGCCTATATATACCATGCTATTATATATAATGAGCTCCTATTGCAAAGCTGAAGGATGAGTTTCCTTGCTCTGCTGGCGGGTGGAGAGAAGCAGAAAGGCCACCCGATTGCTTTCATACCTCAAGGACTTCCTTAGGGTGACACTGAGAAGGTGGCCAGGGCCACACTTGTCCTTTGGCTCCAAGCAAAGCCCTGGTTCTGGTCTCAGGCAGCAGAAGGCGCCCAGGAGCAGGCAGTTCCAATGGGATTTCCATAAGTGTTTGCTTGGCTGGCAAATGGAAACTCTGATGGATATCCTAGTGTAAATCCCTGTCATAATGTTCAGAACTGGAGGCTCAGGGCACTGTTACTAAGCCAGATTTATTTTAGAACATCCCGATAAGCTGGTTCTACTTAAATTAATGAGCTGGACCTCTGCTTCATCGAGTTTCTGTTCTGGTCTGCCCCTTATGTTAATGTTTCCAAATATTTCTATATTTCCATCAATCATTGCAAGACCTCTTGTTTCTCTGTGCTGCAAGCATCCCCTTAAAGCGCTGCCAGGGTGAATTCAGAACCAAAGCTTGTAGTGAAAAGGCTTCGTAAGGGCCCTGGGTTTGAAGATATTAGGAATAAAAGTGCAATTCTTGTTTGTGTTAGCAGGTGCAGAGCGGAGCCCTGAGCTCACAGGTTGCTCCGTAAGCGGGATTTCTCTCCTTTGCTTGCACTGCTCCATCGAAGCTCCGGGGCTTCTCACCCAGGGCCCTTTGCCAGCACTTTCAGAGCTTTCTCCATGCCCAGCACGACCTGCAAAGGGAAAGAAAAGCAAACACAGCTCCAGCTGGGAGATGCCAGTGCGGACGACAATGGTCTCATGTTGGACCCCCATGGTCTGGCATATAGCGTTGCCCTCCCAGCCTGCAATTTTCCAGGTAAAAGGGGAAAAAGAGGTGGTTCTTTACCACTGTGCATGCTCTAAGCAATAGGTCACTCACACCTGGCTGCAACTGAAGGAGCTGCTATTCCAAAAACAGGCTCTGGGAGATGTGAAGGGGGAGCCCAGCAGAGCACCCCACGGCGGGCAGAGGGGTTTGCCCCATGGCACAGCGATGCGAAGCCAAAACCCCGCGCCAGCAGCGGCCAGGTTGTGTTCCCAGCCCTGCAGCTGGGAGCCGGTGTCAGTGTGGGGCTCTGTGCGCACAAACTGCCGCTGGGTAATTTAAAGTCCATTTTCTCAAGCCATTGAGCAGACTTCAACACGTCTTATTTTTCATTGCTTTGTATTATGCATGTAAGAGACTATAAATTGCAACTATTGGAACCCTAATTTCTTTCGAGGTAACTGCCTGTGGGGCACGGTGAATACCATTCATTTTTTCTTCAAAGTTAAATGTTCTTTATTTCGGTACAGAGCTCCAGTGGAGAATCTGACACCAATGAGCCAGGAGATAATTTTCACTCTTTTACAAGTGTGACTCAAATATGTATTGACTGCAGAAATTATTTTCCACCTGCAAATAAAAAGTTGGAAAGAAACGGCATTTACACTGACAGATGTCCGGACTTTAATATTAATGACATTCCCAAGTTTGCTCCCAGAAGGCAGCACTAACAGTTGTTGACTTCATGATTTTTTTAAAGAACAATAAGACATGAAGTGTTATGTCATTTATTTTGAGGTATCGCTTATTCCGGGTCAGGGCAGAAAAACCTGCTCAAGACTCTTATTTCATTTGGTTTGCTGTGTTTTGTTTTAACAGTTTAGTCCCGCAGCGAGGCTGAAAAGGTTGGTCAAACTCTCACTATGAGACTGTTATAATTAAGAGGTTTTTTCTTAGTAAAATACCTGTTTCTTTCTATACCATTTAGGCACCACGTGGTCAGGGAATTTTATGCTCTGATTTTTTGCATATAAGTTGGGGTCCGGGGGTCTCTGCAGAGTCACCGGGAGCCTCCAGAGGCCCATTCCTCACAAATAACTTCAGGATCCCCCTCCATCTGGGTGTGCAAGCTGGACCGAGTAAAGACGGTGGCATGGAATGGCACGGCACGGCATGGCATGGCACAACACGGGGACCTGGGGAGGCTGTGAGGCAGAACCCGGCTTAGAGACAGAGCAACAGGAGGGTTTATCTGCTGGCAGTGAGGGAAATGGGACAGAGCAAGGAGTTTGGCTTTGGTAAAGCGACAGGGAAAATATTTTTAGGAGCAAAATCTATTATATTCAGGACAAAGTCTGAGCTGCAAATGATACGCACCTCAAATCATTCCAACCTCCCTGTAAAAGCAGCATCCTAACCATGGGGCAGGCTAACCCGACAGAGCTGGGGCTTCACCCCCCGTCCCGTCCCGTCTTTCCTTCCATTTTAGCATCCCAAGAGCTGCCTTTGTGCCATGCCTTGGTGGCACTGCTGGGATGAACCCCAGCGTGTTCCTGATCCAGATCGGGAAGATAATTCACCAGAGGGTTTTAGTGCAGGAGAACAGCCACGCTACCCCCTGCATGGCAGCAAGGCCGAGAGCACAGTCCCGTGAGCCAAATGGCCCAGTTTCAATGGTTCAACTGAAAACACACCAAAGATCTGTCGTGTAAACCGGGAGAGGTATGATGAACCCATCAAGTTTACAGAAAAGTTTATTCTTGACCGTATCAAACCCTAAATTCATCATAGGCAACCAAACATCGAGTTCCTCTAGGAGTTCCTGGTACCATGGCAAACCCCAAAGACAGAAGGACATACAGCTTTGTGACTAGGTTAAGAGTGGGAATTACTTGGGAGACAGAAGATGGTGGATAAAATGAAAATATTGCTGAATTAAAATCATATATGAGTCATAACATTGAAACGAACCCTGAGCTCTAACCATGGACCAGGATCCCCAAAGCCTTTGATGGCATTACTGCCTTCCACGGCAAAGCCGCTTGTCTGGCTCTGGTGCTCGGCAGCCCAGCCTCCCCTTCGCTTTGAAGAGGCCAAAGCTGAAACTAAGCTGAGGAATCGCTAAACCAGATCCAGGTTTTCAACCCATCCAGCCCCACACGTCCCAGCCACCAAATTCTGCAATATCCTGTGGATCCATTGTCATGATGGAAGAGATGTATTTCTTCTGGAATGAACAGTAATTTGGTATTAACAGCTGGCGTGGCACTTCCCTCTGAAGCAGCGCTACACAAACAAGAGGGATCTCTAAGGAGGCGCTTTCAAAAACGGAAGGTCGGAAGGGAAGCAGAAGAGCTCAGGTACCCAAAAGCAGCCTGGGGCATGGTTTGCATTGTGTGACAGCTGGTAAGATTAAATTGTTCGAGAAGAGCAGCAAAAGCTTTTTCTTGTCTCTTTTTTTCTCCCCCTAGTACTATTTTAATCAGTTTGGCAGGAGAAGAGAGGTCTGCAAGGCATCTATCACCAATTCATTTTTTTTACGGGCAAACATTTATAAAATGACAGATGTTTCTATGGAGATTTGAATCCCATGGTTACTTGACAAGTCATAGAAAATGAGACCAGGGGCTTGTAACAGGTAAGATCTCCCATGGCCATGCTATGGTGACAGAAAATACACACCTTGCTTCGTGAGACAGTTTCTGCGGACAGATGTGTTAGTGTTCGCAAAGGGCTTGGAGACCCGGCAAGGAGCGGCTTTGCAGGATGGATTATTAGAGCCGAGTCCTGTTCTGGTGAGGACAGAAGCAAAGCTGGGGCCTCAAGGGAGTTTTCAAGATTTCTAGGAGCTTCGCCTTTCCGCTTCAACCATATTTAACATCACACACACATCCATGCACATATATATGAAAACCAATAAGTAAGATTAAATTATTACTTTCCCTGTAATCATACAGCTGCACTATTCTGGGAATCATTTTATTGCAGCATTTAGGAACAAATTAGTCTCGTCGATAACTGCTGAGTGACAAGTGTGTTAAGTGCCAGTTCCTCCTGGATCTTTTCTTCTCCCCCTCCCCTGTATTTAAGCACAGAGCAGCACTTTCCACTTGCTGTATCTCTGCCCTGAGGAGCAGAGCTGTGACTCCTGTTGAGCCCTGTCAAAGGAGACGGACACTCAGCCTCCTCCTTCTGTCAGGCTAAAGGATGCTGTGGCTTAGCGCTGGGGTTTGGTTGCTCTGAGATGAGCCCCGGTGCCACCCCCCAGCCCTGGTACCCGTGCCTGATGGCAGCAGCTCTGCCCTGCTGGGGTGATGGGGCACCCCCTCTACCTCATTAAAAAGCTATGAGAGGAAAGAGGCCACTCCTGCTGCCCCTAGTCCTTGCATGTGGCCACCTTCAAGGCACTGGTGTATATATAAGCTGTAGGTATAGCGTATATACCTGAGCACAAGCTCAGATCCCAGCTGAAGCCAAGAGGTGCAAACACAGGGCTGGAGCAAACCTGGCCAAGGGAAGAGTGTTGCTCTGGGGGATGCCAGGAGGAGACTGTAGTGGAGGAAACATCCAGAAACCCAAGCAAGGCGTTTGGATGAGCTCGGTGCAACATCACAGGGGCTGCGGAGAGCCCTCTGGTAAACCCATAACTGCACCGAAACTCATCGCTTCAAACGCTGAACTGAATGAAGCAGCCTGCCAATTACAAATATCTGCTCTTCTCACACTCTTCTCATCAAATTAAAGATCCGGTGTTGTTCACCAACTGCTTTGAGCTCATTAAGGAGGAGAGGGGGAGGTGGCTGAGAGAAATCTATCATTCGCTGCTAAGTGCCACAATGCCATTTAGTACATGGATTCAACATGTTTCTGCTCATGAGAATGGCAGAAAATCGTCCCAGCTGTGGCAGAATTTATTAGCACAAATCTGCTCTCACTGGGGCGGTCAGTACCGCCTTTCGCTTTGCGTACCTGTGTGGTTTGCCAGCGCAGGAGTCTTTTCTCACCTCGAGGTAGCTGAACCCCCACAAAATGCTGGTAGCCCCAGCTGTCCGGGAGCTGACCGGCCATGGTGCAGGGTCTGCTCCTCCCGTGCTGCACCAAAATCAGCCTTAGACTGCGAGTTTGTGTCCTCTGGTGCCTCCGACACACTGGGGGTGATGGGAAGCTGCGGAGTCGAGGCTTTTGCAGTGCCTGGGGTGAGAGATGCATAAAGTTCAGTGCTTCTACCAAAATGCGAATCACAAAAGTAGAGTGTTAAGGGAAAAATCCTTCGGCCCGTCAGCAGTCTTGCCTGCACCCTGGGAGTGTGTTTGGTATCTGTGGATATCAGCAAAATGTTTGTTTTCTGCTGCTTGAGATGAACCCCCCGTGTCACCTGCCTGGGGTGGCTGGGTCGGGGTGCGGAGCTCTCCTGCCCTCTTCTTTTCCCTCCCTAATGAAATCAGAGCGAGCTTCTACCTTCACTGCCTCCTCTCCTCCCCAGCAGGCAGGACTGCATAGATTGACTTGACTTCCAGGCACAGGCAAGTGTTTTGTACCAGAAAACCCAGCATCCCTAGGAGCCTCATCCTTCAAATTTTGTTCCTCGCCCGAGGTCTCATTACGCTCACTGCCTCCTCCTGTTTGATGTCCTGTGTCACAAGCAATCTCAGTAGTGCCCTTACTCGTACCTGCAGCTGAAATAAAATGCTTCTTTGTAAAGAAAATGCTTGTACAGAGCTGGCAATTGCACCTACGATAGAAATTGTTGTTACGGACCTGCTCCCCAAGGGCGCCTACAGACAGCAACGGTTCTCATGATGCTCTTGACCCTCACTGGGCATGGGAGGGTTTTGGCTGGGGACCATGCCCACCACTAGAACTGCTGGCAAACGCCTTTCTCAGTGTCAGGGCTCGATCTGTTGGGGAGAAAAGCTCTTTGATTTGTTTTACTGGCAGTTGCAGCAGAAATGCAGCACGAACACATATCCCTGCGGGAATTCTCTAGTTGAGAGATCAGGCTGGTTAGGATGAGCTGAGGCTAAGCTGCCTGGAAATCAACATGGCAGAGGAGGCTCAGCTCTCCTTTAGACTGGGAAAATAGCCCCATGCATGATTTTGGGTTGGGAAAAAACATGATGGAGCCCGTGAGTGCCGGAGTCAGAGCCACCAGCCTCTCCCCCTGCTTGGCGCACGCTGCGACAGAGACGTTACAAACCACCCCATAGAAAACAATTGGAGTTTGCCATGTTGCGGTTCCAGCTCTCGCAGGAGCGGCTGGCACGTCTCGCCCATCCATCCTCTCAAGCAGCCCCCGCCAGCCGCCGCTCTCTCGCAGCCTGCTGGGACAACGGCACCAATTTCATCCCGCTGTTCTTTAGTTTCTTTGACGAACATTACTTCCAAATTACAGCCCTGGAAGAGATTTCGCCATCCCCGGCAGGAGCGGGGGAAAACGAGGAGGAGATTGGGAGCCCAGCCCCACGCAACTGTAAATAAGCAATGGGGAAAGCGCTACCGATGAGGTTAAACCTGACACTGGTGCTGGGCGAGTTATTGCGTGCACGGAACTTGTGGGACTGAGAAAGCTCTCATGGTTTGGGCTTCAAGGACTCTTTTCTCTGAAAACAAATTTTATAGTGCCTGAAAGCCTAAATATTCTCAACAGGGGTATGAAACAACTATGTCTGCTTATTCAGCACAGGAAGCCGCGATCCCTTAGGAGAAAGCGTTCCCCCACAGTGCAAACCAAACTGCCACGTCAGCCACCCTGTGTCCCCCTGGTTTTATTTAGGGGATGGCTCATTGCAGCTGTCTCTGAAAAGAAAAGCCAGTGACAACCCCAAGCAACAGCCGGTGCAAACAGATCCTGCCCAGGTAAGGCATGGGGGTCACGCAGGGTCTCCCCTGGAGGCTCGGCCCTATGGGGGAAGGTGACCCATGGAGGGAGCAGTGATTGATGTGGCAAAACAAAATCTACCCCCACCATTCATTTTGGGGATCAGTTTCATCTCCCCGAAGAGATGGGAGATGATGACTGCGCCGCACTTGGCCAGGTGCCCGTGTCCCCCGGTGGCCACAGCCTGGAGACCCTGGGGCACAACCCAACCCCTTCTTGCCTTCCCCTTAAACCAGCAAACCTTCCTCTTAAACCAGCAATCTCGCCTCTCGCCACACTGGATTAATATTTCCCAGCTTCTCAGCTCTTGAATAACTAATACAACTGGAAAATAGAAGTTGTAGGTGTTTGTTTTCCACCCCAGGAGAGCGTCATTGCTCACTGTTGAGGTTTTTCTGCCCACCGCTTGCATGGCCTTTGTACCAGCTCCTCCTCACACCCCAGACCAGACCTCAGAGGTGTTTGCGTGCTTAATTAAGGGCTTAATTACCTCAACACCTGTACTCATTTCTGTTGATTAACAGTGGCCCAAAACTGAGGTATTACTTAAGGAAAACCAAAGGCAAAACCATTTTGGTTGCCTGTTAGAAATTCACAGGGACTTGACTGAAATAATCTGCTAAACTGGACTCAAAATTAGGGCTAATCCATTTATATTGTTGGTTCCTGACACATGAGGCACAGCAGACATCCATCAGCCCCAGCCCTGCCTGCACATCTGGATCAAGCAGGCAGGAACACAGGCTCAGAGGACAAGCAGTGCTGTTCCATCGGGGGCCGTATCCTTCCCAATCACTCCTAAATAACTTCTAAAAAGATGTTAAGTGCTTTCTAGAGCAATGCTGGAGTCATATTTCTGTGTCATTTTCTTTGGTAATTGTCATTTGTTTGGGCCTGTTGCAGGTTGGCAGGAAGGATGGGTAGGCAATGATGTAGTGGATTATTAATTATGCTGCTTTATCAATTCTCCAACTTATCTACGAACAGATCTTTACTCAATGATATTACTGATTGTACCACACCGCTGTTTACAGAGATCCAACCGCACTTCCACCTAGAAATGGCTTTAACAAGACCTTTTCTGTGAGTTTATGTAAAAAATGAACCTAAAAGGAAGGCCTCCATGGGGATGTTATTTTTAAGCCAGAATTGCATTTTAACCGCTGCAGCCCCACAGGGTCAGATGAAACAGCACGATTGAACAAATGGCGCTTTAGAGATGCCCTCAGGTCAGCCAGCTCCCAAAGAGGAGGTGTCTGCAAGGAGAGGCCACCAGCTGGGTCGGGGCATGAGCATCTCTATGGGACAGAGAAGCTCCTCTGCTCGTCCCAGCAAGCACGGAGCAGGGGAGCCCCATCAGACCCCGGCCAGCCCGTGTCCCCAGGGTCAGGGCAAAGCCTCATCTTTCCCTTTTTACTGGTTAGACTGCCTTTAAACATCGCTAAGCAACTAGACAAGTCGGAAATTTGCTTTTAAGATGGCCAGGCTCACGTTTCTTGGGTCAGAAATTACCGAGCGCACAAGCCAGCAAAGCTCCCTCCAGTCCATGCCACCAGTGAGCCCATCACCATCATTTTCCCTGCTTAACATAAATCCACGGAGGTTTTACTTCTGTTTTCTTCCAGCAGCCGGGTTTTGCATAGGCTCAGAAATCTGGCTAAAACACGGGAAGGTCCTCAAAACACAGAGAACAATGTCGATAAACCTCTTTGTTCTTATCAGCAGTTTTACCAAGATATATATCAACTTTCATCCTCACTGCCCAAGTTATTTGAAGTTTCTGTATTTCCCAAAATACCCAAGGCAAACACGTGGCCTCCCCTCCCTTCCGCCCCATCCTCCCCCCCCATGCTGCTGTGAGAACACAGATACGCTTCTTCAGAATAACTCACTGTTACTGCTGTCATGTGCTGTTAAAATAATCTGTTTAGAAATTTGCTTGCTTTATGGCTTTTATTTTTAATTGCCAGGCATTTTATTTTTAAAAAAGGCAATCCTTTTGTGTTTTCCTCTTTGAAAAATTCCTTTGACAACCTCTCTTCTCTGAATTGCTGTGACAGAACCACCTCCCTGACCTTTCTGCTCTTTGAAGAAATAGGAAAATCAGACGCAATAGAAGAAAGACCTCCAAATTATATCGACAGAAACAGGACTTGGTTCGGGACAAAAATATTATTTATGGTTAGCACAATTTTCCTAGTTTGTTTCTGGTTTTCAGACACATCTCCTGAGCCTGTGCGATGTCTCTGGGATGGTATTTATGGCTTCTGCTCATACGGGCACTGCTACACCTGGGGACAACACGCGTGCTTTTCAGCGCTGCATACGGAGGGGAAGGCGGTGGTAGATTCGCAGCTCGGAGCTGGTATGTGAAGGGTTGTTTATGGCTGTGGTGGTGCTGGGGGAAGCTGGATGTTCACCAGCTCTTTTGCCAGTGCTTTTGTATTTGGAGTTGCCTCTGATTTTAGCTGTGCTCGGCAGGGACCGAAGGGCACATTGAGAAGCGGCGGCCGAACATCAGAGTGAGCAAACATTGCATGATTAAGGACTTTTTTCTCCCTCAAAATCATTGATAACTGCCTAATATTTTAGAAATTGCCTCTTCACAGGCAACAGTTGTGAACCACCTCTGCCTGCCGCTCCCGAAGGGCACAGACCAGAGGTGCTAGACCCAGAGCTTTTGTTTTTCTTTCCTTTCTGTCTATTTTTATCATGAGGGAGCTTAAAGATCAGAGGCAGGCAGAAATCCTTCCTTTTCAGGGAGTACAGAACGGAAAGTGTCTCTGGCATTTCAGAAGTGACGTTGAAGAGCAAGACTGCACACAAAGCACTGGATACTCAGCCATGACTCAGGCAAAGCGAAGTTACAAACTGTAAGTTATAAGCTGACATGAGCTTGGCACGCTCAGTAGATGGAGACTCCATGCACCCTCATTTTCTATAAGTCCTCCAGATGTGATGCAAAGGGTCAGCGAGATGCTGGGGACCACAGCACAGGGGGTCAGCACCCCCCAACTGCACCAACTCCATCACCCAAGAGCAAGCTGGAGGCTCGTGCTTGCGCTCAGATACCTGAAAGGCACTCGATGTATGATCACGTCTCAATTTTAAACACTCTTTTTACCATGTTCTCTTGCAAAGAGCATCTAACCGGCTGTCTCTGCAGCTGCAGAGCCCCATTTGTGGTCCTGGCACCTGCACACAGCTGAGCCAAGGCAGCAGCCGCTGCTTTCCCCTCTGTGCTTAGCATTGCAGGCAGAAAATAAACTCACTTCATGCTGGCATCCGTCCCCAATCCCACAATCTCTCTTCTTTCCTTTTCTTTTCAGTATTTGTTCGGGGTTTTGTTTGTTTGTGTGTTTGTTGGGGGTGAGGGGGTTGGTTTGTGGGGTGTATTTTGTTTTGGATTTTAAGTATTCATCCTTAAAAACTGGGGGTCCCTGAAGATAAGGGACTGCTGTTAGCCCATGCATCAGCCAGATCCCCAAAGGCAGCACCCTGCAAAGAGGTTGTGGCAAATCCAGCGTTTGCTCCATACAGGAGGGTGGAGGATGAGCTCTGCGTGCCGGTAGATGCAACTGGAAAGGAAAACCCACGGGTTTCTCCAGGGGAGGATGAGCAGCACGGGCGAGCTGGGCAGAGGCGGGCTGGAGGGAAAGCAGTTTGCTCCAACGTGATGATTTGGGTGTTGCAGTGCGAGATGAAGCTGGTGCTCAACACAAAGAGGTTTCCCACCTGCTCAGCGTGGACCTTTCTCACGCTCCATCTCCTGCTCCCATGCTTGCTATTGGCAATAACGCGGGAGGACACTCCACATCAGCAAGATGAGGCAGCATCTCAAATCCCTATTTATGTGAGCGATGGAGGTGCTACCTGGGAATTTCCCCCCTTGCTCCTGCTGTAGGAATAAGCAAGTGGTTGGTTAACCGGGATCCCGAGCAGCTCCAGAGGCTGGGGGATGACTCAGTGTCTGCACCGGCCTGTGAGAACTCAATTACTTTTGTCCTTGTAGGGAATCAGTGTTATCAGCCTGGCTTTTGCCCATGACAAGCAATTTTTCGAACATTTTATGCAGAAGTTCACAGCAGGACAGTTATATTTTTGGATCTTGCAATGAGTGACAATTTGGCAGAGGGAGGTAGAGTTTGGATGGAGGAAATCAGGCAGGGCACCACCCCGTGTCTCTCCAGTTTGTGGGACTACTGGATTTGAGCATCGATGTATTTTTGCTTTGCACACAGTGGAGCTTTGTGACTGAAGTCCCAAGGAAATAATTGGTAAGAACAACGCTGAGGAGGTCTCTGGGAGAGCCACGTTTCCTCCTGAAACCACCCTAACACCTTCCTGGGTGTCACTAGGGAGGGAGGAGCCCGCGCTGTCCCTCCCAGCTCACACCAAGATCATCCCAAATCCCAGCAAAAACCCTGGTCCAGCCAGGAGCTCTGCTGCCATGTCATCATCCATCAGATATACCTTGTTGGAGAGGAAAAACCTGTGATTAGATTGCACTGTAACCTTCAAGAAAAACTGCTTTTTGATTACAAAAATGATGAATTGCTGTCCCTTCTGGGCAGACCACCTCCATCTGCAGCAGTGGCCGGCAGTCACAGCCATTTGATACTCTGCGGCTGAGGGGGATAAATCAGTAGAATGAAGCCTGGTAGTCATCTGAGGAAGGAAAAATTTCTCATATATATATATATATATATATGTATATATACTTACATACATAGGTATCTTGAGCTTGAAACCCATTTTCTGCTGTCCAAAGAGCAACTGTTTTCCATTCAGCAACCCTTTGCGAAATACCCTGAGCTCTCGCACGCTCCTGCTGTGCCTTTGTTTGCATTTGGTGCGTGCAGGACAGGATGCTGTGTGGATGATGAGGAAAGTTAATGATGCCCCAGATAATGAGGTTTCATTAACAAACTGTTCATCTGTGGCAGCTCGGAGACAGATTTTCCCCAACCTGTGGCTGGGTGAAATCAGGTATAAAATGCACAGCCCTTTGCCTGGTGGGTGCTGTGGTCGGGAGCTTCACAGAGAAGTGAGGACCAATCTACTAAAAGACATCGTGCTTTTAAAGATAAACCCAGTTCACCTTGCAGTTTTCAAGGTGACTTTCTTATCCTCGAGCCGTGAGCTGAAAATCCCCTCTGGAGAGTTTTGGTCTGGTTAGAGAAGGTGCTGCATTAACATCTGCTAAAACCTCAGCAGGTTTTAGTGCTGCTTCTCATTGACGGTGGCATTTGGACAATTGCTACCAAAGCAGCTCTGGCCACATCGTCTTTGCTGCCCAGGCAGGTTGCCGTGTGGGAAGGGGGTCAAGATATGCAAAAACTCCTCCAACGGCACTGCAAGAGATGACTGTAAAATATTTATAGCAGCAGTGAGCCATGCAAGACGAGGATCTGTCATGACACAGGCATTTCTCTTTTCTAAACAGAGGAAGAAATCAGCATTTAAAACCTGCAGGGCCTCCATTGATCCCTCGGACAGAAGTGGCCAGGAGCATCTCCCGGGGGCAATGTGGCAGTGAGCTGAGGCCACACCGCGCTCATGGAGATTCACTGGTACCTGCATTATCCCCCTGGAACCTCCTGCACCCTCTGGGAAGCCACGGGGCCCAGTCGAACAGATAAACACTGTGTGTGGGGATGGAAGGGGGCAGAGCTGAGCCCTGCGAGGTGAAGGTGCCGCTTTCAGCATCAACGCGGACTCCGGTTTTCCACAATACACCAACCCCACTCGCACGCGATATGCAAATACCAGCCACAAAACGATTAATATTAAACATTTTATCCTAGCTAATGCAATTATTATTTATATGAGACTAATAAACACTAGTTCGCACACTGATGATTTTCCTCTGAATAATTCATTCTCCAGCGCATTCAGAAATGCACAGTGCAATAGTTGTCACGGGTGAGATTTTCATGGTGATCTCTCTAAGCCTTTTGGACAACGACTTGGCCCCATGCGGTCTGCAAAGCCCTGAAAGGTGCTGGTCTGTGTGCTGGGGATGTCTGTTCTCTCCCACCATGCTCAGATCTGCTTTCATAGGCTTGCTCACAGCAGCTTTGCTCTTACCCAGGACCTATATACATCTATGCATATATGTGTGTGTGTGTGTGTACATGCACACAGAATATACTAGAACTTACCTCTCTTCTGATGGTATTTCAAAAGCATCCTCACTGACTTTGCATGTGTCTGGCACATCAGGAGGCAGTCCCGTTTCTCCAGGCGCTGTCACAAGACTTCTCCCACAGCTGGTGCAAGGTACATGCCGGCCCAAACCACCAGCTCCTGCCCTATTTCCAGCAGCTTTTCTCCCCCACGTGGCCAAAGGCTCATTTTCCTCGCTTTCTAGAATACACTAGAGCTGTAATGAATAAATCACACATCTTCAGTCTATACTTACGCTCCCAGATTACTGAGGCAAGAAGTCGCCGTCTGTCCATGCACAGAAGCCCGTTTCCATGGGAAGGGGACAGCCCCGGGTATCCTGGCTTTGCCGCAAGCAATGATGGAGCCCAGAGCCACACCAGAGAGAAAGATCCACCTGCTCTGCAGCCCCGAGTCCCTGTCACGTGTCCCCAAGTGCAGCAGGAGCCACTGCAGGGCACGGGGCCCCAGCAGCTCCATCACCCCCACGTCACCTGCATGGTGGTGGCCTCCAGGTGTCCCTCATGGTCACCTGGTGTCACTGCAAGAGCACTGTTCCCGTGGTCCTCTCTGTAAGCCAATGTATTTTTCTTTTGGCAGATGAGCAGCGTTTGGAACTGCGCAGGTGCGCTGGACACCACTGGACCCTATTTTGCACCATGTTCCCCAAAACAGCTGCTGGGCGATGTCATTGCTCCCCTGGGAGGTGCTCAGCTCGATCAAGGTCTTCACTTCAAGCCATCCCCTCCAATACACCAGTTAATTCACAAGACATTTGGATATGGGCTTTTAGCTATAGACCTAACAGAGAAGTTTGGGCGGATAATTTATAAAGGACAGTAATAAAACAGACTGCACAGTTTAGATCTTAATAAAACCGCAATGCCTTGTGTCTGATTTCATAGACAATTTTTATTAACTTGGCACCTCTGTACCTTAAAGGTCTGACAGGTTTCTTATGGCTGAGGGCTCTCCTGAGGAAGCGAGCGTGTTTCAGAGAGGATCAGAAGCCCGATTTAGTGCCCAATAGCGGGAAATGGCAAAGTCTTTGCAAACCCGTGCTCTTCCCACAGGGCAGGGCCAGGCTGGAGCTGTGGGGACGGGGGCCGCGCTGGGGACGCGATGCTCTCCGTCCCTGGCGCCCAGCCGGCCGCCGGCACTGCCTGGCATCGCGCGTGTGCGACAGTTGGCGCATGAAAGCGCCGGTAATTAGAAACGGTTTGCTAACAAATTTCATTTCAAGCCATAATCAGCGGTACCCGAGTACCCATCCCAAGCATCCCTCTGCCCTGGGCTGACCTCCCTCGCACCAAAGAATATTGCCAAAAACTACAGAAGCACATCCTGGACTATGCTTTGTAGCTGTGGCAGAGAGGGATTTCCCCAGTGGAGTGCACATGGTGACACAAAAACACAGGACAAGACCACAGCGTCCCCCAGCCATGCTGTGGGTGGGAACCCCTTGGGGACTCCCCTGCGCTGCCCATCCTGGTCTCTTCTTACAGAGAAACAAAGTCCAGGCGAGCGCAACAGCTCACAATGTTACCCATTATCCAAATGATTTGCATCTTCTCTAGGATGCGGCACAACTCCCCTTTGTGAGCAAACCGCTACCTATTTTTGCCTCATTCATTCAATCAGTTGCCCCAATGGATGAATTGCTGCAATGCTGTTTTGGAAGCTCTTCTACTAAGACCCTGCACCTCCACCATGGCCATGAGGTGGAGGGGAAATGTCCTCGGGGAGCTCTCCCCCCAGGAATGGCCATGGGGTTGATGTTGTTTTTCTTGGAGAGCCTTCATCCCCATGTATGGCTCTGTCTGGGGCAGCCATGTACACACATGGGGTCAGAACGAGGTCCCACAGCTAAATCCGGCAGTTTAGCTCAGGGATTGTAGCATCTTCTGGAGCTTTGCTAACAAAACACAGAGTGAGGGGTGAAGCAGGGCTGCAAACAGCCCCCAGCAACAGCAACAAGTCTCAGCCCTAACTCCTCATCCCAGGCTCATTTTCCTGCATCCATGAGAAACACATAGACATTAACAGTGGTAAATACTTAACTCAGAACCCCTGTACTTTCTCCCCCCTCTGTTTCCCTGGGTGCGTGCGCAGTGAAGGTGAGCTGGCAGGACAAAGCGCAGATTAATGCAAGTCTTGATAGGTCATTTTTAGTCGCCTTTTTAAAGCGTATTTATACCTGAGTTATCTATGCCCTGCTTCAGCTGCTTCACTGCCTGAGCTGGCCCTTGCCTGGTGATGTGTGCTGGGTTTTTCTTTCACAGTGAGATTTTCAGCGGGCTGAGCACCCCACAGGTCAGGTCCAACTCTTGAAGACGTGTTTGGGACACAGCATTAGGAGGCTCCTTAAAACCTGCTCCCGCAAACCTGCTCCCACACCGACTGCTCTAAAACGGGGCCTGGCCAATGGGGCACTGGAGCTCTAGCTGCTTTCCCTAGCAGAAATTAAGCAAATTTGTGTGTCTGAAATCTTAGGAGGCCATGACCTGGAAGTAGCTTTTAATGAGTGGAGATGGTCTTAAACAGTCCCTCACAGACCTCATCTGCTCTGCGCCTCACAGATTTTTATTTCCTACATGAACTGCTGGCTAATTCAAGCCAGAGTTGTGGCTGCATTTCACTCACTAATTTTTACCTCCAGATGACAGAGAACAGCTCCACATTCAAACTGCTGGAGCAAGTTTTTGCACAACATACATGCCTTCAGTCCTGGGGGATTAGATGAAGGACCACGGTCCTGTCACTGATGACAGAAAAAGCCCCTAGAAGCAGCACAGAAGTGGGGATTAAAATGATCAAAATAGATAGCAAGGCTGCAGGGGCAACGCTACAAACAGAGCACAGTTTGGTACACGAGGCAATTGGGGCATCCAGAGGAGCAGGGGAGGGAAAGCTGTCCAAAGGGGTTTCAGTCTCAGAGGTTCCTGATCGACCCTTCTAGAGAAGTTGTTATGTCTGCGGAAATTCTGATTATCCCCAAGTAGGTGGGAGCTGTTCCTCTGCCAGCCCGGGTGCTCTCCATCCCACCTCCCATCACTGGGATGGTACTGGGCATTCGGGTGGGATAAAGGGATTTTCCTGCAGCCAGCAATGAGCAGCTTTTCAGTCACCCTCTCGGGCATGTTCGGTGGTAAAAGGTCTCACCCAGATGCCGCCTGCATAAAGAGATCATTTGAGTGCTCTTTCCTGCGTGTAGGACAACACTGACAGACATAGGTAGGGTCTGATCAGGACCTAAACCCCATCCCAAGGCATCAATACCATCATAGCCAGCTGCTAGAAGGCACAGGCAGTGTCCTTATCCCTTGTACTCCAGCGTTAAAAAAAGGAAAAAAGGAAAAAAAAAAAAAGGAAGAGAGAGAACCAGAGTTCTCATTTTGTTGCCATAGCAGCCTTCTGGATTATTTAGACTGATAGCATTTGTAAAAATTCAACAAAGGGTAGAGGATCTCTTGGAAATGGGAGCAGATGTAACATTGCGTGCCATATGCCACTGGGAAAAAAATCTATTGGCAAAGGCAACATCATCAGAACGAACGCCTAACCCATATTGTGCAGTGGAAAATGTCACTTTCCCTAGATTACGGGGTAGAGCTATAAAGCAGAGAAAATTACATTCACATATATAATTGCTGAAAGACGTTCTGAGCAAAGAGCCAAGCGGCCGCTGTGAGAAGGTGGGCTTTGCTCCCCTCCAGAACTTGATGAACCGCCATGTGATACAAAGAAAAGGTTGTTAACATTAAAAATTAATTAACCCTCACATGCGGCTTAATGGAACTCACTCCCAAGAAATTCTGCCCGCACAATAGATGAATTATAAGGGTCTCTGCGAGAGTGGTGAGTAATAGTGCCCTTGGAAAGCTGCTGGCTTTGTAACCCAAGCTACTGCTGCAGCAACTGCTGGAGTGAGGACGATGGCTCTCAGGGCACCGATCTAACCAAAAACCAAAACACCAAAGAGCGGCTAAAAGGGGTTTGAAAGATGCCAGTGTCCTGATGATGTTTTGGGGAGTTCTGAGAAGGGCTCAGGGCAAAACCTGTGAGTGCCAAGGAGGGAGGGGAGCGGGGCTGGAGGCTGGCGAGGAGCAGGGGGACGTGGTGAGGAAGGGGCTGCACCCTCGCCCCATCGCTCCCAAAAAGTGCAGCCTGGTGCTCCTGCATCTCCACCCCACACACGGGTTGCGAGGGCTGAACCCAGCCTGGCCCGTCCAGTACTTGGGAAGGTGGAAGCCCAATGGGGGAAGCTGTGGTGCCTGGGGGGGTCTCCTCCTGTTTGGAGTTGATGGTGATGGGGAAAGCTCTGGGCAGCTCTGGCAGCTGCCAGCCCCTGGCATTTCGCACCAGCAGCCTCAGGGGACTAAAATTCCTTCTTTTTGTAACATTTGCGTTTGCTGGAGGGCAGCGGGATGGCTGAGCTCCCCATTTGATACGCTCTCCCTGGCTCTTTGTTGCTCGGATAAAGGAATAAATTAACAACATTTTTTCTTAAAGGGCTAGAAAATTGTTAGCCCTGAGATTGTTTTCAAACAGGACGCAGTTCCCCGGGGTAAATGAGAAGCGGCAGCAGGGTGGATGGAGATGCAGGTTTTCTGTCTGAGCTGATGGCGAGGGCAGGGGCCTGTCCCAGTGCTGGCCATGGCCAGGTTTGTCCTCCCTGTGCCTCCAACAAGCCCAGGCTCCACTATTTCCGAGGAACTGGGCTTTTTTTCTGTCTGCTTTCCAGGGCAACATTTCCGCCTGCTGGAAATCTCAATGATAGTTTGCAATTTGGGGCACAACTTCCGTGCCACTGCAGCTCCTCTCCCTGCACCTCCACGGGAGCAACCACATCACATCTCCAAAAATGCGAACATTTTACATCTCACCAGCAAAATAAATAAACGGGTGAAGCAGCAGAGCCTTATTCTGCCACACACCTGCTCCCTCCCCATCGCACGCGCCACGCCGGGCGTCAATTACTCCTAAACCAAACCTTCTGATTCCTTGTCATCACAGCAAATCTGCCCGCAGCAAATCACAGCAAATCTGCCCGCTTCCAGGCACCACGAGGTCTCACCTGGCACAGGAGGAAACATGAGCCCATCGGGGCCTTTGGAAGGTGGGAAGTCCCGGGCGAATGCCGCTGCCAGCTCCACACCACCCCAGCGGCACCGTCACCCCGTGCACGGTGAAATGAGGCTGGTTGGGAAATCAATAGCTGTGCTGAAATTACCAGGCTCTGCATGAACACGGCCCCGCATTAGCTGAGCGCGGCTGTGATTAGTTGCTTTGTCCTACACGTGTATTTCTAGGAATCAATAGCTATAAGCTAACCAGAGCCCACCTTAGCAAAACATATAAATCATTTTTTCCTCAGTGGAGGCAAACAATGGGAGTTTTCTTGCTGCAACAACCACCCTGAGCACCCCAGGCAGCGGAGGCCCTGGCTCCAGCGAGTGCCACCAGCACCCCACGGGTCCCCTCCTGCCCCTGCACCCTGGGGGAGCAGCCTGGGATCTGCTGGGGCAGCACCCAGGGCTGGGGGGCAGCCGGGAGAGGAGGCGATGGGACCCTGCACCACATGCCAGCCCACCCATGGGCCACTGCCAGAGGGACAGACCCTGCTCAGCCTTCCCAGGGGCTTTGCAGGAGCTTCTGCCTTGCTGCAAGTGACCAAAACCCCAGTTTCACTTCCCCGCCTCCCCAGCTGCAAAGGCTTCTCTTAACAAAAATATTACTTGGAAGGAAGAAACCACAATTAAACACTGCTTTAGTGTGCATAGCCACCAAACCAAGCACTGCTGGCTGTTCACACTTCAGGTCCACTCTCTAGACATTTCTTTCATAGCGATGATTTTTGGAGTCTGGGTTCTGCCTGGACGGTGTCCCCGAAGGCAGTGTCCGTTCAGGTGATGCTCGTGCCGTGTCCTTCCAGCAGCCGGGCCCTGAAAAAGGCTGGAGCTGTGCAGAAAGCATGGACAGCCCTGGCAGGGGCTTGATGTGCAGTGATGAATAACAGATAAACCCCTCCTTGGGCGGGTGAAGGGATGGAGCTGCCAGTCGGCAGGAGCAGGATCAGTGGGAAATTTGGGGGTGAGCAGTGAGATGGGCCCAGGGAAACGACCACAGTCACAAAACAGAAGCATTTTTCCCCGTGGCAAAATGTACCTTTTTTGTGCCTCACCTTGTCAAATCCGCTGTTTCATGTGTCTGTTCCTGGGTGTGCAGGGCAATAGCAGTTTCACAGAGGCTGACGGTTCCTGGCGGAGCAGACCCCATGGCCTGGGACCTAAAAGTGCCACCACCACCCCACGGTGGGACTTTGCTCCCCAGCGACTGAATCAAATCAGCTCAGGGGAGCAACGCTGGGACCTGAGACCAAATAAACTTACAGCAGCATTTTCTGGAAATGAGGGCATTGAAAGGGCAGGGGGATAAGCTGAGAATAATTAGGTGGCTTGTCCCAAGTACAGATATAAAAAAGTATGTGGATCGTTTTCTGCAGAGGGAGAGACTGGACCTGTTCCCCTGGTCCTTCCAAAGCTCTAAACAAGTGAAGAATCTTCAGGGAATACTTACTTTGGTGGGTTTTGGCCCTTTTATTTCTACTTGGGAGCCAGCTATGCACACACCACCTCTTCAAATGGTTTCTGAGCTATTTCCATGTGCTTGTGCATAAATAGTGCTTTTAAGCTACTCACCTTTAGCAAGTGACCTCACAGATGGCTCTCTGCAGTGATTCTTGCTGCTTCCCAGGTCTGCAAAGAGTGGTCAAGGAAAATCAGTCACAACTCAGGCCAAGAAACTCTTGGGGATGCATGGAGCTGGCACCCCCGAAGTGAGGATGCTTATAGCCCACTGCTAGGGCACAGCGACCTGCTGCTCCCCGCTGCTTTCCTGCTGTCAAAGGGATGCTCTGAGAGCTGGAGAGCCTCTTTTTAATTAAAATAGTGAATTCACTCCCGGCAGCAGTGCTGCAGCCACCTGGCACCCAACGCTTGTGGTTGTACCAAAGCGTTTTGGTGGCATGACGTGATTAGGAAAACGATGTGCGATGCCACCTCACGTTCCTCCTCAATGGGAGCGGTGTGTGGGGGGTGACAAGGAGCCTGTCACCCCTTCCGTGCTGCTGTTGCAATTTTAAAAAAATAAATCAGAATGGTCATGTAATTACAGCAAACGAAGATCCGCGTTAAGGTGGAACAGTGGGATGTATTTATCTGCTGTTCTTCAAAGCAGCTGTCAAGGTGAAGCGGCCACCAGAGCCCGGTGAATTGGTGCAGCCACGAGAGCCAGCACCACGTGTAGAAGGTAAGGAAGGATGTGGCCGGAGATGTGGAGCAGGGACAGAGGTGGGGAAAGGAACTGAAGTATTCGGACCCGGTGTTTGCACAGAGACTGCCCCAGGCCAGGAGCCCTCCCAGCGCTGGTCCCTGGCCATGGGTAGCCCAGGGCCAGCTGAGAAACGCTTAATGGGCCCCCACGCCTGCTCGGGGTGCCCATTGGGGCGATAGATCCCAGCCTAGAGCTGCGGCTGACATTCATTGCAGTCTTGCCAGCCTGGAGGTCAGTAAAAATTACCTTCTCTGCACTTTCCAAACGAAAAACTTGCTTTATTGAATTACCAGCCTGTGAAAAATGTGCAGCACGTTCCCCTTGAGAAAAGAGAGCCACATAAAATTTGGGCACATTTTGACAAGATACCTCCAGCGAGTGTAAATCAGTTACGGATTAGTTAATGCCTCTTCTCAGGCAATTCTGCAAGTTGAATGACAAAGCTTCTCATCATCCTGAGGGGTTTTACTAAACTTGTAATGTATCCAGGTATGCTAATTTTCTTTTTTTATTTTTGCATAGGGCCAAAGCAGCACAGTGGCTGGAAGCTGTTTGCCATTGGTACAGGACATCACTCGCTGTTTACCTTGTTTTTTCCTTAAATATCAGTAAATAATTTTAAAAAATCACAGAATGGAAAGAGAATTTTATCAGCCATGGCAAAAAATGTCATTTTTTGATGCACATTCAAAGCAGCAAATTAGGCGTCTGCTGATGCTCTTCCATTGACCACACAAAGCAGATGGGACGAGGAGGGGCCGAGCAGCGCGGGAGGGATGGGGGTCACACGCACTGAGCGTGGGCAGGATCACCAGAACCAAAACCTGACCTCAGAAACCTCCAGAAATGCCCCAAAGTGGCCACAGCCCCCGGCACTGCCAGTCACGGGGCTGGGGGACCTGCAGCCCCCTGCCCTGTCTCAGGTGGGATGTGCACCTCCCAGCCCCACGTCAGCTCCGACCTGCACGGCTGATCCCTGCTGAGATATCCAGCACTCGAGACAAAATGCTTTGCAAGCTGCTCAGGAGCTATTTTAATTCAAGGCATAATTATTTCAAACAGCAATTACGTGCTTGGCGAGACGCAGACACAGACGTCTCCAAAATCCCAGCTGAAGGGGAGGCTGCTGAGTGCCATGGGTTATGGTCCATGGCACCCCGCGACTGTCCCGATCTCCAGAGGGGTTTTACCCACTTGGTGGATGGTGGAGGAGGACAAACCCCATCAGGTTTGACCCTGGCTCTGCTCACCTTCACCCCGAGGGACGTAGCCACCTCTGGGGCAGCATTTTTCCCTGGGAATCTGCACTGTGGATGGAGGAACCTCCTTCTGCTCCTCAGCTCCACCTGCAGCATTTTGCCTGTGAAATCACCGTGGCACTGTGAAAACATCTTTATGTACTTAGGTGTGTTTTGCTCATGCCTTAGCAATGTAGAATATCCTTGTTTTTAAGCCTGCTTGTAGCAAAATTTCTCCGCAGGTGGAGCAGAGAGCCCCTCAGAAACACAAATTATGGAGGGAAAAAATCCCCCCAGTTTCCTACAGCCAGGCTCAGTAAAAGCAGGGACGGTGCTGTTAACACGAGGAGGTGATCTTACGAGCTGCTGAAATGTTTTCTCTGATTGACTAATAATAAGAGGCAATTTCTCCAGGCTCATTAGAGCTGTGCTGCTAACAAGAGCAGGGACTGCAGTGGGCAGGGGCCAAGTGCCCGCCCTGGGCAGGGGCAGATCTGGCATGGCTGGCAATGCCTCTTGCACCACATACAGAAAGTCCAATTATCTCTGTGATACATCAGAGGAATGATAGAATATGTCCTTAAAAATAAATGCTGTGAAGGAAAGCTCTACAACAAAGCTGTTAGGAATAAATGAGTTAGGAGAGGAGAGGAAATTTGCCATTTAAAGATAACCTTGCAAATACACTGTATTCCTGCCATGAAAAGAATAGAAACAGCATGCTCCCTGTTCTCCCGCCTGTCCGTCCCTTTCAGCAAAACCCAAGTTTTCCCGCAAGCTGTGCAAGGATCGTATTTATCTGCTCGTACCCAGGTTCAGCTGAGGTTTCAATAGGAGCTTGCTGAACTGTCACTGCCTGCAATTAACACTTGCAACTATTTTTATAGTAGGATCCGAGCTGGGTGTTGGAAAGTTCCCGGATAGAGGCTCAGACGTGCACTGCAGCGAGCGCGGCTTTGGGAAGCGCATCTCCCCGACTCATCCCCTGACTCTTAATAAACCCTGAGAGCTGCAGAGCAACATAGATGGATGGAAACAAGGGTAAAAGGGAATCAGGGCTCAGCTACTCCCTTTCTCTGCATATTGTGCCTAACGCTTAGGCACTGCCCCTTAAACCCAGGGCTCAGTATGGTCCTCACACCCTGCTCTGAGCATGGCCGAGTCTGCTTCTGTCCTCTGAGCGTCTATGAAAAGCTACCCTAAGGACAAGATCCTGATTGATTTTGTAGCCAAGTAAACACAATGTGGCTTCCCAAGTAAACACCATGTGGCGTTGCTCTGGGTTGCTGTAGCCCAAGACATGCTGCCCACTGCAGATACAAATTTGTCTTCTTGTGACACATCCCTATATGTATGGTCTGAGCTATAAGACTATTTCTACAAGTAGAAACAACAGTCTGGGCCTGAAAGCTCTGGAGCTTTGAAGTCCAGAGCTGAACATACCTTTGGCATCCTGAGACCATCACTGCTGGTACCAGAAGTCTGCTGGTGCGACCTGGGCTCTGGTGAGCAGGAACCCCATGGTGATGTCTGGTGCTACTGCCCAGGCTGAGGATGTGAAGCACAGTACCTCATTAGCTAAGTCCTCAGGTGAACCATTGCAGATGGCAGGTCACCTTATACGTCACTTCATAGCCACAACAGTGACATTTTTGGCCTCTTTCTTTACTGCAGGCTCTGCAGAGCCTGTGATCACCCATCCGGCCGCAAAGGGTACTTGGTGGAAAGCCACAGTTCTCCTGGCAGATGTAAGTCAAAAAGATTTCAGTGTGGTTTTTTGGGGTATAAACCCAAGAGAAGCTGCTTTGCCAGTGGAAAGAGGTGGGAGCAAAGCCCCATGGGGTGGAAGGAAGGTCTTGGGGCTGTTGCAGGCATTGCTGTCCCACAGGAGAGCTGCAGGGACAAATTTAACTGGGGGGGATGAGGGGCTATTTTGGTATTTGTGGCAGTATTTCACCCCTCTTCGCTGCCTCAGCAGCTTTGTTCTCTGGAAACTGTGATTCAATGCTTCTGCTTTTAAGCTGCTTGGGAGAATGAGGATAATTAGTAATGAGGCACACATGTTAAGAACATGCAATTATAACCCATTGGGTTATAATTTATGTCTTATCCTTCTGCGCAAAGTAATTAATATAGTAAAAGAATATTTATACCTAAGTGCCTAGAAGGCAAAGTTAGCTCTGCAGCAGTGATGGAGCCCAGCTAAATGAGGAGGAGAGGCAGATTTCAGAGGAATTCCTGATTGAACAGAAATCAATGTTCTGCAAATCTTCTTCTGGGCACCCTGAAGTGGAGGAAAAGTGCTCCTGGGGAGCCGGGGGGGCACATGGCTGATCCCTGCTCTGCCCATGCAGGGCTTTCCCCTGCTCACACTGCCCTGTGGGACCGCTCCCTTGATGCTGCTGTGGTTTTGGACAATAGGACATTGAGAATTATTAAAGAATAAATTAGAGACCTTGTTTCCCATCCAGCAGCTGCTTTTCCTTGTCTCCTGGCCACGAGCCTGGAGCAAGCAAGGCAAAGCCTGGCCCACCAGTGGGCTTCCAGCAGCCACCAGCAGCATCAGCCAGCATCACCAGTGCAGAGCAGGACGCAGCATCGATCTGACGTGCACATCGAAATTGCTGCAAACTCCTACCAGGTCACAGAAATAAGAAATTATTAACACTCAGTGTCTCAGAAGGGTTGCAACATGTCCAGGGAGTCTGGGATGAGGTCTGCTTGCCCTGTCCCTGCTGTTTCTGGAGCTGTAAGCCCCTGGGACCAAGGCTGAAGACAACAAGGATGAACGCAGCCTGTGTCCTGCTGAGACGCTCTGAGTGGCTGCTCAAAGGCAGATTTTGTTTTCCTTGGCTCTCTGTTTCCATGGCAATTTGCTTGGTAGCACCACTTTGGAGGGAGCATCCACATGGGATGTACCTGGGAAGGGGCAGCAGGGACAGACGTGTGTCCCGCCAGGCTGTCCTCGCGGGCCGGCGCTCCGGCAAGCTGCCGGCGGGTTTGGCCTTTAAATCATGGGGAAATAGCACAGACCTTGACTTTATAACTCAACTTCCAAACTGCTGCTTTTCTGTTGTGCTGGTGGGATTTACAGCTCTGTGTTCACCCCCAGCTCTTGGTGTGCTGGTTTCCCCTCTACACATCTTGCCCGGGCACTGGGGAGATGCTTCAACCAGCAGGTCCTGAGCTAAAGCACAAGTTGCTGCTGCCAGCGATTGGCATGGACAGACCAGCTGGCAGGAGTGTGAGGATGAGAGTTGTGCCAAAACAGCTGAGGAGGGTCACCACTGTCACTAACCGTGTCTATCCAAGGCAAAACCTGGATGCTCAGAGAGCCAGGTCTCTCTGGAGCAGCCATAATGCAGCTGAGGACGAACACAAAGTCTCCCTGGGACTGTGGCTTCGTGCAGAACCCCTCAGAGCAGCTCAGGCAAGAGACCTGCAAGCAGGACGTCTGCAGGTCCTGCAAACAGGTTTGAGTCTACTTGAGCTAGGAAAAAAAGCCTCTACAGGAACTTTGCTCGCCGGAGTTGGCACAAGAGCCCTTCAGCTGAGCCATTTTGGGGCAAGTGGAAAAGACCAGGGTGTTTGCAACAGCCCCCTTGAAAATGGGAAGGTAGAGAGGTGTTCCAGGGTTTGTAACACGCAATAAAGCTGTACCAGAAAGCAAACCTCAACAGCAAAAGCCATATTTTACACCTCTCGTGGTTTAACCCCATCCAATAAGTTTTCCCCCACTGCTCATCTGTCCCTCGTCCACCTCAGCAGAAAGACAGGAGCAGGCACGGCAGAGCTTGAGCCTCCACCCAAAATGCACTTACGCAAATTGTTGTTCCAAGAGGTGGTGGGATTTAGCCCAATTTGGGAAGGAGCAGAGGCTTGTGAGCTGCTCAGCGTGTGCCCGTGCCTGCCTTCCAGCAGCACCAGTGCTTTCGGCCATCCCGAGCATCGCAAGACCCTCCTCTGGCACAGCGGCTTTTCCAGCCTTGGTGGCAGAATCCTGCAGGAGAGGAGAAACAGGACAGAAAGGCACTGTGCAGGCTGACAGGGGGAGCCTGGTGGGGTTCATGGCCCCCGGGCAGGTGGCAGGTCCCCCATGCCCCAGCTGTGCAGGAGCCTCCTGGCCGCGGGCCACTGCCACCAGAGCCACCCCTGGTTCCTGCTGCTGGGCCAGAGCAGAGAATCTGATCCCTGGAAAAAAAAACATAAGGAAACAAAAAATAAGGCTACTCTGCCCTGGTGAGGCCAGTATGGTGTCCAATTCTGGGCTCCCGAGTTTAAGAAGGACAAGGAATTACTGGAGGGAGTCCAGCAGAGGGACTCAAAGATGATGAGGGGTCTGGAGCACCTTTGTTGTGAGCAAAGGCCGGGAGAGCTGGGGCTGTTCAGCCTGGAGAAGAGAAGGCTGAGAGGGAATTGTATTTATGCTTATAAATATCTTCAGGGTGGGTGTCAAGAGGATGGACCAGACTCCTTTCATTGGTGCCCAGCAACAGCATATATCCAGAACAATTGCCAAGAACCCTTTGGCAGTCGTTCACGCTCCCAGAAAAATTGGATTTTTTATGGACGTGAAGGATTATTGCCCTTTGACAGCGCTGTAAGCGCTCAGGTGTTGCTGCTGGTGTCAGTGCAGATTAAACAGTCGTGTCCATCTGGCTGCGAGCCTGCCTTGGCATCACTGCCCCGGGATGCGGCGCTGGGTGGATAAGCAGAAGCACGAGCGTCTTCACCCGTCTGAACAGCGTTTGGTCCTCAGCCTGGTTCATCGTGGCTCTTGGAGCTCATCAGTACCATGGGGGCATGCAGTTTTCACCTTACTCCACACAGCAAGGCCTGAGGCGTAGAAACATCTCATCTGGGGTATTTGTTCTCCTAAAGGTCACTGTAATGAATTAAGGGGATTACTTCTCCCTTTGGCAACGTGAAAACTTGGGGAGGCCTTGTGCAATGCATCAAGCTCATTCTGCAGGGAGAGATGAGCATGAAGCAGCTCCAGAAGGCTGTGCCAAGCACTAGCAGTGACATTCATATTTTAAATTCTCTCTGGCACTGTAAAGATAGGGAATTCAGCAGCAGGCTCTCAGGGAACCTGGCTGGTGGTGATTTATGTTGCTCCGTGATGGAACGGGATTTGCAGAGACGCAGTCGCCCCCTCTCCCCTTCTCTTCTGCTCAGTGAGGACTTAGTCAGGAAGGATGAGACATCCAAAGGCGTCCAGCTCCATGTGGAGTCTCTGCTCGCTGCTGCCCTGGGCCCCAGTGCTGCTCGGCAGTGCTGGTGGCCATGGGAGGTGTTTGTCAGCAGATGCTTTTCACTACTGCTTCCAGAAATCGCGTTATAAAATGTAGTGCCAAGTGCTATAACAAAAAAAGATAAGGAGAGGCCTCCAAACACCTGCTCCAAAGGCCATGTGGGCCACCTCCCCGGGGCAGGGGGCTGATTTGTGCTGCTGGAGCTCAATGCCGGTGTCTCTGCTGGAGGTCACAGAGCCCTGAGGAGCTGTTGCTGTGTGATGCTCAACACTGTTATTGGCAGAAGCCAGCCCAGCAGCAGTTGGCGCGTTCCAGCTGGATGGCGATGGGGCTCTGACATGCTGATCCGGCCGGTGGAGCATCCCTGGTGCCAGAGCAGTGCTGGGTACCCTGTCCCATGGAGCAGACGAGGGGACGACCTGGGTGTCGAGGGCATCCTGGGCCCCTGGGGTGAGCAGCCTTAGTGCCACCCTCCCCGTTGGTGACAAAGCACCTTCTCCCTGCACCGGGAGGTGGATCCGCTCCCACCACATCCTCACTTCCCACGGACACTCTTGTGAGCAAGTGTTTTGGCAGGGCCGTGCATGGAGACGGCAACTTTTCAGAAAATACTGCAACGTATTCACGTTTTTCTCTCCATAATCACAAATATTCCCCCCGTAAACCACTGGAACAGGGCTACGTGAAGCAGACTTCGAATGGAAAGCAAGAGAGCCTCATTGTGGCCGTTCAGCTATGTTCTCAAATAGCGGGAGGAAGAAAAAGGAAAAGCAACTCCTCCTCCGCCAACCCTGGGAGAGACCCTTCAGATGTGGGAATTCCCTTTGTGCCCCCAAGCACCACATCTGGACACTCACCCGGAGACTCTTGCTGCTGCGCTTGGGTCTTGCATCCCTTGCAGGGCCAAAAGAGAGAAGGTTCCTCCAAGAACTTGCCTTTCTGAGTGGCTGGGAAGGGGTGAAACACGTCGCTCATCCCGGCGTGGATCGCAGCCGGGGCCGGGCTGAGTCACTGCCTGAGCAGCCAGTCTGCCCAAGACAGATTCGCCCATAAAAGTTATTAAATCATCACCCAGCACCGAGTCTGATGTTTCCATCAGAGATGGTTTTTATCCCAGCTCGTGCCAGGGAAGCCATGCTGCTGCCCACCCCCCATCTCCCTCTGCCTTCACCTATTTACTCACCACCACTAATTTTTCCCTAAATCCCCAAATCCTGTGCTCAGCTGGGCTGGAGCAGGGAGAGCTCAGATCCCAGAACAGGTTTGATCCCCGGTGCTGGAGGGTTCCCCAGGGCTCCTCCTGGGATGGGCCCCAGCATCCAGCCCCCACGATGCCTCCCGCTCCTGTCGAGGTTTGGATGGATCCCACCTGCACACCCCGCGGGTCTCTCCTCCTCTCCTCCAGCCGCCCCACCAAGGAAGGGCCATGGTTTCCTTTTTCTCTTGGAAAAGACCAAACCAAAAACCTGATGGCTTTTCCAAAGGCTGTGCTTTTCAGGAGCGGGTCTTGGAGCACCAGGAAGAGCTCCAGGTGCCCAGCAGCACCCTATGCCTGCCCTCGCCATGTCAGACTGCGGCTTTTCTTACAAAACAAAACTGTTTTTTCTCCAGAAAATAAATGAAATGAAAAAAATCTGTTAAAATAGCCAAAAAGGTCACTGAAGAGCTGTTTCTGTAGCATCCCTGGCCAAGCCTTCCCCAGGGGACTGGGGACATCCCGCTGGCCTGTCCCTGGCCCCAGGGCAGGATCTCCACCTCTGCCTGCAAGGGCTGAAATTGTTACGTTTTGGAGGGTAATTTTCACCGGGTCAGGTTTTTTTCTTCCAAAAAGCCAAAACTGAGCAGCGACAGGGGGCAGAGGGGTTCTGCAGCAGCTCTGCTCGCTAGTGACCGGCTTGTGGAGAAACAAGGTGCAGACAGCACTCCCTCCCGCCAGCCCACCACATCACCGCTGATTAGACCATTGCTCAGTGTATAATTAACCTCATGCTAATGAAGTGTGCTGCAGCAGCAGTGACAGCAGTGGGTGGCCTTTTATCTGCCCCTGTTTTCGTCCTACCGAGACAGGTTTTGTTTCTGCAGCCTCATTCCAGAGGAGGTCTACAAGGCAGCAGCGGAGGTGCAGAGCTTCACACAGACCCGGCTGCTGGCCCTGGGCACACAGCTACCAGTGCAAGAGCTCTCAGGCTGCGGCTGTCACCAGTCCCGGGCATTTAATGCTGCAAAGATGCTTTAAAAGCCTCTTCGGGACAAGTGCTGTCTGTCCACCACACAGCGTGGGGAGTGATGTGCAGGTGGCAGAGGTGTCTCAGCACCCAGCAGGGATCCTCGGCTTGGAAAGGACTGAAAGTTTCCCCAATTGCATCAAAAGGACACGTGAATGATCCCCAGCCTGTGCTCCTTCACAGCCGGCTCACGCAAGCACTTTGCACGGCACCGTTTCGTGCCAGCGCTTTGCACGCATGTTGTCACCACAGCGTTCGCAGCAGATGTCCCTACTGTGGACCGGGGAGGGGACCGCAGGCTTTGGTCCCTCTGAGGACTGACCAGCCTCCCAAGAGCAAATCCACAATGGGTTCTGTTGCTTTACAGGGGGAGCTCAGCACAGGCCAAGCTGCAACCTGCTGCCCAAAATCCTCTTTCTATTCACAGTCCTGCCAGGAAGGTTATTAACCTGATTTCTCCTGGAACAGACACATGGTGCAGCCTGTGGGCTGTGGCACATGTGCCTTACGGGTGAGTAGGGAGTAAATGACTCGGTGATGCTCCTGCTGAGCATCATCTCCCCTGTCCTTCAACACAAGCTGGGCTTTTCCCATGTGAAAACCGTAGCAAAGTGATCAGCAAGCCCGGGATGAAGAAGAAGCAGAAACAGCTTATGTGCATGGGACAGCCCCATCGGTCAATAAACACGCGGTGAATTGATCCAGAGGGAGAGGAAACTCTGTCAGATCTGGGTTTAATGGCCCTGTTTTATCAGCCATGTCGAGATTGCTCTGAGCCCAGTGCAACGCTGCCCCACAGCCCCTCTGCCAACGCACCTGCTGCCCAAAAGCACCCACACCTGCTGCAAACCCGGTTCCTTGCCCAGGTGCAGATGAGCAGCTGGGCACTGCGTGGATCGGGCACACGTCCTGGGGTTCCCAGGGACAGATCACCCCCTCTCGGGGAGGATGCGATGGGTTTGGTACCCAGCCACGGCCTCCATTCCTGCATCCTCTGCTCTGACCAACACACCCCTGCACATCCAGCACCCGAATACCCAGAAAACCACTGGGAAGGGAAACATTTTGGAATAATATTTTGGAAGCAGCTGCGGGGGAAGCTCTGGGGTCTCACCGTGTGATCGCAGTGGGAATGCGGCCACGGCTCCAAGCACCAGCAGTGAAGTTCCTTGCAGCGCTGCCGTCTGTCCTTCTGCCAACAGCACGGGGATCTGTGGCTACAGATGCAAGGGCAAAAGCCAAGCAGCACCCAGAGCCGGTGGCTTTGCATCTGGCTTCTGCTACGAAGGAAGTAATTAACAGGAATAATCACACAAGAGCAGCAGCACGCTTGGGAATTGAGCAAGTTTTATCAACCCCAGCGTGCTGGGCAGGGGTTTGTGTGTCTTGACCGCGAGCAGTAACAGCAAAAAGCAGATGAATGCAAAAATAGCTCTGTTAAAAGGAGAGAGCGAGGCTCCAGGCAGAGCTTGGGGAGTTTCCCTCCACAACAGACACAGGGCTGATTTTTCAGAAGAGATTAAATAATTCAGTGGTGGCCTGGCAGGGAAGCAATGCTGTAATTTTCTAAATCTTTCCTCTTGCAGAGCAGTGATAAACTACCCCAGTTACTGGTGTAGGGGAAAGATCAAAGCACAAAGAGCAAGACAAGGCAGATGAAAGGTTCCCTTGTGGGATGGCTGGCTGTCCCCATCACTGTGACCCCAAAACAGAGCGGGGACAGCCCTGGCACCCGTCACCTCTTGTCCCATTTGCTCCCTGCACGGCCGCAGCTCCCTCTGCACCGACCCTGCTGTGCAGTCACAAAGCTCATCCCCACCTGGTGACACCTGCCACATCATGACGGAGCTGAAAAACCCTTATAAAATTAAATGAAAGCACTTAAAGCAGTCCTGGGAACCTGCAGAAGGGGTTCAGGCTCCCCTGCTTCTTGCTGCCACCCATGTGGGACAACACCAGGTGCCAGCAGTGGGACCTGGGTTCCTGCATGGGGACACGGAGCCTTTGAGGACAGGCAGGGAGCAGCAGCTGCTCTGACTCATCAGCCTTGCTCAGGAGACTTGCAGATGGATGTAAAAAGCATTTAAGTTTTAATTTTTTATGGTGTCTGACAGTTTATTTTTTAATTAAAGCTGCGCTCGAGCGGGAAGGGCTGGAGCTGTTGTTTCTATGGCTGCTCTGCCCCGGCAGATGCTCACGGTTGTGTTTCACCCATCAAGTTCGGCAAAAGGAGTGGGACGGCCTCTGGGGGCACAGCCCTTTCCTATTTATTTTCATGAAATTGCTCAGAATGGTGTCTGTGCTAACTCAATTTTCTAAGAAAAAAATAAGTAAAAAAATTCCTCCAGGCTCCAATGCCTCCAAGATACCAGATAGGACAAGTCATTAAAACTCATCTTTTACACTTACAAATGACGTGGCACGTGGCGTATCCCTGGAATGGCCTTTCTATCGCTTCTGTGTGCAAATAGGATGAAAAGCCAGCCCAGGGCACAGCAGCAGTTACAGCCACAGGTGACACGTGTTACCGAATCTGAGCGGTGAATTGCGCGGCTGCCCCAAGCACAGCGGAGCTTGGGCTGGTGGGACCCTCCAACCCCTCCGCTCCAGCCCAAACCAGCAGCTACTGGGGAAACCCAGCTCCTGATCCAGAGGTGCCGGTCGGATCCAACCAGAGCCAACCCAACCTGTTTCTGGAAAAGACACTGAAAAGTTCCAGGTTTGGACGGATGGATGGACACATCGCGGTGGTGACTGCTGAACTGGTCCCTCCTTGCTTTGCTTTTCACAAGGGCCCTGCTCCCCGCCAGTCGCTAAAACCAGGCATAAAAGCAGACGTAATTGCGTTAGCAAATGGCTCCCAGGAAATAACTGCCTCTTTTATGGAAGTGACCTCATTAGACATCGTTAAATTGGGCAGTAACGGAGACATCTGGTGTCTCTGACATCACTGCACCAGCAAGGGGTGGGACGTGAGCACGTCCGTGCTGCCACTCCCAGGGCTCAGCCGTGGGTTGTTTTTCTGTCCCTGCGGTCAGATCTCAACACACGTGGCCACATCTGTGCTGGCACAGGGTGGTCTGTGCCAGGGGAACACGGGAGCAGCTCCTGGGCCAGGAGGCAGCGAGGCCCGCGCAGCCCTGCAGCTTTAGCAGTGGCTTTCACAAAGGGAGGGTGGAAAAGCACAGATGAAATCCTGAAGGAGTCACAGCTGCCTGGGCTGAAAACACATCTAAATCAATAACCAGGCAGCACAGCATAAATAGAGATAATTAATTACCTCTTACTGCATTATTTATTATTCCAGTGATTTGACATTTTCTGTAATGGTTCATAAAGTTCTATTTGCTCCCTTCTGCAACCCCTCATCCTTGGTGCTGACTGAGCTTGCAGCCCTGGGCAACTGTCTCACCAGGGAAAACCAGTGTTCCAAAGATGCTGAGAAAGATCTTTGGTGCTCAGCACACCAGCACACATCCTGTCTCTGACCCAGAGCGAATGAGCAGCCCCCTCACCCCTTTGTCTTTGGGGGGTGGGGTGTAATTAGCAGTTGTGCCCAGCTGTGCTGGGTGACACATACCAGGCTGCTCTGGCTGCTTCCCAGCGTGATTTATACGTGCTACACCTTCCCCTGCAAGTGGTTCTCAGGGGCTGAAAAGAGTGGGTGCACCTGGGGGGCAGAAAGAGCCCAGACACCTTCCTTGAAAAATCTGAACCCATATTTGCAAAAAAGTTGTTACCTGGGAAACTGGAGGTGGGGGTGGCAACGGGACGAGCCAGGGCTGCAGGACCAGTGGAGCCTTGTCCTTAGCTGGAGGTGGGATGCAGCAGCTACAACAAATCAAAGGTCTTCATCTGGAAACTCGCTGCGGGCTCCTGCAGCAGCTCAGTAACCTGCAGACAGCAGAGATGGAAATTAGAAAGCAAAAGTGCCGGTGGATAAGTGAGAGCACACACAAATAGAGCTGGAAGGTGACTCTTGCTCTTCCCCATCTCCCATCACTGAGGCTGAAATAACCTGTGATTATATTTTATCAGAGAAAACTGGCAATATTTGCCATATTATCTGCCTGGCAGCTGCCGTGAGCGGTCCCCTGGGCTAGGAGCTCCCGCCTTTCTTAACACAACAAACGCAATTTACTGCGTCCATCACCAGGGACGGGCAGGGACATCGGTGTGACAATGTTGTGCCGCAGTGAATGCTCTGACCAGCCCCAAGGGAGCTCGATATTTGCTGTTTCCCGCCGTGAGGCTGCTCCGGTCTCACCCGCCCGCATCAGGACCCAGCTAGGAATAAAACGGGTGATATAACCATTCTTTTTCTCCAGGTGCGTTGGGCCCCTGCGGGACACAGACACCGGCAGGGCTGAGCATCATCCTGCACGGCTGGAGCATCGGAGGCTTTTGCCCCGGTGTCACAAAAGAAATTTTACAAGTCATGCGATACTAAAATGATGCATTTTGGGGTGCTGCATCTTGGCAACCTGATCTTTCTTTGGAGCATCTCTGCACTCTGCCATCTCTTGGACTGCAGGGATTGGGGGGAGTGAGGGGAATAGAGACATTGGGGACACTGGGTGGCCTGGGGGCACTCTCCGGTTTGCCCTCCTGCTCCTTGCTCCCCAAGCCCAAGGCAGGAGCCGCGTCCCCAGGAGAGCTGCTCCAGTGGTGGGGAGGTGCTGTACCCCCCATGCATGGCAAAGTAGCAGGCGGCAACACAAAAAGGGTGCTGAGAAATAACACCGCGCTCAAAGCGCTATTCCTTCCCAAGCAGCTCCATACGGCTCAGCCTCCCCAGCGGTGTCAGCACCGGGACGAAGCGCAGAGCTGCGAGCGATTGCCATCTAGAGGCTTTGGAGAAATGAGCGGCCTCAACACAGCAGCCGGCTGGGGTGACACGGGTGGCTCCCTGCGAGGCTGGAGGTGGCCGTGGTGCCCCACGAAACCCACCCCAAGCTGGTGCTCTCCCCCTCCGAGCACCGCGGCACAGCAAAGGCGCTGGCTTGAGGCTGTACCAGGTCGGATGGGGAAAGGACAAAGGGAATCCGGCTGGATTTGGGAGCCCCCCTGGTGGGCACAAAGAGCTGCAGGGAAGAGACACACTGGTACGAGCCTGGGTGATGCAGCCCGTGTGCCCGGTAGCAGGGATGCTCTTGCGCCTGCTCCCAAGCCATGGCCGCATAGTGCAGGTTAACACCTCTGCCCAGGCCTGGCTTGTGGGCTCTGCTGCATGAGATGGCAAAGTGCAAAAATGCTCCCAAAAAAGATCAGGTTGCCAAGATGCAACACCCAAAATGCATCATTTTAGTATTGCATGACTTGTAAAACTTCTTTTGTGATGCTGGGGCAAACCTGCATCCGTCCTCCTGCTGTCTGTCTTGCTGCCCGTGCCCAGGTTTTGATGTGCTCAGTGAGGGAAGGGTGCAAGGTTTTGGTTTGTTTGTTTGTTTTGTTTTTTAAGTTAATTGCATTGTAGATTTCCCTGCTTCTTGGTCTTCCAATAGAGCCCCAGCTGCTCTCCTGGGGCAGCATCGTGCTTCATGACTATTTCAGACCAATATGTTGCATCTAGGTGTAACCCAACAAGGCACCAATTGTTTTCAGCAGCACAAATGAATTTAATAAGTGTCTCAGCAAGTTTTTGAAACCATGGCTGCCTTGTCACAACTCCTGCCCCCTGGGCTGCATTTTCTTATTGATCTGTTTATGGCCTGTGCTGACAGCACTGTCCATCACCAGTGCCGGGATCCAGCCCACAGCACAGAGTGGACACTCGCAGTGCTATTTAGGTGATAAATGAGACATGCCTCTCATCCAGTATGTTTATGACGCACGAAGTACTGATCTTTTAAAGTCTTTTTAAAGTCTATGAAAGTCAGCAGTCAGTTCCTTTGTGTTTCTTGCTGCAGGTATTAGCAGTTGTGCCGAGCTGCAGGTAGAAATACCCTTGCAAGCCCCGGCGCTGCTGCTAAACTTCAGTGTTTTGCTTGAGCTTCTTTGGAATAAATGGTGCTTTCCAAAATGTGGGGTCGGCTCCAGCATCCACTCTGCCTCAGAGCAGCCAAGTCCTGGCTTGGAAGGCACGCACTTACCCAGAGAGGCACCAACAGCTGCAGTCAAGGTGAAATTTGTGCTGCTGCATCCGTCGAGAGGGACACGGGGACCCGGCCCAGGGCGGGTGAAGCAGAAGCGCCAGCAGAAAGCGGGGTGCAGGAGCGGAGCCTGTGGCTTGGGGAGGAAACCCAAGGTGGGAACCTGAAAAATGGGAAATATTGGCATTTTTTATAAGTACAGCAAAACCAGAGGAAAGGGGAGGGGGGGTTCTGAGGAGGAGCAGAAGTGATGCGAAGCCAGAGGAACACCTAAGTGTAGACAAACGACAACAGGAGGTAAGCCAGCCCCTGGTAATGGTGCTCTGGATCAGCCAGAAATGCCTTGTTTTGGAAGTGCAGCCGCTTTTTATATCACCTCTCACCAGGCAGGAGATTTCATTCTAAATAACGCTTTGCTTTTATTTTTGCACAATGTGCTGGGCAGGACCCCCCGGCTGTGCTGCCCCCACCCCAGGGCCACGTACACCCCAGCCCCACCAGGACACAAGGACTTTCCAGGGACATCTCTGCTCCCGGAGGGCTCCCGCCTCACAGACCTTGGGAAACTTTACTACCTAAGCTCTCCAGTGAAATTTGGGGTTAGACTTAAAACCCACTGCAATTTCAAAAATAGAGATGATTTAGGCACAGCTCTGCACCTCGAAGATAAACAGTGCTTTTTTCCCCAATGGAAAAGGGAAAAAAAAAGAGATGAGAGGTTGAATTCAGCTGTGGAAGCTGCTCAAAGCCTTCATTGGGGTTTATTTACTTCCAGTGCTGCGATAGCTGCGACGGCCCACTCGAAACAAAGACCAACACCACACACATGGAGACAAAGCGCCAGTGAAATGTTTAACGTTAACCCAGAACGAAACTTTTCCTGGAATCCGTCCCCAGCCTCCCCAAACATATGGTTTCATTTCTCCACTCCGTCACGTTTAAAGAGAACAAGGCCGGGCAGGTGCAGCGGGACTCTCCAGCCACGTGTCCCCAGCACCACGGCTCTGGGGCCCTTGGGGTGACCTATCCCAGCTCGGGCTGGGGTGGACACTGCAAAATGTGCTTTTTCGCTGATCCAATGACTGAAAGCTGCCTAACGCCCATCCACACACCTGCCCTGCGAAGGAGGGCGCCGGGCTGAGCAGCACGTTGTGCTGGCACAAGGAGGAGCAGGCAGAGCATCGCCTTGCTGGCAGCGCCTTGCTCAGGCAGCGGGAACCCCTGCTTTATAATGGTAAAGAATAAATATATATATTGGCCTTGAAGCCTTTCCCTGCACATGTGAAGCACAGTCGGTTCAAGTCTGATCTGCTCAGTTCCTCCATAAAGTGCTTTTATTCCATCCATGCCTGGGGTGCCTTTTTTTTAAAGACTCAGCAGCAGAATTTGAGGGTTAAGCCACCAAACCGCTGGGCACAAGTGGAGGTGGCACAGCTGCTTGTGCTCACTGCACCAGGCATTTGAAAGAAAACAGGCATTTAGGTCTCATTATCTTAACAGGCTGTGGGATGGGCTACATTTGGGTTCAGGTTTGTCACTGCAGGGTGCCACTCGGCAGCATTCATTCATTCATTCGGGGCTGTACATGGGGGAGCAGATGCTACCCACAAGAAACCTACAGCTATTTTCACTCTGCAGGTTAAACCTGAGTTTCACCTGTAGCGCATGGCCAGGCCAGCTGTTGCATCTTTAATCCGTGTTGTTTACTTAGCTTTGACCTGCTCAGTTTCCACTCCCGGGTAATTTGCAGCTGGCACTAACGCACTTATGTTGCAATTATTATTTCCTTCTAGAGTTAGGATGCAAACATTTTCATGAGGTTCTCAAATTCCTGGAAACACGCTGGCGTCAACGTGTAGAAGGAGTTGGACAAGCTGCTATGGAGGACGTTGAAAGGGTTGCCACCAACTTTTTGTGTCTGTCCCACCACCCCGGGCTCTGTGGGTGCTCACCCTTCATCTTAACCCTGAGCTCACTGTGTTGCCAGAGTCCGAGAGATGGATTGGTGAATATACCTGTATTCTATTCTATTCTATTCTATTCTATTCTATTCTATTCTATTCTATTCTATTCTATTCTATTCTATTCTATTCTATTCTATTCTATTCTATTCTATTCTATTCTATTCTATTCTATTCTATTCCATTCTTCGTTTCTTTTGGTTCTTTGCCCCACAGCACCCCAAGAGTTCACCCATCCCAGCACCAGGGTGCATCGGGCTGTAGCGTCTGCAGTGGATGCTGGTATGTGAGTAAGGGGCTGGAGCTGAGGGTCTCCTCTGCTGCTGAGAGACGCGTTGAGGATTATCAAATCCAGAAGAAACCCTCTCTCCAAGGAAGGATGGGGAGATCCCTCACTTCAGTATCCTGCAAGCCACTCTGCTTCACCCCTGATCACTGAAAGGCGCCTTTCACCCGCAGCAGGGCAATCATTCACTGTCTAAACCCACTTCACGCTCTGCAGGTAGAGCCATAACAACCTCACGAAGCGGCAAAGCCGGACAGAAAAGCTTCCTCCCAGCCTGACCTGGACCAAACCAGCAGCGCCTCGGCCTGGGTCTGCCCGATGGACCTCAGGCAGAGGGCACCTCTCCTTGCCCGCCTTGGGACACACACCAAAGCCACCCGAAGGCAAGTGGCCCGAGATGTGACCGGCAGGGTCCTGGAAAGCCTCGGCCTCCACGCAGCTCCTGCTGTGCTTACCCCAATTTTTAACCCTCTGTGGCCCAGTTATCCGCAGCACAGACTTAGAAGAAATAAGATCTGTCTAGAGAGAAGGGCTGGAAGACTTAATTAGGTGCCTGCTGGCACGTAGCAATTACTGCTGTATGGTATGCCCCAATTATGGTACTATTAACTTTAGTTCTCTGGAAATTCAGTGATTAATAGTACTAATAATTCTACTGACCTCAAAGTAATTGCAGAACATTAAAGGAGAAAACTGTTTCTAATTAAGCAATTCCCAGTCTTTCTGTTTTCTCTTTTTCCAAGCCCCCGGTGCCCTCCCAGCTGTCCCTGGCGGGGGAGACGGGACCTGCGGTGGGGCAGACACTGCTCTTCCAACCCCACCCAAAAAGGGCCATTCCTGAGACTTCTCAGCATTAAAATAAAAAATCAAGCTTGTGCAAACCATGGTCCTGCTCTCTGTAAATGACTTGTGATGGGAAGGTTTTGTTTCGCTGCCTGATTAACCCCGGAAGGAGACCCGGTAGCCTCCCCCAGCCCCAAATGCGATGCTGCAGGTTGGAAAGCAGCGGAGATGCTTGACCACCAGCTCCCTCCCTCCCGCTTGCTCAGCACTGTGGTCTTCGCATCAATTTGGGATTTAATCACAGAGCGGAATCGCAAGGGTAAGTATTTCCCTCTAGGAAAGCTCTGGATGATGAAAGGGTCTGGGCTGCTCTCAGCTCTGTGTGGGGAAGGCAAGGGGATGGGAATGAGCTGAATGAAGATGAAAGCTTATCTGGAAAAACAAACCCATCAACTGACCTACCACATTTCCAGAGGCTTTCTTTCCCGGAGCAGGAGGTCTGAAGGGACGCGCTCCCGGAGTAGATGCCAGACACAGCGGTCGCGCAGCCCTCGCCAGAGGTTGCCCCTTTGATGCTTGTTGGCTCCAGGAAGAAAACGCTTGTGGTTTCTTCTCCCTTGTGCTGCAGGCAGCTCCGGGGCCGGGGCTGAGCTGGCCAGGCGGGCAGGGAGCACAAACGCAGCTCAGGAGCTGCCGGGAGTCACGCTGGGAGCTTTCGCAAGCAGGGAAATGGGCAGAAGCGTTCCTCTCCCCAAACTGGGACCAGCTTCTCCCGCAGGGCGGCCACAGAAACCCAAAGCCCTTCAAACAAAGGGAACAAAATAGCCCTCGGTGTTTGGAGGTGAAGAAAGGGCTGGGTCCCACAGGGCTGGGTCCGTGGAGCATCGCTGCCAGCTGGTGGGCGCTGGCTCAGCCCTGGGCAGCCCCAGTGCGCCGCTTCTTCTCCCCAACCTCCGAAAACGGTAATTTAATAAAAATTGATGCCAGCTCTCATGATCTGAATGCGATGCCGTCCAACATGAGAACCAAATGGAAGCAGTCCAGCCCCAGTCTGCGCCGGGCGCCTGCAGCGGAGCAAAAAAGCAGCCAAAGTGAGTCCTGTTAACACTGAAACCTACTGAGGCCAACGGCCGCGTGCTGCGGATCCCCTGGCCCGAGGCACCGCGGCTCAGCCAGGATGGAGCCGAGTCGTGCTCAGTGACAACAGCAAATCCCCCTCTGGTCCTCTTGTGCTTTGGCCCGTCAGGCAAAGGTAACCAAACCACCCCCTAAACGCCGAAGTACAGAACTGAAATGCTGCAGACTGGAGCGTTGCCTTATTTCCTAGTTCTATAATGCAGCAACAGAAAGGTAGACAAATAAAGAAGCTGCAAATTGATAATTTGTGTTTAAAAATGAGCAGAAAGGAAAGAAAAAATTCATCTGGTACAACGAGGTTCTCAAAATTACCAGCTTTCATATCGTGTATGTATTTATAAGTATATACGCATAAAGGTCTTATATTTTAAAGGTTAGTACTCTTCTTGGCAAAAATGAAAATTTTCCTCTAAAGTTCACCTCCAAAATACGAAGTGAAGAATATCTATCTCATTCAATCGTGTCACCGTATCTAAATATCACTTTAAAGCCCCCTTTACGAGGCCAGTCTTTTGCTGCCTTTTATATTACTCTTTCTTACAACATTCAGATAAATGTTCCAGAATATTTAAAATGCTCCGATTTTGTCTTGGGGGCAGAAAAGGGAGGCAGAGAGCTGTCTCTAGAAACGTCCTGTGTCATGATGGAATTTTGCTGTACTTCATAGGTGCTTAAAAGCGATGATAGGCAATGGTTTACAATAAATAAAACAATGCCACTGGCAGCGCAACACGCAGGACTAAGCTACATTTGCAAGGTGCTGTGTTACCCTTGAACTCCCTTCCATCATCGAGACTGTCGGGGAACTGCCTGCTACTTAAGCTGCGCTTAGTAAGGCTTGGGAGCAAAGGGGCTTTTTCATTTAAAGGCTGAGCCAATTGAGAGGAAAAACAAACAAACTACAAAACAACCAACCTTGAATCTTTTTCTCCCCTTTTAAGCCCCACATCTCAACGCACGGAGGAGCAGGAGGTGGGACTGCAGGAGATGTCTCTACCACGCACGTGTCCAAGATGCATCCAGCCATCTGGTAGATGCTCATGTCCCAGCGGGCTGGTCAACACCTTCCAAGAACAGCGAGGGGACACAAAAACCTTCGTTATCCCTGGGTGGTTTCTCACTGCTCTCCCTGGAGCCGCTTTCCTGGGTGCCCCGCTCCAGCCTCCCCTCTGCGGGTTCTGCCCGGCCCGTCCTGCCCCGCACACCCTCTGCACATGGGCCACAGCTGCTCTGTTCAACAAGGCAGCTCTTAGCAACCTTCTGTAGCTCTTTTGGCTTTTTCTAGCCTTGTTTCTACAGAGAGCTACAGAAACAACATCAAAAGGCCTGAAAGTGTCAGGGCTGTATGTGCTAAACTGACCGCTGGCTGGTATTAATGACAGCGTTGGCAACGCGGAGGCAACAACTACCTTAACATCAAAAGTCAACAGCGAAAACGCACCAACGCTGAGGGCTTTCAACCAGCTCCCCAGTAATCCCTGCTCCTTCCCTCCGAGAGCACGACGAGGGAGGAAAGATAAACCGGAGGCAACAAAACGCGCCGACAATATGTGAACAGAAAGCACGTTGGTGTATTGAAAGCTGTGATGTATTAAAGACAGGACTGCAGGTCACTCACGTGCTGAAAACCGGTCCAGCTGTTGAAGAAGAGATGAGCGGCACGGCCACCGCGGCACGGGAGGGTTGTTCATCTGGTTATTGACAAGGTGTGGAAGTGAGCTGGGTTGTGTGCAGTGATGCTTAAGGGAAGAGACTGGAATGACAATTATTTCATCCTGCGAAACCTCGAGTTAGGAGTCGAGAACTTAAAGATGGAGGCCAAGCAGCGGTGAGGATGAGATAAGGGGAAGATTGGGTTTGTTTCACCATCAGTAAGGTTTTCATACTAAGAAAATGCACTGCAAAACAACCAAATCAGTGGAAAAAACCTGAAAACACAGGATCCATTCTTTAAAAACACCCCAAATATTTTTGTAGCTAACTACAAACATAACGATAGTCATTTGCAGGATCTCTTAGTGCATATTTACACTTACTTCTTTGTTTTCTTTCCTAGAATTAAAGCTGCCATAATCTTCAAAGACTTTAGAGCTGTTTCAACAGCTGAATTACAAAACAGCTCTGTTACAAATTGCAAAATAAACTCCATGGTTTAAGTAAAGAGGAAAAACAATCCACGTGATTCACTTCAATATAGATTTATATAGGAAAGATCATTCTCTTGACACATCTTCTAGGGTTGTGAAATACCAAACTTTTCGTATTTTAATTTATGCTTCGATGTTGTGGATCTTAAAGCGAAGCTGCTAACCAGTCGCGCATTTCTCGCCTTTGAGGCCACGACCCTGCTGGAAGGGAAGCGAAGTTGAAGCCATTTGCCCCCAAAGCTCCTCCTCCACCCATGGGCCACCCGAAGCACAGGACGGGGGTCCTGAGCGTCCCCTCTCCTGGGGACAAACCCAGCGCCATAGAGAACCAGGGCAGGTGGTTCCCGGTACAGTTGGACAGCAAAGAGCAAACCACAGGGGTTCCAGTGCTTCTGAAAGGCCAAGAGATGAGGTTGTCAAAGTCAGACTCTAAACACAACTTAGAATCGGATCTTTTTGAAAAGAAATGTATTTTCTTCATAAATACAGTACAATTACATTTTACAATGTCTTTTTACTTTCTAGACATAAAAATGCTAGCTTTTAAAAAAAGAGTTCCTATACAAATACATGAAAAGAGACCCCCCCACCCCACCATGGAGCAAAACCATGGGCCGCAGCTGGAGGACAGTGAATCCCAGACTAACCTGTGCCAGCCCCCATGGGGAGGGGACAAACACCACATTGCCCCCGGGGTTTGCTTGTCCTGACTGCACCAAGGTTATTCTCCACCGTTTTGTAAGCAATGCAAGAAGCACATCGGCCACGGTTGCCGGGATTCACTGTCCGGGTGTCACAGGTTGTCACACGTCTCCCGCACCGCTGCTCATCGGCGTGGGCTCCTGGAGCAGGAGGTGTCCTGGGAAACGCTTCTGGCCTAAAACTCTGCAAGTCCCCTCACTCACGCAGCCTCAAAAACGAAGCAGCGCCAGTTTTCAGCCCCCCGCTCTACAAACTTGCCAACAGAGGCCAGACATGAAGAATCGCAGCCCCTGACCGGACTCGCAGACCTTGGCCGCCCTTTGCGGAGCCCTGAGGAGCAGCTCGAGTCCCCAGAGCCCACAGTGCAGCTCTGACCCCACCGGAGTCACTGGGCAGGAGCTACTGGAAGTTAACAATGGGAACAAAAGCCTCCACGTCTCAGGACGTCCCTGAGCCACCAACCCCAGCGGAACTGCCCACGGGAAGGACTCGTGAGTTTGGCCATTCTGTAAGCAGCAAGAGGAAAGAGGAAAAGTAACTAAACTTGATTCTCTTGTTTTGCTCTACAAAGAAGAATATGTGGCTTCCTTTATAAAAGCTACAATTCTGCTTCTAATACCCGAGTTTAAGAAAAACTCTTAGTCTAAAATTTTGGTTTGCAAAGAAAGTAATTGCAATCATTGTGTTAAAAATCAGTTTCTACTAGAAATAAGCTCTACAGAAGGAAAAGGAACTAGGTGTGCAGTTTGTCTCCTTAAAGCAGTTTCTGTTTAGAAACAAAATAAAGATCTGTACAGAGCGACTGAAGGCTATAGTACACATCCTCCTCAAAGCAAGCAGCTCTTCTACATTCACATCAGGATGGCTCTGAGGAAGCTTGAGGGAAAATACATTCCTGATGGCTCCTGGTTCATCGGCACAGGAAGATGAGCTTAAACTTCCACGTCAAAACTTCTGGGGGTTTTGCTTTTGGAAGAAATCAAGACTACAAAAAAGGGCAAAGAACCTGACCTAACCAACGTAAAACTGCACCATCTTCTTCCAGATTTACTTCCACGGGCACAGAACTGCTAAGGCTCCTGCAATCCCGACGGCTTGGACTGTCAGAGTGCGCCTGGCTTCCATTTCTGGAGGAGGCAGTTGCTGTATTTTATTCACAGAAAGCTACTGTGTCTTTGTTTTCTTTGTAACAATAGATTACAGTGGCATTCAGTTTGAAAACAATGAGCTGCAAGGAGGATAAACAAATTACTTTTGCCTATTCCAGCTGAACAGCTAATATCGACCAGGGAAAATCCGTTTTCTAAACCAGATTTTGCCTCTAAATGATCCAAATTTTCCCAGATGTTTTAGAATTAATGTGACTCAAGCCCTACGGTTGCAAAACTTCTTTCCTACCGCTGAGAAGCACTTGTAGAGATGGAACAGAATTTTTCCTGACTTTAAAAGAACAGAAGAGCACTCAGACATCTCTCCCCCCTCACACAGACACTCAATGGCATGTGATCTCCTTAATGATCGTCCTAAGCCAAACCACAGAACATAACAGCAAAAATTATGCTGAAACGGCAGAAAAATGGACACCTTGAGCTAATGAGAAAAGCTCCTCCTGCATTTCCAACTGTGGGGTAGGAAATCAGATCATCCAAAGTGGGCATTACTTCCCCTAACAGGGTGGAATTAAGCAGAGAGCAATAAACGTTAAGCCATCCTCAGGGCTGGGAATGAAGAAGCTGTGAACAGTTTGTCTAGAAAAGGGTGGAGAACTAATCCAGGCAGATTAGAACGGGCTCAGGGAAGACCTACCACGCTGTCCAGAAAGACGTCCCACGTGGCACCGACAGCCGAAGCCTTAAAGTGCAGCTCTCAAGTGCGAAGCAGCGGCGATCGGAGTTTGCGCTGCCTGTTGGAGCCGTCAGTGGTAAAGCCAGGCTACTTAGGCTTAGTTCATATCCTACCGTATGTATTTTGCCACCTCTAACTTCTGGGGGTCTAGGAATACAGCCTGAAAAACACTAACAAGAGGCAAAACTGCTCGAAATGGTGGGCAGTGTTTTCCTTGGGTTTTAAGCGATTATCAGCCAACTCGCGGCTGATTTTAGGCACTGCTGAGTCCCCTGTGCAGCAGACAGAAGGCACCTCCGCTCACCTCCCAGCCCGCCAGTGGGAAATCCGTGTTTTATCTGTTAAACCGGTAAGGCCACTTCAATCGGACGCCACATCAGCAGCGCCAGCTAAGTACGAACTGAGCACATTCACTGTTTGACGATTAATTGCTGATTTTTCTTATTTCTGGGGTGAAGTGAAAATCTGGCTACTCTAACGCTGCACAGAAAGCCCAGAGTAGCCAGGTTCCCAACACGTAACCATGAGCTAATTAAATATTTTAACATTCACATTTAAAAAGTAGTTTTTAACAGAAATTAATAGTGAAGTGTTTTAATAAAATGCAAGGACAGTAACAAAAAAACAGTCAGTTACTTCTATTTGTCTTAATATCTCCCTATAGAACCTGCAACCAAAGCACTGATGCATCTGTGCTAGTTCCCAAGAAACTGAAAGTGAACCTGACTTAAATGTGTAACTTTCTCCTGTAATGCCTCTGGGACCTTCCTTAAGCTGCTCTCTACACTTAGATGAAAACATGTTTTGGAAGGAGAGAATTTGCTACCTGAATCTTTACATAGAGCTCCTCTTTAGAGCTCTACCTCTGAGGCTTTGCTATATGAAAAAGGGTCGAGTACCTCCAAGGAGTGACATAAAAAGGAGAAGGGTATTTGAAATATAGAAAAATCTGCTCCTCCAGAGAAAGGTCTCCGCAGATGCAGCAGATTAAGTTGTTAACACTGAAAAGCAACAGGGCTTGCCACTTGCACTGTGGTAAATTTGGAGTAGGTCCACTAAAGCCAGTGAAGTTACAAAGGCAGAAATCCGATCTAACAGACCGGGACTGAGTCTGTGAGCTCCCCTTTTTTAATTTATGTAAAACACGAATGCAATATATTATTTACTATCCACTGTATAAATTATTGAAAAAGTACTTAAGTATAAAAGTGTGGCAAATCTTTCAATGAAACTAAAAATGTGAAATTCGACATTAATCACCGGAGTCTTTTTTTTTTTTTTTTAAGAAAGAAATAACACAATTTGGGAAGTGAAAAAAGAAAAAAGAAGAAGGTTACCGCACTGCAACTGGAAATCTTTCCAGCCCGTGAATGTGAAATACCTACCCTGAGCTCCTACACTGAGGGTAAGGAGAAAGTGTAGAGAGAAATCTCCCTCGATCACAGCTCCCATTTACAAAAGCTTCTCCGAACACCTGCATTCTGAAACCACTAAGAGACGCTCACAGCTAAGTCCCTAGTCCTGATCTTTACAAGGCCATTATGCCCAGACATCCAAACAACAGCTGTGAGAGTAGGAACTTCTGCTTAAGAGACTTTAAAAACACTGAAATATCAGCTGTAGTGCACCTAAGTTCTTGGGTTTTTTTCTCCAGGCTTTACCAGATCCAGTATTTAAAAAATAAAAGGGGAAACTTTCAAAGAACAAGTGTTATGGGTTTTTTATAATTTAGAACAAATTATAAATTAACCTGTCCATACTTTTGAGACATAATATACAAGAGCAAACAGCTAAGTGTTCTTTTATTACTCAGGTACTACATTTTTTTCCCAATAAAAATGTCTTTTACAAATTTCTTGCTACGGTATCCCAGCTCAGATCCTGGTACGGCTTTTCAGATGAGGTATTCGACCATCTCTCCATCTGGGAGGTCCTGGCCCACGCTCTGAACAGGGGCTTTTCTTTCGAGAGTGCTGGAGTGGAAGAGCGGCCCATCTACGTGATGAGGAAAAACAAGAGACAGACAAGCAAAGCTGTAACTTCAATGAGGTTAGAAAAATGACGTTAACATTTTAAAAATAATTGGTCAAAAGACAGCTAACAACTCCTTATTTCATTTAAAAAAATGCAACTCTTCATGTATGTAGCCAGACAAATAAAGATATTTTATCCAGTTCCCTTTGGGTATCTCCCATTGATACAGAATGGTATTCAAAACCGGAGTGACTGCATTTAAACCGATGTAGTCAGTGTAGACTTTCACTACAAAAACCTGTTCCCCCATCTCCTCCAATACCCAATGGGGCAAGATGCACAGCACACCAGCCAAATACTCTTCCATAAAGAACAACATAATTGTAATGCGTCTGTAAGTAGAAGAGGCAAGGTTGTGTAATCTGCATTGATTTGGCAGAGTGGGCTGGAAAATGAGCAGCTGCTGCCAGCTCGGAACTCTGTGGGAAGCAAATTCAGCTTCTGCGACAGTCCCTGTCAACTGGATCTACTTAAGCCAGCGCTGAAGTTGGGCCCACGACCGGGACAGTACAGCTTTATCCTGGTAGCTCCCTTTCCTTCTTCTCTTTCCCCCTTATCTGAGTCCATTTTGCTTTGAATACCCACTAAAACGCAATGGCTGGTTTCTACAGCCCGTGTTCACCCTGTAAGCTACTCACAACTTACTTAAGAGCAGCCACCGACTCAGAGACTACCCCAGGATTCGCATATACCTGCTCCAATTCTTAAACCTTGCTGTACCTCTCTACTCAGTGTGTCCGTGCTTCTGCTACTACTCTTAAGGGTTTTCTTCGTTCAGAGCATTTGAGACTCCTCAGGACATTGTCAAACCTCTGGAACCCCTTTGTCCTCACAAAAACTAACCCCAGTTTGCCTGGAAAAAGGGACGGCAGGGCCTGCCCCACAGAGCAGAACTGATGGTAAGTCCAGCAGGGGCTCCAGCGGGAGAGCAGCTGAGCTCTGTTACCTGGTTTGTCCGCACCGTAGGCCAGGCTGGTGCTGGGGAAGCGTCCCGGTGCGGGCGCTGCAGCGGGAGGCGCAGCTTTGCTCTGTTCGTTCCCCCGGTCAGTCTGGGTGCTGCAGTCTCTGCTGCCTGTTTTGGAGTGGGCTGAAAGCAGCGGTGTGGAAGGAAGGACAGGAGACGGGGTGGAGGGAATGGATTCGGAGCGATATTCTGTTCCCAGCAGAACGCCTTTGTGGAAAAAGGGAAAGAAGTTTCACAATCCCAGCAAACTGACTGGTAGTAGTCCTGCACCCCTCTGTAGTACCTGCTCCAGGATGTGGAAAGTGCTCCGTGCTTCAGCAGGCAGCGCTAATTTACCTTCCTATAGCACCTTTTACCACTGGGTGCTGAATACCCAGTGAACAGCACTATCCTCACGTTCCCGCATGCAAAGACACCCAAGCAGGCACTAACACCTTTCTTCCCTGTCTCTAAGCAGTGGCCCATCTATGGCAGGGTAAATCTGCACACTCTGAAATCAGCTGCAACAGGCTTTCAGTTACATTTCAGGGTCTTTTAGTTTCACAGGGAGGGCCTTTGGGTGTAACCTCCCTGCAGAATAAAAATCATCTAAGATTTGCTTCATCACAAGCCATTTTCTCTCAACAGTGGCATTGAGCCATTCCAGACAGAAGTCATGTTAGTGCAGGCACGACACTACAGGATAGCAATTAGTATCTCTGCTCCTATTCAAGGAGACTTTACACCTCCAGACAGCTGTAACAACCCAGTGAGAGCAAGTGCTTAGAACTCTGAAAACTAGATCTCAAGTATCCTTAAAGTCAGGTACCAAATTGGGAATAAATGCTCACATATTTTAAAGACAGAGCCTGGACTTCGGAAGTCACTATTTCGCAAACGATTAGAACAAGCAGCTGTTCCGAATGGGTCCCATCTTGCTTTCAGTCAGCTTTACTGCATGCTGGGCCAGCTGGTCTGTTTGTCCAAGACATCATCTGCCTTCTGCTGCCCCTGCCTCCCCTCTAACTCGTGTATCTGAATTGCCACTGCTATTTAAAAATTACCTAGGCTGCCTTTCCAGCTCTTGTCTTCCCTCTTCTCCTCCAGGATGGGGGTGCTGCTCAGCGTGGACGAGTGGGACAGCAAGCCCGAGCCAGCGTTCGATATCGACATCAGCGACTTGGCGGGTCTCATCGAGGAGAGCTGGTCTGTCTTACCCGGCTCCTTGCGGGAGCGCTGCTGCAGGACTTTGATCATGGCATCCTTCTCGATGATCTGAGCGTGCAGAGTCTTGATCCTTTTTGAAAAGTGCAAAGAAAAACAATGTACCTGTGCTCCTGTCTCCTTGGGATGAGGTTCTCAGTGCCCCCGTGGCTGTGACTAGGACTCCCGTGGGCATTTGGGGAGGCACAGACAGGATGCTATGGAACTTACTGGGTGCTCACCAGCCTGCCAGAGCAGATCACGCATGAGATTTTCTGCACGCATGCATGAGAGAGCGGCACTGAGATACCCACTCACCCTTGGCTGTTGGAAGCTGCTCCAAACAGCCACAGAAGGGGCTTTGAGACAAAGCTGAGAGTTACATGAAGGACATGAGACCAACAAAAAGATGAGTATTAACACGCTTTGGGGAGTTTGTACTGGACCTAACCCCAGGGAAAACAGTTCTGTGGGACTGTCAAGAGGTGGCCGGAGCCTGAGGTCTGATGAAGATGCCCTAAAGAGAGAAGTAGAACAAGCTAGATGCAAAAAATCTAAGACAAGACTTTTCTGCATTAGCCCTCGGTACCAAGACAGGTTTTGAGTGTTATGTAGATACTTCCTTGGCTGAATGAGCGTCTGGCATCTCATGTCATTGCTACCAGTGAAAACACAAGAATTTCTGGTTCTGAGGCGTCTACCCAAACAATTAATTCAAAATCCCTGTCCTAAAGAAGCCAGATAGGACCAAATTGCATCTTACCTTCCCTCCATGTCGAGACACCTCCTGTTGGCAAGCAGGATCTCTTCCTCCTCCTTCTGAATGCGAGCTTCCAGCGAGGTGTCGTAGCTGGGGTTGGGCGAGTGGCTGATCACCGTCGTGTCCCTGCGAACGAGCAGCAGAGCAGATGAGGAACCAGCTAAGTTTGCTGCTTTCCTCAGCAGCACAAAATTCTTGCTCAAAAGTAACAAGCAAGAATATCCACTTTTTAGAGTTTTAGCTTGCTCAGTGTCTTCCAAAAATCCAACTTCCAGTCTTAAAGAAAGAAGGTTTAAAAAAAATACACAAGTCATTATAACAATAGTCAATCTGCGGTCCATCTCAGGCCAGCCTATAATCTGATTGATTCACTGTACTATGGTAAACTGATCAATGAGGCACATCCAAGGACATGGGGAGGGAGGAGGACGGTATAGAGCACTTGGCACTTTTCTTCAACTGAAATGGCACAAACTTCGCTTCAGATATAAAGCTTTTTCCTTTCCCCTTCCAACAGCATCATACGGGGAATGCGAGTATTGAAGGGAACTGGGCATGGAAGTTTCTTCAGCAATCCTAAGCGGCTTGGTCCAAAACACCTGGAGTGGGTTGGAAACAGTTTTCGACTGATTCCATATAGTGCCTGATATTACGACTGTGATAGTTGTTCAGTCCACTAACCAAAACATAACAAATATTTCATTCTACCTGTTGCTGTTCAGTCAGAACAAAGTCACCGTGCTACACTCCGTACCACTGGATGACTCATTAAGAGCATTATAGTGACATAGCTATGCATTAACATAATTAGAAAACAAACACACAAAAAGCGTGGAGTTACCAATTCATTGTAATCAGAAATCTGTTCTCTCAGGCCCAGCGGGTCTAAGGACTGCCTGGAAAATGCACTTTTAACTCCGCAGAAGTTGGGATCAGGAACAGCAAAGCACCAATGTGAAGGGCATAAGAAGGTCACTCATCAAAGAAACCCAAGCTGACGCAGTTCCTGCCTGCGCTGTGAACCATCTTTCCTGCAACCTCAGCTCCCTGAGGGACGCTACGTTCCACTATCAGAGAAGAGGGCAAGAAATGTGTGCACAGTACAGATGAGGTTACGGCTGAAATTAGTGAAATCCCTCACAACCTGTATTTTTGAAGGAGGTGCCAACTGTGTATAACTTGCAGAAGTATTGACACTAACGAATACTCTGTTTTAGGGGAGAAGCAGCTAGAAGGAAATGGAAAAACAAAGGTTGGCTCTTTTCTGACTGGAAGGCGCTCTTGTTCATTTAACAAAACCTGAACAAGCCGAACAAGTCCACACTAATTCCATGATAAACAATAGACCAGACCCCTACTTATCAGCGCACGCTGAAAATATACTGTGGCCTCTATGGACAAGCAGTAGCAAGAGTCTTTAAAGAGTCTCTGGGGAGGCGGAAAACAGTGCACAAGAAGCATCAATCCCCTAAAATAACAGCCTGCTTCTGGAGCAAGATAAGATAAGTCTTTAAACACTAACACAGCAGATCTGCAATTTCACCCTGTGATTCTAGCATGATCTTATGAGCTAGGAAGCCAGTTGTGATAACATCCCTATTTAATCTGGTTCACGAAACAATCTAAAATAAAACCTGCCACCAAGAATCAGAAACTAGTGAGCAATGAAATGATATGTAAGCAATACCTTAAGCTGAAGAGCTGCATTCCAATAATAGCTCTTGTTTACCAACTCGCTGAAGCACTTGGGCCTATTTACAGCCACAATAAGTGTTTCTGTATCGTTGTGTTGGAATGCGAGCTTGCTACCCAATTTCAGACGCTCTCCCCACGAGCAGTGCACACCGTACACAGCAGAACGGCTGGAGCAGAATCTCCTAGCAGATGTTTCTGGTTAGTAACCGTGTTGAGGACAATACCACAAAGTAATTTGCAAAAGCGTTCTGGAGAACAAGTAAACCATTCAGGGTGAATGATGTGAATCACCAAGCTCACCCCATCTCACATGACTTCAGTGAGGACTGATTCCTGTTTAAGAAAAATGTTAAAAAGCCCTTCTCAGACACCTATTCTCGAATCAAAGGCTTCTAGAAACGGCTCAGCACAATTCTAGTGTTAAATATGGCTCCTGTGTGTGCAGGAATCTTCTCCTGGAAAAAAGCTTCTAATTGCTGGCAATTGCACAGCTCCCAGGAAAAGCAGCCAAGCTCCACTTGCATCCAGAAGTCTGAGAGGCCATTCAGACCGCAAGACAAGGTACCACGGGAGGGTGGCACGACAACATTCCCTGGGGGGAAACACGACATTCAGCTGGAGAAAGAAAATAATCTCTGTACTATGAAAAGTGTCATTTACCTCTGAGCAGCCACAGTTGCAGCTGCATCCAAAGCAAACTGCCTCATCACACTCTCCTCCAGGTACTTCTGTTCCCACTTGGTCATGTCAGCTTCCAGAGCAAGAATCCTCTCTTCCTTCTCCCGCAGGAGTTCCATAAGCGCCGTGGCATTGTACTCTGAGACATTGGCAGTCTGGGATGTCCCCTGGCGCTGGTTTCCAAAAGCAGGAAAAGAAGAAGAAAAAAAGCCCAGTTTTGTATGGAAGTCTCATCGGGTGGGCAGGACATTGCACTTAGAAATTAAAAAAAAGCAAATACATTGGGCAGACAAGCTATTTTATGTTCAGTTCAGAACTCTTAACCATGACAAGAAAGCTATTTTTTTGTCTTGACTCAGGCCCAATGTCAAAAACTGTGGAGTTCAGAGTACCTGATCTTCCAAAGGGAACACAGAGAAGTTCATCCAATTATTGTAACTCCTACTAAAGCCAATACAAAAACGCAATTAAGATTTAAGTATCCATTCCCATGCAGAGGTAGAAGTTGGGGGATAAACACAACCTGAAACTAAATGTGATTTAGAACACAGGCCTGCATCCTATTTCCAGTAACATGTACAAGCCTGACAGTTCACCTATGTTTGACATAGGTTGAAATAAATCTAAAACTTCATATCCAGTTCAGAACACCATGCACAATCTACTTCCCATTCATTCTTTTCACTGAAAAAGACTCATGTTACAATCATAAGAATATACTCTATGTGAAGCTCCCATCTGTTTCCATCAACTGCATTTATAGGATTGGTTTTGCTGCTTTGGTTTGGCTTTTAAAATGCTCAAGTTTCTTCAAGGGTCTCTTTTCAGGCCAGTTGTTAATGAATTTTATACAAAATCTCAAACCGTGAACAATATTTTTAAAAATAATTTAAAAGTAAACAGAACCAGGTTACTTAAAGATAGAACACCATCTGTCTACATGGCTACGTCTGAATCTTGCCAAGCGATGGATCGCCTCTTGCTCTCTTATCTAAATAGTCTGCTTGGAATGGAAGAATTACATCAAATAAAAACAATACAATGGCGAGCGAATCCATGATTCTAGAAAAAATCAGCAATTTTACAAGGTGGAAATAAAAAACCCTGCCCTTCTCTTCACGTGTGGTGGGGGGTACAGTGTACAGTCCTATAAGAGACCTGGTGTGGCCCAGGGAACTGGCGGGTACCTGCTGCATGCGGAGAGATTCCAGCTCCCGCTCCAGCCGGGTCCGCAGCCGGTGCTCCAGCTGCTCCCGTTTCTCACACGCTGCCTGCAGCTGCACCAGGGCCTGCTGCATCTTCTCCACCTTCTCGACGTAGACCTGCTTCTTCTTGAGCTGAAACAAAGGAAGAAAATGTACAGTAGGTTAAATAACGAGAACAAGTGAACCTCTGGCTTTGTGCACATTGCAGAGCACAGAATCGCCAGCTGTGTCCAGGCGACTGCTGTCAGCGAGCTTCAAGTCCTGCTCGGGACTCCACACTCAGGATATTACAGGTTTTTCCCATCTCTGTTAGGTATATTTGTTCTTTTTGTACTCACTGACCCCATAGTAATGATTAGGAAACTGAGATAATTATCTGTTGCAAATAACTGAGAGCAGCAATGGGCTAGAAGGGGCATCTGGTTTCATAACAGAGAGTGTTTCAGTGACTCGACACGTTACCAAGGTAACTGTAGCAAAAGCAGAGTTTAGAGCTGGTCCACAAGGAGGGAATGCTTTTCAGTGCAATATTGAAAATTCCTGGCAAGGTTTTGATGAGATTAAACAGAAACTGAATCAAAACTTGCAGGATCCTATTCCAGTCCCATAACAATAAAACAATTAATAGGCTCGACGCAGAGCCTGGACACGGCCTGTGCTCTCTCCACGCTGCAGTCAGGTTTATTTGAGTTCCTCGTGGTTGTCTGGGCTCAGGTCTTGCTCCATCCCCTGCCTCGACCCTTCCGCCATCCTCCATCGCCCACCTGCAGACCGAGCTCCATCCTGCCCCAACGCAAACGCCGAGACCTCCAATAACTGCCTTAGCAAGGTTAACCCACAGTTCAGGCAGAAAACCAAACTAAAATATGAATTAAAACCAAGAACACCCCCAGGGCTCAACTCTATTCTAATATATAGAATACTTCACACCTATGGACATAATTTTCTGTTAAGGAAAACGCTAACAATCACAATACGCTGGCCTTCTGCGGCAAAGCTGGGGCATTGCTTTTCTAGCTGATTGTCAGGAACCCTGAAATACAAAAAGCACAGGAGGAAGGAAACTTTTCCTAACAGCCAGAGCCAAAGTCTAGAGAAGCACCACAATGCAAAACACAGACTCCCTTATGCGAGTTCAAAGAGCTACTCTCCAGCTTCATGGAAGAAAAGTCCACTGAGGGATATTAAAGACAAAAGACACCACTTTTGGCTCAGGAAGTCCTTCTTGGAAGCGGAAAGTATTCCGGCAAACTATTGCCATTTGTTGGCCCCATTCTGATAGCGTTCCCTAGGAACCTGCTGTAGGTTTCGGCAGGGACAGGACATGGGGCTCGCTGGGCTCTGATGTGAGCAACGCGAGCCGTTCCCACATCGCACCGTCCTTCCAAAAGGGCTTTATCATGTGTTTCTTCAAAATTTTCCCCTTTCGCACTCCTGTTCTTGAGGCAATGCAGAGACTGCAATGGGAACAGCAAAGAGAAAAATATCCCCAGACACTATTAATCCCACATACGGTATCCTCTTCTTCTCTTTGTAAAGTCAGCAGGCACCTAATCTCACAGCATGGATGTTGCTGTCCTAGAGGTATTTATTTTTATTTTATAATAAAAGTTACAGTAAATAGTGAGTAACGCAGCCAAAGGCCTTCCCACCGGCACATGTACGGTAGAAGGGTATTTTTTATTCTTTGATTGCTCAAAATTTCAAGCTTGCTTGGAATGGGAGAGCCAAGAACATTTTAAAACAACTTAATATTCCACTAGGTTATACTTAATAGAACTTTTTATCCCAGACCGTAGTGCTTAATAACACTTATCTAAGCTTTCTCAGATGCTAATAAAGTATCTATTAATGCACTAGTTTTATATTTAGATTAACAGCAGCTCACAGTAGTTCTGTAACGAGCCAAAAATGATCAACTATGAGTCAGCAGCAGAACCTAGAAATGGAGAGCACTCGGTACCTTCGTTTTGCACATGAGCTTACTGACCTGGACAAGAGGAAGGACCAACCTAATAAATTTGCTCACAGTGAAATATGCATCAAACTGAATAATAACCTCTTCAAAATCTGCTCTCCTCCTCCACTCTTCTCTATAAAAAGGAAGGAAGAACAGACATTTTGTCTCTTATTACCTACCACGAAGCATGCAAATTTCCGAAAGGCTTTCCAACACACATGGAAAGCTCTCTTTGCAAAACGCAGCCACTGACAACATTTTTCTAGTTTCCTAATTAGCAAACTTGAATATGCGTATGTGCGGATTAACTTCTTGGCCTGCATTCAAAGAATGCCAAGAGCCCAGCCAAGAAAATAATGAGGACACAGAAATTCCACGGCAACATTCCCTTTGAAAGCGCTCCCGTCAGCTGAACCTGCAGGTGAGATGTTGCAACACCAGCCGTTGCCCAACTTGCCAGCGCTGCCCGCACACGCACCGGCCCCACGCCACCCGCACCGGCCCCACGCCACCCGCACCGGCCCCACGCCCCCCGCACCGGCCCCACCACGCCACCCGCACCGGCCCCACGCCACCCGCACCGGCCCCACCACGCCACCCGCACCGGCCCCACGCCACCCGCACCGGCCCCACCACGCCACCCGCACCGGCCCCACGCCCCCCGCACCGGCCCCACGCCACCCGCACCGGCCCCACGCCACCCGCACCGGCCCCACGCCACCCGCACCAGGCCCACGCCACCCGCACCGGCCCCACGCCACCCGCACGCCTTCTTCAGTGCCTTTTCACAACCAGCGCTTCTTTTCCCTTCACCTGCCAGCATCAGGAAGAATGAGGAATGTTAGAAAATGTGGGGTTTGCGTGTGTTGTTTTTTCGTTTTTTTTTTTTGTTTTTTTTTTTAGTGGTTTAAAACCAGAATTAATTCAGGAATCCCTCAGATCACGTTCGGTTCTTTTGGAACGCAGATGTTCAGTAAGTTTTAAAGGCAGGTCTGTGCTCCAGACAACTCAGCCTTCCTCATGTGTCTTTTGACACAATTATCATTTATATATAAGGCTGTTTCAGTTCACGCACTCCCTGCACTCAGTCAACCAACCGTGTATTGTGACAGTGCCATTAATTCCCAGTATCTGTGAGGAACAACTTACCCTTCTGTGACCCAGGATACTCCAGGAGAGGTAGCCTACTTCCTTTATAAATCTTTCTGATCTTTCGATCTGTCCTCTGAATGTGAAGAGGACCAGGAATAATTCCTCCAAGCACAGAGGGATTTCATTACCATAGAACGAGAGTCTGATCGTGTTTTCCTAAGCCAGGAATTGGAAACAGTTTCCCGAGTATTGCCAGGGTGCTGCGGACATGAGTGAGCCGGGAGGAAAAGAAAAGGCAGCGTGCTGAGGCTTGTTCTTGGTCGTTTGCCATGGATTCCCCACTCTCTCCCAGCAAAGAACAAAAACTGGCTGCTCAGTGCCAAAGGCCCCAGCAACATCTACCATGGGGGAGATGGCATCAAAGGACACCGGAACTCTCCGCAACAGGCCTTGCCCTGAACACGTGCTCTAGGTAAGAGCTCATTCCTGATGCTTCACAGGATGCAGTCACACCCTTCGGTATATCATTTTAAATCCATTTGACAAGATAGTTATTTTCCTTTTGATGGTACTGCATTTAACTAAGAAGCGAGCGCATGCTCATATAATGTATTGTAACTCTTGCCTTAAAGGGTGCCCTGAAAATGCAGAGCATTTTACTCATCATATTATCTTTATTATAACAGCACTCGAAGGCGGTGAGATCCCAACTAACCTGAGTGCACGTCTGGAAGCACAGCGCAGTGCTTCAGCGTGGCTGTGTCCCTCCCTGGCATTCCCTACGGGACATGGCACAAGTTCAGTTCCGTGCGTATCTTCTCCAGGTCAATCCCTGACCGCTTTGGAAAACGTCCTACCCAGGTATCAGAGGTCGGGCTTCGACTCTCACAACCAGATTTTCTAATTAAACCATTTTAAACAAGAGCAGTCACTCTCCAGTCCACATCCACTATGACGTTTACAGAAATTCTGACCCAGGGCTGAGGACAAGAAAAATAAAGAAGGCAATGACAGGCTTGGGACTGCAGAAATGTAGCACACGAAAGTGCTAATTCATGCAGGGAATACCCCTGAAAAATTCCCTGGCCTCCCAATCAAGTATTTCTGTCTTCATTTTATTTCCTCTATCCCTTGTCAAAGTTGCTTTCTGCAGCTGAGAGCCAGCTGGGAGGAGGAGGAGGATGCACTTGGGATTCAGAGGCTGCACTGCTCACAAGGGTCTGGCTGACATGAAGAGCAATTGTTTCCAAGTTATTCAGAAAGATTTACTGCCTAAAAATGCCTGCACACCAATATCCCTCAAGTGCAGGGCTTCCAGCAATGGAAAATGAATCCACCACTTCAAACACATAGGAATGAAATTATTGAATAAATTCACTAAACCTAGAAAACTGAGACTAGTCCTCAGAATCTTTTCGCAGAAGACAAGACATCCTAAGACAACACAGTGCCCGGTAGCAGGCAACCTGCAGGCCTCTCTGCTGGAGAGCACGTTTGCATGGTCTCAAATCAATGTCCAAGGCCAACAGGTTCCTGTCAGAAGTACGGACACTTGATTATTACTACAACTGCCCAGCAGAAAAGGGATTAACACTCTACAAGCCAAACAAATCCTGCTCCTTCATTTGATTTGGGCTTCTCAGCAAAGTCCTTGACAAACCACGCAATCTCATCCCGAGATCCCAGGTCCTTGAAGAAGAAAGGCGCCGGAGCACACAGGAACGGGGCATCTTCACTGTCAGGTCACCAGATGCAAGGGAGGGAGAAGCTGCCTCTGCAGGACAAACGCAGTCCTGGCCACAGTAGGTGAGGAGGAAGGAAGGAGAAGGAGCCTCTTTTGTAAAGAGATTCATCGCTTCCAGATGCGTTACTCAGCAAAGAGCGTTTCTGGGGAAGAAGACAAGGCTTCCTGCCCAGCCAGCAGTGATTCAGAAACCCTCCCAGGCATTTTGACAAACCAGCCATTCCCCTCTGCATCTTGGACAGCTCCTGCTCCAGCAAACTGGGAATGCTCGTCAGCATCTGCTTCTCTCACACCCACTAGTTCTGATGTCTTCAAAGTCCTTTGTTTAATATATTCAAGGTGTTTTCATTACATTTGGGGTTTATCCTAAAGCTGAATTCCTTCAGATGCAGCTGAAAATGTGTTTCCCCACAAGAATCTGCCTGCTATGGCAGAAATGTAGTAAAAAATAAAAGAGAGCGAGCAGGTCTAAATCACCTCTCCCTCTTGCAGTTGGAATATATTCCTCTAGGATGCCTTTGAACCCTCGGTTTGTTTGAATCCAGGCCCAACAAGGCGCCACTGCCCTCAGCAAGAACTCATGCTGAAGCAATTTGGTAACGCTATCCTCTTGCTAGGGAACCGTGTTTGTTGCATGGGAATGTCATCATGTTGTTTCTCTGTTTATGTTAAAATGAGTTATAATTCTCCAAGCCACCTCTGGAAAATGGCTAACAGGCAGAATACGACAGGCAGCGACACAGCAATAAAAAGCCCGTTCTCCGTTGTTCCAAGAATGCAGGTCATTAAAGACACACTCACAGTAGTTATAGAGAGGGAGTTTCCTCTCCTCCCCACCCTACGCATCCAGGAGTGATAAGGCATCCAAAAAGCGTCCTCTCTAAAAGCAACTCTGTCCCGAAAGGTGTAGTTATGTGGCTCTGATAGTCTAAGCATTTAAGTGAGAGAAAGCTGTGGAGACCAGGAATGATCTTTTACAGAGCCAGAGAAGTGAGCGGAACAAAACGGCCAAGCCTTCACACACAAACTCTCCTTTGGGTCTCTGCCCTACAAGCCAGAGCTCTGTTCTGAAAGTATCTCAGATACAGCATATAAAGTACAATAGACGTCATTTGGAAATGAACATTTCTACGTTTTCTCACAGCCAGAACCCTCAGTGTTATTGGAAATAATGTGCCATTTCTCTCCACAATAGCTGAGTGAGAAATTAATACGTCGTCTTAGCTCTGGCATCTGGTTTATGTTGAATTTTGATGGCTGAAAGATCTTATAGCTCCTAAATGCAAGCCACTTTTCTAAAAAATATTTCATTCAAACTTCTTCTCTTCCCCCAGCCCATAATTTGCACCCATATAGAGGATGTCTGGCTTCTCTTTCCATTGCAAGGTGTGTGCATGAGGAGGGCAAACAGGAGATATTTATGCCTTCTGAGTGGTACTCACTGTTTTTCACAGCTGCCTCCTTAAGGCACTCATTAAAACAGTGACTTGCACACTGGTGGAGCAGAGGAGTACAAGTTACACTGCTATATAAAAACCTCACAAACATTTTTTAAGTTGAAGTGTGGTCTTCCACGGTATGAATTAACCCGGTAAGCAGAAATGATCAAGTTCAATGAAAGTTCTAGATTTGTATTTTTCTCTAAAAGTGCAAAAGCAGTAGTAATTGTACCCTCTACATCCAGCAGTTGTGGTTAGATGAAGCATTTGGCGTGAAACTCTCCTGCAATATCACAAACAACCCTTTACCCAGAGCCTCAGCCTGCTCAGGATGCTGTTTCTATGAACTCAGCAGTTCTGCCCCTGGCCCAGAGCAAAGCGAAGTTGGACCATCTGCTGTGTTTGCTGAAGGCTCTCGAGCTGTGCGCTGGCAGGTGGTGGTGGCAACGCGGCTGGTTTAAAAGCTCACACATACGGGCCATCTGTGACCACCCACCAGCTGCCCACCCGCTGCACGCCGCAGCCATCAGTGCTCGCACCAACACCGAGGCCATCATGGCAACCCCTGCTCCAAAAGGAGGATTTGTCATTGCTTTACCTGAGAATATTATCACTAATGATTTCTGACTGTGATATATGTTTCTAAGCCAACATGTGTTTCGCCTCAAATGTATTTGATTTATCTCAAATTTATTGCTTATTGCATGTAATGAAAATAATCTGAGGTTTAAAAACCAGGCTAATACTTTGCTAGAAATAATTTTAATAAGGTACTGATATATGCATAACCGTGGAGCATCAGATAAAGGGAAGAAAGAAAATGGAGAAGTGAAAATACGGGTTAATTACTGGGTATCTTTATGTATAGTAGAGATGTAGTAAAGTTTAAATATTCCATATAAAACAGACACATACTGTTTGTAGACATATTTGTTTGAAATATCCATGGTCACTCAGCCTTTTTAGCACTTTGCAGCAACAAACTCCACACTATCTAAAACTTTTATTACAGCTTGTTCTAAATGTGAAGAGTCATTTCACTCCTGCGAACGTCTACTTTTGCTTCTGTTCCTTTCTCCATCACATTCAGCGTCCCTTTACCTCTTCCTTTCCTCTAACTTGGATGATGAAGTGCAATGTACATAAAAGTTCCCAAAGCTCCATAGGAATAGACAAGTGTCTACATTTTACAGATGAGTGGTTTTGCCCTAACTAGCAATTCAGGCAAAGGATTTTTAAAAGAATCTGGAAGTTCTCATTCAAATGCAATATTTAAATTCAGCTATAGTGATATATGGCTTATGGGTCTTATTAGAACGGAGGTATTATTTTTATAAAGGATATGGTGAGTATAAGGTAGGGTAACTCTACTTAATAGGAAGTCAAAACAGAATGGGGAGGGGGGGAAGCTGAAAACTTACATTACAGGATGCAACAACTGAAATATGCACAGCTCCCTCAGGCCCTGAGCCAGAGAGGCTGCCAAACCTCGGCAGAAGAAACTCCACCCTCTTCTGCAGGACCAGTTTGGAAATTCCTGACAATTACAGGGACTAGGAACTCAGATTAAGCTGGCAGGAATCAAAGAAATAATTGACAAATAGTTCATCTATCTTGGTCAATGAACGTCACTAACTCAGGCTGACATTTACAGTCCCTTCTGAATGGCGCCCTGAGCACTGAACAGCTCGCTTGGCTGTCTTTCGGTAAGTTACTAAACAGCTTGGGGATTTGAGAAGTTCCCACAATTTCATACTAATGAGGCAACAAATGCTTTATAAGCCTAAGTATGTCATTAAAAAGTGATTTGGTAAACCTGCAAAAGTGACTTTTTACCCCTTCTGTTTCCCCTTATTCCCCCTCACCTCTAAGAAAAAGCAGAGTTAATTCCCCTTCCCTCACTGAGACGCTTCCATATTTATCTACAACAGGAAGGGTGGCACTTCCTGCACACCCTGGGATCCGAGCAAAGGTTGGATGCAAATGACCACAAGCCCTCGTGCAGTCGAGACCAGGGCATTTCACTCTGTATCAGCATATGTGTGGTTTTTAAGCTATCATGCAATATGGCCCAGAGTAACTTACCTGTTTTACTACTCTGCCTAGGCAGAAATACTTTGCAACAGTGCTGAACCAAATTATTCTAGTAAAACAATAGAGGTCTTTTGGAAAGACAACATACAGTTGTTACTACCTCCAAAGACTTCAACTGTACCGTTAGGGAGCCAATATCAGTGCCCACACAGAGGTTCAACCTGGCCAGGTGCTGTGCGTTCCAGCCCTGGCTCATCACAGCACCTCCATACGCATTGACTCCAAGCACGTGAATGCTTCCAGGGATGCCAAAAGGATGTCCTGTGCACTTAAAGTTAGTCAGACACCAGGCTTTTAGTGTAATAAGGAGCTGAAATGTGAATGGAAGCCAAAGAGCTCCTATACATTGCAGGACTGAGTGACACAGTAGTTTTAGAGTCAAAGAGAATCATGTCAAGTTTAAATTGCCCTATAACTTAATGATCCCTGTGCCCCTGAGTAACAAAGGTGCGAGTCAGCTTTGCCAGGAGAGGCTGCAGTTTCAGTGAAATCAATGGACTTGTGAACTGTGCGCCTGGCTGCATGTGGTCAGTGGTATTTAAGCATTTCCCTGACTCTGTTCTTTATTTATAATTCAAATTGCACAGAACCTGGTTCCCCAGTGCTGGCCCCCAGCCTGGCGATGCTAAGTGCTGTACAAATGGGAGCTCCTTGCCCTCAAAGCTCACAGCTTGAGCCTGGAGACAAGAGGCAGAAGCACACACGCAGGGCAGGCCAAGGAGATGGTCTCTGGGGCAGCATGAAGTGTGGCTTGGCCCCCACCAGCCATGTATGAGCACCCCCACAAGGGACGCTTCTAAGTGGCCTTGCCAGTGTTTGCAGTGAAGGTGACGGCCAGTGCCAGTGGGCAGGAAGATGGCAGAATCCAAGGAGCAGAGAACAAACGTGCTGTGGAGGAAGTGTGCTGGGTCATGAGATTTCCTCCAGAGGCTCTCTATGGAGGAAGAGTAGGAGTAACGGAAGCAGAAGCTGGGAGCGGGAAATGGAGCCCTGGAGAGGAAAGGAGTAGGCGGGAGGAAAGAGGACGGACACTAAGATGCAGAAGGGCAGCGAGGTGAGAACTGTGTGTGAGTGGCAGGGACACGGCTACAAAAGAAACCGCTGTGAAAGCTGCCCAGCTAAGCAGCTCAAATGCATTATCCCCTCCCAGAGGGGAGGAAAAGGAGAGAAAACAACCAAGGTCATGGCCAGCTTATTACAAATGCTGGGCACATACGGTGATCTGCACTGTGCACCACGATATGCTGGTGTAAGTGGAACACCTGGCAAGGAGACAAGTTGCATTCATTTGATATTAGTTAAAAGTCCATCCAGATCTGAATTTCTGCCAAGTTCAGGAGGTTGCCAGAGCTGGGATTTCAACTCCAGCCACTTTTATCAGTTGAAACAAAAACAAAAACGAAACATGGCTGCTTAGACAAAACCACTTCCAAGGAAACACAGATTTGCGCACAGTTCAGTGGTTTAGCTAACCAACACAAAGCCAAGTCGACATAAATAGCTTTGAAGCAAGCACATTTCCTTACACCTTGCCCAAGACAACCTCATTGCCACACTCACTTTTACTGGAACCCACGCCACCCTGATTTCTCTCTCCCGGCATCCTTACCTCCTCCTCCAGTTTCACCACCTTGGCCTGGGCATTGTTCAAGGCCTGGTCTCGGATCTCGATGTGTCTTCGTTGGTCCTCGTTGGTAGAGCGCGCAGCAGCCAGTTCTATTTCCAGTTTCTCTTTTTCCCGTTGTGTCTCCTTGTCTATCAAAACAAAATGAGAGTTATCAATGGACAGTCCTCTAGCTTTCAGGAGCCTTTCACTCCAAAGGTGAAGGAAAGATTGTACTGGAACTCTGCATGAGAGAGAGAATGCAAATCTAATGCTAAGGAGTGTGTGGGGAGGAAAGCACATGGCTTTCAAGGAAGAGGAGGACTTGGAACCATGAAAAACAAGCATGCTACCTTCAAGCAACAATGTGCTCCAATGCTAGCAAGAAGGAATAGAACACTCATCACTCAGTACAGTTAGGGAATCTGCTCTAATTATGCAGATGGTTAGTGAAACTTGGCACCTCTTTACTTCTGAGCTTTCAGCAGTGCAAAACAAACTGGGTGATTTTAATATCCCCAGCTGGGAAGAGGAGACGGCAGACTTCTGAGCCTGAAAAACTTGTGCTCCTTTTTCTCCCTCTGACCCCACCAACAGGAAGGCTGTCCTGCTTGGGGCAGCCGTCCTCCTTCTCCAAGTAACACCCCGTTGTCCCGCTTTGCTGGCGGCACCATCAGAGCAGTCAGAAAACACGTGAGCAAGAAGAGCTCCCCAGTCTGCCTCTACTGCCCTTAAAAATGACCCCCTGGGCCAGATCCGAGGCACGCGTCTCTGTTCTGTCAGTGCTCGAAGCAGACCTGCAGGTCAAGAACACCTTTTGCACAGCGCTTGGGGTTCAAGTCTGATGCCTTAAAGCCACCCCAAGCACAGCAGCCCGTTCTTTGGGGCTGCTCCCCTGAAAGAGCTGGACCTAGGGGGAGCAGCTACGCTGTGTGTTTCAGGAACAGGGCAACCATCTTCATAACAAAAACCAAATAGGTGTAAAGCAAAGCCACAACAGAGAGCTGGTGTCCCTTGTATAGTCATTCCCAGCAGAAGCCAACCAGCTACAATGATAACATTAACACACTTGCTGGATACATAACCACAGAATACTCCCTGGAGTAATCTACACCCAGCACTGATGACACCAGAGAAACTGCATTCCAGAAACCAACATCCCACGACAAAGGAATGAGGACAAGGAGTGGAAGGCTTGAAAAACAGGAACGAGATCCTGGGTGTTAGGACAGACTGCATATGGAGTACACAGGCCCGTTTGTGCAAGCATGTGCATAACTATATTTACAGGACCACAATTATTCCCTTTCTTTTGCCAGCAGAAAGCCAGGAGCAAAGCTTTAGCAACACAGAGTAGCTCAAGATTCCCTTCGTCTAGGGAATCAACACAGCCCACACACAGGTTGCAAAACAAACCTGTCCACCAACAGCACCATAACTCTGCAGAGCAAACTCTGACTGCAACTCAGAGCGAGCCTGTGGCATCAGACACAGAGGCTAATGTCACCATTGCCTGTTCTTTTCCCATCTCTCCCATCCCAGTGGGTCTCCTCCGCCCTGGAAATGAGTTGCTGACGGTGTCAGCATGCTAAAATGTATTGCGGAAAACAAGATGAGACAGGGTGGCCTTACGCCAGCAGGTATCAGGCAGTGCCAGCAGTCTGTTTGTTAATCTCTAAGTGCTCACAGCGACGCTTTTGGAGGTTTTGTTCCAGACTTTTCCCCAGATGGGTACTGCTTCAGTTGACAAGCGCCTACAGCACCCCTAGAAACGCCGGGGCCGACGAAATGCAGCACTGTGATTTCCGTGCTCGTACAAAAGGAGAAATGGAACGTAAGGCCTCACAGCTTGGACCTTCCCACCTCTCTGGGTGAATCTACAAGCCTCAAAGTCCACCCAACCAGCTGAACGCAAGAGTAAACTCAGACTTTCCACTACCCCCAGGAGTTGTGAATTCACACCCCGACAGCCGCCTGCTTGCAACATAAGCCACAAGAAATAAGCTAAACATAACACAAGAGGGGGATACCAGTATTTGTCAGAGTAGAAGCAGTGTGGTGTTACACCACAGAAAATCTCTCTTTGGCAATTTTATTGCGTTACCTTTTTATATAACAATTGGGGAAAAGCGAGCATTGTCAGAAGGGTGGAGTACACTATGGGATGAGAGGAAAGTTGGCTCGCCACTGTTGGCCTCAAGACATTCCAGCACAGAGCAAAAGCAGCATTTCACATCCATCATTTTGTTTTGCCTTGTGATAAATCCACTGCTGCGCACAGAGTTCCCTTACCCAGCCCAGCACACCAGGCAGTGTTCATCCCCTTTAGTTTTGCTGCACTGCAGAGGGCAGTGGCAAATTAAAGAGGAAAGAGGTAGGAGTCCCCCTGGCCTTAAATCACGCCGAGACCCTTGTCAGCTTGGAAAGGTTTAATTCCAAAGCTTACTGGGGATAAAACAGGTAGATAAATTATGGGGTAAACCCTAATTTTACAGTTCATGGGGTAAACCCTAATTTTACAGTTCACATTTGCTTCAAAATCTCTAATAAATGCCATCAGATGGGCTTTACATACTGACAAAAGGAATTCTTGAATCCCTCCTCGTCTCTCCACTGCCATGTCTGGACTGTCACTGCCCTGATTTCTGTCCGGGTAGAAAACCAACAGGTCTGAACTACGCTAACCCGCTGTGTTGTTACCAGAGCACTTCTAGTGACTCAAATTATTGCAGAACTCACTTTGTGCAAAGAGTTGAGAAATGGTTTTCCGATTGTCTTCAGACCCCTCAAACTCCTTCTCTGCGAGCTGCTTGTTGGCTGTCTCCATACGTTCTGCAAAATTATTCAACAAAAGGAACAGTAAATAATCAGAAACTAACAAGCATTAAGTCACGTCTGCTCAGGACATGTCTAATGCAAGGAAGGGGAAAGGATCTCCCGATTCTGCACAGCCAAAAGTAAAAAGCCTATGAGAAGCTGGCACTCGCTTCTGAAATGGTTCTAATTAAGTCCTTGACAAAATATCCTCAATGAGACAAAATAGATTAAATAAAATTCCAAAGAAAGTACTTTAAACAATTATAACACATAAGAAGTTTAGCTTTTCAATTTTTACAAATGTTGAGACATCTTATTTTTTCCACCCAAATAAACCTCACCATGCAATTAAAAGATTTCCTTATAATTCTCCAGTAAATCTTACTTGTTAGAAGGTTAAATCACTGCTGTCCAATTACCTGACTTTAGGGAAAAGTGTAAAGCCCTAAGGACAGTTTAACAGTTCTGCTGCTGCAGGTTGCTAGAAATTCATAAGAGCGTAGGAAAATAAGAATGAAATCTTTATGCTGTGTTTTATTATTAATAAGATTATTTAATGCAGGCCTTCGTGTACCATCCCCCTCAGCAGCACTGGGCACTGTACAGCCTTACTCCTGGATATAAAACAATTTCTGGGAACACAGTCTTAGTAAGAGACATGGGACAATGAGAGCAGATGACATGTAGGACAATCAAAAGGATTTAATTAAAAATTAAACTTATAGTTTAAAAGCCTAATTGTGCACCTCTGGACATCTCAAACTGCACATTTTTCACCTTTCAAACTAATGCATAAACTTTGACCCACGTTAAGGTCAAATACCAGTCAACATCACTCTGCGCTGCCTGCCGTCATTGTGCCTCAGCCTCTTAGCAAGAACCAGACACTAATAACATCTCACTCTGGAAAATGAAGGGAGATCCAAAAAACCAGATGCCTACAGCGATAAGGAATGACACGACCTTCAGGAAGAACAGGGGGCCTGCAGTTTGTATGTCAGTGCAAAAGGGTCACTGGACAGGAAATAAAGGGAACATGCCTGGTGTGGGATTAGGCAGTCAGCAAAACGTCTTTCCATTTGTATAAACTGAACAAATTGTACAAATTGTGTCTAGGATATAAGACAAGAGGGAATTCCAGGCTTGCATCTGGTTTATAGTGTTTGGCTTATCAGATGTTTCTTCTCAATGAGAAACAGGCTGCAGCACCATCCTGAACCTGCCTTTACTGCACTCCCAGCAAGCGCTTAAAGCCTCAGACTACTGAATGGACCTGAGCATCCAGTCACATCCCAGCTGCGTCAACAGACACAGTGATCTCCACAGTAAGACACCGGCCTGCCAAATAAGTGCAACAATAAAAACCAAACGAACAAACAAAATAAATCGAACAACAGAAGTTTTACTCCATTCACCTCTCAGATCCCTGTTGAAATCATGCAGCCTTCGAATTTCTCCTTCCAGCTTGTTTCTCATGGCCTTTTCCAGGGCATCCCGCTTAGAGGACGATTTCTCCAGGTTTTTGTATGCCTCTGAAACTTGCTGAATCTCTGTTTCCAGCTGCAGTGGAAGTGGAAACAAGCACTTACTCTTTTATCACTAACAATTCTTTTCATTCAGTCTCAGAAAGGACATTACTTTCTGTCAAGCTTTATTGACAGAAACCTACATCTATACATGAAGTAAAATGATACAGTCTTGGGTTTGTGATGGACCCTTCTGTGTAAATACTAATGGTTGAAACGAAGATCTGGACCCTCCTTTCAGACCCCAGCTCTGTTTCCCCTATAAGATCTGATCACAGATACAGCAAATTGAAGAAGTGCAAATGTAATGTATTTTTTTTCTAAGGCTGGAGCAGTTTGGCACGACTGTTAGTTTGGGCAAAAAACATTTCTATAAATACCTGATGTGATATCAAGTCAAGTAAATAAAATACAACAAGAAAAGCAGACAAAACTATGCTAAAAAATGCTAGCAGCAGATCTTGCATTACCGACAAACGCTGCAGATCTGTAATTGTTACGGTCCAAAATCCATAATAAAACCTCCTGATGTTCTGCGTTTACACTTCAACAACTTTGTTGTGCTTTTAAATATTCCGTTTTTATTAAATGGGGGAAGGGAAACATTTGCAGTAGAGTATGCTTTATCCTTCCATCTGGCCTTCAGTGCAAAGCCTCTCTGATCACCCAGAGCAGGAGGAAATTCACCTCTGGCTCTCCTTACCAGCCATGGGTTTGCATTGCTGTGGAAATACGGGTCCACGCAACAGCAAACCCTATCGGTATCATCTACAGCCAGTGACCAACAGCAGGGTGGAGGGAAGTGAATTTTTACCCTTCTTTCATTATCAGGAAGCTGTCAAGCTCTAAAGCATTTCCTGGCCAGGAACCTTCCAGAAAAATACAACAAAACAAATAATACGTCCCTGGAAAGAGGTTAATGCAGGGAATAATGAGTGTGGAAAGCCACACTGGTCACCTGAACTCAAATAACTCACTTTTATGGCCCTGGAGACTGCTGAGTGCAAAGAGCACAGCAAGGCCCGCAAAGTCCTGAACTGCAGGTACCGTCAACCTTTCCACGGCTGCGAGGCCACAGCAAAGCTGACCCGCTGCACAGCGTTGAACCATTGGTCACCAACAAGTTATTTCTACGAGGCTGCAATGAAAATTCCCCTACACGTGCACGTTAATGATGGGTCTCACTGGGATATTTTTTTAAATGTCTTAGCACCGCTTACTCGTTTCATAAAACCAAATGTGGCAAATAGCTCGATCCAAAACAAGATACTAAATTTTCATGGAAGTTGTGGGGTACTGAGGGAGTGACAAAAGAAGCGTTAGTTTCAGTCCTGCAGTCCAAATGTCTTTAATGTAGCCATAGCAGCAGCACTTGTCTTGCACAATGTCCTGCCAACCAGCTTTATAGCAACGTCTCCTGTTGTCTCCTTGAGTGACTCTGGTCTCATGTCATTCCAAACGGGCCCTTCCTGCAGTCTCTAAAGTCTTTTAGACTGATGGGAAAATGAAGCCTGCTGGTATCCTGGACATAAGAACAGCAGCTTCAATTTAACCAAGAGAGCCGAGCAGTCAGCCTCTTCAACACAGCTGATAAGGATGCTCTTTTGCGCATGGTCAATAAACTGTTAGAATAAAACTGAAGGCTTTGATTCTGTCTTCTGAGAAAGTTAAGCTGCTGCTCAAAGGGGCAGGATACAGCCTAATCAATCTGCAGCTAAAAGAGACTAAAGCAGATAATCAACCCCTTAAGCAAGGAATGTAACAGTTGCAGATTAGATGATTCAATTATGGATGATACCAGACACAAGAGGGTGCTTGATATCCAAAACCACCCACCTTCTGCAGCCGGGCTACCTTCTCGTAACACCCATCCAGCTCCTGTCGTAGTGACCGGTTCTCTTCTGACAGGATTTCCACCATCTGCTGGGCCCTGGAAACTATGGCAAAAGGATCTACTTGCATCTGCTGATACGGGGAAGGTATCTGCTGAGCCCGAGACATCACTGAATAGGAATCGCCCTGCTGCTGCTGCGCGCCTAGGAAGGGCTGGCATAGTCGGTATAGATCTCCCTGATGGACTTGGTTTGACAGGAACGGCTGCTGGGTCCGCGGCAGAACACCAGGATCTCCCTGGCTCGGAGTCAGAGGTGGCTGATGCTGGGAAGGGGACAGCCTGGATGGCGGTGGAGACTGAAGCAAAGTCAAAGATCCCAGGGAAGTCAAAGAAGAAGTTGGGCTGTGGTGGTGAGGTGGTCTCTGTTGTAACTGCAGCTGCACATCTGGGTTCTGCCTGGAAAACAGAGAGCAGGAGCTCCGTCAAAGTCACACAGACAACGGTGCACAGACCCCGTGACAAGGTGTGGGGTGACCTGTGTCACTCCCATGAACACGTCTTCCCACACAAAAGACTCACGTGAGGTTTTCCTCATTTTTATAAGTTTGTTTTCAAATAAATACGCTCCAAAATCAAATCATGATCAGCCAATATATTCTAAGTGCATGAAATTCTTTCCTCTTGAGTCTATTTTGTACAGAAACACCAGGAGAAACTCCATCAACAACTAACTGACCAAAATTATTTTTATAACTATTTTTCACTCTTTGTGGAGAAAACACCTAAACTGAGGACTGTTAGGAACGGGCTCTTCTGTTCTGTCCTGAAACATGCCAGCTCTTGTGGAGAAAACAATATTCTTCTGCAATTGAGGATACCGAATCAAAGGGATTGGTCAAGTGTTAGTGTGCCAGCAGCACTGATTTGAGCTTTCTGAAATACCAACCGACAGGCTGCAGCCTGGTCCAATGAGACAGTTAAAGGATTTGAACACCAACCTAAGAATCAGAAGCAGCCTTTTGGTACAGAACCAGCCCTAATCTTATGCGGTAGGTGTTTTTACCGCTCCTAACAATAACCTCTACAGGAGATCAAAGACAGCCCCAGCAGTCTGTAACATGCTTGAGTCTATCACAGAACTAACGCCAAGCTACACCAGCTCATATTGTCCAGATGCTGGAGATGCTCAGCTCAGCTTCTGCTGTATTAGCCAAGAAAGGTCTCTTAGGAGACAGTGTGGATCTAATGTGCTTGGATGAGCTCAGAAAGCAGGCTTTGCTTCCTCCTCCAAAGACATTCACAACCTTTATCTTCTCTGGATGTTCTTTATTGGAGCAGCTGAAGTCATTCCCTGTCCACACTGCAGCCTCGGCCCGGTGCAGACCCAGCGCAGCAGTTCAACGTGTTCTGAAGCACCCCCGTTCCTCCGAGAAAACTTCCCACCCTTTGGGATGCAGTTCAACCCCGCAGCTGGAAGAGCTCACGCTGCTGTTCCCCCTGGCCATAGCTGCTAGAAAATCCCCCGTGGTTCATAGGAAGGACCCTGCGCACCCACTGTGCTGAGTGCAGGAGGTACCACGGCACAGCTCTCCCAGCACCCCAGCAGCACTGCTGACAACAGCAAGCGTGAAGCTGAACTGGGAGCTAAAGGGTTACACAACGGGCTTCTCGGCCGATGTGCAAACACTCAGCATCATCCTTCCTGTTCTCTGCAGAAAGAATTTACCGACGACGCTTCATACTCGTCCAAAGAGGAAACGTCTGCATTACTCACATCTGGCTGGCAGCGCGTGTAGGAGTTTGTACGTTCTCAGCCCAGCACAGGGTTCGCTATTCTAATATCACGCATCTTATGTCTCATTTTCCCTGCTTTCCAGAAGAGTAGGTGCCCAGAAACCTCTAAGCTGATGCTCAGATTCCTTATGGGGAAATAAATCTAGCCTTTGTCACTTAGGAAAAAACAAGTAATTACTGCTCTAGGAACTGTTCCTCTCTTTCTCACACTCAGGCGACTGTGGTCCCTGCCAGCAACACCATTGCAGGAGCTGTATTTCCCCAGACATGATCATACGCAGAATGAGGATCTCAAGGGTCATACAGAAAGAGAGATGTGCGATGAATCTCCTCAGGAATCTTCAGTTTAGTAGCAGCAATTTGGTTCTTCTCTCCTGGGAGGTCAGCTCTACTTATTGATGCATTTATTTCATTACCTTTATTTGCCAGTTCTCATAACGAAGAACAAGGCCAGGCTGTCACATTGCCTTGCTCAAGGTCGTCTGCTTTGTCTCAGGTGGTTTCCAGCTCCTTTCTTAGCTCAGTTACGTGCAGAATTAAAACTTTGCACCTCCTTGAGCTTATTCTCTACCTGACACCACGCATGTCTGGTTTGATGTCATGATCAGTTAGGGAATAACCTTGCTGGGACATTTCATCTACGATGACCTACAGAGGTTGGATCAAAAGTGACAGGTTGCCAGAAAAAAACACCTTTCCAATTTTTAACTTACAAACTACCCTCTTCCAGTCTGAAAACAACCCGAAGCAGCCACTCGCTGACTCCACCGATCCTAGTGTGTTAATATTATAAGCCTAACGAGGACTATTTCAACGCCAATGTTAACAATCCGAGCTAAAAGCACCTCCTCATTCTGCCCCGGGCTGAACGTTGCCATTGCTGCAGGACCTGGGAACTGATGGAAGGAACACTAAGATGGTCAAAGAAAAACAACAGCAGCTGAATTCTGGAGGACAGGCTGACATGCATGATAATGACTTTTTAAAACACCTTTTGTAAAGAACAACTCTAGGAAATCACGGCTCAAAATTTCTAAACAGGATACATTTCCAAGATTTCCAGCATCTTGGCACTTGCATCCAAAGCCTCTCATAACCTTGAAATAACATCAATCTTGTGGGTTCAAGCTAAAACAGGAGAGCTAGGAACCTCTAGTTCTGCTGCATTACGAACAGCATTAGAGTTTCCAGTATGTCACAAACGTGTTTATATCCCCAGCAAAAAGAGACAATGCAACTGGGCTAATACATCCCATCTTAAAAATCAAATCCTAGTAACCTCACAGTGACAACCGGACCTTTGAAGATCTTGTAAGCAAACTTTTACATACATGTTCAAAGAACTTTTTAGCGCCCCCACTACCTTCAGTTTTGTCTTATGTATGTGTTTTTTGTGGGTTCAACATCTGTGGCTCTGAGATGCCGCAGATTAACATGAGAACTGCAGAGTTGATTTCTCTGGTGAACCAATTTTGGACTGAGAGATTCAGAAAGGTAAATGAACACAACTGGATTTTTCAAGATTTTTAAGCCAGACAGCAAAATGTTCAGGTACAAATCACTACTGGGGTCAAATAACAGAACTGTAGATAGAACGGTAGTAGAAACTTCCCCCCATGAGAGAACCAGTCGTGGGGTAACCCTGCAGTAGTAATCAAAATTACATCCCAACTAACCACTTCATGCAAAAAATAGATGGAAAGCAAAATTAAGCCATCTCCTTCCATTTGCCTCAGCGTCCTAAAGACCTGAAAACTCCAAATGCAGGAAAAAAACTCAGAGCAATAACTCCCACAAGTGTTTAAGTTTAAAAGCATAACTTCAAGGGTCACTTCATTTTGAAGACTGTATCACAGAAGAATTCCTGCTTCCCTCACGGTCCCTTGCCAAGTGCAAACTGGATTTATGGCTCTGCAACAAGGGTCACGTTAGCTTTTAAGTCATGGAGCCAGAGATACGGAGTAAGGGCAGCTCGGCAAGCAAACCTGCCCATCGGGAGCCCTGAGGCTGCCAGGACTGCAAACACCGCATCACGCAGGGATCCGCGGGTCCAGCAACCGCATGGGGAGGGCAGAAGAATGAAGAGATCAGGAAGGGTCTCTGGCTTGTTAATATTTTTTCTCCCTTCCCTGTTTCACGTTCAAGAAGCTCCAGCTCCCCTCTGTTCCACAGCCCTCCTGCTCAAACCGGGGGACGCTGTCGGCAGGAGGGCGCGGACTGCGCTCCATTAGACAGCTGAAATCAAACTGATGCATTTTTGTGCTGTTCCCTAGTCATACCTGATTATCCTCCACTTTGATGCTGCCAGGGGAACGCAGTGCACACAAGTGATTTGCTAATTATGGGACAAATTCTGCAGACCTCCTTCTCAAAGAAGTTTCTGTGAAGTCAATGGGATTAATCACCACAGCAGGAGCTCAGTCATTTGGGCCCCGAACAGAGGATGGCGCTTGAATCGGAGAGACAGCAAGGTTCCTTTGCACCCAAAATCACAGCAAAACCCCCCTTCCCCGGCTGTTCTGCCACAGGAGACCCTGCAACCCCCCAGGACACCGATCCCAAGGCACCCGGCTTCTTCTCTTGGGCCTCAAGGTTTGATTTCATCACCAACGTGAAAGTGCAGCTGAGGTATTAGGGAGAGAACAGGATTTGGGAGCTTCACATGCAGCCAGCCCTCTTCTGAGCTTTCTTTAAAACTCCCAAATAACAGCACAGATGCCTCTGGCATGCCCAGTATTTACATTAAACCAACATCATTATGAACACATACGTGTTCCCAAACTTACAGCGCCCAAGAGCAGGTGAGGCAAACTGTTTGCAAACTGGTTTAAACTTACCACACAGCCCATTCCTTTCCCAGACTGGGGAGGGTGAAGCATGAGAATGCTATGAATTCCCCAATGTTTATCCTGCTCAACGAGTTTTATTTAACCGCATCGTTAGGTCACCCTCAAATTCCCCGGAACAATGAGGGGAAAAACCCGCAGCAAAGGGTGTGGCCTCACGGGTAGAGAGAAGGGGCTTTGTTTCCTTGACGCACAGTTCAAAAAATGCACACATTTAGCAACCCAGAGTAACCCCAGAAACACCGCGCAGGGAAACCAGAGCCTCTGAAAAGACTTTGTCATTCCAGAGAGGCTGCAAAGACGCTGCGGTGCGAGGCAAACGCGCTCCCGAAAATCCCACGCCTTTAAAATCCTCGCACCATTACCCAGCTGCACCTTGAGGAACACAGAAGGTTTCTTGTCTAAACGGCGGTTTTTCTTAAAGTGTGCAGGAGAGGGAGGGAATAGAGGACTCTCTGCCTTCCTTTGCTACGCTGCTCTGTAATTTATGGATTAGTCTTGCAATTGTTCTACTGCTCCAGCACTTGCTTGCAAAGGAAACGTCTCCTCTGTGCAGCTATTTAGGTTAAAAAGTAACCTCATTAGATTCCCAAAGCTTTGAAGACAAATTTCAGTTGCTTCCCCTACTGGAAACCTTGCCAGCTGAACCTTTCTCCTCCCCCCTTCTCCCCCATGTTCTTTCACAGCAGCCAGGATCCATCCAACAGAGACAAAAATCACCCTGTCTAGAGGAGCTGACTGTTGGCGTCTTTTCAAATACCTCTCCCTTAAACAGCAAGCAGGCTACATCTCACATTCACTATATACAACATTACGAGTATTTCTGATGCAGCATAACCATCAAGGATCTCTTTCCTTTTCCTGTGTGCACAGAGATTTGAGACCTTTGAATTTTCAAAACCATTTGCAACGAGCTTCTATAATCATTACCCCCCCTAAACCCTTTACTTCCCCTTTTCCTGGCCTCTTTATTATTTATTTAGTCAGATCAAAGGGCCTTTTCATCAAGCTTGTATGCTGCTGAAGTCATTTCGGATCACAAACAATGGTGGACAAACTCTGAAAATAGCTCCCCGTAGGACTAGGAAGGTTCCGAGCAGATTCAGGTTCCCCAGAACTCAGACTCTGTTCCCAAATACAGGCTGGTTTCTTCTTTGTGCTCCCCTCAAAACACAACACGGTATGTGCAAACGCAAATGCCCAGAGACCTCAAATTTACTTAGCAAGGCCCTCCTGGTGCTCCTTTGTATTATCCTCTCAGCTTCAAAATGAGGCCGAAATCTCACCTGATCGTGGACAGAGAGGAGACAGTAAGGAAACAGGTAACGTAAAGCTGAATTTTTAGCCCACCCGAATAAAGCTTAATCTTCACTCACAGAGACATCAGTGTTTGGTTCAAGCCAAATCTAGCTCCTTATCTAGAGGAAATCACAACCCGCTGAGATTTCAAATGATGCAAGGAAAATCAGCAAAAGCTGAACAAGCACGTCTGGATGAGCCACAAAGCACTCTCCACTTCCCACTCCTACACCTCGGTCCACTGAAAAGAAAACTTGAAAGCTCAGGTGATTTTTGTTGCCTGCACCAACTTTTGTTCACTTTCTCCTTTCCTACAAAGCATTTAGGTGCAGTTTAAACCTAAAAAAATCTTTTGTGTTGGCAGACGAAATTAAAGAACAGCTTAAGTCTCGCAAGAAGTTAACCGCAAGTTGCTACAGTGAATCGCATCATAGCTTTGGCTTTGTAGCAAACCTTTTGTAAGGCTCTGGAGCCTCAGCATTAACTTCCCCATGCCATAAAATCAAGCTGGCTCTTTTTTGGTCACTTGTGGGTTATTTTTTAAAAGAGTCATGTTTCTCCAGGTAAGCTACTGAAACAGGTTACAGTCCTTCCAGACTTCCAGACGCAGTCTGTAGCTGAACACAATATCTCATCTCACATAATAAAGATGGAATCTTTGCTGAAAGAAAACCTGCCTCAGGAGCGAGGGCAATGGACTGAGTTTTATACTCTTTCCTTATGTGGCTCTCACGGAGTTTAAGATCGTGCTTACCTGACTGACCCATACTCAGGGGGATGCTGATACCTCATCATAGGCCCATCAGATCTTCCCTGCTGGCTCATGCGATGGTCACCATAGAAATGTCCCGAGTCCTGAGGTTTGCAGTTCATAGACGGGGTGGACACATTTTTGTAAGGATACTCTGGAGGAGGACCCCGCTGCTCCATTCCTTTCATGTTGGGCTGGGAAGGGGGCTGCACTGAGTTCTTGTAGAACTCATTGGAGCCAGAATTTTTATAAGGGTCGCTGGACTGCTGAGGAGAAAGAGGAGAGAGAGGGGAGAGCGGCGCACTCGTGACAGGCGCGTGGGCCTTCACGCCACTGGTGGCCAAGGACAGCTGCATCAGCCTCTCGCTCAAGGAGCGGACGTGCCCTTGCTTGAGGTCCTTAAGTCCTTCATCCTGGTGGACCTTCCCAGGGCTCACCCTCTGGACCGTGGGCCGCCCTTCAGTCCTCATCTTTTGGTTGGTGACCCCCGTTACATAAAACGCCGCCCCAACACTAGCATGCGGCTGGCCCCTGAAATACTGCGACTGGACTTTGGCTTCCTCGTAGGTCGGGAGATCCTCGCTGTTCTGAAGTCGCGGGGAGAGCTGCTTCTCCATGATGCTGTTGTCCACCTGTATCTCCTGGCCCTGGGGCTCCTGACGGGCAGCATGAGTCACAAGCTGATGGTCCTGGGAGCTCAGCCCTTCGTTCTGAGATGCTGGACTCCCAGTGCTGTTGAAAGGGGGGGCATTGCCTGTGGCTTGCTGGTGTAAGGCAAGAAGGTTACGGTTGTCATTTGGGTTTCCGTATCGGAGCTGCTCCTGCAGCAGGCGCTGTAAAACTGTCGTAGCTGCTTGCTCTTCTGAATTCCTCATCTCAAACTGCGGTGCCTTTTGGGTGGAATGTAAAAGCTGCCCTTGACCTAAGGAAAGGAGACACGGTTATTAGCGCCTGAGTGGATCAAGCACGAGACATTTAAGAGCAATGGCTTGAAATACAGCAAAAAAAGCAGGTTAGATTACCAAAGGTTCCCATAACAATGGGGGTCATTAAGGCTCTTGACCTAAGAAGGACTTGCATGCCAGGGGGCAAAACCTGGAAAGGTGATGAAAGGTGACTCGCAGGTTTATAGGAATATCAATGGACTGCAAAATGCAGAGATGCATGCTGAATACCTCAAACAGCAAGGCTGCTTTCAAGCAGAAAGGAGACCTATAATTCACAGGATAATGGTAAAAATGCCTAAAACCTGTTTGCTTTGCACTTAGGGCTACCAACAGTGAAAGGCATTTCCCATATTTGCCCTCAGACAAGGATTAAAGGGTGAAATCAGCAATTTGTCAGTTTTAAGAAAAAAAAAGAAAAAAAAAAGGCCTATTAAGATAGTATATGGTTCAAAGGAAGCAAAGAAATCTCTTGGCTTAGATCTCTTAAAGCAATTAATGAATACCTCGTTAGCCAGCAGGTTTTTAGAGTTATGAAATACTCGGAGTGACATCAGCCCCTGGTCTCCCTGCTGCAGAAAACACCCCGAGTGAGGACTCCGCAACTTCCTGCCATACAAAGGCAACCAAATCCTCACCCATCTAAATATCCTCAGCTGAATGCATGCAAATTCAAGAGGAGGAAAAAGAGTTGTCTGATCTAAGGGACAGAAAAAGACCTCTAAATGGCAGGAAAAAACACTGTGTACCAAGGAGAAAAACACAAAGAGCCAATGTCAAGCACATCCTAAGTACAGATTAAGTCAGTGACCAACAGTGATTACATTTCACTCAGTCTCCCAGTGGGGTCAGGAATTTGTCATGGAAACTCAAGCCCATTGGCCTTGCATGAGCTGAAATCTCCAGAATTAATGGTACCTTTGAGACATTTAACTAAAACCAGAGCGACTTTTGAGCTGGAACAGTTCAGAATAGGGAGTATGCTTCACTAAGCTGTGGCTCTGCCCTGACAGCACCTTGGTATTCTAGCATTTTAGTTTTTCTGTATCACATTGTGCCTTAGCAAGAGGTAACTTGCTCCCACCAGCTTGTTCCATAGCAGAACCAGGAGTCGGCAGCCCCGAGGGTTCTGCTTTGCTCTGTGTCTCCACAACCACCCAGTTTCCCTCTCTGGGCCGGCTCTGCCCCCCAACACACATCAGGCACACAGCGCCCTGCTGCAAACATTCATGACAAGAAACTCAGAATCCACCTCATTCCAGGCCGCCTCACCAAACGAGGAATTCAAGGCTTGCCAAGCGGCCTGGGCACGTGGTTCTTCTGACATGCGAGTTGACGTGGCACGTACCTATTTCCTTCACTGAGGCTTCCTTGGTGAGGAGGAGCAGATCTGCCACATGGGGAGACCCCCGGCCTTCCTCCCGCGAGTCCGAAATCGCCACTCGGAGCCGGCTTGGGTGTCCTCTTCAGTACGCCAGATCACTTAACACTCTCCTCGCTTCCAAAATAATTCTGAGGAAAGCATAGAAAATATTTTAATCAGCAGATGAGACCCTAGGAGTAATAAACCTTGGCCCGCATTTCAGATTTTTCCATTGTAGCTTCTTGTTTTCTCCCAGAGTCCAACAGTTTTGGTCCCTTTAGGACGAATGAGCCCCCCCATCCCTACCAATCTACTCCAGCTGCTGCTTTAATCACGACAACTTCTGCTCCAAGATTAAACGTTGCCAAGCATGCTCTGTCCCATCTGTGCCTCCAAGTGAAATGGTGATTAAAACCCGCTAATTCTCTAACTCCATTGTTTTATTTGTTGCTAAGAAGGAAAGCTGCAGCGCAGATGATGATACCCTGTGCTTATGGCTCCTTTTCCAGCAGGGCTGGATATTTCAAACTAGATCAGCAGAAATCCTTTGATGAAAGGTGATATGGTTGAATGCTTTACAAACTTCAGCAGATTATGCCTCAGAAATGACTGTGAGAATGATCAGTATATGAATATTAGCTTTATTTTACAGTGAGGGAAAGCGAGGGGAGGAAAAGGACACTGACAAAGTATATGCCAGGAATATATTGCAGAGCACAGTGCTAATTCCCCAAACATTCTTTAATTACATTACTTTTCTCTTTCAGAACATAAAGCACTAAAGAAACTTTAACCATTGAGGGGAGAATCAGGAGAACATGGAAGACTGTGTATTGAGGCAGGGTGAAGAGAAGCTGCCAAATGAATGGATACTGTGATTACGTTAGGAAAGACCTGCCCGTCATTAACCAATTGACAGGAGAAGAGCTTTCTGACCACATGCAAAATGAGGGCATCTTTTTCAAGTTTTAGATCCTTCTGCATGACAAGAAGGAGACAGAAGGTGAAGTAATACGTTGTTTAGAAGCACAGTACTTAGTTTCTATCTAACTGATCATTAATAGATGTAAGTAAGAAACTAAATAATTATAGCTAACATCACCATCTTAGTATAGATGTATTGCATGTCAAAATTTTCAAAAATGGTAATGCATATGTAATAACGATGTGAATATAAGCAACGCAAGAGCATCCAGTGTTTGGAGCACGGGTGGAGGATGATCCCAGAGCTCCCCAGCGCTGACAACACAAAGAATGCCGCTGAACAGCACAACTGACTCTGCTGTTAAGTTGATTTCTCCCTTTCAATGTTATTCAAGAAAGAGTTAAATCTCCTACCAAAGGCGTCCTAAAGAAAAAGGCAAACAACGCAAAAGAAGTGGAAAACCCTTGTACGCTTGGTATGCTTCTACTTTCAAACAGAACCGGTGAGATTAAAAATATTCACCGAGACGTAAAATTTAACTTGATTTCCTGGCACACCGTGAAAAATAAAGCGACCAGATGCAGTGAAGGAATGCAGACGTGGATGCTTCTGTCTCGGCCTTATTACGGCACACATCCACACCCACCGAAAATTATCTCAGACCCGCGAGTTCAATACTCGAGGTGTCAACAGCGATTTCAAGGCACATAAGCGGTATCTAGCTGGAGAACAAGGCGGTGTTGTGTGGGGTGGTGCTCCAAGATGGTGGTTGAAACAAAACCCAACCATCTAATATGAAATTCTTAACTGGTGACTTAGCTCAAGAGGGATATATTGAAAACAGCTGCCAGCAAATATGCAGTAAAGAACCTTTAAACCAGGCATTAAGATAGCAGATAACTAGAGCCATTTCTAGCCTCTCTTCCCAGTGTTGCACAACAGAAGTTAAGGATCCCTTTTCCCCCTCACAGCAGTATCATCATTGACTATTTTTTAAACAAAGTTGCCCTAAGCAACCCTTTTATTAGAGCATAAAAAGGCTTTTATTATGCAATATGATGCTGCCTTTCCACCCAAAGATTTCTTTTGTCTCCACTGGAAAAATCTAAGGAGGGGGGATGTTTACTTTTTTTAATACAAAGATATAACCCAGCTTTAGATTCTGCTTCTCTCTGCCTTAAGAGATTTTCTCGACAGACAAATCCAATCTGCGCGTGTTTAACTCCTTCAATGGCCAAGGAAGGAATTCTGTGCACAACCATCTCACGCAGTTTCACATCCCGCACCACAGGCTTATTCTGCTGATCTGATGAAGAGCGGACACAGCTCACACTAAAAGCATTTGCTGGGACTGAATACAACTCATTTCAGTGTGGATGGAAACCAGGAATCAGCCTGGAAATCCAAACCTAAAGGTGGACTGAGATACAACATGAAGACATTCTGGCCAACAAATCCACTTTCTGTAAATACCAACTGTGAGCGTTAAGCCTATTTTTTCCAAGTTTCTTCCATTATTTTTAATTAGCAGAGAAAATCTTGTGCGACTAACTTGGGTGGCAGCATTCCTGGAATCTGCTTTCTGAGCGAGCTGGAAACTTGCAGTAGAAGCAGCGAGTTGGCTTTTCTAATGCAATAAAACACCAAACTGAACAGTACAATTGGTACTGGAGCCCATGTGTTATTTATTTGGACACCAAACGCTATTTGTGCTTGGCTCTTCCAGCATTTTCAGTTCTCTGCGTGCCAAAGATGGAAATTAGTGAGGTGCCCTGGAAAAGTTGTTGTGATAGACCTGCAAGAAAAAATGAGTAAGTCCTGTAGATATTTTAAACGGACATATTTAGAGATTTAGCCTAAATGTATTACAATGGATAGGGCTGAATTTAGACTACCAACATCTCTGCAAACCTGCATGGGTTTATAGACCCGATGATGCACTCTTCACAAGCACAAAGCCTAGAAACACCTTCCTTTTCAAGAGGAAAATTCAGTTCTAGACCCGTTCTGTTCCAAGGAGCAAATGAGAGATTTCCCAGGCTGAACCGATTTTGCAGTTCGCTCCTGAGCATCACATCTTACCACCTTATCCTACCTTCCAGGCTCAAACTATTCACGGTAACTTTCGAGCTGTATGTTCCTGAGCAAAATGGCAGGGTCTAGAACTGGTAGGACCAACATGGGAACTGCAAATAGTGTTGCACGTAACCACATCGAGATCAAGGGCAGGGAGCGTAGGCACTATTTAAGGAAGAAAAGACCCGTGTTTGCAGGGCATTGTGTGAAAACTCAGTAGCGGAGGCTTCTGTCTCAACCATCATGTAATTATGCACAGGAACCTTGCCAGTCCCTCGTGAGGAAGAAAGATTAACAAAGAATTTAAAATGATAATACTGCCAGGCTGTAAGGAACCAAAGCAGCACATTTCTGTACAGCATGCAAATATTTTTCAGCATTATAAAAATAAACAAGCTTAGACAAGTGAGCTACTCACCCCAGCTTGATGAGTGGCTATAATGCTATAGCATGGAGCAATAATAACCTCGCAAGCGAAGAGAAGCATCTCTAGCTTGTGAAACGAAGAGGAATGCAGGAGTCCCTGTGAGGACAGCCTGTACATACTTGCCCAGAATTACTGCTTCACCAAGAAGCTAATTAGCTTACGCATCAGGTGGGATGGGAACAGGTTCACCACCTCAAAAGGGCTGCAGGACAGTTAAGCACTTTCAGTTTTACTACTAAATTTTGTGTCACTCATAAGCGAAACGATCCAGTGAGTGTGACAGACTTCAGACACCAGCAGTACGTTTTGCTAAGTAAGCCTATATTTTTCTTAAAAGATGTGCATGTGATGCTGCTTATCCTGGCTGGCAACAGGTGATGAGATGCTATCAGTTAGAGGGAGTCTTGGATTGTTTTTTTAGGTGCAGTTATCTTCAGACATACCTGGAAAAGGGGAGGGGAATGCAAACCAGTGATGGCATGGGAAGGACTGGTGGTGAAGTCCCTGGGCAACCGCAGAGAGCGGCGCCCATGCTGAGTCACCCACCGTTGAACAGAAGCAGCCCTTTGCCACATGGTCCGTGCGAAACCCAGCAGGCTGGCTGCCTGATCCTGCAAGATTCGCTTAACGCGAGGGTCTGTAAAGCCACTGGAAACATGGCTGTTCCGCACACACTCACTTGGAAGTGGCTAGAAGCACCAAATTCACAAGGGCAAGGTCCAAAATTATTTAATGAATTAGTGCAAGTTACCACTGAATGCTCTTTGTTTCATTTCAGCCCTATCCAAGGAGGAGGAATGGAGAACACACACCAGGTCAGTCCTTGAGAATAAAGACTCCCAAGTTTCGGCGCCAACACCCAAACCTGCGCGGCAGCACGCAGTGAACCCCAGGGTTGTGATGGTGTTTTAGCACCTGCTCCCAACCTAAAGTGGGTTTCAGGCTCCAGCCGTAAACACTTCCCCCGATTTCAGCGAGCCGCCCCGTCCCTGCGTGCCCGGATCTGCCGCCCGCGGCTCAGGTGAGCTCAGGGGTGGCACTGAGCAGGTGCACGGAGCGGCGCCAACGTTACTCACCCGCATACCTGAGGGACAGAGTCACCGGGCAAACAAGAAAAACTTCCTTCTTTTAACTAAAAACAAGAACAAAGTCACCTGGAGGGGTGCGAATAATACTCATACCCATTCTATTAGATCACCAGGCAATTATAGCGAGAGGCCACCAGAACACCAAAAGATTGGTCCTGGTTCTAACAACTCCCCGGGCCAAATCGAGTCCACGTTAGCGAGGAGCAGACTGCCCCGAGAGCCACCAACCGCTCCCAAACGCCCACGTGTTGGAATTTGGGCACAAGTAAGCCTGGCAGACCTGAAGAAAAACCAGCTAGTCTGCCTTGAGATAAATAAGTCAAGACCTCGACATAGGAAGACCTCCTCTAAATAACATCTGTAAAGAAGAAAACCAAAAAGACCTTACTTGACCTTTGAATCCTCCCTGATTATAAAGTATCATTTTTTTCACAGGGAAGTACCTATAATCTTCCCCAACATAATTTAGGTTTTATGTTACAAAGGAAAGAAAAAAAAAAGAGAAGAATAAACACTTAGAGAGCCTTGTACAAATAGGAATGCTTCATGGTTTTTAAGCATTTTGATAAGAATGCTATGGAATTTCAAGTTCCTCCATAAAATCTCAAAGGTCAGAGAAGCAGGAGGATTTATTCTGAATATACCGGTCTGACAGCCAAACCGGCCTAGGTATATTCATCCAGCTGTTTTTATTTGGAATATTTCTACATGAATACATCACACCATTCAGTTCCTTAAGCTGTTTCGCAGCACTCCCAAGCGCCACTCACACACCTGCAGAGAGACAACCCAGCGTGCGCTGCCATTCCTGCACATCAACGAAACACTAATTCCAACAGGAGCTCTGCTGCTAACTTCACAAAGGCCGAGGTCTCACCTTATAGATGTCTTGTCGGTAAAACCAGGTCAAGCTCACACAGGTTTAGTCCCCCCAGGTCTCATTTCAGAGCACTGCCTCCCAGCACACAACCGGCAAGATTCATCTGCTGCAAACTTCACAGATTTCCAGCAATTATCCCTGTAGAACCGGGGGATTGCTGGAAAGCCAAGCTGCAGTTTAAAGGCAACATCAGTTTGGTTTTGTCTTTTAAGAATGCTCCGGTCCTTGGGGCTGCGCGCACTCTGCAGCGCCCTGGCTCTGCGTCAGCAGCCCCTGGCCCACAACTATCCCAAGAATGCCTCAGCACCATTTTCATTGCATTGTGTGGTTTCTCCGTTCCTTCCCTGATTTAGTCCAGGCCTCTCCTCGGGGCCCTCAGATAATGAAAACCATGTGAGGGTAAAATGTAATCTTCAAACACGCAAACCGGTTTCATGTGCGTTATCAGAAGGGAGCAAAACGTTGACAGTGCATCATTTGTCCCTACTGATAGGATCAGGCTGTTTTAATTGCTGGCGAGATAAAAAAAAGATTAGAATCAGCATCTACACCAAAAATAAAGTCAGAATTCAAACCTGAAAGCTTAAGCCCTGAAAACAATGGGAATACACTCCCCAAACAAATAAATCCATTTTATGCTACCTTAAGGTAGTTTTTCCTTATATGTCAGTTGTGACATCCTGAATATTTGTATCATAAGTCGAGAGAAATAAAAACTACCAGTGAAGAAGGGTGTAGAGAAGGAAAACAATCACTAGGGTCTAACTTTAGCATGGAATTTTCTGGCTTTTTCTAGCATTACCACGATTTAAACTATTTTAAGCCCCCATATGGAGGAACTCTTCTCATTTCACAAAGGAGTTTTACAGGATTCAGTGGGACTAAGTCACAGAACACAGAAACAAGCAGACATGAGCCCTCCTTTGTCCAAAGGGCTTTTTTTGTTCTTCATAAAAAGCAGCAGTTAACATTTGGTTAATTGATCAGTTGTCATTTGGCCTGGCAGTTGCGATGCTCATCCTGAGACGGCTCGAGGAAGGGAACAAACCCACCGTGCAGCTGGGGCACCCCAATATCTCCAAGCAAACCTGTGTGGTGACCCCAATGTGCAGCGTGGCTTAAATAGACAGACCTGCATTTTTTTAAAGTAAAATCCAACATAAGATCCAGCCCACCAAATTTTTCGAAAGCACGGATGTTATAAGACAACAACACCAAAACCACTTTTATCATAACCACCTGGGTTTTTCATGTACACTTTGTAAAAACCTTTAATGACTTGTAAGATGATTAATTAAGCCTCACCACCGCACTGGGAGAAAGACATAAGTGCGTCTGTTTTAGTGCAGCATTGATTGGCTAAGTCCTGGCTTACATTTATGTTTTTGTTGCCACAACTATGTCACTCAGGGAACTGATTTCTTTCAATGCAACTATTCCAGCAACCACTCTAAAGCAGATGCAGTTACACTGGGAAATAACTGGTTTTAGGTATGTTACCTTGTGTAAACCATACCAGCAAAACTTCTTCCTTGCTATAATAATATAAACTACTAGAAAGATTTACCATGATAACTGAAGCACCAAAAATGTTCAGCATAGATCCTGCCTCGGTGGTTTCTATCGAGGGTGTGGGTATCCCAGAAGCCAGGCGAGCAGAAGGCTGGGGAACTTTTGGAGTATTTTCTACAGCTGGAGAAGATACTTCTCCAAGTTATCCCTACAAGCTGCAGAAACAAGTTAGAAGCTACACAATATTCCCCTAATGAAGGAAATCCGCATGTTTGGGTCTTGATGACGCAAGTGTCAGCCTTGGGCCCTGGAGGCCATCTCAGCCTTTTGAGATTGCTCCATGGAAACAGCCCTCCCATGAGCCACTGGAGCACTGCGGGATGGGGCCAGTGGCCTCCATCCACACCTTCTGCTGCCATCCCTCCCATCCGCACCTTCTGCTGCCATCCCTCCCATCCGCACCTTCTGCTGCCATCCCTCCCATCCACTTTCTGCTGCCATCCCTCCCATCCACATCTTCTGCTGCCATCCCTCCCATCCACACCTTCTGTTGCCATCCCTCCCATCCACACCTTCTGCTGCCATCCCTCCCATCCACACTTTCTCCTGCCATCCCTCCCATCCACACTTTCTCCTGCCATCCCTCCCATCCACACTTTCTCCTGCCATCCCTCCCATCCACACTTTCTCCTGCCATCCCTCCCATCCACACTTTCTCCTGCCATCCCTCCCATCCACACTTTCTCCTGCCATCCCCCCTTCCCAAATCAGAAATGCCCATGCTTTCCGCCACTCTGTCCTCCACAGCTGCTAAGAATTTTTTGAACTACTTTTTCTTTCTCCATCGAGATGTGAGCGCTCCACGCCTGATCCCAAACTGGCAACAGCAAAAGCTGGTTTGCTCATGTAGATTTGAGATGCTCTTTTCCATTCCCAGGTCTTACCCAAAGGAAGGGTGGAATAAACCACATCACCGCTCTTGGTCTCTTCAACCTCTATCGCTCTGCAGTAAAAAGCGTTTCAGATGTGTTTTTACCTAAGACAAACATCAGCATTCAGTTGTGATGATTTCAGTAAACTAGAGACGACCAGTTCCTCGTGCTGATGCTGCTTTGATGTTCTGTGTCTCACAAAACGCGGAGGAGCTTTCGGCTTTGTCTCTTTTCAAAAAGACAATGGGAAAACTGGTAAGCTATGCTTTCCCACCCTGTTTTTCCCAAGCCTCACAAGGCAGGCTGGGCCTACTATGAAGCAAGACAATTTGTTTCAGCTGGACACAGAACCACCCAAATTAGAACCGCAGGAAATGTCCACCAGACCCTGAAGTGAACCAAGCCACCAAAATGTGGAATTACTTTCCTTGAGGGCTACAGTAAACAATCCTAAGAGACTAAGTAACTCTTTTCAAAAACAAGTTGTGTAGAGACACAAAAGCATTTTAAAGCAAACAAACATTACTGCGATACAACCCTTAGACAATGTCTTACAAATGCTAATTAATTCATTAAACAAAAACTTAAATTGGATTAATTCATAGAGATTCATATAAGAGAACTACTCAACAACACCTTGGTCTACAATTACACACTGTAAGTGCTTCGCTAATACAAATAATAGCAAGGCCTTTAAAACACAATTTTCATAGATCAGTGAACTTTTTTATGGTTTAAAAGTCTTGGTTCTGTATTCTAACCAATACTGAAGAACATTAGATAAGTCCAACAGATACCGAGAACAATGACCGAAGACCTCTCGAAACTCTTAAAGATGTCCAAATTATAGTATTTAACAAAATAAAAGGTTATTTTCAGCTTAGACACAACCAGACCAGACAACGGTCATTCTGACAGTAGATGAGAAAGTAAGAAAGCAACAAGTCTGAATGGCAGTGTTTGTCTGGGAACCAAGAATGCAGCCTGCGTGCCAGCAAAATGGGAGACGAATCAGCCCTTAGAAACAGGAAGGAGAGCTCAGGTCCCCGGTGCCAACCTGGGAAATGGGAGCCGCTCACAGCACAGCACAACCCACCCCACAAGCACCGCCAACCATCCTCAGCGGCCACGGGGGCTCCAACACACCTTCTGCCTTCACTTGAAAGAAGCACCTCACATAACCACTGCTCTGCCAGCACAAGATTTTAGGCCTTTGAGAACTCTGTTTCCGCAGGCCTTTTTATTTTGTTCTCAGTTTTTTGGTTTGTTCACAACTTTTTCTTGTCTGGTCCTATTCATTCACCTGTTCTTACCCATTCACATGTTCATTCCTCATGCACTGATCTCCCACTGAGATCAAGCGTCTGGTTTGCCCTGAATGGCCATTTATACATAGGTAGGTTTCAAATATATTCTTACTTCAAAAATTATATCCAAGTGCCCGGGTAAACACAAATTTCATCAGCCCTGAAAAACTCCCTCCACTTTTAAGCATAGCAGGAAATTGAGACAAATACTATATTGCATATTTGAAAGTTAATTGCTCCTAGGAGCTCCTTTACATTATTACCCAAACTTATTGAGGTTTTTTTCGCTGTCTCAAAGATTCCATTTCAAGGTTAACCTGGAGAGCCAAGTGATGCGCAAGATTTGGACATTTGCCGACGTCAGATGCAATTTCAGCATCAGATCTGGTCAAAGCGTGAACCGAATCCTTTTGCAAAGCTGAAGGTCGGGCTGTGGCGCGGAGGCTGCAGCGTGCAGCTCTGCATTCGGAGCCGTTGGGGAACACACGCTCCTCGGGTCTAAAAGGGTTTAACTGAGAAGCTCCTGCAGCCAAACTGGGCTCACGTTGAGCTCTGTGCCTGGCTCCTTCAGAAAGACAGGGATTTAAAAGCCACTATGTGATGATGCCACATATGGGCACATACAGAGAGATTGGGCAAAAAGGGTAGATGAAAGTGCAATCTAGAAAGTAACTACTCATCAGAAAGTAAGACAAGCAAAGAGCTCCTGAGAGCAGAAAATGAGCTTACAGAAAGCACTCGTGGCCCAGATTCAACAGAACAGACTAAATCTTTTTGAGAAATCCTGCAGTGCTTCCTGAAACTTTATAACCCTAGCAATAGGCAAATTGGAACACTACTATGAAGAACTGAGAGATCCAAGTCCTCTTGGTGTGTTTCCGTGGACAGAAGAGGAGAAAGAGAGGCTCCAACCTCAGTGCCAGTCCCCAAGAATGGCTGTTCTCACACTATTATCAACATTTGGTCTCCATGGAAGGGGGATACCTAGCAGCAAACACTGGCAACCAAGGACATTCCACTCCCACTATATCGTCCACAATAGCAGAGAAGAAAATCATAATAATAATAATAAAATTAAAAAAAAAATAATCAAAAGGCTGTTTCAATCAGGAAAACTTTGAGAAGACTTCTTCCAAAGTGAATGTTTGAAAATACCTTGAAATATGGAAATGTGCAACAACAGCAAGATGGGAGAAAGCGGACACCTTACTTTATTCTGAAAGCACTTACGCTTCACTCCAAACCAGGAACATCCAATAATCCAAGAACAAGGTCATCGTTTTCTTTTGAATTCAGAACAGAACCTAACACACACCATATTCTGCACTGAGTAGAGAATCTGGGAATTTACAGGAGTTTGGAGCCAGGTTTCAGTTTAATACAAACTCTCACTATGTAGGAACTTCCTTATATTGGGCTTTGTCTTTCTGTGGGGTTAGAGCTCTGCAGCTCTTTCAAAGCTGTCAGTAAGAATGAAGCAAGAACTGCAAAAGGGCTTTCTGCCCCAAGAGAGGCATGAACAGACGAATTCATCCACAGCTGAAAGTATTTATACATTAACACACACTTGGACTGTTGATAATTCTAGAATTAGAGACTTATCTCTGTATATACATTAATACAGCAACAGCCTAAACCAACATCAGATTTTGCTCCGTGTTAAGAAAATAAAGCCTTTAACAAGCTGAAATTTGACTTGGGCTGTTCATTCGCTGTAGTAACAGCGAGCCCTTGCCAGGGACCAACACATCGTTGTGCTGGGTGCTACAGACAGTGAAATGGTGCGAGTTATTCCATCTAAAAAACCCACCACCAGCACCATCACCACCACCGCCCCCTCCCGAAAAATCACATTACACTCAACTGGAGACAAAAGAAGGGACAGAAGAGGGAGAAGAGTTTACACTTTGAAAACGTGGGAGTTGCAAACTTCCAGTTTCACTGTCATGGTTAGGCAGGAAAGTAATGCAACTTTATTTCTAAATAAACGAAAAGATTGGTCAGTCTGCTGCTGAAAGACAGGATAAAGAGAACAACAGAACTACTACATTATCTCCACGTCTGGGATTCTTGCTATTCTTTTGCAAAGTGAATGGCTTATGCTAATCAGGATGCATCTGAAATGCATCATTCAAGCCTTCTTGTACAAATATAGTTGTTATTTATCTAGAAAGATCCCCACCAGCTGGCAATGTTTGCATACAATGTTAAACCCAACTTCAGGAGCCCATGCATTATGAGTCATTTCACGTCTAAAAACATCAGTTCTCTGAGCTGTTCCTGGTGTACCCCACGAGAAGAATTTTAGTGGAATTCAACAATAATGCACTGTGTTACCGTCCTACTTCCTCGAGCACAACAAACTTCCAAGTTTCTGCTGTCTGGGTTTTTTTCTCCCAACGGTGCGCTGCCTACAGAACATCTCTGGGGAAGGGACAAAAGGATTTGCTCCAATCCCTTCTATATGAATCAAATATTTATGCTATACCCTCTTCAGGCACTTTCATCTGCTAACCTATGGAATGTGATCTCCTGACCTTAACACTCAAGCACATCTAAATCAGCTGCCCTTTGAGCTGTATTTCAGACTACAGAGAATTTTTAATCATCTGTATTGCAGGCATATGAAAACCTTGTGGCCTAGCTGTGGCATTCTGTACTACAAAGCACACTTCAGTCTAAAGTCACTGAAAAAGCAATACTTTGATTCTCCTGTGTTTACGGCACAGTCTGGTGTCACCATAAACTGGCAGAATGATGAACCATGTTAGCAGTATATTAATGTGCCATCACAATTTAAATGCGTGTCGTGCCAAACAATACCAAAATTACAAGGTGCCAGTAGCAGTGCAATCCCTCGCCCCACTGCACAGCCCAGCTCCCTTTCTGCCTCCAGCCCCCAGGACAGGCAGCACTGGCTGCAAAATACCTCCAGAATCAGACAAGCAGCTTGGGGCAAGCCCAGATGCCCCTCGCGCTCCCCCTGGAAATCCTACCCTTTCCTCAAGAAAACACTAGAGCAGAAACTGCTCATCCTGTGTTGTGCTTGTGGCTCCCAGGAATGTTTTAAAGACAGGGGTTATGTTGCAAATAAACGTCCTGGAGAAAAAGAGAGGGAGACCAAGTGCCCCAGATGAACACGCAGCTTCAACTATGGGACAAATTTTTCCAGCGTCAGCTTATTGCCCTGCTCCTAGGAGGAGCGGGCACTGAGGTAACCCTGATTAAAGCCTGACCCTAAGGTTTAACAGGGTAGGGTGCACGTTTTACATCAGGGCTAAAAAAATGACTTAATGCTCTAATTTGCACAGGAGCAGCACAAGCTCAAGATGGTTCTTGTGTTCCCAGCCTGATTTGGCAGAAAGGCTCAGTCCCCAGAAAAGAATGAGACAGCAGCCAAAACCTGTGTCATGTCCTCTGCCCCAAGGTGGATCCTGGTCACTCACCTATCTTGTCTTTTTGTTCTCCTCCCATAGAAATCCCTCCAGCGGAGAGGAAGGGTTAAAAGAGAGGAACCGTGACCACAGCAGACCAATATTTAGCATTTCCTGTATCATCTACAGGAAGAACCCACGCAGTGGGGAAGAGCGTGATGTCAAGGCTGGTTTCAGCACATAAACAGCCCGATCCTCCTGCTGGGGGATGCTGTGTGTTTCCACAGGGAACAATATAATCCTCCCTGCAAAGAGGAGTCTACCAGCCACACCAAGCCCACAGGTCCTTCCCTTGCACAAAAGGCTGGCAGCAATGACACTCTGGGCGTGGGAAGCGGGTACAGAGCTGGGGGAGAAGGAAAGTCAGAAATTCACAGCGGTATTAGCACTTGTAAACCAGCACACATTCAGCACTTGGACCCCAGAGAAAGGAGTATGCTACAAAATATGTTTCCCTGTAGAGAGACCGGGCCTCCGTCCAGTTATTACGTGCACATGTCCCTGCTGCGTTTTCAGTCTTTAAAAAAAAAACGTCCAAACAAAGAAAACATATCCTCACATTCACTCTGTACAGTGCCAAGCATGTGCCTCGCCACGTTCAATAATCTGGTAAGGCGTGTTAATTAGGGGTTCAACACTTACACCTTGTGACACAGTAGTAAAGCACTTAATGTAAAACAAATTCCAGGGTGAAATGAGAAATCTCCAGTGACTGTGGCAGCCCCGTTTGCACACGTGCATACATAAGTGCACAGACGTGCTTCTCTGTGAAGCACGACGAGCAAAGACAATCTTGACACGTGGATTACAAGCACAATGACTGCGATTATTTTCTGAAAAGAGCACCACAAGAAACGCGGCTGCTTTCAAACACAGCCCGACACAAACCCACTTCACCGACTTCCACAGTATTTTACTTTATCCAATTACACACAAGTACATCACTATTAATTTTGGCTATTTACTGCTAATGGTGAAATGGCTGGACAAGTGTGTTTTTCTGCAAGATGAAGAGTAACTTTTACAGATGAGAGAAGCGATGAGCAAAAGCTGACAGAGAGCCAGCCCAAGTCCCAGGTTCAGGCTGCAGGAATGAATGCCGAGTCCCCTGCCCCATGAGCACGTCTCTTACCTACTGATCTGCTGAAGACAAAAGGGTTTTCTTCTTTTCAGAAACTGGACACTTGTAGCTCGTTGGGTCAGCCACACAAAGCTTCCCTGCTGCCAAAGGTATTTTTTTCCCTCGGGTTTTTGTTGTTGTTGTTTGGTTTTTTACCCCAGAGAGTAAAGGGCAGAGCAGAGGATTCAGCAGGGGCAAAGGGTGGAATTCGAGACTCAACAGGCAAACTGCAGAGCTCCCTCCAAAAGATGTTGTATTTCAAGGCGCTTTCACTTGCAAATCCTCCTTCATCCTCAGTGTCAATAAAACGGGAGGGGAGGGAGTAAACTTTTTTTAACTCCACAGGAAGGGGAACGTGATATCAACTGGATTTGTGGCTCGATTCTTTTTTTTTCATTTATTAAAAATAAATATACTTTCAGACAGGAAATCAGAATAGAGGGGTAAAAATCCAAGAGAGTCAGACAGGACCTGCCCGCAGTCCGTGGAAGGAGGATAGCGGTATCTCAAGAACGGCAGAATCAATAAAAAAGAAGGCAAGTGTGGGTCCCGGTGGCCGGCGGAGGCTCCGCTGTCAGTGGCAGCGCCGCCCGGGGCACTCGCAGCGCCCGCGGCCCCGGCAGGGAAGGGCGGCCCGCAGCATCGCGGCCGGGAAGGCTGCTCCGCGCTGCTCCGCTCCGCGCCTCCTTCTCCGCGGTTACCTGTGCGCAGCGGGGCGAGCACGGAGGAGCCGCAGGGCCGGACGCGGGGCTGGAGCGGCAGCGTCCCCGGCACACACTCCCCGCAGCAGCAGCAGCAGCAGCCTCACCCGCGCAGCTCCGCTCTCTCCTCGCCTCCTTCCGCCCGGCTCTCCGGCTGGCGCCCCGCGGGCCGGCCAGGAAACACCGCCCCGGCCCCGCCCGCCGGCCCCGCCCCGCCCGTTGCTCCGCGGGGCTGTCCCGGCCGCTATTGTGCGCGGGGCGGCGGGGAAGCCGGTGCCGTCCCGGGAGGGCAGCGCTCGGCGCCTCCGCAAAGCCGCGGCTGGAGGTGCCAGCTGTGGGAGAGCAGTGTGGGGGAAAGGGAGCTGGGGGACAGCTGGATGGCCACGAGCCAGCACTGGGCCCTTGTGGCCAGGAAGGCCAATGGGATCTGGGGTGGGTTAGAAGGGGGTGGTCGGTAGGTCAGAGAGGTTCTCCTGCCCCTCTGCTCTGCCCTGGGGAGACCACACCTGGAATATTGTGTCCAGTTGTGGCCCCTCAGTTCCAGAAGGACAGGGAACTGCTGGAGAGAGTCCAGCGCAGCCACCAAGATGCTGAAGGGAGTGGAGCATCTCCCGTGTGAGGAAAGGCTGAGGGAGCTGGGGCTCTGGAGCTGGAGGAGAGGAGACTGAGGGGTGACCTCATTAATGTTTATAAATATATAAAGGGTGAGTGTCAGGAGGATGGAGCCAGGCTCTTCTCGGTGACAACCAATGACAGGACAAGGGGCAATGGGTACAAACTGGAACACAGGAGGTTCCACTTAAATATGAGAAGAAACTTCTTCCCAGTGGGGGTGGCAGAGCCTGGCCCAGGCTGCCCAGGGGGGTTGTGGAGTCTCCTTCTCTGCAGACATTCAAACCCGCCTGGACACCTTCCTGTGGAACCTCAGCTGGGTGTTCCTGCTCCATGGGGGATTGCACTGGGTGAGCTTTCCAGGGCCCTTCCCATCCCTGACACTCTGGGATTCTGCCACCACCGCTCCCAGCTCCAGGTGGCCGCTGCGCACAGCACACGGGCTCGGGAAGCGGCGGAGCCCCGGGCTGGCCGGGATGGGGAGCACACCCTGGTCTGCCCCGCTCAGCCCTGCAGGAGCCCGCAGCTCAGCACAGAGGGGCCAAGAGGACTTTGTATGACCAGTCACTTGGCCACTGGCATTCCCAGGAGTGAGCCCCGAGGTATCAGACCCGTTCCAGTAAGTCACTGGAGTTACATGGATTTACACCACTGTACAGCAGCCAAGGATTTGACTCATCCACTTTTTGCTGGCCAAATGCTGAAAATAATTGGAAGTGTGACAAGAAGCAATCGTAACTGCGGATAAGCAGGATATTAAAGGTGTTCCCTGTATAGATTGTTCCACTTAAAACTAAAATACACATCCCACAGCCTTCCAAGGCCCAGTCTATGCAAAGAGCAAGCATCCAACACCTCTACTGCTCTGCCACAGCTGCATCTGATGGTCAATATGGGAAGAGGAGATGGGAAAGACTTCAGTATTCTCCCCAAATGCAACCACGATTTTGCTGTGTTTCATCATTTTACCACATGATAAAAAATGGTAGCCACATTCAGAGGTGTTTCTTGTTGAAGGCTTTAGCAACTGGAATCACACTGTAAAATTTCAACAGAAAAATAGTTTGGCTTTAAACATGTAACAAAGAAAAGCAGGAACATGCCACCTTTGTGCATGTCTCCGCATTCAAAGGCCAGTAAAAGGATAGCAAAACATTGAAAAAAAGAAAGGCTTAAGCAACTCTCCCTGTTTTGGGAGATCTAATAGCACTTGGTGACGGCGACAACGGTGTCACCTCTGCAGTGGTACCAACCTCTATATCCGAAAGACAAAGCTCTTCTTCTGCAATGGGGTAAGCAATTTTAACTTCTCCCAGCCTGATGCCTGTAATCGGGGAAAATTCCCAGTCTAAACAAGGCCCAAGATAACAAATGGTCCTTCAGAGGGAGGTATTTGTGTACAAACAATGGTACCTTGCCTTTCTCACAACTCACCTCCTCCTCTAACCTGTGCATACAACGCACTGGAATTGCGCTGGTCCCCGGGGAGGTGGCTCCTGGCCGTGAACTCCCGAGGACCCTCTCTGAGCCACAGCTTCTGCTCATCTCCTGGCTCCCACCCACCAACTTGTGATTTCAAGAAAGGGTAAAACAAAAAGTGAGAGAAGCTGCCACTGTGTGTCCATAACTGACTTAATACGCTAAGGCCTGACCATGCAAATATGAACCCATTAAGTAGTCCCAGATTGGTAAGGTTTGGCCATAAGATGACTCCGGTTTCCAGAAGTATTAAATGTGCAAAAACTGGGCACATGTCAAATCCTTGCACTGTGAAACTTGGCCTGCTGGAGTTCATCAGGGCCCTTCAGGTGAGAAGAGATAACATGATTCAGCCATTTACCTTTTTATTGCTCTAAGCAAATGAAGCCTTTCCAACATTCCCAACTCTTAACATTGAAAAGAAAGATCTGGAAAAAAATTCAGGAAGTCAAATTCCAGAAATCCCAAATGCAGCATATATTAAGATATACTTTTTCCTTCATAACTGCCATTCATTCATCGGAATGTTTCAGTGGAACAACTGTAGAAATACACGTAAACAGTTTGTTAATGTCCCATAACCTTTCAGTTTGCAAATGCAAAAAAAAAAGACAACGCAGAACAGGCTAATGGAAGCACGTATTTGCTAGATGCTGTGCAGTGGAGTTGTAAGGGAAATACATAGCTACAGTGAGTTAGAGAGTTATAAACTATGCTTCACTCACACATCCTGTCTCCCTCCCACACGCTAAGAGAAAACAGTGGGGAATAAAGAGAGAAGGCAGTCACCAGGAAAGTCAGAATGTCACTTAATGCAGACACTGCAAAGCAGCTAGCCTTGCCCAAGGCATATTCACCTCAACTCATCTGCCACTGTTTATCCTACAGATCTGGCTTAACACACACAATTGGAGATAACAGCTTTATCGGAACTGGGAAAGAACAAAGAGGCATGAAATCCACATTCTCTTCCTTAAAACATTCTCCCCGCTCAAGTTCCCTTCCCCAGCTCCAGCCCAGCGCTCAGGAGCTCCAGCCCCGCTGAGCGGCCGCCAGCGGAGGAAGCGGCAGTTTCCATACACACATCACGCCACAATGTGGGAATTCAGGAAACAACACAAGAAAGGGGTTCCTAATAACTGCTCCACGCGTACCCTGGCCAATTCGTGCAATCATACAAAGATCACAGAAGCTGTGTTAAAAAGCACAAAAGATAAACGCCACAACGGCAACTAGTTCAAAGTAGGAAAATAAATCTTGGGCTGACAAAATGTTTGGATGACCTGGAATTGCTCCACCTACAATTTTTTTTTTAAGAGGTTGTCCTTCACATTCTTTAAAATTCCTCCATCTTAAAGTTCCTCCCTCCAGGAATCGCTGCAGCTCTGCCATCCTTTGTCCCCAGCAGCTGGAGCTCAGGAAGCTGCTGATATTATCCCTGGTGTACAGAGAGAAATCACCGCTCAGCCCCACGTCCATTCGGCACAGCTGAGAGGGGTGTAAATTAATTTCTGTGGATCTCGGATCTCCAGCCAGTTTAACAGAGCTTTTCTTCTTGCACACAAAAATAACCTGTTAACGGTGCTCAGAAGTGCCATTTAGCTCTCGGGACCAGACAGCACCCCCTCACCACCACCCAACCTGGGAGCTCTCTGTCTAGTCTGTAAATACACCATTGGGGGAAATAATGGCCCTACAGGAAACAAACAGTAATTCAAGCAACAGCAAAAAAAGACACAGAGGAGAAGATGAGGCCAAGTTTACTGGTGTGCAGAAGCAAGGAATAGGTAACTCCGAGAAGGGAGATTACTTTCTCTTTCTTGCCATAGAAGCTGAATCGTTTGACAGATATCCTCACTGAAGAAAAGGAAGTAAACACACAAAAACAGTAGGAGATACAAATCAAAACAAGATGAGAAGATTTCAAGACCATGTAAGCATCACAAGAATTGTGTGGAGAATGCACCGAGGTACAGGAGAGTTAAGTGGTTTGTCCAAAGCGATGCTGGGAGCCCAGTCGAGACTTGCGGAGTCTGGGTCACAGGACCTGCCTTGAACCTGGACATACAGCATCGCAGCTTTGCTGCCATTTTACCACCGGGGTGGGACAGCACCCACGGCCTTCAGGGTGGCCATGGCCATTTTTGAGCTGTATTTAGAGGATTTCATGCTTCTGCTGTAGTATATCCAGCCCCAAGCTGTAACAAACCCTGCATGGCTCCCTCAGGTTCTGCCATTGGGTATGGCTGGAGACCAGAAACAAAAATTGATCTGACAGACATGAGAATGAGTTATCATTCACCACCAGATGGGAATGACAACTATTCAAAGACCAACAACACCAGAAATTACTACCATGAAACTTGACATATGCAGAATCGCTGGAAAAATTCTACTTTTCAAAACAGAAGAGCAGGAATGGTTACGCACTATGTATTCCTCTTTCCTTCACTAAGTAATTGCGGCGTCTTTCTACACAAGTTTATTATTCTACCAATTCCATATAATAAAACTTTAATGACTACGTAACTTCTGGGAGGGAAGTAATTGATACAAAGAGTTTTGCGCAGCCAACTTAATGCCCTTTCTATACTGTGATTTACTGTGAACACGACTCCTGCTCATCTAAGGTTTTGTATGCTATTGCACGTGAAGATTTTTAGAAGTATGTCAGCCTGGATGGTACCGCTAATGGAGCGTAACTCAAGTTCAGCATGGTTCCTTGGGTGAAGAAGAGAGAAAAGCAACAGCTTACCACAGCGAAATGCAATGGAGTGTTCAGCAGTGATGCCTCACCCGTGAGCTGATTGATCAGGTACCACCTCTAAACAGAATTATTCCAACTGCTGAACCGTGGTCCCTTTTTTATGCAGAATTTCAGAAGAAAGCTGCGTAACCATAAGAGTGTTAAACAACGGCCAATTATGGAAAAACAAATAAATGTTTCACCTTTCTTCTAAACACATTCGCACCACAGTCCCTTAGGCTTAAATGTAATTTTGGCAAAATAAAGACAGTCAGGTTAGTCTGGACAAAGGGATTTTCTTACAAGACACCGTTTCCCCAAAGAAGAACCTGTAAGCCTTTAACTGATGCCTGTTGTATGTTAACAACCTTGATGTAAAAAAGCTGACCATCTCCCTTGTTCCTCTGCACTCTTGCCTCTCATGCCCCTTTGATAATCTGCTGAAATGAATTAAAAAATTCCCTCAGCTTCCAATGGCTTTGGATCAGAGCAAACTGTAAGAACAAGGCCCAGCGGCCCTGCACTTCAACAGTCTTCGTTTGCTCTCAGGGACTGAGGAATGTAAGAAATCACAAGAGGGCAAGATATACAGCAGGTTCTGCACCAAGAACCAGATTTGATAATCCTGATTATTTCAACTACCATAAAGATTAAGAGGAGAAAACCATAGCTGATTTGAAATTAAAAAGACAGAGCTCTTCAAAGTTTCCAGGACTTATAATGGTGCAACGGTATTGATAAATACCATGGGGATGGAGGGAGGGGACGCTTTTTGATTTAAAGCTTTTGCAACTCCTTTTTAATATTGATGTCAGAAATTAAAAGAGGCCCAACCAAAATTAATCTTTGGCTGGAAGCAACCTTCCATTGCCTGGGAAGGTGACAAGTATGGCCTCAGTGAAACAACGAGCGCCATATCCATGCTAGAGCTCTGCTAACTGTAGGAGCAGGGCCATCTACCCTGCTACACAGAAGCTGTACTGAATAGTAAATACATTATTGTGAACATGAAATTAAACAAGAGAAATAATGTTATGTACAGAAAAGGTCAAATTCATTGGAACAAAAATCTATGAAATTCTGTTAAATAATTGCTTCAAAAAGTGGCAATTATAATTTTTCTCAGCACATGGTTGTGCTCCGAAAAACAATCTTTCTCCTGTAGTAAGTTACACAAAGACTGATAATTAGAGACAGCAAGATATCAAGTTGCAGATAATTGGTTCATTTTCACAGACATGAAAAACTAAAAATAGAATTATAGGACAAAGTCTGATTAGATTTTACAATCAATTTCAGAAGGTGCTGTCACATTCTTGAGGAGCACCAGCACTCTCTGCTGGTGATCTGTGTTCAGTAGTTAACCAGAGGAAAAATGAGGAATGAAAATGCATTATGTTTTTGATATGGAATGCCATTTTTGTTTTAAATGGATGATTAATTAGATTCCTACCAATTTAGCAAACAGCAACTCTAGGACTTAGTTATGCTTTTGCAAGCAATACAGTCACTACTAAGAAGTGCATTTACTATGGGCAATCATTCACTGGAATAAATTTCCCTGTCCAAATAGACACCTGATGTTTAATGCTGCTGCCTGCACAAAGCACTTCTGCTGTGCAGCACAAGGACAAGCCGGTGTGAGTGCCCATGGCCCCGAATCCCTTGGCTCCACCCTGCCTTTCCATGAATTTTAGAGCTATGTCAAGAAAAACGCTCTTCCCCAAAAAGTCCTTGTATAGCACCAACATCCTCCCCTCCGGCAGTAACAGTGGAAATGCTTCGATGTTCTAATCAAAGCCAATCTGCTTCCAGCCCTGTCTCTGCTCCACTCTTTGCCAAGAAGCTTTGAGCCGCTGTCCCCAGCATGGACCTGAGTCTTGTCCGCACCCCTCCTGCTTTACTTTACCACATCCGAGCCAGAGACTGCACAGGGAGAAAGGGATCGGGGCCAAAAAGAAAACCAGAGCCAAGTACCTAAGTGACAACCGACCCAGTTTCCAAACTGGGCACAGATCAGGAATCAGTAAGAAGGGTTAAAGACCGGCTAATGGAATCCATGTGCAGCTCATGAAAGTGTGGGAAACAAAAGAGACAATGTGAGTTAAGGACAGAGTATTCATTAGCAAAGGGCTCAAGTTTCTTGGTTTTTGCTGGTCTGCTTCCCAATGGCCATTTTTCAAGGTAGCTTTTTGTTCTTTAGTTTTGAACATAGTCCTGGAAAAGCATTCTACTCTTTCTTAGCTAACGAACTAAAGCTCGGTACACATTGAACTGCTTAAAATCATTTATCATTTTAATTCCCTGGGGGTAAGAGGGAAGAAGAATGTCAGAGATGGAGTTTTTCTGCTGGGCTATAGTGGGGCTTTGGATAAGAGCTTTATATGACAATATGACATATCTGATCCAAAGACACCTTCATAAATATTCATTTACACTATAGTATTAAGTACATAAAGAAATCCAATTTTATACATACATACATATATATATATATACATATATATATGAGATTTCTATACCCCTCCATCACATGAGAGACAGCCAGAGCAAGACCACAAACCCCCTGGTGCCGAGGGCCAATATGTTGAAAGCAGCACCGTATCTGGTAGGACAAAAATACCACCTTAGGATCTGCTTCATAAGATCCCTACATATAAGCCATGTCTTGAAAATCCAACCTTTGCTTCTCCAGAAAAATGTAAACTTTGGAAATCCTGGGGCTTAGAGGGGAACTGATTTGCTGCTCAATCACAAAAAAGCAGCAATTAGGGTGGAGTTCTGGAAAATGCAGTTAAAACAAGGGGGAAAGTAAATCGAAACACGGGGTCTATTTCACTGTTCCAGTCCGCAGATATCTATTTATTAAGCATGGTGAGATTTATAGCATTTTACTTTGACTATGTTGCTTCATGAAGTAAAAAATGGGAAGAACAGCTCCCGAATTAGAGGAAGAGTTTGGAGCCCTAAAATGAACAAACAGAGTGGTAAAAATAAGTGAGTTTTAACCTAGCCGTAAGTCAGCGTCAGAAATAAGAGAAATAGGTGTTCCAGTGCATTCTGCTCCTGACAAATCACAGCTTCAGAGGAGCTTCGCATCTGCAGAGACCCAAGGAACTTTATCAGCATTCAGAGATCCCCAGCGCTCGGCTGTGTGGGATGCAGCGACAGCCCCATGTCAAGCAGGGTGCTCTAAACCACTGCACGGGGAACAGAGATTCCTGTCTAAGGGATCAGAGCAAGTTTCGCATTGTACAAAAGGACCAAAAGTTTCAAACCTGAAGTTTTCGACTTTTCAAGGAAGTTAATATTTTGGACAAGGGATTACTGATCTACAAGGACTGAGAAGATGCTAAAAGCCTTGAGAACTTGAGTAACTAGAGGAAATTCCATGATTACTTTTTTTTTTTTTAAATATTATTAACTATACGTGGCAGACTGTTCTTAAATATTTTCTTCCCACATTCATACCCACACCTTTACCTACATACCATACGAAGTCTGCATTCAGCCCTGTCCCTTGATCATTAATGCAGACTCCTAAGCTTCAGACTTCAAAGAAATGCAGGCGTAAGAGTCACAGGCACAGGACTGGAGCAGCGTCAAAGCCTCCCTGTGCAGGAACCTCCAGCTTGTGCTTGACTTCACTGTACAAATATCTCGCTCTATCAAGACAAGGAAATTCAATGATTTATGTAGGGCTTCCCACAGATTAAGTTAATAAGGGAACCCAACAGTGCCTCATCTCCTTCCGCCTTCCAAACCCAGGGAAATGAAAGGAAATGGGAATGTCTCCTGGGGTAGGGGGAAGACGTGAGCGCTCTACAAATGTGCAAGGGAAGAAACCAAACGCTTTATTGTGTGAATATGCACTTCTCCAGGAACCCTCTTCCCGTCTTCTCCTTCCCATAAGCAGCACAATGTTCTTAGGGAAGCTTAGTTCAATTGCAAAAGCCTCATCCACACCACATCGATGGTCGCCTAGAATAGTGGTGGTTTGTTTTCTTTCTGCTTTTTCTTTATATTTTTCCTTCCTTTGTCCCTCCCCTCTTCTGTTCTCACCCTCCCTCTTTCTGCTGCTCAAAATGTCTGCACTCCCTCCTTCCTTACTTCTGCAGGTTCCCTTCTGTCATTTGGAGCACATTTCCAGTACCACCAGCATTACTTGGAGCTCCAGCCATGCCTTACCAGTCAAAGCCTCCAGCATATGAGACTGAATTACAGTTTAACACAATACAAATGAAGAAATTACAGCACAGATCGACCAAGATATAGGTCTCTCCAAGACCCTAAGGGACTCATTTTAGTGTAACTTGCAATCAACATCCCTTTGAGTTACATTTCAAAATTACACCAGCATTCCCTGGCCAAAATTAAGCCTCATCACGAGACAGTCAGAAAGGCAGTCTGGCCTTTTCCACCTTTATTTGTAGCTGCTCACACACTGCCAGCTTTCAAGGAAATCACCCAACACAGGTGCAGTTTCTTTAGCGGTAAGAAAGCTGCTATAGTTTATCAGATTCATGGCTTTCCATCGACAAGAAGATCTACACTTGCCCTAAGTTAGACATTGCAACGGCAAAGTGAGAAGCTGTTGCAGATACACACGCTTCCAAGTGCCTTCACTGGCCTTATGATCCCTCATAAAACACCGGGTTAAAGCAACAGTAGTGATGGTAGATGGTGTTACAGAGCAAGGATTCACTTACTGAGAAGGTAAACTATAAAGCCAAACTCAGAAGTTTCTCTGCCTAATGAGAGCGTTGCAATTAGGTCACTGCTGAACACTGCGTAACCACAAATCGGAGCAAAAACGTTCCCACAGAATAAGTAGTATGTGACAGCGGGTATTTGGAATGAGAACAAGGATTTCATCCACATAGCCCTGCTGCTGAATTACACAGATCAACAGCAGTCCTGAGATAGTCGGCTTCCAGCGGGGACATGCAGGTGTCAGGATACACAGAGCCTGCTTAGCACTGGCAATCTAGAGCCTAAACTCCCAAACATCAAAGTTCATGCCCAACTCTGATGAAATTTGACAAGGTGTTCAGAGCAAGTCTTGGGGTCGAAATTCCGTTCAGAGTCTTGTATGAACTGGATCCAGGCCACAACCTTCTTTCCACCTTCTGGACTCCAGTTTAAGCAATGCTTTGAATTTCCAATAACTATTTCTGTTAAAAAACTAAGTCAGTCCTACACCCAACCTTGCTCAGTTCAGGCTGCACATTCTGTAAGCCTCTGAACACGAGACCTTCGTTCAAACAACAAAGGTAAGGGACTTTCGTAGGAGAACACCCTCCAGGCTGCTTTTGGTCACTGAAACTCCCCAACCCTCTCCTTGCCTTGGGTCCTGTGGGGCAGACACATCAGGAGAAGGAAGATTTGTGGGTTAACAGGATACTGTTCTGATCAGGGAGCCGAGGTTACAAGGCCGTGCCTTTGAAGACCGGCTTCTTCAGTGTGGCACTTTGGTTTACGACTGGGAATCAGTTTTAATTAGATTGTACTCTTAATTATTTATAATGTGTATTATCTGCAGAAGCTGCCCAAAACCTAAGCCTTAAAAAGGATAATTGGAATAATGTTTTCACCTCTTTTGTAAAGCACCTTGAGCCTTACTAATGAGAAATGCTAGGACAGGATTAGATGCTTAATGAAAAATTATCATTTAAAAAGTGGAATAAAAATGAAAAGTGAACTGAGATTGAATTTGCTATTTTATACTGCATTAGGGCCAAATTGAGGATCATTTATCAGAGGTGACACACTGCAAATTTTAACTGAAAACTGAATGGGGATCTTTCTTATGCATCTAACAATGCAAGATTCCAGGCAAGGATGCTAAGGGCCAGAGCTTGAATGTTGTGAGAAGTCAGAACAGCCACAGGAGCCTGCATGATGGAAGTGCTGGACTATCCTACCGTATGCTGGTGATTTGGTCAGTTCTTGGCTATTTACAGCATCAAGCAAAAGGTGTTTATGGTCACCCAGGTTCCCGCATCCACCACAGCTCCTCCACACTAAAGAGCTGGCCTTCCAGCCCTCACCTTCCTCAAGAAGTATGCTGGAATCGAAACAGACAGCACTTGTGCTTCGACCATGTGGTAAATCTCACAGTGAATATTTACGGGCCTACCTGAATCAGCCTGGTCATGAAAGGCACAACCTTTCAACCTGATGGCAGACCGTGAAATAGCAGTGGGGATGGCTAAACCCAGAGCCTCAAGAGCTTGGCAAGATCTCCACTCTGCCAGGCAAGGATGCAAATGGGAAGCCTCCAACTCTTTGGGGATTATCACCCTCAGACTGGCATTTTGTTCTTTTGGAGATCAAAGCGGGAGGATTTGGAGACGCTTCTGCTTAATTCAGAGTTTGCGTGGAGGCGGATCAGCTCCTGTGGGTGTTTGGTGCTGGCAGGGACAGGAGGGAAGGGGAGGCCACCGTCTCTTGCAGCTGTGGCAGAGGCTCTGGACCTGCGGGACTGCAGGGAGCAGAACACCCCTTGGATCACCTGCACTTGCAAATGGACCTGGGAAGGGCCGGGGCAGCTCTGCTCTCTGCTCTGCCCCAACCACCACGCTCAGCAAACAGTGTCCATCACAAACGCCCACAGCCTCCTCCTCACCCACCACCTGCCCACGACGAGACCTTCCCGAGAGCCCCGGAGGCACGACCCCCAAACACTGGACGGCGTCCCGGCGGAGCCCCAGAACGGCCCCGCACCCGCTCGGGGTGGTCTCGCCGAGAGACACGGGAGCCCCCTCCCCGGGCTGTGCGGGGAACCCCCGCCGCTCCCTTCCCGGTGTGTGAGGAGGGGGCAGCGCGGGTAGGCCGGCATTCACCTCCGCTGGGAGCGGGGGGCGCCGAGAGGACGGGGCCGGGGCCCCCGCGGCCGTCAGGCGGGAGCCGCCGCCTCCGCAGCCCCTCCGGCGGGGGAAGCCCAGCGCCGCTCCCCGCTGCACCTGCCCCCGAGCCCGGCATCCCGGCCGCGGCCGCCTCCTCGTCGCGGGGAGCCGGCGGGGCAGCAGCCAGCCCCGCTCCCCTCGCCCCGCCGGCCTCCCCGGAGCCTCCCCCCCGCTCCACAGCCGCTCCTTACCCCGCGGGCGCCTGGCCCAGCGGCCGCCCGCTCATCCATCTTGCGCCTCTTCCCTCCGAGGTGACAAAGCCGGCATGGCAATGAGACACACCGAGGAGCTCTGGGAAGCGCCTACCCCAGATTCAGTTATTAACTTTCACCAGGCGGCTGCAACTACGGCACCCGGCATCCCCCGCTGGGCCAGCGCCTGCAAAGGCGGCCGGGAAGTGTAGTCCCGGCGCCCCGCCCGCTCCGAGCGGGAACGCGGCCCCGGGGCGGGCGGAGCTGCCTCTCTGCGCCCCTTCAGGTCTCCACGGCTCGGCGGGTGGAGCAGAGTCGGTCCGGGAGCGTTCTCCACGGTGAAGCTCCTCTCTAACAGGCCCGGGACACACAGGGAGCGGGTGGCTGAAGGCACAAAAGTTCTCTGTGCAAAACTGCGAGGCACAAGCAGGAAGGCAGGCATCAAGGCACAGAAAAAGAGCGGATAAAGATGTTCGTCCTGCACTCCAGGAGAGGCTGCTGCCTTCCCCGTGTCAGGGCATCACTCACAAAATGGCTGCTGCCCACAGGAGGCCCCTCCTTGGAAAGGCAGAGCCACAGCAAAGTGTTAATGTTTTAGTGGTAATGTTGTGTGGTAAATGTGCCACGGCTCGGCCTCCTGGCTGCCCAGAGCTGTGGAGTATTGAGGGTGCCCTGAGCCCCTTAGCACCACCGGGGCTGATGTCCCTGCCTGCGGCTGCCAGGTCGCCAGTGCCACAGGGTGACAGCCTTTCTTACTAGAGGAACTTGATCTCAAGTTTTTTACAACACAGAAATGCTTTCTCCACCTCCTATAATTAACAGTAGATTGTAAATTATGTAGGGAAACACCAGTACGAGAGCTCACATATCTCCGTGTTAGAGGAACTCCTTTTCTTGACAACAAATTTAGTTTCATTTTTTTTATAGTCTCAGCCATGAGGATTTAAGCTCTTCACTTATTTTACTTGCCTCTTATTATCAGCCCACTTACGTGCTAAATCTATTCTCTTCATCGCATCATGAGCTTTATGCAACAGCTTTGTCTTCTAATGTTTCTTTCCCCATGTTTCTATCCAGGAACTCGCCTTGCCCCAAAACCACTCTCCACAAAAGCAATACAAATATAAAAGCAGAACTGTCCAAGATTCATGTCTAGAAAAGTTGCCAGAACACATGCAAAAATAATCTAGGAAAATCAGTGTGATTCCGGAGACATAAAATTTAGTGAGAGAAGGAACCTCTAGATGCCTTAAGAATATTTTATCACTGCAATAGCTAGGTGCTAAAAATATTAATAGGCAAAGCCTAAAAAAACCATATCTGGAAACTCTTACACTGAACTAATCAGCTGCTGGCCATCACGTATACAGCTCCTGCCATCTCATGTTGAGTTGTTTCATCCATTTTTCTGTACAACCCATTAAACCGAGTATCTCTCTGGCCTTGCTGTGCAACGTTTGCAACGTTGAGTTCCCAGACCTGCACATTGCATTGGTTAAAACAGGCCATGCAGAAACAAAAGGGTATTTCAGAGATGCGAGTAGCAAGCATCCAAAGTGAGGTGGAAAATTGCTTTTAAGTGCAGACATCTGTGTTCATCGGTCATTTCTACTCCTTGCCAGATTTGATTACATCTGGAATCAGATTTAGTTTTGTTGCTTTTGATGGAAAGGGGAAAAAGAACCAGCAGAGGTGGTGGCCACACACCAACCTCTCACTCGGAGCACCAAGGAGCTGTGGAGGGCAAGTCTGTTATTGCTCTGTGGGAATTCCAGCAGCATCCACTGAAGTGGGCTGTGCTGTCACAGTGCCATGTGTGCCAGAACCAGACAAGAACAACCTCTTATAAAACAGGGTGGAATGTTTATTTTTGTAGTACTGGATTTCCAAAATCCATAGTCTTTTTGTGGCCGGCGAGCTCACTGCTTTCTTTGCCTCGGTAGTGCAGCTGTCGGAGGTCTGCACCCCTGCCTGGAAAACACGAGAAAGCAATCCTAGCAAAAATCTGCATCATTCATGCGTAATCAGACAATGCTTGGGAGATTTACAAAGGAGGGGAAGAGAAGGAGAAAACCACAGCACTGCAGTCATTTGCATTATTTCTCATTTCTTTTCTTCGCAATAGTCACTTTTAGCTTTAAAAACATAATGAGTATATATTCCATGTGCAGCTTTATACACACTTCAGGGTTACTGGGTTTTAATTCACAGCCCACCATGACCAAGTAAAATTTGGCGAATAGGCTGTGTCTGTTTATAACACATGCTTTCATTTTGTTTTGGTAGTATTATGTACATACATACAAATTAACTTAGAAGCATACTCTGTGTTGTGGCTTACTGCTTACCTCAAGGATTCTCTCCATGGTTTGTCCTGGCTGCTTTATGCTATTCAGACCTCCTGGGAAGCACCGTGACAATATTGCTGGAATCCACAGGGAATGGAAAAGTACGATCGCTGCTTCCCATCACTTTAATCCCGCAGGAAGATCCACAAGATCAGCTGCAGTGCTGCATCTTCTTACAGTTCTAAGGAGCAGAGCCATGACTAACATCACCCAAAACGCCCGTCTGGACGCTGGGAAGCCAGTTTGGAGTAGTCCTGGCTTTAGTTTGGAGCCACTCCGTGCTCACGTTTGGGTCCTGCGGCGAGCACAGGAGCTAACGCACAACAAGCAGAATGGAGATCTCAACTCTGTACGTCTGCACCGTGTTGGGGATGCCCCGTTGACAACACCTGTGGTTCTGCAATGTGTTTTAGCCACACACAGGAGTTTAATCATCTAACTGTGGGATATTCCCATGCTCATTTTGGTGCTTGTAGGACCACAAACTTGAGCAAAGGCACATTGCAGTTCTGTTTGCCTGTGACTCGGTTGTCACCTGTCTCTGTCTTTAAAGTTGCCCCTGGATTCAGGTTAGATACATTAGTTGCCTGCTATAAGGTGAGTTCTCTAGATGAGAAACACTCAAATTTGCATTTTTTTTACTAGATTTGCACATTCAAAATTTCATCTTACTTTATTACTTGATGGCGTGGAAGTTTTAGCAGCACAATTTACTTCCTTACCAACAAAGTTCACTTGAGTCATGACTGGGTGCTTCTAGATCCACTGGACAAAAATAAAAGGATATTTCCAAATATTATAATTAGTGCAAAACGAAAAATATCTCTGACTTCTGATGCCACAAAGATGTTGTAATGTTGACTGTTCTAAAAATCAGAAAGAAGGACCATATACAAACTGGAAGCACTTTAAATATGTTTATTCAGCAGCTATTACAATCAGCCTCCAAAAAACTGGAGTCCCCTCTTGTTTCTGAACCGTGTCAAGTGATGAAAATGCCTGCTAAGAACATTGAAGCTACACAGTGCACTCCTTTCTGAGAAACAGACACATCTAACAGGGATTAACCTCTTTGAAAGGCAAAATATAAATATATACACTCTAAATTCACAACAACAGTTTAAACTCACTACGTTAATTCAGGTGGGATAACAGTGGACAAATCCACATCATGTAAACTGCAGTCGTAAAATATCTCTGCTGTCTCCTCCTCAAACCCTGTCCAGTTTCGGTTTACATTCTGTGATCTGCCTGGCGCAGAGCTGAAATACAGAAGCGCTGAAGTGCTGAGTCTCAGGGGCTGTGCACAGGACCGGGAGTGGGGCGGTAACTCTGTTCTCTACACGTTGCTCAAGGCATCCACGCCGGGAAGAACCTTACCTGTTAGCAGTTACAAAAATACCAATCACGTTAGGAACCCCTCCACGCTTAAACTACTAAGCTTTACTCTTGCAATTGCAACATTTGAACATAGTAAAGAAGACAAACAACAACTGAAATTATAGGTTAGAAATGGAAGAGCCTGGCTCTACATGCACTCCCGTTGACCACTGTGGCTCCTGAGGCATATAGACCACATTTAAAGTGTTCCCCTCAGTAAATACCTTTCAGGGCTGTTGTGAGTATCCAGAGCACAGCCGCACTCGTATGTCAGCTGACAGACTCTTAACGAACCGCAGAAATCAATTCTCAATTAACGATAATGGCACATTTCTATCCCAGTCTCTACTGGGTGAGACCCAAAGATTTTTTCGGAGTAAGTTTGATGGCAAGCAGATTTTGGTTGGATCTAAGGAGTTGCTGCGTACCTCCTTCGATCCCTAGTGGCAAGTCAATAGAATTTTGGAGTGTGCCATGGAAAATCTAAGAACGAATTAAAAAAAGAAACCAAGCCTCAAGTCGCTTCCTGGGACTAAACCACCCAGGTCTAGATATTTACACGCCTCCAAGCTGATGGAAGCAAGGAACATGGTCACCTTTGAGTATGAAGGCGCAGATTATTAAAGTGTGATGTTTTCTAAAGCATCTTAAGCTTTTTGTCCTACTTTAATAATGAAAAGAGACCATTCTGGTTTTGCCCTTTTTTCAGAAAACCCACCTTCGAATGCTCAAGCTGTGTAGCAGTGCTGAATTTTAACACTGTTAACAACTCGCTAGTTCACTGGGCTTTTGGGGTTGGTTTTTTTTGATCTTCAGAAACTTTTCTAATTACTAGACTTCCGTTACATTTAAAAGATCACATACACACCCCCATCTTTTGGGCCAAAACTTAGACAAGTTTGTCCTTTTGACTGAACCAGTTGCAGAGTCTTTACCGGTAGCCATCTGCATTCTTTCCCTTTCCCATCACTCTCTAGGCAACAGAAACAAAAGCTCTGTCTCACATAGAACTGCTGGAAACCAACAGCTGCAACGCCGTTTATCACACTTACTCTTCTGCAGAGAAGTTGACAGCATTAGATAATTTACCCACATTGGGAAACAGCTAATTACCAGAGGAAATGAAAACTCATTTAGAGTACAATGTAACGCATTAGAAGATTCTTGTAAATTCTCACCATTTTGAATTCCAAGTACCCTCGTGCAGGTTCGGAAGTGATCGCTAGAGGGCTCCCAAAACCAGGGAATTTCGAACAATGAGTTGAAAAGGAGACTTCTGGCAAAAATTCGGTACTATTCTGATGAGATTTCCCTAACAGAAAGTGCGCATTTTAAACATGTCTCTGGGGATCACCTATTAAAGAGAGCTTGCTCTCAAGGCCATTTTATTTTCTATTCCAGCATTTTTGCTTTCTGGGAGTGGCAGACGGTGCTGTTTGCCTCTCTTCCTTTAGGACTACAAAAAGAAGAACACTCTGCTCAAAAACTATGTGCAACTCCCCATAGTGGCACAGAAAAAAAGACATTCCCTCTATTGTTGTACTTTCTTGAATATCAACACATAGTAGAGCACCCAGAGCTAAGATAAAGGAACAGTTACCCTCGAGCAGTTCCAGGCTGGCGCCACCTCCTGTGCTGACATGGCTGACTTTATCCTCAGTGTTCCACTTTGCACAGCAAGTGGCTGTATCTCCACCACCTGTAGTACAAACAAAATCAATGAGACACATAAGAAATTCAGATTTTGTTCACCTTAAGGGCCATGGTCTTGCTACAGGCTTGTCCTGCTCCCAAATACTCAGCATTAGCGCACACAGCAGTTTTTAAAGCCCTGTCTCCAAGCTGAAGGACGGATAAAGCGTTAGAAAAGAAAAACTATTTGATAAATATTTTTAACACGGTTCGAGCAAGGAGAAGCTTCCTTGTTGCTTTTAGAAAGACAAGAGGAAACACGACGACTTACCAATAATGGTGATGCTGCCCTTTCCAGTTACTTCTACCACTTTGTCCATCAGGGCTTTGGTTCCTCTGGCAAACTTGTCCCACTCAAAGACACCAACCGGACCATTCCACACGATTTGCTTGGCCCTTCCCACAACTTCAACAAACTTCTTCACACTTTCAGGGCCGCAGTCCAAGCCCTAAGACAAGGAAGAGAAGCCATAGATACCCTTCCTGCCGATGCCCGTCTCACATCACCACAGCCCAGCTGGGATCCTCACAAACTTCCCCCTTGCCCTCCGGATATGAAGCAAGAGTTTCTCTGAATACTGAGAAGCAGAAGGATTTGCCAGCAGCTTCTGCAGTAGGGTGGACTCTGGTGTGGTATTTACCTTCCTAGTACAAGCAAGTAATTTTTAAGTTGGTGTCAGATGCTTCAAGCTTTGGTTAGAAACTTTTGCCAACTATCTTCCAGTCAAAGAAAAGGGATTTCTACGGCATTCAGATCTGAAGGCTTTAGAAGAGTTTTGCTGTTTTAATCCAAATCTCACAAAAGCTACTTAAGGATAAACAGGCCTTCATTTTCATGAAACCAATACACTTTATGCAGCTTCATAAACATTTGCAAAGGATGACAATTACTCTTTCTCTACTCCTTTCAGAGGTGTCTTTCCCGCCCCACTGCTGCCTGTTACCTCAGTCCCTTGGCTATTAAAACCTACCATCCAGCCAGCAGGAATGCCTGAAGCCACCGTGGCTTCCCCAGTCTGTGCATGCTCATCAAATTTGTCTGCAGTGATGAAGTCAACGGGCAGAGTAATCTTCACACCATTCTTCTCTGCCTTGGCCATCAGGTCCTTGACAATTTTTGATCCCTCCTCATCAAACAAAGAGTTGCCAATCTGAAGAAATTATTTGGGAAAAGTAAGAAAGAGGCGTTTGTTTTGCTACCGGTCATTACAGCAAAGAACAGCGGCAGTCAAGCCAAACTGCTCAGACAGCAATTCTGGAAAGACTGTTTTCTTACAGCACTACCTAGACATAGGTGGTAATCTGATTCCTGCAAAGTGATTCTCTAGTAACTTCTCAGCGCCCCTTACTCTTGCAGAGAGCAAAGATAGCAAGGTCTCAATACTAGAATATACAAGGGACATTCTGCCCATATTCTTTACTAGGAGCAGACACAGAATTGCCCTTTTCATACCTCCATGTTGTTGAGCACTTTGAGGAAGGTGAACGCCATTCCACCACCAATGATCATCTCATTGACCTTATCCAACATGTTACTGATCAGCTGGATCTTATCCTGAACTTTGGCTCTGGTGAGAGAAAGAAAAAGAATAATGTGCCACTATCCAGAACTCCTCAGATGGACCTTACCCCGTAACGATCTTTAGCTAAGACAGCACGAAGCCTTACAAGGACATATTAGATCGAAGCAGAATTAATCAACTTGCATTACAGTCCTAGTCCGACCATGCCCTGCTCAGTGACATTAGCCAAGACCATTTCCTCTTTGTGTTTCAGTTTCCCTATCTCTGAAACAGGGATAACAATACATATTTCTTTAATAAAATGCTTTCAGATGAAACCATAAGAAATAGGTATTCTACAAATCCAATGTCAATGACCACAGAGAGGTCTGGTGTGAACCAGCCCCAGTTTAAGCCATGAAGCTGCCGCACCATGACAACTGAAAGGGTAAAGCAGCATGGATGGGACAGAGCCACAGCCAAACCCTGCAGGGTCCACCTGGCCATGTGCAGCTCCAGGCAAAGAAATGCAAAGGTGAATTAGACTTTTGCTTCTTTCCCTTGCACATACCCAGCTACTGGCACTGAATTACCTTCCTGCACATGGGCTTGCTTTGCCAACATGTGGCATTTTCACTTTACTTGTGAGTACAGTTGTTCCGAGTTTATCTTCTAGACCCAGTTTTGTCACATATAAGCAGCTGGACCACAGTGCTAGACTGGGTAGACACATGACAAATTGGAAGCAATGGGACATTGTTCCTCCAAACAAGTCGTCATTTGGTTCTGCACCCTCAAGTTTCTTTGCACACTGGCTGCTGTGGAAGAGCGGAGGCCCATCCAGCCACAGCAGGTCACCACTGCGTAATGTCACATCGTGTCAACTTACAATGCTGAGCCTGCAGGATGCTTGTACTCTGAACTGTGGAGGAAAGGTCACTGACAATGTTTCAGGGCCATCATGTGTGTCTGACAGCTCTTCTGGTTCATCTGTGCAACAAACTGCTGTGGACTGTCTCAGTTTGGGGAATATAAGAGGTCAGGGGATATGATGAGCAGACCCTGATATCACAACAGTGGATGTGGTCAGGTAGCTGCTCTCTAACCCATGTCTTACAGAGATCTCGGGACTTATCTACAAGATGAACTGTAGGTAGAGTTAAAAAGAAAGCACTTGTTTGAACCAAGCCAAAATAACTTTTCATTACTTACAGAGGAGTTAAAGAGAAATATGGAGTCAACATGTTCTTCAGTCTTACCCTCCAAGAATTGCTAAGAAGGGTCTCTCTGGACTCTCTAGGGCCTTAGCAAAATAATCCAGTTCTTTCTTCATCAGGAAGCCAGCAGCCTTCTGGGGCAGATTGACACCTACCATGGAGCTGCAGAATTAAAGTAAGAGTGAGGAATGGAAACATTTTTATCAGTACAGGTGCAAACATCCCGTGTCTCACAGCCTTACAAAGCAAATCCTTCAGCCAGCTGCAGCAGTAAGAATAGCTACTACCTGCACAGAAACAAACACAAGGGTTGTTTCTTTTCCTAGTTTGGTAAGATGGCTGTACACACTTTCTGAGATTAATTTCGCACAGATATATTGATATGCAAGATATTTATAGTGTTAACCGATGATCCAAAACACCGAGGACCAACTGAGCATAGCAAGAACAGACTGGATTATGAAATCAAGATCAAGAAGACCACTACAGTTTGCAAGTACACGAATCTAAACACGCTACATGAGAATAATCAATCCGGAGCTATTTATCTTCTGGAAAAGAGGTCTGCTGTAATTGCAGACAATTTATGCAAGTCCAAAGCAGGTAGTTGTTGTATCTTCAAGGCCTAAAAAGCCAATTCAAGTCTTAAAGAGTTTCAGCTGTCTCCTGTTCCCAGAGGCAAACTTGGGCATGCGCTGTTGACCACTGTTTCTGAGTAACAGATTTAGTGGAGGTAAACACAGCAGGATGATAATGGCATATGCCCAAAAGGAAGTTAAAACTCATTGGGGGCAAAGCTGTTTGTGTTTCCACGGCTGATATCTTTCTGAAGTTCTGCTCATGGAAGGAAAACGGATACACACCTGTGAGCTCGGTGAGCAGTTCCAAAAGCATCATTGACATACACATCTCCCAGTTTAGAAAGAGAGGCTCTGAAAGCCTCCACTTTTGCAGGATCAGCCTTGACCTAAAAAGAGAGAGAACGACAAGTTTGTGCTATTCAGGTACTCAGAGTTGATTCTGAAACTAAAGTCAGCAATTTGACCTGTAAACCCAAAGCAAAGAAAGGTCAGCTTGAGACACTCATCCGTTCTTCCTGGGGGTCACTGTGCTTCATATGCTCCTTCCCAGTCCAGCAGGAGCAACGAAAAGGTTTAAATGGTTTGAATTTGACTTTAAACTCCCCGAGACTGCTGTTACAGGCCTGAGGACCATTCCCACTTCAAGTTTCTAGTTCATCAACAGAGCAGGAATGAACTGCAGCACTAACCTTTCAGTCTCTCCAGATTTCTAGTTTTGTGGGGTGAACATGGGTAACATAGAAAGGGTGTCTACAGACAAGACAATGCTGAGATGAGACTAAACAAACTCATGCTCACTTAATGAACAAAGTGTAGTCTCCAAGTACCACAAGTAAAAGGATGAGCTCCTGAAGGACTGATTTAGCAACTGCATTGAGGATTAACTTACAAGTACTCTGCGCACTACAACAGGCCGCAGTGAAAGCGGTCAGCATTGGAAAGCTGGAGATAAATTTAATGTGTAGTGGGCAAGAACAGATGCATTTCTGTTATCACCTCTCCAAGTGCCTTTCTGCTCTGTCAGTTCACCACCCAAAAGAGGCCTCTGCCAGCACCCAGGTGTGACGCTGTGGTACTGATGGCAGGAACCCACCCCAACACGTGGCACCAGAGCTTTGGGCACCATTTTATTCCCACAGCCTGAGTCAGAGGGACTACACAGATTATAGAACAAACTAAGTAATCTGAAAATTACAGAAATGCACAAACTCCTCTCATAAAGCCAATTAAATTCTTTCTCCACTCTTCTCACTGCCAACATATGGGCTTTCAGTGGCATACAGTTCTAGCAGTGAACAATTGCTCAGTTCCTCATTGCCACCTGCAAAGGCTTGCTAGTTCTCTGGGCTGTTTCTCTAAGCTACAGGAGACCTGTGTCAGCCCATAAAGGGCACCACACGATGTCAGCATTCCACTCCATGCGCTGAATCTGAAAGGAGCCAAGGCCTGCCTAAAGTCAGCGGGGTCACCATCGCTAAGAAAAGCAGCTGTCTGGAGCAAGCATTCTTCCTGACCTTCAAGAAAATGTCAGAGGTGCAAGGCAGCTTAGTTCTAGATGAATACTCGTAAAAGCAGACAGGCTTATAAAAAGGTTTGATAAGCCCTATGCTGCAGAATGTTTAAGAATTATATTAAAACATTAGCCAGATAACCAAGAAAGAAGCATCGTTCTTATGGCCCCCTGGCAACAAACTGTCTCCAACAGACCTTGTTTTTTGCTTTAGACATCCCAAAATAAAGCCTAATAAGCAGCAACCAACTTCCTGCACAGCCCTATTTTGCTCCTTTATCCTTCTTTTACAGACTACACAACCTCTGGCAGAGTCACCTCTAGCCTTTCACTCAAGCTGTTGTATCTTGGAAACTCAATGCATTTGACTCAAACTTTTGCACAGCAGGACACAAGTGACTGGATGTGTTGAACTGAAAGGTCTCTGACATTCTTCTGACAGCAAATCCATGAACAGCATTTTTGACAGGCTGCTGGCTTGTTGATCCACAGTGAACAAGGTAGTAAGACCAGAGCAGGCATGTGCACCTTGTTCCCTGAAGCATCCTTCCCTTTCCCTTCTTCTTCTACATGGAATCGGAGGTTCTCTAGCAGGATGATGGAGCCAGCTGCAGGACTAGCACAGGCCTTCTCCACCTCAGCACCAACGCAATCCTTCAGGAACAAGACCTCCCTGCAAACACAAGATACACACTGTCATCCCCCAGCGACTCTTCCTTCCAGAAAGCATCCAGGTCCACTGGCAGGGAGGGCCTGATGCACGTGGGACTGCTCTTCTACTTCACCTGCCCATGAGTGCTTTAAGCTCCACAGCTACGGGGGCCAAGGAGAACTTTTCTGGCATGGGAACACCATCCGGGCGACCCAGGTGACTCATCAAAACCACTGACTTGGCTCCATGATCCAAGCAGTGCTTGATGGTAGGAACAGCCGCCTTGATTCTGTAAAGGCACACAAGAACAAATTAAAAAGGATTCAAGTAGAGTTCACCAGGCAAGCAGACTTAGCGACCGCTTACACAAGAGCCCTGGGAGTTGTCCCTCAAAAAGCATGAGAGCTGGGCGGAATAATTATTTAAGTCCATTCCACCTCCGGCATTCACGGGGTTCAGCCTGCCCCTCATCACAAGACAGTGGGGCATCACCACCAGTCAGTCTCCAAAAGGGACACCAGGCTCCTTAGCAACCTGTCCTGGCCAGAACAAACATCTACGAGACAAACCACATCCCCAGAGCACAGCGTTCCCTGGGGAGCTAACCCAGCCCACGCTCCTCCTTGGGACGGGGACGATCCTGACACACGGTCCAGAAAGCATCTACAAAATTCTTCATCCTAGCACATTTTCATATGTTTCACTGTTACCATCCGTGGAATGTAGGACATGGAAGTAAAATGCATTTTGCAATCTAGATTCTGCTGGTTGACTGTAGCTAAGGAATGCCAGGACACACTTGAACACTACTGGGCTTCCTGGTTTCGTCTGTAATCCTGAACCAATACAGAAATGACAGGAATGTTGAGCAGCGAGTGTATTGTGGTAAACAAAACTGGCATCTGCCTGCAAATGACAGAATGCAAGACAAGACTCATGATATCGCTGTTTCTAAACCTTGTGTCTTTGTATGCTATACTAGAATAATTACTCTAACGTAAGCCAAAAAGTCAGTACAACTGCAGTGTAACCAGAAGGCAGAAAGTTTTCTAGATAGTACCAAATATAGCAAACTTTCACACACAGCCAAAGGGATGTGGTTGTGAAATAGCCGTAAAACTTCACCCATATTTAAAGAATGAAGTTTAGCATCTGTACAATCAAGAGATTTTTTTTCTGCGTGGTTTCCACAGCAGCTACAGTGAGAAGCAGCACTGCAGTTCGTGTAGTTTGCTAATAGCTGCAGGGCGACAATTGTTGGACTTTCTCTGAGACACCTTTAACATTCTGGTATGAGCAATGACAGCTTAATCGTGGTAGCATTCCAGGCACTGCCAACAGAACTGGGCTAAAATCAGAGAGAAAACGGACTCGGGGGCTTCCATCTGGGATGGCAATTATAGCTCACCTTTGATTGTTGGTTATTTTGTGATCCTTCATTGGAACATTGAAGTCAACCCTAAGAAAACAAACAGAAACAGAAATAAATTTTATTTTACAAAGAGTGAGGGAACCTGCCAGTAAAAGCAATGGCTAAGAATCAATGTTAATCAGAGTGTGGCTTTTAGCTCTGCCTTGTACATGAGCTCCATTTTGAAATCAGTATGTTATTAGCCCCTTCTGCTTGTAATATTAAAACACAAACAGAGAACAAACATCTGGCAGAATGACTTAGTAGAGCTATGCCACCAATGCATCCTACTGCTCATGACCTCAGTACCAACAATACTGAAGCAGGAATTAAAATTAAGATCAAAAAAGGTCCCCACGACCTTTTCATTTCAAACACACTCTCAGATCACCAACTAGGAGCTTCCAAGGGAAAGGAAGCAAATAATGACATTGTTTTCTCTAATGAGGCCTCTAAAATGCTTGGTTGGACCACCACAGCAAGCAAACAGGCTCAAGGAAACTGCCCATTTTTTGCCTCCAACTTTGAATTCCTGTTCTCTGCAGCAAAGTGCTGTGGTTTCTCCTATTCCCACCAGCAGATCCGGTGTGGGTGCAGAGGTGAGGTCCCCGTTCATGTAGGATGAAGGGAAGCAGGGAGGAGTTCCAGGGAGTTCCATCAGCCGTTCCTCACTAGCACACCTTGTGCCCATGTGCTGAGCAGCAGGAAGCTGCGTTGCATAACAGCAAAGGCAGAAATTACTCACAGAGCTCCGGAAGGGAACGTCTGACTGACTGTAACAGCGTATCAGAACGAGGAAAGTGAAATATGGTGTTACAGTTCAACCTCCATCATTTTGTATCTATATTCAAGAACAACAAAATCCAGGAAGTTGCCTGAATTCTCCTGTAGCCCGCTCAGCACAAAAACCAGATGGAAAGAATGACAAAAGCTGCCAGCAGAGCAGGAGTAGCTGAGCAGAAAGAAATTGAACTGGCAGCCCCATGGTACAGTGGACTAATTCTAGAAATGGGAAAGAAAAGCACCATTATTGTGCATTTGTGCTAAAATGAGAGAATAAAAGAATAGTTTGCTTTCCAGAAATAAAAAAAAAAAAAGTTAAAAAAAGACCCCGCTCACCCTTCTTCCCCACTGTACAACTGAAATCTGAGCTCCCCTTGGATCCTCTCTCCTCCCCATTCCCAACTTCTCTGGAAGCTTTGACATTAGGACTGGAAGATAAGCACGTTACGAGCAGGCCACAACTATGATGAATATGAGAAGAAAAAAAAGGTATCGATTTTAGTAGTACTGACAGCACATGGTGATTCTTTGTGGGGAAATGAGATGGAGGCAGGAAACACAAAGCTTGGTGGGTCACCTTCTCTTTCACTCGGTTTTAACACCCATCACAGAACTAAAGAGACAGCTACGTGCATTAGCTGATGGAGACAGAGCTGGGTAACCCGCCCTCTGCCAGTACAAGGCTGTCCTCTGTAACAACTCACAAAAGGAAAACACAGACAGAAAATAAAATGTTAAAGAGATAAAAAGATCTTTTGTTGTACCATATTTAGGAAGCGAATGTAAATTCTGAGCTAGCTTGTTCAGTACTCGTTGCAGGGGCAAGTTTCTGGTAAGCAAATTTCTAGGCAACTACTTCAAAATAAGATGACAGAGATATGAGATAAAGAGAAAAAACTTGTCTAACACAGACTACAGGGAAGAGAAGTTATGATTTGGTTATACCAAGCTAACAAATGCATCGGTCACATGGTGTGACCTTGGACAAAGAACCCCACAAAAGGAGTATTTCAAGTAGGATGTATCATGTACCTCACTGCCCTTATCTCCCAGTATTTGGCAGCAATTACAACATTAGGCTTTCAACAGGCCTTAATGTTTTATAAATAAGCTATGAATTCCTATTCTAGGCTTTTACATCGGGACGTGCTGAATATCTACAATTCGCTTCTTGTTGCAAAAAAGCAGAATTATTATTTTATTTGGGCAGCTAGCCAGAGCCATATTTTCTTTTTTATTATTATTATTTTTTTATTACCACGCTTCTTGGATTTGCAGGAAGGCAAAGGAGAAGCAGAGAATAAGCTTTTCTTGTACTGCTCAATAATAAAATAGAAAAAAAGACTAGACTGGGTAGTTCTCCCCTCACGCAGCCAGTGCATGATCCACGTGGAGCAGAGTAATTAAGCAAGGCAGAGCTGGGCCGGGGCTGAGCGAGGCCTGGGGATTTACAGCCCTCCCCGTCAATCACAGCCCCCGCACGGGGAAACGGAGACGAGGCTTCCACGGGGAACTCTGGATGCACCGGGGCCCTTACAACAGCCAGTAGAAGAAAAAGAAATAATAATTTAAAAGAAAAAAAAATCCACACAAAAACAGGGAACCAAAACGCCCCAGGAAATAATTCGCCCGGCTCAGCCAAGAAACCGCCGAGGGCAGAGATGAGCGGCCGCTGCCCGGGGAAAGCTACGCGGAACCCGCCCGGCCCCGGCGAGGCGGGTGCGGCAGGTCAGGCCCGCGGGGCCCGGAAGGCGGCGGGCGGCTCTCCCCACCCCTCCATCCCGGGAGGCAGCGCAGCCCCCGCGGCCTCCCGCCCCCGTTGAGGCCGCCCCGGGACAAGGCCACAAGGGGCGGCGGCCCCGGGGCACCGCCGCGGCCCGGCCGTTCTTCCCCTCACCGCCCGGCGGGCCGCAGCTCCTCACCTCATGACGACCCGCTTGCCCTTCACGTCCACCTTGTCGAGGGTGAGCTTGTTGGAAAGAGACATGTTTGCTCCCGGTGCGCTCCGCTCTGACCCGCCGCTCCGCTCTGACCCGCCGCTCCGCTTCGCCGCCGCCCGCGCTCTGCCGCAGCGGCCGCCAGCACCGCCGGCAGCCAGCCCGCCCCGCCCCTACCCTTCAACGATTGGGCCGCGCTGCCCGCCGCGCGTCGCTACTGGTCGAGCCGCCTGCCTATCACCGGCCTGCCCGCCCCCGCGGGAGGCCGGGCTGCGGCGGGAGCGCCGGTCACGTCCCGCACGGAGCCGGCGCCGCGCTGCGCAGCCCCGGGCGGAGCTTCCGCGCCCGTTCTGGGGCGATCGGGTTCGCACTGGTCCTTCCTGGACCGGCCGAACATCGGGATCCTGGGAGGCAGTTAGAGATCCATCTGCTACCCGCAGAGCCCGAAACACGACCCGGAGCAGGTGAACAAACGCTCACGTTAAAAGGACTCTGAGTGCGAAGATAAGGAAGGGGTACTCCGGATCCACCGGAGCTGTATCTGTTTAACTGCTCTGAAATTAATCTGTTTCCTTCTCCCTGTTCTACTTTGTGCTGTGCTGCATTCTTCAAAGGCAACGGTTGAGTTCCTCGATGCTGACTCAGAAAGGAAGGCTCCTTTCCACTGCAACCCGTAACCACACCCTTGCAGCACTTATAACTTTCCCCGGTAAATGGACTCATTCATTAGTACAAGTTTTTATTTTATAGAGCTTGCATGCCACCTCCTAGGGGTGAAAAGGTGTAGAAGAGAAATGTCACGGTACATGGCATGAGCACAGTAACCTGAGCACCCCCGGTAATGTAAGATGGAAGAGAGCTGGGCAGCACAGCTGAGCAGGAGAGGGGACAGTGGGACACTCGCTGATCCCCAGTTAGAAGGGGGTGTTCAGGAATAAAGGATTAAGCAAGCCATAAATAAAAATAAATAAACAGCAACGAGCAAGAGCACTTTACTCAACAGGACTGGCTCCACTATGACTATGTACATCTGGTAGGCTAGTATTGTACAAGAAATCTGTAGAACTGCAGAGAACTTGCGGTAGCAGACCTTAATTCCAGATGGGATACACCCAGGACACCAGAATTTGTGCTTTATAAAGAAGCTACAAAGAAAGGGTAAGTATTACAGTGTTTGAGACTCAAAGCTCATTTCCCCACCTAAGTCACCTTTCTGTCCTTCGCTCCTGTTGGGAAATATTTAGAATATACTGCAAATATTTAAAGAAAAAAGCCCATGTAAACAGTTCAAATGCTGTACTTATAAATTAACCAATAAAGCAAAGCCAGGAGGGCAAAGGGCTGGTAAGAAAACAAAAGAAGGATCTGGCTTTAGACGTGTGACCATCCTGGAAGTGATTTCTAGGAATACAAACCAGCAGCTGTACTTTGACACAGCTCCGGCCTGCACCATCCTGTCCGCCTCCTTTAGCCAAAAGGAGGCAAGTTCAGACAGAACCCGGGCTGTGCTGCGCTGGCCTGCGTATTTATGTTTTATAACCACTGTCTGCATTTTAAGCTTCTACTTAAAATCAGGTTTCAGCACAAGTCTGAAGTTTTCTTTGCTCCTTGAAGTTCAAACACAGGCATCTTGTAGGAAAGAAAAGAGAGCAATCGAGAGAGAAATGGAAGAAATTTAGGAGGGAAACTGAGAAATAACTGCTTTATTTCCCCCTCCCAAATGCTGGCTCTGAGCCTTACTGCCTAAACTTCAGAAACAGAACAGCACTGAATGAGTCCAGAGCAAGACCATTTATGTTCATAGGCTTTTACACATGTATCACATATTTCACTATGGGGTTTTAATACTACAGTTTAAAAATAAGATTTTAAAAAAGTATTATTTAAAACCTATTGAATTTATTTGTAATACAGCTTTTCTTGAATAATTAAAGCTGATGGTGTTTGGGGCATGTACTTCAATATTCAATATGAATATCAGACACATTCCCCTCCATCTTAACTGCACATTTACCTATTTTAACGCGATCAGCTCCAATCTTTTGCTTTTGACCTTTAGCACTGCCTAGTTAAAAAAATAGCAAATTAGTCTAACAATAATCACCAACTACTAAAGAGACAAATCTGCAGCTATACCCTCCCAATACGTTTGCCTTAAACACAGTAAACCAGAAGTCAGAGTGGTTTGGGGAACCTGCCCCCCAGCTCCGACCCACCCTGAAGGTGCTGCTGGAGCCCAGGAGCCATCCCTGCATCCCCACATCTGCGCATCCCTGCGTCTGCGTATCCTTGCATCCGCGCATCCCTGCATCCCTACCACTTAGGAAGTTCCTGGAGTTTTTAAGAAGCAGGACCCTCTAGGGGAAGGGTGGCAAGAACTCACTGGGAGATGTTAATGCTCTGTCGCCATTTCTCTGTGGTTTCACGGTTCCTGCAAGGCCTCTTGGCAAGCAAATTGCTCCCCAAAACTCTGCCGGGTGCTCTTGCTGTGCTCTTTTGCTATTTCTAGTTACCTGATCCACTCATGGGTTTTCTGCTTCATCATGTTTAATTGTGCTTTCTTTAAACTTTGGAACTTGCAAATCTGCTTTGTTAATTTGTAATTCTCTCAGTTCCCAAACCACCAAGCACTGAAGGAATAAGCAGATTTTGTCTTTTTCTCCTCCATTTCTCTCATACCTCTTTAATGAGGGCAGTTTATTACAGCACAACCCCAAATTTGGGTTGTGGAGCTGACACCCCAAGAAGAGTCGTCCCAGCACAGGTTGATGAGAGGACATGGGAGGAACCTCTGGGTCAGTTCTGCTCAGCTTTTGGCTTCTGAAACCACCAATGGGCAGCAGCTCCTTGGAGAGGAGATCAGGCCTGGCAGACAAATATGTCATTATTTTCAGGCTATTCTGCATTCACCATAAACATCAGCCAAATTCACCTCCATCAGTGAGCACACCCACTTGGAACTTGAGCTTTTTACAGCAGAGGACGTGCATTCACACATTCTGTAAGTTATCAGGCAGTCGTGGCTCTGTGAAATTAGCAAAGGCGTAGAGAAATGACAAGGGATTTGTTAACAGTGTGCATGCACAAGGTCAGCTTTTGCCTTTTATCCTAAAGAAAAGGTGGAGTGACCTGATGGGAAACGTCTCTGCCCTTCGGGACGCGGCAGAGCCTCTGCATGGGATGGCAAAGCACTCGCTGCACCAGGCACTCAAGAATCACAGTAAAGAATCTGACTCTATACACACCCTGCCTCTTTATTCTGGCGTCTGAACACGTGTGTGTACAGCTCGCAAACTCTCCTTATGGAATTTATTTTAGAGATGTGCTTAATGGGATAAAAAGCCCCAACATCTTACCTCTTCGGAAGTTTTCATTCACAACCGAGTAGGCATGATAGAAATTCACAGCTTCTGCTTAAATTATCCGGTCAACTGGAAGGAAAAACAAAAGCAAAACACACCAAAATCCAGACAAATTAGAAAGAAAACAAACACTGCCAATAGCACAGCTGTGGTGTCAAGACGGATGCTGAATGTTGAATCAAAGCTTGTCTTTTAGGGCTTGTCAAACTGTCCTGCAGAGATGCTTTCTATAAATGTTATTTAAAAGAAGGAACATTTTAAGGGAAGGTAGCATAGGGATAGCAAAATGAGAGTTATGTAGGTGAATGGATGTGAGAGCTCGGCTCCCCACTCCCACAGTGTTTGCTGCCACCAAGTGATGGGAGGCGGGCGAGAGGCTGCAGCAAACACCAGGACCAGCTGCTCTAACACTGGGATCAGTGCCTTGCAACAGAATTTACTCCATAACAACTCACAGTTTTCACTTTGGAAACATCATTGGCTTGTCAGATTTCAGGGACTCCAGGAGCATCTGAATAATTTCTAATTCTCTATCTATTAAACTTGGTATTACTTCATTCCCAGATGATGTACATTGGCCAGATGAATGCAGAGATTTTTGTGCCACACCTTATTCCCCAAGAACATTTGACACAGGATTTGGGGACTCCTAGTTACGTAATGAGGTGGTTCTGGTTTGTTGGTGCTGTTTTGTGTGTCTTGTCATCGTGCTTTGTGTTGGGTTTTTTGTGTGGTATGGTCGTGGTTTTGTTTCCCCCCACCCCTTAAACAGAGGTTGTTATAAATAGGATGTTTCAACAAATCCAGACCAGGTCCTCCGGATCAATCAGTGATCTTCCCTAAAACCACAGAGCCTTCAACAGATAATCTTAAGATCCAGATGCGTTAGATCAAGTGAGTTTTCTGTTCAGAGAAGTTGTGCAGCTTCACATCAGGGTAACTGCCTTGGGTATTGCTTTTGCCAAGATGCCAGCATCTGGGAAGCACAGCTTACAAGGGAAATGCTGTTGTGCGTTAAATAACAGACTTTCAATTATAGAAAATATCTAACACCACGAGTGACATCAGATGATGTTTTTAATGCAGTCATAGCTAAAATAGACTGATTTGAAACAAGAGGGTTCACACACTCTCATAACCCAAAATAACTGAAAGCCTAAGTTCAACAAAACTAAATGTTTCGGTTACTATTTCTGTGCAACAAGCCTGTGATTTTCAAAACCATGAGTGTTATAAGCTGTAGGTTTCCACACCTGTTGGGGCACATTAGGCCGACGAGAGCCAGCCCAAGATGATGAAATTACAGGGCTGTGCCTCGACTGAAAGCAAAATTCTTCATCTTGGAAAGACTTGGATGCAAACTTAGTTTTCTACACAGTGAAGACAAAGACTCATTCTGCCTAAAATTAGTGGCCACTAAACAAGTCTGTGCAGCCGCTGGGATCTCCCATGTCTTGCTCATTTAGAGATAGCTCGGATATTCACCTCCGAGTTCCCGCTCCCAGCAGCGTGGACTCGTGACTCTGTCCCTCTCCAGCGTGGCAGGATCTGCCTGTCCAGCTCCAGCCAAGCAGCAAATCACCTGAGACACAGGAGGAGGAGACATGAGATGAGCATCACCCCACTAAAACCCTCCGCACCACCTCCAGGTGAGACCAGTGCAGCACCAGGCAGAGATGAGCTGAGGTCCCAGATGAGAGAGGGAATCTTGGCAGGAACTTGAGCCATCCAGGAAAACTGAGAAGGAGCTCTTCTTGTGGCAGCACGATAAGAATGACACCACGGAGCTCCAGAAGCCACCACACAAGCAACCAACCTGCTTTGTCCAAGACATTTGTCGTTCCCTGCGTTCACAGGCAGGTTGGCCAGGACGACTGGGGAGAGGGGGCCGTCGTCTGTGGGAACAGCGGGACATGCAGTTCCAGCCGCTCGGATGATAAAGGAAGATCAATACTAACACGACTATCCAGATGGTCAAAGAAGAAATAATACATACATCATTAAACCACAGTCATCCATCAAAACAAGGCGGCCTCGACGGGTTTGTGTGTTTGTGAAGGAGCGATGGCCCAGGCTGGCAAGAACGATATCTTGGGCCAGAACACCATTCCCATATGTATGATGTGTGAATGTTGGGCCTGAACACATGTGTTTGGAATAATATTTAAAAAAAACAAACAAACAACAATACCCTGTTTAACCTCTTGGTCCAGGCCTGTATCTGTAAAGCTATATATTAAGAAAGGCTAATTAAGGAAGGCTCAGCTCGGCTCACCTCTGCTTGGCTCTGCTCTTGCTACTAAAAAGAACTCTGGGTGTACATCTCTGTGTTCCTGTATGCACCTGTATGTATCATTCTTATCACTGCAATCTTCTGTTTCTGCTCCTCAGGGCTTCAAACACTGTTCAGGACAGCACCTGGGCTTAGATTTCAAGCCAAATGATTATTTTGGGGGTGGGAGCCTGGCGACCTCCATGAGAGAAACACAGGAGTACTCACATTGAGTTTTCCCCACCACTTCATGCTTGGTGCTTTTTTTTGGGACACGGAGTGGCCGCAAAGCCATCACCCATCAGCCAGACTGTTCCAGCAGTGCCCGGTGAGAGAACGAGCAATAGCATCAGAGAATGCCCCGAGCTGGAAGGGACCCACGGGGATCATCCAGTCCCACTCTGTCCCTGCACAGGACATCCCCAAAACTCACACCGTGTGTCTGAAGAGGCAACAGGCACAAATTGGAACGGGGGGAATTTGACAACGCTTCTTACTGCAAGGGTGATTCAGCACTGGAACAAACTGCCCAAAGAGCTTGTGGAGATATTAAAACTCTCAGTCGTGCTTTGACAGGTTCCGACTACGTGACCTCCTGCAGTCTCTTCCAGCCTCGGCTACTCTGCAGCTCTGTAATATCGTGATGCTCTTTAGGTGATAATTGCTCCAGCGTTTCCCAGCTTTCCCTCACACCCCTGGCAAGCAGCCCTGCAGTTTAACATGGGCTGAGTGTCTCATGTCCACACGGTTCAGCAGAGCTGGCATAAGACACCCGGATCCTTCTGCTGAGCAAGCAAAAAAGCAAGAGTGCTTCACCTATCCCGTTTCACCCCGGTGCTCTCACTTGGGGAAGATAAAGCGCACGTAGTGAGAGGTGAAGTTGCTTTCGGAACTTCCATCCCAGAGCAAGGAACAGGGGGAATTGTGCACAGCTGGAAGCACAAGCAGTTAAATCAGCGAAAGAAATATTTAAAGATCATAGAACATGATTTAAACCACTCTTTGGATGTTGCATTTTTATTATATAGCTTATAACTGCCATTATAATGATGGAGGCCCAGCCTTAAAAGAACAGGGAGTGCGAGGATACGCGTTTCTAGATATAAAGAAATGCAACAGCACTACATTAACATTCCACAACAGCATTAATTTCCGCATTCTTCATAACAAAATTGAATTTAAAAAGCCCCTCTGAAGTTTTAAACATTGTGTTGGAAGTTCTAAGCAAAAAATAAACACAAGTTTTTAATAAATAAAAATGCTTGCTTGCTTCCATTGTGTTTGTCAACTTCACGTTCCTTCTCACATAAGATGCCAAGTGTCTACTCCTTTAAAAGTTTATTGGTAAGATTCAAAGAGCAATTTTTAAAGCCTCAAGCATATGTAGTTTTTAAAATAGAGCACAGGTTTTATAAATAGCTAGTTACAGAATAGTTACAATAGAATAGACAAACTAGTAATAAAATTGTTTGTAACTGTGTGTTTCCAAGTGATATTTGAAATTCCTGAATCCAAACTGTCTCCAACAGGAGCAACATATTTACATATTAAAACATGTACATTTAGGAAAGCATTTCACTCCCGCATTATTTCACTTGCACTGTACATTCAAACTGAAAAATCTTTTGGTTCTTCAACAGAAAGCACCTTATGTAATATTTTAAGCACAAGATAAACATTCCATAAGTCAACGCCGCCCCTTTGGAGGGGGGAGAGCTGCACAGGAAACCCGCTTCCAAAATCCTGACCTCTGAATCTCTTCATCAGCCACACGTTGCTCAAACACACCATGCACTGAATTCAAGTTCAAAAGACAAGCACGGGCAGATTTTTGCAAAGAGTAAAAAAGGGCCTTTGTGGGTCAGTCGGCCCCGGTGGCTGCTTTTCCTGGCATCTTCACACAAGCCTCTTCCAGCAAGGAGGGCAATTTGCTTTCCACGCAGACGAGCGCCAAGAGGAGCTGCCTCGGAACCTGCCAGCTGTTGGAATTGAACACCTTCACCTCAATTCGGGCTTGGTTCATCACAGCCACCTCGTGCCCGTTGGCTCCTGGGCTAACGCTGGTCTGGGGCTCAGCTCCTTCCTGATCCTAAGCCTGATCCCAGCGGCACCATGAGCTGCAACCCCGCTCCCTCTCGGCCAGCGTCCCGCTGCTCCTCGATCCCCCGTTACCACCTCTGCACCGCACTCCCTATCCTAACTTAGAAAAGTATGGTCTTATTTTGCTCTATCTGGATCCAACGCTAGGTTTCACAGAGAATTGGGAAAGCCTAGAGAAAACATCTGTGTTGGGAAAGCGTTGGGGATAAAAGCAAGCATAAACATGGTACCTACGTACAATGCGGACAACTAAAGGTCGAAGCCAAACTGCTCTAAAAACACATTCAGAAATAATTTAACAAATTCTTCAAGCTCCTTTATCTACCAGCCAGGAATTTAAGCCTAAATCACTGTATTTCCTGCAGTAAGAATGCGATGTCTGTTGTTTACACGCCATATATACCATAGGCAGTGCTTGCAGCACTGGAATCCCCACGTGAAAGCCTGGGCGGATCTGCCTTCTGTCCCCACCCATCAGCACAACTCCGACCAAACCACGCAGAACAGCTCCCTTTCATCTGCAGAACAAGGCCAAGAACGCCACTGAAAACGAGTGTGGATCAACAAAAAACTGAAGTCTTTGGGCGCAGTTTGCGTGGTTGTGAAACACTAAAAAAATCCCATCATAATAACACGATCAAGCAGTTTTTAGGTAACTACCTTCTTTGTAAGAAACTGCTTTGCTGCTGAAAACTGAGAACACCACCTTACAGAATGACTTCACAGAAACGTGTCTCAGCATTTCCCAACACTACAACATATACACATAGCCAGAAGCTAATTAAAAAAATAACCCACATTCATGTATCGATATTAAGAACCTAAATCCTGCAACAGAAATATTGTTTCTTAGATCAGCAGCAGCAAACGTCGTTCTCCTCACAGCAATATAACAAAGACACTGATTTACTAACACCACATTCCACAGCACAACTCTTGTGTTTTCATACACTGATATTTTTCTGGTAGTTCTCAGATAAAATGCAAAAGCTCTTTACTTAGGACTTTTTACACTGGAAGTCAGATATCAGTTCAGAGATCGTGTGTAAGAACCTAGAACATTGCAGAGATGTCTTTATCAAACTCCAATCTGAGTATTTCTCCTCTAGCAGCACAAAACGGAATCACACGTTTACACCATGGACGGTATCTCATAATGTAACTCAACATTATTGAACCTACTAATTGCTCTAGATAGCTGTCTCAGCAGATGATTGAAAGAAGCAGGCTTATTAAGTAACAGGTGGCTACTGGGTGATGAACACTTTATTCCTTACTGAGAATAGTTTAACTACTAGTGATTTAATGATCAAACCTCACATTTTGATGTTTCAGCTCAGTAACAAAGACTGTCTCAATCCACAAAGCCTGGATCTGAACATCCCAAGCAAAGGAGGCTTGGATCAACCTACAGAGTGGATTCTGGACCATTCCTGGTACGCAGCCACTTGTCTTTACAAGTAACTGATGCTAGTGCAGTATCTGACACACAATCGATTCTTTGGTGGTGTTAGGTATCAGTGAAGACTGAACTGTCAAGATTTTAAGGGCAGTCTCCACGATACCAGCCCGAACTAGCCCGGTTCATTTCAGGAGTGCCAGGAGACAGGGCAGTGAGCAATAACTGCACTGCTGCCTTCTGAAACGCTGATCATTTCGGCTAATGCCACATCGCATTCACCCCGTGTTCACACAGCGCAGGGAGATTTGGGGAACGAACCAACCTCCCGACCCATCCAACCTTCAGGCAGACAGCGGTGGGAGCAGGAGAGCATGGGGTGCAGGTGTGCAGAGTTAACGTGACGATGGGCAAACCCCAAACCTCGCAGGAATCCAGACCACAAACAGCGAGATGATCTGAAGCCGGGAGTGCTAAAAGCTGGAACCAGACGTTTGTAAAAAGAAAAGGCATTTGAGAGGAACCATTTCTGGTAGCAGGCAGGTTATGGAAACAAGAGGGGCCCCGGTAGGTTTGGAGTAAGGCACATCTATCTGCAAACACAAAACTTGAAGTATTTTGCAGACGCAGTAACTTATAATTTTTTAAACACAGTACTAAGCCTGACTTTGCATAAAGTAGCCTATTACAACGCTGGGAAACAAGTCTCTGGTTCCTTTGTTTCCTTAACTATTTTGACATTTTGCCAAAAATACGCTCTACTGCAAGCTTCACGGCACGGTAACACAGCCCTGTTTGCGAGCACGAACGGAGCCTGCACCATTGTTTTGGTAAGACTAGTTTAAATAAAAGACCCTGGATAGTCACTGCCAAAACTAGCTTTCTACATTAAATAAGAAATACACCGGAAAAAGACCTCCAGAATGCACAGGTACAGGCCCAGACCTGCAGACAGCTGTTTTGGTTGTCTCTTTTCAAGGCAAGGGGTGAGTCTTTCACAACGCGGTGTCATCATCTTCTCCAAAATCTCCCACCAAAAGCGAATGCTTATCTGGTTCGTTAAGAACCACGCTGTTCACTGAGCGCTTGTCTGAAAAGAGAGAATTTATAGAGGCTCTGCTGTAATTGATGATTCGATCCATTAAGCTCAGTTTAGGAGAGCCTGTCCCGGTCTCATCAATTCCAATGTGGACGCTGATTTCCGACGGGCTCTTGTGCCTCATTTGCCCACGGGCTCGGAACTCCAGTTTCTCAGAGCTTGGTTTCTGGTACCTAAGGAAGAACATAAAGGATGACAATACATCTCAGGTTGAAATAAGCACGCTAAAAACTGGACAGAAAGTAGCCTACGTGCTATGAGCACACACAAGCCAGAGACATTGATAATTTGATTGATGATGCAGTGATGCAAGTTTCAGATTTTGCAAGGCTACTATACAGCCAGACGCTGATTCAGTGCTTTATTCAGGGCATAGGAGAACAGGTAAAGCTGACGAGCATCACTCAGTATTCAACTGCTTCAGTGGTGCTGAGCATTTGCAAAAAGTATTGGCAAAATGTATCTGGTGAGAGTGGACCACCAGAGCCAACATTTACCACCTCTTCTACTCTTCTTCTGAAACTTCACGTGTGCCATTCCCAGCACAGTGCTACGCTGCTCCTAACCATGGAGGAAGGAACAGGAACGCAATGACAAATACAGCCACCTCGGTTAGTTACAGCAAAAATCGTCAGTGTGGGGTTTACAGCTGCGTTGTCTGAGAAGCCACCACGTCCCGACACGATCTCTCACAAATACAAAGGCTGCTAGGGAATTGTTCAGTTCTGAACACGCTTCTGCCTCGTACATTTCCCTTCACTTTAGAAATGAAGTTTTTTAAGCACTACTGTCTGAAGCGCTTTGGACCAACTGATTCCTCTTCTCAAGCAAGAACAAAACCAACTGCTGCTAAACACAGACCGGCCCGAACCGTTCTTCAAAAAGCCTGGGAATCTGTCACAGCCCAACACTTATTTTCTGCCACTCGAACCAAAAGACTTGGGCTTCCAAGCCAAATTACAAACGATAAAACTGTTTGTACTCACATCTTTAACATCAGTGAAGAAAGCACAACAGAAACAGAGGAGGCAGCCATTGCTGCAGATCCCATCCAGGGCTGCAAAACCAAACCAACAGGCAGAAAGACACCTAGGAAAAGAAAACAGTGAGTTCAGAGCAGGAACAACAACATTATTAATATATTAACACACATGATTTCACATGGACTGTCTGATTTTAGTTGTACTTCAATATGTTAATAAATAGGATCTTAGTTTAGTGTTAAATGACAAATATATAATAAATAGTTGTGTTCTACCTCAGCTAGAACCTGCAGGTGAATACAGCTGGATGCACCACTTACAGTCTGAAATTCAGAGGGAGGCACACAGTAACCACATTGCAGTAAACTGCTTGTTCACAGGATCAGGCTCATTCCATAAGTCTTTTATCTTGAAGTTATTTTGATATACCACTGCAAGGTCCCCAGGCAGCCAACTCTACACTCACCAGCAGTCAGAAATAAAGAAAATGGATACTCTTGCACACAACAGTAAATCACTGCAGTGTACTCACTAAGCACAACCCTTTGACTGCAGGGAAACACTCACATACCAGCAGCTATGGGAACTCCAATGAGATTATAAATTAAAGCAAAGACAAAGTTGATCCGGATCCTTTTCACAGTTTTCCTCGACAAATCTATACTTGCCACCACATCCATCAGGTCATCCTGCAAGGTAACATGTTTATTAGAGAAATCAAAGAGGAAAAAAGCACAGCGGCATCATACGCCTATTTTAAAGCTAACTACCATACGCTGATGTAACAGACCACACGTAGTCGTTATTCTGCAGGCTGCTGCAGTTGTCTGCATAGAGGCTGTACAATCAGCACCCATCTTATTCCAGGTGTCACCGTAACCCAAATAATGTACACAGTACCGCACAGTACAGTTTAGACACCAACAACCATTTCTGCCAAGGTGGTGTTGATATGCGGGAAGAAGCGACTGTAACCTCAGAGGGACTGCGGTGTGCTACTGAAACATTTACATTTCCCAAAGGTCAGGTCACTTTTTCTTCCTTTGCCCACTCTCAGACTTTACCCCCAAATTTGTAGTACCTAGAAAATAGGGAAGTTTCCTCCATAGGATAATTCCCACTACCCTCAGCAAACACGATGAAGACCACCTCTGCTCCAGTTCTCCTGGGTTATGACAGCTCTACACCTCAGCAGCAGTCTGAATCATTCAGGACATCTTCTAACCCCTCTTATCATATCATTTTAATGAAGTACTGCTATGTCTTACCTTAATTAGAACCACATCAGCTGCCTCAATGGCTACATCAGTGCCCGTGCCAATAGCGATCCCCACGTTGGCCATCGCGAGAGCTGGGGAGTCGTTGATACCATCTCCAACCATGGCCACCCGTTTACCTTCGTCTTGTAACTGCTTCACTTTGGCTACTTTGTGGGAGGGAAGAACCTCTGCAAACACTTTGGTGATGCCAACCTAAAGAGAGAGAAGGACAAAACTCCCCTGCAGCTTTTCGACGAGCTATCAAAGCTCTTGCCTCTCATAATGTGACTAGGAAGGTTCAAACCCATGTTATCACTCATGAGCTAAAGACCAAACCCATCTAACACGAAAACAGCTCTCAATTCAAAGTTGATGCTGTTTCAATTCAAAACCACTTTAGTTCTCCCTTATTCTCAGTTGGTTTACATTTCATTTTTCACTACAGACCAGTTCAATGCCAGTCACAAGCGATATCACCACGACACAATGTCCTTCCTGTATGTGCGCTGTAACAAGCTTCAAACCCAAACTTGTGTATTACGGAGCAGTGTACCTGAGAGGCAATGGATCTTGCTGTTTTGCTGTTGTCACCAGTCATTAGGACAACTTCCAATCCCATACTCTTCAAAGTGTAGACCGCCAGCTCAGCTTCTGGTTTCACAGTATCAGCAATAGCTATCAAGCCACAAAGCACGCCTAAAAGAACAGAAAGAAGGAGCGTGTTTGTAATAAAGATCTTTATTTTTTGTAATAAAGGCTTTTTTTTTCAGTAGGACCATTTCCAGAAACAGTAATATCAACAATAAAAAGCAGAATAAGAACAGGTGTCAGGGCAGCAATGTTCAAGGCAATACAAAGCATGGTCCACCCATTAAAAAAAGGCAGGAAGAGGTCTTCCTCATATGAAAATCTTATAGAACTAGTTAACAGCCTCTTTTCGTGCCGTTATTCTGCTTCAGGTATAGCTGCTATGACATGACTACTCGTTAGTTTGTCTAAATAGCTGACAAATCAACCTCTGAATAGAAAAGACAGCGCCGAACTCACCATCGACAGCGGCCAGAACGGCCGTGCGGCCCCTCCGCTCGTGTTCCGTCATGGCTCGATCCACTTCATTTTTAACAAGGAGGCCGTTTCTGTTCATCCATTCCCGGTTCCCGATGAGAACAGAGTATTTTTGAGAAGTCACAGTGGCTGAAGGAAGAAAACACAACTCTATCATCACATGGAGAACCAGGACGCCTCCCTCCACATAATCCTACACACATTCTCCCAGTATGTGCCAAAATAGCATTACAGAGAATCCAAACCGAACAAAGTCTTTCTCAATACGTTCTGCCCTACCAATCTTTTAATGTGTCCTTGACATGAACGACACTGACATTTCCTCCAAAAGGGGTAGTTACCATGTCAGCAGGTCAAGAATCACAGGTTACAGGACAGTAAAGAACCGAGTCCCTTTCTCAGAGCTTCTAACTTATGTGTAGGAGCCCAAAAATAATTGAACGATCCAACAAGGAGCTGCTCGGGATTGAAAAATCAGTCAGTGGTGGAAACAGACAGGATTTTGGCTGGCAAATGGTAATTTGGGATGAAGCACAGAAAATAAAGAGAGCTGAAAGACAATTCCTGTATGATTTGCCAGTCCCGTATTCAACACGCAGCTTCAAACTGTATTTAATCAATATGCCCTGAGTGGAGCACGAGATAAAGTAATGACCAACTGTTTCACATGTGCCTTGATGCAAGCCCAGGTCTCCAGGGCGGAAGAAAGCGACCTCATTCTCAAGGATCCTAAAGACACAAAAGCATGAATTATCCATCTTATTCCATAAACCAGAGCTAGCTTACTTGGTAGTTCAGCATCAATAATCAAAGCAGGTTGCGTCGATTCAGCTGTATTTTCCTCAATTTTCACAAGTGTCACATTTTTAATATTGTTCTCTTCAACCATTTTATTTTTCCTGTAGAGTAATGCTTCAATATTGGTGACTTTACAACTAATGCCGCAGCCTGGAACCACCTGAAAATCTGTACATGTCCCAAGGGTTTCCGCGTCCAGTTCCTAAAGAAAAAGAGACCCAAACTGAGAAATTCTTTCAATATATGGAGGCGTGCCACATTTACAAACCCCACAAAATCAAGTGCAGTCAAACTCACTCTAATGGAAGAAGAATATTCAATCATCAATACATAAATGTGAGTATTCAGTGTGGCTCCGCAATTTTCAGCTTTCCCAGCTGAACGCATCAATTGCTTTCTAAACAACACAAGACTATTCATACACGTTAAATATGGCAAGAGAGTTCACCTATAACATCAGCTACTCATTTCCTCCATAACTAACGCACCTTTTTGCAGTATTTTGTTATTGCTACTCCAAGAGGATGCTCGCTATTACTCTCCGCAGTCCCCACGATCGCCAGCATTTTCTTGTGTGGTAGCTGGTTACCCTCCACTAGAAACTTCACCTGCGTCACTTCTGGAGTCCCATGAGTGATCGTACCTGTTTTGTCAAATACAACCACCTTGACCTGCAGCAAAACAGGGAGGCTCAAATCACCTTTAACGTACAGCTTCCTTGGGTGGTTTTGTGACACGTACAGATCATACATCAACTCGATAACACGTACAGATGTACACGGGATGATCCGCTCGGGTGGCAATGGGCAAAACGCCACCGATGGCAGCCTTTAAAGTTCTTTAACAGCAACCAAACGCTCCTCACCTTGTGCGCCATCTCCAGCGGCTCCCCCCCTTTGATGAGGATGCCGTTCTGGGCGCCCACGCCGGTCCCCACCATCACGGCCGTGGGGGTGGCCAATCCCAGCGAGCAGGGGCAGGCGATGCACAGCACCGTGATGGAGGCTTGGAAGGCAAAGCGGATTATCACCTCGGCCGGGGAAATGCTCTTATTGTAACCCTAGCGACAGAGGTTTGCTTTAGTAATAGAAGAAATGGAACCATAGAAACAACACGTTCGACTACACAGTGCCTTTGTTGTTAAAAAACTCTGCAAATATATAAAGTATTAAAAAGTACATTACGCAAAGGTTAAGATTAATGACTAAACTAATGACTAAGTTCTGTTCTATGCTGCATATACCCACGGTCTGTTTTATTTATGGGGCATTTTCCTAATTAAGGTATCATGTTATGATAACTCTGCTGTAATGTGAAAAAAGCTACTCTATCAACAATCTACACAATAACAAAGAAAGAGGATATGAAGATTGCTTTCCTGGAAACTACTAAATTCTAATGAGAAATGGCCATGAAGCAAGAAACCTGTGATCTAAGCACCACTAAGGTACAAGTTCGGATCCTGATCCTCCTCTGGCATCTGTAATGAATATTGAACTCCACTGATTTCGAAGGTTAATTCACACAGAGCTACAGTAATGTACTAGATTGGAGCTTGTGACACAAGGGGCTTATTTTCCCAGAGAAGGGACTGAAATTGGGAAATTTTGAAGTTTAGTATTTACTTCTTTTTAACTTTTTTTTTTTAATACTAACTTTAAGGAGTTGATTAATTACTGCAAATTCTCTTTATAAACGTAGGAGTGATATACTATAGAATTATATCTAATATGAAAAATACAAAATAATATAATAACTATAGTCAGCAACTTCCCACAGGGATAATTCAGAAAGGGAACCACTGCAGTCTAAGAGACTCGTAAGCTAACTATTGAAATATTTCAAGTGTTTAAGGAGACTTACTTACCAGAAAGTATTTTTCTACTATTTCAAAATCCACGAATCCAATTATAATCCAGGCCAAAAGGGTGAGCACCGAGACAGCCACAATGCAAGGGACGAAGTAGCCACTGAGTTTGTCTGCAAATTGCTGGATGGGAGCCTGGGAAGGAGAAACACACGTCAGCCCCAGCAACACAACGCTCACTCTCTTCTGTGCCTTTAGACATCGATATAACCACAGCTGCTGTTTGCCACACATCTGGCACACCGCCCTTTATAATTGCTTATTTACTTAATAAGACGATGAGACTTGGAGCAACAGACCATACCACGGTCCTTATTCAGCACGATATTTCGCTATGCAACTGCAGTTCAAACTTGAACAACTGTAATCACTCCTCAAATGACTCGGCAAGACTAAAGCCAAAGGTTTTGTTTGATAATGCTCTACCTTTGAGGTCTGGGCCTCCTCCACGAGTTTAACGATCTGGGAAAGAGTCGTATCGGCTCCAACGTGGGTTGCTGAAATCAGCAGTGACCCGTTCTGATTAATAGAACCCGCAATAACTGTGTTGCCAGGTTTTTTAGTCACGGGCATCGCTTCACCTAAGGAAAGGTCAACAGCAGACACCGAGGTATATTTTCCAGCAATATCACCATAGCTACCAACTCCTAACATGCAATTAGAAGAATGAGCTTCAATTTTCCTTCTTCAGATCAGTTGAAAAGAAAAGAGAAACACTTTTACATTCGCAAAAAGCAAACGCTTACCGGTGATAAGAGATTCATCTACCATAGAGTGCCCTTCAATAACACGACCATCCACTGGGAATTTGCCTCCTGGGACCACCTTGACAATGTCACCTCGTTGAACCAGTTCCACATCAACTTGCTCTTCACTAGAATGATGCGGTGTTTTAATAAAGAGACCGTTAATTGAATTACCCACGCAAAAGGAGTTGTCACTACACACAAAGCACAATCCTGTTGCTTGACATCGTTATCGTACACAAAAATTGTCAGAAGAAAGGCCATTTTAACGAGTGCTACAAGTATTTTATCATAATTGTATTTACTTTCCAGTGGCGAAAATCCACTCATTTTCTTGCAAAAATTAACAAGATTCTAATAAACCAAATTAGAGCAGTGTTAATTTTTCTACATTTTAACACTTACATCTGGCAAATCTGCCAGCAAATCTGAACTTATTTGCTTCATAGTTACATAGAGTGGTAACATTTGTCTGTAGATTAAGCACATTAACAACAAAAAAGGAACAACATAAAAAGCAAATGACAAAGCAAGATACCTTAAAAGAACGTTACCAGGGCCCAAGGTAACAATAGTAGCTTCAGTAGCTTGTAATGAAATTAGTCTTGCCAGTGCTTCTGATGTTTTACCCTAGAATAATAATTTTCATATTTTTCTGACTATGCTATTGAAAAACAGTCGCTGGGTAAACGACAACGGCACACGTTGCGATTTACCCGATTAAGAAAACACTTTCTGCAAACAGACTTACACCAAGTCATTTCATATCTTTACTAGTGCAGTTACCGAAGGCGATTTTACAACAAAGACGGTTAAGAAGAACCTAACGAAGCATTTTCACGGGGTTTTTTTTTTAAAGATATGCAACATTCTGAAATGATTCTTAGTGTCTTGAAGCTCGTAGATATCACGGGCTTCCATTTTCCTCACCTTCGCAACGTGCTCCAGCCAGCGGCCCAAGGAGATGAACACGAAGAGCATGGGAGGTGTGTCAAAAAACGTGACGGGGTTGACTTTTGCTTTCTCAGCCATTGCAACCAGAAGAATAACAAACGAGTAGGCGAACACGATGGAGGTTGCCAGAACTATGAGCACGTCCATGTTCGCGGTTTTGTGCTTCAGCGCTTTGTAGGCCTGGATGTAGAAGTGCCAACCTCCAAATATCTGCAATAAGAGCATCGGTTGTATTTTACACCCGCATTTGTAACACACAGCAGCACTGTGAAAAGGGAGACACCCATTTAATTTGTGTTATTTGCCTTCTCCAGCTCTTCCTGCAAGCAATCCGGCTCTAGCCAAGGGCTGTGGTCTCCACCACCTCAACCCTTGGTCCCACTTATTTTGGCCATAACAACCTCTAGAGCATTTTGAATCAGCATTACGTTCACTTGTCAAATGTAATTTCTCCATCCCCTTCTATTTTGAGCGTTTAAGCCCAACGAAGTCGGAGCTGTGACATTGCCACTTACCTGCACGGGGACACAGAGTAAGAACGACAGGAAATTCATCACAGACAGCCCAGGCAGGAGCTGGTATTCCAGGGCCATGGAGGCGTGAAGGGCCTCCAGCTCCTCAGCGCTCATGTTGTGATGCGCGTGAGCATCCGAAAGCCGGCTGTCCATAACCATCATGTAAATCATCAGCCCCATGACGGGAACGCAGAAAACGAGACTCACGACAAATGACCTTTTCCACCTCAGATTAAAAAAAAGAAAAATGATTGTTTTGGAGTCAAGTGCTGGATGACATTTTAGCCAGCAAAAAAAAAACTACCATAAATTTACTGTTGATTAAGAAAGAATCAAAGCTGTTCATAAAATGTGGATATGGTCAGGAACACTTACTGCCGTATTTCCTGTCTGTGATCCAGATGACTAGCAGATCTGTCTTTTTTGACTAATGAAGTAGTGAAACCTAAATCCTGAGCGGGGGGGAAAAAGAAAGCATAACAACAAAAAAAAGAGAACAGTCAATTTTTAAAGACACTTTGTGCTCATATAAAGTTATTGCCAGATTATTCATGGTGCCAGCCTTACGTTTGATTTACTTGTTACCTTGTAAAGAAAGAAAAGCAATCTGATGTAGAAATCGACCTTTCTAGAACATTAAAATGCTATTCCAAAGTGTGGCTTTCCATAAGGGTCATTCCTGAAGCACAGAAGTAGGGAAATCGAAGGCAAAATACACAGGTGGTATCTTCAACTCTACCATAGCCTGGCTTTCCTAGTGTTTGTATAAAAGCTTAGGCAAAGTCATAAGAGAGCACATGGATTACCTGCAGAAACCTGCACTAAGAACAGAGCAGATGGAAGAAAAGAGAGAGATTTTTTTTTCCTTTAATAGTATTCTCTTCTGTTTCTGGCGTGTGCAACTTGTCAAAGGACACTGGGCATTTCATGAGACTCAGTGCCTTCGTGAAACTCACCTTGATCACTTGTATAACATCTCGAGGACCTATAATCTCAGGGTCATATTTAATGTGTGCTTTGTTGGTCGCAAGAGCTACCGAGCAGTACAAAACCCCGTTAGTCTTCATGAGGGTCGATTCTATTTTGTGCACACAAGAAGCACAGGTCATTCCTCTCACCTGTAAAATAGAGGTTGCTTCCTGTTACCAAAAATCACAGGTTACTCAGTAAACGCATCTTAAGTAGTAGGAAAAGTGCTTATGACTTTCCCGAATTACTTAGTGCATATTTCTGGGGTTTGAGGGAGCGAGATGGGGCGCTCTCGTTAAGGATGAGCACACCATAGGGGACACACGGCAGAGTCAAGGTTATTAAGCAAAGACAAGGTTGTTAAGCAAAGACAAGGTTGTTAAGCTCTGCTAAAGCTCTGCTGGCTCTTCAAGCTCAGAGCTGGAAATTCCTGCGATGGGCAGAGTAATCAAAAAACCACAGGAATATTCTCTGGCTTCAGTGCAGCGAGGACAAGATGGAGTTTATGATACACACCTGATGTAGTCCTGGACTTTATTTTGTGTAAATTAAGCCCTACTGTACAATTCACATTTTAAGAAGTAGATGCTTGCAAAGGTGCATCCAATAGACACAAGTAACAAAGACAGGGGTAGTTGGTTTTAATTACTGGCTTACAACAAGCTCCAGAATTCCATCTCCTTCACCATAGTTCTCCATCACAGTAGCTCCGAAGCCCAGCTCCCGTATGAGCTCCGCGATAGCCGAAGGGTGGATGATGGCGGGGTTGTACCGCACTTCTGCCTTCCCCGCCATCAAGGCAACAAGTATCGAATGGATGCCTAGAAAATATAATGTGCGAGTTGCAGATTACGTTGAAGAAAAACACCACATTTATGGTAACATGATGGCACAACAGCAATTTATTGAAATTGAGAAAGCTGCCCTATTGTAGGTACATATAGAGAAAAGCATCATTTTTGGAAAACACAACAATGCAACAGAACCATCTCAGCCTAGGTGTGACAGGTGAAAGCATTATTCCACATGAGCTGCATATTTTTAAGCCTAATTACAAATGTTCCACCTATGCTATATGAAAAGATGATCTACTTTTAATTAAGTTCTTCTACAACACAGCTCTGCATATTTTTCTGCTCTGCATTTAGCATTTCTAAAAGGCTTTTATTCAAGAGAGAACGTGTATGAGAAATGGTTGAACCAACAACATGCAATCGTACTGTACATTCAGGGAAAAGGATTTCTATTAATCCACTTCCTAGGATGAAAAAGATAAATTCCAGGTTAACTTGGAATACATCCATCTTCATGACGACAATTAAACACAGTCTACGTTAACGACTCTTCATTACATCACAACTATTTGCTCCTGCAAATACAATCATCACCTTGACAGAACACTAACGTAGCTGCCTTGACTCACAGAGCTAAAATTAACTTATGGCTCTTTAATCCATATTAATACTGTCTGTGTCTAAGAGTTCCCTTCCTAACACAGCCATGTGTACTCCTGCCTTTAAGTTGCAGACCTGGGCACACCCCTACAGTACAAAAGATGTTTTTTACTTTCAGGAGGACCCACATTTGAGCTCTGTGCTCTCTTCAGAGCACCCTAACCCTGCTGGTGAAGGTGACACTGTTCCCATCCTACGAACCAAGGGCGAGCAGACTGTTCCCACCTGTGAAACCCACCGGCAACGGTGCTTCTCTTGCAACCCCCCCATTAAAAACACCCTACAACAGCTAGATGGATTCTCCAAGAGAAGCATTCAGAGATGTACCAGACCACACTGACATGTCTTACCATCTTCTCTCCTCAAATTTCTCTCAATGTTGGCTACACACGAAGCACACGTCATTCCTGTGACTTGGACGTAGCACTTGGAGATGGCCTTGGAGTCCTGTCCAGCAAGGTGGGCTGGCGATGCTTTGGAGGGAGGTTCGGGTTTCTGCGACTCCAGCCGCGCTGGGGGCGAGGGCTGAGCGATGGCCACAGGTACTTCTGCCTCTGCTGAAAAGGAGATTGCAGTCCGTGACGGTAGGAAAAGCCATTGCAACGAGGTACGAGCTGGTACCGCACCAGCCACAAACACACGTTGCTGTGAACCGAGACCAAGAAATGCTAATTGTACACGCTTGTCAGATTCACCCATCCGCCTGTTAACAACACAAACCAGAGCGTTGGGCCACAGATTAACTTACTGATTTGCTACTATTTTTCCTTTTATCTTCCCTTATTGTATTCATCTGTTCCACAGCGCATCATCTGTCCTCTTCTGTAGGTTGTAAGCTAAACCCCTGCATTGCAACCTTAGTTTTACACACAATTTTATTTACTTCATCCGGGGCACAAAGCTAAATTTGTAAGAAAATTCATGTTCTGTAAGTGAAGCCAGTGCTTTCAACCTTAGGGAAGGGCTCTCAAACTACAGACAACCGCTTCTTACAGCGATTCAGGAGATGCTACGTTTATGTAGGAGCAGCATGAAAGGAATTAAACGGGAGCACCCAACCACTCCTTCAGCTATTGCTGTAAAATAGTCCACATAAAGTATTTCTCAAAGTTTAGTTTTATTGAATCAAGATATAGACCTTTCAGAGCTGGGAGAAGAAGGGAAGGGGGACGTTATACTGGAGTACCATTCCAACATCAGTATTTGACCTATTTCCAGATCTCAATAATGTTTCATTAATGCAATGTACTAAAGGAAGTGCATGTATATTTAATTATCTCACTGACAGCAAAGATATAAAGCTGCTCTTGGAAAGCAAAGTATAGGTCAACTGCTAAACTTCATAATGGGTGGCACCAAATCCCAAGCAGAACTGCACAATCCTTTTAAACTTAGAAGTCGAATATGTCATTACCTGATAAAGAGGCATCAAATCCCATATCCTCTATTGAGGATCGCAAGTCTTCCGGGGACGTTTGCAGAGGGTCGTACTCTATAGTCCCATTACGGTTTGCGAGAGAGACGCGAACAGATTTCACCCCTGCTTTTTGGGACAGGACTCCCTCAATGGACTGCACACATGAGTTGCAAGTCATTCCCTCAATATTGACCACAACGACCTGAGTGAGCGGCTGGCTGGTGTCCCTTGAAACCAGGGGGGACAACTTCAGCGGAGAGGCCAGCGCGGGGAAAGGTGCGACGTGCTCACCCCCCTCAGGAAGGCTGACCTTGAACGTCCCTGGAGACACGGCCTCTATGGCTTTTCTCAGCCCGTCTATGCCAATTAAGTTCGGGTTATAACTTATAATAGCAGATTTCTTCTCTAATGAAACAACTACACTTGTTACTGATGGGAGTGCTGACAGGGTACTCTGAATATTGAGGACACAGGACGTGCAGTGCATGCCATCGACCCTGAGGACAACTGTCTGTGTGTCGTTCCCGCTGGAGCTTGCTTTGAGCGGAGCGTTGCGGAGCCTCTCCAGGTCGATGGCGCCGAGCCTCAGGGGTCGAGGCTGCTTCTTGGAGGACGCTGTGAAACCCGCAGCTTCGATTTGATGCTTTATTTCTTCGGCTGTAATTAGATGAGGTTGGTAGACAACAGTGGCTTCCTGATTGTCCAGGGACACTGAAAATTAAGCAGTAAAAACAAGCGTGCATTATTGCCCTAAGAATACAAGCACGTTGCCCTAAGAGCAACAGACCTTGGCAAAGCTTTCCAAGAATGCTTTAAATGCCCAGAAATGTAAGTGTGACGGAAAGGAAATTTAATTGGTTTCGTAAACATCAAACAATTTAGTTCTTCAACCATTTTTTGTCTAGTTCTACAACAATTTCCAGCTCCTCTTTTCCTCAATTTTTTGTTCTTTCCTCAGTACTTATACAAATGGCACTACTATTGCTTATTGAATTCATCCTTTTATCGGGGTCTGTGGCAAGACAATTATGCCACAGCTATTCACACAGGTAACTTCATACCTGTTCTTGCTTTCGCTCCATTATTTGAAATGACATTAAGTATGTAAAATACATTTTTCTCTGCAACTAGACAACCAGCGAGGCAAACTCACATTGTAACCACCTATGAACTTGCAGTTTCTGAAACTTGTGTGATACTGAGTAGTAAAATGTTAAGCAAGTTAACTGTGAGCATGAGTTGGTTATGGTAAAGGAAACACCATCCCTTCGGAACGATGAACAGTCATGTCTGTGTTCATCAAGATAACTGTCCTGCCTTTTACGTACAATCACATATATGCCAATGTTTAACCGAACAGAAAATATAAATGAATATGAATTACAATAAGAAAAAAAAAAGACATCTGGTATTAGAAAGTTATAGAAAAGCGATAGAAATCTCTACAACAGCAGGGTCAGCTTCAATTTCCGTAAAAGCACGCTAAGGTTTTACCTTTAACGCGCTGGACCCCTTGCAGTTTGCCGACCTTGCCCTCGATGGTGCTGGAGCAGGAGTGGCAGCTCATCCCCTCCACGCGCAGGCGCAGCGCCGCGCTGCTCGCCTGGCCCCAGCCGGGATCCTCGCCCGCTCCGGGTGCCACCTCGGGCGCCGAGACGCTCAAATCTACCCCCGGGACCATGTGGAGAATCTGCTTGCCGTTTGTCATAGAAGAAATGAAAGTCACCACCGCGGTTTTTTGATCCGAGGACATTTTAACATCCACTATGCCTTTGTTCTTCAGCAGCGTGCTACAAATCTCTTTAGACGTCAGGGCTGACTGAGGAGGAATTGTAAGAAAAATAGTGTCAAGTGAAACTGGTTGTGGGTTTGAATCAGGTAACGTAGCATCGAACCCCATGTCGTGTATCGCGTCCCGCAGCGCTGCTGGACTCTGCGCTTTGGAGTCATAAATGACGACTGCATTCTCATCCTCCAGAGACACCTTGCAAAGGAAAAGAAATAAATTAGCAAACTGTGATACTAAGAGATGAGAAATAGAGAGATGAGAACTTCCAGCATGAGATTAGAAATAGTTTCTATTTGCATATATTTATAACACTTGTCCAGTATAATTTTATCCATTGCTACTCACCTTGAAGAGTAAAGCCACACCGACAACCACCACAAGGCAACTTCTCACCCGTGCCACAACACAACCAGCAAGAACAGATTGATTTTCCCCCACCAGTTTCAGAATCCTTTACAAGTCTGTCTGGTCACTTTTACTTAGACCAGCATCAAGGCACCTAACGAAAGCTCCCAAGCAAACTCTCCTGCCTGATGGTGACCAACCCAATCCAACCCAACCCAATCCCAACAGCTAAACAGCCCGCAGGAAAAACCCCTAATCACAGGTAGGGTTCTGCTGTCAGTACTAATTACCCTGAGGCTGCAAGGGTGGAAACCCACGGATGTCAGTAGCAATGAAAGGAGTTCAGTATTTCCAGGCAACTTAAGCACAGGCTGTTAACTTCCAACGAGCAACAAAGTGCATCAGATTTCACAGAACAGGATTCAGGTTTGAAATCTGATCTATGACAAACATTAAAGAAACTGTTTTCCTCTCCCTGTACATTTGGGTGATGCAGAGACATCCTAATCTGGTACTAACCTTTCACGTCAGATGGTACAAATATCCTCAATTTAATTTGCCCCCAACTGACGATGTATCAAACACAATTACCGCCGTTTCCAAAAGGGAAAGCCGATGCCTGCCAGAGGCCCAACGCATAATCATTCAATTCCATCTTTCCTCTGGGCAAAGGTACAACCAAAAGACCAGAGTCATGATTAAATTAGACCAGTTAAATCACTTTAAGAGCCACCTTTCTTCATTTTTGTCCCAATTATGAGCCTCAGCAGAATTAGCAACATGGACATTTATTGGTTTCATTGCAGTTGGAGGCAAAATAACCTAAAAGCAGCTGTGTCTGTCTGTATTAGTCATCTAACATTCATCTCTCTTGCCGAACTAATTCATAATCACTAAACAAAACTCCGTTTAACTATTCTCAAACAGATTTTTCTGAGACAAATGATCTGGGTAAATTGAAGTTCTGATGCTGCAATGAGGGTAATTATGAAACATGACCTTTTCAAAGTTCCTTATAGTCCTATTCTACTCAGACTAAGTTTTTATAATATATTTTTTTGCCAAGAGTAGTTTTAGATATAACATTCAGCTTTGGGATAAAGCATTTCTCTTAAAACATAAAACCAAAACCTCTTAATACCGTCCTTTTAAAAAACTGCTTCATTCCTTATGTAAAAGACACTATGGGATGCACGTTGTCTTCAAGTTGAAGGGTGAACGTCTCTTCCTTCCTTCTCCTATCTCAAGCCACCCATACGTGCTCATAAATTAGCTGAAACAATACAAACGCAAGGCTGCCAAGAGTAAATCTTTTGTTAGAATTAGGGAGAAAGGTGGGGTTCTGAAGTCAGGTTATTTAGGGGTATTTACAGGCTGATTTTAGCCTTCGTGTGACTTCACGCTGGCGGACACCCAGCAACGTCCCCATGTCAAACGTGGTCTGTTCCGCCAGCCCGCGTCCTGGTGTCACAGCAACGTGTCACCTTAAAGCTCCATCACAGCCGAAGGAAGACGAAAGATGATGCATCTCGTAAATATTACTGCTGTTCACCCAAATTTCTGTGTGCGTACTCGCAAACCTACCGCAGAATGCCACAGCATCACTTCAGAACCTAGATACCAATTAAACTGTGGACTATTGTGTTGCTGCTATTGTCAGGAATATTCTTTCTAGCACAGATTGGGTCACAAAATTAATAGGAATCTCCCAGCTTTAAAACTGCTTCCATTGTGAAAACTACTGTAAAATGATGTATTGTGCAGGAATAATCAGCTCGCTCTCAAACACTCTACAGCCCAATATTTTGCCCATGATAGAAAAATACTTAAAAATACATTGATATTTCCTCTGAGTTGAGAAAAAAACCCACAACAACAAAAAGGTAAAACCAAGTCTACAGTTCTGCTGCTCTTTCTCTCATTTCCTCACCGACAGCAAAAAGAAAAGGAAACTTTCAACGCTTCAAAGTCCCAGCAACACCTTCCTTCGCCACCTGCATTACCCACTGATCTTCACCAACCACAACACCACGGCTTTCTTTCCATGGTGAGTCAATCACCACATGATTAACACGACACCTCAAGCCCACAAACACTTTAAACCTGTGCAGGCGACCTCTGTGCAAAGGAAAAGCTCGGAGCCTTGTGAGCAAATCCCAACTTGTATTTGGTAGGAGGGACAAGCACATCTTGCTTTTTGTACCAGTGTAAGTTATGGGGCTTGTGCTTTATCTTATTTAAAAATGTGCTGTTCTTACCTTTTTTTGCCTTTTTTTCCTCTCATTACTTCACAATAATGAATTAATTGTAAAGCAGAAAATGACTTAAGAGTAACAGATAACTTGGCTCCCACTGCAGTAAAGCACGCACTTGTTTTTCTCCTGTACTAGAAACGCACCAAGGCACTTCTAACACCAGCACCCTCTGGAACGTACAGGATATACTGTTTCTGCACATTTTCCTCTCTTGGTGCGTACTTTATCATGGTTTCTCATATAAGAACAAAGCTTTGTAAGAAACAGCAATAGCGTTACTTACGTTAACGTGATGGACACCGCTCATCTTCCCCACGTGCTCCTCGATGGTCCGAACGCAGGAACCGCACGTCATCCCCTCCACGCCGATCACCACGGATTTCGCCTCCATCGTGAAATGCTACTCAAGTCTTCTCATCACTGCCAGCCAAAAACAACAAGAGATTTATCCTTAAATCATTTCACAAAGACTGAAATCAAACCAGGGGTTGAACAGGTGATGCACTCGGCCGCCTGTAACCTCAGAAGATGTCAAAGCCCCAACAAAGCTGAACGGGAAGGAGAACTTCAAGTATTTATCCCTATGAATTTTGGACCCTCCACTGTGTGTGAGATGAAACCACAGGGAGAAGCAAGTGAGAGAGACCCCAGCTCATTGAATGCTACGACCAAAGAGGCCGGTGGGGAAGCCACACGTGTTGTTCGTGCTTTTCCACGCTTAGATCTCATCGATTTTCCTATCCTAGCAAAAACAAGTGATATTGCAATTAGCCCCAAGAAGCGAATCAAGCTTTTTCTACACCTCATTGGGAAAAGTCTCATTTCTGCTCCTGTGAGGATTATTATATTTGCTTACAAAAATAAGCCCAGAAAAAAAAAATACAACCGACTGGATGTAAATGAAATTAATTTCTAGAAATAATAGCTAATACAAAGGGCTTCTTTTGTCCAATGCATTAGCTGCTAAGTAACAGAGGGAAAAGAGCGCAAAAGAAGCCATTTCTAGATGATTTTTTTAATCTTTTGGAAACGTGCGTTATTTTTCCAGTGCCAGGGATGCTCGTGACCAGGAGAACGATCACAGTCAACTGCTTAATACTTGGCTGCACGGGAAGCAACAGCAAATTTTGGTGATGAGCTGAACAGCTGAAGTTAAGCACGTGCTTAACTCATTTTTTTAACACCCTGCATACATGAAGTATGAACAATGTTTAATGACATTGATTTCCTCGCTCCTTGGCGGCATTTCAGAACCGACCCCTGCTATGGACGGTCTGAAAGTTTCTGGTTTCGCTTTGAGACGTGAGAAACCGTGTAAGAACACAAGGTGGGTTCATCATAGAAACAGGGTCACCCTACTGATGCATGAAACTAAACACTGAAGCTCAGTCAACAAGAAGACAGTAGAAACATCTGAATTAGTGAAGTTTCCAGTAGATATATATATATTTTTCCCTTTTTTATATATATATATATTTTCCCTTTTATATGAAGAACCAGGAACACACTGCGATTTTCCGTCAGCCACTAACCCACGGGTGAATTCTACTGTAATTTCTAGGTCCAAAAAGGGAAGTGTAACTATGTAAACATGAAAGATAGCAGGAGAAGCTGATTTTAAAGATTTATTTTCCTAATGCATGTCCTAAAGTCCTTAAATGACCGTCTGATTCATCTAAACCATTGCACAAACCTTTGTATTCTGATAGGCAGTAAGAGTTGTGTTTGAGGGCTATGCAGTAAATGAAGAATTAGCACACATTAACGATAAGCACGGCTAACGAGCGGAACACTGGCAAGGCAGGAGGGAACCTCGTAGTCCCGAGGACTTTGAACACCATGTGCAACACCACAGGGACCTTTTCCATCGCCACGACTCCACCTGCAGAGTTACTGCAGGTCTCACTTCTCACCTGTTCTTCCAAGAGCCGAGTTGTTAGAAGCACATTTATAGGTAAATATTCACACATGACGCAAATACAGAACCACCACACACCAGAATTAGGGATCAGAAGAATGTATTTTAAGCAAACTTCACACGGCAGGTCCTTTCCCAGGCTCACCTGCACACTCAGAGGTACAATATGGTTTTAAAACCACTATAAAGCTACGCAGGAAAATACGTGCTTTCATCTCATCGCATTGAAATACAATCCTTACCGGCTACCTCAGCTCTTCCATAAGGAAGGCTCAGAAAATAGGCCGTTTCTAAGCAATGCTGTCTCTTCACGCCGGGTACACCATACTAGTGACACCGGACTGAGAAACAGCACATGGGCTCTGCACAGCCTCACTGAGGCTTCTGCGGGTCTGCCTGGATTCCCAGTGCTCCTGATGCTCGACAGGGACCTTGTTCTCAGCAGAGCGCAGGGTTGGTACCCAGGGCTGTGGGAACACACACATCACATCCTTTCCCCCCCCCCCTTACAAAACGCCCAGGACAAGGAGCTAAACTTCACAGCCAACACATGCTTACGTCTGAGATTGTGCTCTGCCTTGCTATATTCTATTTAATTTCCAACGCTCTCCCTCCCTGAGGAGTATTTCCTGGTAGAAACACTTGGCCTGAAACTCAAAAAGAAGTATTTTGTCAGAATTTCCTCCCTCTGAAAACATCAAGAAAGGCTCATGACTAAAGCAGCCTGAAAAACACTTGTTACACCAATAAATTACAACCAGATACACACAAGAGGTGTGCAAATATTGACGATTTAATCCCAGGTCTCTTTATGTGTGTTAATATTTTACCGAGTTCAGCAGGAAATGGATGTGGAAGTTGAAAGATCTCCATGGGGCTGTGTAGCAACCCCTGCGTACAACAGCGACACCTTGAACTTGAACACCTCACTCTTGCCTTCCATATACGTGTTGTTTTCTCCCCCATTTTAAAAAAATCTATATCAAATATAGATAAAATAATGCATATATACACACATATATACATATGCATTAGCACAAAATAGAACCTGGCTGTGCAGGGGACGGTTATGGCTCTGGTGGGATGCAGCTGAAACACTCAAATCTGACACTTCCATAACATCTAAAAAGCTTTCTAGGTGACAACGTATATTTTATAAGCTGACACCGAAGATCTCAGTTATTACGACCAACTGCAAGGCAAATGGCTACTAATAAATAACTTGTAATTCAAAGTTATCAAGGACATCATTTTAAGTGAGACGTCAATGTTTTAGAGAAGAATAATGGGTTTATTCTTAACCAATGCATTGCTCCAGCTATAAATACCTTCATCACCAATTAGTAACGAATTTTAGGACTTGACAATGTGAACAAATGGGAGTGTCCCTCCCTACCCTTTAATCAAAAGGCTTCAGTTCAACTATTGCGGCTGGGGAATATCATCTAGAGCGGCTTCATCTTACAAAGAGACATCGCTTTGAACAGAACTTGAAAAAGCTGTGCTGTTTACTGCTTAATACCTTCAGAAACGCCGATTTTCTGTTCTCTTCCAGCCCTTTTGCCCGTGTTTCGCAGCACACAAGGCAGCAGCATTTCCTTGTTTGTGTATCAACACCATCGACGGAGCAGCAGAGCCCTAGAAATAACCCGGCTCCGCCATAGAGCGGAACCAGCCACGGGAGGCTACGTGTGGAGGAGCAACGCCCAGTGACGGAATAACAGATAATTAAAACCAAACTTATATTTGCCAATAGACATAAGTCCAAGTGTGTATTTTCAAGTGTGATTTTAGGCTTAACACAAGATAAAATCCAAACATCCACTTTCCTTGAAGAAAGCTAGCGTTTCTATGAAGCGAATTAAGCAACAGACACTAATAATTTCTAGTTCCAACTGCAATTTCGTCCTATAGAAAGGAAAATTAAGCAGTGATTAGGCCAAAAGTGACTGAGAAACCCAAGATCCACCTATCTAAAATATTTTTTCCGATTTGCTAACAGCGGCCTTCGTAAGTAAAATATCCAAAGGAAAATCAGATTTGCCGAAGTCAAAGTTCAGTTGTTCACCACCTCAAACTAACACAAAAGTAAAGAGCGATGCAAATTAAGTTAGCACTGATAAAAACCCAGATTTTGACCTCACAAAATATGCTTTAGCACTTGTAGTACCCGAGCTAACCCAGACAGCACAGGGTAACAACGCAACCTGCATCCAACGCGCTTTGTGCCCGGTAGGGTCAGGACACAGACCCGAGGAAGAACACAATGTTTCTGGCCAAGCGTACAACTTCAGCTTTCACAATGGTTATAAATATATGTCTATAGGTGTCTTGAATTTATAGCTGCTGAAACAGAGAGGCCAAACACCAGAAACACAAACACCAGAACCAGAATGTCAGATTTAAACCACAGCCTCTGAATGGCCGAGTCCTGCTTTATAGCTTGATTTATAGCAGCAGAAAGATAAATCACTAATTACGTTAAATGGAAAAAGGGACCTGTCCCTAGAAGTCTTCAAAGAGCTATGAAAAAGAGCGAAAGACAGCAGGAAAGGAAAAAGCTGCAACATCTCATCCTCACGCTAACAAAAGTGCTGGAAAACGGGTTACGGGAGATCTGGGCCAATACAAAATAACAAGGTTTTATTGCATTCATCAGCAAACAGATACATTGGAAAATATGACCAGATATACGACGCTCAATCATCAGAGAAACTGCATATCCATGAAATATCTGCCACAGCTACGTGACACTCCAAACAGGTTGTAACTCATGTTGCTCAAGACTTTAACAAGTCTCGCTTGGTCAGCAGACTGTGGAAATTGCTCTGAGGTACTTTATTTCTATATAAAAAAAAGTACACATTACAAACATCCCACTTCACTTCTAATGAGTTTTAAGACACTTGAGACAAATCCTTAATGCATCTGTTTACCTGTTCATGTTCTTCCGCTACCTCTTCAAATAAGATTTTTGGAGAACATCAATGTTCCCCTGGAAGAATTGTAGCAGATATTAGAAAATGATTTACAAACCCTTGTAATGTGAGCATACTGAGGCCAACCGGGCCTCCTCATTCTTGAGCTTAGTCTTGAAATACAAGGCAGAAAAATGCTGAATGCATTATGTGAGTTAAAATTTACAGACTAAACCAGCAAAGAGCACGTAACGTTAGCTTCTACTTTCCCAGTTTGCCAGCTCGGAAGACAAAAAGCTTCAGGTCTTTTCTCTACAACAAAATTAACTACTATTACTAATTTCTAATCAAACCGCGTTTGCGCTCACCCCGTGTATTGTGTGCACCAGCACCCTATTTCTTGGTCTATTTGTATCCACAAATACAATTCTACAGGTATTGAAGTGCAGAACTACAATCTTCAGCAACTGTATAGAAGATTTTAAGCAACTTTACACTCTCAATAATTACACGCAATTTCTAGAGCATGGATAGAGAGGCAACAGCAAAGCTGGGTCTGCTCTTGCCCATTTTAATGAGGTTTTACCCTGAAGCACCACAACTATTTGCCCTTTTCCAGAACGTTCACACTATCCTTTTAGTGAAAACATATGGAAAAACACACTTGTGCACAGAGTGTTGTCATCACAAGGCAAAACACTAAGTAAGATGTTTCAGAGGCAGCTCGGAGCTGAAAAAAGGACCTTGTAAAAGAGGCTCAGCGGCCTGTGCATTCCAATTCATTACAAGTCTTTCTCTGATGATCACCAAGAGCAGAAAAGCTACTTTTGCAAGTGCATGAGGGAGCGACACTCACTGCGTACCAGGAGATCCCAGGTGCGGTTGTCCCTGATAAGAACAGCCTACTATGCTTCTGTTGAGCTCCCGTTTGATACCACTCAACCTTCTGGCGTTGGCTGCATCCCAAGGAAACCACAGGAGCGCCGGTGTGACTGCAGCATCAGCGCTCGCCCGGCACTGGGAAAAAGAGAAGAAAAAACAAAACAAGAAGTGGTGGAGCAGGAAATACCGTTTGGAATTTTGGGAGCCGCGTTTCCGATCCAGAGCCCCCGTTAAGTCGGTCTGTAAGAAACGCCCAGTCAGCCCCGTACCCCGCATCCCCAGAGCCCCCCAGGGGATGAGCCCCCCGGTGCCGTTCGCAACCCTCGCTCCTCCCAAGCGGAGAGACCCGCGGCCGGGCGGCAGCGGCTGCTCCGGGGCCGCGGGGCGCTCGGGCAGCGGCGGCGGGACCGGCCCCCCCGCGCCGAGGGGACACGTAGCGCAGCGCCGCACCGCCTTCCCGCGGGAAGCGCCGGGCAAAGCCGCTCTCCGCAGCCACCGGCGGGCCGGCCCCGCCGCCGTGACAACGGGCAGAGAAAGACGGGACAGCCCCGCAGGAACTGCGTGCTGGCTCCGTCCGCCCTGCGACCGAGGCGAGGGAAGACGGGAACAACGCGGGCAGGGAGGTGACGAGCAGCAGGACCGCGGCGGAGCAGCGCAGCGCCACACTCACCAGAGGCTCCGGCCACGCAGCCCCGGCAGCGCCCGGGTGGGGGTCCCGCCTGGTACTCGGCTCCGTGCGACCGCCCCGCCGGGTGGCCCCGCCCCTCTGGCTGGCCTCACGTGACCGCGGCGCGCCCGGCTCCTCCCGCCCGCTCACGTGACACGGCGGCGCAGGCGCGGTTGAGGCCGTGGCGCCGGGAGCGCGGCCTGGAGCCTCCATTGCCGTCCGTACCGCTGCACAACGGGCACCCGCGGCCCGGACACGGAATCCCAGGATGTCAGGGCTTGGAAAGGACCTGGGAAGTTCATCCAGTGCAGTCCCCCCATGGAGCAGGAACACCCAGGTGAGGTTCCACAGGAAGGTGTCCAGGCGGGTTTGAATGTCTGCAGAGAAGGAGACTCCACAACCCCCCTGGGCAGCCTGGGCCAGGCTCTGACACCCTCACCATGAAGAAGTTTCTTCTCATATTCAAGTGGAACCTCCTGTGTTCCAGTTTGTACCCATTGCCCCTTGTCCTATCATTGGTTGTCACCGAGAAGAGCCTGGCTCCATCCTCCTGACACTCACCCTTTCCATACTTATAACCATGAATGAGTCCCCCCTCAGTCTCCTCTTCTCCAGCTCCAGAGCCCCAGCTCCCTCAGCCTTTCCTCACACGGGAGATGCTCCACTCCCTTCAGCATCTTGGTGGCTGCGCTGGGCTCTCTCCAGCAGTTCCCTGTCCTTCTGGAACTGAGGGGCCACAACTGGACACAATATTCCAGGTGTACCTTGCAGCGGGCTGGGTGAGGGGTGTAGCACAGGCGCCCTGCACAGCACCGCGACTCAGCTCCCCCACCCGAGGCCATTGAACGCAACCTATAGATCATCGAGCATAACCCATAAATCATCAGATATAACTATAGATCATCGGATATAACCTACAGATCATTGGATGTAACCTGGTATTGCTGCTCAACGCACCGCAGTGCTAAACGGTGCTCAAACCAAGCTGGACCTGCTGGTCAAATGTGTTTTCACCTTCACCCCAGCAAAAGCTGGGAAGAAACCAGCAATTAAAATCCCTGAGAAAAGTAAAGGCAGCAACTTCATGCACTCTGCTGTATCAAAAAGCAAGATAGTTTTGTATTTTCAGGGATTCAAGCTCACTCCGATATTTATAGAGTCTACATACACCTCTCATCTATTTCCTGACAAATTCTGATCACACAAGAATCATGAGAAAAGTCCCATTTCAGCATCAGCGCAGAGCAGGATGGGGACAGTGCCTGCCCCTGTGGAGCATCTCCTGCTCCACAGCTCATCCGAGTCCTTTGAAACTCTCAAAGGCCTCAGAGAGAAGCAACTTACTTGGAGAGATTCAAGACACAAAAATACTTCTGTGAAAAAAAAGGGGGAATCTCAACAGAAAATAGAAACTTTGTCTTCAGATGGGCAGCAGAAGCCAGAGGTGAAGTGAACTCTGCAGTGGGAATGCACGTGGGGTTCATTTAAGCACCTGAGGTTTATTTAAGTGCAAACATCTGGCCAAACAGACAACTATTTAATAGAAAAATGTATAATAAACAACTGTATAACAGACAACATTTTGGATTTGTCCGTTATCCATAATTGGCCTTGACAGGAACAACTGCGACCACCTAAAATATGATTCAATTATTCCGAGTTTTTACATTATTTCATATACTTCAGCAGACACGGGGCAAAGAGGAAACCTAAAAGAGCCAGACAAGTTTCCAGGTATGTTTATTAGACCAGGAATGCCACTGTACAAGTGGTAATCAAGGAACGAATGCCTTCGTGTGATGATTTCTTCAGTGAAAGTTTAGACCAGTTCATGCCAAGCAAAGGCTGTTACTCCCTCCATTCTTTTGGAGTGACTCTGCCAACAGGCGACAGGCCCCACTCCATTCCAATACCTGTAAACACCTGTAGGAGGATAAAAAAATCGAGATTATTAACTCTGAAATCAAAGAAACCTTCTGACAGAGGGCTATTTCTGTTGCTTTCAGTTTCGATTCATTGTATTAGAACATGACATCTCATTCCTATTCTAATAAAGCAAGTAGAATATACTTATATTGAATAATATTTAACTACTTCACTTTTCTATTTCAAAATACCTATCTTTAGAACAAAGAATCTGGAATATAAAGCACTGTCACCATACTGCTATTTCTATCTACAAATTTTTCTGCTAAAAGCTGAGGTGTCTCAAGTAAAATAGAGAACAGTTGTGCTTCTACTACATTTTAAAATTAAGCAACGGATTGACACAGAAATTTAAGTAACAAGTCAAAACCTGAACTAACGCAACTTTAATCTCTATCACATTACTATTCACTTATCTAAAGGGCTCCTAAATTCTGACCACTTAGGTTATTTCAAACAAATAAGCCTTTGTGAAACTGAACAGCTTGTGAGATTTACAGCTCAAGTGACAACAGAGTGGGGAAAAAAAGGATGACTTACATATCCCCAGACAGCAGCAAAAACTGCGGCTCCACCAAGGAGCACCAGGTTCCCGTATTGATCGTGGAAGTTGGGCTCATGTTTGCGATGAGCTTGTCTAACCGCAGTGCGCTGAACTCCACGAGCTAATGAATGTTAAAGAGAAGTATGGATATCAACTAAAATATACCTCAAAAACATTCAAAATCCTCATCTCCCACCAACAGAGAGGCAAGCGTAAGCACTACAAGTCTTTAAGCAAAGCTAAAAAACATCTTCAAGGTTGAGAGCTTTGGAATGATTCCAAAACACGGGATATACAGAACACCATGCATTTTGTTTCAGCTCTCCCTCTCCAGAAGGTTATTCCTGAAGTCTAATTCCAGTAAGGAATTCCTCCAGGTTACCATTTTCATCAATTGAGGCCCTCAGCGTGGAAGCTCAAGTACGCTTTTAAGCATTATTATCTAATAAAATATTTTATTAATCAAAAGTTTCAGAATTCTATATGTAAACACCTACGCTGTCAGTAGGTGTAACCTGCTATAAGCACTTTCAGGATGAAGCTCGTCCTTTATGGGGTTGAAGACAATAGGTACGGTCACACCTTTGTTACAGCTTCAGGATTTTTGATGGGAGGAGAGGGATGTGAAGTGAAAGAATCTGTGGGCCTTGGCATGAGGTAAATGGCAGGAGGATATTTTCAGATGACAGTGTATGAAGTACGTCATCAATGTACACTACGCTTATTAAAAAACCAGAGTGAAAACTCAGACCACCAGCTTCGAAACACAAACCATTTAGTAGCGGCATACGGTGCATTTGATGAGACAGCACACAAAGACAGACATTATAAAATACAATCTTTTCGTTTCAGGTCAATGATTCCCATTTACCCAAACATGACTAGAGAAGATGTATGATGATACTCATAATGCTGCTACATCCCCGGCATGCTCTGTGAGGCTGCACAAGTGGTTTTCTGTTTTGTTTTGTTCTTTTTTTAAACAAGAAAAAAAGAAGCTTGAATATCTACCAAAAGCACCACTGCTAAGTACTTTTATTCTAGGTGTGAGAGGCCGGGTGAAGCTCTGAGGGGTCTGCCACTGAACTCTGGCACCCTGCCCTTGAGTCGGTGACCAGCCCCTCATCACCTCGGCTCACGACACCCGGACGTGCCTTCAGGTGCTATCAGGGGGGAAAAGCACCGAGGGAGGGAACCCAAGGTCAGCTCAAGTAAAAGCAACTAGAAGAGGCAGGAAAAAAAAAAGCAAGCAGTAAAAGAAGGCCGGCGAGAGCCGCCCGCAGCCCCTCAGCTGCCCTCACCACCCCCCTGCCCAGGCACTGCCCTCACAGGGAAGGAACCGGGGGAGACCCCCCTGCCAAACCGCCGACACAGCCCCGGCGGTTCCGTGCTCCAGAGACCCTCCTCCCTGCTTACCGGTGAGGCTCAGAGCGGCCCTGGCCACCGGGAACATGCTGACGAGGGGAGCGCCACCGGTACCCTTGGCGAGCGGTGAAAAACAAAATGGTCGCGCCGGAAGCGGCCGGCGCGCCGCGCTACGCAGGGGAGTGGAGCGCTGTGGGTAATGTAGGCGCGGAGTGACGGGAAAGGTGCCGCCTCCGTGTGGCTGAGCGGGACCGGGGGACGCTCCGGAGCCGGGAGAGAGAGATGGCGGCTTCGCTTCGGTTTGCAGGCTCTGGAGCGCTCCCCGGGAGCGGCTGAGGAGAGCGGGACGGACGGGCGAGGCATGAGGAAAGAGCTAAGAACCTCACGGTAGAGGTTATAAGCGCAGTGTCAGGATGGCCGAGTGGTCTAAGGCGCCAGACTCAAGGCGTTCCGCGCCTTCCCGCGGCGGGTTGGGTGTTCTGGTCTCCGTATGGAGGCGTGGGTTCGAATCCCACTTCTGACACCACTTTTTGTCCCTTCTTTCTTTTTCCGTTTAGAATTATAAATTTATCAACAGCTCAAAGAGCTACAGCCAGAGATTTTAGTGACAACAGAAACTACAGCGACCCCCCGGGGCGCCAGAAACAGTTTCCATAGTTTAGACGTCCTCGAATAAACGAAAGGAAATGAACGGAGGAAAGCAGGAGTACAGCCGCGGTTCTGTGTGCCGGTTGCGCTCCAGAGCCCGTAACCCGCTACACGCCGGCTGCAGATTTCCCGAGTGCGTTTACAACTTCAACAGTCTCTCTCAACGTGACCCAGAAATACAAATGCGTTTGTAAAGTTAAACTAGCGTACGCCTTCGGGGAGCTAAGGATTAAGTTCCTTGGCGTTCTACCCTAGATTCCTATTTTCGTTTTTTGGGGGTTTACCGACGTCAGGCCCGGCCCCGCCACGCCGCGGTGCCGGGACCTCGGGCGGTCTGTGCTCACTGTAGCTGAGCAGCAGCTGCAATGTTTAAAAGAGCCGCAGGCGCTGCAGAAAGCCGGGGGGGTATCCCCAGCGTAAGGGGCTGCGGCAGCGGGACAGCGGCGACACGTCCCGACCGCGGGCAGCCAACGGACCCGCTGCCCCCGCTCCTGCCTGGGGTCCCCGCGGCACAGCCTGCCCCGGCTGGGACTGCGCCAATAGCGCGCCTCCAGCTTGCCTCGCTCTTATAGGCTGTCCGCAGCCCGGGCTGGGGACAGTTTCAACGAATCGCGAGTCGCAGGCCGGCGCCGCCGCCAATAGGAAGCGTGTGGGCGGGGCCGCAGTGCTGGTGGGTCGGTCACTGCCAATGGGCGCGGGCCGGCGGAGCGGGGCGGTCATGGCGGCGTTGCCGGTGCTGGCGCTGCTGCTGCTGCTGGCGGCCTGGGGCGGGCCGGGCGCCGCGGGGCAGAAGCGCAAGGAGGTGAGAGGCCGCCGGGACCGCGCCCGCCGCTCTGCCCGGGGCGGCCCGTGGGCGCTGGCCTGCGCTGAGCTCGTACGGCGGCGGAGGGCGGGACGGGGCCCGTCAGGCCGCAGGCGGTGGGCCCGGCCTTTGGCTTGGCCGCGGGCGCGCATGGGGAGCAGTGGGCTCGTTAGGATCACACCGCTCTGATTTATGTTCATGTAGGAAACAATTATTCTGCCAATATAAGGCTCAGGCAGGATCTCTCAGCAAAGCAATTTTTTTAATAACGATATTGCAACACCGGGTTTTCTACCTAAAGGCAGGCACGCTGAATAGAGCAAAAAGCCCCTGCTTATATCCCCCCAAAATCCCGGCCGCAGTCTCCCTTCCCTGTTCTCCATTGGTTGGGTACTTTAGGATTTACAGACTACCCCAACACATACAATACCCTTCTCCTTATCAATGTGGATTCCTGGTACTTTGGCTACACTTCCCCCTAAATTAACTTGTAAATACAGATATATACAGGTATCAGTATATATTCTGGGAAGAGACTGTGTTTTACATTATGGATTCATAGTCCGATGTCTCTTGGTCCTTCCCCCCCTGCTGGGGTCAGGCACCAGGTCCTCACTTATGTAAAAACAACATTTCTTCGTTAAACGTTCCTTACCTTTTATTTTTGAATGTTTTTAATCCCAGGTTCTTCTGTTGCTGTGTAAGAGCGTGTGTGCCTGGGTGTGGGGTTGGGAGGGTGAGCCGACTGTCCTGTCATCACTGAAGTGCCGCTTATTCCCACATGCTTGACTCCCGGGGTTCGAAAAGATCCCTCGGTATATCCGTGTGTCAGTTGTAAGTCAAAGAAGAGCAGTTTATTATTTACCCTAAAAAACGTATCTGAAGAAGTGTTAATATGAGTGGGGAAGTAGCTCGTGATAAGTGCAACACTTGGAGGTTTGTCACTTACCAAATACTTCTTTGTATATTGATATAGAATTGATTGGCTCATTTTTAAAGAAGAGCTTAGTGAGCGCTCCCGGTTTCTCCAAATACGCACCGAATGAGGTTGTTCCCAGCAATTAGATCCTGAGCTCACTTCCATCTCTAGCGTTGATTCCACTTCCACCAGGTTTTGAATCCGACACGGTGTGTGATGCTCAGTGTTGAATAAATCCTGTGGCGTGACTTGGGGCAGTCTGTACGTCTGAAAGCAACCTTACAATTAGCAACCTGACAAAACACTAGTGAGCTGGAGGTCCTCACCGGTGTGGATAATACTAAGTGCTTAAAGTGTGTATAATACTTAAGTGGTGAATGTAAATTAATAATATTAACATGACTGTCAAAAGGATCTGTAAATGCCTTCAAAAGTCTTAATGTGTCTTAATGAGCGTGTTCTTTTGAAATACAGCGCAGCTGTTTATTACATCAAATCTAAAAACCTTCCAGGATTCTCCTGTGAGACCCGGTGCAGGGGAACCCAAACCAACAGTGTTTCTCTGACTTTATTTTCAGATGGTGCTATCAGAAAAAGTGAACCAGCTGATGGAGTGGGCGAGCAAAAGATCCGTTATTCGAATGAATGGAGACAAATTTCGACGCCTCGTGAAGGCACCACCCAGAAATTATTCGGTGATTGTGATGTTCACTGCTCTTCAGCCTCACAGACAATGTGTTGTGTGCAAGTATGGGCTTAATTTAGTCCTAAATTAGAACTTCAAAGTCCTCTTATGCTTTGTAGGGAATTAAATTTAAGAGTAGGATAAACTTTCATGTACATGGGAGGAATATAGTAGGGCACGTTATAGTAGGATTGTCTTTGAAATTAAATGTGTGGCAATATCTGTGTAATATGTCTGTGAGAAAACAACATAGTCCTTAATTATTTGTTTCCCTCCTAAAGTAATTGCTGCTTTGCAGAACCGATATTCACACTGACAGGTTTCTGCAGAAAGACAGGGTGAAAACTCAGCTTTTCCTGCCTTGAGCTGCTGAAGAAATGTTTGTAGAATTACTGCTGGCCGTGCAGTCTAGAAGGTGCTGTTCATTACATGCTGATGGGCACTTATTTATTTACGAGTATAATATGCTGGATCCTTAACCATATTATACCTTTCACGTATTAATCCAGAGGTGGTAGAGGTCTGTAAATAGGGTTTTTTCCCTAGTTAGTTGAAGTCAATTGGTTTCTTGTCCCCTGACATAGAAAAGAGGGCCCACCTGTCCTTGTTTGGTGTGGACTAGTAAATCCTGCGCTGCCGGCTTCCGTGTCAGGTTTCACTTAGAAATCACCACTGCTTGTGTTTATGGACTCAACGGAACTCGCTGTTGGGTTTAAACAAGCGGTGCCAGGCGGGGTGTGTGGGACACACCGGTGACGTGTGCTGGACGGTGTGACGCGGCGTCTCGCTCTCTGTGCTTCACAGACAAGCCGATGAGGAATACCAGATCCTGGCAAACTCCTGGCGGTACTCCAGCGCGTTCACCAACAAGATTTTCTTTGCTATGGTGGATTTTGATGAAGGCTCAGATGTATTTCAGATGGTAACGTCTTTTTTTTAACTCGGGTTTTGGGGACTGGGGGCAAGAAAGTAAAGGTGTGCACAAAATTTAGCGTTACAATGATTAAAGAGATAATTGGGAGGTTGAAAGCTGCCACTCTCAGAAGAAATGAGGAGAGCAGAGGGCAGTAGCATGTTGGTGGTAATGGTAACAGAACTGACAAATCTGGGAGAGGCATAAGGAGCGAACTGGCCCCTCTGGCTTCTTCTGTCTCCTGTAATAACATACAGTGTAATTTTTACTGGAGCGCCTTTTTCCGGATTGATTTAGTGACAATGTTGTAAGATACAACCAGAACAGAACTGTGTGTTACTAAGTAGACTTTTCACATGGATTTTCTCACTACAGCTAAACATGAATTCTGCTCCGACCTTCATTAACTTTCCTGCTAAGGGGAAGCCCAAGCGGGGGGACACGTACGAGCTCCAGGTGCGCGGCTTCGCGGCCGAGCAGCTCGCTCGCTGGGTGGCCGACAGAACCGACGTCAACGTGAGTACGCGCGCACCTTCCCCAGCACGCGCGCCCCCGTAGCGCGAAATTCCAGCTGTGAAATGTGTCAGTTGTGTTCCGTGCCTAACGCTCTGCTCACACATACGCTAAATAGTTCTCGTCTACAACGTGGTTTGGGCACGTGACTACTCTTGACGTTTCCTTACCTTCTGTGTTCTAATATTTTCATGGAATCACAGGATCCCAGGTTGGAAGGGACCTCCAAGATCATCTGTTCCAGCCTTTCATGGCAAAAGCCCGGTCTAGACAAGCTGGGCAAGCACCCTGAATCTTAACAGTGTCCAACACCGGGGAATCCACCACGTCCCTGGGGAGATTATTCCAGTGGCTGATGGGTCTCATTGGGAAGAATTTCCCTCTTGTGTCCAGTTGGAATCTCCCCAGGAGTAACTTGTACCCATTGCCCCTTGTCATTTTTGGTGACTCCTGGGACAAAGGGAGTCTCCAGCCTCTCTGGAGCTACTCTTTAATTATTGGAACGTGGTGATGAGGTCTCCCCTAAGCCTCTTTTCTCCAGGCTGAACAAGCCCAGTTCTGTCAGCCTTTCCTTCCATGGTGGCTTCCCAGTCCTCTGTGGCCCTTCTCTGGACCCTCTCCAGTCTGTCCACATCTTTTGTCTGTAGGAGGGACCAAAACTGAACGCAGCGTACTCACGTTCCTTCTCCCTCTTCTGTTCTTATGGAAGAAAAACTGTCTTTAAATTATTAAGTAGGGTAAAGATGTATAAAACTGAAGTTACAGTAACGAGGGAAGAAGCATTACTTACTTTCCTCGACAGATTTATTATATAGAAAATTCTGGCGGCGTGTGTGTTCGTGGTTTTTTCCACTCTAATCTATTGTGGGTTCTGTTAGCAGGAGTGCGGGCGTAATGTGTAATCCCACGGCGGGGGAAATAACTTAAATATCCTCTGCTTAGATTCGTGTGATTAGGCCACCGAACTATGCCGGCCCATTGATGCTGGGACTGCTGCTGGCTGTCATCGGAGGCCTCGTGTATTTGCGTGGAAGCAATCTGGATTTTCTGTATAACAAAACTGGCTGGGCATTTGCTGCTTTGGTGAGTATTATAACTCCTGTCTGCCTGTTGTTACAAGTTTTGTAGCAGTTCAAGTTTTAAAAGGTTTTGTATTTAAGGATGCTTAAACCTGGCAGAAGGAAATGAGGTGCATTTAATTTTACTTTTTGGTATTCTGATAATATTATTTGATCTCCGTCTTTTCAGCTCAATGCTTGACTAGATGCCTTTCATACAAATAAAATGTGGGATGATTCCTAGCCTAAGATTGTATCCCAAACCTCTACTTTTTGGTATGAAATGAAACTGGGTGAAAAAAAGAAAAAAAATCCTTATTAAATAGTGTTTCCTTTTCAGTGTTTTGTTCTAGCAATGACATCAGGCCAGATGTGGAACCACATCAGAGGCCCACCCTATGCTCATAAGAATCCCCATACAGGACAAGTGGTGAGTCTTCTCTTGCTGATTCCCATTGTAAGTCACGAGGCTCAGCTCTCATGAGCTGCAGAGAGCCAGGCAGATCAGACAGCGGCTGCTGAGTTCAGGGAGGATCTGTCTTCTCTCAAAACACATCTGTAAGAACAGGCGCTGGTTTGGTTTGAAACAGGAGTGTTAGAGCTCCAGACAATATTTGCATTTTGTGACAGTTTGTTTTTATCCTTTTCTTGGCTCAAATAGAAGAAACTGTTTGCAAACATGTACTTTACGACTAAGAAATCACCAAATACTGATCTTAATCCAAACCAAAGCACTTTGTTGTGTAATCGCTGTGTGATAACTCGAACCATTACCTACAATTCCATTTTGATAGGGAAGTCACTCCGACAGTCTTTGGTCCGATGATTCATCAATTCCGGGAGAATGGTGACATTGGTTCTGTGACGTTTGTCCTTACTCTTAGAACATCACTTAGCGTTTTTTTAGGTGCATTGCTTTCTGTGCTCAGAAATAACCCTTTAGGAGATAGAATAAGAAATGCACTTCTTAATCTGATGGTAAACAGTAAATTAACCTTGGTATGTAGCAGCATGTTCAGTTTCTCGTTAGAAACTGCTCCAAGTGCTTTCCATGCACTGAGGCATTTGCCAGGAGCTGGATGGGTGGTACCTGCTGGAATCAGGACTTCAGTTTCTGTGTGAATACCTGGAGTTCAAGGTCTTGCTGTGTGCAGACACTTGGATTATTCCAGTAATCACAGAAAGCTAAGGACATAGGAAAATAATGCTCTAGGGTAAAGAGGACAGCATAGAGAGTAACCAAATGATTTGCTAACAAGTTATTGGGATGGAGAGGTTCCCCCTGCCTTCAGAACTAGGGTGTTTCTTTCATCCTTCCTGTTGTTCCCCATGTCTCCAACATGCCAAAAGAAAAAATAAGTGCTACATGTTGGAGGAAGCATAATAATGATGCTTTTTTGCTTAGGTTCTGAAGGCAGATTCTTTTACATTACCTGATCTGTTCCATTTGTCTGATCTCCTGTGCATCTTCTAACCATTCCTATTTCTTTCCATGTTTTCAACATTTTTCTTACCTGTGACATTTGCTTTCCTCTGTCTTTCACATCTATTGTATCTGTACTGATGAAGACACATGAGAACTTTAAATTGGTAATGGCAAAACAAAGGTGTTTATGTTGGTTCTTACATGCTAAGCAGTCCTAGCGCTGAGCCCGGCAATTTCATGTTTAACCTGGTCTTTTAACCTCACACCCCGATAGATGAAATTGCTTGTGCCCCAACTTCTATCTCCTGAAACAGACGTGCAAGCCCAGTTCCGAGCTTTGTAGCTGCGGTTAATTATGGCAAAGTTGACTCCAGTCTTTTCTGAATTGCATTGCTCTTTGTCTCTTGCAGAACTATATCCATGGAAGCAGCCAAGCGCAATTTGTGGCAGAAACACACATTGTTCTTCTGTTCAGTATCCTTCCTACCGAGGAGCACGTGGTTGGTGACGATTTTTCTGTTGGCTTGTGTTGCTGCCTTTGCTAGGAAAGCGCTTTGTCCCCTCGTGCCGACGCAGAACCTCGCAGAGCCGTTGTGTTGGCAGCTCCGCTTTCCCGTGCCAGGGATCTTTCTGTTGAACAGAAAAACGATGGCTGCTTTCTCACCACCTTCTTCTTGCTTGGTGACTGCAATGAATACAGCGCTATAGACGTGGGTCTTTGTGGAATCGTAAGATTCTTCAGGATAGGCCCTGTTCCTCTCTGCATGTCTCTTATCTTTTCAATCTCACTTACCGAGTTGTTGCTTTGGTGTTGGATTCCTTCCTCTACTACTGATCTGACTTTTATTTCTTTGCCTACCTTCTTTATTTTTAATGTTAGCACCTGTTCATGCGAACAGTTCAGGATTATTCCATTCCACTATTGTGCCATCAAGGAAGGCAAGTGGAAACTTGCAGGTTGAGAGTTTTCGCCTTAGTTGTACGAAAATGTCATAAGAATACTCTAAAATTGGGTTCTTTTCCGTTCCATGTATGTTTTTGATCCATCATCTGTAACATTCCCCATGCAAGTTCTTCTTCCTTCTCTGGTCACCTGTGCCAGCCTGTGCATGCTGTTATGTTTCATTCAGGAGTTTTTGTTTTATTTGATATTTTCTCTCTTCTTGCAGCTTCACAGTCCCAAACGGTTTACATTTTATAGTATACAACTCCACGGAATAGCTGACTTACTGTAGGCACATCATTTCAAAACTTCATTCAAACTACCTGTCCTCTTCCCTGCTGGACATGGTTAATGAGTTTCTTCTGTTGCCACACTGATGTTCTTAAACAGAGTGATTTCTGCTGATTTCTCCCTTTTCTTGTTCTACCTGTTCAAAATCCTGGCTCAGCAAGTGAGCGGAGTAGAACAGTAGCAGGAATGGCTGAGCTCTCTGGGAAGGAATGTTGTTTCGTGACAAGCTGAGATAACAAGCACATTTTAAATGTTACATGAAGGCCTACTCTACTTTCCAGTTTATTTTAAACGTGGTATTTATTTTCTGTTAAAAGTTGACATTGTGAATGCTTTTCAGTTGCTTTTTTCCCCAAAGCTGCTGGTCTGGCTGGGAAGTCTTGAATTTTTCCTAAGAGACTGAACACCCCAGGTATGGGGTGGGAGATGAACTGACGAGATTAGGAACAAGCGTGTTATATTGAGTCTGTTGTATTTTGTTGATTGAGCCTTAAACAGCGTCTGTAGATGGTGGCGTAACTTTAGGAATGGTTCTCCTCCATGAAGCTGCTACTTCTGACATGGATGTGGGCAAAAGAAAAAGTAAGTACTGTCTAAGAGAAGGCATATTCAGTAAAGATTTGTGATACCCTATTGAATGGAAATGTTTTTACACTGTGGGGTTTTGGACTCTGCTCACCTCTCAGCAGAAGTGAATTGTTTAGTTGTTCAGCAGCATTTGGAGTTGCTCAAGAACCTGCAAGATAAACTCAAAGCCCTTTTGGGAGATGGGGAGAAATAAAGATGCTTTGCAGCATTTTGCTAGGGAGGGAGAGAAGGGACTTACTGTCTTACAGTAGTGATATAACAGTGATTCACAGTAGGAGCTGGAAGTAAAATTGGTGTCAATCTAGTTCTTCTCAGTGATTCTAACAGAGGTCTCATCTGACCCAGTCTGTAAACATTACAGGATGCTTTTGAAAAGCCCCATCACTGTGGTGTTCTCAGGGACAGCTGTCACGTTACCCAAACCTTGTTCTGCATCTCTTGCAGTCCTGTGCATTGCTGGCATTGGCCTGGTGGTGTTGTTCTTCAGCTGGCTGCTGTCTATCTTCAGATCTAAATACCACGGCTACCCGTACAGGTACGTCATCGCCTTCCTGTGCGTTGCGATACAGCCACAACAGCGCAGACTCCTTTTGGAGGAAGTGGGAAAACACAGATGAGGACTTAATTCTAGTAGCACGCTGTCTTTTTTGTTTGTGTTGTTTTGTCACCTGCACTGTGTGCTTATGGATGAATCTGTTCCTGCCGACTGGAATGTCCTTGTGTGGCAACATTAATATAAACCAGAATGGAGAAACAGGCAACGGGCCTATTTGCTGAAATCTGATTTGGTGGAAAATACGCTTGGAAATGCCCCACTTGCTTCTCAAAGTGTAGCAATATTGGTCACTATAATCACCAGAAATAACGGTGTTTGGACACCACGATTTTTCAGTCTGGCCAAGGGAAGGATTGTGGTACTCTCCTTTACCTGCCATTACAGCTTCTAAAACATTTCTTTTCACCGTGATATATCAACCAACTTAAACTGAAAACAAGTGTCTCTTTTTTTTCCCAACTTTTCTCATCCTCCCTGTTCGTACATCTTTATTATTAATCCTTATTTATGAGAACAAGGGGGTGCCTGGTGCTTGAAAGCTTTGTACATGTTGAGATTGCTTCTGTGAAGAGTCTAGCACTATTCATTGACTGCTTAAGACATGTTTTTGATCAGTATAGAATTATTGTGTGGTTTTATTAGGTTTTAAGTATTTTGAAGGAACAAATACATATTGAGGACCAGCTTCTTAACCATCTCAGCTTCTGCAAAGAGTTTAATTTGTCTGGAAGGCTGATCCCATAGGCAAATATTGTCCCCTTTCTACAAGAAGTCAGTTCTTAATTAACAATATCTACCTAATAAAACTTTTTATTTCATAAAGACTCTTCTCAAGGTCAGAAGAGAGTTGAACTTCTTCCCTGTTTAATAACTGCTCAGCTTTTATTCTGGGCTATGCAGTGGTCTCCTGTCCTTCTGCTGACGTTGTTGCAGGTGAAACGTGGTTGTCTCACTCACTCTTAAGCGACGTCTTCACTGCTATGTATGTCATCGTTACATCAGGCCCGGCTTCTTGTTCTGATTTTCTCAGCATATGTGAAAGCCAAGCGGAATGCGGCACACCTTCGTTTACTGTAAGATTAATGTTTGTTATTTTGTTCCTGCAGTTTTCTGATGAGTTAAAGGATTCCAGGATCTGTATCACTGGAAAGGCGATGACTCTGGAATTGCATGGAATGGAAGAGCTCAATATGTATGGTTCGTGCTACCTCTCTTTCCACTGAATGAGACAGTTAAACACGGAACCAAAGATGACACGTAGTGCCTTAAACGTAACAAGCAATTTGCTCTGAAGGACACAGAGTATTAAGATGCAATCTCAACTTCATAAGCTTTACATCTTCTTAAAAATCTCTACTTCTGGTGAAATTCCAAATTAATGCTTAGAACCACATTTCTGTAGACTAACTAGAAACAGTATTTGAAATTCAGCCTGATAATCTGTTTTCCATACATTTCTTTTTCCCTCCAGTATTGCTCACTTTATTTGCTGTTTGTGCACAGCAGGTGGCCAGAGCTTCTCTGTCGTGCCTTTTCACAGCTGAGCAAACATCCTCATGCACCTGGAAATCTTTTTCTTCAGTCTGTGTGCAGCCCTTGGAGCACACTCCAAATTCCAGTGTGGAATGTGCCTATTCCGAGAGCTCCGTCTCATTTTGGAGAAGAGCATAGAGTTACTGTGTGATGCAAGAGGCTGCTTCACAGATGAAGGGGGATTTTCTACAGGTAGAACTGAGTTATCAATGCAGTTATTCATTAAAGCTTTCTTTGCCACCTGCTGAAACTGCAAATTTTAAATGTTGGCTCGGAGTGGAAAAGAGGGTCTTATACTGACCAGCACTCACACTCTCAAATATACAAACTGAAGGCACAAAGGTAACCAGCTGTTTGTAGCACGAATTAAGGGTTGCCAACGGGCTTTCAAGTTGCTGCTCGGAGCCCTAACAAACCAATCGGTGTCAGATTTGGGGTCACTAGGTTAAATTCTTGCATTCCTCATTTGCTTTCTCCAAGTTTATATCCTTGGGGAAGACACAGGTATCTGATCCCAGGATAAAGAGTGCTGCCCTGGGAAGGATTTGTCAGCCTTACAGCTGAACACGTGCACTTCTTGCTGTCCCTTGGTGTTCTCTTATCTCACAAAGAGCCTTTGCCTGGAGGATTGCTGAGGGAAGACATTGTGCTCAGTGCGTTGTGTGCAGTTCAGCACCACAGGGAGCCCTTGGGGTGGCCTCGGAGGTTACTGCTCAGAGGAAAACGGGGTCAGACTCTTGTCTCCTGCTTCTGCCTCTCCCCGTCTCAAGAGGTGACGGAATCTGGATGCTTTAGACTGAGGCTCAGAAAGGACTTGATCATTCAAAGTAGAAGGTTATTCTTATGCAATTTTGCTAAATTAACAAATATCTCAAGTGCCTTAACTCCACTACTTTAGTTGTTTGATGTTTCAGCTTGTTGAGGTGCATTTTTCATATGCCATACACAATGACAAGCCTTAGTGGAATGCATCAGTTTTGTGCCTGACTCAATTTTGGACAAGTTTCAATAAAATTTCTTAGTCTAATCCATGCTTCAGTGTCTTTTGAACTTCAAAATAAAACAAAACAAATGAACCTCTTTTCTCCCACCCTTGCTTCAATGTGTAAATATTAATGTCTGGACATAATAAATAACCTGAGTATAGCTGAGTAGACTGGATTAGTAGCACATATATGTTTATGTGGGAAATTACAGCCCCAAATGCCAATACTGGAGATCTCATGTAGCCAACTGATAGCATAAAGGTTGCATGGGTTTTATTTGTCTTTGGCAGCTGTGCTGAGGTGAAAATCTTGGCCCCCTGGAGCACTAGACAGATCCACTGATGGTGTTTCTGGAGCTGGGATCTAGTGAGCGTTGCAGATTTGGCTGAACAATTCTGTGCTGCTGGACCTGTTGCTTCTTTACATGTCCTGTTGGTACGATACTTCCAATAAACTAGCTTGGTTGTGCTTCAGTTAGCAGTGCGGGTGAAAGGAGCTCGGATGGCTCTGGTGGAACGAGCGGCAGGGAGGCAGATGCTTGTTCTTGTGCAGCAGCCTTGTCTTGCAGCGAGGGCTGCTCTTCAACTCTTTGCATTGATTTGTGTTGCTTTTCTACAATAAATACCAGCGTTACGTACGTACAGAGACCTCTCTCATAAATCCTCTTTAAATTTGAGTTCAACATCATCTTTAAAATCAGTTTGTATTCCACCTTGTCTGACCACAACGCTATTGCTGCGGGCAGCATTTCACATGGTCAAAAGCAGCTCAGGTACTGTTGTATTACGCACCCTTCTGTCACTTCAGAGCGTTGATGGTTATGCCAGGTACACCGGACTGGAAGGGTCAGGTCTCATTCTGTTAGAGCAGGATTGTTTCGGCTTATGGGGAAGCATTTATCAAAACAGAAGGAGCTTAGAAGCTGAAGTAGTTCCCATGAGGAAAGCATCAGTACTGAATCTTGGCACTGTGGCTTTGCAGATGCACAAACATTTGTAAAGCTATCAGTGACATCCACACACACAGACGTGTAATTCCAACAGTATCTTTGTACAAATTAAACCTTAAGATCAAACTACCATACAGCATATGGTTGCTACAGAAAAAGCTTGACAGGCAAAGGTTGTCTAAAAGTAGTCTTACAATTTCTTTGTTCGGGTTTGGGCTGGGTTTTTTCAGATAAAGATTAATGAACGATTCCAAGGAACAAGTCCCTTCACTTGGAATGCTGTGCTACTCAATCCAAACTATTTGGATTTTATCCAAACCACAGAAATAAAGCATTGACATGAACTTCAAAGGAGGAGTGGTTTTTATGTTACAGACTTACATTTCCCATATAACTCTCGTGTATATTCTTTCCAAAAGCAAAACGATATTAGATGTGTGAATACACACACCAAAGTACGAACACCAAAGAGGAATTCATATTGTGGCACACAGAGACCTTCATGAATAAGTATTAAACCCAGTAGCAACATTAATTTCTTTTGGTTTGTTTTAATAAATCAAATAGAGTGTGTACTGGTTGGAAGCTTTAAAAAGGCGTGAAGCTGCAAACCCCCTGGGACTGAACTGAACTAGATGGCGAGAAGACAAAAATCAGCCACTGAAATTCAACACGCTTTTTCCGTCAGTAGTATGTTGTACAGCACCTCTATTACTAATGCAGGGCAAAGTGGCCATTTAGTCTCTGTAGTCCATTCAATCACTGCACACAAAAGGTAACAAGATAGATTCAGTTACAATATTAAACCCAGTCTTCAGAAGGAACAAGCTCAGGTATCAATGACCTGCTTCTCAGTTAGGATCAGAAAGGCAAAGCTTGTTTAGAGAGATTTAACTTCTTCAGCCTGGGGGAACATTGAAAGAGCAATTTCTGGATTTGTTTTCAACATACACACAAAATCTGTTCTGGCCCTGTGATTCAGTTTTCCCAGTGCTCCTAACCCTTGGCACTGCACCAACTGTCACAGCCTTGCTCAGGAGAATTATAAAAGTACCTGTTTGCAAAGCCTCACCAAAACCCGCACCTTCAAACACAGCAAGAACTTTACAACATCTCTGGCATTAACTGTTTCTAGAACAACCTCTGTTTCCACACAAACGCTTATCTTGCATTAGCATCCTTGTCTTTTCATTGCCAGCAACTAAAAGCTGCTATCTACACTAAGTGCTCAGCAGTAATTCAATGTTTTAAACAGCAAAATACAGTGAATAAAACAGAGTTATCACATGAACCATTCCTTATGTGTTTCATTTCTTCTTAGCAGAGAAACAGCAGAGGCACAACAGTATGTTCTCAACGAAAGTATTTACAGTCCGAGGATGTGGCATAAGTTGTGTCTGAGTCCACGCAGGGATTTTTGGACAGCAGCCTGCACTTCAGTGCATTTCAGAGGAGGGAAACATCACTTTGGGGTTGTTACTCTAGCCAGTTCAACACCATTTACTGCTTGGCAGTGCTTTGGGTGAAGCCATTCGCTATAGGGCTATTATTGCAGAGAGTTTTTCACTGCAGCACCAACAGAGCGCCCAGGCAGCCCGTTCCGCAGCGCCCCAGCGCCGTGCCGCAAGCACAACACGGAACTCATGCCTAATGCAAGCAGGAAATATAAAGAAGCCATAAATTATTTCTTGCATTTTTAATATAAGAAAAAAATATGAAAACATCTAACAATAATAATAAAAAGTAGAACATCAGGTGTTTTGTGTTTTTTTTTTAATCTTACAAGAGATCTGAAACAATTTCAAAACCTTAGAAAATAGATTCAAGCGTGGAAAGTTACTTTACTGATAAAACAGCATTTCTTTATAATGTGCTTTTCTCCAGTCAGGATAAGGAAGCGTATGCATGTCAAAACTAACAGAACAAATCATTCACACTGTCAGAACAAACCACTTTCTCCATTCCAAGAAACAACAGAAGTATTTTAAGCTGATTTGACTGTAGTACACCAAAAGAACAAAGTGACATAAAAACAGTGACTGATAAAGACAATCCAGGGAAAACATACAAAGCAGAAGACCTACCAAGTCTTCAGTAGCCACAATGCAGTATGTGGAAGTGCTGAGCTCGTCAGCTGGCTTTGTTTCACTGTACACGAGTGACTTGCTATCAAACAGCAAAAACTGGTAATATTAACTCCTGTTTACAGATTAGAGCAGAACCATGATCACTTCAGATGCCCCTTGTAAAATTCAGATGTTACAGCAGAGTCAGCAACTGGGAACACTAAACCAGCTGGATGGTTTGGTACCGAACAGAGTAAAAAGTATTTGTACATTCTCTTCTGCCAATTCCAGCACAGCAATTTCACCAAGCAGCACAGAGCATCCCTCACTTCTCCAGCTAGGATGGAAGAGATGGTTTTGTTTGTGTGTTTGTAAAATCACTGATTTAACCTAATAGCTATACTATGACTTAGTATGCTCCATAGAAGTGTTCTGTGAAACAGCATTTTCAGTTACTGGTGGCTTTTTGTTTTAATATTAATTGCAGAAGTCAGATTTAAAAGCAGCCTGCATTCAAATAACATGAAAATAATTGAGAAGAATAACATTCGATTAAAACACTGGATCATATATTCTCAATCTCCCATCCTGCCTATAAAAAGCTTAAAAACTACTATACAAATTAAAACTTAAATAAAAATAGCCAAGAAGTTTTTATTCCCAGGAGAAGTTTCTCAGGTACAGACAGAAGTGTGTGTTCTTATGTCTTCCGAGCTCAGCAAACAAATGCTGTAGCTGTACCCATCACTACATTTCAAATGTCAAAACCCGTTCTGCATATGCAAAGCAGATCTGTAACACTACTTCTATAATTAGCAAATTAAAAAACCAATAAAGCACAGGGGTTTCCTTTCAAACCTGTACAAGAAATACAAACATATAAACCTCGCATATTTCGTTAAAAATAAACAGTAATTAAATGGGGGGGTTGGGAATCCTTTCTTCACTACATACAGAAATAAAAATGTATTTACACTTTTAGAAAAATCTGGACTTCTTGCATTGTTTTGCAGGAATTCATACTCTTCAGGCTGAAAAATAGTTACACAAGAGCTCTGACCATAAAGAGCTTCTCAATAGAGCCACATTGCTAATCCTAACTTACTGATATAAAGACCAGAGTGCCTTAAAAAGAAATCAACCCACCCATTTCACCCAAACATCCCACTATTTGGGACTGTATCACAAACTATAGATATTTTACACAAGTTGGGTATGGCTCATGTTCACAGTTTTCCCGATTTAAGTCATAAAAACAAGCGAGCTGCAGTCGTAACTGCGTTTGTGTTCGGGTCGCTGCTGCCATTGCAACCTGTATTCAGATCAGAGTTACAAGTTCCTCTCACGTGTTTTCAGTTTCAAGCAAGTGTACTCTCCCATATTTAGCTAAATTTTGATTCTTGTTTAACTCAGTATAAAATAGAAACGTACCAGTTTGAAACAAATCTGATACTCAGATTTATTCTTAAATTCCCAAGTTAAGATGGACAGTCTTAACCTGTAGTCTTAAAAACTATTTTAAAGCAGCTGACAGCTTTAAACTGCAAATTTAAAGCAAGACACACAAAAAAACCCAGAATCAATAATTAAAGGTAACATTTTAAACGACAAGAAAACTACAGTAAATACCTGCATGAGAGGAAGATAGTATTCGTGTTCAGAGCTGGTCTTCTAAGTTGAAAACAATCAAAGCACCTGTTGTGAATACAGTACTGAAGAGAAAAATTGGAGGCTTCACAATAAGACCTACTTCCAGTGCCACTTCTTTTTACTACAATGTTTCCTGAAAAGACAGCAGGGATCCAAAACCTGCAAACTCCATACAGGAAAAATAGTCCATACTTCATAGCAACAGAATTAACAGTTAAAGCAAACAGAAATCATGTACGGTCCTATTTCTCACACTGCAAGACTTCAAAAGAAATCAGTTCGAAGTGGTTCACATGTATGTGGCAAGAGCTGTTGGCACAGGAACTCCAAATAATTCAGCATGCCCTACGTATAAATCAACATAAATTAACTACAACCAAAGGCTGAGAAGCTCAAGCCAAAAGGAAACCTGATGAGATTATTCAGTCCTTTTGTACACAAGAAGGTGACATCAGCTTTCCAATAGATTATTTGTGGATAACGCACTCGGGAGCTGTATTTGCTACTTTCACAAACAGTGGAAATCCTTATCAACCCTTCCCAGCCTCTGGCAGCCAAGAGCAGGTAGCTTTGCTAATTCTATCTACATGCCACAAGTATCTTCTCCAAAAAAGGGAAGATGCTACTGTAAAAACAGATCTTTTCAACCTGAAGTAATTACACGTTTGGTCAGAATTGTACATTAACAGGATACGGTGTTCAAACAGAGTTTCAGCATTACATACAAGAAGTCTGGAAGAGGCAGCATAGCTGCATGTAAGGCATTTTAGGAATTATTCCAACACAGCCCACTGCCTTCAGCATTTTATTACGTTCAACTACCATAAGCAACCTCTCACATTTTAAGATTGTTACTACTAAACCCATGGTCATTGGGATCTACCCTGGAACATCTGGAGGCCTTCTGTAACAACAGACGTAACACAAGGAGCGAGCACTTCCCGTGCAGGGAGAAGAGCCGTCCGTACAGCCGTCAACTCATCGCGCGAGAGAGGCCACCTCCCGTGGCCAGGCCGCGCTAACTGGACCAGTCCTGAAAGCGGAAACAGTCACTGGCGATCTTCCACACTGTGTTGGTCGGTGTGGCTTGTGCTGTCAGCAAGAAGTTCTGATTGAAGTAGCGCTGCTTGTCGCCATCAAATTTTACTGTCCCACTTGTCACTACGAGGACCGTGGTCTGGCCTTGAGTAGCTTGCTCTTCACAAGTAGAAAAAGTATAAAGAAAACAACTCAACCAAAGACTAACGGGCAAAGAAGTAGGAAATGTACGTACAAGTTTCATTCAATTATGTTGTACAAGTTATAGGCTAACAACTGGTTACACACTCACAAAAAGTACAGTTTCGTCGCATCACTGCTATACAGACAATAGTGTATTCGATCGCCAACACCGCTTTTTAATGGTTTTTCTGTTTTCATCTCATGTTGTTCATTTTAGAGCACTACAACCAACACCTGAGGTTTTGATTGGAAGAAGTTCTCATTATTTGAGATACACATTTAGCAAGTTGCATACACTTTTCTCCCCGCTATTAGAGATTTTCTCTTTTTCACAGCAGAGCAAAGCAAGCATGATTGACCACAGACTTTTTCCTCACTTATATTCCCAATATATCCATTAAAAGTAATATATTAACTTCTCAATATGTAAGCCTTTCTTTAACAGGTGTCAATCAGAAATCTAAAGAACTTAACACCTATTCTAGATGTCAAGAAATCCCAGTACATACAGGTTAATGAATTGTTTCACATTGCACTGCAGGGCAGTACCAAAGGCTACAGGAGCAGCCTCATGACTCTCAGACATGATCAAGGACAAGGTAACCTGATGAGCCAGACGATTTCAATACATGAAAATACATCACATCTGAATATGATCTTAACAAAAATGTCCTTAAAGTATTTTCGCAGGCACGAGAAAAAGGGTGGAGTTGCTGCACCTCTCGAGTAGTGCTTTATTTTTGCACAACCTGACATTTCAACCCTCAGTATTTTCTCTAAACTTATTCCAAATGAAATACTAAGCACTATTATAGTTGCAGATCACTTTCAACAGGTGTAAAAAGACTGAAAAATGAACAAGTAAATTGTAATACAACCTTACCATGAACGGGTTGGCAGTCCAACACAGTAACCTGGAATTCACTAGATGGCAACATTTCAAAAAATTTACTCAGTTCTTCTTGCCCGGACACTGCATTACCATTCCAAACTAACGTCGCTTTGTCCAAATAAAGTCTTGCTAAAGCCTGTGTGGTTATGAAAATACACATGTAGGGAAAATGTGTAAGCGCAGACAATAGACAACATACAAAAAATATTATTTGAACCCTGATGTTGTGAATTACTGATTTCTTCTGTTACTTTGATAGATAAAATGCTCTCATGAAATATTAGCTCCTTTTAACAATTAGCACTCCTGACCAAGAATGACCAACTGAAACATATTCAGCTTTATAAGTTGCGTAGTGACTCATGTGCCTCCAAATTTAACTACTACTGAGATTGCTTTAACAAAGCTCATGACAGAACTCACGCACAAGGTGAATAGGAAGTAACATGCAACTGTTGATATTTTCACACAATCTGAAAGTTATTAAATGACAACTATAATACATTCAAAATAACAGTCTCCACAGCTCTCTTTTGGTGCAAGTATCAACATGGTCAGTGAAGATTTCAGGGTCAGATAGAGCTGTTTCCACTTTATCCCCAGGCACTCCTGAAGACCCCCAGGTACAGAAGTGATGACTGCTAATAAAGGAAGCTTGGAAAAAAATAAGCTAAATCCTGACCTGAGAGACAAATAAAGCAAGTTTTATCTGTCTGTATTGACCAAATCCTGCGCCTGTAATACAGTGGGACATGAACTGAACTATTATAATGAAGTCTAAGGCACTTTCTGAAAGGGCCCCTTTTACAACAGTGCTGCAGAGTAACAGAAAGAACCCTTGGCAAGAGGAACAGAGGTCTCAACCTGGCCAATACCACACATGGTAACCAACATTCATTCATTTCAAGTGTTATGCAAGTTAGGTTAAAAAAAAAGGCAAAAAATGCAAAGATAGTCCTAACTGTTGTCAAAATATCTACATACCCTTCTTCTTTTATCCATTGTCTCATAATAAATGTTGACAAATTCATCTGCAGCTCTACAAGCTTGATCCACGTAGGTTTTGAAATCCTGGAGAGGAGAAATCATATCAAATTACTTAAAGGGGGCAATTTTATGCAACCTAGTCATCTATGCCATTTCTCCAGCCAGTCCCTTTGGTTGGTCTTTTCCATCCTCACTGAAAGATCATGTCAAATTATGTTGAAATTGATGCCAAATTCCTTTCCTGCTTGCTGGGGGTACCAGCTGTTAGCAAGGTGACAGTTTTAGGATTCATTTTGAATGCAAATGTAATTATTGTGTAATTAAACACAATGTATATTTACAAATGGGCTGCAAGCAGTGTGAACATGTACGTATTAATATTTCTGAAAATTAGCAAGAACCAGCACAGTGCCACCACAGTCCCATTTTTTAAAACACTTCTAAATCTACATATATAAAAGGTAATAATATCTATAACTGGATATATAGATATAAAAAAGAGAGAGAGAACACCACACATGCTGGGTGTACTCCAGTGTCAATCCCTCCAGTGCTATAATATCCACAGTTAAAACCCAAACACTTCTCTTCACACCTCATTATTTCCCTCCCATGTCTCTATTTTTATTCATCCAAAGGTAACAGTCTTTGTTGTCACATCCCTGCACTGCGATCTCCTTCAGTCACTTGTTCCGTTTGTTTGGCCCTTGATCTCTGACAGACCCTGAACTGTGACATCCTGGAAAGCGGTCACTCTGGATTTCCTGTCCATACATCTATAAAACTGCATTTGGCTCTGTTACAGTATTTTGTTTATAATTTTATCATTTATCATTATTCTATCTCAGCATTATATTCTCAGTATTTGCAACTCAATCAGTACTTCACAATTTAACTACTTACATTTTCTTGACCGTTTTTACAGAATATACACCAGAACTACCATGAATTCCTCCACTATTACCACAAGAAACACTTGAGAGAAACCTCCACACTGCAAACTACTTACCAGCCTATCAAACAATCCCTGCTTACCCCACAAAGCCAAATACTCTCATGTTAACAATCTGGACATACAGTTCTTTTGATCTCCCTCTGTAAGGCCATGAGCCTGCTTTTCATCTTCTTATATTCTCCAGCAGCTTCTGAACCCACACACCAATTCCAAACAAACAGGGCAAAGTAGTCTTAAAGACGCTGGATTCCAGCAAGTGCCAAGAGAAACTCTTGGGCACCGGGAGACAAAGAGAATTAGACCTTTTACTAAGGGAGCGGTGATTATAACCCAGCCTGTTACGTGAACTTGGAGCAGACGGTTGTTGCCTCTCCATCAGCACACACAAACTTCTACCCAACAGCCAAACTGACAGAATTGCCATTTAGCTGCCAAACAGACAGAACGGGTGTGAGGGAGCGTTAGAGAAACACCAGGACTTGGGATGAGCTGTTAGGGCACCTGCAATATACATCATACGGAAAATAAGCCTCGTGAGTTTTGATACTCTAGACAAGTTCTTATAGTCATGCTCTGAAATACAATTTAAAATTCTGGGAGCAATGTAGGAAGAAACTTCTGGAGGTCATCTGGTCCAAATCCCTGCTCAAAGCAGAGCCGACTTCAAAGCCTGACCTAACGTCAAAGTTAGACCTGGCTGCACAGGGTCCCATCTCCACTCATGTTCTGAACATCTCTGAGGATGGAGATTTCCCATTCCTTCGAGCTCTGTTCCAACATCCAATCACCTCACGCTGGAATCTTTCTACCTGGCATCAACCGGAGAGCCATAACTAATAAAAACAACCAACCAAAGCAAAAAACACACAAAAAAACCCCAAATCAAAACAAAAATAAACCAAACCCCAAATCCTTGAAGACTCTGACAACAATTCCAAGAAGTTCGCCAAACTACGTGGCCACTGCAGCTGGTGTCTGTGACACAGGGCGCTTCATCACACAAACCCCCGCTCGGCCTCAGGCCTCTGTGGGAGGCTGCAGCGACCTGGGGCGGAGAACCCCGCTCAGCCCCCGCCGGCAGCTCCACCCGGAGCTCTCTGTCGGTCTCCCGGTCCCCCGGGGCTCCTGACAGGCCGGACCCGCCGCTCCCGCCATGGCGGACTCACCACAGAGGCGGCCATGGAGACGCCAGCCGAGGCGCGCGGGCGGGCGGGCAGGCGCCGGATGTGCTCCGCACGCGGGCCCGCCGCTTCCGGCCGCACGGCTGGCCCCACCAGACGCGTTCCGGGCGCTGCCGGAACCCCGCGGGGAACACGGGCCCCAGCGAGCCCGTTCCGGGCGGGCAGCAAAACCGTTCCAGCCGGTTTGCCACGGGCCAGGCCGGCCGGAGAACGGCGGTTTTCTTCCAAAAAAGGCTGAGGAAGCTGAGTCTCTTTAGTTTGGAGGAGACTGAGGGGTGGCCTCGTTAATGTTTATAAATATCTAAAGGGTGAGTGTCAGGAGGATGGAGCCAGGCTCTTCTTGGTGACAACCAATGATAGGACAAGGGGCAGTGGGTGCAAACTGGAACACAGGGGGTTCCATTTAAAGATGAGAAGAAACTTCTTCCCAGTGAGGGTGTCAGAGCCTGGCCCAGGCTGCCCAGGGGGGTTGTGGAGTCTCCTTCTCTGCAGACATTCAAACCCGCCTGGACACCTTCCTGTGGAACCTCAGCTGGGTGTTCCTGCTCCATGGGGGATTGCAGTGGGTGAGCTTTCCAGGGCCCTTCCACCATTCTGTGATTCTGTAAAACAGCGATTTCTGGTCATTGTGGAGGTCTGGCAGCGGCTCAAGCACAGGACACACCACAGTGCGACAGGACAGAAGTGGCTTTGCTGTGGCACTCAGCTGTAAGAAACCATTAATGAGGGAATATTATTTTTACAACTGATCTGGCACCTGACCCCAGGGCCGGAAGGACTGAGAGACATCAGACTATGAACCCTTAATGTAAAACAAAGTCTCTTCAAACTAATCCCAGAATGCTAATGTATTACTGTATTTATAAAAGTTAAGCTAGGGGGAAGGGCAACCGAAGAGCCAGGAATCCATATTTTAAATGAATCAATAAGGGGAGGGGGTTGTTAGAATTAGATGAATGAGGTAGGTAAACTGAAGCAGGGTTGGGTGATCTGTCCTCCCTTGTGCAGTAATTTATATTTAATTTCTATTTTTTATAACACTGTATTTACAAAGTAATAATGAGTTTATTTACAAAACTTCATGTTACAGCTATCAATAAATATAACAGACCCCTCAAATAATTTTTAAGCCTTTTATTTCAATAAATAAAAGCAGCACTTTCAAAAATTCTTGTGAACCCTGTGTGCCCCTTCACAAAAGCAGCTGGTGTTTTGGTATAAATAGACAGACTGAATTAAGATGGGAAAATCTTCACAGCTTAACAGAGAAAGGGCATGGGACACACAGGGACAGAAGTGTATTTAAATGAAATACTTAGCTGAGGGAGCTCCGGTACAATTGGCACGTCCAGCTCTGCAGGGAGAGGTGAAGAATCCCAGTCGCAGTCAGACGCCGTGTGCCCACCCTACAGGACTCCCAGAAGTAAAGAAGTGCAGGATTTGGCCCTAAAAATAAACAACAAAATACAAATCAAAGAACATGAGATTATTTAGGAAAACAAAATTAGCAAGATTTGAAGTTTTTGAATTAACCCCACTGGGAAGCAGCTGGTGGTATTTTGGGGCATGAGGGTTGTGTTGGGCAGCTGGGGAGGGGACAGGGGGGTTGGTCCCAACCAAGGGGCTCCTGGGGACACGGGCAGAATCAGGCCCTTAAATAGGGATGTAGCCACCCACAATTGTCATACCAACAATAACAACAACTACCTGGTCACTTATAACTCATATTAATTTTCCTGCTTGTAAAACCTGTGGGGTTCCAGGCAGTTTCAGGTGTAATGTTGAGATTCAGTGATGCTGCGGTAGATTTTCCTGGAATATTCACATTATTTACTGTCTCCTTCTGCTTACAGAGCTACGAGCATTTAAATACACAGATCACTGTTGCCCATTTTCATTTGCATTTCATTCGCATTGGAAATGTTGCACTTCTGTGTAAAACACAGACAGATAAATGTTCACATAACACTCAGGGATAATTCATTTATTTGAAAATGATGCAAATAAACACTAATTTCCCAGAATCGCAGTGGTTCTGTACGTACCATCTAGGCGATACCAGCTCACCCCAGTTAATGGCTACCGTAAGAAATCTGAGATATAGATCAGTCCACCGATTAACAGATGATGCTGGTCCAGACAGGTGGTGTTTTAGGCTCTAGTGGGTAGATTCTAAGATACACAAGAGGAAGGAAAACAATCTTTACACCATGCAGAACAAGTATTTTATCAACTTAGATGAAGAATTATAAGATAGAAATTAGAAACAAAGGAGAGCGGCGTCCTATTTCTCAATCGCCTTTCCTTTGCGATAATAACGCAGCCAACGCATGGGTATGGGGCACCATCTAGAGGAGAGGTTGGTATGATGCAGCAGGGAAATGAAAATATTTAATCTTTAAAAATAACAAAAAACCTAGAGCAGGTCTTGTGTAATATTTCATAACTGTTGAATTATTATTTAACAGCTGCTCTCAAGGGAAAGGAACTGGGTGAAGAAATGGAAATGTGGAGATTTCCCTCGCACAACAGAGCGTAGATCTGAACGCAGAACCTCTGCGTGCAAGGAAAACCCATAAACAGTCCCTATTTTGTTCATTATTTTGCACTTCGTTTTTCTTTTTTTTTTAACAAATAAGCTGTGAGATCAAAATTTAAATTAAGAGATCGCTGCATTTACAGATCACCTTAAAGTAAACCTTGACTTTTCAATATTTGTATTTGGTTACAAGTGCATAGCATGAGGCACTAATTCTCAGATTTCCTGTAAACAGCACTTATTTTTGTATCAGTTACACAAAACCACGGGTCTCATTTCTAAACCAATTCATATCCCTGCGTACCATTGAGCTGCATATGAAAGACGAGCAGGATGTGCATAGAAACGTGTTTGACTCATCGCAATAGTATAACGACAAATAAAATCAGAGAGAGATGCATGCACGCGATATTACAAGCTGACTATGAGGGAATTCATCTAATTTTGTAGCTTAATTAAACAGGGTTAAATTCTGCTGCCTTGCTTTTACCCCCAACGACAGCGATAGGACGTGCTGGACCACTTCACAAAGGTACAAGGTACCAGAGACCAAGGCAAGAAAAGCGCCCTGGGTGCCTCAAAAAGAGGCAAAAACCTGAAAAATCGCTTATTGTTAAATGCTGAGAGGTTTCTACAGTACCAGGCTTTCTTTTTTTCTGATAACCAACACCTCGCCTGGCCAGGAGCGGTGGCGGGGAGGGAGGCAGGGAACCCCGCAAGATCTGACAGGTTTGGCCACAGCCGAGCGGGGTTGGTTCCACAGTGCGTGAACATGCCCTTACCTAAAAGTTCTTATTCCTAAAATAATTCTTTTATATATATATATATATATATATATATATATATATGTGTGTGTGTATATATATATATATATTTTTTTTTTTTTTTAACAGCAGTATGGAAAGGAACTGTTACAACTCAGCTTCTTCCTTAAAGCACCTCCGCTCCTGAGTCCCTCTGTTGCTCAGTAGCAATGACCACGCCAAGATGTTCTTCACCACTCGGCATCACCGCCGCTGTTGCCGTTTACAGACTAGAATTCTGCTTTGGAGAGAGATGAATAAGCACAACCATAAAATCTTGCTTTTTCCTGTCAGCCCCCAGCGTGCTGCTGCTGGGACGCAGGGAGAGATGAGTCATGGAGCCGGGAGACGGGCGGGCGGTGGAGACAGAGCTGCCGGGGAGGGAAGTTACTCACCAGCTGGATGAGCCCTTAGGGGAAAACCCAGGCGAAGCGGGTAGAGGATCCATCACAGGCCTTGCAGCAGCCTTACAGGGTAATGAAGCGACTGGGAGGATGTTAACAATGGGAAGCTGAGGCGCCAGGGAACCAGCAACACGGAGGCTCAGCAGTGGCTGCAGAGCAGTAAAACCACAGCCAGGACTGTGCTGATGGCCCAGGGACAGGTTTTGAGCACAACAAACACTCTGCTTGGACTTGTCACGAACGTGGGAAGCTGTAACCTGCAGCACACACCTGACTAACAGCTGGGGGATTCCCAACACGCTCCGTGTTGACGCACAAATCCATCCCAGCTGTGAGGGCAGTGCGACGTGGAGCACTTCTGAGCGCTGGGCTGTGAGGTTGCAGCTTTATCAGCACTTCGGTGAACAGCATGCGGCAAAGTTTCCAGCCGGAATGGCGCGGGAAGGGCACAGGACCTGACTTTGGGGGCATCTTCCATCCCAGGCTTTCAAATCAGCTCCTGTGAAAATTCCCATTGGCTCTAAGCGGGTCCCAAAAGAATAATCCTGCCAGTAGCGGTGGTGCAGCTTCATGTGTTGCCACCCCTAGGCTCAAATAAAAAGCAAATCACGAGACGCTCAGGAAGGCACCAACCAAAAGGTGCCAAGGAAATGCGCCACATTCCTGAAGAAATGCATTAGGCAATAACTTAGTGATAGAATGCAGCAGGACATGGCACTATACGATATTTACAGTGCTGTGTTTTCTCTTCACGTTGAGTTCTATTCAGCTCAGATTGGTACATGCTTACATGGCACGTGATAAAACATCAGACACGCTTTTTTCTTTGCATTCCTGTCACGCATGAAAAGATGAGCTTGCAGTTCTCCGGTCTGGAGCCAGGTGGGAGAAACATTCCCTCTAAGGAGAGTGAGAATCCACAGGCTCTTTCCTCACTGGTGAGGAGCAGTTTTGCACCGCTGGAATGGCAAGAGAGCTGCTACGATCAGAAAACCACGAGAACAGAGCTTTGCAGCTTGGTCAGGCGGCACCTTGTGTCTCTGTGACGAGCTGATCAATGGACCTGCCTTAAAAAGAGTCCAGGAGCTACCACGGTGAGCCTTTTTTTTTAATATTTAAGCTCTCAGTAGCTTGACAACTTTATGAGGTCTGCACATCAACCAGGTAATCCGAGCTCCTGACACAAAATTAAGAACTTTCACAGCTGTATTAAGGCAAATACAGGGGAATTCTGCAAGGCAGCAGAATGTCACCTGACTCAAAGAGCCACGGGCGCTTGGTCGGGTACCCTGAAGCATCCCGAGAAGAAGCTGTGAGTGGGAAGGACAGAATCCTGCTGGTAACAGCAGGGAGAGCTCTGCCACAGCACTGCACAAAGCCTAGTCATGCCATAAATATATGCTAAAAATGAATTTATTCTTAATGTTTCAGCAGCATCAATTCACTATGATTCAGCTCTTGGTATTCAAATCACGAGGATGAGTTGTCTTTTATTTCCCAGTTAGGACAGCGATTGGTACCCTGCCAAGGCTTGGGGAGTTCTAACACCAAATGCCAGGTATTTGTAGTGGTAAAACACAATTTTACACTAAAGAACACTATCAATTCACTCATCACGTTTTAGCAACTTATTGCTGAACTGACATAAATTTGTGGCACTTTGACAGGATGCCTCCTGTGGGGGAAAAAAAATTGTTTCCCTTAAAAATAGTGACTGATATTGAACCCTTTTTTCTTTGAACACGTACTGTATAAATCAGATTTTCATGTCCTGGACAATGGGAACAAACAATATTACTCTGGCTCCTAAAGCTGCCCTATGCCCTCTGTTCTGTAACCCTGGCAGGACTCCAGCCCTTGGGGTATAATCCTGATGGTGTGGAGAGGTGAGGACACGCTGGTCAGAGCCCCGTTGTGCAAGACGCACAACGGCTCCTCCAAAAAATGAGACACATCTCAAGTTGTCCAACACCAGACGTCCATATCACAACGCTTTGTCTCGAGCACCTTAGTCTATGTTTACAATGGAGTAAGCAATTCAATGAACACATATTTTTCTGTATCTCAGTGCATCGCCATATAGCTGTTCCATATCTAACAAAGCCTCCTCAGACCTCTTCCTACAGCCAGGACAGGCAGTGAGGGCTGCCAGCTCCTACCTCCACCCTTCCACCCAGAGTCCTCCCCTGCTGTTGGAGCATTCAGGAAGGTCCATGGGACAACCTCCGTCATTTGGTACATGCTGATGTCCCGCTGAATCACATAATGGCTTGAGTTGAAGGGACCTTCCCAGCTCCCCCAGTGCCCCCCTGCCATGAGCAGGGACATCTTCACCAGCTCAGGTTGCTCAGAGCCCTGTCCAGCCTGGCCTGGGATGTCTCCAGGGATGGTTCATCCACCACCTCTCTGACCAACCTGGGACAGGCTCTCACCACCCTCAGAGCAACAATTCCTTCCTCATGTCCCGCCTGAATCTCCCTCCTTTAGTTTAAAACCATCACCCCTTGTACTGTCACAACAAGTCCTGATCAAGTCTGTCCCCATCTTTCTTATGAGCCACTTTTAAGTACAGAAAAGCCTCAATAAGGTCTCCCCAGAGCTTCTCTTCTCCAGCTGAACACCCCAGCCCTCTCAGCCTGTCCTCCCAGCAGAGCTGTTCCAGCCTCGGATCATTTCTGTGGCTCCTCCGGGCTGCGGGGCTCTCCCGGCCCGTCCCGGCGGCGGGAGGACACCAGGCCGGGAGGACACCAGGCCGGGAGGACACCAGGCCCGACCGCCACCAACACCGCCCCCCGGAACCGCCGACCGGAAGCGCCGCCCGCCGCGCGGGCACCACCTCCGTGCGTCACAGCCCCGCCCTTCCGGCCAAGCGCTTCCGCCCCGTTCCCCTCCCGGCGCCGCTTCCCTCACCCTGCGCGAAGCCGTGCACCGCCCCCGTGCGGCGGGCGGCGGCGCTGCACCCCGCTCGGCGGCTGCCTCGGGCCGGGATCTCCATGGGGCGACCGGCGATGCGATGAACCCGGGCGGGAGCCGGACCGGGGCCAGCGCCGCGCACGGACAGCGGGGCTCGTCCATGGGGGCTCAGCCGCAGTGAGAGCGGCGTCTCCCCGGGGCGCCATCCAGCCACCTCCCCTCCCCCTCGGGCCTCCTGAGGAGGATGGCGACGGCGGCCGCCCCGACCCAGCTCGAAGCCGGTGGGTATCGCTGGCGGCGGGGGTTTGCCCTCCGCCCCGCCGGCCGCCCCCGCGTTGTAACCGTGTCCCCTTCTTCCCCTCGTCCCTCCCGCAGAGCTCTACTACCTGATCGCCCGGTTCCTGCAGTCCGGACCCTGTAAGAAATCCGCCCAGGTGAGCGGGGAGCCGGGGGCTCCGGCCGGGACGGGACCGGGTCGGGGCCGAAGGGGCGCGGGCGGGGGAGCCGCTGCGCTGCGGGCGCCGGACTCACGTCCTTTGTGTGTGTGTGTGTCCGTGTGTCCGTCTCTCCCCAGGTGCTGGTGGAGGAGCTGGAGGAGCACCAGGTACGGCGGCTGCCCCGGCGCGACGCGGGGAGCCCTGGAGGGGTGGGGGGCCGGGGGTTGCCCTGCTCTAACCCAGCCCAGCTCCTCCCGGGGCTCCGGGAGACCCTGCGGGTACCCCCGCTGCGGGACCGGGGGGCAGTGGCTGAGGGGCTCCTCCCCGGGGCGGGCTGGCACTGGCGGGGATTCCCCTCGCCCGCCCGGGGAGCGGGGCAGCTCCGGCCGGGGTCTGACGGGCTCCTCCGTCCCTCCTCCCCTTTCCCCGTCTCCCTCCCGCAGCTGATCCCGCGGCGCCTGGACTGGCAGGGCAAGGAGCACCGCCGGAGCTTCGAGGACCTGGTGAGCCAAGTTTCACTCCCGACTTCCCCGACAAGTTCCCCCCTCGCTGCCGCCGCCGCTCCGGGCGCCGCTCCTCGTTCTGCCCCCCCCCCTCCCCCCGCCAGCCCGTTCTCCCTCCCGGGGCTGCGGGCTGCGCCCCGCCGAGGCCGCGGCTGCCGCCGGGGCGCGGAGGGAAGGGGAGGCCAGGCCGAGGGGAGACCCGGGGCGGTTGGGGCTGTTTGGGACTGACTGACTGGCTGCGCCGCGCTATTGTGGGGCCGGGAGGGTTATCTGAGGGCACGTACCGGGGCCCGGCGCGGCGAATGGCGCCGCGTCTTACAAGCCGTAGAGCGGCGGGTGGCGATAGAAGGCGGCAGCTGATTGGCTGCGGCGCCGCGGAGGAACTGGCAGGGAGGGTGGGGGGCGCCGGGTCCTCCTTATCCCCCTCGACCCCACCGCCCTGCGCGCCCCTAACCGCTCCAAGGCCGGGGCGGCTCATCCGCGGCCTGCCGGGCCTCCCCCGCACGGGGACGTCGGGGTGCTTCGTCCGGTTTCTGCCAGCCCGGTGGCAGCTCTCCCCGTGCCCCCACCGCCTCCCGGGGCGGCGGTTTGACAGCTCCCCCCCCCCCCGCCCTGAGGTGCCGGCGAGCGGGGCTGACAGGGCCGCGGGGCTGACAGCGCCTCGGGCCCCCCCTCGCCGTGGGGGGAGCGTCAGCGTGGCCGAAACACAGTGGGCCGCGGGCACCCGTCGGCCGGAGGAGGCCGCGAGAAGCCGGGTTCCGGGGGCTACGGGCCGACCTAGCGGGGGGGGGGGCGGTTCCATGGCGACGGGCCCGGCCCCGGACAGCGCTGCTGCTGTGGGTCGGGGATCCCTGGCCTGTAGCAGCAGCCTGTGCTGAAACCCTGCTCCTTGTTGGGGCCTGCTTTCATATTAAAAATACATATATTTTTATGGAATGTAATGTTGAAGCTATTAAATGTGTATGAAATATACAGAGTGGCTGCTTTTGCTGGATATAAACCATGTCAAAAGCTGTCATTGAGACAGGTCAGCTTCAAGGGGCTGCTTGCATGGGGGTGGACGTTTTCCCGTTGCGGCAGTGAGATGCGCGAGTTCTTACCAGCAGCAAAAACAAAAAGTTGTTTCCATTTGTTTCTGAAGGGCGCAAAGGGCCTTGTTGCCATTTCTAGGAGCTCTGGGTAATAATGTATTATGCTGATTTAGCACTTTGCAGCTGGAATGCTGTAAACTTATTAACAGCTTTTATAATACTGATTGTCACTATTTCGTCACCTGGAAGGAATTGAAAGTACGTCCTTGCCTTTCCTATCTTGCACACTGCAGCGCTGATGTGGGATTTTGACATGACTGTTACTCAAACTGCTTTGTAGCTTGCTCAAGAGTTAGTTTTCCACTTTAGCGATATTGTAGAAGCTCAGGTGTGGATGGGAGAGCTCCTTGTGTTGAGAGGAGACATTCGTACCTGCTGTCTTTCCCTTTCCAAAGAGTATTAAGAATTTAAGATGAACGTTATGCTTCATCATACCTCTTGTGGATATTTCCAGGGCTGTATATTGAATGAACAGGCACGCACTAGGTGCTGCATTCAATAAATTTTAATGCTGTACGGTCTTGCTAGAGAACCTGCAATCTAACTATGGGCTGTTTCAGGTTTAGCTTGTGACTGCAACCGCTACCCGGGAGGAATATTAGCAGTATGAGGTCTGATTTCAGACTTACTGATTTTGCTTAATCAGTTATGTTAACGTATACATTTTTTTCCTTTCATCCTATAGGGCACAAATAGAAAAACCTTAAAACTTTTTTTATTTTTTTGTGTGTGTCTTTTAGATGGCATTGTTGAAACCATGTACTTTAGAATTTAGAGAAGAGGAAACTGTTGTAAAGTGAGGCCTGGAATTAATGGGGAATTGCTTCTTACTGAATAGAATTATCAAAATTAAGTATAAGATTTCTTCCTCTGTCTTAAACTAATCAAGAGTAATCAATCCTTTTAGATTGCCTTTTTATATAGTGTTATTTAACTGTTTATCATGATTTACAGTAAGGAACAGGACTATAAATGAGTCATTACAGCGAGTCAGGTTTGCTCTGGGTAGGATGAACTGAGCTTCTCCTTTTAATCCTCAGACTGAAGGTTGAGGATTGTTGGGGATATTGAGGAAAGGCCTTTTTTCCTCTCATTGCTTAGTGTCTGATGTATTTTGAATTTGGACCTTGGGCTGCATATGATTGTATATTAACCTGGACTGCTCGACGTCAGGGCTAGCCAGATGTCTGCAAGTAATGTTCAGAACAAAGCCAGGGTGGTGAAGAACGCAGATAACTCTGACCTTTGTTTCAACTATCTCTATTGCATAATGAACCAAAATAAATTAGAGATGCTGGCAATTGGAGATAAAGTTTTTTTGTACCCATTTCTTCTTTTTGAAGACTTACAAAACCTAAATTGAGTTACAATCCTTGTCTAGTGTTGTGGCTACGCTGATCAGCCAGGCCTGAGAGAATCCAAACCCAGAGAAGTCTGATTCTTTTTCTTTCTTTCTTTGCCCAATATTTCGCTTTGGCAAATCTGACAAAGATATTTCTTGCATAATTGCTGATGTTTCAGCTTTGTTTTCCATTCTCAGTTTGACTGTTCAGGTTAGCATTGGTATTTTTCAGAAAATATGCTGATACTGTTGCCATTGAGTATGTTGTTATTGCTCCTGAGGCTTTTGGAAATGATAGAGATGTAACAACCAAATCACCTACTGTGCGGCTTTTATCTAGGGAATGTTTACTCCCGGTTCACTTGCACTTTTAGTCAAGATCTGAAAACTCTCGGAGATTTCTTTCTCTTTTTATTTTTATTTGAACTTGGTCTTTAAATGTCAAGTGCTAAAAGGCGGGAGAATAATTTAGTACACACTAACAAGAATCATATGTAGCAAGCAAAACCATGCAGAAAATCCTGACTTACCTGTGTTTGTGTTCCCTTTGTCTTTTCTGCTTATTTCCACTCTGGAGTACTTCTGATGTGCAACATGTGGCTGCCTGTCTAGGGAATTGTTCAGGTGTACTCCAAAGCGGTTTTCACTTCATTATTGACTGCTGGTGATCTTGAGACACAAAACTTGTTTGTAAGGGAGGACCCTCACTCGCCTTGTGAAGGCCTGAAATACGTCAAACTTGCACGCAATTAGTGCTCCTATTTTAAATGAACCATAGCAGCTCAATGTGGGATCAGCTGTTGTAGAGACAAGTCAAGCCGAACCGATTCAGATTATCAGAAAAGTCTCCAGTGGGCTGTTGGTCAAAATTATCTTTATTTCTGCTAAAGATGGCTGGCTCTGGTTTGGTTTTCAAGAACTTTTTGATGGGCTGTCTCTTCTGGCTTAGCCCGTTAGGGTCTTTGTGGCTAAGATATGTTTAATTTCAGAAAAAAACAGACAATCAGTGCAGAATTTGCATCTGTGGACGGCTGTGCTGGTATGGAACAGCTTATGGGATTTGGCTTTCAGTTTCGGCCTTGCCCATCTGCATCGATTTAAAAGGAGCTTTGAGTGCGAGGTGCTGTTATTTATAGACTGTGCCAATCCCAGCATTAGCGGCAGAGAGATGTTACGGTTTTGTCACCTCAGGAAAATGTCATCTGGTAGTTCCAACCCCTTCTCTCTGGGGAACCTGAGTGGATAATGGCTTTTTAAATTCCTGTGTTTTTGCACGCTGTTGACAACTTGTGTAAGGCCAGGGTCTGAGCTTCCTTTTGCTGAGATTCCATATTTGAGGTCTTGAGTAATTTCCTGCTTGCTCAGCTGCCTTGGTCCTCTCGGTCTCCTCTGCTGCTTTTTGATAAAGTTGTCAATTGATTTGTAATTGATTGTTATTTTGGCAAACGAGAGAAGTGTCGTGCGACTGCCTGGAGGTTCGAAATCTGCTGCTGCTGCACAACAGCCTGCCCGCGGGGACTGGGCACGAAGGAGCCTTCGGAAATCTGCCTGCTTCGCTTCCATCCTGTAACTCTTGCACCAAATTTACTCTGGGCTTTGAAGCAATATTTTGCTGCGCTTCCCAAAAGAGACATTTCAGAGGTATCTGATTCCGATCCCCAGGAAAACATCTTATAATAAGTAGTAGTCACAAAGAGTCTTTTTGTTTGTTTGTTGCCTGTTTATTGAAACCTTCCTTGTAGGAAAAATTGTCAGCAGTCATACCAGGGGATTTTTATTCATTTCAGGGATCAAAAAGCTTCTTGCTTGTCTCCTTAGCTGTCTGCAGAGGACCCTTTGCCCGGTAGTCTGTGAGCTTACATGGTAATGCTTCCAACATCAGAAGCATCACCAGGTTTAGGACTATGACTTTCTCCCTGCCCTACCCTGACTTCACTAATAGTTCTTTCCTTGCAGCTGCTTATCACTGTAGCAACTTATTTGCATCCTGGTTCAAGCAGTGGTGGCTGTGGTACCTCCTCCGTCATTGTTCAAGTGGATTTTTTAAAAGGACGGATTCACCTTACCCGGTTCTTGAAAGTTTTTAGATCCAAACAGCTGTGTGGTTCCTGTGTTGGAGAGCTCTGCTGTGGTACTGTGGCATTTGAACCTTTTTAAGGCCTTTCATATTGTAGGGCAACTCTTTACAGTCTATCCCATGGTGCAGGACTTGCTCTCACTTGACACGTTTTCAGCTCTAATGCATTATTTTAATGTGCTCTTTTAAAAACTCTTGATAAACGTATTTTTGGCCTGTATTACTCCTCTCTTTTCTGTTTTTCTCATTATTTTCTAAAGTATTTTCTAGTATTCTAAAAATATTTTCTAATGTATTTGAGGAGTTGATGATGTCCTTGCCGTTGTTTAATTTTGTTGTATGGGGTTTGGACAAACATGCACTAAGAATGGTGGCTATAACTGATGCGAAGTTTTGCCTTTTTCTTTCTTTTAATGAAAATGTGATTTGGGAGACTTTGTTTTTTTCAGCTGTGCGTTTGCAGCTTCACATTTCAGACAGATATTTAAAATCCATTTACAGCTATCTCACACAGAGGTAGAAGGAAGGATTTTTGTTTCAAGTTCATTTGGGAACCTGAAAATAGAATTGCTTGCTTTGCTCTGGGCTGCGGTTTAAGCATTTTATCTGGAAGTTATTAAGGAAAAAAGTCTGCAGGAGAATTTGCTGCTGTTGCTGCCTGTGTAGCTGTTTGGTAGGAACAACAGTGAAAATATTCAGATAAAGGGGCACTTATTTGGGCTGTCCTGGCTTGTAGCAACATAAAAATGTGCAGGGAAAGGAGTGTTGTACAGCCTTTCTGGTGTTGATGTTTGCTCCCTTTACTGTTCTTTATAAAACTGTTGCTTAACTTGCAGATCTTGAAGCAACAAAATCCATTTGTGAGCAGATGCGCTGAGTTAGTCAGGACTGTTGGTTGAATAACTTGTGCTCTAGCTCCACAGTGGGATATTTGCTGCCAGGCTTAGTTCAGCACCTCTCTAGACGTAAAATAGCAGCGATACTTCGAAGCCAACGTGCCACTGGGTGGGAAGGGAAGCGTTGTGCTGCGGTACGCTAGGGGAATGGTTTGGACTTTTATATTTCCAGAGAGGGCGGTGTGGTTTGTTTTTTTTGCTACCCTGGAAGTAAATTCTAAAATTCTATGGCTTTTGGATTTGTTGCTCTTTTTATTCTTTTAATCTTAAGCTTGATAAATGGCTAGAATTGGCAATTGTTGACTGAGGAGCACGTTATTAATTATCAGAGAGGTAAAAAAGAATTTCATACTCAGATTTTATTCAATTGCAGATTCTCTCTTTAGAATTGCCTTTGTTTCAGATGCTTTACATACTAAAGGGAGACTACCGTGGGATAATAAAATACTTTGTAGCATTCACACACTTAAAATATTTCAGGAATAAGTATGAATGATAGACATGTGCAAAAGTCTGGATTATCTTTTTATCTCATCTTCTGTTATATCATGTGATTTACAATGCAAGTCAGTTTGTGCTTACATGCTGAACTTTACTGGCTGTATAAATGGGAAGGTACCAATATAATTTTGGAACTCTATGATTTTGGGCCAAAAAAAAAGAATGGCTGGAGAAGGCAGGCAGTGCAGGAGAGGGTTCATGGCCCAGGGCTGCTCGTTCCTTGGTGCTCACGGTACGAAAAGCCATGGAATGGGACCGTGTTAATGCGGTCATCAGGTTTATCTTTCCTGCAGAATTATGATTCTTCTGGTTCCCTTGGAAGACCAGAGGCGTATCTTTAACACGCGGCGACTGGAAGGATGCGTGGAGAAGCCTGTCTGTCTTCTCTAAGAGTTTCTATTCAGATTGGAAGAGGTTTGTTTGGATTTAGTTGAATGGCAATTTGAATGTGTCCTTAGAAAAGCTTTTTTTTACATTTTTTGTTCAAATGTGATTTGTGGGCTGGTGTTGCCCGTGGTGCAGGTGATGACACGACACAACACATGACTCACTGCGCTCAGCCCAGTAACGCCACTGCTCTTGCCCAACTGGGGTGGACGATTTCCCAACGCCGTGTAGTAGTAATCCATTTGATGACACAGTTCGGTGAGCGATGTTTTGGCAGCAGGGCCGAGTGAAGCACTTACCTTTTCCTGCCATGTAGGAGAGAGGGGTGTATGCTGTTATTTCTTTACAATGAGCATTGTTCTGGCCCTTTCAGGTCAGCTTTAGTATTAGTTGGCATTAGTTCGGGCCTTTGTAAAACAAAAAAACCCCTGTTTTATGACAACCTCTAAAATATTGCAACAGATACAAAGGTCGCAAATACTAATACAGTTATTTTTTCAATCACAGGTAGCTAAGAGCTGAGCAACCTCTTACTGTTGATCTTTAAGAAGGAGATGGGTGGAGTTGTATGTCCTGTGCTGAAGGAGCTAAATAAGCTCTGATGTTGAGTTTGTGTTGCCAACTAGGAAATGCAGTAGAAGTCAGGCAAGTGCAGGGCATTCTGGATAATGAGGCACAATTTATTTCTGTTTGAACAGGCTGTCGGAAGAACTATTGTCTCTACAGAAAACAGTCTCTGTCTAAAGAGGAAAAAGAGGAATGTTTTCTCGAGATGACAAATTAGGAGTGGAGCCTACACGTGTGGGTCTTAACACTGCTTATTCCCGGTAGCTAAAAAACAGAGACTGGGTGTTGCTTTTAGGATAATATTTAGGGTTTTTAGGCTTTAGCACATGCACTTCTTACAGCAATATGAGTGTTTGGAAAGGGTGTTTCAGCTAAGTGAGAAACACTCTGTGTGCAAAGAATGAACTGAAGGCTAAAGAAGGCTTAAAAAAGGTCCCCAGGCTATACTTTGTTTGATCAGATTTTTGCACTGGGAACTCAAGAGTTTCAGGGATTTTTATTTGTTGTTGAGGGATATCCTAAGTTACAGCTGCAGCTGCTACCACCTGGAGTTTCTAATCCAACTTTTTCAAGGCTCTGTCTCACTTGAAAACACACCTTTGGTATAATGAATTTTTAGGAGTTCTAGACTTTATTTCAGTAACTTTATTTAACTTCAACACAACCAAACAAAGAAACAGCAGGAGCAAGAATAAAGCAACTTTCCAACGTGTGTGTTATTTCTGTGTTTAGGTGGCCGTCAATGCACACATCCCTCCGGATTATCTCCTTAGGATCTGTGAGAGACTTGGGCCCCTTCTAGACAAGGAAATCCCGCAGAGCGTCCTGGGCGTGCAGACTTTGCTTGGTGTCGGGCGCCAGTCTCTGTTAAGGGCAGCAAAAGGTAAGATTGTCGATTTCTGTTTGATTGATTTGTATTTTAATGATCAAATACCCTTTTGTTCCAATTCATGTTGGGGTATCTGTGTGTGTTTGCGTGACCCTTGGTTTGTCTCCTATGCTGGCAAGCTTTCTTATTGCAGTCTTGCTAAAATACAGTCCTTGCTGGCCCTGTCACATCTGTTTCTTTGGTTGAAAATGCCATCTTGAACAGCTCTTGCCTACGGTTGCCTGATCCTTGTTACCTGCTCCCTCTGCCTCCCCTTCCCATTATGTTGGACTGGTGTGTGTGTAAATGATAGGATGAACTGGATTAGAGAGTTGATCCATCTGAAAAATAGCCCTTTTTTCATATACACATACACATGCCTGTGTCTAAAATAACCCAGAAGTCTATATATTTTGCTGGGCAATTTTTGTTGGCTTTGTTCCGCTATTGATTCCCTGGCTGTGCAGGCAGATGTTTCAGCTGGAAGCACAGAGTGGCATTTGGGGCAGCACTTCAAGGGTGGGAAAAGGTTGAAACTGATTCTTCAGTGTTAATTCCTCTCTTGAAGTTAATTTGAACAAAAGTCCCCGTTCCTTTCATGAAAAAAGCACCAGTCCTATTCCTTTTGAAAAACTGCTCTGGTTGACATTGTGATCCTGAGAGCACAGTTTTGTGTTGTAACTAAACAGATCTGAGAGCCATCTGCTATTGAAGCGGTTCCTCCCTCCCCTCCTCACTCCATGCCCCTGCCACTTCTTCCCCATAGGAGCCACAATGTATTGAATCCTGTGATGTGCTGATTCCGAGAGCTAAAATATTGCAAATTTTGTTATTGCTGTTGAAGTGAATTCAATGAGCTGGTGGAAGGCGCACAGTGCTGGAGGTGACCTGGGCAGCAGGAGCATCACGCAGGGATGGGAGAGCAGGACCTTCCTGTTCCAGTGCCACTTGAGCTCTTAATTTCCTGCATCCTGTGAAGTCACACTCCATGCTAATAAGGGCTGGAGCATTCTGCTCATCCACTGGCTATCGCCTGGAGGGATGTGCTGTTTGTAAACACCTTTCCTTATGCCAAGTTTTGGGACTGCGTCTTGTTTTGCCTGTGCTTTGCTAGAATTGGGTGGAGAGTTTCAGGTTTGCAAGAAGGCCTGCAAAGAAACGTTTCTTTGCTTCACATTCCGTTTGCATCTTAGAGGAAAACAGCAACAAACATCTAAAGAGAAAAAAAACCTGATTTTTGTGCAGGAAAACAGAAGTTTTTTAGGTGAATTTGAGGCTAGATGAATCACTGAAAGAAGTAGTGCTTCCTAAGCCATGGCATAAATTTATTGCCAAGAGATTTCTACTAGATTTGTGGTGGGTTTTTTCCCCTTCAGAAAAAGACACTGTGACATTGTGCTGTTTGGTGTGTAAGCCACCTTCTCTTACACCAAACAGCGCACCTTTTTCACAACTGATGTATGTGAATTTCTGCTCCCCCTAGTTGTGCATCAGTATGAAGTTTCCACTTAGCATGAGTATTTATATCTGTTTTGATCTGGTTTAGAAAGCAGGAGTGCTGTTTATAATGCACATCATTGCAATCCTCTGTGGCACAGTGTGGGTTTTAATCAGAAGGTGCTCTCAGGAGTCTCTTTGAGTCACGTAAGCTTGTGCACTTCGTATTTGGAGATCTACATGGTGATACACAGATCCACCAATCTGTGGCACTGTCTTTCTGTTTCAGTCGTTGTTCACCGTGGAAGCTCATTTCTCTCCTTCCAGATGGCCAGAAATGGAAGAAGTCCAGGTCTAATTTCTGAGGCGCTCTGAACAGTCTCAGAAAAATCACTATTGTTCTAGAGAGAAGGCTCTCTGAGGCCAGTTGGCAACAGATAGCTGGAGAGTCTTTAAAGGAAGCAGTCTTCATTTTCAAAGCAGTGTTTTTTAGGGGGATGGTGTGCAGAGGAAGATCTGAAAGGAGGGCACGTTGCCACCAATTGCAGGAAAACAGATTTATTGGGGGGGGGTGGGAATCTCCCTTTTCCCCGTGTCAGGGAGAAAATGTGTGCGTGTGTGTGTATTCTCAAATGTATGGTTCATAAAAAAGGTTCTGTATGTGTTGGGATTCTGGAAGGACTGAAAATATACCAAAGTTTGGCCCTGCCTCAATACTTTTTAAATTCTTTTTCTTTCCATTAATTTAGACTTCTTGCTTACCAAAATGAAGCATTTACAGTCATATTGCTTAGGAACTAGAAATTAGAGTACCGATCTTTTGAAAGTGTTACATCTCTGACAAACTGTTTTAAAAGATAAACCTTATTTTGGGATGCTGGGAGTGGAGCTTGATGCTCTTGATTCTAAGAAGAATAGGTCAGTTGGACCTGCTTTAGCTCATTGTTTGACTAACCCACTGTCAATCTTGCCGGTACAGACTTCAGGCACACGCTATGGAAAGGATCTGCATTTGCGGCTCTGCACAGAGGCCGGCCGCCCGAACTACCTGTAAATTACGGGAAACCACCAAACGTGGGTGAGTTCTGAAACATATAGAAAGTGGGGTTTTGTCTTTGTATTTTCGTTACTGTTTCAGCTGAGAGTTACTCTTACTAACTGGAGCAATAGTATGAGTTCACATTAATGGCTTTTTTTGACGTTTCACCATGTCTAAAAGAGGTTTCTCGCTGAAAATAGACCAACTCTTTTTGTAATATTCAGGATTGGATCTTCCATAATGTGTGTACACATATTAAAACATTATGGACATGTTGAAAATTTTTGCACGTCAACTCCCTGTTTGGGGAGTAATGTGCTTGAGTATCTTTTTCTGATACATGTACAGAATACGTTTGTATGCTTGTCAGGTTGGACGAGCACCGTCTCAGGAGCATGTAGACAATCTTCATCCTGCAATCTCAGCCAGAACAAAGCGCCTGGCTCCCAGAGAACGTTTTTTGACTCAAGAATTCATTTTAGTTCAATTATGACAGAAAACAGACTGCTTGCAACATTTCGCTCCAAACAGGAAATAATCACAACCCAACATTTGTGTTACTTCAGGTTCAGTTGTCTGCACAGATAAAGAACTTGTATAAAACTCAGATATGTGTTGGCATCCAGCTTACGTATCATTGAAGAACTACTCTGTTTCACTTAAACTGAGAAGTATTTCCTTGTATGGTGTGAACTTTCATTAACCATTTATATAGCAAACAAATTTGATAAATATAAGTTGCGTTGGTCATGATTTGTTCTCTTATTAGGGCATGTTATCTGTATTTTTGTGTGTTTGTGCAGATGTAGAGGCTTTTCCTGGTCTGTTAGGAGATGCATTCATGTGTGTTTCTCGCATCCCGTTGGAGATGCAGGGTTGATGATGACAGGCTTCTGTTTCTACCATGTCTGTTCCTCTGATTGTGCTTCTGCACTTTCTCATTGCTAAAAATTAATCATTGTCAGACACGAATGTGCCGAAGCCGGTGCTGTTTGTGGTTGGAATCGATAGCATGCTTTGCACAAAGTCTGCGGTGTCGTGGCAGGAGCGTGATGGAATAGCAAAGTTAATTATGGGTCTTCTGTATGAGAAATAAATGGATATTTGCGTGAAACTATTGCATTAGTACTTTTCCTGCTTTGATCAGATAATGCATGAGTCAGACTATGGACATTAAAAAAGAAAACTATTTCCATACATTAGTATGATTACTTCTGTACATGTCTGTGTATTTATTCTTTTAGGCTGGTTCTGCAGTTGCTTTTTTGTTAGTAGCTGGGCTGATAGATTGCTAGATTTATAGCACACACTCTACTTCTATAGTTTTATTTTTATACAGACTTGTGGATCAATTCTTTCGTAAGAGGAGAATCGGACCGTGTATTTTTGGAATATGAGGTATCACTAATGTGCCATACTAGCAGATCGGACTTCAGCATTTGTCATACTTTGATGACAAACATCTGTGCTGCTGGCTTGGTGACTATTTAGTGACTCAGAGAACAGAACAATTTGTTGGTTTTGGTGTTTTCCTATGAACTGTTATTTAGGAAATGCGAAGGTATTATATGGAAGTGGGTCTTTATAGCAAGGAATTATTTGTTCCTGGAAGAATATGGTCCTCTTGGTGTTGATACATAAACTACTAGTAAGAGAGGAAAATGTGTATAAAATTAAAATAAGAAGCTGGCTATACTAAAGCTGTTCAGGAGGCAGAAGTTTGGTTTGGGGATTCTCCATTTTTAATCATGAGGTGCAAGTCACAAAATCCTTCTGTGTATATTTGTGCAAAATGGGTGTTTTTGTGGTGAGCAGTCACAGCCACAGGTGCTGCAGCATGTGTGTGTTATGTTTTAAAATACCAGATGAAGAAGTATGCCCAACCTCTTTAATATTTCAGCATAATTGTGAATTTCCATACCGTGCTGGCTTGGTCAGATCGAGTTGTCTGGAATTACTCGCTGAAGTAGTTGGGCTGAAGTAATAGACACCCATAATAACGTGTGTTCATGAGCGAGATGAAGTGATTGTGTAATTGCCTGTGTAGACTGGTAAATTAGGTGTAGAACCAGCTAAAAGTACTCGTCTGTTGTTTCCCTTCCAGTGATAAAGATGTAAGCTCAATGCCATCAGAGGATGGTGTTTCAGGTGGTTTCTGTGCAGGTTTTGCAGCAGTCTTGGGTTTGTCAGAGGCTTTTTTTGTTGCAGGCAACACAAAGCAGGTTAGAAAGAAGATTGTTTCCCCTCTTTAGTTGATCAGTAGAGCTATTTCAACCTAAACATGTAAATCTTTGTGTGGGTAACTGTTGTTAGTGAAAGCAACACAAGATTTGGAAGCAGAAAGTTGAAAGCACAGTCTGGATGAATAAGCAATTGGGCTGTCTGGAAATGCGCAGCCGAGGTGCCGCGGGGCCGCCGAGGAGCCGCGCTCAGCTCAAATCCATGATGTTCCCCTGCTCTAAAGGACGTCCGTGAGGTCAGCAGCTAGAAAAGCTGGAACACTTTGTTCTTTTGGTGCTTTTACTGGGTTTATCTGTATTTCTGGCCCACATGTACTCTCTGAGATGATATTTTGCACGTGGGAGCCAACTGTGTTTATTTCCCGGTGTTCTTGCGAAATCCAGACTTGGGTTTCTTCTGCACCTGCGAGTGGAACCCAATCGTCCTGCTTGATCAGGACAGCATGAGGTCACACTTACCACATACGACTATGTAAAATGTAATGTCATAATGTCTCATTATGAAGTTACAGTGCTTATTTCAGAGGATAAAATAGTATGACGCAAAGTCCTCACCCTTAGTACTAGCGGGAACTATTTTTAAAGCAAGCATTTATACCAGTGTTCTGTTTTCTGTTTTTCCTTGCAAAAAATTTGAGTGACACAAGGGTTAATATTAATTCAAGCAGTTTGAAAACTTAGGCGACTTATTCCCTGCTGAAATGTTTTAATTCCTTCTGGAGTTGTGACTTTGACATTTGTGATGTCTGATTGTTGAAACTGTGATGTTGTTTTCAGTGCTGGGTTATTGTTGTAGGGTTTTGGCTTTATCCTTCCTAGGTGAAATTTCTTTACATTTGTACTGCTGTCTCTAGTAGAATGGCTTGTGATTTAAGGATTACTGTCGCTTAACAGGAAGACTAGAGATGCTCCCTTTATTGGAAATAACTGATGCAGTTATGAAGGTTTTAGGGCTACTATGTTGCTGAATCTCTGTGTGGTAATCAGGGTGTTTTTAAAGCTCTTAGGCTTTATAAATACAATAAGTTCATTGTCCTGAAGAAAACAAACTCAACGGGGTGTTTTGTCATCTATGGGTAATTCCCTACTTAAATATTTTGTATTAATCTCCTACCAAAAATTATGAGAACTGGGTTTGGGGATGTTTGTTTGGTTTTGGGGGGGAGGTTTTACTTTGCAGTTTTTAGGAAGCAGTGATAGTTAATGAAGTTAATACACGCTTTGTGTGCATGGCCTGCGTTTCTGGTATAGCCCAGCCATTTTTACAGTGAGGATCAGATGCGTTGAATACCTGCTACTTTTTGTTCAAGATGCTGTTGCTTTGCTAAAGCCAGTGCTCCTTATGGCACAGCACTGGTTCTGTATTTCTCTGAAGCTCGTGATGAAAGCATTTCATAAGCAGCGCTCTTCATTTTTTAATTGTCCACGGGAGATGGAGGAGTCTGGTCCCCATTGTGCAAATAGGGAAGGAGACACAGAGAAAAGTGAAATTACTTTTGCATCCTCTGAAGCCAAACTGATTGCAAGTCTGGGAACGGACTGGAAAAGTTAGGAGTGCCACATGAAAGGCCATTGGAGTTATTTGCCCGAACGTTTGTTTTACCTCTTTGTGTCTCCTTCGTGTGATTTACCACAAACAGCAGTGGTGAATTTTCAGAAGGGTTGCATGGGAACACTGGAGGACGCGGAAGGTATTGTGATTATTGGGAATATTTTTGAAATGCAAGTTTACCTTCACACAGTTCTTTGTGTGGTTAAAAAAGGTATTCAAAGCTCTTTAAAATTGCTTAAAGGCAGATACAGTGTTATTATGTATTTAAATGATTTAAACACTGAAAGGCACAGCAGAATTACCGTAGTGCTAAGTGACCACAGCTCTGTGTTGGCATCGCATCGGCCACGGTGTGGGGGAAAGTGGGGTGTAATATTTCTGAGAACTTGGATTTTAAGCTGGCATACTTAAATAGTAAAGAATATGGAAGCAAACCTGGCAATACCTTTGTACAGCATCGATCGTATGGGATCTCCGTGCCCTCCTGTAGGAGGTGGGAAAAATGGTTCAAAGTTTCATTTTTCCTTTGCAATGGGAGACAGTTTCATTTAACAGTTCCTGAATAGTGCCAGGGATTGTTGAATAGCGAGTAGATCGTAAATGAATTTGGTTTAGTGTGTTTTGCTTTTTTAGTACTGCTGAATGTGTGTTTTTACATGAAAACCAAATATTGACAGAAGATACGTCCATGGTGGGAGCCTGATGGCTTTTGCAACCATCTACACCTTTTGTGCCATTTTGTTCCTAGCATATAGTGTTTCAATTGCATTGGGTGATTAAAAACAGTTCAAATTTCAGAGCGCAGATCTTTCTGCTTGTGCATTGACGCTTCAATCTTATAAATGCACAGAAGTGTGTTATGGGTTAGTAGCCCTTTGAAATGATGCTTCGTGACTTTGTAGGTTGTGTTTTGTTTAACATATTCCATTTTGGGCACTGATATGATGATACAATCAAGAAAATGGCTCGAGTTGTTTGCTATATTTTTAAACTCCAGGACTGAAAGGCTGGGCCCGCTGCAACGTGCAGCCGGTGAGATAAGGGCTTTCTTCGGGGAACCCACTAGCACAAGGACTCGACAAAACCCAGGGTAGCTATGTTACATCCTCAAGTGCCGTTGGCAAAACGTGCCAAAACTTGAAAATAAAAAGTTCAAGTGGTATAAATTAAGATAGGTAGATTTAAATACCCAGAATTATGCATCAAATCAAAGACTGGAATGATGATCTTTCTGTATCCGCAGCCGTGATGATCTTCACGTGCTGTGTCCCCGCAGAGGCACCGACGTGCCTGGTTTCTCCTGCCACATATTTCTTATGTCATCGAAATGAAATGGGATTGCTGCTACTGCTTATAATGGGGGAGGGTTTGTGGGGAGTGTGGACAACCATTGACTCTCACATAGAATCTGGAACCCATTCCAGAGAAAGATTTTTATCACAAAAGCACTTGAAAGCAATTATTATTGTACTCCAAAAAGAAATCCCTTGAAATTGTTATAAGGAACTTATATGTTACTGAAATCAGGTTTTCCAAATCCATCTAGAATAAATGTATCTGTTGAACCCTGTTAGGAAACAATATTTAATATTGATTTACTTTAAGTTCTGGACAAATTTCATGTCTTATTTTTCCTCTTGTTTTGTTTTTCTCTCCCAGTAAATATAATTTCTGCCAGGCAATTAACTGGATGTGGACGTTTCAGCCACTTGTTCCCAACATCCACCTACCAACACATGAAAATGCATAAGAGGATTTTGGGCCACCTCTCATCTGTTTATTGTATAGCCTTTGATCGCAGCGGGAGGAGGATTTTTACAGTAAGTTTGCAAATTTTCCTTTTCTGAGTTACTGACTGAGATGCGGCCACGGCTTCCAAAAAAATGAAGGGAAGAAAAATCTTGCGTGCTCGTTTGTCTTTATTTATTATATCATCTTTCATCCTGAGTGGCACCTGCAGTATTCTGGGATTTGGAGTTAATTTCCATGCTGCTGGCTGAGTTAAATCTTTACACTTTTCAAAAAATTACTTTTCACCTTTGAGTAACCTTGGAAATGCTGGCAATCCTTTCCTCGCATTTCATAAAACCTGATGAGAAATAGAAGACCTCATTACTTCATCTGCAATTTACTTCTCTGCTAAATTTTCTTTCTAGAGTTTGTAGTATGCCGGTGAATGTATGAATATTATTCCAAGTTTTTCCTCCAGAATATATTAAAATACATTTCTGGAGTACTGTCCTTGCTTTTTGTTGTGCATATTTTAAAATTAGCAGATTTTTCAAATTGATAATGCATTTGTTAACTGTTCATGTCAATCCCTGTCTTGTCTTTGCCCTTGTCTCTTAATAGGTATTTAGAAACACATTACCTGGCAGGTTAATTGTTGCCTTTGTGTTCTTGCTGGCTTCTCCACTCATTATCAATTGATTGAATAGAGATGTTGTTACAATAATTACTCTGGGTCATAGTGAGAACCTTTCCGTTTTTGTTTACACCGTAAAGAAATCTTACTCGTCTGCAGTTATATGAAGAACTGAGAGTGATTTTTGTTCGAATTTAGCTGAAGTTAATACAATGTAATTTAAAGCCAAATCGCATCGATATGGCAGTTAGTTTTATTGTGTTGTGTTCATTAATATATAGTGACGATCCTAGTGTCAGTATTCTTTGTAACATTGGAATAGTGGAAAGGTCACTGAACTGTCTAAAAATTCTTGGTGATATTGGGATTGAGTGTGAAATTATGTAGATGCTACTATAAGTATTTTACAGTGATCTGTGTTGGATCTGCTTCTGAATTGTGTCCTGTCCCTCGGATGCTTCAGGGTGCTTTCCTTAGACCTTTGATTTTCCTGCTGGTTGATCCAGCTCACACAGATAACACATCGTTTGGTAGTGTGCAGTGAAACACTTGATCTCTTTAAATTTACCATAATTATTACTTAACTGTCCTGAGAGGTGTTGTATTAGCGGTGGTAATCATAGCTTTGTATGAAACATAAGACAGTGGCTTCTGTTTTATAAATACATAAATCCTTGACCCCACAAGTGATCCCCAAAGTCAGACACTGTGGAATCCCACTGAGGTTACTCTTTGGGCAGGTTCATGGCACGGGGATGTTTTTGCCACAGGTTCATCTGCGCCGTACCTGTGTATTTTGCACACATAACACATATTCTTTCAGATAATCTGTGGAAATTTTTGTGTGGCATTAGGGGTCAGATGATTGTTTGGTCAAAATCTGGGCTACAGATGACGGGCGCCTGCTCTCCACGCTGCGAGGACACTCGGCTGAGATTTCCGACATGGCCGTGAACTACGAGAACACGCTGCTGGCCGCGGGCAGCTGCGACAAAGTCGTGCGAGTCTGGTGTCTTCGAACCTGCGCCCCGGTGGCTGTGCTGCAGGGCCACTCAGCTTCCATTACTTCCATACAGGTAAAGGATAATGTTATTTTTTCCTAAATCCTTGAATTGGAATGGTACTGAGAGACGTGGATCAGCGATTGGGGACAAAGCGTCGTGTCTTTCCGTCTCCAGCAGCGGAGATTTGCCCCAACTTGAGGGTGCAGAAATGTCCAACAAAATAAAATTCTGGGATAAAATGGCAATCCCTGCAGTTTGGCAGGTTGTGCACACAGAGGGGAGAACAAGCCGGGCTGTTTGGCTCAGAATCCCCTGTTCTTCAGGAACCTTCCTGCCTTTGATTCACCCCAGGCTGCTCCATCATGCCTGAAGTCCCAGGGAGTCTCGTTTCTCCCCTTTTGCCTACACTTGCAATTCTGTCTGATTTCAACTATATTGCAAGTTGCTTACTTTAAGGTGATTTTTTTTTTTCTGAAGACATTTTATTACCTGGTTTTGCATTTTGTATATGATTTGTTTATTAATACATACATGTGCATTCCTCACAAGCCTTTTGTAAACTCTGGTAATTAAAAAAGAACATCATGGCTTTTTGAGGAAAGCGTGCTTGATTCCTTTACCAAATTACCAGGTAGCCAGAGGTTGAAGTTATTGCCGTATTTGTGAAATTCAAGTGAAATCCTCCAGGATGAAAAGCTTCCCTGCTCCTTAGAGCAGAGCTTTGGGCAGAGTCTTTGCTGGGCCTGGGTACAGGAATCAGTTGGGTTTTGTTACCAGGTTTAATCCAGTCCTGTACTAGAAAGAAGTGTTCCTTGTCTTGTTACCCCGTTAAAAGGCTCTTGGCTTGTTTCATATCTACAATTTGCTGACTTTTATGTGTAGAAACAAGACTTGCTGGTCAAAATGGAGGGGTTTTCTATTTCCTCAGCTTTATTTTATGGAAGTTCAGATTCTGTGCTTATCCCTGCTACCACTCTGGACCCCCAGAGAGAAAGCCAATATATGAATCAAAAAGATTCCTGTCAACATCCATTTACAAGTTTCCAGGGTCGGGGGGAGAAAGCAATGAGGTGATTTAACTGTTCTAACTTTACTTTCAGTTCTCTCCAGCAAGGAAAGGAACAACACGATACCTCACTTCTACTGGTGCTGATGGAACAATCTGTTTCTGGCAGTGGCACGCTAACACCATGAAATTTAAGTAAGCCTGTTTAGATAATTATAATTAGGACGATTTTATTTTGAGTTTTAGCGTGGAGACGAATGCTGGGGTAATTAAATAAGGGTGTGTTCTTTCTCAATAAACATGAGCATTTTCTCGTGTGTACTCTGGAATCTGTGACATTACAACCCAGAGAGGGGGCAGAGATCAGGGCTGTTATTTCTGTTTTTTTTTTTGCTTTGAGTGACAGTGTTGTAGAAGAAATTTCACCTTTTTTTTTCTTACTAAACTAAGGAAGAAAGTTACTAAAGTGAAAAATAAGTTCTAGCAAACTTAGGTGAGAATTCTGAAATAAAGAGGTTTAGGATGAGCATGTTGACCTTAACCTGCTGCACTGCACTGTTCTTGTTGAATGGCACTGGGATACAGTAATGAAAAGTAAAAATGTGTTGTTGCGTACAGGGATCGCCCCGTCAAATTCACAGAGAGGTCCAGGCCTGGTGTTCAGATATCTTGTTCGTCTTTCAGTTCCGGTACGTGTGCATTGGAAGGTGGTTTATCAACTGTAATTCCTTTGGTGACAAGACTGTTACTTCTTTTAAAATAAAAATGCTATTAAACCCTTTTTCAGTTAATTACAGCATGACACATTGTGATTGGTTGAAATTTTCCCTGCTAAGGGTCTACCTCAAGCTACTTTTAATCTTGTTATTTTTTCTCTAATTTAAGCTGCCTTGACCACTTCCAAGGAAGACAATGCTGTCAGTCTGTTGTGCACATCAGAGACTTTGCTTTGTAACATCCTTTTAAGGTTTATCTTGTAAAGTTTTTGAGTGAAAAGTTCTTGAAATCTGGCAGACAGGCGGCCTCTGTTCCAAGGTTACACTTCTGCTCGTCTTCCAAATTTGGCCAAGTTCTAGGAGGATCAGTTCAATGTGTTTGAAAATATCAGCTTAACTGACATCAGTTGTTGCAGCTTTGAATTCTCGAAAATAGTGATTTTTACCAGCAAAATGATGTAATTTCTCATTAAATTTTGCGATCTGAAATTCAGGGCTGTTCTATAGCCATGCGAGCCTTGCCCACATTCCTTTTGTAAAACCAGAAGTCCTGAAATAACTGAAACGCTTTCAATGCAATAAACTACACAGCGGTGCCCTTTTTGTGCAATATTGTAAATTGAACAAAGATTACAAGAAAATATCTTTATCACTGACTCCCAGTTGCACCATAGTTTCTCTCACGTGCTTCAAACAGATATTGAAGATGCACTTAAAGTTTCTACTTTATATTTACCAGTGAGGATATTGAACTATTCCCCATCTGATTTTCCTGCATCGGCTGATGGAGAATAATTTCTGAGAGAAAGCACAACAGTTTGTTGGATAGATGTTGTAACTCGCAATATTCTCTTCCTTTGGTCAGAAAGCTTTGCAGCTGGAAAATATTTTAGAGCTAAAGCTGATGCAGTCTGAGAAAGCACAGATCAAAGCAGAAGTTGTCAGAGTTAATTCTTTGTTCAGGACACATGTTTTCATTTTCTTTATGTACCTGTAGTTTGCTGCTTTGACAATAAAGCAGGAATTAAAACGAGTTGTTCCTCAGCTGGCTTTTCTCACAGGAAACTCTGTCTCTCGTAGGTGGCATGTTCATTGCAACAGGTAGTACCGACCATGTGATAAGGATTTATTATTTGGGCTCAGAATCTCCAGAGAAAATGGCCGAGTTAGAATCTCATACGGTAAGAGATGAATCAGAAAACAAGTCTTTTTTTTTTACTTGCTTAACGGTATTTCAGGAACTTAGGTTTTGTACATCCTATTCGGCTTATTTGCTGTCTTTGGAGTCCGGTTGGCTCTCAGTGCTGTGGTGTTTAAATGCCTGGAAATGTGTGGTATGTTTATTTTGAAATTCCTCTGAGGTAAGAGATGTGTGCGAAATATGCCTTATGTATTTCATTCCCCCAGGAAGCAGGGACTAGGTGATTTTCCCATATTCTTGAAGAAAGTCTGTGTTGGAATGAGGAATTAAAGCAGTTTTCATACATGATGTCATTTTTTCCTATTAAATTTACTGTTGGGTATTTAACTCCAGTTGTGACCGCAAATCCACATGACAAGGAAAAACAAAGTAATTCCGGTTTTAGAGTGTGAAGTCGAACTTTGGATCACGATGGGTATTTCATTTAGAAAATAAAGCAAACTTAAAAGCATCCTTTCTCAGTAGTGCAGAAGGGTTCTTGTAAAAATCCAAACTATTTTAATTATCTGTACAATGACTATTGATATTAGTTTTCAAGTTTGTCTTCTAGCTTTTATTAAAACAGTTGAATGTCTCGGTTTTAATGAAACCCCATGAAGAAGCATCAGTTGCCGAGAGCAGGTGATGACTGCATTATTTATTATGTGCATGGTAAACAATATATCAGAAAATGAAACTTATGGCAACTCTGATAGGGCTGTCACTTGTGAGGAGTTTGGAGCGTTTATCTCTGAACCTTAATAGCCCAGCTGCCCAGCCTAACAATATTTTAGGGATTAAGACTGGGTCTAAATTGATTCACTGAACCCCAGAGGGAGTCACAGGTCTCATGTTGAAGTCTCTGCTTCTGGAATTTGTAAGATAGTATGTTGTAGGAGATGTACGGAAAGATGCAATTTGCTAAACAGAAGCTCGTCATTAAGATCTTTTTGGATGACTGTTTCAGCTTACAAAGCACTTACTCCTATTTTTCTCCTCCCTCCTGTTTAGGACAAAGTGGTTGCCGTCCAGTTCTGTAACAATGGTGACAGGTGAGTGCCCTGCGATTTTCACATGACAAGTGTGGTATTTAATTTTCCAAATACCTTCATGGAGAACATTTAGTGCAACAGAACCAAATGGGCTCTGATTAATCTTAGACAAATTGTTTCAAGTGTATTGCAAGATATTTCTCCTATCCACAAGCTTGAACTTGCTGCCTTCTGCTGTAACAACAAAAATGTCCTGTAACTCTGCTTTTCCTCTGGATTTTTTAAACTGAGCAAACTGGAAACTGAATTTTGTACCCTTTCTTTGTAAGAGTGTCTGCCTGCACAGGTAGCCGTATTAGGTACAGACAGGGTTACTCTGGGAGTTAAAGTATTACAGTAAATGTAGTTCTGAGCAAAAGTTAGAACTGTTGCACATGCACAGATGGTCAGACAAGTCTGCAAGGAGCTGTGGTCTGATCTTCATTAAAGGTACTTTAACCTGGTAAGATGGCAACAACACCTGAGGATGTTCATTGTTTATAATGGGATCAGGGATTTGATTTCTCAATTACTTTTCTTTCTTATTTTTTCTTTATTAGAGTATCACTTTACATGGGGGGGTAATAGAGCTTGTTGGCTGTATCATTTCAGTTCCATTAGAGCAAGATGAAGAATAAGCACATACACACATTCATTTATCTGTGTGGCTCTTGTTTGAGTTCCTGACTTCTGGATGTCCTTTTTCTGGACCCAAAGGGGTGGGATGGTGATGGGACCACACGTCTGTTTGCCAGCTTAGAGGCAAAGGGGAGGCCAAGCTACCAATGACAGTAGTGCTCTCAGTAGCTGTTGCATTCCAAGGAGAGATATTTCCCTTGTTTCTGTACTGGGGAACAGATGAAGAGGCCACTTGACTTCTTTATCAACTGCTCTCGCTCTGTCGTCTCCCTGTTAAGTAGTTTGGGAGCGTGACACTGACTTGCAGAGAAATATGTTCTTAGATGAGCACCTGAGCAACACTGTCTGCACTGGCTGAAAGGGCCTACAAACCAAGTGCAGTCATTTGGGAAAAGAAAATAAAGATAAAAGGGGAAAAATAAGCCTTGGTGTGTTGTCGGAAGCGAGATGGAAGGAAATCAAGGAAATAATGGCATCTAAATTATTAGTATAATGCATAATGAAAACAAGGAGCTGCAGAGCTACCTTGTGTCTTGGAGGGTTTTTTCCTTCACTGTGCTCTTATTTATGACCCATATGAGAATCATATTGAAGCTGATAGTGTTGGTGGTAGATTATGTGTCTGTTGGGGGGTTTTGTTTAAATTTACTTCTCTTGTGTATGTTTCCTGTATCATTTATACCAGCCGGGTATGTAGCTGCTCACAATTCTGCGCTACAGTGATGCTTTTAATGGAAAAGTGGTACCTTCCTTTTAATGTTAATATAAAGAAAAAATAAAATAAATGTCAGGAGCATCATGATGAAAAAATTCAGACCAGGGAAGCTGAAAAGGTGAAACAATCACTTGCCTCTTTATCTGTAATTCTGTATATAAATGGAATATACTTTTAAAAGTGTTGGCCATCCTGTGGCAACGTATTACTTGAGGAGCCTTTTTTCAAACTTCTCAACCAAAATGATTTCTGTGACACTGACAGCCAGAACTTTTTGATGTCGATAAATGCGTATGCTGGGTGCTTTGATTTTTTTAAAACAAGGAGGAGCTTAATAATGACAATATTTCTGTTGAGCATGACAGGCAGGGCTGCTTGTGTTCAACTTGGGTATTTCCCTGCTCTGTCTTCACCGTCTCCCTGAGCTAATGGATTCTAATTTATGCTGGACTCCTAGCACGCACTTTCTTTTTCTTTGCTGCCTCTGTGAACCGCTTGAGAGATTTGCTGATGTCATTAAAAAGGGAATGTGCAGCTTGGCTGAATTACGACATTGAAGTCATTCCAAGGCCATCTGCTTGCTGTAACCAAATGTAATTAGTGTTGTGGGGTAGGAACTCTTTTGTACCGTACCATATCTGATATGAAAATTGTAACCTCGCCGGCTTTTAATTACGTTCTCTAGATCAGAGATGCGCAAACAATGTAAAGAATAAGTGTTGAAAAAAGGATGAAATCCATTCTGGGTTCTGCGCTGGGTGTGCTCTTGGCTCGCCGGCGTTTTGAAGGCGCCTGTTTCCTGCGGCAGCGCTTCACGGGGATTTTATGACTTGTTAAACACGCCTGTGTGTGGGCATATAGAGAGTAAAACAACTATATATACACACGTATACACTTCCAGGTGTGTATATACTTGTGTACGTGTGTGTGTGCACGTTTGTTGCAGAGTAACATTCCCTTTTCCACGGGGAATGACCATCCTCTGCCAGGCTCCTCGATATTCTTGCCACAGGATTTCACGTGCCCACACTGTTGTGGGGATGGAAAACTCCATAGCAAAGCTACCAAATAGCGAGAAAACCAGCATCTGTGATGGGCATGTGGGTATTAGACCAAAAGCAGTGACTTATCTTTATTCAGAATTTCATTACTCTTTTATTTCCTTTTTTTTTTTTTTCCCCTAGCTTAAGGTTTGTCAGTGGCAGCAGAGATGGAACAGCACGAATATGGCATTATCAGCAGCATGATTGGAAGAGCGTAGTCCTGGATATGGCCACTAAAATGACAGGGTAACGCAAACCAAGCCGAAACGCACCTCACAGCAACATTTACACACCAAACAAAATCTTCCATCCTGTCAAAAACTATTTATTTACTTCCATTTTGAGTTAATTTCAGTGTGGGGGTTTGTTGTGTTGAAAATGCCAGGGCTCTGTTGTTAAGTTACACAGTTAAATAGCCCCCAGAAGAAAATATTAATACACTGGTAGTTCCCTGCTCTGATGATTGGGGAATATTTAGTGTTCTACCCATGAGTTAAGAATGTCAAATAGAGTTCATCTCATGGAAATTGGTTTTACTAGAACCTCACCAATCATATGCCAACCTACATGTTTTTTAAAAAATGCCTCAACCCACTGTTGTTTTCTGGCATCTCCCAGCAAAGCTATGGAAGAACTGCAGTAATCGGTCCCCTCAGGTCATTAGTGTTTATTGTATGTTTTATGATCTGCTATTCCGGTTTCTGTGCTACGGAATACAGTTAAAATTATAATGAATAATAAAGTTAAAATAGGGAATAGCTGTCAGAGTGTGATTTGGATTTATGTACCGGCTTTTTGCCCATTGTGCTGTTTAGTCATACTGATGACCGATAGGAAGAATACCTTGTAGGAAAAAACTTTATTAACTCACTAACTTGAAAGAAAGAATTGGGGTAGATGAGGCTGATCACTTAAGAACAACAGAAGAGAGACTTGTCCTTTTTAAGGAAATAAAACTGTAAATCTTAGTGGTACTGAATATTTTCTGTACCCTGCATGTCACCTGTCCCTCTCCTGCATTAGCCAGTAGTCACAATGGTGGCAGCCAGCCTCCTAATTCCATTCTGAATTAGCACTGTTAAATGCTTACTGATTTCTTTTTAAAATTATTAATTTCATCAGAAACAATGTAGCGTCTGGAGAGGACAAGGTGACTAAGCTGAAGGTCACTATGGTGGCTTGGGACAGATACGATGCCACTGTCATCACTGCAGTCAACAACTTCCTTCTCAAGGTGTGGAACTCATCCACAGGGCAGCTCCTGCATAGCTTAGCGGTGAGTAACGCTCAGGTCCTCACACTGAATGCTGGCATGTTTGGAGATATTACTTGGAGAAATCTTTCTTTCTTTTTCACCCCTTTTTCATTGCAGGGTCACGATGATGAAGTTTTTGTTCTGGAGGCCCATCCGTTTGACCAAAGGATTGTACTTTCGGCAGGTCACGATGGAAATATTTTTGTTTGGGATATAGACAAAGGAACAAAAATTCGCAATTACTTTAACATGGTAAGAAGGATCAGGGAAGGTATTTGGGTTTTTTTGGTTTTGTTTTTCATGTTTGTGTAAAACAGATCTTGAGGCAAAAGCAGATTTCATTATATACTTTTTGTGACCAGTGTTACAACAGGATTAGGGGAAAACTCCTACATATTCAAAAGAAAGCCCTGTATTCTTCAGTGAGCAGTGCCAAGGTCTTTTGTTGCATATTGTCAGTGTAGCGGCAAGTCTTTCATGGGATCTGTAACATCTAAATACAATTCATGTGGATGGGCATGGTTAGACCATGCTAAAGATGATAGTGACGCGATGCAAACCAGTAAACCTGTGTAGCACAGCGCAGTGGGCTGGGACGTGCTGTGCTTGGCTCTGTGTTGTATTTATTACATCTTCACCCACCCAATGCCAGGTTTGCTGGTTTGGTTCCAGTGCTGAGGATACGCAGCTGCGCTGCTTCAGGCCCTGAGCTGTGAAACCTGCTTGTTCGGAGCCAAAATGAGTCTGAGATCCTTGGGGCAGCCTTGTCTGCCATTAACATAAAACGTAGACTTCTAAGTGGTTGTTTCAGAACATACTTTAAAAGTTGCACCGTAATTTCAGAACAAAGAGAAAATGCAAGGTTTTGACGTGGCTTTAATAACAAAGTGGAAAAAATATAAGTGTAAATCAGTCTTGAGCGAGACGAGAATTTACACAGAATTAGGATTAAGTGCTTGGTGGAAATGGGTGAAATTTTTGTAAAAATGCTTTTGTAGAGAAAGCATGATTGTGAAAGGGATGCGCTGTGCTTGTGTGCAGATTGAGGGCCAAGGCCATGGAGCTGTTTTCGATTGCAAGTTCTCACCAGATGGGCAGCATTTCGCCTGCACAGACTCTCATGGACACCTGCTACTATTTGGTTTTGGATGCAATAAATATTATGAAAAGGTGGGTTGAATGAATTTTAAACTCATCTGTGTCTGACCTGATTTTGTCTTAGAAATATTTGTGTTACAGTTTATTCCCTCGCCCTGCCCCAGACGTATTAATTAGATCGTCAAGCAGCAGTTGCTGTTTACCTAAATCAAAAAGATTTAGACAAGAGAATCTCTACACAGGAGAACAAAGCATTAACTTCCATCTATTCACCTCTGTTGGTGTATTTTACTATTGAATTTTTGCACCAGGCCTTGGTAATAAAACAGATTTGTGGTAGGAATCTGTTCTCTGTCGTAACAATTCTGCTGATCCTGAGTGTAGTTATGGGTATGGGAGCCGCTCCAAAGCAGCAAGACAGCTGCAAATGGCCATTAATTTCTTTACTAAATTGCTTTTCTTGCAGATTCCAGATCAGATGTTCTTCCATACGGATTACCGACCGCTGATCCGCGATGCAAATAACTACGTGTTGGATGAACAGACTCAACAGGCTCCGCATCTTATGCCTCCTCCGTTCTTGGTGGATGTTGATGGAAATCCTCATCCCACGAGATTCCAGCGGCTGGTGCCAGGGAGGGAAAATTGCAAAGATGAACAACTTATTCCTCAGCTGGGATATGTAGCTAATGGTATGATGAGTGCAACTCATGCATAATACATGTATTGCACTGGATTGAGCACCAGCTCGGTAGGATGTAAGGATTTGTTTCAGTTATTTCTGAAACTAGTGGTTGAAATTCAGTGTAGATGTAGAAGATGGGGGGGGTTTATGGCATAAAGGAAGGGGATGGAATCAACTTGACTGGAGGCAAGATGAGGAGAGTGCAATATTCCAAAATCTGCAAACTTTTAGCAGGTATATGGCAGCACATTTAAAGAATTGTCCCATAGCCCTCAGTGTAACTATATCTGTGAGTGAGGAAGCAGGAAGGTGAGAACAAGATTGAAAAAACAGCTTTTGGGTTCTTTTTAAGACAGATTTTTTTCCTGTAGATATAAACTTTTTCAAAATGCTGATCTCCAGAAAAGATCTTCCATTCTTACTTCTCAAGCATAATTTCTTTTTGCCATTTTTAAAGGTTTGGCTGGTCTGTAATTTTAAGTTTTTATTGGAACTTCTCGTTTGAACTTTGCCTCCATTTATTACACAAGAGCAGAAGGGCAGCTGGTCAATCAAGTGTTTTGCAGGACAGACAAATAATAGTGCACGTTTTAAAATTTGATGGTTTCTGTGGTGTTTAGTAAAACAGAAATTAAGCATTTTATAAGCAGTTGCGGCTTTGTTCTTGTCAAGGTGATGGCGAAGTAGTTGAACAAGTCATCGGACAGCAAACTAATGACCAGGATGAGAGCATCCTTGATGGAATGATCAGAGAGCTACAGAGGGAACAAGATCTGAGACTAATTAATGAAGGAGAAACTCTTCCAAACCCTCCACTCAATAGATCACACTCTGTTAATGGAGGTAAGTGTCCCTCGTTACCACCATCAGTTCGTTTCCTAAAGCACAGGAAGGTACAAATCAAAATGTGTTAATGTGCATTTCAGGACTGTGTCTTTGAGGTTTATCTGTTATAAACCTTTCCAAAAAAATAAAGTTCACTATAATGTCTTGATGTCACCACAGAGATACTTTGTAACTGCGTAATGTCAAGACAACAGCACATAATTAGTGAATGTCAGTGGAATCCAATGTTGTGACAGACTAATGGCTTCCTGTCGCTGCATCAATGCTAAGGCTGAGCCTCAGTGTTTATAAAATAAACATGTCTGCTCTGTCTTAGCATTTCCTTAGAAAGCTGGAGATGATTCTCCTGCTAAGTGTTCTGCTACTGTGATTTTATTTTTAATACACACAGCAATTAAAAATTTAAAAGAAACTCAGGCAGATGTGAGCAGATGCTGGGGACTTGTGCTGCAAGTCAGCCTGAGCTTTTAAAACATTTACATCCGCTAATAAGGTAGTTCCAGGTTAAATGATTGATTACCCATGTTTGAATTGGATTTCCTGGCAAAGCTCATTAGGATTGATAGATTTGGAGCTGCTTGTCTTCAAGTTCAAGAAGGAATAGGAAAAAATTAGGGAAAAAATGCTGACAATCCACTTTTGCTTTGATCTAAATTGGTATTGTCAAGAAGGTGGCCTAAAAGCCAACTTCAACTCACAAAAAGTCTTTTAGTTTTATTTGTATGTCCCTGTAGTTGTGTGAAAGGGAATTTCCGGATATGACTGATATAGAAACTCAAGTAGTGTACCTCACAGGACTTGCATTGATCAGTGACTTTGCTACATGAACTGCCCGTTTGTGTGAGTTAATTACAGTATGGTTAAAGTATCTGATATTTAAATAGCCAAATATTTTTATATAGGCTTGCACAACTATGAATGCGATTTACTTATGCAGTTAACCCTATTTAAGCATGTGGAGGTTGTGTTGATGCATACGCAAATGATGAGATAAATGAAGGCAAAGTTGGCAGCAATTCTGATATTATGAGCCTTTTTGTCTCGCTTTGCCCCCTACAGTGTCTGTTTTCTCCTGAATCTGTAGCTCAGCATTGTTGTGCCTGATGAAGAACCCAGAGCAGGAGCAGTGCCGGTGACACAATAGACAAGCATTGCAAATACAGAACAAATGGAGATAGAACACAAACCCTAAACCTTGCAGCAGTCTCTCATTTTAGATGTCAGCCTCATCTCTTCTTGTACCATAGAATTTAAGATTCATTATTTCAGAGCCTGTAAACAGTTGACAAGTCTTTGATTTAAAGGTCGCTGAAGTGCCTCTAAAACTTTTATTATAGTTTATAGTCTTTGCTTGCCTCAGATATCTCTAAGACACAACAAGGCATGGTGATGTTACAGCAACATATGCATCTCCAGTAATCCAAGGCCAAAACACAAAAAAATACGCCTGAAGCAAAAGGCAAAGCCACTTAACATAGAATAAGTGTAGTTTGTTGCCAGAAAGAAACTCTGTGCAATCCTTACACTTCAAATTCTAGATTTTATTGGTGGTTTATAGAAACATCTTTTTCTTCCTTAGCCCTTCGAAGCCCAGGTCTGGATGTGGCGTCTCCACCCAACGTCGGCCTCCGGAGAAGCGGGCAGATCGAGGGCGTCCGGCAGATGCACAACAACGCTCCCCGCAGTCAGATGGCGACCGAGAGAGACCTCATGGCCTGGAGCAGGAGGGTGGTGGTGAACGAGCTTCCCCCCGGCATCAGCAAGTGAGATACATTGTGTAATGTTTAATGATCCTTCCATACACCTGCCACAAGTTTTAAAAAACGATTTTTCAGAAATATGTTGGCTTTTTTTATTATTATTTTTTAAATTCAGATATTAGGGTTACAGTGATAACCACTGCTGCAGAGTTGAGGATAGTAATTCCTTCTCTTCACAACTGAATCTTCAGTAGTTCAAACACCACATTTTCCTGAAGCTTTATTTAAAGAACAAGTTTGCTTCTTTAACTTGTGGTCCCAGGAGTGAATTATGTGTGGATGCTGCTAGGAGGACTTGTGCGCTGATTTCATATAGCAAGGGAACCAGAAGTATTTTAACGTGTTTATTAATGAATCTACCAAGTTATGTGATGATTTACTGAATAACGTGGATGCTTCCTCTGTGTCATTAGAGTCCAGGAAGAATGTCGAGCTGCCAAAGGTGAAATCGAAATTGGTTTATACACTGTTGAAAAGAAGAGAAAGCCATCGCACACCTTACAGAGGGTGAGTTAGTTCAGTAGCAGAGAGAACCTGTGTGTGAAGCAGTTCTGAGCACTGGGGGGAAAAAAGAGAAACAAAAAACCCCCCCCAAACCCAATTTTATTAAATGATTTAGAAGATCAATAGTACTAATTGTTTCTCTGGCTCACTTTCTTCCTTCTGTAGCTGTAATTTGTCTGTCTTTGTATTGTACTCTGAAAACAGCGGCGGTAAATCTCGGTCTTTAAGGCTTCAGTAGTGGGGAGATACTGGGAAAGGATTAGAGCACACAGTGCATGTGCAGTTTGACTTGTGGAAATTAGGAGAAATATTAGAGGTGCCACAGGTTTTTTGAAGTCTGTAGCTTTCATCTTATCCGGAGACTGCAGGAAAATGATATTTCTCCATAACTTCCTTTCGAAGAAGGGCTGCTACTTCAAAAAGTAGAATTGATATTGAACAAAAAGCCACCTGCACTGGAGTGAACAACCACAAGTGTGTAAAAGATCTTTTCATTTCTAATTCTAGATTTCCTATTTGTCATTTGTAAAAGGAATACAATGTAATGAGGCATCACTTAACTGTGTAACTCCTTATTAAATCTCTAATCTTTTTCTCCTGTCCTGCGATAAAAGAACGATTACCAGCTGGGGAGCGGAAGGTCTTTGAGGAGAAACCAGCGCAAGCGCCAGCACGCCTACCAAACGCGCTCCACCATAGAGCACAGCCAGCACGGAGCGAGTCAGAACGCACGCACCCGGGAAGAATCCGACAGCTCCTCTGAGGTCTGAGACATCTCACCACTCTTTCCATAGGTTCCCCGCTCAAAAATAACATGGTTTGACAACAGATGCGCTGGGAGCACTGGAACCATCCAAGCTCCAAGTTCCTCCACTTAGGAAGAAACACTCAGATCATTGAGTCTGTTGGGTTTGTGGTGTTATTGCAGGATGTTGATCCTGGATCATTCACCTCAATGCCAGTACAGTGTTCAAAACTAGCTTAAAAAAGGTTGGGTATTTTTGGAAATCTGAAACATTTTCAAGTAAATTTAACCGGGTTGTGTTAAACCGCTTGCTATTTTGGGATTTCGTGCGGTACGTATATTCTAGGTCACACTCAGTACTTTGATTTCGTCTGCATCTATAGACTGCTGTTGAAAGAGACTGAGTGTTGGTATTAATCATTGATATTGGCAAGGGAAGAACTTAAAATAGACCAGATTGAATATAACTTGTTCTCATAAAGGAAGCAAGCAAAGTAAAAAGAGACTGAACAGTGTCACTTTGTAAATGTATTGAGCATACAGAATAGCTATAAAGCTGGCCGATTGACATTAAATTAACTAATCAAACACTTAAATAGTAATGAATTCTATGGTTCTAATACCATTAAAATTCACATATCTTTCTACAGAAATTACATAAGCATATAGTATAGTATTAATTAAGATACAGAAAGAAATTGTGGACTTACTTTAAGTTAAACCAGTGCTTAAAGTGTTCCTCAGGTGAGATGAGTTGTACAACTTGCTTGCAAACAAAAATAATACATTTAAAACTTGGCCCTAAAGTGAAGCATTTTGTTTTTAATACAGGAAGATGAGACGGTTGGCACGAGTGATGCGTCTCTGGATGACCCCGTGGCAGCGTGGCAAAGCGAAAGCAGCTCCAGGTACCTTTACTGCTCTCTTAATTGCTAATAGGACTTGATTCTATCATTTAAGTCAGTCAAGACAGTTTTGAAAGGCCTAATATAAATACTGTATGCATGTTATTTGGATATTAAAGAAGTCAGAACTATATTTTTAGAAGAGTGCTCTAGTTTTCTAAATTTTTCATGCATTTCTTGCAGTCAGTTCTTATGAAGTCAGTCTATGGATCAGTGAGATAATTAGTATGAAAATAGAGGTCGGCCATAACTGTAGTTTTACCATGGGTTTGCAATTGCTAAAATAATTTGCTGAAATAGGCAAATTAGATAGCGCTTCAGTTTTCTTTAAATTCACATGAGAGTGAAATTTGGTGCTAATCTTGACATCTGGTCCACAGAACCAGCAGAGCAGGTTGAGTGGTTGGACCTTTCACTCCGTTGTGTGAAAACTGAACTGCTGGTTTCTTTCCTACAACTTTTTATTATCTACAGTGATTCATCGAGTGAATATTCTGACTGGACAGCAGATGCTGGAATTAATCTCCAGCCTCCAAAGAGACAAACCAGGCAGGCAGCTCGGAAAATCTGTAGTAGTTCTGAAGATGAAAACATGAAGGGAACAAAAGGACTGGAGCCAAAACGAAGGAAACTTAAACAACCTAGAAAAAAGGTCAGCATTTTAAACGTGTTAGTGTCTTTTTTTACTTTATTAGTATATTCTTTTTGAGTGGTTGTTTTCAAAGCAAATGTTTCATAAATGAATATACAGTAAGAACAATCCTACAAATAGCACAATAATTGTAATAGTGGAGTAATTTTGGTTTGGTGCTATGGTGACACAGATGGACTCCCATTTTCATGCAGGCTTTTATTTCTCCAAACAGGTGGGTTGTTTTCTCCTAGATTTATGCTCTTCAGTGCAGTCAGATTTACTCCAAGGTGGTTTTGTTGCCAAATTATAATGCGTCCATATTGTGTCTACATTGTCAGATTTCTTTTTCCTAGTATTTCTTAAAGAAGACATTTGGAATATTTCTGAAGAAATATAATATCTTTATTTAGAAACATTTTAATGTATTATATTGATGAACGTGCCTTATTCCCTACTATTTAGTTGAGGTTTTTGGAAGGTTGACATTCCAGAATTTACTTTGCCTTTTATGTAATGATCTTCAGTAAGTGCTGGATGATCAGGATTTTGTATGTTCTGCCACTATAATTACAGCTTGTGTTCTAAATACACTGGGCTATATTTCAGAAAGCCAGCGGACTGCTCTCCATGGAAGGTGAACCCAGCGAGGAATGGCTCGCCCCGCAGTGGATCTTGGACACGATCCCGCGCCGCTCGCCGTTCGTCCCGCAGATGGGAGATGAGGTAATTAGTGATTGAAATCCCCGCCGAGAATGATGGGCTTGTTTGGGTCACAATTGTTCCATTTAGCAATAGTGTCAAAGAATCCTGCAGTATGTGCTGAAAGGTTAAAGTATGCAGTATGTTCTGACATGTTTGTGGAAATATTAGGGTACACAGAAAGAAGACTATGAGTAAATGAAAATAACTTTATTTTCAAATTTTCTTTTAAGATCATATACTTCAGGCAAGGCCATGAAGCCTATGTGCGGGCAGTAAGGAAAGCAAAAATTTACAGTATTAACATGCAAAAACAACCGTGGAACAAAATGGAACTCAGGGTAAGTTGACCAAATACTTTAAATAGCTGAATGTCTGTTGTGTTAAATTTACATTAAAAAACAATATGAAAAATACGAAGAAAGCATTAAGTAAGCAGGATTTTGGCCTTGACGAGGTCCCTTTCAACCCAAATTATTTTACAACTTTTTTTCTTAACACCAGCTCATGCAGAACCCACCACTCAAAAGCTGTTTATAGTTCTATTGACCCTCTACAATGATCTGAACATCTGGGTTCTATTTATTGTTTTAAAAGCTACGGTAGGAAGTACGACGCGGTGGTGGAAAGACCTGAATGTGTCTGCGAGCTCTGTTGAACAGTGGGTCTTGCTAAGCATAAAATTGTGAATGTCCTTACATTCTTGGTCAGGCAAGACCATACCTTACAATATTTTTACAAAATAAGAGTGTTCTGGATGGCTTGGGCACACAGTAGGTTTACCTTGTTCTGTCAATTTAATGTTCTTTTTTTTTTCCCTTATCTTTTTCTTTGAAGCGTTGAGTCCTTTAATACTTAATCGACAGTGTTGCCATATTTTTTCAGCTTTACTCAGATTTCACGTCAAGAGAAGACGACGTATATGTGCTAATGTTCACATATGGGTGTGCCAGTGGTTCTGTTAATGAAAATAATGGCTTTACTGGAAAAATATCCAGTTACTAGTGCTGGGTATTCAGTGATTCCAGCTGTAATCTTCAAAGGCATCATCAGTTTGCAAGGGAAAGAAAATAGTATTCCATGTAGGACAGAGATCTTAAGCACCTGCTGTTGTTTGACAGGATGTGAACATAAAGGCTATTGTTGAATTTCCGCTTTTAGAGGAAGTTTCCTTTTCTTTCCCCTGCATGTTGCTATGCAAGGGCGAGAGGCCCTGCTGCCCTCGGTGTGATTAAAAGCGGAGTGGTATGTTCCTTAAACTTTGCTACTAAAGTGAAATAATTTGTGGGTGTCCTGTTTGCAAATCCACCAAGGGAATGAGCATCTCATATCCTTTTTGGTTTTCATTTTAAGGTACCTATGACTGATTTGTAATATTTGGAAAAAAAAAATCTTCTTTGGGAAAACTACCTGGGCTCTAGAGTGGAAACATGTTTGGGTTTTTATTAATATGTTTGATACTTGAACATGGATGGTGTTGTTAGCAAGTTAAAATAATACTGTTCCATGCTTCTTGGTGAACAGGAACAAGAATTTGTGAAGACTGTAGGAATTAAATATGAAGTTGGGCCTCCGACGCTCTGCTGCTTGAAGCTTGCATTCCTCGATCCCATCACAGGCAAAATGACGGGAGAATCATTTTCCATAAAGTAAGTTCTTGCAGTTTAGGAGCTTCCTCCCTTCCTTTTTGTTTTTTCTTTTGCAAGACACGATGACGATGTAATTACACCAACCTTGAAAACAAAATGCATGAAATTGTGTGTTTTGAGACTGTCTTGTACGTGTAGAACTAAGTTTATGGGTAATAGAAGCAACTTCTTTTATCTGTTTCATGAAGGTACCACGATATGCCAGATGTTATTGACTTCCTTGTGCTGCATCAGTTTTATAATGAAGCCAAAGAAAGGAACTGGCAAATAGGTGACTATTTTTTTTCCCACTTCCATATGTTTTGCAACATTCCTGCAGCTGTTTAATAGGAGACGGTATTACATGATGTGAAGGACTGTACCACACATGATATTATAGCGATCATTGGAAACTTTATTTGATGTTTGCTACAATTCCTGTAACAGAAAAAAAAAGAGAAATGAGAGAAACTGTTACAAGGTCTGTGATAGCAGAAGAATGTCCTGTTCTATTGTAATTTGAGATGTGGAGGCGGCTGTGACTAATTAACCAGAGACGTGAAAGTCGTGGCTTTAGGGGATGGGCTTGATTCCTGGAGCGCAAAACATAAGAATTGAAGTAGTGCATTTGTGAAAGATGAAGTCGAATCTCTAAAAAGTGTTTACCAATTATTTATGTTGTTCTTTTGCTGAATGCGATCTTTCTCCTTACAGGGGATAGATTTCGCAGTATAATAGATGACGCCTGGTGGTTTGGAACTGTGGAGAGTCAGCAGCCTTTCCAGGCGGAATATCCCGATAGTTCCTTCCAGTGCTACTGCGTTCAGTAAGTGCTGACATGGCTGGGATGTCGCACACACGTTTACGTGCTCTGGGTCTTCTAGACCTCTACATGCAACCCAGATGTGCACCTCAAGAACTAGGGTCCTCTTTCCCATTTAAACACATCATCAGCCACTTGGGTTTTAGTTATTTAATTATGAGCTTATTCATAAAACAATGTTTTTGGTGTAAAAAGTGTTGCAGTGAGTTTATTGGGGATACAAGAGAAGAATAAGGAGCTGGAATGGAGCTAGTGACATGTCTAGTTTCTAATAGACAGGACCTTTTAAGTCTGGTAGAGAAAAGGTGTATCCTTACATTCAGCTCTAACTTATGCATTTGAATGTATTTTTTTTAAAAGCTGGGACAACAATGAAAGAGAGAGGATGAGTCCATGGGACATGGAACCAATTCCAGAAGGAAGTAAGTGTGTGTTGAGTTCATGTCCATATACAAAGTAAGTAGTTTTTTACCACTGCTAGTACTTACTGTTGTTGAATTCTTCCTATTTAGCTGCTTATCCGGAGGAGGTTGGTGCCGGAGTTCCTGTGACGCCGGATGAACTGACAGCTCTTCTCTACAAACCCCAGGAAGGAGAATGGGGGGCCCATTCCAGAGACGAAGAATGTGAACGAGTCATCCGGGGGATCGAGCAACTTCTTTCCCTTGGTATGTTTGAAGAGAAAAGGTGGAAGGATTAAGAATGGTGGCACAAGACTGAAGAGTGGATAGGATATTGGCGTTACTGCGGAGTATTTGAAATGTGCTCTGCTAAATGACTGAAAAGAGCCTTTTGAATTTCATACAGCGTCCTTTTCAGTTTTATTCTCTTTTTTTCTGGGGCTTGACCCGCTTCCTTTCAAGTTAAGGGGGATGCTCAGTGGTCATATCTAAATATGAATAAGCAAAACATGAAATTAAAACCCTCGAAAAACAAGCAACAAATCCTTGCCAACAAATCCCTTGTAACTAGTTTGTAGGCGTTTAATAGCATGCTACGATTTAAAGTCTGTCCTATATTTAGACAAGAGGACATGGCTGTATTCTTAGTTTGTAGGAATTTAATAGCATGCTATGATTTAAATTCTGTCCTATATTTATACACAGGACATGCCTGTATTCTTAGTTTATGTCACTTGTAGTATTCCTGTTGCAAGTGCATATGCCACGTTACTTTTCCGCAATACAGTTGGCTGCTGGCCTGCAAATCTCAGATGTGATGCTTAAACAAAAAAAAGCTTTTCAAGAGTAATTAACAGATGGTACAAGAGAAAGAATCTCACCCTTTGGGTAATGACATAACCGGCTCTATCGCTTTTACTGAATTCTTAGAAAGAAAACCCATTATAAGGTATCTAGTTATCTTACAACTTCTGGTACCAGAATTCTGAGGCATCTAAATGATGTTGATGTTTTGTCTTTCAGACATTTCTAATCCCTTTGCTGTTCCGGTGGACCTTAGTGCCTATCCCATGTATTGCACTGTTGTTGCTTATCCAACTGACCTCACCACCATCAGGAGGAGACTCGAAAACAGGTTTTATAGGTCAGTTGGATTTTGATTTGTTTTTAATCTGTGTTTTCTGTAGCCCAATTGAGGATACTACATTTAGCTGAATACTATGTAGTGCTACTTCAGCAATATATTTCTTCAATAGGCCAACAGTGTAAGGTCAGATTCTGTCTGGCTGTGGGCAAATATTTGCTTCATCTGTATCTCTGCTGCCTTGGAACCAGATGCTTTGCTTGCGTTGCAGTGGCCAGAGATGGGCTGAACAGTGCTATAAACTGGAAAGTTGTTTTTCCAGTTAACCTGGGGATGAATAACGTCCTGTTCTTTTTATCCTCTCTGAGGACCGTTTTATCTCCAAGGCTTTTTCTAAGTGGGAGTAGTCAGCACTCTCCTTCGGTAGGTTTGTTTCCTCTTTTCATTCTCTTCATTGCTGTTTTGAAGAGGAACATCTTTTTCCACAAAGCCATTGGGGCGGTCAGCAGTATGTGAACAGAAACCTCCTGGAACCTATTTCTCCTGGATCTGAGTTCCTACTTTTCCTGAGAAATCCTACTGAACTCAGGAGGAAAATAATGTACACCTTCCTCTCCATCCCTTTTTTTTTCTTTAGGAGAATCTCTGCACTGATGTGGGAGGTGAGATACATTGAACATAATGCCAGGACTTTCAACGAGCCAGACAGTCCTATAGTCAAAGCAGCCAAAATTGTAACAGATGTCTTACTTCGCTTCATAGGGTAGGCATGTTTTTGACTTTATAGACCTGACATCTTGAGCTTCTGAGACATTTGATCACGTATTTTTGACTTTTGTTATTGTCCTGCAGGGATCAGAGCTGTACTGATATATTAGAAATATATAACAAGGTGAAAGCAGAAGACCTAAGCAGTAGTGATGAAGAAGAGGAGGTAAGATCATTAAATCCGATCATCAGAACGTCTTGCATTTCATATTCAGCACCTGGGAGAAATGTCTGAGTCAAGAATTTTGTGGGGTTTTTATTTTATGGGTAGTTGCACTGAGTCTTTGAGATGAGCCTGTTTAAGCCATTTGAATTGCTCACCTGGGGCAATAAGCTCCTTTAAGTAAGTAAAAATGGTTCTCGGAACTGGCGATTTTGATCCTCTCTCAGTGCATGACTGAGTCTTTGTAAGTCATGGACTGAGTCACTTTGTGTTGTGCGAGGAAGTATCAGTAAGGAAGGAATATGAACTGGGGATTATTCCGTCTGCCAAACCAGAAGGACAACAGTTCTCTTATTGTCAGGGAGGCCGCAGAGCTGGTTTTCTTTTGTAATTCTGTGTCATTTCCTGTCAGTTGTACCCTGGAGTGAAAAACCAGGTCAGATATCCCTTCCTTTAACTTCTCTCTCCTTACACCTTCTCCCCTTAGATGCAGATTGTAAACATTTTGAAGTGTGGTTTAGTTTCTGTTGCAAAGAGGTGGCCTCTTATAACCTAAATCACTCGGGTGTGTTTGACTTTTTCAGTGTTGCTTTCTAACACATGAACTAGCGTCAGATTTAGTGAGGAGGTTTCTTCCCTCCTCCCTTCCCCCAGACATCCTCCATTGTGGCCGTTTTGAAATATTCCAGTTAAACCTGGTGCTGCTTGCACACCTTATTTATACGTACCTGTACTTACGGCTGGTGACATTGTCTTGGATTGGTATTGAAACTTAAAATCTACCCTACAATGTAATAATTTAATTACTTTTATACAGCTGAGATACAATAACAGCATCTATTTTCACAGACTTTTAAAAGAGTATTTTGAAGAAAATGAGGGATTTCCATGACTTAAATAGCAGATCCTCCATTCCCAACTCAGCCTTCTGGTGCCAGTTGTTCAGAAGTGTCCGAAGTTGCTACTATATCACCTTCCTTTCTCTCCAGCCTTTCAAAGAGCATGTCTTGGTTTACAATGTTTTAAAATAAGCAAGAAATTACTTTCAGATTCTTTGTAGGAGCTTTCAAGCAACCACTTCTCCTCTCAAAATGATGGATTTTTAATTAGTGGTAGAAAGCTGCCTACAAAGGAGTTTTTGTTGTAATTTCTAAATCCAGATTCTGAAAAGAGGATCACGTACACCTGATGTAAGTAAGGGAGTAAATGAAACCTGAATAGATGCAGTCCAGCTGCTCAGGGCATGAACATTTAGGCAGGGGAACGCAGGTCTGCAAATCTGGGACTTAGCTGAATCTTAAGCACTGAAAAGAAACCATTCTTACTTCGTACATGTTTATGTGTAATTCCTATGGAAGCAAACTTAGAGATGAAACAGCTTACCCACCTCATTTTTCTTTTAAAGTTATTTAAGTTCTAGTTGGAAGCTATTTCTATTTTGCTTGAGCCATTCCATGCATTTGAGTGGTTTAAAATTGCATTTGTTCCGGCTGGCTTTTGATTTTTAACCCTTTTTTCCGTGCCGAGGGCACGTTCACGCGTGATCGTGTGTAACCGTGTCCTTTGCCTTTAGGTGGCAGAAGTAGATGTGGATTCAGATGCTCCAGGAACTTCCTCTGGAAAAAGACGAGTGAGTAAATATTTCTGCTTGTGAAGGGAGATGGAGCAGGTACTGAAACACGTGTTTAGATCTGGAATGGTTCAAATCTGCCAGAGCTGATGTGACTTTAGTTGCACGTGTGTGTAAGTGTCGGCAGACAGTTATTGTGCAGGAAAATTCGCTTAATTGCTGAAGAACCTTCCTTTTATTTCTGCCGTTTGCAGACTGCTTATTGTTGTGCCATCAGCTGTGCTTTAATCTTGCTGCAATTCTGGTTTTGATTGTGGAAATCTGCTTTGAATCAGAGTGCTGGTAAATTAATAGGAACTTAAAGTGAAAAATCTGAATATTCTGAAAAAATCACAAAGTTTATCTGTTTTCGGGCAGGTACGACGCCGAATAAAAAGGCAACCCGCGAAGGCAAGTCCTGATGCTTGGAAAGAGCAATGCAAGCAACTCTTAAACCTGATTTATGAAAGAGAGGACTCAGAGCCTTTTAGGCAGCCGGTCGATCTCTTCTCCTACCCTGTAAGCACAACTTCCATATTCAAAATTAAAAAAGCCCATTGTTCATCCTTTGGCAAAACCTCTCCCTCTTGGAGTTGGAACGCGCCATGTTCTGTGCGCTGCTCTTTGCAGAGAATTCTCTGCAGTAACTCTCAAAAAGAAATCATTACTTAAGAGCCACTGTTGCGGGTGAACACTCAGATATTTTATTGCTGTAGGATGTGACAGCCTTTATTTATTATTTTTTTTGTATGTTCTTACAGGATTATCGAGATATCGTAGACACTCCTATGGACTTCAGCACTGTGAAAGAAACCTTGGAAGCAGGAAACTACACTAGTCCCTTGGAATTCTACAAAGACATTCGTTTAATATTCTGCAACTCGAAAGCTTACACTCCTAATAAAAAGTCTCGAGTAAGTCATAAATTTTAATCCCTTCTTTGCAAAGACCCAGGCCCTACATAAATACAGCGCATGAAATGAGGTCTGTATCTGAGAGCAAAGCACCGCGTCGTGAAATAAAAATAAGTAGCATATGTCAATTCTGGGCCTCATGGTTATAAACTTGCTTTGTTCTGCTGACACAGGTCGCTTCTGAATTTCATTTTCATCTGAACTTAAAGCTGCTGAGAAATTGTGTGGTTACTGTTGCAACTGTTTTTTTGAATATTTGGAGCAGAAAACTGATCACCAGTTGCTTTTGTTTTTTCAGTAGTTTATTCCTGGAAACAAGGCTATCAGCTTGATAACTGCATAGAGATATATATATATATATATATATATATATATGTTAGGGTCTTTTTTTAATCTACTGTAAATGCAGGTATTATCCAATACATCTACTGAGAGCATTATGATACTTAATTTTTTTTCTAGTTTCCTGAGTGTACTTGGTGAGACTTTTGCATGGTTTTGCTTGTTTCTCAGGTGCTAATCTTGCTTTTTTCTGTGTGCAGGAGTAGGGATCTACTCAGGCAGAAAAAATGTGTTGGACTGGAGCCCTGAACAAGAAACGGCAGGAGGGAAAGGGCAGGTTGAGATGTTAGAATATAGATATTTCTATATGCGCTAGGTAAAGCGACTGAGTGTATGACTGATCACGTAAACATGGCTGTGTCTGAGATGTGTTCCTGGGCAGTGAATCACCTGTCAGCTTTTCCTCAGCTCCTGTATGATCAAACGATTCTAAACTTTTCAATATATTTTAATAATACGTTGTTTACGCTCAAAAAATCGCAAGTCGGCAGGAGGACACAGGTACAGGTTTTACCACTATTGATGCAAAATACAATTCAAGTGGTTGACCTCTTCATAATACAAAAGTAGAAAGAATTTTGACTGCATTTCCAGACACTAAAGGGAACTGGTGTTGGAATGACCATATCATTATAAGGAAAAGCTGCACATTAAGCGAGATGCTTACTCATTTAGCATAGATAAGAGCGCTGGTTACAAAGTTGCCTAATATTTCTGTGTAGGAACAGGAGCACTTAAAACCCCTTAGGAAATGCACCCCGCTTGGGGCTAGACTGAGCTACTGTTACTTAAAGCACAAGAATACGTAGAATTTAATATTTCTGTAAAATTTTCGTGTGGCACCTACCATGGTGTGACCCAAGATTTTATTCTGGGCGCTGTCGAGCAGGAGGAAGAGCAGAAGGTGCTGCAAGGAGCTTTCATTATGTGTGTAAATGGTGAGAGACAGGAGGAGGTTGTGGCGTCTTAGTCTTAGTCTCAGCCTGAGGTTTTTCTGACCCATTTTAAGGAAAAAGTAAAGAAAACTCCAAATCAAAGAGATTTTCTATTCAGACAGACTGCAGGAAATGGGGAGCGGCTGAGTGTGAGATGGTGACAACATCTTAACGGTGTTCACGCAATTTTCGGAAGACTGGATGCAGCAGGAGGGTATGAGGAAGGAATCAAGAACTTTGTTTTATTTATGCTGAGCTTGAACTATTGGTTTGTCAGACAAATCCCAGGTAAAATCTCAAACAAACATGAGTGAATTGGGGGGTGAGGCTGCACAGGGGCAAGGCCTAGAAAGAGGACAGGAACATGGTTGAAGATTTTTGACTCACAGAAATCAGGGATGAGGACGTTTTAGTTGGCTTCTGTGTGCGGGTCTGTAGGGTGGTGTAAGGACTCATCACAAAGGGAATTAAAGCAAATAGCAAAGGTGAGGGGGCAGCAAAGCCCCCTCAGTTTTTCCCTAGTACTTCAAGTTGTCTTATAGTGTGTTTCCGTGCTTTACGGAGATTAAAAAAGGGGGCAATATTTCAGTAATCTAGATATCCGTTTTCCTTTAACTCTGTAAATATTCTGTACTGTATGTAATTAAATCCTTTTACAGAAACACTTTCTGTTGTGAGAACACCATTGTACCATGGAAGGAGATGATCTGTGAAGAACCTTGTAGTTGAATGTCACCATGAATTTTTCTTTTGTGCTACAAAGTCTGGGCATCTTTGTGATTTTTTTTTTTCCTAGTTATTCTACTTGTAATAAGTACGACCGTGCTCTCTCACTCCAGATCTACAGCATGACACTTCGACTATCTGCCTTATTTGAAAACCATATGAAGAATATCATCTCCGAGTACAAATCAGCAATGCAATGTCAGAAGAGGAAGAGGCCACGGTACCGAAAACGGCTGAGAAGCAGCAGCAGTTCCCCCTCAACTAGCAGAGCATCAAGGTAACGTAATGATAGTGTGGGATTCACTGTTGGTTCATTTGGGATGCCAGTGGTCGATGTGCCCTCCTGAATAAATTCAGTAATGGTATTGCTGGTTTCCCGAGGCAGTTGCTCTTTCAGGTGATAAAATCATGAGCTCAGATTCCATGCTCAGTTTGTAGTTTGTGCAGAATTCTGGGAAGTAAAGGCTGTATGATTAGAGAACTATTCCCTCTGGAGAAAACAGGAGAGCAAGCTTCTTTTTGCCTTTGATAACTGTTCAAAAAGTGTTGTTTAACACTTTTCTGACTTCCGTATGATACATTTTACTAGTAAACTGAATATTTGTTTTAAAAGGTGAGATTAAATCTTGTTCTTGCAAACTCATGTGCCTTTATCAAAGTGAATGGTGTTGTCCTTGTTCTTAGTATTGCTACACCTGTGCAAGCACTGGGAAGAGATCGTTTGTGTTATGCGTTTGCTGCAAAACCCAAGACAGTTTGCAAGGGAAATTGGGTTTGTGTTTGTTTTTTGGTACTAACAGTTTTATCTCTTTGGGATATTTTGTGTCTTCAGCCCAAAAGGGAAGCAGAAACAAATGAAGATTCAACCCAAACCAAACCAGAATACCTCACTGCCTTTGACTAGGACTAGCTCTTCAGTTTCATCTCATGGTGAGGAGAAATTTTATTAAATGCATCATTTCTCTTGCAGCAACTTGCATATGCAGACTAAAGCTTGTATTCATGAGCCACGTACAAAAACCCACCTGCTGAAAGAGCAAGGTCATAGAAATATTTTGTCTGCCCTGTCTAAAGTTTCAGATACGGCAGAAGAACCGCTGGGTTCAGCCACTGGTGAGGAGATGGAAGGCCAACCATCATCTTCCTCAGGCTCCAACGCACAGAGCCGGAGCGGAAATGCCGTCGATCCAGGGAAAAGTAGACCGGTCAGGAGTAAATCTACACCAGTGAAACAAGGTGAGAAATAACAAGCATTCTATTCTTCGAGTGACTGATTGCACTGGAAATGAGAGATGTTGCTTCTTTCTCATGCTTATAATATTCTTGATGAAGTCTAGGATTATACTATATCCCCAAACCATACTAAAGAAGTGAATTTACCTTAATTTTTACAGTTCTGTGGTCTCTTGTGTGAAGTGTGGCATGCACATGATGCCACATGTGCTTCAGCGAAGCGCTTTAAAATCTCTCCAGATGGAAAAGCTTAATTGCTCTTAAACTTCTTGAGAGTTCCAGTTCCTTCAGGAGTTACAGAAAGGCAAACCAAACCAAAAGAATCCCCACCCCAAAATCTCGTCCTTTTATTAAGTTGAAACCAAAGATGAAAACAAGTGACCAATTTTTAAATACTTTTGTCATAATCAAGACTAAGTGGTTGCCATGAGAAACACCACTGAAAAGCTTTGCTGTTTTCTCTCTGGGTTTTGAGGGTTTTTCTGGCTTGGCTCTCAGTAGGATTCATGTGACTAAATGGTAGATGTTTGTGTCTAACCCAGTCGCTTTGGGCTCCTCTTATTGACTGGATCTTCACTGAACTCCTTCCCAAGACAGTTTATAGTCCTCGCTTCGTGATGAGATGAACTGTGTTGACTTTGTCTGACAAATTTCCCCCTTAGAGCATATTTAGATGCTCCGCAGCACAGAAGGGTCATCTGCGGTGAGTAGCTCGGAGCTGGATCGTACCCAGCACACATTGCAAAGGCAGATGAGGCAAATCCCACTTGTTGTGTCTTATTTGGCTCGGGCGTGACGATGACAACTGATAGGGTTTGTTTTGTGTTTGCTTAGATCACGCTCCTGACGGGCCACTTACAAATGGGGATGGCAGAGAACCTCGGGCAGGCGTCAAGAGGAAGTTAATTAGTGCATCAGAAGACGAGGAGCATCTGGAGGAGGCGGAGGAAGAGGAAAAGAAGAGAGAATTAAAGGAAAAATCTGGTTTATCTTCATCAGAAAGTGGGGAATCGGGATCCAGCTCCAGTTCTGAAAGCAGAAGCGGCTCCGATTCCGACTCCGAATCGACATCTCGAACGGACCAGGATTACATTGACGGAGACCACGACTACAGCAAAGTGGTGCAATCCAAAAAACCCAAACGGAAAATCAAAAGGAAACTCGCTGGTGGGAAACGGAATTGGCAGGGCAGAGGGACAGGGAGGAGAGGCCGCTGGGGGAGGTGGGGGAGATGGAGCCGAGGGGGAAGAGGCGGCAGAGGAGGAAGAGGCTGCGGTAGAGGAAGAGGAGGCGGCCGGGGAGGAAGACGAGGCCGAGGAGGCCGAGGAGCCTCGCGCGGAGCCACCAGGGCTAAACGGGCCCGAATTACGGATGATGAATTTGAAAACCTGTTTGGAGGACAGTTTGGTGAGAGCGTGTTTGGGGGCCGGTTCAGCAGACCGCCTCGGATCAAAACGAGGAACGAGGGCAGGAGAACTGTCTTGTACAACGACGATTCGGATAATGACAATTTTGTGCACACCGAGGATCCGTTGAACCTTGGTACTTCCAGGTCAGGCAGGGTGCGGAAAATGACAGAAAAAGCCAGGGTCAGCCATCTCATGGGATGGAATTATTGACAGGTAAAAAAAACTTTGGAACAATTTTAAAAAGAACTTCAATGGCCTTCTACTGCAGGGATTTTACCAGAAAAATCTACCAAGCAAGTTGTGCGGGGACTCCACTCACGTTTCACAGTGGTGCTTTTCCATTCTGTCCGTTTGCGTTCGTTTGAAAACTTCAGATCGCCACACTTCATTGGTCAGAACAAGCCTTAGTCATTAGGCCTTAAATTACAGAAATTCTTCCCCACACACTACAAGTTCATCCCATTAAAGAGGCTTCCAGCTTCTCGACGAGAACATGACATTGGGAGTCACGATTGTGACTTCTCTCCCTCGTTTTGTTTTTGTATTATAGAAATAGCACCTTCTTACAGAGTTTTTATGTGGTTTCTGCCATAAATCCTTATACACAGTAATAATTCTAACTTTTGCACAATACACCAATCCTAAAGGCAGCTATAAAATGTTTACAGTTTCTATATTGTAAGAAGGATCTGGATTATTTTAATCTTCCCAGGCCAAACGTTCATGAATTGTGCTGAACTGAAGTATGTCTATACTACAGTTACGGGGGTCCTGATGTGCTTTCTATCGGTTCTTTATTCCTGTAAAAGTGACAAAGGGTTGGTGCCTTGTAAATATGTAGCAAACCTTTGATGTGGTGTGTCCTATGTGTGCATTAACTTTATTAAAAAGAGAATACTTGAGAAGTATGAATATCTAGGCGAAAGGTGCCAAATGCAAAAGTTACTTGCATCTATTTTCTTTTTGTCCTCTCATATTTTTATAGTATTAATAGAGATTGTGCAGCTAAGGGGTAACTTAAACGTTTGAAAGGTTCCTCCTCTTGAAAGCATAACGTGATTTTTAATAGTAGCTCAGCTACCTCTATTTACAACTACTGGAAACCTAAAAGAAAATAGATGCTATTACTCAGTACGTGTTGAAGAAGGAGCGTTGAGGGATGGAATTGCTTGTGGAGTTGTAGAGTAACTTTATCTTGATTATATTGACGCAGTGAAAGCAAATCGAAGTAATTCCCAGAGTTTTCAGCAGAGGGTGGTTTGTTAGTGCAGATAAGCCGAGCGTCTCCCGCACGTTTCTGCCGCCGTGTCCTCGGTAAAAATGCGCGTTTGGTCGAGTTTGTCCCGGGCAGGTGAGGAGGGAGCTCTGGTCCCCGCACCCACCGGCTCCCGTGCTGACTCTTGTATCTCGAGCTTCCAGCAGAGAATTCGTGTTGCACTGTACTCTTGTTATCCCGCGAAAACGCTGTAGTAACTTGAAAACAGAAATAGTGGTGGTGGTAGCAGTGTAGAACGTGGCGCCAGTCGTGGTCGCGCTCCTGGGTGAGCAGGAGCAGGGCTGGGCTGAGCTGAGCAGCCTCGTCCTTCCCAGGCTCGGCCTGCAATATTTAATATTTGGGACTTCAAATTTCTGCCGTTGTCTAAATGAATTGTCAGTTCTGGCTTGGATAAGAGAATGAGTTGCATTACACAGAGAGAACCAACAGAAACCAGACTAGAAAGTTTTGGTGGAGTTTTTAAAGGTGATTTTTTTTAAATTTGTTTTTAAAAACTTTCATCCAATACCCTTCAGTTCTTCTGTGCACAGCTTGGTCAATAGTTCTGGAAAACCTCAGGCAGCAAAGAGTGCCCCATGTATATTCTCAGATGCAGAAGGAATTTAATTTTTTTGACTTTCTATATTAAGCACTCGCTATTTTATCGCGCTTTCCAAAAATCCTACTTAATGCAAAATGACTTGAAAAAAAATGCAGAGGTTTAGTTTTGTGATGGAGGAGAGTATATCCTAAAACGCTCAGAGCATTAAGATGAGTTTATGGTACAGTACAAAAGTCACGCTTTTAATTTTGTAAGGACTGTTTTGAAAAGGCTGTGATCCCTTTCTGGACTTGATTCAGTTGTGTTTCGATGGGGAAAACAAACCCACAAACCAAAAGCGCAGAGGCTCTCCTGGTTCTGTCTTGGGCTTTAAAATATAAACACCTGTCCTGTCATCTCTCTCATATCTATGTATATATATACACGCATATATATTTATAAGAAATGTATTATTTCTTTGCCGGATTGGTCCTTCTCCGTATGGTAAGCAGGAATAGCATGTCCACGTCAGTCCGTAGTCGCAGTCATCCCCTTTCCATCAGTCCCGTCGAGCTCGTGTGAACACTACGGTTTGTGTCCTAAAGCCTGAAAACCTTGAAATGCAAAAGAAACGCTTTTCATACCTTTCTGACCGGCCGAAGATCCACTTCCTTATTTATTTTGTGTAGGGGTTCGGGAGAGATAAACCCCGTGGGTTCCAGAGAAATTGTTTTATAAGTTTGTGTATTTTAGCAGCGATTAGAATAATATTAAATATGTTCTTAAATGTATCTTTTCTATGGAATGAAGTACTGTGAAGATAACTGAAGCATCACTTTGCTGTGGCGTAAGTATTAATCAGCAGTGTTACTCGATGAAAGGCAGACAGCAGGGTGTGCTAGAGCAACACAGCTATTGCTTATTGTAAAAAAAAAAGAGAAAAAAGAGGGGTTTTTTTGTGCATGAGAACCTTTTATAAGCATGAAAGAAATAACTTGGGTTTAGAGATGTTATTTTTATTTGGGTTTGTATCTGAGTTCTTCCTCCGAGTTAGGCCATTGATTTCTCATCGCCTCATTCTGTGGAGTAATTATAATTTCATAGTAGCTTGGACCCTTTCTCTTCAAACCCAGACCCTATCAGGAGCCGCTTACACTTGCAGAAAACTTAATGTCAACCCAATGGGTGCAGCAGAAGCAGCAAAATGATTTAAAGCTCACAGCGAATTGGTCCCTGAGCCCAGTCCCAGGTGCCCGGGCAGCGCTGTGGGGGCAGCACCGGCGTCTCTCTCCTTGTGCTCTTAACAAAAAAGGCCCAAATTCTGCCTAAAATAAATAGTTTGTAGGTCTGATGTGTGGGGTTCCCGAGGGCTCGGAGGCCGGAGGGCTGGTATGCCTGAGGATTAACTTGGGGGCACCAGAGCTTCGGAGGTTTCTCCATGTGCGGGATCTTGCCTGCGCTGCCAGGGCGCTGGAGAGGACTCGGGGACATGTGAGGGAACTCGGGGACACCTTGGGGCACCCCACACGCTCCATCCACTGGAGACGGGTCCAAAAACCTTGTGCGCGTCTCTGCTGGCGGGTTTGTGGCTGCGGATCCGCTGGGTCTGTGTTGCTCCCGGCTCCGTCCAGCCCGGGGCGTGAGGATGAAACTCGTTTTGCAGGAGCCGAGAGTTGGCGTCTCCGTTCAGCCCAAACTTCGGCTGCTTTGGATTTTCTCTTCGCGCCTTTTGCTTTTCTCCTTGCCCCGCTCTGCCCTTCCCTTTATTGCCCCTGTGGGTTATTTATGACCCTCTTTTGGAAACTTGGATTTGATTTCGGCTGGGCTGTGAGGTTGAGTTCTTTCTCTCCCTTTGTTCCCCAAGGCTTTCCCTGTTGTTCAGATCCGCCTTTCTTTGCCAGCACCATTCCCACCTGGCCAGAGGTGGATTTAAGGAAGATGGAAAGTTGAAGGGATGGGGCCGGACCTAAAACTCCACTGATTTCCACTGGTATTTAACACATGGGCTCTGTCTCTACAGAGTTACTCCTCCTTTTTTCAACCTTTATTCCCTTCCTACATGAATTGCAGTTCATATCCCTCTTGTAGAAGTTGTGTCTGTCCAGCTTTACAAGATATTTCTGTTTTAAATTACCCGTGAAAGTTTTATGTGGGTGCTCAACCCTGGCTGGGCCCGGGCAGTTCTCTCCCTGCTCTCCATCGCTGTCGCTCCTTTCCCCACCACCATCCCCATCAGCCCCATCCCGCAGATGAACAAGCTCAGTATATTAATGAAGAAACAATTTGTGAACGTCTTGCTTTTCACAATGCTCGGAGCATCTCTTGGCCGCAAAAAGGCAAAATGAACCTTGTCAAGCGTTTGAAAAGGCTGTTCTGGGTATCCCTGGGATGTTTCTGGCAACCGTTCAAAATCACGCAGTGCTAGCAGGAGAAAGTGAGTTTAAATCGCTAATTTTTGATAAGGACTTGATTAGTATTTCATCTGTAATCTGACGGGGGAAAGGGAAGAGCTGTGTGTTGAGGATGTTGTGTCCGCCCTGGTGGGGAGTGTCTGGCTGCCCATGGTCTGTGTCTTCAGTTCCATCTTTTAAAAACCTATTTGTGCGTTTTCTTATTTTAATTTTCAGCCCTCTCGCAAAGTTTTATCAAATGCTGATTAATTACCTGATAGACTGAAGGAGCAGTTAACCATCCAAGGGTAAATCTGTATTTAGTATTGTAGGGAGCTGTCATTGTGTTCTTACGAGTATGTATTATAGAAAATTACTGCGCATGTGCGATAGATAATTTTCAAATATTAGTATATCAGAGGTTTACACATTGGAAAAAAACAAACCAAACAACAAACCTCCTTCATGTACAGTAACAGCCTGCAAAATTTAATCTAAAAGTTGTATTTTTTAGTCTTAGAGATGCAAAGACCTGTTGGAAACTTGTGCGTTTTTCCGACGTCGCGTTCAGCCCACAGCGATCTCACAACTGGGCTCGGAATCCCTGAAAAGCCCCATTTCCAGCGGAATTGCTGTCGCAGCCTTAACTCCAGTGTTAGAAAAGTGGTGCTGAAATACCTTGGTGTGCGTGGGTGTGGGTGAAGAATGAACGAGACCGGGCGGCTTGGCGCTGAACCTGCTCGCAAGCTGCAGCCGATTTGGGGAAACATGAAAATACTTGGGAAATAGTGAAAGCGGTGGATGATTCGGAGCCGTTTCTTGGTTTGGGGAGGTTTGGATCGCGGTTTTTCCCCATTTGTGGGGTCCTGACCCCACACAGCAGGAGGGGCCGCTGCTTTTTGGCAGAGAAAACCCAAATCCTCCATTTCTCTCCCTAAAAACCTGGGGGAGCGGGGGGCGCTCGGGTTTATTCACAAATCAGTCTGACGCTTGTTTTTCTGTAGGAGCCCCAACCCAAGCCGTTCATGCCCCTGGGAGCCATTCGAGCAACTTTAGGAACACCGGTCGGTGTCAAAGTGATGAAATTCATGTGATTTAAGCTCTTCAGTTCATGTTTGGGATGATTTAAAAACACTCCAAAAATGCACAAAACTATTAGAATTATACTACTTTCTATATTATTATTATTATTATTATTATTATTTTCCAGGCGATATTTCTGCCCATATCTTCACATCCGCTATCTCAGGTCCCTTTAAATGAATACTTCAGGGATTTTGATGCCACTTTGCTGGCAGACCAAATGTAATATTTATATGCAATGAGCTGTTAGTTTTTTGTATTGTACAGATGTAAATTTGTAAAGGTTTTTTTTCTAGAGGTTTTTTTTGAAGTCACTTCTGTAATTTAGGATGGTTCATTTTCCAGCTGTGGGATTGTCTTAATAAAAAGAAAAAAAAAAACAGAGAGAGAAACTCTTTGGTTGGTTTTGCATTATTACTGAATAGTTTCGATATTCAGAAGCCTCAGGCCGAGTCCCCAGCCCGAGCAGGGAGGCTTGGGGACCCTCACGGGGCTTCATTTGGCTTTAAAGCCCCCAAATCCCATCGGGCACAGATGGTTTAATACTCAGAAATGACTTTGATGAGGTGTTGAATTCAGGGCTCTCTCAAGCCTGACCCATCACATATTCCTCTCACAATAATTCAGTATCTTGGTTTTTCCCCTCGTTCATCTCCTGCCTTCAGCTGACGTTTCATTTGATTGCGCTGATTCCAATGCGCCAAATGGAAATTCCTTTCGGATGTGGATGAATATCTTATTTCTAACACAACACTCGCGCTCCAGGAACAGAAAGAGCTTTTCTTTCTCAGCCTTCTTCATTACACAGAATAAAATTCAACTGGTGGTGTTGCCGAAGGCCCCTGTACGAACATCCAGCCAGCGGCGCTGGGGAGAAGAAATGACGCTGTTGCCAGAGTTGCTTTACCCCCATTAAACCACGGCAGCTGTCGCTCCCACTGGTGTTATACCATAGGTGTTATATCATATACTTCATATCATCGTATATTAAACTGGAGCTATCACTCCCATCGGTGTTATACCATAGGTGTTATATCATATACTTCATATCATCGTATATTAAACCATAGCTATCACTCCCATCGGTGTTATACCATAGGTGTTATATCATATACTTCATATCATCGTATATTAAACCATAGCTGTCACTCCCATCGGTGTTATACCATAGGTGTTATATCATACACTTCATATCATCGTCTATTAAACCGTAGCTGTCACTCCCATCGGTGTTATACCATAGGTGTTATATCATATACTTCATATCATCGTATATTAAACCATAGCTATCACTCCCATTGGTGTTATACCATAGGTGTTATATCATATACTTCATATAATCGTATATTAAACCATAGCTGTCACTCCCATCGGTGTTATACCATAGGTGTTATATCATACACTTCATATCATTGTCTATTAAACCGTAGCTGTCACTCCCATCAGTGTTATACCATAGGTGTTATATCATACACTTCATATCATGGTCTGTTAAACCGTAGCTGTCACTCCCATTGGTGTTATACTATAGGTGTTATATCATATACTTCACATATCATCGTGTATTAATATCGCTGGGGTAGGAACAACTCAGTTACCCTTCCAATGCACAAGCATTGTGTTTCCAGCCTGGAAAACCCTGACAACCTCTTCCATCCACCCCAGCCATGCGATGTTTGGGGTGGGTGGGAGGGAGGAACCAAATTTGCCTCCATCCCCGTTTCCACCCAAACCATGCGCTGCACCGGGACGGTTTGTCCTTCGGGTGTCATATCCTTGTGAAAGCTGCTTTCTGAAGCAGGTTAGGAGCTCTGCCCGCAGTGTGTGTTCGCATACGTGCGCTTTTCTTCCTTCAAAGCTGATTGATGGACAGTTTTGGGGTGCAGGACAGAGGTGCCACCACAGGACCCTGCGGCAGGAGGAGCAGCCCCCGCCTTTGCCCCCGGCAGCCCGGACTTTTGGGATCTCTTTGTTCCTGGGCAAATAAAAACCCCTTTGTCACACAACCCGCAGGATCAGCTGCTGAGCCAGCTCTCCGGTGACGCAGGTGCCGGCGGCGCTGGCAGCCGTCCCGCCCCAGGTCACGGTCGGGGCGGTGGGGTCTGGCTGACGCAGGGTGCCTGGCCGCCTCCAGAAATATTTGCTCTAGAGCCAGGAGGGGCGGTTCTTCCAGCTCCCGCTGACGCAGGGAGCTCCTCGGGCCTCACACTTCCCCTCCACCAGCCGATGCCCCATGGATGGTGCCCGGTGCGGAGCATGAGGGACCGGCTGGCCGAGCTGCAGCGGCGCGCTGCGGCCGAGGGGGATGCGCACGACACCGCCACGTGCTTCGACAACCCGGCGTTCGGCGGGGACGACAGCAGCCCCGTGGGGCGGGTGCTGCGGGAGGCGGCTGAGCTGTGGCGGGCGCTGGAGCGGCTGGAGCAGCTCTCGGAGAGCGTTGAGAGGACGCAGCAGGCGCTGATGTGCTGCACCTCGTGGGAGAGCAGCGCCCGGGAGAAGTGGGGGCTCAGCGTCGCCAGAGCCGCCTTCGCCCGCGAGGCCGTGGCCCTGCAGCCCCGACTGGGCTCCCTGCCCGCGGTACTGGGGTCAGGAACGGGGCAAGCGGGTCCCCGAATCCACCAGACGCAGGTGTGGCTGCTGCTGCGGCGGTACCGCGCCGTGCTCGCCCGCCACTACGCCCGGGAGAACCGCTACCGGCAGCGGCTGAAGGAGCAGATTGAGCGCCAGGCGGAGCTGGCGGGCGTCGAGCTGGGGACCGGGGACTTGGAGCAGCTGGCCGAGAGCCCCGAGGCGCCTCGCATTGTGGGCCGGGACCTGGAGGAGCTCAAGGCCAAGGAGAACTTGAGCTTGGCCCAGGGGCGCCAGCGGCAGCTGCTGGAGCTGGAGGCGCAGCTGGCGGAGCTGCACAGGCTCTTCCTGCGGCTGGAGGGGCTGCTGGCCGAGCAGCACGGAGCTGCCGACAGCGTGGAGCTCCACGTCCTGCGCACCCTCGACTACGCCGCCCAGACCGGCGACGAGGTGAAGAAAGCCTTCGCCTACCGACGGCCATCGCGGCTCTCGGCGCTGCTGGCGGCCGCGCTCAGCCTCTGCGCCTGCTGCGCCTGCCTGCCCGGCCCCGGAGGGACCCTCCCTCGGGCCTGAGGACTCTGCAGCAGCTCTCGTGGATTTTCCTTGCGTTTGTGCAAGAAACGGTGGCCCGAGAGGCTGTTGCTGTCCTCTGCTTCTTGCATGGTGGTTCAGTGACCGCTCACACTGCGAGAAATGGTGTGGGGACTGTGCACACCTTGCACAGTGGTGCGAGGGTGGTGTAGACTTTGCACAGCAGCATGGGGCCAGATGAACCTCGTAGGATGGCGCAAGGACCATGTGCCCTTTGCACAATGGTGCAGGGACTGTGCACATCTTGTGCAATGGTGCAGGGATGATGTAGACCTTGCACAGTGGTGCAGGGACCATGCACACCTTGCACAGTGGTGCAGGGACCGTGCACACCTTGCACGGTGGTGCAGGGACCATGCACACCTTGCACAGTGGTGCAGGGACCGTGCACACTTTGCATGGCAGCATAGGGACCGCACAAACCTTGTATGATGGTGCAGGGACTGTGCACACCTGCACAGTGGTGCAGGGCCCATGCACACCTTGTACAATGGTGCAGGGACCGTGCACACCTTGCACCGTGGTGCAGGGACCATGCACACCTTGCACAGTGGTGCAGGGACCGTGCACACCTTGTACAATGGTGCAGGGACCATGCACACTTTGCACCGTGGTGCAGGGACCATGCACACCTTGCACAGTGGTGCAAGGACCATGCACACCTTGCACAGTGGTGCAGGGACCATGCACACTTTGCACAGTGGTGCAGGGACCATGCACACCTTGCACAGTGGTGCAGGGCCCATGCACACCTTGTACAATGGTGCAGGGACCGTGCACACCTTGCACAGTGGTGCAGGGCCCATGCACACCTTGTACAATGGTGCAGGGACCATGCACACCTTGCACAGTGGTGCAGGGCCCATGCACACCTTGTACAATGGTGCAGGGACCGTGCACACCTTGCACCGTGGTGCAGGGCCCATGCACACCTTGTACAATGGTGCAGGGACCGTGCACACCTTGCACCGTGGTGCAGGGCCCATGCACACCTTGTACAATGGTGCAGGGACCGTGCACACCTTGCACCGTGGTGCAGGGACCATGCACACCTTGTACAATGGTGCAGGGACCGTGCACACCTTGCACCGTGGTGCAGGGACCGTGCACACCTTGCACAGTGGTGCAGGGACCATGCACACCTTGCACCGTGGTGCAGGGACCGTGCACACCTTGCACCGTGGTGCAGGGACCGTGCACACTTTGCACAGTGGTGCAGGGACCGTGCACACCTTGCACAGTGGTGCAGGGCCCATGCACACCTTGTATGATGGTGCAGGGACCATGCACACCTTGCACCGTGGTGCAGGGACCATGCACACCTTGCACAGTGGTGCAGGGACCGTGCACACCTTGCACCGTGGTGCAGGGACCATGCACACTTTGCACCGTGGTGCAGGGACCGTGCACACTTTGCACAGTGGTGCAGGGACCGTGCACACCTTGTACAATGGTGCAGGGACCGTGCACACCTTGCACCGTGGTGCAGGGACCATGCACACCTTGCACAGTGGTGCAGGGACCGTGCACACCTTGCACAGTGGTGCAGGGCCCATGCACACCTTGTACAATGGTGCAGGGACCGTGCACACCTTGCACAGTGGTGCAGGGCCCATGCACACCTTGTACAATGGTGCAGGGACCATGCACACCTTGCACAGTGGTGCAGGGCCCATGCACACCTTGTACAATGGTGCAGGGACCGTGCACACCTTGCACCGTGGTGCAGGGCCCATGCACACCTTGTACAATGGTGCAGGGACCGTGCACACCTTGCACAGTGGTGCAGGGCCCATGCACACCTTGTACAATGGTGCAGGGACCGTGCACACCTTGCACCGTGGTGCAGGGACCGTGCACACTTTGCACAGTGGTGCAGGGACCGTGCACACCTTGCACAGTGGTGCAGGGCCCATGCACACCTTGTATGATGGTGCAGGGACCATGCACACCTTGCACCGTGGTGCAGGGACCATGCACACCTTGCACAGTGGTGCAGGGACCGTGCACACCTTGCACCGTGGTGCAGGGACCATGCACACCTTGTATAATGGTGCAGGGACAATGCACACCTTGCACAGTGGTGCAGGGACCATGCACACCTTGCACAGTGGTGCAGGGACCGTGCACACCTGCACAGCAGCACGGAGACCACGCTTGCACCGCAGGACAAGCACCCAGAGCATTGCAGCGCCCAACAAGGAAAAGCAATTTTAATACTGCAAAATATAACTTAACAACTTTAACGTTATGTTGGTTGCACTGAGTTTGTGCTCAGCATCCTGAACCGGGTTTGGTGAGATGAAGATGGCAAGAATGGTTTTGTCAGTAAAGCTTCGTGGACAAGCAGTTTTTCTTTTGGGTCGGTTTCCCTCCTGCTTGCCCAGCGGTCAGGGAGGCCATTCCCCAAGTGGAAATGGAAACAAGGCAGCAGCACGGCCGGACCATGGGAAACCACCTTTCCAGCTTATTTTTAAACCCCATTTTGTGTGCAGATGCAAGCGCAGCCTCCTGGGAGCACTGAGGGGAACTCCGACCATTTCCAGAGCGGCCTGGCTGAGCCCGGCCTGGGCACAGACCCAGCAGAACTGGTCGGGCTGCTCGGTAAATTATTACCCATGAAACGCGGGGAAAACACAACCAACCTGTATTGTTGTCAGTGTTTTCCGCCGGGGCGAGTTCACAGGGGTTTTTGGGGAGCAGAACCCCGTCCGGAGCCCACACAGAGTGATGGTCCCCAGGATTAACAAGGAAACAGCCCTGATTTGTGTTATGAGGATCACCATAATGTTAAAGAAACAGGAAAAAAACAAAGAAGAAGCTTTGCAGCTCAGAGCAGAGCTCTTTCCACCCTTCGCTCCCGTGGTTTATGAGACTTTATGAGTTTATTCATTGCCTTCTTTTTTTTTTCTGATGCTTGGTTGCATTTCATTAAACTTTGGCCCCAGATAGAGACTGATTACTGCACAGCAAAGTAATTAATAATATTGTAATGTGGGCACGAGGGTTCGGCAGGATGGGGAGATTTCCTTTCTGCGCTGGGTAAAGGTTGGGAGCGCATTTGCTTGATGAATATTCCCCAGGCTGATGAAGCCGAGGTGGACGACCTGCCTTAATGATTCAGAGAACAGGCACGAGGAGGCTGTGTTAATTATTTCCCAAATGAGCATCGCAAATTTAGGAAGCTCACATTTAAGGGAAAAATTCAGAGGAAGCCAAACACGTGAAGCTAAAGTCAGGCCACCCAAGCCCTTCGCTCTGCTCCGTAACGACGTGCTCAGAATGAGATGCAGTACAAGGGGAACCTCTTAGTAAAACGTGTTAAAAGGAGCTGCCTTCAAAGTGCAAAGAGTTTAGAACTCTGTTGGCAGCACACGCCGCTTTCATGTGCAAAGTCGAAGAAATACCACGGAAAGTATATTTTTTGAGGAGTATAAAATCTTTTCCTGACGCTTCGACAAGTAAATAATTCCAGAAAAATTCAACCCCCATATAGGACTTATTTTGTTTCCAAAGTGAAGTAGTTTCTTACAGCTTAACGATCTGTCAGACGCGCTCAGTTCAGACGCTCACTTTATATCTCTTTATCACTGTTGGTTTTTCATGTCACAGCAAAAACCCCATGGAGAGAAGAATTTCTTGTAAATGCAGCTTTAAAAGCTCCCGAACACGGCCTAGGACTGAGTTCCCTGAGCTCAGTTCAGTTTGCGGCTTCTCTTTGGCCAGATCTCCAGACTCGGGAATTCTTCATTACCATGGTTGTTTCCAAGGGGAGACGCTTGGTGCTTCCCATGCTCCCCAGTAAAATCAATTTATTACCTATTACAAAATCAGAATAGGAGTATTTTACTTTATTCGCTTTGATTTTTCCATTTTGTGTGCCGATCTTGGCATGCAAAGCACGTTTCTTTTACCATTTTCTTGGGCGAGGCTGTGGCAAGAACACATATTTGTATCATTCTCAGGGAAAATAAATCTCCGCAATGCACTGCCATAAACAACGAACTGGAATCTTCCCAACTGATCACTAACGAACACACAATTCCTGCTTAATTTCCTACACTGTCTTGAAGTGGTAGTGTCGCCGGTTCATTTTAAGCAGTAAAAATGAATCTTGAATGTACAGCAAGCCTGATTTTTGGTTTAAGGCAAGGTGAGCCTAAAATATCACATTAACAGCGAGTAGGCTGACTGAATTTTTTTCCGAATACTGAGGGCAGTGATTTCTATTCAAGTTACTCGATCTTTATTTCTCAGGGGAACGTGTGCATTAAAAATTCCATATTTTGCAGTTCTTCACCAAAAACGGTGTTTCCGACATTACCAAGAAGGTTGCTCCCACAGGCGTCAGTACGCGTGTTTAACAGTCTGTTCCAATCCTTCTGCTTCTTTGTAAAATCAGGGGAATGAATCAAATCCGGGGGCTCAATGGGGCGATGCAGGACAGGACCAGACGCTGGAACCCGCTGGATCAAACCATCACAGCTCAGCCTGGGAATCCCTGATTACCGGAGCCTCGTTTGCTTAAATCCTTTTGATTTTTCCAAGAAGAGACCTGAGAACTTCCTCCGTGGGGCTGATTTATGGTCTCCCCTTGGCCTGGAGGGCGAAGTTGTAATGATGGGAGAGAGAGAAAAGGGCTTTGTGACAATTTATGGTCCCATTCTGCTGCTCCTGGAACGCCGGGTGCGCGTCGCCGGATGCCAGGAGCTCACATTAGCATCGGATGATGAAACGAGGAGATAATAGCTTCTCGGGGGAGGATTTGCTTCTTAACTGCCGTCTCTAAAGCTCCAAGGCAGATCCAGGGGACGTTTCGATGTTGTCACCAGCAATCGCGTCACTGACGCCTGCGGAGGCTCCAGGCTGAGTCATGCAGAGGATGGGACAGTGACCATGGGGTGACATAGCGGTGATGGTGACACTGTGGATCTTCTTTGAAACAGGGCACAGAGCTGCAAAATATCCAACGAGGCTTTAAATGCCCCCGAAATTGAAGTTTTTGGTGCAATCTTAACTTTACAGGTGCTTTTTCACTCAGCTTTTCATGGTGAAGTGACCCCTTTGGGCTCTGCCATTTGGATCGACATCTGGTTCTCTCAAAATGGGGTTTACGCTGGTAGATTGTCCATTATATGCAATCCACATAGCCAACCGCTACAGAATTTCCATTCATAATGAAAGTCTTAAATAAGGCCTTTCACTCTCTCCAAATACATAATTTTTCAGGTTGGATCGGGGGAAAAAATGGTGATGAGTTTCCTTTAGAAAACTGTGTTCCCTGACATTCAATGGTTTATTGCAGAAGCTTTTGGGGAGGTGACCTAGAGCCCCTGTGTCCCGTCCCAGCATGGGGACGCTTCTTGCCAGAGCACGGTAACGACGAGCATCATCTCTTTGGTGCAGCTGCATCCCTGGTACCCCCAAAACAGCATCAGCCCGTGGAATTCACTGCCTGTGTGATGCTCCCGGTTCAGGGGGATGTGGTTCTGAATCCCCTCAAAACCTCCCTTGGATTTGCCCATCGTTGTTTGTACACAACCCCCTTTTTGTCTTCGATGGGTATAAATCCAGCACAAACAAAACAACATGGGTATAAATACCGCGGTTCTCAGCTGAGCCCCTGTTGATTTGCCATTGTAACTCATCACAAAACGGGTTGAAAAGAACTCCTATTTATTCCTGATACACCACGTGCCGGAGCGGAGCAAGAAGGGGGTTTGGCGCCCAGCTCGTGCATCTCGAACTCGGGAGGTTTGCTGGGGGAGCTGCGTTGCATCAGCTGCTTTTTGGGTTTCATTAAAGGATCTGAGCTGCTTTCGGTCTGGGTTTGTCTGGGGCTTTTTTTTATGAGTATATATGAATAGCAGCTCATCTTTAAAGCTTTCCATCCATTTAATACAGATTTTTCTACACTGTTTCATAATGCAGGACAAGCTATTTCTATAGCTCACAGGAAAACAGGTTTGTGGGAGCACGGGCAACAAGGCTGGCAGAAGCTGAAAGAGAAAACATCAAGTGCCAGGGCGGTTTTCATTGTAAAGAGTCACCAGCAGCTTTAAAAAATGATGTTATTGAAGGGGAGGAGGCTCACAGGGCAGAGCAGACACAGAATAGATAAAAAGCTGAAGAAAGAGGCCCCGTCCAGCGCGTTCTGTTGAAATCCAGGTACCAGAACGGCTCGCTCCTGACGTGGGAGTTTTATTGGCGAGAGCAAACAGGAAAGCGGCCGGAGCCAACAGGTACCAATGAGCCGTGGTGCAGAAAACCATCCGCATCGCTGGGTGTCCTGGGCCTTAAAATAGAGCCGGGAATGAGTCACGGCGGCCGCTGGGCAGAACGGTCACCACGCGGCGTGGGGAAGAGTCCCCGGTACTCGGAACCTCGCTGGCTTTGTTCTAGTGTTTCACTTTATTTCGCTGTGCTGCTTTAAATAGGTGCGTTTTCTAAGAAATGCAACTGATGTAGGAATCAATGAAGTTTTCCGGTAGTGTTTCCGGACCCCGATGTAACGTGAAATAACGTAGCGCCGTTGGTTCCTTCGCTAGGTGTGCTGCTTCAAAACTGTAACAAATGATACTTGAAAAACCCCCAAATCCCCCCAAACAATATTGACTAGAGATCTGCCCCCATCTCTGGCACATATATGAAATACTTGGTGTACCTGTGTGTGAACAGTGAGTATTGGGGGCCATGGCGAGGGTTGGGGACGGCACTGCCGCAGCAGCACGGGGCTCGCAGGGAAGAGCTTTGCCCCCTAATTCCAATTTGCACCCCATTTCAGTGATTTCTTCTTGCTGCCGTCTGTTTACAGATGTGCAATGTATGTTAAAAGCATACACCTGGAGCAATGCAAGCTTTTATTTATACCTCGATGTATACATCTTCTGGGTGTGTTGCCTTTTGCAGGCGCTGACTCCCATTAGCAAAAAAACCTAACTAACGAAATTAATTGTATTGATATATGTATTTGCAGGATAGTGGACTTTCTTTTATCCCTGGCACAATCAAACGTGTAGGTTGTTTTATTAGGGGAGTCTTTTTACCTTCAAGCTTTATTCTTCAGAAGGATATTCCTGCATTTACGTCTGGTGTTGTGCAAATGATGGAGAAATAACCATGTCAGTGCCTCTCTGAGGGATGAAGATGACCGGTCAGCAGGGAGAGGAAGGTTTTCCATGGCTTCCCACGTGTAACTGTGCAGTAAAAAGACATTTTCCTTGTGATTTTAACACTCAGCTCCACTCTGAAAGGGCTACTTTTGAAAGAATTTGTGCATTTTTTTATATAGGGTCTGCTAGGCTTCAGAATAAAGCGGAGAATGTTAAGAATAGGGGAACAGGGAAGATAAACGATCTTGATAGCACCGCACATATGCTGCTTGTTCTGTGCTGGAATGGGAACATTCAGGCACTTTTTCCAAAAGAAGCAATTAGCTCTTTTTAAGTAGCTATATTATGCAGTCAAAAAATGTGCTGTGTTTACTGCGGTAAGGAATGTACGAGGTTTATTCACTATAACAAAATGGATTTTGTTTAAGACAGGGAACAGATAAAAGAGAAAAGCAAGCTTCTGTTGAAAGTTAGCGAATACAGAAAACCAAGCGAAGAAGGGAACTAAATTGGGTAAGATGGACAGCAGATATGAGTAAGTTTGCTACAGACGTTTCCATAGCTCTTTAAAGTTTCTATAGTTCCTGCTGCAGCATCCTCAGAGCTGAAATGTTTTCAGAACTACTATTTCAATGTGTTGCACCCATCTCCGTTTCACAGGTAGAGGACGTAGTAGGTGCAGATGCAGTTCCTACTGTAACTACACGTAGTCAAAGGGTATAACACAACATTTATGACTCCCAAACAACATCTGAGAACGTTTCCCCGCGAGACTGAGGTCAAGGAGAAGATACAAGGGGTTAAGACAAGACAGAGATGTCAAACGTGGCCTGAAATATGGTTGAAGTTAATCAGAAGTGAAATCTCAGGATGGTGCTCCACCTCTGAAGGTCTCACAGGCCAGATCAGCAGAGCCCTAGACTCACCCTTCTAGTCCAAAAAGCTGATGAGTAAATCAGACAGAGCAGGGAGGACCCTTGAGCATCTCTGCTGCCCTTGCACCAGGCCTTGGGAAGCTGGATGGTCCTCAGGACTCAACCTTCACCCACTCCAGCAGTTGGGTTTCCTCTGAAACAGTGGGATCCATCTGTTCTACTGCTGCCTTCACACCTGCACCACAAACACCCCCTGGAGATGCTCCTCACCTGCCCTTTCTTCTCCTCCCCGTCTTCCCTACTTGTGTCCTGCTTCATCTTTGCTCACAATCCATTTATTTTCCAGTAATGTCTTTCTCTTCCTTACAACTTTTTCTAAAGTAAGGTTGTTTTCAATGAAAACTCTGTAGCAGAGACAAACAAAGATGCAAAAGCACCGAAATACCTTAGACCATACCTCTCTCTGATCTGTTATAGAAATGTAGAATCGTTTTGATTGGAAAAGACCTTTAAGATCATCAAGTCCAACCATTAACCCAGCACTGTCAAGCCCACCATGTCTCTGATAATCTCATGTACATAATTTTTAGCTTCTTCTACTCTTCCTCTGTGTGTTTTTGAAGGGAAGGAGTAGTTTCAGGCTTGGCTCTTTCTCCTGTAAATGTCTTCATGCGTAAATTTATTCTGCATGTCTGCAAAGTGCCCATTTCATCAGGCTCCCAGTTTGGAATGGACCATTGGAATATCCTTACAACACAGATAATAACAGGCAACACCATCATCTGGTCGTTGTAAGTAAATTAACCTTGGCTTTCTAAAGCCTAAAGCTCCAACCTGCAATTAGAGTTAAGTGGTAGGGCCACTTCAGCAGCACCACATCTGCAACGCAGATGGGATTGGGTAGATTAGAACCATCAGCAGCGGACGATGACCGTGGATATTTATACCCCGCACACTTAGCGATGGGTTTGATTCAACCTTATTAACAATGGCAGCGGCAGGAATTCAAAATCATAAAAACGTTGATTGGAAAGGACTTGTGGGGCTCATCCAGGCCGGTGACCTAATGGGTGCCAACTTAGGTCAGCTGGGGCTTTGCTAAGCCAAGTCTTGACAACCTTCAAGGATGGAGACTTCACAGTCCCTGGGGAAGGCTCTAAGAGACAAGTTTCTATTAGAAGTTTGGTGGATAACGGGAAAATTCAAGTGCAGGTTGACCACAGCCTGTGACTTGAGACTTTTCTTCTCTTTCTTTTTGTTTTCTGTTTTCTTGTCTTTTGACCATGCCTCGTTAAAGTTTAAAAAATGTAAATAGCAAATGGAGCAGATGTGCATCACTATCGTGCGCAGGAGGGAAATACAGGATTCTTTCCTTTTGTCTCAGAGTTGTTGAAAAAGCATTGGAAGAAGATTTTGAAATAGGCGCATCATATATATATATCTCGCTGCACAAGAAAGCGTGTCCGCTCTCTTGTGCTGCCACATAATGGAGTTCAAAAGAAATAAGTCTTATTTCCATACTGAGTCATTGCTTGCACTTTGTTTAGCGATGGTTGAATCGGGTTTCATTTCAGCTGGTTGTGAAGCACAGACAGGTGCAGAACATCGTCTTTTTGTTTTCGGGGCAGATGCGAGCCGGGGAGAGAGCAATGTGTTTCTCATCCAGAAAGCAGCAAGAGAATAATGTTAAATTAAGACTAAAACATTTCTTGATGAATAAAGGCAGAAGCATAAAGTTCCAGGAAGAAAATACATTCCACAAGAAACTGAAGTTTTCAAACTTGCGAAATATGAATTTGTTATAAACCCAGACATTTATAATTTGTTTTAATGGGGTTTTTTTTTGGCGTCTTGTGTGGCAACCGACAACAGAATCAGCAGGGAAAGGGCAGATTTTCTTGTGCTGACACTTATCCCGCTTTATCGACTTGGGCAGCCGAATGCAGCCCTGGGAGCAATGAAGGCTTTGAAGAAACTCAAGCTACATGAGCTGTTTCCTCAGGGTTGACACGGACACGGACACAGCCCCTTATTTCCAGCTCTGCAGATCTGCCCCTGCAGCCGAGCGGAGGGCAGATGTGGCACATCTGGCCAGCTGGGATGTGCAATTTCCCACTTCTGGGATGCCCACATGGTTTTAGCAGCCAGAAGGTGGCTGCTCCCCTCCCAGCATTTTTAAGGTCTTGCAAGGTCCCTGACCCATATCAGGAAGTTCAAAATAATTCCGTTTCTTTCAAATGGTTTCATCACAATCTGGTATTTCACAGGTGTGTAATTAGTAGATTTGTTCTCTGTTGGTTTTGAGGTTTTCTATGCTTTAAATGGCTACTTCTCCTTTAGAAAAGGTTAAAATAGAGACCTTCAGCAATTTCAAAATGCTCTCTTGATAAAAGCAATTTAATGAAAAAAAAATTAACCATGAAAGAATTGATTAACTGATAAAAATATTTGGAAAAATTCCTGAGCAAATTGAACATTGGCAAAGCTGGAAGACACTTTTCACTCTTGTTTGCTAAAGCATCATTTTCAGCCAGTGACACGCAATGTCCCAAAATTGCTCTCCCGTGTAATGACAACACATGCAGCCACTTAACCACTTGGCAACACCGAGGATGCTGCTGAGATCCTCCAGCCCATCTGCTGTGTGGGCACCAAAGCCTAATGTCTCCACCGGTGATGACGCAAGGTATTTATTTACGTGCTGGTTCACATGTGCTCCTCCTGGAAGAGCCACGGTGAGGGACCACACGGGAAAGGTAAAAATCCCTCACTTAGACACCTCCTGAGGTGAAGGATGGGGAGTGATGGTTGGGGAAGGGATGATGGAGGAGATGAAGGTTGGAGAAGAAGGTTGGAGGAGAAGAAGGTTGGAGGAGAAGAAGGTTGGAGGAGAAGAAGGTTGGAGGAGAAGAAGGTTGGAGGAGAAGAAGGTTGGAGGAGAAGAAGGTTGGAGGAGAAGAAGGTTGGAGGAGATGAAGGTTGGAGGAGATGAAGGTTGGAGGAGAAGAAGGTTGGACGAGAAGAAGGTTGGAGGAGATGAAGGTTGGAGGAGAAGAAGGTTGGAGGAGAAGAAGGTTGGACGAGAAGAAGGTTGGACGAGAAGAAGGTTGGAGGAGATGAAGGTTGGAGGAGATGAAGGTTGGAGGAGAAGAAGGTTGGAGGAGAAGAAGGTTGGAGGAGAAGAAGGTTGGAGGAGATGAAGGTTGGAGGAGAAGAAGGTTGGAGGAGATGAAGGTTGGAGGAGAAGAAGGTTGGAGGAGAAGAAGGTTGGAGGAGATGAAGGTTGGAGGAGATGAAGGTTGGAGGAGATGAAGGCTGGAGCCAAGTCTCCTTCTGGCTTAGTGTGGTCTCAGGGATGTCCACAGCCCTGTGCTGGTGGACAACCCCATGTCCTGCCCTGCAGATGGAAAGAAAATAACCTGGCCAAAATTTGGAGCAGGTCTACAGATGCCTTTTGGAGGAGAAAAGACACCAGGGAAGACGAAGGAACTGGGGACAAGGTGGATGGGCAGCTGGGGAGCTGCACCCTCTGGCATGCCGGGTGCAAGGGGTGGATGGGGCTGATGTCCTCGCTGGTGAGTTCAGGTGTCCCCATCACCGTGCAGACCTGCTACAGCCACCCGATGGCATCAGGACCCGTCTCGGCCAGCTGCTGCGGTTAATTGGAGAAGGCCCCACGGGTTGTCGTCACCCAGCGTGTTTTCAAACAATAGCCACAACTATTTTTTTGCACGCACCTTTGCTAATTGCCCAAGTGGTTTAATTGAGCAAGGTGGGAAATCGTCGGACATAGTTGTGATGTCCTGAAAACACAACTGAAATGTCAGTCTTAACTTTTTATATTCATTTCCTCCAAATTCGGGTTTGTTTGCGGGCTTCTGGTCGCACAGAAAGGGGCTTTGCCATCGCTTTGCATGCCTGCACACTGGTGGGCACAACCAAGAGGAAACCAGAAATGCCCCTGATCTACCAATTAAAACCCAAACCGAAGCAATTTCAGTGTTTAATTAATTCGTGAGTGACGGCACCAAAAGCAAAACCCCGTCTGGCTGCTGACGGCCACACTTCAGCGCACAGATGAGAGCTGAGCCCTCCACTCATCGTCACCCCAAACTGGCTTCGCTCCACCAGCCTGCAGCGTAATTCAAGTATTTTACACATAGTTATGGTTGCATTAATTAAATGCTGCTGTTTACTATTAAACAATGAAGCTCATTAACATATGCTGTGCAGCTGAGATGCCTGACTGTGCCAGACTCTACCCAGGTAACCTGCGAATTCCCTGCTCCCAAACTGGATAATCCCCATTTTTTCCAGTTTGTGCTGAGAGTATTAAAGCATTTTCACATGTTTGGCCAAAAAGTATTTTCAATGTCAAACATTTCAATAGACTGTGCAGCAAAACATCCATATTCATGCTGATTGGGGTCACTTTTTGATCTCTTTATAGCATTCCATAGGCACTGGAAAAATCTGATATCTAATACATTCCCAAGGGGAATGTTTTTGCATTTGTACAAAGCTGAATTGATTGCAAGCATGCAGCCAGTACTATGACAAATTTCAGCTTGTTATTTTGCTGGTACATCATACAACAATGTTTTTATGAAAGCTGTATAGTCACTACATGATAATTTTCAAATTTCCTGAGCTAAGCTGAGCAGCAGGGTATTAAAGATTCATATATGTTGAAATATTCACAGTATCAAATCTTAACACACACCCAACACTAATTTATAACATTCCAGCTGTTGGGTCAATATAGGAGCTGGGAAAATAACATGAAGCAGTGTTGAAAATCCAACTTGTTTCTAGGACTCTCTTGCACAAAGCCCTGGTGAATCAGAAAGTCCTGTTTACTCCTCATTTAATGCAATTTATTATCAGAGGGGCCAGTTGGGACCACTGCGGCTAAAGGATTGTCAGCATTTCCATTACCACCACTTTATAGCTCAGCCATAAGCATTATTTCAGTATTGTCATGGTCCAAGTCTTTTAAGTGATTTAGGAACAAGGAAGTTTTAGGAAGGCAAAAGGAAAACGAGAACGTTTGATTTTTTGGATGGTAGATGTTATTTCACGTACTCCAGAAGCAGAGCTGGTGGTAATAGCAGAGCAAAATGGGGCAAAAATGTGGGGTTTTATTCAGTAGGTTTGTTTCTGGCCATCCTGGGCACAGGGGCTTGTGCTTCTGCAGGAGGGAAACCCAGGGCAGGGCTTGAACTGGGATTTACACCACAGGGATGAGCATCATGGGTTGTAGGACTTCTAGGGATGCACATCATGGGCTGTAGGACATCCAGGGATGAACATCGTGGGCTGTAGGACTTCTAGGGATGCACATCATGGGCTGTAGGACATCCAGGGATGAACATCGTGGGCTGTAGGACTTCTAGGGATGCACATCATGGGCTGTAGGACATCCAAGGATGCACATCATGGGCTGTAGGACATCCAGGGATGAACATCATAGGCTGTGGGACATCCAGGGATGGACATTGTGGGCTGTAGGACTTCCAAGGATGAACATCATGGGCTGTAGGACATCCAGGGATGCACATCATGAGCTGTAGGACTTCCAAGGATGAACATTGTGGGCTGTAGGACTTCCAAGGATGAACATCATGGGCTGTAGGACATCCAGGGATGCACATCATGGGCTGTAGGACATCCAGGGATGAACATCATGGGCTGTAGGACTTCCAAGGATGAACATCGTGGGCTGTAGGACATCCAGGGATGCACATCATGGGCTGTGGGACATCCAGCAGAGCTCAAATGGCACGTGGGTCTCTAGGACACCACCAGCATGGCTTCCACAACACCGAAAGGGTTCAAACCCTCCCTGGAGGAAGCACAGCGACTGCTGATGGTCCCAGCCACTTCCCCAGGGAGAGGTGAAGGATTCCCTGCTAGGTGGGAAATCCATCTGTGTGTCTCCAGTTATGGATTATAATGAATTACGGGTTGTGCATAAGATATGTTGTCACATAAGTATCTTCTGCCCAGCATTGCTCGTAGCCACAGCATCCTGCCTGAAATTTATAACTCTGAGCAGATTTTTGGGTAAAAGGCTGGGGAGGGGAGTTGTGCTGCAAAATTTAATTGATTTCTTATTAAAAATAGAATTTCCTGGGGCTTTGCTTCTACACTAACCATGTGTGAGTGTGCTGTACCACTGAAGCGGGTGGGGTTTATTCTTTCTTTAAATAAAAAACTAATGAAAATAAGAATCTATAGAGGGAGGTAATGACTCTGTTGTCTCTGGAGGGAGGCAGTTAGCTCTGTCTGAGGCATTTTTATTACCTATAGCTGCGAAACACTTCTATGCTTGCAAAAATGGCTGCGTTTTAGCTTGGTAGTGTATGGTGGAGTACTGCGATTATTTCAAAGGTAGGTTGATATTCTACATTTTTGTTTGTACAATTCAAAATGCAGAAATACACAACAAAACCAAACCAGATACTTTTTTCTTACATAGCATAGAAGCAGCCAACACTGTAAGAATCCTGAAGGGGCTGAGCTCTTACCTTTATATTAAATTTTTCTCAAGACTTTGCAAAAAATGGATTTTAAAACTATTTTCCTTTACCTGTACATCGCATCCAACATCCTGGTAAAACCTCAGCTACGTGCGTTGAGCCATTAGACCTTGGGAGCTGATGATGCACCAACCGAACCCAAACATCTGTGGGAATATAAAGAAGAAATAGAGTTAAACAAAAATGCAAGAGTCGGGACTACTTTTGCTGGTATTGTCATGATATCCAGCAGGCTCAGGGAATTAAGGAGCCTTCACAAAAGAGTCTGGAAAAGGTTTGCTGTAGAATTATTGCACTGGCAACCTCCTTTGCTTCGCTCCTATTTTACCATATCACAGCACACAACAAATATACACCAGCAGCAGCGATGCCTCTCTGTCTGATGGGTTTCTTGATATATAGTTGGATCTAAAGTGGGTATCAAAGGAAATATTCCAGGATGGTGAAACCATGGCCCTGGGTGGCTTGGGAGGAGTGATGAAAACGCTGTTAATCGGGGGATTCCCAATTATAGGATCTCAGGGTCATCAAATCTGCATGGCAAGGAGGAAAGAGAGGGAATAGGCTGAAATCGCAGAGCAGACACTTGGAATAATTGCAATAATTAGCAGACGCAATAATTCTTGGTAGTAATTCTTACCCTGACAGCAGTCAGGGATGTCGTGCTGAAAAAATAGCAGTAGATGGCACATATTTTTCCGTGAGGATTTTGGGTGGCATCACTAATTGGATTATCTTTCAGAGGCAGGGAAAATTGTGTAGATGGAAAAAAAGATATATAAAGGTGGTTTATAAATAATTCCTATTTACATTATTTAAATAGTCTTGTCACAGTAGAACAAGGATGCAGCCTCAGCTCCGCACCGCTGCTCACTGCAAGAGCATCAATACCGCCCCGGGCTCCACGGAGAAGAGCCACTGCTGATCGTCAAATAAGAAAATCACCGTCAATACCCACGTTTGGAAACACTTGGGGAAGTCTCAGGGCGAGCTGGTCGCTCCCACACACAGGGTTCATTTCCTACTCAGCCAGGCTGGAATTTCTCCTGCTCCATCCCATCTGTCATGATTTTATCACTGTGAACTTCAAAGGAGTTGGATTACTTCTGGATCGATTCCCAATTAATTACCTCTGCTGAACACTGTACAAAGGACTGATTTTATATCTCGTTCCCAGCCCGTGTGACTGATACCCTGCTAATAGGAATCTTCGCCTACAGGCAGCAACGGCGGCAGCAGAGTCTTCTGCTGCCCATAAGGCTCAGAGAAACTCAGAGATACTGCTCGAATTTCCCCATGTCCTTTTGTTTTTTAATAGATGCCTGCGTCCAATGAATCATAACAAACGTCTTCTCTAAGCTCCTCGTCTATTTTTTAAAGGTCGGAATGGTGAAACTCCTTGAAGAAGCAGTGGGAACATGACTGTAAACGGGCAATTAGAGGGAAGCAACACTCACTGATGATTTTTTAATAACTTCTATGAAACAATAAGAATCGTATTCCTGAAACCTGCTTATTTGTCTTGCACTGAGAGCTCATCAGAAGCACTTATATTGCTAAATTGACCAGCAAGCCACATTTATTGGAGTAATTTAAAATGAAAAATATCAAGCGACTTAAAAAATGCCGATGCTCGGACAGAGGCTTTTACATCTGCTAGATTTTCATCTTGCTGCCCCTGGAAGTGAAGTTAAACCCAACAAATTTAATGGCAGAAAATCATATCTCTGTGGCTTATAAGCTTACAGCTGACAGAATCAACTGCTCAGAAGCCTGAAATATTCCTGGTATTTTGAGGGGCAAAAATAGGACTCGGTCACCACCAAGAAGGAAGAGTTGAGGAGCAGCCCTGGTCCATGTGCCTCTCCAAGGGTCTCATCCTTCAACCAACAGGACTTTTTCCACCAAGTGAAAAGAAATAAAGTCACCCGTAAGATGGAGAACCTTGTCTGTCCCCTGCTTTTCTGAATCTACTAATGGGAAAGCTAATTATTCCCAATATTAGGGTACCAAGAGAGCAGACCAAGGTGGGCAGCATCAGGGCTGAGTGTTTCATGAAGGATCCCAGTGAAAACTGAACAAAACCAACTTGTGTGTCTGGTCCCGGCTTGCAGTTATTACCTCAAGGCTGTTGCATGCCATCGGTGGAGGAATAAATAGTTAAAGAAAATGACACAGGTTCACAAGTCCTATTATTTAATTTTTTGGGGCCTCTGAACCTCCTGTGTTTAAATGAAGCTTCTGTAAAATAGGATACTGCCTTCAGCTTAGGAGGGTTCAGAGCCTTAATTAAAGGTCTTCAAAATCCTTGAATAGAAGATGTCAAAAAGCAAACCCCTAATGAAAGCAGGTTATTTAAGGATTACTGAACACATCCAGGTCTGGGAGACCAGCCGAAACCTGAGACCTCCATGTGAGAAAAGGAGGTTTTGGGAAATCAGTGCTAGAGATAAAGCGGCTGCTCCCTGGTCTTCACCTGGAGCTTCAGCTGAAGATGGCAAAAAGTCACAGCATCAAGATCAGTTGTGGTCTCTTGCTTGTGGCCTCTGCAGTCTGGACCAGATCTTAAATGGTGCTTCTCATCTGCAAGAAAAATGAGTTTATGGTGTGCATATTGGGACGTCCTTTTTAAGGAGTGGAGATAACAGCCTTTGAGATGCGGAAATACATCTGCCGGGCTTAATGACTTATAAATGCCAAAGGGGGCTTGCGTTTGTGGATGCTGCACAGCAGCTAGCTTGAACCGTAGAGTCTGGCCTAGATCGGCATGTGTTCAATTAAACTTTCCTTAATGCAATCAACAAGAGGTGAAAATAGCGTAGACCTGATGAAAAATGCTCACCATGGCTACAGGACCAGCTCTGGAATGCCCCCCTGCGCTAATGAGTCATTAGCAGGTGAGTTAGTCTGTCAAAGAAGTAGCTCTTCAGACTTATTTTTGCTCTGTGGCTCCCAAGAGGACCCGTGAAGCTTTGTCCCCAGCTGCCACTGCCACCAAATACCGGAGAAAGGTGAAGAATTTCACCTTTACCAGGGAGGCAAAGACTTTCCTCTGAGAGCCAGAGAACGGGCATCCTCCAGTGTGCTACAACCAGCCTTCGAAGGTTTTGAAAGTTAGAGTCTAGGAAATAATATTTCCTCAACTGTAAGCCTGATTGGTAATTTTACAAGAGTCCTTTCCGTTTAGTGGAAAGAAGGAATGTATCTCATTGCAAAGCATCATCTTCGTTCAAAAGCATCTCTCCATCCTAGTTCAAAAACTATTGAGCAAGGAGCCCAAGTGACACACGACTTTACCACTGATAAAGCCAAAGAGGGCTAACAAAAATGAAAATAATAGTAATAAAAAGATCATTGGGTCAGAAAAGAGAAAACAAACAAACATGCACACACACACACAAAAGGCATAACAAAAAGCCAAAGCACTGAAACCACTCTGAGTTGGCATTTGCAGCAGTCTGTGCAGAGACTATTAGCAATATTTGATCCTGGCTTTGTGTCGGGGTGAAGGGGGTTTGGTGGAAGATGAGGAGGGATGTGACCACTTGAAACCAGCATCTGGAACTGGTGCTGGGCTGAAATGAACCATCAAGCTGCCTTACAAAGGTCTGCGCAGCTGAGGCATGGAAGCCATAGCAGCAAAGAGGAGTTCAAACATTATTTTTGGTTGCCATTTTCAGTCTGAAACCTGCACGTGGAAGCGTGAAGAGAGTTACGAACAAATAGAAATGATGTTGGATAACAAGGAATACAGATTATTTGTGTCTTATTGTAGTGCTTTCTTTCACTTCAACATTACTGGCTTATTGAAAGAAATGTAGCTGTAGAAAAAATACCCGTGTAGTAGAAGGCTGTCAGTTGTGGCGTGTAGTGATTTTTATCAATTGATGGATTAAAGGCATTTTCTCTGAAGAACAAGCCATTCTCAGCACGTTGGGGACGTGCCCAGGGAACCGGCTGTGGTTCAGCAACAGACAAATGTGTCCGGGTTTGCTCTTTCCTTCCCGGTTCTCACTCATCCTCCTTGCTCATAAATAATTGAGTCGCGCAGAACAGTCGGAATTTACACACATATTTTTATAGATGCAAGTATTCTCCACTGGAAAAACCAGTTTAATTGCACTTCCATTTTATTATTTGATCGCTTTATAGGGTAAATAAGGAAGACTGGGATTTTAGAACAGACTCTCCAAAACCTCAGTTAAAAAGCCATTACTTGAGAAACAATGTTTGCGAATAAAGATCTCGAGAAAGGCGGTTATTTCGCTCGACTGCTATAAATACTTTATGAAAATTGTCTACTCTGTCAAAAAGAATATGAATTTGCTGAGTGTTGAACAGAGCTGCAGAAATGCGTATTAAAGATTCACAAACCAGACCGTAGGCTTCATTCAAGGGAGTCTTTCTCATGATTTTTTCAGCTAATGGTATGCCTTGTGGACATGCGAATATTTGTATTTTCCTTTGACTAAAAAGCTGGTTCCAAGCGTAGCTTGATGGTGTTATTCAAACAGAAATGACTTTCAAAGCCGGCAATCAAGAACTTGGGATTTTGGCAAAGGCATCGCATCCCTGCTGCTGAAATATTCATAGGTTGGTGCTGGCGTTGGGGTTTGTGGTGCTGGCTGAGGAGCAAACGTTGGACGTAGGTTCTGCAGCTCACCCCAGATGCCTTGTGCTGGGTCCCTGCACATCCTGGAGGTCAGCAGCACCCACCACCCAAGGGACATATTTTTCCAATGGGTAGCCTGGAGGTTCTTGTGTTATTTTCACACCCTGTTATTTGTGTGGGGACATGGGACATCGTGGGGTGGCACCTTCACTGCACACCATAGCCAGGGCTGGTGCAGGGATGCTCAGCCATACACGGCAGCGCTGTGTATCTGTTATGCAGCTGTTTTAAATGGGACACGAGATTTTGAGTTGTTTCAGGCTATCTGGGGTATTTCAAAGGTTCTTATTTTTACAGTAGCTAAGTGCAGCGAGTCCTGAACGCGCGCGTGTTGTGTGTAACACCATGCATGTGTATTCTAATTAAATCCTGAATGTCATTTGTTTATCGAAGGCTGAGCTATAGCTGTATCTGATTTTAACTTGCCTAATTTTTTTCCCTAACAAAGCATGATTTATTTGAATGGATCCTGCAGCCAATTACTCGGGGCACTGTATCTCTGCAGTCATTTGGACTGTTCTGTGTCTTACTGCGCTTACATTTTTTGTAAGGAAAATGAAATCTTCCACATGTATTAGCATAATTTCTTGTGAAAGTGACTGTGCTAAAGTCATTGACTAATGCAGTTTGCAAACCAGAATATTTTTCAGGGCTATTACTTCCTTCTGGGGAGAGATGCAAATGCAGTCTTCGTTTTATTCAAGTATCTGAGGAATTATCAGTGGGAAATTAGTTTGTGATTGTTCCTGAATCATTATACAAGCCACTTGTACACTGGCTGCATATTAAGAGTAGTTATAAATAACACTTAATAAGTCAACTCAACAAAGGTCAGATAATATAAATGGTGTTACTGGCTTTGTGCAAACATAATTCATTGAGGATTAACGTCTGTCTAGTAGTAGAAAAACACAAAAGTAGCTATTTTGCCTTCACTAATTTCTTTAAGACCCTTTAGAATTTTGTGATATGTCATAAATTCTTGTAGGATGGACACCCTCAGGTACAAATGAAGAATATGATCTTTACTACTACAGAGAGGGTGAAAGAAGAAGAGATAAAAGGGAGAGAGAAGTAGTCATTATAGGCTGAGCAGAGGAGAAAGAAATATTAGTAGTGGCTCAAGCGACCTGTTTGCCCAGGGCACTGGTACCCTACCAAAATAAACCACTGGGCCAAGGAGCCGGGAGTAAATAGATAACAGAAAATTTATGTTCCTTCAGTTGTTTCATATTTAATGAATGTAGTGACTGCACTTCACAAACAGGCTGTTTTGGACACTCTGTTCAGCAAAAGACATCAGCTGAGCTGCTTTGAAAAAAACAGGTTACAAAGCGTGACCTGCTTCAAGACTATGAATGTGGTTCTCCTTCCTTGCAGAACAAAAACACATGTGGCTTAAACAAGAAGTTTTACAGAACAACAGTAAACTCCTCCTTTAGATGCATTACCACAGTGGTAAAATGGAGGAGCTGTGAAAAGCCACTATGGTTAAAACCATGAAGACCCTGTGCCTCATCTTATCGATATAAGCTTAGAGTATTTGAGCTACTGGGGGAAAACGTTTCTGTTTCATAGTGAAGCTGTTGGAGCATTCAGGAAGGTCCGTGGGACAATCTCCATCAATTGTTTGGCACATGCTGACGTCCCACTGAATCATAAAATCACAGATTGGTTTGTGTTGAAGGGACCTCCCCAGCTCCCCCAGTGCCCCCCCTGCCATGAGCAGGGACATCTTCACCAGCTCAGGTTGCTCAGAGCCCCGTCCAGCCTGGCCTGGGATGTCTCCAGGGATGGTTCAGCCACCACCTCTCTGGCCAACCTGGGCCAGGCTCTCAGCACCCTCAGGGCCAACAATTCCTTCCTCATGTCCGGCCTGAATCTCCCTCCTTGAGTTTAAACCCATCACCCCTTGTCCTGGGTGAACAGAGCTGGTGGCTGCTGGTGGCCGAGGGCACATTCTGCAGCGCTGATTCAGTTCTGGGGTGCTCTGCCCCCCATCTCCTGTCCCTACTAATACTTGTTGGTTTGATTTTCAATTTTTTTGTTTGTTTGTTTTAAATGTCATGGCCAACCTGCTGGATATTTTGGAAGCTAAGTTATATTTTCACACTGAAATGGCAAGTGCATTTGTCTAATTAACCTCCAGGCGTTTGAAAGCTGTATTGCTTTGGCAGTGGAGAGGCTGTAAAACTGAACGTTAGACTGTTATATCCCAGTCAGCACAAAGCCTCATCCTCCCAATGGCAGCCAGAAAGGGAATGAATGTCAAGCCCTGGCCAGTGGAGCTGGTGACGGCTCTGCCCGCGGGCTCCTCGCCAGGCTGCTGACTCAGCACCGTGTCCTACATCCCACCCCGATGTTCCCAAGCCGCTGTTCCAGAGCTGGCTTCGTTTCCCTGGATGGTTTCCCACCTGCATCCATCACCCACTGACACCATCCAGGAGCACCAGGGCTTCCAGGAGATGCCAAAACACTGTATCCTTGTAAAGGCAACACACGCTCCCTTTGAGTTGATTCTGGTTCCCTTTTACAATTCCTTTCATTCAGCAATGCAAATCTTCAGCCAGTCTCTGGCAAATATTCTTTCCTGCATGTGTTACCATTGCGAAAATTGGTTAAACATCCTGAAATCCAGGGAGACCTTATTGTGGCTCTTCCGTACTTAAAATGGGGTGATAAGAAAGATGGGGACAGACTTTTGAGCAGGGCCTGTTGTGACAGGACAAGGGGTGATGGTTTTAAACTGAAGGAGGGAGATTTGGGCTGGACATAAGGAAGAAATTGTTGTCCCTGAGGGTGGTGAGAGCCTGGCCCAGGTTGGCCAGAGAGGTGGTGGATGAACCATCCCTGGAGACATCCCAGGCCAGGCTGGACGGGGCTCTGAGCAACCTGAGCTGGTGAAGATGTCCCTGTCATGGCAGGGGGGGCACTGGGGAGGTCTCTCCAACCCAAAACATTCTGTGATTCTACAATATCTTTTTTGGAGCTGCCCAGGATACAGAAGAGAGAGGGCTCAGGTGGGAAGAGGGTGAGGATCTGATGTGACTGTTTCAGTAATGAAGCCACGTCAAATCACAGCAGGTTCATCAGTGCTGCGCTTGCAGAATCCAGAAAGTTCACAGATAATTCACAACACAATACAGAACAGTATTAGTTATCAATTAATAGGTTAGGAGTAGTGTATCCAGTAATTCATGGAGCACACTATGGAGCCTTACTCCTGCAGAGGAGACATTTAGTCAGAGGATTAAGTGGTCACCGTGTATGGACGCTGGTCTGTGCAAGGGAACGGCACGAAGGAGCCACAGCTCAAGTTTGGCCAGTGCAGCACCACTCAAACCAGTTTTGCTCCAGAACTGCTCAAACTATGAGAAGGTTTTAGTCCGATCCCATGATTAGGCTTCTTACATTTTATGTTTTGTTCTACGAAAGAACGAGGAGAATCTTCAATCTCTGATCAGCGTGGGTAAGAAAAATTCCAAATCTGTTTTAGGAATGATCTTTCTTTCTTCCTTTTTTGATGTTTCTCTCTTCTCAGGTATGGCAAAACACCACTGGAAACCATCAGCTCCATCACTCTACCAACCCGTCCTCTGCGGAGGGAGCCAGGCTGGTGTCCAGCATACCGCTCTGGTCACCATGACAACGTGATTGCACAGGACAGCCAAAGAAAAGCCTTTTCCGAAACCTCTGGAGCTCAAGAGCAATCTAAATGATTATCACCCCGGACTGCTTCTGTCCCCAGAGACAACTGTGAAGGACCACGGTGACGCGCGGTCTGATGTCAGCTCGGAGCCCCAGCGAATCCACCATCGGAATTCGCCGTCCTGGCCGTGTCCCCGGTGCTCTTGGTGTCACACGGTGAATGACAATGAGCAGAGGAAAGGTTCCCCCTGCGTTAGGACCTGAAGCGCTAATGAATGTTAACAGCTCGTAAAAGAGCCTGTGCTCCCGCAAGTTAATAACGCGCCCGCAGCAGCGAGGAGTGATTGTGCTGTAGAAATAATAATTGCCATATTTAAGGGACAATAACTAGATAAGCTGATGTGAAAGTTCACTTCATTTGCATAGCATAATTTTGCTTTATATCTTCCGACGCCGCATGACTAAACGCGGGATGACAGGGAAAATGCGGAGGTGCAGATGACCTGTCATTTGCAAGTGTTAGCGTCCTGGATATTTGGCTGTTAATATTTGAAATGGCTTTTCTTTGAAAGGTGGTACAAAGCAAACGCTGGACCGGAGACACTATTTCCCCTGATGGCTCCAGATGTTCGTTATGCATCTGCCCATCTGCATGAGGAATGATCCATTGAGGCTGGGAGGTGGCAGCCAGGAGTCATTTTTTCTGGTCTAATTCAAGTTTCAGGTTTTTGGAGCAAAAAGCTTTTTAATTGGAACAACGCTCACAAGGGCAAGGGCTTTCTGCAGCGGTTTTGAACATCAGCAACGATTCATTTAGAATTCATTCATTCATTTATAAAATTTATCACACGGGTTATTTGTGAAACAAGTTCAGGCAGCGTTTTGGAGTCACTGTGGTTATTCCAGGTTAGAACAGCTCAGTTTCAGGGGTGTGATGATCCCAGCGAGACAGACTCGTCCTGATCTCCCGAGCCAGGACTGTGCCCTCAGCCCAGACGCTTTGCTGTTTGAAGGGGCTGATGTGCATCCTCACTACACCCAAAAGATGGATCTGGGGTGTGTTACAGCTTAGCTTCCCACAAGGAGAAAAAGCAAAGACCAGAAAAATCAGGGGAGCAGACACATTTAGGAGAAGCCCAGACCTGAGCGGGGAGCATTTTTGTCAGGGGAGCTGCCTGCTCGCCCAGCCCATGCTGAAGGATTTCCCCAGCTACTCCACCATCAACTGCATCATTTTATTTCTTTTTAGCAAGCAAAAAGTAAAGGTTGCTCTCTGCCCACTTCCTAATGCTCATCTGGGAAATCCCAAGGATGCGGAGCAGAAATAACTGGATATAAAACAACAAAGCGGCATTATTATAGACCATAGATCTGTTGTTGCTGTTGAATCAATACATGCCAGAAAGTATTTTGCAGCCCAGAGCTATCAACAAAGAGAGTTCTCCAGGGTATTCCTCTAAGTTTAGAGTAGTTTTGTCTTTTTCCCCTTTCTGCATAGGCTACATCTACATCTCACAGTCCTACAGCCGCAGGAGCTCCAGAAAAGAGCAGCGCGTTATAGAGGCACAAGATAGAACCCTTCCCTGCTCAGATTCCCCTTCCCTACCAGTGCATGAAGTATTTATCCAGTTTTTCCTCCCCCACAGAAATTAAAGATGAAAAACTTCAAGGTTTTTAGGGGAACCTGGTGACTGAACACTTGTGTTCATTGACAGCATTTTTAAACCCACGTTACCTGGCTATTTTCTGAGCAGACGCCTGGGAAAGCACTGCTGTTTGTGCCCAGGTCCCCTTTCCGCAGTGAATTTCCACCCTGATTAACAAATGGCTTGACTTAAAATAGCATCCGAGCTCCTCTCTGCATCGCTGTTTCACATCTCAGCCCTTGATTAACCAGGGCAGTGGAGCTGGTGGGTAAAAGGAGCCCCCAGAACCGCCTGCACACTGATGACACACTTGGCATAGCGGCCCCATTAGGGGACCCCGCAAGAAATAACTAAAAGGGAATTTCCTCCGCTAACCCCCTTGGCTGAACCCTGTGTCAGAGCAGGAGAAACTGCTTTAATTATCACTTGATGGACCCAAGCGCAGCTCAAACAGCAGAGGTGCACCCAGAACAAGCCAACAAACCAGCAGACCAGGCGTCAGTGTCCAAATGTTTGCCCTCCTGCCTGTCCTGGTCACACCACTGACGCTCATCCCCCTGCTCCTGAACAGCTCTTGTTTTACAACCTGGAGCAGACTCAGCCCCATTTCACCACTCACAGCTTCCACAGAGGCTTCCCATGGTTCACAAACCCCAGGAGAGGGGTCTGACCTCAGCACGTCTCATTACCCACAATAAAATGCAACAACCTCATCAATACTGCAGAAATATCATAATAAACTTTCTTTAGTAGAAGGTACTACAGCAAACGTACCCTCAGCTCCTGCGAGTAAAGGTCCCTTGGCATGTGTGGACAGGACGCCCAGTGCTGCAGCCAAACACCCGGTATGTTGTTCAGCAGGTCCAGGTGACAAATGGCTTAACTGCTAATTAAAAGCTGATTATGTTCTGCAAGAAATTGCTACCAGGTGTTCTGGGTAAATAAAAGGAGAGGCTGGGCTGCTGGTGGCTTTTAGAGAGGGGGGAGATGAGAAAGGGCAGGTGGGGTGGCTGGGCTTAGCTGCTCAGCTGTGGGTAATTTTAAGAAAATTACATTTATTTTATTAAAGCTTTCTTACTTGTTCTTCAGGTGCACATTGTTTCCTGACTACTACCACACCAAATGTCCTCTTCTTTATTTATTGGGTTTTTCCTTCTTCTGGATTCTCTTATTTGAGCAGATCTAAACATTCTCTGGGGTTTGTCTTCTTATAGAGGAAAATGAAGAATAAGCTTTGGTACCACAGAAGAGCTGATTCTATTTAACACTTGCCTCTGGTTACCTACCCTTGGCAGCCCCTGGTTTCAGTGCCATGATCCAAGGGGCTGCCCCCTCCAGAAGTCCAGGTGCTCTGAGCACATCCCCTCCCCTAGAAAATTAACTATTTCTGGCAAAAACAGCCTGAATTTTTGAAATGCTCTGGCTGTTACAGAAACCTGGTTGTGATTCATGAATGGATGAGCAGAACTGCGAGAGGCCAGAGCTATTCCAGGCTGGGTGACACTTGGGAGTGGAGTTTCTCATGAGCACCTGAAGTGGGTCTGAACAACACCTGCAGAACCAGAGCAACGTGAGTACGAACTGCAGGGTGTGCTTGGTGTGTGTGGCACTATGTGTAGGCACATTGAATTTTACATAGAATAGCAAAGAAAAATGAGGTTATCAGGAAGAAAAGACGACTGGCTGAACTTTCAATAATATCCTGGGGCAAATTTCCTTTGATATCGACAATTTCTGCGCCTTGTGCAAGGCATGAGCTGCACGTACTGATGGGAAGCTTTTTTTTCCTACTGTGTTTCATAAATCGCATTATTTATTGTGACAGCTCCAGTTCACTGTTACTCCCCTGGAATGAAAGTCCACTGTAGTGATTTTATTTCCCACTCAGCACAAGTAACCATTTATATGGTGAGTGTAGGACTTTCTCATCATAAGTGTTGTGTGTTAGCTGCGCTATAAGAAGCTCATATACCTCTATGCTCCTTAAAACATGTAGCAAAGGGGGGAACTGGGAAAAATCATCCTGGTATTCATAGCAGGGGTGGGAGACTCAGGTTTAGCTGTGAGAAGAATTGAGGATGAGCTAAACTTGGGGCCAGGTGTGGCATATGTGCCATTCAATGTCCTTACCTGCGTGTTGTGCCCCCCCATCATATCTGAATGCTGAAACAGAGTATCTGGGGCTTTTATATATATATAATATATATATATTTATTGTATTTTACTTGTGGTTTCAACAGGGAGCCACAGTAGCTGCCTGTCAAGCTGACCTGGCAATGACGTGGTGTCTCAAGGCATTAAGCAGTTATCTTGTGCTGTGTTTTACATCCAGTAGTTATTTGTCATTGAAATGTTTAATATCTGCTCATGCGATTTGCACAGCAATATTACACTGTTGTGCTCAGTTATCTGTGACATTCGAGGAAGCCAACGGAGCTTTTAAACAAGTCTTGGAGCAAGTTCATTCCACAGAGTGACTTTGTACCCAGCCCATAGAGCTGGGGAGGGTGTGAGATTTTTCACTCATTTTAGGAGAAACGCCATCTTTTATATAATTTTAAATAATTTCTTTTATTCCAGGATCTTTTGCAGTATCCTGAGCAGAAGCCGCCCTGGGAACGGAGCAACCAGTTCGTAGCGGGTGGTGCCGTAGCTGGGGGTGCTCCCAGGATTGCTCTGCTGGGCTTGCTGGGACTTTATTTGCTGGTTTTTGGAACAGTCCTGAGCCACACACGTGTTTAAATCCCTAATGGGGTAAGAGCTCCTCTCCTTTCCATCCCTAAACATCATTCTTGTTGAGACTTAAAATGGATAATGGACTGGAATTAGCAGAGTTCCTTTGAAGGAAAACAAGCTGCAAGATCTAAATCAATAATATGTAATCTCCCATATTTATCTCAACAAGATTTTCCTCTGAGGAGAGCGGGGGATAAGCGTTGTTATTAATACATTGCCAAGCCTTGGGTTCCTTACACAGCGGGGTAAATTTTAATCCAAATAAAACTGATGGGAGACGATGATTTCCTTGATAGCATGATTTTATCTGCTCAATATACCAGCATTGGCTCAGTCTAGGAAGAGGTTGTATTAAAAGAGGTTTGTATGAGTTACTAGAGTTCCATTTCCAGATGTTTTTGGTCCCTGTGCTGTTCCAGCGCTCCTCACACCTCCAATGGATCAAGGAAAGGTGGATAAGACTTCAGTTAACATCAGTCATCTGTAACTTCATGTACCTTTAAGCAACAAATTAACTAAATTCTTCATTGTTCTGACTTCAGGAGAAACCAGCACCTATTTCTTGGCTTTGGGTCTGGGAGGATGAAGTTATTTGCTTTTCAAATTCAGTGCGTGCTCATGGTTTTCTTTTTCCCGAAGTATCTGCACCCAGTGACTGAGCACCCCAAACGTTTACTGGCTCACAGATGGCAAGGTGGGAAAGGCCAACTTCATTTATTTCGTCTAAATCCCCAGGCAATGCACGTGATGGCTGCTCTGTTGCCATTTAAGTATTTATATAGAGCTATCAGATGCCTGACCCATTTCCTTTTATATTGAATATATCCCTCTCGCTAAATGGACGTGGCTTCTTCCACGTCTGTTGCCATTTAGAGTAACAGCTAACGGTTTGCTGTGATTTAGGAGGCAGAATCATATTTTGCCATAAATAATCCTCTTGTTATGAACTTTTCTCACCATCTGATGCTCTGATATTCCAAGGGGTGTTGCATTTTCAGCGTGCGAGCCCACACTGCCTTGCTTTGATAGTCCTTTTGGGAAGCCTGCATGGGAAGATGGAAATTGTAATATTCTGAATTTCTTAGCCTTCATTATGTTTTAATGGATTTTTTTATAGCTCTCCTGATTGGTTTTGAGTTGTTTTTTTAACATGCTTCCCTCTGTCATTTTTTACATCTGTCTGAAGGAACCAGACGTGTTCTGCAGCCTCTGCCCCTGCTCTGCCCTCTGTCGCTTTTCATCCAGCTGCTCAAACTGATTGAGGGATCTTTTCAATTCGGGGTTATTAATCGCTTGGCAGGATCCAAGTTGGTGTCTCCACAGCAAACTCATAACAAACCTTCTCCAAGTAGAACTCACCATATATTTTTTCCTTCTGTATGCTGTAACGCCCTTGGTGTGGACGTTCTCCTCTTCACCCCCACAAAGCCATTACCTGCAGCTTTGGATGTGCCGGGGTGACATTTTCACCCATTTTCACAACCTGCTCCAGCCTCCATTCGCCTTCCCCACCTACTCAAGTGTTTTCCACTGTGTTGAGACTCAAGGCCCGGTGACTCATTAGGTCAAGTTTTCATTAATTTGCAAGGAAAAAAAAATGTCCTCATCTTTGTACATGTGGGTTTATAAAGCCTGCTGGACTTGTGTAGCTGTTCTTGGGGATTTTTGTTGAGGTTACTTTTATTTTTCAAATTAATTTTTTTGGGGGGGTTTATATTGCAAAATCCACCCCCCAAAAAAGGAAAAAAGTGTGTTTTGCAAATGGTTTTAATTTTTTTTATTTTAAAAGGAAATAAAAGCTGTCTTCGGTTGAATTTCAGGAGGCTCCTCCGTGGCCCCAGCCAAGGGGCAGCTCTCATGGACCTCGGGTATGGACCTGCCTCTCCATAGTTGATGTTACTTTGGATGTGGACTCATTACAGCTCTTTGTGGCCATTTCAAGATCCTCCACGCAGGGTGTGAGGGTTTGAGGTGCTTCCCAAGGTGAGGAGGGATAGTTTGGTTTCAGAGGAATGAAGGCTTCTGGGTCCCAATAAAGAGAGGCTGGTTTTGGACAACAAACCTTGCTGAATAGCGCAACTCAGGGCACGAAGGAACAAAGTGGTGTTTTGACAAGCGAGATCTTGTAACCAAGAGGGCTTGAGTTATGATGGCTCCCATTGTACTGAATTTTCCATGGGTGATGAGGGGGAGCGAGAATTAATGTCAGCAAAATATTGACAGTCCATTAATGGCCCCATAGCACAACCCTCATGGTATAAAAGGTACGTGGTGTTTCCCCAGTGTTACTCATTTCAGCGCCCTAGAGCTCTGGTCTCGGGTGTATCGCCCCATGCAGGGCTCGGCCACCTCCCCTTCCCCAGGGACATCATCAGCATCTGCTGCAATTTTGGGGTTACCCTGCACATTTGACCCAGGGGAGCACTGGGACACCCCAAAGGTGTTGGCTCGATAATGCTCACGGGAGCATTTTGGCATCCCAGCCCCAATGCAAGTGGTTTTCAAGCATTATTTTCCCAGTTCGGCAGTGGACTCTGGCCTGAAAATTGGAAGAAAATTGGTAAGTGCGCACATCTTTGTTCATTACACAGCCATTAAGTGAAAATAGCCGCTTTTTAACCTTCATAAATGGACTTTTGGAAGAAACAGTAATAAATACCTGTAAGGAAAGTGCATTGCGCTGGGCTGCAGCTCAGCTACGTCATTAGCAAAGAGTTTTTACTAATTTTGCAGCGAATGTATGGTAACTTCTGCCTAATGAATACTAATAGAACCTTTAAAGCTCATTTACCAAATACATACAATTAAAGGACAATGAGAGGCATTACTTACAGAGCACATTCGAGCATTACTGAAATATCCCATTTGTTTATCGCAATAATTGCAAAATAAAATACATTGATTGCTCCGTATTTATAAATTCAAGAGCTATTTAGGTCTGCATGCACTCTTCCTAACATGTAATGAAGGTTATAAAAGGAACAAGCATCTTAATACTAGGAAAACTCTAAAACTGCATGAAATTTGAGAGATAAGACATTGTGAGTCAGTCATTTACTCATGTTCTCTCCCAGCAAAGTACACAGGTGATGATGCAAACAGGATGTGGGAGGATTTGTGGATATTTATGAGCAGGTGCTCTTCAGCTGGAGACCATTTGGAAATAATAGGCACCTGGGAGCAGAGCCTGCCTGGGGGATTGCGGTGGGCAGCACAGATGCTGCTGCAAAGCATCTTTGGGTTTACACCACCCTCAGGGCCAAATTGATCTTCTAGATTTGTTTGTTTTCTTCTAGATGGCCCAAGAAAGTAGTTGGGTGGGTTGCACGGTGCTGGTGTCACTCTGTGTCACCCTGGGCACGGCTCTGGGAGGTCCATGGGGAACAGCAGCGGTGACCGGGTTCTGCTGGTGTGTTGGAGACCTTCAGCCCTGCCTTCCCCCCAGGTCTTCCTCATGGGGAGCTACGGGATGGGGTGACAGAGCCAACCTCCCCTCCTGCTGGATTCTCAAGGCTGGGGCAGGTTCAGCACCAAGTGTCCTTGAGCCGCAAACTTGCAGTAAAAGGCTTCCAGGCAAGAGCTGCCTTTCATTTGCAGGCTGGTGTAATTTTGCATTGTTTCATCTACAAAAACCAAAAAGATATATTGTCAGTTGACTTTTTTTTCATGTTTTCCTTCAGACCAAGGAACCGCTGCAGCATGGAGTGGTTACTGGGGTCTCAAGGACTTCAGTGGTGGGTCTGGGCCATCTCATGCGATGTGACAGGCAAGGGGGACAAATAAGAGCATCCCCAAAAAGTACAAAATCCCATTGCATTTAAACCATGGAGCTGAACCCCTAAACCTCAGAAGAACAATCCGAAATCACACTACTTGTCTTCTGCTGAAAAGCAACCGCTGAGCACTTGGATTTATTTGTGGGGCTTTGGGCACATCTCCATGACATTTATGTCCCCGTTTGTTTGCATATTCCCTCCATAAAGCCGCGTTATCCCACCATGGCAGCACCCATCCGTGCTGGGTGCTGTGGTTGTCATCTGCAGGTGGAACAATTCATCCCTCCCAGGCAAGGGAAAGCAAACTCAAAGGTTTTCAGGAGCAGTTTAGTAATTGTCTTTATTTTTCACCTGATTTCTCTGATTCCACAGACACACTGCTGTCAGGTTTCTGCTTTAGAAGCACAGCTCACCTATCGTTTTTCCCTTGTTCAGAGATAGGGGGATCAGCCCCTCAAAACACATGTATCACCCCAAAACTGCTGCCAGGCACAGCTGGGCCATGGTGACAGCATCTCTGTGATGTGGATGGATCCCGATGAACAGCCTGAGACCCACCAGCCCATCCATAGCGGCTGCACCCGGGGCAAAATGGCTTGATACGTCTGCAGAGCTGCCATGTGCAGCCTCCAGGGCAGGGTTTTGATAACTTAGTATTATTTTTCCTCTGAGGATCATTTATTGGCTCATTACAGAGCCGTTTGCTTCTTGTTCAGAAACCGAAGCCAACTTTCTTCACATGCGTGTGGTTATGATGGCATTAAACTCTGTGAAACTCCATCAGCAATGATGATAAATATAAATAAATACACACAAATGAGAGAAAACATGGTGTTTTCTTGCTCACCTGTGGACATCAGGAGCCCAGAGGGCTCTTATTGCCATGTGGCCTGGTTGGATGTGGCTCTTGGACATGGTCACATCGCCTGCAGAGCCAGGTGATGTACAGTTTGGATACCCACTCTGAAATCTAAAAATGCTGATTGATGCCCCCAGGACCAATTGGCACATCCCAGGTAAAGTGGGAGGAAAGCTTTTGCTTTCCTCTTGGATTTATTTTTTCTTTTTGATTTAATGAATTATTTTGCTGCAGTAGATTGATGGGAGCGCTGTTGGGGCGCAAGAGGCTGAAGTACCGCACAACGGGACGGCAGCGGGAAATGTTTTAGGGCAGAGCGTTTACAAGATTAAACTGAATTAATGAGTGGTTTCTTGGCCCCTAAATGGTGTTTTTTAGCAAAGACAGAACTCGGATTAGCTGGCCAGCCTGCTCTGGGACGGGTGGCAGAAAGCTGTGACACCTCACCGTGGTCCTGGTGCATCTTGTGCGTGTCCCCACCGAGGCGCAGAGCTGGGTCATTCCCATGGCAACATTGGCAGCACTGGACCAGGGAAGGTACATGCCAGTCGTTAAGTGGTACTGACACTAATGATATAATTAGCTGTGTTAAAAGTCGTATCTGGTAGCATCTACTTTGTTTCCCAGGTGACTAAAACACCATAAATAATGATGTCCAGCCGTGTTCCCACAGAGCTGCTGTCACTGGTAGGAGCAGGGCAGAGGGTTCTTCATGGTCAACGAGCAGGAGATGGACATGGTAAGAATTTCCATTCTGTCTCCCGGACTGGCAAAGCCAAGACCACTCAATCTTTCCCTGAAAAATGGAGCAGCTGTAGGCCAGGTTTCTTCTTCCTTGGCTTCGCTCAGACAGGTGCCTGCAAATACACCATGAGTTTGGTGACCAGGAACCAAACCTCAGTTCTTGCCCCAAAGCCGACTGGGAGGAGAGGGGGATTTTCTAGTGAAAATCATTGATTTGTCAAAATGGGGAAGAACGTGGTTTTAACCTGTTTCTGGTGGAGAAATTTCTGGCTGAGCTGAGAAATTCATTGACCAAATACATTACTTAACGAAAAAGCTAATCAATGCAATAAATGATTTAGAGTTTAGCGTTAGACCAGCTGTGCTTGTCTCACACTGCTACATTCCACAGCTTCGATGTTATTTCTTACAGTCATCTTTCTGCCTCTTGATTGAAAACATGACCAAGTGTTTGGGCTGGAACTTACAGTTTAATCAACTTCTAAAGAAGCATAACAGGTTGTTAGCGCTTCAATACAAGAAGTTCACAGTTCTTCTTTTTTTCAGACCTGGTGGGGTACATAAACCATTCAAGGGAGGTAATTAATCCAAACTCTTGATCGGAAAATGTCATTACCTGGGAACTACCAGGGATAAGCAAGCAACGCAATAAAAGGAGATATATTCAATACTCATTTTTATCCTCCAGGCAAAACTACAAGCTGTAATTTCAGCCTGTCGTCTGGAAAATGTCAGGACCAGATAAAACACTGAAGGAAGAAATTGTTGGCATAAATGGCGAGAGAACTATGGGGCTACACCAACACCTTGAGCCAAGACTTGTCCTGCTCCCAACGCTGCGAAACAGGGCGGCAAAGCTGCCCGGGATGCTGAAACGTGGGCGGTTGTCTGTGCACAGCGATACAGGAACATATGGGCGGCATCATGTTCCCGTTTATTCCAGAAAGCAAAACAGAACGAGTGCGAAATAAATTTGTATCAACAACAGGATGAGAATATTTACAGGAAAACGAAGTACAGGAGGGGGAAAAAGGGCTCATGTTGGAGGACCAGGGTGGCATCTCGGTGGGGTTTGCTGTGCTGTGTTCACATACACCCACCGTACCAGGAAAACAATAAAAAATTACATTAACCTATGTACATACAAGCACATGCTTGCCCATAAATACATATATATATATATATATATACACATAATCTGGATCCCATTCTCTGGAGGACTTTTAAAAAATGTTTATTTTGTAATCCATAGCTGAGTGAGCAGCCTTCAAGTGTATTTATTACGGTATTGAATTGCTTTCCATGGTAACTAATTGTGATTTCAGAAACACAGGTTCCGCAATGGTACAAGATGAAATGGAGCTGAATATGGAAGCAGCTGGTAAGAAGAAAATCACTTGCTTATGAAATTGTATTTAATGATGGAGACTGATGGAGCAGAAAAAATGGGGATGACAGGGACCAGAAAACAAGACAGCGCTCCGGTACCTTCATGTGTTTCCTTAGGTTTTGGATTCCTTAGGAGAGCATCTGGTAAATATTTAAGGAATGGAAAACCCCCTATATGGGCTGCCTTCCCATTTCTCCACTTATCATTTTATTAAGAGGCAGACTATTGAAAATCTGGCTTTATAAAAGAAAATAAACAGTCAGGAAATGTAATTATTATTAAATGGTTATTACTGGTTAAGAAAATGGGAAGGCTTTTACCAAAATGTATCCATTCCACTATAAAAAACAGGAGAAGGAACGTTTTGGTGTCTCGAGCAAAAACCCAGCCCGCGAAACAAAACAACCCCAACCAATCAAAACCAGCCCAACGCCCAAAACAACAGGAAATCCAAGTAAGCAACCAGAAATCTAATTGTGATGGATGTGGATGTGCTGCCCAACTGAAAGCTCAAGAGTTTGTAGGAGTCTCCGTGACCTTGGTTTAACGGCACTGGTGTTTGCCGTGTTCTACAGGAATGACAACAGCCCGGGTAAATACGTGTTTGGGTTTGTGGGATTGTGCACTCAGTGTAGGCAAAATGTATTTTTAGGCATATGTAAAGTCAAATAATTTGTCAAGTATTAATTTTATTTACCCAGCAGTCACATTTTTATCATATAAATATATATCTAGGCACTTAATACGTGAGCGTTTGACACAAGCCTGCTTGACAAGTAGCACAGAGCCATTCAGATGTATCAAAGATATTCATGATATTCAACGCGGTCGCTCCGTAACCTCCAGCGTGGGTCCGACAGCGGCTCAGTGGTCAATGTGAGTCGGTGCTTTATTGACCTAACGAACCGTAACCGAATCTTTCGCGCTCTTGCAGCTACAACACGCTGGTTTGGAGTTTGCTGCTAGAGTCGACGTCCGAGCAGAATAATGAAGGTATTACAAGCAAACCATACGTTAAACAAGAAAGTTATTTTAATGACCGCTCCCCAAATACCCAAAGGCACTAGTCAACACTGTGGACTAATGACCTGCGAATTTGTGTGGTTAGTACACGTTTTTAGCATTACAATAATTTGTCGACAGCTTCAGATGGCACAGTGAGTGAAACAATTCTTCCGTCCGCACAGCTTTGTTTGGAACACCCTTCCGTTCATTTAGCTTAACAGAAAAACGCGTCAACCGAAAACCGAGCTGTCAGAATCCCGCTGACCCGCCAAATGCTCCCTACTCTCCTTTCTGCAGATGTTCCTGTGAACCGCATTGGATACGGGTCTGTGGAACTCCGAATTTATGTTGGTGTGACTCCTCTAACATCAGCCAAATGACAGAGCTGGAAAACTGAAGTACGGCGGTAAATCAGATCCGTTCTTTCGCAGATCTGCAGGCTCAGGGTGACGTGACAGACAACAGAACAGCTCGACTGAGGACACTTTCACATTTCTTTTACCCATTGCAAAGATCTTTGTGATGTGTCGAGTATAAAGCTCACAAATGACATTTTAAAGGAACTACCATAAAGCATATGCTTCAAATAGACCTTTTACAATATAACACAAAATTCAAATGACATTTTTTTAGGAAAGCACTTGAAACTAACACTTAGGTCCTGACAACATTAGGTTACTTTAAGCTGTAAACCTTAAGAATGTGATTAAATAATATCAGCATTACAGTTTCCAGGTATTATAATTATTGAACAGATTGTAACAACAAGATATAATTATAATGGAAACATGAAGCTCAGGAGACTGGTACTGAGAAAACTCTCTCAATTCTTTGTAGATTTATATCTGCACGTAGTGAAATTGGTAACAACTGGAGAAGAGGTCGCAATCTTACATATTGATAACCATGTTTTGCAAGCAGCAGTCTACACATCATCCCCTTTTTAATGTTAGTTTATAGAATCATTACTTTGAAAAGCTAAAGATCTCGAGGTCAAATGCTGCTACCAGGTATCAACAGAGCATTCGGAAGGGAATATTTTGTTAATTGCCTGTGTATGTGTCGATATGTGAGATTTTATATAGGTCAGCATATATAAAATCATAAACCTCACTCTTCAAGATTATTCTACCTCTAGGTAAGAAATATAAGACCTTTTTCAATAAATTTAAAGGGTTTATTTATACCTGAGACATTTTTGCATATTGATGTCTTGGTACCTTCACCTCTAGGTACTCATGTAAGTCCTTTATGATCTCAGGGATCTCACAGAAAGCCCAGCAGAGTTCAGTGGATCCTTCCCACTTTCTCCACGGACTTTGGCTGAGTCCTTCCCTACCCAACCTGGGTGTATAAACGGAGCTATAGTAGAATTAAATATAGATATTTAAACAAACGGTTGCTGTACAAGTGGACAGGCTGGTTTACACAAATGCAGAGCTAGTTCACCATTCCTGACACTTCTCACCATGTCTGATTCAAACAAGAACTATAGTCCTTTATACAGGGTGACACGTGTTTCTACTTGGTGAAAAAACAAAGCCAAAAAACCCCCAAACAAACAAACAAAACCAAAAAACAAACCCATGAAAACAAAATCAACCAACCTACCAATCAAAAACCCAAGAACTTTTTGAACTGTTTCTCATGGGCTACCCACGACATCGAAAATTCTCCTCCTTGGCTGCCCTGTTTCCTGGTTCTTGAGAAGACCAACCCGTTTCTCCACCCAGCGAGCGAGGCAACCAGGAGAACTAAGTTGATTATACTAAGGTCACAGGTCAATGCAGATGGACTGAGATTTTAAATCAAATTTAAGGAGTTGAAACTCAAGCCATCAGGGTGCCCACCTCCCGCAGATCCATCGGGAAGTCCCAGCTGTGCCCAGTTGAGCTTTGGGCTCTTCAGCCCTGCGAATCCCATGTGCTGGGTGTTGAAGCAAAAGGGACACAACCTACCTAAGGCTCCTACAGAATTTCACAGTGCTATTTAATTTGGCAAATGCCAAACTCAATTTAAAGGTTCCCTTTGTAGTCTAAACTGTTCAAATAAAAATAATCCATCATGTTTCACTCCGTTTTTCTTCTGACAGGTGGAATTCCCTACAAGTGCTCACATGCAAATATAGTGTTATTGTATCTGGTAATGTAGCAATTAGAATTGCCAACTTTATTAAACATAGTTCAGCCAATGGAAAGTTACTGGTGGAAGTGCAATAAAGTGCGCTTTTAGACACAATCAGATGTACTTGAAAAATCAGCAAACAATAATAGTACTGTATTCATGAAAGACAGCACAAGATGAATCAGCTTCCAAGTAGATTAGTATGCCCTTCTTACAGAAAAAACATTGTTTTTTGCACTATATTTTACAGAAAATAGTTGACTTTAGCAATGATGGTCAACAAAGTTGTTTCTAAACAGCTCTTTGCTCTATTGTACATGCAATTTATGCAAAAAGGAAAACTGTATTTCACTGGCAAGTACGACTTCATAGACCTTAGAAATTTTTAGAAATGTTTGATTTGAATCAGTGGTATGGAGCATATTTTGTGTAAAATAAACGAAGCACTCTTTCCCAAGGAGCAGAAATTCCTAAGACACACCAGTTGCAAACAGATCAAATGGAGTCGGTGTTTTTGCAGTCGACGAGGACACACAGTGAGGTACCAGCGATGGACTCGTAGGACACCGCGACGCGCTAAGCATCAGATGTAAGAAACACTCATCTTGCATTTCCAGTTGGCTGCTCCGATTTTACAACCGCATGCATTCTACATCTGCTTTTCACTCCTATTCCTTTTGTACCCTATTCAGCATCTAAACCGGCGGAGTTTTGGGGAGAACACCTCAGATCCATCTGCCCCAAACCTGCTCATACTGAAAAGCGCATCTCTCTGACCTACAAACGCTTTGCAACCCGTCGGTGGAGCACCAAGGGTGCGTGTGTCCCTTCCCGTAGCTCGGTAGCTCTCTAATGTGATCGCCACCAGCACTGAGACTTTCATGGAGCAACTGGCGCAGGGAGGCACTTATGTGACATGTTTAAAACTTATCTTTGGTAAACACACGCAAAAAAACTTGTAACTCATGTTTTACTTCCTGATAATAAGAGAAATCTTCGTTTGCTACTAGTGTATGTGTGCAGGTATCTAAACATATACAGGACATTGCTAGTAGAAAACATTTTTTCAAATGCCACTGCCAAGAATATATTTTAATTCACCTGAAAATGATGCAGTCCTGGGTCGTTTTTTCTTGTTTTTTTCTCCTGATTCTGTTTATTATGCATTAAAGCATCGCCGATCAATAACAAATTAGCAATAGAAAGCAAGCTCTATGTGCTCAATTCTCACCTTCTTTCTCACACTATTACCTTGTTTCTCAGGACCATTTTTATCAGAATAGTCGTCTCTCTTACAGCTCCCACTATCTGTGAGGCGGATCCTGCGTTATGGATGCAGCCAAACCTCTCATTCCGATCGGTGGAGATTTTGGATACACAAAAATGCTGAGTCGGCCCTTGGTGGGGATGTTTTGTGGTAACCATGACCAAAGAGCGCTGTTGAGGAGAGGGACCTCACATCTCAGATGGGAGCTACAGAGTGATCAGATCAGTAAAGCAAAACTCAAAGCACCCAGAAACATCCCATCAAGGTGTATTTTCAAAAGGTGCTGCGAAAAAATGTTGCTGGAACTACATGGGTATAACTGATGGATCATCTACATTAACGTACCCAGAACGTTATCACTTCTAGAATCAGGCGTTTCTACTGAGAGGTATTTGATTGGCTTAATTTTTCATTTCCACTATTTGAATTTTGCTTAATGATTTTTTAGAACCCAGAACTTAGTGTAGGGGTGTCAAGCTCCTTTCACCGGGGGCCACATCAGCCTCGCTGTTGCCTTCAAAGGGCCGAACGTAATTTTAGGATTGTATAAATGTAGGAGTAGTATACCCAAGTAGTTCACCTTATAAATGTAGGAGTAGTTACATTTATACAGGCCTAAAATTACGTTCAGCCCTTTGAAGGCAACCATGAGGCTGATGTGGCCCCTGGTGAATAGGAGCTTGACACCCCTGACTTAGTGCATTTCATTTTGTAAAATTTGTATAATCTATATCTTTCTCTTTTCATTGAAAAAAAATATATAGCCCAAACATATGTAGGGGTATAAATACATCATGAGTAATGACAGCTGTTTTCACTTATTTTACAATCTGCTTAACGGTGATGTAGACATTGACAAACCAAATTACTTTGGCAACTCGCACAAAAATATGTCCTTAAATCAAAAGCGATGACAAACCTTGCTTGAATGAGGCCTTTATTACAGAGAGAACTGGAAAGAGAGGAGTGTAAGTGCTGAGGAGGTTATCGTGTTCCTAAACGATGCCGCTTTGTATTTGTATGTGAAATGGGTACGGCTGGTAGATGATGGGCGGTTGTCCATGAGCAATGTAGTAACTGCTGAAGTTTCTGTCACTGATATATGGAGCAGGCTGATAATAGCACGTTACATTGGCTGCATTTGGGATGATATTTTGTTCTCCGAGTACTTTCAAAGCCAGAATTGTGATCATATTCAGAGTTTGTCTTCGTTCGTGTCCCATGAGACAGACCGTGCTCTCGTTCACAACTCCGCGCAGAGTCATCAAGTAGTCGTACTTGCTTTTCTCTTCCCCAATGAAGTGGTTGCGCAGGTATGACTCAATTTTCCTTTGCTGCTCAGCAACATCTGGAAAATCGATGAAGAACCTGGAGCACATGTAACGTTCCAGAGATTTAATCTCAGCCTCATCCGCTGGCTTAAAGTCCCGCACCAAGAGATTGCTGTACTTCAGGAGGCCGCCTCCTCTGATTTCCTCTGGGTTCCTTGTGGAAATCAGTTTGTATTTCAAGTGGTCCATCGCTTCGTTGAAGTCTCCGTACATACTTTCAGCGATGACGATGGGGTGAGAGTCTTCCGTCAGTTTGCAGTCCCTTGCCCTGTAAACTTTCAGGATGGAGTCCAGCACGATTTGGAAAGAGTCCACGCTGAACTCAAACTGCCGTCTGAGCGAGTTGACGAACTTTAATTCTACGTTCTTGCCGCTGTTGTTTGACAGTGAGATGAGACTCCAGCGATCGTGGTCGGTGGAGACTTTGACCATCTTCTGCACATAGGCATCCTTCATGGTCTGAGCAGTGATTTTTTCCTTATTAACGCATTTTGGCAAGAAATCCAATAGGCAATTAAGAACGGCTTCCTTAACCACCTGGAACTCGATCTCACTTGGAAGTTCCACCCCAAAAATGATGTCTAGGTCCTTGTAACTGGTTCCATTCTGCTTTACGAGGATGTGGCTGGCTGTGGAACCGTTCAGGCGGATATCTCTAACGTTGATTTGCTTTTCAATGAGCTGTTCCTTTACCACATGGATGATATCCTTCGGCTTTACATCCAGCGTCGGGAAATTTCCTCTCCCGTGAATAGGTATGACCTCAGCTAAAACTTGATCCAGGATTTTAATCTGATCCCAGGTGAGACTACTGAACCTGTGGTCTAGGTCCTCAGTCATTGTGTTGTCGGTTGGCTAACTAGGAAGAAACAGAGATTAAGAGAAAAATGTTAGAACTTGCACAAATATGAGAGAGCCAGGCATTTCATTAACAAACTTGTATCTCTCTTCCTCGGCGCAGTGACAAAGCAGCTCATTTCACAGAGACACAACCCCAGTTAACGCTCTGAGTCAACCACTGCGCTTGTCACAGGCTTTTAATTGAATTTTAATGTACTCGGGTTTTAATCCTGCTGAGAAACCATTGTGTTCTTGTATAATCCATGACTCAAAGTAAATGCAGTAAACCATATAGACTTCATTCACAACTACTCAAAGGTTAATATAATGAAATACTTGGTGGTTAGAATGAAACTCCAAACAAATTTCACTGTGGAGAGCTGAAATGAGCAAAATGAGCAAATTGGATTCTTCCTGTCCTGCCTGTAAGTCTCCCTCTCTCTTCAGCGACTTGCTTACTTTACTGAAAGACCAGGAGGATTTTATAAAAAGCAGGAACGATACAACATGTGTATTGGGTGTACTTTAATATTAATACCACTTGTTACTCTTCAAGAACTGGATATCCCAAACTGTTAAGCTGTTTCAACTATGTTCCTGAGGCAAAATATTTTCCTTCTAACCCATTAACTGTGTTCCCATGTTATTGTATCAACGGTGCAAGTCCTGGGTTGCAGAACTGCTAAGGAAACCCCTTCCAGTCTGCACTGCCACCCTAAAACCTCACAAGAAAGCCTGTAAAGAAGCCACAGGATGCATGGGATAAAGATCAGGTTCTGGAATTCCTCCGTTTAAACTCCTATCTTGTCTTCATATCATCCTAGTTAGCAAGAAGATAGACTTTGACGCGGATAATTTATTTACATTTTGTAATGAGAAAGAAAAACTTGCAAACCCCACAACATGGGGTTTAAAGTGTATATTCAAACTTTATTTTAACTAAATTTTTGTAATGGGAATTTGAACGCCTTATATTTTAATGTTATATAGGCATACTGTGAATGTGATTAAACACAATCATAGAATTATATGATTAGGTGTGATTACAGTAAGTAATGAACTGAAAGAACCACAGAGAAGAAAAAGGTCATTGAGCTAAAAAACTTGCAGAATCCACAGGCATCACTTCACGCCATGTCCCCTCTCACCTGCTACGCTCCCTCTGCTCTCTTGGGGTACTTATTGCTCAGTTAGTTGGAAAGGTCTGTTGCTGAATCCTATCACTCTGTTTTTCAATACTCTTTCATAAATCACAAGGTAGATGCTGGCATGTACTGACCATTTTCTGATTAACCCCCGTGCTGTGCTTGCTGCTCTGAGCTACAAGCGAAGGGAGAGAATGTTCATGGACCTAGCGGGATGTTTCTTCATCACTCAAGACAGCAAGGAATTCTGGAGCCAACCCAGTTATTTCGAGCATTTCTTTCGTCTCCTGAGTCAGATGTGGGTACCCTCAGCCCACGGGAAGCTGCTGTTTAGACAGCTTAGAGATGCTGAAAACAACTTGAATCACTGAAAGAATTTTTTTCTTCTGCACAAACATTGTAATATTGCTTTCTGCTTTAATGTTGCATGTGCCAACTAAGGCTTGTTTTAAGAATATTTTTGTTGGGCTTGTGCAAGCTTAGTTCAGAGAGAATTCGGGAAACCGAAGGTAATTTTAATTGCAATAGTGCATTTGTTAAACAGCAAGAGGGTTTAGATAATTGCTGTTGAAACACTACCTGAGCACTTTAAAAGAATAGAAAAATAAAGATCACTGTATTCCTTAATACTGCATGCAAGCAGGATAGGAATTATAGCACGACACTGAGCTTCATTACCTACTTCCTACAGAAAAGCTATGGAATCCCTGGTGGTTTCTCAGAAGGCAGCAACTGCGGCCGCTGCTCAGAAAAAGCCACATCTCCCAGGCGGGCCGGTGCAAACTGGAGCTCGGAGGGACTGGAGAAAAGTGCCCAGAGATGCAAAACTCGCGTGGTTTTCAGGTGGGATCAGAAATGGCACAGGGAGTCACCAGCGTGTGGAGGAAATGATTTCTGGGTATCTGCCAGCACTGCAAACGTGCTGCTGAAACGTCGAGAAACGCTTCTGCAGACAGATGGCTAAAACATATCTTCTCAGCTAAAGCTCGAGAATAAAAATAAAGTCAAATCATACTAAGTAATAACACTACTGAAAAGTCTACGCTGTTTCTTAATCAGTTGTGACTACATATGTACATTATCATACATTTCCTCCCTCGCCTTCAGATTCCACGTTCTGAAATATTTTAGTAATTTCAAGTAACTTGTGAACTGACAAATGGCTTGAGAATATTACAGAGCTATTTTTCACATCCTTCTACTATAGTTTCAGCTCCCGAGTAAGCTAATCGAGAGCATATGTAATTTCCAGCACCTTCCTGGCCTCATTACAAAGCACGGCACTAACCATATGTTTAAAGTTCAACACATGCTTCAAAAGTTGGTTAAATCAGGACCAAAGTTGGGAGTTTAATTGCTGCTGAAGTTCCAGTGTGAAGGGCTTGGATGCAGTCCTATGGTTCCTGACATAGTTTATGTAGTGTGTAACTCCATATATATAACATGCAAATAAATACGTTTGCGGATATACTCAGAAATGCAGATATTCCCGCAGGCATTTAGAAGATGCGACATTTGAGCGGAAAGGGAGAAAACTTGCCATCCCTAGCACTGCCTATTTTACATGCTTACGAGTCCACCATTAGCTATTTATCAGGATCATTCCATGCTTATTCCTTTATCACCACAAGCTATGACTATGGAAAACTTCTGTCCATCCTCCATGGCCTCTATGACATCCCAGTACATGTTTATCATAAAAAACCCAGCTGTTCTAGAAAGGCATTGTGAATTTTGGTAGTAGAACAACACCGGGTGCCGAGAGAAGGGTGGGAGGAGATGTTTTTATAGAAACTTTTTTTGCTGCCATGTTTGTCATTTGTGTTATTAAAGTATCAGTTAATGATCTAGTGATGCTCTAATGATCTAGTAGCAAACTTAGAGCTGTCAGAACTGTAGAAGCAATACTTTTCATTACGTGATTTGCCTCATATTGCCAAAGTTTGAGGGAGCTTTTCCAGGCTAATGCTGTGATGTAAAAGAAAGAGCTTAGAGAGGGGAATATTGAAATTCAGTTCCCTTTTTAGCAGAGGGACCCTCTTCAACCACGTTTTGAAATTCAGAAGATGAAAGTATGCCCAAATAAGCTTAGAAATCCTCTCTTTATTGCTACACATTTTCAGTTATTTTAGATTCTATTGCAATATGCTAAACTTTGAAAATGACAGGAAAAGGTAATGTCATTTGTGTTGAAGAGTCGCGCCTCAAAATGTCACTTCTGGAGAATCTGATGGTGCTTTGTGAGTTCAGAGCCTCAACATTAATGCCTGAGAAATGTCTTCTGAGAAATACTAAGAATTCTGTGTTGAAATAATGCCTTCAACTTGGACAAGGAAAATGCCCTAGGAAAAACAGGAATCAAGTTGTCAAGAATATAATTAATTTCCAGATAGACCTAAATCAACTTTTAAAATTATTATTTACTAATTTGCTTCCAGTTTGTTACCCAGTACATAACCCTGTGCTTCCCTCGGACTTTCTCTTGTTCTTTTCCTTAATCTTGTCTGGCAACAGCAACAATTCCCAGGCAATTTCATAGTCACTAGGAACTTCATGTCTTAAAGCAGTGGCAAATTTATTTACCGAGGTGCTCAGGCTAACGTCAGGAGTTACTATCAATGCAATAAACCTCAGTTACAAGAAATCAGCAGCAGCATTGAGGCTGTAATTAGTCAAAACATCGTGTAAAACAAGAGAGATCAAGGGACGGAGGGAAGGCAATTCATTGCATGCAATCACTGCCCCTGAATCCTCCCTGCTTTAAGATCTCCACCAGATAAAGTGACGAGGAAAAGTAGTTTTCAGGGTGTTTTCTTTTACATATACTGGCTAGAGAAGCACAGAACAAGATGGATCAGACTTAGTCGAGTTTCATGATGTATTATTCTTATTGTAAGGTTAGAAAAATATTTCCCTGATTTAAGCTCCAACTCGTCCTCGAGTGGTCACCTTCAGCTGATGAAGTGGATGCAATGTGGGAAAATGTTTAAACACAGTTTTTCTAAATGTTATTATTTATTTTTATATTGAAATTATAGGCTCTAATTTTCTTCAGCATGGTTTGGGCCAAACAGCTCTGAGTTCAGTTTTACAAGGATGCTAAAAGGCTTAGTTAAGCACTCTGCCGTACACCAGCTTCATCCAAAAAACAAGAACAGATCTGGCTTTGCATCCAAATGAAGAAAATCTGCAACGTGAATGTTCCACACAACTTTCATGGAAACAGATACTTGCAGTCTAAAGGGCAGTCTCATCAAATTTAGCTCATATTTTACCGATAAACTGTTTAAGATTCTCTTTTTATATACTCTGTAATGTTGCTTCAGTGTATTTTCAAAGGCTTCGCAATGTGCTGGCATTTTCAAGCAGAATGCATCTGAAACAGTTTTTGTGCAGCTGTGTTAGCTCCGTTCTCTTCGCTTTGCTCCCTGATTTGTCTGGTTTACAACAATTACGTGGAATACTTTAATGCCCCAATTGTCGTTACTTCGTTTGCACTTGAAATCAGTTGCAAAGGGACCTTTTGCAGATGAAGCAAAATGTCTTGTTTGGGGGTTACCCCAGAGATGCTCAGAGTAACTATTGCAGTTCTCCCCTTAGATCTTGTGTTGGTTTTGCTGTGTACACATTACCTGCATCATTAGTGATTTCCATGCTAGCTTGCTAAAGCTTTACTTCAATTCAAAGATACATTTATCTATTAAGCTGGACATTTTAAAGTATTTTGCATGCTCACTGATTTAAGGACTGCAGCTTAGCTCTGAAAGCAAGAATGTCAAATGTAAAAGGAGTCCCAGTCATAATTTAAACGTGTATGAGACAAGTAGAAGCAGTAAAGCATCTGGGGCATCCTAAATGGGGACATATTTAAACTGATCTGACAGTGTTTTTCATGAGTTTTTCCTTCCATTAATGTTAATGTGTGCAGTGAAGAGACTGTTTATTTATCCTGTTATCATGAGATAACGCATGAGTTGCCATAAGTTTTCAGTACAGTTGCCATCTAGTTACCCTGAAATAACAAATAATAACTCAAGGCCATATGCTGTTCTCCAGCGAGATAAGGCTGCACAGTGTGCAAAACACGCTTCAGCAGAACACGGTTTGCGTGGACTGTGACACAGAATATCACCTTCAGGGGCAGAATGAGTAAGTGAAAAGGAAGGAAAGAAGACTTTTCTCGACAAAAAGGAGTCCTGTCTTCTCTCCAAGCCAATCCAAAGAAGAGGGAAAAGTGACAGAGTCATGTACCAGCCCTTTCTCCAAAGCAAAAACGATTTGCAGAGCAGTATGGCCCAAGGGCAGCTGTCCCGTCCTACAGCCCAATGCTGGGAAAAGGGACCGAGGAGCCTCTACACCTCTGCTGGAACATTACGCGATATCGGCTCCACGAGTTGGGAGTTCTCAGGAGCGACAAAATAACGAAGGAGTTTAATTTGGGCAACCAGTATGAATACATAGTCCACTTTACGCCATCCTGGAGATCTGGGGGTTTTTTTGAATGCCGAATTTTTCCATCATGACTCACAATACACTCCTTCTTGGCTGCATGTGGATCCCCTCACAGGGCAACACTTTCGAGGCCAGCGATATTAGGTCTTTGTATCAGTTCCCAGAACACAGGAGGCTCCTTCTTGCACGGCCTCCAGGTTCAAACCAAGCCCTTGTAAACAGCATGCTATGAGGCACAGTGATCTGCTCTAAAACACTTTAATAACTTTAAAAAAATAGGTGTGATATGCAATATTTGGTCTATCTGGGGCTGCGGTCATCCCTGAGAAGTTACTGTTTTAGGTAAAGATTATTTGTAGTATTGAACGAGTACTATGGACTGAATAACTAACTCCTGAATAAGATTTCCAGAGAAAATGTAAAATCCCACAGACTCACCGTGGCAGGATGATCGGCGAGCATGTATTTCAGCAGAGTTAATAGGATGACTCACTGGATCCTTTGGTAAAAATATGAATTGTCATCTTGTCACTGCCAAAAACACGAACCTCCCAGGGAAAGCTGCAGGAAAAGAAAGCCCAACAAACAATAACAGTCATTTCGAGATAAATGTTAACTACCAGTCACCTGCTGTACATAATAAATCATGCATTACTACTTGGCAGTCCTGCAATCATAACAATAGCCTTTTAAGTCGGAAATGATAAGGTAAAAGCAGTGGAAAGGCACAGAAATGCTTCTAAAGACTCTGGATTTCAGGTCATTCTTAATCCTCTGCAAGGATGTTAACGAACTTGCAATTTTCTCAATGGGATTTTGAATAAGAATTTAGTATTATTAATAGACATGCGAATTAGCAGGGGCGCAGTGGAATCATATGAAAAACCAGAACTAACAACAACTCAGCAAAATTAAACGTTATGAACTGCATAGTGGCTTCATGTTTTCTCTAAAAACGGGCGCGGATGACGGGAAGGTCTCATTTCTCGGCAGGTCGTGGGTTCGGGATGGAGCCCGCTGCTGGGATTTCCACCAAATGGCCCATGGACTGGCTACGCAGGAATTACAGCTATTTTTGTAAATACCTGGATGCTACCATAAAGGCACTTCTAAAATATTTCTCATCTCAAAGACGTGCTGACAGCTACATAGCGGATTTTAGGCTTTCTTTCAAAGACCTGCGTTCTCCATCCTGCGAAGTTCACAACACCTACACCAGGTTCCTTAACTATCCCAAGTAAGGCCCTGTCTGCTATAGGATTTAATTGACATGTTAATTTACTCCTTGTTGATGAGCTCATCTTCCATGCTCCAAGTCTATACGCTTCTGAGTAAAGATAATTTTGCAAGTATGACTTGAGTGTCAATATATGAGCAACATGCAGAGAAAAACAAAATAATAGCCCAAGGAGGTATGGACTGTATTATTAATTTATTTAGAGTATTATGGGTTTTTTCTCCATGCTACAGCAGTCCAATTTTTGTCACTGAATATACTGACTTTACTGCTGCCAGCAGCCCAGTTTCTTCACGCTGTGCCAGGACCTGGCCGCAGCTTTTGTTTGCCTTCCAACTCATGATGAGCTACTAACTGAATGCAGGCGTGTTCCCTGACGTGATCCCCAAATCCCTGCAGTGCTGGCTCATGTCTGCAGCTGGGAATAAAGGGTTAATTCTGGCAAGGGCTGAGCTCTGGTTAGTCTGGAAGTGAGAAGCCAGTTATGTGACAAGGAAACAAGGTTCTGGACTGCTTAGATAAAAGAGTCTCTGCATGTGGAGTTTGGCCTCCTGGAGGAAAAGTCAGACAAATATATATAATCAGTTACTTTAAAAAAAAAAACATACATCATTTAGTCTTTTTAACAGTGAACTATTATTATTTCTTTCTGTGTGAGGGTGGAAGGTTTAATGGATATATGATATCCATTACTGGGTATATCATCATGACAGAATGGTTTAACACTGGAGTAGAATTAATGGCTTCCCCTTAGGGGAAGGAGAGAGAGATCTTTATATTTTTTTGTAGAAGAACACCCATTATTATATGATATGTTCATAAAAGCAGCAGCTGGGATTGACGAAGTGCTCTGGCTGTTGGGACATTATTCTCAATGGCTGCCTTTTATTGGCTCCATCATTACAGGAAAAAGCGCATCATTTCATTATTCTGTACTCGTGGTTTCCAGGATTTTTTTTAACTGACGTAAAAACAAAAATAAAAACAACTATGTCAACAATTACCTTGTGTCTCCAAGATAATATTATCCTGTTCCTGAATTCAAAATGTGAATTGTGGTGATACGCACCAACAAACTCATTTCAAAGCCTTTTACACTTGTGTCTCTGTGCATAATGAGCAAAATGAGCATAATGAGAACCAGTGGGGTGTAGGAGATAACGCCGTGGGGTTCCCCTCCGACACGCGTGTCACCAGCTCTGCTGGAGAGCATGTTCCCAGCTGGTCACTGCTGCTGATGTCCCCATCCCCTGGTCACATCATGAGGAACATCGACCCTCAAAGCTATTGGGTTCCTTCCTGCATCTCCTGAGGGCTTCAGTGCGCATGAAGGTTGTTTGGAGTTTTTATCATCTGCCGTGGGGCACGTCAAGGTGATTCCCCCAAGTTGGCAGGAACGAGAGCCAAGGATCCTCTCCCCTCTCCAGAAATTCTTGCCTTCCCCTTCGTGCCCATCAGCTCCCAGAGCAGCCCACGATTGCTCTGCTCAGCTCCTCAGACTCACACCAAAATCTATTTACTTGCTCAAGATGCCAGTGACTCAATCCGAAGCTCACTTATCAAAAACTCTCATTATTATGACTAAACTGCAGCAAAAGCAGGCAAGGTAAAGAATGAAACAATCCTCCTTTTCCATCTATTAACCATCTCCATAATTACCTCTCCTCTTCAAATGCCAGAGGAAGAGGGATGAGCCATTCAGCGTGCCATTACAGTCCTAATTCTGGGCTGTTTGCAGGGGATGGAGGGCGTTACAAAGTCAAGGCTCTCCTCAGAAACTCTCCAGAGGCTTCCTCCTCTCATCAAGGGAGACGTGGTGAGGTACAGAAGTGGCAATGTCCTCAAGAACCCAACCTGTGGGACAGCCGTGGTCATGAAAGCAGTAGAGCATACCTCCAGGTTCGCAGTCCTGTCTGTTTTGAGGGGCTTCCAACACAACACATGCAGTAAATTGGATTTTTCTTTTTGAACATACCAAAAAAGCTGGGCCTTGCTGGAGCTGCATTTAGCTCATTCAATCAATGCAATGCTTTTTTTTTCTGTTTTTTTGCCCTCTTCTTTTTTCCCCCGAATAAGCAATGAGCCATTGAAGTATTGAGGGTGGATTTTGCTTGTGCATACAGTGGTACAATGGATTTGGAGAGTTTTCCTTGGGACGAGCCAGAAAGCTGAAGAGAAATGCACTCATGTTCCATAAAACCCTCTCTGCATCACTCCTGCTCTGCTCTATGTATTTTAGAACAGTGTTTCCTACTAAGCAATCATCCTGTTTCACCCCAGAAGTGTTTTCATTTTCTGGCAGAAGAGGTGAACTGTGGGCACAGGCTCCAGGTTGGTTTGTTCAGCACTTTAGGATCCCTCCCAATAAAGGCTCCTCGTGGCTGCTGAAGCAAGGGACAAGTTTAAATTGAGCTGGAAGAAACTTCTGTGGCCATGACCAGGCACCCCCCAGAAACGTGGCTCATAAAACTGGGAAGAGAACAAGCTGGGGTCTTGCTCAAAGATTTCTGTGCCTTCCACTGCTTGTTTATATGACTATTTGTTTTTGTAATGTTAACATATAATTCATACTTTTATTAATGAATTTCCATACTTATATCAGAAATTTATTCTCTTGACTACACAATACAGCGGTGGGATTTCTTTTTAATATTATTTTCCCAGTTTTACAAGTTACATTGTAAAAATGGGGAAAATATATTAATTATCTACTAACTTCAAAGTACTTGCTGTACAACAGTTTGGTTTTGATGCTGCATCAGTAAGAGTTAGGATTCCCCTAGAAAACAAGGTTTGGATAACTCAAATGTTTGTTAGAGTGCTATGATAAAGTAAAAGCCAGCATAACTTCACTCAAATTACATCAGGAAAAAAGGATTATGGCTGCAGCACCAAGACGAGGGTTCTGCTACTGTTTCCTGGTGAGGGCAGCATGAAATGTGTTGACATTCTGACTAAAATGCAGAGAGAAGATAAAGCAATGAGAAACCAAAGAAAAAGGCTGAGGCCCTGCAGCAAAGCTGTGTGTATTCGTGACTTTTCCATCACTATCAATAATGCATAATGACCATCATGCGGATGAAGGCACCAATTTTTTGAGAAAGACTGAGTCAAGCTCGCTATCGCCAGATGTGAAAAAACACTCAACGTGACATTGGATGTCAAAAAGACAGGACCTGCTAGATAAGCAAAGGTCCAGCAGAAAGGGTAATGGAGAAGAAAATCAGCTGATGTTGACACAAATTGACATCTGCTGTACCGGTTTGTAGAGTTTCAGGAGGGAAAACCATTCTTTTGTTAATATGTACTGAAAGAAATGGTTTTTCTGAGCCACAAAAATATTCTGCCTAGAAAAAAAGAAAAACAAACTAATGGTTTATCTGTGAGCAATTCTGCAACATGAAGAAGCCATGTTCAATATTATGGTCAAATTTTACAGCTATCTGTGTTGGAAAAGGGGAAAAGACGGACTGTAAATTCAAAAAGCTGGATTAAAAAGAAAAATAAACTGCATCCCAGTGGCACAAATTCAGTTTCACACCAGAGATTGCTCTGGTATCCGTGAGAGCAGGACTGGCCCAGTATGTGTGTGGTGGGGCATCACTTCTACTCTGTGCAGCCCCTCCAACCCATCCATCAGTCCACGTCACCTGTAGTTTTATGGTGAGATTTGGAGTTTGCCTACAAATCTTGTAGCTGTTCCTTAGGCTTCATCCTGTGCCATTGAAACCAGTGGTGTTCAAAATATACATCGATACATCCATAAAACAAGTACCATCCCCATCTGCAGATGATTATCAAGTTACTGGGACTCCAACAAACCCTGTCAACAATCTCAGTGTGACCCAGCAAGGGATGGAGCCCGATCCTCAGAGCCCAGAACTGGGAAAGCCATGAAACCAATCCAGATTAGGAGCATTTTGAAAGCACAAGTAGAATTTCAAGTCTTCAAAGAGTATCAATTAATGAATGCATTCCCACTGCCAGCCTAAATGTTGCTTAATTCACTCTCCAAAATAACTCACTCTCAATGTGATTTCAATGTGATCTTTCAAGGAACTTGGTCCACTTATCTCTCCCTGATTTATAGTGGTTTTGTGAATTATCAGAGCCTACTGCGTCAGCAGTTACTTCTGAACTTGAGCAGGAGCTGTTGACACACTCTCCAGGGCAGGAATTTAAGTTCAGGCCTTTGCTCACAAGGGTCAACATTAGACGTCCCTCTTTCTGACAGCTGAATCATTATAGAGCACATAGTCTTTAGTACAGGGCTGTATGTCTGATGCCTAATGAGGCAACAAAACTAAATTTACTGTAAAGTTATGCCTCTAATGCATAGCTGAGCAGGGATGGTGTGCGAGCAACACTACCACGAGGTCAAAGGTCTGCTACAACAGCAAATTAAATGAATTATTACTGTTCTCTTTAAACTAAGCTGTGAGAATGCAAGATACAAAGGAGCAGAAGGTATAACCCAAGCTGTGCTGTTCTCCCCTCCACACATCAAGCCTTTATTCCTTACTCCTGGATGCTGCAGACACAGCACACAAGAGGATGAAAGGACAAGGGGATCGTTTTTACATTTCTGAATGGGACACACGTAAGTCACATCTGACTCTGTATTTTAAGAAGGCAGGAGCATGAAGTGTGGGAAAGTCCCTGCTCTGGATTCACTTCCATTTAATTACTCATTTCTTGGCCTTTAACAGCAATCTGCATCATTATTCATACCTACCTTGTTGCTTTTTATGGGAGCAACGAACAAACTGTTATTGTTAATGCAGCACGCGGAAGACAACGTGTACACCTGTGTAGTCAACCACGCTCTTTTTAATGGAATAATAAATACGGTTAAAGATTTGCAAGGGCTTAACAGATGTACCAAAGAGACAGCGTGTGGATGGGAGAAGGCAGTGAGCACAGGAGAGTGATTTCCTGGCTGGGAAGACAAAATACTGGCCCTGAGCTGCTGGAAATTGGTTTTGTTTCACAGGCAGGCAGATTTATTTGAAAAGCACTTCCAAATAGTTCAGGGCAGAGAATCCCAGTCTGACCGGTCTGACCTCCCCAGGGTGGCCCTTTCTGAACATCTAGAAAAGGCCTAAAATGCTAATTTATGCCATCCAGATGAGACGATAACAGCTTCCAGCATCTAATCGGACAGTGAGCGGTGAACACTGCACTTGTACCAATTCTACTATTAATTGGTGAGGAGGGTCTTGCCTCAAAGTCAAGAAGCTTTTGGGATTAATGCAAACGAACGCTCGTAGTAAGGCAGAGCTTGCGTGCCACGAGAACCCCCCCCAAAGCCCCGTCCGTGCCAAACCGCTCTTTTTACAAGTTGATAAAGTTTTTTTTTACGGGAAAACGCCTTGCAAAGAGACGCAAAAGGCCAAACCCGACGCAATCACTCCAGGTTTTATAAAGTTTTGTAACTAAGACCGACCCCTTCCAACGGCTCCGGAACGGACCGGGGGATCCTCTGGATGCCGGGGCGCCGGGCACGGGCCGCTCCCCGTACCGGGGGATCCTCCGGACTCCGCGGCACCGGCTGCCCCGGCCCCGCACGGCCCCGCCGAGCTCCGGCAGCGCTTCCCTCCGCACCCCCCGCCCGGGAACCACCGAGGGGTCACCGGCCGCGTCTCGTCGGGCACCCCCACCCCGGTGCCGGGCCCTCGGGGCGGCTGTGGGGGGGGACTCACCGTGCGGGCGGCTCCGCTGCTCCCCCGCAGGCCCCGGCGCTACTCCCGCACGGCACGGACGCCGCCGAGCCGGGGCCGCCGCCGCTGCTGCTGTCCGCGGCCGCCTTGGTGCTGAAGCGGCCCGGCCCGCCCCTCCCTCCGCCCCCGCCGGCCCTTGGAGCGTAAACCGGTGGCCATGGCAACGCGCGTCACACGGCCCGAGGTGGGGCCGCCGCCGCCGGGGCTCCCGCCAAGCGGCCGCCGCCCGCGCTCCCGCCCGCCGCCTCACGGGGGAGGCCGCGCGCCGCCGCCTCAGGCGGCCCCGCCGCGGGGGAGGCCCCGCCGGGCGATGAGGCGACCCCGGGGACTCGCAGAGCCCGGCGGAGCGGCCGCCGCTGCCCCTGCCCCGCTGCCCCAGGGCACCAGACACGAACGTTGCACCAGGGCAGAGGCACCGTTGTATTTAACGCGTTCCTGTGGGTGTCACGAGTGTGATGGGAGCGGCTGAGGGACCTGGGGGGTGCAGCTGGAGAACAGGAGCTGAGGGGAGACCTTCTGATCTCTGAACTGCCTGAAAGGAGCTTGGAGCCGGGGGAGGTCGGGCTCTGCTCCCCAGGAACAAGCACCAGGAGCAGAGGAAACGGCCTCAAGTTGCGCCAGGGGAGATTGAGGTTGGATCTTGGGAACGATTTCTTCCCCAAAGGGCTGTGGGGCATTGGAACAGGCTGCCCAGGGTGTGCTGGAGTCACCATCCCTGGAGGGCTGGACAGACGGACAGGAGGTTCTCAGGGACATGGGTTGCGTTATGGTTGGACTCAATGATCTTAAGGGTCTCTTCCAGATGAAATTATTCTGATTCTATTGACCTTACAACCGGCTTTTCCTTCCCACAGCAGAGCAGGGTACAGACCCCCCAGCCCTGCCCTTTGCTGCTGCAAACCCCCCATCCCTCGTCTGTCTCCCCAACAGCAACAGGACGGGAAACTGTGTCCTGTCAACCCAGCACCCAGCGAGGGATGGTCCCTGGCACTTGGTAGCAGATGGTTTCAGCCTTCGGTGACCCATTTCTTGGTTTGTTAACCCCAAGAAATGTCAGAACAAAACTTCTTTGGTTTCAAGATCCTTCCTACACGAGAAGCTGGTGAGTTTGGCCTCGTTATTTGTCGTACAGGTGCACTAGGAAGGCTCAGCCGAGGTCAGAACCTCACCTGGTTATACACTGGAGAAATATATATACATATATATATATATACTTTAAATACATATCCATGCATAGCAAGAGTACATAAAGTTGCCATGGGAGTCTGAGCAAGGAAATGTGAAGTTTCAGGGTTGCAAATAGAAGGGTTAAGGTGATTTAGCTAAACTCATGCAAAAAAAATCAGTGATGTGAGCACCAGCAGCTGCACTTTGGTCGCTGAACGCCCCAAATTCCGCCGTACCTGCGGCGCAGCCCTTCCCGCAGCGGAGCGGCCCCCGGGGTCTTCGGCTGTGGGACCAGGATCTCCCCCTGCCACAGCTTTGCCAGGAGACGGGTCCCTCTGTACACATTCCATACCCACACGCTCCATATGTGATGTCACTGATTCGGTTCTAGTTGTGAGCGGCAGATTTAGAGAAGCAGGTTTTCCCACTGGGGGCTTCTGAAATGGATTATCTTTGATCAATTAACTGGCTGGGTGGGATAAAACCCGGCATGGGATGGGCTTGTGGCATCTGTGCCTTTTTTGGTAATTTCCATTCCACCGTAATACTAAACACCTTATGTTTGCCATTGTACAGCGTGTAAGTTTGATTTTTGCCACTACACAGAACTAAAATGAGAGATAATTTACTTTACTGTTCTGACTAACTATGCCGAATGGGTAAACCATGATTATTTTTTGAAAAAGTGCAGATTTAGTACTACGGTGACTCACAACAATGAGCAGACCTTGGCAAAAAAAGGTTATTAAGGTATTTTAAGCTGCATTTTATCATAGGCAAATATATTTAATAACCTCACATAGCCATGTTTGGACTTAAACTTACAGAACCCAGATACTTCTAGGCTGGCTCTTGGGTATTACACTAAAGCAAGATTTTAACCTTTTATCTCAAAAGAATCTGCAGCAATGAAATATGACCCTTGTTAAATGTAAAATCCCCCAAACCATCTGTTACTCTCTAGAGCCCTTAAAAACATCTTCAGTGTCTCTTTCCTCTTGCAAACAGCTTTAAGACTCCAGTGATAAAGCAATTGCAGCACTTACAAAGCACCTCTTAATTAAAGAATCCTGCTTGTGTGCTGACTTAATTTTACGTTGTAAACATGAAGTTAGTTTAAACTCCTAGTCGTGAAAAGTATGTCTATTTAAATGAGTTGATATTATTATATTAGTTTATGATTTCTTTTCTTAGTTTATTGTTTCTTTGTAACTTCCAGAACTCTCATAAACTCCAAACACAAACCAGTTCTCAGCTCCAACAACTGTCTTTTTTTCCAGTTGCTGTGTTTGGGGCCACGACAGTTGGGCCGGAGGGATGAGCGGGATGAAACCCACAGCTTTGCCCAACCTCTGTATGTAGCTATGGAGTAATTAATTGGGAAAATTATTAGTTAATGGTTCTACTGCACTTTGAAGACAGTGAATTACTAAGTAAAAGCTACGTAACTTTTCCACTCTATATCACTGGGTAATTGCCAGCATCACAGCACGGCTGGGTAAGGAAATAGTGTTTAAAATACAGAGCAAAGCTTATATTTGATGGCTGATAAACCTAATTTAATGTCAGGCAGGGAGAGCTGGATTTTCTTGGAATTGTGCCTTTGCCCCTTTGCGCATTTTGGAGGAGGCGGATGTAAATCTGTGGCACCGTGATGTCCCCAGGCTGCTGTGACCGGGCACAGGCGGGCAGGCCAGGGACGCGATCACAGCGCTGGCGGCCGTACATTTCTCAACAAGTGGAAAAGCGGCAGGAGGCCGAGCGCAGGAGAAGGGTGGATGTACGGTCACATCCGGGGGCCACCGAGGCTGCTGGCACTTTTGCTGCTGAATTCAGTAAAGCTGGGGTTTCACCCAGAACATTTTGTTTGTTTTGGAAATGAGGGTTTTGAAGGTAACGTGTGAGGCCAGGTCTCTGCAGATGTGATGTACAAGAAACGCTCTCTAAAGCCTGGACTCTTGCTGCCTCCTCTGACTTTGGCCCTAATTCAAGAAAGCACTTAATATACACATAAATACATTTCTCATCAGCAAAGCTTTTGAGCAAACACCTCATTTAAAGATTTGCTTATCTCTTAATTCATTGGTTAAGAAGTAAGGTATTACTTAATAGGAGTCAAAAGGAGGATAATCTAGCTGTAAATCCTTACCATTTGTATCCTTTATAACCAGAGCTTAGTCATCTTTTGACCGGTGACGCACAGCACTCATTTCTTGCTGAATAAAATTTTAGAAGCACAGCCAATTTTTCACAGAGACTTGGAACTGTGCCCTTTCTCAGGTTTTATGAATGCGAAGCTCAAGGTCCGTAGCATGCAGTGATAACCTAATGCAAGGTCATGTTTTGTTAGAATAACAGCACCTAAATCTTCAATTGTGACAGTGGGGTCCAGCTCTGCTTTTAGATTTTATCGGATTTCATAAGGATTCTGATGTGCAGAACAAGTTCAAGCTGTGAGAGCAATAAAAGCAGTTGCAAAATGCTGGAGATTACCAAGCTTGAAACTGTAAAGGTCAGATCCTGCTCTACACTTCCCAATTCTCACGTGTATTTAGATCTGAGATATCCTGCATGTTTAGCTCCCCGCTCTGTGGTTCAGCAAGGCGGAAGAAAATCATCTTTACCTTTGGAAAATTCCACCGCAGCACTACGTTTTCCTCCCAAAACTCCAGAATTTCATGTCATGAATGATATATATAGGAAATCATCTGAGGGGAGAACAAAAAAATCCTCATGGCCTTAATTTTAAGTGTGCGCTTCTGAGACAACATGGGGGGAAAAATGCTTGTCCAGATTTTGGAAGGAATTTGTACTGTCCCTGCCTGTTTTTTACCATTTGGTAGCCATAGCAGGATAATTGGATTTTACCAGTTACTCTGTAGTTTGAGTGTGGATCCTTGGACACCCAGCAAACTTTGCTCCAGCTGCCCCATTTTGCAGAAGCCCACATCAGCACGGAATTTAAATGGAGAGTTAATAGCCCAGCAGGTGAGAACCTGCAGAAAATCCACTTGGTATCCTGACTAATGGAGTGAAGAAAAGGCTTCTAATTCAAGACACAGAGTGGTGAATGTCAGTTTATTGAGAAGCCAAGGGAAATAGGAGAATATGTGCCCTCAGAAATCTGGTTATACTTCCAAAAATATACCGCAGGAACATTAGATGCCACTGGGAACACACATAGTAGAGCTAAGTGCTCAGCAAAGCATGCTAACCTAATTTCACCAGTACATGAAAGAAGAAAATCCTGACTCATATTTTATGAAAATTGTTATGGTGAATCAGCAAATTACTTCTGTTCATCTCCTCCAACGTCAGCACGTTGAAGTCTGGAGCAACTTGAACTAATCTTGGGGCACTTGTAAATAGAATATATTCAGACCAGCCAAAGCTGGGCTAAATGGAAGCAATTCGTCATCGATGGACAGCTGGAAAGATCAGAAAAATGCTATTTCCTGACTGTTCTGTCAGAAGGAAAGGCAGTGTCTGTGTGTGCCTTTCACCTCCGACTCCTTTATCAGATCCCAAATAAACTAAGGAATTTGTGGCCATTATAACAAGATCTCCCTGGATGGCAAATGCTGGTGTTTTTATGTATGTGTCCCTTCATACATATCCCTGTGGTGGCAGGGAAGAAAATAAAATTGCACAGAAATGTATAACGTGATCTGCCTTGTTCAGCTGCTAATCCGATCTTCTCTCCTAGTAAAGCTCAAATAATTTGATTGTGTGTGTAGGGCTTTCTGGAGCACCTGAGGGATGAGAATGAAATCCTGCCGAAACACTGTAGACAAGCGGAGAAGCTACTGAGATGCCTCCCTGCATCGGTACTCAAACTGCATCATGAAATTCAAGCGCAGGTGATCTCCTGCCGTGGGGCTTTTCCAGCCAGCCCAGCGCCCTTGGGGAGCACACAAAGCACAGCAGCACCGTGTCCCCCTGTACAGGCTGTTCCTGCACCAGGGCCCCTTCTGCAAACCGGACCACATGCTTTGGTTACAAGCTGAAAGCTGGAAACGTCCCCAAATGCTGTCACACCTGGCTGCACATCCTGCTCTACCTTTCATAGCATCCTCTCCTTGTTTGTGCTCCTATAACAGCGTTAACTGGCTATGAATTCACGTTATCCACGGAAACATTTCTCCTGAAAAGAAAAAAAAGATCCTTGTGCATCACAGGATGTCCTGCAGCACAAAGATCAGGAGCAAGACTAAAGGTCCCGTGAAACTACCTCAAGGACCATGACTTCTGAAGCACTGATGGTGCCTTCACAGGAGCTGTGGGCTCGTGGCTGCAGTCAAGCAGCCTCTTGAACTGTTCTTTCTACAAAAGGGACAGGAGAGGAGATCAGGATACGGCCCCAAAAGGTCCCTGCACAAAGAGGAGGTTGGAAAGAGAAAGGCTGATGAAAGCCAGGATCAAAAGCTCATGCAAGCTGAGTTGTGTTGGTTTGTTCTTTCCGCTACCCACGATGTACAGGGCACTCAGCAATCTCAACAGTAGCTTATGGACCTGGACCTCTTGTCAGTGCCGATAGATATCTCAGAGTGGGTGTGAGAGGATGGACCAGACTTCTTCCAGTGGTGCCAAACAACAGGATAAGGGGCAACGGGCACAAAGTTAAACATGGGAAGTTCCATGTGAATATGAGGAGAAACTTCTTCATTGTGAGGTGCCAGAGCCCTGGACCAGGCTGCCCGGAGACGTTGCGGAGTCTCCTCTGCAGACATTCAAACCCACCTGGAGGCGATCCCGTGTGATCTGCTCTGGTGAACCTGCTTTAGCAGGTGGGTTGGACTGGATGATCTCCAGAGGTCTGAAGAAGGCACTGACGGAGGTTTCTGAGGTTTTGAAGTCACAAGGAGTGAGGAAATCACCACCTCTGAAAGGCCTTTGGGTCTTCTCCCATCCTGCCCTCTGCCCTATCAGTCACACTTCTGCTACAATAAACGAGAGCATTTTTTCCCCCTGAGCAAATAATTACAGATTAAAAATCACTGAACCTTCCAAAATCTTTGGCTAATTTATTCAGCCTAGCTTTACAGTGTTGTTCGCCTTGCAGGGGAGACAGATAGTTGGGAAAACATCATTTCAGCTGTGAAAAAAGGGGAAAAACCCTAAAGTATTGCGTATGATTATTTCTCAAAAGTTGCCCAAAATAAAATGCAAAAGTGTGAAGCAGTCTCTGTGATGCTTTGGAGGCTCTTGTCTTCCTCCAACGCAACAGCTGAATTTAACCACAGCTACACAACCTGTTAGGCTGGCAGGGCCATTCCTGGCTATTGTATTGATTTATTATTGAAAGAAACATTCATTTCTTTAAAGAAATGATTTTGTATTTTTTATTTCCGTGCGAGTTCTTTTTACTGCCCATCTCCTCTAGTCTTTTTTTCTTTTCCAGAAGAAAAATCACTTCCCTGCCATATTAACTGAGTTTAATTTTCTCCTTAATTCTGTTCCAGGCTTCTCATTTGTTCAGTGGTTGACAGAGTATCTTCAAAGTCTAAATATTAATCTATTGAAGAAAAGAAATGAAACACTAGTGGTCCATTTTGTTGCATCTGGTTTTGATGGCAGTGAAACCCCATGCCCTTATTTTAAATTGACTATCAACATCCCATTACAGAACATGACCACTAAAGCCCAGTAGATGGTTTTGTCAGTCCTACTGGCAGAGATAAGCTGGAAATGAAGCTTATTCAGTAAATTCTTGGTAATAGAGCAGGGGCAAAATTTATTAAAAAAAAATAAATGATGTAGGATCCTTTGGTTTTCACTGTATCATTGGCTTTCCAAAAGATTTAGCTTAGATTTACACCAGTTCTTTTGGAAACTACACGATCTGGGAGCAAGAAAAGTCTTGATTGAAATTACCATAGCAGGAATACATCTTGCACATGCTGCATGTATGCACGCCTCATTTTGTCATCCCAAAATATTTTGTGACCCACGAGCAAGTTCCTGGATCTGGAGCCCTAGAGGATCCTTCTCAAGTGTTAGCAGGAGGCTCGTGCCCCAATAAATCAATTTCCTGTTACATTTTACCTTATTTATACTTAAAAAGAGTGCCCTGTTTTCATTTTCAAATCAAGGGCATTGCTCTGGTGGACCTCGGAGGTAGAGAATCAGATAATTAATGCCGGTATTGGAGAGTTAACTGGTTTTATCGAACTGATGCTTTTATGCCCTCTGGCTGCCTGCTTTTCACATCCCGGCATAAGAACAAACCCATACTTAAAAAAAAATAAATAAAATAAGATTTAAAAAATATACATAAAAATAACAGAAAACAAGCTTTTTCTAAAGCATGAATTGTTGGAAAATGTCACAATTTCCAGTATTCACTCTAAATGAGAACAATTTCTGGTGAGTTTTCTGTGGAACTCTTAATTTTGTTCATTTTCGGTGGCATCTTTCGGGTCAAAATATTGCAGAAGGATCTCTGGGAAAGAAGAACCAGGACATTCAAATTCAGTCACCATCAATGGCAAGCTCATGGTCTCCTGTTGTTGCCTTGTACCAATAGCGAGTGTATTGAGTCACAGAAATGCTTATTTTTGGGATTTATAAATACATAGTATGTTGTGCAAAAAATTGCCTAGATTGACGAGTCTTTTTACATCCACAGGTAGGTGGTAAGAACAGACCCATAGTTTGCCATCACCTCTTCGCCATTAGTGTTTGTGTCACACCTACGTTTACTTCTTATGTTCTATCTCCTGAATTTCTTTTTAACATTAGCTTTCTTGTGCGCATGGTGCGTGACTGACATAAGGAATGACTAAGGGTACCGATCAATTATTGTGATTGAAATTGATCCTCGCTGCAAGGCGCTCCTGGCGTCACAGTTCACAAACCAGCGCACGCAAGCTCATTTGGTTTGGTCTTGCAACCATCACACATGGTGAGGGTTTCATTGAGTAGAGCGGAATCATTGCTATCTCGAAATTACCGTGTTTGATCATCAGGAGAATAAAAAGCAAGCTGTGTTTATGTACTTTATACCTAGCGGAAAAGTTTGGTTTCCAAATATTTGGTTTCTAAACCATTTTAGAAATGAGCCGTTTTATAACAAGATCCAGTGTTTGGGGGTTTTATGCGATGTGGGACCTCAGGTATCGTGAAAATAAAATTTACCTTTGTTTCTTTTTACAAATCGTGAAAAGTAACACCTATTTCTATAGGCTTAGCTGAACAACATCAACCAAGTGCTATTTGTAACACTTTGCATTGACGAGTTTATCATAACCAACTAACCTGTGGCAACTACTATATGGGTCCATACCTGCATATTAAAGGGCATAGGAAAGGGAAAAAGACATAGGAAAAGGAAAAAAATATATAGGAAAGGGAAAATGAGACAGCAAAGGGGTGTGATGGAGGAAGAATAAGAGCAAGAGGAAGACTGAGCTGAAACCCTGTGGGCACACAGGGAGAATTTTATTTGTGTAACAAATGTCTGAAACCTCGCTGCCTCATTCCAGTCCTAAAAACCGTCACCACCTGTAAGTGTGTGCATTAAAATGGCAAATCTATGTAGCTCTATCGTGTTGGAAATTGAATGCTACTGTAGTTCCTCAGCACTCTTATTTAATAATCCTGATTTTTTTTCTTCATATTTTCAGTTCACTTCTTTTCTAGTTCATCCTCTTGTGCAGCTTAGTTTGTCGGTTTTATTTCTCCAGAGTGCCACGGAGGCAGCAAGATATAATTCACAACTCAATAAAATTTAAGGAAAAATAAATGTTTGCTGCATCGAAGATGAGATGGAGATTGTGTAGGAGGAAAGGTGAGGGAAGGAAGCAGGTGGTTGACTTTAAATTGCGTCTTTTGGAAGAGGTTTGAGAATTGAGAGTAGGTAACTCAGGGTACGAAATGGCCGAGGCTCTGAGATGGACATATCGAGAATTCAAATGCAAAAAGCAGGAGGAAATAATTCAGAAGCAGCGGCTGTGCAGGGTGATTTCAGCCAAATGAGAAGTGGGCGGTCAGTGCTGGAAATCAGTGACTTGTTCGAAGGAAGGTAAACCAATTTGTTTAACATTTTATTGGCTGGAAAAAGCCAACAACCACATCTCCATCTTTCGAACCCACAGGATACAGCAAACTCCTCATTCCACGGAGGCAGAAGGTCTGTGCCGATAGTTCAGAGATTAGTCAACAGCTTTATTCATGGCAAAGAGGAGGCCAAATAAGTGACTCAGATGTCAAAATTCTCACTATTCCTTTTTTTTTTCTAGATGAGACAGGCTGGAGGGTCTTAGCACTCAGTGATGTCTCATTCTGCCCCAAAAATGCAGCTTCTGGCCAGCTGAGGAATTACAAAAATGGAGCAGAACTGGAAAAGCCCAAAGGCAACAAGCTGCCAAGCATGGGTATTTTGTTTTGGCATGTTAAATACAAGGCATTTATAAACTAAAAGAGTTTGCATTCACTGGATCTTTGCAGGGAGACTGGGCATGCAGGAAATAGGCAATTTAGGTATTTTAATGTACTTTTAGTATGCTATTGTAATGAAAATGTTCACAAATATCAAAAAAATACCTAAGTTTCATTGCAATCTTTACTAACATCTTGGTATGTCTCTACACCTGCACCCACAGTAGATGAGATATTTAACTCAGGTTGCTGAAGATAAATGCTCGGTAATGTGGTTCTTCCAAGTTTCTTTCTGGGTTTTAATCACGAAAATTCCGTGATGTATGTCAGGAAAAAAACCCCAATAAACTCTATTTCCCTAGTAATGCTGCTTGTCTCTTAATCACGGTAACACTGATAGGATTTGGTAATAAACAGGTCAATAATCCTTGAAATCTGCTCTGCAGTTTAATCTTCTTAAAAGCATCAGGACTCTGTAGAGAATAAGCCACACCATGTGCAGATAAGATCAGAACTAACAGGTGGATGGAAGGCTGGAGACCACCCAAAGCGTTCGTTTTTGCAGGTGAACGCTGTGCTCTGGCATAGCTGTACTTCAATAAGAGGGTGAAATCCGTCTCCCGTTGAGTCAACAGGACCCCTCGTACTTCACGCGCTGTTCACTGACACGCAGCCGAGCAAGGAACCGCAAAGCAATAAAATCCATTTTCCTTGTGACACGAGTGCAGCCGCACTGTTGCCATGGCAATGATCGAGCCTCATTGGCAATATTTCATTTACAACCCTCCTGCCATTGAAAGGTTTTGTTTTGTTTGGTTGTTTGTTTTCCACAACATGGAATAAATGATACTGTGAGTCAAAAACCTGACAGGCCAGTTCCTCTAGACATGTGCTCTTTTCAAATTAGAAAGCAATAATTAGCAATTTTTCAGAGGTGTTATATCTGGTTAAACTTACTCGTCAAAGTGACCAGCCCTCTGAACTTTGTGACCTTAAATTTCACTTGAACTAACACTCAGCTTTTAAAGAACATCCCCTCTACTAGCGGCCTCATGGTACTATCATGGTTTTCGACCTGCGAGGATTTCATGGCTTGATTATATCTTTCTAAATGTAACCTGGCTCTTTAACAGGGGAATGATTCGTAGGGAGTCTGAGGAGGCAGTGATGAAGTCAGAGGTAATCAGACTGATTTTTGGGGGTGTCCTTAAAGTCTTCTCCTCACTGTCTTTGTTTTTCCTTCTAATTCTCACACGGGATGTCAGACGAAGGATATGAAATAGTGTCCAAGCATCTCTGCTGCTGCGTCAGAGAGAAGGAAGGGCCGCGCTTTCTGTGCGTCAGTTTGTAAATGCTCAGCTTTGCAGGAGGTTTGTGCTCTCGAGAAAAGGGGAAAGATGGAGAGAAGCCCATCACCAGTAGGATATTTCTTCAGTGGTCCAAAGGGAAGAGGGATTTAAACTGGAATTTGGCTCCATCAGCCGCGCTGAACCCAGTTGGCTCCCTCCTGTGTCAGCTGCGTGAAGCTGATTTATAATTTTTCAGGTTTGATTGAGGTAAAACATGATATGCTCCTATTTCTGAGTAGTTTTTGCTGCCTTGTTCTCCAACGTTGTGGATAATTAGGTGAGTTTTATTTCTCTTTGACATCACTGAAATGAATCTATTTTTTTTCAAAGTAGATGATCACTCTAATAGTTCCTATCTAATGTTGCTGCCGCCTCCAAATCATGTCCTAATTAATGAGTTCCAGTAATATTACAGAAAAAAAATGTGGCTATTCAATGATCTAGTGCCTGTTTCTGACCCTGGAAAACATTATTCATTTAGGTAACTATTACGCATGAGAATTAGCCTGCAAGAAGGTCGATTTCAGTAGGGCTGTTCTGCTCACAGTTAGTTCTCTATTAAATATATTAAATCTCTGCTACATCTCTCCTCAGATTTGCTTTTGAAACCACAGACAATAGTACTTGCTTCTGTGAGCCAGCGATACTGAGAATTATCTACTGATGTGGATCGGATCCAGAAAATCACAGCCCGTCATTATGTTTTTTCCCATCTCCTGCAATGGTTCTTCGCACAGACCTCTCCCGTGAAAACCCCGGCTCGTCACCGCACGCCTGTCACCCGTGGGTATTTCAAAGCTTTTACCGTCAGGATTCAGCAATCTGCATCATTATGAATTCAGACTGGAATAATTACTGTCACTAGCTTTGCTCTGAAGTGTCTTCTGCCACACTTAGTACAGTTCATTTGCTAGAAGTACTCCTACGTTATTACCGTATCTACAAGCTATTCGAATTCCGCACGGTGGGGGTGAATGAGGAAGCCTCAGCTGATACATCACTTTATGGGCAGGGTTTTGCCCGAGGTGCTTTGGCACAACACGATATTCAAAATGTGCCTGTCCCAATCGTCCCCATGCTGCCCACCCAGCAGCTCCCACTTCCACCCACCCAGACAAGTCCGAGAAGTCCCCTGAACTCCTTGATCCCATCTCAAACTCCATGTGCCAGCCCCAACTCCAGGAATAGAAAGGGTTTCAGTTATAAATGTTTCTATGTGGTGTTTTCAGAAGTAACGAAATGAAGTTATTCATTCCTGCTGTCTGCCCTAAATAATGCTCATAAGCACGTCTAAAAATCCTGTTCACTATATCAAGAATTTAAAAGGCCCACAGATGGATCCTAATGAATAAATACAGACTCAAATTATCATAAACCAGGATTAAATTTCCTGTTTCAATACATTTTCTGAAGACCCTATTTCTGAAGATGCAGATACTCATGTTTAGGACTGACAGATAAGTTCATTCTCATGAAGAAAAAATGTGATTTCATGTTGGAAAGCTTAGCTAGCTGGGAAGTAATAAATCAGCATTTTTTTCTGAAACATTCTGGTATCTGAAGAAAGCGTCTGCTGATAGAAACCAAGTAGTGAAGATCAAACCTTCTGAGCATTGTCCAATTTTCACCTCTTCTAACAGCTTCCAGTGACCTGCCCTCAGACATTAGAAGACTCAACTCAGTTTGGAAGGAAAATCAAAATCTTAATATCTGTTTGGGTAACTGACAGATGACTTCGCCTGAACAAGGACTATTTGTACACTTTAAAGAATTTTATACGTTCCATTTGAAAAATGCAGTCACTTCCCCATTCTGAAGGCTAAAGGCACTCAGTGAATCAGTCAATAAACCGGCAAGAATGTTCTTGGGGTTTTAGCAGGATTAATCTCGTTATGTTAGCTAGAAAGAGTTGTTAAAGAAAAAGAGCCACAGTCTGACAGTTTATTTCATCTAAATTAAATGATGGATGAAACCTAATGTGCTCCATGAAGGCCAGGTCTTAAAAACATCTTGGCCTAAGTCTAACTGTAGGCTACACTCCTCTAAAATACGGTGCATTTAATCTGAGAGCCATTGTTACACTTAACAACTGAAGTCCGGCCATGAAAAAGTTTGGGTTTGAACTCAGGGAGCAGAACGTGTTTGGTATGAAGAACAACACTTTCAGCTCCTAGAGTGAGGAGCTTTCAGTTTTGAACAAGACAAGTGTTACCAGAAATGAAGCTCATGACACTTCTCAGACGTGGGATGTCAAGACTCTATCACTTTCCAGCACCAAATAGTTGATTTTTTTCCCCATTTGCCGTTGCCAGATGAGATGAGAGTCACAAGAGCACCGGCAGCTCTGCTTCTGGGAGTGATACCGGGTGGATTATTCCCTGCCCCATGTTCCGCTGGGACAGCGACAAACACGGGCGTTTCCTTTATAGTTAGTGGCAAGTTAATAAATGATTGACTCAGGAGGTTTTTTTGTGTCATAAAAGATGAGAGCCCAGCTCCTCGGTTGCTGTAAACAGCTGACATGCTGTTTGGAACCCCAGCAGATGAGACTCCAGCCCTATTGATCTAAATAAATAAAAGGCAATGAAAAAATATAACATCTTAAAACATATAATCTGTATTTTGTATCTAACTAGGATGGACAACATTTTACTAAAAGTATTCGCTTCACCTCATCCTGTAAAAAAATACTTATGTCATGAAAAGCTTGAGGCAACCAGAAAACCTTTCTCTTAAAGGGATTTGAAGGGTGAAAAAAGCCCTTCAGCTAATGATATGTTTGTGAACTTTATTTATAGAAGTTCTGTTCCTATAATACAATTATGTTCTATCTCACAATAAATTCAAAGGCAGATGATCTTATTTTTTCTCTTTACAAGGTGTTGAACAGTTTATTAGATATGACGAATGCTGCTGTCGTTGTGTTCTTTCTCTTTTTGGAGAGGTGGCTTTTGGGTGGGTCTTTGTGCATAAAGATACGCTGTTGTTAACATCTGATATAATAAATGAGAGAGAACTTATTCTTCTTCCAAATTATTGGTTCAGACTCTTGATCTTTTAATAAGACAGCACAGCACTTGATTTAAAAACTTCTGTCTGAAAGACACAACATCAGGAAAAAATCTGCATCTCAAGTATCAGAGTGACTCAGCAGGTGACTCAAGGAAATAATTGAACTTGCTGGAGGAATTACCACTTATCAAAGGAAACTGTCCTGAGCTCGGAAAATGTCACCCCCAGCGATTTGACGGGGAACACAACTCACCTGAGATCTTTGTGATCCAAGTGACCTGGAGAGAAACATCGCATGCCCAGAGCGATATCTACTACTGAAGTATGCTGAAAAACGGGCAATAAACTGCAGAGGTTTTCAGTAATTTGATAAATATGATACAAATACTGTTTGATTGGCATAAATTGCATATATTAAATGCTTTATATAGGTCATCCGTGGTGCTCTGGAGGAGATTAAGGTCTTTGCTCTTCAGAATATTAACCTTGGTCCTGCGAATACACTAACTGCAAATCAGAGTTCCAGTAACCCCAGTGGGTGTTAGATCAGCATCATTTTTTCAGGTTATTTCTCTTTTTCTCAATGTATTAAAATTCCGTAACTCAGTCAAGTTGTAGTTTGGCTTGGAAGGGAAGAGCAGGGGCAGCGCCATCCCCAACCAGCCCGAAGCTGCAGGTAGGACACAATTCAGCAGAAAGACACAAAATTTATAGAAATATCGCGTGGGGTTTATAGTTCACTTGATTAGCTTCATGGAACAAGGCTCTGCTTCCCTTGGAAAGTAATTCCACTGGTTTCTTTTGCTATTGGAAGACAGGGAACAGAAACAGCTATTAGAGGTTTGCAACACTTGAGAGTTTTATTTGCTTGTCAAGTTTAACATTTGTTATCACTATAAAAGTATTACAGTATATTAATATGACATTTCGTGCAACTACCATGCAGATGTACACGTCAGCTGTTTGAAGTTATATTTAATTTCTTGATTTCCCATCCAGAACTTCTTATATTCAGTATCTCCCCTCCAAAAGTCACCGGCATCCTTTGCATTTTACCCCCAATGGCTGCTCAGTCTGCCTCCGAAGTGTGATAATAAATCGCTTAAGTTCCTACACTTGCTCTAGATAAACATTGTGTCCCTCAAACATTAAGAAAAGGAATGTTTGGTGTTCCCAAGCCGCTTCTCCCCGCGGCCGCCGCGCCTGATGAGACCCCCGCGCACGCGCGTCACGCCCCGGCGCGCCCGTACGTAACGGGGCGGGGCAACCGGGAACCGGAAGTCGGAGCCGCGACAGCGCTGAGGGAGAGGGGCCCAGCGGAGCTCCCAATTCGAGCCCCCTCTGCTCCGCTTCCCCCGCCGGGCCGGAGCGCCGCCATGTCCAACATGGAGAGTATCCTCGGGGCTCGGCTGTGCGGGGAGCGGCGTGGTGTCGCCCTCGGTCTCCGGTACCGGGGGTGGGGGCCGTGGTCTGGGGGTGGGGCTGGGCCGAGCTGCGAGCCGGCGCTCTGGGGGCCGGTGGCTGTTGTGGGGGCGGTGTGCGGGGCCATCCCGGCCGGGGCCGGGGTGCGGGGGGAGGAGGAAGCGGGTCCCGTTCCTCCCGGCGCGGGGAGCGGGGCGGTCCCGCCGAGGCCTTTCCCGGAGGGTTCGGGTGGCCCCGGCGGGAGCTGCGCGGGGAGGAACGGGAGGTTCGGCTTCGCTTTGCAAGGCGAGATCATCCAGGCTGAGCTGGGGGGCGCGGGCGCTGTCAGCACTCCCGGGGCTTCATGGAGGGACAGCCCGAGGCAGAAAATGTGATTTACAGTGTGGAATAGCGCCCAGGGACAGATGATGTGCCGTGTATCAGGTGCTGTGTATACACTGGAATGATGTTGGCAGCCAACTTGTCCCCCCAAACACACCAGGACAAACCCGACTGTCTGCCCTGGTGTTGGGAGCACATTGTGTGCAGGGAAAGCCCTTATGGGAGAATTTAGTGTTCTTGCTGTATAAAACAGAAGCGAAAAAAACCAAAACCAAACTTAAAGACGATGGGTGTTGGTGTGGTTGATCCGGCACTGGTGGTTGTTGGGTGCGCTGGGGCGGGTGACGGTGACTCATGGTGAAGTTCAGCTGCACTTGGGTTGTGGGGCATCGAAAAAGACGCTTCGAGGGAGGAGCGAGTGCGTGTTCGTCACGGGACGGGAGAGCCCTGAGCTGTCGTCATGCCAAAGGTGCGTGCCCCGAGTGAGTAACTGAGGAAGTGATTTCAAAACAAACTGCGGTGCCGGTTCAGCACGAGCGGTGTCCATAGGTGATGTTGTGCTTTACGTGGTTGCTCTGGTCTCTGAGCTCAAGTGCACTTGAATGAGCAACCTAAAGGTGTTTTCTTGTGGATCAGTGCAGTACACTTATTGCTGCTGAAAGGGATGCTCGCCTGGGTTTTAAAGCAAAGAGATAGAAATACAAGCAGCGATTTTATTGTTACTGGTAGCTACCTTGATGGGTAACCTGGATGTACAGGCAAAACTTTTACCTCTTTGTAACCTGCCACGTAACATTTACAGGATAGGATAACAAATATATCAATGAACTTCTGAATATCTTCAGGTCACTGTTGGAGCTTTTAAGATCATGACTGGACTTCAAAGGAGAGACAGACAGTTCCGGAATAATTTAGGTACTTGAAATATTAAAGAAAGCTCAAGTACCTCACAGTGTTTAGCTTTATGTGCTTCCACTTAACTGTTAAATATCTTATTACTTGCTGCATCTTCCTCATGGGATATCAAAAGATGGCATGAAAGAAACTTACGAAGCTTTGTACTTCCATTTTGTTTGAGAAGGACTAATATTTGGAAGCTTTAATCAGCAGTATTCTAATAGTATGGGGTTTTTAATTCTTAATTAGAGCACATGCTGTGTTCTCTTTCAATAGCAGTTCTGTGCAATCGTTCTAAGTCACTATCAAGTCTTGTTCTACTGTATTCTTAGAGCTTTTGGCTTTAGCAGAGCTTCAGTTTTTTAAAAAGAACAGTCTGTCTTGCTGACTGCCGTGTCCTTTCCCCACAAGTCAGATGACGGAGCCGACGGGGACCCCGGAATCTCTCCCATGAGCCAGGGCTGGGAGGCTGCTCTCCACACCAAGGAGCCGCGTGAGCAATTGAATTTAAACCCCAGATCACGCTGCGGCTTGGAAGGGCAGCCTGGCCTCCTGGTTTGTACCTGGGCACAGTCAGCCAGGCCCTTTTGCTACTGCACTGTTAATTTGTCTCGTTCCGTAGTGGTTTTCTTTTGGTTTCTTTTTTTGGATGAGCAATTCTGGGCAGGCCGGTAAACCACGCTGGCATTTCACGGAGAGTTAAACATTCTGGGTGTGTGAGTGAAAGTATTTGGCAGAGTCAGACTTTCCTCTTGGGGAGCTTCCGTTTGTTGTATTAATCACTCTGAAATAGGTTTGGTGTTAAATGGAGCCAGTTTGGGATCTGAACTTATTTTTAGTAGCCTCACGTTTTAGAACCCGGTGGCATTGTAAGGGTGAAGCAGCTTGGTAGGTCTCATTGTGTGAATTTCAAGGGCTTACTTAAATAACATTTTCCAAGTTTTATCGTAATATCACTGATGGGGAAACACAATGTGTGCCAGGTTTGATAGCGCTTTAAACAGGAGGGCAAAAGTACTACAGTGTAAGGATTGATCCTGTTCTTGGAGCCTTAACTTGAGCTGCAGAACACCTGTTTAATTTGAAGTTTGCTGCCAAGGAGCTCAATAGGAACGCAAAAAAATGCGACAAAGAAGAAAAGGCCGAGAAAGCTAAAATTAAGAAGGTAAGCGGTGGGCCTGAAACAAGCTCTTTAGATCTGGTCTTTACATATTACAGCAGGAAAATATCCCTTGTTTTTACCATTTTCCTTGTATGCATGCTAGTAATATTGTGATAGATGCTTGTGGTTTAAGATGTATGATTATAAATGTTCCCACATGTATTAATAAATCTGAGGATATATTCTTGTGAATCTTTTTGTACAGCTTGTGGCATTTGCTTTTTGAGAAAATTGTCATGTATGTGTATTGTTAGAGACTTGTTCTCAAAGTTTAAAATATTTAATCTCCATGTCTATCCTCTTGTGTTAAAAAGACTTATGAAGAGAAACTTCAAAGTAGTTTTTGAGTCCTTGAAGTAGTAAAAGGAGAGACTAAATTGATTTGACTGTATTTTTGTCCATGAAATACAACCATACCAATTGTATCTGGTTTTGAGTCTTTATGCTGAAAATGTTTTTAGGAATGAGAAAACTATGTTTCTGTAGCTCTGTAAAACCTTCTACCTGAAGTGCATGCTTGGGACCTTCCTGGGAAACAAGTCAGGGGTTCACATCTTGAAAAAGTCTGAGAAATATTGGGGGAGGAGAGTGGGGTTGATTTTCTCTTCTAATAGGGAAGATATTGTGAATTGATGCTTATAATGAAACAGGCTATTCAGATACCATGTTTACAAGAGAAAGGACGGTTAAAATGCTCCTTCTTTACCTTTTTTTCCAACAGGCAATTCAGAAGGGTAACATGGAAGTCGCACGAATACACGCGGAAAACGCCATCCGCCAGAAGAACCAAGCCATCAATTTCCTGCGCATGAGCGCCAGGGTGGACGCCGTGGCAGCCAGAGTTCAGACCGCGGTGACCATGGGCAAAGTGAGTCTGTTTTCACGAATCTCGAGCAAGAATGAGACCTCTGATCCTCCTAGAAGTGACTTAATGCTGCCTGTAATGAGCTGGAAAGTTTCAGTTTTGGTTTTGGATGTGGCCAATAGTAAATAAAGAGCTGGAATCCCCCTGGCAGTGGCTGTGTTTTGGAGGTGGTAACTCCTCTGAGCTGTTGCTATTCTTGTTCCTCTGTGTTTTGCTCGTTACACTTAAGGTTATTTTGCAAAGATATTGCTCCACTTCCAAAAACATGAAGTCATAATGTAGGATGTGCAATTCCAGAATTTTTTATAGCTCTTTAGACGGAGAGCTTATTCTGCCATGTGATCTGGATACCAAATATATCCCCTCACATTTGACAGATCTACACGAGTTAATGCCACCTGCACCTCAGTTTTTAGTGAGGCTTAAATGCCCAGAATGTGTATTTCAACTGGTTAATGTATAGAACTTTAAATGGTGGGAGCTATAAAAAAGCAGTGGAGTTTTAGATGGCAATAGGGCGTGCCCTACTTTTTGATACTGCGGATAGATAAGAGAGCTTGGTAAAACTGCTCGTTTTAGTTGCTTTGTAATAATTTCCTTTACCTCGTTCCAGGTAACGAAGTCGATGGCGGGGGTGGTTAAGTCTATGGATGCCACGCTGAAGAGCATGAACCTAGAAAAGGTAAATAGAAACTTGTTTTTGGAGGTGTGCATCAAAAGCAGAAAGGGAATGAACACATGTTTTAAAAAGGGAAATTCCAACCAAGAGAGAAGGTTTTGCAGTGAGGTTGGTAGATCCTGGAACAGGTTCCCCAGTGTGGTTGTGATTCCTCAGAACTGGGGATGCTCTGAACCTGCCTGGGCAGAGCCCTGACCAACCTGCTTCAAAAGTTCCATCAGCTTCAAAGGGGGATGAGCTCTCATTTCCAGAAGCTTCTCTCAGCCTTCATTCTATTTTTGCCAGTTCCATTATCTCCAGATCATTGATTTAATTCATATTTTCAACAGATATCTGCACTAATGGATAGATTTGAGCATCAGTTTGAAACACTAGATGTTCAGACACAACAGATGGAAGACACGATGAGCAACACTACGACACTAACAACGCCACAAGTAAGAATAGTATTTTTTTGAAGCGATGATCTTAAATTATGTGTCTAAACTGCGTGGAAATGTCTGATTCTCTTCTTTCTGCCAACTTTGAGACATGGCAGCAACTGGAGCCTTTTCACTCTTGCTTTGTGCTTCTTTGTGATGAAGAGACCAGTTGCAATTATAGGCACAAGTACAGTGGATCACAAATATGTATTTTAGTCACTGCTATATAGGAGACTTTATTGCAGATTATGTCTTAAACTCTAACTCTCCTACTGAATAAGCTGCGTTTTGATGGTTCTTAATGAACTTCTGAACCAGAAGACACTGCAGCGTTAATTATCAAAGCAGAACATGCTGTAAGGAAATAAATAGTTTGAACTCACTGATATTAACAAAATGACATTAGTCGCCACCAAATTAGTAGTAGTATGTGCAATGGAAAGGTTGTAATTACCTACTCGCAATTTATGGACGTGTTTGTCAAAACAGGTTCTTAAACAGTGCTTTATGTAGAGAAGAATTCCTAACACTGACCCCCTTGTGCTGTTCCACAAGGGGCTAAATGTGCTGTTCCAACAGACATTTTCTCAGAGAGAAATTTACTGGATTTAGTGCTTTGTAAATAAACCTAAAACCAAATCCAAAACTTAAATCTACTGTAGATGGGCTTTTTTCTTTGAGCAAAGCAATGTTTTAGTAGCTGATAATGAGCAGTCGATAACACTTCAAATATTCCAGTGTATGTTTGGTCTTTTGCAGATCAGTTCAGTTCTTTAGAGACGTTATTTTAGGAGGTGGAGTTAGATCAGTGGGAATTTAACCTCTACTCCTGATTTTTGAGTTCACACAGGGCCCTCTGGTGGTGAAGCACAAAAATGTTCTGTGACATGTAGCTTTGAATCGGTTTTGTTAAAATAAGTTCTGTTCTCTCAAGATTTAACAGAAGGGCTTGTCAGAAATTACAAAATGCAGTAATGAGTTTTCTTCTCTTTACCCTAGAACCAAGTGGATATGCTTCTGCAGGAAATGGCAGATGAAGCAGGGTAGGTGAAATTTTGAGTGACTGTTGAATAAATCTTGGTTCCAACAACCCTTCCTGGTTACCTTGAAGGTCACATACCCCTGTTTTATGTGTTTGTCTCTTGGAAGCAGAGAAGAATCAGCATTTTCCTTTCACCTCTGGGCAACATTCTCACAATACTTTAGCTGCCAGTGTTTCATTTTTTCACTCAAAGCTGCTGTGGGTATCAGGGTGCAGGGGTGGTTGTGCAAAAGCCTAAAATCATGTGTCACTCGTCATGGCAGGATAGCGTTTTATCATTGACTTGGATTTGCTGTAGCATTAACGATCCTTGCCATGGTTCTCCATACTTTTCCTCTTTTTTTTCCCCTCTTACCACATTAAAACTTCCTGTAGTTCTGCTCTCTCACCCAGGTGTAGCAAAACGCATTGTCATGACCTATTTAAGCCTTTAGGGATATGCTGAAACATTTCAGAGAATTTTACTGGCCTTTTTGGTGACACCTAAGTTGGCTCAAGGAGAAATACCGATGGCCCCATGCTATCTCAATATTCCTCTGCTTGTCGGTTATTGTGCTGATTCCTTTAGCCACGTACGCCTGACCTGGGTTTTTTGGTTTTGTTTTCTCCTGTTAGTCTTGATCTGAACATGGAACTACCTCAAGGACAGACGGGTTCTGTTGGTACAAGCGTTGCCTCAGCAGAGCAGGTAAATGTTCCATTTAATTGAAATCGGTGTGACAGGAGAATTGATGTCCAGGTTGCACAGATCTTCTGCCGAGTTGCTTTTCCCATTCTAGGGGAATATATTTGAGGGAATGGAAAGAGGACACTTTATTTTTGTCATCCCGTCTTTGTAGGGGAGGCTTTAGGGAGCCTCATCTTAACTGACCAATCTTTGGGGAGCCACATCCTTTGAAAGTTCTGTTTCACCTTGTACCCTCTAAAAGCTGACACATAAAAACCCAACAGCTAAACCAAAAATCCACAAAACCCCACAAACAAACCCTTCAAAACCCCCCACAGAACAAACACAAATAAAACCAACCAAAAAACCCCACCAAAAAAAGACGAGACCAAGTGAAACTGTCTGTACTTGTTGCTTTCGAAAACTCCTTCCTAGGTATCTGCTGCTGGAGGTGACACGGTTGTACAGACCTCTGGTCTGGTCTTAGCAAACCTCGTTAAGATAATTTCAGATCGTCTGGTCATGAAGTTGCTTGACCATCCCAGAACTTAGCAAAGAATAATCCTGATGCTACTGACAGCTGGTGTCTGTGTCTCCCCATTCTGCAGGATGAACTCTCACAGAGACTGGCCCGCCTGCGCGATCAAGTTTAAGTGAAACGAAGCTGCGGTTCTTTGGACGTGCTTTCAAAAAATACCCTTTCTGTAACTAACCCTTCACTACACTAGAAAGGTGGCTCGGGTAGGAGCTGGGTGGTTGAATATTTGTAATATAGGGTATTTCACTCCTAGCTCGCTGCTCTTTCTAAATACATTAACCCAAAATATCAGCTCTCTAGTGTCCTTTTCTGTACATTTTGAAGTTGATATATTTTTTGCAAGCTTTTTTCACAAAATCGAATTGATATTCTAAGTCAGTTAATGATGTTGGTACATTCTAGCGAAAAAAAAGCAGAGTGTCATTGATATATATTTTAAATTATGAAGTGATTTCTTTTTTTAATTCTGAGGACTGTTTATGGTTGGAGAACTGATGTATTCAGTTCAGACGATCGTTGTAGACAACTTTCATACACAGCCAAGCTCCTGGAACATGCAACAGCGTGGACTTCATGGAAAGTACACGTGTTAAATCAGTGCACTTCAGTCTGGTTTTTTTAGGCTTTTAAAGCCAGGGTAATTGTACTGAAATGAGTTGTTAAGTTAGAAAATGAGTTACCGAAAGCTGTTTGCACATGATTGAGAACTTACACGGTGTCATCACTTCAGTGCAGGAGGAATAAAATCTATTTTTCAAGTGTCTGTCAGTTCTGTTGGGTGCTGCAGCTCGCTTGCCAACGTTAATGCCAAGTGCTGCGGCTTCTCCGCTTTTCCCTTCTCCGTGTCCTGGGGTGCAGCCGGTTCTCCGCTCACACCTCTGCGCGGCCCACAAAACAGCGAGTTCCTGCGAACACAGAACTCACACCACCCAGTTCTTACGGATTCAAGCTGAGAAGCCTCATGTGAAGCAACTGAAGCCCCTTTTCTCCATTCCTTCCTCTGTCTTTGCTTTTAATCTGCTCTTCTTTTTATACGTGAGGATGAGTCTTGTGATTGTATTCTACAGTCAGTGTTCTTCCGCATATGAAAAAGACTTTAGTAGTTTTCCTCAGGCTCAGATCTCCCCAAAAAATGATTTATAAATGATTTGTAATATTCCAGCCGTATGGGGAAGCAAGTTGGTTTTAGTGATCCCTTGAACCCCTTTGTATTTCAGCAGCTTCCAACTCTGGCTGCAGGTGTGAAGCAAATAAATTATTGTAGAAATTGTAGCTGAGGCTGCTTGTGATGTGTTGTGATAAACAGTAGTGGTAAAAGTCTCACTTTGAATTTCTGGGCATTTTTTGGTTTGTTTCATCTGCATAGGGTTGAGGGAAGGTGTGAAGCGTTAGGCTGAGTTCCTAATTTGCTGGTGTTGAGGATCACGTGGGTTTTCCAGTGTTGAGGAAATATTTAGGACAAAAAACCAGTTTCTTAGTCAAGCAGGATTTTTGCAGTGAAAACATGGAGTGGTGAAACACTTCAGGGCAGTGTCAAACTGTTTTCTGACTGTGTTATTCAGATCACTTTGAAGGCTTAGCAGGGTGTTACGTGCTGAGTGTTCAAGGCTACTGTAAAAACAAGATATGGAAAATAGGATAGACAAAACAACCTAAAAAGTTGTGGAATTGTGCATCTCACACTGGCAGCCTAAACCAAAACGATTTGTTTAAAATGTGGTCCTTTCACTGGTGTACATTGATTTTTGAAGGAGCTTTCTTTTAAACATCTTGAATGTTCCTCCTGTAAACAGGAGGAATTGGGAGGTGTTGAAAAACCTTGTACTCACGTCTGTAGTCTCGGTACAATCCATTCAAATCATTAATAAAGCCTCTTAGGAAAGGGACTATATGCTACTTTTCCCCCTAGCTCCTTCTGAACAATATAACAACATTAATGGTAAATCTATGCAAGCGGGTTACCCGCAGCCGTGGTAGCCACGCGTGTTTGTGCCTTTGCCTTATGGAACTTACTGTATCTTTTTCTTTATATTCGGTTACTTCATGTCTGATGATTGGGTTGCAAAGTTACTTGTACATCCTAAATCCCCATCCGAGTTTACTGCGCGGTTGTTTGGTGATGGGTTTGTACCATGAACTCCCGGGGTGTTCGGTGTTTGACATGAGCTGACTTCAACTGGCCCGTTTTAATGGTGATTATGGTGCTTTTAGGCCATTCCTGGGCATTTCCAAACTATTGGAGGCAATGAGCAGCAGTTCTGGGGTCTGTAGATTTGACTTTTGGAGTGTGTTGCTTTGCCATGAGCCTTGGCCCTCTGGAGGAATTTAAAAATAGAGGGAGATGAGACTGATTGCTGCAAGGGAAATGTTAAATGAGCTTCGTTATCTTCCTGGGTACACACAGCCCGTTCTGTGGGTTTGATCTCATCCCAGCCTTGCTGACTCTAGTACCAGAACAGATTGGTCTCGTTTTTTTTAAAGGGTTTAATAAACAAGCATGAAGGCTTGACTGCCAGAATTAATGGCACCTCTGCAGAACTATGATGCGAAGAGCTGGGTGGGCTTGGGGAGAAATACGGCTTTGAAATGTTGAATTTTCCCCTCCCGACTTCACTCCCAGAACCAGGATTTGGTGCCGGCTGCTCCTGCGCACAGAGATCCCGGGAAACAGTTTCTTTTCTCTTTGGAAGCGCTCGTGTCTGCGAGTTCAGAACGTTGCAGCGATTACATTTGGAATGTATATATTTTTCTCAAGTCTTTAGGAAATGCTTAAAACTGGAAGTTGCTCTTGGAGCAAGAGTTGAGTTTCGTGTCCTTCCCCATCCGGGCTCCCCAGACATTTGCTGTTTGCAGATGGGCTCTGGCTCCTCACTCCATGGTAACTCGTTTCTCTTGTCAGTTGTCCGCCTGTGTTTGCAAAAGTCCATTTCATGTTAAAGAAATTGTGTTTGCTTTTATGTAACCTTATTACCAGATAGTATTTCAATATTTATGCTTAGGAGCAGACACTTCGGATGTGAAACATTGCTTGAAATGTTGCAAGATGGTTTTGCTCTGCGTTCTTTTTTCCTCTTGGTTAGAAAACTGCTGGCGAATGGGAGCGTTAATCTTGATTCATTTGAATTCCAAAACTGGAAGCCATGAAGAGCTTCAGATGGAAGGAGAGGGAAGGAAAGCAAGAGCAAGAACTTTGGCTTCTTTGATTGCAATGGGATGAAACGATCAAGTTGCCTTTGTGGAGATCCTCAGAGCCAAAAACCAGCGACGTTTTGTTAAATACAGACAGCAACTGTGTACAGAAATAAACCGAGGCTGGTGACGTATAGAGAAGAGAATAATTTTTGTAGCTCTGGTAAGGTTGATTTTGAAAACCGCTTTATTTGTCTGGGACGATTTGTAAATGGAACTGCAAGTGGTAAATAAAGTTGTACAGACAAATGATTTCAGCTGGGTGCGCGGCTCTTTGCTGGGGCACAGTACAGGGATGAACAAGCACATCAGCGGTGTTTTCCTGGGAGAGGATAATGAGAAAATTAAATCTTCATGGAGACAAAAGAAGAAAGCGAAGTGGGAACTACTGAGAAGGATTTGGGGCAAGAATCTGAGGGGTAAGTGAGGTTAACAACATAACATACATTTATTTAAAATTTTATGGGTGGTATGGGACATATCCCTTGTGCTTAAACATCTGAGAGGGTTTTCTGCCTTTCCCATAGATAACAAGGGGTCCTATGGAAACCTGGCAGGTGATGGGGAGGAGTTTGTCTCCCCTGGAGCCAAACACCTCCCTCTTCTCTTTTTCCCGTCCCATTGCTGTTGGGAACCAGCAGAGGGAGCCTCGAGCTCTGTTTTTGTGTAGGTCCTACATAAATTAGTATTTTTTTGAGCTCTTAAAGAGGACTTTTGCAGGTTCAAGGAATGGTCTGTGGCGGCACCTCCGGCTCTGGCAGGACGTACCCAAAAGGGGGCTTTAATTCTTGCCTAAAAGCTGCTTTTTTGCACGAAATACAACCTGGAAACCCGCTGCGGCTCATTCGTGTCAACATCTCACCACCTTTGCTAAATGCCCATCTAAATATCCATTTGCTGCCTTTAGCCATTAACTCGGGACTTGGAGATCTACTGGTAGGAATCGCTTGGTGCTTAGAATGGTTTGATTTGTATTGAAGTCCTCTGGGGTTTCTTTGGCTGCCGTGGTGTTGGTTTTGGTTTGTTTTTCCTGTGATGATGCTGTTTGGTACAGAAGGAAGCACACTGTGCGCTGATGGAAAATGTGTTTTAATAGAACATTTCTTATTAGAATTGCGGCCTACATTGAGATTTGATTCCGTGAAGTCTTCACCTTCATTTCAAGATTCTGTCCGTATAGTGCTTTGCATTTAGTGTGAACAAAGCTCAAGCTCTTAAGACAAAGGTGATTTTGGAAGGTAAAAGTACTGAAGTGTCGCACATTTCTCACCCAAAAGCCGCGTTGCTGTTGCGGTGACCTATGTATGTTGCTTAGGATCGTTCTAAACTTGTGCAGTGTGAGTGAAACCTGCTTTTTTGCTGAAGTCTAAAGCAATAAATGTCATGTGCCAACAAGTATTTGTATCTGACAAGATAATAATCAGGCTAATTTAATTTCCCTGCTATCTGTTTGGTAATTCTCTGTTACAATCAACTTCTGTCAAAACGAGCTGTCAGGGATAGTAAAACATTTAAAAACTTCATTTAAAGGCACTCTTTACACACATTTTTCACCTTTTTATTTTTAAGGTTATTTCAATATCCTCACATCTCTAGAGAAGATATTTTGCTTTCTTCTCATCACAGTCAGGACTTTGCTCCTTGTCTCTGGCTGATGTTGGAACCGTTGAGCTCTGTCTCTGTCTCTGGTGGTTCTCCAGGTCCTGGTCCGAAGCCCAATGTGTGATTCTCCATGAGGAGGAGCGGCGAGTCCCGCTCAGAGTGTTGTCAATCAGCTCCAGGCTCCACGAGGCCACTGGAACCAATGGCCGTGCCCTGGAAGTGGATGAAGCCCAGAGCAGCAGGATCAGCTTTTCCTCTGCTCATTTGACAAACAGAACCTTTCTATTCATTGATCCATTTATTTTCCAAGGCTACACATCCCATTTGTTCTTTTGCGACGGGCGTCGTTTCCGCACGGAAGTGATAACGATTTTCCAGATTTCTGCTGATTTCTATAGCAGGTGCCTTAATTTCTTAATGCCAGAAGAAGGGAGAGGTTCAAAAGCAACAGAAAAAGGATTCCTGTCGATCAAAGTCATTGCTTATCCAGTTCTGTCGCTGTAAGTATTTGGCTGCTGCTTAAGAACTTGATGTCTCTATACAAAATGCGTATTTCTAAAAACTCCTTCTGCAGAGAGAATTCTGTTTGTAGATAGCAGAAGTATCAATATGTGTTGGTGCTAATTATTACATGTAATGGCACTGCTTTCCATCCAAAAAAAATACACCGTACAGTAAAGATTTAATACTTAACAAAGCCCAGGTTGTCATGTGTGTAGCATGTTTAAAGCAGCAAATCTAGAATATTCTGGGTTCTCTTTCAGCTGTAACGCTTTTGTTGAAGTTTTACAACTGTAGGTAGAGTATTAAGCAGACCAGGTATTCCCAGTCTCTTGGTAAAGCTTTATGCTGATGTTTGGGAAATCGGGATGTTTCCTGAGGATACTACTCGCCCAGTCACACAATTATTCCTCCTCCTGCTCATAAAAGATGTGGATCTCACTTCTTATTGAATATAAACTCAGCAGCAGTGCCTGGGATTTATCTGTGCTCCAGTGGGAGGTGAACCTTGCTCCCCAAGGGTGAAAGGTTGAGGGATGCGTGTCTTGTTTACCTGCGCTTTTCAGATGATACGTTCCTTTAATCTATTGAGCAGACGCACCATTTTGTCCCTTGGTGTACAACGGGATCCTTAACGATGTGCGTAATTACTACCAAAGCGCGTAGGAGCGACGGATGCCAGCGGAGAAGAGTCAAAGCCGGGCTTGTTGGGTGCAGGAATTCAGCCAGGCTTCCCCTCCCATAGAAACTTCTCCCCATAAGAGCACAGCGCCGTCTGTCTGATGTAGGCACAGCGCCGTCCGTCTGTCTGATGTAGGCACAGCGCCGTCCGTCTGTCTGATGTAGGCACAGCGCCGTCTGTCTGATGTAGGCACAGCTCTGGCAGGGGGATAAAGTCCCATTGGATGGCTTTCACATGGCTGAAAGGAAACTGGGTGTTTATGAATGGGAACGAGAAGCTCTCAAACCATCAATGCATCTGAAAATCCAAATTGGGCTCTTTTGAAAGGTATAAAAAAAACCCCCAAACACACACGCACAAATACACCAAAACTATAGATGCATGGACTTAATTCAACCCGTGTAGCCACTGCTGCCTTTCAACACTTCTGAGGCTTTCTCTCTTAGCTGAAACCATTACATTCAGACATTTGCATGTCATTGCATACCAGAGAAGGCATTTGGACTTAATTTTTGGCCCTGCTGCAGAGCTGTTGTGTACATTAATCAGCCAAGGTATGTGCCTGGGTCACATGCGACGCCGGGGCTGGCTCACAGACACAATAGGATGGAGAAGATGCAGCAACACAGCTGCTAAACATATTCACCATCGCCTGGTTAGTCACACTCCCGGAGTTTTAATTGAATTACCTTTGACAGTGAACAGCCAAACCTGGTGGGTGATCTCCTAAATTTAACTGATGAATGGGCTCCCTAAAATCAATTAGCGTCCCGGGCTGTGAGCATGAACACATCCTGCGGCTCTGCAGGGGCGGCGGAATGACAGCAGCAAATGTGAGCGGGAGAGAAGGCGCACATCTCCTGCCACTGACCCCTGCTCCCCGGGCAAGGAAAACAGGAGCCTAACAGGAGCTGAAAGAATCCGACAGTAAATCACCGGAGCTCTGGCTTGCAGAACTGATACAGGATGCTTCTAAAGCTCTTGATTGATGCTGGGCAGTATATTAAAAGCAAGACGCCGCAGAGCTACTGCCAAGGACCAGCTCTGCATCGATGCACCGAGCTGTAAGAAATACCGTCTATTCGCTTTATCATTTTTCAGGTAGTGGGTAGCCAAGAAGAATTAAGTGTCTTCTATTCATTAGCTACAGTGATGGGGTCCTGGCTGTAGCTACGGAGCAGCCCTCGGGCTTTTGGATGGCTGGTTGTTATCTGAACAATCAACCGATGGCAAAACGCTGGAGGTTCCTCTGACCTTTGCCTCGGCGCAACCCGATTCCACACCCCCTTCAGCTGGAGCATGTAATGAGGTGCAGATGCCACGGATCGGATAATTGAATACACACAAATAGTTGAGGGACTTTCGGGTTGGGACCAACTGATGAAGGTGGAGAAACTCTTGGGCCTCCTGGCTCTGGGTTTGGGGGTGGGTGGAAATTGGGAAGGAAAAGGAGCAAACAGGACTTTAGCTTTTGAGATTTTTAGCGTGACCTCTTGCGACAGGACAGGGGGTGATGGTTTTAAACCTAAGGAGGGAGATTCAGGCTGGACATGAGGAATAAATTGTTGGCCCTGAGGGTGGTGAGAGCCTGGCCCAGGTTGCTCAGAGAGGTGGTGGATGAACCATCCCTGGAGACATCCCAGGCCAGGCTGGACGGGGCTCTGAGCAACATGAGCTGGTGAAGATGTCCCTGTCATGGCAGGGGGGGCACTGGGGGAGCTGGGAAGGTCCCTTCAACACAAACGATCTGTGACTTTGTGGAGTGTCCGCACCTCATGGCAGATGTTTGACCGCAGTATCCCACAGCTACGGGTGGCTTCTGAGGCTCTGGAGCTGAGCTGAACATCTCCTGTGAGACTTGTCGTGTCTGATATCTCCTGCAGCATTGTGAGATCACGGTGTCGGGGCCAGACCTGGAGAATCCTCAGCCAGGGAGATGGGACAAGACGGGGCGAGGACCATTGCGCCGCTCAGCTGTGAGTCCTGGAGAGGGACCCAGGTGATTCCATGTGTTTCACCACTGCTTTGCAAACACAAGTATATTTTTCCCCTTTAAAGCACAGAAAAAGAATAAAAGAGGGTGAGATCCAACATGCATCTACGCTCTGGTCTAAAGTTCTGTATCAATGACGTTGTACGTAACGCGAACGTGTTTGTTAATCTATACAAAAGTGGCCACTGCCCATGCGGAAGTGCCCAGGAAGTGCTGTGCTGTGTCTCAACGCTCTCTGCCCTCCTGCTTTCCTCCTCTCCTGAGGTTTTTCCCCAGGAAACTGCTCCGTGCCGACAGCCCCGCCGCACCACGTTTGTGGCTCATCCGAGTATTTGGCTTCAAGACAAACACATGGGAACGCGGCTCCCAACACCCGGATCCATCCCCGTGATGCGATTTCATGCGCTTTCAAACGGTATCCGCCTTGATTTGGAAAACAAAAAGCAAGGAAAAGACAACAGCAACAAAAAAACCCCTTCCCAGTGCACCAAGTGAGAAATGTGGCTTTAATTTAGACGGCTAATCGCTTCCAGCTGAACCAGCCATTAAAAACAGTTGAAGAATTACAATGTAAATAGATTAATGCAGACAAAGCAACATGTGCGCGATTCCATGTCTTCTTGTTACCTACAAAATACTTGGGCAGTGACACACTGTTAGTCTAAGCCACTTGTTAGGTTCTGTGCTAATCAGCCAAAATTAAATAAACATGACTGATAAAAACGACTGTTGTGTTTGAAAATTGATGCACCAACAGAATTTACTCCAGGAGATAATTACAGATGATTAAGTAACAAAGGAATAATTCCTACGGCAAAGGGGAAGAGCTGGTGGTGCAGGGAAGGGGCAACTTCATGGGGATGAGCCAGAGGTCTATGGGGGGGCAGAAACCCCAAAGGAGCCTTTTTACCCCAGGAATCTCCAATGAGAGGCCCAAAAAGGGCTGGAAAATCAGGATTTTGCAGTTGGAATGGCTTGGACCTCCAGCACCCCCCTCTTCCCACCCAAGGGATCAACCTGTTCAGCCAGATTCATCCTTTTGAACATGAAGCATCACCTCAAAGCGCTCCCGGGGAAACCACGCAAGCAATGACGATATTGCTAAATAACCATGCTAATTTCGATAATACAGCAAATTGCCTTTCCCATCAAAATGAGAACAGATTATGACTCTTCTAAAAGGCAAACCATTTTTCAGGTAGCCGTTTTACAGCGTTCATTCTTAAAGCAGAGTGATAATATCGGCTGGAAGCCTAAGAGAGGGAGTATTTTCAAAAAGGAAGAATAAATGCTCTTTTTTATTTTTTTCCCGCCAATTTTTCACTTATTATTTTCTTCTCTGTCCGTCTGTGCAGGTTGAACAGGCACGTGCAGCAAATCTCTATGTATTTGGTTTTCGTGAAGCCAAAGATCTCAGGAACAGCTGGGACATCTTCCCAAGAGCTCCACCAAAGCACTCACAACCCCCTTACATACAAAACCCCAACTATTTGCTGTCCCAAGACCCTGATGTGCAAGGGACATAAAATCATTGTCTACTATTACTTTTGCTGGTGTATTTCAAAAATCAGAAGAGATGCCACCAGGCCCAGAGCAGCACAGGTGTTGAGATTTAATGGGACAATTACAAACCCAAAAGCGTCTTTGCTCCAATACAAGAAAGCGATTCCTGCTCTCCCGAGTGCAGCACACTGGATATAAGTCATCTATCACATTTTACTCCCATAAATGGAATATTTTGTCACAGTGAGCCGCGTTATTCAGCTGATTCCTCTGCAAATCTCGACACGGGCATTTCTACATAACTTTCTTTGCATATTTTCTTTAGCACACTCCCATCCTCTAGTATCTCACCGAAACACATGTCCAAGTCCAGATTAGCCCCTATGAAATGAAAATCGCTTGGGGTGCGGAGGGGGAAGCAGAATATTATTCTTTATCCCGAATGGAAATATTAGAAGCTGACTCCTGAATTATCCTCCGGGTTAACCGAGCCCTAATTGAGATTGAAATTGGGCTGCTATTTCGGGTACGGCCTGGAAAGCTCCCAGTTCTATTCCCATTTGTGCCGCTGGAAATCCCCACCCATCAGCTCCAATTCTGCTCTGCCCGCATCTTGGGGGTGACGGGTCCCTCCCCGGCTCCTTCCTCCCCAAAATCACATTGAATGACAGCTCGGCAAGATTAGAGCTGGCGGTTGCTCACGCCAAGATGAGAGGAGGCATAGAAGGGGCTCTTTCCCCCAAAAAAGAGCTGATTGACAGCCGGGGTCAGGTTGGGGAAAGCATTTGCCGGCCCCTGTCAGCTCACGGGGAGCTGCTGACAGCTCGCACCGCAGCTCCCTTCCTTGCGATTTACGCTGCGATTCGGAGGGTGCCAAGGGAACCCTGCTCTGCTTACAACAGCCTGGAAAATAAACCACCCCCAAGGTCCAGCGTCCTCCTTTAAATCTCATTTTCTGGTTCTATAGGTGCTGTCTACAGGTGGTTGGGTTTCTCCAGAGGAACACGGAGCGATGCTGCCAAATGCTTGGAAATATCAGAAAATCCTCTATGAAAATGTATTAATCCTCTATGAAAATGTATTAATCCTCTATTAAAACCTATTAATCCTCTATTAAAACCTATTAATCCTCTACCAGAGGAACACGGAGCGATGCTGCCAAATGCTTGGAAATATCAGAAAATCCTCTATGAAAATGTATCAATCCTCTATTAAAACTTATTAATCCTGTATTAAAACCTATTAATCCTCTATTAAAACCTATTAATCCTCTATTAAAAATCAATGCTGTACGCTAAAAATCAATGAACTTTAACTTCAAGCCTGTATTTCAAAACCAAAGAGAAGCTCCTCTTGCTTAACCCTCTCAACTAACAGATCTTTTTTTGCTAGAACTGTGGATAATTATCTTTCAATACTATAAATGCACAATAGTATCTTAATAATAAGGTTTTTGCAGTAGTTCAGCACATGGGTGCGTTGGTACAATAGGATCGCGATGCTGGGAAAGGGGGGACAGAGCTGCCAACAAAAGTGCACTAAATTGACAAATAATTAATATTAACAGATTAACATGGATTGGTTGATGGATTTAGTCGTGGCAGTGAGGGCTGTTAATGAAGAAATGACATTATTGTGAAGCTGAAGTGACAAGCAGAGATGACCTGGTGCTAGAGGTGTGGGGTGGCACGTGTGGGGTGGGGTGGCACCTCGGGACATGGGGGTTGTCACCTGGCCACGCGTGACAAGGAAAGTCATGGAAAGATGAGGGGAAGCTGATCCAGCTTCTGCTCCAACCCTTCAGCATCAAAACGGAGAGAAACCAGGACAAAAGGGGACAAATGAAGGAGGGGGGAGGCATTTCCCCGAGGAGCTGAAGCAAAATACAACGTGAGATTAAAAAAACAAAACCAATTAAAAAAAAGAAAAAGGCAAATGGTCTGTGATAACCCGCATCTCACTGCTGAATGTTATCGCTGTCTACAGGTTACTGGAAAAACAAAGGGGCCAGATGGCAGCTCCTCGCCGGAGCAAAATTCCTCCTTCAATCTCAATTCCAGATTTTGGAGCTCCCCAGCGAGGTGCCCGGCAGCTCCCAGAGCCGTGAGGAAGCTGCTCGGCTCCCCAGGGCCATAGCTCTGCTATTCTTTATGGTAGATTTTATGTGTTTTAGCTGGAATCGCTGCAGTGCGCTGGGAGTGTGGGGAGGGAGCCCTCACCTGGCTGCCCATTCCAGACTATTCTCCTTGCAAAATGCCTCGAAATCCATAGTGGTAAAGCACGTAAATCAGAGAAATATTAATCTCTGGATTTCCACGTCACAGAAGGTAAAAATCCTCTATTAAAAATCAGCGCTGTACGCTAAAAATCAATGAACTTTAACTTCAAGCCTGTATTTCAAAACCAAAGAGAAGCTCCTCTTGCTTAACCCTCTCAACTAACAGATCTTTTTTTGCTAGAACTGTGGATAATTATGTTTCAATACCATAAATGCACAATAGTATCTTAATAATAAGCTTTTTGCAGTAGTTCAGCACATGGGTGCGTTGGTACAATGGGATCGCGATGCTGGGAAAGGGGGGACAGAGCTGCCAACAAAAGTGCACTAAATTGGCAAATAATAAATATTAATGGATTAACATGGATTGGTTGATGGATTTAGTCGTGGCAGTGAGGGCTGTTAATGAAGAAATGACATTATTGTGAAACTGAAGTGACCGGCAGGGCTGACCTGGTCCAAGATGAGATGTTGAATTGATTGTTCCCCATGGTCTCAGAGGGGAACAGCGCTCGGTGCATCACACGTGGCACAAAACGCTGCCAAGGGCACCACGGTGCTTTTTACACTATAACTTTAAAAAATCAGAACGTGGAACCTGCACCCCAGGAGACGAACACCCAGGGAGCAGCAAAATCACATTTGGGATCGCACCCCAATTAATTAATGCCATTTCTTAACACTTTTGATGTCCTAACACGGTGCTCAGGCTTCGCCACAGGGACAGGGAGGAACACATGAAATAAATTACCGAATTGCAGCTCTGTTTCCTTGGAGGGTCTGAGTGTCCTGGGGATGGGTTTGCAGCCACATCACTGCATCACGGCTCTGGGCGGAGAAAACGCGGGGCAGGTGCAGGTGCTGGGGACAGAGCCCTCCCCAATTCACAACCTGCAAGGATTGGATTCGTCTCCATTTATCAATCCATGCAAACAAGCAAAAAGCGCGTTGGGTTGAGACAATTAAACGCAATTTTAAAAGATCGTTAGTTTTGCTTTTTAGGCAGTAAAACAATCCCCAAGCCGCAACCGAGGAGTTCATACGCAACTTATAAACACCCTGCGGGGAAAAGCCAAGGGGAAGCAAACAAGACCCAAAGTAGATTTATCTCCAAACATCCCACGAAGCCAAAGAATCCGCTGCTATAAACACAGGAATTGCAACCGGCCACATGAAACAAAACCCCGCTCTCCGTGGCACCTGGGGACAGCGAGATGGAAGCGATTCCTCTCTAATGAAGATATCGATGTGCGGCGGAGGCTCTCGGAGCAGCAACCTCCGCTGCCTGGGAAGGAAAAGGGGATTAAGTTACAGAGCGGTTGTGCAGGAGGAGAAACCCCTGTTTGAAGCGAAACCTTCGCTGGCGTTATGTGTTTAATGCGTTGCACGCCATTCGTGGCATAAACACTCCCAGTTCATTTTAATTTCATATCGGAGGGGAATAATAAAGACAGCGGGGTTATTGGTCGCAGCTGCGGGAATGTGGCAAATGTAACTTGAAGAATTATTCTGTCAAAGAGACAGAGCCAGATATTATTGGGTTTTTTCCCTTACAGTCGTGCCAGCAGTTAAATAGGGGATTTTATTAAAAGTATTCATACAATTAAAATCTATAGCCTTGAAAGCCTTTATAGGAACTGGAGTTAAACCAAAATAACACATTTGCTTTCAAATGTTGTAGGTTTGTAACAATATGGAGCTGCCTTCCGTTTATAAAGCAAAAAACTAAGGTTGTTTTGAACGTCTGCCTTACATTTTAAAATGTAGGTAGCTCTGAAGCGTGCAGTGATTGATAGAGCTTGGGAGGATCACCTCTCCAGGAAGCATTCCATTTGGCGATAGGCATTTCTTACAGCTATGACCGGGGGGAACGACGCGTCCTGAGAGGGAGAAACGAGTTCTATTTGGTACACGTGGAGCTTCAACAACCAATGCCCGGGTTTTCAGCCGTTGTCCATCAGCGTGATGGATCGTCCTTCCCAAACCCAGCTCCAGCTGGAACGGTGCGTTTTCCTCCAACTAAGGAGCTACCCCCGGTGAATCGCAGCCCCAACAGCCACCCAGAGCCACCTTCTTTTGTCTGCCTTTCTTTTTTCATCTTCTCGAAGCTTTGTTCAGTAATAAACAACTGTTTCAATCTGCTGCGTTGATCAAAAGAAACGTTTTAATCAGTCCCAGGCAAAATATCATGCTATTATGTTATCACTGGAGCAAATCATCAGAAATACAAAACAAAAATATCGGTTTAATGCGCTCCAGATCAGGAATGTCTTGCAGAAAGTTGCCTTCCTCACAGGTGCGTCCTATTTTAACAAAAATAGCAGAATTAAAGCGCAGGGGCTTGTGCTGGGGTGAGCGTGGCTGTCAGGGCAGAAATGCCAAGATCAAACCTGACTAAGCCCAGTTACTGCAAAGAAAGCACTGGAAATGCTTTCCTCTCTCCCAGGGATGGTTTGGTTGTTTGGTTTTTGTTTAAACTGACAAATTATCTGTAAATCACTCATCCGTGTTTTCACCTGCTGCAAAGCAAACCCACAGGGACAGCTGTGGGGACACCGACCTGGTTCCCCCCACCTCCATCCGTGGTGAGGGATCCATCCCCAAGGAAACCCAGAAGCTTCCAAATTTTGGACACAATATTCCCACCGGGAGCCGGAGCGGGGTCTGGCAATGGGAACCATCAGGGATGCAGGAGCATCCCTGCCCCGCCACTCCGATGTGTGATCACTTGCAGAGGTACCCGACGTCCCCTCCTGAAGATTTAGGCTCAAGCAGGGCTGGATCTCATTTCCATCCTCCGCTCTGTTCTGTGTCCTGCAGACTTACTCAGTGAAATTCCTCGTTTTTACAGCCCACGGCTCCAGCTGCACAAATGGTACATGAAAACAATTTAAAAATAAGCGATCTTTTGGTCATTTGGGAAGCTCCATTTGGAGCAGGGTGCTGGGGCTGTCCCACCAGCCAGACCTGGCAACCGTGTTCCTCAGATTGTAGAATGGGATCATCACATCATTTTGGCTGGAAAAGACTCTCAAGATTATCGAGTCCAAACATTAACCCAGCACTGGCACTAAACCATGTCCCTGAGAACCTCATCTACATGATCAGATACATTCTCAGATGGACCTTTCACACTTGTTGGATTGAAGAAATCTTGACTCTCCACAGGGTCTTCAAAGGGGAAAGGTCCGTGTGACACATGTGGCTTTCAAACACCACCCAAAAACCCTTCTGACCAAAAACCGTCTCAGAAAGCGGGGATGTCAGCATGGGAAGGAGGGACAGCAACAGGGATGGAGCACCTGGGCCTGGCCGGATCCAGACGAGCTCTTCCCCATCCTCTCCTTGACATCCCTTCCCTCAAGAGCTGCTCACCTGCGGTTCCAACGTCCAACACCATCAAAGCACAAAGGCTTTGGAAATGTTCGGTTTCATTTCAGCCGGAAATGAAGTCTGAGCCTTCACTTTGATTTGGTTTCACCTCAAAAATCTCCAGGAAATAAAGCTATATTTATTCTACCAGTCTAAATTCTTAAATTCTGGTAGTATTGAGAAGAAGAGAGACCTGATGTTATCCGTTAGAATAGCCCAGATAGAGACATTATCCTGCTTTTATGAAAACCAAAGGCCAAATTCATATTTATTTGAGATGCAGCAGAATCTGGCTTATATCCTGGACAGAACAACATATTGTTTCAATCTATATTTGTATTAGGAATATTGATAACATTAGAAGAAATATAATACAGGAAATAACTTATCAACTTCAATTAATTTCACAGTATGGCTTTTTAATTAAGATAAAAGAAGAATTCAGCAAAGGGCTGAAGCTCAAAGCGTTGCTGGTAAATGGAGACGTGTGGTACCTGCACTGGAAAGTCAGGGGGATCTTTACTCCGTAGGAGAATAATGGTTGATAATAAATTTCTGTAAGAAATCATTACTTCTCCACTTCAAGATGATTGACACTGTCCTACATGATGATTCACTGCCAAAATGAAGAAATGGAGATATTTGTGTAAAGCCAAATGAAATCTGTTTGTTGCGCACAGGGAAGGGTGTCTGGGGCTCACGCTTCTGCTTTTAAAGCCCCAGTAGATTTTCATAGGGAAAGACATGTGAAATGCTCTCATTGCAGGGAGAGAACCCCCTAATTCCAGCCCCTCAAACCTCAAACCCTGCTGGAGGATCAGCTCTTACCTGACTCACTCGAAGGTGCTTTTGGGATAGGGCGGTTTTGCCTCCAAGTGGTTTTGGGGTGCGCAGGAGCTTTCTGAGCTGCCAGCCCTTCCTCCTTGTGCTCTGTAATCTGGATTTACACCTTTTTAAAAAGCAATTATTGTTTAGGTTTAAGACGCTGGTCTGTGTAGATGGCATCATGGTGCAAGTTGAGGATAAACCACTCCAGCCTCCTGATCTCTCAGTTTTCTCCTGCTGTCAAAGATGCCCATGAAACAACCCCATCCTACGAAATTTACCAAACTGCCTTAAATATACAGGGCTTTTTTTGACAGTGCATTCAGCATCCCATCAAAAGCAGAATCTCCTAAGCATTTGAAGTAATGTGCAATGGGAGATGATGTTATTGGGGTGATGTGGGCACAGCCAGAGCAGCATCCAACTGGGCAGATACCATAGAATCACAGAATGGTTCGGGTTGAAGGGACCTTCCCAGCTCCCCAGTGCCCCCCCTGCCATGACAGGGACATCTTCACCAGCTCAGGTTGCTCAGAGCCCCGTCCAGCCTGGTCTGGGATGTCTCCAGGGGTGGTTCATCCACCACCTCTCTGGCCAACCCAGACCAGGCTCTCAGCACCCTCAGGGCCAACAATTCCATCCTCATGTCCAGCTTGAATCTCCCTCCTTTAGTTTAAAGCCATCACCCCTTGTCCGATCACAACAGACCCTACTGAAAAATCTGTCCTCACCTTTCTTATCAGCCCCTTTTAAATATCATCGTCCTTCCCACAGCAACACCAACTGGCTTTTAGCATCACCTATTTGAAACCTTTCTAGGGAGTGCAACAGCAGCGAGCATCTTTTCCCAAACCTGAATGAACAAAAGGTATCTCTGCCGGTTTCAGATCCACACTGAAGAGATGCAGCAGCCTCTCCGCTGCACCAGCACCCAGAGCATCACCTGAGTAACAGCAGGAGTCACTCTAAGTAACCACACAAGCCCATTTCTCTCTTCTTGCCGGTTTTATTTGGAGGCTGACTGGAAGCAGATGGACCTGTGGGGCTGGGGCAGGTGGACCCAGCGGGCGGACGAGCTGCTAAGTGCTCCCAGCTGCGGGGCAGGGCCCGGAGGAAATTGTTGGAGGCGGGACCCAGCTCCGAGATGAGATTTGGAGCCAGTGCCAATGAGGAAAAAAGTGAATTTCTCAAAGAAAACAGTCTCTGAAAACCTGAAAGAATGAGGCTTTTAAAACAAGAGGAAAATATCTGAAATCTCTGTAGTGCATCTAAGATATGTTCAGAGGGCTGGAAGCCATCCTGAGCCCTGCCTTCATCTCTGGGGTTGTTCGGGCTCTGCCTCCTTAGACAGCAAATACAACTTTTCCTGGAGGTTCCCCTTTATCGCTGGTGTTTTCTCCTCTAGAAAGGTCTTGAATTCTACTTGCTGGTTTGTGTAATTTGATTTATAAGCTCGAGGGGTCCTTCACAAAACCTGGACTACTTCTTATGCTTAATTGCTACAATAAACTTAAAACTCGGTGCTTTAGGACCAGCAATATGGGAGGAAATGGTTTGATGTATGGCAGCAGAGGGTAGGTCCTTCTTGCGAACGTCACCAAAGGGACACGGGGGAGAAGTGGGTTTATAAATAACAATAAAGCTCAGAAATGACATGAGCTCGGGGAGACCAGAGCTCTGTTAAACGTGAACAGCTTGCAGTGCAATTCCCAACATCTGCAAAAGCCCTTGCAGCCGGTTTAATTCCCAACAGCCCAGATTGCTGCACCCGGGCTGTCCGACACCAGATTTAAATCCGTGGGGCTGGAGGCTGCGATTTGCACAGAAAGGGGTGCCCGGAGCTTGTATCCTAAACTGCAAATCAACAGGTGAAAGAAAAAGTGATTAACAATCCCAAGCTTTTATTCACATTGCAAGGAAAGTGTCTTTTTCTTTCCCTTTTCAAAATTGCTTTATAAAAAAGAACACCTCACATTTTAAACGTTGTTGGGATTGGGAGACACACGCGCCTGCACCCGGTAACCAAAATACATCCTGAGGCTGGAGATCCATCGTGGTGCCAGTGATCTTACAATTCTGCCTTCAGATGTGTCCCTCTTATTCAGCTTTCTGAGCCACGATTGAAAAGAATCAGTGCATATTTTGTGTGCTCTAGGAGACAAATAGACACACAAAACTAAGAAGAAAGGCCACGTAAATATTGCGGAGTCATCTGTTCCCAATCGGGCGTGTTTACATATTAATGTGCAATACGAATTTGTAAACATGAGCATTTGAAACTTTTGTAGGAACCGATACCGGCCTTTTCCCTTTCTGCAGCTTTATTGGAACAGCATGGCCCTCCTGGCCCCAGCCACACATGTACATCGTTTTATAGTATATACTGGATGCATTTCAAATGTGCTGGGTGCTTATTTGTTCTGCTCTATCTTGCTATCCAATCCCCGTTTGTTTTGCATAATTGTGATACAAATTATCATCTAATTACAGACCAAACCGCAGCAGATCAAATGTAAACCAAGGTACTTCGATCAGAAAAAGCTACATCCGATGGTGCCTTTGCACATTTGGCTTCTCCAATAGATGGATTAAATTTGGGAGAAATTGGATAGTAAACTGCGCCTTAATTAAAAACATTATTAGTTGGGTTTTTTTGTCTCCTTGTTTTTTAAATCAACCTCCCGGTGTCTGAGCACCGAGCTCATCCCATCTCAATGCTGAGTATGAGTGTGGAGCCCTTGGTACCGACAGTTTTATTTGCCGTACGCTCTAAAAGGGATCAAATATTCCTGAGGAACTTCAAAGCGCTCTTGGGAAAGCTCCGATGTCTCATTGCTAAGATCATTCAGCAAGTTTAATCTTAAAAAAAAAAAAAGAAGAAAGATTGTTTTCTCCCTGTTTAAAACCAGCACCATGACAGTGGGTTTATGTTTGTATCCACCCACTAAGTCTAAAGAACTGGGACTTTTGCAATTGCCACGGGTTTTCAAATAATTTTAATAGAAGGACATACAGAGCAGTGTGTAACCTGTTTGTATTGACAGGTCCTGCTTGAAATAGCGACCTCAATTCCCTCGATTTCCCATTTAATGAATGATGACTTATTGTACCGACTTACTCTCTCGAGTTCTGCTACTCCCGGCCCACCAGCAGCCGTTTCCAAAGCACCACTAGAAGGTTGCGTGCAGGTTGTCCACTGGTTTGGCCACAGCTTTTCTTGTATAAGCAGAAAAAAATCTATGTTATAATGTGAGCAATTCAGCCAAATTTCCATTGCGGGTATGGAAAAATCTTCCATATCGGGATGGTCAGGGATCCTTGGCCGGGTCTGAGGTGACAACGTGGCCACCGGGACAGAGCTACGGCTGCTGCGGGTACTGATTTGTTTCAAAAAGAACCACCAACATCCTTTTGATTCAATACAGTGATTTTTTGAAGGATAGTAAAGGAGATAAACGTGCCCATTTGCAAACGAGGAGGAATGAGGTGGAGTTTATCTGATCTCAATTTAAATACCAACTGCTGTAAAATTGTCCGTACTGAAAATCTCTATTCTGGTCATTATTGGTCAACTCTGGAATAACTTACGCAACGGCAAATGTTCCGAAAATTGGAAGTTACCCATCGCATCCACCCACGAATTCGTGACTGATCTGAAGAGCCATCCAGCTCCCAAAAAGTGTAACCAAATGTGGGGGCCGGCCCTGGATCACTCGTCCCACCACCAATGGTGAGGGATGGCTTGGAAAGAAGGACTCCCAGACGAAAAATAAAATTATTATTATTATTATTTTAATAAAAATAGCAAGATAAACTGCTAAGAAACAGCATGAGAAAGCAGGTTTGTTCATTTTTAGAGCTGTACAGACCATTTAGCAAGGCAAACATTGCCCACTATTTCATACTGGTATCACTGGCGGCTCCGCGAGCACTCAAAAGGAAACCAATGTCGGTTGATTTTTAGCAAAGCCTCGTGAAAGTATAAGTGACTTTTTGCTGGTTTAATAGCTTTTGATATTGCTGCTTCTGTTCTTAATTTGTTGTCTGTTATACAAAAAAACAAAACCAAAACCCTGATACCAATTCTGATTCTTAAACCTGCACTTAATCCCTGTATCATGCTGTTTATGTCTGTAAATAGACAATTCTCTTATCTTAGTCCCAAAATGCAGCCGATCCCAGTCAAGCATTATTTTCAAATCCCTGTCGTCCATCAAGTAATAAAATTGGTTTCAGGTAGGGACTGAGCATTGATCAAATAAACAACAAAATCTGTGCCCCAATTTATTGCCAGTTATATTGTGCCCTTGGGAGCTAGAGATTATTTACAGGAATAACAAGAATATCCACAGGTTATAATAAAACAAACAGGACTTTTGGGAGGAATTGAAGATCTCATGTTTCGTGGCCTGTAGAGCTGTCATTCTCCGGAAAGGATCTGTATTTTCCACGATACCGAGCCAGGAGCATCCCTGGGGCACAGGCTGACGGTGGGATTCAGGGTGGACCTCCTGTGTCCCCTAGGTGGGAAGAGTGTCCTGCAGGGCTCCCGGGGGTGTTCATGCCACACAGCTCTCTGAGATGCATCCACCATATCCCCCAGCATGGATTTGGGTGTCGTGGGGGAAATGAGTGACCCTCCATCCCCTATTCCTTCCCACCACACACCACCACCTCCTGGAGACCTTCAGAGCAGGAGCGTGGAGAGGGGGCTCTTGGGGCACCCCTGCATCACACTCCGCTGTCTCATCCCTGCAAGGTAGGAACACATCCATCTTTTATCCCAGCTCTCTTTACCTCGGCAGCAGATGCCTGAATTTACACCTCAACTCCGATAATCGAGTCACCTGGGTCCTGGAGGAACAAGGCACTTTCATGTCATTAATTAGGACCCATGAAAGTAAAGGGAACTTGTGAACGTGCTCAAGCATTTGGGCAAATACAGCTCCTTTGCTGACTCAAGGTCTCAAATAGTCCCTTCAAATCAGTGGAAGGACTCAGGTAGGGTGAGCAGAAGCTCACCGAGGCTCTGAGCTGACTAAAGGCAAGCTAGATAGAGAGTTTCAGGAAAACGTGTTAGTAGAAATGTATATTTCTACGTTTCCACTTCAGAGTGCAAATATGAAAAAGGCGACCGTACAGTTTGCTTTCAACATACAACCGCGACATAAACATTACTAAAAGACGTCGTCTTGCTGTGGATCATCTCAGACCCTCCACCCTTCCAACAACACGACATGTTTGCCCACCAAACAAAAGTTAAATGCCTAAAGATACCGCTCCTGTACCATGCAGTATTTCATAGTCAATAACTAGCAAGCCCTTGGGTATGAACAAGGAGAGACTCGCTTTACATATCAATGCTTAGAAACATTATATAATTCCACTAAAGGCAATGGTTAATTGTTGGGTGCCAGCTAGAGTGATTACATCTGCCATCTCTCAAAGAAGCTGGAATGCTGTCACTCACTCTGAAATGGCTCGCTGCATTCATCAGTCTGGATGGCACTGAGAAGTTATAACCGTACAAGCCATATGGAGGATGTAAAGAACAATTAAGTGCTTCCCGAGCAATGGGACTTGATGGGAAAATGTTTCCAGATGCATGTAATCCATACAGCACTTGACTAGCAGAACTGGGGACTTGTAGACATTGCCCGTTTAAGTCTTCGGCTTTGGTGTTTTTCAGATTGGTTATGCCGAGGGAAGATAGTTTTGGCATATCCACCACCAAGTGGGGTAAGAGATGCGGGCTGGTGCTTCCCAGTTTTTCGTGGCTTGGCAAGGCGAGAGGCTGTTGTCTCAAGAAGCTGGTAGGACAAATCTTGTAGTAGAGGGGCAGGTTGAGGTTGTGCAGGTAGGTGTCGGGGCACGGCACGCCCAGGTTGCTCGCTGACAAGTGGAACGCGGGAGGTGAGCAGGATGGAGAAAGCAGGGGGTTGAGAGGAGAGGGTGTCCCACCGCTGGAGGTCACCGGCGAAGAGCTGGAGCTCCCACCTGCAAACAAGAACAGAAATGGGCCGGGCTGGGCTGGCTGGTGTTCACAGCCGAGGAACCCTTGGAGAACTCCTCCCGCTCCACATCTCCTGCTGCTGTGTCCGTCTAAGCACAAACCCGCTCCAAAAACCAGCTCCTGGAAAACGGGAAGTTCTGTCCATAGATTATCTGGAGAAACATTCACGTATGTTTAATCTCAGTCATTTAACTGGGACAAGTGAGAGGTTCAGCTCCACACACACAGGTATCTGCTGGGTCTGTGCTTCACTATATGTCCAATATCCTTCTCCTGTTAAACTTTTGCCATTGCTATTTTAGGTCCCCTATTTTTTGTGGAAATTACAGGCAGCTTTTCCCCTTGTATATGAGAACAAAAAAATGTATTCAGCCTGATGGAGAATATTTTTTTACCTTCCTGCTCACAGGAATTGCCTAATTTTACTTGGCTTCCCATGCAATTTGAAACATACCCGTGAATACTATAGGTGTCTCCAGAAACCTTAAATGCACATGTCATTTTAACGTTCTCCTTTCTGAAACGAATCAATGAACACTTTCATAATTTGGTCGAAAAGCCACACGGGCTCACTTTGCAGGGGTGTACACCACCTCTGCTCAGCACCGGCTCACTGATCCTCATCCAGAGCAACATCCAGAGCAAAAGCAAGAGGTGACGGCTGCTCCGGTATGGGATGGTGCTCTGGAGCAGCCGCCCCTGTGCTAAACAGATGCCGGTTTCATCCAACGCTGTTTAAGAGCCGTATGTCTCTGCTGCACATTCATTACTGCATTCTTCCAGAGACTGCTTGGGTTTTTTACCCCTTTTATTTCGATTTCTTACCAAAGTCACGGGAAAAGGAAGGAAGGGAATGTGAATCCATTTTTGCTCTGTGTTTTTCTGTATTTACATTTAATTCCGAGCGATACGCTGCCTGGTTGTGATGTGGTCAGGCTCTACATGCAACCAGCAACACACAATGAGCCGTCCAACCCAGCCACATCTGCTGGTACAGGCAGCCTACAGAAAAACAATGAGTTTGGGACACGGCACAAATTAATCTCACAAACAGAGTATCTTACAGGACTCAGGGACTTCTGCTCATGGCAAATGATGGGATTGAGCTGATAAATGTGAGTGTGAGGCAGCGAACGAATCCCTGTGCAGAGCAAATGGGTTTATTAGTAGTATTTACTTCAAGGTATCCTAAGAAATAGCCCATGACTTCCAGTATGAATTTAGGATAAGGGTTCATGGCGGGGAGGACAGAACAGCTCAAATAGCAGCTTCTTTCTACCATTTCTATTAGGCTTAAAAACCCCAGGTTTGTGGCCAGTCCTTTCTTCAGCATATTGTTCACGCTTTCTTTTCATTTACCCTCTGATTTGGGCGCTTCGGGATTTCTACTTTTCAGCTTCTCTTCGGAAATACAGTTTTATTATTAGCGGAATGGGAGAATATTTTATATTTTTATCAGTCCAGGAAATTAATTCTGAAGAAAAATACCAGTTACATAAAGACTAACAAAAAACCCCTAAAATTCCCATGAAGCCGTAATATTTTAGCAACCGTACAACAACCAAAGCGGTTGCTGTTCTCTCACTCCTGCTGCAGCACCGCCAGCTCCTCACAGCCTGCAAAATGGCTTCAAAAAGCTTTTTTCCATAATGTCTTTTCTAAAATAACAATAATAAAAATATAGTTCTCTTTACAACCCAATAAACCTCTTAATTTCTCCCGAATCTGATTTTTTTAATACGTCTCTGCATTTCTACGCCTGTACAGCATGGATTGTTCATGTTGTTCTTTTCTTTCCCTGCAGAGACAGGAATGATTCGGTGCGTCCCAATACTTCGAAGAGTTCCTAACAGAAACGACACTTAAACTGGCGACTTTAAACCCGAACTGGAGCGCTACAGCACGCAAATGCTCTCTTAGTTTTTTCCCTCGGCACTGTGAACCATCAGTTTCCAAATGCTATTTCCAAAACCGTTTTTCTAGATAAGAGCTGCAAGAAACTGCTCCATGCTTGTCAAGTGGAGGGAGATCGTTTTCTCTTAAAAACTTTTCCCTCTTCCCTGCGGAGTTAATGGACCGTGGAACTGCTACACCCTAAATAGCAGCTAATTTTATTTTCTGTTTCATAACGCGTTTGCTCGCAGTCGGCTGCACAAGACACCGGTGGTCACTATTATCACATTTTTAGCTAATATTCTCAGACGGCTTGGAAACAATTAGTGTAACAGGATCAAAGCCGTAACAATCCGACTCTAAATCAGCCTCTTGCATGCTCGATTTTTTTTTCCTAAGCATTTAAATCTGATTTTTCCCGCGGGTGCAGCCCGACCGCACCGGTACCCTTCCCCGCCGGGGGCGAGCGATCTGCTCCTCAAATCGATTTTAACGGGAGTTTTGGCCGAAAACACGTGGAACTGGCTTCTCAAACCGCTCCGCTGGCTGCCGGTTCGTTTTGTGGACCCACTTCTTTATCTTAATGGTGTAAAACCCCCAAATGCGCCCCCACCGTGAGTTCCGGCAGTGCGGCCGTGGCGCAGCCCCGAGGCCGCGGGGAGAGGCGGGTGGGAAACAGGCAGAGAACGGGACTTACCCTGGTTATCTGTGCCGAAAGCCTTGAAATCCAGAGCGAGGGGCGGCCGCCACGGGTAGGTGTCCAGGAGCCCGTCCAGGACCCCCCTACGGGGGAAAACGGGCTGAGCGCCGCGGCGGGGCCGGCAGCGCGGCGGGGAGGGCGGCGGGCCGGCCCCGGCCCTTACCTGTTCCTCCCGGGATCCCGAAATCCTTTGGCGAAGGGATTCCTGTCGATTTTCAGCTTCGTGATCTGGGGGAGTGGGAGTGGAAAAGGGTGATGGGGTGAGGGGCAGGCAAGGACCGGCCGCCGCGGCCGTCGGGTCTCTCCATCCCGCCGGCTCCCCGGTACCGTCGGAGCTCTCCGTCCCCCCGGCTCCCCGGTACCTGCTGGTTTTGATACGCCGTCACGGTGGTGAATTCGGTCTCCTGGAAAGAGAAGGTCTGCACCCCCTCGGCCGGAAGCGACTGGATCTGCGCCAGGTCGAAGCGGGAATCCTGAGCGATAACGTGGACGCGGGGCTTGTACTTGTGCATGGACTGAAGGATGATCTGTGCGGGGGGAGAGGCCGGCTGAGCCCCCCCGAGAGGGAGAAGGGCAGGAAGAAAAGCCGATACAAGACGCGGGTGGGATCCAGCCCTCAGCCCCGGGGCAAGAGGGACCGGCCCGCCGCGGTTTTGGTGCTGCCCCCCGGGATGATGCTCTGCCCCCTCCCCCGGTCGCCCCGGCTGGGCTACCCCACACCTACGTGTCCCTTGTCGTCCATCTCGTTGTTGGTGAGCTTCACCCGGTCGAAGCTGATGATTTGTCTCATCCAGGTCTCCCCCGAGCAGGGGGAGTCGGGGTGGATGTAGAGCCGGGGGGTGATGCAGGAGTGATCCGTGTTCCCCGCCACCATCCACTGCGAGCTGTGATACACGTACCTGGCCCGGACCGGGCATCGGTCAGGCGGCGGGGATCCCTTCCCCGACACCCCCCGCCCCCATAGATTCTATACATGTGTGCGAGCCCGGCAGTTCCCACCCGCCTCACACCTGTGCAACCCTTATTTCACATCGGAGCACTAGATGCAGATCGGGCACGTTGCAAACATCCAGAGGGATCCCGCGTGGGTGTGTGGAAGCCTCACCGGTGTGTCCCCCCCATATTGTACCTGTATCTTTTGGAGTCCACCGGCACGACATCGATGGCGATGTAATAGTGCTTGAGCGGCTCCAGCCCCTTCACCTTCACCCTGACCGACGGGAACATTCTCCTGCGGGCAGAGGGGAAGAGCTGCCGGTTAAATGGCGAAAACGGGTTGGGAAAACAAAAAAAACCAACAACTCAACGGACATGGGGAAAAATATTTTCAAACTCAACAAAAATAGGGAAAAAACAGAAATAAAAATACTCACCAGAAAATGAGAAAAAAAAAAAAAAGGAAAAAAATGGTAACGAAAAAGAGACAAAGGAAAAAACAAGCGCGGTGCAGAGGAGCAGCCGGAGCGGGGAACCGGCAGCGGGGAAGGGGCAGCGGAGCGGCGGTGCCGCCGGTACCTGCCGGCCTTGGTGATGATCATCTCGGTGCCGATCTCATGGAACCTCCTCCAGAGCTCGGCTCCCTGCAGCTCCACCTGCACCCCGGCCCCCGCCTCCCGACTCTCCGCGCCGCCCTTGGGCCGCTTTTCTGCGGGAAAGAGAAACGGGAGGAGGCGGCTCGGGAGGCTCCGGCGGTCCCGCCGCCACCCCGGGGGTCCCCGCCGCTACCAACCCGGCTCCGGGGCCCTGCGGTTCTGCCTGGTGCCGGCCCCGCTGTCCTCGTCGGGACCCTCCGGCACCTTCCTCTTGGCCGAACGTCCCACCAGAGCTTCCACCGAGAAGGCGTGAGCCCTGGAGCTGAGCGCCATCCTCCCCCCCGGGCCGGGGTGCCCCCCGGGCGGCTGCGGGACTCAGGCGGGCGGCGGCGGCTCCATCCCGGCCGGTACCCAGCGACCCTCGTCCGGTCACCGCCCGGCTCCCGTCGGGGGGCAGCGGCCACAGCGAGATCCTCTTGCATCCAACTGAGTCAATAGACGGCTGCGGGCTCCACTGTTTGTTTTGGAAACTGGTGGGAGCATAAGAAACATTGAGTGACATTTCATAGGAGTAACGGGGGGGGGTCTGGGGGAAGAAGGGGAGGGAGGGGAGAGCGGGCGGTGGAGGGGAAGAGGAGCCGGCCCCGTCTAGGATCAATAAAAGAGTTACTGTTCTCCATTAAATTGTAAAACTCAAAGAAATTTGACATAATTGCACACTAGGGGCCACTTTTCCAACAAAAGTGCAAATAACGTTTAACCAGAACCAGCACAAAAAGCAAAAAAAAAAATAGGAAAAAGAAAAAAAGAAAGGAATAAAGACAAGGGAGAGCCGTGGCCGTGTGTGTCGGGCTCCAGGCCCGGGTGCGCGGGGGCTTTGCTGGAGCGGAGCTGGTCACATGCGGCCCCTCCGGTGTCCCCAGCACGCAGACTGCTGTGTCACCCCCAGACTGTGTGACAGTGCTGGACAGGCAGGCGGGCTTGTCCCCCATTTTCAGTTTGTTTTTTGTTTGTTTGGTTGTTTTTTTGGTTGTTTTATCTGTGTATGTTGCCTCTTTCTTTTTGTGTGTTTCTATAATTTATATTATAATGATTTTTTAAAGGCAGCTCCCGCCCGCCTGCTCCGGCATCACCCTCGGGATGGTTCCACTGCTCCGCTTCAAGGTGAACCCAGCAGCAGCAACCGCGCTGAATTAGGGACAGCAATCCCAGTTTTCCACCTGGGCTGGGGCTGAGGGGGCTCCGGGCCGAGTGGGGGATCTGGCGGGGACACTCAGCTGTGCAGGCAACGGGCTGCGATGAATTTGCACAGCGATATTTGGGCCCCTATCGGGGACCTCCCCACCCTGCAAAAGCTTGAATGCACTGCACTGATTCATTTTCCATCCAGGCACCCTCCCCAGAGCTGGCACTAAAGAGGATTCTGGGGCTTGGTCTTTATTTGGGGGGAGAGAAGGGGGGTAAGGAGGTGGTAATCATGCTAAAGAGAGTGAGTGTCCGCCTGCCCCATCCCCTGCGCATCCCTCGCCGCTGCCTCCCCCCGCACCGGGGTCAGCGGGGACCGACGAGCCTTAACGGGAAAAAAACATGGAAAGGGATAAAATTCACAGACCAGCTGAGAAAGCAGGTTAGGGAACGAGGGAACTGCAGCTTCAGGATGGGTAGGGGATGATCTGCAGAGCTCCCTGTCCCACTTCCAGATGCTCCTGGGCTCTGGGGGGAGCACTGGTTTGTTAAAATATTTCGCTTTTCAGGATTTCTTGTTGAATTTGTGTCTGTGTCCTGGTGCACACATTTCTTCCAAGCCTTGGGCTGGCAGCGGTGTAAAAACTGCTTTTTCTTAGTGGAGACAACCAAACCCAAATGTCAGACAGTCACTATCTGGCAAGATTGTTGTCAAATGTACAGTTTAAAAGCACGTGGTCCTGGTACCAGCTCCAGTTCAAAGCACAGAAACTGGGACAGAGGCACATAAGCTGTAAAATCAATATATGGAAGGATGTTTCTTGCGTTTGCTTCCCCAGGCTTTTGGGGAGCGGTGTGCACTTGCAGTTACATGGGAGAAGAGCTTGCCCAGACTTTGGCAGGAGCGTGTGCCCTTTGGAGAGGCTGATTAAATTCAGATTTCACTTTTATCAAGGCTAACGGTGCTTCTCTTCTTTTGCAAAGTGTCTCAAACTCCAGGGACCAGCAATGTTGTATCATCATCTGCACCATGTGGTGGTTTTGTTCCCATGTTATTCCACCCATGTCCATCAGCAAAAACCCTGGAAAGCCCCCAAAACGTGGTTTTCCTTCGCACAAGGCATGTTTGGATGGTCCCGGGACATTATCCCGCAGGTGTCCCCATCCATCGGGGTGAGAAATGGGTAGATGGAGGGGCAGAGATTTTGGGGAGGTTATCTTGCTCTGCCCCCGCCCTGGTAGGATTGGCTCCGCTGACACAAATCTTTAGTTCTCCTTACAAAGAGAAACGAAGTGAATTTCATAGACATGTTCATAATTATAAGAGCGTAAGCTCATGATTTAGAAGGTAGGTGAAGCGCGGGTCCTGGCCGGCGCTGATAGAAGCCAGCTGAGGGCACGACGTGTGAACCTTTATCTCTGCTGACATGACATATTATTAAAAAGTATTTCGAGTAATCTTTTATTTCCTTAGCATTGCACCACATTTCAAGAACTTGGCCGGGGATCAACCGAGCCTTTTTTTAATTTCCTACAATGAAAAAATGAAACAAAAATAAAGCCCAATTGAGATGATATAATCAGGAACATTTTGAGGGTTTAGGTTAAATCAATATGTCAGAGAAGGGTTTTCAGGGGACTTGGAGAGCTTTAATCTGTCAAGGACTGACTCAGACCCTTCTTGGGCTTTGTAATCTTATTGTCTTTACCAAACGATGTGACGGGATGTCACGTATTACCGTCATCAGAAAATCAAGCAAATAATCATTTGGCACAAAGTTCAGAATAACTAACCTAATTTTAAAGCAAGCGCTGTACAATATGCCAGAAGTGTTTGCTTAACTTGAAAATGATCTTTTAATACTGTCCATTAGGCTGTGAAAGCAGACAGGTAAATTCCCAACACGGCCGCTCCTGACCACGCTCTGGGCAGACTTTGGGATATTTAATTGTGTTCAAGCTGCGCTTGGTTTTACCAAGGTTTCCTTTGCATTTGCCAAAGCAAAACAAAACACCTAAAGCAAACCAAGCCTGGCTGTAGCTTGGGGGTAATATTTTAATATGATCTGCACTCCATTGTGCATCTGATACTTTTATCTTTCTTATCTCCAGCTGACATCTCATAGATTTATATCAAGCTGCAATTAGAAATTTAGTGCTAGGACATTATTACCTCCAGCTTGTTTCCCAACCTTATTGTTGCTAATAAATAAATGATGTTTCTTTTTCAGATCCCAGCCTGTTTGCTTGTCATGTTGCAAATAGAAACGAATGTGCTGCCTCAAATCCTGTAGAGATAAACCTGACACTGAAGAAATGCAAGCTAATAACTGATATTGCAATGTGCAAATAATATCATAGAAATATAATAAACTGCTGGCTGGTGCAGTGTGCTGCAAAGAGCCACCACTACCAGCACTGGTAAGGGGCCGCAGGTTTGTTGTGGGGTAACATTAAAGCTGCAGTAAAACAGTGTCTAAGTTCTTTGGCTGATACATGGGCTGCAATGGGAGTGGATGGACCTGCCAGCTCCATAACCTTCTGTGGGCTGAAATCACACCCGTTTGGGTTCTAAGGGACCTGGAATTTGTGGTATTCAACTTTAATTTTTCTAAATGTAACTACGATTTCATGTGAGCCATTAACTAATTACTTATTAGCGGATTAACAAATACTGATTTTTTTCTAAAATACGATTTTTTTTTTTTAAACAGAAACTCCTCAAGATTAAGTAAATCTTGGCAGAAAATCCCCGAAGTAGCTCATAACAGCACTTAGGAGATTGTTTTCCCTCATGTTCTCAAATGGCCAGTCCCACAGCAAAGCTTTAATTTCATTCTCCACCTTATTTTCGCGGTAATGAACTTTGGAGAACCTCTGCTGCTGTGTCCCAGTGCTGTGCGGTAGTGCGACCTCTCCGTCCCCCCAGGGCTGTGTCACCTGCGCTGGCCAGAGCAGGAGGTGACGGGATGGTCCAGCACGTTCTCGCCCTCAGGAACCGCCTGAATTAATTTAATGGCAAAAAAATGACAGATCTGGGCAAAAAATGGCCAGATTTTAGTGGTGGACAGTGGGTGCTGAAGTCTCTTGGTCAGGCAAGGTCCTAAGGAGGTTCTTCACTACCACGTGAGCTGCGTTAGTTAAAGATAGATTAAAAGAAATCTCTGTTATTTTATCTTATTTTATACATAAGCCACCCCTTCGAAAGGCTGCACAGGGAATAGGATTTAACTTTAAGGAAATGAGTCAGTGAAATAAAAACGATATATATAGAGCATTTGGGGAGAGTTCAATCAAATTAGGGGACTCTGATCGCTTCATGATGAGGGAAGGGTTGGTGGTGATCCCCGCCACAGCCAGGGAAGGGTCAGTGATGTCCACTTGCTGCTGGGGTAAGGGTGAAACTGCCCTGTGCACCTCATGAGGGTGAGACCGCCATGTGCACCTCAAGAGGGTGAGACCGCCATGTGCACCTCATGAGGGTGAGACCGCCATGTCCATCTCATGAGGGTGAGACCGCCATGTCCATCTCATGAGGGTGAGACCGCCATGTGCATCTCATGAGGGTGAGACCACCATGTCCATCTCATGAGGGTGAGACCGCCATGTGCACCTCATGAGGGTGAGACCACCATGTGCACCTCATGAGGGTGAGACCACCATGTGCACCTCATGAGGGTGAGACCGCCATGTGCACCTCATGAGGGTGAGACCGCCATGTCCATCTCATGAGGGTGAGACCGCCATGTGCATCTCATGAGGGTGAGACCACCATGTGCACCTCATGAGGGTGAGACCGCCATGTGCACCTCATGAGGGTGAGACCGCCATGTCCATCTCATGAGGGTGAAACCGCCATGTGCATCTCATGAGGGTGAGACCGCCATGTCCATCTCATGAGGGTGAGACCACCATGTGCATCTCATGAGGGTGAGACCACCATATGCATCTCATGAGGGTGAAACCGCCATCTGCACCTCATGAGGGTGAAACCGCCATGTGCATCTCATGAGGGTGAGACCGCCATGTGCACCTCATGAGGGTGAGACCACCATATGCATCTCATGAGGGTGAGACCGCCATGTGCACCTCACGAGGGTGAAACCGCCATGTGCATCTCTACTACCAAGATGTGAGGTGCCACCATGAGGACTTTCATCCAGCAGCTCTGGCTGCAGTCGTTGTGTCCTGTTGAGATCTTTCTTGGGACCACCAAGGTGGTTGGGGTGATGCAACAAGGGCTTCTGTCCGATATCTCACTGCAACCTCAACGTATTTCCTGGAAAAGCAAGGTTTCTGGGCTGTGAGGAACATTTTCAAGGTGACCTTTCCCAACCCAGCTCCTGGTTTTTGACCAGTGGTTGCATGTGAGGTGTGAGAGTGAAGAGAAGCTGCTCCGTCCCTTGTCCAACCATCTCCACCTGAGAAGCCCCTGCCAGCCCAGCGATCCCACCCAGCACCACCTTTCGTCCACCACCATTTCCCTAGAGCAGAGACATAAGACTAAGACATGGACCTTTCCCCCCTCTAAGTCAAGGGAAAAAATCCTGCTGTGTTGAACTTTTCTCATAATACTTAAAGAAAATACTTAAAGAATGTGTAATAATAGGGGATTTAGAGAGAGCAAAATCACCATATGGATGGAGTAGAAAACCTTCAGAACGGCACCAAAATGTGTCCCGTCCAGCTTTACTGCAAGGAATTGTACAGGGAGAGGATAGGCTGACCCTGCATGAGCCCCAGGAGCTGTGGGACCCTCTGTCCCCAAGGCCATCCCCTGTCCCCAAGGCCACCTCCGGCCCTCATCACCCCTGGAGCACAGGGAGGGAAAGGCAGAGTTCTCGGTTTAGCTGCCAGGGAAACCACAGAGGAGAAGCAAAATTAAAAATAGTCATGGGGAAGCTGATACTGAGTTATTCTATGTTCTTGGACAGACACGGGGCCATGTTCAACCCTCAGCGCTGGGGCCGGGCAGGATCCGGCCATGGAGCATCTCAGGGTCTTGGGAACCCCACCTAGGGCCCGACCAGCCCTGAGACCTTTTACAGTAGGAATCTGAGGGCAAAAAGTCTTTTTAGATAAGAAAATGGTATTATTTTTACAAATTTCAACCTATATTCTGGTTTGCTTCACATTAAGCAGTAACTGGATACTTTGAGACACCTGCTTGGAGGTGGGTCATATGGGGAAGGTCCTTTGGTGGCCTTGAGCTCATCATCTGCTCTGAAAGCAAAAATGGGCCAAGGTCTCCTGCGATGGCCAAGATTTGGGGCCAGGGAGGATGCCTTGATTTGTTGCTCATAAGGGGAGTATCTCACCAAATCCTGATGTCTGGACTAAGCTTTTCTCCCTCCTTCCCTGGGCTCGGAGAAGGTTGGTCCTCGCAAGACGAGGTGATTTATCCCTGGTCCCGCTGTTTCTGGTGCAGAGTGCTTTTCCAACTGTTTGCTTTCGACTGATTCCTTCCCACCGCCACCACCTCTTTGCTGGAGCACTCAGCCCCAAAACCAAGAGACTTTTCCCTCCCTGTCTGGAAAGATAAACTCAAACTCTGGCCTTAAACCGAGCCCACACCTGGGAGAGATTGACCGGCTGTGGAGAAACTCAGCTTTGTTTTGTTATTCTGTCCTTGGATATTACAGCTAATTTTTGCTGTAAATGCAGATATAAAGGGATGAGAATAAAAGCTTGTAGGAGTGATACATCAAGGAGAAGGACAATAAATCAAGAGTTTTGCAAGGAAGCTTTCACTCAGCTTCCAAGCATTGAAATGGTTTTGAGTTGTTAGCTTGCATTTTGATTAGGAAGTGACTTTTGAAATTAAACAGAAAAGATACAATCTTAGTATTTCATAAGTTCTGCCAATACAAATATCTGTCAGCAGATATGTAAAAGAATAGCTTTAAAAACAAGAAAAAGAATCACATGAAGTTTTCTAAGGAGAGTGATGTCACCCCCAACCAAGCTATCTATTCTTTGTATTTGAAATTGAAACCGCATGAACTCTCCATGCGAAGCTGGGTGAAACTGCTTTTTCAAGTATCCCCTTAGGGATGATGGATATTATTTTCTGGTTTTAATTTTAAAGTAATAAATAAATGTGATTGACGTGCTGCCCAATACAACCGAGCCGTGCAAAATACGTAAATGCAATCCGTGTATGTTAATGTACAGGTAGTTGCTATATGAAGTCTGTCAAAGAAATGTATCTATGGCTAGTATTGTTGGAGCAGAAGAAAATCAGCGTTAACTGGTCAACAACCTCCAGCTTCATGAGGAATTTCAGCTCAGAGAAGAGGAAAATCTGTCTCCACGGTATTATCTCCCTTTCCAAAGTTTCCTTCTGGCTGCACTGGGTCACAGGCTGCAGACTGTAAATTATACGGCCGAAAATCAGACAATCTTTTTCAATAAGGGAAGAAGAAAACCATACAATGATTTAATATAAGGAACAGTTCAGCTTACGGCTTTCTCTTGTTTGCAAATGCGGATGATTCTGTCGAGATCCAAAAACCACTCCAAACCATCCAAATTAACAAATAACCATCTGGCCGGGTGGCTCAACACCTCCCATGGCCATAAATTCAAATCCCAGCAACATTAGCAGGGGATTTGCTCTGGAAAACCAGCTCTGTCCTCGAGTAATGTAAAAACAAGGTGAGATGGGAAGACTCCTGGAAGAGCTGCAGCTCGGGGTGAGCCGGCTCCAGCTGAGCATCCCTTGGCTTTCGGAGAGGAACGGAGCTCTTGGCTTGTGAGGAGCATCCCCTCCTCAACTCATGGTGCCCATCCCAATGGTTGGGCTCCCCAGGCCCTTCCCAGGGTCTGACACCGCCACCCAGCACCGTCTCCGTGGTGTTTTTCCATCATCTGCTCTGTCCCAGCTCCGAGATTCCGTGCACACTCTTGGGGTTCACAGAGCCATCATGGGCATGGACCAGTGCTCACCAGCTGGAGTTTTCTTCCTAAGGTCTCCAGGACCAAAGCAAATCAAACTTGTAGGTGGTAGAAGAGAGATCTTCTTATCCAAGATGTAAAATCCTTCTCTCTGGCCAGGGTTGCTATGATCTGCGAAGAGTTTTTCCATCCTTGGTTGGAGACCATACTGCAAAATAGGAAGATCTGGAGGGAACAAAATAGGCTCCTTTGTTATATGCAACATATTGACATCAGCTCCTTTCCTTGCGTATTTTTTTTTCTAGATAAATTGCAATTTAAAATTAGGAGAATGGAGATAAAGTCCCTGAGGAGCCCTGTAAGCAGTGAGAAGAGCCCCGAAATCCTCATAACCACCACAGGTCTGGGCACCACGGCCCTGGGAGCCCCAATCAAGCCCTTGATCTACTGCATCTGCCCGAATTAATACCCTGCCCAGCCACTCTTGGCCAGAAGGCTGAGCTATTATTATAGCTCATGTACAAACGATTTACCTCTTCCTAACCCTCAAGACCTGGAACTAGCAGCAGAGTTTGATTTTGGCTCCAAGCAAGTTTTATCCATCGAGAAGTTGTATACCTTCTGCACATCTGGTTGCGTTTGGGGCTGACATTGCCTTTCCGAGCTGCTCATGCCTGTCTGTGCCCATTAGTTACCAGAGTCAATAGCCCCTCACTGTGGAGAGCCTGGTGGACATCTTACTTTGAAATATAATTGGGAATTCATTAGCAATCCCATGTTTGAAGGCTTAGGACTGTGCAACGGCATTAAACCAAGCGACAGGGCAGGTTTTGCTTCTTCCGCAATACGGCCACCAAAGGCAGAAGGCTGGGCAGCTCCTGCACTGCCAGAAACAAATAGTTTGCATTGAAAAAAAGCCCTCTGAAATATGTATTTTAACCCAGAACATAAATCACGTCCTGTGCCACTAATGATGAGTGGGCTTGAACCTTCTGTTTTTGTCAGAGCACCAAAACCCCACAGATATTCCCCAGAACTAACAACCACAGGAGATGATGCTCCAGCATAGTAGGAGCTGCCCCAGCCCTGGCCGAAAGCCACAGCCCCTCAGGGGTCACCCTATGGGCTCCCCCACACTTTGATTCTGTGTTTCCATCGCTCCTGGGACCCTCAGGCCCGCAGCAGGCAGCACGTGTAGGACCAGGGGAATCGCAATAAGCTGTGGGGAGATGGATTTACTTTATTCTGGATTTCTGCCTACCTTCGTGCGTCTGCTCCTTTTATTGTCCCACATTCCACAAACTCAAAGCACTTCCATACATAACAGAATTAATCCAGTTCACTGAAAAACATGACAAAGTTCAGCATCGATAATACCAAATGCTTCTGCTCTGCACATCCTCCAACTCCACATCCTGATCTATCCCAGAAACGGTAAATTCAGTTAAATTAACGCAGTTTCACCAGGGTTTTTTTAGCGTTACTTGGGCAGAGCAGGGATGCAGGTGGGGACCAGCAGGGACCTGCACAGGAGGCTCTGCCACCCTCCCAACACCTCGGGGGATGCTCAGAGCAGGAACATCCCATCGGAGACGGGCTCGGAAGATGCCGATGGAGAAAATCATGGGACAAGAACCCTCCTGCTCAGCAGGCAGCTCCCGCCAGGGCTCAATGAGCTGTGGCTGATGAATCCCAGTTGCCTCGGAGAGATCGTTTCCCCGTCTGAAAGAGCAGCCGCGGCTCTGGGGCCGCTCGCAGCCGCACAGAAATCCCCGCCCTGGCATCAATGTGGTTTGTGTTACCCCGTCCCCGCAGCTGGAGCTCAGAGGTAAGAGGACTGAAAAAGGTGTTATCCTCTAGTAACTCTAAGGCAGGATATAGCCATGAGATAAGGATTGAATCCATACTCCACCAAATCGTAGGGAATAAATATTTAAAACACAGCACTGGGATTTATTTTCTTTTTGCTCCGTAATTTATATCAACAGTAAAATGCACATAGGAGGATTAGTAAAAAAATAATTAATTAAAAAGAAAACCTTGTCTCCATGGGTGGAAAATACAGTTGACTGGTAGAAAAGGGGGAATGAGATGTGTGGCTGGGGGTCTGGGCTCAGCTGTGGGGCTGCAGGGTTTGTTGCCTGTTCTCTCCCAAACCAGCCTGCAAATCTCGGCCGGTTATCGTATATGCAAACAACCCTGGGTTTGAAAAGTATCTCCGTTTATTTACTCTTGCAAAAATCAGAAACACATTGGGAATAATTTGCGAGACAAAAAGAGAAGCCTTCATTTCTCAAGGACTCCATTCAACAAATAATGTTAAATAGCTTCTGGTACCGGGAACGCTGCAAACCTCGCGCTGGGGTTTTGCGTGTTCCAGAGATGCTGCAGAGACCTCTCGGACTGTTTCTCAGTCATAAAGTTAGGTCAAGTTTTAAGTTTAAAGGAAGAAGGTTGAATTAAAAACCTGTGATGCTTTCTGGCTTGGCCTCTGTGCCTACGGCTGCTGTCAGATCACTGTAATAGCTGAGCTTGAAGGAAAATCAGATTTTGTTACTTTCAGCAGTTTATTTCCCTTCTCTTGCAGCTCGGTTTTTCCTCTGCATCTGTCAGCCAGCTCCTTCTCCCCTCTTGCTGGAGGTTTAAAAGCAAGGAGGGGAAAATACCGTTTTTATGTATTATTAAAGGCAAAAGAAACTGGAAAAACAAACCCCAAAATTAACAGCAAAGGGGGAAATATAATGACCGCAGCATTTTCAATTAGATTTGTGTATGTATTAATTATTAAAATAAATGGAGTTGAATTAAGTCTGCCTGTGAGCCTACCACCTCGTGTCATTTGAACGGTTCCACGCACAGCTGATGGAAACAAACACCAAAATATACAATATTTCGTGATGGTCTCGCTATTGATCAGTCGTTCTGTTATTTGCCTTTGGTTGGCTCTGGTCTGTTTGCAGTTGGTGCAGAACCGTGCTGGCGCAACCCTTGTGCCCGTGCGCCTGTCCAGCTCCAGCAAGATGCGGATGGCAAAGCCAATTAGCAGTTGCAGTGATTATGTGTCATTAAGGGAGGGGGCTTCCCTGAGCTCTGCAAGGGAAAGTCGTGGTTCCCATCACCCAGCCACCTCTTGTCTGGCCTTGAATGTTTCTGCAAATAATTCCGAGAACAGATTAAAAGCAGTGACTTGTACAAAATAACCTCGCTGCTGGGGAAGAGAGAAATGAAAGCTTTTTCTGCTCTCGTATTGAATTAGTAAATAGTTTTGCAAAGGGCTGGTGAGAGAGGAGGAGAGCTGATGTTGTTCAGCATCAGCCCTGAGAGCGGTTCCCAACCCGGCGCTGCCTGCCGTGAGCCTGGGAGATATTTTTCGGACTTCCTCAGTACTTTTTCTCACTTAAAAGCAGGAATCTGTGGCCACCGCACGGCCTGAGCAGAGCAGGGAGATTTCAGAAGGATTTGATGGGGGTAGCACAGGATATTCGGACTTTACGGTGTGGGATGCACAACTTGGCTGAAGCATCCGCTGAATGCAGCTGCTGTTTCTGGAGCTGCTGAAAGCGAGGAGGTGGACTTGGCCAGATTGAAACAGCAAAAAACATCAGGAAAAGCCGCAAATCCAACGCTCATCATACTGTACTATGCATTCTATCATATTGCATTATATTGAACATATTTATTACAGCACCATGAACAGGTTCTGATGACAACTCCTGCCTCTTTGACTCGTGCCAGGTGAAAAGTTTCTCCTCTGAAATCCAGGGATTACTCCAGAAGCAAATCTGAATTATCCCTAATGCACCATTGAAATCAATGGGAGCTCTGGCACTGATTTCTGGGTAGTTGTGATCCTGCGTTGCATGAACAAAGGCAGCGAAACCAAGCACAAATGAGCCAGCAACAATTTGTTTGAGGATGAAATATTTCTTACCCCACTTGAAAAAAAGCCCTACAGCAACAAAACAGGAGGAAGAAACCTTCGCAATTAACCCAGCTCAAAAAGCCTCCTGCAAATGAAGTCGTATTTTGAATTCCATTTATATATATATTTTTTAAAAAAGACGTATCAGTTTACATTTATAATGTTGGTATCATCCAGCACTTTAAATCAAATTATAGCTGTATCAGGCTGCTTAACAATGTTTATTTTTAATTAAGTTTACTAGTCCCACATGCACTTTTAAAAAAAAGATAAATGAAACAAACTTAATTAAATTACATGATGTGGGTTAGGTAAGACGGCAAAAAGCCCAGCAAGAACACAAGAATTGAGAAATCCTTTTGGATATACTCACATTTTGCACTTTTCCTGCACCCCGTAGCCCCCCAGCTGGCCCCTTGGAGGTGGCAGCCCCTGCCCGTGCCCCACAGCGCTGGAGCCCTCTCACTCTGCCATTTACCCTTATATATATTAATAATATATTTTTTTCTATATAATAGATATAATTAAGAATATATATTTTAAAATCCTGCTTTCACAATTTAAAGAGCTCGGGAAGCTCCTCAGAAAGCTCAGCATCAATGAATTTCCTGCATTGCATGAGCACCATCAGGTTTAGGTGGGACCTGCCTGACTTGAGGACGCTCTTCCCAGTCGAGCCCCAGTGGTGGCAACGCCTGGGGGTCCCCAGGCCACCATGTGTCCCCCCAGCCTCCAGCACCAGCCACAGCACAGGGACTGAGGACTTTACCCTCCTTCCCTGAGGGTCAGCATCCCTGCCCATGGGGTTTTGGTTATATTTGATTGCAGAAATATCACCAAAATCAGGGGTTTTTGTGGAGCTTTTCACTTCGCAGAAGCTCCTTATTTTCACGGAAAACAAACGCGTTTGTGCTCTGCAGCAACTACCAAGAATGCATTGCATTTTTACCGAGAAAATGTTAATAAAGACACAGAGGATGAAGGGAAAGGAAGTGAAAGGGGGTAGGCAGCAGATCGCATGTGCAGACCTGGAGGGGTTTCTGCTTTTCTCAGCTCCCCTGACCTGAGTGATGCTCCGTGAGCTGGACCGAGCTCCCGCGAGGGCACTGGCAGCCAGAGCACCCCATTGGGTGTGTTTTCCTGGTGGAAATAGCACAAAAATATCCAGAGTGTCTATCTTCAAAAGATAAAACGGTTGCTGTGATGACGACAGCTGGGGAAAACCCCCATGCTTGCACAGCACCTCTCTGGGGAAGCAGGAGATGCAGCCGATAGCGTCGGGCTGAATTTGCACCCTGAATAACCTGTGGTCACGGTAAGATTACCGGGGATTTTTATGGGGGGTTAAAATTGAATAATCTCATCAAGGGAAAGAGCAAAGCAGCAAATCCCCTTGTCTCCGGCCCTACGGAAAGCAGATGAGCGTAACACCGCGAATGGCCGCTGAAAATCTGCGGGGTCCGGATTGTCCCTAAGGATAATTTGACATCCCCATGAAGACAGAGAAGGCGCCACCATGAGCAGCAAACGGCTTTTTGGTCCTCTCCGTAATTCCCCCGGCTCTGAGAGCTCTGCATCTGGGGCTGTAAGGATGAAGTCAGCCCCGGAGCCGCTACGGGCTGGAAATGATTTCACCGAGCTGCAATGCAGATGGATTAATTCCAGTACTGTAAAGTCAACATGGTCGAACACTGGCTACATCACAGTCTTCATTACTGTGGTCTGGATCAGGTTTTGATGAAGTAATTTCCCTTGGGTTTAGCACTTAGAAAACATATAGGGCGTCCTTCTTGGATTTGCCTGGAGAGTGGTGACCCCCCCACTCCCATCCGTCCCAAATTGGCCTTTATCAGTTGCACATGGACCCCGCGATTGGGAGGGGGTTCAAACGAGGCCCATATGGTCCGTGGCACACGATGCCCAAACAGACGCATGAAACGAGAGGCGGTTTGGGAGCATAAGATGGATGTTATTAATAACAAATGATATAACACTCCGAGGCTGAATCTTCAAATGCGAGGAGACGGGAGATGAGAGCGGGTCAGCGGTTCCTCCATCGCCAAATCCACCCCCAAAGATTCCAGTGTGCCCGTTGCATGGAAGCCAGCGCTCATCATCCTGCCCATCCTCCAGTTTCCAAGGTTCGAAGAGAGCCCTTCATGTGGAGTAGATGTTTATTTGGTCATTTTTTTCTTTGCTCTAAACCGTAATTGAATCCTCGTCATGTGCCATTTGCTTCCTTGGGAAGGAGCTCTGCAGATGGGACAGAGTTTTGCTCGGTCACCCAACAGCGCATCCTCGAGACACCCCAAAAACACCAGGGCCTGGGTGAAAAAGATGCTTTTAAGGGCTAATAATGGGGTCCCCTTGATCCAATATTAATTAATTCACTTCCAAAGACCCGTTCTTATGTTGGATACCAGCACCCAGGTCCTGGTTTCCTGACAGAGGGCAGGAAACGCTCATGGTTCAGCGGAACTAAAGCTGCACTTCAGTGTTATAAACCATAAGAAACACAGAAAAAATGCAGAAATGCTGATGTAAAGAGCCATGCACGTGTCCACACACCATCGCCTTTCTGGGGGGGCGTTGCAGGGGCACAAACTGGGGCAGAAACTTGCTTTTTGATAATAAAAAGAGAAAGCGTATATGGTTAAACTGAAGGAGAAGCTGGCAATTTGTGCGTAGGCAAACTTAAGCAGTTTGAATGACTCAACGTTATTTTTCTTAACTGAGTATTTTCCTGCACAAATAACGTTTTGGGGAGGGAAGGATGGGTGGCAGGCAGGGAAGCGGGAAGAGACCTGCTCTCATTTGGGTTGAGATCAGTGTATTTTGGTCATCTTTTGAGCCAGGAATTCAATCCTCTATATTACTCCCCTATATAAGCTCATCCTAATATTTATCTTGATACAAATAAATCTTGGATGCTAACACGGGGGTTTGGGGATGTTGGATCTGGAGTTTGGGGGTGTAAACCCTGGAGTCTGGGGATGTTAAGCCTGGAATTTGGGGCGGGGGACACACCAGGCTGTTGGGGGACACACCAGGTTGTTGGGGGACACACCAGGCTGTTGGGTGACACCAGTTCCATGCACATTTGGGGACAGTGGCGTCTTTGTCACCCTGAGATCCGAGTCTCCCGTCTGTCATCTTGAGGCAAGATCGCGCTTTTCCTCAGCCCCCAAATCCCTCAAAAAGACCATTTTCCTGCAGCATCGTGTACATTTTTCTGGCCTGGAAACTTGGTCTGTGGCCCTATTTGCTTTTCATGCTTATTGCTTGTGAAGTTTAACATGAGCGCTCCCCGGCACAGGGGACTGGAGGCACCGCACAGTGGATGGAAATAGAAAATACTCTATTTTACTGTTTTCTACCGAATTCTATTCCGCAGTGGATCCCAAAGACAGCACGTGCCAGAGGAAGCAGCACCACAGTCAGGTTCTTTTTAATGATCGGGAAAATAATGACTTCTTTCTTGCTGTTTCGTTTCGCGGGTGCTCTCCCCAGTGATAACGTGGAATTTCCTCTGAAACTCGAGCAGAGTGAAGGAAATTCATTTTCTCCCTCTTTTTTTTCCCCCCGTGTACAAATTACTTCATACGCCCAAGACAACACGCACTAATAAGTAGACCTGCAAGTCTTAAATTGGAATAAAATGATTCTCAGCATTGCCATTGCTAGCACAGGCTCAGGATGGGATTGCTGCCGTTGATCTGGTTTTGCAGCAAAAGGGACGTTTTCCCAGTGATGGGCAGCAGGGACAGACCTGGCGCTGGGGTTTCCTCTTTGCAGCTTCTGCGCTGAAAAGCTTTAATGGAAAATATAGGCAATTAATTAATGTTCTTGAAGCAGGAATGTGAAATGGTTACCTCTAAGAGCTGGTGGCTTATTTAACTCCAATCATAATTTAATCTACGTTTTAGAAAACAAGCAGTAATAGGATACATCTCTCAAATTTTATATGAAACGCCGTAATAGTAAAACACAGGGAAAAGCAAATATTCCCCATCTGATTTCCAAAGCGAGCGGTTTAGTACTTTTACAAGCAAAGGGAGGTAGGTGCAACAAGAGGATGATGATAATGGGGCAAGGAGCTAAAACCCCTGGCCTCAGCTCTTCGGGCAGGATTTACACCACGGCTCCTGCTGGACATTACAATATTCCAATACAGTATTTCACATGCAATACTATTTACATGACTTGATTTAATATGAGACAGAAGGAGGGAACGTTGGGTCAGTGACCGGGGACTGATTTGGAACATGCAATGGGATTTTGGATGGGGCTCCTTCCTCCCCCCTCCATCCAAATGTAGCAAAATATTTGGGTTTTAACCGCCTGCTCTTTTTTTAAGCAACAGCAGCTTTTCGCATTTTTGACGTTAAACTTCAATACTTCGACAAACTGACTTGTTCAACAAACTATATTAACAAGAAGTGCTTGCAGCATTGAGTGATAAAAATGGTTATCAATATTTCCCACATTTTTCCTAAAAATACATTCATGTTGCAGGAACTTTATTCCTCTTTTCTTCCTCCCCTCATCCTTATTTTATGTGCTTTTCTTCCTGATTTTGGGTTTACTGGTGTGGAGTAGAATTAACTCTGTTCAATTTAATCACTCAAAGATTACCAGGGAAGCAGCGTAGGACCAGCCTGGACTTTCTCCACCTTTCCCCCTAAAGCTGTGTTAATTATTGCAATAAGCTGGAGGAGCTGAAGCCACATCAGCTTTGGGAGATATTTACCCCAGATCAGTCACTCAGGCTAATATTACACTTTGAGACCCCATTGAGGTGGCGAACCCCATCACTTGTTCCTTGCGTTTTTAATTCAGTGCATTTGTATGATTTTCCTTAGGCTGCAGCCCATTTTGCCCTGGCAGGACTTGCTTAACCCACTGCAAAACCTCCTCAGACCCAATGGGACCTGTGCAGAGAAAGGCAGGGAAAGGCGATATGAGGAGCACAGGTTTGTAAATGTATAGTTTCCTTGGTATTTTTAATTTTAATTTCCTTTGTCGACCCAAGTCAAAAATCAACCTCTCCCTTTTTCCTGGTTTCCTTCATAAAACGGCCGCTCCCAAGGGAATTGAAATAATTCACATTTTCTTCTATACTTAAAACAATTTAAACTACTAGAAAAAGTGTTGCCGTTTATCAAATCCCTGAGACGACCCAGCCTGGTGTGGAGGAGTTTGTGTTATTATTGATTTACGAGGTGCTCAGCACCCCGTCCCGAGAGACGGCGCGGGCCAGGGATGCTCCGCCAGCACCTCCCCAGGCTTCACATCGCGGCAAAAAACCCCAGCGGGACTATTGCAAGGGTTTCCCTGGGTTTTAATCATCAGCTCTTCAAAGCTTTTCACTTCCACGTTGGCATCCCTGGAGCTGCGGGGAAGGAACGGCCGGGGCAAAGGCAGCTTGATAGCTTAAGTGCATAGGAAGTTGTCAGGATGTGCAAGATGCGGAGCCTGTGAAGTTCCCTTGGCTTTCTGCCCCGCTAAAAAGGTTTTTCCTTTCATGGCCTTTCACAATACCACGATTTTTTTTTCTACCAAATTGAGCCCTGAAAGGAGTAATTCTAGACAGAGCGAAATTTTCCGATCCCGGAGCCCTTTAACAGCTTCCCTGTTATTTTTACCCTACAATGAAATATTTGGAACGGATGAGAACAGAAGACCCACTTCTGCCAAGATCTGAAAAATACTGTTTCTGAAAGTGAAGCAGACCCTGGTATTTGAGTTATGGACCCAAAACCTGCGGAGACACATGAGCATTTGGCTTCCTGATAAATGGTGATAAAAATCCATCTTCTGCAAGAGCAGGGGTCACGGCGGGCTCTGCTGATTCAATTAAAAACAACAAGAAAGGTTTTCACTAATTTCTGGGCAGAAACAATTGTTTCAAATTTTTTGACATGTGAATAACTTTATTATTTGCCAACGTGTGTTTTTGGCAACAGGAAAACAGGAAACCAGCTCAGAAAACATTAAGGGAATGGAAACTGAGATCGTAAAGTATTTCAGCTTGGAGAGCTGTTGGTTTTCCAATATGTGAATGCGTTCGAAGCCGAACTGTAAAGCAATTAAAGACAATTTAATTGCGGAGACTTCTCACGGAGGGAAGAGATCTGGCATGTATTTGGGGGGGCGGTAAGCGGCGGAGACACCACAGCCCCCTCACCTGCAGAGGTTCTGCTGGCGGACATGAGGATTCAATGCAGATGTGCCCCGGCATCCGCTCCCTCCTTCCAGCTGCAGATACAAAAGCTGGGTCCGTCGTGTCATGTTCTTCCTTAATTATCCAGGAATTTGAGGCAGGTTTTTAATTGCACTGGTAGGTATTTTGGAAAGGTTTGGGTTTGAGACCAGCGATTGCCGTGTGCGGCCACTGCGCCAGCTCCTGGCAGCATCCAGCTCAGTGTGGAGGAATACGGGGACAGAATATTAAACCAGAAAAAAAGCATTAAGAGAAAGAATAAAATAAAGAATAATAATACAATATCTTTTTAAAAAAGGCAAACAAACAAAATAAAACCCACCAAAACAACAAAAAGGACAGAGAAGAGGAATCAAGTGAACGTTTGGGTTTGGCGCTGCTGAGTCTCCATGGCACAAACCAGCGGGGCTGGGCGCTGCTCCCCAGCAAACGAGGAGCCCTGGGGGTCGTTCCTCGTGGTTAAAGCAAAATAAACTCCCATTCTCCCCTCTGCTGTCCCTGGGCACGCAGAGGGACGCAGACGGGCTGCCTGCGCTCCCCTTTCTGCTCGGCTTCTCAGCAATTTGATTTCCATGCCATCTCCCGCGTGTCTGTAATGCAGAGGGTCACGGTGGGTGATTTACTGCTTGTCCTGCACCTTCCCAGGACACAAACCCCTCTTAGTCAGGATTTTGCCCATTTTCTTAGACATTCTTTGGGCTGCAACAACTCCCACCACGAAACATCTCGTCCCCAAGCGTTTTTTCCTACTAAGAGTCCTTGTAGAGACTGTTTTTTCCCCCTCGACACACAACCTGGTGAGCACTTACAGCTCACTTTGCATCCTGAGAACTCACCAACAAATTGCTTCCACACTACACCCCGACTTCAAAAATCGTGCAGTACAAGGGTTAACCAACTTAAACGTTTAAAGAGTCATGAAATGGACTGTTTCCGCTTTCCATCTGGCTTTTATCAATTTTAAGTCGGTTTCAGAAGTACTGCTACACAATCAAAACACACAATCTCCCTAGTCAGATAATTCAATTTTATAAATGAATTACTTATGTGCCTATAAGTAAATACATTCCTAGGTGGGGAGATATTGACTGCTGTCAATGAAATAATGAAGTCCAGGAGAAGTGGCCATGGCTGGAGCACCAGCCCCTCGGAGATGTTCTTTGGGGTGCAGTGGGATCGGGGGATCTCCCAGAATGGTGGGAGACAGCTGGAAAGGAGGGGACACCTTGACCCACCACGCTGTGGACCATGAGCATCTTCATGGACACGGAAGGGAATGGACTTGACTATGTGATTTGTGGTATGTGGGGGAAGTATGTTGAAAGAGAAGGTTGAAAGGGAGACACGGAGCTCCTGCAGAGAGGGTCTAGCGAGTCCCAGCTTTCCCATGCAGACATGTCCCCTTCACCTGTGCTGTTTTAACCCAACCTTGTTCAACAGTGTGCTAAGGAAGAGCAAAAAACTGCACTCAAATGTATCAAACCTCATGTGAGAAGACCTGATGCTGCAGGAAATGACTTCTCAGATATTGCACTTTGTTGCACAGGGTGTATATCTGACACGGGCCTTGTCCCACAGGAAACAAGCCCAACACAGAGGGATGCTAAGTGTCGAGGAGAAGGATGAGCTGGACAATGGGAACTGCCAGGGGTGGGCAGGAGTTGGCTTTTCTCTTGTCTTCTCAACATCTGTTCAATAGGAGCCAGGTCATTGCGTTGGGTCGCTGGTGGAAGGGCTACTGGTGCTGCCAAGACCTCGTATAGTGCTTCCCTCTCTGGATATTCACCTCCTTGCACTAATCCTTCATTTGTTCAGTTATTTCGCTTTTCTGCAGCAGCGATTTGACACCCTCTGAGCAGACCTGGCTGACGCGGTCGTTTCATGAGGAGCTTTGTGTGGTTTTCTGCTGGTGCTTCATCCACATCAGAGGCAGAACATGGGCTTTTTCAAACTCTTCTCAAGCCCCTGCATCTAAAAGCTGGGTTGTGCTGTGGAGATCCATACCATAAGCTGTAAGACCTTCTTGAGAAACGTGGGCTTCTGCTGAGCAACAGGACACAAGCACATCTCCTGGGAAGCAATGGCAGGCAATGATCTGGCAACAAAATTCTTGTCCCACCCAAACCAGACCAAATTAGATCGGATATTAAGAAAAAACATCTTCACAAAAGGGTTAGCAGGCACTGGAATGGGCTGCCCAGGCCAGTGGTGGAGTCACCATCCCTGGAGGGGTTGAAGAGATGCAGAGATGAGGGTCTTAAGGACATGGGTTATTGCCAGAGTTGGGTTAACAGTTGGACTCGATGACCTTGAGGGTTTCTTCCAACCAAAATGATTCTATGATTCTACAAAAATGAGCTGGGCTCCGGAGCGTGTGGGGTATCGGGTTTTACATGGATGCTCGCTCCCAGTAACAATTCCCGCTGTGGAAGTGGGTTCCAGTTGCTTTGTACATGTCTCTCTCCATCGTTTGATTCTGGTCTCCAAAGCAGCTGGAAGGAAGAGAAACAACAGGGTCCTGCAGCAAAATCTGCATGGAGAGACATAGAGCTCTCTGCAAAAACAGCTCCCAAAGAGGTGCAATAATTCGCTGGTTTGATTACTCTGGCTTGGGAGGGATCCCCGGGCTCACGGAGAAGAGCAGCTGCTGCTTCCCCGTGTCCTCAGGTCCTCTGGGCTGGTCTGTCCCCAATCCCAGGGCAAAGTGACCTTGGGGTTGCTCCAGTCGGGCACATCCCAGCAAATCCGGCACATTTCTGCATAGTAATGCAATAAATCTCCTTTGCTGAGGGGGATTGGGAGCAAGGGTGAGCTTCGCTCTCTTACGCCGCGAGTCAATTGCTGGGTAAATAGAGTGTTGAAAGCCTGGAGAAATTGGGAGACGAGTCTTCAAAAGGACAATTTGAGGGGGTACAAATTGCAACCACCAAATCTGCATTCACATCCTGCATCTGCAGATAATTGTAAACATCTGTGGTGCCAAGGGGGTGGGGACGGGGTAGGTAAGGGGAAAAATAGAGATGCACGCTCCTCTGGATCGTTGTCTGGGGTGCAACAGTTCGGACACTGCAGGGACCAGGGAAGAGCCATTGGCACGCGTACGCTGTGAAGTGCTGGGCAAGTGGGTGCTTCAAAGGATATAGTACAACAGCTTGATTGAAGAAGGTAATTAAAATAAACAGAATAAAATATAAAAGAAAGTAATAAAATAAAATAAAATAAAATAAAATAAAATAAAATAAAATAAAATAAAATAAAATAAAATAAAATAAATAACCAGTTTGGTTTTAAATGCAAACTCTAGCTGTGCCTAAACGCCTATGAAGCAGACTTGCAGTGTTTCCTATCGCAATCTTTTCTTACCTTAAAGGGAATTGATTTCTATAGAGAACACAGGAATCTGTACTGCACTGAACTTTTGAAAAGACTTTTGCCTCCTCGTCTTAAAAATGCCCAATAAACAGGTTCTGTTTCCTCTTCTGCTCCCTCGGTTGGTGCTGGTGAAAAGATCAGTGATGCTGAAGTCCTATATTTTCATTTGAGAGACTCGATGGGCGCTGACAGGCATTTTTCCAGCCATTATGCATTGGGAGGGTAATATGCGTACTTTGGCACTTTCCCTTAGAAAGGAACTGTAGTGAGGTCTTGCCAATAGCCACTAAATTACACCTCGGAAGGTTGGGTGTTGGGTTTTTTTTGTCTTGTGATGGCCGGATTCTTTGATTTTAATGTTGTTGGAAAAGCTGTGGCAGAAGTACAGTGCCCCAAGAACGGCTCCCGAGCAATCAGCTCTCTGCAAAGTTCAGGAGGTCCTTATTTCCAAGGGGGAAGTGCTTTAATCAAGATTAATTTTTTCCAGTTTTCAGTAATCGGAGCTCTTCCTGAGTTTTCCTCAACTCTCCGTTACGATGAAATTATCAAATTTCCATGGCAATTAGCAGAGTGAGTTTGAGCATAAGGATCATTCTGTACAATGGATGGCGGGGAGCAAGTGACATGAGGTTGGAAGGTCCGTATGAAGGATGTCTACGTGATGTTGTCCCATCAAATGTGTCACTTTGGGACGTGCAATATCTATCCAAGGCATTGCTGATACTCATGAAAACCCAAATCCTGCTCTTGGGCTCTGCGGTCCATGAATAAGACAGAGAAGGATTAGCAGAAGAAAGCAACTTTGACCTGGATTTAGGCTTTAGCCAAATATCTAGCATATATATATTTAGCCAAATACCCATCCATATTCTCGTCTTGAAGGAAACGGTGTCCCCTGCAGCAGAAGCCACCTGCAAACACAGCCCCAGCCCATGGGATTGTGTCACCCTGTAATAATTCTCTTACAGTTACCAAACGATAAATCCTTGCACAGTTGGTTGAGAAATCTGGGCTAAGAAGGTATGGAAGCGTATTATTAAATCCAAATGGCTCAGCAGCCCAAGCCTGTCTTACTCACTTCTTAGCAAAATTAACAATATTATGGGGCGTGATAAAGTGCAGCACTGTAATAATAGCTGTTCCCCAAGTGCACCTTAAATAAAGTGGTCGCTTTTTCAGGGAGTTTGTAGCCTGACGCTTGCTGAATGTCAGAAGAAATGAAATCTTTAGTATTTTTCTTCCTTTTCTATGCAATTCCTTTAAGTGTGGCCTTTTGGGTTGAGGGTGGCTGGTGGCAGGACGGTCGCTTCGGAGTGAACCTGGAGCTGCCCCCGGCACCAGTATGAATCAGGACTTGGCAGAGTGATTTGGAGAAGGGGGCTGCCATCTGTGTCACAAAATCACTTACAAAGCGGATTTCAGAGCACAGCACCGGCTGTAAGAGGCGCTCAACAGGCACCGCGCAGGTGGCACCGTGGGTCCCTGCGCATCCAGGTGCAGGGTGCTCAGAGGTGTCACCTCCGTTTCCCACAGCCAGGAGGAAAAGTGTCACCTGTGCCATGGTGGGTGGGTTCCTCTCAGCCTGTGTCATGCTCAAGTCAGCTGCTGCCATCCGTGAGCTATAATACAGAGGGGAAAAGCGCACAAAGCCACTAAATCCTGACATTTGCCCCTTATTATCAGACATTTGTGCTTGCTTATGACTTTCTGTTGATCTCCCAGCTGAGCCGCCGGGTATCACTGAACAGTAACATTATCTGTTCAGCTTTTCCAAAAATAGCCTGGGTTCAGCTCCACGCAAAGACAGGAATACTTTGGCTTTTGCTTTGGGGAGAGATGAAGCCTCAGGGATGAAAACTCAGGGATGAAAACTCAGGGACTGCGTTACTGACAACTTGCAATGAGAATGAATTATTTAGCTAATGTCCTCATCTAAGCCCACGTTTTATTCATACAAGTATAATCTGTTCCCTCAATCTGGATGGCTTTAGAAGCTGAGGGTCTACCAGGAGCCCGGTGCAGCCCCTCAAAAGCATCAGAGCTCCTCACAGGGCACCTGGAGCTCAGCATCCCGGTTTAAATGATGCCCAGCACCTGAGATCTGCCCACTTTCATCTGCCTCTCTCTCCTTAGGGCTGCCTATTTATTTCACTGAAACTTGGATTGAATGATGGAAAATCTGACCGTGCTTCTTCATAGAAGACAACTTTTTGATGTTGTTCATTAGCACTTTGGGTGTTAGCTGCTGTGTCATTGTGGTGAATGCACAATTCCCTCCACAGGACAGCAAAAAAGGGAGAAGACACCATTTGGAGTTTCTCAAATATGCAAAGACAAGCAAGAAGGATGGAGGCAATGCTGGGAAGCTGCTGTTCAATGGGTAGAGCCTGTACAGGGAAAACTGGATTTGGTTACCCCCTTGCTTGGAGTTTCTTTTACCAATGCGAATATCACATGCAGCAAATCAGGTTTTGGGTAAGGGAAACGTGTCGCACAGCGCTGGCCTCTCACATGGCAAAACCCAAGGATTTCCACCGACCCGGTCCCACGCCAACGCTTATGCTGGGTACAGGTCTGGTGAGGACATGGGACATGGGACACTGGCTTTGTGTTTCTGCATCAGCACGGAGGGAATGGAGACAACTCCAGGTAACACTGAGGAACTTAATGAAATGCATTCAGCAGGGTTGTTAAGGAACAGAGGTTCCCTAACGAGGATACAGGTTTCAGATTCATTATCTGCCTAATTACTGCAGAAACAGAAGATGTGGCAGGCATGGATCCGACTGCCCCCCACATGGAAACATTACCCACAATTTGAATGGACAGTGTGACACGGAGAGGAGCGACTTGCCCAGGGTGTTCCTCTACAACATCGGAGAAAGGAAAGGTATGAACTGGCTCTTTGCTTCTATATTTTCATGAAATATTCCAGTTCTGTTGGCGTGTAATGAATGAAGAACATGAACCAAGGAGACCAGCCCTGTAAAACACCAACCTTCTGCTCACGCCCGGCCAGGGCCCTGAGTTATTTCCAACATATGCTACAGTCCTTCTCTGATCAGCAAAGCACTTAAACACATGTTTAATTTTTAGCTTAGATGCATGAGGTTATATCTTAAATCAATGGAACGTTCAATCAATAGGACGTTTTCCTTTGTAAGGTCTGCAGGGCCAGAATTTAATATGGAAAGTCATGGGTTTTTTTTTTTCTAAAGACTAAGTTTATAAAAATGAATATTATAGCATTGTTTTCAAGCTTATTAACTGTGTCGTACTGTTATTGCCTCCAGTCAGTTCTTTAGAAAACAAATAAACAGCAAGTATTTGTCAATCTCAGCAATAAACTATAGTGGCAGCAAACTTAATCTGCTGTTAATTAGCCTTGTGGAAAACTAAATCAAGCATCAGAAACCACAGATTATTTTAGGCTTCCTCCAGCATAAACACAAAGGCTTGAGGATCCATAACATATTATTTTTGTTGACAGTTTTCCACTTTTCCCCCAATTTATTTCATGTATCCAGGAGGCTGGTCCTTGATTGCTTTTAGCTCTGTCTTCTTTTGGCCTCAGTGTGGCAGTTTGTTAATCCTTCCTATTTTTGTGTGTTTAAGCAGGATTACAAACTTCAAATACACTGTAAAAGGAACCTGTATACAGACTTTCAAAATCACTTAAGCGGGCCAATGACAGAAGTCCCAGCCTTGCAAGCAAACACAGAACATTTCGGAAATCATCCCCAGTGTTTATTTATAAGCCATTTTTAATTACTCCGCAGGACTGAATGAAAGGACCAGAAAATGGGAAGCGACAGAGGGTTTTGCATTAAGTTACAGCTCATGGAGAACAAGGGAGCGATCGCCGTGCTTTCAAGTCTGGATGATTTTGGTGTGTAATCATGTTCTGCTGGTTTATTGACAATGTAATAAAATTCAATTGCCAGCTATCCCAGGGCCAAAATGATGGAGGAGGCACATGGGTGTGTGTCACCCTGCAGCTGCATCTCTGCAACCTCCGTCGCTGCAGTGACAAAAGGCACATGGAACGCAGCGTCATGGGAACTCAGGGATCAGTAAATGGGTAAAATGTGTATAAAATTCCATTTTACATAACGGTGATGAGTTATTAATTGGTAATGAATAAAAGGGGAAAAAAAAAAACGAAGGAAACTCAATCTCATACCCAAAATACCCGACTCAGCAGATAAAGTACAGCACATTCCCACCGAGTCCTCAAAGACTCGTCCTGCCCATTACGGCGCGAGGATGAGAAATGTCTTACAGATGACGGTGGTTTCCTCAACAGCTTGAACGCATTCCTCGTCTCGTTGTTCAGCGGCGGAGCTGGAGGTCAACGTGTCTCAGATGAGCCAACGCGCTGCCGAGACGCGGAGAGCAAAGTTCTCACTGCAACCAGCCTGGAAAACGCAACGTTTGCTGCCCTTACGTGGTTCCTATCGTCGTGTTTAACTGCATGGTTTACTGACCATTTGCAAGCCGGGCATTTACAAATAGGTGCATGGTAAACAAGTCATTGCAGATCATTTCTAAGCATTTTTTATGGCAATCCCCGCCCCTGCACGTTTGACTCGGGGTTACTAAGGTGTTCGGGTAAATAAACCGAGATCTGCAAAAGAAAAAACATGCAAAGAAAGTAATAGAAAATTGTGCAAGCTTTTCTAACATTGTTTAGCCCCGATGTCACTTCCCAGGCTTCAAAGGTTTGCAAGGGGTAGAAATTTCCGGCCTAACAAAATCCTATTCCTTGGGCCTCTGTGGCACATGAAGAGGCTGCATCACATAGCGATATAAATATATATATATTACACATACACCTTCATGTGGGCACGCTTTTCCTTGCAATTCCGTCCATAAGAAATTTGGGTGAAGCAACGGAGGTGATAACAAGTGATGGGGCAGTTTTTTTGGCCTTAAGCGATATTAAATTGATGAGGCTGTTGCTTCCTTGGTTGCATTAAAGACTCGGGGATATTAAACCCGGGCATTGTACTAAGAATAGAGTTTTGCACAAATAGCTGTTTCTCTTTTCTCAGTGCCAGGATCCCAGTTCCAGAATAGCTGCATGGCTATACCTACAATACCTGTATGTATGCTATACATTAACACTTGCATTCAGACACTGCCAGCAGCACCACGACAGACTCATTTTCCCCGCTGTTTGTTCTTCCTTGAGTTTCTACTCCCATAAAAGTTGCTATTAAATTGCCTGGGAAAGAGCGGAGCGTTCATTTATGGGGACAAGATGATTTTTCAAGCTGATTTGCATTAATTTTGAAAGCCGGATTTCTTTTGTTCCTGTTTCTTTCCAGGAAAAACTGAAGTCATAAGAGAACAAACCCCTTCTCGCCTGGTTTTGATCACTTGGCATACTTAGCACTAAACTCCGCAGAGTTCAACTATTTCCTACGAAGATCATTAAGGGTGCGACCAACATGTAAGGAACAGCAACAGGAAAACGCTGCTTTAAACCTAATACCACATCACGTTGCATTCATTAGTTACTTGACGTTGCAGCTAGGACAGGGAGAAATACAAAGGCACGGAGCAGAATGATATTTCGGTTTGGTAAAAGATACTGGATCGGTGAAATTATTCCCCCTTCCCTCCCCAAATTGCAATATTTAGGGGGAAAAAAGCAAATAAATAAAGAAGAGCTGATGCACACCCATGGGGTGCTGGAGGAAGGAAGATAAGAAAAGGCGGTGGTTCTCCTCCCTCTACACCATCCAACGGGACGGTCACGCTTTATCTGGCCGAAACAGATCTACCCAGCTGCAGATGAGGGACACGGCACCGGGGACGGTGGTTTTAAGTGAAAATGCAGCAGTTTTCCAGCAGAGAGCGGCCAAACGGCCCCGCGTGGAAGGGGCGATGCCCATCTTGGCCGGGTGCAGAGCTCTGCTGGCCCTCACACCTTCCTGTTCCTAAACCAGCTTCTTGTGATAGTCAGAACTCCTGCTAACTGATCAAAAATCCTTCATAGTAATTAAAATAATAATAATAATAACTTCTACTAACTGCCCAAAAATCGTGCATAGCAACAATAATGACCGTTTGGCCATGCTGTGCGCAGTTGATGCAAATCTAAATGGAGGACTCAACAAGACTAGACAAGAGATGCCAGCCAAAGTTGCATACTAAATCCTACATTTTTGCATGAGCTTTTTCATATAAATGCACTCAAGCACAATGATATTATACACAAATACTCAGGAGATCAGGATACTCGGACATGTTATAACTATCGCAGCTCTATCAGCTGCTCTAGGCTTCAAGGGTATTAAATCAAATTTATCCTGTATGGGAGTGAGCAGCTCCCTTCGTCATCCTTAATTATGGAACATGCATATGTGCCTGATGTAAACACACAGATTTAATATTAACAAAACAACAAGGAACATATTCTGTCTGCACAGAACCACCTGCCCTTCTGCTCCTGCTCGTGTTGGGCTCCATGTGCCTGCCCGCAGCGTTACAGCATCGCCAGGTTAGTACAGAAGAACCAGCGGAAATTAAGGAAGAGCAAACATCAGTTTCACAATAAATGAATTTGCTTTCCTTTGCCACAAGATGGAGCCTTGAGATTAAACCATTTGTTTGAGGTTTGCTTGTTATTTCAGAAAATCGAGCTACATTTAAAGGCGTGTGTTTCGTTTTCTCAGATGATTATCTGTGCTTTTTTAGTGAATCATGTTTTTCATCATCTCTCATTAGTCAGATATGAGGAAACTACAAAGCCTCTGCCAAAACAGGTGCCACTCTGGCATAACTCAGGCGAGGAAGATGTGGAACAATGCGGCTTTTCTTCTTCAGCAGGCGATCGTCTCCGGTACCATGCAGGTAGAAGAAAGAAAACATTGTGGAAAAGCTGAGGCAGGAATGAGGGATAAAAGGGAGATATTTGGAAGCAGACTTGTTGGTTTATTTTGTATTTTTTTCTCATTTACCTTCTGGTTCAATTTTACTTCTGCAAAATCTCCTGGTTACAGGGCCCACAGGTATTTCTGAAGGACAACGGATGATTTTTTGATCCAAATAATTTACTGAGCTCCAGCGTTTGGTATTAGCAGCAGAATTTAGGAGGGAAGCCATGCCACCAGCACCTTCCTCCCTGACCCTCACCAACAGGCACTTCCCTGAAATATAAAGCGTGTGTATTTAAGTTTCATTTCTCTTTTGATTTCACTTCCCTTCAGCCTGGAAGGACCGAACTTTTTGTTTTGTGCAGTGTTTTTCTGGTGGATTCGTTTTCCTCTTTTCTACTTGAAGTTATTGCAGTAAAGCTGGGAAAATCAGCATGGTTTGGGTTTTTCTCTGAGGGCATTTGAGCTCTAGAAAAGTCTCCAAAGTGGGTCTTACAGGAAGAAGTTGTTCTTCTGTATTTGGGTGTCGCTCCCAAGAGTGGTTCCCACCCCTGCATGGACCTGGGCCAGCAAGGAGAGGAGTTGGAGGAGAAAGAGCCAAATTTTGACTCCAACTCACAGCTCAGCAGAAGACGAGGGGCCCATAAGGCTCTGGGTGCTTTCTGTGTGTCATTTTACGTTGAGAAATGACAAGGAAATGTCCAAATTCAGTGAGAGGAAGGCAGATTGGCGAATGTTGAGTAGATCTCTGGTTTATCTACCAGACGACAGGCAACAGCAAACAATATTGAAGTGTCTGTGGATGCCTTTGTCATCCTCACACCTGTCCCTGGTGTCCCATCTCCTCCTGTGCATGGATCCCAAAGGAATGGGGTGGATCAATGGTTTCCTTCTTGAATTCCACCCTTAGCATCACATTATCTGTGAATTATTATAGTAGCTTGACCCCTACAAATCGATATGCCCTGAAAACACCTACATGAGAGTGTTGAGCTGGCTGACATCATTGCAAGGCCACTCTCCATAGACTTTGAGAAGCCGTGGAAATTGGGGGATGTCCCAAAAGACTGGAAAAAGGTCACAAAGATGATCCAAGGACTGGGAAATGAGGAAAAGCTGAGAGAACTGGGGTTGTTCAGCCTAAGGAGAGATCTCATCACCTTGTTGTGGTATTTAAAGTGTGGCTACAAAGAAGACGGAGATGCCCTTTTACAAGGAGTCACACAGAAAGGACAAGGAGTACAAGTTATTGCCGAGGAGATTCTGATGGGTCACAACAGGGAATGTTTTAGCAATGAGAACAATCAGCCATTGGAATAATCTCCCCAGGGAAGTGGCAGATTCCCCAAGATTGGACACTTTAAAGATTCAGCCGGATAGGATGCTGGGCCAGCTCGTCTAGACTGTGCTTTTGCCAAGAAAGGTTGGACCAGATGATCCCTGTGGTCCCTTCCAACCTGGTGTTCCATGTTTCCATGGTTATCTCTAGGTCAGAGCGGAGCAGCAAAGGTCTGAACGGTGGCTGGGAAGGGAATGGGCATCCGGCCGCAGCCGCCATGCAGCTCCCAGCCCTGCCCAGCGGCAGGTCCAGGCGTTGGGCAACCCCACTCCTGGGAACTACAGCATCATGCAGGTCTTTGTCTTTTTTAGATAAAAAGCCAACACCCTACTGGGTGGTTTCTTGCACCAGTTCCTTTTTATAAAAACACCCAGTTGTAAATAATGACTCAGTTGTACCTGTACCCAAACCACCGTTTTCAGGCACTGTAAATAGCATGGCCGGAGGGTCGAGGGAGGTGATTCTGCTCCTCTGCTCCACTCTGGTGAGAGCCCACCTGAGCTCTGGGTCCTCAGCACAGGACACACATGGAGCTGCTGGAGAGGGGCCAGAGGAGCCCCAGGAATGACCCGAGGCTGGAACAGCTCTGCTGGGAGGACAGGATGAGAGAGCTAGGGTGTTCAGCTGGAGAAGAGAAGCTCCGGGGAGACCTTATTGTGGCATTTCTCTACTTAAAAGGGACCGATAAGAAAGATGGGGACAGACTTTCAAGCAGGACCTGTTGTGACAGTACAAGGGGTGATGATTTTAAGCTGAAGGAGGGAGATTCAGGCTGGACATGAGGAAGAAATTGTTGTCCCTGAGGGTGGTGAGAGCCTGGCCCAGGTTGGGCAGAGAGGTGGTGGATGAACCATCCCTGGAGACATCCCAGGCCAGGCTGGACGGGGCTCTGAGCAACCTGAGCTGGTGAAGATGTCCCTGCTCATGGCAGGGGGGGCACTGGGGGAGCTGGGGAGGTCCCTTCAACACAAACTATTCTGTAATTCTGTGATGTGTTTTCTAATTGCAAATGTCAGTGCTTCCTCAGTAAGAGGGGGACTCAAGGATACAGTGACATGCTCAACCACACTGAGGACACTTCCTTAGTGCAAACAGGGCTCCAAAACCACTCTTAGCCCAAGGTTGCCTGGTGGCTGCGAGAATTTGCACAAAGGATCAGAACCAAGATCTGAAAGGGTAGAATATTTCTAAAGAACACCGATTTTACATGAATAGCAATACTTCCTTCCTTCTCACCCCTTGCCCTGGTGCTGCCCTGCACCATTTTCCCTCCTGTACCCCTCATTCTTCTGCCTCCCCAGCTCTTTTATGGAACCACAGAATCATGGAATCACAGAATCATGGAATCACAGAATCATGGAATCACAATCATGCTCGGCCGTTCCCAGCCCCTCCTCGCTTGCTTTTCAGACTAATGAAAACACGTTGAGCGCCTGTGTTAGGAAAACAACAAACTGTGCAATATCTTCAGTGGAATGACCGTTTCCAACGTCTGCATGATGGAAAGCAGGGCTGAGGCTGCACCTGATCCTCTTGGTACTGTAATTGAACAGAAAATGGCCTAAGTTAATATTAACTTTCAGTAAGTCTTGAAACGAACCAGCCACAGTTCTGCTAATTAAGGTGAAAAAGCAGCTCATCCAAGAAACTGAAGCAATGCTCTCAGCAAGCAATTCCAGAGACCTATTTGTTATGTTCTATTTATTATTCCCAGTAGGATATACAGGATGTAAGTGGAAGAATTTCTAATGTTGTCATTAATTTCAGTGACATCTTTTCCTATCAACAAACACCATCCAACTCTGCTGAATAAAAGCAGCTAAAAGTCAGGAAAGTGGTGATGTACACTTGCCACGGGGTTAAATTTAGATTCAAGGTGGCATCATCTCCAGCATATGACACAGAGTAAGGGGGACATAGCAGGGAGATCATGTCCTTCACTAATGAGAATATTCACTTGGGAAGAAGCGGAAGAAAATAACTTAGAAATAAGGTCATCATTCTCCTGACAGCCCCACGGGAAACTCAAGTAGTGCTGAGCATGAACTCATTTTCCTGCTGAGCATGCCAGGCATGTGGATGCCACTTCGCATGGCAGCAAGAGCAGCAGGTTGTGAACAGCGGAGGCAGCTCTTATTTCTTTGGAAAATACTTAAAATCCCAAGAGAAGAGTCTGTGAGGAGTCTTCAACCCTTTGGGCAATAGGTCCTGTGTGAATTCCCAACGGTTGGATGTTGAGATGATCGTTGTGTGAGGTTGGGACATCCTTTGGCTCCTAGTGTCTCTGAGCATTATCAGAAGAGGAAAGTTGCACCATAACTGCCAAGAACTCAATTTCTGCGTGATGCAATCCCTAAAAAAGGGGAAGTAGACACCCTGAGACCTCAGCAAGATTTCTCCTTTAAGGTGACTGCATTGCCACCGCCAACAAATGGGTCTAAGCACTGAAACGATTGACACTTAGAAACAGCTGCTAACATTTTAAGATATTCCAAAATTGCAGAAAACCAGAAATTCGTTTACTTGAACAGAAGGGTCACGTTCCTGGAAACTCTCCATCCTAGACACCGAGTTGCACAGCAAAGGAACAGCTGGGAGGTAGAACCAGGGCAGTGGGAACGTGACCTGCTCCACATCATTGGCGTTAAGAGACATGAAGGTACAAAAGGAGTGGAAATGGTGTCGAGGTTTCAAGGTTCAGTGACACAAAACCTGACCTGATGTTGGTGGTAGCGCTTTGAGTGCGAGGTTGGACTAAAGAACCAATAAAATTCCCTTGCCACAAACATCTCCATGTTTCTATGATATTAAATTCAGGTCAGTGCATGTGTCCTTAACATGAACTTGGTGAGATCTCAATATATCCTGAACTGCTTTCCTTAAAAATACCCTCTTTCTGAACTGAATGGCTTTCGTACCAATGTTCAACAGAAGAAAATGACCATTTTATAGGGTTTCTTAATGCTACTCCTTCAATGCTATTTACTCTGCTGTCTGCTGGAGAGCCAACACATCCACAAATAGCATCGCATGGGCTCCCATCAAAGACTTCTAACATCACCAGGTGCCTCCTCAGTATGACTGCTTGGAACAGGAGAATAAAGTTCCGCAAGATATTTCCCGTATCATTATGTGGTATCTACCGTATGAACAGAAAACACCTTCTGCAGTAAAGCCTGTGGTCTGTAAAAATGATATAGACACAAGGTTTGTTTTCCCCTAAAGTGAAAAGGCAACTTCTCAAAAATTAATACATAACAAAAAAATTGACAATTTTGTTAGGATCTGTTTTGAGAATGTAATATTTTATATACATGGTTTAAACTTTGTGTAAGCGTGTGCTTGTGCCTGCATGAGAGCGTCTCTGCGTGACCCTGTTCCTTCCTCTCGGCGCCGTGAAGAGGAAACTCGTGCCTGTGTTTTTGTTTTTCCTCGCTGCGCTGTAAAAAGGAAACACGAGCTGGGCTCGGCCGCCTCCGTCGTACAGAGCAGCTCCCACCTTCCTCCCGGCACAGACGCCGCAGCTCTGGGGAGGCTTTGCCTCTCGCAGCTGCCGGGCCCTCAGCTCACAGATAAATCCCCCACAGGGCACCGCAATCACCTGCTCTGCAAATCCCGTTGCACAACTTCTCAGACAGTCTGCAGGAAACAAACAAACAAACAAAAACCCCTACAAATCTCTTTAACCGACAATGTTTGTACTCCAAGCACAGGTGTTCTGCGGTATTTCTATTTTCGACAATATAGGCTTCACACAGATGAAAAGGGACACCTGTATTCTAAAGAAAGATGAGGCTGCAGGCAGGTTCACTTGCCATAAGGGCTTCTTTTTTGAAAGTTCGTATTATTATATCGTTAGGTAAAAGAAAGCAAAAGGGCAGTGCAACTGGCTGCAAAAAATGCCAGGGGGTTCTTACTCAAAGGCAACTACAAGGTTGATTTTTGTTAGGGTTAATGGACTGAAGTAGGTAATGTCATATAATAACATTGTTTTTTGAAGTCCTTATAAATTAGTTAGCTTGTTATGATATCTAAAATATATACTTACTCTGATAGAAAGTAGGGTGCTATTTGTAGGAAAGGTGTCTCTATAATTGTATTATAGCTTTTTTACTAACTAGATGCTATCAGTTCCAATTCTGTTGTAGCTCTGCGTAGGTAACAAAACTCTGCTAAAGCCCTTGAAAGATTCACCCATGATTCTTTTTTTGAATGCTGTAGAGCTATAAATCCTTTATTAGTGTCATAGGAACAGTTATATCTACTCAATAGGCAACTGCTGCATATACGCCACACAGAGATGTAAATAATGAAAGCAAACCAGAGCTCTTGTTTCTTTGGCTTTTTTCAGAACCGCGTCTTCACTGGAAGACTTGACCAATGTTAAACTGAGGAGGTGCCAACCCAGCAAACATTTATGTAGCTCAGGACAACCGCGTCTATAGGCACCGTGTGCAAGAAGCTCGAAAGGAGCTGCCCCTGCGTGCACAGCAGCGTCGACATGTTGCAAAGTACACCCACACACAGCAAGTCAAACAAGCTGCACCAGTCAGTGCCCAGTTCTGACAGCACGTCAGGGATCCCTGCCAGCACGACTCTGTTGATCTGGGATCATCTTCACACAGCCCCAGCGTGCGCACAGCTCCAGCTGAGCGGCGTTTCGGGGCAAGAACACGCCGCGTTCAGCGCAGTTTGGGACAGCGTAGCCAAACAAGATGTACTTCACCATTAAACTAAGTTTAAACTGTGATGAGCATGGTCAGCATGCGCTGTTTTGCTGCTGTTGGGAAGAGCTCGGCTGGGGCAGGGATGCTGCGGAGGGTTGGGGAAGGTGTGGGCGCTGCTGCTTTCCTGCTGCCAGCTCAGGCATCGCAACACAGCTCTTACCAGCGAGTTAAGAGATTAGGACACAGAGCAAATATGGAGGATCATAGAATCACAGACTAGTTTGGGTTGAAGGGACCTCCCCAGCTCCCCCAGTGCCCCCCCTGCCATGAGCAGGGACATCTTCACCAGCTCAGGTTGCTCAGAGCCCCGTCCAGCCTGGCCTGGGATGTCTCCAGGGATGGTTCATCCACCACCTCTCTGCCCAACCTGGGCCAGGCTCTCACCACCCTCAGGGCAAACAATTCCTTCCTCATGTCCAGCCTGAATCTCCCTCCTTTAGTTCAAAACCATCACCCCTTGTCCTGTCGCAACAGGCCTTGATCAAGTCTGTCCCCAGGCTGGTGGGATGGGGTTACCCCCAGCATTTTCCAGTTTAAGGTATCTAACAAGTAACAGCCCCTAAGCAACCCATGGTCCTTGTTCTATCCTGGGTTCCTTGCCTGCAGCAGCCCCGGGCCGGTGAACTCCCAGCTGGTGCTGCAATGGGACCCTTGGCCAGCCCACCTTGCAGACGAAGAACTGTGGGGCATGGCATCCATAAAAGTGCTTCTGGGGGGAAATGTGTCTGAAAGGAAAAAGGCAAACCCAACATGACACCCTGGAATGCCAAGCTAAACATTCATCTGTGTCCAAAAATGCACATTGGGTCAGTTCAGTAGAAGACACTTTGAGCTTTGAGTGTTTATTGTTCCTCCTCTAATAGCAGTGTTTAGCAATGCTTTTCAGACCTGCCAAGGCTCTGGGTTCCTAATATATCTCTGGTGTAATTCTGTTTGCCTCGCTGCAGTTACACCAGAGCTGAATTTGGCCCTTTAATCGTCTGGGGTTGCTGATCACTCTGGGCGTGCTGCTTGCTCAGCAGATTTTCTGGAGGACTGGAATTTCTTGTGGAATTCTGTCCGGTGAGGCAATGGCTGTGTGGGCAACGAGTCCTCTTCAACACCGGTCCGAACACACCCATTAGAATATCTGCCCTTGACATTGTTGCTTAATTGGTAAATCACTTTACAGCTTCAGCTCTCTCGCCTTCTGCTCATCAGTTTTTCAGAAAATGGACTCATGGCTTTCCCCTGAACAGAAATAAGATATTTTCCATTGAATATTCCTGCTACGGTGTTTTGTAACAAGGCAATCAGTAGAAGGGATTAATGGTTTTGTTTTGTGTTTTTTGCCACAGATATTAATGCACAGCAAAGCAAAGCATGCCAGGCAGGCAGGGAAGTCAGCGGAACACACACAGCCTTGCTGTCCAGAAACAGAGATCCTCAGGCAAGGGCCCAAATTCACCTCAACCCAGTGGGAAAATTTCATTTACAAACATTTATATAGCAGCTCACAGCCCAACAGTCTCGTAGACCGAAATACAGGTTCCTCATCGACAGCCTCATAAACAAGAGCGAGGTAGAAATGCAGAGGAGGTCTGAGGGTCACTGATTAGTGAAGGAACAGAAACAGTGAATATCAGAGCTTGAGAGGGAGGGAAAACGGGCTGGGGGGTGACGAAGGAGGAATTCTCAGCTGGTAAAGGACCGGAGGCAAAAAGCAGAGCTTCAGACATCTGGATAAACATGCACCGTTGAACTTGGAGAAGGTTTCTTTCCGTAAAGGAGCAAGTCTGCACTTTCTCTTTCATTTTTACAGCGTTACGTGACGTACTCGTTGTTCACCTTCTGCTGTCCTTCTTCCAGTAACTGTGCTACTCACAACAAATGTCACTTGATAGATATGATGTATATTTAAAACTCTTATTAGCGACTTATTAACTATAGATTCTGGGCTGGGGCTCACCTGAGCAATGCTTTGCCTGTGTGTAATGCTCTGCATAGGGGCAGCCCTGGTTACTTGTGAGCTTGAGCGCTGTATGGATATGAAGCTCATGGTCAGTGAATACGCGCTTCAGTGCTCAACTACGTACTTGGATTTAGGGCTAATAAAAAACTTAAATAGGCGCTTAACTTGAAGCTGTGAGTGGTCATTGAAATGTGAAGCGTGTGCTCACATGTCTTGCCAGCTCTGTTTGAACTAGAACAATAGATGTTATGCACATGGGTAGTGCCTTCTGCTTCAAAGTCCGAGAAAACTTCACAAACTAGGACAAATATAATATCACAGCGTTCCTAAAAAGGAAGGAAACATTCTCCTGTGTGTCAGATGGAATAAATGTGAATGTATTTTAGGATCTATGTGGTTTAAAAAGTATATTAGAATACTTTAAAAATTCCTACGCAGCAAAAATCAGTTTTAGTGCTACGGAGGATTGCTCAGAAAGGTGCTTCAAGTGGCATTAGCTGCTGAACCAATGATCAGTCCAATAAAAGATTCTACCTCACCTTACAAATCTTGTTCTTTAATGTTCTTAGTCTGTCTGGGCCACTTACATCACATTATTGCTAAAAAGGGAGGTGTCGGTGCTCACTGTCTCTTTTAAGAAATACAGGTCGCTGCTCTTTATGAGATAAAGCCAACAGAATCATAGCTGCTGTGGCATAGCAGTTTGCCCTTCTTTTTGGCCAAATTCCTCCAGTCTCTAAGACAATTTAGTCTGTATTTTTGTTAAATTTTGAAGCAGTGTTGCTTTAACATTAGAAACACCAGAAGGATTAAAAGGATAATTAAGGATAAGGGGATAATCTCCTGCCTTTCCAGGTGATAAAGATGATCTCAGAATAAATACCAGTAAACTAAACCCAGGGTATTTCAGTGGAAAGGAAATATCATGGAATTCAAAAGAATAAGTGATGTTACTTGCTTAGATGTCCTGGGATTTCCAGGCCTGCAGCCAACATATGGCAAAAGTCTGAAAGAAAACGGGGCCAGCACCGAGAGGTGGATGCAAAAACGTTTTAGAGGTGAAGTGCTGCACTCACCCATGCGATCTCTAATATTTATTCAGTTGAACAGCCTCATGATCTCAGGATGGTAAAAAAACCCTGAATTTTCTTACATTGACACATGTCAGGATGCAATTAGTCTTCCCAGGGCTGGTACTTCTGACTGCAACTGCTCTACAAAATATTGTCGTAGGAGGAGCTTTGTTCGGAAGGAGTAGTTACTGGCTGAATTAGCAGTTATTATCAAGCGTGTAAGGATAGGAAAAATTGTTTGAGGTTACTGGAATTACCTTCTTCTGGACACTGCACATTTTAAATAAGTTTTGAACACGATAAGACAAATAATTGTTACAGATGCAACAAATGGAAATGCACAGAAACCAAATCTTCTGAGCATTCCAGTTCTGCAAATCCAGCAAGTGCAGCCAAATGTCCAAAGAAATTAGATCTTTTGATTTTCTATGAGCACAATATTCCAAGGTGTGTCCGTCGCTTGCAGCAGATCACAGAGCACAGGCGGTGCACGAGCCGGGGTGTGCAGGCACCGATCTTGGTAAACAGCAAGGGCCATGTCAGTTTTAGTTCCGCGTGCCTTTTCAAGTGAAGGTGTCGGGTAATTGGAAGATGGAGTAAATTGGTTTAAGTATAAAGTAATCGTACAAGATTAAGGTACTGAAAATTATTGATATAATTTACAAACTGCCATGTTGTAGAGAACAGGTATTGCATTGACTATACGGGAAACCGGCTTTATCTGTTTTAAAATCTGTGTTTCAGGGACTTTGATGGGAGTATGGCTTAACTTATTCCTGACGTGCTAAAGCTAGAAACTCTGAAAATTAATTTTTTTGCTGATTTCTTGGTAAAGTAGGTAAAAGTATTTTCTGTTACTAAAGTCAGGGTAGCTAGACATAAAAGACTTTGTTCTCCGACTGAAGTCAGAGTCAAAATTCTTACGAACATGAAAGGGAGCAATATCAAACCTATGATCTTGGAAAGAAATAACAGCGGTGTTCCATCCGCAGAATAACAAGCACATGCTTTGAATGCTGGAATACATGCTGCATTTTGTTTGTGCTTAGAAGAATTACTTATTGCAATATTTGCATAGTGTTCAGTTCTGTTTAATTACAGCTGTCTGCGAGGAAGAGTTCAGCGATGGAGGCACCAGATTCAAACCAGATTTCTTTCTGGAGCTGTAAAGTCAAACTCCAGTGAGACAGACACAGATTTTCATCCGTGTGAAGGCGAAGATTGCTTCAGACGGTCTGATGCACGAAGCCTTTTCTTCTTCTCCCGCTTTGGAGACATTAAATGAATGGTGAAGCCTCATCTTGGCTGTTAAAGATCCCTTGGGATGTATTTCACAAGAGAAGGGAGGGAGCTTGACTAAACCATCCCCATCCCTGCGCCATGCTGAGTGCGGCCCAGAGATGCCCCGTTTTCTCCAGTGATGCCTTCCTGGTGTAAAATAGAGAATTAGACGTGTGTATGATTGTCTGCACGAACGGTGCACAAAGCTAAAAGGAAATAAAATGACCGGTGTGAAGACAGACTTAGGAAACATGAAACGAATGTGCTCCTGCTGTCCCCTCAGCACCTTGTCCTCCCTGGACCACAGCCAGGATCTCCTCGATTTCAGGCAGGTTTTAGGGTGCAAGTCTTTTAAGGCAGGACTTTGGTCTCCGCCCTTGCTTGTGAAGCTCCGTGCAGCTGCAGAATCCCTGTCAGGGAGAGCCATGGTGCTTCTAGAATGCTCTGTGAAAATAAAGGTTGCTCTGGCAGTGCCTGGCATGGTGGACTGGGCTCCAGCACCATTTTGGAAGAGGAGCATTGGGATGCTTTGGCTTGACATGTCTTTCCAAATTAAATTTATATATGTGTATGTATATATATATATATATATTTTTTTTTTTTTTTTTTTTCCTCCGGAAAGACTCACATGTTGATTTTCTAAATTTAAACCTATTGGTTGCCCTTAAAATGACCATTCAAAATAAACACTGGAACACTGAACAGGTTGCCCAGAGAAGTGGTGGATGAACCATCCCTGGAGACATCCCAGGCCAGGCTGGACGGGGCTCTGAGCAACCTGAGCTGGTGAAGATGTCCCTGCTCATGGCAGGGGGGGCACTGGGGGAGCTGGAAAGGTCCCTTCCAACCCAAACTATTCTATAATATGATTGTATAGTGTGATTCCGTGAAGCGCCCGGCCTGCAGGGGGCACTGCGCAAACGGCGGCGGGGCGGGGCGCGTCGTGCCGGCCACGCCCCCCACGCCCCCGCAAGGGGCGTGGGGGGCGTGGCCGGCACGACGCGCCCCGCCCCGCCGCCCAGAATCTCTTCAGCGGGGAGGCCGGCGGTGCGCAGCGGCAGCGCAATGGTGAAGATCGCGTTTAATTCCCCCTTCGCCCAGAAGGATGAGCCGAAGAAGGAGGCGGCCGAGGCGCTGGTGGCCGACAAGGTGCGGAGAGTGGGGTCTCTCCGCTTGGCGGGAGGAAGCGGGGCCGAGGGGCGGCCATGAGGGGGGTTGGCAGGAGGAGGTGGAAGCAGCCGCCGCCATTTTCTCGCGGAGGCAGCGGGCCGGGGGAAGGCAGGCGGGTGTCTGCGGGGTTCCCGGTTCTCCTCAGCGCTCCCTTTGGTGCTCCCCGGTGCTGGGGACCAGGGGAGTGTGCGTGTATAAGGGCGGGTCGCTCTCCTCAGGGAATGCAGGACTGTGAGGGCCCCAGCGCGTCGCGCTGCGCAGCGGTTCGCGGTTCCCTCAGTGACCCGCGGCCGTTTTCCGCTCGGGAGGGCCCGGGGCGGTGCCGAGCTCCGGGCTGGGCTGACATCCCCGGGGCAGGCCCGGGCTGTTTATCTCGCAGCTGGGCCTGTGCCACGGCCCTGTTTCCTGACGGGGTTTTAAACCTTCCGAGCTCGAGTCCTGCTGAACTCCGCGGTTCAGCTCTGTCCCCCACCCCGTGGAATTCACAGAATCACAGGAGTTGGAAGGGACCTGGAAAGCTCATCCAGTGCAATCCCCCATGGAGCAGGAACACCCAGCTGAGGTTCCACAGGAAGGGGTCCAGGCGGGTTTGAATGTCTGCAGAGAAGGAGACTCCACAACCCCCCTGGGCAGCCTGGGCCAGGCTCTGGCACCGTGAAGAAGTTTCTTCTCAAATTTAAATGAAACCTCTTATGTTCCAGTTTATACCCATTGCCCCTTGTCTTATTACTGAGAAGAGCCTGGCTCCATCCTCCTGACACTCACCCTTTACATATTTATAAACATTGCTGAGGTCACCCCTCAGTCTCCTGGTGCCTGCAGCTCAGACCCCCAGGAAAAAGCTGTTTTGCAGCAGTGTTTTCCAAGCACACAAAGTGGGTCTGGGCTCATCCTCCGCTTGCTGTTGCTCTGAAAGCCTCGTAGGCAGCTGGTTGGAGCGCGATGCTGCAGTGAGGTGTCTGAGTTTCTGCTGTGTCCAGCTTAAATTAAGAAACCTGCCATAAAGGGTTTTAAATAGAAATCTGGACAAGTACTCTGTGGTTGGCTTTTCCTTCCTGACGAGTTGCTGTGTCGCTGGCTTGAACTGAACTTTCCATATCTGCGGCAGACTTTATTTTGAAGATGTTCTGCTTAGCTGCTGATGTTTTTAGCCAGGTGAAGATCAACGTCTAGGTAAATAAATCAGTGGCTTCAGAGGAGGAATATGGGATGGACAGAGTTTATTTGTAAACACAAAAAGCAAACACCCAGGGACTTGGACTCTAGTGTCTTTCTTTTTTCACTTTCTAAGCTGTAATCAGGAAAGCAGCTCGTCTGCCAGCCCGCGGAGCCTCTGCCTCTCCTCAAATAGCCTCCCGTGGAAAGGGGAAGCAGCGCAGTGGTGTTGTTGCTCTTCTGGGCTTTAAGAGTTGTATGTGTGCACGGATAATACAGTAGCACCCAATTACTAGATCAGGAGGAGCGTAAAAAGCAGCGATACAGTGTAGATAAAGGCTTAATTTAAATTTTGAAGGTGTCATTAGTCTGGCCACTTTCTTGTAGGACAGACTCATCAGGTATTTCTGAGGCAACTTGTACATCTTTTGCTGGCTCTGTATCATGCTGGTTCTGAATATAATACTTCCAATATACACTTCCAGCCCTTCTTCTCTTGATAGCTGCTCTTAGCAATTTAGAAGCTACTCATGCTGTTTTGTTATACCTGTCACAATATTCTCCGTGTTTGCAAACGTGTATGTGGTTTTTTAACAGCTCTTCACCCTGACTTCAGGGCTTAGAGTTGCGTGTAAACATCAAGTTCACCATTTTACTCCGAGACAAACTTGTTCTAGTGCTTGTTAATGTCTCCTTTTGCTGGAATATTTGTGCAGAGCAAACAGACTTAATGGCCAATGTTGTCTGAAACAGCACAATTAAAGTCCCCTAGAATATCTGCACAAAACCCTTCAGCTTGCAGAATACTCTCCCTGCAGATACTTTGGAGCTGACTGTGTCAACAGTATCCCTTGAGCTAAGCTGTAGATGTTAACACAAGTGATTTTTCTTCTTCCCTCTTAGTCCTAGTTTGCTTTGCTTGTTACTGCACAGCTTAAAACTGCATTTTCTTTGCAGGTTTTTAATGACTTATTATTTTTGAGCAGAGGCTTTGTAACCTATTGGAGCAAAGCCTTGGTGCTGTGTTCTCTTATCAGCTCCGTCAACTCTTTCTTCTCTCAGATTCAGGCTACCTACATTGCTTCTGAAATGATAAATACCTTTGCTTTGTTTGAAATGCATATCGTGCAACCGGAGCTAATTACATGTCGACATCATCGAAGCACTAGGACGGCTGTGGTGCCAAAACCTCCTGCAGACTGTTGTGTTCAAGTAATGATAGACTAGATGAGTAATATACTGAAAGGTGGAGGTGAAGGTGGCAGAATATAAAGAGAACAGAATCAGTCTTAAAAGCCGGTTAACTGTGAAAGATGTTTTTCACGTAATGGCGTATAAATGTGGCATAATTCTGACTTGAAACTAGTTGGGGTTTTTTTTTTGACAAAATGCTTAACTAACCAATTGTGGCAGCTTGTGTCTTGCTGAACCAACATTTTTCTGTTTGGAGGATGCGAGAGAGGAATGTAGGAGTATTGACTTTCGCAAAACAGCTTGTTATTTGTTTCAGTAATTGCATAGCTGATGTGTTCGACTTTTATACTGCTATATCTTGCTGATCATGGAAATATGTGCGGGCTTTGTAATAATACTGTGGCTTGTTGTGATCACAGGTCACTTAAATATATTGTGTTCTACAAGAATGCAAATAGTGGGACCCAAATAATGAAAGGCAATGGAAGCTGCTGTGCTAAATCCAGCTACTGACCCTAGGAACAACACGAAGAAAAGCATCTTTTGCTGTGAAACCCAGTTTTTTCTTCCTGACCAGTAGAAAGAGCAGGTCTTGAAAGTGAGCTCCTAAATACCTGAGTCATGAATCATTAAAGGGACATGCTTGACCAAATGATAGATTATCTAAACATTTTGGGGTTGTGTTGTTGCTGCTGGTGGTGGGGTTTTTTGTTTGTTTGTGGGTTGTTTTGTTTTTGATTTTGAAGACCCAAAATCCTGTGTATTTGCCCAAAGGGAACGTCACTTCTGATTGTTTAGTATTTGACAGTACCGTTGCTGTTGTCCTCTCAGCTCGGCTTGTGTGAATCTTTCGCTGGGAAGTCCAGAAAGGCATGGAAAGAACTCTGGAGCATTACAACTTGCTCTTCAGACACCAGTCAGTATCACACAAATCATCACTATGTTATGTGATGGTGGTAGTAATTTCTTTTGGATCCAGTTATCTTCTCTTTGAGAGAACACTGGGAGGAAAAATCAAGTCCGTGAACTAAAGAGCTTAGTTTCAGGCTGATAGAAACAAAACTTCCCTGGGACTTGGGTGGGAAAAAGGGTATTTTTGAAGCTGCAAGGTAAGATGTGCCACAGGGACTTATTTTTATTTGGCATGATTTGAAGCTGTGTTTAAGATGATGAGTGGTTCTCTTTCTTAGCAGACCTCACTGGTGCATGTTGCAAGTTCTAAAACCTGAATGTTTCACTTGAGTGTCAGGTGTTCCCCAGCTAATAAACAAAGTTGCATCTTATTTTTTTTCTGTTAGTCCAGTTTTGTAAGGCAAAGTGATGTTATCTTATTCCAGGAGGAGGGTAGGAAATAGGCTTTTGGGAATAGGCCTGAAACACTGTGCCTTAAAATGACCTTGCTCTACAGATCTTGCTTTCCTTGTGCTATATTGCAGCTGCAGCACTGTATCTTTTGTTACAGTTATTTAAATTTCTCGCATCTCAAATAGTTTCCTGATAAAGGTTTGTCTAGAAAGCATTCTCTAACTAAGAAAATATCCATTTCTACTGTTTGAAAGCTGATCTTAATATCATGTGCTTTCTTATTATATGATGCTTGACTTATGATTCTTACTGCACGCCTAGAAGAAACAGGAGATAATGGGTCAAAGTGAAGAGCAGATAACAGCTGACTTTAGGTTCAAAGCGTCTGTGCTTTCTAAGTTCTCATCCCTTTTTACGTAAAGGATCCAGAGATCGCCACACACGGAGGTGGAAGCTCATCTGGAAGATGTCTGCTGACTCTGCTGGGTCTGGCGTTCATCTTGGCAGGAGTTGTTGTCGGTGGAGCCTGCATCTACAAGTACTTCATGCCTAAGGTGATGTGAAAGTTCTTTTTTCCATAAGCGTCACTGAATAAAAAAAGTGTAATTATAAACGGATTACTACTAAGTGTTAGAAATACAGTTTTAAAGCACCATTTGCAGTAAAAATAACTAGACTTGCTCTTATTTCCAGCACAAGGTGTACCGTGGTGAAATGTGTTACTTCGAAAATGAAAATCGTGATCGTGCAGTGGAACCGTATTTCCTCCCCATTGCTGAAGAAGCTGACATTCGAGAAGATGACAACATAGCCATCATTGATGTGCCCGTTCCAAAGTTCTCAGACAGTGATCCAGCAGCGATCGTTCATGACTTTGATAGGGTGAGTATATGGGAAGCAATAAGAAGCAGCCGGTCTTGTTGCTTACTGGGAAATCATGGAGCGGATGGTAATCATAAGAACTTTAGGGTATTCAGTCTGGAGACTTTTAAAGCTTCCTGTCAATGGAAGTTTGTCTTTGGGGATGGGTTCAAGTGTGGGAGATCAAACCCTTTTAACTCTGTAATTGTACTAGACTTAACTTCTGCAAGGGAGGAGTGTTACAGGATTGCTAGGGGAGTTTATACCCACAACGACTCTAACTCAGAACAACATTTGTCTCTGCTCTACAGCTTTAAACATTGTTACCCATAAGATGTCTGGAAGTGACACTTGCTATGTCGTCAAGATTCCTATGTAAATGAAATTGGGGGTAGGAGAACATTGTAAATATGAGTTAAGGAACAGGGAAACTGAGGATTTGGTCTGAGGTTCTGCCAAACTGCGCTACAGCAAAACGTAGAATTCCAGAGAAACATGGGTTGTTTCTCATTGGATAAGTGAACTGAAAAATCACTTCAAGTGGCTGAAACATGGAACTTGACAAAACTGTGTTAGTTGCATGTAGTTTCTCTAAAGCAAAGATGAAAGGATGGTTTTAATTTGACTTCTTAATTAGAAAATTGCATTGATAGTACTCATAATTATCCTTAGCTGTAAAAGCTCTCACAGGTTGTATGCAAATCAAACCTTGGCAGTGCAGATATAATCACAATAAACCCACTAGAACTGACCTCTGCATGTGCTGCCTTTAAGGGTAGCAGAGGATGGATGTGGCCAAGCTGTACTACCTGTGTCCGCAGTATTTGCAGCTTTTATTTGTGGTGTCTTGACAGACTCTTGGCTATAACTTAAAGGATTTGGGTGACTTAAGAACTTCAGTTGATTCTGGTGAAGTGCTATGCAAAATAATAATAAAACAAGTAGATATGTTGATAATTTTAGTTTGTGCAGTTGTTGCACTCAGTGGCAATCCTGATGTGACTTTCTCGAGACTAATACTTTTTCTGAAGAACTATTTACAGGGAATGGTTGCTTATCAGCAGCTGGACACCTTTTGTTTTCACTTTGCTTAATTGGACTGCTTCAGTTACGAAAGCGTACTACCAAATACTTTCTCTGTATTAATACAAACTATAGCCACTTAGAATTATGACAGAAAAAGCTTTTAGAGTCAGCTCTCACTTCTGCACAGAAGTCCTGTTGGAAACCTCTTTGCGAAAATGGCGATAACCAAGTTCTTAAACTAGACAGTCCTGGAATGCATCACTTTGATACTCGCTGGGTGTGATCTCCAGCTTTTTGAGCTTCCTCTTTGGTCCTTGTAGAACTGTGTTCCAACAATCAAAGGCCATGCTTAATCAATGGAAAACTTGTTTTCACAATAGCTCCTGACGGCGTATCTTGACTTGCAACTGGGTAACTGCTACGTGATTCCGCTGAACACATCCATAGTTATGCCACCAAGAAATCTGATGGATCTCTTTGCAAAACTGGCGGTACGTGGAGACTTTATTGTTTGGTTATGCTGAGCAGATCACTTTGGATACGAATGCTGGGTGTTGCTCCTGAGCTAGAACAGTCCTCTTGCCATCAAAGTACATAATCCCTTGGCTCAATCACTGTGCTGAAGTTAAGGCCAGCTGTCGGTGTATATTATGTTGAGTAGATTCATGCTTAATGCTCGTATTAATACCTAGCTTTATGAAAGCTGAAAGCAACTAGCAAATAGAGTTAAATTTAGCAGTTATAAAGGAATTTGATAGAGCTTCAAATATCATTGGAAGCCTAAACCTGAAAGTTACGACTGGAAAGCTCAGCTGCACTGCAAGAGTTTGAAGGAAAAGCACAACGCTCACTTGTTCTTCTGTTCTGTTGGCACTGCTGTTCTGTTACACTGGAGTTAGGAGCTCACCATGAACATTTTGACTCTTCAGTAGCCAAAACTTTTTATTTTTTTTCCCCGAGATGACTTATGGGTGAAGTTGATAGTTTGCTGCTACTTCCAAATCAAATGTGCTACTGAGTTATCTTGTGTCAAATATACTTTTTGAAAAAAAGTAATTAACTCCTCCACATCTAGTGCTAGAGGCCACCTGATCTGGCTTAGCTTGTTTTATTTTATGTTTCTTTAGCTTCATGTAGACAAACTCTGAAGTGTGTCTCCTTGTCCCCATCTTTAAGAGTTGGTCCGGAGGGGTGGGAAGTAATCTCAAAGTGCTCTGATCTGGTGAAGACTTCACTTTGTAGGTCACACTGCCTTCTTTTATGGGAAATATATTGCCTCAAACATGGAAACTTTCCTGATACTTTGTTTCCACTTTAACTGTAAACTTTCCCAGGTTCTGTTTATATTTGCTTCAGGTGAGGTAATGTTAAGGTTAAATGCACTTTGTTTGGGTGAAACTGCAACTATTTGAAGTACCCTTTGTCGGTTTTTAACTTCTGTGCTATGCAGCTGTCCAAGACCAGTATATCTTAGTACTGAAAAGAAGGAAAGCTTAAATCTACTGCTTGAAGCCCTTCCAAAGCAAAGAATAAAATGTAGTGGTTTGTCCCGTTGTTAGCAGAATACTGTTTATCAAGGTTTTTTTCTGTTCTAGACTGGCTCTTACTTGCCCCAGACCTACCTAGTCCGTGAGGAAATGGTGGTTACAGAGGAGATAGATAATGTGTCTGACCTGGGTATCTTCATATACCAACTCTGTGTTGGAAAAGAGACGTTCAGACTTCAGCGCAGAGACCAGATAACGGGTAAGTTCCCTTCAATAAAAGAATGAATCTAATGTTTGAGTAGGGAAAGGGTAAATACTTAAACCTTCGGAGTTTTTCGACTTGGAAATCTGTGAGTGTTCAACATGAGCTGAGTCCACTCAGAGCTGGTGGGTATTTTCCTGTACTTTCAAGCATGTATCTGAAGTTTCATTTTGACATGGCGAGAGAGAATTTTGGTTATGGAATTAGAGGTTACATGCACAAACCAAATTTGAACTCACGCCTGTTTCGATTCCAACTTTTGGTTGAAGTTTTAAGTTAGTTTGCCCCCCAAATTCATATAATCCATCTGATCATGTTAGTCTCTGTGGGTGCAGCTTAGTCTGTCCTGTCCTATCTAATGCTGGGTTACAGGAGCACCAAGTAAATGCATCATCTTCTGGTTCACTTGCTCTGAAAACCAAAAAATAGTTGAACAACGAGCTCTGGATATCCCAGACTTCTCTCTAAAAGAGGAAGAACACCTCATGGGAACTTCTGAGCTCTGTGTCTGTACTGCCATGTTTGGTTTGTCAGCACTCACTGCTCTGGTTTTCCTGCCAACCTCTTAGACACGAGTTTCCTCAGCCCAGTCCCAGTTTACAGCCCCAGATCTGCTGTTTGCTGGGGCCTGCAGCCTGATACGAAACGGAGGACTCTGCATGTGGGAGCATAAATCTGGTCCAAGAGTGTAGGGCATGTGAAGAACAGTAAATGTGGCTTTAAGGGAGGGAGAGGCTTGTGTCCCTCAGCTGTTGTGAAGATGCTTTTGTGAACAAGTCTAAATTGGCTGCTGCTGTGACTGGCTGTAATCTACAGGCAGAACTATGAAGAGTGTTCATAGTGTTTCCGTAAATCATCTTGCTATAGCATGTTGTTGACATCTTTGCTGCATAGTTAAAGACTTCTACAGAACACATGTACAAAAGGATTCTAGTGGATGAGTAATGCTTCTTGGTACAGTTTCTGTTCTGTAACCAACCCTGTTTGCCCTTGGGGAGGAGGAGGGCAGGGTACCTAGTCAGATGGAAGGCTGCCGCTGAGGAGAAAATTGTTCAGGGACAAGGCTTGTCTTGTCCAGATCAAACTTCTGGCACGCCTTTCTTCTATTGTGTACAGGCCACGTACATGTAAAGCATTAGACTAAAATGGTTAAACTCCTGTAATTTGTCTGGAGTCTTCTCCTTTAGCTGGTAGTGCCTTGGCCCTCAGGTTTGTGGAGTTCATGGGTTCACCTGTTAGATCAATCTGACCTTTGGTTCTGTGGCAGCTCCCTGGAGTTGTACCTGAAGGTGTGGAAGGAACCAGACAGGTTATCCTCACCGTTCAGTTCTGTATTCAGGTAGTTTTAGCTTGTACAGGCATTAAGATTGAGATTAATTGAAGGGCAGCCTTACCTAGGAAGTGTTTATAAATTAAAGCAACACCTTGCTGGGTTGGATTGAAGAACTAGTGCTTCTAGACTTTGGGTAGTGTCTCTTGCTTACTCTGAACACTTCTCTGCTTATTAAACGAGCTATAAATCTTTTGCAATTGTTGTACATTAAAGTGACTTAGTTGGGCAGCTCGGTTTTGATGGCAGGGCTATGATATTCTGGTCTCCTAGTAAAGATTCACAACTGATAGCTGGTAAACTGCCTGTGTGAGATCTGATGCTGGCATGTCCCAAAATAGAGAAAATCACTTTAATAGTGTTAGGAAAAACTTCAGTAAGGTGATCAGCCAAGTGGCACATCCTCCCAGGGCTCTCATCAGGGTGCGGACTGCTCTAGAGAAGCAGGCTCTGTGTTCATACATCCTGGGTGGGAGGAAGTGCTGATAAAGAACTGGGTTCTTTTTCTGCGCCCTGACTTTTTAAACTCTTTCTGTGTAATTTTAGTCTGCTTTGCTTTTTCTTTGTGCTTACTTTGCCATAAACTATCTGTTTAGTGACACTAAAATGTTGGTGAGGATACTAGGAAAAAAGTGCTTGTGTTGTCCCCTGAGTAGTATGTGTCCCCCTTTTTCTATTGTTAGCATTCTGAAAATGAGGGAGGCTTTTCTGGTAGAAAACAGACTGGTACCAAGCTCTGATGGTAACTAATGGCTGCAGAAACACCACGTACTGAATGATTGTATCTTGCTGCCTGTTCATAACGATACCCAACCTGTAAATACTTGCTGCTGGGTTCTAGATCTGCTTTACTTAGGCTCTCGTCTTCTCTCGTCCCCAGGTCTGCAGAAACGTTCAGTGGAGAACTGTCACTCAATCAGACACTTTGAAAACTCTTTCGTTGTTGAAACAAAGATCTGTCAACAGTGAAGGGTGTTGGATGGGAGGTGACTAGTTCACACCTTCATTGAGAAGTCCGAGCATTAGACGTCGACTTCTTAAATTAAAACGTGCAGTGATAATCAAAAGCCTTATGCATTTTCTGTGTATTGCTTGTATTTCAAAAGACAGAGTCACCATTTCAGCTTTCTTTGATCCTTGATATAACTTTTTAGTTGTCTCATGTAAAACTTAAATTTGAGTAAGGTTTTTGTTTAGAAGGTTAATATCAGTTTATCTGTTGAATGTGTTTGATTTAGTGTAATCTGGGAATGGCAGAAAAATATATATATATAAAAATGTTAACCAATTCCTTGGCTGGAACCAATTCTGTTCACCTTAACTTTCACAGAATGATTAATAGTAACAATCTGTGGTTTGCACATCTTGTGTAGTTCTGTAGAATAGCTCTGCACTAGGCATCCTGGCTAAGAAACCCTTCTGATGCGTACCATTAAAGGTTTATTTTAACTGCCATGTGTGAAGCATGTAAAATCCAACCTCAGTAATCATAAACCTCTAACACTACCCTCTTTCATTTTGTGCAATTACTGTATTGAATTCGTATGTATATTTGGAACCTTCCCCGAGCTTACGTTTAATTCTTCTACCTTTATTTGATTTTGTGGTATTTAGTTGTTAGATTCAGATAGAGTTGCTCTTAAAGCTTGTCAGTATTTTTGGTTATGAATTGGTTTATCCTGTAACTTCCTATTTCAAGAATCTGTTCTGATATAGCTCACTTGTGAACGTGACTGTAGTTGTAAACTTAAACTACTCTGGCTTATATGAACTTTTTAGATCAACTTTTTATGAGCAAGTAGCATTACTACTGCAGTCAGAGCATTGTTCCTTTTTTTTGAAAGCTGCAGTATTAAGGTAATGAAGAGTTAAGTGTCCTGCAGTTGATGAACCTGAGAGTTTTATTAAGGGACTTTATATTGGCATAAATTCTGCAACCCTATAATAAATGTTTCTCTAAAACTTTGGCATTTGTGTGACTTCATGGTGCTCAGAGGTGAGAACGCAGCACATGGCACGCGGGGGATGCGATGGTTGTGGGCCTGGGGCAGCATGCAGCGCTCTTCCCCCTCACCCTCCTCTCTTTCAGCTTGTGGAGCCGAGTTTCTAATTCCTGTTGCTCTGGAAGTGCTTTGTGGTGCAAAACAAACTTGAGCGACAGGGAGGAGAAGACTGTCAGTTGTGGTACAGCAAAGGAGGGCTCCATTCTGGAATTAATCCCTTTGAATGTTGGTGTTGATGAGGCTGGTGATTAAAGGTATGCTTGTCTTTGTGTGTTAATGAGAAGTCGTCTTAGCATATCATAATAGACCAAGACAGCAAAGGGTTAATCAACAGCTTATAGCACTTTTCAGCATTAATTCATGAACTTTGCTGTGCTTTAAGCTCAAAGCTACAGGAGCACTGCGGTGAGATTTCAGGTTACTCAGAGCTAAAGTGTGTTTTGAACCCTTCTGGCTCTCTGGGAAAGTAACAGGGATCACGTAGCTGGAAGTCACACAGCAAGCAGGTTCTCTGCACTAGGAACTGGGGAGTAAGTGACAATAGGTGTAGCTGCTCTCAGTTGTTGTTTACAAAGCTTTGCAGAGGAAAGGAGCGGAGTGTGGCCCCTGGGAGTAGGGAATTCTGCCTTGGCTTCTGACGTGTGTGCTGATGTGACGCAGAGGACATCCCAAAACTAGAGCTTTGGTTTGCTTATCTCTAAAACAGTAGGTGTAGGAGAGTATTTCATTGTGTACTGAACTTGACTGAAATAGAATGCTGCAGAAAGCACTGATTATTGTCATTGCGGGTCAGGTGTGCTTTACTGAAACAGGTGTGTGGTAGTGGGGGACGTTTCTGCTGCAGACTTGCTGTGTGCAAGGAAGTTCTATCTTTGAGCGTCAATGCAGCAGAAGGCTCATGCTAGACGAACCTCTAACCTGCTGTCTACCTGCAGACACGGACCAGGAGTGCCAGGAATGCTTCCAGATGGGCTGGAGCAGTTTCTCTTGGTAAAGATTTTTAAAAGACATGAAGTCAGTTCCATAAGAGTTATTAGATGTTCTGGGCAGTAAGCCAGCACACTCGAAGGAACAGATTGCTCTTACCTGCTCTTGCCCTGAAGAAGCAGCTGAAGTTCAGGTTGTACCTGTGGTGTCCTGGGATTATCATCTGCCCATCAGCGTTTTGTGCTGGGGCTGGGTCTGTAAATCAGAGGACTGCAGATTTAAGGATGCTTCTCTGAAAACGCTTGCTACTCTTGGGATCTTCTAATGCTGTTCTTCAGTTTGAGGAGCTCCGTGTCTTTGGCACCAGTAGATGGCACAGTCGGCAAGCGCTTGGGCGTAAAGTGTGCGGAACTGGTTAAAAACTTGGTATGTTTATTCTAATATGAAGGTTTTCAGGTATTTTGCGAAAATGACACCTAAAAATGGCTTGATAAAACCTTCCTCTAGGTGGTGTTTATTGTCTTTGCTTGGTTTTTATCTGTAGTAAAGAACATGAATGTGTTTATAATCCAACTGTAACCTGGGTAAAACCCTATTAAATATCTGAGTGGTGGGTGGTAACTGCAGGGATAACATTACCAAGATGCAAATGTATTTACTGGGGTAGCCTCTGTTTACAGGCGTGTTCACTGACCAAGGAACCAGTGTGCACAGGACAGTTGTCAGCACCTGTGCACTCGCTTATTGCAAGTTGTCTGTAGCTTGCACGTTATTTTTCTGACACAGTATATTTAGATATGTTTTAAATACCTTTATGAATGCTAAGCTGACAATGCAGTGCTTTGCATGGTGGTTCTTCTGGCATCACTTGTGAGGGTTTTTTCAAGTTTAAGTGCTCTAATCGAAGAAAACACAATGAAGAGCAAAGCTGACTCTGTTAATTGGAGGAGATGCTGTTGACCTTTGCAGAAGCCCGATGACTCCGAGTGGTAAGATGGGGTGGCTGCTGGTGGTGTGTGGGGTGGGCATTCCCATTACAGTAGGTGCTCGTCTACAGCAGAACTGCAGAGTTTCCTCCAGCCTGATTTTGTAAAAATTGATAGGAATTAAACTGGTATTTGCATATATAAATACCTTGAGATGAAGATCTGGGGAATTAAAAATGAGGACAGCATGGAGACCTTTGAAAGACATTCCGAGGCCTCAACCTGTGTGAAATAGAGCTTTAGCACCTCAGACTCGATAAACGTGGCTGTATGCGAGACATTTTCACAATAAGCTCAGCTCTGTACTGTGGGCTGTTGTGGCACAGCCGGGCTTAGGGTGGCAGTGAAAAGCTCTGAGCAAACCCCCCCAGCAAAAGTCACAGCGTGTCCGTCTGGAGGACGAGGAGGCTGCTGGGACTTGAGCAGGACCGGGCTGACCTGTGGACTTCAGTGGTTCTTGGCATCACAGGGCAAGGCACCAAAAATTCAGGCGTTATGGTGAACGACAGCAGAAATATCAGAGAGCTGAAATCAGCTCTGACCCTTATTGACGAGGGAGCAGCCGCCAGCTTTAGATTCCGTACATGGATGCTTTAGTTGGGGCTGAGCTCGAGGTCAGGCTCAGAAGGATTAAAGCTGCTGTGACTGTCCTAATTTTGAGCTGTGGGGGTTGGCTTGGCTGGCAGCTACAGCACGGAGCCTGAACGCTGGCACCGATCAACGCTTCCAGGCTGCAACTCAAGTAATTATATATACAGATAATTGCGGTCACACTATTTCATTAAAATTATTTCTTCATTATGTGTATATTTGCGATCCTGCCTAGGCAATATAAATGGGTGTATTTCTTCTCTTGAGAATAATTAAAGACTCTCCACCTAGCACTCCACCTCCAAAGGAAATCATTTCTTACAGTGTAACTGTTTTGTTTACTTGAGTATTTTCTCTGTTTTCGTACCATGTCACCTGCAAGTTCCACATTAACAGCTGTGCAAGTGAATTTATTGTCCTAAAAGGCCTTTTGAGTGTGGCTGGAGCCATTATGTGTCTGCTCCAGGATGGCCAGGTTCTCCTGAGCTGCTCCGTTTTAGGCCCTGTTGACGGTAGAAGCTGTTGTGGGTGAAGCCCGTGTGTGGACACCCGATCTGGAACAAGGACGTTGTTCCCACAGGTGATAATCCCTTGTTGGACTGGAACCGGGTGCGTTCATTCTGGAGGGAGAGCGCCGGTGTGTGGGGTTTGTCAGAAACAGATCCATGGAGAGAAAACCCTCCGGTTTCCAGTTAATGAGCAAAAATCCCTTGTGGGAGGAGAGCGTGTACAGGGATTTTTGGTTTGTGGGGTGGTGATATCGGTGCTGACCACGCGCTCTCACTTGATGATTTGGTACTTTGGTTTCCCTGCAGTCGGTGGTTGTAGCTTCTTTGTCATCTCGCGTTCTCAGCCCCTTGCGCTAATTAATCCTTAATGCTTAGAAAAATAAGAGGGATGTTGGGGCTGCTCGCCCCTTCCCAGTGTGCTGTATGGCCCCGTGTGGAGTTGGGAGACGTTAGTTGAGGAGACGAAGCTGTATAGTTTTTTTGGTTTTGTTTGGTTTGGGGGGTTTGTTTGCTTTGTGTGGTGTTTGTTGTTGGTTTGTTTGCTTTGTGTGGTGTTTGTTGTTGGTTGGTTTGCTTTGTGTGGTGTTTTTTGTTGGTTGGTTTGTTTTCAATGGGGGGTGGGTGTGATTGGACTTTCCCACAAAGCAAACGGTAGCGCTTCTGTGGCTGTGAGCTGAGCTACAACTGCTGGGTTTTTCACTTAGGGTTCTAGTCTGAAGAGACCTGCAAGCACTTCTGCTTCTCTTGTCCACCTGTGCTGCAGCATCAGCTGCTTTTCCTTGATGCCCAAGTTCTTCCTGCTCTTCCCGAAGCTTCTGTGTTGACCGCTCTTGCCAGCTCACAAAGCACTGCTGTGCCAGGTGGGTGTGCGGATGGCTGAGGAGCAGGAATCACACCCCAAAGACACTGTCTCCTGTTCCCAACTGCCTCTAAAGTGGTTTTTACAGCAAAGGTTTGCTGGGTGGTGGCCGGGACGTGTGTAGGGGCCGGGCTGAGCTGCACCCAGAATCCCTGACCGCTGCTTCTTGCCGAGGCTCCGTTTGCACCGCACATCAGGAGCCTGGGCTTTCAACAGGGAAATGACTCACACCAGCTGGGGGAAAACAAAGTTCTTGGCCCAGTGCCATGAGCGTAAGAGAAAGGAGCGAGTTCCACATCTCCACAGCTTTTGTAGTTCTTCTATAAATACTTCACTTGCAGATATACTGGGGATCGGCACAATCTATTTGCAGACTCACTATAGTCATTGGTTTTTTCAGTGGAGAGAATGACTTCCCTGTACAAAACTCTTATTTTTTCATTTATATTAAAAAAACACCCACAAAACTGATGAACAAAACAGAAAAACAACCAACCAACCAAAAAAAAAAACCCAAATGAAAGGACACTGAGAAAGCAAAAAGAAGAGTTTTGTAGGTTTGGGGCTGTCTTGTGTCCCGGTGAGTAGTGGGGTGATTTGCCCCACACCAAACTGTTCTGGTTCCCCGTCTGTGGGGGACACCTGGGATGGGATAAATGAACCAGAGGGAGGAATTTGGGGTGAAGGGACTCGCGGGACGGTGCTGCACTGATGTCTGTGGGCTCGTGCTGCTGCTGCTCTGGGTTTCACAGACTGAACCAAGAGGAAGGCGCTGGGATGTGGGGCTTTGGTTGGCGTGAACTCACTTAAATAAGAAACCTCTCATTAAACTCCAAACTCCAAGCCGTGCGTGTTTTAGCTTCTGTTTTACATAGGTCGCCTGGGAACTTTCTCTTGAGCTGCGCAGCCCTCGGTCTGACCACAAGGAGTTACCGTTTCTTTAAATATCAACTGTGTCATAGAATAGTGGAGTTTGTGCAGGATAACGGCGCTGAATCACAGGGCTGATGGCAGATTGGAGAAACCAGTCGGCCAAGGCAAATTTGGGTGGATTAAAGGTTTTAAAATACATTTTTAAATTTCCCCCCCCGCCTTGGGAGTGCTGGGGTGGCCAGCAGGGAGGCCAAGCTGAACATGGGGTGCTTGGAGCTGACATTGCGGTTGGTAAAAGCCGTAACCTTCACTTAGCTGGAACCCCACCAAAATATTCCGTTCTTACATCCCTGTTGAAAACCGGTAGACAGATGAGTCAAGATCTGTCGATTCTCATAGTGTGTTATGGAAAGGGGTTATGCCATTTCTGGTCATCCCACCTTTGGTGGTGGTTCTGTTCTTTTCTTTCGATTGTAGCTCAGGCACTTTCTGACCATGGAGGCACCAACCCATGGCTTCGGTTCTTCTTTCCCTTTAGCTTTGGTGGCACCTCTGTTGAAGCCCAGAGCTGTGCACTGACTCTTACTGGGATAAGGACCTTTTTTTAGGTCTAACTGATGCTGAAACGGGTCCTGGGGACATCTGGGTGTGTTGCTGGACCGGCTTGATTGGGGGTGGCCATTGCTCAGTCGTCACCTCCACAAAGGACAGAGATCCCTTACCATGGAGCCCTGACTGCCACCAAACCCCACCTGAGCCCCCAGCAGCCGGGTTGTTTACGGAGCATGTCCCGTGTTGCTCTGACGTAGGATCCAGAAATAGAGCTGGGAGCAGGAACAAGCACCCAGGTCTTCCCCTTTGAGGAGACTGTGCCAACCACCACAAGTCGTGTCTGTGTCTGCTCCCTGTGCCCAGGACTGGCTCACTGAGCTGCGATATTTCTTGGTTTTCCTTCCTCCTGCTTTGGTGGAGCAGCAGCGACTGTCCTCCGAGAGAGCAGAATCAGGCATTCACACCTCTTAAATTGAGGAGTTTTCACCATTTTCCTTCCTCCTTAGGGCTGTGTGTAGAGGGAGGTGCAGTGACAGCCTTACCCCTTCCCTGTGTTTTAGAACCAGGGTACATTCCCCCCCAGAGAAACTGATGTGATGCTGAATTGTCAGAAACCACAATCCTATGTTAAAGCTGGTCCTTAGAAGGATGCGCCTGACCCTGGATCAGGCATTCTCTGAGGAGGAGGATGATGATAATAACAATCTGGAAGATGATATATTGATGCCCACAAGCAATCTCTGTTACAGCTGGAGGTAATTCCTAAATTAATTCCCCTCGTAGCTACTGGAACTGTGATGAGAAAGGACATTGCTGCTGCTTCTCTGCTGTGGTTGCCCTGGCTCTGGTGGAGCGGAGCCTTGGACAGGGCTGAGCCATCAGGAGGCTGAACCCAAGTCACCTTCCATCCAAAAATACCACGTGTCTGTCCCCGTTTCCTCCTGGGAAGGTCAGTGTGTTCCTTAATGGAAATTAATGGGCCTGCTGGCGTCAGTAGGGGCTTTCCCTGGAGTTCAGGCGCAGGAAATAAGGAGCAATATAAAAAGTATGAAATGTTTTTTTGGGGTAATTTGTCAGCATTGAGAGACTATGGATGAGTCTTTAGTAGAGAAGAAGGCATTTAAGACCCACTGGAGGAAAGAGCTGGTGAGAAGCAAAGCAGAGCTCCCTGTACCTCGGACTGTGTGTTTCAGCTGGAATGTCACGTTTTCACCCCGAGTTTCCCAAATACTCTCCTTTGTGGCATGTTTTTCTTCTAATTTTGAGAAGTTCATAGAGTTTTCTTCTATTTCAGCAGCATTTCCCGTGCAGGGATGTTCTGAAGTGCAAATCGCTGTGTTAGAGAGAAGGGGAGTGCACCAGGTAAACCCGATGGGTTTTGCTCGTCCCATCAACCTCATTGCGGCAGGGAGAGGTGGTACCAAAACAGCTGTTGCAGATGTGTTCTGGCTTTTTATTACTCTTATTTTGTTCTTGATGGCTTTAAGTAACTGGAGTTTTTTCAAAACCAGGTATTTTTGACCACTAAGCGTATCATATACATCATATTCACATAGAGCTCAGTTTATCAGCCCAAATGCCGGAGCTTCTGGCAGCGTGAACCGGGCACTGTCCGCACAGCTCCAGGTTATCTGTTCTCTCTTTGGGTATTTATCAAAACACCTCTGACAAGATTTTATCTTCTCCGTTTGGTTTTGGACTGGATGGGATTGACTTGTAACTGGGTCAACTCACTGTGGTTTTTATTTTAGTTATTAAGGTTTGAGGAGGGGGGTTTGATGCTCTCTGTGCCTTTAAGGCAAATGTGATGCTGGGGAAAATATTAATTTTTAGCCTCTAACAGCGAAGTGGAAAAATAAGAAGGAAGTAAACAGTGAAGTAAAAAGCGTCGAAGTTTGCTGCTGATGCAGCGTTAACCAGAGCAGGAAAATCTAACGTTGGCTACGGAGAAACGGGGAAACTTCTGAGAAAATTGAGCAACCAGATAACAAGGCAGCAAATGAAGTCTAGCGCTGATCAAATAAAAGATGCGTGCGGGGAAACGAAAACTCTGCTTGGGTGAGAGGAGCTGGAAATGGGCATCTTCATGGAGAAAGGAGATCGTTTGAGTTACGTGGTGGCTCCTGCGCTGTGAGTGGTGTGGCGGGGTGAGGAGGACGTTGGAAGACTCAGTGCTGTGGCCACCAGGACGTGGCCTCGCTGCCGCCCAGGAGGTGGCCGGGGGCCCTGAGCGTGGTGTCACCTCACGGAGGCACCAGGAGCTGAAAAGGGAACCGATCTCTCGTGGCGCAAGAGGAGGGGACACCAAAAAGCGCCCCAGAGCAACAGCGCTACGCTTGCAAACAACATACGGATAACTAAAATAAGGAATTAATTGCCACTGGGATTAAGAGATTAGATGTACGTTGGTCAAGCAGGTTGGAAAAGAGCTTTTTGTGGCCACCAGCAGCAAGTGACCTGCTTCGGTGGTGGCTCAACCCAACTCAACCATCTCGAGAAGGCGTAAAGAGGAGATCAAGAAGAGCCGCAGGCGCTCCCACGCTTCCGCAGCAGCCCGCGCTCCTGAGTGCAGTTTGAAGCCTCAACGTGCAACAAAACAAACCCAAACCACCCGTCTCGTCTCTTCTGGTGGTGGCAATGACCCGGAGGAAGCCGTGAGGGTGATGAAACCCTCGGCAGCTGTTGCAGGCGGTGCCGGCGCTTTGCGCGGCGGGAGCTCAGAGCGGCTGCGTGGGAGGCGATGGAAAGCGGGGGGTGCCATGTGCAGCTTTCGGAAACACCCCCAGAGCTCAGCTCCCACCCGGAACTGTCATCCTCGTTCGCCTTGTTTTGGTTATAAATAAGACTTCCCAAAAAAAACCCCTTGTCTGGGTGCTGCTTCTGTACAGCTCAAGGTCCACAGGCACCCCCAGGATGTCTGTGCTGTTGCCGCAATACCTCTGTTTTCTTTTAAGCACAAGTTAAACTGAACTCTGTGTCAAAAAGCCACTTGTCGCTTCAGCACCAAGTCCCCCTGGCGAGGTGGTTGCAGGGACCTTGGTGCTTTGCTCCTCAGCAGTAACAACCCCCTTGGGGCAGAGGCCGCTTCTTGAGACACTTCATGCAGAATAAAGGGGACGTTTGGGGTTTTTTTGCTTTCGGTTCCATTCTCGTTCAGATTCCCAGTCCAGTGCCCCCGACCAGACTTCTTAAAAAGATTTCCGTGGGAATATCAGCGTCTGGTTTTCTGAAGAAAGTATTTCCATGGGGATATCAGCTCCTGCTGGGTTTGAGCAGGCTGGGGAGAGCTGCAGCCAGGGCTGAGCGCAGCCCAGCTGGGCAATCGGATCTTGCCCAGGACCGAGCTCAAAGCTGGGCAGAAAAGCGATTAAACAACACCTGCTTGTTGCTGCTGCAGTGCTTGGGCATCACTTGTCCTCTCCAAACCTCGTGTCACTGCTTCAAGCTTTTTTAGGTGGCAGAAACGCAGTAGAACATCTCTCTGGTAGTGTGTGATTGCTCCAGGGCTCAACGTGGGCTGGTATGGTGGAGCTGAGCACATGAAAAATACACTTTCTGTTAATTTAATTAGCATCTTGATGCTCCAGACGGCTGCGGCAACATCAGCCAAAGGCTTGTGAGACCCCAGCACCGGAGAGCGCGGCAAAGCCACGCGAGGGGGCAGGTCAGTCTGTCCCAATGCAGCTCATGCGAGCGACAGGTCAGTCTGTCTGTCCCAACGCAGCTCATGCGAGCGACAGGTCAGTCTGTCTGTCTGTCCCAATGCAGCTCATGTGAGCGACAGGTCAGTCTGTCTGTCTGTCCCAGTGCAGCTCATGTGAGCGACAGGTCAGTCTGTCTGTCCCAGTGCAGCTCATGCGAGCGACAGGTCAGTCTGTCTGTCTGTCTCAACGCAGCTCGTGTGAGCGACAGGTCAGTCTGTCTGTCTGTCCCAATGCAGCTCATGCGAGCGACAGGTCAGTCTGTCTGTCCCAACGCAGCTCATGCGAGCGACAGGTCAGTCTGTCTGTCTGTCCCAATGCAGCTCATGTGAGCGACAGGTCAGTCTGTCTGTCTGTCCCAGTGCAGCTCATGTGAGCGACAGGTCAGTCTGTCTGTCCCAGTGCAGCTCATGCGAGCGACAGGTCAGTCTGTCTGTCTGTCTCAACGCAGCTCGTGTGAGCGACAGGTCAGTCTGTCTGTCTGTCCCAATGCAGCTCATGCGAGCGACAGGTCAGTCTGTCTGTCCCAACGCAGCTCATGCGAGCGACAGGTCAGTCTGTCTGTCTGTCCCAATGCAGCTCATGTGAGCGACAGGTCAGTCTGTCTGTCTGTCCCAGTGCAGCTCATGTGAGCGACAGGTCAGTCTGTCTGTCCCAGTGCAGCTCATGCGAGCGACAGGTCAGTCTGTCTGTCTGTCCCAGCGCAGCTCATGCGAGCGACAGGTCAGTCTGTCTGTCCCAACGCAGCTCATGCGAGCGACAGGTCAGTCTGTCTGTCTGTCCCAATGCAGCTCGTGTGAGCGACAGGTCAGTCTGTCTGTCTGTCCCTATGCAGCTCATGTGAACGACAGGTCAGTCTGTCTGTCTGTCCCAATGCAGCTCATGCGAGCGACAGGTCAGTCTGTCTGTCTGTCTCAACGCAGCTCGTGTGAGCGACAGGTCAGTCTGTCTGTCTGTCCCTATGCAGCTCATGCGAGCAACAGGTCAGTCTGTCTGTCTGTCCCAATGCAGCTCGTGTGAGCGACAGGTCAGTCTGTCTGTCCCAATGCAGCTCATGCGAGCGACAGGTCAGTCTGTCTGTCTGTCCCAGCGCAGCTCATGCGAGCGACAGGTCAGTCTGTCTGTCCCAGCGCAGCTCATGTGAGTGACAGGTCAGTCTGTCTGTCTGTCCCAATGCAGCTCATGCCAGCGACAGGTCAGTCTGTCTGTCCCAACGCAGCTCATGTGAGCGACGGATCAGTCTGTCTGTCTGTCCCAATGCAGCTCATGCGAGCAACAGGTCAGTCTGTCTGTCTGTCCCAACACAGCTCATGCGAGGGACAGGCCAGTCTGTCTGTCTGTCCCAGCGCAGCTCATGCGAGCGACAGGTCAGTCTGTCTGTCCCAGCGCAGCTCATGCGAGCGACAGGTCAGTCTGTCTGTCTGTCCCAGCGCAGCTCATACGAGCAACAGGTCAGTCTGTCTGTCCCAACGCAGCTCATGCCAGCGACAGGTCAGTCTGTCTGTCTGTCCCAATGCAGCTCATGCCAGCAACAGGTCAGTCTGTCTGTCCCAACGCAGCTCATGCGAGCGACGGATCAGTCTGTCTGTCTGTCCCAATGCAGCTCATGCGAGCAACAGGTCAGTCTGTCTGTCTGTCCCAACACAGCTCATGCGAGGGACAGGTCAGTCTGTCTGTCCCAACACAGCTCATGCGAGGGACAGGTCAGTCTGTCTGTCCCAGCGCAGCTCATGCGAGCGACAGGTCAGTCTGTCTGTCCCAACGCAGCTCATGCGAGCGACCGCACTCCTACACCCACCTTCCTGTAACGAGAACCGTTAAATTTCATATGAATAAACCCCGTTGCTATGGCAGTGGGGGAAACGGCTCATGTGGTGCCCGACGTGTTTTCTGGGTGGGAAAACTTCAACTTATTGAGGTTTTTCTCACTGAACAATGTCTGAACTCTTTTCTTTTCCCCTCTTCAGAAGCTCAAAGTAGCTGGGGGGGGGTTGGATGGGACCATCCTGCATCCAACCCAATGGCTCCCGCACGCTGGTCCATGGGAGCCTGGGCTGGTGATGCAGGTGGTGAGACAGGGGACAGCGGGCCAAGAATTACATTTAAAATGTAGAAAAAAAAGTATATATTTTTAATTATATACAACAAGAAATCAAAAAATAAATACTGTTTTCATTGCTGTGAACAAATTACAATATATTCCTCGGTTTCCAGGACTTAGCAGCGTGTCCTCAGCCGACACGCTCGGGTACGGACACGCTGGCTCGGGATCCCCGAGGGGTGAGGTGGTGGAGTTGGGTTTTATTATACAGAAGGGTCTTTCCACGTTCCAGCAGTCTTTGGGGTTCGCACTGTTTTTCTACAAAATATATATCTTTTTATAAATTAAATCTATAAAACAACGCTTGCATTAAATAAAACCCAATAGCATCACAGTATTTTTTTACATTTCAAAATGTAACGTTTCAAATGCTCACAGGAAAATGGATTTCACAAGAAGGTGCAAACGAAATACCAGTCGAGCCCAAAGCGTCTGTTGTTTGATTTTAAAGAAACTATTATTAAAAATAAATCCACAGTTAAGAATGTGTTGGGTGGCACCTTTGACTCTGCTGGTAGTGAGTTCCCTTTACAACACAGAAAGGTTTGGTTCCTCTGGTGGGGTTTTATCTGTGCTGCTGTTAACAAAGAGTAGATGGGATGGCACAGGGTGAGTTATCAATGAACGGGAAGTAATTTGCCCCATCTCTGGTGAGAAGAGGACCCGGAAGGTTTGATGAATCAAAAAGCTTATCCAGGGCAGCAATGTGGCCCCAAACCAGAGCCAGAAATCGGAACCAGTAGCACGAAAATAGTGTCTGGACACTTGAATGACTTTGTGATGTGTGGATGTGTCATTTACTACACCCCAAATGGAGGCTCGGTTAATTATGTAAAAGACAAGTCCCTTGGGGCCCCCTCTAAATGGTCGGTTTGGCCCAGGGGGTTGACATTTGTCATCGCTGTGTTGTCTTTCCCTTCACAAAAATATAATCCTGTGTCACCTACTGATTTTTAGGACCAAATTCTTTGCACATAGCCAGACCCCGAAACCTTTACAGCCTCTTGCTGCAGCCGGGGTACGCGACAGGACACAGGAATCGCGCGCTGTTATCTATATTCAGAGAAAACTTGCAACCAAAGTATGAAATCAATATATTTTCTGTCAGGTTTGGCTTTTTGGTTGGTTTTCTTTCTCCAGGCCTCACTCACATCAGCAGAAGCTTCTCTTGAGTTGTTGTCCTCAGTGCCCCAGGGAAGCAAGTTGGACCAAACCCCAAAATATAGTGAGCTTTGGAAGTCCTGGCACCGTTTTGGGGAAAGCCAGCGCTAGCAGTCCATGGAGTTCTTCCTGAGGATGTTTCGGGAGCTCCTCCTCACGTAGCCGAGGTTGTGGAGCTGGATGCTCTCCTGCAGCTCGTACCTGGACAGGCGTCTCCTGAACTCGTTTGTAGTAAAGTAGTAGATGACGGGGTCCAGGCAGCAGTTGAAGCTGGCGAGGCACAACGCCACAACGTGAAACACGGAGATCACTTTCTGCACGCACACGTTCTTGATCTTTTTTGTCTTGACAAGGAAATCTAGTGGAAAGCTGATGTGATAAGGCGCAAAGCAGATCAGAAATACCACAGCGCAGGTGAGAATCATCTTTAGAGCCTTCTTTTTCTCTCCGAGGTCGCGCGAGGCAGAGTTGTTTTCTTTCAGCGATAAGATCGTCTTCCACGAGCAGTAGAGGATGATGAGCAGGGGAGTGATGAACCCCACCAGCTCACCGACGGTCGTCATGGCTATGGAGATGGGAAGGCTGAGTTGCTTCACAGGGAGGTCCACAAAACACTTGTTCTTAGCAGCCTTGTCCAGTCTGAGAAGCGGGAAGGGCAAGCAGCCGATGCAGACCACGACCCAGCCCACGATGCTGATGTACACGTCGTAGATGCGCCTGCAGTCGCTGAATTTGAAGGGGTACATCACAAACAAATACCGCCGGACGCTGATGCAAACCAAGAAGTAGATGCTCGCGTACATGTTGACGTACTTCAGGTAGAAGCAGAACATGCAGAGGCCCTCTCCAAATTGCCACGTCCCTGTCAAGTAGTAGAAAATCCGCAGGGGCAAGGACAAAACCTGCGATAAGTCGGCAATGGCTAAATTGATCATAAATATTATGGCCCTTTTAGTCTCTTTCATGTACTCGTAAAAGACCCACAAAGCTAACGTGTTTCCTATTAGCCCAGGGACCAGGATTAAAGTGTACGTAATGGCATAGTAGAGTTTAAGGTCTGTTTCGGTGCAGTTGGAGCTGTTGGTCATGGTTGTCCTCCAGCTCCGTGCTCAGCCCAGGCATGGTAACATCTTCACTATGGTAACGCGGTAACTGTGTTCTGCAGCCAGCTTCTCAACAGGTTCTCGGGGCTTAAATCAAAACCTTCAGCCTTGGAATCTGCATGTGAGGCTTCGGTTACCAGCTCATCGTGTCCACTCTGGGGAGGAGCTTCGTTATGGGGTGAGTGAGCTGACTAAAGTCTTGCTCGTGCTCTTTGTCAGAAGTCACCGTAGTCGCTCGCAGGATCGATGGGGGGGATCCGCGCCGAGAAGGGCACCGTCCCGTGCCGAAGCTGCCGACAGTTCATGGCCGGAGCTGCGCCGCTGTCACCTTTCGGGTGGCATTTCCCTCCACGCGGGATCTCGGCAGCTGCAAGACAGAAAGGTGCGGTTACAACCCTGCGGAGACGCGGGGCTCGGGAAGCGCGCGGGGGCACAGGAGCATCTCCAGCAGAAACGTGCGGCGGTGGCGGCCGCTCCTCCCGCCTCGCACACGCTGTGCCTCGCCCGCGAAGGGAGAAAAGAACCCTGAGCACTAAATAGCGCATGTGTTTCATTGCCCCTACAAACCAGCCTGCAGTACTGAGTAGAAGTCACCCCGATCGCGGGGTGCATTTCACTTTCTGCAGCCCCATCTTTCCCAGCTCCAGCTTTTCCAGAATATAAACGGTACTTGCATCCAAGCCCACATCCTAAACACCTTTTGCTGCAGAGCTGCCTGCATTATATTCAGATGTGCTCACAACCGCTTTTTCTAAGCCTTTCCTTTCCCCATCCTGTGCATGTGACTGCTGTGGCTGCTGGAAATATCAGATATTGTCAGCAAAGCGACTGTAGGTGGCCCTTATTTTCAAACAGTTTGCATGGTAAGAAGCTGATATTATCGGTAGCTGTCAGACACACACAAAAAAGTGATAAATAGAGAGGAAATTCAGATCTCTGTCCAAACTCTCAGGTTTGCCTTTTACTGCAGCACAAAGAATTAACCTGCAGGTCTAAATGGGAGAAGATTGTAGGTACTAACCAAAACACAGAAAGCACATTTATAAAGGCGAAATTATATCCTTCTGCAGTCCCTGATGTGTTTTGAGGTATAGGCATTAAAATGTGAACAGTTATTAATGAAGCCGATGCTCGACACTTGCCAGAGTGATTGCACCAAACTTTGCAGTAGCTTTGGGTAGAAACAGAAAATCTTCTACAAAAGAAACGTTTGGGGGCAGCTTTTCTTGTCTGCTCCTGTAGTTTCTCTTGCAAATCATTGAGCAACGAGTCCAAGGAGACCGAGTTGTTTCCCTTTCTTCCAGGGAGCCAGCGTCTAACATCACCATAGCGCAAAATGGCTCGTGAAATAATCCCATTAAACTTCAGAAGCGATGATTAATAAGCTGTAGAGTCAATTAGCCTTCTGTGCAAAGACTTTCCAATTCTTTTATCAATTCTCCACCCAGCCTCTGATGCACAAACCTCCATGACTAATTCTAGAAATATGAGTAATTTCTTCATCACACAGAAAAGCTAATTGGCTCTCACCTATTTGTTAGGTTTTGTCCATCACTGACGGGTAACTTGGGTCAAGGGCTTTGGTTTCCATTTGCTGGAGCTTGGCCGGCGCCAGTAACCAGGAGGGGGTTGTGGTCGTGCCCTGGGGCTCCCTGGGGCTTTCTCAGCAACTGGTTGACCCCTTTGGGCAGGTTCCTCCCTTCTCTGTATTGGGATTGAGCCAAGCCGAGTGGCCAGAAATTCATAGAATCACAGAATGGTCTGGGTTGAAGGGACCTCCCCAGCTCCCCCAGTGCCCCCCCTGCCATGAGCAGGGACATCTTCACCAGCTCAGGTTGCTCAGAGCCCCGTCCAGCCTGGCCTGGGATGTCTCCAGGGATGGGGCAATTGCCTTGCTGGGCTTGAGAAAATGCAGAACATAAGGAACAGGCAGAGCGGGCTGTGGTGGAAACGCATCCAGAGCTGCTTATGAGGCCTGGTACCTAGAGCGGGTAGGAGGGGTGCGCTTTCCGCTTGGTTTTCCGTGGCGATACTGAGGCCTCGTGAAGACCTGCTTGTCCGTATTGTAAACGTCTCAGCACAACGTGGCCGGGTTTCCCATCCAGGTCCTGGTCCTACCGGTGTGTCCGAACAGAACAGCCGCGTTGTGGGTCCCTGGGCTGTGCCCACGCAGCAGGATGGGGACATCGGGACCGGCTGCATCCTCTTGCTCCTGTCTCTGCAGGGGCGTTTGTGAGATGGAGCCCTAAACCCGCATCACCCAGCTCTTCCTCCCAGCGATTTTTTTTAAATTTCGTTTTAAAACGAGCTTGTCTTTCATCTCTCACCCAGTGGCTCCGATCACCCAGCCAGGCAGGCTGAATTCTGCTCCTTTCCCTCCGGGTGCGTAAATCCACTGGACCTGAGATGTGCAAAGGGAGGGACAGCGCAGAGTCCCAGTCCTCCCTCTGCCCCCAGACACGTACACACTCACATTTTTCCTGCTGCCCCCCCAGTTCCTGCATCTCCCCATCCCTCTGCACAGCGACTTCCCTGCCATGCCGCCCCCAGCCCAGCGCTGGCGCAGGGATGTGCTGGCAGCTTCCTCTGCCTCTCCCTGGGGCTGCGTCCAACAGCACGAGGGGTCCCCGAAAGCTGGGGAGCAGCCGGGGTGCTCAGCCAGGGCACCCAGAAACAGCCCGGTGAGAACAGCTTGGGGGGGGGGAAACACAGCGATGTGAGAAGCGACGTGTTGGAAATCCCGAGCAGCAACGTTGCAAAGTTCAGCCCTATGTAACGACAAAAAAAAGGCAAAAAAAGCAAACAAACAAAAAAAAAAAAAAGCAGGATGCTAAAAAAGGCTCCAGAAAGAGGAAATTTTGTTTCACATGCTGTGCGGTCGCTTCCCCTGGGCGCAGGGGGTGCCGCGCTCCCCCGGGCGCGGATCCTTCTGCCACTCAACAGTGTTTTTCCCCCCATTACTTTGCCAAGGAGACCCCCCAGTTGGCCCCCTCAGGGCACTGGGTGAGGATTTGTCATTTGTACTTAACAAGTCAGGAACACCGGGTCACTTTTGTAGCCAGGCTTTATAACCAAGGCTTGCTAGAGCTGGGCATATATTGTATACAATATTTTCTGTATGCTACATATGAACTAGTGAGGGGGTTGGCAGAGCAGCCACAACACCTGGGGGGTCTGCCCAACATCAGAGCCCATCACACCTGGGGGTGGTTATAGTTATAATTACCCAGGTCAGCCCACGACCCTCGTTAGCAAATCCTGAGGGTTTTACCCCAGGAAGAAAAGCCACAGTAGTTATTAAAACCCAGCTCAGGGGAAGAGAGGCTCTTAAACCAGCCTGGGACTGCAGTGTTGTGCCTGGTCCCTTTGTGGCGCTCAGGTCCCTTTGTGGCGCTCAGGTCCTTGGGGGCCCCAGGATGATTCCCAACACCTACTGCTCCATCCCAGAACCAGGGGCAGACCCAGCCTGGCTGGATCCTGCTGCTGAGCACCCTTTGTGCTGGCCCAGGTGAGCATGGGGTGTGCGGACGCCTGCGTTTGGTGCAGGGCTGGTGTTTGTGCTGTGGAAACATGTAAAGCCCAAGGCAGAGGTGACACAGGTGCATGTGACACGCTGGTGTCACCCGCTGACTTACCCTTTTGGGGGAGCCCGGGCTGTGCTGCAGACTGGGACCCCTCTTCTGTTTTTCCTCTTTCTCCTCTACAGCTTAAACCAAAAAGAGAACATCATAGGGGTGAATTTAAATAGAACTCGCGTTTCCTGCTGAAGCCGCACAAGCGGAGGTGGTGTGACTGGTGGTGCCTGGGGATGTGGGGACATGGGAGGTGGCCCGGGGACCAGAGCAGGGCTGTGGTGTCCTGTGCTGGGCTTCTCCCAGTAACCACTGGTTTTCTGTGTCACCAGAAGTGCTGGTGTCCTGCAGGGTGTTTCAGAAAGATGGACTCAATGTGGAGTCACTGTATCTTTCAACCGGGTTCATCTCTTTGAAATGCCCTATATTTTTGCAGAGATACTGCTAGTAGTAATAATAATTAGTAGGTATTAACAGAAAACAGGAATTACAGAAATATGAACTGATTGTTGCTTAGGATTGCTTTTTAGTTCTTTTTAAAAACGTCTGTAGAGTCTAAAGGCACTTTTCTGGTAGATATTTGGGCTTTATATATTCTTTATGTACTGATGTTGCCTCTTTCTGTGTGAACTGTGGCGATTTCTCTCTTTCATTTCCCCCCGGTAGCATCGCACCCCCCATATCATCTCAATTGTCGGAATATATTTGCCAAGGCTGCATTTGCAAAGCAATACGGATGAGAGCAGGGGTTTCGTTTTGACTGGGTCGCAGGGTACGCGAGCCGGTGATGCTCGTCCCATCCCCTTTTCGGGGTTACCCAAAACGTGGGTCACTAGAGGTGCTGAATGTTTCTTCCAGTGGAAAAAAAGCAGTGGAACAGCCAAGATTTTACAGGTTAGGACCGTGGGGCATTGGCGCAGCGGAATAAAAAGGTTTATTTATATTCTTTTCTTAATTTCTCGTTATTAAGGTAACGAGTGTTCCCATGGCGTGCTGACCCTCTGCATTCCTGCGCTTGCTGCTTTCCCCCCCTGTTAGATACTGGGAGGAACTGGAGACCCCGCACCCTTTGGTACTGAGATTTTGGGAAGGGGCTGGAGCCTGGGGGGGGTCCCCAGTGGGACGAGGGGCTGGCCCGTGGGGGGACAGTGACTCAGGCGGCTGGGGACACCAGGGGGAATTTGGTTGGTAGATTCCAAGAAGACGCAGGAAAAACACATAAACTCTCCGGTTGAACGCAGCGTGAAATACGCTGCTCTTGCCTCTTAATCCTTTGCAAAAGCTCTTATCCTCCCCTGTTTATTTTTATCCCGGTTAAAAAGGGAAAATAAACCCGGAAGAGCGGCGTTGTGCATTAGCTTAATCCCCTACCCCTCTCCTCCCTTCCTTGCCCTGGTGTCTATGCTAAATGTGCCTGGTGATGAGCACCAAAACCTGGAGTTTTCCACCCAAACCATCAGTGCACACCCCGGGACAGGAGCAGCGGTGGTGGCGCCGATAACCCCGTGTCCTCCCCACCCCGCTTCTTGTGAGCAGGTGGAAAATTGCCAGCGGAAAGTGGCTGTACGGCCTCTTGTGAGGAATGGGCCATTTTACAGGATCCATGGGACAAATCCAGCGAGACAAAGCCCAGTGAGACCTGGAGTGGCAAGTAACTGGGACCAGTTATCCCCAGGCTCGTGGCCATGGGGCTGCGTGGCCTCTAAGTCCATTTATGGAGAAGTCCTTTCACAAGCAGCTTTGGGTTTTGCAAAGGTTGAGAGTCACGACAGTCGGTGTTATTCTTAAGCTCAGCTTTGGGATATCCATGTAACAGCAATAGAAAATATGGTTTGAAACTTTGCGCCTGGTTATTTTGGCTGTTCCCCTCCTCTCCCGTGGCTACACGGAGCATCTCGTGAGTGTGCACGGGAGCTCAGTCTTGAAAAATGGAGATATTGGCTCCTCGCCTATACTTGAGCTCAGCCCATGGCCCCTCACTTCTACTCATTTACTTTTGGAGGTTCAGGGGGGTTGGTGGTTGACACCGCACCCCCCACCCTCTCTGTGTGGCGTCCCCGTCCCTTCTCGGCCCTTCTAGCACGAGTAAGAAGAACCGACTCTATGTAGCAATAATGGAGAATATTACAATTTAATCAAAGAAAAGGAGAGACAAAGGGCTGCGGGTCCTACCTTGGCCGTGCCGGCGGGCTGTGACTCGGCGGGCGCCGCGGTCCCCACCCCTCGGCGTGCAAAGCAAAAGTGCAACTGCCGGAGCAGCCGCGGCGCCCACGCGGAGGGAGCGGGGCTGAGACTTTCTGGCCCTTTTTGTCCCTTTCCGTCTCCCCGCTCCCGCCACGGGGCCCAGGGACTTTTTTGTGGTTGTATATGTATGTATATATTCAGGCGCTGTTGGTTCGGGGGTGTTTTGGCGCTGACAGCCGCTGTTTGCTGCGGGGATGCTTTTGCTCCGGCAGCCTGTCCCAGTGCTGGGGTGAGGGCTTTTTGGGGCTCAACACCCGCCTGACAAAGCTCAGCCTCCCACAGACAAGCACCTGCCCATCGAGTCCCCTTGTGCTCAGGACACTGGGCTAAGGAGGCTGGTGAAGCGAGATCCTTCATCAGTTGTCTTCCTCTCCCTTCTCCAGCTTTCTGGGAAGGTCCCTTTGCTTTCATCCGGATGTTTTTGTCCCCACCCCTGGTGATTTGGGGGCTTCAGAACATCATGCTGGATCCCACCACGGTCTGGTTTGCGCTTCCTCAAAAGCAAGAGATTCTTCATGGTTGTTATTTTATTATTCAGTAGGTTTTTGCAGCTGGATGCTGGTGTCACCCGTGGGCAATGGCATCTGCAGAGGGCACTGCTGTCCCCATTTCCACTGCCAGCAGCTTGAAAAGTAGCACTTCTGCAGCTGTCCATCTGGGGTCTCTAGCTCAAGAAGTATTTAAATATATATATATACATGCATATAATTTAAACCCAAGAGGGATCAAGGATTCTTGATTCAATCAGTCATTTTGAAAAAGTCTTTGTGTTTTTTCCAAAGAGGAGTTACAACTTTTTAACGTAATGATTTTTCTTGCCTGTCTGCTGAGCAAACAGGGCTTGTGTGGCAGCGCGGCGGATGGAGAGGGGTGCAGCCCTGCAGAGCTGTCACGCAGGGGCCTGGCGGTGCCACCCACTGCGGTGTCCCCAGCCACCACTGTCCCCGCCGCAGCCTTGCACATCTGCAGCAGGCACCGGGGGCTCAGTGACTCCTCCTCCTCTAAAGCATTATTGCTTTGCTAGTGTAACAATTCCAGCTTATAGCTGGGCTTTGTAGCTCTACATACTTATTTTTATTGTGGTTTATAGGACATTAATCTCTTTGGCACTTCGTGGGCTTTTCCAGCCTTGCAGTGTGCCGGGTTTGTCACCCCTGTGTTGTCACAGCTCCTTGCACCTCCTGAAACACACAGGCTAATATTCAGCAGCTAATATTCCTACTAGTTAAAGCTTCTAGCTTTTTTTTTAAAGCCTGGTGGTTGCTTAATATCCCTTAATTAATCCTGTGCAGGAGCCGGAGCTTTCAGCGCTTTGGGATCTTTGCTGCGGAGTTGTCCCCTTGGGTGCCACTGTGGATTAATCTGCTGATGCTTTTGGACTAGAAGCAGCAGAGTTTTCAGGGTTTATTGCTTGAAAGGGGTTTGTTTCTGCTGCGGAGTCTCCTGGGGGATGTGTGGGGACATCACTGGGGATGCTGCCTTGATTCATGTTAATTCCGGAGCGTTTCTGTAATTTCAGTGAGATCTGGGGTGCGAAGCTTTCCCCGTGTTTGCCAGCTCCCAGCAGCTGCCTCCGCCGCTCGCGCTTTGCAAAGTGTTTTCACCGTAGTGGTTTAAAGGCAAACCTTCTATTTACTTCCCTCCCGACCCTACAATAATGCGCTGTGAAACCTGGCAGTGCGCAGACTCCACCAGCATTTCTCCGTGTGACACCCACAAACCCCTGCCCCCAAAAAGAGCCTCGTGGGGCCACGAGGAAGAGTTTGGACACCGGTTTAATTGACAGCAAAGCTGAGACCAGTTCCAAAATAAGAGCTGGACCAGCCCCCGTGGCTGAACAGCACCTGGGCTCTGCAGATTCTCTTTTCCTGATCAAACGTGTGCTGGATGCTCAGTTTTGCACTTTCATTTCCGCAGAAACCAGCCTATTTATAGGAAAGCGCAGCCCGCGCCTGGGGCAGCGCCTGTATTTACTGTACGGGCAGGCTTTTTGTTTCAAAAGCATCTTTCGGAGCGGAACCGTATCCTGTTTTCGGTGCCGGCTCTGTGTGCAGCCGCCGCGCGTTCCCACCAGCGTCCGTCCCGCTTCCCATCACTGCGGGAGCTTCTCGGGGTGCGGGAACTCCAGGTCACAGAGCAGCGTAGGAGAAAGGGAGCTGGGGGTCCTGGGGACAGCAGGGTGACCATGAGCCAGCACTGGGCCCTTGTGGCCAGGAAGGCCAATGGTACCTGGGGTGGGTTAGAAGGGGGTGGTCAGTAGGTCAGAGAGGTTCTCCTGCCCCTCTGCTCTGCCCTGGGGAGACCACACCTGGAATATTGTGTCCAGTTGTGGCCCCTCAGCTCCAGAAGGACAGGGAACTGCTGGAGAGAGTCCAGCGCAGCCACCAAGATGCTGAAGGGAGTGGAGCATCTCCCGTGTGAGGAAAGGCTGAGGGAGCTGGGGCTCTGGAGCTGGAGGAGAGGAGACTGAGGGGTGACCTCATTAATGTTTACAGATATATAAAGGGCAAGTGTCAGGAGGATGGAGCCAGGCTCTTCTTGGTGACAACCAATGATAGGACAAGGGGCAATGGGTACAAACTGGAACACAGGAGGTTCCACTTGAATATGAGAAGAAACTTCTTCCTGGTGAGGGTGGCAGAGCCTGGCCCAGGCTGCCCAGGGAGGTTGTGGAGTCTCCTTCTCTGCAGACATTCAAACCCGCCTGGACACCTTCCTGTGGAACCTCAGCTGGGTGTTCCTGCTCCATGGGGGATTGCACTGGATGAGCTTTCCAGGGCCCTTCAACCCCTGACACTCTGGGATTCTGTCACCTTTATTGTGCCAGTGTCTGTGCTGTCCCCTGGCATGGGACACAAGTGACAGCGCTGGCCAGACCCCCTCCCCAAACCTGCCATAGTTGAGGCCACCAAAAATCAGGAGAACTGGCACTGAAAAGTAATTATTTTACAGTATAAGATAAAAACGTTATCTAATATTTTTTCTTATATTTTTATCTTATAAAAATTTGACATTTGGAGTTCATCTGAGCTGGTGCTTTGTGACCTTGTAGGAGATCCTCAGGCCAACAGCTGAAGGTCTTTATGGTCTGTGCTGTGCTTTAATAGAAATGATTCCCGGGAATAGGTTGTGTGTCTGTCCTCACATGGCTGGGGATGTTTTGCTCGGGGAAGGACACACAGCAGAGAACAGTGGGTCTGCAAAGGGGGAGCTCCCAGCATCGCAGGGATGCAGCCGTGGGGCTGGAATGTGCTGGATTTCCCCCCACAGCCCCAGTGCCTGCCCCATCCACCTACGGCACGGAGATTTTCTTTAAAAATAGGAAAAAAATCCAGTGTAAAGAGGAGCAGGATGGACTGATCCGCGTGGCAATTCCTGCTGGAAAGGGCTTGGTGGCTGCTGCAAGGTTGAGGTTTTGGCTGCTTCCCAGAGGAAAGTGAACCCTGACAGTGCTGAATGATGCTGAGTCCCCAAAAATCTGTTCCCTTGTGCTGTGAAAGGGACCAGACAGTGCAGGAGGGACTGACGGACAGCCCCACATCTCCAAAGTGGTGACTTGTGAGCTCTCAGTGTGCACAAGAGATTGATTTCCTATAAACCACAGATGGTGACCAGCGACTTGGGCTTTGTAGCGTGTTGCTGGCTGAGCCCGTAGATCAAAAAATTGGCCTCGGGTCTGATGAAATCATGACTGGAAAGCGGCTCCTTGGCTTGGATCAATTTAAAGCAGCAAAATCTGCTTTCTGTGCATTTATGTTACGCTGGTGTTGGTGTGTTTGTTGCTTTGCCAGGCTCAGTGTGCTCCCTGCTCCTTGCTGCGGGGTGGGTGGATGGAGCAGCAGCGCCTGATCACCCTTAGCCCCATCCCAAAAACCATCCCGGTCTGGGTCTGGCTGCCGGGAAGGTGATGTGAGCTCTGCCCAGAGCGGAGCCTGAGTGGTTTTCCAGAGGCAAAGTCACTTTGCTGGGGCTGGGCTGGAAGCATGAGGTCATGGAAGGAGGAAAAAAGGTATTTTTAGCAAAAGGAAAAGCAATTTTCCCTCCTTTCTTGTGGTGCTTCCAGCTTTGTGCACAGGGGACAGCTGCTTGGCTATGCCAAAGTACCGTATAATTTTAGGTGGTATATACAAGTATAATATGCGTGCAGGGGTGTGTCTGTCCATATAGATGGACGTGCATATATAAAAGCAATTAAGCAGTTCCACTCAAAGCCAGCTGTATAGAATAATTGCAAGTGAAAAGCTCAGGATGTGTGGATGTTGTTGGAGCCAACAAAGCCTGGCTCAGCCGCCGGCTTTACAGCTTTCCTACTGCTGCTCGCCCTTCTGGGGGTGTTTCTGTCCCTCTTGCCTTGCTGGGGTAAAGTGTCACAAACAAAACTGTCACCAGCGGCTGATGGGCACGAGCTCTCGGGATGGATGAGGCCACTGCGCCCCGACCCCGGAGCATCGTCCCGGGGCTGTGTGTGGAGAGCTGAGCGTGGTACGTGGGGACCAGAGTGCCCTGGGTGCTGGTGTCACTCGGAGCGTGGCCAGGGTCTGTAATCACCTGGAGATCTCCCTTATCTGAAAATTAATGTGGCTGATGTGCAGCACTGGGGTTATTACTGGATGAGTTTTTGCCATGTGAATAAAAGATTTAATGCTTTGAGAAAGAATTCCTGAAAAAGCTCTTAATTCCCTCTCCCCCCCACCTCAGCCCTATCACCCTGTTCTCCCTCCTTGAGCTTTTCCCCTATGAGAAATTAGTTCCCACCTTGGCCTCGGCAAAGGAAATCCTCAACATGGCAGTTTTTCACCCAAATCCCCTTGGGGATGCAGAGCCAGACACCCCCAGCCCTCTCTGACCCCCACAGCCCCCCTTGTGGCCTCTGGAGGGCAGAAACCCCCGATCTGCACTGGAGTTTAGTTTGCATTAAAACCAGTAAAAATCACCACTATCCGGCCCCTGGCAGGAGCTGCTGCTGCGTCTCCATGTGGCAGATCAGTGAGAGTTTTTGTTTTGCTTTCTTTTTCCTGTTTTGTTTTTGGAAGGGGGAAGCAGAGCTGCAGAAACTTCAGAAGAGCTGTGCGATCTCAAAACAAGCTGGTGAAGTCCCAGTGGTAACTGGAGCTACTGGGAAAGCTGGAACCGGGGCGGCCAGGAAGGTCGGAGCTGCAATACGGGTGTTGTGGTCAGTCAGCAGGACTTGTATGATACGCACGTCTAACTGTGGTTATCCTCGGGTGTCCTGTTTGCCTGCACACACTGCTGGGCTTGTGCCATAAAAAATGGCTTTTATCAGCCCTGAAAGCTCTTTCCCTCCCCAAGCAAACAAGGAGAATGTGTCCTTTTGTTTTTTGTGAGGGGAGGGAGAGATTTGAGACAGAACGAGGTGCAGGGCAGGGTGTTTTCTGCCTCTCTGGGTGCTGTAAGTCCCAAAGCAAATCCCTCCAGGTTCCCTGGATCTCCCCTCCTCTTTCTACGACCAGCCTTGGCAATACAAGAATAAACCACTGCCTGCTCAGCACTTCCCAGAACCGCTGCACGGGTTGGAAATGTGCTTCCAATCACTGGCAAAGCTGTTTGCTGTCAAACCCCCCTCTGCTGATGTTTACTCATATGGTTTCCCAAGGGGTTTTTGGCATCACAGCCATCAATGCCGTAGCCCGCGGGGAGGAAACCTCAGGACCAAAGTGGCCCCAGACTGGGGTCCCCTCCTCTGCAGATTGTGCTGTTGCTTTGAGAGCAGCTGTGGTGCATAAGGAGACAATTTACAGGCCCTTACAATAACATTCATGATGCCAAAATAGGTGTTGAGATCATTTTATTTCCTCCTGAGTCCGAAGCCTTAAGGATGCACTCAGGTCAGTTTTGTAAACTTTTCTTGGTGCCCAGTGAGCATTGGGACCTTTTCTGGGTTTTAAGGCAGAACTGAGAGGTTTGGGTAACATCTTATCTATGACCACAGGCTTTAGCAAGATGCCGAGTAACACAAGACTTCTAATAACACAAGAAATGGCGATGCCAGCTCCTCCCTTCTGCAGCTCGACCCGGGTCCCTGTGAGCAGATTTGCCCTGGGAGGAGTCCTTCATCTTCCCCTTTGCTCGTGGCATGTCCACACACAGTCTGTCTTCTACATATTCGCCCCCACATAATCTGTTGAGCATCCCATAGCTCATGGGAGCCAAGCAGGTTCCATTGCTCAGCTCTGGGTGCCTTCTTCAACAGCGTGAGCTGACCCCAGTTCACTTAAACTCCTTTTAACACTGATGTGGGTATAGGTTAATACTCTTTGCTTGATATATGTTGGTAAAGTCATAGTCTTGCAGTCTGGTTTAGGCTAGATTAGCCCAGAGGATTGATTTTATTTTATTTTAATGGAAAGAGGTTCTGTTGATGTGGAAATAATTAACTGTCCTGACCTAGAGCCTCAGGTGATGATGCTGCGAGTCATCATGGTCTGCAGGTAAACACAGCTGGGGCTAAAATGCCCACAGTGGTCCAAGCTGGGCTGAGGCTGAGCCAATGACTTATAGCTCAGGATTTGAGAGGGGTTTCGAAATAACAAATATGTAGGAGCACTGAAACAACAGAAATGAGGGGAACCCAGAAATACTGGCATCAGCAACAGCTGTGGTGGATATTTAACAGTAACGTGATGGGGAACACTGTAAGGTGAACAGTCTCCAACAACAACAATGCAACCAGCAGGTCTTTTGGCACCAAAATGTCCTTCTAGGTCAGATCCTGGCAGCTGTTGCACACAGGGGTAAATCAAGATGTATTTGGAGACATAATGCAACCTTCACTCAAGCGATGAGAAGCACGTACACGGAGATAAATGGTTTGTGCCTCAAGAGATGGACTCTAGCAGAAGCTCATCGGTTGGCATTGCAGGGATTTCCATGCTGTTTATTTGGCCAAAGAACTTGGGAAGAGACCAAAACCGAAAGCGTGGAAGGTTTCTCCTTTTCATCCGGATGTTGTGGCTGGTCTCGGTGATGGAGAGGCTGCTCCGGCGGCGCGTGAAGCGAGTCCGCAGGGTGACGCAGCCGTGGTGCAGCAGCTGGTCCTGGAACTCGGAGGTCATGAAGTAGTAGAGGACGGGATCCAGGCAGCAGTTGAGGCTCGCAAGGCAGAGGGAGATGGGGTGGAAGCGGAGGGTGCTCCTGTGGACGGCACAGTCCTGGATGATGTTCTCGATCACCATCATGAAGAACGGGAAGTTGATGTGGTAGGGGGTGAAGCAGATGAAGAAGACAGCTGCGCACATCAAGACCATGCGCAAAGCCTTCCGCTTCTCACCAGCGTTCTGCAGTGGCGTGGGACACTCCCGCAGGGACTGCCACATCTTCCAAGTGCAGCAGGCGATGATGCCGAAGGGGATGACAAACCCAAACAGCTCCGCCACTGTCACCAGTGCGATGGAGTCTCCCGGGCTCAGCTGCTTCACCCCCAGGTCTGAGAAGCAGGTGTTGGTGCTGTTGGACAAGGCTGGGCTCCTCACCACAAGCAAGGGTAGACACGCCACCCCCACAAAGAGCCAGACGGCAGCGCTGATGGCCGCGTCGTACCGGCGCTTCCAGTCCTTGGCCTTGAAGGGATGGAGGAGGAAGAGGTACCGCTGGATGCTGATGCAGGTGAGGAAGCAAATGCTGGCGTACATGTTGAGATACTTCAGGTAGAAGCACACCTGGCAAAGGAAAGTTCCGAAGGGCCAGGTGTGGTTGATGTAGTAATACATCCGTAAGGGCAGCGAGAGGACGTGAGCCAGGTCGGCCACGGCCAGGTTGATCATGAAGATGACGGCTTTGCTCTTCTTACTGATGAAGCGGCACAAGACCCACAGGGCAGCGCTGTTGGCCAGGAGGCCGGGGATGAAGATGAGGGTGTAGGTGGCTGCGTATAGTGTGGACTGGAAGGACATCTGGGGGCCAGTGCAGTTCCCGGAGGATGTGGTGTTCTCCATCTCAGCTGAGTCTCTTCGCTCATGGAGTGATTAAGGCAGATGGAGAGTTTCTGCAGGGAGTAAAAATGGATGCTGTGAATCCAGAAACTTCCCTGTATTTCCCCACGCGGAGTAAATCTCCCTGTTCCCCCTGGACTGGGCACTGGGGAGGCCAAACCGTGAATTCTGGGGTCAGTATTGCACCCTCACACCAAGAAAGCCCTTGAGGTGCTGGAGCGAGTGGAGAGAAGGGAACGGAGCTGGTGAGGGGCTGGAGCACAAGTGTGATGGGAGCGGCTGAGGGACCTGGGGGTTCAGCTGGAGAACAGGAGCTGAGGGGAGACCTTCTGATCTCTGAACTGCCTGAAAGGAGCTTGGAGCTGGGGGGGTCGGGCTCTGCTCCCCAGGAACAGAGGAAACGGCCTCAAGTTGCGCCAGGGGAGGTTGAGGTTGGATCTGGGAACAATTTCTTCCCCAAAGGGCTGTGGGGCATTGGAACAGGCTGCCCAGGGCAGTGCTGGAGTCACCATCCCTGGAGGGCTGGACAGACGGACATGAGGTTCTCAGGACATGGGGCAGTGCCGGGGTGGGGGAACGGTTGGGCTTGATGATCTTGAGGGTTTTTTTCCAACCAAAATGATTCTGTGAGTCTAGATGTGCTTCAGTGCAGAAGAATAAGTTGTGTAGGTGTATGTACAGCGTGTGTAGGTATCTATACAGGCCTGTGTGTGTTTGGGAAGGGTGCAGAGCCAGACGCTGCTTCCAGGCAGTGATCCTGGTATCATCCAGGCAGCTCAGCAGGATTTCATCCCCTGCCACCCCCTCGGGCGATGCTGCAATGACAGTGATATTGCAGTTGAGCTCTGTAGTGTTAATCTTTTTATTGCTAATGCCAGAGAGCTGCTTCAGCTGCCTGGGGTTTCTCAGGACCACTTTTCTTGCTTACAGTGTTCTCCTAAACTGCCGTCAAATTGGTGCTCTCTGATATGTCTACAAGTGATTTTGGTGGGACTATAAATAAATAGGAGCTTTAAATGGATTTACACATTGTCTTTTCAGATCCATGCAGTGGTCTGATGTGAATCTGCAGCAAGGGCAATAATTAGCAACAGCAAACGATGGTGCTGGCAGGCAGAGGTGCAGACGGATCCATTAGAGCTCTGGCTCCAGATTTGGGGCTGGGTTTATAAGCTGATCGCTGGCCGAACACACGCCAGCCGCTCGGCTGGTCCCGCTAACTCAATTCCAGCACTCGTGGCACATTGTGCAGGCATCGTGTTGTAGCAACAGGAATTATCCTCCAGCAACAGTTCAGGACGTGAAGGAAGATAAATAGATCCGCCTTGCAGTCAGAGCAGAAATTCTCTTCATCCGTTTACCCATTTCACCTCATCCAGACAGCGCTGGGGGTGTTAGGGGGTCATGGGGAGTTCACAGGTACCTGTGCAGCTCTCCGGGGAGCTGATGGATTAACATTTGTGAGCAGAATCCAGGGAGGAAACATCTGCTTTTCTTGGGAAGGGGTGATTTGGTGGCAGCAGGTTACAAGCCAAGGGCCGTAGCATCATCTGCAGTAGAACAGTGCAGTTTTCCTCTTGCAAATGAAGCCTGGAGCTGCCTGTGAGGTGTCGGCCAGCCCATCCTTCCCTTCCAGGAGAGCAGAGCCTCACCTGGCAGAGCCCTGAGCTCCTCGTCCTGCTGCCACCCAGCCCTTAATCAGTGGTATTTAATTAAATAGCAGCCGGTGGTGCCATTTCCCACAGCGCTGGGTCTGGTGTTTGCCACAGGGATGGGTTTCTCGAAGCAAATTGCCCTCAGTGGGGACTGGGCTTCTGCTTCGAGGCACTGGGTGAAGGCTCCCCTACCCTCCTCCTTCTCCCCTGGGCTGTAATTTGGAGGGCTTGCCATGTTTAAATTTTTCAGGACGAAGGTTATGTATTTTTAAATGAATACATGTAAAATACAGCCAGCATCCTCTCCGCTGGCTGCTCACTGCACGCACCTCTAATACGAGAAAGTTTGCTGCATTTCCCCCAGTTTCTGTGCTTGTCTCCTGATTTCTGAACTGAGCCCTGGCCAAGCTGCCTTCTCGTGTTTTGTGGTGTTTTTTTGTTAGTTGGTTTGTTTTTGTCAGGGCGAGGCTGTGGCGAAACCCTGCCTGCTGGGCTGATGCACTTTTTGGCTGCTGATGGTGCTTGAGCCACAGCCCTGGGTTGCAAGTTTGATTTTTAACTTGTTTTCCTACCAAGCCAGGACAAGACAAGGGAGTGGGGACATCTGTCACAAGCGAACAGTGGGATGCAAACCCCTTTGGTCCCTGCAGCATCCCCATGTGCTTGTGCCCTTTGCCCTGAGTCTGTACCCTGGAAAAGTGGGGGCAGGACACCTTGTCTTCATATCCCTGCAGAAAATAGGGAGGGAAAACTGCCGGGGAGCCTGGGGAATGCAGCCATTCCCTGCTCTTGTCACAAACTCAGGTGACAGAGGTGACATTTGCTGGTCTGTGCATGTGACAGGGAGTGACTGCCCAGTGTCCCCGTCCCACCATCTCCTCCCTGCCACGCGTCGCAGCCTGAACCCTTAACCTTATCCCTGCAGATGTGACCGTGAGGAGCCTCTTTGCCAGTTGTTTCCCGTTTTTTGGCTTTCCCTGGGAGAGCAGCAGCGCCTGTTTCTCGGTGGGAGGGCCAGGTGTCACTCCTGGTTCCCAACATGGTTTTAGGTGACGGCACCAGGGAGCTGCCACTGGGCTCAGGCCAGCGCTCCTTCGCTGCGATGCTTCCCGAAAGGGTGTGTTTTCAAATGTATTGTTGTTGTTCGGTTCTGACCTTCCCTCCTGCCTGCACCTCGCCCCAAACCCCTCCATCCCCCCTGTTCTGCAGCCGGTGTTGGGGCAGAGATGCTCCGGTGGGCTTGGACAGGGGTTCTGTTGAGTGACTCTGTAAAGCTTGTACAACCTCCCCCGCCATCCTTAGTTATTTTCCTACTTCATCCAACCGTGAGCAGGACCTGGGGGGGGCTTTAAGCGGCAAAGCTGAGTTTTATCCAGCTACACGCTGAAGTTACAGATGGGAGACCAGTATTGCTGCCGGAGGGGCGAGACTGCAGGTTGTGGATGTAGCTCTGCAATTCATTAAATGCCAAGTAACTTTGCAATTAATTAGGAAGTTAAGGCAGCTCTTAAAACACCCATGGTGGTGTGTGTCTTTTGAGTATGTTAGCAGTATCTGCTCCTGGAGGCGCCTGTGACCGTCACTATTGGAAATAGCCCGGCTACTCTGAATCACCCTGTGCCCCACCCAGCCCTACATTGCATTTGCTGCTCCCAAATTTGCTGCCGAATTCACTCTCATCTTTTCCACGGTTGGCTGCACAAACCCAGTGAAAACTGCCCCCAGGTGTGGTTGGGAGGCTGGGACAGAGCTGCCTCCCTCGCCCCGGGGATGCTGGGGGGGGAAAAACCAGGCTGGGAAATAAAATAATCAGCTTTTGGCTTGAAAAAAGCTCTGGGTTTGAAGTAGCGGAGGCTTTCTGACACTGGTGTTTTAAGCAATGGTTTTGTTTGTTTAATCTAGGCACTAATAGGAAACGCACAAACAGAGCTGGTCAGTTAGGGCAGCTTCTGTCGGTGATGGCGAAATTGAAGTATTTGGGGTAAAATGGGTTGTTCCCAGGTACACGCAGCAGCCAGCTGGATGCACCGAGCTCTGCTCGCCCACCCCGGGTGACCCACAAATACATGGGCACAGGCAGAAGCCGCTCAGGATGTTGTACCATAGATACACATCTCTCAAAGAACAACTAAAAAAGTAGTGATAATGTTGCTCAAAACTGCAGTGGCTTCAACCTACAGAAGAAAACACCCAGCAGAAGGGGCACTTACCTTCCCGCGGCTCCCATCCTCCGGGGGGAACACATCCATGCTAGAGAGCGATGAGCGTCCTGTGCGGGTTTCCCACCAGTTTCCGCAGCTGTCCCGGCCCCGCCGGCTCCTCATTCAACTTCCACATGGTATTTTTCGGAGCGCTGGAATCCTGCTGGCATCTGCAGCCCGGCACAGTGGCTGCAGAACAGGAAATCCTGTGTTTTGTTTCTCTTCGCCACACAACGTGTACGGCTTAATGACGTTAAAGTGACCGGGAAGGCGATGATGTCACTCGATCCAACGGCCACCTTGGATGTGGATTTTCTGCCCTGCGTTTCGCACAGGAATCCTGTTGGGTGACCGTGTCTTTCGCTTGAGCTGCTTCTGCTTTTATCTGCTGTCCCTTGGCGTTTGCTTGCTAAAAAACTGTAAAACACAGAAGGAAATATCTCCTAATAAGTGCTTGCTAAAGGAAAACTGAGAGCTCTGCCAGTGCGAGTTACTGGAAGGCAGTAATTTCCCTTCATTTTCTTGGAAGTTTGGTTAGCCTCAGACTATCAAATCTGCAGGCTAAAACTAAGGACTTGGGCTTTATTTCTGAAAGAATATGATGGTTTAAGGTGGAGATACTGTTGTTTTTTAGAAAAGTAATGTGCATCGTTCTCAATTTATTTTTTCTCCTGTAATTCCTTTCCCCATATATATAATTTTTTCCAGTTTTGCGTCTGCTAAGCATGACCTCCTCCTTTCTGAACTACTGAAAGCTGACAGGCATATATTGTAGTGCAGCTTATGATGAGCTGTCTCATTTCCAGCTGAACAGTTTTACTTGATATACGGTGTCACATCTTACAACCTGGGGCTTGCAAAGACAGCGTGGCTGTAGGTAATGTATGAATAGAACTATTTGTGCTCTATTAATCTATTTTCTGTAATGCTCCCTGCAAATTAACAGGAACAGAACTGTGGAAGAGAAATGAAAGAAGGAAGCGATTATAGCTGTTAATTGTAGAATAAGTCACCAGCTCGGGGTCTGGGGTGGAGGGTCCATCTCCTCCCACCATGGTGGTGCCGTTGCGGGGGTCTCGGGGTTTCTCTGAGCTGGCAGCGATGCTGCCCACGGGGAAACTGAGTCACTCCTGTGTTGTGACATGGTGCTTCATGACAGGAGCACAGGGAACGGAGAAGAGGATCCTTGACCTGGGGAGTCCTGTGGCGGGTGGAGACGTGGTTACTTGCGGTTGTTGGTCGACATCCTCATGAAGGCAAAGACAAGACCAGTGTATATACAGTTTATATACCAGCCTTTATTGACATATTTATGGACTTCTTAATTACCGGTTGCTTATCCATTGTGTAAATGTAGCCTGCTAGCAAACAATGACCTGTGAACCCCTGTGCTTCTCATCTCAGCTGAGAGCAAAGGCACGAGAGCTGCTTATGATTTCAGGTTTTCCTCTTGTGCATCTTTTTCAGCAGCTGATGCTGAGCCTTGGGAGCAAGAACAGCGCTCATGTGTTTGCAAAACCTCTGCAGAAGGGAGGCTGGCGCTGTGCCCCTGCTCTCTGCAGGGGTTAGAGGTTTATCCCAAAGTGAAGTGGCTGTTTTATCAGGATATCCTGCCTGGGACATCCTACGTCTGTGTCCAAGACACACATCCAGTGCCGTACCCAGCCGGCTCCCAGCCCTATTTTTAGGTCGGTGTTTACTGTGGGGCGCTGGGGGTAGAGAGGCCAGGCTCCCACCTTGAGCTTCATAACCACGTCGAGTCCTTCTTCTGCTTGTCGGCTTTTTGGAGTATTCTGCAGAAGATCTCAACCTTCCTGATAGATTGACAAGCCCCAAGCCTTTTCCTTCAACCTATGCTGATCAACCTCTCCACTTTTCTTCCAGCTCCATGTGTATTTTTGTGCAGCATTTCTGCTCTTCTGGCTCATTACCGATACTAAACGTGTGGTTTATGCTACGGAATGGTATATTTTCCAAAGGCAGAAGACAATATTTTTAAAATAACTGTGAGGCTTTATCGAAGGCCTCCAGATAAAGGCTGTCTTCACCTTTAGCCTGGCATCCTGTGGGCGGGCGGCCAAATGCATATGATCAGCATCTCTTTAAGTGTTCAGCCTTTAGAAATATCTGACAGGATGCACCTGAAGGATGTTGGAAAAACAGGAGGAGGAGGAGGAGGTTTTGTTCACACAAAGCATCTCACCCATGGCCCTTTCTCAGGCAGGAGAGGAATTACAGGGATTACCCAACCTCGGATCCCAGTTAAGATGGGGTGGCCGTTTGTCGGCACTGCAAGGAAACATCTTTTCTGTTGCTAACAGGTGAATGCTCATTGCTCGAGCAGCAGAATTTGTCACACTGTGGTTTTGCCCAGGGCTATGTCATCAGGGGGTGCCCACTGTCATCAGTGGCTTGGAGACCTCACCTTGTGTCCACCCTGAGCAGTTCCCTTTGGCTTGACACAGGGTTGCTCCAGCACCAGGTGCTGGTGAAGCCCTTCAGATTCCTCCTTCCCAAACCTGCACCCAGCCTCTCCACTTGGTAAACCTCTGCGTTTCTGTGGCATCTCTTCAAGATGTTTGTGTGTGTGTTTGCCCAAGAAGGGTGAAGATGTTGTCTTGTTATAGCTGAGTCTGGACGGTGGGACCAGCACAAGAGAGGATTTCATGATGCTGCTCCTAACTGTGTTTCCTCTTGTCAAAATAACAAACATGTTTTATGGTCACAGGAAAAGGGGTGGATTACAGAAACCGGAGCTGGGCATGTTGTGCCTTTGGACGTGTGAGAGCGCTGGCAGCAAAGCCAAAACCTGCAGCCCCAGCTCTGGGGTTGGGTCCAGCAGGGCAGCCCAAATCCCGTCCTCCTCAACAGCATCGCTGGAGGTATCTGTCCTTCTCTTGAGACACACTGCTGAGGTTTGGGAGGACTTGAACTGAAAGCTTGACTTTCACACCTGGGTTTGTGGAGACCAGACTGATGCCTTTTGACTTTCTGTATGCTTTTAGAAAACCATGGATTTTCCTTGGTCTCTCTTTGCTTTGAATCATTGCTCTCTAGGCTGGCTCACCATTGCCATCATCTTGGCTAACTTTCTGTCGTTGTTTAACCCCATCCACCAACTAAGCACCACACAGCCCCTTCCACTCTGTCCCAGCCAAAACCAGTATGCTTTCCCACACACCAGAAGAGACCATTAGGCCATGTCTAACCTGCCCAGCGAAGTGCACTCCTAGCTGAAGTGTTTCATTGTAGGGGGGCTGGGCTAGAAGACCTTTGAAGGTCCCTTCCAACCCAGTCTATGACTTGAAAGGCTGAGAGTGTTGAGTGTGTGACCGTTCCTCACAGGCTGGGGCTGTGGGTTGTAAAATGGGCAGTTTTGGGGGGGTCTAAGGGAGTTCAGAGGGCAAGTGAGGTAGAAACAGGGGAGGAGGTGACAGGGATGCCATCACACGGATGGGGAACATTGTCTCTCATGGCACCACCAAATTCCTTGTTGAGGGTTCAAGAGCCACTCTCACCCTTTGGACATTCAGCAGCAGGAGCAGATGTTCCCTGCTGGGTCCACGTTATAACTCTCAGTGCGCAGGGGGCTGTAGTTACTGATTTCTGCTTTATCTTAGTAACAATCTTGTTGTCGATGGTGTGAGTGGTTCTTTTAAGCTGTGTAGATTTAGATCTGCAAAATGATTGTTGGATGAGAAAGAGGCGGTTTCTGCAGTCCTGCCTGAAAGTAATGGTGGTAGCGGTTGCTCCTCTTCCCCTGGTAGTGCAGTTATTCCCAGGGAGGACCTTTCTCTCCCCCAAATACCTCTAAATTGAATCTAAGTGTTGTAGATGAACGAAAAACCACCCCATGCCAGTCTTATCAGAGTGGGGTGAAACCCTTTCTGCAGACAAATATGCAGTCTAAGATTAATAAAAGTTGATGCACTCCATTGCTTGAACTCTCTGATTCAGGGAGGAGCTGATCCCATTCAGTTTTATGGGTAGAAGTGATAACTAGGAAACTCGGTTTACGTTTGTAAAAATACATTTATTTTTTAAGCGTTGTCTTTTTGGAAAGAAGGATGTAGGACAAGCTCCATGGTTCCCATAATGGTGCCTGCGACTTGTTGTCACTTGATAAATGGAGAATTGCATGAGGGGAAAAAACATCACAGCAAACAGCTCTCAGTCTTATGTCAGATGATCAAGGTCCCTAAAAATCCTCAATACAACCACTGAAATGTTCTGCTTCGCTGACAATATTATACAGCATCTGGCTTATGAGAAAACTGCTAAATTGACAAAAATCATTGTATATGCTTAACTGTGTACCTGAGCATCAACCTCCGCTCGCGTTTTTAAAGGACCACTTGCAGTGTAGAAACACGTATGTGTGTCATCAGCATAACGAACCACCAGTTTAATTAGATAAAACACTTCCGTTGACTTCAGAGGGCGATGGACTTTGCCTGTTCTGCAGCTTTCTCACCAAAATCTCGCAATCATACCCTCGCTGTGAAAATTACTTCCTTCAGATAGGCATATTTTGGTATTCCTGCTTATCTACCCATAAGATTAAGTTCATTGTTATGTAGCCCGTAATCATCTTCTCACAAATGTGAGGAGCACTACGAGAGCTCGTTGTATTTAATTGGGATGTCTTTGCTGCCTTTCAGAGGGACTCCAGTGCTATGGTTGTTTAAACCTGGCTATTGTTTGCTTTTCCCCGCTTTATTGTAAAACACTCAAGTGGGAAAACATAATATGCAGAAAAATTTTGGCTGAGTTAAAATGTAATTAAGTGGCATTGTGTAGTTAAATTTAAAATATAGTTAGCAAGTGTTTCTGGTATTTCTTCTGGTTTTGTAGCAACACATAAGATGCTGGTGCTTACTGAGAATTGTACATGTTCCTTTTGAAAAGAGCACAGGTTTTGGAAGGCAATAAATCAGTGCCTGTGTACAGCCAAAACAATCACCAGGTAGCACGAGGATACCCTTGAAGTTACAGAAAGGGGGTGAACTTGGCCGAGAAGCTGTCGCTAATTTCAAATAAGGGGTAAATGGCATCCTTTCTTGTCACCGCTTTCCATATCGTTACAGTGGATAAAGTTATAAAAATGTAAACATGAAGATCACGAGAAGAGCTTGTGGAAAAAATCACAATGAATAATTTACTTGAGAAACCAGCCTTTGCTCTGTTAGTGAAACCACCTGAAAGGACGCCTTTCTTTTTTAAAAGCTGTGTGGACTGAACCCCTCGAACAGAGATATCACAGGGCCAACCCATCGCAGGTACCTCTGCGCTGAAGAACATCAAAACCACCATCTATTGCTTCTGTCCGCTTCCAGGTTCTCAGGTGTGTATTCAGCAGAGGTGATATCAGTGTGTGGATGTGGGGTTGTCTTTGGCTTGATCACGGAGCCATGGAGTTGGGAAAACAGAAGAGCTCCTGGGATGTTGCCACCACTTCCTACCAAAAGCTTTGTCGCTCCCTTCTGTACAGCCGTAGGTGTAGTCACCTCACTTGGGTTGTTCATCAGCTTCCAACGCATCGACCTTAAACAGAGTTGTATCTTCTATTTGTTGAAAGGTTTCCACTGCCACAAAACTCCCTCTGATCTTCTACAACAGAGCTGGTAATTGAGTGTCACAGAACAGTCCCGGATTTCATACGAAACATCTTAATTATTTCCAGCTGGCCTTCTTGTCATTCCTTAATTGATGAGGCACTCTCTTTGCTCATCAGCCGACTCCTGATGACCATGCTGCTGTGCCTTGATATCTGGTCCTGAAATTCTGAAGTCATAAAGAAATACAGGATTGGATCCAAGCAGCAGTCCAGGCTCGCAAGGCTTAGGCAAAAGGGTTGGGTGTAGAGTGTGATGGTGCTCAGGAAACAGTCTGTAATGACATTTTCTTTCACCAACATGTAGAAAAAGAAGTTGATGTGGTACGGCACAAAACACACGCAGAACACGATGGCACACATGGAAACCATCCTTAGAGCTTTCCTCTTCTCGCTGCTGTTTTGCAGCGATATCTGGAAGCCCCGGAGAGAGTCTTTTGTTTTCCAGGTGCAGAATAAAATAATGACGAGCGGGCCGATGAAGCCGAACAGCTCCGCCGCGCCCATCATCAGCACCGTGGCCACCTTGCTGTCGATCTGCCGGACTTGAAGGTCCGCGAAGCAGGTGTTGGTGGTGTTGGCCAGGCCGTAGCTGCGCATGATGGGGAAGGGCAAGCATGCCACCCCAACAAAGAGCCACACCACGGCGCTGATGGCCACGTCGTACCGCCGCTTCCAGTCCTTGGCCTTGAATGGCTGGTAGAGGAAGAAATACCTCTGGATGCTGATGCAGGTGAGGAAACAAATGCTGGCGTACATGTTGAGGTACTTCAGGTAGAAGCACAATAAGCAAAGGAATCTCCCAAAAGGCCACGTGGAGTTAATATAATAATATATCCGCAGTGGCAGTGAGAGGACGTGAGCCAGGTCGGCCACGGCCAGGTTGATCATGAAGATGACGGCTTTGCTCTTCTTGCTGATGAAGCGGCACAAGACCCACAGGGCAGCGCTGTTGGCCAGGAGGCCGGGGATGAAGATGATGGTGTAGGTGGCTGCGTACAGGCTGTTTTTGAAGGTCAGGTGGTAACTGGAGCAGGACTGGTTGCTCTGCGTCATGGCTGGGCCGCTGGAAACATCTGCTGTGGTGTAGAGCGAGTGGGTCATTCCTGCGGAGAACAAAAACAGGGGCTGTAAAGGGAAAGGCACTGCGAGAGTTGCTGATATTCACATTTGCATTTTGTAATGGGCTTTTTAGTACAAAGTAGAGGTTTGGAAATGCCTTCTGTATAAAACATCCTGCTATTTTCTTCAAAGCTGTCCTTTCAGAGATCTCCCGCTATTCACGCAGAGGTGGGGGACCGTTCTTCTTGTTTCAGTCCCCTTGCTGAGCTGTCTGAGTGCCACAAGCAGGGGTGAAGTTGTGCCATGCTGCCAACAGAGGAGCAGGAGAAGCCGCCTATGCTCTTGGCAGCTCAAGGTCACCTGTGGTTTGGTGTCTGACTAGCAGGGGAGGAAAAGATGGAGAAATGGTGTACCACAGCCCAGCTTCCGCGTGTGAGCAACCACGTGGCTCAACGGTCAAATTGTGGGTGCCAAGCACTGGATCGCACCTGCTGTTAAGTTGTACATTGGGCATTGCACGAGTGACCCCATCTGTGGACCTCATGGACCCACCTTCTCCAGCATGATGGGGACAGGCCGTGGGGAGAAGGGTTTGAAACCTCTGACTGTTGTAAATGCAGCCAGTGCTGCCGTGTACTGAAGCTGATACAATGAGCAGAGACCAAATCAGATCACCAACTCCCATTTCTCATCACCCCCACATCCTCAGTCTAACACTTTTTTTCCATCAGATAACTTTATTTTTAGATACTTCTAATTTCTACCTCTCTTTTGATTCAGATGAGTAGGGATGACAAAATGTCGCCTGTTGAACCTTAGAGCCATCTTTCTTTTGTCAGCTTTTGTAACTGGGACTTGTCTGCAGTCAAGCAATACATGCAGGAGGAGGTTGGCTTTATCAGGTATTTCCCCAGAGGGTTATAATTCTCATTACAGTGATTCCCTCCTGTGTCCAATATAATGGTTAAAAATGGAATATCAGCTCCCTATTTCATGTGGCACTGCAGACACTGATTCACTCCTTCTGACTCATTTCCTGCACTGCTGGCAACGGGCATTTGCCAAAACAAGTGTCTCTGTAGGTAGGTATTAGTAACTCTTACCCTGTTACTAATATTTTTTCCTTCATGTTACAAAAAAAAAAAAGAGTAGTGATTAGAGCTCTCAAGTGAGAAAGAACACAAATAGCTGGTTTTTTAGCTTGTTAGTTGTTGCAATACTTGGACTTGGCGGCTCATCCAGACCCTGTTCAAGGCTGTTGTGGAAGCCTTGTGTTATATGATAATTCAGGCCCCAGAAACGCCCAGACATGGCAAAATCCCAGCATAGGACAGAGGCCACCCGGACATGGGTGCGGTGGCTGATGGTGACGGTGAGCGGGGCCACCCACCCGCTCCCTCAGCAGATGTTCTTGCCAACTTTTTTGCTTTTCCTTTTAAACTGGTCTTTCGTTTTCTTACCATCTTCAAAAAGCAAGGTCTGCGTGTTTATCTCCTGTTGCACCCTCGGCTTTAGCAACTGAGCCACATCCTTCAGCTGTGCCCAACGCCAAAGAAACGCTGCAGACCAGAAACCTCTGTCTGATCCCCTTTGGTCACCATGACAGCGTGGGGACATGGGGGCCAGGCCCCTCAGAGCTGGTTTTGTCCCTCCACTCTGCAGTTTGCCCCCAGTGACCTGCCCCCCAAGGCACCTCTGGGATGAGATGCTCCGCTCCATGTTGGGGTGTCCCCAGCTGCCCCATCCCAGGACACCACAGCCTTGTCCCTATCACAGGACACCACAGCCTTGTCCCTATCACAGGACACCACAGCCTTGTCCCTATCATGAGGCCATAACACGCCTGTGAGGAGGGAAAGACGGCTCAAAGGGCGCTGGAAAAATGCATGTGGCCCATGGCCTGATCACCACCGGTCTGAGAAGCAACATTGGAGGCCTTGCATTGGCCTCGCATTGACGTGGACAGGGTATGGAGCAGAGCACTGGGGTGTTCACTCAGAATGTTGCTTCTCAGAGCAGTAAATTGGGGTTCCATCCTGTTTCTGGAGACCGCTGTGAATTTCTGGTGGTCTGTGGTCCCTTTTCCATCACTTGACATGCCAACTGCTCCCCTTACCTCACTACAACCAACTTCTGTCCCTTCAGGTGACCTCTCACTTTGCCAAGAAGCCATTAAAGAGCCACTTTCAAAGTAGGTAGCTGCCTGGATTCCCTTGGATGTCAAAGTTAGGCTGACTGACTGGTGCTTCTCCAAAGCACAAGGGCCAGAAGGCAACTGAAACCACAAAGAATTAGGTAGATTTGCAAAATATTCTATTTTAAGGGCACGCTCATATTTAAATGCTGGCTGGTGGATGTGTGTTCTTCAGCTCAAATGAGTCATAACAGCCAGTTTGCTTATTGAGGTCCCTAGATACAGTTGGCCCTTACTTACATTTCATGTGACAGCGAAGGACCAGACTGCAACGTCAGCGATCAGAGTAATCAAGTTCAATCTGCTGACTCAAACTGGCCTCTGGATTGAGCCATTTAGGGTAAACTGACATGTCTGCAATGTGTCTGTTGTACTGTGAGGGTGATGCTGAGTGCACACGCTTGGCACCAGGATTCACTTCGCTTTTCGGTCACAGCAAACGGTGCCCAGGCAGGGACACGAGCGCTGGGCTGGGCTGTGAGGGCTGCACTGTGCCCAAGACCACGGTGGAGAGGAGGTTCCACCTTGGCCTTCATCTTCATCTGCTAATTGTCCACAAGGTGTCAGAGTAAATCAAGCTTCCTGTCCTTGCCCTCTTGAAAGCAGTTTCCTAACCCCAAGGATCCGGGCTGAGCGGTGGGAGGCAGAGGTGGTGGTGTGACCGTGTTCTCATGAGTCTGTGTTGCCGTCTTGTAGGGTGATCCCAGATTGGAGACATCTTGTGTTGCTGAATAACAGATGTTGGGGAAGAAACGCTCCCAGGAGAAGTCCTCCTATTGCTGATATTTACATCCTGAAGAAGTTAGGGAGCTGCTTAGAAACTTGGCACCAAAAGGTAGTAATGTGGAGATCAGGTGATGTTTCATCCCCACCACCCTAAGCACATCTGGTACCGTGAGTGATGAACAGGAGACGTGGGGCCTGTGGAGCCAGAAAAAGGCTGAACTCAGGGTCAGGCCGTTTACAGGGATGTGGACAGAGCAGGATGAGCTGGCTGGCCGTGCAGAAGCATTAACACAATTAGTATAATATGTACATGGGTGATGGCTGCTGCATCAGAGCAGGGCACTTTCTGAGAATGAATGGCTTCATTACAAAGTCATAAAAATATAATGAGATTAAACCATCTCTTTAGATAAACTGCACCCAGGCATCAGCACAGGGGACTATGAAACGATTGTATTTCTGCCCTTCCACCCACTTCTCTGCTGCAGATTGAAGCTTAATCCTCCCTGTCCTCTTGTCTTCCACCTGTGCACCAACGCAGACACACAGGGATCCCGCAGAATGGCCGCCTGGAATTAGGAGTCCGGAGTGTAGAGAAAGAAAAGTCATTTGCTGCGTGATGTGTGTCCAACAAAGGCTGAAAAGCTCCGTCAGGTTTTATAGATGCTTATTTACACATTACAGAGAGACAGCTGCTACTGCAACACTGAATTTTTTAAAAATGGTAATGAATACGAGGTTATCTAACTACTGCTTTTTACATTTTAATTTGAGTCTGTATTTGTGAGGCTGTAGCATTAAGGACATAATTGTGCATGTTACTGGAGGTTTGGAAACCAAATGTTCATGTTAGGGGTTGGAAGGGACCTCAAAAGATCATCTTGATGTTCATCTTGACAGCACTGAGAAGCACAGGAATGTTATTGTGGAGTCCTGGACCTTTCTGGCATGCCCATCAGCAAGAGGTTAATTGCTTTGATGAAGACACAAATGTCCCCACACTCTGCCCTCATTGCCTGGCTGTGAACGTCTCATGCCTTTGAACTTGGGCTTCGGTGTGAAACCTCCGCAGTCAGAAGTGGAAAGTTCTACAGTTAAGGGTACTTTTTTCTGGTTTTCTTCTTCCCCGAAGCAAAACAAAACCAAAAGGCAGATCCGGGTTGTCTGATCTGTTGTGATGAGATGTTTGCATTCTGCAACACGAGTCTAACTCTGACTTCTGCAGCTCGTGTGGCTGAAGAGGTCGGTATGAACATGAGGATGGACCGGGTTAGGATCCAGGAGAGGATGGGCTTGCATCAGGGATGCGGTTCCCGTGGCTGCTGATGTTTGCGTCAGTCCCAGCACTTTCACTTGGCAGCAGAAACCATGCCCTTGAGCAAAACCACCCTGCGACTCCACACACCCTCCTGCTCCAGCTCAAGTCCTCCCCTACCAAAATCCGCGGCGAGCCGGGGCTGACGAACTGGCTCACCTTCGGTGCAATTCCCCTTTGATTTGCCTTCAGAACTTTCAGATTCGGGGGCCACCCGCTATGAATCCTGCCCGTAACTGCCAAACTGCATCGCGGTGTTTCACTGTGCTCCCAGCAGAGCTGAGCTGCGGCTGCAAGTGAATGCAAGCCCAGTGCAAACTGCCTTGGACTAAGTGCGGTTTAAAAACTTCAGCCCATGAAGTGAGTTAAGTTTTAATCCAGACCAGTGACTGCAGTCTGAAGTATAAATTCAAACTGCATCATGATGCAAAAACAAGCCCAAGCAATCTTGCTATTTTTGTCATATTGTGTCCCCCTGACTAATATTAATTTCCTAATGTTGCAACTGTGTCAAAGAGCGTTGGATGGCACAAAGACAGGCAGCGTGTGGATTTTTTTATGGCAATATAAACCACTGTTAGAAAAAGATTTGCAAGTTTCCCTTCCCTGATTTTAAACTGAAATATATTCCCAGAGAAATCAGGCAAAAGAAGGAAATTGTGCCTGGTAATGACACCGGAGAGCAGTTGGAGAACTGCTAATTGCCCACGCTATAGCATTTTGCTTTCTCTAGCAGCAGCAATTTCATGCAGCCGCTGTTTTGATCCCCCCGTGTGTTCGGATTAGAGCGCCAGGAGGGCTACTGGTTTTTTTTCTTATCTTGGCAAGAGCCAAAGTCGGAGGAAAAAAGCCCAAAGAGAGCGGTGTTTTTGTAGGAAATGCTGGTTCGAGGTCACGAAGAGGGAGCAGAAAAGCAGCCTTACCTCTGCGGCAGCGCCCGCGCCGTGCAGCCCGGCCGGCGGGAGGAAGTCAAGTGTCCCGGCTGCACCCACCGGCGTGTTTACATGTGCACAGGGACCCGCCTGACATCACGGGTGCCGCAAGGTGCTGCTTTGCCTGCGGCTCCGCTTCACAACCCCGACCTGCAGCTGTGGGACCCGCTCGCTCGGCTCCCGGCCATGCCAAGCTCAGTCCCAGCCACCCATATGTGTAATTGTCCCCAACTCAGGGTCGCGTTGCTTTGTCCTCGGTGTTTTCTCGGCTCAGCACCCCTTGGGCTGCTGCGGGAGAAGGTGCCAAGCGGCACTGGGTGTTGAGCCCTTCCTCCGCTCCCACTCCTCCTCCTCCTCTCCAAGCCCAGCTCTGGAAACGCTCCCCAGGTTCCTGTTGGCTCCGGGAAGTTCAGCTTTGCTGTCACCTCCTGGTGGTGGGGCTGCGGGCGGTCATTGCTGTGTGTGAGCCCAGGCTGCTCTCTCTGCTTCACCTAAAGCCTCTTGCTGCTGAAGTCCAACTTCTCAATGGCTTTTTATAGCGCCTGCGTGGGCCTGGCTTCTGGCTTGACATTTCTCTCAAACTAAATAAGCAGTTTACACTTGCTGGAGTTTGCCGCCAGCAATGTCAAGTGGTGGCTCTTCTTTAATTGTTTCAAGCAATGGGGTGAAATTCAGCCTCACCCTTATCCCAGGAGGTAAACACATTAGTGAGGTTAGGGCTTTACCCACGCAGAGGATTGAATTGTTTGGATTTTCAGAAAGGTGCTGGGAATCCGACCTGTTTGGCCGCTCCAGGATTGGCCTCTGGCTTATGGTACGACCGCAGCTTAGCAGTTAAACTCGGCTCTGCTGTGGTTTAAGTGTGAAGTAGGACATCCCCGCACCCACTGACTGACCTGGGGACAATATAGATGTTGGTGTCCAGCTGCTCAGCAACCCAGAACTAATGGTTCTGGTTCAAATAAGAACACTCCGCAATGAAGACCCTCTAAATCGCAGCACTGTGCTTTAACAGACCGCCCTGTTTCCATGGGTTGTCAAAGGAGGTTGGTAGAAGTTGGGAGACTGCCAGATGTTTCTTTCAAACTTATTTACATTGGCCTCATGAAAAGCAATAGTGAGCTTTTGGCCAATGTTGTGGTGTTTATCAGTACATCCTGTTTAGCTGATTTTTTTCAAGTTGTTCGTCAGCCATGGGAACATATTCACTGGAATTTATCCAATCACAGAGTTGTCTCTAGCACTAAATCACTGCACAATACTCCTCAGCCCGGCAAGTTAAGCAGAGGGACCAGCAATTCAGAAACACTTCAGTGATTGACCTGACTGGGATGTGTGGAAAACAAACATTCCTGTTCTGTAGATGCTCTCGTGTCTGCATGAACTCCCATCCCTACCGCTTCCATCCCTCACTCAGTTCTCCCTCATAAAACTGCCTGATTTGAGCAAAAGCCACAATCTTTGTAGAAAGAAGAGATGAAGTTAAGCGTAGCTGCGCTTGTGTGTGTAGGTATGTGAAATATTGCAGTCACAAAAGTAAATTATAACAATAAAATAGGTGTAAATACACCGCATACTTAAGAACAGGTCTACTTACAGATGAGCTGCAGCTACTCATGCACAGCAGTTGTCCCGGCAGCCTGGTTTAGAGCAGATTGTTATACAATAATTGTTGGACCAAGACAGAGATTTAGGTGCACGAGTCATATAAAACCTGCAGAATAGTTCTGTTGAATTTCTTTGTGTTTAAATCTCTCTGATTGCGAAGTGGGGAAAACATTTTCCTGCATGTAACTGAAAGGCATTTACTGTCTGGACTTTTGTAAAGCTCAGCTAGATTATATACGTTCAAAAAACTTGGGATTGACCTGTCCAGTGCTATGTACACTTGGTACTGGAAGAGGACCATGGTCTGGCCAGCCTGGAGGATTGGAACCTTGATTGCCAGTGTTGCTTATCAGTTATCCTACAGGCGGGGAGTGAGGAAGTGGCTTTTTCTGCTGGTAAAACTGAACTTTCTCTAGGGATTTTGCAGACAGTTATACTGGTTACAGATGTGCTTTCCCTATAGATTGATTTGCATAAATTATGTAGGTAAAGCTTTGATTTGCGTAGCATGTAAAGGTCTGTTCCTGCTCTTGGTTAGTGCTTACCATAATGAGCTTGCCAGAAATATTCGCTACCATAGTTACCTATGGTAGAGGAGACCTTGGCTCCTGCAAAACACCATGGGCAATATTTCCTGGAGTTCAGACAAGGGCCTTGACCTCTGCTGTATTTGTGCTGCTCAGGGTTGGTTGCTCATGGACCTTCCCTGGGCTGGTCTTCATGGAGAGGGCTGTTGGGCATTGGAACAGGCTGTCCAGGGCAGTGATGGAGTCACCATCCATGGAGGGTTGACAGACGGAGATGAGGTTCTCAGGGACATGGAGCAGAGGTGGACTTGGCAGTGTTGGGTTAATGGTTGGACTCGATGTTCTTAAAGGTCTTTTCCAACCAACATGGTTCTGTGATTCGATGATGTTGTGTCCTCTACTTTAGAACGGAGAAGCTCGTGTGGATGCATTTCCCTGGGAAGGGGCTGCCCTGGGAGCTTGGGGGTCCAACCCCAGCAGGTGTTGGACCATGTCGGCCCCACCGCCCTTAGATCGTGAATAACTGAGCAATACACGCTCAGTTGGCTTAAATGCAAAGAAGTAGCCACAAATTTGCCTGTTTGTCAGTTGGGGATCTTGTTGGAGCGTGCAAGAATGACCACATGTAGAACCATGTTCCTGTGCCTTTTTCGTGCTTCTGTTTCCTTTCGGAGTTCTTTTCCAAAATCCAAAACTAGGTTGTTGCTACATCTCTTACCAGGCAATAACAGTACCCATGCACTTTAGTCCCTAGAATGTTGGAAGCCGGTTGTTATAGATACGCGTGTTTGCCACATGTACAAGGGAAGAAGTCCCGTGAGGAAAAGATCGATCTCCAGCAAAAGAAATTATAGCCCTTTAGTGGGAACCAGGGAAAAAAATACCCTGCACGTCTAACTATTACTAGTATCACTAATATTATATAATTATTAACATTTGCCTGAAATAAAGATTTAGAGTTAGATTTCAGGTCGTGGCACAGATAGCAAATTCATTTTGTTGTCAATTCAAGCCTTTGTAGGGAAGAAAAGTGGATATTCAGTGCAAGATACTGCCAAGAAGTGGCCGTCGAAAGTTTTGCTATGAAAAACAGAAAGTCAATATTTGTATCTTGATTATCTTTCTTCTTATGGAGGATTAGTTGGGTTTTTTTAAGGAGTACAATCATTGATAAGAGAAAGTGAAAAGCATATATGCAGACTAACGTGCATCAATGCAATAATGTGTTGTTTATTCTGAAATCCTCTTGCATGCCCTAAGTCAGATAACAAAAAGAGGAACACAGAACGACACACATTTCAAAATGCTGTGCTTTATCTAGGGGTTTTGGCCCCCAGATGGTAATCAGTTTTTCCCTTGGGGAGGAAAACAAAACCAAACAAAACCAAACCAAAACACATTGAAAAGGTAAAAGCTGTGTGTACGGTGAGAAATCATTTCTAATTACTTACCTCTATTTTTGTGGCAACTGAAATATCGTTGCTTATTAGCGACCCTTTTGCTGATACAGAGTTAAAATGACATGGCATAGTTAAATCATGTTGGTAATAATTTCCCCTGGTCCTAGCACAGACGCACACGTTACTTTTGTCCAAGAGAGAGGCGGATTCTGTTTGCAATAGATATGTTTTTAATTCAAAACAGGAGCATTTCCTAATAGAGAAGCCTGGTAGTTCTTAGTTCCTCCCTGACGACATCCACCAACACTCGCCCCCTTCCGTGGGCTCTTGAAACCATGAGGAGACAATGAACCAAGAACGTTCGTATCCAAGCGTTTCAACAGTAACAGACACATCCCGACAGCAGAACGAGATAGGAAATCTTAGAACGGTTTGGAATCTGGAGTACCCAAAACCTTGGAAGCTCACCCCAGGTTTTATTCAGACCAGCTGAGCACCTTGAACCTCTGGAACTGGATGAAATCTGAGATTTTCTCATGGGAGATTGGGGACTTGCCAGCACCAGCCGCAAGGACTTGCCCATCAGAACCGTTGCTCTTTTATTATTGTTATTTACTTCCGAAGTTCTGTTTTTCAGCAGAAACTAAAAAGGAGGAAATATGACTTCTACTCTAGCACACCAGAGCCTCTGAGAAGTATTTTCCATGCAACTGACACTAAAAATAGCCTCGTTGGTTGTCTTTGCTAAAACGTCTTTGCCATCCTTTCCAGCTCAGAATCACAACACGCAGAATCCAATAACCTGTGGCCTTTTGGGGGGGATCAAAGACAATTTGGTGGGAGAAGGAGCTGTGGGGAGCGCATGCTTATTTTTGTCAGTGGTGATTTTAATTTCTTTGCCCAGTTAGGCCAAAAGGCTTGCAAAGTTCTGTTTCCAAGGGGGTCTATGTAGCGGTGAGTAACCCTGTAGCAGCTACCACAAGCCTGCACGTGCAATTCCTTTTTCATACTGGCACAGCGTATCGAACGCACCCTTTACGTGCCCTTAGGAGCTTTATGCTGCCCTTGCACACTGCAGCGTTCCTGGAGGAGAAAGACTGGCACAATCTGCTGAGATGCAACTAAATGTAAAGGTCATACCGTTAACAGGCTTTAGAGCTCTCTGCATAAGGATTTTCTAGTATGGTACTAGTATGGTATCGCCGCACTAAGGGAACCAAAATCAACTCAGAAGTTACCTGCTGGAGTCACACCTGCTGGTGACTAACCCCACTTGGACTGGCAAGCTAGTTATGAGTAGCAGTAATGAAAGTCTGCGATAGTGGTGTGAACTCGTACATCCGCAGGTTGCTGCCATTGGGAGCCTACCTGAAATATAACAGCTGGCTTGCAGGAAATGAGATTTTTCAACCCGTTTTGGAACCCCTGGGACATCCCCATGCCTGCAGCTCACCCTCTCGCCTAAGCAACTGTGATAAGCAAAGTGCGGCAGTGCCTGGGTCAGCGGGGAAATACTCGTGAAACTGGGGTGGGAAGATCCACGGCTCGGAGTTCAGGTATTTGCATGTTTGTGGTGCCTCCTGGCAGCAGACCAAAGGAGTTCCCATCCGTTACACGACATTGGTTACCAGCAGAGGAGCACACATCGTGATTTAACCCATGTGGAGAGGCAGAGGAGTGGGGACCGGGAAGAATGGAAGGAAAATAAAGCTGCTTGAAAAGCCACGGCTGTGCCAGTGCCCCAGATAATGTCTGTGACATTGCAGGCTGCTGCAAAGTGAAGAACGAGCGTTTTCATGCAAATTGGAACACAAAAAGTAATGAACCCCACGGGGGATTCCCGAGACTGGAAAATACTCTCCTAACAAATATGAGCAACCTCCACTCATGTTCTTCATCACATTTACTTCGAAATTTGCTTCCCCTTTCACTTCATCTGGGTAGGTAGTGGCAAAGGTTCCAGCAAACAGGGCTCTTAATTACATTTAAAATCTAGGAACAGCTTGACGAGAATGAGGTCAGACTGCTAATGTACAGCACCGAGACTGGTGCACCGATCAAACCCTACAAGAGCAAAAGTCAACTAAACTCAATGTATTGAAGTACTGATTGGGGCTTGGCACTAAAGATAATCTTCTGTAAAGCCCTTTAATGTCTTCTGCCCTCAACCAATGCCAACTGCAGCTGAAGGAAGATGAAATCCTTCTCAACTTCCCTGGCCATCCTGCAAAGTAATAATCCAGTGTGTACAGCCAGCAGAGCGTGGGCTGAGGCCCGAGGGCTAATACAATAGCAAAGGTCAGATTTGAGGTCTGCTTTGGGAAGCTCCTGTCTGGTAAAGGACTCCAAGGAGAATGATTCATGGCAGAAAACAGGCTCATGAAACAATCATTCAATCATTTCATTAAGATGAGGAACAGGGCTGGCAGTCCCTACAAGTCAAAGCATCAGAGACAAGGATTTTGCTGGTTGATTTGAATAATGAAAAGCCATGAGAAGGTTTTGCCCCTATCGCTCCTTTCCACTATTCTGACAGAGCAGGAAAAAGTCTTGAGAGGTGGTTTAATTTCCCTGCCCGAAGGCAGAGGTGCAGGGATGTATGTGCATGGAGATAGAGCAGCTTTACCTTGGCCCTTCCTGAGAATCACTAGCCAAGGATAATCTCGTTTGGCATTTTTTGCTTATAAAGATATTTTGTAAGTGATCATCTATGCCTCTTTTAAACACCTCTGGGAAAGTGGTGGAGTGACCATCCCTAGAGGGCTTTAAAAGACGTGTAGATGAGGTTCTCAGGGACATGGTTTAGAGGTGAACTGGGCGGTGCTGGGTTAATGGTTGGACTCGATAATCTTAAAGGTCTTGTCCAACCAAAACGATTCTATGATTCTTGCACTGAGTGCCCACCTGTGCTTGTTCTCCCCTGAAGTTGAACACCACCAGTTGTGAGCACCAAGTTTGTGCCTCCTGGTGGGTACGGACAGAGCTGCACTGAAGACCTACAGCCCAGCAAGACCTTGCCCCCAGCAAGTTGTGGGCAAATAGGCAAAGGAGAGCTGAGAAGAGGTGTGGAAAGGAGCTGTGGCATCCCCCGAGAAGGCGGATTTGGTCTCTGACACTGGTGGGAGGGAGTAGAGAGGGAGCCAACGGGACCGCGTGTCCGACCCGGGGCCTGCTTTCCATTTTGGAGAACACTGTCCTTCGCTGGCATCCCACAGGGACTGTTAAATCCAGCTGTGGGTTGGAAGGAATGAGTAAGGCTTTAGTATTACATTTGGGTAGAGGAGTCAAGATTTCCTTGGCAATGATAATTCACTGGCCCTGTTGATTTCTTCAGTCGCTACTTCTCCTTTTGACAGTTTCTCCAGTATCTCTGTATTTAGTTGTCTCTTTTTTTCTATTTTCTCTTTCAAATTAGTCTTTCACTCCTCAATCACTGTTATTCGCTGGCACCTGGGGAGGAAATGCAACACCATAAGATCTTAGTTATGTCTGCAGCATTCTGCAGTTTCGCCATGTTTGGAGCAGAAAGCATCCTTCAAATTCTGGCATAACACAATGGTTAAGCTACATCCTACTTTTCTTAGTTTTTTTTTTTCTTATTTTCTCACTTTTTTTGCTTCTTACCTACTTCATTTTCTACCCATAATGTGGATTGTATCAAACTACCAGTTCCTTAAATAGTACTTCTGAAGCTGGATTATCTCTTGCCTCAAGGGTTTTGACTCTAAGTTGGTGTTTCTAACCATATATGATCCAACATAGGATTAATGAGCTAGGAGAAGGACCATTTGTTGCTTTTTTTGTCATTCTAAATTGATTCCCCCCCTATTCCAGTTGCACTTGGAGAGGGAAAGCACAACTACCAGTTGCATTGCCCTTCAGCCAGTACAACTCCTATCTGTTCATTAGGGCTTAAATCTGAGCTGGAACTGGCAAAATCCCATGCAAATATTCCGTATAATTTCTGGGGCCATGTGAGTGTTTTGCACAGAGATCAGGCCTGCGTTGGAGCCGTGTGCGCAAACGTTGTGTGCACTTACCACAAACACGTCTTGCAAACGACTTCCCACACACACAGTGCGCAGGTTTTGCTGAGACACCCAACTAAGGAGCCAGGTCGCAACGGTCATACCCGCCCTTGAGAAAACAAGTGTCCTGCAGGCTGCTAATGGGCTTTTAATTTGGTAACTTTCGATTTTTGGTGCTTTGCAAATCTGTTTGGGAGACTGAGAAGAAAGCTTTTGAGGTTGGGATGTGCCTCTGGCTTTAAAACCTGCTGAGAAACTGAAGTGTGTGGTCTGGGGGGTCCCACGCGTGGAACATCCCACCGAGTTGTCAAAGAGAGAAACAGTTCAGGCTTCTTTAAAAGTCGAATTTCAGACTAAAAGCAAAGTTTCTTCTTTCCTTTCCTCCCTGAAATCAGTGGGAGGACGCACGACAGTCCTACGACCGCCTGTCAATCCAGCCCTAGCTAATCCCAGTTTGTGCTGGGCTTTGACTGAGAATTATAATTGCCTTTGAACTAGAACTGGACTCCACACTTTCTCATTTTAGGCTGGGTTATTGGGTTTGGGTTGGTTTTTTGCTTGCTGAGCTTTCATCAAACACTTTGAGGGTGTTCTTGCTTTTTTTGCTGGTTGGTTTTTCATTTGTTTGGGGTTGTTTGCTTGCTTGTTTATTTTTCTGTTTACTTTCCATAGGCAAAACACAGCTGTTTCCCAGATCTGTCAGTAATCCTCAGGTTCCTCTTCCACATTAACATCTGTGCTATTCCCAGGACATCACAACACTTTTGCGTCTAGATTAGAGCTTTTTTAGCCACAGTAAGTGACAAAATACGTTGTCTTGGATAGCTGCATCTCATAAATACACGGCGCACTCATTTCTTTCTGAGAACTATTGTACAGTTAAAGAAACAAAAAGAAACCACTGGTTTGCGGTCAAGACATGCACAGTGATGTGCGAGTTTTACTCAATTGAATAATGGTGTCAGGGAGCAAAGATCAGCCATGGTGATTCCTTCCTTCTTTCTTTCTTCCCAACTGGAAAGAGAACTAAGATTTGGAAGAAGCTCAGAACAGTCGCTGCATCAGGGATTTCAAGTTAGCTCTATTAACATGTATTTATCAGATTGCTGTAGAGCACCAGACATCAGGCTTCATCAAAACCATATCCTGCCTTTTGTCAGTGGGCTCAACAGATGCTCCAGAGGAAGGAAAGATTTACCTTCCCCAGCGTGTGGTGGAGCGGGAGGGAAATTCCAGCCCAAGCACGTGAGGACGCGGCCAGGGCTGAGCGGTTGAACCGCTCGTACTCACGGCAGCTCGGCTGTGCCCCGGCTGTTGGGACAGTCTGGACAAGGAAGAAGTGCCATTGCCCCCAAAAATGGTGCCGTGTAGGAAAAATATAGGGAAACACATATCCTGAGCGGCCTGTGGACCACGGACACTCTGAGCCGGTGTGGGGCACAGACCATTCTGAACCACAGAACAGAAGCTGCAGGGAAGTGAGAGAGAAACAGGAGGGATTTCTGGTGAAGTGAGGCCAAATCTGGCAGCAGGAAACAGTCGTTATTTGCTGGCGGTGTGGTTTCTTGTCAAATGCATCAGAAGAAATCAATCCTGTGCTGGCGGGGAGTGAATGAGCGATGGCCACAAAATTTATTCTTACTTCCTAAAGCACAGACTGAAGCGGTTGCAGGAGCGAGAGGAGCTCTGCAGCTGAGGGACTCACTGTTCTTCTGTCCTCATTCAATCCTCTCTGTTAAGAAAAGATGACCAAAAGATGGAGGGAGGGCATTTAAATCGGGTGGTGGTGCTGTTTGAACATGACCCTTTTCACATGAAGGGGTGAACTCGTCACGCATAGCTTAGCAGCCTTTTCTATCACAGCCGTATTTTTAAAATGACATGTTTAAGCCCAAATAGCTATTTCTTCAGGCTTGAAGGAATAAAGAGCTCTTTCCTGGATCCCGGCGGATTAGGACAGGAGTTTGGTGTCAGTTCCAGGCACTTTCTGTAGCAGAAGTGGAAATGCGAAGTGTCTAAAATACCTGAGCACACCCAGAGCAGCGGTGGCTGCCTGTGGCAGCAGTTTTGGTACCTCTGCCTTACCAAAACCACTGGTGAGAATCCCAAATCCTTCGTCCAAGCTCAACGGGAGCATTTAGGAGTGTGCTTGCTGATGGAAAACCGATGACCACGAGTCCCGCGTGTCCCTGTGCTGCAGAGTGCCTTACCGCCAGCCCACGTTGCTCCAGCCCTGAGCAGTGTGGCTGTCACCGCACAGGTCCTCGCGTGATACTTCTGCAGCTTTGTGGGCAGGTTTCGCAGCCCACACTGTTTCATGCAGCTGTGGCCAGACTGTTATTAGTTCCCCACGTCTGAAGGCCCCCGAGCTGTAAGGTGAAGCACAGACAAATGTCTGGGTATTTATATAACTTCCCTGTTTAATTATTTGAGCGCCTCGCGGTCTTTAATGTGCTCAGCCTACTAGGAAAGGCAGTGGTACTAGTGTTGTTTCACAGAGAGGACCAAGAAACAGCAAGGGCTAAGATAACTTCTGATTTCTCGTGTTGGTATCAGTCCCTTTGTGCACAGATGTTTATTTGGCTCTGCCTTTCTATCCATCCTAATGAGCGATCTCCATGTGCAGAGGTTCATTGTCACTGCAGCTCTGCTGATGGATGCCACCGTGCCAAACCAGCTGGCCAGCCTGCACCCTCCAAAAAGATCCTTGCAGATCTGAGGGCCTTATAGCCTTCCTAATGACCAGAATGTGTCCAGCAGACCACGGCAGTTTCAAATTGCTCCCTTCTGAAACTGCAGCTGGTTCTGGATCCGTTCACCGCTCCATCTAGACAGGGAGGCAGCCGCCGTGCTGTTAGCACGTGCATCTCACGTTGCAGGACAGAGAGCTCCCCTTATTTCTGTGCTTGCTAACCCACACTTCGCAGTCACTGGGGCTGGCTGCCAGGCTGGGCCATCCTTTTTACTCACTTGCTGGTGTGGCACTTTGTCTAGACCTTTATTTCTAAGCAGCCCTGGAAAAGACACTGGAAAGCGTAATGCAGGTGAGGGCAGGTGCATATAGAATCATAGAGCTGCAAGGAGCGCAGCAGGAGGCTGTTCCTCACACAGACCTCGCTGCTCTTTCAGAAGCTGTTTGAGCCTTTGCTCTTGGGTTTTGCCTCTGCCAAAGCCACAGCTGATGGTTTCTGCTGGGGAAATCGGTGCTCCTTGCAGCCTTGTGGGCGTACGCCAGCATGCAGACATGGTGCAGCGCAGGAGGGATGGCAGGTTGTCGGGGGTTAGGATTGCGGGGTGACAATCAAACCCTGGCAGATGTATTGTTCACCTCCTCTCCCCACCACTTCCCCCTTTTGCCCCTCCCTCTCCCCGCTTCCCACTCAGGACAGGCGATCGGGAGGGAAAGAAGGACAGAGGGAAGAGAGTTGGAAAAGTTAAAGATGTTTTACTAATGCTATTAATAAGAATAGAGAAAATAATGCAAAATATACAAAACCAATCTTGTAAGTCTCAGCAACTGCAGAGCCAGCACCCAAAGTCCTGGATTAGACTCTGTAGCCAAACGGAGCTGGATTCAGTCTCTCATTGGCCTCAGTTTGCAGGGACAACCAGCAAGGTCCTCTCCTAATGTCGGCCATAAGCAGAAGGGAAGGAAAAGGGACGAGATCCTTGTGATCTCCCACTTTTATATGAAGTATTCACGTGAATGGAATGTTATTCACCGTTGGTCAGTCTCTCGATCACAAGTTTCTCATTGTCCCTCTCGCGAGATGTCCATCCGTGCTTATCAACAAGTTTGCATTCCATTGCTAGGTTTACCAAAACATGTGTCTGTTTCTCCAGGAAAATGCAGCTGATATGAAGGCTTTAGCTGACAGGCAAAAATTCACTAAAAGAAAAACTTGTTTTTTAACAAAACCAGGACACAGGTGAAGCCCATCACCAGGCATATGCTGGTTTTGGGCTGGGAGGAGGTCAGCGGAGATCTGCTGAGGGGAAAAGATCAATCCTGGATGCACGAGAGCACATCCGCCCCGTGCGCTGAGCAGCTGCGGTGGTGAGGAGAGGAAAGAGGCCTCTTCTGCGCAGACAGGACACGGCTTAACTGGAAAAGGAAGAAGGTTTCTTAGGGGGGCTGCTGGAAGGAAGCCAGTGTGCGAGTGACTCAGTGTCTTACTGTAGAAAATTCTGGAAGGCCGCAGGGCTCCCCAGGCAGCGATCTCATTGCAGTGATGTTTGGCAGCTGTTACATCCACTTACTAAATTTTTGGAAAGGTCAATACCCATTAATGGCCCTGAACAATCTCACCTGGGGCTCCCCCACACCCGCCCACAGCTCCATTTAAGCTCAGCTTGGGGCTATCGGTTTCTTCTTTGCCTTGGTGGGGACGTGCTTGTCAGTGATCTACCTCCAGCATGGACCTCAGCCTGCAGGTAACTGGACTCTGGGGTGGACCCTTATAGTTTGGGCTTCCAGGGCTCCTGTCTTCAGGGAGCAGCTGCCCTGCTGCCTCCTGTTCAGCCTGAGGTTGTATTATACATAATAATACATAATACACAACCTCCTGAGAATGCCTGGATAGCTGCTTCCTTGCAAGTAAAGTACTTGCAGGTCAGTGTTTGAGTGGCTAATTTTAGGTTTTTGGAGGGGATGTGGAATTTGATAAGGTGCTCTTTTTTAAAATGTGTTCTCAGGGAAAAGTAAAGCATCTTAAAATGGGATCTGGAGCAGCCAGAGCCAACCTCATAGGAGCCCTGAGCCCGGGGGCCACTTTTTACTTTGGTTTTATTTGAAAAAAGAAAAGAAATGCTGCCTGTGTTGGAGAGCTGATAGCTCTTGCCATCAGGAGGGTATAAATAAGGATGTCTGTTGGGTTCAGCCTCTCCAGAGGGTCTGTAAGGACCTTATTGGGGCACGAATGAGCACTTTGCTGTGAACCACTGGTGCTGGGCTCCTCCTTTAGTTACCAGGAAGAAATGGGTATGGTTAGGGTGTGATTGTTTTAAATACGTATTCTAGGAGAAGGAAAACTTTGCTGGTTTAAGTGCCTACTTTAGTGACTAAAGGGAAGTCAAGATGACGGATTAGCATCTGAGATTATGCAAGTTGTGTCCTATGCCTGCTGTCTGGAGCCACAAAATGGTTGAGATCAGATATGCCTATAGAGTTCAGACAGAAGCGAGTGAAACTTTAAGTTAGCAGCTTGGGATTTAAGCTTCTTAAATTTCGTTTGGGTGAGCCGCTAAAATCCTGGCACAGCTGACAATCAAGGTCAACGCAGGAGTTGGGTCCCCTTGTCTTCCAACCCAGTGCCCTTCCAGCTGCTGAGCTGCTTTTTCCTCCTTTCAACAAGGAAACCGCTGGTAAAGGGGCGGTTGAGTCCCTTTCTGCCCTGCCAGCCTCTGTGACCTGTTTCTTGCTCTCTGCCAGACCTGGCTGCGGAATAAATCTCAATTTCACGCAATTGTGTTTACAGAGTAAATGATTTTTATAACTGTATTTCGTAATTATGACTTATTAGCTTCTTGGGCTTAGTTGCTATTTTAAGCTTATTTTTCAACTTCAAGCTCTGTCTAAATGGACTTTCCCTTGCTGAAAATGTGCCTTTGGAGCAGGAAGGAACTTGACTTTGTGAAGATTTATGTCCGTTTTAACCTAATTATGTGACTATTTGTAACAATAAGCTTCAGCTCCACTTCAGATAGTAAAGTTTCTGTAAGCAATTATTTGCTCCAGGCTATACGGTAGCTACCAATGAAATGAAGGAATCAATATGTATAAAACACTGGAAATGTGTTATTAATTTTGGGCCCTGTCTCGAATTGTTTGTGCAGAAGTCTAAGGATGTGGAGCTGGAAATAGAACCTATGCGGGAAAAATGCAAGAAAATGTTGATTTCTAATAAAACCAAACCAACCTAAAGGAACAAAACCAGAAAACCACAAACAAACAAGCCAAAACCAAGCCAAAAAGAACACTTAAGATCATTTAAAATGAGATCTAAACTGGCTGAAATGGAAACAAGAGTGATAAAATATCAATGAGTAGGGAAAGCAGAAGGTTATTTCACTGTTATTGAGAAAATGCAAAATGAAGAGAAGGTGTTTCCTTGAAACAGAGAACCTTACACAATGTTGAGATGAAGCACTTTAACCACTTGATCTGACTGACATTCCATCCAACTGAACTTTATTTTAGCACTAAATACATGGATGAAGGTTTTGAGCAAAGATTCACCTCAGCAAGTGTTTCATTGCCCTGTTGCAGAGAGCAGTAATGGGGGAACGAAGCAATTGCTGGGTTTGTTTTTCCTTTAATTAAAAATATATCTAGATGGACACCAATAATGAGATGTCCCCTGTTGCTGAGGCAGCACTGGGCCTCCATGTTCCCTGGACCTCATGTCCTTGGGGATGCCCTCTTAGGAAATGGCAGCCTAGGGGACTAACAGTGCCATCAGCTGTGGGGATGGAGGAAACAGCAAAGGGAGAAGAGTCACCATCTTCTCTCAGTGCACAGCTGGGGTGGGATGGGTCGCTATCAAATGCCCCTTGGCCCCAGCAGCCATGGCAGGGCTGTGAGGGCAGCATGGCGTGCGAGGCACCTGCAGGTCGTTGCAGGGTGGGTGCTGTGGCAAGCGCTCGTTGTTCATCAGATATCGTCCTCAGGGTGTTTCCACCCTCGTTAGTTTTTGGTGTGCATTTCTCTCATGTGTAGGATGGACCAAAAGAAGCGAGAACAGGAAAGCGCAGAGCTGTATCGCTCGCCCTCCCCCAGGTGCAAGGGGGACGAGCGGGCAGCCCCAGGCGGCCATGTTTCCTCACAGCTGCTGTAAGCACCAGCGCAGAGCGTGTTGGCTTCTTGCTGGCAGCAGCCCCGCTCCCCTGAGGGGAGCTGTGTTGGGGGGAACGTGCCAAAAGGGCCTGGCAGCCGTGCTGGTGGAGGAGCAGCAGCTGGGCGTCCATGGTGAGGGCTGCGGGGGTCCCCGTCCCTGCTGGCACCATCGCTCGGTGATGGTTTCTGAGGGAAGGTGCCAGTTCCTGTGGACTGAACCCAGAAATGCTTCCAATTTTCATCTGTCTGCGTAAGCACAACATGAGCATAATGGTTGGACTCCATGATCCTGAGGGTCTCTTCCAACCGAAATGAGTCTGTGGTTCTATTCTAAATAGAAAGTAACAGCCCTGTGCGTTGCTTCTGCCCTCCGTTCTCCGTCCATGCACCTCTCCTGACAGTAAAGATGTCCTGATCTTCTGCTTTCCTCCTCTCACATGGCTTTTTTCCCCCCATCCTCCTTCCCTTGACCCTCATAAAATCCCCTCTCTGTTCTGATTGCTTCCTCTTTGTCACCAATACTTTTGTCTCCCTGTCCTCCTCTTTTCTGGAGGTTTTTTTTCTTATGTAGGCATATCACCTTCTTTATCTTCACATCTCCCACGCTTGTTTCCACTACCGTTTCTGCCAACCTGGCTCTTATTTAATTCATTTCCTGCCTTGTTTTCTTTACCTCTCCCCTACCTTTTCCATCTCTAGAAGAGTCTCCATCCCTCACAACCTCCTCAGGTGATAGTCCTTCAGGCCCTGCTCCTGCCTTTGACAATGTCCATTTTCACCTCCCTTGCTTCTCCTTCACACACCTCTGAGCACCCCACACCCTTGGTCCTCCACCCTCTGGTTGTTGATGGGTCTCTTCACTCAGCCAGCTTCTCCAGTGCTGGCTCATGTGTCTTTGTCTTCTCTTTGCAGTCTCCTCCTCTTGCCTTCCATGATTCATCTTGCATTTTCTGCTCCTTCTTCGTGTTGCGTGGTCCAACCTGACAACTGCCTTTTCTCACACCCTTTTTCTGGTTGCATGTCAACCTGGCAAGAATGCGTTGCCTTTCTCCAATGCACATGTGATTTCTTGCTCAGAAATTATGGTGCTGTACTCAGCAATTCTCTTCCTCTGGGTTAATGAAATCCCAGATCCACAGTTGTCTTCTCTTGGCCAGAGCTCCATAGCCTCCTGATTTCCCTGCTATGTTTCTAGTCATTTTTTTTCAGCGTAAGTCATCCTTCCTGATGGTTTTAGGTTCCTGGAGGACTCTGCACTCCATTCTCTTTTATTCTCCCTCTACATCTCATCTCTGGATCATCTCACAAATAGAAAATCTTTGCCTACGCTGTGCATTGTACAGAGTGAACCTCTCAGGTGCTTCTGGCCCATGTCCCCTTGCCCAAGTTACAACCTCAGGACAACCAGGTGCTCACTCCAGTTCAGTGTGGTCCTTACTTGTCCTTTCTAAACTTACCCCTAGATCCTTTTTAATCCCAAGAGACAGCAGAGGAATTGTATCTATCACCTGATATTACTATAGCTATTGCATCACTTAGCAAACTTATTGGAAAATCATGACTCAACCTAATGTGTATGAGCTGCAGCAAACAATGGCCATCTCTTCATCAGGGTTTTCCCATGCTTCAGCTTTTTTTCTGTTGTGTTGTTTGTTTAAGGGATGGAAACACCTTCTCAAAAGATTCCTTAACAATTAGTCGATGCTAAGAAATAATTGACCTCTCTCCAAACAGCGCTGACACAAGTTATCTCCCAGACTTCTACCTTGGTCACCCAGTTTTGTTACCAGAAAGGATTTTGGCTGCTGACATTTATCTCCTGCTTCCCTGGAAAGAACTGTGCCAGCTGATCTCCTTTAAGTTTCCAGTAAATTGCATAAGCACCTGAACATGTGCAGGAGTAGAGGAACAGGATGGAAGTGAGCAGGGCTGGTGCTCAGGACTGTGTGTGCTTCCTTAGAAAAGGAAAGAGAAAACCCTGCCATCTGGCAAAGTGATATTATGAGGAGTCCAAGCAAAGCACCAGAGCTTTTGATTTAGAATGAAATAACTTTCTAAGAGGTGTGAAAGTGGGGAGCAAAAAGAGCTTTTGTTCTTATAAACCTCAAAGGAGAAATAGCTTGGCTTAGGGTTCTAATTCAACAGGTAGTGTGTGTTTTGCTTGGGTTTTAGTTTTAACCACTTCATCTGTGTCTGCTTTGAAGGTCAGATGGTTTCACATCAGCTTTTCAGGGGGAGCTGAGGGTCTGGTATTATTCCTGATCAACTATGTGATTATGAGCACATCAGTAGTTTCGCTTCCTTGGGTAACAGTCAGTGTTGTCCATCCTGTTGCAATGGACCTTTTATAATTGCGTGGAAAATCCCTGATAACGACCAAGGTCCTTTGAGGGCAATGACTCTCTGGATCGGGGGTTAATACGGAAAGTCACCAAAAATCACACTAATTCCCATCATTCGCACATTGTGGAATTGTTGCTCTGCAATCACCTTGTTTCTAGAGGGGTATTTTAGAGTCTAGTTGGGAAGATGAGCTGCTTGGAGCAGTAGATTGGAACCAAATCCTAATGCCCAAGATCTTCAAGCATTGAAGATCTCGCAAAGCAGAGATGTTCTCATCCACCCACTGAGTTGCTTAGGGCAGTTCCTCCTCTTGTGTTGTTCCTTCTGAACACATGATGGCAGCACACACTTTAGGCACCCGTTATAATAGTTAGTTTTCTAAAAATGCAATCCATTCCTTATTCTTTCCCTCTAATTTGGTTCTTATTCCTAAAATTCTTGGCATTTTCTGCGGCTGTCATCTATTGAGGTGTGTTTTGTTGCAAGGTGGTGCTTCCCTTGCGTAGATAACACAGGTCCGGGGGTTCCACAGGTCAGTCTGCAGCTCGGGGTGCTGCAACAGCAAAAGCAAGTTCTGGCATTGGAGTGGAAAATGTTTAATCAAAGCATTCTGCCAACGGTGGAATAAAGAAGAGAAAGCAGCTCAGAAGAATGGGACCTTCAGAAGCAGTTGGAGGGGGAGCAATTCTTACTGTGAATATGTGGCATGAGAATCTGGAGTATCCCGGGCTCGCTTGGATGAGAAGCTTTTGGACCGAGTTTTAAAAAACTCATGAATGTCTTTTTTTCCTTATCTTTGCTTAGGGGCTTGTGTGGGAGACAACAATGTTTTCCCTTCAAAGATACCCTCAGTTTTCCCTGTGAGTAGAGGTACTTGGAGAAGGCAGCTGGGCTTTGCTGTGTTTCAGGGTTCCGGTGAGGTTGCGTTGTTCGGCGTCCCGCGGCTGCCCTCTGGTGCTGCCGGGGCTGCGAGCGGAGCGGGCCCGTCTCCAGGTTTCTGGTTGTCATTAAGCAGATTTGCACGCAAACTTCGTCGCCTTGAGTAACTGCGCGTTTTGTTTCACATCGCTGATCTTTTGCCGTCACCCCTACTTGAGGGTGTCATTGTAGGGCTAGGTTTAAATTAACATTTAATACAGACACCGTTTTGCTACAGCACACCTTTTTTTCCCTGTAGAAGTTCTTACAGCTATTTGGGTATTTCACTAGATGCTTTGTAGTTTCTGCACCTCTTTCCTTGATGCACCCTTTGATTTGTCATCTCGTTATGCTTGTATATAACTGTTTATGATACAATGAGACCTTCAGACAGGAAAAACCACCCAAAATGGTGCTCTTCTCTATTTTTGCAGCAGTATAAACCATCTGTCCATACTCCTTTATCTTTTGAAAATAAAAGAAAGGAAAAAGGAGCTGCTGTCTGGAACGTAGATGGCTTAAATTTGGACTTAGTCTGTATCACACCAGTCGAGAACAGGGAAACAAAATGTTGAGAAACTTGCTGTTTCCTCAGGTCCTCGCTGTCCTTAGTAGCTTCATTAGTCTCTTAATTAACTTGAGAGGATATAAATGCATAAGCCAGGTGTGGAACTAGCAATGCTGACAAATAACAGAGGCAGAAGGCAGCAGGCATGTGAAATTCAAGGTTTAAAATGAGCATTTTCTCGCTGGATGCGTGTACGTACCGAACTATCTGAATAAAAAATGCTTTCTAGCAGAAGTGTGAATAAAGGGCAGAAATTCCTGCTGCCCTTGGGAGAGGCGGCCCAAGTGCTGAGGACCCAGGGGTGCTGGAAGTCTCCACAAAGCACTTGCAACCCTGAAGAGGTTATGTGAAGAATCCCTAATCCTAATGACAATTAATGCAAAACTCCGTGTCGTTCCGGGACGGTTCCTGTGGAGTGGATTGACACGGCGTTCCTACCATGGGATGATGGGCAGAGGAGACAAAAATCGCTTGTGCGTTCTGGGAATTAAGACAAAGCATCAGTGCTCCTTTGTAGCTTGGGCCAACTCATTGGTGGCAAAGAGGATCAATTCAAATTTGCCAAAACCTTCCTGCTGGCGCTGCCAAAAGGGCTGTCAGAAACAGCACTCCTCCTGATTTCTAAGACTTGGCATTAATTTTTCATCGAACTGTATAATCTGCAGATTAAATGTGACAGTGGACGCATCTTAAAGAGCACAGGCTTAGGTGATTTGTAGTAAAGCACAAGACACATCCCTGAAAATCCCGATTTGCCCAAATCAGGGGTTTCCAAGGGCACATAGAGAGCTGTAAAGTTGCTACCAGGACTGATCTTACCTTCAACCTCCATGAGCAGGACCTGCCAAACAGGGGGTGACATCCCTGTGCCTGCAATGTGGCAGGTGCACCAATACAGGTTGCTCATGAATATTTTCCCTTTCAGGGTCCCCTCCAGATGCCAGGCGGAAGTGTTGGGATGAACCTTGGCCCTGATCCTGCCCCATCAGCCCTGCGATGTGCAGGGAGCAGCACCTGCCCGCGGACACCAGCCAGCATCACCCCGGGATTCCATCCTGCCTCTCGCTGAGCATCGTGCCTTGGGATCAGAGGTGAGGAGTCGGTGCCCGGCTGCTGGCTGTGCAAATTGCCCTTTCAGGTGTACCGTGGGTTTTATCGTTCATGAAAGCTGCAAGGAAAAGACGTTTCGTGTTCCTAGAGTCTTACTGTGAGATGTGATGCTTTGCATTTTTGTCACGGTGTCTAACGAGCCATCCCAGTGACACTTAAGAATGGCCCTGGGCCCTGTACCAGTTGGGTATCCTAATCTCAGCTCTCCCCCAAATGTGCACCAGAGCTTCAAAGACCAAAGAGAAACACTGACATTGCCTGTAAATGAAATTGGTGATATTTTGAAGTAATTGCACAGCTGTTGTCTAGAGTTCTAACATGAAATCAAGTGTGTCAGCAGTGGTTTAGCATCCCGTGGCCGGGCGTGTCGGTGGCCAGGGAAGGATGGATGATTGGCCACCTGAGGTGAAACCCAACCTGTCTGGGTGTTCAGAGCCAAATAATGCCCAGCGGCCTCCTTCCCGCTGCTGGGTTTGACTTCAGCACTGGGTTTGTGGAGGGGAAAAGCAATGTTGTCAGTGTTCAGGTCTGAGGGTGGAGGCCGTGGGAACACTCGTGCCCGTGCTGCTTCAGGTGTCCAAACCGCGGGAGTTTGCAGACTCTGGATGCTGTGCCTTGTTTTGTTGGTTTGACTGTGTAATTAGGCGTCTGAAGGTTTTGTTGTTGTTTTTTTAAACGCAAAACTGTCTGTGTCATTTCACAGTATCACAATATCACAGTATGTTTGGGATTGGAAGGGACCTCAAAAGATCATCCAGTCCAATCCCCCTGCTGGAGCAGGAACGCCTAGGTGAGGTCGCACAGGAAGGTGTCCAGGCGGGCTTTGAATGTCTCCAGGGAAGGAGACTCCACAACCTCCCTGGGCAGCCTGTTCCAGTGCTCCGTTACCCTCACTGAGAAGAAGTTCTTTCTCAAATTTAAGTGGAACCTCTTGTGTTCCAGCTTGATCCCATTGCCCCTTGTCCTATCATTGTTTGCCACTGAGAAGAGCCTGACTCCATCCTCGTGGCACTCACCCTTTATATATCTATAAACATTAATAAGGTCCCCCCTCAGTCTCCTCTTCTCCAAACTAAAGAGCCCCAGCTCCCTCAGCCTTTCTTCATAAGGGAGGTGCTCCACTCCCTTAATCATCTTTGTTTCCATGGTTAGAGAGAAACCCTCTATGCAAACAGCTCCGATTCTGATAGAGAAACACAGTTATGCAGGGAATGGGCAGCTCGGCACGACACCCAAGCCAGGGTTCGCTTCTCCCGAGTCCGTACCAGCTTAGACAAAAGCTCTCCAAGGCGTATTTCCACTTTGCTTTTGGGGGGTGGCTTTGGGAAAAGAAATAGAAGGTGTACAGCAGGCTGGGTGGCTTTTTTTTTCTGTCTGTATCTAAATACATAGCATAAATGCCAGTCCTTCAGCTGATGGAGAAAATGGAGACTGTTTGAAGGGAGTTTAGCTTCTGTGTCAGCAATCTGTCCTGTCTCTCCCTCTGTTGATCAGCGAGGCTGTGGAAGAGCTGCTTCAACATTAGGGGCTGCAGCAGAGAAAACAAACTGCAAATGCTTCTGCACAATATACACCCCTAAAAGTAAAGCCTCCTTTGTTTTCTTCTCCTACACCTTCACCAGCAAGCTTGCCTCTTCCATCAGGAAACAGTGGCTAAAGTGGCATATATAGGCCACACAGAACAAACCAAGAATTTGCAGAAGGGTTTTCATGTTGGAGGAGTTTTTACTTTTAGATAGATCCAACTTGAAAATAGGGCCAGTTGTTCTTGTGTGCTTGGCATTAAATTTCCTGTGGAAGTAACAGTGATAAGTGATTTAAATAATGACCTTTCCCCTTTGCCAGCTTTCTCTGCTGTCCTGAAACCAGCTTAAAAAGAGTTGCTATGGAAATTCGAACTTGCCAGGCCATATGCATAGGATTAGTGCTTGACTATGAATCAAGAAACAAAAGGAACTGGATGAGAAGTCTTTGTATCTGAATACACATCTTCAGCAGTGATCACTTGTAATCCAAGTTCCTTCCTCAGTGTCCTGCTGGAGGCACGAGCCTGCAAGCCTGGCACAGTGCAAGAGGAGCTGACACAAACCTGGTTTTCGTTGCTATGGTGCTAGGAATAAATAGCCTCTTTTAGGATGGTCTCCAAAATACCGCTGGAGCTTGCTCGCTAACACATGGTCATCTGAGTTCTGATTATCTGCATCTCTTTGTATTTCAATTTATCCTGTGTTTCCTTAGTTAAAACATTGTTCTCCATATGGGGATGTAGTCTCCTTCCTCACTTGCTTTTTGTGTTCCCAGTATGAGCAGCAGTGTGGATCAGAAACCTGCCACCAGCACCAGCTGCTTTCCTGACAGAATAAGTAGCAATCTCTGAGATCACTTTTCTTTAGCCGAAGTCTGAAATAATGTAAAATGATGTGACACTGAGTTTCATCGTTACAAAAATGACGGGGGAGATGGAGGCTGTGAGGACTCTTTCCATGGGGTGATGTTGCAGTTGGACTGTGCTGTTCTGTGCTAAGTAAGATGCGACTGAGAGCTGCACAACATGACTTGATTTGATAAGTCCCTCATGTTTTTTGGCTCAGAGTGTTAGAAAGCTGAGACGTGCAGCTTCCTTCAGCTCTGGAACCGCCTATAGGGCTCTCGCAGGGCCCGTGGTTCTGCACGTGGGGCCGAGCACATTAAAAATCAGCTGGTTAAATTATTCTTGTGAACGTGCCCTTTAACGTATGGCTGGAAGTTTGTGATGTGGCTCAGCCCATCCAGCGCGATGTCAATGATACAGATACCAGGCGCCATCTCTGGTCTTTATCCAGAGCAGTTATGCATTGGCCGTTGCAAAAAGGGGAAAAAAGCAAAACAAGAGTAGGAATATGCTTGATATTGTTTTCATGAGAGAGCACAGTGGAATATGGTGTTTCACTTTAAACTCTGCAAGAAAAGGAAGTGAATTTGATCTCTGCTCTTTGCCCGCAGCCCTTTAGGTTTCTTTCTGCAGCAGTGAAGTGAGACAAAGCCAGTAAAAATCTACCCTGTTGTAACCATTACTCTCACCCTGCTCCAGCTGCAACTGCCTGCAATTTTACTCCTGGAGCTTGGGCTATGAAGCCCAGTTGGTTTTATGAGGAACTGCTTTAAATCTCCTGCGTTACCCATCTCCCCCCAGTGCAATATTTAGAAGAGTAAGGGAGAAAAGTGTGAACGCTCCTCCAGCAGCAGCTGCTGGCAAAGCCGCTGTTTGCTCGCAGAGCACGTGCAGCTCTTGCTGAGGTTTCCTGTTTGAAGCACAGAGATGACTGTGGTGGTGATCACCGTTACTAGATAAAGATCGTTTTAATGGTGAGACAGTATAGCTGAGAAGCGCCGTGTGAATCGGGCCAGGGTGCTGCTTGCGTATAGCTCGGTTCTTCTGTAGCGGGCGGCACCAAGCACATCCATTAGGAGCAGAGGATGTCCTTCTTTTCTGTAAAGCATCCAGTGAACAGCTTCACCTGAGACTGAAACCCTTAATGGCTCTTAATTCCCCAACAAATCTCTCATTAGGATGGGCACTCTAGCCTTGGATTCTCCCTAAATACACACAGAAAGATGTATAGAGAGAACCTATTTCTGGGCGCTCCCACGCATAACACAACTCACTGTTGAACAGAAGGGTGATTCCAGCTCTAGCTGTTAACTCCACGCACCGCAAATTACTCTGTGTAATCAGGAAACTTGTTCCAGACATCTGCTAGATAGATTTCCTTGTAGAACTTCCTTTTCCACCACGACGTCCTTGCTGTGCCGTGACACCGCGGTGTGTACGTTCCCGTCGGCGCTCCCCGTGCCGCGTGTGTTCCCCGGCACGTTTTCCCAGCGCCTCCCTGACATCCCTGCCAACTCCAATCTGCAGCTCAAGCGACTTGGCACCCGTTGCTCACAAAGCCCCTGAGTACCCTGCACCTCTGCGCACACCCCAGGTATTTATATTTATCTTTGCCTGATTAGGGCTCATCTGTTGCAGAGTTTCTGCAGATGTTTCTTTATTCAAACCACGCTTTCTGAAGGGAAGGAAAGGAGCGACATGCGGAGGAAGGAGGTGTGTTTCATAGTATCGCTTACTCTGAAGTGACTCCGATGCCAGGAAAATGTGCACATCGCTCTTAGTTCTTTTGGTCTCATTTGTTCTTCCCCACCAACAGGAATTCCCTGCTTCCTCACTTACTAATTAAATCTCTCCGCTGACAATAAACCAAGGAGGTCTATCAATGAGCGGCGTGTGGTCAAATGATAGTTGGAACCGCTCAGCAGGAAATTTGGTAGGAAAATACAACTTCAGCAGCTTAGCAGGCTTTATTTTTAGGGTGCCTGAGTTTAACTCAGGTGCAAACAGGCGGATTTCAGTTGTTGTCATATGGCTCATGTCCCACTGGGCTGAGTCAAATGGGCGACTCCTGGCCAAGGAGGAATCACTTTGGCAACGGGTTGTGATTTTTTTTCCTTCCCTCCTCCTGTCTAAGATGTTGAGGGTGATAGAACCTCTAGTCAAAGGTGCTAAAACTTGTTTGCAAAACTAGTTTCCAGCTTGTTCTGGTTAGAAAAAGAATCCTGTTTATAATAAAAAAAGTACATTGCAAAATAGTTTGAAAAGCACCTGATGTGTTGAAGTTGGTGTTTTTGCAGCTGGTGTGGGCTGATGTGCTTGCACACTGGGCTGGCCAGGTGCAAGCCAAGCCCCGAGCAGAAATGTTAATCCCAGGACTGCGTAGCTCCGTGTTTTTCCTCAACCGCAACCCAGAGCTGGGATTGGCCAACCCAGAGCTGGGATTGGCCAACCCAGAGCTGGGATTGGCCAACCCAGAGCTGGGATTGGCCAACCCAGAGCTGGGATTGGCCAACCCAGAGCGCAGTGCTGAGCTGAGGCAGGGACAGGGATTTCAGGTGCAGGCTGGCTGGCGTCTCTCCAGCTTGGCAAGCGGCTGGAAATCCTGTGGAAGATTCAAGTCCATAGATTATTTGGGGAAACTCAGGTTCTAATTCCAGCACACAGCCTCTCTCCCTCCTATTCCTTTGCCGTGCTCCTCCCAAATCCCAAATAGCACAAGCTATTCCTTCTAGAAATTGCTAAATTAGTTCCTTGAGATATATATCCACGTGGGATTATTAGATTCCTTAATGTGCTTGCTTCTTACCCTTTTGCTCTTAAAGCGTCATGTGCGGTTGGACAACGGTTGGGATACAGCGGGGATGTGATTTCGGGCCATCGCCCATAGGGATGGGAAAACCCTGGGGCATTTCTGGTGGGTTTGTCTCTGCAAGCCGGGCTCTGGTGCCTTGATGAGAGCAGCAGCTGAGCAATGTGGGGACACACATCACATCGAGCGACCCCCCGTATCTTACACTGGGCTGTGCAGTTACTCCTGGGTAAGTCTGCGTGTAGCAGAGCTGGAAGGCAGCGAGCCTGGCTGCCTGTGGGCTGGGTTTCTTTTTTGGGGTTGTTTCTTCAGTTTCGTGGCACCTTGCAAAGACCTTGCCAACTCTGATCTGACGCTGTGCCATGGGATGCCTCTGTTTAAAGCGCTTTCCCCAGCTCCCTAATGCAGCTAATATTGATTTAGTGTACTAAATAACCCCTCCACTGCTAAATCAGCGTTGTTCTGGTGTGCTTCAGTCTTATCTGTCAGCTGTGCTCGCAGGATGCTGGCTCTCAGGAGTGACCAGTTTCCCAGGCTTATGTTTTCCAGGAAATTCTCCATATGTGCTGGGTTTCTTAAAAGGTTTACAGAAAAACTTCCATTTAAATATTATTTTTCCAGTTAATATGTGCATTTGTAGAAGTCAGAGCAAAAGAGTGCACTCCCACGTTCTGTTTCCCCAGAAAAAAGCTTTCCTTTTTCATTATACACGCACACAGAGATACGTAAAAGTGCAAACAGTGCAAAACATGTGCATTGTGAAGTTCTTTGCGATATTTACATTAGTCAAATCCCCCAAGCAGAGAAAAGCTAGCACAGGGGTTTTTAGATACTGGACAGTGAAGTTTTCTGGGAAAACACATGCTCAGTGATTCTAGAGAGGATCCACCCAACTCCTTGCTTGCCCAGTGTTTTAGGTGTGAGTGGAGTGTCCTGTTGGTGTTGCATGGGAGTTATATATAAGAATTAAAGCCAAGAAAAGCCAGCAGTGTTAAACATTAAAGCGATGGTTTCCAGAGAAAAATGAGCCCTTACTAATATACCCAGATATTGACAGAACACACCCAGAAGGGAGAAGATTCCAGCAGCTGGAATTGGTACCTAGAGAAAAGGATCTTTGACCAACCCCTGCTGCGGGAAGTCAAAAAGGCGTTTGGAGCAGATGTTCCTCCATTTCTAGGCTCCTTGAGTGCATCGTCTTGAATCTCCCACAAACTTAATTTTCTAAAGGAGGCATCTCCATAGCACAGCATGGTGATTTGAGTCCCCCGGAGTGTGTTGGTGTCACAGCTCGTGCCCCAGCAGGACGCTCAGGGCTCAACCCGAGGTCTGCGTTCAGAAGCTAAAATCACAGTTTTCCAGCATTAGCGGGGGAAACAGGGCTTGGACTTTGAATCTTATGAAGAATAACTCGGCCTCTTTCTTAAATAATGCTGAGCAGCACAATCCGCTTACTGAAATGAGAGCTGTTTTGTTTCTGTTCTGAAATCCTACCCAGAGAACTACTTGCAGTCTGCCCTTTCAGACACAGCAAAGCTTTGGGGGTTATTCTGTGCTTAGAGTCACGTTTGGGCAGGCGCAGTGAGACCCAAGCCTGACTAAGGCTGTCCTGTACCAAAAAAGAAGGATGGGGTGGCTTTCATGACCCTTTCTGCAGGACGGTCACCTTTGCTGAGTGGTGCTGGGGACGTGCACGGAGCTGCTTCCAGCCCACGCGCCTCTGCCTGTTGCACTTGGACTTTGCAGCCCAGGACAGTGATAATTTGAGCACCTCCACGGCTCCCTGTAGAAATGGCTCCCTCACACCTCCTGGTTTTGCGTTCTGCAAACAAAGAGCTGTGCAGACACACGTTCACGGGAACTGCTGGTGTGTCTTGTTGTCCATCTTTTGAGGCAGCATTTCTGAGATGGTAATTTGCTGGTTTACAGCAAATTCGCCCACTGGGAATGACGTGGAGTGTTACTGGGGAGCTCTCTAGGGACACTGATCTTCGAGAAGATCACTAGAGGTGCTGTATAATCTGATCAGCATGAAAAGTCCCCATTTCCTCCACCAGCTGTTGGGCAGAGGGAAGCCCTCTCTGGGTTATACGGCAGGTTTTGGGGTAGGAAACAGGTGATCAGTCTCACTCCATCAACCCTGCAGCACCACAGGGAGAGCCTCCAAAAATGATGCCGAGCCTGCTGTGCTGCTAAGAAAAGCCTGTTGTGAGAGCAGCTTTCACAGTCTCTGCCACACCAGGCCCTGCTTCCTCCGGTCACGGCATCTACCACGAAAACCCAGCCTGCTGTGGTGTTTATCACGGGTGTGCATAGACCAATGTGTGTTTGGGCAGAGAGGTTTTCATTTTGCCTTGCAAAGGTTCAGCCTTCCAGCAGGACGATGAGTTGCGTGGGGAGCTTGTAGTGAATGAATCACCGACGGAGAACTGGGGAACAGGACAAGCGAGCGGGCTGGGAGCAGTAAAATCCGTGATTAATGCTGTTTGCTCAGCACCCGGGAGGGTTGCAGGGCCCTGGCTCACAGCTCTGGGTAGATAGAGGCAACGACTTGCAATTAATCTGATTTTCGCTTTGGAACTCCTAGTTGCGGTGCCATTTGCTGACAATGGCCCTTTGTCAGATGGCAGAGGGAACGCTCGGCTGCACCTCGGCCAGAAAAACTGTGAATCCCCTTTTCTCTACCACCACCGTTCCTCCCACCTTGGCTTTACCAACATCTGAAAAATTACTTTTCCTCCCTCTGAATGCATAATTGGTTATTTATACACAAACCATAGAGCGTTTACTCGGTATACCTGACCTAGAAACAAAGATTAGTCAAAAACCATCCTACCAGATGCGAGTGTCAGTCAACATATGATCTCCATATAATTTATAAGGTATTAAATTACAAAATAATGAATCTTTTCAGTTAGCATTTTGGCACATGATGATAGCGTTACATTTTATGTGAGAATATCGACCGCAGCTCTTGCCCTATAAAACTGCAAACAGAAATTTGTAAGCGTTGGCACTGGTTTCGCTTAGAAAAAGACACCCATTATGCTCGGATTACAGTCGAGCTATGTATGTACGGCCTGGAGGTCGTCCAGTCACACACAGTTCTTTCCCCTCTCTCTTTTAACATTTCCTTAAGAAGGCTAGACAGTGGTTTCTAGGGTAGATTTAGTCCACCCCCTGAAATAAGGGGTTTTTGCCAAGAGAAGAGCACTTGTGCCGTATATTTTTCCGGCAAATAGGAGGAGCTTTCGAAATGCACCCTCAGCTTTTTAAATGAAGCTTTCCCACTTTCATTCCTTCTGTCTCCCATCGCTAAATTGGAGCTCTCGTCTCCTTAGGTACAAGTTTTAACAGCCGGTTAATGGTGGGGCAGCGGAGCAGTTTTTGCAGAGCCCGGGAGGTGTCTGATGGTTTCACAACTCCCTCCTCTCCGCTTGGCGTGAAGCACGGTTTGCTGCACGGAAAACCCTGCCCGTATCGACGCCTGCAAAATCCTCCTGGCCTCGCTTCACATTTAGATCTGAACTTGTGGAAACAGCTCCTCTGAAGTATATATATATATGTTTTATGGGATGTGTTGAAACGGGCTCATCAGCCAAAGGAAATACAGATTTTTTAGAAGCCATCTAAGCAGTTGAGCTCAGGGCTGTGCAGGATGGAAAGAGGCACCTCACTGGCCTTCACTTTGCGAAGGGTTAAATGGGAAATATTGGAGCTTCTTAAAACACAGCTCCTTGATTCTGCTGGAGGTAAAGCTCCCCCAGCCACCCACAGGTTCCCTGTGCCCCCGTCCTGCCATGTCTGTCTTGTTCCACCAGCCCATCCGAATGATCTCTCCTTATTTCCACGTTTTGTTTCCAGTCCAAAGCGGTGCTGTCTATAGGGTTTTAATATACAGCAAAATTCTCCCTGCCCAATCTTGTGTGTGAGTTTCTAGGAAATACAGCTGTAACTTAAAGCTGGGATATAATAGCATGGCTGCTTTCATACCTGCATATAATGAGTCAGTCATATAATTTTCTACAGTAAGAGCCAAAAGCTGGGGCACTAGATAAACGACAGGCATTTGGGGGCCAAAATCAAATCTCTGCCATCTGTCTTAGCCTTGGTAAGCAACTGGCTTTTTTTATTCAAAGTGAATGTAGTGCTAAATAAATAGTGCCTTCAAAGCATAACGTTATTTTGCAGCCAAATTCCTTTCAAACTTTAAAAAGCTCTGATTGCTTTAAGGAGTAAATCACATTTGATGGGTCGCTCACAGTATCTCATGAGGCTTGATCTGAGAGACTTAAGAGAAATACTTGAGTGGAAAACACCTGGTCAGTTAATATTTTGTCTGTCTTTTTTCTGGCAACGTAGCTCTAGAAGTAGCTTTATGCCGTATTATGGAAAATGTAGATTACTGACCTAACAAGTAGTAACTTCATACTTTTTGAAGTTAAACTGGTTTTCTCAATTCCATGTTTTACACTTAAGAATGAATCAGCCTGTTAATATCAGCATAGCTTCCAATATAAACCACAAACAGACAGTTAACTTCCCGTGTATTTATATGATCTGTATCTTTAGAAGGGAATGCAGGATGTGTAATAAATTAATTGAAAAACAAGAAAACATTGCTGTAACTGAGTGAGAGTGCAGCTGACCTGTCCTACTTTCCTTTTGGAGTTACTTTGTGACCTTCTCGTTTCATTAGTTGACAGCATAGTGAAAACCAGCAAGCAATGACTTACGGAATACCCTGTTAACGGGATGCTCTGTCACTAATTGTCTGTATCCAGGTGAGCACTGGGGGGTTCTTCGGGTACACCCCATTTCCACAGAACAGATTTGCCTTTGCCAGATCTCTGGGGTTTCAGGCCCTCTCGGCTGAATTTCCAGCCCACAGCCCCACTAGAAATAGGCACAAGCACCCTCCTGAGACATCAAAGCCCCCAACCAACAGAGCAATAATGTGCTTTTCTACTTTTCCCTAGAGGTGGCATCTAAAACAAACTAAAAGGCAGCTTAATCTGACAAAAATGAGGCTTCTTATTTCAAAACTTCATGATTAATTATTCTTTTCTCTTATTATTTTTTCTCTTATATCACCAAGCAACTGTTTTGCTCACTTTCAAAACAATTTATGCTTCAAACTTGTCCATACACTGACTGTAGCATGCCTGTAGCTAGTGAAACCAGGATGTATGCTCTTGCAGTGAAATAAGGAAAAGCCAAAAGCTTTTATTACGCCTTTTTAAGCAAACATATATATTGTGTGAAGTTATTGATTTGACATATGATGCTGCATCTCCAGAAGGCATGAAATATTAGCAGATATCTCTAAGAAAATTAGATTTTCTATTTCCCAACTGCTCCCATGTCAACTGTTGGGGAAAAATTGCCAAATGTTGGCATCTTCTGATTAAAGAACTGTTCTGTTCCCACTGTAGTCAGCATGGACGTTGTTACCTACACGTGATCTCCAAAGGGAGACCCATTGGGTGGGCCCATCCCGGTGCAAGGATGCGTCCACCTGTGCAGTTATCCCCCAGCAACTTTTCTTCATTAACGCTATATATGAACCAGTACACTTTTGCAATGACTGTTTCATACATGGTGTTAATCAAAAGTTAACGGGGGATAACTCCACGTGTAAACATCCCGCTAGAAATGTGATTCAGATGTTGGGTCCCCTCCATTCGTAATCGCCTGATCGCTTATTTCATCCTGCGGCGCTGGTAGCGCGGTCTTTGTTAGAGGTGTCTCCGTCTTGAAAAGAGAATCCATTTTGATCTGGGTTTTGATGTTGAAAGACTTCTGGAAGGATTCCGACGTGAAGTAGTAGATGAAGGGGTCAAAGCAGCAGTTCATGGTGGCGATGCACAACGTGATGGGGTACATTGTCCTCGCAAACCTCTCCAAGGAGCAGTTTGCTATCGCTTGGGACCGCACAAGAGCGTACAAGAAGAGTATGGAATTGTAAGGCACAAAGCACACGACAAAGATGGCCACGTGCACAATGATCATTTTCAACACTTTCTCTTTGTTCGTCCCGATCTGCGACAATGTGGCAGGTTTACGGAGAGTCCTGAGAACTAAAGAGGAGCACGTGAGGTTGAGTAGCAAAGGTATGATGAATCCTACCACTTCAATAAATATAGTGATCTTGGACAGGTAGGTTTTCCAGATACGTTTGGAAAAACCTTCAAAACAGGTTGTGCTGCTGTTGGAAACATTGGTGGTGGAGAACAGTGAAGCTGAAATTCCACCGCTGAGGACCAGTATCCAAACACCAGCGCAGACTATGGCGGAATTTCTCCTGGTCCTAATGGTGCGGGATCGGAAGGGGTAGACGATGGCAAGGAAACGGTCAACGCTGATGCAGGTGAGGAACAGCATGCTCCCGTAGATGTTGGTGAGGAACGCCGTCCCGGAGATCTTGCACAGGCTGTCTCCAAAAGGCCAGTGCCTGTTGAAATTGTAAAAAATTTTAAAAGGCAAAGTGAACACAAAAAGCAAATCCGAAACAGCCAGGTTTGTCATGAAAATGGCTGTTTCGCTTCGCATTTTCATCCGAAAGCAGAAAACAAAGAGGGAGGCGCAGTTAGTGATCAAACCGAGGATGAAGACCACGCTGTACACGGCTCCGTACAAGTTGTACTTAAAGGAATCATCTGTTAAACAGGTATGATTGTTGCTGTGGTTTCCCATGCCAAGTCTGTGATGTGTTTCCAAAGGACTTCAAAGTCTACTTCAGTGACATCCATAAAATAAGGCAGTGATCTCTTTTCTTCCTGAAGAAACACATTCCAGGAAGGTTGCTCGGCACCTTGCTACATCTCCAGCACGAATCCTTTCATCCTAAAGAGAGAGAAATAGATGCCGTCAGTCTTGCAACCCGCTATCAGCTCAAGTGGCTGTACAAGAGGACACGTTCTCTTTCCTTTCCAAACTAATGGATGTGCAAACAAGGCCAGTAATGAGCTTTTCAAGGTAGTCTTTATAAATTCCCCTATTATTAGGATTTTTTGGAGTTGAACACAGCAGTTACTGTACTTAGCCTTTCCTTCCCCCATCGCCCCTCGTCCTGCTGGGAGAATGAGAGCGATCGCTAATTCCAACTTTCCACTTGGAAAGGTTTTCCTTTAAAATTGGAGGTGGAATTGGCCCGATGTGTTCGGAAAGAAATCATGGACCCGCGATATTGCCCGGGTATGGAATCCAACAGCCTGAAGTGTTCACCTAAACTTGTTACGAGAGGAGAAAGAAGTTGAAAGTTTTGGTGGTTGTTTTTAACTGTGCAGAAATGAAAGTCAAATGGTTTTCAGCTTTTTTTGATGCAGAAGTATTTTAAACCCTTAAACCTTATAGTGACAGTGTACTGCTTTGCCTTTTTCTGCTCGAAAATAGGAGCACCCTTACCCATGTTTTTCGAAGTGAAAGACTAAAACGTTGTGTTTCAGAAGTGTTTTTTAAATAATATTTTCCAGAGTTATGCTTCCCACTTTTTTCCTTTCTTTAAAAACTTCTGCAAAAATGGTATTACTTTCAAAAGGACTTCTTTTTGCAAACATAAAATGCTTTGCAGAAAGGACTCTTCCAAGTTGTAGCAACAGCTTCATTTCCTTTCTGCTCTTTGTCAAGGTTCAGAAATCTCATAAGCTACACTCACAAGATTTTGTCCCAACTCAACAAGCTTTAGAGAAGCAAATGTGCTGTTTGTTGGCAAATGGTGCTTTCTGGCCTGTCTTGATATGTTCTTATTGCTATTTTAAGTATTTATTTCAGGCCTCTGAGAATAAATGGTTGGAAAGCCTCGAGTGTCCCTTGTGGGAGTGAGGAGGGTTCGTGTGTTGGGATGTCTTGGAAATGTGCAGCGAATTGGACAACTAAGGGAAAGACCTTTGCCTTGTGAAGTACAGCGAACAAAATACAAACAAGGCTTATAATCTTGCAATCTAAGAATCATCTCAGTAGCTACAGCTATGGAGTGATTTAGAGAGGTGAAACCCTTGTGAGGAGTAAAATCCTTTCCAGAAAGTGATTCTCTGACAATAGAGTTTCAACAGCAAAAATATAACAGAGCAAGCTTGTGGTGAAGGTTGGATTGGCCAATAAACTGGGGAAGAAAACATGGAATCGTGGCAGTTCTGGATGCAAACTGATCTGATTCTTGCAAATCAAGAGTAGGAAGGGAGCATCCCCAGATCTCGAGTCTTGGAAAGATGATTTTCAAATGACTTGAATCATCAAAAGGTGATGTTTTGGAGCTCTTAGGTCTCTCTTAGCAGGTGGGGGCTGCACTGTCTGCAGGCTGGGGCAGTGAAGTGGTGCTTTGTGTGGCTTTGCTGTTCTGTGTTCGCTGTGCGTGCCTTGAACTACTGGGATTTTCCTAGGTGGCTTTGGTACGTGCTCTTCACACCATTTAGTAAGTTCTTCCTTCATTTTAGCTGCATTTTGAGTTACGTTTGTGATGCTAGTAATCCTGCATTAGCAGATGTTCAAACCAGAAGTAGACGTGCCCTTATCTGATTGCTGTTGCTTGTGTGGCAATGACAGAGGAGACCAAAACCCACACTGGAGCTTTCTCTAGAGCACAGCAAACAGCCACTGAATTATGTGACCCGTACAGGCTTTGGGGACAGATGGCAGAGTAGGGAACTGACTGTGGATGGGAGTAAAATGCTCCTTGATGAACTTTATTGTGAAATAACCTTAAAAAAGGTACCAAACGTTTAAACTTTGAAAAGGATAGTAGCAAAATCCCAAAGATGCACGTTCTTTGAGTATGTAGTAATCTAAATAAGCAAAGGTCTCGCCTCCAAGGTGAAACGCCTTTAAGCAAGAACTTGGTTGGATTCAAAAATGCACGTGAGCTCCAACAGGAATAGCTGTGCCTCCTGGCTTAAACCTCAGCCTAATGCATTAAATTCTTGGTGTGTAATTCTCTTCCAGTAAAGAAAGAGACTGCATGTTACCTCCAGCAGGAGCAGTTTTTGTTTAGACTGAAATGTAACCCCCAGCAGTGGATCCTTTCCTTCTGCAGTGCGTGAACACCAGGTGTGCCAGGCTCTCCTGGTCCGAGCTGGGGAGCTTTGAAGGGGATTAGGTGTCAAAGCCGTACAAACCATGTGCATGGATGTCGATGGAAACCCCTGCACGCAGGCTGGATTTTGGCTGTTCCTCAAAACGCTGCCTGACACAGAAGGTCAAATATCAGGTTTTTGGGTGTTTCAGTCTATGGGAACCGCCTGCCAGCAATTGCCTAAGTTATGGTCTTTAGCATATAGGCCTGCGTTGTTTATCTCTCGAACACTGAGGTGTTTAAACAAGCTGACAAGTTGCTTTGAAACTCGGCCATGTGCTTTAAATTCTGCAGCATGAGCCTACAGATGGAGTTTTCCAAATGTAAGATTCCCTTTCCTTCCTTTTCCCTGAGGATTAAAGCAGCAGGATGCTCCTCGTGTACACCACGTTCACCACGGCTATGGCCTTGTTGCAGAAAATATTAAAAATAGCAATACATTTGAAAATGCTGAGTTAAGTGAATATAAAGAAAGCCACTTTACCATTTTGTATTTCAGGCAGGCCAAGACTTTAAATCCTCTATTTAAAATGGGGGTTTTTCTATAATAGCTGTTGTCAGAAGTGGTATCACAATTCAATATACAGCCTGGTTGGTGGGGTGATGTTGAGAGTGTTCTCTCTCGTAGCAGGGATGGTAGAGATCTCCTGTCCTCCGTGCACAGAAAATAAACGAAAACGTCTACGTGTTACTTCCTATGGCACAAGTATCCTGTTTACAGTGCTTTTATTTCCTCCTCCTGGCACCCCAAGAAATCTTCAAAACAGCCGACTTGCAGCTTAACTCAGACCAAGCGGTCGTTAGTATGGAAAAACACTGCAGGTAAAAAGGGCACTTTAAAATCGGATTCTTTAATTCCATTAAGCCTCTCCTTTCTGCTCCATGCACATCCCATTCTCCATGAGCTCATCAAATTGAGGTCACAAAAAACTCTGAAGTTTGGGACTGACGCATTTTTGCATCTTTGACTTTTCTTGTTCTCAGATGAGATGTGAGATGAATGTAACTTTATCAGCCTGATGTAGGACATCCTGTGTGTGCGTTCATTCGAATAACTAAACCCTGCAAAGCCTTTTCTTGGAAGGTCTGATACAGACCAAATACCAAAACCTTTCAAACCCGAACCATTTCCTTCTAGATTATTGCTGTGTGGACTTGGGTTACCTCGAAAGCTTGAAAGAAGAAGGTTTTATAGGTACAGAAGGCAAAAAACCTCATAGATCAAGAAGTGGGGATATTGGGGTTGGGTTGGTTTTGGGTTGGGGTTTTTTTGTTCGTGTTTTGGGGTTTTTTTTTGTTGTTTGCTTGGTTTTGTTGTTCTGGGTTTTGTCCAGCAATGGCTCTAGGTTACAGCAGCACTTGTTTTAATATGGAAATATGAAACAAATACGCATTTCCTTAGGCACAGCATGCGCTTCATGCCTTCCCTTGACAAAACCACATTCATTAGAGGGTTCTCACTCCCCTTTTCCTCCCCCAGTTGTACAAGGATTGTGTGATCTGTAACCCCCAGCAGCGAGCCCCAGGTTACAGCTTCACAACCACTGATTCTCATTTCTTCGGTTTATTGGGTTTATTTCCCTCCTCCTTCACTCTATTTATGTAGAAAGCTCGAAAAAATATTTTGTTGGGTGGCAGGTGGAGTAGTTTGAGTTTTTTTAAGATCTTTGCATAGACGACAATTCTGCATAAGGTTATAAGACTTGGATTCTTCTAGACTGGTATGAATACTGTAGGTAAGGTGAGACATACTGCAACTGTTTGAATACAGACTCAATAGATAAGCAAGAAACTGTTTCTACCTGAAAAAGTGAACGTTTCTGAAAATCCTATGGCGAAGCTCATGAGCCATTGTAACACCACCAAACTATCATTTCTAAAGGCTTACCAACGTCTGCTTGAAAACCACAAAATATGAAGTCAAAGAAAGCAAAGCAGTAATGGAAAATGCAACAAAACCATCTCACCGCCAACCCCCGCTGCTCCTGCTCAACCTCAGCAATGGGATCTCCGCTTACTAATACTTTCTTCTTTCAATGGAAGTTTCACTAGTTATTTTTGCTTGCAAAGACCTTTGAGAGCATCAACTGAAAGCAGTTATAAGAACAAGCGTCGGGTTTGGGGGAATCTGGTTGCTAGATCCTCCCTTTTGGAGGCTGGTGGGGCACGAACCCTGTTGCATGGCGATGCCGGCGCCGTTTTCCCAGTGTGGGCGCATGGGAAGCTGGACTGACAGCAGCAAGTGTTGCTGGAAATGCCTTGGGCTGCCAAAATTTGGGGTTGGCTTTTAAATGGATCAGCTTGTCCAGTTGCTGCGAGCTCTCCATCCTCCCCAGAGCTTCTTGTAGCTTCTCAGTAACCTTCACCTATGTTTCCTCCACGGTGGGGTGGGAGCAGGAGAAAAGGTGGATTAGACAGTGGGAAACCCTGTCAACAAAGCCTTATTGACTATATGAAGCAATGGAAAGTTGAAATGCTTTAATCTCTTTCATTTACTAATCCTAAGTGATGTGTTTGGGAACAGTAGGAAAGGAGTAGACAGAAGGGTGACTTTGAAGTCCAACAAAGGTTCCTGTAGCTTCAAAGCACCATTCACTCTTCCCTGCGTTCTGTCACAGTGAATCCCTAGCCGTGTGCTGGGCAAAAGGGGGATATTTTCTGATGATAAGCATTAAAAGGCAAGGCAGGAATGTTCTTATTCGCAGCTTGGACACTTATCATGCAAGGGTCTGCAATACCATCCCGATGTTCATTCCCTGGTATTTGCTGTAGGTCTCACACCTGGTGGGAAGGTGAAATCATAAGTTAATGATGATGGTTTCCATCAGGTTTTACCGTCCGTTTTCCAAGTTCTCTTTAGCAGAATTTAAACAAAACACGAGAGTCCAACAGCTCCTTTCTGTTGCCTGGAAGTCAGCAAGTGACTTGCAGCAACCCCCCATTTGATTTAATTGTTCTCTGAGGTGGAGCGGGGAAGCACAAACCTGAACCTATAGGACGTAATCCTAAAGGCGCTCTGCTTCTTTCTTTCCTTTTTTTTCCATTTTCTATTGGCCAGCGCTGCTGTTGCCTCCTGTTCCGAGACTTCCCCAGCATTTCCTGCTCACAGTTCCTCTGCGCTGTGTCTGTTTTGTATTGAGCTAATTAAAATGTTTCCCTCTGAAGAGAATAGTGAACTGACTTGCCCCATATTCAGACACTGATCCTCAGGGCACGACTCTCTTTTTGTTTTCACTGGGAATGCCTCTCTCCACTTACATCACCCCTTTAACCCCTGACGTGCTCCGGTCCTCCCATCCGCTGCTGCTTTTGGAGGCTCTGGGCCACAGCCCAGAAATGGCAGAAATCACCCCAAACTTCCCAGCAAAGCTGGCGTTATTTTACTCTTGTACGAGGGACTTCTTTGCTTGCAAAGGAACCTGAATCTGATGATGGAGGACTGTAGGAATGCTGCTTTCTGACCCTCAGGTCTCTGATTAAATGGAGATGGCTTTATAGCAAATTGCTGGATTCAGTAGAGATCTGGATAAGAGAAGATGTGGATGCAAAGAAAAACCTGAAGAAAAGCAGCTACACCGTTTGACCAGGTTGTTTTCCCTCAGAAGCAGAAGCTGGTGATGAGGTAGCAGCTCTTTGATGTAGCTCTGTTTATTTACGAAGCGTGGTTAAGGAAAAAAAATTACAAACTAAGAAGGTCCTGTTTCCCTGAACCACTGGGGAATCCAACAACAGGACCTGGTTTATTTGCTTACGGTTCCAAAGCGCTTTCCAGTCAGCGTCCTGCCCAAAAAGCCTCCTTTCTTTGCTCGCTTTGACACAATTTCCAGTGGTTCCTTGGCGATTATTTGGCTTTTTGGCTCCTTGTTGCCCTTCCTCAGGTCTGAGAGTCCCTCCTGTCACCTGAGCTGTGTCCACCGCTGTGGCTCCGGGCTGGTTCCTCTCCGGTCCCTTTGCTGAAGCAGGAGAGCTGAACTTTCACCTCTGTTTATCCATTAATATTGCATGGGTTAGCGAGCTAAACGAGGTGCAAGGAGGTGCAGCTGGTTTCCATGCGGGTGCTGAGCACGGTCCATCAGCAGAGCAGAAGACAGCCCATGCTCTGCTCCAGGGCTCAGGACCTTGAGGGGTCCATGCCCTGCATTTATTTACCAGAGGGAGTCGATAAAATAGGGCTTTGTTCTCCCAAATTGCTGCTGGGGGCAGAAGGGGAAGGTTTAGGGTGGACTGGGGGGTTCAGGCAGCTCTGGTCCCTTCCTGGGGCTGCTGGGCTCCCGTGGGATGGAGCCTCCAAATCCCCGTTCTCCCGGGTGCACATTTCTCAGCAAAAACATTTTGCTGATTTGGAGATACGGCTGAGGTTTTCGTGTCACCTCCCATTTGTGGAAAAACACGAAGGTCTTGAAAAGTATTTATGGTGTATAACAAAGACACATGTGAAGGAAGCACAGCACACAGCCACGCTGGCTTTCAGTAAGAATTACAGAGAGGAAATCTGCGCTAACGCATTCAATTTAAAAATCACTTCAAAACGCAAAACTATCAGATCTCAGTCACTGAGGGATAGTTCTGTACTGAAGTTTCTTAGAAATCAGATTTCTAATAACGAGATGAGGGAAGGGAAATGGTATCTTGGCACTGCACAAGGGATGCTGCTTTTACTGCTAAATATGGTAATTCCCATTTATCATGCAAACGCATACCTGAGCAGAAGATGGTGTGTTATCTTCAGGTTCAGGAAATTAAAATGGTAATAATATTAAATGGAAAGAAGGGTTTTCATTCTGGCTATTTAGGGGCATAATAGGTACTCAAAATGCTCTGAGGGCAGAGAAAGCAATCTGCCCTGTTGCTAGTGTGTTCCTTTAGTGTCAGGGCTTAGGGACTGATGAATGTCCCTCGATTTCTCTTGCCAAGATAAAGAGACTTTCCTTTTTCCACAAAACCAGACCAAACCATTACAAATGCTTGAGAAAACCTGCCTTGCAGCCGGGGTCAGCTGAGGCTGCTTTGGCTCCAGAGCCGTGTGGATCTTCACCCCCTTTTATGGGTCCGAACTGAGGAGATGCTGCATCAGAGGAAATTTTGCAGAGCCGCTGTCTGTCCTCTCGAATAAAGAGGTCCTCTTTGCAAGGAGAGAATTTGCCTTTTGTGAAAGGGGGTGGCTCCCCGTCCCTGAGCCTAAATCGGATGCTTATTTACGGAGGACGTGTGAAGGAGCGGAGTGAGGCTCCGCACGCACGCCTGACCTGGAAAGACCTGCTGAGGCTGGAGCCCTGGGGATGCGGGACCACCCTGCATCCCGGTCCCCCTGGCCAGCATCGCTCAGACGTGGGTAAATAGAACCCAGATACCCAAATATGCTTTAACCAGGGTTAGTTGCAGCCTGCGCAGCGGCATCGCAAACATCCACATAAATATGTATGGTTTTAAGTCCCAAACCATTTGACTGTGTACTGATCTTTCCTTATCGTCTATTCCAGAGGTAACACACCCTCCTACAATGCACCCTGTCCCCAGGATCTGGCCCAAATTTGGGGTGAAATTGCCTTAATTCCTGCTCTTGTGCACCGGCCATGAGGACACAGGCAGGAGGAGGGCAATGGACTCTATGATCTTGAAGGTCCGTTCCAACCTAAATGATTCTGTGATTCTATAAGCATCTCACAGCCGGCTGTGCATCCTCCCTGGCACAGGGAATATTCCACTCGCTGCTTCTCAGGAAGACGGAAGGCACAGTTTTTCACATTTTGTGTCTCATCACCACGCTCTGAATGAAAGTAAAGGGGTGGTTTCATTCAGGCGTTAGTTCCGTTTGTCTGTCTGTGTAGGAGCTGAGCTCCTCTAACTGCAGAATTCGAAAGACCCCCAGTTTCACTCATCGACCAAACTGCAGCTGAGGAGGAATCTCAGTTTTAGTCTCAAAGGATTAAAGTGAAATGAACGCTCAGCCTCCCCTCCCTTCTCCCTCCCATGTTTTTCAGGACTTTCTTTTAAAATCCAGAGGCTTTGAACCCCTGGTGCACCAGGGTTGCTTTCCTGCCTGTTTTATTTTAGTTTTCACAAGGCAAGTAAGGGAAAAAGATGGAAAAGTGCAATGAGGGGGGAATCTCTTTATCACCAACCTGTGAACTTTGCACTTCCCATCCTCGGGGTTTCACTGTTCTGTTCATAAGGGAGAGTGATGCAAAACCACACAATTGTCTCCTCTCAAACAGAGCTTAAGGGGTGTCGTGAAATAACCCAAACTGTTCTTGCAAATTCTTGTTCAATGGGCTTGGTGTTTAATCCTATTTCTCCCAAACAGCTGCATCTTTAGATTAAGCATGTTGTTCATTACTCATTTGACTTCTGACACCAGTTTTTCTATCTGCTTAGAGCTGTATTTGAACCTTTCTCATGGGATTTTGCCACTGAGCTTAAAAGGTGTGGATTTTAGCCATAAGTGAAAGCCAAACCGATATACAATTTTTGCAGAATAAAATATTTAACTTGTTTCCTAATTGTTATTATAGTTTGTAGGAGCCAGAGCTCACATTACATGAAGCTGAAAGCATGTGTCATTGTAAACGGAAAGTCTAAGTTTATGACACATTTATATACAACCCTTTCTCAGGCTTATGTTAAAGTCTTTATGGTAGTGACGTAAAGTACAAAAAAAAAAAACCTAACCAAGGGGTATTTTTCACAAACAGGGTTAGAAGAGTCCTTAACTTGTCATCTGTGGTGACACAATGAGAATTACAATGTGAATTACAACGATTTCCCCTGCAACAGTTTGGAGGAGCAGCTCGCATTGTAATTACTTTCCTGAAAACTTGGAGATCGTCTTTCTCACTTTAAACAGAAACATTTGCCTCTCCTCCCATCCCCAGCGGAGGAATGAGACCTGCCTGTGCAGAACCAACACCGAAACGTCCATCCCCGCCTGGTTTTATGTCTGAGCCTTCAGATTTCGGAAAACAACTCCAACCCAGAGCTGCCATTAGGTCTGGGTGCTTTTCTGCTGAGTTAGAAAGGGAGGAAATAGAAACTTACCTCGGCAGAGCGGCCGGGGCTGAGCCCGGGACCTCAAACCGCCCCATTTCAGCCCAATTCCTCCCTGACAGCCCCACTTTTCTCCTTCCATTTAATCCCACGCGGAAGATCTGCGTGCCAGGCTTTGAAAGCGTTCAGCCCTTCATCTTCGGAGCCTCCAGCCGCCGGCTGCTCTCTGCTTTCCTTTGTTCGCAGAGGAAACAAAACTGCCCAGCGCTGCAGCCATCGCGTCTTGGGAAAAGGGGACTCGAGAATGGGCCCAGTGTCTGGGCAGGGGCTGGGGGGACCTTTAGGGGTCTCGCTGGGCAGCGTTTTCCATTGGGCAGGGCTGGGGATTAAAGCTGAGCCCGCCCCATCCCCGGGTCCCTCTCGCAGGGCTGTATTCCCTGCCCCAGCATCCCGAATTAGCAGCTTAAGGACAAGGCGACAATGGGGAGCGTGGGTTTCCTGAGCAATTAGCTGGCGGACACGGGGAAAAGCTCTTTAAATCTCGGATTTTGCTTTGCATGGCTCTGATTGTTTTTCCCTTCTAATTAAAGAAGCGAGGAGAAGGGGGGAGCTGGGAATCGGGAAAGCGCTGGGTAAGGCTGGGAAGCTGCAAAGTAAAGCTGGCCAGAAAAATAACATCTCTTTCTAAAAAGATTTAGAAAATGGATTTATTTTTTTCTAGCTTGGAGTTTGGTTTGAGGTTTATTGGTTGTTTTTTGTTTTGCTATGGGGTGTTTTTGTTTGCGGTTTGTTTAAATCCTCCCAAAAGAGCTGAATTGTGCACTCGGGACTCCTGTTCCCCAGCAGTTTGCTCTGAAAGCCCCGGGTTCCTGCTGGAAAACCCGTCGGCTTTCAAACGTTTCGGGATGTAATTAAAGCTCCTCCAGGGAAGCGCAGCTGCTGCTGCCTGGGTCGCTCCCCCGGGAGCTGCTGCTTCCAGCGGATCTGCCGCCAGCCAAACCCTTCCCATTTTTATCTCTTACCTTTAATATCAGCCCTTCAGCCGGGGAAGAGGCTCTTCCATGAAGCAAGCAGTTTCTTTTCCTCAGCCTGTTGATGCTGCGGAGCAGCCGATGCCCTTTTTCTTGCTTTTTCAGCTCTCTCCAGTTCCATAGGTTTGAAAATCCCGAGTGTGCTTTTCAAGCCCGGCCTCCCACCTAACGCGTCTCGCTCGCATTGTGTTTGTCTCTCCTCTTCCTCCGCTCGCCTTGGCCGTTCCCACAGGCAGCCCAAGCCAGTAAACAACTCATTGTGAAGCTGGAACTAATGGTATTTGTGGGGCCGGTGGCCGGAGCAGCGGTCTCTGAGTGGCTTGTGCAGCACCCCCAGCTGCCACCGGCTTTTATCCACTCGATGCAAATAACTTCCTGAATATCTCATATAACAACCTAACTCCAGCCTGCAAAACCTCACCCTCTGAGGGCTCCCGGTTTAGTAAAAGGTATAAAAACGCGAGCATGGATTTGGATTGAAAGCGGGGAAGGTGCAGATGTTTCCTGCTCTGAATGGTCAAAGGTCCGTTTTCCCTTTTTTTAGCTGTTAAAGGCGACAGTCTCAGTAAATTGTGGCCAAGGACATCGGCTGTCGCCATCACTTGGGTACAAATGTCAGGGTGAGCGTGGGGGCTGAGGGTGCAAAAATCCACCGGTATCGCCAGTAAACTTGCAGACAGAAATCAGCTTGGGCCCTTGATGCCTTGGGGGTATTTTCAGGCTGGCTGCTTGGAAACCCTCACCCCGGGGTGTAATGGGGCTGCTTTTCACACCCATTCTCATGCGAGTATGAGTGGGGAGCGATTAAACAACACCTCTGCATGTGAAATCCCCCTTTTGAGGGCAAGAAGTGTGCTTTGGGTGGTTGGGAACCGGCTGTACTGCTGCAGATTAGAGTGAGCGCACTGAAACCCTTTGCAGATTAACATCTTGTGTCTCAGCCCTCAAAAACCTGCCAGTCGCTGGGCAAACCCCTTAGCCAGGAGATTTATTACCCCTTGAAGACTCAATACAGCGTAAATCTGAAAACGAAACAAAACTCTTGTGCTTCTTAGGGTATTGAGCCAGAATGTGGCAGTTGTGCCAGCGGTTGGAAATGAAGCAGGCAGCTGTACCTATCTGGGATGTTTCTTTTCTCTCTAGAGTTATTGTTTTAATTAAACACAGCAGTCTTCAGCTGTTGGGAAGCTCAAGAGCTCTCAGGAACTCCTTGTAACGTTACCTCTAACCCAACAGGAGACCAGGGGTGGTATTTTTGCCTTTCATGGAGTCCATCCTTCCAAACCATTGTAGCGGTTCCATGGTTGCCGCTGAACTCAAACCCATCTCTAGTGAGCAGAGTATTCAGTTGCCTGTTGCTTTGGGGGTTTTTTTGCATTAAAAAGTGTGTTTTTCTGCTAGCTCTAGCCAAAACTAGAAGGTGGACAAGTAGAACCTCTAGGTTGACCATGATGCTATTCTGTAGCATCTAGAAATCATTAAAAAAACCCAAACCTCAACCTTTTCCCCTATGGGACATATAAAGGTTTTAGTATCAACAAGGAAGAAAATGTCCCCGGAACAATATATTCTTGCTCCCTCCAAGCCGCTTTTCACCAAGCAATACACACCGGCCTTTACCCTTCTCCACGCCAGTTTAAATAGCCCAAATGCTGTGCTATCAATGTGCTCTGTATGTTTTTTAAATAAATAAAGTACAAACATTTCCAACAAAGTGCCCTTAGCACAGGTTTATTTGCCAAACATGAAAAAAGGAGGTGGCTGCCTCTCTTTGTGGTTCCAGTTACAGGCAAGTGTTTGCTTTAAAATGGAAAAACAATGAGGAGACTCCTGGGCTCTTGGTCTCCCTGCACATCTTTGCTGTCCCCACCCCGATCCCGTGCTGTTCATCTTAGACTGGGGACAGGGTGGGATTCAGGGATCTCTCCTTGAAAAACATTGGCAGCACATCAATAATCTCGTTATTTTGGAAAACAGGGGAGACAGGGCTGTTATCTTACTGGCAACCGCGGCTGCTGAGAAGGCACAACATGTTTAAGCAGTTTTACCCCCTGTTTACAGCACTCCGATTTTCTGCTTGTGCATAGAAAGCCTATTGATGCGATGCATTCTGTTACGGTTTTGGTTGTCGGTTGTGTCACAGTCTGGTGGCCTTGGGGCTGCCAAGCGGAATCTCCATTGACTGCAGACCTGCACTTCAGGAAACGTTTTGCCCAGCAGACCAGCGTGTTGCGTTTCCCGATCATTAACGCTTTGTTCTCCCGCTGTCAAACATAGCAGCTATTTTCAGTCAACTGGTGCTTTATTGTGCCAAGGCTCCTACTTCAGGGCACTTGCAAGCGCTCAGAAGGAGCCAAAGAGTAGAAACCAAATAAAAATTGCCTTTTAAAGACCACTAAAATACATACGATGGAGACATTACCTTTTCCCTTTCCTCCTCCACTCATTGGCAAGGTTTGTTTCCTTCCTTTGCTTTCCTACAACAGCAGACTTCATTTGTCACTTGGTAGCTGAATTTTGCATGGCTTTGAGTTCTTGGTATCGGATGTTCTGAGGCCTGGATGGACCATCCAGGAGTGGTTGAGGGACCCTCCTTGGGGACACAGGTGCCCCCATGGTGCCAACATCCCTACTCTTTGAGTGCATTTAGAAATCTGGGCTGTGTGCAGGACATCGTGTGATGTCTTGTGTCGTTTGCTCACCCTCACAGGCAGAGGTATATATGTATGTGTGTATATATATATTTATATATATGTAACTTTACAGAAGCCACAGTCTGCAGTGGAAAAGATTTGGAAGGACAATTCCTGAGCAGAGGCAGCAGAGCCCTTCAGGAGCTCACGAGTGCTGCCGCGTTTACTAATGCTTAATGGACTGTCAACGCTTCCATTTGAAACCCTTTTTGAAGAGTTTTATAACAAAGCCATAAAAAAATCACTTTGGAATCAAATGGCAATGCAAAGTCTCATCCTGTTTGGTGTTTTATTTTAGATATGCATTTAGGAGGACTTTTTAAATCATTTAACATGCTGTAGAGAGACGAGATGGGGGGAAAAAGCACATTTGAATCAGTATCATTGCAATTTTTAAAAAGCTTCATTTAAAAACCCTGGTTTGTTAATTCACCAGCACTTAAAGTTCCATTACTTTCCAGTCCAACAGACCTTTTTTGCTACTAAATGACAGGATATTTCTTCTCCAAACGTCAAATCAAAGCTTTTTGTGGGCAGGGGAACGTGCTGCTCATGTGGGCGGCGTGACTGAGTGTCCAGAAAGTCCCCGTGGCCCCGGTGCTGACAGTTTTCTGCTAAAACACAAATATGATCCATTGGGGTAAGGACCAGATTCACCGATGAACCTGCCATTCGTTTCTCCGGTGTTCAGACCCTATTTGCATTCTCACGAGTCCCGAGGGCCTTGCTTTATTAAGCACAGTTAACTAGGAGCAAAGGCATTAGATTATGAGCTGCTGAAATGCGTTTCCTTGTATAAAAAGTCGAAGAAAACTTTGCATCATTTTCTAGGTCGGGCAAAGGGAAACCTTCATTGACACCAAGTGCCTGGGCCTGAGTTTTCCTTCAAACTATGCGTTTTTTTCCTAATCCTTTGCTTTTCTTTGCTACGTAGCATCATTATTAAGCTAGAACATCGGTCTGTTGGGCAGTGTCCTCTCGATGCCTCGCACACATCTCCCTTTGCTTTCCACGTTTTGCTGTCATTTATTCACGCTCTTCCAAGTGCGCCTCAGTAGTTCTAGAGTCTCTAAGTTTTCTTGTTGATGAAGAGGAGTTTCCATTTGCAGACTCTCATTACTCATTTCCCCCATAACGTGGAGCAATTTCCAGGTTTGCATGACCACATCTAGCCCGGCATGTCTCCCTTCAGAAACGGCAGCCAGGAATCACAAGGAGATACCTGATTATTCTGTCCTATGGAGCGAGTTCAGAAACTCACTCTGTCCTAATTTGGTGTGGGAGCTGGGTTCGTTGATTCTTTTTCCCCAGTTCAAAGGGACTGCTTTGCGGTTCTGCGTGCTTCAAAGTCCCCGCTTTAATAAACAGGCGGTAATATGTATACCCTTGTTTTGACAAGAAGCACCAGTTCTGCCGAAATCTTATCCCCTGGAAAACGGAGCAGGTGTTTTCCAGCAGAGCTGCTGGGGCTGACGAGGAGCCTGATCTCAGAATTAAGCGATATTGCCGCTGTGGTGGTGGAGGATGTTTGGATGTGTCCAAGGGGAAGCTGAGATGGCTCCTTTTGTCTGCCCGTGGTGGGGAGCAGAGCAGATTTTAACTACAAATGGGTAAAATAGAGTCGTTTTCTTCTTTTTCTGAATCCCATGCCAGGCAGGCAGTGGCTCCTGGCGGCATCTCGGAGCACGGCGGCGGAAGGATATTAAATTCCAACAAAAAAAACCCCAAAGGACACGAGAAGCTGGTGAATATAATCTGTGTTCTGGTGGAAAAAAACCATAATCAGAATTTGAAAGAAGCCTGAAGCACCTAAAACAATTGAAGGCGCAACTGGGCAGGGGTTTGCAATTCTGCTGTGCATGAATAGAAGGAAGAAGCAGCTGAATATCAGGAAACGTTCTCTAACAATGTGGACTATTCGGGTTCGGTGGAGACTCCCGAGGGAAACGGCGAAAGCCTACATGGGCTGAATAATAGAGAAGTAGACACAACCATAGCTACATGTACGGGCAAGAAATCCTTCAGCACAGCGATGCATAATCTGCAATGCCTAGTGAACGTAGCGTTGCTATTATGAATAACATCTTTAAAACGTGGGTTCTTTCCACACAAAGAAGAGTTCTTGCAAACAAGGAGGCTGCGAGTGTTCTGTGCGAGGTAGAGGAGGGGGATGAAGGGCTGCGCTGTCTCCCCCTTCCCAGCACGGCGAGGGGGTGGCTTCGGCTGTCCCCGTCCCCTGGAGGAAGCCGGTTTTGTGCCTTTTCACAAGAAATCTCAATTAACCCGTGCCCCGCTCCCTATGGAGCGTGGCCGCCTCCCTCAGGACCGCCTGGCAGATCCGCTGCCCCCCAGCCTGCGTTGGTTCCCACCTCATGTGTGGTGGGTTTTTGGGTTTTGCAGGGTTTTGGCTGTGCCGGAGGACTCGCAGCCCCACCGGGCTCCTCCAGCCCCACGCCGGCCTCTGTGGCTCTGTCACCAATGGAGAATGGAAACAGCTAAATTGGTAACTTTAATTATGCTCTGTAGCTTGGGAGCCTCTTGCAGCATCACGGCATAGAACAGCATGGCTGCTATCGGTGAATTTATTGATGGGTGAAATGGGCTAGGGTGGATGAAAAATTTATTATTTCCAAATTTCATTAGCGTCTAAGCCATTGTAGTTGGTACAGCCTGCGTTTCACCCCTGCTTCCTCGGTAGATGACCCTTTTTGAGTATTTTAACTAGAAAGAACACGGTTTGGGGTACAACTAATTCCCGGTTCTGCTGCACGCTGAAGCCCAAACCTTCACACTGTACTTCTCTCTTAGGTTGTGTGTTAATAGAGCGAATTAACGGAGCTAATCTTGCCAAGCCGGGTGCTTTTCTATGGCACAAACTCGCAGTGTTAGGCAAATCAAAGCGGTCTTATTCGGGTTGCACCCCCACTTAACTCCTGCTCTCTCCCAGCCCATTGTTGATAGCACTTTGGCATCGCGTCAATCTGATTGCAATTAAGCTTTTCACAAAGCATCGTTCAAGGCTGTCCGTTCTCATTTTAATTGTTGGTGCTCTGAAAGCTTCTCCGCGATGGGTGTACTGGGGAATACGCTGCCAGTTGTGTTGGTAATGCCCTTGTCTGATAGTTTTGATAATCTTTTTCTGACTCATGGAGGCTATTTTGGTACTGATTTGTTTGTTTTTCTGATTGAAAAGTGGTTTCTGAGGGGAGAAAAGTACGTATTTAATGCCCTAGGGTCATGCATTTTTTTTTCTGAAGCCTTTTTCTATCCACAAAAGACTTTGTTAAGGTGTTTTTTTTTTACCAGAGACTCCCCAAAATTGCCTGTGTTCCTAATCAAATTAGGATGCTATGTGTAAAAGAGCAGTAAAGAGGAAAGATTCTGATACAGATATCGATACAGATCTGACACAGATGTCTGGGCAAGTTCTGTACCTTGGGATCTCCCCTCCTCATGAAAAGGAGGCCAGTTTGTTAGCTTTAAACTTGTGAGGCTTATTTTCCATTACATTCTTTCATCCTCTTCTGTCCTGGGACATTATTTTGATATTTGAGGGGTGGATGCATGGTGGTTTTTCTCCAAATGAGCTCAATGTGCAGAAATGAGTCTGGTCAAGTCTCTATTTTACAGCAGCTTATAGAGAATAGAGCAACTTTGTGCTGTGCTCTACAATTCTGACATCCTCCCCTCTTCGCAGCCCACATAACCCAGAAATGGTAGAAAAAAGGTGTTTCTTGGACGTTTGACCTATGCAGGAATTGCCTGTTCCAGGGTCCCTCCATATAATGGTCCCTGGACCCTTGTATTTCACTCTATAAGTCTTTGAATTGGTATTTGCATCTGTGCTAAAGTAACAGAATAATGAACAGGAGGTGTACAGCATGCTGCCTGTCACCAGGTGTCCTTTAGAAAGGGAATTCAACCAGTTTGTCATGGAGTCACCTGAAGAGAAGTTGTCAATGACCCAAACACCAGCAAGGAGGCAATAGCGAATACCTAATTACATATCCCAATGTCACCGCTACAGGACAAGCTGCACAGCTTGTGATGTTCAGAAATACAGATCAGTTTGGACCTGAACTTTGTTCCAATCCTAACGCCAATGCTCATCAACCAGAAAGACCCAGTAGCCAAGTCACACAGTGACTGGGACCCAGGGACCCTTTCAGAGGAGATGGGTGTTTCTGCAGTGCCATCAGGTTGAAAAAAGAGCATCAAGACAAATACATACAGAGGATATACAGAATAAAAGCTGCTTTTCTGAAAACATCTGTACTCGTGATGGAGGAGGAGCTCGGGGAGGCAGCTTGCCATGCCGGGGGACAGGCCACCCTGTCTAGGAGGTCCCTAGATAAGAATGGAAATCCTTGTGTGACATTTCCCTTTGCCACGAGAGGGGAAGAAGCACTTTAAAAGCATTGTTTGTACAGAGGGAAGCAACAAAAAGTGGCAATGACTTTTATTCTTTTACCTTTTCTCTGTTGCCGCCTGTCCTGGGGAGGGCTGGGAGGGTTGGGGAGCAGAGCGCCCAGTGGGCTACCGGGCACCCAGTTTGGCTGCCGCGCGTGTTCGGAGCAGGACAGCTCGCCATGACTCGGAACAGGCTGCCCAGGACAGTGGTGGAGTCACCACCCCTGGAAATGTTTAAAAACAACGTAGACGGGGTTCCTGGGGATGTGGTTTAGTGGTGGCCTTGGCAGTGCTGGGTTAATTCATCTTAAAGTGTCTTTTCCAACCAAAATGATTCTGTGATGACTCACGGTCACCATGACCCCTGATCCTTATGGATCCCCTCTGCATGCACATCGCCATGCCCGTTCCATTGCATGAGGAAGATATTCCAAAAGACCTTAATCTTCCTCCCTTTTCTGTAGGCCTGGCGAACGCCATTTCCCTGCTTGTGGTAAAGCTGCTTTTGCCGGGCTGGAAGGAGCAAAGCTCCGCGGCAAAGCACGGCCCTGGGGAGAGGCAGCTCTTCTGCAGGAGCCGCAGATGCCGTTTCCTCACGGGACTGGAAAACAATAAGTTTTCAATCAAACCAGCATCTTCCAGCAGGCTCAGGGGGGATCTGGCTCCGGCTGCATGGCGCGGTGATTCAGGGCAGGAAGCAGAAAGCAGCACGCCCGAAGGGAAACGCCAGAAATCCAGAGAGATAGAGAACAATTAAATAGGCTGCAATTTGCCCAGGTCCTTGGGGTTGTCACCCCATCTCCTACAAAACTTCAGCGACCACACGTGGCCTGGTATCGGCGCTGTGTCTCCTCCGAGCAGCAGCGTCCCAGGGCTGGTGTCGGACTCAGCTCCGGCTCCGGTTCAGGGTGATTTTCCCTGTTTCTCGCAGGGGCACAGGGAGGTTTTGCTTCAGGAGCTCTCGCTGTGGCACGGCTGGACTCTGCCGGAGCTTGTGATAGATATTCTCATGTGAATTTGAAGCGACCTGTCGTCTATTACTAGCAGACGCTATATTTATCCTAATGCTGACACATCTTTAAATAGCACGGTTACATTACAAGGTCCCTGTTTCAAGGGTTTACCACTATCGCTTCTGCTGAGTGTGGTTCATTCAGTGCAGTCTGAAAAGGAGCAGAACTTCCCTAAGTGCTGCTTTGATCCTACAAATGTTTCTCTGACCAGAAATAGTTGCCAGACTCTCCCTTCTCTGTTCAGTTGTTGTCACACCTCTTCTGTAAACATTTTTTCCCCCTCTTTGTGTTTTCTTTAGCTTTCCCGAACCACCTCACCCACCATCTTCCAAATCCTGCTGGATGGCTTCCAGGTTCCTTGTCACCCCCTTTCTCAACACAGCTTTTTGGTACACCCTGCCCTTGACCGCCAGGCACGTGCTCCTCCGCTTCACCTTGGAGTCAGCGACTCGTTGCTCAACATCCCTTGAGAAGGATGATTTCACCTCTTTGGCTGGGGTGCCCTGCTCCAGAATTGGCGGGACATCTGTTTGCAATGTGAGCGATAGAAAACCGTAGCCTTTTTTTTTTTTCTGGTTTAACTTCTCCTTCTTGTTGGCTCTTCACACTTGAACTTGGCTTCTGCTCATTTCTAACGGTGATGGATGCATCTTTAACCACTTTGCACGTACCTCTGGCTCTGACACCATTCCCGTGCTCAGGGAGCTGCTGGCCTGGCCGGTCGTGACCACAGCCCAGGGCTCAATGTGCTGCTCGTGTTTCCCAATCGCTTTCTATTTCATGTGCCTTTATGTATTTTTTTGCCTGCAATATTTTTCAATGGGGACAGCGTCACCAAATGACAGTTCAGTCTAAGCTTTCAGCAGCAGCAACAACAAAATACCACCCATGGGAAGTGAACCAGAATCGAGGCTTTTTGGAGTGGTAAAGCAGAGGTTGCAGCAGCCTTACAACCATTTCCAATAATGGTCATTTATCTGCAGAAGGAGAGAGGGAGAATCTTAATAAAGCCATCTGATGGAAGGCAAAACCCAGTGCGTGGGCTCAGCTTGGCTGCCACTGCAGTTGGTTTGGGTTTCATGAGGGTCGCATGAGAGCAAGGTGGATTTAAATCCCTATGTTTCTTATCCTCATCTTCCTTTATAGGCAACAGAGCTTTCAGTTTGTTAAAGATGATGCTGCAGCATGTCTGGTGGTACAGAAGGGGCTTGCACAGCCACGGCTCCATTCCTAGGGAGAGAAACCACTGAAATGGCCCCTTCTTCATTCTTTGAGATACTGCCACACCTGAAGTCATGGGAAGCACCATGATTTCTCATGATCATATAACCTGTTCTTCACCCCGCGTTGCCATGGCCGGATTGGTGGTCCAGTGGACACGTTATCTCCATCCCTGCCATGGCTCCATAACCCACCTTTTGCTTCTCTTCCCAGCTTTGCTCCTTTCCTCTCTGGGACCCTTGTGCTGGGCCCTTTTTGGTTTAGCTTTGCTACAAGCACAAGTCATGACCGTAGCTCTGCCTTTGCGCAGCGTTGGAGTTAAACTTTCCCCTGGTTTTAGCAGAACACATGGTTTTGCTTAGCACCAGCGAAGGAATTACAAGCCGTATGTCTTGAATATGAAACTGCCAAGGTAAGTAATCTCCGCTGTGAACTTGAACAATCAAAGCTCAGGGTTATTTGTTTTCCTACGTATAGATTTACCAGCTGCTGGTCTCTGACATTTATTGATGTTTTCTTTTTCCGGATCAAGACGTCATTGCCGTGTTTAACTAGGCGCTCTGACATCTGACGGGGTAGCGGGGCCCTCCGGCGTGCCGGCATCTGGCAGCGAATCCCAATTTACCTTCTCTTCCCAATCTACTCGGGGGGAAACAGGTGCAAACCGTGTTTCACACATCCACACACTCCCCATAGTCAGCCCTGGGAAAAGGACTTAGGGCAATGTTAATACAGGCTGGATATTTTGTATCAACTTTTCTGAAATGTGTAGCATGTATTTGCTTAAAGGAAATAAGGTAAAGCCTTAGGTGTATATTACCTAAGGTGTATATTGTATCTTGTGAGGTTCCTGAGTACTTTTTGCCATTCACTTTCATTTATGTGTTAGTTGTGTCCCAAGGGAAAGCTTTGCAGAGGGAGCATCTCCTGGAGCCATCACAACTAGAAATTGAATCTTGTGGTTCACAGGTGGACGTTTGTGTTCACAAAGCTCATGATAACTCTCCAGGGCTTCCTTGCTTGCTCTGTGTCCCTTACCCTGCCAATATATTACGGAGCTTCATCTACACAAACGTCTGTGGCTTAGAAATGCTGGGTGAGGACAAATGGAAACTATTTGTGCTGTTTGTGATTCAAATCAACAGTTGTCCACCACACTGGAAAATTGTGTTTTGAGCCACGGCTATCAGATTGACAAAACCCGTGCAGAAGGAGCTCCAGTTATGGAAGGAACTCCTCAGGAAAGGATGAGGAAGGGTTTATTGTAAAAACATGACTGTGCTTTGCAGAACCTTGGCGGCATTGACACAGACAAGGTGTTGAGACCGTTTTGCTGGCTCGTGCAAGTTGCTTTTGCAAATAAAAACGATTTCCCACGTTGTCATTAAGAATGTGCTTCCTACCTAGTGACTTAACCTCAGGTGTGGAGAGAGCAGAGGTATCAGTTCAGGCTGCAAATGGACCATTCCAAGGTTAAGAAATGCCACTAATTCTGCATATATTTTGTGCCAGCAAGTATGCTGTTTTCGCCACAAGGTGCCACTGCACTTTGGTGCACAGGATGACAAACAGCAGGTTTCAGAACTTGAAAAACTGGCTAAGTCTTTACAAAGAATGAGTTTCTCTAGCTCAGGGGGGTTTTCTCCTCACTGCATTTCCGAGGTTTCCTCAGACAGTGGCGGCAACACAGATTCTTGGGGCGGTTTTTGAGAAAATTTGAAAATGCAATTCGGGAGCTGTTATCCGTTGCCTTTATAGCACAGAGAAATAGAGATTTGAAATGTGGGTGCTCTCTGATAATCGACTGACTTAACTGAGCATTTGTGGTAGTCCTGGAGTTGTGCACGCAGGCATGGAGCGTTTCCAAGGTCTCTCCATGCCCTGGGGAGCGATCTCCTCCGTCTGGCAGAAGTGCAGAGCACGATGTGTGTGTCCCCGTGCTCTGAACTGAGGTTTGAAGCGGGGAAGGCAGAAGGGAAGGCGGGTTTCTGATCTCTCTTCCCCCAGGGAGGAGCCAGCACTCCCAGGGCACACGCAGAAGGGAATGATCACAGTATCACAGTATGTTTGGGATTGGAAGGGACCTCAAAAGATCATCCAGTCCAATCCCCCTGCTGGAGCAGGAACACCCAGATGAGGTCACACAGGAAGGTGTCCAGGCGGGTTTGAATGTCTCCAGAGTAGGAGACTCCACAACCTCCCTGGGCAGCCTGGGCCAGGCTCTGACACCCTCACTGAGAAGAAGTTTTTCCTCAAATTTAAGTGGAACCTCTTGTGTTCCAGCTTGATCCCATTGCCCCTTGTCCTATCATTGTTTGCCACTGAGAAGAGCCTGGCTCCATCCTCCTGGCACTCACCCTTTATATATTTATAAACATTAATAAGGTCCCCCCTCAGTCTCCTCTTCTCCAAACTAAAGAGACCCAGCTCCCTCAGCCTTTCCTCATAAGGGAGATGCTCCGCTCCCTTAATCATCTTTGTTGCCCTATGCTAATGATGCACTAACCTGCCACACAAACTGGGGCAAACAATATCAAATAACCCAGCAAGTGCCACGGAATGAGCCCTGGAACATTGATACAGCAAAATCTCTGCTCACCAAAACTCCCCATGCCACAAGCAGGGAGCGGGCAGGAGTCTGGCTTCCACCCATCAGTCACCCTTTGGATTTGCTTATTTGGGTGAATTTTTCTTCATCTACCTGGGCAGATTTCTCGAGCTGCATCGATTCTGAGCACGCTCGGAGCCCTTGGCCAAGGGCATTGTTGAGCGCTGAGGCTGCTCTGGCAGATCAATGATCCTGAGGGTCTCTTCCAACCCAAATGATTCTATGATTCTCTCTCCATAAACGCGCGGGACACAGCGATGGCGGCAGCAGCTCTGCCCAGGCACAGCGCTCCAACCCAACCCTTAAAAATAGCCTGGACGGAGGCTGAGAGATGAAAGGAGCCCACAGCACGTCCACCAAACACAAACCCTTTAATAAAGCTGAGGGGCCGGGGCTGGACCAATGGTTTTGTGAGTGGAGGCAGATCTAGTAGCCAGTGGCTCTATGAATAGACCGCTTGTAAAAAGGCTTAGGTGCAATTTGCACAAGCGAGGAGACTGTGCAGGGAAAAACAGCGTTCAATGAAATCTTTCTAAAAGCTCTGCTTTTGCAGTCCCCGTTTAACATTTAAACTGCTACGAATATGATACCTCCAGATTCAGACTCGTTCCATTACAGAAGCACACAGAAGGGGGAGAGAAAAACTCGTTTGGCTTGATTTTCAGGTAAACTTAGACTTCTGCAGGAGCTTTTTTTCCTGGCTCTCTACATTATTGGAAAGCAGATAATTTAACACATTCTTACAGCCTCACAACAGTGTTTTGTCCGCCAGCAGTTCCTAGGGAAACTCAGAGAATAAACCCTGTTTGCTGTGTGTTGAAGAAATCGCCAACTCTGCCATAGAGAAATCCACATTTGTGATTCAGAGTGGGATTTTCTGCAGAGCAGAAAGTTCATAGAAGAGCTGGGAGGGAGTTCCCAGCCGTGGGGTTTCGGTCTCTCACCCACCCGCTGCCATAGCTGAGCATGGCGAGAGAAGCAAAAGAAGACAGTTATTCCTTCATTTTTCTCCCTTTCAGTGTTAGAGAAACTCATCCAAGAAGTGCCCACAGCCTTCCTCTTGTTGCCTTTACTGATGAGCTCGTCAGCCCTGGAGGCAGGAGGTATCACCTCCCAAAGAGCACTGATGCAGATATTCCTGTTCTCTTCTTCAAATCCACTTATTCCCCCAGATGAAGGATCCAGTGTGGCTGACATGAAGTTTTTAGGATGCTATTCCTGTGGCTTTCTCTGTGACCCTGCGCACACGTACTGTGACGCGGTGAAGTCTCTGTTCCTCCTGCCTCTAATGAGGAAACATAAGTAACCTGATATTTTGTGTTCCTCCGTGTGATTGTGTCCCTCTTACAAAGGAGGCAGCAGCAGCTGTGTTGGGGTCCGTTCAGTTGTGTGTGTTTGGATTTTGCGTGTTCCATTCCCTGAAATCAGGATCTGGGATGTTCCAGCTGATTTGCAGAATGCGGGTGCTCAGCTCTTCTGCCAGAGCAGCTGCCCAAAAACACAGTGAATCCTTTAAACATCCCCACGAGTGTCTGTGGGGTGTCTTCCTAGCAGTTTTGTGTGCATTTGTGTTAGGAAAAAATACTCTAGATATACCTGATTTTACTGCTGTGATGGGGATCCTGGATCCATCAGCGTGACTGTGCGGAGACTGGAGCTCCTGCTGAAGGGGCAGCTCATCCTGTGCTAATTAACTCTGCTGAGAAACGAAGCCTGGCGGCCGGGGAGGGCCGGTCTGTGGACAGCCCTGCTCTGTCCCCAGGACAGAGGGACTTTGTTGGGCTCAGGTGTCCATGCGTGGAGCGGAGCTGCCGGGGAGCCGCGGGCACCGCCGAGGCTCGCACGGAAACCCAGGTCACGTAGTGCAAACCAGTTCGCTCCCGCAGAGCCCTGGCAGACACCCCGATTCCCAGAGCCTGCTGGATGTTACCATGGAGAGCATCAGCTATTTCTGGTTTGCTTCTGGTTGCTTTTACAGCGGCGGTGCTGAGGGCAGGGAGCAAAACCCGTGCGGTCACATACGGCAGCCGCTGCATGCAGAGTAGAGAGGATAATCTTGCTCATGCTCATACTCATCCTCATCCATCAGCTGAGGTACCAGCATTTCTCAACCAGCTCCAGCCCACAGGTGCACCGGTAAAAATAACTTCCCCATGATAATTCAAGGCTCACTCAGGAGCTAAATGGTGAATGTGCCCAGTTGTCTCAGGCCATGAATGAATCACTGCCAAGCACGCAGCCGTCCCACAGCATCGCTGAGCGAGTGGAGGGTGTAACGCCAAGTGCGTTGCATTCGATGAACTCTTGTTGCCTGAGAAAAGGTCAGATTGAGCCCGCAATGTCCTGCGGATGCTCAGAGAAAGTTCCACACAGCTGGGGACAGGGGACAGGGAGCAGGAGACGCCACCCACTCCTTCCCACAAGTGTGGAAATTCCAGCTGTTGCTGAAATTTGGGTGTGTGTGACCCTCCCTGCAGAGTGGGTTGTGGGGTTTTGCTGTTTCATTTTAGTCCTTAGACAAGGATGGGACTTTCGGTCCTTCATCCCGAGCCCAGGAGCTCTCGCTGCTCCTGCTCTGCCCTGGTTTCATGAGATGCTGTTCCAGCTGCTCACCCGTGCTTTATAAAACACCCCTTCTCTGCCAGCGCAGGAGTTGGGCACTGAGTCGGCAAAGCACTTCAGCACGTGCTCAATCATAACCCAGCCCATTGCAGAAACTAAGCACCTGCTTATTTTTAAGCTTGCACTGATATATTTTGGGTATTGCCAAGCGACAGTTGAGAGCGGGTGCCGGTAACAGCGGCTGGTGCTGCCGACCTGGAGCTCCAGGTGAGCCCTGTCCGAGCTGCCTTCTGCTTTTAGAGAACAAAAACCAGTCCAAAACTGTAAATATGGGAATAAACATTCACACAAGTCATCTGCTGTTAATTTACAGTTGAATCGATTCATTTTAATCCAAAACCAGCAGAGCAGTTTTCAGTCTCTGAAGACCATTGAATATTCCACTCGATATCGTGAGCAGAAGGATTGCAGGCCATGTCTTTCCCCCGACTGTTTTATTTCACCAAGAGCATTTTGTGGTTTGCCAAATTCTGTCTCCGAGGGTCACTTGCAAATGTGTTTTTCTGCTTTTCATATAATACTGAAAAGTGAGATGTGGTTGTGTAACTCATTAACTATTCTTGCAGTTTTAGCTCGGAGGCTTGTCTTTGGTTAATGCACACGTACAGTTTGCTCTCCCAGACTTATCTCCCCCTAAAAAATCAGTTTTTGAGCAACCTGTGCGGGTCGTTACCTGAAATAATGTGAATTATTTCTCTCAGAAGCTAGAGCAAATAAAACCCAGCTGGATTCCTGATGTCTTGCTTTGGAGATGCTGTTTGTGGCAAGCAGTTGTCCTCCAGCTGCCACCACCCTCAGCTTTAAAGATTAAACCCTTTTTCCACAACACCTTCCAATATGTTGCTCCCTATCCGAAATATCTGATACTCCGGGGTACTTGTCTGTTCAGCCGGGTCAGTCTGCACAAAATTATATCAGAAAAGAGCAAATGGATGTTGTCAGATTTACATCTTCATTTACCGTTCTTTTCCTAATGCTGAGGAAAGACCTTGGTAGGAAACGGTAATGTTGTGCATCTGGCTACGAGCACTGCTGGGTTCAGTGTCTTCTGACGTGCTTGATTCCTTGCAGCTGCTCAGGATTAGTTAATTATCTCCTTAAAAGAGGAATTTCTATTTGTACAGGATGACTAGAAGGCTGATGGACCCGTGCAAGAGAGCAGAAACCCAAATATTTAGGCAGCCCCGTGAAACGCTTCCTATAGCCGACAGCGCAGCTGCAGCTGATGCTAAATGCTCACTGTTTGCTTTCGGGGTGATATAATCCATTTTTCTGCAGGGATAAGCTGCTGGAACAGCTTGGAGTGAGCATCACCTGGCGCTTGAGCAGTACAGAGCTGCACTCGAAGCAGCAACCGCGTGGTTTTGCTTCACCTTCTTATAATGTTATTACTGAAAAGTATGCAACAAAGTCTGCTTTTGCTTGATCTTTCCCTTCCTTTTAGCCTTTGTAACCAACGCTAGGCACATGTCAGTGATTAATCCAACCCCCTGCGCCTGTTCCGTGCTCTTTGCGCAATCCCCAACATGTGCTTTATCTTCCAAGTACGAGGGGGACGTGTTTGGCGTTGCAGCTGCGGCCGGCGCCCCCAGCTCCTCCCCGGGGCGTCACCCCGGCCTCGCTGTTGGAGGGTATCACTTGTTTTATTCTGGTAATCAATGCTTTTTTAATTGATGGCCTCAAGATTCAAGATGAGCTCGTTCTTTCCCTGGGCTATACAAGCTTTTCTTCTCTTCTCTCGCATTAACAGCTGCCAGGGCAGGGTTGGTCCTCTGCACGCTCTTCTGACCTCCACGTCCTTGCCATCCATCAGCAGCTCTGAGTGGATCCGTGTCAGACACCGAAACTGAGAACACAGGGGGAAATCAATTCAAACTTTAGGAAAACTTTCTGTATCCCTACAGGAACGTTCCTTTCTTTGAAAAGCATTTAATCAAAAGTTGGATCTAGGCTCCGCGTTCCGTCCAGCTGGCAACCGGTTCACAGAGACATCCAAAAAACTATCTCACAATCGCGTTATGGACAAGAGTAACCATTGAACACACCAAGTGAGTTAAAGGATAATGCAAATAGTGCAGAAAATAATAATAGCATGTATACATTTTATGTAAATTAAAGGAAAAGCTGAGTCCGGTGGTTTCGCTGGATCTCCTTGGAGATGTTTGCATAACTTTCTACATGCTCTTTCGATTTGGAGTGCTTGTTTTGATCCTTGTTTGGGTAATACTTTGAAGTGTTGATCCATGGCGTGGTTTCCTGCAGCCTCCTAAGCGGTACAAGATCATTTTTAGGGGGTTCTTTTTTTTCTTCCCCCCAAAAAAATCTGTTTTGGGGAAAAAACCTGCTAGGTTTCTGCTGTATCTGGGAGGAACGTTGGTTCTAGGTCTGTAAAACTAAGCAAGGATGCAAGTTTGAACAATGCTATAGCAGCAGAGGGGCAACATCGGTCCTGCTGGGGCAAGGAGCTCCTGCAAGTGGAGCAGAAACACAACAGTGTACAAGGACATTGAGTGGAAAATGTACCGTAACTTCAACGATTTGGTTTATCTTTGCTTGTGACTTGTGGCTGGAAGTCTGGAAGTCTTTAGGTATTTCCTAAATCCCCCTGTTAACCCATGGGAAGAGCCTCACCGAGCGACTGGAGGCTGGGGAAGATTCAATCCACTCAATGTGAAAAGCTGCGGCCAAGACTAAATGCATCGACTGAAGCAAAGAGCTTTGTGCTGGCCAAACCCAGATGGTTAGGGGTTTCCTTTTTGATTTCTGTGCTCCTGGGACATAAGTAAGAAGCTGACAGCCTGTATTCCATTAAAAGGCAAATAGACAAGCAGGTTAAAGCGTGGAGGACCCCACCACAATTTGAGTACCACGGGCCATCAGGTCTGTCCTCTTACCCCATTCTGAGCTTTCCAAGTTGGAGAAACCCACATTTCTTTGGAGTTTGACCCAAAACACACCTGCCTGCTGCTTCCCCAGGACTCTCACATGGGTTTTCTCTCCAGGGCTACACCTGGTAAGAAATACGAGGAAACCTGGTGGCCCCATAACATGGGAAAAACCACTGACACGGCTTTGCAGTTGAGTACCCAGCCACACTGCTCCGTAAGGACAAATGGGATCTCCCAGCCAAAAAGCTCCTTTTCCTGTCTGTTGGACCACAAAAACCACACGGAAACAACACAGAGCAACACCTGGTGCTCCAGGGCTCGTTTTTCAGGTTGCCAGAAGAGGAAAGTAGCAGTTTTAACCCATAAGCACCCTGTGGCAGCAGCATACAGGTCACCGCACACCTATTAAATTAAACATTTTGTACAAAATAAGGTTTAAAACGTACCGAAGTTGTGCTTGTTTAGAAACAATCATAAGTGGCAAAGAGGTGCACGCTGAAAATATGAAGCAGCAGTGGTCTTTTCTCAGGCAGGTCCATGGCTCATTTAATCTACCAGCTGGACCTGCCATAAATGCACTGAGCCACAAACACCCTTTTCATACATGAAAACCATTCCACTTATGCATCAGCACAAGGTCCGGTCGCTCGCCTTGCTCTGGGCAGCTGTTGGACTCTTTGGAATGAAGTGATCACGTATTCTGGAAATTAAATTAATTTCCAATTACATGCAGGGTCACAGAGCAATTCTAAGGCAAGGAGTTAAACTTGTTTCCTTTCCCTTTGTTTTTAAGTTCATTTTTATTGTGCACAGAGCATATCTGAGATAAACTTTGCAGTAAACACACATTAGTACCAGATTCTGCAAGGAAACATATTTTTGTCCTTTTTTTCCCCCCCTTAAACGAGGGCTTTAAATGAATCCTTGTGTAATTCTCAAGGTCATTGTTAAATATTTTAAATAGTTGGTCAGATGCCAAACTATTTTCATTGCCTGCATTTCTCTCCTTGGAGAATTATTGCAGACAATGAAATGTGGCATCTTCAACATTTGTGTCAAAGAGAAACCGACCATGAGAAGTGGTTTTGCGACTCAGAAACTTGAGCGAAGTTTTGTATTGTGTGGAGTAGGACAGAGTTTCATGGTGTATTTAATCACCAGACCTCCGTGGCCTCCTGTACTGCAGTTGTTATAGCTTGTATTTATTAGGGAAAAACCACGCTCTCCGGGAACATCCACGGGGCTGGGGAAGGCAAAATGGCCAAGAAGAGGGAAAAATGAATTAAGGTCTTTCTATGATACACTTTGCACTATGACGTCCCTTATGGAAGGAGCTGAGATGAGGCTGACGATGAAAGAGCTTGGGACAGGCAGATATACCCGCACTGTCTATTGGAAATGGACCAAAAACCTTCAAATGACTGAGATGCTGTTTGCCTCTTATTTACTCAAAGAGGTAAACAGAATATTCTGAAGTTGGGTTCTGAACAGATTAGCCAGAACACAGATGAACCTGTACTTGACCGAGTGAAACACGGTGATTTTTATCCCTTTCAAAGCCCTAATTTTGATCTCTGCGCTTGATTGGCACTGATAGTCCAAAGTCTCTGGGAAGAATTGGGCATTTATCCCTGTTACAAACCTGTGGGCTGAGCTGAGCTTCATTTCGCGGAGCTTATCCATAAATGTCTGGGCTGGTGTTTAGAGGGTAACGAGCCCCGTGTTAATCAGCTGCTTCCCATGGGGGTGACCCTTGCTGGAAGCTGCTGCTCGCCGTAGCGGGGAGGGGAAGGGTCTCGCAGCGGGACACAACGTGGCCCTGACATCTGCGGGGGACGAGGGACACACGGCATGGCCACCAGAGGGAAGGAAAAGGCTGCACAGAGATGTCTGCCCAGCGTTTGATTAGCAACAGAAACCATCTTGAAGGATTTCATGAAAAAGATTATGAAAGGCATTTTACTTTGTAAAGAAAACAAAGAACTTTTATTTGCAACCAGTTAATCCTTTTTTCCCCCCCTTTATTGCTTTTTTTTCTCCTTCAAGGGAAAGAGAGAGTGGAAGTCATGATTAATTTCTCCTTTCATTTCCTCACTCTTAAAGCAAATGCAAGTGGATTGAGATTGAAGTAAGAGCATCTCACAGAGTAAGAGGAGAAGGGTCCTTCTGGCAAAATAGGCGAAATTAGAAATTTGTGTGTGGTTGGTCCCGGTTCAACAAGTTTCCCATTGCGCGGGGGCTCAGCTGCTGCAGAACTAATGGTGCGTGGGTGGGTTTGTGTCGGCAGGTGGAAAGCGTCGCCCTTTGCTTCTGAGATGCTCCTTTCGTAGCTTGAAAATTATCTTTAAAGTTGGACATTAAGACTTTTGGGAAAAAAAAGATATAGTACGGTCTTAATGCAGTCTTAATCTTTTTAAGCTCACAGGTTTAGCTGTTCCAAGTGCATTTACACCTGGTCAGTTCACATGTGACCGTGTTTGTTTGGAGGGAGCATATTTTGGCTCCCTAGATGTTATCTTACCACAAGGACCGACATTTCTAAGGGTGTATTTTTCCACCAGTAAATAACACAGAGGAGATGGTGAGGTTCACAAGGTTGATCAGATGGTTGCGTGGAGGCTGCAGCGGCACCTCTTCTGTGTTTTGGGCAGTTTTGGGGTCTTGGTTTGGCTACAACCTGGCACAGTTTAGCAGGGAGACAAGAGCTGGTGTCTGCAAAGCTGGCTGCTCTAACCAGTTCTGCAGAGATGGCGCTCGAGGAGTGTATGGTGAGGGATGTTGTTTCTTTATGACCTCTTTTCTGGCCGGCTCAGTATTTGTTTTACGCAGCTGCCTCCGACATCTGCTTTTCATCTCTGCTCTTTCTCCACGTAGGTATTCAAAACTGCCTCCCTTCTCTCAGCTGCTTTGTGTGTCTCCTGTCTTGTCAATGAAACATGCAGCTAATTCAAAAATCAGTCAGAAAGAGGCTATTGCATATTTTGCATGCAAATAATTTCAGGAGTAATGTCAACTGCCTTCCACCTAAAGGAAGATTGGGAAAAATGGCAAGGGGAGCCTGAAATTTCTCAGGAATCTGAGAGTAGGCTGAGTTCATTCTTTAGTTTGAGATCTTTTTCACCTTTCTACCTGATGGGTTTTAAGCTGCTTTCCCAACCTCTCCCTTCTTCCCTTGGGGCCATCAGGACCCAAACTGTTCATCCTGTTAACCCAGGATCCATCTCTGGAGCATCGGACTCCCAGCTGAGCAGCTTCTTCTGGTTAAACACCTTGCCATCGTGCCAAAAACAGCCAATTGTTTGGCGTTTGCCGTTGGTTGGCACAAAACCATTGCCGAGTCGTTTTCAGCCCTTCCATCCCAGTTTCAGCCTGCAATCGCCTTCCCTTCTCTCCTCCTCCTCAATAAATGTGGGGTCGGTGCTTTTGGATGAAGGAGGCCACAGCTCTGAGGCATTTCTCAAACAGAAAATAGCACTTTGGACCTCAGCAAGGAGCAGAGTTTTGCCTGAATTGGAGGTCGGCAGCTCCGCAAACCATATGGGCCAGAGATGCTGATGCCTCCTCTCTCTGATACCCTTTTTCTTCTCAGAAAATCCCACTGCTTTTGATGTTTTTTCCCATTTTTTGTTATTTATCTCCTTGGACAAAGCTTACCCTTTGAATAACATCCCGCTTCTCTCGCATCTTGAATCAGCCATAGAACAGACAAGCCCACGCTTCCTCACGTGGATGATGAGTGGTGAGGGTATCCACTGAGCCCCAGGATGGATTTTCTTAGGCAGCAAACGCTCCCATGCTCAGGGCTGGTCTGAAGCAGAAATAATAACCAACCCTTCCAGCCCGGAGAGCAAAATCCTCCCTTTTTTCTTAAGTAGGAAAAGGAAAATCTGATGTGTTTGTGCGTGTTCATGGATCTGAAAACATAAACTATGGTAAAGTATCTGCTTATAGTGTGACCTCTTAACCCGAGGGGTGGTTTCTTCTCTTCTGGGGTGAATTCCAGCAAACCACTGTGCCGCTGTGTTTACAAGGAACATGCCTGCTTTCTGTGTTCTCAAGGCCACAGCACGTCCCATTAAAAACCCTTTTCGGGACAAGCAGGGTAGTTTGCATTGCTCGACCCAGCCAAGCTGCAGTGAATAAATACTCCTGCTCCACTGCTTGAAAAAAACATACCTAAAATCAAATTTTAGCAGTCATTTGCTACCTCCTCTGGTTATACATCTATTCTGAGTCTTAAAACATCGATGTACTTGGTCACTCTACCCAAAACCATCCCCGGGGCTTGGAGCGGGCGGAAGGGTGGGTGTCCCTGGCAGCCCAGCCCCAGGCGATCATTGCCCAGCTCCATGAAGGATTTAGCCCCTCTGGGGCCTCTCCTGCGCGGGCTGCCAGCTGGACAGACAAACAGAAGGATGCTGGCTCCCCACCGTGGCAACACGCACCGTTTTAGCTGATGAACACGTTGATGGAGGCGACTGGGCTGGAAAATGATGGATGGCGGGTGGTGGATCCTTCAGCAGCCCCTGTGAGCTCCATCGCCCCTTCAGCAGCTGCCGTCACAGGAGCTGTCTCCGCAAATCCGGGGTAGATCACAGTTCCCACAGGTGGCAGGAGGGTCCCACATGTCCCAATGGTCACCCGGCTCTGTCAACAGACTTCTGTGTCCTGGTGACAGATGAGAGCCACGCTGATCCAGCCAGCCAGCTCTGCAGCAAAGCTCCACGGCATTCTTTAAGAAAGGCCAAAAGCAATATGTTCTTGAAATGAAAACCTCGCAAATACGCTTTATTTACACTGCTGACACTGGAAGGAGAAGCAGATGCTTCTGGTTTGGGTGCCTGTCCAGCTGAATTTCAGGGAAACATGGAGCTCAGAGAGTGGGGGGAGAAAAGCATCAAATCGTACAGTTTGTCACATCTCCGGTTTTAGATATTATAAATCATTCATGTGCTGCTACAGCAAACAGAGATGGGCTCAGCTTTGCCAAGCTCCAGTCTGTGTCCCTCCATGGATTACATTGCCAGTAAATGCAAGTCCTGTGCAACAGCCACAGCTCAGATTGACCCTTGGCACAAGGACTTTTGTTGGCTAATTGTCTTTGTTGCCATAAAAGGTCAAAATAAAGCATGAAGGGATATATTAAGCAGTGCTGCTGACACCTCATATGAGGTATTTATTGGTTTAATATGTGTTCTACGTGAAATTTGACAGGAGCGAATACAGTGTCGCCATCTTCAGGAATTATCCCAAAGTTCTGAGTTAAGACTTCATTCCATCTCTCCCAGCCAAATAGGTGGACAAGGCAAACAAAGAGAAAGCTGTCTCGTTCTCTGTCTGAGATGAAATGCGTTTTCATTGCTGTGTGGATGGGGATAGGAGCACGAGTCAAGCTGAGCTGCTGGGTCTTGGGGTGGCCAAACTACTTTCAGGACCCAAAAATGCAACTGAGCTGAGTCACAACACCCCTGTCCTGGGTACCAGGGTGGTATGATGAGGTGAATCTTGTTCGGGCAGAACTGTGCCTGGACCTGCCATGGATCTGCATCCATGATGTGTCAGCGAGGGCTCTTCCGTCAGCATCCCTGATGCATCGTGGCATCATTGAAATGGGTGAAACACGGGACCCAAGGAGCTGCTTTTTGGCACGTTCAGTCGTTCAGATATTCAGACTAGTTACTCAGGCTGCCAACACTGGACATTGTAAGTGTATCTGAAAATAAATACATGAAGGAAGAGAGGATTTTTCTTATGTCGCAATGAAATCGTCTGTTTCTTAGTGAAAAGGATTCTGAATGAGGGAATTGGCTGAACCTTGTACATTGTGGTTAATGTGCAGGGACTTCACACCCGTTCACCAGCTTATGTCTTTGGGGAGCATAAGGAAATGAAGACATTCATTGTATAAGGTGAGAAGCTGTTACCTCCACGCAGTGTGACATCCAGAGGGGACCGGTGCCAGCGAGCAAAGCTCTGCTCTGATGGATTATGGTTCTTCCCCACCCCTGCCGCATCCTTACAGCCAAATACACTGCTCAGCTTCCCAGGTACAGCCTCCCAGTGCCACCTCTGTAGCCACAATCTGCTTTTCCCCTGATTATCTTGTAAGATATATGTGCAGTGCTGGGCCATGCGGCTGGAGTCGCGCACTTTGTCTTGCAAACGTCAAGCCGTGGGGTGACCCCCGAGTCACGGTGACATCCGATACCCGGGGAAGCTCCTGTTAAATCAAAACCCAGCTGTCAGGAGGAAGCTTTGTGCGGGCTGTGCCCCGCGTTCTGGTCACGGACAGAACCGCTCGCAGCCTGCAGCCCAGCAGATGTGCTGGTCCTCAGCTTCTCTTTTTTTGTCCTCCGAGAGCTGGAAGTGACACGCTGACAAATACCAGAAGTCAGAATGCAAACGGCAGACAACAAACCCACAGTTGGGCTAAACGTTTAAAAAAAGGAGTAGTCTTAGACCAAAGTGCATGTCTATCCATGTGATGTATTAATTTCTATGAACATCAGTGTTTATTTACCACAACATAAGCCGGACAGGTTTATTCTTCAGCACTGGCTGTTTAGCAATATAATTACTTGCCCTAACTTCAATAAAACCTTGATGCATAGCAGGAGTTAATCATCCCCAGTGCGATTTATTTGCCATAGGTGGACCACACGAGATAGAGCTCCCAAAACCACATGTGAGTGAAGGGGCATCGTGTGGCAGGGGACTGAGGTGGCAGATGGAAGGGGCCACCGTGGGACCAGGTCTGGAGCTGGGCAGGACTTGCTGCCTCCTCCCAGCGCCTTGCAGAGCAAACCGGGAGGATTTTCTTTCTGGCTGGCCTAACCCATGGCTTTCCCAGCAGAGGGCATGATCTGCAAAGGAGAGCGCTGATTTCCCTTGCCAGAAACCCTTTCAGAAACCATACGGCAGAAAAGGAACAAGTGTTCAGAGCCAAGAACGCCAGCGGCAGGACGTGTCGGGGCACGACGTGCCCTGTGTGCGCTGGGTCTGGAGCCCTGCGAGGGTCTGGCTGCCTCTCGACTGAGCAGAAAACACCCCCAAAGCTCTTTTAAATGTAGTTTGGATACATTTCTGCCAATTAAAGAAAACTGAGCCAGCATCTGTTAGAAGGAACACACTTGTCCCTCATTTTCCAGGATTTTAAAGCATCGATGTCAAAACAGCAACATTTTCCAAGACAACTCAGTGTCTTCTAGCAACGTGATTTCCTGCAGGGAGCTCAGCCTGTTCGTGTGGCTTGGGTGAGGTCTAAATTGAAGTCCTTTCTTTGGATTATCGGTGTTTCAGAAAAGAGCTCTCTGAAGATGACCTGGTTGGAGAAAAAGGCTTTCTTGTCCGTTTCCTTCTCAGCACCGGCTCCCTGGTTTATTATCAAATTTCCTTTGAAAGAGGCTTCCCAGCAAAGGCATGAGGAATGTTCAGCTCTTGCCTTGATAACGAAGTGAGGCAAACATGCTGTTTAGATTTTAATTTGAATCTCAGCTGCAGATTCTGACTGTTCTGGTCGTTCTCATGACCTGAAAATTCCCCTCTTTGTGCACCACCACATATCTCTTCCAAAATGTCTTTTATTTCAACTTTGTGCTCATATAGCACCGCTGCAGTGGTGTCATTGCTGGCTGACACACATTTCAAAGCATTGAAATGTAAAGTGATTTTCTTCCAAGAGGCGAAGTTTACACGCATCCTAGGCCAGTGCAGTGCCCACTTGGGCTGAACGGTAAAAAATCACCTGCTTGGAGAAACTCCTGTGCCCTAAGAAGGGAAAGATCACAATCACAAGGTGCTGCGACAGCAGGAAGAGCGTTGTGCCGCTGCAAAGCTCAGCGAGGATTTCACACCCCTGCCCACTGGGACCAAAGTGTGATTTACCATTTATTTTACGCTGCTTGGCAGGTGTTGAAAAAGAGAACTTGCACCCAAGATCGTCCTTGAGCTGCCCACAGGGATTGCTCAGCAACGCAAAGCTCCCAGCACAACCCAGGCTGCTCGGGGTTTGTTTCACCGCTGCTTTGCTTTCAGAATATTCTGCTGATAAACAGCAGCCTGGCTGGTTTTCCCAGTTACTCCATTATCTTGTAGCCAAGGATTTCTTCAGGCTTTGGAGGGATTTGTCTGAGGTTACCAACACCTGAACAACAGACAGGCTGTGGATGTGTGCTGGCCTGTCTGCCCCGCGTTCTCCCCACCACCAGCTCACGCTCTAGAAGATCCACCATGGGCTTTCTGCTGTTGCCTATGGATCTCTGGGCCTCACATAAGGGGGATGGCCAGGGGAGGTTTAAATTGGATAGCAGGAAAAATTCTTCCCCAAAGGGCTGTGGGGCATTGGAACAGGCTGCCCAGGGCAGTGCTGGAGTCACCATCCCTGGAGGGTTGGACAGACGGACATGAGGTTCTCAGGACATGGGGTAGTGCCAGGGCTGGGTTGTGGTTGGACTCAGAGGTCTTGAGGGTCTTTTCCAACCAAAATGATGCTATGATTCTATGATCACTTGGAAAAGCCCTTAAAAGCACCATCTCATCTGCAGAGCAGGTCTTACCCTGTTCTTTAAAACTCCGCAAGGACAGGCTGGGCTGCCTGGGGTGGCCCAAGGGACGGCAGTGTCTGCAGGGCCCGCGGAGCCAGGGACAAAGTGCTGTGAAGTTTCGGTGAAGAAAACAACTCCGAGCTCTTGGCAAAGACAGATGGGGCTGTGAACCTTGGCAGAGCGCGACTTGTCCTCGCAGGCACAGCCGGGTCAATGGTCAGACGTGCTGGTTCACGATGCAGCCCGAGCTGCTCGAGGAGTTGTACTTCAAGGAAATTTAGAAAACAAATATAGACCATGTCTGTTAGTAGAGCTGTAGAAAAATCCCCCTTTTAATGATTTTGAAACTTTGTCTGAGGATGCAAACATCTGCCGGCAGGGGAAAGGAAACGCTTTCTATTTATCAGTTGCTTTATCATGCTGTGGGAGGTTTGTTTCCTTTAAATTTGAGAAGGTGATCAGAAGCGGGGGCAATGGGGCCAGGCTGCTGGTAGGCACGCAGCAGCAAAGAAGTCATTTTGCCTTCTGCTGCTTAGATTTAGGGCAGGAGATAGGAGCACAAGAGCATCTCTCTGTCATCTGGGTTTTCTCTGTGTCCCTCTTTGCCAACTAAGGAAACAAATGTGGTTTAAATGTTCACTAATAGAAATCTTGCCAACTTCGGCTGTGATAAAATAATCATCTTATCTGTAGATCTCAGCTCAGCGACTCCAATAACCGACACTTAATTGTACACATTGCTTATCTTTGCGTATGATGCAACTTGGGAACCTCCGTTCCTCAGACCGGGTCAGACGGGGGAAGTTTTAAGCTCCACTGCAGACCTGAAATCAGAGACAAATCAGCCCTGTGACTGCAGCACAGACGAGAAAATCCCACATCCTGGGGTTTTTCTTGCAAATCCATCCAGGTGGAGATGCAGCAATCAAAGCAATGGGGGTGGCCATGCTGATGGGCTCTGTAGTTACCTTTGCAGAGCTTTTGTGTGTCTTTGCCATATGCTTTTATTGTTGAAGACTATTTGGGGAATCGATTTGCCTTTTTGGAGGAGCGTGTAGCTAGAAGATGCTGGAAAGATGTCAGAGCTGCGGGATTGCTCGTTTCTGTGTGTGTATTCCTCAGGTGTTGAGTAGGAAAAGTCCCTCGTGAGTCTGTGGGTTCTTAACACGAACAAGAGCAGCAGCAGCATAACAGATCACCCAGCTCTAAGAACTGCCAGGCTCTACCGAAAACCTGCTTTTATCAGTGTTTTTTGATAGTTCTCCTCCCTGACTTCCCAGAAAATTAAACCTCTTGTGGAAAAGCACCCAATGCAGTATTCTGGGGTTCACACCAAGTTTAGTCTGTCTGAGTAAGCTGATAATCAATTCCTTTGCTTTGGATGGGGAGTGCTATAGTGTTAACATCAGCTAACATCATTTTGGTTGCTGGCTTACTCAAGATTAGTAAAATTCTCATTCATACTATGGAAATTAGTGACTTGGAAAGTAAAGCAGGATGACAGCTTTCCTCCTGCTCAGAAAGGAGTGGTAAAAGCTTTGCTGACAGCTCCATGTCCCCATGCCCCTCTGGGCCAGGGGCCCAAAGAAGGTGCCACCCCGGCACCCGCTGGGTCCTGCTCCACCTGGTACCTGGATCCTGATTTCCAGAGACAAGGGAGAAGCTGCTGTGTTTTCCTATAGGCTGCCCGCTTTTGATGTGCTTGCTGTTTAAGCCAAGTGTTTGCCTTCATTAATTTCTTAAGAAAAGGAGTGTCCTGAGGGCAGGGCCACTTGTCAGGGAAGGCAGGCAAAAAGATATCGAGACCCAGGCAATGAATTCAGAGACGTAAAATCTCTTGTGCCTTGTGCAGCAAACCTGGCTCGTGGATGCTCAGACGTCTGCATGGGCACACATTTGTCATAATTAATGCACACACCTTAAGAAAACAAACTTTTATTAATTACAGAACTTCAAGTAGCATTTTGGCTTCCCTGAAAGCAGCACTTCAGGCTTCCAGAATGAAACCAGTCTGTCACAGTGCACCAAATTATGAAGACATGCTTCTTGCAGAAGGAATCGGCGTTGTTAGGCAACATCCTAATTGAAGGGATTGCATCGAAGTGTTTTTAAGTGACTTGATTCCATTTCTGTTCTGCTTTTGCTGGGTACCCGGCCCTCGGCAGTGTTTCCTTTCAGTCTTCTGAGAAACTGTGTCAAACACTCTTCACTCGCTTCTGGCCCCACGCTGTCCACAGCATCTCTGCCATGGCCGATATCCATCAGAAATAACCACACTTGGGCAGACAACTTCTGTGAATCTCAGAGCTCCTGATGTAAGATGCGTATTCCTCAGGCTGGGGTATTTGCCTCTCCTTAAAACCGAGCTGACTTCATCTGACATGCAAACAAACCAGGGGACAGGGACCTCCTGCCCGGGCAGCACTGGCTCTCGCTGCCCCTTTTCTCAGCGTTGCCTTTTTTTGGTCAAGTTCATCTTGGTGAAGGAGGAAAAAACCAAACAAACACTTCTGAGACCAACTAGAAAAAGCGTGATTGCGAAACTTAGAAACCGTCTGGCGGGCAGAGAGCAGGAAACTCTTCTCCGCTTGCTGTTTGCCTTGATTTTGTGAAGTCTGATCTTCTGTTGAAAACTTCTGTGCTTCTGGTCACCTTGGGCCACCCGGGGAAGTGGTCACAGCTCCAGTTTTCAGCTCTAATAGTCTAAATGCCAAGTAGCTGCTACCAGCAGGGCACACCAGGGCTTCAGTGGTACCAGTTTGAGTGTGAGGGTCCACTGCAGGCTGAAGGTGGGAAGGTTAGAGCTGAAATTCGTCATACTTGGGTTTTTTGCCCCACGTCCTTCTCAGGCAGGCAGAGGTTTATTGCTGTGCTCAAGCTGGCAAGGTGCACTGAAGGTCTCGAAGCATGACGGAGGGAGGCTGTATATGGCATTTTGGCTATTAATACTTGGACTTTGGCTTATTTCTCTTTTCTTTCCATCGTTTACAATGTGTGGATTGCAAGACATATCAGAGAAGTTCAGTCTCTCAAAACCACAGTGTTTAATTGAAGCTGGAGGCCATCTCCTGTGCAAGAGTAACTGGAAGTACCTACAAGCATTTGTGTGTTGGGGAGCATCTGAGGTATCTGGAGGACTTTATGCTCTGCTGATAACCTCCCCGTGTTATTACTCTGTTGTAGCAGCATCTCGAGAACAGCGCCAGGTGTGCACCAAGATGAGGCAGCTCAGCCCCGCTCTGTCCTGGGGACTCTCATGGTGGGGCTGGTGGCACCTGAGGGACAAGCCCAGCTGGGCTGGGTCAGTTTGGTGCTCTCCTTGTTTCTCCAGCCTACCTGCTGAGCCCCATGCATCACCTGGGTTAGAGACATTTTAAGACATAGATCACATCTTTAGTATACAACCATACAGCTCTTGGCCCAACGGATCCCTGAGTAAGCCTCTAAGCACCACTTTATATAATAAATGTTTGGGTTGCTTTAGTTTTTACAACCATCCATGAAATATCAATTGTTTCACCTGCACAGTGAATAAACTCTGGATGAAGAACAATCAAAACGAGCCCATGGTGCTCAAAGTCTCTCCACACGAGCACCCACAGCCCAACTTCTTTGTGTTTCAGTGCCAAGGGGCTCCTCAACCCCAAGCTCCTCACAATAACCAAGACTAAATACATCAGAGAACAGGAAGGTTTAAACTCCACGGTGTGCCGAAATGTGAGCCTTGGTCTTGGTTACCAAACAGTTTTCAAACCAGTACTTTGAAATTGTGTTGAAGAGTCTTCTGTCTCGTGTCACAGCGACGCTTCCTCTGGGAACGGGCGCTATTTTGTTTTTAGTCTAGATCTGTTCGACATGCTAAAAAATATTTTGTAGTAGAAGAATACATTGACAATCCTTAAAATAATGCCCAGGAAATAACTGAGGGACCTGAGAAGGGTGGCAGCCGAGCTGGAGAAGTAAAACAACAACACGCAAGGGCTGCGGGTGGGAGCAGAAGTGCCGGTGGCCTTCAGGAGATCATCCGCTTGGAACAGGGCACACTCCACGGTCACCAGCACCCAGATGATCCTGGCTGTCAGTCTGGCGTTTCTCACCGTCCGTAGCTGCCGGGACTCTGTGGGGAGGAAGGTGATCAGGTAAGCCTCGAAGGCAACGCAGCTGAGCAGCAGGCAGCTGATGTGGGTGTTTGCGGTGAGCAGGTTCTGCAGCAGGGCCGACGCGAACGTCGTCGAGGAGACACCAACGCCAAAGGTCCGCACGGCCACCTCAGAGACAACGCCAACAAGAACCAGCAGGTCTGCCTTTGCGAGGCTGGAAATGAGAACCGCAGTGGACTTGGACGAAACCTTTGCAGACTGCAGGATGATCAAGGTGTACAAACTGCCCAGCAGACCCAGCAAAGTGCTGATGGTGTTTGTAGAAGACAGGACGAGGTATTGGACATATTTAAGCACCAGGTATCTTCTGAGATCTTTCATGTGGTCTCTCTTCATAGAAATGCCAGTTAGGGAAGAATACCTAGGATACATACGAAAAAGAGCAATTAAATGTAAAATTAGTGGGGTAGATTCCAGGCAAATTATTATGTACCTGCATTGGTACAGACTCACGCTGGCATCCTGCACACTCCAGCGTTATTGTGGCATTGCTTGGTTATCCAGCTTCAGAGGTGCTCACTACATGAAGTCCTCAGACTGCATCAATTGTTAAATAAATCACATATAAACCCAAGAAATAGCGTTTTATTATAGTTCACACAGAAGTCATTGCAGGAAACAGGAATAGTTCTGGACTAATACTGGAAAAACTAAGGTCACATTAGGACTGCTTTCATTATGCAATTTTTTTTCTGTTTGACTTTGTGGGTCAATTGAAGAATGAAGAATTTATTCTCTAGTGTTGCAGCAAGAAGAAGATTTCCATTTGTGCCATGTAGAAGAACAAATGAGATATGTATTACTCATTCTGGTACACAAAGAAGTCATGAACTAAAGCGAACGCTGTCCAAGAAAAGTCCCAGTTGAATCAGTAGCTGAGAATTACCCTGCAAATACCCATTTGATTTCCTTTTCCTGTCATTAGCTCAGCTCTTTGTACACATTCATATGGTGGCTATAGCTTCTGGATAAAACTGAATGCCTGAGCGCAGTGAGGGAAATGGCAATAAAATGCAGATGCTGGCAATAAATGACAGATGCTGGGCTGCTGGGGAGCAGGGGGCTCAGCAGTGCCCGCAGCTGCTGCCTGCAGGAGCCCGAGGGGGGTTTAAGCTTTGCCGAGAAGGGATGTGGGCTCTGGTTCGATAAGTAGGTGGCGAGAGCATCCTCGTGAGCTTTGGGCTCTATGCAGAGTGGAGCTCCCCAGGGCCACACCGGCTGCCCCATGGCTGGAAACTGGTCCAGTGGGTGCCCAGCCCCAGCTATGGCACCATTTAAAATGTTTCCCTAATGTTCTGATTTTGTAACCACACTTCTTTGGGAGTGAACAAAGAGCCAAGACCCATCTCAGGCGTTACTGCTCAAATGTATTGGTTAAGTTTCTTTTCAGGGAGTGGAACAGGCTGCCCAGGGCAGTGCTGGAGTCACCATCCCTGGAGGGTTGGACAGACGGACAGGAGGTTCTCAGGACACGGGGCAGTGCCACGGGTGGGTTATGGCTGGACTCGGTGATCCTGAGGGTCTCTTCCACCCAAAGTGACTCTGTGACTGTGTGATTCTAAGTTTCTTTTTCTTAAGTATCATTAATAAAACTTAAACCCAACTTGCTGTCCCACTGGTGGGGTATCTCTTGGCAACCACTAGCATTGTACTCCCTAATCTTCGGAGACCTATAATTAGACACAACTCTAATTTGCCACTGAGGCAGCTATACTATTATATTTCCAGTTTGTTTATTACTTGAATCTCCTGATGCATCCAGTTTACGAACCAACTGTGAGATCTGACCTGGAATCTGAGGGAAAGTTTATAGACCCGTGGGAAGGTGGACAAATGAGCAGGGTCCTCATTGGAATAAAGGAAGAATTAGATGGATGTTGCTAGATAAAGTCTGTGGTTTAAAATTCCTGAGCTTGAAGAGGTTTATCCAAGAGCACTTTGAAACTGGCTGAAGAGTTTCAGAGTTATTCATGGCTATCACCCAGAGTCTTAAAAGACACATGGCAAAAGTTCCAGAGAACTTGAAATGGCCAAGGAGGGGCCTGTCTTTAAAAGGGGTCTGTCTTTAAATTGGATCAGTGGTGAAGGGATCAGAGATTTAGCTAAATACAACAATGCCGTTTATTTCATATTTGGGCACAGATGTCCTTATGTAAATTCTCAGTATTCCTGATGCGAACGCCTTGGAGCTTGTACTCCCGAGTTTTTCCAGTACAGTTGCCCAACAGGTTTGGGTGGGTGATTTAGGCCTGGCCTGTTTTCTCCTTTGATGACATGATAGGAGATGATAATTCTGAGTGATTCCTACAAAAGGTATCAAGCCAATTTTTCAGAGAGTGGGATTCCCATTGCTTGTCGAGACTCGTTCTGTGCCAGGTTGACTCACCCAAGATTCACGTACACCTTTTCTCTTTTTTAAAGTGTCTGAGCCAACTTGTTAGTGGAATCGTTTATGGAAGAGGTAGGCAAAATGTAGTCCAGTACTTCAGGTGAAGTGCGATACAGTTTATCTTACCCTAGTTTTCCACAGTGATTAACTAGAAAAATGATTCTGCGCTTTCTGTTTTGAGAAAATCTTTGTGAAACCAGTGGTCCAGGTGGCTTTGCTTCACTGCTGAGGATGCAGGAGATGGTGAAGAGGAGGGTTCATCTCTGAGCAGTGATGTCTGATCATTGGTTTGGCCATTTGTTTTGACACAGAGCATCAATTAAATTAAGATCTATAGGAGCAAAACCATTGGAATCCACAGTGTGAAAGCTCATGCCGCTCACTGGCTGGAAGTAGAGGAGAACCAAACTGTGATATACAGTTGAATTCTGATTTATCTTGTTACTCCAGCAAGCTACTCCTTCTTTGGAAAGGTAAATTAAGAATGTTGTATCATTTTCTTGGATCGCAGCTTGTTTCTGTGTACATTTTCTTTGATTACATTTTGGAGGAGATAAATTTCACGCCTTGAAAAGGACCTTTGCTCATTTTCCAACTGATGACTGTTGTGAATTGTCGTATGCTGGGCGGTACATGTAACCCGGCCCAGGCTGCTGTGTTGAAGAGCATTCAGGTAAATTTGAGGCGGTGATTCCCAGAGGAGGGGTAGTAAACAAATCAGCTGGATGCTGAGCAAAACACGCAGTTCAGTGACTCAGGGATTTTACATCTCGTCTGGAGAATGTGGAAATAAAACTTTGTTGGAAAACAAACCAAATCGAACGAAACTTTTCCATGTGAACAGAACCAGATTCCTCCAGTGAACCTGTCTCCTCCAGGTATTCCATCCATCGTTTTTTGTCCACTTAAGAAGTTTGAGAGGAAGACACCGACCGACACCTGGATTTACAGCAGAACTTCATTGTGTCCTCATGGAACATTTTAATTCTGAGCTTCTGGGCATTGGGTCCTATATTACACCCCAGGATTTGGCAATGAGGCCATGGACTCTTCTAATGATGAGCATTAGAAAAAGGTGCTGAGCAGATGGTATAGCTGGAGGAGGCACCCAGAAGCAGCCAGTCCAGATGCTAAGGAGCTCGGTGTGTTTTTCACATCTTCCCTTCTTGGAAGCTTTGGCATTCCACGTAATGCTGCCAGCGTTTTACATAACACTGCCATGTACTTTGGGCAGGAACTGGAGTTTCTGGCTGGAAGATGCCTTCCCATGTTCTGTTCGCTTGTGTCAGGGTGTCCTGCCTTCCGAGCCACGGCTGCCCCGGGAGACGGGATCATCACAGACGGGATCATCACAGACGGGATCACCCTCCTGCCTCCCTCCACCCCTTTCGCACTATGATTTACTGGCTAAAACTCCCATCCAGAATGTGGCAGAACCAGGTTTGATTTCCTCCTTCACCACAGGGCATTTAGATGTTTATCTCTCGTGGGTGTCCCAACCAGCTGGCTACAGGTTGTGCTGAGGCGGGGACGCTTTTCGTATCACCTGAAGAATCTGGGGCACAGTGTAGGAGAACAGCTGACACCTGGGCAAGGGGCAGGCATCAGGAAAAGGCTCACGGGTCACAACACGGGTGGTTGTGGGTGTTTGCTGGGGAAAAACGGTTCTGATACGTGCTCCAAATGCTGTTTGGAGACATCTGCTCTGGTAACTTCAACAGAACTGGGAGATGTTCCCAGGTACTGGAGCTCAGTTCTTGAGACAGCCCCGGTGGCTCCCAGCACAATTTGGGTGCCTGCCCACACACACCCTCCTGAACACTGGTGGGCGTGGGCTGCGATTTAGCAGGAGGCAGGCGCTGCAAGGATGGGTTGAGGGTACGTCCTCTTTGCTCCGTGCCTGAGATCAGTCTGGGGCACAGCCCTAGTCAGGCATCCCCTTTACAGACGTAAGATTAAAGGGTCTTTGGGTAAAGAACAGAGGAATGAGAGTGCAAAGTCGGGTCTGAAGCCACAGGCTCCTCCTTTGGAGAAGGGGGCTGCCAACAGAGCCTTGCGGAGCTCCCACCACCAGCACCATCCTCCAGGACCAAGCCATCAGCTTCTGTCCCCCGGTGAGTCCCCCCAGCCCACGCAGGACCCCGGGAGCAGGAACAGCTGCGGGCCCTCCTCTCTGCCCCGGGTAGGGACCAGCAATGGGGCTCTTTCCAGAACAGCCACTCCCATCCAGCCAGAATGGGGGAAGAAGCCAATTAGTCTATTTATTTACAGTTTTCAAAGCAGCCTCTTGCGGTGTTTATTGTGGGTCACCCACGGGAGGAATCCTGCGCATGGACAGTGGCACTTGGACAGATTTTATTTAGTCCTTATTCAGCTGAAACCTCAGCTCGAGCTCATGGGAGGTTCCCTGAACTAACACTTGGCGTTTTCAACGGTGTTATTTTTGATGTTCGCAGAAATTGCTCTCCCGAGACACTTTTACAACTTCCAGCTAATACCAATTTCTCATTTGTTATTGGTATGGTATGTTATTGGTATGCTGTTCTAATTTGAGAGCTACGCAGAAATATCTCCTGCTCTTAAACAAATGCTTCCTTTCAAAATCCCTCCTGGAATTGTGTCAAAGAATACGCAGAAGAGAGCAAATTTGAAACCCAGGTTAACGCTGAATATCCTGACCGTAATGAAGTGGTATTAGCTTTTGTTTAGTTTAAAAGAACAACTACTTACATTTGTTGGAAAACGCAGCCAGGGATATTTTTCTGCATCACTGTGTTCTGCGTATGGTCTGCAGCGGAGCTAAAATGTGCCGTTTCTCTTGGATTGCTTCCTGGTCTTTATATATAGCATCACGTATTCAGCACCACGTCAGAGCACGGGGCTACGCTAACAGAATTTGTTTTGCTAGGCAACATCCCCGGAGCTGGTTTCACAAGAATGACTCGCCTGAATCGTGGCAGCTATTAATTTTCAGCTGTCTGGAAAAACTGATGCCCTGCGTGGAAGGGGAGTCCCAGACACTTCCTCAAGTACGTGCTTGGCGATGGAGCAGATTACGGGGTCTGATCCTGACCCCGTCTGGGCGCTGCGTGAGCTAACACAGATGATCCATGCGTAAAAAAAGTTATTTAGTTCCAAGGAAAGAAAAGATGACCCCTGGCGTGAAAAGCGGCGCTAATTCGAGCCGAACTGGGCTATCCCCGGTGAGTGTTTGTGTTGGTGTTGCCTGGGATACCCGGCTTTGGTGCTGATTGCATTTACACTAACATTCTTCTCCAGGTATGATGTTGGTTAAGCCGAGTTCATCCGTGTTTCAGGGCAGGGGAGTCTCTTTGTGAGGTCTTGGTGCAGTGGGAGAGCGGAGGAGCATCCTGCAGACATGGTGGAGCATAGCAAACCGGTGTGTTCACAGCCGCACGCACACGGATCCGCAGCCCCGGCCCTGTCGTGGACACCCATCTCACGCCCGGAGTCAGCACATAAAGGCTGTGAATTCCAGACGGTGACGCTGCATCCGTTTCTGACCACCGGGGAGGGTTCACTGCTAGAAAAGATACAGCAGCTGAAACCCAGGGGCTGCAGGACAACCCGGGACCCCGCGGGTTTGCGGGGTGCGCTGGGTTTACGGGTGTGCCGGGGACGGGACATCTGCCCAAGCCAGAGAAAGCCCCAAAAGAAAGAGATTTGACAGGTTGGTGATTGATATAATTTATGCTTTGATTTGTGTGTATAAATATTTACTTTTGTATTTGGTTTTCATAAGGAAGTGTCAGCTCTTGCCAAAGGCTTTCCATAGCAGTTTTGTTTTTTACAGCTACCATTTTTCTTCTCTTTGCTTACTTTGCTGGCGTGCCCGGCTGATACAACACAACCGTCGCCTGCAAGAGCGTGAATTCTGCAAACAAGCTACACGCTTTCTCAGCAGTTTGAATTTCATCATGGCTTGTGGAAAAGAGAAGGCAAACCCTTCTGTTTCTCCAGGGCACCACCCATTTCGTCACCGACTCTGTGAAAACAAGAACAAAGTAATAAAATCCTGGGGAAGGGGAGGTGAGACAAGGTGAGATGGGTGAGATGGGTGAGGGGGGTGAGATGGGTGAGGGGGGTGAGGGGGGTGAGATGGGTGAGGGGGGTGAGGGGGGTGAGGGGGGTGAGGGGGGTGAGATGGGTGAGGGGGGTGAGATGGGTGAGGGGGGTGAGGGGGGTGAGATGGGTGAGGGGGGTGAGGGGGGTGAGATGGGTGAGGGGGGTGAGGGGGGTGAGATGGGTGAGATGGGTGAGGGGGGTGAGGGGGGTGAGATGGGTGAAGGGAGTGAGATGGGTGAGGTGAGTGAGATGGGTGAGATGGGTGAGGGGGGTGAGATGGGTGAGGGGGGTGAGGGGGGTGAGGTGGGTGAGATGGGTGAGGTGGGTGATCCAGACCCGCGCCGTGTCCCCCTTCACCTGCAGAGCGGGGACCGGCCCTGGGAAAGGCGGCTGGGATGAAATCTTTAATCAGTTCCCTCGGTTAATTTTTACCCACGTTACTAATCACCCCGATGACTGCGGCGTTCAGCGCTCCTCTTTGAACCCACAGGTATCTCCCTTGACGCAAGCAGAATGAACACAGCATCTCCGACTGATTTCTGCAATGGCATGAGATGGTTCCCGGTATTTTTCCATAGCCTGTTTATTTTGCGCTACACCTTTGTTTGAAGGCTCTGGCCAGCTCCATACATTGATTAGAGGTGCTCTTTACAGCTGATGACTTTTAATTTCCTTCCTTGACAACTGAAATACAATTTAATTCAATTAGAATTCAGCAAGAGGCAAGAAAAGGTTCATTTTGTTCAGTGTGCTGTACTTTTGACAGCAGCGGATTCCCAGCACTCACACCTGAGAACAAAGACACACACACAGGGCATGAAGCACGTGAGGAGGCAGAAACCCACATCCCCTAGCTGGCCACAAAAGAGAACTGAGCTCATTTCTGTGGTCTTCCGATAGGAATTGTGTTGCCAAATTTGGAGCTCACAGCCTATATTATTGTTATTCCTGAAAGCGAACCAAAGAGGCAACATGAATGTCTCCAAGAGTTGCTTCGCATCCAAGCAGAGGGAAAATGGGAATGGGTTGTGTCACTAGGAGCAGCGGCTCCGCTCCATTGCTTCACCTTACAAGTGGTTTTGTTATTTGGTTCACATTTGTGTGATAACATTGCCAGGAACTGACCATAACAAGGCTGCTGCATCCCCAGGCTTGGTCCACTCGCAGCTGTTTGTAGTCGCACCCAGCGGTGACAGCAAATTTACTTCTTGGAGTGATTTTGTTTGAATGTTGGCAGCCCGAGCATCCCCAGTCGCTGATGCTGTTGGGCAGTCGGGCACAAGAAGAAAGCAGTTTGTGCTGGGTTTGAGCTCAGGGTACCAGCCACGTGCATCCCGTCATCCACCCGCATCCCACCATCCACCCGCATCCCACCATCCACTCGCATCCCACCACCCACCCGCGTCCCACCATCCACCCACATCCCACCATCCACCCGCATCCCACCATCCACCCACATCCCGTCATCCACCCGCATCCCACCACCCACCCGCGTCCCATCATCCTCCCACATCCCACCATCTACCCGCGTGCCACCACCCACCCACATCCCATCATCCACCCACATCCCATCATCCACCCACATCCCACCATCCACCCGCATCCCGTCATCCACCCGCATCCCACCACCCACCCGCGTCCCACCATCCACCCACGTCCCACCATCCACCCGCATCCCACCACCCACCCGCGTCCCACCACCCACCCGCATCCCACCATCCACCCGCGTGCCACCATCCACCCGCGTGCCACCATCCACCCGCGTCCCACCATCCACCCGCGTCCCACCACCCACCCGCGTCCCACCACCCACCCGCGTCCCACCATCCACCCGCGTCCCACCATCCACCCGCGTCCCACCATCCACCCGCGTCCCACCATCCACCCGCGTCCCACCATCCACCCGCGTCCCACCACCCACCCGCGTCCCACCATCCACCCGCGTCCCACCATCCACCCGCATCCCACCACCCACCCGCATCCCACCATCCACCCGCATCCCATCATCCGCTCTTGCACAGGCAGCAACTTGATGATCTTGAGGGTCTCTTCCCAGCAAAATGACTCCATGATTTGAGGTTCTATGACTGGCAAGCTGACCTGGACACGCAGACGTGCAGTTGCTGCTTCTGTTCTGGAATGGATTCAACACAGATTTACCAGGAAAATGTTCTTTGCTGTCTTGGGGACCCTGGAGGAGGAGACACATACATTGGTCCCCTGGACTTCCTTTGGGAACCATTTCCTTGATAAACATTTGTGACGCTTCCCCTAAAATGAGCCCAATTTCTATTTTCTCCTGAGGAAAAACAGAGTAAATATCAAGGGAATTTTTTCCCAGTGACTGCATTGGAAGAAAATATTTGCAAACGTGTTTCTCAACTTGTCATGAGTTGTTTCCCAGGGTTATCTTGGTCTGAAGCTGAGACTTTCTTTGGGGGTTTTTGGAGATTTTCTTCCTGATATCCGGGGGTTTGTTTGCCTCGTTTATTTATTTTTTTTTAAGAAAAGTTTTGTTCAGGCTTGTAAATCGAAATAGCAAATTAGCATTGAGTAAAGAATGGTGAACCGCTGGAACCGAAAATTCAGGTGTGAACTGAAAACAGCCCACGAGGTCTGGAGACATTGCAAATGGTCAAGTTTAGTAGAATGAAATTCCTGTTTCCCAACAGCAGCGGGAAATAGAAGATTTGCTCAGGTCTTGTCGCGTTTTAATTTGGGATGGTGACCTCCAGATGAGGTACCAGCCTGGACTGGGCCTTGCAGGTCCTGTACAAGCAGAATTAATGTTGTCCCACATCTCCTCAAATGCATATTTACCTGGAGTAAGGATATTCTCCAACCTTTATGCCTTTGTGGCAAATGGAAGCCAAGCAAAAGCTCGTTGTGGTGGTGGGATTTAAATGCATACTCATCGGAAAAGCCTAAAGGAGTATTTGAGATGTGGAGTTTAGCTGGAGCGTGGCAGCGTTTGAGGAGATGGCAGTGGTTACCGTGGGTTATCTTCATCTGCCACGGGGAAAAGGTACTCGACAGAAAGAAAAATGCATTATTTCTTCAACAAAAGATCTTAGGAGCTATTTAGAGTGTAATTGTTGCATAAAAGAATGAAAAGAGGAAACTCGTTCCGTGCTACTCCCTTACCAGTAGATGTGTTCTCTTTGGACGCATGACAGATATTAGGAAATTGTTTCCTCGTGGGATCACACACATGGACAAAAATAACTTACATAGAAAACCAGTTAATTAAGAGAGCAACCTAATTGCACCATTGCCAAACTTCAGGCACCCTGAGCAACCTCACAGGGAATCCTAGAAAAACACTTTGGAAACACAGTTGTCCTAAGGGAGTTATTTAGGCCTCTTTAATGCTTAGGTTGTTTTAATATTGAAAAATTGGCCATCGTCCACTATTGCCAAGATTTCTTTGTGTTTGTATTTAGCATTTTTGACAGTAAATAATGTAACTACCGACAGGCAGGTTGAACCTGGCAGTGCAGTCACTGGGCAGCACATGCAGAAAAATGAGTGTACGGGCAGCTCCATGGATGGAAGGGCTGTCCTGGAGAGGAGACTGAATATCGGGGGGTTTCATGTTCAACACAGCCCCCGAAGGCAGCACAGCTGCTCCTCCTGAGCAATCACAGCTTTATATAGTTCCCCTGGTCAGGAAAGGGCAGGTGGGGTTGTTAGTGCAGAGCAGGAGGGGGGTGATTGTTGGTAACTGCCTGGCTGAGGTTGAGAAGGTTGATTTGGTTTTGATCAGATCAGCTGGGATTTGGGAAAGGACGGAGCCGTTTCCATCTCCATTAGTCCTGGCAGCACAGGCTTGTATGAGGAAGCAAACAAGGAGTTAGAGGTGAGAATATTGGCACTTTTCTATTTCCTCAAGCCTTTGCCTTTTCTTATCTGCACCATTACCTATTGGCTTTGCTTTCCCACTGCAGCTCACCCAGGGTGCTGTAGCAGCAATGTTGTAGGGTCCTGCTTGAGCTGCTACTGTTCTTTTGCTCCTTGTTGTCTGTAATAGCGATGCTGTAACTCTGAGAAAAGCTTGGAGGCAGCATAAACGCTTATTAAACAAAAATTAAACATTCATCCTGATCTCCTCTTTCATTCATCGCATCTCTCCTGCTCCTTGTTTTATGTGTGGCTACTGCGCTGGTTTGGTTTGCAGGAGTTTGTAACAGACGTGGATAAAATTGCAGTTAAAATGGAGCGAGTTGCAGTACTGTAAAGAATCCTCAGTTCACTGCAAACACCCTGGAGGTTTTTCATGGCAAAGACGGAGCTTTGGGCAAATTGCTTGAGACAGGTAAACCAGAGAGAGCGGTGGAAGAGCATCGAATGGGCTGGGACAGCCGGAGCTTCTGTGACCCAGGGCGACAGACACGAACGTTTCGATTGCTTCTCAAAACATTCTGGTCTTAGATCAGAGAAAGTTGGTGTCGGAATCTCCAGGGCTTGTCACTTGGCAGATCACAAGTCTGTTGAACCTGATAAAAGATCAAGAGAGAGTCTGGAGGTAGGAGAATTAACAGATATTTTAACGGGGGAATTACCAGAAATGTGTTGGGTTTGGTTGGTGTTTCTTCGTTTGTTTGTCTGTTTGAGGCCACACCAGTAGTTTTCTGAAGAAAATGACTTTTACTGCCAGCTGAAACTGCAGACCATGCATTATCTGCCTCCCCAAAACTCTGCCAATGGTGTTGGTGACAATCGCCACAACCTGCCCAGAGACGGCTACAGAATTCTCAACTTCCTGCAGTCTTGTTGGGATTTGGGGATTCCAATAATTAATTGGGGGGGGTTTTGTCATTTTATGGGGATTTTTAAAAATCTTCTCTTCTGAAGAGAGACCTGTGAAATGGGACCTGGGACCCATCTGCTGTTCCCAGCAGCAGTCAGTGCAGAAGCAGGAATACTGAGAGCTGGTCCTCGCCGGGGAGATGTGGTGGGTACTTGAGCTGGTTTCTGCACTAACACGACCCTGTGGATTTGCTAGAACAGCCACTGCCTCCCAAAGCTCTGGTGTTTGCAAAACAAAAATAAAGGCTAAATAATGATGATCCTGTTCTATGGAGTCCTGCTGAGCCTTGGGGAAAAAAACATTGTGGGAAAAACTAGAAAGAAAACACAACACAGAAATAATAATGCACACAAGGACCACTAAATAACTAACGGAGCAGACCAGGACTTCAGCGGAATGGAGGGCTTATGGTTTCTCTGAGAGTCTGGAAAACATCAGCTTGATACTTTTTAATTCTGTTCTAATACAGAACTTTGAAAGTGAGAATGAGAAGCTGGAATTTGATTTTTGGAAGGCAATGGAGGAACGTGGACGTGGGCAGATGAATCGGAAGACAAAGCAGAAGTCGGTTGTTAGGTCTCACATTGGGCAGGCACGAAATGCCAGGCAGAGAGCAGCCAGCGGGTTAAGCACAAGTATCTCAACAAACACCCTTTGACATCAACGTCCCATCAGTCTCAGCCTGTAAGTTAAGCAGAAGTTTAGCTGATTTATCCCAGAACCACTCAGATGGCCAAAAAAGGCCAATTTTCCTGAAGTAGGATGACCTTCAGGGAGCACCATAAATCTGTCAGATATGTGCAGTTTGCAGGGCGGTCTGAATTCTCTGGAGAAGAGGCTGGAGTTGGACACGGGTTTTTGTGTCGATCCAAAGTCAGAAGTCACTCCTGAGCCTCGCTTTGCAAAGCCAACACGGTTTTGATGCACCAAAAGCCATAAAATAATCAGATACCACACTGCTGGTGTGCTTTATATCAACGTGTACTTTGAGTGAAATGAAACTTCCTAAAACTGGCTTCAGGGAGCCCATAGAAAGTTGAGGAAAGAACTGTCTCCGTCGGTGGGCACCGATTGGTGACCCACATCCCGTAAGTCACAAAATGATGGACCAGAAGCACTGCAGGGGTGATTAAGACGTTGCTTGGCAATGGATAACAAATTCCAGTCTTTATAGGCAGTGACTATGACACTCCGTTAGCTCTTTGCTTCTTGGAACACGGACATTTACTGGAAGAGACTAAAAAGGCATTAATTCCAACATGAGTACATCTCCATTTTGCAAAAGCTCCACTGATATCTGCTGGACAGGGTATGTTATTTGTCATCCCCCATGGGAGACTGGTAGAGGTTTTCATTTTCATTCTCTTTTCCCGAGTAACAAGCGACAGGATGAGAGGAAATGGCCTCAAGTTGCACCAGGGGAGATTGAGGTTGGATCTGGGGAACAATTTCTTCCCCAAAGGGCTGTGGGGCACTGAACAGGCTGCCCAGGGTGTGCTGGAGTCACCATCCCTGGAGGGCTGGACAGACGGACATGAGGTTCTCAGGACATGCAGCAGTGCCAGAGTTTGGCTTATGGTTGGACTTGATGATCTTGAGGGTGTCATCCAACCAAAATGATTCCATGACATCAAAACATCCATTGCTTTTGAGTTAATCAAGAGCAAATGCCCGCTCATGAAAACTCCTGCAGGTGCCCATTGGCAGATCCTGCTACGACACCTATAGGAAAATCCTCTAGGTTTCAGTCCAGTGGAAAACAAAGCCTCTAAACCAGAGACTGGCAGCTGTACATGGAGCTGAGCAAGGGGAGCGGAAGGGAAGGAAAAGCGTGATCCTCTTCAGCCCGTTTTTCACCTTTTTTTGAGAGATTCTTAAATCTGCGAATAAATGCCTTCCATGATACTTAGCTTGCTCGGTGAAGCCAAAATCAACTTTTCATCCTGCAGCCGGTGGCAATGGGCAAAGCAGCTGAATCAGGGCAGAAAAACAGTTGCTTCCTTCTCCAGTGAGGGTTTGGGTTTTTGTTTTGAATAAGATAGCACCCGCTTCTCAGCATGTCAGATAAGAGAAGCTGCAGGGAGAAGCAGGTTATGTAATTGTAGGGCTCAATGCACAGCCCAGGGAAGGCATTTCTGGGGCTGGTTAGAAGTTTATGGCTTAATTAAATCCAAGCGGAAAGTATGGGGCAGAAATATGGGAAGTTTTGAAGCAGCGGATAGCAAAGGGATAAGAGAAAAAGCAGCTTGGCGTGGTGGTAAATGCCACGCAACTCTTCTCTCTGATCAAGGATGTGACACCAGTGACATTCAGGAAAGAAGAGGGTGTAACTGTTAAAGCCCAAACTTCTACTATTTCATTAAACTTCCTGGTGATATCTTCCACCATCTGTTCCAGAAGCAGAAATACTGAAGGTGGCCACCGGTGGCTGTGAGAGCAGGTTGCTGGGATCTAAAGTCTCCATATCTGAATCTCAGATTTGAACGAAGAGCCTGTTAAGTATGTCAGCATCCACCAGCGGGTGTTCTCCTTACAGTTTTCCTTTTAAATCAACAAGAGAAAGAAGAAAAAATGCAAGAAAAAGCCCCAGACCAAACATTAACAAGAAGAGCCCTTGAATGCTTAGAGAACAGGAAACTTCTACCAGTGTTTCCTCTGGTGTCTTTGCCCACTTTACTTTGCATATCTGCTGATCTGTATTTATCATTCTCATGCTGGATGTCTCAGTTCTTGTTGCCTTAGATTCTCCCAATGCAATTACAAATCCTACCCTTGCTTTAGTTGTTAGATGAGGCAAAATGTTTCTCTGTTGCCGTGTTGCTGTTAAGTACTGTGGTTTATTTTGATTCCGAGTGGATTGTTTTGGTCATTTTCTGTTTGGGTTGGCATTAGCCCCTGGATATTTTAGCTGGTCGGCAAACCCCTCTGCACTGACACGGAGGTGCATGTTCAACCATCATCACAGCTTGCAGCCTCCTTTCTCTGAGGGCTTAATTAGGATTTACCACGTTGATTTTGCATTTTTTTTAATGATACCCTTCTAACATCTTATTTTTCTCCCCTCTCATGCAGGGTCCATCTAATACCAGTGGTAATTTGCTCCTTTGCAGATGCTGGAAGCCCGGGATTGCTGGTCTCCAAAGACGCCCACCAGTGATCCCAGCTTAGCTGTGGACATGGACCTTTCCTCGCATGAACCAGCCAGTAACAGCATCATCCTCCTGATATAGATTATTCATGGGACCTCAGTATAGCCCAGAAATCAAGGGATATTATCCTCAGAAGAAACAATAAGACAGACGCTCTTTGCACAAAACAGTGAAAGATGTTCCCTGTTCCAGATCTGTCACAAGTTGAGCGTCCCGGTCACTCAGTGGAGCAACCAGCCCCTCTTCCCAGCATCTACGGTGGGGCAAAATAACCTCTGTGTGCAGAGCTACCAGGCTTCTCACGGCGGGTTGACCTGGTTGTTAATGGGTAGGAACTGCAGAATGAGTTTCCTCCTTGGAACCGGCTTCCTCGGTCACATCCTTGTGTTTCCAGGCCAAAACTCTGAATAAGAGCAGATAAGCGTAGGTGCAACCTTGATAAAACGCGAGATGCTGGTAGATAAAGGAAGTAATTAAAAGGTTGAGGCATATGTTTAATCAGCAAAGATTAATCGTGCAGGTTTTAGCTCATCTGGTATTTTTTCTTAATTAAGAAACAAATCTCAAAGCACAAATGAGGCCATTTGAAGTGAGGGGCTTTCCCAGAGGTGGAGGTGGAACACACCAGCACGGGGCAGCCTAAGGAGCATCCGGGGCTGGTTTCCATGTTTGTACAGCGACCGTGGAGTTGTTCTGATGAAAGGGCTTGATCCTGGTCGAAGTTTCCTAAGAAAAGACTCTGCTGGAAGCCAGTTGGCAAATTCTACAGTCCTGCTGAAATACGAGACGAACGCGGTCCCTGATGTTCCGCGGTAACGTACTTGACTTACGATGTGTCATAGATAACTACCCGGCCATCCTCAAATACCCAACAGCAGCGTGTATCTAAGGATGTACTAGATAAACAGAGGTTGGGTTCATTGTAAAGTGTCCGTGTCAGTGTTCAGATTCAGTGATGCACACAGATCTGCCTTTCAGTTTAGATTTTAAAAGTATTTCCAAATGATGCAAGTCCTGATGCCAAAAATTCACATGTTTTTGTGATGTTTATTCCATTCCCTTTTCAAAAGGAGATGGACAACTTGTATCTACTATTAATAGATGTTTCTATTACTTTCCAAAAGAAGATTAAAGGAAAATCTTCCCCGTGAGAAATGTTTTCATGTCTCCTGTTGAACTTTCCCGGGATCAGTTTGTTTTCTTATCTTCCAGAGAAAATGGTAGTTCATGTAATCAGAAAACTCTGCTATCAGCAAATGAACATGGGAGGATTAGAGTGCTGCTTTACTATGGGGGGGTGGGGAAAAAACGGTAACAAAAATCTCTGGTAGGCTTTATTTTTTAAAATTTGTATGTCAGGATATGTTTTTTATCAATTAAAAAGGTAAGAAGCAATAAAGCTGGTGCCAGTATCTGAAACAGAACTAGAAAATCTAAGCACAACCTTTTGTCAGCTTGAAAGTAAATGCTGGTTAAGATTAGCTGGCCAGGCTTTAAGTAATCCAGCTTTCAAAGCCTAAAGTCGCTCTTGACCTGCACTGACCCTCACGCCTGGTTCCGGCCTAAGGGCCAATAAACGTTGGAAATATTAGAATCATGGAATACTTTGGACAGCATAATACAGATGTCACAGCAGTTCTAACAAAACCAGGAGTATTAGTATAATTTCCCAGCTCCTGCTAAATGAAGCCTCAGGGAATGGGAAAACATTCTGCTGCTTTTGCCTGCAAACGTGTCACCCGCAAAGCGACACCGAGCATTTCTCATTTCTTGACTGGTGTGTCAGCGCTGTGACTTGCGAAATGATGGAGACACAGCTTAAAGAAACCTGTATCTCGCCCATCTGCTGAAGCGCTCTGTTTTCACACGTACACAACAGGAAGGGGAAGCAGCGATGGGTTCTATCAGGCAGCATCTCCTGGCAGTGCGGCCGTTCTGCGTGTCACAGGTTGACATGTTGGAGCCAGCAAAAAACCCAAGGAAACCCAGGTTTTCAAACCAGCAGTCCAAAAGTCTTCATGGTGTCTTTAGCTTCTCTCCTTTCTAAGGTGGTTGACCATGCAAGGGACTTAGGACGCTGACCTGCAAGACACCAGGGATCCCTTCCTGCCATCAAAGACAGCAAGACCTGGAGGTGTTCAGCGTCTGGTAAAGCCAACCCCATCCTGCCTACAGAAAGGTAAAAACTCAAACCTTATCTTTTACCAACACGTACGTAGTGTTTTTGTACGGAGTATGAACAGCTGATTGCACATGGGCCAGTTCTCACGGCTTGGTGGTCCCTCATCAGCCCAACCGCACCAAAAGGAATCATATAGAATCATTTTGGATGGAAACGACCCTCAAGATCATCGCGTCTGACCATAACCTAACTCTGGCACTAACCCATGTCCCTAAGAACCTCATCTAAACACTTTTTAAACCCCTTCAGAGATGGTGACTCCACCGCTGCCCTGGGCAGCCTGTTCCACTGCTTTACAACACTGTCCATGAAGAACTTTTTCCTAATATCCAATCTGAAACTTCCCTGGATGTCTGGGGGTCTTTGTCTGGAATTTTGGCCTGAGAAGCCCGTCTTTTCATTTTGCACAAAGTGAAAGGATCAGAGCAGGTTAAATGGCCCCAAAAAGCCCAACTTCCAGGAATTCTCCCTGGCAGAAGCCCCTACAATCGCTGCTCCCGAAGACCTCTCCAAAGCAAGGATGGGTGGGTGTAGGGGTGGGTGGAAGCGCACCCAGGCGCAGGAGCACTGCGGACACCCCAGGACAGCCCCGTACCCGAGCCCGTCCCCATCCCTCTGCGGTGGGAACCACACGCTCCATTTCTCAGAAAAGGCAGCACAATCTCTCACCTTTTGGTTTCCATCTTGAGTGGCAACCACATGAACCCCATCTTCTTCGATGAATCAGAAACAACATTGTTCCCTGGCCGATGTCTTCTGTCATTTCCCAGATTGGTCACCCATGCCCATTCCTGCTTCTTTTTGAGATGAGGGATCTGTGCCTGCAAAAGTATAATGTAATTCTCCAAATATTTTGGGATTGTCCGAGGGCTGTTCTTGCAACTGTTTCTGGTAGTAACTTATTTAATTTATCTCGGGACAGCAAGTGTTTTATTCCAAAAATCACAGTGCAGAAGATGTGCTGCCCTCCCACCCAGGTTCGACTCTTCTCAGTCCTCTTTTCCACAGCAGCCAGTTAAAAAGGTTATATTTGCAGTGCAATATGAGCAACAGCTGCATTATGGGAGTAACAAGGGCTGAGGTTTTCTTCACAGAACGTTCCCCAGCTCCATTTTTCTCCCACAGAAATCAGAGAACAGGAAGCTCCCTTGGTCTCCTATGGTTGGGATGGAGCAGCTTCTCACAACTGCCAGTAAGGGCCACACATATTGACTTCAGTCCCTAAAAACCAAGCAGAAGATGGAGCTGGTGCATCCAGGGGCTCCTCTGGGGAGCCCTTCCCTTCTGTTGTCCTGTGGTTATCTTCTCTGTCCACGCTTGGCCCTCACACGTGCATGTTCTTGGTGCCATCTCCTCCACCTCTGCACTGCGCCCCCCTCCCGGTTCCTTGTCAAACCCAACCCGTGTCATTTCTTGAGACATTGTGTTGTCACTCCCCATGACACATTAGCTCTGTTTGGACTTACAGGAAGGGGAAAGAAGAGCGAGGAGGTGACCTTGCGTGGTGTGTGGGGGACACCGCACTGCTGGCACTTCCATGCTGTGCCTTTGAGTCAGCCCTCAGTGGCCTGAAGATCTTCCCCTGCACAAATGAGGGGAGCAGAGTCACCGTGGCCTGTCCCACCAAGCAGTGCTGGCTGTTCCCAGGGCTGGTCACCTGTGGCCAAGGAGGTCTGCTTGGTCCTCTCTTGGGCAACCAGGTCTGTGTGCTGTGGATCCAGCCTTTCCCTGGAGTGTGGAGGTCCCCACAGTGTCAGGGTCAGCCACCCATCCCAGAAGACAAAAGGGTTGATCCAGCTCCTCACGGTGCAGATACATCCAGTGAACATCCTAGCGCCTGGTCCCCATCAAATACCACGTGGCTTTGTGGGCCTCGTTGTATCCGAGCTGCAGTTTTGGCTTCTTAGGAATCTGGTGAGGAAAACCTTCCCGCACCAAAACTCTGGCTCTTCTGCCAGCACATCTGGAGCAGCATCTGGAACCCACACCAACCTCAGCCTGACCTTGCAACGAGGAATCTTCCTGTTCTTGAGAGAGAGAAAAGAAGAGAAAAGGGAACGGCAAAAATAAAAAGAAGAAGGAATAACAAAACTAAGCAGTAAAAAGCAGAAGGAATAGCAAAAAAAGGTACCAAAAAAAAGCAGAAGGAAGAGCAGAATGGAGTAACACCAGAACATGCACCACAACTAAAGTGAACTATAGAACCAGTTTGCAGCGTTGGAGATTGCAGGTGGTGTGATGGGTTGCCCAGTCTTGGAGGCCCTTGGACCTCCATCCTTGAAAGTCTTCAAGATCAGGTGGGACAAAACCCTGAGCAACCTGGCCTGGTTTGGGCATGAGGTTGGCCCAGAGGTCTCCTGAGGTCCCCTCCAGCCTGAATTACCCCATGATTTGACTGAACAGCAGCTTTCTGAGCTGGCTGAGCACAGTGACCCTTAAAAGTACAAAAGGAAAGCTGTGCAGCCCTGGCAGAACCTGCTGTAACAGTCTCCAACGTCACCCACCATCCTTCCACAAGAGCAACCTCCAGCGTGCTTCTGATCTTACTTGTGGTTTATTCCTAGAGAGTAATCATGAGTTCATTGACATGGTAGCATTTACTTCATTCTCAATCATTTATTGAAAAGGTTTGAGATGGCAAAATGTATAACTAGTGCTCTGCAGCTGCTCAGCTCTGCTCAGCTCTGCACCCTTCCAGCTCTCTCGGGATACCACCTGTGCTCTTCCTTCCTGCACCGAGCGCTGCTAAATGACAGTGCAGGGTGTCCTGCACTGCGCCGTGGGCAGGAGCAGCCCCGGGGACCCTTGCGTGGGGACATGGATGGAAGGGATGGGTCCCCTCGCACGACCCCCACACCACAGCGATGCCTTGAGAACAGCGGGACGTGGAGAGACGTCCGTCCGGTGAGCAGAGAGCAGCGTTTACGGGATCTCTTGGGTACTATGATTTGTTTTCTCCCTGCTTCTTTGGAAGTTAATCCTTAGTTCTGAGGAAGTGCATTTACTCAATATTGGTATTTCCCACGAGAAGCTAAAGCTTATTATTAGAGTTACAACCAGAGGTCATCTGGGACCACATGGAAAAAAGATCACCTTTCTGGGTCCCAGATGAGCATCAGAGCTGTTCCTTGGCCACTGCAGCGGCTCTGCACGACTCTCCTGCTCCAAGGAAGGGCTGGCAGAGCCGTGCTCCTCCTTGCCACCCCCACGGACACGGGGGCTGTGGGGACAGCCCAGACAGCTCTGCAGGCGTCAATGGTCCAGGTTGCCCCAGCTCTACCTTTGGGAACCTCGATTCTGCACAAGGCAGGGAGACACCACCACTTTCAGGACAGCACGGGGGCAAAGTTTGCCCCTGAGAGCAGGACAAAATCTGTTTTGGTGCATCTGTTGGTCCAGTGCAAATAGAAGTCAGCACGGAGCGTGTTTCTGTGTGATCTCCATTTTTTAAAGAGGTGAGCAGCAAAGTGCTTGGAGGCTCCTCAGCATGTGGGTGGCGATTTTTCAGACTTGCCACGAGGTGAAAAGATCTTCCCCCACCAGTGCAATTTCCCAGTAACCAGCCCAGCACAGCAGAGGTTTTACTGAGCACCAACCTGTCCCGCTGCTGCTGTGCAGCCAAGGTTGTCCCATTTGTATTTGCCCCCCCATGGTGTTGTCAAGCTACCAGTTTCCCAGTTGTGTGCTTCCTCACTTTGGATCCCATGTGGGGGAACTGTGCAACCAGCCTGTCCTTGTCCAGCTAGAGAATGTGCAGGTCTGCGGCAGCTCCCAAACCGGCCATCGAAATGGAGCTGGGGCAGAAAAAATGGCTCAACATTCAGCCAAGCGGTCACCCAAGCAGGCAGCACTGTGGAAAAGCTGTGGCGATGCAGGTGCATTTTCAGCAGGAGCACCTGGGCTCACGGTTACACCCCCTGGTTGCTGAAAAGGAGCTGGACAAGGTTGTGTCTGGGACACCAGCACCAGGCGGGTCCCAGGGATGCACAGCACAGTTGGGGATCTTCGTGGGGGGTTATCCCGCGGGGCTGTTTTAGATGCTGCAGCAGGTGCAACATGAAGAATCACAGAACCGTTTTGCTTGCAAAAGACCTTTAAGATCATCGAGTCCAGCTGTTACCCCACCCCTGGCACTGCCCCATGTCCTGAGAACCTCATGTCCGTCTGTCCAACCCTCCAGGGATGGTGACTCCAGCACACCCTGGGCAGCCTGTTCCAATGCCCCACAGCCCGTTGGGGAAGAAATTGTTCCTAAATCCAACCTCAATCTCCCCTGGCGCAACTTGAGGCCGTTTCCTCTCATCCTGTCGCTTGTTACTTCCGTGAATAGACCGGCCACCCCGCCCCCCCATAGCACCCCCCCCACCCCGCTCTAAACGCTTCCCCGCTGCCCCTCGGGGGCGACAGCTCCGCAGGACGCGAAAAGCCGCCGGTTCCCCCCGCCCGCCGCCCCAGGGGAGCGGGGAGGGGACAGCCGGGGGTCCGGGCCGGGCCGGGGGCGGAGGCGGGACGGCCCCTCCCCGGGGCTTGCCCCGGCTTAAGGGCGACGGAGGGGCGGCTCGGGCAGAGCTCAGCGATCGGCCGGGCGGCGGTGAGTCCTCGCCGGGGTCACCCGGGGATGGGGATGGGGATGGGGATGGGGATGGGGATGGGGGTCGGGACGGGGGTCGGGACGGGGTCCGGACGGGGTCCCTGGCGCTGCCCGAAGGGAGGAACCCGGGACTGGGGGGGACGGGACCGGCCGATCGCCGTGTCCGCCGCCTTGAGCACCCGCGGAGCTCCGGCATAGCGGTTTGCAGCCCAAGGGCTGGGTTATTAATTAGCGTCCGCTGCTTGCTTCGGTTTTCCCTTCTGTTCCTCTTTCTAAGAGCCGACTCTGTCCCCTCAGAGAAGGGAGTTTTTGGAGCTCATTCGGTGTTTTGGGGCAGTTTCTGTGCCTTCTCCACCGAACATTAAGTTCACCCCAAATCAGCCCTCAGAACACTCCTGAGACCTCCTGGTGCTTCTTCTCTGAGCTCAGAACCAGCAATAGCATCTTTGGTGGCGTGCTTCTTGCTCGAGTGATTAAATGTAATATAATCTATTTATGATTATTTATGGCAACTATAAATCTAGCTGTGGTGCATGAGACTTGGAGAATAATGTTTTTTTTAAGAGTTTGGCTTAGTTTGGGATACTTTTCTCAAGCCAACCATCACCGCTTCCTCTCACTTGTGTACATTCCTAATGAGCTGAAATCACCAGCACATAAACACATGGTTCAGTGAACCATGACAGCGCAAACAAAGAAGTGGCCGAAGTGACATTTGTCTTCAGTTCATGATGCAAAACCTGGTTTAAAGCCTCAGCTAGGAAATGGTGTTTTGTGGGGTTTTTCTTGAGTTTTACATGTACATTTCTAGGTGTGGAGCTCTCTCACGCTTTCGCAGCCCGCTTCAGTATTGTAATGTCAGTTTTCCTTTTGGTTACAAAAGACGTTTTAAATTATGTTTAGAAGTATGATTGATAGATAGATAGATAGATAGATGGATGGATGGATGGATGGATGGATGGATGGATGGTTTTGGTATCTTTTAGACAAACTCCTTGTGTGGTTGCCCATGCTCTGCTAATATCATTAAGAATCGCAGCTGAAAGACTGAAATTTGGTCCTCAAAGGAGGTAAAAAGTTTATAATCTGGCTCAATGCCACTTAAGAAGTGCGCACAAATAGGTGTAGAGATGAAATAAGGAAGTTTAGCTGAGCAGACGATGGGCTGAGACGTTTAGCGGCATCTCCAGGTTCTCTCTTGGGCAGAACTCCCCAGCGGTGCCTTTGCAGCCGGGTATCGCTGCTCCCACCTCAAAAACACACAGGAGCCAGCCTCTTAATCTCAAATACCTCAATTATGTTTTGGTTTTTAATGTCTGAGAAAGAACTGATATAGGATGCCTTGGTAGGCACAGAGATTTTACCTATAGGAGTTTTCATATTAATAAGATAATTGAGCCACTAATCTCAATGTGTTCTTACAGTGCATAGCTCGGCAGGCATTAACCCAGCAATAGGAGTAATGGCAGTAAGAGCTTGATCGCCTGCCTCAGATTATCTTGATGGATAAAAGCAAGGAAATGGGATCCTGCAGCTTTTTATTCAGAGAATATTGCGCTACCTGCCACTCCCGATCAATTGGTTAAAATCAGACCAACGTTACCACAAACTTAATTTTAGCCCCATCTTAGAGATTTCAAAGCATTATTGCAGTGTTGCTCTTTCCATAAGCTCAAGTTCAAGCCTGAAGTGAAGACCTCGGGTGATGCGGGGATGCCAGTGGTGTGGGATGAAGGTTGGATCTCTTAGCATACCCCAGGGCTCGATGTCCCCGGCGCGGTGCCAGCGGGGCAGCAGCCCCGTGTCGCCGGCCAGTCCTGCAGAGCAGGGACGGCTGGAGCCACGAGAAGCTGCTGGGGACAGTCCCTGGTGTTCAGACCCGCTCTGGGCTTCCCATCGCGGGGAACCCAGACTCATCCAAGCTGGGGCCGGTGTCTGGGTTCTGCCACCACCAGGTTGCAAGAGCGGTGGGGAGAGGACAAGGCTGCAAACTCGCTCCTTCTCTCTGGTTCTTAGCTTATTTGTAATGAGCAGCGCTAGATAAGTTTCATTTTTGCAAACTGTAAGCGATCACATACTGACCCATGGCTTTTGACAGAACCGTGTCGAGCCTTGGCTGCCTCTTCTTGCTAAAGACCTCTGTGCAATCACTCGCAAATACCCAAGGGGAAGAAGAAAATATCCTCTCATAGCAGGTCTTGCCTCCTCTCCTGCCTGTGCCACATCACTGGTATCTGTTGAGCTTTCATGTACTTTGTGCATTGCAGCTAATCAAAGGGTTGTTTTTAGAGTACAAACTCCCAAATTGCTGAAACCTGACTGAAAACTGGAAGCCTTGAGCATCCCAGTGTGCTCCTGATTTCCCAGTAAATCCTGGAGAGAGACAGAGACTCTAATGCTGCCAGATTATTTGTATGGATGAAAATACATACCATGTAGCATCAGGTTTGAGCACATATATGGTGTGGGTTCTCATTACCGACCTTGTCCTATCTGTTGCTTTCATCATTGTTTTTCTCAAATCCTGTTATTTCAGCCTGCAGTTCCAATCATCGGGGTTTGTCATGGGCTCCAACAAGTGAGATTCTGCGTTTGAACCATTAGAAATTGAAAATGAATGGGGAAAATACGTGCATATTTTTCTCTCACTTTGCTTTAGGACAACACAAATTGAGAATGTCGTGTCTCGCTGCCCTCAAATACCAAAAGGAAATGATAAAATTTCACAAAAGTCTGGCAGGTGTGAAGGTGGAGCGCGGGGAGGCAGCGTTTGCTGGGCGATGCAGAGGGGCAGGACTGAGCAGTCATTAGGGTCCAGGTCTGGTCTTTCTATTTTAAACCCCATAGTGCCACTGCCGCCTTCGTTAATCCTCTCTGCTGTTTTAATGAGCAGCTACCGGGTTTGTGAGGACTTGGGGCTTTTTGGTAATTCAGTGGAAGGAAGATGCTGCCGGTACTGAGGACTTGTAAAGATGAGTCACACTTTCATAGCACCAGCTGTCGGCAGCACGTTAAGAAAGGTGGCTGTAGAAAATAGTTATGATAAAGCTTATCCACATCCCTTCCTAGCTGTTCTCTCCTATATGAGATCACAGGTTTCTCCTACTTAAAAATGACATTTTAATTTTGTGTGTCGCTCTACATAACTCACCCGAGTTTTCCATCCTTAGGCCTGACATTCATCGCCAGGCGGAATCGGTGCCCCAGCCAGGGACCATGACGCCGTTCGATAACCTGTCGTGCCACCACTCCATCGACGACTTCCGAAACCGCGTCTACTCCACGCTCTACTCCATGATCAGCATTATGGGCTTCGTCGGCAACGGCGTTGTGCTGTACGTCCTCATCAGAACCTACCGGCAGAAGACGGCCTTCCAGGTGTACTTGCTGAACCTGGCCGTGTCCGACTTCCTCTGCGTCTGCACCCTGCCCCTGCGCGTCGTCTACTACGTGCACAAAGGCAACTGGTTCTTCAGCGATTTCCTGTGCAGGGTCAGTTCGTACGCCTTGTACGTCAACCTGTACTGCAGCATCTTTTTCATGACGGCAATGAGCTTCTTCCGTTGCATCGCCATCGTTTTTCCCGTCCAGAACATGAACATGGTAACGCAGAGGAAAGCTAAATTCGTCTGCGTCGGCATCTGGATCTTTGTCACCCTGACAAGTGCCCCCTTCCTGCGAAACGGGACATACCAACATGGCAACAAGACCAAGTGCTTCGAACCCCCGGAAGACTCTCAGAAGACAAACCTAGTGGTGATCCTTGATTTTATCGCCTTATTTATTGGCTTCATTTTTCCCTTTATCGTCATAACGATCTGCTACACCATGATCGTAAGGACCTTACTCAAAAATTCCTTGAAGAAGAACCAGGCCAACCGCAAGAAGGCGGTCTGGATGATCGTCATCGTGACGGCCACCTTCCTGGTGAGCTTCACCCCGTACCACATCCTGCGGACGGTGCACCTCCACGTGCTGCGGCTGAGGAACACCAGCTGCGAGGACGCCATATACCTCCAGAAATCGGTGGTGGTGACGCTCCCCTTGGCAGCTGCCAACTGCTGCTTCGACCCGCTTCTCTATTTCTTCTCGGGAGGCAACTTTCGGAAGAGACTCACCACGTTTAGGAAGGCTTCTTCCTCCAGCTTAACGCAAGCCTTCAGGAAGAAGTTCTCCATTAAGGAGAAAGATGGGGAACCCTTTGGAGAAAGCCACAGGGAGGATGGAAGAGTGGCCGTTGCCCCTTCATAGCGGGGCAAGACCTTCCTCTAAGCTCTTAGATGGGCAATGGAGATCTTAGAACTCCAGAAGACATGATGGAGGCTTGCAAGCCTTCATTGCAATTAGCTATGTAATAATAACAGCGGATGGTCCATTATTTATGCTGCCTGGTGGTACGGCCGCAGTCGGGGATGGGCAGCCCCTGCTTGGACACACACATTCACCGAGGATGGAGGAGCCACCGCCAGCCAGCACCAGAAAACTGTTGATCTGATGATAAACTCGCATAAACAAACTCTTCAAAGCCTGTATTTGGGCATTTGCTTCGTTTCACAGCTCCACAAAGAGCGTTAATTGCCTGAGTCAGTGGGCAATGTAAACACGTTTGCTGGACGCGGCGCTCGGGAGCCGCCGGCACGTAACGAGGGCAGAGTTTTCACCGCATCTTCAAACAGCCGCTGAATTATTTACACAGCAGACGCCAGGATAAGTCCTGCCCTGTCCCCAGCTGCTTCTGCTTTGGATTTCGGTTTTCAACGTAATTCTGCGTGTGAGGTTTGCAGGGTTGGTGCCTGGGTCTGCGAATCCAGGGCCTGGGGCTGAGCGCCAATCCCACCCCAACCTGCAGCGCTTTGGATGCTGTCCCGGGGCAGCAGATCTGCCAGGGCTTTCTGAGCTTTTAGAATAATCTTGTCTGGGGGAGCAGTTTTAAAATGGCACTGTCCTAGTCTGCATTTGAAACTGAGTTCGATGGGGCTGGGCCTGGAAGTGGTGGCTGCAGGATGTGGATTATTCCTCCAGTTCTTCAGGAGGTTTTGCTCAAAAGTCAAGCTCTGGGTGCTCAGACTCCATAGCAGGATCACGTTGACTTTCTGAACTAGTCGTCGAATCTAAAAACAAAGTCCTTTATAAAAATAGCTTTCTATGCTATTTGATCCTGTTCAAGAGCGTTCGCCTCACTCACACCTTGCAGAAAAGAGGAACCCGAGGCCCTTGAGGCCAGCATGGTGAGAAACCCGGCTGGGTGACCCTTCTGATGTACAGAAGAACTTCAAAATCTTGCTCAGAAGGAAACAATCCCGAGCTTTTCGAGTAAATCCGTGGAAAAGCAGCACTGCCTCTTGCTGGAGCAAAGCCCGGCCCGAGGTGCGTGATACATCGAGATAAAGAGAAATTCTTGTAGGATTAAGACTCTTTGTTGGACGAGTGCTTGATAAATGAATAGCAAGTATGATTTCATATGGTTTTGATGAAGTTACTTGGTGCTGGTTCAAGGTCTGACTGTTTAAACAGCTCTGAGAAAGTGTGAGAGATTCAGCTAAAACTTCTCTACAAGGGTTGGCCTTAAGTGTTATAGCTGCGCCTTCAAGCATTAAAGGCATTTCGCAACCGTAAAGAGAAACCATTGTGGGAAACTGAGTTTTAGAATATGTAGAAATAATGTGCACATTCCCAAATTTCTAAGTATTGTACAATAAAGCTATATAGCTGTATATAAACACCTGTGGATTGCAAAGCATTTTGATTGTACTGGGGGTATTTTTTACTTCTTACCTTGTTTTTTTAATGAAACAATGGTTATGGCAAGAGAAACAACGGTAGTTTTTGTGCAATAGGAGAGACTATTTAAAAAAAAGAGTGCTAAATATTAAAATGTTGCAAGTTAAATTTGAACAACTGCTGGTTTCTGTGTTTCATTTTCAAGTGTCTGCATACAGCTTCTTCTCCCTTACAACACATTTTTATCTACACAGAGTGCTCGAGCGTAATGTTGATGTAATAATCGTTAATAATGATAGAATAAAAACCTCAGCGCAGAAGCTGCTGAGTTGGGTCCAGCCAACCCGGCCTTTGCTGTAGCCCAAATTGCCCGAACTCGGGGCAGCACCTGGGGCTGCTGGTGTGGGGACCCATTGGAGCCAAAGCCTTGGCAGGTGAGGAACCTCTGTTAATCTGTGTTTACACACAGAAAGTGCTCGTCAGCCCCTGGGTGGGAAGCGATGCTTTCGGTGAGGATGATGCGTTTGGGTGTCTGTCATCACGTGGATTTCCACCGCGTTGGAAGTTCTGCTGAGAATGACGTTTTTGACTCATCTTTCCCCCAAACTAGGCGCAGGATCCAGCTCCGGGTGAGAGGCAGAGGTGGTTGTCCCCTGCTTGGGTGGCACACACAGAATGGCCACCCTGGCAGCAAACGCTGGTCACGTTTTGCTCGGGAACAGGGACCTGGAGAGAAAAACGTGCCAAGAAACAGGACCCATTACCGTAATTAGGTGAGTTAGAAACCGTGGCATTTATATGTGCTGTAAAAAGTCAAAGGATTGGGAAGAGGGATGGAGTGCTGTCCTGCTACAGTGTCATTGTCAGAAATGCCTGAAAAAAGAAAAGTGTTCATTTCTTTCCTGAAACTGGACTTTTTCCCCACCGCTGCGTGTGCTGCGATTTCTGGTACGACGGTGTCCCCTAGTGCCCAGTCACTCCTGGAGCAACTCCTGCTGAGGTTTGCTTCTTGTGTTTTTCGGGTAGTCCAGTCTCAGGTCCTCACCTGTCCCCTTGTCCTGTGGGAACATTCAGGTTCCTCTCTCCCACCCCTGCCTGCATTTTATTGTAAAATCTCCAGGTTTTCCGTCTTTACCACCTTCTCATTCCCTGGAGGGATGCTCGGGCTCCAGCGGCCACCTTGCCTAAAAATGGTTATTTCTGCATTAAATTGCTGTCCTGGTGCAGAGCTCGGAGCTGCAAAGCTTTCACTGGAAGCTGAAGGACACTCCAGCCCTTTGGCATCGCACCATCATGACCGATTGGGCAAACAGTAATAGTTCTGTGGGTAAATCGGGTAGCAAGGTGTTGGCACTTGTAGTGATGTGTCGGTGCTGTTTGCTTGAAAATGGAACAACTAGAGCATCATAAACACTCCTGACCAGCTGGCTTGTCACTTCTGTCACTTGCTGTGCACACGTTGCTGGTCCTAAGCACTCAAACCCCTTGAATTCAGCCTTCTAAATCATCACTTGCTACTGTTCTGGATCTGCTTTTGCTGTTCAGTGCCTGTAGGGTGCAAGCAAGGAACATCTTCAGGCTTTGCTTTGCAGCCTCCACAGCTAGAAATAGGCTTTTGATTCCCCTGAGCAAGAGTGTAATTCTAACCAGTTTCCTTCAGGAATTGGGGTGAAAAAGGCTGGAGAAACAAAAAGCAAGGCTCGCAGTTTACATTGCATGAAGGGCTCGCAGCAGCATTGTAGCACAGGGGCAGCTTGACCAGGCAAATAATCGTATTTCCCTGCCTCCCAGCCTCGTTGGGAAGAGCCGTGTGAAGAGTCTTTCTGCAAAGACTGAGGCAGAGGAGGAGGCTGAAGCAGCCACGGTCCCATTCCTGCAAACACCTGCCTGGGTGGAAGCTTCTGCTCTAGACTAGATTTAAGCCAACCTAAGTCCAGCCACTAAGCAAGCCTACTCAGGGCTAGTGTGTCTGCATGGCAACCTTGGAAATGACACATGGGGCTCAGAAGTGGGCGAAGTGTGTTCTAGATGCTGAAGTATGAACTGATTAATATTATTTTTTTATATTATAATTTTATGTTATATTAATAGTATATTAATATATTTTTAAAGGCTGGTCCCAGCTGAAGCCTACAGAATGTAATGATGGTATGTGCAACCTGCAGGTGCGAGCAGAAGGGCTGAGGCTGTGAGAACTCACCCATTCCTTATTCTCCTTTCATAGTTTCAGTATATAAACCATACATACAAGAACAGAATAGAGATATTGTATTTTATTATGGCTTTTTTTTTTAAAAAAAAAGGGCATCTAGCTCTTTTCCCAATGGGTTTGATGTACACCACCCTCTTCTTAGAGCATGAAATGGAACAAAACTGTGAAATACAAGAGACGTGCGTTATGTGTTGATGGAGGCGGGAACCTTTTTCAGTGTGGATCACAGTGTAGCAGATAATGCACAATTCCCTGGTGGGCAGATGGGGCAGGGAGTTCCCCTTAACAAACAAGAAATCCTGGTTTAGCAGATGCCTGGGCAGACAAAACTCTCTCCCCATTACCTCCTGCAGGATGAGTTTCGGGATAAACTCCTGTGTAAGCAAAGAGAACCAGATGGATGCTGGCTTGGCTTTGTAGTGGGTGAAAATGTGATTTTCTTTGTGCTCATTTGCAGAGAGGGTCCGAAGCAGCCACCAGAGGCCAAACCACCACCCAGACTTGCTGTTTGCCAAGAAGAAACAGAACGATTGCTTTAAAGAGAACGCTACAAATCTTGTTTTACAGTAAATCCTGACCTCGACCACCCTGTGCTCCCTGTCAGCAGCCGCTCAGGACGGGCATCCCCTCCCTATAAATCACAGGAGGTATGAGCTGTATTTCTAATACCAATGGCATGTCTAACTTATTTAGAAGCCTCCAATGGTCTTTTTCTTCCTCAGGTTGTAAAAGTGTTCCTTTTTTTCAACACTCATGATCCTCTAGCATATTGTCATTCGGGGTTTTTTAACCCCACATCACTTTTGCCAGTTTTGAGGCCAAATTCCAACACCACAGGCTGGAAATTGAGAACGGGCTGTGTGCAGGACCCTAGGCTGGAGCTCATTCTCATGCTGAATCCTCATTTAGCCTTTGTTTTCCCCTTTTCCACTGTGGTCTGACTTCTCCCCTATGGCGGGAGGGAGAGCACTGGGCTCTTTATCCTTCAGGTTCAGCAGCAGAGGACAGGACCTGATTACTGGGGGGGGAATGAGCAGCAAGACCAAAGAAAAATACATCAGATTGTAAAACACCATCAGCATAAGCAATAGAATTTCTTAGAAACGCCACTGAAAGCAAACCTGAGGGACGAGCGGCCCAACCTGCTGCTGGGGGCTCACAAAGCCACCTCCTGCACGGGTTGGCAAGAACGGGAAATCAACCCGAATGCTCCCAAACTCTGAATTTCAGCTCTGCAAGTGGCCACATGTACTAACAAGTATTTGGAGTATTTTCAGACTTCACTGGAGGGTGAAATGTGCCCGTTTCTGTCCTGTCAAGGCGGCTTCTTACGCTCCGGAGGAAGCCGGGCTGCTCTGGAGCAAAGCGAGGGCCCTTTGTTAGTTCAATAAATACCTTGCAGAGCGATGTTCACCAGGTTGTTGGGGGATAAAGGGGAGAAGGTAGCAAAACCACATTATTTTGGCCATCAGTAAAAACCCTCTGCTTGCAGGAACGCTGCTGCATGTCTCTGTTAGGGATGCCAAAGACTAAACAGAGTTTATTTGTGGTTTATCCCGTTGAAATCCCTTTATTTGCACGGAGCGTGTCTCTGGGATGTTCTGCTTGATTTTAACCTTGATAGGGCTCCAGGCAGCGCCCATGAACCCCTGATAATGCCGGCGGGACCGAGGGCAGGAGGAACAGCACCACCCTGGGTCGGCGTTTTGGGAATCGCCATCAGGACCAGGCAGGAGGTTCCTGCAGATATTTTGTTTGGCGAACTCAAGAGGGTATTATTAGCCATCAAAGCTTGAAAAGCGCCTCTGTGATAGTCCTCCTGCATCGAGGCAGACAGGAGGGAGCAGAACATCGTAGCTGTGGCCACGCCATCTCCAAGGAACATCTTAATCTTGATGCAGGTATCTCACTTGCTTTGTCTCACCAAAGTGTTCTTTGGGCAGCGATCAGAAAAATGTCCGGTCCCCCAAAACCAAACCCTGACACTGATCGTGACAACTCAGTGTGGAGCATTAGGCAAGAATCCAGACCAGAGAAGCCCAACAGCTGAAGTTTTAATCCCAAATTTAGTTCAAATATACACACATATACACAGAAGTAAATGCTTCAAGCCCTGGTTTCCCTAGAAAACTGAAACCTTTACCAATGACCAGCTGTTTATCCAAACTACAAAGTTATGTCAGTACAAACCAACCACACCGCACTCTCCCGGGGCTGTCGGGAGAGGGAGGGGATTTGGGGCTGTTGGAGAAAACAGTAAATCAGGGGATTTGTTTGTTTCTCTTTGTTTTACGTTAAACTCCAGGGGCTTTTCTTTAAGTTCAGAGCAGAACAGCACCACCTTCACCATCCCAGCTTGCTTGAACACAGTTTAGACTCCTTTTGGATGAACGGATCTATATTTATAACCTCATGGCTTTTATGATCGTTGTATTTTATATATAAATACAAACCTACTCGTCCAAGGGCAGTGGTGAAAAGGCAGCTACACTGGAGCTGAACAGACCCCAATGTTGCCAAGACATTTCCTCTCTTCCTCTCCCAAAGATTCAGGACCAGGGTTCGTTTTCCCAGCAGGTTCCTCCAGAGAGGCACGGATAATGTTTTATCCATCAGAAGGAGGGTTTAAAAGCCTTTAATAAAGCGGGAGATTAGCAAAGCTCGTTGAGTGATGCTGTGACAAATGTCCTACCCCTGCCCGTGTGCCCCAGGCTGCTGGCACAGTTTGGGGGGAAAAAGCTGAAATAACTGCAAAGAGGGGAAGTGAAAAGCATATTGCTTCATCATTTTATGAAACAAGAGTCCTGCAGTTCTCTCAAATGTGTGCTGTGTTCCTGGTGTTAAAGGAATGGCTGGAATAGACACTGAGGACACGTGTGTAGGTGGGAGAAGGATTCGGGTTCTGCTCCCAAGGGTCCCTCCTTGGGGGGCTGACCATGTTTGATCATCCACAGGTACCAATATTTCATGTTTGGAGGGTTTCCCTCAGCTCCATTTCATAGAAACACAGAATGGTTTGTGTTGAAGGGACCTCCCCAGCTCCCCCAGTGCCCCCCCTGCCATGAGCAGGGACATCTTCACCAGCTCATGTTGCTCAGAGCCCCGTCCAGCCTGGCCTGGGATGTCTCCAGGGATGGTTCATCCACCACCTCTCTGGGCAGCCTGGTCAGTGTCTCCCTGCCCTGCGATGGGGTTTTCTTAGCACCAGCTGTGACGTGGGGCTCAGTGCGGGGTGGCCGGGGCGATGCTCAGCTCCCCAGAGCAGCAAAGCGTTTGGCTCTGGGGTCTCCCACCGATTCCTGGCAGACAGCAGCTCAACACATCCCTCTTCCAGCAGAAAACTGTCCTCAGTCACTGCCGGCCTTATCTCACCCCCATTAGCACAGCAGAGGAGTCACCGCTAATGAACTCAGGCTCGTTAACTTCCCTGTTAAGCAGGGAGTGACTGTTCTTCCCAGCGTGTAAATGCAGAAGTGAGGCAGGGCCGATGCAGAGCACCCACCTGAAATGTTCCTCCTCAGATCACCAAAGTTTTTGAGGCCAGGTTTTGGGTGTTTTTTTTCCTGCTTTCTCATGCACAAAAGGGTCCTTATTCATTTTAAGTGGAGAAAGACGCCTTGTGAGCCACCTCAGGCCAATCATTGCTTGAGACCTTCTCCTCTGCTCCCTAGGGACGGGGAACTGGATCCACCACAATCTCAGGATGCAGAGCACTAACCCCGAACAAATCACTGTAACAAATTGCAATAATGGATGCAACGTGGAGCTTTCCTTGAGGAGCCAATATTTGTGTTCTTCACAGCTGCATCTTTTTCTCCTTTCTTTTTTCTTTGCAGCCTGGAGTGCTCCCAAATGCTTAAAGCCACGTGGCTGCTTCTTATCTGCATCGAAGACCTGATTCAGTGCCACTCTGCGCTTGGACAGACGGTGTGTGCTGCTGCAAACGGATCGAAAACGCTCGTCAGAGGGTTTGACGAGCCTCTTCTGCATGGACACCGACCCGGCGCGAAGGAGACGGTGATCCAGCTCCGCCGGGTCGCTGCGGCTGAAGAAGAACCCCCAGCACCAAGCACGGCCTGGGCTTCCGACAAGTGGAAAAGAATCTAAACTATTATATTAAAAAAGAATGGAAACAATAATGAGGAATGGGGTCATTGTAAGAGAGAGCGAGTAAAAGAGGTTGTTCGGGGACAGTGAAGAAAATGCCAGATAGGAAAGAAATAGCGCTCTGAGGAAAGACAATGGGGAAGTGGAGTGAAACAATTGAGAAGCCACGTCAGAGCGGAGCAGGGGGACGGAGCAGCTGGTCCTGAAGGTGAAGCTGCAGCAGCACACGCAGCTCAGGGGGTGCAAATAGATCTCTTTGTGTTCATAGTTACACTGAAATGTCCGTGCTAGCGCGGTGTCGGGAGGGAGATGGTTTTTGCTCCCTAAATGTGAAGCGGGGAGGTAGAAAATGGGTAGGAGGCAGAAAGATGAGGGAACCTGCATCAGCTGGTGGGAGGAGGGAAACCTGCACCTCATGCACAGCAGGAGAGAAAACGAGGCAAACCAAGTGTCAAATTATGCTGGACATGAAAATATTTGGGGATTGCACCAGGCCTTTGCTGCTGATGGTTCACCCGCGGCAAGTCCAGGTGTGACATTTAGACCAAGTTAAACAAGAGACCAGTATTTCAACAGCTAAAGTCTCAGCCTTTTGTCTGGCAGAAAAAGTCGGTTCCAAAGGTGGAACGTTTCAATGAAGACTATAATTTTGTCACAATTCAGATTTATTTTGCTTGCTTGCTTTCCTTTTTGTGCTTCCCCTCCTCTTTGTTCCTCAGGAACTGGCTCCGATGTTTTGCTCCCCAAAGCCCCTTTGCAGCTGAGTTGGGTGCAGCAGGAACTGAGTCCCTGCCCAGGAGCAAACCCGCTCCTTCCAAATTCCCGTCTTTGGGATACAAACACGGGACCTCGGTGCTTCAGCATCTTGCAAATTTTATCTTGATGCAAAGCAATAGCAAAGAACGTCAATTATGTTTTTTAAAACATTTTCACTCTTGTTTATAAGAGCTGGTGGCGAATTCATTTTAGTTTTCTCCTTTTCTTGCTAGAGCACGTCCAAGCATCTCCAGCTCTAATGTGTTTAAATTATGGTTGTTTTGGACACTTCTGAGGATTTAGCTACTTCAGTTAATAGCACTATAACGATTTCCACATCAGGCCAGGCAAACAGACCCGGCTTTGCTCGACTGGCAGCTGAAGAACGGGCTGTGTCTTCACTCTGTATTTAACCTTCCCACCCTCGAAATGTCCTGTGGGATGCTGCACCACCAGGGATGGAGCTCTTCAGCCTGTTTGTTTGTTTGTTCGTTTACTTCTTGGCTTGGGGGAAGACATAAATGTATGGGTAAATGCAGCTAGCCTTTGGAACTAGGCTGAATCAGGATATTTGATTCTTACTTGGGCCCTCGCTGAATAATTTGAGGAGGGACTGAGCAGAAAGACCCTGCAGAAGGTGGTAAAGGCACGTGGGACGGAGTCGGCAGGTGTCCCACAGCTCCTGGGATGGTGCTGCCGAAGAGCAGGTTTTAATTCACTTTTCCTAATAGACCCTGTTGCATTTTCAAGACCTTGGTTGAACCTGCTGGCTGGCGCAAATGAAGATGCAGCTGCAGCGCTGGGCCGGGACACACGGTGTTTGCACACAGGCTGTGCCGAGAGGATCATAAACCAGCTGCTCCGTGCAAAGTGCAAATTACCCAGACGCTGAACTTCATCCCTTGCCGTGCACAACAGCCATAAACGCAAAGGTATGTTTGTTGTGGGCTGCGGAGGGGCTTTTGTTTTGCGGCTTTGTTGTCACTTTGTACCAGCAGCGTTGTGGATCCGCTGAGGATACTCAGTGAGTTCACACAGGGTTTCATGGAGAATTGGTGTGCGAGGAGTTGGAGCGGTGGGAGAACCACGGGGGGTTCCAGGTCCTGCGGTGTCCGTGTGCATCCCCATCACCTCCCAAACTTCTCTGCCGATCCACTCTGATGCCCACAACGTGTCCTTTTTTCTCAATCTGTCTCTCTTCTTTTCCTGTAAGATACCAGCATTCCAGTTGGACCAGGAGCACAAACCACCAAGAGGGCAAGGAGCGCTGTGAATGTCGCCGGACTCCAAACTTAATTTCTTCACTTCTAATGGCATGATTTTTTTAATTGCATGGTGGACAAAATTACACAGAGTGGGGTGCTGGTAAAATGCAGCATCTCTGCTGGTATCACCTGGTTGTTTAGATGGTGTTAATTAACCTTAAATCATTTCTGCTGGTGATGAGTTGCTGCTGGGGCTCAATGGCAAAAAACCCAGCAAATTCTCTGGAAGAGGGATGAGTCCACACACACACGAGTATTTTGTATATAATAAGAGAAAATGGAGTGAATGTTTTCCAACACTTCCTTTGCAGGCCCTAACAAATTCAAGCCCTGGGAGTCTTTGCTAGACACTCATTAAAATAACCATAATCACTATTATTGCCATGCAAGCATGGAAAAATATGTTTTTATTATGGGCTGGAACTAGAAATGCAGAGCAGCTGCTAATTAATCATTGTGATAGGTGGTTGTTGGTTTGGAAGGGGTTTTGTGCATCCAGGTGTCCAGCTGTGGGCAGCAGGTTTTTTGTCATCCCACCCATGTCCAGACCGGAGCACGTTGTCATTGTTATATTCCTCTCATCTCTTTTTCTCTTCCCTTTCTTTTTAAGGTTTTTCTTTTCCATTGCTTTAATATTTTCCTCCCTCTTCCCTCTTTTTTTTTTTTCCCTGTTTATTAACTCACCTGGAGCAGTTGGATTAGCAAAGAAAAATAAAATAGAAATTACAATTCAAAATTTTCTACTGGAAGAATGAACACGTTTTTGGCAGCACTTCTTGCCATTGTTTGGCCAAGCCGGACTCTCCTTAACCCTCCTTTTCCATCCTAGAGACTGCCCTTCCTTCCCAAGCCCAGATTCCTTCCCATTCCCCTCTTCCCTCCCTCCTGACTCATTTCCACTTCCCTTTCTGGCTGTTTCTTTTCTCTTTCCTTTTTCCTTTCTCCAACTGTTCTCTGATCCTATATTCTGCTATTTTGATCCCTTCTTCCCAGGTCTGGATCCACCCCGGCCCAGCATCCCCGGGCTGTGTGTCTCCCTCCCCTCTTCCTCTCCAGACCGAAAGGACAACCTGGGTGACCATTTCCAAACAAATCCCATTTTTCCCGAGCCAGGGACTCGAGCTGAGCACCGGGGATCCCCGCTGCCCTTGCACAGCCCTTACGGCTCTCCAGGAATTCCAGAACGCATTCAAGCTCCCCTTTTTCCATCCTGCTCGGTAATTTCTGACCCAACCAAACCAGGACCTTCTTTCCAGGCAGTTTGGTCACTGTGCTCCTCACGCCAAATATTTATTCTGTGCAGCTTTGCCATCTGGAATGAGCCGCCTATTCAGCCTCACCGACCGGCCCTAACATTTCCCCTACTGTCATCCCACAGCAATCTGGATGCAGGATGCCGGCAGCAAACATGCGGTCATTTATTTTCCACGGTGTGGGAATGGTTCGCGTACTTGAAGCAATTTCAGCTTTAAAGGAGCCCTGGAGCTTGTGGAATGTGGGCAGTTTTCAGACCTTTCATCCTGAGTCTCACAAGCAAGTGGCTCCAACTCCATAACCTTTTCCATCAGCCATCATGTTTGCTAGAATTACCAGTGAATACCTCGCTGGTGTATTAAGTCTGTTTAGAATGGAAAATTAAAGGGGAAAAAATGATTTAATGAAAGGTCAGGGGGAAAGGAAAAGGATTTTTCTGAGTGCTAAAATACTGCGTTATTACCTACAATGAAATTATTGTGATAGTCAAAACTGGGAGGTTCCACAGCCCTCAGCACAAAGAATGCTCAGCATTCACCCCCAAAGACCGTCATTGCGCTGGGTATCAGACACGGGATGCTCCCGATATGGAATCAGACCTTCGCACATCACACACCACCACTAGTCATAACTTCTAAGGTTTAGCTGGCAACGAACAAACACCGAGCCCACCAAGTCAAAATAGTCCTTGAATTGCTGCCTTCAGCAGCGGTGTTTCTTTAATGCGGCGCATTTCCCATCTCCAAATCGCATCCTGACGGGTCTCTTGCAGGGGATCTCCTAGAAGTTAAGTACAAATATTGCACTTCAGAAATTAAATCCCCAGGGCACTCGATATGCTTTGCTGCAGATTAGCGAGATCCTGCGGAGTTATGAGATTCCTGAGACGGAGGGCTGAAGATTCCAGGAATTCTCTCAAAGGTGAAATGATTAACCAAGCTTTTGTTCCTAGAGCACAATAATGCAGAAAGCGGCGTCCCGGGCGGGTCTCGTCTTCTGCCTTCTCTGCAGTGCTCACAGGCCTTAAATGTGAGCTGGAAATGAAGAATTTCATTGCAGAATTGTCAGTGAAATGAAGAGCTAAGTGTTAGTGACAAAAGTACACCATGATGTAAAACAGAGCAGCCTGGTTTTCCTCTGAATCCTTGTCTGAAGATTTTGATCTGTTTAATAGGCACAAGGAGTTATTAATTTCGCAATAAAACATGCAATGTGCGGGAAAACTTGTGGAAGGGGTAGAAAGAAGAGGGAATTTCAGGGCAGAGACCGTGACAGGGATTTTGCTGATGGTCTTGGTAAGAGGAAAAGGTTTCCCCTGCCTTTTCCTCCTGGAATTGGCCATCAATTCAGTGACCAAATTTTGCTTTTTCATGTCACAAAGGCCATTGCAACGAGCTGTTCAGACAAAGAAGCTCTCCTATGTGTTCAGAAGCTTAAATAAACACGGGTGACAAGAGAGATCACACAATGAAAAGGTAACAAGCTCCTCGCAAAAGCCATTTTTTAATGCACCAGCGATTGTTATCCTGCACCAAATGTCCATTTTCAGTGGTGCTGAAACATAGTGGTAGAATTTTCTTGTTTTCTCCCCAAAACAAGTGTAAAAATATCACTGAAACCTTGTAATAGCCAGACAATCACACACACACAGACAACACTTCAGCAAGTGCCAAACACACATAGATGCAATAGGAGGGTTTTACCTCTTCTTTCACTGTTTGCTATCATTCTGCAGAGAATATATCCATCATCTTATAGGCCAATATGAGTAAAATTAATTGTATAGTTACACTGAGTGGTTTAGTATCATTTATTTAAGAAGGTAAGCTATTAGTCGCCTAGAAATTCAGCAGACACCACAACCTCTGGCCTTCCTCAACACTGCTTGCTTATTTAAAAAGATGGATGGGAATTTATTTTAGTCCCATTTAGCACAGGTTGCTGGGCACGGCAAATCAACCACTTCCACGAGTCTCCAGAGAGCAATTCTCTGACGTGAAGGAACAAGTTCTTCTATTCATCATAAAATTTCCTATATTCATTAAAAATATATATAAGATCAGCCCGGGGGTAAACATATGGATATTCATTTTAAAAGGTTAGATTCTTTAGATGTGCATCATATAGCTTGCATATAAATGTCCAGTTTGACCTTCTTCTTCTAAACCGCTGCAATCCACAGTTTCTGTGGAGCTGTCACATTTATTTTGCATCCATGCAGAAGTCGACTCGCATGCTGTGCGCAAAACACCCCTTAAATCACTGCTTTAAATTAAAACAGAAAAAAGTGCCTGGAATTTGCTTAAAACGCTTTAATGGAAACGTAGTGGTGCAAACAACTGCCTGGTGGAAATAACCTGAACGGTGCAAAATTTATTGCTACGTTCATCACCGGGGAAAATGGATGTGCCGGGGGGTTCTATGGCTTCTGCTGTGTATTTTTTTTAGCCCTTGTCCTTGATCCGTAGAGCTCAGTCTCCCCAGGGCTCTGTGTCCGCAGGGCTCCGTGTCCGCAGGGCTTGGAGTGTCCCCAAGGTTGGTGTCCCCAAGGTTCGGTGTCCCCAGGGCTGGGGACGCTCTGAGGACATGGAGGACGGAGGGAGCTGCACTCTGGGATAACCAACTCCTCATTTTGACGAGCCGTTGACAAAATTTTGCCATTTTGCTTTGCCCAATTAAGCAGATGGTGTCACACCTCTGGTTCCTTACAGCCGTCAGCATTGATGCTTTCTGTACTATCGCACAATATTACAGTTTGGGTCTTCTATGTGCTGTGACCCACCTGTCCCCCTGAGTTCGGTAGGAGGGAGATGAAATGTATAAAATGTGTGAAACACCGTATTTGTCCTGGTTTTGGCACGAAGAGGGGACAGAGGGCACAGTTGGGCTTTGGTTTGGGGGCGGGGGGGGGGGTTACAGAACATCAGGTGCCACCAAGCCCGGCCCTGAGGAACAGGGCCCGGGGGCACCTCAGGGGACACGGCCCAGGCCTCGGCCATGGCGGGACCACGGGCGCCGGCCGCTCCGGCCACCGCGGCACCTTTGTCTCCGCTCGGTGCCACTTCTGCCCTGAAGAGCCGCACACCCTCCTTCTCCCCCCAGCCCTGCCACCCCCGTCACCCACCCCCGGGCCAGGGCTCCCAGCCACCTGCGGGCTCCCCCTCACTTCTTTTCGCGGGAGCGGGTGCCTGAAGACGAGGATCGGCCTGGCCTGTGTGGTTGGCGCGCCCGCCCGCTCCCGGCCGGCGGCGCAGGCGCAGTGCCCGCATTCCATCATGGCGGAGCGGCCGGTTGGCGGTCGGCAGCGCCGGGGTTGAGGTAGGGGCTGCGGCGTCGCGCACGGTCAGTGCTGCCGCGGGGGCCGCCGCGACGCGGCCCGGGACGGGGGGCAGCTCCCGTGGGCTCCCCGCTTCTCTGCTCGGGGCTGGCGGGAGATGGGCGGCGGGGCCAGGCCGGGGGAGAGCGGCGCTCCCCGCCCAAGGCGCGGTGGGCAGTGCCAGGAGCGGGCGGCCGGCTCGACCCGCCGGCGGGAGCGGAGCGGAGCGGAGCCCGCCGAGGTCGGGGCTGGGGGCGGGGAAGCGGTGGGTACCGGCCCGTCTGTGGCTGGAGGCAGCCGGGGGGGCGCAGCGAGGGGCCGTGTGGGGCGGGGGGGGAGCCGGGGTGGGAGGCGGTCGGGGGACAAGCGGAACCTTGGGGTGTGGGGTGGGTGTTGTGGGGGGGACCCCGGGGTGTGGAGCAGGTTTGGGGGTGAACGTGGCGCACGGGGCAGGTGGGGGGCGGCTGGATGTGTGGGGCACAGGGGAGGAGAAGGGCTGTACGGATGGGCTGCCCCGTGGCGGGCCGCGGCTTTGGGGGTGCGGGGGGGGCGCTTAACGGGACAGCTTAACGGAGCCGGCAGCGCCCGGGCGGGTGGGGGAGCCGGCGGTGTCCCGGGGGGGGTGTCCGCGGGCCGGGTGTCCCCGGGCGCCCCGCGTTCGCTGTTCCCGCCGCCCGTTCCCTCTCCTCTCCCCAGCGCACGAATTCTCCGTCTCTCTCTTTCCCTTTCCTCTCCTTTTTTTCTTCTATTTCTTTAGGGGTTGAGATCTGAAGTCATGTCGTCCCCCCCCCTCCCCAGCTTCCCCCTCGCCACCCCCCTTCCCCCGTTCTCCCTCCTCGGCAGCCGGAGCCGCTGCCTGCGAATGCCACGTAGCCTTCTAGTTGTTCCCCTTGGCTGATCAGCAGCTCCAGTACCAGACACCTCCCCCAGCTCCTCCTGGGGTCGGGGCAGGGGGAGGTCAGTCCTGTCATCTACTGTTTGGGTGGTGACCATCTCTTTCTCTTTTTTTCTTTTTATCCTCCCCCATTCTGCTTTCTCCCCGCTCTGCAAAGGTGGGGATCCTACTGTGACCGCTTTTCAACGCGGTCCCATTTACTGCCTCTTGCAAAAGGCTGTTGACTCCAGCCCTGAGCGGTGTCTTTCCTGGGGAGGGGTGGGGGAGAAGCTCCAGGGGTTCGGGACCCCCAGCCGCCGCAGCCCCTCTGCCGCCTCTTATTTGCGGGGTTTCATGTGTAGCACATCACACTAATACCTGCAAACAGGGTAATAATGCATTGCTGGCAGGTGTATTTGCTTCCGTGAGCAGCTCATTCTCAGCTGCTTTCTGAGTTTTGCTTCTCTTTAAAATTTGCTGTTTGGACTTCTTGTTGGAATGATGGAAATTTTCTGTGAAGTTAATTTATGTTCATAATTGAGGTTATACTGTGCTTCAGTTTCTATCCATTTTCTGAATATTTTACATCTTTTCTGCCCTGTGGTAGCTAGGTTTTTAGCACTGGCAGCCCTTCCTTGCTTTACCCGACGCCTGATTGTGAATATTGACACACAGAACCGCTGCAGATAAGTTCTTCAGCAGCCCTGGTCGGCATATGCCTATGGTCTGTGATTCCTGATGTTTTTATCTTTATGACACTTGTTTCAATAGGGAAATACTATCTCAGTCACAGATGGAAAGACTGAGGCACCGAAATATTTATGGCCCAAGGTCACACAGGAAGTATGTGGTGAGGCAGGGAATTGAAGCTAGATTTCCTGAGCCTCAGATTAGCATTTTAACCAGGGAAGCATCCTCCCTGCATTTTAAACCAATAAATTGCCTTTGGAGTTAATATCCAATATAAAAGAAAACACTTCATGTTTTTTTCAGTGTCTTTAGGAGTAAGAAGCAAAACACGAGTTGCTTCCCACACTTGCATTCCTTTCCTTATGTAATTTGTATGTGAAAAAGGATAAGGTGGTAAAATAGGAAAGCTGTTGACTTTCTCGGGGCTCTGTGTGTGTAATCATGCGTGTTGAAAACCAGCCAGCTATTACGCTGTCCTCCCTTTTAGATCTCTCTACCTTCCTGCGTTCCAAAGTTTTGGAATGCTGTTGTTGTCTTGGAATAATTTGCTCTTAGCTAGGATCAAATAAATCTAATATTCTGCAAAGCTGAGTCGACAGCAATCTACTTTGTGTTGTGTTATCCTTAGTTTGTGATTCTTAATCCAGCAGGCTCTGAACAAACAGGGCTCGGACTCCTGGAGCAAGATATTACAAGTTCTTCACTCCATTGGAGGCTCAGGATCGTTGCAGTGAGTTTTTGAGAAAATTGGCCTTAACTGCAGTTAAGCAGAGCTTTGACAATGAAGTGGACTAATTTCAACTTCTTGGGCTTTGTATCTCCACAGATGCATGTTACAGGCTGTTTTCATTCCTGCTCTATTAGGATAGATTGTTTGTAAAAGCTGGTGGTTAATTTTACTACAGTGGTTTACTTGCCAATGGTTTTGGGGAATTGGATGTTAGAATAGCTTAAAATAATACTTCCCAGTGTATTCACCTTTCGAGAGAATAAAGATAACTTTGTCTACACAAATAGGTTTCCTGCCACAGTGCTTGATCACAAACTGCGTCTTTCTTTGATGTGCTGAGACCAAATTTGCAACAAAGTTGAATATAAATGTTCTGTACACTTTGAACGGGCTTTTGTTTGGGGTTTTTTTGGCGGCTGGCGTTAGCATCATGTTGATTGTGTGGCTTGTCACACCCATGCCAACAGTCTTTCATCTTCTAGGTTTATTTTTAGGAAAGGTTTGGTGAGTCCTTAAAAAACAAGGTTTGATGTATAGTGTGCAAACAGTGAAAATGGGGGCAGTTCTGTTCACGAGAGCGAGTGCGTGGCCTTGGCAAAGCCCCGCTGGGAATACAGCGCGTTCGAGCGATATAGGGATGGACTTGTAGATCCAGTTGTGGACCCATTATTAAAAACTGTTTCCGAATCTCTTTGAGTGAATTTCAAGCAAACTAAAATCCATGCTTTAAGCTTAGAAGACTGAAACTGGCACTTTGATATGATGACCAGGACTTGGAAAACTTCTTGTCAAGCTATAGAAGTAAGCTTGTAACTTCTAAGAAAATAAACAGCTGGGGAGGCATTCTTACAATATTCCGCACCAAAATCATGAGCCGGTATGAAATACTGTAAGAATGCCTTCCTGACATCATTTCATTTAACCAGGGCAGAGTTTTAAATGTAAATCTCTGAAAGCAGATGAGAAACCCCCAATGTTAGTAATACTGCAACAGTCAAGAGACTTCAGGAAAAAGAATTACATTTCTCACTTCTGATTTTGCTATATCTCAAAAAGATGGGGTCTGAACTGTTGGTATTTAAAACTGTGGTTCCTCATTGCTGCCGTTTCAAGGCTGGTGAATATCAGAGGAGTAAGCTTTTCCTTTTTTCCACCTGTTTTTAGCACGCTGTCATGAAGCTTTCCAAAGTCAGGATGGTTAGATTTGAGCTGTTATCTTTGCTGCCAGACAGACCTTCGCTGAAAAGTTTTGGATTCCTGAGTGAGGAGCACACACTGAAGTCTTTATTGCATTCTTGAAGAGCTTATTGTAAAAGCAGCGGTAATTTATTCTTTCAGTGGTGCTAACACAATCCTTTCTGTGTATTGACCAGCACAGACAGACCGCTGGCTCGGAGCCCTTGGGCTGTTCCAATCTCAGTGTAAATCTGCTCTTGCTCCCCGTATCTTGACTGATGTGGAAAATGCCTCCCTTTGCTCGAGCTTGAGAAAGGCAATGATTTTTAGGTTATTAAATATAACATTTTGACCGCCTACTGAAGCTGTTCGTTACCTTCTCCTGCTGGAGCATCTTTAGTGGAGCGGTTTCCAGAATAAAGCTGCGCTGCCCCGGGACAGAAACCTCTGATTGTGTTTTCCAGATTGTACGATTTATGTCCTTTCTTATGTCCCCTATCTAAAGATAAATACTTTCATGATAATTTAAATCTGAACACATACTTATTTGGAAATGTGGGGGGGAGGGTTTCATCATTATTGTTATATAGAGGAATAGAGCATAGCTAACTAAGTAAATGAATGCTCTTAATTACCATAGAATGTGCTTCATTTGGAAACCATCTTCATAGTGTTCAAGTTACCTTTTAGTAATCAGGTTATAGGCAAGCAGAGGAGTGTCTTTGGCTAATATAGTATTAAATATATCTGCAGCGTTTACACAGTTGTCAGGTTTTGTGTTCTGTGCATACTGAATAGATGCAAGAAGGCTGTGTAAGCTCTTCTGGTTCTTTCCCAGCAGAGTCTTCCTTGAGTTTTATTTGCTGTTCCTAGCAGAGTTAACCAGTGGCTCTTCTCTAATGGCTTTTGCTGTCCTATTGAATGTGGATTGTTTGCTGCACCTTGTATTCCTGAGGACTTTATGTTTGCCAAGTCACTAGAAAAGAAACTCCTATTACTTTTTTCCTGTCTGCAGAAAGAAGAGCGAGGGACAGCACAGCACGTCGCTCGCACCCCAGCAGCCACTCACCGCATAACGCTTATCAGCAGGAGCAAAGTCAAGTCAGGAGAGTGTCAAAGGTAATTAGACATAACTTACTATTCTCCCAGATTTTGTGAAGCATTTTTCCCTGTTAAGTCTGTAAGTAATACTTTAAGGTGGAATAATATTAAAGTATTTGACAGATTTCTAAACTTAAGCCGCCTTTTTTTTTTTCCTGGAAGAAATTGTTTGCTAACATATTATCAAATGGAAAAAATGAGCTGAGGAAGGAAGAACTGATAGAGTTCTTGAAGCAAGAAGAGGTTTGGTATTTCCACAGAAACATTATTGATTTTATGAGGTAGCAACCTTATCTTCACATAACATTCTCTCTCTCGCTTTCCCTTACCCCTGTAGCTGGATGTGTTGTCTTAGGGTGACTTGTGGTATTGGCCTTTGGATAAAGTCAGTTCTGGTTTTAGTGAAATGCGTTTCCTGGGCAGAACAGCACTCAGGTGAGTGGTTGTGAGCGTGCAAGTGACTGACTAGGTACCCTCACTTAGATGCTTTTAGTTGGAGTTCATGGAATTGGGCTCCTCAGACACAGAATTGCTCAGGTCATGGAACTGACCTGCTCCAGAAGCAGAAAGCAGTCTGTCAGAGGATTGCCACAGCATGGCACGGCTGGGAGCAGGAACCCTCCCACCTGCTGGTTCTCTATTAATGAAGATTCCTGTGAATTGCCTTTTGTTGTACAATACTGCAAGACTCTTACGAAACCATAGCAATTGCGTTCTTAAAAATACAAGCAGCCAAAAGTAAAGATGAGTTTTAGAAACTGTGGGCTATGTCGGTCTGTTTTACACTGGAGGGGAAGAAGCAGATGCGTTGTAAAGTATTAGTGAATCAGAAATCACCTGTTTGAGGTAAAGACATAGAATAGTTGTTCCGTCTTTTGGAGAGCTGATGTGAGTTTTCCTGTGATGGGGGATTATCTGTGCTGTCATCAGGTCCCCCTCTAATGAAGAAGTAGTTTTCATGTCACAACTTTGCTCTATAATTCAGTATAACCTGCTCGTCTCAACTTTGTAAAGAGCAGTTTACCCGTTTTTCCCAAGCCCCATCTTGTTTGGTTCGCAACAGAAGAAATCAAGGAAAGAACTGAATGGTAACTAATCAATGTAGACTAGAATGTGATGTGAAACTACGTCAGTGAGTCTTTGGGGAGAAAAGCTGGGGGTGTCCTGTGAGCAAAAGATCAATCAGCAGATAGGTTTGTTACAAGACAAAAAAAACCTGGTAACCATATTATTATAGTCCCCTAGAGTCGAGTAGGTGTTTTGGGGAGGAAAGTCGTTTGACCATGTTACATATGGGTTTATAAATTTACATGAAGTATTTTAATCTGCTGTTCCATGCCCTTCATTAAATAACTTTAACATTGATATCTCTGTAGTGGGCTGAGTTGCTTTCGGTTCTGCTGTGTGAAGTATTGAAGTGTTGTGAACCAGCAGGGTGATGTGTGCCATTAACACACAACCTCAGCCGGGTTCGTTGTGCTGCGGTGACCTGAGATTTCTTAAAATCTAAACTTTATAAAACATACGCTGTCATCCTTAGATTGTTCCAAACTGATAACTGACACTTATGCTCTTATGTAAAGGTGTGATGATGTGTCTGGACTTGTAGCAATAAATATTTAAAGCTCAGGTATAGAAGCAAATTATTGTAGTGTGTCCCCACGCATCAGCTGGACTGGGATGTGGTTATATCTGTGTTCCAAATGCTGAGCAAAGTGTTTGCTTAAACCCCACGTATGATCTCATACTCGTGCCTTACCTTGCATTTTCCATGAACTGAAAAAATGCACGTGGTCTGTTCCTGTGAGACTGCTCAGATGTGGTAATTTCAGTAATTTATGGGGGTGTTTTAGCCCCTGGTTTAAGTGTAACCTGTTTTAACCAGACTCATTTGTTGCGCTGTGCAGCTAAAGCGTTACAGCGTGAACCCCTTCTCATGTTGCACAAGGGAAAGAATCTTCAGTTTGTGTATCAAAGTAATTCTTCCTTGCTTGCAGTTTGCATCATCTCCTGCCATTTGAAGAAATCCTTTGCTTTCACTGTATTTCTGTGCTCGTTTTTGAAGCCGTGTTTCGTAAGGGAGTTCTTCAATTAAAAAGCTTGTTTGCATCAGTGCGTTGACAGGGTACCCCGAGCACATTTCTGATTCGCAGCAGCAGGTTGAATCAGAGCTGGTGGAAAATCAGCCTTTGCTTTCCTCAGTGCCCACAGAAACCTGAAAGCAAACTCCTGCTTGTGTTCGTCTTGTGAAGTCCTGGTGTCACTTCTTTTTTGTCGGATTAGGCGCCCGCTGACAGCTGTGAGCAGTCTGGTGGTAGGGAACCTTTCCTGGAAACGGAGCTGTTGCTGCTGGGTTTGAAAATCCAGATGATTGCTCTCAGAGTCGAGTTTAAAACAAAAAATCAATAGTTGTTCAAGATGTGGAATGCGACCCTTTGGAAAAGAGCTTCTGGATCAGATCCCGTTGGTGTCGCACCAGCTTTGTGCACGTGTCTGCCATCCCATAGCACTCTCTGGGTTAAATTAGGACAGGTGCTACCCAGCTCTGGCACTAACAAGGGCTGAGTGTTGGTGTTTCCCCGGCGTAATCACCAGAGGTTTCGCTGGCTTGGCAGACACGCGGCGTGTTTGGTGTCTGGAAATACAACGCTTCGGGCAAGGGTGACCAGCCGCTTCAGTTTACCCGCTGGCTGCTCCTCGGCCAGCTCCTCCTTCAAGGTGACAAGAAAGGCTTTTAAAAATACTTAGTACTTATCCGTTGCTCTGAAGGAGGTATTCCTCGCTCACCGGGGGCTGTGGAATACGTATTCCCCTTGCGGTGGACTTGTCCGCACATACAACAGCCATTTCTTTGGATTGTTTCCAGTCTTTGAAATAGAATGTTTTGCCCTGAAAATGACAGAGATTGGTAAATAAATGTGCAGAACTTGTTTCCTTCACAGGGGAAAATTATCGTAAAAGGAATACAAATTTACCTTCCACTTCAAGACCAAATTTGTCCCATAGGAAAGAATTTGACTTAGTTATCCAGGTATTTAACGTGTGTTTCAGAATCTCGGAGCACGTGCAGCTCCCTGTAGAAACTTGCAGTTCCCATTTGTAAATCTTGGCACGGTTTCAAACGTTTTGCTTCATCTGTTCAGGTCTGGAGTTATGTAAAGGTGTAAATTCCAGTTACCTGTTTGCTGACCAGTTCAGGCGTCTCTGTGACCATTACGGCATTGTCACCAAGGTTCATTTTCAGGTACGTAATAGGTCTTGTGTTGTTTATAATGTTGTCTTTCTAGAGTTGGGTGTATTTTATTTGCACGTAAATACACTGTTGGCTTTCCAGCTGTTCTTTACCGCCGATAGTGTTGTGACTGCACCGCGAGACCTCTGAGGACGCCGTCACTGCTTTTGTCCTCTGTAGGGTTTTTCCTTTCTCATTTGTTATCAAGTTCTTCATTTCAGCAGCGTGCTCTGCTTCTTGGGACTCTGGGCAGAAGTGGTTTTGGAATTACTTTTCAATGAACCACGGTCTGTGTTATTTCTGTAACTTCGAAGCGGCTGAGATAGCCATTTGGGTGCAGAATTTCAGTAGTATGCTGTTAATGTGTGAATAAACTGATTTCCTTCAAGGCCTGAACAAGCAGAACAATGTTTGGAAATTCAGGGGCCATGGTTTCACGCTTAGAAAATCACATTTAAAATAAATATGCTGTTACATCGCATTTCTTAAAAGCTTTTTTATACGCGTTTGACAATGTCGTGCTTTGTGTAGCTTTAGGACATTAAAATGAGTAACTTGACTTCTCCCAGCATATGTGATCTATCCTGCCGGCGGAAAGAAGTGCTCAGGTTTGCCTTCAGTTACTTTGCTTTTTAAACAACATTGATACAGCTGGAAAATATCTCCATCCCATTACTTCTTAAAAACGGAAGTAAGAAGAAAACACTTGAAGGGCTCAGTCCTTGGAGGTGTTCAGCTCCAGCACTCCCGGAGCTGGAAAAGGACCTTTCAGGAACCACTGGGGTTCGTTTTATGGGGCCGGTCACTTAGGAAGCAACACAGAATTGTGTGGGATGTGACATAAAATAACCAAAACAATGAAGAAAAGTATTTCTCGAAAACTAATGTCATGTTTGCATTACAGAAATTGTTAATGCGAACTTTACAGGCCTCATAAATTAATTGTAAAGAGGGAGACGTGGTCCTAATGTGACCAATGAGCTTGTTGTTAAAGAACGGCTCAAATCAAGTGTCCTTTGGGCACTGACAGAGAACTTCTTCCAAACTCCAGTTGTTAACAGTGGCGTTTCCCTTGTGAGGAGCAGCAAGATGTTCAGCGGTCCCAGGGAAGATGCAGTGACCCCATCGGTGGGCACTTGCTGGTTTTGTCCCCATGGAGTAGATCTCTCCAGTCTCCAGAGACGTAGTTTCAGGCTAGAAAAGAGTTCTTCGGTGCTAAAATAATTCTTGAGCATTGTGGGCGGTTGCTTGTGTAGTTTCTATTTGAGGGTGGAGTGGGACAATTGTTTTTGTAGCTTTCCTGGCACAGTCACGTCAGGAACCTGATCCAGATGGGTAAGGAAAGGTGAAAGTTGATATTGGCTCTTCTGTCAAAGTTCCCATGGGTCTTGATACGTTGTGTCTGCTGTTTTGCTGGGGTTTTAGGGTTTTTTGTTAAACAAGCGTCTAAGGAACAGTTAAACTTTTTGGGAAACACGGAGAAATGTTGTGGAGTTGTCACTTTTTTAGATCTCCAAAGAGAAAAAAGAATGTAAGTTTCTAGAAGCAAAGAGCAGGCGCAGGGTGCAGGAGCCTCGGTCTGTGCTCTGGAGCTGGGATGGACATCGTGTTGAGGTTTTTTGTTTCACTCGGTCAGAATTGCGAGGTCCTGGCAATACCTACATCAATATGACATCAGGCTTTCCAGCTGGAAGTATTAAAAACCATTGAGCGTATTTGTTGGGTAAGTCACGAACAAGGTTTTCACATCCAGGTCCTGGTGCCCTTCTGGCTGGAAGCCCAACCTCGCACGGGATGGGACAGACAAATCCACTCAGGTGGCATTAGAAATTATTTCCACCATTTGAACCAAGCCTTATATTTAGTTGTGAAGAGCTGACTGTTCCGGAGCGATGGTGGTCTCTGCAGAGCCGAGCTTAAACTGAGCTTCTGTTCAGTCTCTCATTCCCATAGTCTTGCTTAAAGTAAACCAATCCACCTAGAAGGTCTCGTGTGTGGTCCTGTGGCAGGGGAGAACTATTTTAGGGTTGGGATGATATCTTAAATACCTTGTTTATTTGAAAAACTTGGGTGGGAGTGGGGAATGCTTATATATATATGTATGTATTTCTTCCCCCCACCACAATGTTTCCTGCCTCAAAATTGCAGGTGGCTTACATTTCAAATCAAGGTTCTTTTGGAATTCATAAATAAGGTCTGATCTCTTTGACAAGGCTGTTCCTTAGCCTGAGCTTGGGGATGACTTTTGCGTCTAATCTTACAGTGTTTTAGCAAACTTTGGAGATCACAGGTGCAAAATGTAACTGACAGGTGAAAGTGCGTCCAAAATACTCCTAAGTGTGTTTGCAAGAGTTCTGCTGGAGTTTCGGGCATGGCAGCATCTCAGTGTTTTCTGTATCAAAATGCAGGAGGTTCAGATCTCAATGTGCCCACAGATCCAGTTCTAGATGAGACTTTTTTCCAAAGGTCAAAGGCAAAATGAAAAAGTAAAGTCTCCATTTAAGTAATAAGCTCTTTGGAACAGAATTTTTTTTCGTATGAAATCCAGCACATGCTATAATGAAAATTGAGTCTTTGTGATAGCTTCTGTGTGGGGTTATAAACTTTGTATTTGCTGTTTAGGAAATGTGCTCAGCTTCTGCTCTGGCCAGTGTTCCCCCCATTCAGGTTGTGTGTGATGTCTTTCTGGAGAGAGGGTTTTGGTACACTAGGAAAGTATTTTAATATAGCTGGGTTGCTAAGACTTGCCTGCTATATAATTCTACTACATATTTGCACTGTAGGTAATCTGATATCCCATTAACATGACTCCAGCATGTAATTCCAATGAAAAGGTTATTTTTAGCATGTGATTTTTTCTTATTTCATACAGCGCTATAAACCAAATCTGATGGGCGTACAGACGGTTTGTTTGCACGTGCACTGCGCTTCGCTGGTTGCAAAGTCCCTGTGACTGCCCAAGGAGGAACCGCGTCTGTGAACCTGGGGCTGTGCTGCTGGTGTTACTGGTGGCTGCCGTCTGCACAGCAAAACCATTCCAATCGTAACCTTTCCTTAGAGGTGTTACTGTTCTAATTTTGAAACTATTTTAGACTGGTTTTTATTTCCATATCCAGACATCTCCCGAGAATCCACCATGTTTTCTAGACCTAAGGTGTGATGATCTAGCACCAGACAGGCTTGGATGAGCTGCCTTTGCTTTCCTGGTTTGCACAGGAGCACAGTAGCTGGTTTCATTTAGTTTAAAATATATTTTTAATGTCGTGAAATAAGTAACAAAATATTTCCGCTTTTTAGATGCGTCTTGAACAATAATCTTTGAAAGCAGCGGCTCCAGCTCTTCCTGGGGTAGGTTGCTGTTAATTTAGCAATGTGATATCCACTATTATCTCTAACAGCTTTGACTCAGGAGGTTTGGTTTTGAGATGCTTAGTCCCAGTTCTCTTTGTTTTAATGGCTGTGATGCTGTGTGGGCTGAATGCATCTTTCAGCTCAGAAAAGCTTTGGGAATGACCTTTAGCTGACGTCTAATAGAAACCACTGTAAAGAAATGAATCAGACCAAAATTAAACTATTTAATCCCACACCGACTCAAAAATCTCCAGTGCCTGGTGACAAAGTGCTGGGAGGTACCTCTACAAATTCTACTGCTGATGTGTACAGAACCATTCACTAGTTCTCAGCATCTTCCTTTGCGACTCTAAAGATGACAAGATTTCCCTTGTCTTTAATGCTGGCAGGTGGGACTTTTGGTTCTTTTCAGTCTAGAATTTAAACTGTTGTGCATTAGCTCACGTTGGATGCCGGTGCAGCCTGTGGGGTCTTAGTGCAAGGGCTTTTTTGTTCTTTTCTCTCTTCCCTTGGCCCTTTGGGCAGTGAGCGGTGGTGCGGGGCTGCATTTCTGCTCCAGAGCGGCTTCTCAGGACCCACCTCTGGTTCTTCGTTTTGTCTTTCGGGAAATTGTGCTGAGTACGTAATAACCTTTCAGGAATTCTCCTCTTATTTACCCAAATAACACCTCCTTCCTTGAGCGAAACAGGGACTTTGGGAGGCGAAGTCGTCGATATGATGTTCGGTGGGAAGGTTTTATTCTCTTTGAAAGGTTTCAGCCGTTACGCTGGGGAGAGGCTGAGTCCCATGTCCCAGCAGAGGTGGTGCCTTCAGAGCATCACTGTCATTTGCTGCTCTCTTAGCAGTATTTGCAAGGGCTCTAAAAGCAAACAAACTTGGTTTTCTACCAAGTCCATCAGTATACGGTGGGAATTTCTTCTTGACGATGACTGCTCAGCCCCCCACAGGCACCTGGGCCCAGCTGGGCGGCAAAATATTGGCGCTTGGAGGCAGGCGAAACCGCCCAAGAGTTATTTAAATGGTTTCGTTTACGCCAGTACTTCTATTTTCTCTGCCCATATGGAGGTTCCTGCTATGAAATTGTATTTGCTATTTTTGGAGGTTGCCGTTAGCTGTATAAAAACATTCGTTTCGTAATACTCCAAGCATTGAGTTCTTCCTCTGAAAAATGGGAGGTTACAGCACTAAGTAGAATGGTGTGTGTGTGTAAGTGGAAATCCTACCTGTGTCACTGGGCAGTAGACAAAGGATTCTAAACCCCACAATGAGTCCTGAGTCCCCCGTGCCGCTCGCTGATGGAGACAAAGCCTCAGACAATTCCCTTCAGAGAACTGAGATAGAAGAGACTGGGGTAGGAACTTTAAACCTGTATTTGAAACTGCAGGTGGTATTGGGACTTGGTTTCTACAGCTGGTTATTTTGGTTGGTTGAATATTTGAATGCAGATGTAGTTGCTTTTTGGCGAAGGGTTTTCCCCTTTGTGTTAAGTGCTAATTTCTGTCGTCTTTGAGGTTCTCAGATGAAAGAGGTTGAGACAATACACATATATAAAGTATTTTCAATCTGCTTGTATCAGCTGAACTGCTATTGTGGCTCATAAGCCTGAGATCTAACCTCTAAACCTCTACAAATGGGAGAGATGTAATGGAAGAAACCTCTGCCTTCACGTTAACACGCATCAGTTTTTCAGTGGAATAGTTCTATACACTCAGATGAGTTTGTTTCCTTGGCAGGGGTAACTCCAAATCCGAAAATAGGACGGAAGATTAATTTATTTGGGAAATAAATAACATTTTAGGGTAGTTAAGTATATTTAGGACAAACCTGATACCAACTAAAGCTTTTATTCCAGATCCTTTCTGAACGAAATGAATTAGCGCCAGAAGAAGTGCTAACAGCCAGGCTGTGATATTCCTCCCAGTGTTGGTGATTTGCTAATTCAGCCCTGCAATTACAGGATTAATCTGAGCAAAGATTTGGCAGTTGAGACTGACTTGGTTCATGCACAGATTTGGGGGGGGGGGGGGTGGTTTTTGTTTTGATGTTACTTTTTCTTTTTAATGGAATGAATTGGACTGTCCTAACTGCATTTTGTCTTCCGCCTGGGTTTATAGGAGGTGATGGGAAGGGAGAAGGAAATGTCAGCATTTCCTGTATCCTGTTATCTTGTGCTTTTTATGGCTGCTGAATTAACTACACACTGAACATTCACTGGTATTTGGGTTGCATTTTGACGTTTGGATTGTATTTGTACTTGTTATAATTGCAGATGATTGTGCAGAAGCCCAGAACTATGCAGCACATTTCCATCTGCAGTTCTCCACGGTGCTGGTTAAGGACATTTGTCCAAAGTGCTCTGCTCTCTTGTGATGACCAACATGTACATGTAGGATGTGAATTATTTGCCTTAAAACTTGTGTTCTGGAGTACAGGCAATTCCGAAATTGCAACAACAAGTTTAGGAACGGAGCGTTGCATAAATGGAAATTATGCTACTGTGTAATTGCTTCACTTAGGAATTTCATGGCTCGTGGCATGTCAAGTTGAATATGCGTGATGTGTATTTGAAGAGTGTGTTTTTGGAAGAAGGATATTTATTGCTTAAATCCAGTACTTAAAAAGGAAAAGTAGGATAACATATTAGAATAATTGGGTGTGCTCCATAATGAGGAGCTCGGATATACAGCGGGTGATCCTCCCCACGCTTTTGAGACCGTCAGTTTGCACGAGTGTTTGAATGTGCAATCAAACTAGAAGTGGATGCTTTATTTAAAGTCAGTTGATTTGAAAATCTTTGGGGGAGAGCTGAGGAGTAGCGAAGTCTGGGATTTTCCTGCTGAGTTTTCAAATGTTCTTGAATTGCTGTCATTTAAGGAGCCGATATCATAGTGCAAGTGGTTGCGAAGTCTTGCAGGCGCTGTTGTGTTTTTCTTCTGAACCTTTGGTACCAAGTTTGGCGAAAGGAGGAGATGATTGTTTGGGAGAGGCGTCTGTAACGTTGCCGCTCTCCTTGTGTTTCAGCAGCGGTGGACGTGAGCAGCTGCCCATGAATGGTTTCCAGCCATGATGGCCGACCAGCCGCCTCCCCTGGAAGCGACGCCGCTCTTGAACGAAGTGCCGATTCTACCTCACATGGTGAATGGGGACAGCATCCAACAGGCGAGTAAATCCCCCCGATGAGGACAATTCACTGTGGGAGCGGGGATTGCAGCATTCAAGAGTGGTGTAGAAAACAGAACAGACAAAAAACCTGGTTGTTGTACAACTTGCGTGATGGCTGAAAGACGATGAGGCTTGAAGTAAAGGAGCTACGATACCGATTTGCAGTGTTAGAAAAGCATGTGGTTCTCAGCGCTGATATCAGTAAAACAGAGGTACAAACAGAGAGAGGAAGAAATTCAACATGCATATAGTGGCAATGTGAAAGGCTTGCAAATGAAAAGGAGTTTTTGTTATATGCATTGAAGTGCTTTAAAATTAAACTAAAAAAATTCGAAGAGTGAAAGGAAAAAGTATAAAATATGGATTTAATAAAGCACTGGGGATTTGAGAGCTTGTCTTAAAGCTCATGTGAAATAATCAATAAAGATAACGAAGTGATTGCGGTGCCCTGAACTAAGTGGCTGCGGTGCCCTGAACCAAGAGGTCTGTTGCAGGGAAATGAAAGGAAAGACCTTGGCTTCTTGATGTTAAGTATCTTCATTAATAATTACAGTGCAGTGGTGAAACCTGAGTATATTTAGTTGAAACTTTAGGATTTTCTTGGGCACAACCCTTCAGAAGTGCCTGGTATGATTAGAAATACAGGCAAAAGTGAAAGCAAAGCAACTTGAGGCAGAAGCTTGTGTGAGTGATCAGTAAACTTGAAGTGAATTTACTGGTTTCATTCTATAAAAACAAAACATAAATTTGAAGGTGTTCTGTTCCTGCAGATAAGTAATAATTTTGTTGAAGCAAGGGACAAAACTGCCAATTGCTTTAATCTGGTCAATATATAACTTAAAGCACCTGATACTGATTGAAATAGGAATTAGGGGATTGATCCAGAAGGAGAAGTTGCATAAAAATTTCCAGAGGATAACTGGCATATGAAATGATTATGAAGGGTAACAGTGGAGACCTTGGCTTGTTTGAATGTGCGGTGGATCAACAGGGTACAACAAAGCAGTCGTGAATTGTTGAGGCTCTGATAGACCATAAAAGCTGCAAAGTTTAAATGAGATAGCAGCTGGGGAAGGAGGAGAGCTCTGCATTGCTTCCATTGTCGTATACTTGGAAAAACAGGTTGGATTTAAAAGAAAAGAAAAGAAGCCTACTCTGCTTTTTTTCCTCAGACTCTGGAGATAAAAGTACAATAACTGTGTCTGAAGTAAATACAGCTATAAGGTCTCTGAGCTCGTTCTGAAGTTCCAGCACTAGCACCGTGAAATTGTAGCCCCTGCCCAGCTGTGGGGTTATTCTGTAGGTGCCGTTTTGTGTTACACAAGGAGTAGGGATCGAGTAGATCTAACTGGACACCATCTCCATCGCTGTGTGTCCAGCGGCTGGTACAGACCAGCGTGTGCAGTGCTGCTGTGCATTGAATGACTCAACGAACGTGGTGGTCGTGGGAGTTGTGGGAGCCCGTGGAGTCTGCTTGCAGGCACTGAGCTTTACAAATCAAAAGGAGAAAAAAGTACAAACCGTCCTGTCTTGGAGATGCGTGGGGAAAATGGTATCTGAAGAGTACACCGAAGACTGATAGTCTTCAAGACTTAAAACTGAATCCCGTTGGAAATAATGACTGTTTGTCTAGTGAAAAATCTTCACGGGACCAGGAACACGATTTCATGTTGAAGTGCCAACATTTTTCACTCTAACATGTGTGTATAAACAACCGCATCGTGTTGCAATCGCACTTACAAGTTTGCTTTTAAATAGAGTATCTTAGTGGCTTTATTAACACAGATGGCTTTGAATTCTCTCTGTGCGTGCCATGCAGGATGGGCTGTTCAGGCTGTCAGCCAGTGGCTTTGTTTGCAGAAGTGGTTGTGTGGGACACGAAGGTGTTGCCATCTGTGCCTCTAACTTGGCTGAGATGGACTCCTCAGAAACACTCCGGCTTCCTGGAGGTTTCCCTTGGTGGAAGGGAGATGGAACCGCATTTTTTCATTAATTATTGTGAGTCATTCCTCTGAGCCATTGCCCCTGCATTCCTGACATTCCAGCCTCCCGGCCGCTCTGCAGCCCTGTGATTACACCGCTGCCTATGAGTTCACTTAATAGTTTCCTGAACTATTGGTAAGAACTTCAGTTAATCAAAACCTGTTCCAAAGATCCGACACGTTCCCTGGATTTCTAAGAGAATCTCTTTCCTGTCTCTGAATTTCCTTGCCCGGCACAAACCATCTGTCCTGGTTCTTTGTGCAAATCCCCGGCCCGTTATCATCTGTTTTCTTTAAACAAGTAACATCCCTTCTCTCTCCGTACTCTTGAGGTCAGAAATTTACTTGCATCCTGAAAGGACAGATCTGCTTAAGCTTCAGGGGTTTTAATTCTGCTGTTTGACAAAGTCTTGTCGGTCATCTTCCTTCTCATGGAACCGTAAGAAGTGTTACGGACTGGCTGGATGGCCTTTCCGAGGGGTTTGGTTGTTTTACTCATGTCCAGAAGCGACTCGTCTACCTCAGGTAAAACCGTCATAGGCAAAGTGAGGAAAGAAAGAAGGTGAATTTTATTAATAGGCAATTTATTGCTTCAGTAGAAGAAGAAAAAGCAGTGTGAAAATATTGACAATAGAAGCTTAGTTAATTATTTTGAGCGTATCAAGGGAAGCACTTAGTGTAGTAATTGGAGAAAAATACTGACTGTGCAAAATGAGTGATTTGATGTGAAAGTGGAGACACATTTCATTCTGCCCATCCGTGTTTGTCATCTTGCTGGTTTGCTCTCTAAGGTTGCCAAAGCTGTATTGTTTTAGTCTAACGTGTGGCGATAGGGAAGAGCTGGGTTTTCTCTCCTGAGTAATTTCTAAAATTGAAAATAAAGCCACCTCTTTTGTTTTCTACAGGTTATTCTTGTACAGGTGAACCCAGGTGAAACATTCACAATTACAACTGAAGATGGACACATTCAATGTATTCAAGGTAAAGTAGAAACTGTAGTACCGAATCCAAATGTTTTGATGCTGGAATTATTAGTACTAGTATTTGTCTGTGAAGTGTCAAATGTGGTTTTATCTGTTGTGTGGTGCAATAAATCAGATTTTTCAGTTTGTCCTTCAAGCGCAAATGAGGCAGCACTGGGACAGACGCTGTCACAGAATGAGAACTGACATTTATCTGTGCTGATTTGTGCAATTAAAGACACACTATTGGCTGTAGAAGCACGGTGCTTGGGATAAACCTCATCTGTGCTTTTTGTAGAATAGATGTACAGCTATACCTGCATTCAGCAACATTCTGGATGCTTCCTGAAAGTTATTATATTATACTTAACATGTATTTTGAATGTGAAGATGAGTTACCCATCATCGACATGACTTGTGTGCTTTTTCTTGATGGAAGCTTGGTACAGTCACTGTTATACGTTTTAACCTCCCAGTACTGATTATTGAAGTTTCTCTCCTAAGTGACTTTTTAATGGGATAGTTTAAGCCTGGCTTCTAAATCTGCTTGTCTGAGAGTAATTCCACAAATGCAGAGGTGGATGCAGTTCCTGATTTTCCAGGCACCGAAGTGAGCCACCACCTCCGGAGAATGGAGAAACAGGGCTCTCGAGTTTGTAAAGCCTCATGTGTTAAAAAGTGGCACCTTCTTACTTCCCAGGTCCAGCACACGTTCCTATGATGTCACCAAATGGTTCTATGCCGCCTATATTTGTGCCTCCTGGTTATGTATCTCAGGTAAACTTTATTCTTACATTTCAGTGTGTTTGTGGGTATTTTGTCTGGAACAGCTGTTGAAGCGTTTCTCTCTTTATTTCCCCATTGAACTCAACAATTCACTTTACTGTGAGCTCTGTCACTTTCTGTTCACTTAAATTAAAACCGAATGTTTAAATGGGACGGGCTTGGTTTTTCATTTTCTAGCAATGTTCAAATTTAGGAGTTTTCTAAGCAGGCTTGAAAACCTCGTACCTGTACATTCTTGAGTTGCCCAGATAGTTTTTTGCATACAGCTGCCTCTGCAGTTTGTGTTCCAAGGAGGTACTTTCGTGCAGACCCTGCAGAAGGATCCCCAGCTTTCCCTTGGTCATTATGACAGGGACACACAAGTTCAAAACCAACTTTAAGCTGGACCTTGAGGTCTTTATCCAGATCTTGTCAGCAGATGAAACTTTAACTTCCTGTTGCCCAAGGTGTCCGGCAGAGCCCAGAGTTCTGTTGGTTTCTGCCTCAGTGCAATGAAGCAGTTCCATCGCCGATAATGGGGACACAGCAGCTTCAGGCTGTAAAGCCATGTGAAAGTCGTCTTATCTTCAAGTATCCTTTCTACCTGAAACTGTGCCGCGTGTTCTTGCTTAATATATACATAAAATAGAATTAACATAGCCATCAAAATCTGCCATGAGTTGTGACGTGTACGTTCTAGTGTGTGTTACAATATTTTGCACCATAATGCAGTCCAAGTGGTGTGTTTAGTTCTGTTGATGAACCCACGTTGTTTCTAAAATGAAGTGTATTCAGTGTAAGCTTAGTCTTAAGTGGCTTATTCTATTTTGTTTCCTTCTATTTAACCTCTGTTAAGAATACTTAATGGCGCAGCCTTCTCACTGTTGAACGTGGTCCTTGCAGTTTGTGAGTGGCCACGTTCTGGTTCCCTTCACAAGGATCATTTCTCGTTAGTTTGCGTTTTCTTTTGCTGAGGAGCTTTTCCAAATGTACTTTCGGCACAAGCAATATTTCAACATCCACAATGCCACCTTAGCCAGCTAGGAAACGCTACAGCGATTCCTTATAGCCAGACTACATATGCTTGAAGAGAGGATCTCGAAGGAGCTAACAGCATAAAACGTATGGCCTGCTTTTGAGTAAGCTCTGTCTTTAAATGCCTGAAAATCTAAATTGTGTATGTTTTTAGTAGGAGGGCTACATAAATAAGTTGAATCTTCGAAGAGCCTGTTTTATTTGGTATTATTTACTTTAGGGGTTGCTCATACCTGTTGAATTTTTTTGCATGGAGGAGGAGAGGAAACAATGGATTTGTTGTCTGCCTTTAAATAGGATTTAATACAATCCAGTTTACTTGAGTCTGTCTGTACCACGAACCCACCTGGAGAAAGGGCCCTGGAATCCTCAGCCTCTGGTTGTCTGTCCCAGGGCTCTAAAAGCTGAGACTAAACTGGGCTGGGTTGACTATCCCAGGAGTCTAAAAGCTGAGACTAAACTGGGCTGGGTTGACTATCCCAGGAGTCTAAAAGCTGAGACTAAACTGGGCTGGGTTGACTATCCCAGGAGTCTAAAAGCTGAGACTAAACTGGGCTGGGTTGTCTGTCCCAGGGCTCTAAAAGCTGAGACTAAACTGGGCTTTGTTTTACTCAACAGCATCCTTGTTTAATGGGTCTTTTTGCGAATCCCGCTCTGCTGGGATCTCCTGACCTTGTCTTTTGAAACCTGTATTCTGTCCGAAGCCTCTTCTCGGTTTTAAGATTTAGAGAAGCGTTGTATAAAACCTTACTGTATTTTAAATGTACTGTGGGAAAAGCAATACGTTGAGACATTGATATATTTCACACTGGCAAAATTCGACTGCGGAAGGGGCCTACGTATTGCTGTGCATACGTATGGATGTGCTTTTTAGCATCTCCTTGTGTTGGAGTTGAGGCGCACAGACAGGTTCCTTGTACCAGCTTCTCGTTCCTTCTCTCCCCCAACAGGTGGTGGAAGAGAACGGGGTTCGGAAGGTGGTGGTGCTGCCCCACTCGGCCGAATTCCACCCCTCCATGCACCCTCCTCCTCCGCCCCACGTGCCGCCCCATTACCTGCACCATCCCCACGCGCTGCTGCCGCCGCCGCACCCCGTGTACCCCCCGGTGCCGGGGACGGGGGAGCTGCCCCCCCAGTTCCTGCACCAACACCCGCCGCCCCACGTTTTCCAGGAACAAGGTGAGATTTGGTTTTCAAAGACACGAGAGAGCCTTTTGCTCCGTGCAGCCTTCATTGTGTTGCTATCAATGCTGCTGCCTTTCTCTACAACCATATTCTCCTTGACGTGAATATTTTGTGTTAAATGCATTATTGTATAAACAAGCATTTAGCACAGAAAGAGATCAGACAATGTAAGACCGTTCACCATCTCGCAAGCTGAAATTGCTAATTAAGTTGTTTCGGATCATGTCCAGGGTGAAATATTCAGTACCACCCAAGCTATGCTTAAAAAAATTAGTTTGGGTCTGGAATTTGCTTGCACTTACTTGAAAATGTGACGCTGTGGCTGTGTTGGGGAAGAAAGACAATGGCAAAGTGGGATCTGGAGCAACTAACAGAAGAGAAAGGCCTGAAGAGTTACATTTAAAAGAACCCAAACCCTAAACTCAGCAAGTGATTAAAAATAATGTGTGAGAAAAAACAAGTGAACCATTTGGATATGAGTAAAATAGCAAAAATGGATATTTGCATGTAGGTATTTTGTGTATCTTCCTGTAGCATTTAACTAAACGTCTCAAAATACATGTACAGCCTGACAAAGCCAAGCCAGTGACATTCTGTGGGTTTTCAAGTTCTGCCTTAGCTGCAGTTATTCTGACTTATACAGCTTTTCTCAGATGTCTAATAAATTATACTGAGTAATGGCATAAGTTCTCCTTTTGTTGTAGAAGCTCGTTCTCATGGAAGGACAAACTTCATTCAGCGGGATGAAAGGAGTCTCAAAATGCAAGAACACCTGAAGAAAAGGCTAAAGGACAGACAAGCCGGTGGTCACACCAACAATAAACTGAACAGTCCTCCAGCGTCACCACATAAAGTTGTTAATTCTTCCAACGCAACAGTTCAGAATGGGAATGGCAAGGGCCAGCAAGGGGCCGGAGCGCTAAAGCAGAAGCAGATCGGAAAAACAAAGGGCGCTGCAGAACCAGAGGTGGGAGGTAGGTTGGGAAAGGGTAAAAAAAACCCAAAACAGAACAAAACCAAACCAATCAAAACAAAACCAAACAAACTCATTGCAGAACCATTTCTGAAAAAACTGGATTTGTGATTGTCTTGGGCTACTCAGGGTTGGAGAAAGCCTGACATAGTTTTCATTGTGTTTGGATGTTTTCCCTCTAGAACTAACAGTGATGGTTCATTGGAGGTTTATCAGATTTAATTTTAGACCTTTTGTTCAGGTGGTGCCATTTGTGACCCAGAACTGCTGGGGCTGACCTGCTGGGGTCGTTCTCGGGGGTGCTTTTCAGATAACTGGGAGTTATCGAAAACCTCAAGAAATAGGAAGGTGTGAGTAGAGCTCTGTACAGGTTACTGCTTATCACTTCAGTTCAGCACATTATTTTGCTCAAATTAATGTTTGAGCTTTTAAATAGTTGATGGCTGTTTACTTGCATACACTAAAATACCTTGTGCACAAAGTCTTTGTCTTTCCTGGTGGTTTGAAGCAGCAGCACTGAAACACAGGCAGTTTCTTGTCATGATGCCTTCAGCAATTTGTGCACCTTTTGGTGTTTCGTGTGTGTCTTAACTGAAGTGCCCTCGTTAGGCTGCAAGGGCTGGTCCTCAGCCAGCTCATGGGGAAAAAGGCTTTGTATTTAATGGCAGAATAATATCCTGAATTGTTGGCCGTGGACAATGGAGAGATAGGATTCAGTTTCCAGACGTCAACCTTTTGGTACCTCTCAGTATTTTTAGCGTGCGGTTTCGATCAGGCTGCTTCCAAACTGCACCCAGAGCAAGCGTTTTGCAATAGAAATTCAAGGAGGGCCCATACAATAGAGAGATAAGATCTTATTGTCATTTTTTTAACACCTTTCATTTTTGGAGGATTGTTTTTGTGTTGTCAAAGAAAACCGATTTATGCTCAGATTAGGAAAATATCCCCTTTGTGCAGGATGTGCTAAAAGGGTTTTTGTAACACTGTTAGTTTTGGATAGTTCATGTTTCTCCCCGTCACGCAGCCAAAACAAACAGGGGAAATGAACTTTGCACAATAAGTCCTATTGTTAAACCCTTAATGAGGAGAACTCCATCTCGCGGTAGCGTTTTGGGAACAGACTCCTTTGCTCTTGGGCTTTTCAGTAATCTGGTTTGTATTTGAAATTTCAGAATCTGACACAGAACCCAAGAAATGTGATACTCACTTGAGCATTGGCAAGCCAGTCGTAAGTATTATCCTTAAAATACCATTATTTTCTGGGCATACACTTTCTATAAAACAACACGTGTCTTATCGATGGCTTTTTCTTTTTTCTTAGCGGTTTCGTTTTCCAATAGAGCCAATGTATTTTAGTTTCTAGCTGGGCAAGGGCAGCCGTGCTGTAGAAAGCCACTTTCTGAAGGTTGTGACTCAGTTTCGCAGTCTGTGATCAGAGCACGTACCCGCTGCCGAAGTTCTCTGGGATACACCGGGGCTTTAGCACCTGCTAAACTGATGGAAATCTTTCCACTCTTGGAACCATCTTTTGTTCCACATAAAGGATTTAAAAATAATTGGAATAGAATTTAGAGAAATAGATGATCTCCTTATTTTACCTTTAGAAATTGGAGCAAATATTTGAGTACTTGCAGACTTGTTTAGGAAGTTGGAGTCTGGAGATGTTAATTGAAATATCTCAAGGCTAAAACTGCGCTGGTATTTTTTGCTCTGGAGCGTGCTTAATGAAACTGTGCGTTATCTAGACAGTCGGCATGGGTTGTGTTCTTCTGCTCAAGGCTTGGGGGAGTATTTTGTCATTGCATAGCACTCTGTGCTGATAGAAGGATGTGTCGCCTCTGTCAGAGAAAATGGGGAATGTGGGAATTAAGCAGCAAAAAGCTTAGACCCAAACTTTTAGTCATGAGCGCTTAAAATCAGAGCCTGTTGCTACCGTCTAGCTTAGTGGTATAATATTAAGGGCATGTGAGGGAGTTGTAACAGAATTAGAAAGCGAGGCCGTCCAACTGGGCCTGAATAAAGATGTGGCGTCAGTGTTCAAGACTCCAAATCTGCAGATTTGCTCCAGATGAGGGATGTGAAGCGTGCAGGTGAAATACAAGTTCTCTCTTCGTAACCTGAGACAATGTAGAGTGTCTGTGAGTTCGTTTAGTGCTCGGAGGGAAATCTTTTCAATGTTGTTTTAGAAATGCAAAGAGGAAATAATTTCAATTCAAATATTGACTCAGTATTCCCACTACAAAGGTAAAGAATTCCTCCAGTGAGGAACTTCATGGGCAAACTAGCGACACCATGTTATTGACTAATATACCGTTTATTACAGAAAGCAAACTTACTTGCATTATTTATGCTTTTAATAGGTTTCTGATATACAAGCAAGATCAGCCGTTCTGTCCTGGAATCTCCCAGTTAGTTCACAGAATGGAGAGAGCCATAGTCATAGTCCAGCAGCATTTACATTTGAAGTAGCAATATCCAACAGTGGTAAAAATGGAAAATTTAAATCTGTCTATGTGTAAGTTTAGTTTCTTCATTTAAGCACAATACCGATGTTTAAAACCATTAACCGATCAGCAATCTCTCTATCAGGAGCTGTTTGTTGACTTGCAGACCTACCTACTTCACGGGAAATAAATTTTAAGTAATATCACTAAAGAGTTACGTGGCCAATGGAAAACTTGAAAATTAAATGTGCGCTACATGGTTTTGCTTTTCAATGAACTTTGATCCTTCAAATTATAAGGAAGGGCTGTAACTCTGGGTGTCTTTTTCCTCTTTTTCACAGTGGGGAGGAATTAACAATTACACTTCCTGATCTCAGACCAGCAACCGATTATCATGCCAGGTATATTTCTGGGAATGAAATCCTTCCTGCTTTTGGTGAGATGTTCATTACCAAAGTATTGTGGCTGCGTGAAAACGGTGTGATCGCAAACATCTTGAGGAATATTCTGCGTAAAATACATAGCTGTGAACACTCCTGTTGCCATCTGAATTCCCACTTCTAATTTCATGCAAATATCACCTCATTTTCTTCCCTTCTGTCTTCTCTGTCTTTTCTTGTTACTCTGAAATACAAACTCTAAGTTATCCTCTGGTATTGTTTAGAACAAGATGGTTCATGCCGTTCCTTTCCGTAACATCCAGCTTGCTTTTACCTACAGTTTGTTTGCTAAGAAGGACAGTATTTCCAAAAAATTAGTCAAAACCAAGCGTAAATGAGCATGAATGTTCTAGAGATTGCCCCATTTCAACAATTACACTGGTAAATGTGGCTGTTTTGCCTGATTTAACCTGTTTTGGTGTCTGTACTCTTGCACAAGTAAGAGTTGTCTGTATTTGAATCTCAAGGTCTTTTTAGCAAAGGGTTAATTTAACGTCAGCTTCAGTGATCTGAAAGAAGAGCAATTGGACCCTTGGTTCCTGGTCTTGTTGCTGTGACTGCTGCTCGTGGTTGAATTCATTTCTAGAGCAAACAGCTCTGTCCTTAAATTGCCAGGTGCTGATGCGATAACAACATAATCAGTTGTCCTTTTTGTTCTTTTTTTTCCAGAGTTTCAGCAACCAGCAGCTCCATAAAAGAATCCATTTCAGAATTAGTGAGCTTTACTACCGAAAGTTGTGAACCAGACTGTCCGGCTGCACCAAAGCTGATTAACAGGACCAAGAACAGCCTGAGTTTGCAGTGGAAGGTGAGTGGTCCCGCGGGTTTGCTTCAGTTACCGTTGTCAGGTGTGTCGGGTGTGCTCTAGGTGTTTGTTTCTTCTGGTGCCTGTTAGTTTAGTGGTCTGGGCGTGATGGAGTGGGCAGCAGGTCGGGCTCCCTGGTGTGAACTGTCCGCTAGGAAAGTTCCTCTGAACTGGCAGCTTGGGAAGGAACAGCAGTTTCTATTTTCGCTCAGGGTTTCTGGATGATAAACAGATTTAAGGTTATAATTCATATAGTTATCCCAACCAACTCATAGCGGATTTCCTTGGCTCGTTTGTAGATTTAACTTTTTGAATCTACACAGGATCTGTGAAGACTTTTTGGTAACCATGTTTTCCTTATGACTGCACTTCAACCTGGAAAACACTTTATAGCTAAATGACTTAAATTAAATCAGTTATTTGTATAATCTCGGAAGGAAGTTCCCAGTTCTCATGTCGTAACAAGCGCGAATGTTGCGTGTCCGAACGCTTACGTTGCTCAGTTGGTAAACGCACAGTGCAAGGACACAAGAAAAAAGCTCTAAGAATATCATTTACATTATTCGTAAAATGAAACTTCATATTCTAAACTATGAGAATTAACAGAATTCCTTTTAAAAGGAGGTTGGAATATATTATATCCAATTGTTAACATGTTTTTTTAATATGCAAAAATATTTCTTAAGTACGATCACTTGATTTTAACTTGTTTCATTGTTTCTTTATTTTCAGTCCTCAAATGACAATGGTTCCAAAATAACTAATTTCCTTTTAGAATGGGATGAGGTAAGACCTTTTCTAGTGCAAAAAAACCATCATAATGACATGTGTAGACCAGTTATACTTAAAAATACTTTTTGCTAAGGTACGTTAACTATTTTCAGTGCCACTGTCCAGACAGCTTAAAGGGACAAAGCAATTAAAGAGCGTGAATCCTCCCTTGATTGGTTCTGGTCACTCGGAGCATCATGAATCCCCAGACCGTGTTTAAATGGGTGAACGTTTGGCTTCTCTCTCCAGTCGCTGTCACAAATGTTACTCAGCTCTCGACCTTCTTAACTGAAACGTATTTCAAAGCGATTGAAAACTGAAACGCGTTTTGTTTTCAGTTGCAGTTACTGATTACCTTTTTGTCAAATTGACAATGCCGAAAAATCAACAGATATTTCAATCCAAATTAGGTTTTATTATCCAGAATTCTCAGGATTACGGTCAGGCACACTCGGTATGGCCATGATGACATTAGATATGTACATTCTTTAGGTTTCCTGATTTATTTTTTTTGAATTAGTGAACTAAAGTTTAGGAAACGGTGCAGTAGGTGACCTTGGCAGGGAGGACATGATCCCCGTGCAAAACTTGACTCGGGTCGTTCTTATTTTAAAGGGCAAGAATGGAGCCTTCAAAGAATGCTACTACGGGCACCTGAAGCAGTACAAACTTACCAAACTCTCCCCTTCGACAAAATATTCGCTCAGATTAGCTGCTAAAAATGATATTGGAATGAGGTAACGAACGCAATGTATCATATCACCTATTTTCTCATCAACTACTGGTGTTGATTGCTTGTTTGTTTTCTGGAATCCTTTTGCAGCGGGTTCAGTGAGACGGTGACGTATTACACGGCAGGAATGGTGCCCCCGGCACCGTGTCCCCCGGTGCTGCTGGAAGCGGGGGTGACGTGGCTGGCGCTGCGGTGGAGCCCCCCGCACGGCGTGTCCTGCGACGACGCGCTCACCTACAGCCTGGACGTGGAAGAAGAAGGTTCTGTAAGTACCCTTGGCTTTCATTTCTATCTACGCGCAAAAGCCTGATCCGCAGCGGTGCTCAAATAAAAAACCAGCTCTGGATTTTACTTTCAAATAAAGCACTGCGGCAGTTGGCGGTATTGTGTGTGTTCGCAAAACAGAGATGGATTTCAAGCTAAAAAATAGAAATATCAACCTTATGTGTTTTTTTTGTTTGTTTGGTCGTGGAAAATTAGTGACTGCGTTTGTTCTCATTTTCCCTCCGTTGCAGGGTTATGGTTTCCAGCCACAGTACAATGGAGATGAGCTCTCATGCACTTTAAGAAACCTTAGGAGGAGCACATCCTATAAGTTTAGGGTTCGTACTATATTTTGTTTCTAATTTAATCACTGTATGGTTTTCTAGAGTCTTAGCATTTTTGTGCAGCTGAGTCACTTTCTATGGACACAGCAGAAACTTTACCTGCAGCGTTGCTGTTGTTATTATACTTTTTGGTGGAATCATAATACAAATCAGAGTTTTTTGTTTGCATTAGCTAATTTTGTTCTCTTTTCAATTGGAAGTTTGTTTTCTTTCTTATGGAAGAACTTTATAAACCAACAGCATATTGCTCGTCATTAAACCAAGAATTTATTCCATATTCCGTTCATTCTCGACCCAGCTCTTCGCCTACAACAGCGAAGGAAGGAGCAGCCCCAGCGAGGTGGTGGAACTCAGCACCAACCCCGAGAAACCGGGGCCGCCCGGTAAACCCAGCGTCAAGGGCAAGATCCATTCGCACAGCGTCAAAGTCACCTGGGGTAGGTCACCGTGGGTGACACCGGGTTTCGGTGCTGCTTGTGTACCTACGGGCGCTCAGTAATGCAGATTAACAACCAGAGGCGAGCTCAGGCTGATGAGTTGTCTCTGCAGATACCATATTGAACGTTCCCAAAAAATTGTGACTTGGTTTGTTCTGCGGCTGCAGGCCAAACGTGCTGTTTCTCTTGATCGATTTTAGAGCAGCAGTCAATACTGTTGGCTGCCGTAACAGCCTCTCGATTTACCATGATGCTTAAATAATAGACACATGCTGTTCATTTTGAGAGGCAGTACCTAAGTTGGCAATGTTTTCCTACTTACTCCTCTTCCTGGTGTAATTTAATAACAGGGAAAAAAAACGTTCTTGAAAATGTATTGTGAACATATAAGTGCACAATTTTCTGTTTGAATCGCATTTGCTATTTAAATGTATTCTGTAATGAATATGGTCTCAGAAAAAGCTGATAACAGAATAATGCACTGTTTTAAAATCTTCTGTAACTGATGTTGAGATGTTGATTTCTTTCAGAACCACCCAAAGATAACGGAGGATCAGACATTACTAAATACTTTTTGGAAATCTCAGAGGCATCAGCTGGTGAGCAATCGTCTTTAAGTACTAATCGAGTTGTGTGCTGTGATCGCTGTTGTGCTGTCCATGTTCTTTGCATAACTGATCGTTCAAATTGGATTCTGTGGCTGGATTAGCTCTTAATTAATAATTGCGTGAAAGAATTTTCAAGGTCGATTTTTGCAGAAGTTCCATAGCGTGAAGTATGTGCTTTCTTTGCTCAGGAAGCAAATGGGACACCATCTACAGCGGCGCCCAGCGCGAGCACGTGTGCGATCACCTCCGGCCCGGCACCTCGTACAGACTGAGGGTCCATTGTGCCAGTAAAGGTGGTGAAAGCCAGGTGAGAACAATGAAAACCACTTCTATTTCTGGTCTAGTGACGTATTGTTTTCTTTCCACTCTAAAATAATGTGTATTCCTGCCAGGCTTCTGACGTTCTGACCGTCACAACGGCAGCGGTTCCTCCTGGGCCCTGTCCCTCTCCATACCTGGCCGGCAAAGCGAAGCCCAAGGAAATGACTTTACAGTGGGGTAAGCTGCCGTGATTCTGAGCAAAAATGAAAAATCTGTACAACGCTTCAGAGGGAAAAGCAAATGAAAACGTACAGATGTAGTCATGGAGTCCGTGCCCGCAGTTTGGATTTTTTGAAGGTGGCCAAAGCTTGCTGACCGCCTCTGATTTGGTGATGCAGCGATGCGGTGGGACTTGAGCAGCCAGAAATACCTTCCAGTTACTGGCACGCGTCTGGCAATTTAAAAATCAGCCCTCCTCCTCTTTTTTTAATCTCAGTAAAGGAGATAATCAAAGAGTAATGAAGATACACTGGGTTTTTGAAGGAAATATAGGAAAAATATCTGGAAAACCCTGGTAAAGGCCATGTTAAACTCATGCTCTCTGGGAGGGAAGAACAAGCTTCATTAAGTGTTTCTGCTCAGATGTACGATTAAAGCCTACATTCTAACTTAGAATTCACCTGAGTCAACTTTTTGCTTGGGAAGGCTCATTAGAAACTTACTAAAAAGCAAAAGTGCTTCGTGAAATTAATAGGGGGGGGAAATAAATTCTTCTTTAATTTCCTAGGCCCACCGCCCTTGGATGGAGGTGCTGAGGTTACAGAATATATCCTGGAGATGGCAAGTGCTGAAGACGACGAACGCAGACAAGTGTATCAGGGTCCAGCCTCTGAATATGTAGTAACCAATCTTCTCCCAGGGAGAACATATTGCTTCTGGATACGAGCAGCAAATAAAGTTGGGGTAACCACTGCACTAACGACATCAAATATTGCTTTTTGACACAAGAGTAATACACTGTTTTCTTACTCATATACTATTGTCTTTCGAGACCAATGGTATTTTGTAGCTTCTGTGTTCTATTTCTATTGAAGGAGTGAAATTTTTTACAGCATAAAACAAACTGATTTAAAGAAGATTCAATAAATTAGGGCTGAAGGACAGGCGGAACGTCCCCAACTCAGGGGATGTTCACCGTGCATCGCATTTCTGTCGTTTTTGCTGAATTACTCTCAGTACCTAAGGTAACTGATCCGAGTTAGTGGTAGACATTCTTTTACTACTTAGAGTTATTTTGCAGCGTCAACCCTACGCTTCTGGCTGTGAATAACCACTGAAAGCCATTTCTTAAGGCACAAATGCTGCATTTGACAATTGGCCTCGACTCTGCAGATCGGTGGCTTGGGAATAGCATTGTGTAGAGAGGGGTGTGTTCAAGTAATGTTGGGCTGAATGTTGCTTGCGTAAAAGTCCGATTGAAACAGCACCCGGCTGCTTCTGGAAGGCAGATCCTGCGGGCGGGGGAAGGAGGAGTTACAGAATCATAGCGGAGGGAGTTTCAGAATGGTAGCGGGGCAGTTGTTGGGAGGATGACGTATCCTGGAGGCACGGGGCCAGGTTAGAGAGTGAGCTACCTGAAAGGCATTTGAAACGGTGCTGTGAAACTGAGCACTGAACTCTTTCTTTCTCTGTCAAGTTAAAAATAATTTGTTTTCTTCCTCGCATATCAGGTTTTGCTCTACTGCTGTTGCTATATTCATGCAGTTTTATTTTCTCGCAGTTTGGCCCCCACTCTGACAAAGCAGAGATCTGCACCGCCCCGGGACCCCCCGATCAGTGTTGCAAACCCCTGATCACTTGTAAAAGCGCGACTTGCGTTGTAGTTTCGTGGGAGGTAGGTTTTAATGATTTTTAGTAATACACAAATTAATATTTGGCCTTTGGAATTGTAGTGGCACGTGTGGGATACACGGAAATGGAAGAAATAACAAACTGAGGGGTGGAATATTTTAAGCACGTTTCTTTATAGAGTTGCACATCGGTTTTGTAGATTTTGCCAGCTATGAATTTCCCTCTTAACTGCGTAAAATGGAGGACATTCAATCCTCCTTGTGGTACCCAGTAGATAATATAATGAATTCATCCCAGTTGTTACTGTAGCCACGTGTCTAGATGGAAACCTTTCAACAAGCCAGAACTAAAATCATGCCCATGGTGGCTCTGGTGGACAAGACCTCAGGTCTCAACCCCAGCGCTTCTCTTCCAGTCTCTGCTCAGCAGAACGAGAGATGACGCTTGTGCAACAGCTGAAAGTGAATTTCTCACTTAAACCCGCAGAGCCCTGCGTGCAACGGCGCAGAAATCGGGGAGTACAGGCTGGAGTGGGGGCAGGCGGAAGGGTCCATGCACGTCACGTACGCCGGCCCCTGCCAGAGCTACGAAGTCAAAGGTCTCACACCCGCAACCACCTATTACTGCAGAGTCCAGGTATGAGAAGCCTTTTGTTACCTGTTACTAAGCAAATGAACAAGTACTTAGAGGGTGAAGAAAAAACGCAGCTGGAGATGGAAAGTGTTGCCTGCTGATGCTACATAGTAGGTATTTGGTAAAAAACCTTTTCCTTCCCCCCCCAATTCCCTCCTAACTCTGTGGTTTTAGAAATTAAATTGAGATCTAGCATTGCATTATCTACCAAATGTTTTGCCGTGTTCACGTTTTACGTGGGAGATTTTCCATTCTCCCCTAAATGACTTTTAATGCCATGCAGAAGGAAGCGTGCTATCTATCGGGCCGGTTAGAAACATATAGATTCAGTAGCTGATGGCGCTGTCTCTCTCAGGCTGTGAACGTGGCTGGAGTTGGGCTGTTTGGCGAGGCCGGTGTGGTGACAACCCCTGCGTCGGTGCCCGCGCCCGTGTCAGTGCTGCATTTACTGGAAGAAGATCAAATGGAGATTTCTCTTCCTTTATCAACGTGCCTTGCAATTCAATGGGAAGAGCCGTGTTGTCATGGGTCAGAGATCACTGGATATAATATTGAATATGGGGAAAAGCAGCTGGTGACCGTTGGAAGAAATACAAGCCATGTTCTTGAGAATCTGCTGCCTGACACTCTGTACAGGTAATAATCAATCCTTTTGTTCTGATACCACAATTGTAGGATTTTCAAGCAATACCTTTCAGGGTAGAGATTTAAAGTTTTAGGGTACGTTTTTATTCACCTACAGACTATTTGCCCAATCCCTCTGCAACTCTGAGGGGAAAAAAGACATTTTAAAAAGTTGTAATGTCCTGAAACCATGTTGTTTCAGTTGCAAGAGTTTAAGATTGCTGTGTTAAGATTAATATTCTGTCTCACAGCCAAGGCTTGAGCCTCAGTTCTCTGGGTTTAGCATTGTTTTATTCAGAAGCAGTGCATGGAAGGCGATAGTCAGGCGATAGTCGCCAAACGAGGATGAATGTGCAGGTAAGAGCGGAGTGGCTGTTCTGTGTCGCTTGGTTAAAACTGAGTTCACATTATGCATCTTTAGCATCAGGGGTTGAGGTGGAGAATAAACCTGAACAATGCTAAGAAACACTGAAGCTTCGTTGTGTTGAAAGCAGTGTAATTATGTTGACTTGTTTTGAAGTAGATTGGTTTTTATAGCTAATTTCTAACTGCATTTGAATTGCTTTATTGCTTGGAGTTATATTCTTTACAAATTTTTCAGTAAATTAACCATATAGCTGCTCTTCTCACATTTCTAGAATTAGAGTACAGGCCATCAACAACTTTGGAGTTGGTCCGTTCAGCCATTCCATGAAAGCCAAAACCAAACCGCTACCTCCAGACCCGCCCCCCCTGGAATGCGTCGTCTTCAGCTACCAGAGCCTTAAACTGAAATGGGGTGAAGGTCCCAGCAGAGCTTTAATCACCAACCCCACACAATTCAACTTGCAGATGGAGGACAGGTTTGGCAGGTAGGGTAATGGGAACATTAAGGATGTTGTTGCTTTACAGCTTCGTAGCAAGTTTTGAAGACATTTTGGAGACGTTTGGAGTTGGACCAAGGGTTGAACTTGATGATCTCTGAGCTCTTTCCAACCCAGTCGATTCTGGGATTCTGTGATTCAGTATTCTCACTTGTGGTGGCACGAGTAGAGCACCGGGCAGCCCAAAATTTGCCCCTTAGTTTGCATTGTTGCATCCCGTCTTTCCATCACAGATGCTGTTAGTAGCTGTTCCACTCATATTTACTTGTAAACAGTAAATACTAATTACTATTTAAATAGTAATACCTCCCCATCTTCCTCTGTAACCAGTTTTTCTATTTTTTGGGAATTCTAAAATGAAGTCCAATTTGCATATAAGAGACCTGGGGTTGGCAGCTCTTCTGTAACGGGAAATCGCAACGTACCTGGTACGTACAAGGGTTGTGGTGGTGTCATTTCAGCGGTAACCCGTGTACGGCTGCAGCTCAGCGCCGAGACAGCTTGAATAAACACTTTGGGAATGTAAACTGGGACTTGCACCAGTTTGAACTGGTTTAATGCACATCGTGAACTGCTGGTGACAACAGCAGCGCTCAAGCTGCCTCATGGTCATCGTGCCTGTGTGTAGGAATCTGAGGCACCCGGAATGTCACTTGTTTGTACTTAAGTTGGGTATGAAAATGTTCCACTTAGAATATTCACATTCAAATTTGTGATTACTGAATCATTCTAAATCGTATCTATTGTGTTTTTTCTCGCAGGTTTGTTACCGTTTATAACGGTCCTTGTCACACATACAAGGTACAGCGGCTCAGTGAATCCACTACGTACTATTTTAAAATCCAGGCGTGTAACGACGCTGGAGAGGGAGAATTCTCTGAAGTTTACGCTTTCACTACAACCAAGTCTCCACCCGCATCTCTCAAAGGTGAGGTTACACCGCCCTGGAACTTCTGCAAGCCCGTTACGTATGAGATCCAACTCCACAACCTCGCTCTCTTCCCAACCCAGCATCTTTCCAGGGCTTTTGTGGTGCAGAGAACAGAGCCTGGCTGCCCCGGCCTTCCTCTGGGTCCAAGAAGGGCTCTGCTGCTGCAGGACCAGCCTGTGGCCCTGCCACCCCTCACAGGCAGGGTTTCTTCCACCCTTTTTCAACTACAAATGCATTTTTCAGGGTTATCTGTCTGTTGATAGAAGTTACAACAGCATGTAGGCAAAGGAGAACACAAGTAATTCCTCCAGTCTTCGCTTTCTGAGACAAGTGTCAAAGATTGCCATTAGAGAAAGTCATTCTGGAGATCAGGATGATAATTACCTGCAGGGGAGTTAGTTGACTCAGCCATGTTTATAACGTATCATCTTGGCTCTGGAAGTGTGTGGCCATAAATACTGTTTTTTCTAGTGATTCGGAAGTGCTCGCTCATCTGTACAAGCATTAGACGTCAGAAGCTCATCTTGTCAGCTTGAAAACAAAGACAAGTGTAACCTACAAATACTGCAATGAGCATTTTTTAAGCTTATGCTATGAAATATAGCAGAGAAGTGCTTAAAATTATTTGAATGACTGTTACCTCTAAGAATGCCAGTTACCTCCACATCACTGACAAATAGACTGGGAAGCCCTTCAGCTTTTAGATTGATGCTGCCTGGTCGCTTGTGTCAGAACTGGAACAGTTTCAGTGGCAAACACACACAAGCAAAGTTTATTTGAAGCCAGAGTGAGAAAACTTGAGACTGAAACCTCTGCCCATTTCCTACGTTAGCTGTGAAAATGAGTCACTGTAAAAACGGGTGATTTGGCCCTTTTCTTGTGATTGAAAAAAAAGAACTTTTGTAGAGACCATTGTTCTCTTTTTCTAAAATGCCAACAAATCACTTTTTTTTCTAGCACCCAAAGCAAATCAGCTGGAAGAAAACACTTACGAAATCACATGGGAGCCTTTACAGCCGATGAAGGGAGATTCCATTGTTTACATCCTTCAGCTTGCTGCCGGGAGGGAGTTTGAGCAGGTACCTTTTCTTTCACATCGTGAACTTGACTTTTTTTAACTTGGAAAAACTATTGCGCGCGTAAAGCAGAACGGGAGATACCGTGTCCTGCTTGCGAGGTGAATCCCGTGCCAGGCGCTTCTCTCTCTTCTCCTCGCCAGGTGTACAAGGGACCAGAGACTTCGTTCCGCCTCCCGAACCTGCAGACAAACTGCGAGTACCGGCTCCGAGTGTGCGCCGGCCGGCAGTCCCAGGACGCGAGCGGATCGCAAGAACTGTACGGTCCCTACAGCCCCAGCACCGTGTTCTCATCTCAGAAGCGAGAGCTGGTTCCGCCCTGCGCCGATTCGACGACGGAGTTGGCAGAGACCAAGAAGACGCTGCGCGAAGAGCGTTTCATCGCCATTGTTCTTCTCTGCGGGTTTGCCGTGGTTGCTATTTTATTCGCTGTCGTTATTCAGTACTTTGTAATCAAGTAGACAAGAGCCCGTTCAGTACTCAGCTTTTTGTACAGAAGCTATTTCGGGTATTTATGGTTAGTTCTAATTAAAATCCTCGCTGGAAATGTAGAGTTTTGTGCATTTCCACCTTTTGCTGCTGGCTGACAGTGAGGCTGGGTTGGCAGATCCTTTCCAAATACTGAACGCAGATTTCTTGTAGAAAGGGTAATCCTGGGTCCTCAGTAATCAGGGTTAGCTGTTCATAAAACAGCAAGAATACAAAACACAAACTGCCTTAGCGTGCACAGCGGCGTGTGTGCACACTCCTCCTCTCTCCCATTTCCAAGCGGGGCCCCCGGCCGGTTCGAGAGAGCGGCGTTGGCAGCGCAAGTCCAACTGGAGCCGTGGTAGCCGAGCGCAGCGTTTAATCAGGTATCGTTGTAGTTGGGTCTACGTGAAATACAGCAGCACAAACGCTTCAGCTTAGAGCCGTACTGAACTGCAAACCGTTACTAGAGCATACCACATGTAATAGGCTGTAGAAGGAAAGCAGAATATTGACTTTAGCGATATTACTACTTTACAGTTATTTTAGTCTTTTTGGATTCAGTAATAATCATTTCAAGTAGAGGGTGCCGGCATTTTTAGGGTTTTAATCGAAATGCTGGACAAAACGGCGAGCGGGCCGGGACGCGTGCCCAGCCCGGGCGTCCGTGCGCGCCGCCGCGGAAAAGGCCCCTTTTGTATCGCACGTTTCTGCCCGAAACGCTTCCGCTGGTGGGAGCAGCTGTTGGCCCAATCCACATTTCACTCTCAGTGCCTGAGAGAAAAGTAATTCCCTGTGCTTCTGATGAAATCTTCGCAGCCTCCTCAGAAAAGCACAGGTATTGTCTTTAAGGAGAAAGAGTGCATTTATGATAAATGTGACGCTATTTGGCTCAAACTGAGCAAGTGTTTTTTGTACTATTATTAACCTAAAAATAAGAAAGAAGTTCAAACTGCTTTTGGATGCCCTTCTAACTCAACCTGAATTATCAAATTGTACATGGAAGAACTCTTTTTTCGATACCATTGATAGGACGTTTTAAACGACTTGCTATCCCAGCGGTAGCAGCTTCACATTCCATTGTTTTCTAGCCCGCTGTGAACTGTTTGTGACACTCGTCCTGTTTGTTGTCTGGAGGGGATTTTTTCGGGGACACTGTGCACTACGTATGACTGTTGTTGTTCAGTCTGCTGGCGAACACCTGCAGACGAGTCTGTCGTCTTTATGGCCAATATTTGGGAAAGCTGGAACTCGCCAATTTTGACCGTGGGTCTTCCTAACAACATGGGGAACATGCCAGAGAAAAGTAGATTTAGATTTTACTATGGCTCCACTTTCTATACACCAGAGCGATGCACTTGTTTGTGGAATGTCGGATGTGATAGTGCTACAGGCTACGTATTTCCAGTAATTAATCACTTTAAGGGTCTTTCTCCTATGGCAGTTGGTGAATAATATTGCGTTAGAGTCCGAGGCATTGTGTTGTATTTCAGATGTGGAAAACCTAAATTATGACATAGTATCGCTTAATACTCTTAAAAGTAGATTTATGGTGCAATCTGAAATTAATCTTTTCAAAATGTAATCTTCATTTTGTACTCTATTTATTTTGATTAAAAGTCCTGGAAAAATGTATGTTTGAATGTATTGTTCTACTTGTAGCAGAACTTTAAGTTAATCATTTATTATATCATAGAAATCTCTCCCTCCAGTGTTGGAAAGAGTTTTATACAGATATTAGTCTTTAGTTTGCAGAAGAGTTTACAATCTGTCTTTATTTCTCTTCATAGTCGACTTTTAGCAAATAAGATCCTTCAGCAAATCTGCTGCCAAAGGGTTATTTCTTCAACTCTTAGAACGACGTTGGTAGAGGTTGATTTGGCAATGATACTTGTGATCATTTTAAGAGTCAAATTAGGATTGCAGAGGAAATACGAACAGGTCCTGACTCCTCAAACGTGGAAGTTCTTCTGGAGTTGCCACGGAAGACGCACGTTTCCAGAAAACACCTGCGAAAGCCGACGGCAATACCGATGTCACATCAGCTCTTGTCCATTCCAGAACGATGTACCCGAGTGGCATTAATGTATTAGGTATCTTCAGTTTTCTTGTAATGTTGAGGTATCTCAAGCTTATGTTAAAGCTGCCATGCATTGTATTACTAAATTGTAACTATCAAATAGATAATATATTTAATACAGCCAATAAATAATACAAATGTATTCAAATTCGACTACCAGGTGGTTGTGTCTTTTTGTGGATTTTAGTCTCTTTTAGGAGCAGTGGGTCGCGTGGTGTGTAATTGGACATGAAGAAACATGTTCAGCATCGTTACCGAGTGTCATTAAGAGCTGTCCTAAATCTTTCTGGAAGAAGAGTTATTTGTTGGAACCTTTGTGCAACACTGTCCTCTTCTTTAGGAAGAAGGCAACACTTTTGTAGCCCCACAAATTGAGTATTTCTTACCGCTTTCCTTCCAAGAACCTTACAGATCGTAGCCAGCTGGCCTGGCCTTAACTTCTGCTCCCTTGCTCTTGGCTTCTGTGGCAAGAAAGTAACTTGAATTAAGTTTTACAGGTCTGTGATTAAAACGTCTGGTCCTGAAGAACTGAGACAAATCCCTGCACTGGAGCTTTGCGGACGGTTCAGGCTGCCGGTGTGGCCCAGGATTTTGCGCGTGGCTTTCCTGTATTTGTGTGAAATGCGGTTGTGAAAGATGCGTTTATGGAACTTTTCTCCTTACCCCGCGAAAAGTGCCTGTGGTTCCCATGTAGGGAACACCTCCACTATCCTTTTGATGCTGGAGATGTAATTAGCCCATTTGGGCCAGTTATCTGATTTTCTATCGTTCCCTGTTTACTTAGGGCATTTCCCACTTGAGCTTCCACCCGGCGCGTGCTGCCGAGTGAGAAATTTCTCCTGGCAGAGCTTTAATGACATTATTAAGATAGGACAGGAAAGCCATGAGTTGGACATCAGTCTTCAAAACGCACTTGTCCTTGTCTGAAGGATTAGACAAAAACCAGTATTTTGTAGAGCCAAGCAGTGGGGGATTTGGGCTGGAAAGGTCAGCGCTGAACGCAGTCGCCGCATTGTGCCGACAAATCCCCGGGTGGAGTGTCAGGCGCATTTTTGCTGCCTTTTCCAAGAGGTGGAAGTGGTTGTTTTCTTTTCCAAGAGCTTTAGGCACCTGAACATCTCAAAAAAAGAAAAGCAGCCTGGGCCAAAACTTCTGTTTGCTGCACCTTAAACACCCCTACAAAACCCATCTGAGAAGAAATTCCCAGTGCTTCACGCTGCGTTGGTGAGTTAAATGCAGAGCCCCAGCTGTCGCCCCCATTTTGCCCAGATCGCTCCCAGCTGGGACACAGTTGCTTTTTGATGAATGTCCCCGGTTGGGTGGCGGCAGCCGGAGGAGTCAGCGCTCGGCCTGGCCGTGCTGTGACCCAATTTCCTGTTTTCCAGCACCAAAAGGAACCCTGGTGTCTGAGCAGAGAGGGAGGGCGGCTGCTCCTTCGCCCGCAGGGGAGCGGGGAAATGCAGAAAGGCTGTGAGTACCAGCAGCTCTTGGTCCTGTTGCTCAGCCCAGGGAGTCTCTGCTGCACAGTAGGGCTGGTGGGGAAGGGGAATCACAGTGCAGGCAGATCTGAAGAACAGAAGGGGCTTTGCCTGCTTTTGGGGGTTAAATCCAGAGCCCTTTGGCAGTATGAAGTAGCTTTTATCTTTCTGCATCGGGATTAAATGGCAGTGACAGCAGCCAGCCTGGCAATGCCAAGGTTCAGCCTGATCCGCAGCTTGCACCCAGTCCAGGTTGGAAGAGCCGCCCTCCCCCTCTTCCCTAAAACAAGGGGAAAAAGTGGGTTTTGTTTGTTGTCTAAGGTCAGTGTCTGGAATTCATCCTCCGCTCCCTCCTCGCAGGATGTTTTTGTGTAACATACTCTGACTCATGAAAGTCAAATGACTTGGCCGACAACGCTGCGCCGCTCCCCGCCACAGAGCCGCAGCAGAGTCCCGTGGCCGCCCGACGCTCCAGCGCTGGCGCGGGTCGGACGCGCGTTCTCCAGTTTTTGGGTACGTAAATTGGGGCGGGTCAAGTGTCCGGCTCCCCGCTGTGAAACCGAAGCAGAGAGAGACTCTTGCTGCTGCTGGGGCGTTTACAGCGCCTCACAGGCACGAATCAGAGGGATGGCGGGTGCCTGTGTCTCCTTGCTCTGGTGGGGGACATGGGCGTCTCTCCCCGTTCCCGTCGGCTGGTCTGGCAGGGACGCGTCTCCTTCCTCCAGCCCGTTCCTCGTTTGGGCATCACGGTGAATGACGACACTATTGCAGCTGCTCCTCATGTGCTGCTCGTTCCCCTGCTGGACAAAATCACAAGACAACAATTTGTTTTGCCCCAGAAACCGAGAGAAAGCCTTTTGATGAGACTTGGGTGGAAAGTACATAGAGATCCTTTGGCTGCCGTGAAAACAAACTTATGGAGTCCTGCTGCCAACACTCAAGTTTTTATTGAATCCTGGGAATGCTGACGATGTATGAAGCGGCCGCCAAAGCTGTTAATGAATGGACATGTCCTTCCATGGGCTGTGTCGGGCTGCCCGCGTGGGGACAGGGGACGGTGCCCTGAACCCATCAGGCTTGGGCTGTGCCTTCATGTCTCACTTTGCCTCCACAGGTGTTTTCATAAATAAGAATTTCTGCATTGCAGAAATGTAGTTTTTGAATAATAAAAAGCAGGATCAAAGCCCAGTCTGACCCAGTACCCTGGAGAAAGGGCTCGCTCTGAGGCCTCTGAGGCCTGGACCTTCCCCACTCCCCGGGCAGGGGGACACCGGCACCCCCGTTTGTGTCTGTTAAAGCCCTCGAGGGCTTATTTGCTTTGGCACAGGAAGGCGGAACAACAACAACAACGTCTGCGCTGCACAAGCTGCTGCCAGGACGCAGCTTCTCCCCCTCCGGCCTCCGCCCGGCGCGGCCACGCCGCGTCTCCATGGCAATCCCCGGCCAGGCCGCGTCTCCATGGCAACCCCCGGCCCCTGGCTGCTCCCCGGTCACATGACCGGAAGCGCCTTCCCGGAGGAGGCGGAAGCGATGGAGCCGGCGAAGATGGCGTCTCCCAAGAGCGCTCCGAAAGACGCGCAGGTACGGCGGGCCGGGAGCCGGGGGGGGCGCCGGGGGAGCGCGGCCCAGCTCAGCGGTGCCTCTCCGGCCTGCAGGTCATGGCGCAGATCCTGAAGGACATGGGCATCACGGAGTACGAGCCACGCGTCATCAACCAGATGCTGGAGTTCACCTACAGTGAGCGGGGCTCTGCCGGGCCCTGGGGAGGGAAACGCTGCCCTGGGTCCCTGGGGGGGTCCCTGTCAGCCTTAATAACTCCTGAGGAAACCTCGCTTTCGGTGACAGGCGGGTGGGACGGGAGGGGAAAATGTCTTTCTGTTAATCCAGCCTTAATGGAAATATTGGGAACAATTTCTCCCCGGGAAGGGCTGTTGGGCATTGGAACGGGCTGCCCAGGGCACTGCTGGAGTCGCCATCCCTGGAGGGGTTTACAGGACACAGAGATGAGGTTCTCAGGGACGGGGGGTAGTGCCGGGGATGGGGGAACGATTGGACTCGATCTCAAAGTTCTTTCCCAACCGAAACGATTCTAAAGGTTCTGCTTTTCCAAGGGTACGTGACCACGATACTGGAAGACGCAAAAATTTACTCGAGCCACGCAAAGAAATCCAACGTGGACGCAGACGACGTGAGGCTGGCGATCCAGTGCCGGACGGACCAGTCGTTCACATCCCCCCCGCCCAGAGACGTGAGTAAAACCACCGCGATAAACACAGGGAGCGACGAAACGCAGGTGGGAGTGTAACCCTGTCCCTGCAGTTCCTGTTAGATATTGCGAGGCAGAAGAACCAGACGCCGCTGCCGTTGATCAAACCGTATTCCGGGCCCCGGCTGCCGCCCGACAGGTACTGCCTGACGGCCCCGAACTACCGGCTCAAGTCCCTGCAGAAGAAGGTGAGGAAAGAGTCACCCGCTGCCCGCGGTTTCTGTCAGGAATTAGAGCTTCCCGCAGCTCCGAAGGGCAAACACTGCCCTGTGCGTGTGTCAGGGAGCGTTTGAAACCACGACATTTGCGACTCTTCTTATTGCTCTTTCGTTTCCAGTGCTAAGTGAGCCATTAAACGCATCTGTGAGCTTTTTAGTGTTAAAGCGAAATTGTCAAGTTGAATATTGAATTGTAAAAGGCAAAAGTAGAGATACTGAAGAGTTTCCCACGTCTCCGAAGGGCAAACACTGCCCTGTGTGCGTCAGGGAGTGTTTGAAACCACAACAATTGTCTGTAGGAATTTGTGACTGTTCTTATTGCTCTTTCGTTTCCAGTGCTAAGTGAACCATTAAAAGCATCTGTGAGCTTTTTAGCGTTAAGACGAAATTGTCGAGTTGAATATCGAATCGTAAAAGGCAAAAGTAGAGATACTGAAGGGTATTTTGTACTTAGACCTCAGTTGTTTCTGCTTTAGAGGGAAAAGATTTACCTTGCTTGCTGGAAAATACTGCTTGTCTTGGTGTGTAGGATTTTATTTTGCGCATTTTAAAGAAAGAATCTTAAAAATGGAGGTTCTGGGTGTTGCTATGGGATGTGCCTGGCTGCCGAGTGTAGAGTGGAGTTATAACGGTTGATTAAAATATTGTATTGTTCCTGGTAGCCACTGTAAAACCCCGATGGCCCCGAGCGCTGTTCGCTGTGTCACCTCCAGGCACTCTCCGCCTTGCACTGGTGACGTTCACACCACAAAAATCACTTGAGAACTGGGGTGCTGGCACACAAACTCTGTGTTGCTGCTCCAAAACGGGCTCTCTGGGGCTTTGCAGGAAGAAGCTTAATATTTTTCGTGTTAAGAACTGGTGATTTGTAAGGGGATGCTGAACCGAACGTTCTCTTTCGCCAGGTCTCCTCCTCCGCGGGGAGAATCACCGTCCCGCGGCTCAGTGTGGGTGCCGTGAGCAGCCGGCCCAGCACCCCCACCTTAGGTAGGAAACGCGGTTCCCCACCTTCATTTTTGGAAGGGAAAAAACACTGAGGAACAATTTAAAACACATTTCAACCACTGAGGACGTGTCGGGTGCCACCTGAGCTTCATATTGTTTAACATCTTAGCAAACAGCATCAGGAAAATTAGATTCATTTTAAAAATACTATCTCGATACATATGTACATTACTGACACTGTATTTTTATTCCTGCGTTTGTGATAATTTCTATACTAAAAGAGACAATTCAAATAACTCACGGATGGTTGCGATTTTGGCCTCAGCGCTGCACTGAACTACAAATAGCACCAAGTAAAATCCATTTTTAAAAGGTTCGCTAAATTTGCAGCTGAGCACGTGCTCGAGCACATTGGCGCCTGTTTGCGGCCTGGAATCGTGCAGGTAAATGTGCCTGAAAACCCGACCGTGCGTCCAGCTCCGTGTGCTCCTCTGCTTTGAAAATAACAAGTTCTGCTCTGAAACCAAATTCACGCAAGCAAGAAGTAGTTTTATTCGTTTTGTAAAGTGTATTTTGGCAAGTCTGTGGGTGTTTGACGGAGCGCTGTTGGGTTGCAGGCACGCCGGCCGCGCAGACGGTGTCCGTGTCGGCAAAGGTGGGGACGCCGGTGTCCCTGGCGGGACAGAGGTTCACGGTGCAGATCCCCTCGTCCCAGGCGGCCGTCAAATCAGGTAAAAACTCCAGTGGGGAAGAAAAAAAACCCCACACATTCTTGGGGCAAAACCACTTCTTGGTTTTGTTTTTAGCAGAAGGGAAATTAGATTTACAGTAAGAATGGGGCTGTGGACTGCGCCGCTTTGGGCAGATTTCCCCAGCCGGCGTTTGCCTGTTTCTCCACGTGGCATTTTCCAGGGTTTTGGGGTTCCTAGCCCGGAATGTTCCAGCAACGCACTCCTTTATTGCCTGGGACGTTCTCTTTCACTCGGGGAAAATTAATTCTCATTTTCTCAAGCTCCTTTTTCCTTTTTCACAGCCACACCAACTACTCCAACAGTTCAGAATGTTCTAATTAATCCTTCATTGATTGGACCAAAGAACATTCTTATTACCACAAACATGGTTTCGTCACAGAATCCATCTAACGACTCGAACCCCCTGAAGAGGAAGCACGAAGATGACGACGACTACGACAATTTGTGATGAGACTGTCCCGTCCCCTCCCGTCCCCAGCCACGGGTGTTGAGTCTGACAGGTTTTGCCAAGATTTCTTTACAAGAGCGTGTAAATACTCTGTTAATTCACAGCTGGGTGTCCCTGAGGGAAGACGAAAAAGCAGCTGCTCTGTTCCTGTCATCCATGGTGTCTGTTGACCATGGGTCGCTGTGACAGCAGAACCTTGGCTCTCCTGCCCTGTTCTCCATGCGTGTCCATCTCTCGGGAGCCCGTTCTGCGCCAAGTAAAGATGATTTTTTTTAGAAAACGCTTGGTGTTGTGACACAGAGATTTACTGCGAGTAACAAACACCAAAAAGAGTCCTGGGTAAGCTGGGGCGGCGCTGGGGGATATCGGCCTTTTCTTTTCCTCCCAAATATGTATGAGAGAGGAGGTAAAATCCCAGCCAGGATTTGTTCTTTAGTTCCAAATCACTGCACGTCTCACTCATCACTTGGTCAAGCTGGTACTTTTATATGCATATGCACATACATATATATATATATATATATAAAATATATATAGTTATTATATATAAAATATATATGTATGTTATATATATTTATAATCCATTATATATATGTGTGTGTGTGTGTGTGTGTGTGTGTGTGTGTGTATATATATATATATATATATGTATGTGTATATATATGTGTGTGTGTGTATATATATATGTATACACACACACACACACACACACATATATATATACACATATATACATATACACATACATATATATATGTACACACACACACACACATTCTCCACAGAGGTGAGTGGAGCTGTGTCGGTACCTCTGAGCTGCTCGCACCAGCGAGAGCCCCAGGGGCACAGGTGAAGCTGCTGTGAAGCGGAGCGTGCGCCCTCGGAAAGGGAACAGGCTCGGAATCAAAGGAAAGCTGCACAGAACAGAAAGAAAACTAAAAAACAACAACAGAAAGCTCCTCCTGCTATTCTCTCTGTGAGAGGACTTAAATATGAAGAACATAACATACATAGACTGTTAGTTTGGTGTAGAACTAACAGCTACCCAACAGAAACCAAGAAGGCTTTTAAACTTGAACTTTGGGACAATATAGGGCAGAAATTAGGGGATAAGGTCAGCAATAGTGATAAAGAAGCCAATCAGGGTCCTAATGAGAATTACAAGCAATTTATTGACCATCTTCAAGAGGCCATCAATAAGCAGGTTGAAAACTTAGAAGCTAAGGAAGCACTGATGTTGAAATTAGCAGTAGAGAATGCTGATGTTTGCTATCAACGTGTTTTCTGTGAGTTTTGCAATACATGTTATGTGCTCCTGTGTGTTGCCTCTCTGAAAATCAAGCAGCTTGTCAGGAATGTAAGTTAATTGGTTTACTGGTTGTTTAAGTGCACAGTAAAACCTCCTCCCCACTTCTCCCCCTCGGACTGCAAGCGGCCCTGTGCTTTCCCCCTGCAAGAAAAGCAGCAGCAGCTGTAAGAGCTCAGAGATCCATTTTAATTGTAGAGATTGCACCATGTACATAATCACATCCAACTAGAAATCAGCAGGGGTTTACCTTTATTAAAGTTCCAAAAAACAATTAAAATCAGTACTATTATTGACATAGTGCTAATGAGGGTGTAATGCGCCACCCGAGAATGGCCTTGGGCTCATCACTCGAAATCCCCGATGGGGGTGCAGCCCGAGAAGAAGCTCATCTTGCTGCTAAGCATCCTCTTCTTCTTCTTGCCGAGCGGTACCTGGTTCTCCCGGGCCTCCTCGTCCCTCACAGGGGTGGCAGAAGTGTTGGGCCTTCCCAGGGACACCTCCTGGTCCGTGATGTCCTTCAGCACCTGTTGGAAAAACACAGAGGAAGATTTTGGAGCCGCCCTGCAGCAGCAGCTCGCACCCGAGCTCGGGCAGCATATGCCCAGGCTGCCAGGCCAACAGCAAGAATGGCTTCATTTCTTTACTGAGGACAAATTCATGAGATGGTGTCTGGAATAGCACGCAGAGGGCACATGTGGGATGAGGGAATTCATTCAGCTGAGGTGAAATTACAGCTGCCAAGTCTGAGCACCCAGTGGCTTAAGAACAGTCACTCTCTGGACATAGACAGATGTGGTTTTGTCCTGCCGGCCCCTCCATTACCAGTCTCTGATTGCTGGGAGGTGCAGCAGGAAAGTGTGTGAAACCCATGTGGCAAAGTTTTAGTATGAAAACTTAAGAATTCAGCAAACTCAAAGCTTAAATACACAGACTCAAAGCTTAAATACAAGCTGGCTTGACAGCTGTAGTCTGTTTGGAATTTCCTGCCAGCACTCTAGCATTTGGGGTCTTTGTTTTCCTTAAAATCTGTCGCTAGCCCTAACTAAGGCGTGCGCACATTCAGAACCCCTGTTCATTTATTCCAGTGTCAGGCAGTACCTCCGAGGGTGAGGTGATATTCAGAGGCTGAAAGAAGGTCCCTCCTGCAGTCAATTCACTGAGGTATTCAAGTTTGAAGGAACCTTCCGACTCCTTTGTTTGGTCCTCGCCCAGTAAAGCGTCCTGGGGGCAGCAAAGTTTAGAGACATTCCTACAATATCTAACCCTTCCTTCCCCACCCACCGCTAAAGCAATATCAGGGGTCTCCAAGCCAGCAGCTTGTCAAGTAATTCCTAGTACAGGATGCTGGACGCCTCTGTCAGGCAACTGGTTTCATAAAACAGTAATTAACTAATTACTACGGGCGGTTTCTACTTCAAATCTCCAAGAGTGCAGCAGACCCTTCTATCAAGAGCTCTCCCTACCATCAGTTGCTCGTGAACCTTCCTGATGCTACAATCCCCTCCCTAAATCACTCTTCTGTTCTTAAAACCAAACAACAAACCCCCTAAAAATTTGTCAAGTTTTTGTGCTATTTAAAGCTAAAGACACAATTTTTATTTACTAAGTGCATAAGAATTAAATTGTTTGTCTCAGACTCAGGGCTGACAAGTGGGTAAATCTGGGATTTGGGACATTGTGCAAATCTCTATATTCCTGGTGCTGCAGTGGAAAACTCTGTACTCAGTTCCCACTGCTAACCACTGAATTCCAGTGACATTACACGTTTATGTGTGTATATGTGGTGTTGACAAACCACTAACAGCACAAGCGCTGACCTGTTCAGCCAGCTTTGCTCGAGCCCGCTGACAGTTTGGCCGTCGGCCCCCCAGCCCCGCTCACCTGCACGCCGGGGTCCCTGTTCCTGCAGCTGACCAAGTCGCAGCTGCAGCTGTTGTTGCAGCCCAACTTCTGCCTCCTGCAGCCGCAGCGCCTGTTCCCACAGTAGCCCTTGCAGGAGCACTAAGAGAGTAAAAAACAACAGAAAAAGTGTTTTGTGGAGAAAGAGCTTCATGTTTCATAGACTGAGCCTAGATCGCCACAGCTGGCAGCAATCGGAAGGATGGGACCAGCCCTAAGCTGCTAGGGACCTTTCTTTGTCTCACTGTCAGTCCTGTGTCCCAGGAATAAAAAAACCAGATCTCTGCAGCTACAGAGCCAACTCTTGCTTCAGTATCCCCACCATAAGCATCGCCTGTTACTCAGTCCTGCGATGAGGTTCTCAGGGCCATGGGGCAGTGCCAGGCCTGGGGGAACCAGTGGACTCGATCATCTTGAGGGGCTTTTCCAACCAAAGTGACTCTGTGATTCTGAACTCAGTTCTGAACTGAGCTGGAATTTGCACTCAGGTTCTACTGAGCTGCGTAAATGAACACAAAAGAATCGCAAACGCTCCTTCCTGCAACATGGCCAAAAAGAACTCTCCAAACCCAAACCACCCCAAGCACCGTCATCCAGGATTTATCAGGTTGGAAAGCTCCAGTGAAAGGAACTAAAGCTTGACCTTAAAATTCTTAAGCTTTCCTGGGGTGACTGCTGACATTTCCAGTGATTCAATCATTAAATGTGTCATAATCTACCCCAACATCCAATATAAATAATATATAAAGGCTTTTCAGAACAATGGTGGAGATGCTACCATCTCAGTTTCTCTGTACACACACCAGATCCATAAGGACACGGGCAAGTGACTCCCAGGGAAGAACAAGCCACAGGTAACTGGATCTTACCCCGATCACGACTTTCTTCGCTCCTTTGCCTGGTTTTACTGGAAGCCACTCGGCATCCTCTGCCTCCTCTCCAATGTCCGAATCTGAGAACAGCTCTTCCACGTGCATTTCTGTGGATCTTCCATACGATTTCGCTGTCGTTCGCCGGCCGATCTTTGGCTACACGCAGAAATCACAAGGGTTGAGGCCCCAGAAGAGCAAACAGCGGGTTTATGTTTTACAAGGGCACTTCGGGGGGCCCCAAACCACAGTCCCATTCCCCTCAGGTAGCCAAGGAGGATGGAGGGTTAGGGAAAAAACAAAAGATCAAGTTGTCAGGGATTAAAAATTCAATTTAAACTGCTAGAGTTTAAAAAAACGTTGACAGAGCCTTGGAAAGTTAAGAGATCGGTGTCAGTCTTGGCAAAACAGTGTCAGATCATTTATTCCTCCCAGCACTAAGATTCACCCCTTTTGCAAGGCAGTGACTTCATTTTCTGTGACAGATGCTTTGCTCCATCATTCAGAGACTGGAAATGCTACAGAGCCACCAGGGTTACTAAGGAGAACACAGAGTCAGATGGAAACAAGTTGGGGTTTTTTTTTTAACCTTTTTTTTAAATCCAAAAATTAACACAAGGTAGTTTCAGCATTATTCTGAAGACAGGTATCATCGGGGCTGTCTGAAGTAGAGACCTGGCCCACTTCAATAAATGGAACAAGATGCCTTATAAAAAGCAACTTGGGAGGAAGAAATCAAGATTATTACCAGCCAAGACTGACTTTTGGAAAGAACCCAGGTACAATACAAGAAAGAAAAGTGGGATGCAGCACCTTTACTTTGGGTAGAATATAGTCAGAAGAAGAATCTGGGGACTCGGATGACATTTGCTGAGCGTGACGGATCTTCTGTCCACTGGCAACTTGGATAAGCAGCAGTTTCTGTTAAGAGGGATAGGAGTTAGTTTTGCAAATCCATTAACCCAGCTGCCACGAAGCTCTTCTGACAATGTCTGCACAGATCTCTACCTGTTTAAGAGTTTCATTCTCCTGCAGAAGCTCTTGGTTCTTCTCACAGATCTCCTGCATTTTCTCCAGCTCTTCCTCCTGTTTACATTGATGTAATGGAAGAAAATACAGAAAAAGATACATTAACCCCCCCACCCCAAGGCTTATTCGAACTCTTACAACAATTATCCCCTGGAATCAAGTGAATTGAGCACAATTTTAGCTACACATGGAAACACTCTCCATCCTCCCGCACCTTCCTCACTCTAAAGCCACCGCTCCAAGTGATTGGTATCCCCGATGGCCACATCTCCCCAAAGCCACGTCCCAACATTCACCTGGAACTTGGCTCGCTCTCGCAGCTTTTTCTCTTGTTCATTCAGTGAATCTTCCAATTGCTTCTCTGCTCGCTCTTTTTGCTGCAGTTGGCTGAGCAGGTACAGAACCTAAAGGCAAATTAATGTAGCAAACAGGCGTGAATTCCTGGCAGCTCTAAGATCTTGGCAATTTCAGAAATATTATTTCTGCCATTTTCAGTGAGATTCTGCCCTGATCTACTTTAAAAGTTATCTGGTGCTCAAGTATGACGTCCTCACTTAAAACATCGTGAAAAGTTATCAAATGAAACAACTCACGTAGGACAGGGGATGAATGGGGAGATTTCTTGGGTTTTTGTCAGCTGTCCTGCAAGACTTCAACAAACCTCGACCAGCGCCAGGCTGGATTCAGCACAACACTTTGCATTTATCTCTGAGCAGATCTGGGCATCAGAGCCAAGACACAGGAGCTCTCAAGATGTCCATCCCTCCTGCTGTACCTTCTCCTGGTGTTGTTGCTCCTGCAGCAAACACTGGTTTTGGAACTCGGCCTCCATCTCCACCCTGCGGTTTTGCTCTTCAGTCACCATCTTCTGCATGTCCGAGCAGTTGGCTTTGCTCTGCTGCAGGCTGCTCTCCAACTTGCTCACCTGCACTTTGCAGGAGACCAGCTGGAAGACAAGAGCAAGACGAGCGCTTGGGTCAGCGAGTTCCCTGTCTCCCGAGTCTGTTGGGGCAGACACGCTTCAGCGAAGGCCAAGCCAACCTCACCCAGCACAGCAGCGCTTCGCTTGAATTCATCTCTGCTATCAGCCTGTAAGTCATTTCTTTTTATTCCTGCCTAAGCACTTAAAAACTTTATTTTTAGTGATAAAACAGGAAAATTCCAAAGTTACCTCTCCAAGGAGATACTTCAAAGCACATTTAGCCTCTAGGATTGTTGCAATGCTGCCCCAACGCTGTTTCGCTTGATCTCCACTGTCAGCATCCAAGAGTTTCTGCTGCAGATCCGCTATCTGGGCACTCCTTGGGAAGAACACGTGTATTTGAGATTACGACACAGGAGAAAACCTGGGCTGGTGTCCAGGCTGTCACCAGCACATTGCACAAAATAGTTCCCGTTAAAATGTCGAGCGCTTAGGGAAGCAGCTGGAGTGTGCAAGGCTACACCAGGGAGTTTCTACTCCCCTCCCCCCTTCCAATTAAAAGTACAGTCTTTTCCTCACACAGAGATGCTCACAAACATTTAAGCACAAAGCAATTTTAGCAACCAAGCAGTGCCCTCACATCCCCACATTCTGGAATAAAGAAACCAAACCAGGAGAAACCACATGGTCTCACTTCTTATTTTTTCACTGTCAGTAATTTGACTGCCACAGAAGAGCTGTAGGTAGAGATGGGGAAGAAAATGAAGGCAAGGCCGTGCAAATCAGCTTTGTGGTGCTGCCTTACCTGAGCCCCATCTCAGTTTCCAGGCTTTCTATCTGCTTTGATAGGGAAAGGTCCAACTCTGATGTCTGCAAATCTGTGATGCAGCAGGTGCGTCTCTGAGGGATTAGAGCAACGGACAGAAACGAGCAATAGGTGAAGAAACGCACGCAAGACTGGGCTTCCATTTACAGACATTTCAGTAAAGAGGAGCCATCTCTCTGTAGCTTAAATTCCATTTTTCCTTCCCGAAAGCATCAAGTCTTTAAGGGCTGTGACCCACTCACATCCATCAGATGTGTTGCGTTAATTAACAAGTTATATCAGCAACTCTGTTTCCCTGAGATGCCTGGGGACATTAACAACGTGAGCTCTTTCCTTCCAGAGAGGAACCATCTCCATCCCACCTTCTGAGGGGAAAGGTCAGAGAGGAGTGACCAAGTGACAGTACTTGAACAGCAAGAGCTGTGGGACAGGGAAAATGGTATTTCTCTCTCTTACCCGCAGCTTTGGAGGTGGGTTTTCTCCAGCCTCTTTCTTCTCTTTAAGCTGATGGAGCTCCTGTGCCAAGATCTTTCTGTCCTCCAGCAGGTCTGCAAGGTGCCGTCGAGCCTCTTCAGTGCTAACGAGAACCTCTACTTCGTTTGCAAGCCAGCTCTTGAGGGAAAAAGAAAGAGTTTACTGCAGTCTCAACTTCAGTACTGCACCTCCTGAAATGCCTTCATAGACAAATTCAATAATCACGTTGCCTCCTTTCATATGTAACTCCACGTTTCTCCCCTCTGCTCTCCAGCCGTCAAGCCCAGCAGCACCGAGTTAAAACTCAATTTGCTCATTGCTGGAATGCACAACACGTATCACCTACTTTTACTCGTGCAGCAACTCCTTCCATTCCCCGGTTTTGAGTTTCCGTCCGTCTCTCTGCAGCCTCCCGTTGTTTCTGCAGAGCATCCTTCAGGCGCTTGTTGGCGGCTGCTGCCTGTAAAACATTTCACACAAAAGCTGAACAGTAGTCGCTTCACTTAATGTACAACAGCTGAAACCAGGAGGTAAACACAGTGCAAGCCAGACATCAGGACAAAGGGAAATTTACCCTTTAGGGAGCAGGTTTAACCAGAATCCCTCAGAGCCTACAAGCCAGAAGCACGGGATTTTTCCACAGTGAGAAAAACACCTATTTCCAGATCTCTAAACCACTTTTAAGAAGCTTCTGCATATCCTATTACAACCTCCAACTGTACTTTGCAGACCTCTAGGAATGGTTTAGGAGTTTCTGGTGGATATCTGCTCCTCACCTCTTCCGTTTTGCGCCGAAGTACATTGGCCTGCTTCTGGAAATCACGTTCTAGCTTGAGGAGCTCATACTGTCGCTTGCGATCCTGCAGGGAAATAGTTAAGAAAATGGGAAAAAAATATCACAAACCACATTAACACCTATTGCCAGTTTCAGGTTTCTTGGAATAGAATAATTCCATTTGCTGTTCTGCAATGCAAATATTTCATGGCACCAGTTTCACTGATCATTACAAGCTTGGAGATAAGAAGGGGTCCACACTTCCCATCAAAAAGGTTTAAGGACTCTGAAGGTTCTAAGACACTGAACGCCAGAAGCTTAAGACTTACTGTCCCGACGTATTGGGAAGAAAAGCTCCCCCAGAAGAATTTCTGGGAGACCAGGACTCCAGAGATACAGATGTTCGCTGCCTATTACACTTGAATGCTACAAGACAGCTGGATTTCATTAACAATTCTCACTGTTTACCTGCAGATTCAGTATTTCTTTGAAAGTTTCAAAACCTCCCATTCTGCGGCCAAATCCTACGATTTGAAATACTTACAAGTATTAAATATATTTGCCTTCTGCTTTAGAGCTGAATCGTGATGACCGTGTTGACGGCTTTAAGACTGCCAGACACAAGCGGGCGAGTCAATTTACAACAGCTGCTGAAAGGTGGCAGCCATATGAACTAATGTTATCTTCAAAGCACCGCCCAGATGTTTTTCAGATGCTCACAAGTTAAACAAAGCCTTGCAGCAAAGGCTTTAATGGTTTGTTTCACTCTTTGGAGGGAGGTGCAGGTCGGGGGCTCACCCGCTCTTTCAGCTGGATCACTTCCTTGTCCTTCTGCTGCTTCCACTGCCTGAATTTCTCAGCATCTTCTTTCATTTGACGCATCAGCTGAACCCTCTGGTTTTTCATTTCCTGAAAATTGGAACAGGCTGGCAGAATTGTCCAGTACCTGCAAGGCCCAGCTAAAGGGCCTTGGATAGATTATACACAAGTATGTGTTTTGTGAGTGTAAGAAGTGATAGCCCAGGCCAATGAGAATGGTGTTGGGTCGGGAAACCGCCCCCATGTGTGAATGTCCTTGGGCATGGCCTGTGAATGAGTGAGAACATAACTGAAACAAACGTAACATGAGTGTGGTGTGTTTCTTAATAACAGTTATTAAAAAAACATTTTATGTAATACTCCTGTCCAGGTCCGTATCTGCAAATCCTATAAACCGCCCATGGCTGGAAGCTGCTTTGCCTGCCCTGGAGCAAGCCTGAGAACCGCAGGCTGGGGTTAGTTACCCTGATCTCCTGGTTCAGTTTGGAGACGGTGCGTTCTGTAGACTCCTTCAGCTTCAAGAGCTTCGATTGATCATTCAGCTTTTTCTTCAGCTCACTCATTTGCGCTTCCAGCTCCTGAAGTCTTTTCCGACGCCGTTCACTCAGTCTGTAAAGAAACCAAACACCCACCTAGTTACCATTATTCTCAAACAAGTGCTCTCCAACTTTAGAGACACCTTATGGAAAATGAAGCAGTTGTGTATTCTCATCTTTCCCTCTGATTAAAGCCATCATGCAATTCATACAACTCACAAGGCATGTTAAAGGGATGCATTTGCATCAAAATAAGAGCTTTTACAAACAGCTGAAGTACGTGCAAGACAATGAATCTTTGCAGGTCCATTAACACAGTTTCTGGTGCTATCAGCACCTCTTTGCACACTCTTACTTGGCTTGGTTGATGTCCTTCTTTGCCATGTGCAGAGCAGAGAGCAGCTCCTCCTTTTCTTTTTGCAAGTTGCTGACCTCCAACTCCAGGTCCTTGATATTAGTCTAGAAAGGACAAGAGTGGTAAGCCTCCAAATAAAGACCCTGAAATTCCATCCCAAGGCAAAGCTTTAAGACAGGAGGCCTTGAGACACGACATTTCTTCCCAAGAAGCTGTAAACCACCCTGTTTAGAAGCAGAGTATCAAAAGGGCTAGTTCTCCATACACTGAAATCTTAGTCAGAACCTTTCCCTCCTCAGCAAGGAGTGGCTGCGTTAATCAGGGAAAATAAACCAAACAGGTCCTTATCAGAACTATTGCAGAAGAGTTTACCTGGTATTGGGACTGAATGGGCTCCAGATGGTTATCGTTCTGTGCCATTTTTTTGGCAAGCGCCTCTTTCAGAGTCAGAGCTTTATTCAGTTCAAGCAGCTCTTTGGACATCTGTGCTTGACGGAGAGCGTGTTGAGTGGTGAAGTCATCCGAGGTTCTCGTGGTGTCCTGGTCCATTTCTGCATCCTGGAGGAGACAGCGTTGAGCACGAGAGGCTGCTCAAAGTCTCTTGCACTCCATGAGCAGCTTTTGCAGAACACTTCAAATACGTTTTTTATAGTAAAAGTTAAATATTCAGAAATGAGAACAGGTTGTTGATCCTGAACACGTTGAACAAATAAGGGCGTAAAAAGGCAGCACACAGAAAAGGGACACATGCTATTTACCAAAGATTTGGATTATAAAACTAGCAAAGGATGCAGAGAAAAGAGGGATGGAGGGATAAAAACATGCTCTGCACAGCCGGACTCCCCTGACTTACAGCTGCAGCATCCTGTTGAGGGTTTCCCATCTCTGCAGCAGCTTCCACTGTAGCAGCAGTTTCGCTCTATATAGGACAAAGAGAATAAAATTTTGGCAGAAAGTGGAAAACGAAGTAGCTGGACAAGGCTTTCTTTCTAGTTGTCCCTGAACTCCAGCACTGGCAGCCACCTCCTCACAACAGTGAGGAGTCTGGGAACAGGGGAAACGTCTAACAAGCAAGAACAGAGAAGTTCCTCAATTAGACAAAGATTTGGCACCTTCTATGGAACAATTTCATGTCTCTGCAATTTCAGTCGCTCATTAAAACTATTTATAACTTATATATATAAGTTATATATATATATAACTATATGTAATTTATAACTCGCATTCCAGCTTTTGGACTGTAAATCCATGCTCATCTCCCACTATCAGATTATTTTATGGAGACTCCTCCTTTTCCTCCACCATGTGCAGCCACTCAAGCACAAGTGGCCTTTCTGCAGCATTAAAAGCCCAGCAGGGCAGCTGGTTTTGAAGTCATGGAATGCGTGTAATTCCTGGGCTCCTTAAGCAAAGCTTCTGCAAAGCTTCAGCAGATTGGCAGAAGAACCCTGGTTTTCCACAGTAAACTCGCCTGGCACACAGTCTTCTCTCTCTGGATTCGCTCTTACCTGCCACTGAGCCAACACTTGCAGCAGATTGCGAATCACCTCAACATTCTCTTTTAGTTCCTCATCTTCCACAGTCTCCACCAGCTTCTGCAGGTCAAGCTTGCACCTGCAATGCAGACACGGGGATGAGTCTGAGTGTTAGATGGCACATTTGTGTCACACGTGCCAATAAGGAACAACTTTCCCCGCTGCACATACAAACGAGCTCTGGATGAACAAACAAATTGACTGTATCCAGTTTATTCCGACAAAAACATTTAATGCTGAAAGACTTTTCCTCAGCATGAGCGGGGTGTGGAAAGAGACTTACACAGCATGTTTCTGAAGTTGTTCTAGCTTGGCATTCATCTTCTCATTTTCTTGTTCTGTCTAAGAGAAGTCAGAAATACACTGAATTGTAGGAAAAGCAACACAAGGAGTCACAAAACAGCTAGCTTACTTGTAGTGGAAGATATGTTGTCACTCCGGAAAATCAGTGTACTGAAAAGAACTCGCATGATCATCGCCAGCAGGCAGTTTAGACTAAACACTCTTTTTCACAGCAATGAATCAAAACAACATAGAGTGGGGTGAGAAAGAGAGAAGAGAGCGAGCACTTGTGCAAGTGTTGGTATTGAAAATGCTAAAGCTACAGAAGAGCTGCAAGATTCAGGCCTACTTTTCCCCATTGGAATCACCAGATCTACAGGCTCCAAGAGGCTCTGGAGGACTTTTGGTTCTGACTAATAGCTAGAGATTTGAAATAAATGTGAAAGGAACATTAAAGATAAAGATTCCTAACACACCATTAGTACAGGAACTCCTATGGATTGATCTTCAGCTAAAAGGGGGAAGCCATGCAACTGAAAGCTCTTCCTGAGTACCTGAACCTTACCAGAATGATCCTCTCCAGCATCTGTGCTGTCTGTCCAGCAGCCTCGCTCAGCCCTTGGCTCAGCTTTTGATTCTCTTCCATTAGCGACTGGTTCTTCTCCATCAGGGACTGGAGGTTCTCTGAAGGTGCCATACTACTGAAATATTAAGAACCAGTTTGCTTGCAAACGTTACTTCACTAGAGGTTTGTAACAGCACTGAAATTACCTTCATGTTTCCCAAATAACTTAAAATAGATATAGGTTGTAGCAGATGAACAGAACTAACTGGAGGAAGCCTACTCTGAATTCAAAAACTTAAGCAATGTAGCGTAGCAAAAGCAGACATTTGCAAGAGAAGACCCTTTTTTGAAACAATAATGCTGCTTAAGCAGTGGCAAGTCTGTAAACTGCATGTACTCAGGTTTTGAAACATCCTCAGAAGACAAAACCTACAGAATCCAACTCTTCTCTGCATTTTGTGCTTTTAAGAACAATGGAGATGGAGGTGCCCTATATTTAGAGGTGGGGGAGAAGAAAAATAGAGGGGTGGATGGGTCTGAGAAACAGTTAGGAGACATTGCCTAGTTCCTCTCATGTTTCCTATAACAGATTTTTGCATGGAATTTCAGTAAGCATGACAAAAAGAGGAACAAAGAGAAAAAATGTCTAGATGTTATTAGAAAGCAACCAGTTTGTTCTACCCTCACTCTCCAGCACTGTCTGGAGCAAAGGAGATCTAGAGCCTGTGCTGGTGTGTGACAGCCACCAGACCATTGAGAACTAATCTACAAATCTTACTTGATGGACACAGGGAGGGTCCCTCCATGGGCCTGCAGCAGTAACACCTGGAGCTGTTGAACCTAGAAAGACAAACAATTGCTACTTGTAAATGTCTCCCACTTACTAACTGGAACACTATTAAAATCCTTAATATGAGTCACCTGCTCCACAACTGTTCTTTTAGCATTACCTGGGGAAAGGAACCATGTTACTACAGTATTTCATGTAATTCACTCCTAAAAAAAACCCAAGAGCTCCCTGAGGAATGCTCAGATCAGAGGCTGTGAAGCCAGCACAGACAGCTGAAGGGAGCCGAAGGGCAGGTCTCTCGCTTTGCTGACCCAATGCTCTGCTATTACCTCTCACATGAGAGAAACTCATTGCTTGCTGTCCTAAGCTACTTAACCAGAGGACAGACCTGCTCCTCTCCCCCAAAGAAAGCACACAGTACCTGCTGCTTCAGATGATGCAGCTCAGCCGCCTGCGGATCAAGGTTGACAACTGGTTTATTTTTTATCTTTCTTGCTCTGTCAGCATAACGTAAGGTATTCAGGGTTTCTTCTAGATTGGAATCTGCTGGGCTCACACAGGCAATCATGAGAGTGTGGCTGTTACCACCCAGAGAATCTGAGAAGGAAAACAAGGCACAGCGCTTTGAGAGAGCAAGAACGACCAGAAAAATATCATCATTAAGGTATCTAAAACAACGTTGAGTGCATATCCACACTACAGGTAGAAAACATCTCACTGTAGATACAGAAAGCGGATGACAATGAACACACAAGTACACCTAGAAAACAGTGACCTGTGGTTGTGTGGCATTGTCACCTACTTTGTCCTCTGCCCCAGTCTGTATTTAAGAGCTTTTTTTTGAAAGCCAAAGTTCCAAAGTTACGTCTCAGCTCTAAGCACCGATGATTTCACTTCAGAATCCCCAGTAATCTTGTTGTCCTGTTGAGTAATGTCTGCAATTACTGTAATTTCTGTGCACAGTTTCTGGCATAGTTCTTTCCGATTTTCCCCTCCCTTCTCCCACACTATAACAACTCAAGACCTCCGTGAATATCCAGACATCCAAATTCACAGTCTTCAAATTTAAAGAATTATTGGCTAAGAACCTGTTTGTTCAGACCATCAAGCTGCATGGAATTTTAGCCTTTGGTTGTACACCAACACATATTGGCTACATAAAACTTTTGATAAGGAAAGGAAAGGGCTCCACATCCAGCTCTGCATAAGACAGTTTCTTTTCATCAAATACTTTCAGATACGGAAAATACTGAAGATCCCCACTTTTTGTACTGAGTTATTTTACTACCAAAAAATCTCAGTAAATGCCATTACTATAGCTATACCCACACTAAAGGCTAATGTAAAGAAAACGTATGCAAGGACTATCACAACTATTGAAAATTAAGTATCACAAAGACTAGATATTCAGACTAAGAAAATAAAACAGAAATATGACGTGCACAGTGAAGGCACAGACAGTCTGAGCTTCATTCTGGTTGTGACAACCTCCAGCAAGCAGCTATAATCAGGGTATAAATAACAGACCCCTGCTTCCAGACTTCTCATATTCCTTCTCCCTCCCTTGAAAAATGCACTGAATTTGTCTAATTTCCTCCCATCACCTAGGAACTGCAAAAGAGCAGGACCCATCAGTGAGCCTCAGTGCATATGTAACCTAAAAATAAAGAGGAAAGGAAAGGTCTCACTGCAGTGAGAAGAGGAACTAAACCAGTAGAAGTAATCCCTTCCTCAACACTTTGAACTGCAGTTGTATGGCTGTTGGTTTTTTTGCTGCTTTGTTAACTAAAGCACATCTGAAGATTTAGGCTTGATCACGGCCTCTCTCTTACCTTGCAGCAGTCTCGTTAGCTTTGAGTCTCTGTAGGGGACAAAGCCTCCCTTTTTGTTTTCATCACCAAGAGCGCTAATTACGTTCCCCAGGCAGAGAAGCCCTCTGTTTATGTTGATGCCTGCATGCAAACAGATGACAGTGAGCAGGAACTGCTCATTTTATCTCCTTTCTACAAAAAGTTGAGGTTAAAGAAAGCGCATTATAAAGGTTAAAGAACTGCTGTGTTTTTCCTGACAAGGACTCAATTTATTAACTCAAAAATGGTAAGAAACCCAAGCTATGCCAGCCCTTTTCCTACAGACCTTCTTTTAGTCGGTCTCCCTCAGCCTTGGTCTTCTTTTGTCTCTCAGAGCCAGCAAGATCAACCAAGTGTAACTTACAGCGAAAACTGGTGTTCCTGTGGCAGAAATAGTTTATTTTACTCTCTCGAGTAAACATGCAGTTAGGGAAGGAGCGGTCCAGTGGTTACCTGGCTGAAAGATATATTTCTTACCAGAGACAGTCAAAGAAATTAACTGCCTCAAGAGCAGGAGTTGATCCAAGACCAGGAGAGAATGACAGGACTATGAAATTTTGAGTAAGTCTGATTCCCAACAGCTGCGTGATCACACTTACTTGTCACTTTTCTTTTCCTGATTGATGCAAATGGTGAAGATGGCATGGGAGCGAGAGGACTGAGAGTTCATCGCCGTGGCAGCCACTGTTCTGGAGTTGTTCCCTTGCTCTAGGCAGGACACAGTATCTTGGACAGAGGTGACATTTCTTTCTGTTAGCCCTACAATCTGCAGCCAGGAAGAAAGCAGCATTTATCTTCTCCTTCCCCAGTGAGCAGCACAAGATTACACCGAACAAAACTGTTAACAGATCACAGGTACAGGTGTCCCACACACCCACGCCAGGCGTATCACAACAGACAACCCACCCCTGCAAACTGGAACTGTGTGAAAGCAGCACAACTGATGGATGGAAGTTGAACTACAAAAACAGGTAGAAAAAGCAAGAAGCAGCACGATGATTTCCTGTACTACAGTATAAACACACATCTGTACAAAACCGCCAAGAACAGAACTTGAGCACTCCAATAGTTTCCCCTCAGATCCCTTGGTTGCACACTACATCTGCCAAAAGAGAAGAGTTGCAACAGAGTTTGAAATCTGGTGAGGACCTAAAGTACAACATTCTGATATTCACCTAACTCAGCCTTCAAAAACAGTCAGAATAGGACTTGCAAGTGGCTTTGTCATGAATGTCTGACCCTATTGGGGTTGCCTCTTGAACAAAGTTAAGGATCACCAATAATTTCAGGACCATCAGTAGCTTGATTTATATAAAGCAGTGTGCAAGAAGGGAAACACTCGTGTGACAACCTTGAAGTGCTCCCCCGATCCCAGTTCAAACAAAGAATGATGTTATGCCTTAAACACTGAGTTTTTGACACTTTGGGCAGATAAAAGCTTGGCTGATAACAGGGAACTGGCCTGTGCCATGTTCTCCGGCAGTGGGTCATGGCATCCCAGGCTAAGCCAGACCTAGACTGCTCCCCATTGTTGAGTCTACCAAAAGATTATAAGGCTTGCCCAACTCCTGAGGATCTTAGGTGGGCATCGGGACATCAGTCGTCCCCAGAGATCGTAACTGAGCGAATATGGGACTTGGCAAAAGAAAACAGGTTTAAGATCTTTGCTGTTTCGGGAGCTGCACTGATAGCTGCCCAGGGACTAAATCATTGCAGATAGGGTTGGCAGCAGAGTGTTCTAAGCAGCAACAGAGGGAGAATAAGCAGAGGGAGAATTAGCTGATAACAAATGAATCACAGCTCCCACTTGCCAAGTCACTAATCACTGCAATATGTATTCCACCAAGAGCTTTTAGTAAATTCATAATTGAATTGGACCTCTGGAGTGATTGTCTGTCACTCACTTTGCCTTAACACACAGAAATACCCAGAGTTAACTCACACCTGATCTCACCTGGTCAGAGCAGGTGCACATCACATTCAGAGTTAGCTCATCCCACTTGATGGGACAGGACAACTCGTTTCACCAAAACACTTCTCCCACTCCCTCCTGTCTCCACATCTAACAGGGCAACTGACCTTTATGCCCTCTTTAGGATCTTCCCGTATACTGATTTGACAAGATCGTTCTCTTGATGGGCACAGCAGGTCCAGAATATCCTCATTGTAGATCTGAAAGCATCAGAGCAGCAGCCCAGAGTCAGCAGCCTCGCAAGAGGAAGACGTACAGTTACGCTGAAGTCATGGCTATTTTTGCAGGACGTTCTATTCATTTTACATTTAGAGAAAGATCCCTAGGGCTCATAATCTAGTTCCTGACATGATCTTGTGTAGTCTCACATTTTGATTTGATAAATGTGTCTTAATTGAAGGAGGTGACCTCATCAGAACTCACTTTATCTGCAATTCTTAACTTTACAAGAGTTTGAAAATCAGAACAACTTTTACCTCTAGATAAGAAACTTTGAGGTCGAATTCCCAATCCTGCCTTTGTTCCTTCTCCTTAAACAGCAGTTCGATTACCCGAGGGATGATCCCCACGCTAGGTTCATCCTCTTGACTGGCCGTGTATGTACCTCCCATGGAATACGTTTTCCCAGATCCTGTCTGCCCATAGGCCAAGACAGTCGCATTATACCCTGGGGGAACAAAGGACACCAGAGGAGACGGTCACGTGGGAACCAGGAGCAGCTTTGACAAACAAAGCTGCATTCTACTAACACGATCCTTCCAAAAAAGTTTGCAACATCAAGGGAAAAAAACCCATTAAAAGCTCCTTAAAGCACTGATATAATTATTGCAGCTTTTCTTTAAGGCTGTGCTGTTGCTTTACTAGAGCCAGTGACAGAAACACTCTAATTCTCTGTCATCACAGCTCCACTGCAGCATTGGTAACAGCTCCTGGCGTAGAATGCTTATCAATTCATTATATCATTCTTGATGAAATTCCCTTGCCTTACATAAATTGCTTCAGGAACCAAAATGACCCAGTGAACACACACAAGTCATCTTGACTTCTTACTAGAGTCAGTGTCTAGATAGCACAACACTATTTCCCAAGAATACCAAAGAAAAACTAAGTTAGAACGGAGAATTAAACAGCACCTTCTTCCACACAGCTGAGCCCACCAAAATCCCCAGTATTTTAAAACAGAGTTGAACCCTGATTACCACAAACCTTTAAAGATGCCCCGTACGAGAGGGGCAACAGCCGTGTTGAAAACTTCCTCTTGTTCAACTGATGGGTCGAACACATAATCATATGTGAAGGACTTATCATTACCTACAACCACCTGCGGAGAAGAAGAGAACAGACAGCGCTGGCTGAGCCACCCCAGCACCCCGGGGCGGGGAGAGGGTACAAGGACCGACCTCCAGGCACAAGGCCTGGCTCACCTGCGGCTCCCCCGGCACAAAGGACAGGCACAGCTGGCACCCTTCGCTGGTCTCCTTGGGCACCAGTGGCCGGCAGCGCAGGGCAACCCGCACCGGGATCCACTTCTCATCTTCCCTCACCATCTTCAGCCACCCTGCAGAGAACGGAACCGCCTGAGGCCTCGCAGGGGTAGCGCCCAGGGATGCCGGGAGGTACCGCCCCGGCGGGGCCCAGCGCTGCGACCCCCGGGCCTGCACCCCGCGGCCTAGGCAGGAGCAGCCTCACGCCCGACCCCGCAGGCCGCGCCCAGCCCCAGGCCGGGCCCTCCGCGCTCCCCGCGACACCGCCAGGAGAAGCCGGGGAGGATGAAGGAGGGGAAAAAAAGTGGGGGGGGAAAAGAGAGGGAACGCGGCGGCCACCAGCCCAGCGGCGGCCCCGTCCCGACCGGCCCATAACGCACCCGCAGGCGCCGCCACCCGTTGGTAGGGGAGGTACCTCAGCAACCGCCAACATTTAAAAACGGAGCCGTGCGTCGGGGGGGCGGGGCCGTGCGTCAGGGGGCGGGGCCGTGCGTCGGGGGCGGAGCCATGCGTCAGGGGGCGGGGGGCAGCCATGGACTCTACGGGGACTCGCAGGTACGTTTACTGTCGCCCTACGAGAGCCCGCCCGCCTGGGGGACGCCGAACGGCGAGAGGGGACGCGGCTGCGGAACAGGCTCGGAATCAAAGGAAAGCTGCATTGCTCATGCACGTTGGTACTAGTTGGAGTGAGGAGAAACCATGCAGTTACCCTTTGATGGTGATTAAGGACGTGTCTGACCAGATCCTGTGCGGAAAAGCCGGCTCTGCCTGCACCAGAAGGCACCTAATTATTAATATTGCATGGAGTGCAGAGCTGTGGGAAGGTGCAGGGCTAAGGCGGCGTCCATCGCACGCCCAGTGTCAGCCTGAGTTATCACTACTGCCATTGGGGAAAAAAATAACACACAGATCACAACAACACACACAAAAAAATGCCAAACAACCACAAAACAGAAAGAAAACCAAAAAACAACAACAAAAAAGAAAGCTTCTCCTGATATTCTCTCTGTGAGAGGACTTAAATATGAAGAAAGTAACATATATAGAATGTTAGTTTGGTGTAGAATTAACGGCTACCCGACAGAAACTGAGAAGGCTTTTAAACTTGAACTTTCGGACAATATAGGGCAGAAATTAGGGGATAAGGTCAGCAAAAACGCATACAAAAAAATGCCAAACACAAAACAAAGAAAACATAACAAAAAACAACCAAAAAAAGCAAACAAACAAACAAAACCCCAAAACAATACAAAAAGAAAGTCCCCAAACCAACACATTTTGAGAAGCAAGCCTCAATTTTTATTCATGCTGGGACTCAACCGTTAGCACCTCATGACAAGGAGGGGCAAGAAAAGCAGCAGCAGCTGCTGGAAGAGCTCAGAGATCCGTTTTAATTGTAGAGATCGCACCGTGTACATACTCACGTCCAACTAGAAGTCAGCAGGGTTTTACTACTTCCCTTTACTAAAGCTACAAAACTAAATAAAATTCACTACAGTATTTCAAAGTGCTCATGAGGGTGTAATGCACCGCCCCAGAACGGCCCTGGGCTCGTCGCTCAACCTCCCCGATGGGGGTGCAGCCCGAGGTGAAGCTGGTGCTGCTGCTCAGCATCCTCTTCTTCCTCTCGCTGAGCGGTACCTGGTTCTCCCGGGCCTCCTCGTCCCTCACGAGGCGGCAGCAGCGCTGCCAGCGGTTTCTGTTAAGAGGGACAAAAGTTAGTTTTGCAAAATCCATTAACCCAGCTGCCACGAAGCTCTTCTGACAATGTCTGCACAGATCTCTACCTGTTTAAGAGTTTCATTCTCCTGCAGAAGCTCTTGGTTCTTCTCACAGATCTCCTGCGTTTTCTCCAGCTCTTCCTCCTGTTTACATTGATGTAATGGAAGAAAATACAGAAAAAGATACATTAACCCCCCCAGGCTTATTCCAACTCGTACAACAATTATCCCCTGCAACCAAGTGAATTGAGCACAATTTTAGCTACACATGGAAACACTCTCCATCCTCCCGCACCTTCCTCACTCTAAAGCCACCGCTCCAAGTGATTGGTATCCCCGATGGCCACATCTCCCCCAAAGCCACGTCCCAACATTCACCTGGAACTTGGCTCGCTCTCGCAGCTTTTTCTCTTGCTCATTCAGTGAATCTTCCATTCTGTGGCCAAATCCTACGATTTGAAATACTTACAAGTATTAAATATATTTGCCTTCTGCTTTAGAGCTGAATCGTGATGACTGTGTTGACGGCTTTAAGACTGCCAGACACAAGCGGGCGAGTCAATTTACAACAACTGCTGAAAGGTGGCAGCCATATGAACTAATGTTATCTTCAAAGCACCGCCCAGATGTTTTTCAGATGCTCACAAGTTAAACAAAGCCTTGCAGCAAAGGCTTTAATGGTTTGTTTCACTCTTTGGAGGGAGGTGCAGGTCGGGGGCTCACCCGCTCTTTCAGCTGGATCACTTCCTTGTCCTTCTGCTGCTTCCATTGCCTGAATTTCTCAGCATCTTCTTTCATTTGACGCATCAGCTGAACCCTCTGGTTTTTCATTTCCTGAAAATTGGAACAGGCTGGCAGAATTGTCCAGTACCTGCAAGGCCCAGCTAAAGGGCCTTGGACAGATTATACACAAGTATGTGTTTTGTGAGTGTAAGAAGTGATAGCCCAGGCCAATGAGAATGGTGTTGGGTCGGGAAACCGCCCCCATATGTATGATGTGTGAATGTCCTTGGGCATGGCCTGTGAATGAGTGGGAATGTAACTGAAACAAACGTAACATGAGTGTGGTGTATTTTTTAATAACATTTGTTAAAAAAACATCTTATGTAACATTCCTATTCAGGCTCGTATCTGCAAATCCTATAAAGTGCCCCTGGCTAACAAGGACCTCAGCCTGGCTCAGCTCTCTGCTCTGCCCGGCTCTGCGCTCCTACCTGAACAAGACCTGTCTGTGTGCACTCTGGCTGCGTCCCGCTGTGTGTTGTTCCAGGCTTCTGCCTGGAAGCTGCTTTGCCTGCCCTGGAGCAAGCCTGAGAACCGCAGGCTGGGCTTAGTTCCCCTGATCTCCTGGGTCAGCTTGCAGGTGGTGCGTTCTGCAGATTGCGACAACCTCCCCGACCTGATACTCTGAAAGGCGTCTGGCTGCGATCCTGGAAAAGCCTGAAGCATCCCAGCTGGGACCGGATCAGCTGGACTGAGAACCGGGCACGGGCGTACGGAAGATCCGCGACAAATTTGTCGAAGAAATCACCAGAAAAGGTGAGCGGCTGGGGCAGGAGGAGGGAAGGGTGAAGCTCCTCCTGCTATTCTCTCTGTGAGAGGACTTAAATATGAAGAAAGTAACATACATAGACTGTTAGTTTGGTGTAGAACTAATGGCTACCCGACAGAAACCGAGAAGGCTTTTAAACTTGAACTTTGGGACAATATAGGGCAGAAATTAGGGGATAAGGTCAGCAGTGGAGATAAAGAAGCCAATCAGGGTCCTAATGAGAATTACAAGCAATTCACTGACCATCTTCAAGAGGCCATCAATAAGCAGGTTGAAAACTTAGAAGCTAAGGAAGCACTGATGTTGAAATTAGCAGTAGAGAATGCTGATGTTTGCTATCAACGTGTTATAAGTTTTACAGTACATGTTACGTGCTCCTGTGTGTTGCCTCTCTGAAAATCAAGCAGCTTGTCAGGAATGAGTTAATTGTTTTACTGGTTGTTTTTAAGTGCGCCATAAAACCTTCTCCCCACTTTTCCCACTCACGCTGCAAGCGGCCCTGTGCTTCCCCCCCTCCCTCTTCTCAAGGTTTTACTTACGAGATGGGGTCAGGAATGATTGCTTTCAGTCGTGTTCCCAATAAATCGGTATTGGGAGGTGTTTTAGAACGTAGGAAAGCACTTAGAAATATGAGGAAGGAAGATCTTGTGAAATATTGTAATTAATGGTGGCTGCTGGATAAGTGAAATGATTGGGAAAAGTGTCCGGAGAATAGAATCTTGAAGTATAACACCTTGTTGCGATTAACGTTGGTTTACTGCAGGAAGAGCAGGACAGAATGAATCTCTACAAGAGATCATTAAATCATTTCAGACAGTTTTACAGGTGGAATGGTTTGAACTTCAACAAGCTGAGAGAGAATTAACTGATAACACAGAGGTCAGAAAACTAGCGCTAGAGTCTGCAAGGTGCTTTCCTCACTAACCTGTTTTCTTTGCGGGTACCTGTTTAAGCGTGTTGCAGTTTTGGTAGATCTTTGTTACATGGTACGGTGAGTTCACAGACTGTTAAATCATGAGAATCCATTGGTTCCAAATGTGCGTTTTGTGATTATACAGAAGACCATGAGTAATTTAGTCCTTTAGTGCGTGAATGTGACGGTAGGATTTTGTGTGTAGCAGCTGTTAACTTTTCTTTCTAGCATGCTGGCTTTATTCCGGCATCCAGACTTGCGCAGCTCTGTGCCAGGCTGTGTCTAAATTGGGCTCTTTTGTATGCACAGTAGGTAAAGAATCCTGTTTGGGGTAACAGTTATCAAAACCTTGCCCGGTCCAGCTTGCTGCGGGAAGTGGTGGGGCGGGTGCCCATGGGGCTCCATCCACACTGCCCTGTTTTGTCAGGAGCCCCAGCGGTGCCCCCGCCTGGCTGAGCAGTGAGCGGCCCAAAGGGGCAACGCAAACATCCAGATATCGTCTTGATTTAGTGTAACTGTGATCCACCTGCATATTTGAACGTGGTGTTCGGGTTTCATCTCTGAGCTCAGTATTTTAATTCACATATTTCTGTTTGGTACCAAAAGAATTTTGGTTGGGGATGTAGGAAACAATTCTTTTGCAAATATAATAGGCCCAGGCAGGATCTCTCGGCAAAGCATATTTTAATAACGATTTTGCAAGACCAGGTGTTCTACCGAAAGGCAGGCGCACCAAATAGGGCAAAAAGCCCCTGCTTATATCTCCCCAAAATCCTGGCCGCAATTTCCCTCCCTGTTCCCCATTGGCTGGGTACTTTAGGGTTTACAGACTATCCCCACGCACACAATACCCTTCCCCTTATCAATCTGTTTAAGATATGGATTCCTGGTACTTTGGCTACACTTCCCCCTAAATTAACTCGTCAATACAGGTATCAGTATGTATGCAGGTGTCAGTACATATTCCAGGAAGAGACTGTGTATTACATTAAGGATTCCTAGTCCGATGTCTCTCAGTCCTTCCCCGCTGCTAGGGTCAGGTGCCAGGTCCTCAGTTATGTAAAAACAACAGTTCTTCATTAAATGTTCTTTACAAGGAGATAATTACAAAATGGGAACTGGTTCCACTACTAAAATACCATCTTGCTCCCCCTTAAGATGCATCCTTACACATTAGAGTAATTGCTTATCTTGTTATCTAATAATTTGGAGACCAGAAAAGAACCGAAGTTGTTAAACTCTGATTGGCATTGAATTTATGTGTTTGTTGGAGGTATGGGAAAGAAAACTACATGCTATGATGGATGTGAACTTGGTATTGTATGAGGTTGTATTTAAAAGCTGCTAGAATATGAACTGATTTGGATCTAGGAAAATGGAATAATGGATTGATGTTTAATATGCTGTTTTTTGACATCTGTATATTTTTAAAGGTAAATGGAGCTAAAGAATGTAACTATTGCTGAGCTATTTGGAATTGCATATAAAGTGGATTATGGTTGGAATGAAATGGGAAAACAAAAAAGCAAAACATCCCAGGCCTGTGTTTGAACATAAATCTCAGGCCTGTGACTCAGGCTCATTGTGACTGAGGATTCTGCCAGAGCCTCCCACTTGGTACCAGTGATTACAGCAGCTGCGTGGCCTTGGTGGATCTGAACTGCAGCGAGAGAGAAAGGAAAAAATGATGGAAAAACCTGGCTGCCCGCTTTTAAAGCGACAAAAGGGGGATTTTCTCTCCCCCCCTGCAGCGGTGTTGTAAGACTGAATGGAGCAGCCTGAGGGTGAAATTTAAAGGCATCCCCAGCAGATCCGCAGTTCTGATGAAACTGGGAAATTAAATCAAAAATTTGTTAGCAGACTTATTCTGTGGTAACTGGTTGTAAAAGACTTCTTAGTAAATGCACCGTAATTGTTTTTGAGATCGTGGGAAAGAAAGACCGTTTTTTGAGACCAATTTGGAACAAAGTTTTACCATAAGAATTCTTGTATTTGCCAGAAAGCCCTATACCTCTCTTGGGTCAAGATTTGTTCAGTAAATTGTAAGCTCAAATAACGTTTTCTGAGAGTTCTGTTTAGTTGCATGGCCTACAAGAAGCTGCGTGGATGGCGCAGATCTGCTTGCTGCAAGTGAGAAACCTCCAAGGAAATTTCAAGTGCTGTATTTCCACCAGTATTAACAGCCAATGTTTTGATAAAGCAAACACTACACTGATAGACCTGAAACAGGACTTCGATCCCATAAGGGAAAACAATATCCAATAAATATGACAGCCAAAATGGGGTTAGAAACTTTGATGAATAAATTTCTGACAACCTTACAGGCTGACTGCATTCGATTGGACTTGCAGATTTGTCTGTTTATAGCCACAACATAGAAACAACCTGTGGCTATTGTGGGACAGTGTTGTATGTTGCAGTGTATTTCAGCGTGCTGTAAATAAGGCCTGGCTGGTGCAAGAACAAAAAGGGGGAATTGTGGATGGGTTTCTATTAGATGGAGATCTGTTATTGAACTGGCCAGGCCCAAAGGAATATCAAGGCCACCTTGGAAAGCTGAAAACAAGAGCTGCTGTGGGGGTGAGGCAGTTCTACAATAACAGGGCCTCAACGTGATATAGATCGATGGACCTATCAGCAGTGAGGACAGCTCGTGAACATCAATGATATCCGATCAGTGAATGCATGCTTGGAGCATGGACGCGTGCTCAGAGAACAGTTACATATAGAAGGAGGCTTGTTTCTGTAATAAATGGCTTAGCATGATTCACATTGAATCGGAATGCTGAGTCCTTTATTCGCTTCAACAGCCACCCTTTTTGTTTTCATCACCAAGAGCACTAATTACGTTCCCCAGGCAGAGAAGCCCTCTGTTTATGTTGATGCCTGCATGCAAACAGATGACAGTGAGCAGGAACTGCTCATTTTATCTCCTTTTTACAAAAATTTAAGGCTAAAGAAAGCGCATTATAAAGGTTAAAGAACTGCTTTGTTTTTCCTGACAAGGACTCAATTTATTAACTCAAAAATGGTAAGAAACCAAAGCTATGCCAGCCCTTTTCCTACAGACCTTCTTTTAGTCGGTCTCCCTCAGCCTTGGTCTTCTTTTGTCTTTCAGAGCCAGCAAGATCAACCAAGTGTAACTTACAGCGAAAACCAGTGTTCATCTCTCTGGATTCATTCTTACCTCCAACTGAGCCAACACTTGCTGCAGATTGTGAATCACCTCAACATTCTCACCTTCTGCGAGACTCAGATGACACTTGCTGAGCGTGACGGATCTTCTGTCCACTGGCAACTTGGATAAGCAGCAGTTTCTGTTAAGAGGGACAAAAGTTAGTTTTGCAAAATCCATTAACCCAGCTGCCACGAAGCTCTTCTGACAATGTCTGCACAGATCTCTACCTGTTTAAGAGTTTCATTCTCCTGCAGAAGGTCTTGGTTCTTCTCACAGATCTCCCGCATTTTCTCCAGCTCTTCCTCCTGTTTACATTGATGTAATGGAAGAAAATACAGAAAAAGATACATTAACCCCCCCCAGGCTTATTCCAACTCGTACAACAATTATCTCCTGGAACCAAGTGAATTGAGCACAATTTTAGCTACACATGGAAACACTCTCCATCCTCCTGCACCTTCCTCACTCTAAAGCCATTGCTCCAAGTGATTGGTATCCCCGATGGCCACATCTCCCCCAAAGCCACGTCCCAACATTCACCTGGAACTTGGCTCGCTCTCGCAGCTTTTTCTCTTGTTCATTCAGTGAATCTTCCAATTGCTTCTCTGCTCGCTCTTTTTGCTGCAGTTGGCTGAGCAGGTACAGAACCTAAAGGCAAATTAATGTAGCAAACAGGCGTGAATTCCTGGCAGCTCTAAGATCTTGGCAATTTCAGAAATATTATTTCTGCCATTTTCAGTGAGATTCTGCCCTGATCTACTTTAAAAGTTATCTGGTGCTCAAGTATGACGTCCTCACTTAAAACATCATGAAAAGTTATCAAATAAAACAACTCACGTAGGACAGGGGATGAATGGGGAGATTTCTTGGGTTTTTGTCAGCTGTCCTGCAAGACTTCAACAAACCTCGACCAGCGCCAGGCTGGATTCAGCACAACACTTTGCATTTATCTCTGAGCAGATCTGGGCATCAGAGCCAAGACACAGGAGCTCTCAAGACGTCCATCCCTCCTGCTGTACCTTCTCCTGGTGTTGTTGCTCCTGCAGCAAACACTGGTTTTGGAACTCAGCCTCCATCTCCACCCTGCGGTTTTGCTCTTCAGTCACCATCTTCTGCATGTCCGAGCAGTTGGCTTTGCTCTGCTGCAGGCTGCTCTCCAACTTGCTCACCTGCACTTTGCAGGAGACCAGCTGGAAGACAAGAGCAAGACGAGCGCTTGGGTCAGCGAGTTCCCTGTCTCCCGAGTCTGTTGGGGCAGACACGCTTCAGCAAAGGCCAAGTCAACCTCACCCAGCACAGCAGCGCTTCGCTTGAATTCATCTCTGCTATCAGCCTGTAAGTCATTTCTTTCTATTTCTCCCTAAGCACTTAAAAACTTTGTTTTTAGTGATAAAACAGGAAAATTCCAAAGTTACCTCTCCAAGGAGATACTTTAAAGCACATTTAGCTTCTAGAATTGTCGCAATGCTGCCCCAACGCTGTTTCGCTTGATCTCCACTCTCAGCATCCAAGAGCTTCTGCTGCAGATCCGCTATCTGGGCACTCCTTGGGAAGAACACGTGTATTTGAGATTACGACACAGGAGAAAACCTGGGCTGGTGTCCGGGCTGTCACCAGCACATTACACAAAATAGTTCCAGTTAAAATGTTGAGTGCTTAGGGAAGCAGCACCTCTTTGCACACTCTTACTTGGCTTGGTTGATGTCCTTCTTTGCCATGTGCAGAGCAGAGAGCAGCTCCTCCTTTTCTTTTTGCAAGTTGCTGACCTCCAACTCCAGGTCCTTGATATTAGTCTAGAAAGGACAAGAGTGGTAAGCCTCCAAATAAAAACCCTGAAATTCCATCCCAAGGCAAAGCTTCCAAACCCTTCCCTCCTCAGCAAGGAGTGGCTGCATTAATCAGGGAAAATAAACCAAACAGGTCCTTACCGGAACTATTGCAGAAGAGTTTACCTGGTATTGGGACTGAATGGGCTCCAGATGGTTATCGTTCTGTGCCATTTTTATGGCGAGCGCCTCTTTCAGAGTCAGAGCTTTATTCAGTTCAAGCAGCTCTTTGGACATCTGTGCTTGACGGAGAGCGTGTTGAGTGGTGAAGTCATCCGAGGTTCTCGTGGTGTCCTGGCCCATTTCTGCATCCTGGAGGAGACAGCGTTGAGCACGAGAGGCTGCTCAAAGTCTCTTGCACTCCATGAGCAGCTTTTGCAGAACACTTCAAATACGTTTTTTATAGCAGAAGTTAAATATTCAGAAATGAGAACAGGTTGTTGATCCTGAACACGTTGAACAAATAAGGGCGTAAAAAGGCAGCACACAGAAAAGGGACACATGCTATTTACCAAGGATTTGGATTACAAAACTAGCAAAGGATGCAGAGAAAAGAGGGATGGGGGGATAAAAACATGCTCTGCACAGCCGGACTCCCCTGACTTACAGCTGCAGCATCCTGTTGAGGGTTTCCCATCTCTGCAGCAGCTTCCACTGTAGCAGCAGTTTCGCTCTATATAGGACAAAGAGAATAAAATTTTGGCAGAAAGTGGAAAATGAAGTAGCTGGACAAGGCTTTCTTTCTAGTTGTCCCTGAACTCCAGCACTGGCAGCCACCTCCTCACAACAGTGAGGAGTCTGGGAACAGGGGAAACGTCTAACGAGCGAGAACAGAGAAGTTCCTCAATTAGACAAAGATTTGGCACCTTCTGTGGAACAATTTCAGGTCTCTGCAATTTCAGTCACTCATTAAAACTACCAAGTTTATAACTCGAATTCCAGCTTTCGGACTGTAAATCCATGCTCATCTCCCACTATCAGATTATTTTATGGAGACTCCTCCTTTTCCCCCACCATGTGCAGCCACTCAAGCACAAGTGGCCTTTCTGCAGCATTAAAAGCCCAGCAGGGCAGCTGGTTTTGAAGTCATGGAATGTGTGTAATTCCTGGGCTCCTTAAGCAAAGCTTCTGCAAAGCTTCAGCAGATTGGCAGAAGAACCCTGGCTTTCCACAGTAAACTCGCCTGGCACACACTCTCCTCTCTCTGGATTCACTCTTACCTGCCACTGAGCCAACACTTGCCGCAGATTTCAGATCACTAAGGTATCTTTCCTGAGGAGCCCTGCACCACTGAGGCCCCAGAGGAAGTCAGGACAATAGAGGAGTTGATGAGGACTGGGTTAGGGAGCAGTTAGGCAATCTGGACATCCATAAATCCATGGGTCCGGATGGGATGCACCCACGGGTGCTGAGGGAGCTGGCTGAGCTCATTGCTGGACCATTCTCCATCACCTTTGCCAAGTCTTGGGAAACGGGAGAGGTGCCTGAGGACGGGAGGAAAGCAAATGTCACTGCAGTCTTCAAAAAGGGCAAGAAGGAGGACCCGGGTAACTGTAGACTGGTCAGCATCACCTCCATCCCTGGGAAACTGACGGAACGACTTCTCCTTGGTGCCATCTCAAGGCGTATCAGGAATAAGAGGATCATTAGGGGCAGTCAGCATGGCTTCACCAAGGGAAAGTTGTGCTTGACCAACCTCATTGACTTTTATGAGGACATAACAAGGTGGATGGATGATGGCAGAGCGGTGGATGTGGTCTCCCTTGACTTGAGTGAGGCATTTGACACAATCTGCACAGCATCCTCACAGCTGAACTGAGGGAGTGTGGTCTGGATGAGCAGGTAGTGAGGTGGACTGGGAACTGGCTGAAGGGAAGAAGCCAGAGAGTCGTGGTCAATGGGGCAGAGTCCAGTTGAGGCCTGGATCCAGTGCAGAGCCTCAGGGGTCAGTGCTGGGGCCGGTATTGTTCAATATATTCATCAGTGATTTGGATGAGGGAATAGAGTGACTGTCAGCAAGTTTGCTGGTGACACCAAGCTGGGAGGAGTGGCTGACACTGGAAGCTGTGCTGCCATCCAGAGACCTGGACAGGCTGGAGAGTGGGGTGGGGAAAATATTAATGAAATAGAACAAGGGCAAGTGTAGAGTCTTGAATGTGGGTAGGACCAACCCCAGGTTCCAGTACAAGTTGGGGAATGACCTATTAGAGAGCAGCGTAGGGGAAAGGGGCCTGGGGGTCCTGGTGGACAACAGGATGACCATGAGCCAGCACTGTGCTGTGGATGGGTTTCTATTAGATGGAGATCTGTTATTGAACTGGCCAGGCCCAAAGGAATATCAAGGCCACCTCAGAAAGCTGAAAACAGGACCTGCTGTGGGGGTAAGGCAGTTCTACAATAACAGGGCCTCAACGTGATATAGATCAACGGACCTATCAGCAGCAAGACTCCAGCGCATGGACAGCTCGTGAACATCGATGATATCCGATCAGTGATTCCATGCTTGGACCATGGATGCATGATCAGAGCACAGTTGCATATATAAGGAGGCTTGTTTCTGTAATAAATGGCTTTGCGTGATTCACATTGATTTGGAATGCTGAGTCCTTTATTTGCTCCAACACTGGGCCCTTGTGGCCAGGAAGGCCAATGGTACCTGGGGTGGGTTAGAAGGGGGTGGTCAGTAGGCCAGAGAGGTTCTCCTGCCCCTCTGCTCTGCCCTGGTGAGACCACACCTGGAATATTGTGTCCAGTTGTGGCCCCTCAGCTCCAGAAGGACAGGGAACTGCTGGAGAGAGCCCAGCGCAGCCACCAAGATGCTGAAGGGAGTGGAGCATCTCCCGTGTGAGGAAAGGCTGAGGGAGCTGGGGCTCTGGAGCTGGAGAAGAGGAGACTGAGGGGGGACTCATTCCTGGGGATCAATATGGAAAGGGGGAGTGTCAGGAGGATAGAGCCAGGCTCTTCTCGGTGACAACCAGTGATAGGACAAGGGTAATTGGTTTGAACTGGAACACAGGAGGTTCCACTTAAATTTGAGAAGGAGTCTCCTTCTCTGCAGACATTCAAACCCACCTGGACACCTTCCTGTGGAACCTCAGCTGGGTGTTCCTGCTCCATGGGGGGATTGCACTGGATGAGCTTTCCAGGGCCCTTCAACCCCTGACACTCTGGGATTCTGTAAAACCACATGAGTGCATATCCACGCTACAGGTAGAAAACATCTTGCTGTAGATACAGAAAGCAGATGACAATGAACACACAAGTACACATAGAAAACAGTGACCTGTGGTTGTGTGGCATTGTCACCTACTTTGTCCTCTGCCCCAGTCTGTATTTAAGAGCTTTTTTTTGAGAGCCAAAGTTCCAAAGTTCCATCTCAGCTCTAAGCACCGATGATTTCACTTCAGAATCTCCAGTAAAAAGTACAGGGGAAGCCAAGAGGGGGGGAAAAAGGGAGGGGGGGGGGAAAGGGGGTGGGGGGAAAGGGGGGGGGAAAGAGGGTGAGGGGGGGAAAGAGGGGGCCACCAGCCCAGCAGCGGCCCCGTCTGCGGGGATGCGGCCCCGACCCGCCCGGCCCGTACCGCACCTGCAGCCGCCGCCGCCTGTTGGTCAGCGGGTGCCGCAGCAACCGCCAACATTTAAAAGCGGGGCCGCGCGCCGAAACCCGCCAATGGCGGGGCCGTGCGTCAGGGGGCGGGGCCGTACGTCGGGGAGGGATGTACGTCAGGGGGCGGGGCCGTGCGTCAGGGGGCTGGGCGCGGAGAGGAGTCGGGGGGCAGCCATGGAGAGCCGGCTGCCCTACGACGACTTCCCGGTGGTTTTCCTGCCACCCTACGAGAGCCCGCCCGCCTGGGTGCCGCCGCACGAGGTGAGGGGACGCGGCTGGGGACGGGGGAGGAGGAGGAGGTGGCGGCCGGGCTGGGCTGGGCTGGGTAACAGGCGGAGGCCCCGCGGCCCGGCCCCGGCGCTGAGGCCGCCCGCGCGTTGCCTTGCAGAGGGTTTATCACCCCGACTACAACAACGAGCTCACCCAGTTCCTGCCCCGCACCATCGTCCTGAAGAAGCCGCCCGGGGCGCAGGTGAGACCCCGCTGAACCCCGGCCCCCCGCTCCGGCCCGGCGGGTCCCGCCGCTCCCGGGGCCCGGGCTCTGCGGAGAGCGGCGGGTCCTGCGCGGGCCTTCGCTCGCTGTGCTGGTTCCCGTGTCCTTCCCAACGCCTTTCCTGGCAAAAATCAGCCCGGCGGAGCTGCGGGATTCTAATCCCGAACGGGTGGTGTCCTGGCAGCAAAATAAGGTGGTGGAGGTCGGGCGGTGCCTGGCGCTGCCCGCAGCCAGGGACAGCGGGATGGAGATGGATGATGCTCCTCAGCAGCTGGGAAGGGCCAGGCCGTGGAGGGAGAACGAAACTTTGTGGACGTGGTAGAGAAGTACAAAACGTTGTGGTTGTGAAACTGATAAGGGACAGGGAGCCCCTCCGTTGTTGAGGGTGGGATTGCTGTGGAGGTTTGAGAAGGGCTGGTGCTGCAGCACCGGCCTTTGCTGCCTCTGGAAGAGATACCTTTCTGTCGGGAAGGTTCCGGGGCACAGGAAGCGACTGCATTTCACTGCTGGTTTCTCTCACAGCTGGGCTTCAACATCCGGGGAGGAAAAGCCTCGCAGCTGGGGATCTTCATCTCTAAGGTGCGTCTGTTGTTCTGCTGCTCCCCTGCCCGTGTTCTCTCTGTTCCCTTGGGCGTTGCTGAGGCAGCTGGCTGCACAGGGAGACCATCATGTGTCTCGTATACATCTCCGAACTCACAGCTGTAATTTGCCACACACCAAGCAGCAGTCGGGCAGTCCTGCACCATTTCCTGATCTCTTCCCAGCCCACGGAGTGTTGCTGCTGCGCTGTGGTTCCCCAGTCCCTGTCCTCCCCAGTCCTGTGTGGGTGCACTGGATGGATGGGCACTGTGGGGAGTGGGCTCTGCAGGAGGAGAGCTGCTGTCACTGCCGCTGTCGCTGCTGTTCCCTTCACAGGTGATCCCCGACTCGGACGCACACAGAGCTGGGCTGCAGGAAGGGGACCAGGTGCTCTCGGTGAACGATGTGGATTTCCAGGACATTGAGCACAGCAAGGTGAGCGCTCCTGCAGCCAACTGCTGGCGTAGGGACAGGATGGGGTCCCGTCTGTGTCCTGTCCGTGCAGACACCATCTCCCACTGGCCTCTCAGCCTGCATGGGCTCGGCTGGTGGCACCACATCCCCTTTGCTGTCCTGCAGCACAGCCTGGTCACTGAGCAACTCCTTCTGCTTTCAGGCTGTGGAGATCCTGAAGACAGCCCGTGAAATCACCATGCGTGTGCGTTACTTCCCCTACAGTAAGTGCCCGCGGGCTCCAAGGCCGTGCACTGAGCAGCATTTTTCCTCGGAAAGCAGATGGCATCCCTGCAATTCCACCTGAACCTAGCGGTTATGACTCTAAGGCCGTAGATGGTGTTAAGCTCACAGCCTGCGGATCAGAAAGGACTTCGGGCTTTGATTTGGGGACCAGGACAGCTACTAAGTCAAACAAGCAAGGACTGGCTTCAGCTGTCCACGTAGAAAAACACAGAGGAGGGCTTAGCAATACAGTGCTAAAAGCTGGGATGAGTGTTGGGTGGAATTGTTACAGCTTTGAAAGATGCTGCTTATCCTTGAATAACACAGGAATTAGCTTTGTCACTAGTGCACCCATGCAGATGGCAGACACTGCTTCTGGTTTTTATCCCTCCTTATGGATGTTGTGAGGGGAAAAAACTTAATATTTAACTGTGGGTTTCTGCAACCATAAAGTTCATAGATACAAGGGGGGAGAAAACAGAGGTGAAGTCAAGCCCAACAAGGATTCCTCATAAAAGGGAAACTGACCCTTAAGCGAAGAAAGAAGAAAAATAGGGAGCAGAGGAAAAGAGGACTTTAAGCAATTGTTCTGAATGCCCTGAAGTAACCTGAGTTGATGGCTGGCGTGCAAATGTGCTATTTTAAAGCCAGCTGCTGCCCAGGAAGTAGCACACACTGCTTCTACTTGGTGAGGTATACACAAGATGTGTGTTTTCCTGTAGCATTTGGGCTGATTTCTCTCTTGCCATCAGTGCCTGCCCTTTCAGCCGTGCCTTCTCTCTCCCCTCCAGATTACCAGAGGCAGAAGGAAAGGACTGTTCACTAGTCAGCAGCTGCCTGCTCAGGCTCCAGAGTAGCCATCCTCTCAAAAAAACCTCTCCACTACTTTTCTTCAACACGTGATGTGACACATCAAGTTTCAGCTGTCACTGAAGGTACAACTGTGTCCTGTCGGCTGCACAGGCGTCATCGTGGATGAACTTGGGATGCCAACAGCATCTTTAGCTGGACAATGGATGGGGCTTTAGTCTGTACTGCTGGAAGTGGGTGGTGGAACAAGCTGATGGTGCTGATGTGGAAGTAGGTACCCGAGGGCAGCTTCAACAAGATCGGTGCTTCTCTTCTATAGTAGGACTTAATGTAAAGGAGTGTTGTGCTCGTTGTTGTTGGGATGTAAAGCCAAGAGGGTCTGAGTGTGTTTGAGCAGAGCCTTTGTCCTCCAAGAGGTCAAACTGTTCACTTCTCTGGTGACATGAAATTCCTTCTCCACTGTCCTACTACCTCTGTTCTACGCTGCTGGGTTTGCTCGGGACTTGAGGCACAGGAGTAAAATCCACTGAAACTCGCATACATCTTTAGCTGCACTAGTTTGTATCTCTTTGCTGCTTAACAGCCCCCGTGATACAGGACCAAGGTGCTCGGAGCAGGTTTCTGAACCGCCGTGGGCACTTGGCTGGGTTCCCTCAGGTGTGGTGCTTGTGTTAAAGGTTTCACTCAGCCCTCTTCCCTCGCTTGGCACAGCCCTGTCCCTGCCATGTGCTCCCCCAGAACTCCCCCTGACTTAGGGTTAAACGTCTCCCCTTCTCTGTTCTCCAAGAGAGGGGAGGAAACTTGCTGTGCCCTGCGCTGAGAGCGCACAGATGAAAAGGTGCCACTTACCAGCAAATCTGGATGCTTCACATGGTAAAGGACATCAGGACAGCCCTTGCTCTGGCCTGTGTCATGTTTGCCGCTTATCTGTAATGACTGAAATAATAAAGCGAGCTCATTGCCATTCAGGAAGTTTCCATGGAGGGTTTGACTTGCCAGTGCTACCCCAGGAAAGGCCGGGCAGACACCCGGGATGGGTTGGCTCTGGTTGCCCTGGCAGCCTGGAGAAGGGAAGTGGGGGTACCTGTGAGGTGCAGCTCTGTTTTAAGGGTCTTTTTCCACTTCTGGGATGTAGGTCAGCCCTCAGTCAGCCTGCAGCGATGTCTCAGTGCTGCAATGGAGGATTTGGTCTGCGGTGGCACCAATGCAACTCACTTGAGACAGCCCTGATGCAGCTTCAGCACTGGCAGCGAGGTTGCACAACTGCTGGGCAGAAATCTGAGCCAGGCTGAAGCAGAATAAGATCTAACATGCTAGAAAAGAGACTTTCCCTTCTCCCCGTTGCACTCAGCCGAGCCAGGGTGAAGGTTCGGAGGGCAGCCCTGGTCCCAAAGCCAACCCTGTGCTCTGACCCTGGAAAATGGCGTTTGGCACACAACCCAACTGCAGATACAGCCTCAGTGCTCAGCCTTAACCTGCTTCAGGAGCTCTGGGAAGGTCTCCCCTGCCCAGGGCAGCTTCCTCCCTGCGATTACTCAGAGTTAATTAGCACAGTGCCTTCACAGCCATCACACTGACCCTGCGACTGGCTGTGGGTTAACAGGAAAGAGTGGATTCCTTCCCAAGACACATTCCTATCTTAGGTATCTTAATTAACAAAGCAGTAATAAGGTTTGTACCGGCCAGCACAGTTCATTTTATCCTCCAAAACTGGAGGGTGAAACAGGGACAGTTACTGATTCCTGCTGGGAAAACAGGTCCAGCAACACTGGATTTTTTTAGCGACTCACAGAATAGAGGCCAAGAGTCACCAGCATGGGAGCAGCTTTAGGTTAATGAGTGACTCCCTGGGCAGGGAAGCAGATGGGCAGAGGTACTGCAGGGAACTTGACCTTCTGCAGCACCAAGAACAGCCACAGGACACGCAGGGCTGTGTCAAGGCACAGCAGGTCCCACCTGAGACCCTCACCGAGCAGCTCCACAACCCAAGACACCCGCAGACACCCCGCGTGCTCCCAGCCCGCCCAGCGCCATGGTAGGATCCGTGCAGACACGTCATGAGGGAAAAGGCTATAAACCCAGAGATTTTTCTTTAAAAGCTCCAACCCCACCTCGTCATAAACCACTGGATCGGCCTGAGCTGCATCACACAACGTCCCTCTCTGCACTTCAGTGCTCCAAACTGCTGCACTTGCCCCTCTCACCTCGTTGCCCTCCCAAAGCCAGTAAGCTCATCCTTCTTCCACCATGTCCTATAAGGCAGAACAGACTTGTTAAACCTGGGAATAAAATAAGCGGCGACAGCCTCAGGCCCCTCCCCGGCAGCAGGACAGCAAAGGTGTTGGTGAAATAACTTTATTTAGTGTGATACACGGCTGTGGTCAGACAGTCCATACTCAGAGTAATAGTCACGCTTACAGGGGAACAGCTAGGAGACAGCAGGGCCAGACACACACTCAATATTATACACATCCATAGAGAAGACAGCGGGAAGTGAACTATTTTCTTTCACTAGTTAACTCCCCCCGGTACTTAGGGTCTCCCCAATCCCTCCCCCCAGGCCCATGACTGGGAACAACACGACAGCAGAGCAGTGCACACCTGCCTGTGAGAAGGGGACGGCAAAAACCTGTTCTACGGCAGACACGGACACACCGACAAACATCAGCAATTCCCACACGACAGGGGTATGTACAGAGGAGGGGGCTGAGCTTCCCGCCGGCGCTGGGGGTCAAGGGGGGGGACACTCCAGAGTGAAATGGGGAATGACATCCCAGCTTCCTCCTGCAGCCCAGCTCAGCCCGAGGGGAGGGACAGGGCAGTCACCAACTTGCCACCAGTAAGCCGACACTGGGACCCTCAGGCTCCCGCTCCCGGGCTGCCCCTTCCCCTCCCTTGGCTTCAAAGTGCACACGTGGTGCCAGTGACCTACAGGCGTCCTGCTCGGGAAGTGTCACCAGCCACCAAACGCTGCTGTACCCACCTGTCCCACTGGCTCTCCTGCCTGCTCGCATCCCCCGTCAGCATGACACAGGCCAGGTGATGAAAATAACAGAACTGGTTTGTTCTCCTCTCTGTCAACAGATAAACCTGATGACTTCTGGTTAGGACAGACAGACAAAAAAAACCCAGTACCAGTCTCTGAAAAGCCGTTAATGTAATTAGAAACAAGGGGCAGGGGGAAGAGGAGGTGTTTCCAAGCCTCCAAGCTGAGCTGTGACACCAAAGGTCACTTCCGCAGCACACATTCCTGCATTCCTCTGCGTGGGTCTGACAATAAATCCCTGCCACCGCTCATCTCAGCTTTGGCAACGTTACAGCTTAGCTCTGCTCCAAAAGGGAAAAGGCTACTGCCCCCCTGCTCCAGAGGCCCACAACAAAGGAAGCAGCAGCTCCGTACAATTTCTGCATGCAGCAACCTACGTGTGAGAGCAGCACAGCTACCCCTGGCCTCCCATCTGCTGCAGCTCCATGTGAAGCAGCTCGCGGTCTACGTGACAATGAGCGCAGAGCCCAGCAAAGCTCCTGCCCAGCACCCGTGACTCCCAGGGCAGGTGTTGTCCCTGTCGTGATGGATTCCAGGCAACCGTTCGCTTACGCTGTCGACAGACAGGGTCCAGGTCTCCACAACCCACCCTGAGGATCTCTCTCCCCACTCTGCAAAGCTTCTGGACCCTCTTCCTTCCCCACATCCCACAGTCAACACTCGCCGAGCACCAGCGTTCTCTGGCCGGGAAGATATTCCAACAGAGGAGAGCAGCCTGTGGGATGTCTCTGCTACACAAACAGGAGCAATGAGGCCAAAGCTATCAGAGTCTGGGGGTTTCCAGTGCTGCGTGTAACACGAGGGGCAAAACAACTCAGAAGTTGTGAGCAAGAGTTAGCCAAGATCATCCACAGAAAGGAGAAACCAAGGAGCTAAGATTGTGTGTGCCCTGCAGGAAGCAAAAGCCTAGAAACAGATAACCTGTATTGTCCAAAAAGGCAAGGCCAAGTCAAACTGACCAGTTTAGAAGGAGCAGCCTTTCGCGGAGGAAGTGGGGATGTGGGACAGAGACAGGGCCGGAGGGGGCGGGAAGGAGTTAGGATGCGAGGCAGTGCGGAAGGTGGAAAGCCCACCCCCAAGCTTTGTTTTTTGTCTTCCCTAACTTGGTGGCTTTTCCATGGCATTCACAAGATACATCTGAGCAGACAGGCTCGAGGTGGGGAAGAGGAGGAGGAGGAGAGGAAGAGAGAGTGTGAAGGGCACCAGAGTGCCAAAGTGCAACAACATAAAAATAAATCAAAATAAACAGACAGGACACTCATTCTGCACTCAGGGCTCATACCATGCAGTAAGAGGGGTGGCCGGGGCTGCTCCCCACTAGTAAACAGCGAGCTCACTCGCTTAGTAGATTGGTTTTTCAGCCCCCAAAGTAGGGTTGCTTAGCCAAATGAGCAGTGATGTTCTTCTGTGAGACTGGCCGGTCAGGGAATGTGCTGCTACAGAACGGGGCTGTTAGCAGGAGCACCCGCTCTCCGTTACTGGCTGCTCAGGAGGTTTCTCTAGTTTGATGTCGATCACTGCAGGAGGCAAGTTAAGGAAACACAAGGAGCCAAAAAGTCAGCAAGCTCAACCTAATGAGATCATCGCAACAGCAACAGGGAAGTTCCTGATGAGAAAGCAAGGATACTGTCTTCTTTGCTCTTCTCCGGTGTGCTGTCCATCCCAGGTAAGGCAGCAGCCACACGACGGAAAAGCTGGAAAACAGCAAGAGGTAGAGCTGAAGGCTTGTCAGGAAAACAAGAAAAGGCAGGTTAAAAACCACTGCTTTACGGCATATTTTAGAGTCCAAATTGTACAAACTTGTTGTGTGGGTACTTTAGCAAGGAAAGGAATGATCAACAAACGCCACAAGAATTTTACCTAAGAAATCTAACAGGTTTTATTACGGAAGTTATTCAAACCAGTTTTGTTTCTGCTTGAACACAGCATGGAATTCATTTCTACCATTCCAGCCTCAGCTGCTTTTGTGCACGGCAACGTTACAGAGCACGACTCGGGATCTCTGAGAGCAGCCCCGCGAGAGACCGGAGCTTTAGCAAGCTTCTGGAACACCAGGTTTTCCAGCCCATCCTTTCAGTTCAGTCCTGCTGCAAACCAGCCCCAAGTGAGCTGTGTTTAAGCTATTAAGGATCTGCTAGAGCTGGGAAGGACTGTCATATCCCCAGAAAAATACACAAAATGGTTTGGCATAATTTTTCAATACTTCAATCTCCTCCTCCTGACTTTAATGGAGCAGTGAACACGATACGGACACCACTCGGCCGCCTGGTGACAAGTGCTGCAGAAAGAACCAGAGGAATCACCAGCTCATGATGATTTTCCTTCCAGTAGCTCAGCAAGGGCTTCTCATCCAACCCCTCCAAATTGTGGTACTTGGAAAAATAAAGGCACTGAGGTACCAGCAAGGTGCCGCAGTTAGAATCCCTTTAGTTCTTACTGCAAACACCCGCTAGGCAAATCACGCAACAGTAAGAATCAAAGGTTAAAGTGGATTCAATCCAGAACAGCCAAAAGAAAAACTAAACCCAAAGTCTCCCAGTCCCATGGTGAGGTTCTCCCCATCAGCTGGTGAGCACCAAACTGTTAGATTCTGTTTCCCAGCAGCGCAGATGCTCCCTGCAGAGCCCTGGAGCCGGGGCTGCCTCACTGTCCCACTGCAGAACGATTCCTGAGCTAGCGGGGCCTGGGATCACAAGCTCGGAGCAAGAGGCAACGGGCACAAACTGAGATACAAGAAATCCTGTTTAAACATTAAAAGAAAGTTGAAAGGTTTGGTTTTTTGTCCTGTAAGGATAGTCATAGAGTGTGACAGGCTGCCTGGAGCGATGGAGCCTCTGTCCTCTGAGACAGTCAAAACCCAACCGGAGGCAGTTCTGGGTGTGCTGCTCTGCTTGGACCAGGTAACCTCCAGAGATCCCCTCCGACCTCGGGTATTCTACGATTTTCCGCTGTGGCTTCAAAAAGAAGCAGGAGCTTCTACTCTAGTTCCTTAGCATATGCAATTATCCTGACTGAACTCAACACTGGTGTTAGAAAACCGTGCATTAACTGCTAACAAAAGCAAAGGGAGCACACAAAATTACGCCTGGCTGCACAAAACAGTGCCATTCCTGTTCCTCAGCACATTCCGGTTGAGATTTACTTTTTTTTCAAGGCAAGTTTGCTTGGCTTTAACAGGGAATCCCTGACTTGATGGGAAAGGGGCTCCGACTAGGTAAAGCAGCAAGAAGCATTTCAGGGGTCGACAACAACCAATGGAAGCAAATATCTGATGGAACAGGAACCCCAAGCAGCAGCTTAATCCTCCCACATACAGAGCGGCAAAGGAGAGATTTCCAGTCCACAGAACAGAACATCGACCTACCTGTTTCACATTGTATCCAGTCTTTGCACTGGTCTCAATAAACATCACATTCAGCTCTTTGGCTCTCTGCTCACCTTCTTCTGTAGTGATTTGCCTGGACAAAGATGCAAACAGAAGCAGAAAGACAGAAAGGAAGGATAAGAAGAGTTACAGATGTCTGGGACTGAGCTGCTCTTCACACAGGGTCACTTTGCTGCCCCTCACTGTCCACCAGAGGAGACCTCTGGAGCTCTCGGGCTTTAAGACCCCTGAATCCTCCAGGTACAAACGGAACAACCTCAGGTAAGGCACCCAGGGAACGCCCGGGCTCACAACTGTTAATAACAGACGAACCTCCGGACGCTGCACCTGATACAAAAAGCAGTTTCCCAAAGGGAATTCCACGAGGTTACAGGCAGATTTCAGAAAGGCTCCAGCAGCAAGTGCCAGGCTGCTGCTCGGAGCAAGCGCCTGCAAACGCATCTCTGATCAACACCCTGGACATCCCTGTTTCACATCCTATCCTGCTTTAGCACTGGTTTCTATAGACATCATAGAGGGCTTTTCTCTCACCCTCCTCTATAGAAACCGGTCTGCAGCAGTGAGAACAAATCACTGAAAAGAACAACCAAAGCAAAGCAAAGTAATCCAAAAATGATGAAAAGAAAACTGCAGGAAAACAAACTAACAAACCCAGTAAAGCAGTAACAACAAAAAACCCAAACCAAAACCACCACCACCAAAAGCCCAAAACAAAGCCCAGCCACAAACTGAAGCAACATTAACAGGAAAGAAAAGCTTAACAGGCTGCAACAAATAAGAAAGTGCTATTTTTAGTTCAGCTTTTTGGCCTCAAAACTTGCACCATCGCTTGGCCTCTGCCATAGGATGAATGGTTTCCAGGATGCTGTATTCTACTCCAAAAAATGTGACCCCGCTCACACTGATTCTGTGGCTTTGTCCAGAATTACAAGGCCCAGTATTTCAGCCTCACACAACTCTTGCTTTCTTTTCAAAGAAAGGCAAGGCAGCTTCTTTTACTGATACCTGGATATACACCAGAATTCCAAATTGGAGCCTGCACCAGGACCACTGCCACTTACCTTAAACTTCAGAATTCCTAGTGCTACGTGAACTTCAACTGTAGCTACGCTTCAAACTATTTGGTGGTATTTTCAATTGTTACGGCAGTGCTGGGCCAGCTGTCCTGCACACGCGCTCCACTTGCGCACCATCAGGAAACAATCCAAGGCAGAAATTACTCCACTGGGTTTTCCAGTTCCACAGGAAACTGGATTTGGATAGAAATTAGAAAGCTTCCAATCTAAATGGCAGGTTATTCAGTTATGGAGCTGCAGTTATTTCGAGGTCCCAGGAGGGCAGAAGAGATACTAAACCATCGAGATCCAGAGCTGGCTCAAGTAGAACAGCTCAGACTTTGCTCGGTTGCTGTTGTAAGCTGATTTCAGGGACCAGACCGATCTGAGGTCTTGCCACCCACAATTATTAATCCAAATCAGCAAAACACATTTTTATCATATTTCTAAAGCTCTGAGAACCAAGCTTTACCAATATTTCTAAGTGCAAAGCACAGGACGCTCATAATGGCCTCCCATTTGGCTCCTCCCACCAGCAGTGGTTGTCAGGACTCCATCTTCCCTTTGCCAACTACTACTGACACTACCATTAAAATGAAAATAAAAATATTTCCTTATTTACCCGGTTGCTGATGTATTTCTAAAGAATGAAAATCCCAGACAACATTAAACAACATTTTTGCTAAATCAACAATCGAGAATCTGAAATAGAAATGCAAAAGCACAAGTCCGTGGTCTTCTAAGAAGCTTTTACATTGGTTATATTGGCTGAAGTGGCACTGTAGGAATAAGAGCTTTAATAGCAAAATGCTTTATGACATGTCCCAAAACATTAAGGCCATGTGATTTTAAGAGTCTAATTAACTTTTTCCATCTCTTGGGAAGTCTGCCATTGCTGATCCAGTTTCCTCTCACATAGCTACAATACCACAGTTTGTGTTCTGTATGACATGAAATGCAGGCTCAGAGGAAAACCTTGTTGACTGACACTGAAAAAGCTCATTCTGCATCTTGGAACAAGAAGAAACTTTACTATGATCTTCCAGTTGCGCATGCAGAGTCATGTAAAGAGGCTGATTGAAAAAAAGTCAGATTCCCTTGCTTCTGCACAACATTTTTGGCTTTATCTCAGCACAAAAAGAAAAATCAGACAAAATAAACTATTGAGAAACATGGTATAGAGCTTTCTGATTTAAGTAAAAGGGTTTTTCTTCTGGGTGGCTTTGCTTCAACAAAATCTATTTGTAGAATAGCAAAATGGAATAACTTGACATTGTGAAACCAGAAATCTGAATTTCCTGGCAAGCTTGTTACGCTTTGTTTCAAATCAACAGTTGTTTTAAGACAGCCTAGCTGGCCAGTTCCTGGTCAGGGCAGCGAGGCCGCCCACTCCTTCCGTTACCTCTTGTCCGCCAGGTCAGTTTTGTTCCCCACCAACATGATGATAACGTCGCTGCCTCTCTCTGTCCGAACGTCATCAATCCACTTGGAGGTTTGCTGGAAAGAATTCAAGTCTGTAGGGAAGAAGAAAATGGGAGCGCTAAGGATAAAACTTATTTTCAGAGGGGGAGAATGCTCTGCCTGTACTCAGGTGCTTCTCCACGTCTCCCCACACCACATATAAGCGACCCATAAATCGTTTTCCGCTCAGACAGAAAAAACAGTTTCTCAAGTTAATCATCTTTTTGCAGAACTTCTGGCTGTTAACATGTTAGTTCTGCTTACGTGTAGTATTTCAAATAATGAGACAGCAGAAAGCACCACTCACTTGTAATGTCATAGACTACCACAGCGATGGTGGAGTCGCGGATGTAGCTGGGAATGAGGCTGCGGAACCGCTCCTGGCCGGCTGTGTCCCAAAGCTGCAGCCGAACCTGCTGGTACCAGGCCAGGGAGGGCAGAGAGCGAGGGAGAAAAGAGAGGAGGAAACTGTCCTTTAGAGAAAAGGCCATCGCTAGAATTAACTGCATGCAGCTCAATCTGAGAAGCTGAGTCTGACCTTGAAATCTTGCCCCAAATATCCAAACACCACCAAAGCTGGCTTTTCTGACTCTGTTTATAGATAATGTGCTTTAATTACTGACTTTGTTCGTCTAGAGATTCTGCTGTTCTGCAAGAGCTCCAGGTTGTGGTTACTACCTTGTGCAGATATGGTAGCTAACAGCTCCGAACTGTTGTACGTGTGGGTCTCCACAGGACTCCTACCCCAGAATATCTTGGATTAAAGGCTTTTGATCAATTCCCACATGACAGACATGCAGCTCCCTCGGCCCAGACACCACACAGTGGAACAGCACCCATCCTCCAGCACCAAGCACCCAACAACGGGCATTTTCATGCAGGATTAAGGCAATCAATAACTGAAGTGCCAGCAGAAACAAAAGCAAACGTTACGCACCGTAGGCTTCACATGGCACAGGGGGCATTGGGTTCTCCCTTTCAGATAAGTGCAAGGGTCAGAAAAAACCACCAGCGCTATGAGCAGTACAGTTGGATCTCCAGAACGGTGCCCAAACACAGCTCTAAGGTCTGGGACCCGTCTGTTTTTAACAGTGACAGTCAAAACACGCCTGACTGCCACAGTGAGCGCTAAACAAAAGCTCTTCATGACTGGGAGCGATACCATTTCCTTCCAAGTCATTACCCCGCACAGCGAGCTCCGTGAGTAGCGCTATGCTGCCAGAAAACAAGATTGCTCTTGGCATTCTCAACAGGTTTCACAGGAGGGCATAGACTGGTTCCCAGTTTAATGACAGGAACTGGTCAGGTGCGCTCACAAGGCCAGGCGGGCAGCAATGAGGGAGAGCAGCTGTCCATGCACAGAACAGCGGTTAATGAGGCAGCTTGCAGGGCTACGAGGGAGAAAGTGGATTCAGAAGGAACAGTAACTGGCTTGTTTAGAAGAGAAATAGAATCTGGACAGAGCACACGTCTGCAAAGCACCTTGCTAGAAGCAGATTCAAAACAACATTGTCTTTACATCAGGGTGTGTAGCTCTGATGCCCTGGGGTTTAAGGAAGATTAGGGCTCACAGTCAAAGCAATTAGCTCATGCTTCATTTTGAAAGCAGCCTTGGCTACAGTAGCAGGTCAGGGCTCTTCACTACCCATGGAAACTCAGCTCCCAGCACCTGGCCAATATCACACTGGTGCTGGTGGAGCAGACTGGTAACAGCAGCTTCTGCCTCTTGCCTCCAGACTGCACAGCGAGCTGCCACGCGGCTCCCTCGACATCCGTGTGTACTCAGTTTGGAGGGGCAGAGAAAATATAAATAGCAATTTCTCTTTTTCTTCTCAGCTTCCCACATGCTAGCTAACACTTTCTCTCTTCTAATTAAGACTATCTTGGCTGGTACTTAACTGAGTCCTATGTTCTGTCCCTATTTTACACTACGATAACCGGAATCAACTTACAGGAGACTATCTGAGGTTCCCAAATACAATTACCACTTAAGACAATGTAAATATACAGCTCTGTGTTTTCCTAATCCCACTAGTGCTCACCATCATCACGCCCTCAAAGCACCTGAGCACGTTCCTTCAAGAACACAAGAAAACTAAAAGCCTTTCAGTTGCTAGGAACAGAACGAAGAACAGCAACAAGAAAACATAAAGTTATCTGAAAATATCAGACTATTACCAAGGCAGGATTATTTCTGACACGACTGGAAGCTGTCAGGAACAGCCCAGACCATGGCAAAATTCTTCCACCTGCCTGGACTGGAATAAAGGCCACGTAATCATTTGCCTTCAATACGTGAGATAAATCAGTCTGGTAGAATTTGTTAATAACTTCTGTTAACAAAGTGAAACAAAGCCCTGATCTGTAAAGCCTCGCTATCATCTAGATTTTGTGACAGAATAAAGGTGGGCCAGAGGTTTTCCATCTGCGCTATGTTCTTTACTTAAACTTTGTCCACATGGGGTCGGCTCACTGGTGTAAATCCTGTCAAGGTATTTACACCAATACTTTACCTTAGCCAAAAAAGCCAGGTCAAGTGGAATCAATAAAAGGAGTTACGAAATAATTGCATTCATATCTTTATATCTTCTGCTAAACCATTCAAGCCAACAGTTGTAGAGAACTTCTCCCTAAGCTTGTTTATTCTTTAGAAATTGTGGTAGTTACAACTCTTCTAAAAGCTCTCTAGTTAGTCATAGGAATCATCAGCTCTCTTCTTCAATGAAATGGGAGTCTTGAATGCTCATAAATCACTATATAGCTTTTATTTAAATGTACTGTACTGTTTTACCTACTCTGACAGTGTTGCTTTGCGTTGGCATATGAAGTTGTTACTTGCATTACCTCTCTACTCCTCCCGAGGCGAAAAGAAAAAGTTAATTTTGAGGTTTAAAAGAAAAACCCCCAAATCAGAAAAAGTTTTCCAAATGCCATCAATCACCTTTCATTCCAGTCAGCACAGACGCAAGAAAAGTCACAATCCCTGTTCACCTACCTGCCAGTCCTCTGTGTATCACTTCCACAGTTCAAGCTTTGAGCAGACAAGAGTTTTCCAGTTCCCCAGTTTCTGTATTATGGGATGGAGTTACCGTGGTTGTGGGGGAAGATGCTCTGCTACTTCCAGTCAGCCCATGAAATACGTACAGTTCTGAGGCCAATGGAATATCTTAGATCCTTTCAGATAACACCACCACTTCCATTGCATAGAAGGTGCACAATAAAAGGTCCCTGCAGAGGCTCGGGCTAATACCTACTTGTAACGTCAAAGACAATGACAGCAACAGCAGAGTCACGGATGTAGCTGGGAATGAGGCTGCGGAACCTCTCCTGGCCGGCTGTGTCCCACAGCTGCAGCCTGATCTGGGAAACGGAAAAGTGTAGGGGAAGAGGAAAAGGGAAGAGCAGGGAAATGGAAAACAAAACCAAAAACTCAAGTGAAATGAAAAGAAAAAAGAAAAAATTGCAAGACAAAAATAACGTAACAAAAGGAAAGTTAAAATGGAACAGAAATGTGAAAAGAGCCAATGACACTTCTAACTGCATTCTCACAGCAAGCTCAGCGTCGCACATCCGAGAAACCTCCCTCCCTCCACGAGCCCATTAATAACTCGCACACACGAGCACATTCTTCCATTTCATCAGAAAACCAAGATATCCCCAAAATACCTTCTCACACCATCTGCTAACGAGGAAAACAAGCACACATACCTCTGTGCATCCTGCCATGTCAGGACTGGCTCTAACAGCCACACCAGCAAACTGCAGCCTACCTCTCGCTAAATGTGGTCACTTGGAACCATCCAGACGTCATCCCACTACTGCTGAACCCACCGCACAGCCCAACCTCGAGGACTGAAACAGGTACAGGACAGGACAGCAAACGCTCTCTAGACTGCCTTATCTTGGGCTTAAATCCAACACGTCTGGGAAGATGCTGAGACACAGCAAAGGAAATCCTACTCGGTCTTCCAAGAATGAGGTTGTAGCTGTAAGGCAGAACTGTCAGCCTGGCAGTTGGGAGTGAGGATGGGGCTTCTTGTGGCCCCAGCTGACTTAGTGCCACAGCTCCTAGTGCACCGGTAACGGCACTTTCAGCTGCCCTCAGTGGGAGGCTGCAGGAGATGGTTTTGCAGAACCCAACTCCACGTAGACTTGTCCCTTTTCCTAGCTAGCACATGCTACCCAGGCCATATTTAGAGTGATCTGGCACATGTATAATTTCAGGACATATTATTTGGTGTAAGGACATATCCAATATGCTAAAGCACAGGCCACACTTACAGGCTTAGCATTCTTCATTTAAAGCACAGCAATCAAAGCCTATTGCAAAATACAGCTGTGGCCATATCTGAGAAATTACCTCAAGGTCTGAATTTTCCTAGCGTACATGCCTGTATTTCTCTCTCCTCTTATCTACATTCAACACCTCTCTGTTATTTGAACAGGCTTTATGGGCTCAGTGGACCACCTACATAAACAGGAAAGCTAACAGTATATTCAACATCGGAAAGAAAATGGCATTTTCTGGCTAGTATGCCAGCAGGTAAACGACACTGTGACCCACACAACCACAATGAACGAAGACTGCACTGCTGAAAACAGCACACAGGCATTCCACCCTGCCTTCACAGGCGTCGAGCAGCGCTCCCAAGATCTTTTACTTCTTCTGCCACTGTCAGCACCACTAGAAAAACGTTATCCAAGTAGTTTCTCCCAAACAAAGACTAAACAAGGTCTGCTCCTAATAGTGAATCGCTGTTAAGATGGGAGAGAAGTGCTCAGGCAACTCATCACACATATTGGGCTGAGATTTCTTCAGAAACGCCAGACCCACAGCCACACACAGAATTTCCATCGCACCACCGGCCCCTTCCTCCCCACAGCAGTTCCACGCTTCTCAACCAGCAGCAGAACTGGCAAAAAGGCAAGTACTAGCAAAACAGAACTAATGAAAAGACAAATACTGAAAGACAGGAGAGGGATGTGAGGGATCTCTTTATGCAAAGGGAATCTCATGCAAGCTAAATCCAAAACTGCTTTATTAACAGTACGTCAGAAGAGTGTTACCAGAGGAGGAACTGTGCCACTGCTGGGAATCGTGAATGACTCCAAGACCTGGAACTGCCTGGGTTCTGCTCAGACCCTTCACACTGACAACCCCAGGGCCAGAGCTGCAAATCCTGGGAGTAAATTCCACCCGAGGTACTTAGAGCAGCCTGCTCATTCCCTGGGATATGGACATCAGCTTGCCCCAGTTTTGCATGGAAGATTTTGACTTCATTCTAGAGGTATCAGATATTAACAAGTACCAGAAACAGGGGAGCAGGTCAGCGATTTGATTTGACAAAGGCCGTTCCTCTGAAGGCTGCAGGGGGATTTCAGCAGCCGTTGGAGGAACGACCAGGCGAAACAGCGCACGCAGCAGCTGCTGCTCCCACGCCATCGCGCAGACGCCTCACTTACCGTGCGATCTTCGAGATACATTGTTTTTGACAGGAAATCAATTCCAATGGTCGCCTGAAAAGAAGAAAAGCATTAGTAACCACAGCTTGCTTTCCAGAATCTATCTGCAAATCGCATCTTGTCATACAAACTCAGAAATGTTCGCAAACTTATAATTAAGCTCCTGAAGTCACGCGCCTTCAATGTAGCCGATAATAACAAAGCAATCGGGATCTTTGCACCACCTTCATTTCACATCATACTTCCAACACTCCTCAACTGCACAAGAACCTCTGAGTCTGGATTTTATCCTCACTTGTGCATCTTAACACAGATCATATCCAAAGAGGCATCTCCTCCCAGGCTACTGCAGTTCAGGCTGGTATGCATTACCATATTAGAAATAACCAAAAGGTGGAGTAAATTACAGATATAAACTGCAGGCAACTATGCTGAAAGCTACAAAGCAATGTTTATTTGGGTGTTTCCATTTCAGAACCTGCTTCCTTTCCAGTGACATTCAGAAGCTCCATTGCCCAGGCAGTTCTTTCTGTAACTCTCCTTCCATCCACATCTCCACTGCTGTACAGCAATTCTGGTATAAAGACATTTAAATTCATTTACTAAGTTAGATGTGCTCCCAGGCACTTAAATGAAGCAGGTGTCCTAGTCCATCATAACCTGGGATGCGGGAGACAGGCTGCTGATGTAACAGATTTGAGCATTTTAGACTATCTCCAGACTCAAACACAGGCAGCATCACATGTTCTGGAAGGTCTCCATCACAACGTGAACCATTTAACATGAGACGACAACCATCAGCTCCTGTCAGCAATACTTATTTCTGGAAGTCCTGTTTTCTGCAGCCAGGACACAGGTTATAACAACTACAATGAGAAGAGAAATCCAGAAAGCACAAGAGGATCCAGTTCTAGTGAAATACTTGTCCTCAAAAAGAAAAAAAAAGTAATCTTTTCCTTTTCCAGCTTAAAATTATCCCATTCTAACCCAGTAACTCTTTCTGGCCTGAATTAAAGGAGAACACCAGAGTCTTATCTTTCTTAAAGAGATGTGGTATTCCCTTGAAATATTGCTAAGTGCTTTTGATGCAACTAACTCTCCTGAAATCTTCGGACCTCTTACACATCTTTAGCTTTTCAGCTGCAGCCTCTTCATCCCTACCCGGCTCTTCCCCTGCCAAGATTTCCCCGGCTTTTTCTATCTATAACCTTTTAGCGTAAAAAAAAAAAAGTAATAGAAAAACCAACGGAGAGAAGATACCATGGGGACCACTTGCAGATCTATCTCTGCACTTTGGACTCAGGTGCCAGAGACCACGAACTACCATAAGCATGTTGACATCTTGTTCTTCTGTTTCCTGAGACTTCCACACCCACTGTCAGGCACCCTGAGCATCATCTGCTCTTCAGCTAACCCCAGAAACCCATGTTTCTCCCTGTTCTCCTCAAGGCTACTCACATATCCACACAGGATCTAAACCTTGCTTCTTTTTTGTACACCACAGTTCCTGACATCATACTAGATGCTTGGGCTTCATTGTGAAGTCTCATCTCTGTCTCGAGGCACGTTACAATCTTGATTTTGATATGATATAATCTATTATATTGAACTGACACCTCATGGGGAAATGTGCTTGCCCCAAACAGTGCTCACAGGCTTACATTTTAATAGCAGGGAACAGATTTTCATATACATATATATATAAAAATATATATATAAAGACTACCACATACCTGGTAAGTATTGTCAAAACTGTCATACATAAACCTGGTGATCAGAGAGGTCTTCCCAACTACAAAAGAAGAGAAAAATCACTTTCAAGCAGCAGTGGGAAAAGAAAAAATACCCACTGCCCTGGGTGGTACCGCTGATCATCAGAATGAAGTTGCCAACCTAAGGATATTTTCCAGCTACACCCTCCTGCAAAATGACCAGCTAAGAAATTCATTCGCAAAATGACTGAAATATCTTAAGCCAAATCAATCTCAGTAGATCAAAAATGAATCATGATGAAAACTCTGTCCTCAAATTATGTTGGTATGCATATGACAAAGAATTACTTGTTTGTTTTAAGCAAGCAATAAATCTGCTTTGTTACTCATATTTTGCTACTTAGGTAATCACCACATTGCAGACTTCTAGGCACAAATATCAAAACAAGACATGGAGATGGACTGGACACTGTTTAGCTGCCTCTGGCTGGATAGTAAAGCAGCATTCAAGACTTGCATCCTTTCTTCATGACAAGATTTCAGATACAGAGTAAACTTCGGTGGCTTCCTTAAAAACTTTAAATGCATATTGAAAAATATTATCAAGTGCAGAACCGACAAGAAACCGGAAGCAAAGATCAGATCTCGGATTCTCTCTCAGGAAGCTGAGGAAGCCAAGAAAAATTCCAAAGCTATGGATGGAAAAAGAATATGCTGCCTAGAAAGGTGGTGAAATTGTGGACATTGGAGAGGGAGGGTTAAAAGCAGGTTGGACAAACGCCTGTCAGCAGCAATGCTGACCGTGCCTTGGCAATGGGGGGGAATCAGACAACTTCTGGAAATTCCCCCAAGACCGACAGCCCTGGGGCTGAAGGAGAGGTCAGCAGTGAGAGATCTCGGGAGAATAACACAGCCCAGAACAGCAGAATTCCAAGAAAAACACACAACTCATCCGTGTGTTATGAGGAAAGGGGTACAAAAGGGAGGCACCTTTCAGGCAAAACAACAAAACGCAGATGCAGGGGAGGCCAGGGCCGCGCTGCACACACAGCTCCGCTCTGCCGTTCATTTGTTTTTTCTCTCGCCGGGGCCGCGGACACGGGGCGGAGCGGCGGCCCCAGAGCCCCGGGGCGGCTGCGGGCGCACTGCGGCCCGGCCCCGGGCGCACCGGAGCGGCGGAACCGCGGCCCGTGCGCCGGGCAGGCCAACCGGAGGCCTCAGGCCGGAGCGCGGCGGGGCCGCCCCTCCCCGGGGCGGGCACCTCCGGCCGACGCCCCCCGCAGCGGCCCGGGCGGCTCGTCCCCGCCTCACGCCGTGAAAGGCCCCTTACGGTCCCGCCGCCAGAGCCGAGCGGCTCCTCACCCCCCCGCAGCGGGAGCCCCGCGGTTGCTCCTCATCGCCCCGCCCCGCCCGCCCCGCCCCGATCGGCTCCCCCGCCCGCTGCGGCCTGTCCGCGCCCCCCCCACCGCCCCGCTCACCGCTCTGCTCGCCCAGGAAAACGAGCTTGAACTTCCGCAGCGGGTTCCCGAACTCGCCGCCGCTGCCGGGGGCGGACATGGCGGCGCGGGGAGGCCGAGCCGGAGCCGTGACTGAGGAGAACGAGACACCGAGCGCGCACCGGCACCGCCACCCCGCGCGTCACTTCCGCCGGCGTCACGGCCGCGTCACTCCGCCCCGCCTCCCCGGGAGGGACGGGCGGTTGCCATGGCGACGGGGCGGTGCCGGTGCGGCCTGGACCGGGGGACGTGGCCTGGACCGGGGGACGTGGCCTGGAGCGGGGATCCGGGCTCCCCAGCGCCTCGCCGTCCCGCCGAGGTTCCAGAGGCACCGGCCACCCGCTTCGAGCTTTCCCCCGGCCGGGCCTGACATGCCCTTGTGGCCAGGAAGGCCAGTGGTACCTGGGGTGGGTTAGAAGGGGGTGGTCAGTAGGTCAGAGAGGTTTTCCTGCCCCTCTGCTCTGCCCTGGGGAGACCACACCTGGAATATTGTGTCCAGTTGTGGCCCCTCAGCTCCAGAAGGACAGGGAACTGCTGGAGAGAGCCCAGCGCAGCCACCAAGATGCTAAAGGGAGTGGAGCATCTCCCGTGTGAGGAAAGGCTGAGGGAGCTGGGGCTCTGGAGCTGGAGAAGAGGAGACTGAGGGGGGACTCGTTCCTGGGGATCAATATGGAAAGGGGCAGTGTCAGGAGGATGGAGCCAGGCTCTTCTCGGTGACAACCAGTGACAGGACAAGGGGCAATGGGGGCAAACTGGAACACAGGAGGTTCCACTTGAATATGAGAAGAAACTTCTTCATGGTGAGGGTGTCAGAGCCTGGCCCAGGCTGCCCAGGGAGGTTGTGGAGTCTCCTTCTCTGCAGACATTCAAACCCGCCTGGACACCTTCCTGTGGAACCTCAGCTGGGTGTTCCTGCTCCATGGGGGGATTGCACTGGATGAGCTTTCCAGGGCCCTTCAAATCCCTGACATCCTGGGATTCTGAGACTCCCCAGAAGCAGCACACGGAGCCTGCACCGGGCCTCGGGCGGGTTTAATGATAACGGTGACACAGAGTATTGTGTAATGCAAATGAACAACAAATGCTGCCCCCGGTGGGTGCCAGGAGCCGGAAGCACCGGCCCAGGGACCGGGCGGGGATGAACCAGCTCCCACTGCCCCAACTGGAGCCTGGAGCTGGAGCCAGCGCGGGGAGCCCGGGGTGAAGGGGAGCCCGGGGTGGAGGGGAGACCAAGGGAACGTGGGGCAACTACGGCCCAGACGGGGGCACGGGGAGCGGCGGGCAGGCAGCAGCTTGACTTCACTCCTTGTCGGCCTCCTCCTTCTCCTCTTCGTCGTCCTTCTCCCCCTTGAGTTTTTGGCGAGCAAATTCCTCGATGACGATGTCCTCCTCGCTGCGTTGAGAAGGACAAAAATGTTTTAGAAACCCCTAGGCCTAATGTAACAGAAACCTAAGAAAGAAACAATAGCCCTGTAGAGGCTGGACATGAGGCCAAGCGGGATGGCCTTGGCTCACGGGCTGGGAAAGCGGAATGTTCCACCAAATGAAGAAAGAGCTGCATGACTTTTGCTGAGTGGCAGCACAAAATGACAATGTGTGTGCTCAAGAAATCGGGTCAAGAAGCCAACGCTGAGGGGGCATCAGGCTGCCAAGACACCAGGGGTGTTAGAGACTCCTGATAAAGACTTTGGAATGCCAAAGATGGACTGCTGGCAAAGGGAGGGGTTATGGAAATAATTAATGCATTAACTAAGTGGTAGGCGTATGTAATAAATACCAAGAAGTGCAAATCACATGCACACTCTATTAGAGGAGTCCAGTGCGCTGTAATAAAAGTGTCTGCTTTTTAACACTTTCAAAACAGTGTTAGAGAGTCTTTTTGCTGATTTTTCGGTATCAGCTGGGGACAGTGCACAAATCCTGCCCGTCCCCCCACAGGGAACAGGTCAGTGTGAGGCACAGCCTAACCAGAGCACACGCAACCCAGGACAGACTGCTGGCTCGGCTGCGGGCGTGATCGGAGGAGCTGAGCTCTCGCCTGCAACTTTTGGCTTTTTTGGAGACAATATTTTGCATTGTCAAGGGAAAAAAAAGGAAGGAAAAGAAATTAAAGTGGAGACAAAGAGATTAGTTACCTCCTTGCGAAAGGCGAGCGGTGGATGACATCAAGGGAGAGCCACATAATGAAAAGCGGGGGAAGCAAATGGAAAAAAAAGAGTCAGCAAAACCGATTCCAAAAGCTGGTGAATGTGAAATGACTTGGCAAAATCCCCAGGGAGTGATGGTGGGGACAGGCCAAGAGATTTCCTCCTCAGGAAGTTTAAATATCCTTGCAGAGCCGGGAAATGGCTCAGCTTTGGTGTGAAAACACCGCGGTTGCAGCCTGACTTTGCAGGCTCCAAATCCCAGCGCTCGCCTCCCATTGCAGGGTGTAACCAGCCACAAAAACGGCTTTTTTGGGGCTTTGCAAGCAAGGGCTGGCTGGAGGGCAGCAACCCCAGCTGGGGCTGCAGCTGGAATTAACTCATGTGGTGGGAGGAGAAGAGATTCTGGCAACCGGGAGTGCGTGGGGGCGCGGTGCTGTGACCTGCAGCGCTTCCAGCAGCTGAGGGACCAGAACCACAGCAGTGGTGGCACTTGTGACCAGGAGACGCAGCACTGTGGCTGCCTCTGGGGGACAGGGCAAGGTCTGGGTGCACAGCAGGAGCGGCTGCTGTGTTTGCAGCAAGGGGAGGTGTAAAATAAACCCTAGGAATCTGCAGAACATGTGCCGAGCCCAGGATTTGAATCCTCTTGGCCTGTGCCACCACACAGGGTGTCACGCTGTCTGCTGCGCTGCAGGGGCTCAGGGCTTGGATGATTTAACCTGAGGATGTAATCTCAAACGGGAATGGGGCATCGCAGCCATCTGTGATGGATATATCACACCCATCTGTGATGGACACAGATGGTTTAAGTGTTAGGGGAAATACTGGCTTGATGTATAAGGAAACATCGCTTTACCTTGGCTTATCTGTTGTCCGTATCCAAGCACAGCAGAGGGAGGCGAGGATTGAGAGAGACACATGCAGGTTAATACAGAAATGACATTTCAGCTACTGGGGCTGCTCGGGCAGAGCAGGGCCCTTGGCACGGGGGTGGCTGCGTCCGTGTCACTTTTAGCAGGTCCCTCTGCACGGGGGCGGCCTCTTCATCCCCCATGTGCTGGCAACATCCTGGGTACTACTTACCGTCCGCAGGCTTCGGGTGCATCAGGATGACGGGCATTTCAACACCAACATCGCTGGAAGGAAAAGCACTTAGAATAGGATCATAGAATCACTTCGGTTGGATGAGACCCTCAGGGTCAGAGTCCAACCATTAACCCAGCCCTGGCACTACCCCGCGTCCCTGAGAACCTCATCTCCATCTGTCCAGCCCTGCAGGGATGGTGACTCCAGCACACCCTGGGCAGCCTGTTCCAATGCCCCACAGCCCTTTGGGGAAGAAATTGTTCCCCACATCCAACCTCAACCTCCCCTGGCGCATCTTGAGGCTGTTTCCTCTCATCCTGTGGCTTGTTACTTGGGTTAAGAGACCCACACCCTCCATGCTACAGCCTCCTTTCAGGTAGTTGTAGAAAGCGAGAAGGTCTCCCCTCAGCCTCCTTTTCAATAAACCCTGTTTCTATAACCCCTGTTTCAATAAGCCTTATTTCGGTAAACCCACCCAGTGCTCAGCCCTGCAGGCACCTCTCCCTTACCTGGAAGTGAGATCCCCCAGGATGCTGCAGCAGCGGGAGAGGAGGGACAGAAATCAGTCAGGGCAGAGGAGGGGAGGAGTTAGACTTTGCTTTATATTACAATAAGGTAGAAGATTTATAATCGGGGTGAAGGGCAGTGGTGATATGGATGGAGCTGTGGGAGTCAGGGTGCTGCCCAGCACCCAGCTGCCCCACGCCCAGGGAAGCAGGGCAGGGACAAGGGGGTTCACAGCACCAGTCCCTTCATCATACGAGGTCTCACAGCACAGCACAAGCGGACAGTCCCGGTGCCCCATGCCCGCAGATCCTCACCCTCCTCGGGACACCATCAGGTTGACCTTCACTTTGTAGGACACCAGGATGCCCAACACCTCCTTGTCCATGCCGGGTCTCAGGCTGCGGAGGAAGGCAGAGCAGAGCAGTGAGGTGCTGGCCATGAGCCACCGCAGACCCCGGCCACCCCCCAACGGCGGCTCCTGGGGCTGTTCCCATGCCAATTTTTTTGTGGGGTGCACTGGGATTTAGCAGGAGAGGACAACACAACATGGCAGTAGAAGTGAGTGGAGGGCAGGTCACTTGGCTGCAACCACAGACCGCTTTCTGGAGGTCTCTTGATCCACCTCAGCTGAGATTTACTCCCGAGATGAGACCCCATGCAGCTCTACAGAGGGGACTTTGGGCAATGATTGGGGCTGAGCAGAGATGGAGAAGTGGGTCTGTGGCCGTGGCACAAAATCCCTACATTTTCCAGGTGAATGGGGTGGGCTTAGGCGTAAGAGTTGGGGGGGACCCTTGGTGGGAGCCCATAGCATCCCAAGCAGCAGGAAGCCATCAGAGAGGGGTGAGGATGTGGCGGAGAGTGGAGGAAGCCCACTCGGCTCTCACATGGTGGTGGAGGCCAGGTTGGTGTCCTCGTGCTTGAGCTTGCCGTCCAGAGCGAGACCTCGCTTCTCACGGTTGGCCGAGAGCGTGGGGGTGATGGAGTACGTTTTGGAGAAGGTGGAGTTGGCTGCCACGTTCTCGCTGGAAGGAGTGGGAGAGGAGAGCTCAGAGCCAACCCCAACATGGTGGGTGCTCAGCATCACCCCAGGCACCTGGGCAGAGCCAGAGCCCCCCCACCTTGCCCTTCCCTTACTGCTGCCTGGGCCCATTTCCTCCTTTCGTTCCCTTATACAACCACTTCTTTATTTTCTCCCTGCCGCCCTCCTGGTTCTCAGGGACGCGGAGGCTGTGGCTGCCCCAGAGATGCAAAGCGAGGAGGAGAAGCAGCCGGGAGGCAGCTGCGCACCTTCCCCAGGGACATCCCCAGCAGACAGCGGCTTGTGCTGGGGGGCACATTGTCCCCAGCCCTTCCTCTCCTCTGCTTCCTCTGCAGTTGCTCTTCTAACCCTCAAATTTTTACTGCAACCATCTTCCCCACCCCCTCTCCCCACCAATCTCCCCTCCTTTTCTCTGGCCACGATGCTGCACCAACCTCAGCCCCTTTTTACTTACTTTATCTCCTCGGTGCACACAGTCTTTGTGTATTTATCCAGGGAATAGAGGACCACGTCTGTGATCTGATCAACTGAGGAGAGACAAGAGGGAGCAGCGCTGGTGACGCAGCAGAGACACGAGGCTCCATCTCCGACGGGGAGGCCGGGATGTGATGGGCACCGAGATGTGCCCCTCCTGCCCCCTCTCACCTGTAATTTTGATTTTTTTCACAATTTTGTTGGTGGTGTTGTTGATGTTGACGGTCACGTTGATGGGCTCTCCGTGGTAGTAGATCTGTGGCAAGAAGAGGTTCAGTTACGTGACCAGGTGTCCCTGTTCCTGGGGACACGCGTGGTGGCATGAGCCAGGGGACAGCCCCCCAGGTACCAACCTCCTTATCCAGGGAGGCTTCGAGGTGCAGGGGCTTGTCGGACATCATGAACTGCCGGGTGGTCTCCGACTTTGGGGCTGGCCCTGTCTTCATGGGGGCAAACTGGATCTTGCGGATGACGAGGCGCACAGAGTTCCTGCAGGGCAAGATGCTATCATCCCCAGCCCCCCGGCAGGGACGTGTCAACACTTCAATGGGGACACGCTGGCTGTCTTTGGGGACATCACAGTGTCTCTAGCCAAAGGATGCAAGCTGCAGCCTGCTCTTAGGTGGAAGCTGCCATGGGGACAACTGTCCCTCCTTCAGTGGCACAGGCTGACTGCAGGTCCTCAGCCTGACTCCTAAGCCGTGCACCTCAAAATGATCTGGTGGTTTGGTTTTTGGGCCATGGGGTGGAAAAGGGAACCCCTGTAAATACCTCTTGTGAATTTTCTCTTCCAGATTTTCAGCACAAAATCCTTTGACCTCGAAGTCCACGCCACAGGCCTGGGTGAGGGGACACACACGTATGGTCACTAAACAGGAGGGACTCAGAGCTGCTGAAGGTTTAGGTTCGTTCCCCTCTTTCCTCCACCACATCCCTGAAGATCCTGGTCCCAGCCTCAACCATCTTTCCTCTCCAACCCTCACCCCGTGGACCACGTGCCCGTGAAAGAGAAGCAGCTCTCAGTTTTGTCACCCGATAACTTAACCTCTTGCCAGGAGAAAAAGGTCCAGGGGACATGGGTTGGGGATGGCAGCTCACCTTCCCAACATCGTCCGGTCCCGGCTGGAGGGTGACCGAGCAGGGCAGGTTGGGGGCAATCTGGGCAGAAAAGACAGAAAAAAGCAAATGAAGAGAGATGAGCCCTGGTGCGCCCCATATGGAGCTGTGTGTTCAGGAAGGGCTGAACCCCCGGTACCTCGAAGGTGAAGGGGTAGGCATTCTCCCCGAGCTTCTTCAGCAGCTTCTCCTGCAAGGGAGTGAGGGTTTTGGGTGCTTGGTCCGGCACTGGTGGGAAGATCTGGGTGGTCAGGACATAAAGATCCTTCCTGAAGGTCAACCCGATCACATCGAGGTCGTCTCGGCCGTAGCGGAACGCACAAGTCAGCGTCACGTACACTGAATCCAGATGGAGATGGAGTGGAGCAGGGTTAGGGGAAGGGTGACGTAAAGGGAAGACATAGCAGGAAAGGTGTTGAATAAAGAGAAAAAAAATTACTTTAATAACTCTTTAGGAGAAGTATGACTGTTATCAGGACCTGGACCTCAAACGCTAAGTAGAAAGTTAACAAGATTCATCATAAAATCATAGAATATCCTGAGTTGATCCCACAAGGTTCACTGAGTCCAGCTCCTGTCCCTGCATAGGACAACCCCAAAATTCACACCATGTGTCTGAGGGTGTTGTTTTCCTTTCTGCAAAGCACGGGCAGCTTCAGAGCAGAAGAGATGAGGAGAAAGAGACCACCTTCCCCTCCAGGCCAGTGCCATGGCCCTGATGGATGACCAGCTGTAGACAACCCTTTGCAGTTTTAACCTGAGTGCTGTCCCAGGTTACTTGGCAGCTTTGTACCGGTTTCCATCCCTTCCCCTTAGAACATGGGGTTTTGTGTCTTAATACAATACCTTTTCTGTCCTTGAGGTACTCTGGGTCAATCAGGCAGACTCCATCTGCAATTAAACAGAGAAAGGCCAGTGAGCTCAGCCACAAGGAAGATCTTTGCAAAAATACAGTGCTTTTTAAGCTCAAATAATCTGCTCATCAGCTGGGAAGGTGACTGAGGTGAGCTGCTGGTCAGGGCAGCAGCAATGCCTCCTCCAGCATCTCCACCGGCAGCACGGCCGGCTTGTTTTGCAAAGGGACTTTATCCATTTCCCCACCATTTTCCTTTAGGGTATTTGCAGGAAAACAGGATGTTTGCTCCTCCAGAGCTGTCCTTGCTCCTCCTGCTCCAGCAGGAAGCAGAAACGGCAGCCACGGGCACAGTGACCACCCCCCCCCAACTGCTCGCTGCCCCGGCAACCCCCTGCACAGCGGGCACAGCCCCACTCACCTACAGCATCCACTGTCTCCACATGATCCACAAAGTCTCTCTTGCCCAGGTAGATGGACAGCTGGAGGCAGCACAGCCAAAGAAGAGAAGGGAACGGATTAGAGTTTGCTATTGAATTGGCCAAAATTCTCAAGCCCTGGGTGGTGTCGCGGGTCTCGTTAACCCTGTCATTAGCGTTTCAGCCCCAGGCATCGCATCTGAGGGTTTGTAGAGGTCCCATCTCTGTGTCCATGGACTCACCTTGGTGTTGGGGCTGGTCTTCTTGAACACCCTGCGGAGGAAGCACAGACAGACGGGTTGGGAACGCCCGGGACAAGGCTGGATGCGGCACAGCGTGGGGCAGGGAGGGATGGGGGTCATTCCTCTCCCCGGGGCAAGGAGCGGGGCGCATCCCTGCAAGCGTGGTGCATCCCCAAGAGCTGCGCCAGAGCGTGCATGGGATGTCCTGGCCATAGGGAGCTGGGTGTTCTGCAAACTCAGAGCCAAACTGGCTGCCCCGAGGGGTGTCCTGCTCCTGAGCTCAGTGTGTGCCCATCGAGGAGGGGCTGTCTTAAGGGCAAGTGAGAAAGCACAGACACGCAGAAGAAAAGAGAAGGTGCTTTGGTGGCTCCACGATGGCTCATTCCATCCTACGTTCTGGCCCATGGGGACAGTGGGTGGGGGAAAAAGGGGTCTCATTATCTCCATCTTCTCCTGCCCTGCAGTACCCTTGCTCCATCCCAATCTAAAAAAATATTGGTTTTTTTATATACATATATATATATGTATGCTTGTATATATAAACACACTTACTTTGCTCCGTCTGCCATTTTAATTCAGCAGCCGCACAGGTGTGGATCTGTGGGGAGAGACGGAGGGAAAGCGATGAGGTGGTGGGGAAGGGGCAGTGCTGGCCATCGCCAGCCAACGGGACAGAACCCATCACCAAAAAGGCAGAGAGAAGGAGGTGGAAGAGAAAAATGGAGAGCAATGCCCCAGGCAGGACAGGCTTCAAAAAATAGGAAGCACAGGGGTGACTCCAAAGAGAGTGAGTTCAAGGCTTGGAAACACAAGGAAATGAACAAAAAGGCTTATGGAGTTTCAGTGTTATGAATTTTTCTTGTCTGCAGGAAATTGGTTGTCGTGGCTTAGGGGAAGGAATGGGCTCATTTTGTTCCATCACTCAGGGGAGAGCGAGGAAACCACAGGCAGAATGGTCGATGGCAGCTCAGCCTCCCCATGGGCAGGGTGGTTTTGGGGTGCACAGCCCTGACTGATGGTCCCTCCGTCCCTGTATGGGGATATAGTGGAAGATTTGACGAGGAGATTAGTTAAATGTAAATACGCTCAAGCGACTTCCACCTGTCTGTAGAAAAAGCGCATACATCACGCTAATTGTTTTACTGACCTTGTGTGCTTGATGAAGCTCTGTGTTAGATAACACAGGCCTGGGAGAAACTCCAGGCACCTTATCACTATGGCTGAGATTCCTGCTTTGTTGTGAGAAAGAGCAGGGGGCTGTGCCTGCCTGAAGCCTTGAAATACAGGCGAGCTCAGCAGGCTCAGATCTTCCAGCAGGGCTGCACTGACCAGCGCCTGCGTCCCCGCTGGTGTCACCTCTGCTGGGAGCTTAGGTCTGGCTTTGGAGATCCCCCAGTAGAGAGGGAACTAAAATAAAACTTGCTCTTTGCAATGCATTCGTGGCCTCTGGCTCTTCTTGCCATGTGCGTACGCAGTCCCCATCCCTGCACGGCAGCCCCAGAGCCAGTGCCCAGCCCTGTGCTGCCCACTTTTGGCTTGATCGAGCCTGGCAGCCCGAATTAAAACGTAAATATCACGCTGATCACCAGCTGATTCGCCAAGAGATTAGACGGGATGAGCTCAGCTTCTTAAAGTTAGGCAGCTCGGACATTAGCAAAGCTTAAACCCAGGTAGGATTTTAAGCCCCAGGGTTGTGTGGGCAGAGTTGCCTCTTTACGCAACCACAGAGACAGAATCACAGAATCATAAAGTCATAGAATCACACAATCATTTCAGTTGGAAGAGTCACTGAAGATCAGAGAGTCCAACCATTACCCCACCCCTGGCACTGCCCCATGTCCCTGAGAACCTCCTGTCCGTCTGTCCAGCCCTCCAGGGATGGTGACTCCAGCACTGCCCTGGGCAGCCTGTTCCAATGCCCCACAGCCCTTTGGGGAAGAAATTGTTCCCCACATCCAACCTCAACCTCCCCTGGCGCAACTTGAGGCCGTTTTCTCTTGTCCTATCCCTTGTTACTTGAGAGAAGAGAAGCTGGGGAGGAAAAAGGAGTTGATATGGGGCATGGGAGATGATCCTCTTTCCCACAGGAAAACAAGGGATTAATCCCAAACACGGGATCTTTGGTGCTCTCCAGTGCTGTGGGATGTGGAGCTCGGGCATCCTCACCTGCTGGGTTTCTTGGGCAGCAGCAAGAGAAGATGCGAAGGGAGCGGGAGCAGCGCGGTGCTGCAGGCTGAGCCCTCTCCAGAGCCTGGGCGCCGGGGATGAGGTGATGAAAAGTGAAGGAGGGAAGAGCAGAACTCCTGTCCACCTCCCAAACCCCAGAGCAGGGGACTCGGACCCCACTGGACTTGGCTTAGCTCTCCTATGCTGACGCCTCCAACCATGCCCTGGGGCTTGGCCATGCTGAAATCCTTTTGGCCACATTTTTCCCCTTTCAACCCCAAAACACCCTCCTTCCAGCCACCATCCAGCAACAACATCCCTGCCCCAAAGCATTATACAAACCAGCAGAGCCCATGCCCCAAAGTGTTGGCAGGGCCCAGGGAGCACTCACCTGTCAGGTGGACAGACAGACAGACAGACAGATGCTCTCCTTCTCCCAGCACGTTCCAGTGCAACCCAGTCACTACGGGTCTGCTCCTGGTCTTGCTGCTTCTTATACTCACCCCGGGCAGTCCCTCCCCTGGCATCTGATCCCAGGGTGTGTGTGTGCGCGCTTCGTGGGAGAGGGACTTTGGGGACGAATCCTATTAGTTTATTAATTGGAGAGACGCTTCATGAGTAAGAGTGGGCTATAAATACGGCTGCGGCTGGAGCCCTGAGAAAGCAGCTTAGGGAAGATTGGCAAAGCGGGCTTAGAAGGAAGGTGACGGTAATTGAGGTGGAAGCTCTGCTGCTGGTGGGCAGGGACATGGGCACAGATTCCCATGGGGACTCTCTACAACTGCTCCCATGGCAAGTGGCACGAGGGTGGATGGAGATGGCAGAGGGGTGGGAGGGACTGGACGGATTTTATCCCTCCCTTACGCACTTTGCTGGATGGGGAACAGATGGATGGGAGGTACAGGCAGCTTCTTGCATGGCCAACGTCTGGCTGGTCACCTAGAGGTGACCTGCGGTGGCCCAGGGCACACAGGACACCCTCGCCAGGAGGATGCTGATGTACAAGATGATGGGGTGCGGGGCTTTGCTCCCCCCAATGCAGCAGGGAAGGGACGGCCACCCCTTGGTGATGGGACATGGACCCACCACCTTCCCCCAGCACTGCTGGGCGGTCTGCTCAGCCTCGCATCATTTCGTAACATCACAGCCTGGCCTTGCCTGACCCGATTAGCACATCGTTAATTCGAGGTTTGCTGCTGCAAATAGAAAATTGTTGGAAGCAGAGTGGATTTGCCGTGCGGCCAGGAGAGAAGCACTCACCACTACCACCCTTCCGTGGATGCTGCGGGATGGATGCTGGTCCCAGGGACAGGGGACAGAGCCCAGGTCAGCCCGAGAACAGCCTGCAGACTGCTCCAGCGAGGCCCTACTCATCTTCCTCACCTCCAGCATCTCCCAAGCCCTCGCTTGCTTGGTCAGACCCTTCACTTTGGGCACCATGCACTTGGTTCAAGCTCAGCACACTAAGTCACAGCATCCCTCTCACTGCTGTGCCTCCATCCCAGAGCTGCCAGCAGCCTGGGTCAGCAAAACCACCTTTATCACCTGGGTACCAACCCCTCCCAAACTCAGCCCACCTGTGCCCCCAGGCCTGTGGGCCACTGGGAGCCACCACAACATGCCAGCCCCACCGCCCAGGGCTTTCACTGTCCACACACGTTGCCCAGGACTTGTGATCTCTTTAATTGCACACAGGAGAGCTGCTTAGTTTGCAGATTAACGGGCGCTATTTCTGCCAAGGTCAAGGGGCCACGTGAACTGCGACCTTCCCGCTGGGAGGTGGAAGAGGAGGAGGAAGAAGAGGGGGAAGAGGCAGCCCCACCTGGCTGCCCGCTGGCTGCCCCCAGAGCCGTTCCTGGAGCACCTAATCCCCAACCTTCTGTTTGTGGTTCTTCATTAGGTGCTTAATAAAGCCCTTGAGTTCGGTTCCATTCAGAAGGGCTGTGCTCGTAGGGTCTGTGACCACAATGAGGATGGGGCGCTGAGTTTATTGTGGGAGGCTTGAGCTCGGTTTTATCCTGATTGGGCAGATTTAGCCAGGGACACCATGCCCAGATTGGGGAGCAGATATTTCTTCCCCCAGAACGATGGCGAGATGGACAGACCACATCCCTTCCCACACTCACGCCATGCTCAGAACCAAGTGCTGGGGAAGGAAGCTGGCTGGTGGTAAAAATAATAGGGAAACGTGAGAGGCCTTCTTCCTTTTTCCTGTTTAATAAATGGCCAAAGGCTCCTCTGAGCTGCCTCATCCCACCCATCCCGCCAGGTCCATGTGCTTTGTCCGCAGGGTCTGCCCTCCGAAGGGAGCCTGGCTGGATCTGGAGCCACCCAGCGTGCTGGCACCGCTGAACCCCCAGTGCCTTCCGAAATACGAGTGTCCCAGGTGCTGGCCAAGCTGCCCGGTGCTGGTGCATCTGGCGCCATCCTGGCACCGCAGCCGCATTATGTAAACACCCGCAGCCAGCACCACTGATTGCTCAAAGCCCCTCAAAGCTCCTGGTCTTCCTCCCCTGATCCAGATTAAGTGGTGCAGACGGCATTAATCCGAAGCCAGGTGCCTTCCTGGCGCTGAGGAATTATTGCTATGTTGTTAAATAATAGGAGGGTCTCCAGAGCCCCCATTGCTGTGTGTTCCCATGGTCAGAGATGCAACTGCTGCTGTGTGGCCCAGAGCTACCAGCCCAAAACCAAGGGGGCTGTCTGACTTCTTGGTGGCCCCGGCCACATGTTCCTCTTGAGGCCAGGAGCCCAGGGGAAGCCTCGGCAGGGGCTTTTGACATGTCTGGGCTGGTGGTGGGGTTGGTCCCTTTGCGTTGGGCTCATGGCTGCAGGGGACAGCTCGTGATGCCAAACAGCCAAGACAGCAGCTTCGCATGGCACTCCATCCTCATCCTCGTTCCCCATCCTCATCTTCATCCTCATCCTCCCCTGGCAAGAACCCACTGTCCTGTCTGTCCCCAGAGCAGCCCTGGCACTCCTGAGCAGCCCAGCAGCAGACGGTGGCAGCTGCTCATCTGTAATTAATCGGTGCTAATCACCCTGGCACAGCTTGAGCCAGCCCCTTGCCTTCCGGCACGTGCAGTCTGCTCGCTGCGGCCACGAGGAGCGAAACCGCTGGGGCTGCATCCAGGAGCTGCTGGAGCCCCGGTGCTGTCTGCAGCGGGAAAACAGAATCATAGAATTGTTGCAGTTGGAAAAGACCCTCAGGATCATCAAGTCCAATCATAACCTAACTCTAACGCTAAAGTATGTTCCTAAGAACCTCAGCTACACGCCTTTTAAACCCCTCCAGGGATGGTGACTCCCCGACTGCCGTGGGCAGCCTGTTCCAATGCTTCACAACCCTTTCTGTGAAGAACTTTTTCCTAATATCCAAAAGGACATTAGGATGTTTTTCCTAATATCCAAAAGCTTCTTTCCTTCCCTGACCCCTTCCCGGAAGCCCCTGAACTGGACACCCACCGATAGGGTGACACGGATGTGATGACAGTTGCCGACTCACTCTACAGCATCTTTCTCTGTGCACATCAAACCGCGAAGCCCCGGTGCGGACAGCAAGCTCCCCGGTGCGGGCAGCAAGCTCCTCGGGAGCGGGCAGCTCAATTGCGGCGAGCTGCCCACCACCTCCGACATATTCCAGGGGCTCGTTGCTGAGCTCCTCTCCCGGGGTCCTGCCCGCGGGACGGGGCTCTCCGCGCTCCATCGCCCCCGGGCAGAGGAGCCGCGGGTGGAGGCAGAGCTCCCGCTCCAGGGGCGCTGCCCCCGCACCCCGCCGTGCTGAGCCTCGCACGGCAGCGGCGCTGGAGGAGGAGGAGGAGCAGCGAGGAGGTTGGTCCGGGCGGCGGGGCCGCGGGGAAGGAGGAAGAGCGGGGCGGGAGGAAGAGCCAGCGGGTGAGCCCGGCCGGTGGCTCCGGGCAGAGCGGTGGATGCTGCCCGACCCCCAGCTGCCGCCCCCACGGGCAGCGGGTGCAGGCAGGGCTGAAACCTCAGCTCTCCGCCCCCAGCAGCCCGAAGAGCCGCAGGAGCCCCAAATTATGTCTGCAAGGGACGGTGAGTGCGTGGGGAGAGGTCTGGACACCCCGTGTGTCCCCAGGATGCCAGCATGGCCAGTCCTTGCCGTGCACCGGGATGGGATGGTGGCCCCACGGCTGGGGTGACTCCCCCACAGGAAAGGTCCCTTTGCTGATCTACCCTTCTCTACCCCCATGCACCCCACAGGCTGGAGCCCCCCACAATGAGGAGTGTCTGGACCCACAGCTTCTCCTAGCTTCCCCCCCGGATCCTGCTCCTGGCCGTGGGGCACCTAATCCCCACGAACATCACCTTGGTAGCTGCTTGTCACCCACTGGGACCTCCAGCTGCCAGCTCGCTCGGGTACCGAGGGTCTGGTCTCCCCATACCACCTTCCCCAGCCCACCCTGCGGACCAGCCCATGGCCGGTGTCCCCCACTGAGCCCTGATGTGGGGCTGGGACGGGGACAGAGCGCAGCCAGAGTCTCACGGTTTCAGAGGATGGCGGCAGCGAGCTGGTACCACCGGGACATCAGCCGGGTGGCAGCGGAGGAGCTGCTGGCCAAGGCCGGGCGGGATGGCTGCTTCTTGGTGCGGGACAGCGAGTCGGTGCTGGGAGCATATGCCCTCTGCCTTCTGTGAGTCACCTGCCTGGCTTCTGCTCGCTGCTCCTCTCCTTTGTCCCTCTGTCCCTCTCCCCACCCTGGGTTCCAAAACCTCATGGAAAAGCCTTCTGCAGGGATGCTGGTGGGGTGCATGGGGTTTTTTCTTTGGTGTGGGGGTTTTCAAGGTTATCTCCCAAGTCAGGCCAAGGGAGAACCCTGTGTCTTTGGGAGGAGGCAGAAGCCAGGTCCAGCAGCTCTGCCAGCACAATCCAGGGCACCACAAGCCCTTTGGATCTGCCCGCTGGCCTGGCCCCATGTGTGGGAGAGACTGATTCGCAACGCCCTCCTTCTGCAAAAACAAACATCTCCTCCCTCTGCTCCAACCCTCAGCACGGCCACATCCGGACCCTGACGCCCGCTCTTAACATCTCCGCTGCCGGGACGTGGGGGGTCACATGCCCCGCCACCCACGGGGGCTCTCAACATCAATTTACAGCCCCCAAGAGCACTGCTGCTGGGGCTGCCCGCACCCCTTCTTTGCTGCCTGTACCCTTCCTTGCTGCCCGCACCCCTTCTTTGCTGTCCGCACCTCTTTTCTTGCTGCCTGCACCCCTTTCCTTGCTACCCGTGCCCCTTCCTGCTGTCTGCACCCCTTCCTGCAGCAGGGAGCACGGGGGGCGGCATCTTGGTGGCTTTGGAAGGATGCCACCCCCCTTCCTTCGGCTGGCATGGCGTGTGGGGACAAATTGCAAACACATGGCTCCGGTGAGCCCTGGCCTTGCTGTGGCCCTGCCCGCTGTTTGGAGCCAGGGGGACGCTCTACATCCTCCCCTGCAAATGGGTGCAGATGCAGAGCTGAGGGTGATGATTGATTTCCAGAACTGAGAGCTCGGTTCCTCTCTCAGCAGAGGGGTTGGGGTGTTTGGGTGCCATGCATCCCCCAGTGCTGCCACGTGCCCACGGTGTCGGGTCGGGGAGCCGTGGGGGACCCTCGTCTGCTCTCTCCCAGGTTCCAGCGGCACGTCCACACCTACCGCATCCTCCCCAATGACAAGGGGCTGCTCTCTGTCCAGGTGGGTGCTCAGGGGCCGGGCGCTGCCGGGGTGCACTCCCTGCCCTGGTAGTGCTGCTGCCTGCGAGCTGGGACGTGGGCAGGATGCAGGTGCGAAGGGACTGGGGTGTTCACCTCCCCCCGCCGTCCCCTGCACCGTCTGCCCTCCCCGGCACTGCAAGCGGTGCGGTTTGCTCTTTGCACGAGCTGCCAGCACGGCAGGATGCGGGTGCTTCGCTACCACCCCTGTGGCACGGGGTGGCTGGGGACAGTGCCTCCCCACTACTCGGATTGGCACTGCCAAATGCTTGTCCCCTTCCTGCTATGTTCGCTGACCCAGCCTGGCCACATGGCCTTGATACCTGCAATGTCTGTCCCTGTGACGTCTGTCCTGGATGCCGGCTTGGCTTCACTTCCCCTCTTTGGTGTCACTTCATGGTTTCTCCTGGTACCTGTCTCTCTGTATCCGCCCCTTCTGGCCCCTAAAAAGAGAATCCCAAGAGTCACAGAATCACTTTGGTTGGATGAGACCCTCAAGATCATCAAGTCCAACTGTTACCCCACCCCTGGCACTGCCCCATGTCCCTGAGAATCTCATCTCCATCTGTTCAACCCTCCAGGGATGGTGATGCCACTGCTGCCCTGGGCAGCCTGGTCCAATGCCTCACAGCCCTTTGGGGAAGAAATTGTTCCCCAAATCCAACCTCAACCTCCTCTGGTGCAACTTGAGCTGATAAGGTCTCCCCTCAGCTCCTGTTCTCCAGCTGAACCCCCCAGGTCCCTCAGCCGCTCCCATCACACTTGTGCTCCAGCCCCTTCCTCAGCTCCATTCCCTTCTCTGAACTCACTCCAGCACCTCAAGGGCTTCCTTGGCATGAGGGACCCAAAACTGACCCCAGGATCTGAGGTGCCCAGTCCAGGGGGAGAGTCACTGCCCTGGTCCTGCTGGCCACAATATTCCTGATACAAGCCAGGATGCTGGTGGCCTCTTGGCCACCTGGGCACGCGGTGGCTCATGTTCAGCCACTGTTACCAACACCCCCAGGTCCTTTTCCACTGGACACTTTCCAGCCACTGAGCCTCTAGCATTCATGGGGTTGTTGTGACCCAAGTGCAGGACCTGGCACTCCACCTCAAACCTCATACAACTTTCCTCAGACCAATGATCCAGCCCATCCAGATCCCTCTGTAGAACCTTCCTGCTTTCCCTCAAGTTAACACTCCCACCCAACCTGGTGTCATCTGCAAACTTGACAGTGCTTCCCCCACCTTTGCCTCCTCAGACCATCCAGGGCATCCAAACCAAGTGCTTTCGCACCCTCCCTGACCTGATCGTCGCCTACCAGCATCCCAACAACGGGCTGGTGACACCCCTGCTCCACCCTGTGCACTGCACGAGGCCGGCAGCTGACGACGACTCGGGTTAGCCAGGGAGGGGACAGTGGGGACCGCGAGCGGGAAGGGGGTCCCACTGAGCTGGCTGTCCCCTGCCCGCAGATGGGGAGGACGGCCGAGGCGGGGGGCGCACGGTGAGCGCGGTGCCGGCCGGGGGAGCCAGGACAGGCGGGTGTCTCAGCATTCCCATCGCCGGCCGGACCCACATCTCGCAGCAGCTGCACCAGAGGCTGCAGGAGCAGATCCACAGCAGGTAACGCACCCCAGCCTGCCCCAGCATGACAGGGATGATGGGGTGGGCATGGCCACCGCTCCCTCGCCACTGTGCTGCCCACCTCACCTTGCAGCCCAGCCAGCGACTTCATGGGCTTCATGGCCGAGTACCTGAGCCACCACCTGCAGCTGGACCTGGAGGCTCTGCGCCACGGCCACCCGCAGCTCCGCCACCTCAGCACTGCGCTCGTCACCGCCTGCCGGGCACTGCATAGGCAAGTGGCCCAGGGATGCGGGGGGGACACAGCCCCTGGGGCCACCTCCTCATGCCTGTCCCCTTGGTGGTGGCTGAGCCTCCCCCTTGAGGCTCAGAACACCCCACGCTGGCTCTCACCTGCTTCTCTCCTCTGCAGCGAGATCGACTTCACACTGGCAGGTCTGGAGACGCTGGCCAGGGTGTTCGACCCCCCTGCGTCCCCTCGCAGCCTGGCCAGCGAGCAGGTGAGTCCCCTCCAGCCACCCCTGGGTGCTGTCACCCATGCCTGGGTGCAGCTGGTCCTTGGGAGAGAGGGTCAGGGTGGGTTCAGTGTGGATTGGCACCCATAGGTGCTGCATGCCCCGTGGTGCTGCCAGTGGTCCTGGGGTGCTGCACGTGCTGGTGTCCCTGCAGCTGGCAGAGGGGATGTGCGGACAAGCAGAGATTAATTTCTGCACCCACTCCTGGATTTGGTGGTGGGGAGAAGCTGCTTCTCTTGCCAGACTCCAGGGACCCCCAACTCTTGGGTGCAAGCCAGACTAATGAGGAGGAATCTACCTGTCTAGTGCTGCTGTGCTGCTCCAAAAACATCTGTTCCTCCCCTCAGGGTCTCCTGACCAGTGATCCAGACCTTGAGCTGCTCCTTAACAAGATATCCACAGTCAACCATCTCCTCTCTTCGCTGGAGAAGAAGGTGCCTGCTTGTGCCCCCGTGATGCTGGACTGGGGACACCTGGCTGGGCACAGAGCGGGGACACAGCCACTGCTCACCAGGCTTGGGAACCTCGGTCTGCTCCAGCAAACCCCTCACCCCAATAACCCCCCCGAAACCAAGCTGCTGGGGGTGGCACAGCCCTGGGGTGCCCCTTGGGGCAGGGCAGGCTAGCACAGGGTTCTCCCAGTTAACCCGGTACCACCAGACCGGTGCCCATCTCCCTGGCAGGTGCTGAAGTCGCTGCAGGAGACGGTGTCGAGGCACAACCTGGCACTGCCCAGTGTGGTGACAGCCCCCGCTCCGGCCACCAAACCCCTGGCTGTGCAGAGCTTTGAGGTGAGGGCATGGGGGGCCCTGGCATTGCTGCTGGGGCAGGAAAGGTGTGGGACAACCCGTGAACCGTGTCCCCAACCCATGAACCATGTCCCCGTCCACAGGTGAAGATGGGCAAGTCGCAGCGGGCAGCCCTGACAGTGGACGTGGAGTCAGGCACGGTGACCATCACCAAGAAGGGCAGCGGGTCCCCAGAGGAGACCATCCCACAGAACAAAAGTAAGGGGCTGCCGACCCCCGCCCCAGCCACTGCTGGGGTGCTGCGGGGCTGTGGGGTTTCCTGGCACAGGCCTGATGCCAGGGTGATGGGCTGCAGTCCCATGTGGGCAGGGGTTGTCACCATTGTCCCCCTGACACCTGGCGTTCAGTCCTGCAGCTGATCAAGTACCAGAGTGTGCAGAGCAAGGTGAGGCTGGTGTACAACCGGGAGCCACAGAAGAGCCTCAGCAGAGACTTTGTCTTCCCCAGTGCGCGGGTAAGTGGCACTGGCTGTGCTCACTGGGAGTTCCGGGGGACGCAGATCTGCCACAGGACCACACAGTCATTTTGGTTGGATGAGACCCTCAAGATCATGGAGTCCAACCATAACCCACCCGTGGCACTACCCCTTGTCCCTGAGAACCTCATCTCTGTGTCTGTTCAACCCCTCCAGGGACGATGACTCCAGCACTGCGCTGGGCACCCTGTTCCAATGCCCCACAGCCCTTTGGGGAAGAAATTGTTCCCCAGATCCAACTTCAACCTCCCCTGGTGCAACTTGAGATCATTTCCTCTTGTCCTATTGCTTGTTTCTTGGGAGAAGAGATCAATGCCCTCCATGCTACAACCTCCTTTCAGATAGTTACATAGGGACACAGCAAAAGGGTGTTCTCAGGACTGAGACCGCCCCTGCAAACCATCTCCTATGCCTAGCATGACATCCCCCTAACCCCACCAGTTGCACCTTCTGGGGCGCTGTGTCTCCTGACTCCCCAATACATCTGAATTGTCTCACAGAAGCGAGAAGCCTTCTGCCAGCTGCTGCAGCTGATGAAGATCCAGCACTCCAACCTGGACGAGCCTGACCTCATCTCGGTGTATGTTGGGACATGGAACATGGGTAAGGAGCCAGGAGAAGGTCATATTGTCCTGGGAGGTCAGCACGACTTGTGGTGAACCTGGGTGGGTTTTGGGAGGTGGGGAAGCCAAGCTGGTGGGAGGAGGAGGAGGCCAGAGAAGACCCTAACCTGGCTGCTTTTGGGTTTGCCTGTCCCATCGTGATCTACTTACCCAGTGTCTTGGGGAGAGATCGGAGGAGCTGCGGTACTGGGAGGGTCTGGATGATGGCAGTAAATCCCAGCACCAGTCTGGGATGTGCACGAGGAGACCACAGGGCTGGCACAATGGGGTTGGAGAGGGGATCGAGGAGCTGTCCCCCGCAGTGACCCGCTGTCCCCTGCTCGCAGGCAGCACCCCGCCACCCCGCTCCCTTGCCTCCTGGCTGACCTCGAGGGGCTTGGGGCGCACGCAGGATGAGACCACCGCCTGCATCCCCCACGACATCTACGTCATCGGCACCCAGGAGAACTCCCTGGGCGACCGCGAGTGGGTCGAGTTCCTCCGCGCATCGCTCAAGACCCTGATGTCCATCGACTACCGCGTGGTAACCCTGGGACCCACCCAGCTCTGCCTAAAGCTAAAGCCACCCCCAGCAGTCTCAAGAAGCTGCCACCGCAGGGCTCTCACCCCCAAACCCAGGGTCCTCTCCCACCCCACATTCAGCCCAGGGAACCTCCTGTGCCCCACGGACCTTATGCAGGGATTGTCCCTCCAGGAACCCCCTCTGAGGGGTGGGTTGCCTTACATTGCTGCTTCTCAGCTGTGGGGTGACACAGGGGGGAGTGGGCAGGCTCACCCCCCTGCCTCCCCCACCACAGGTGGCTCTGCAGTGTCTCTGGAGCATCAAAATGGTGGTGCTGGTGAAACCCGAGCATGAGCGGCGCATCAGCCACGTCCACACCTCCAGCATGAAAACCGGCATTGCCAACACGCTGGGTAGGGCTGAGGATGGGGTGGGAGCGTGTCCCAGGGTGAGGGGACAACCCAGGGACCCCCCCAGAGCTCAGTGCCCAGCACATCCCTGCAGGGAACAAGGGAGCTGTGGGCGTCTCCTTCCTTTTCAATGGGACCTCCTTCGGCTTCGTCAACTGCCACCTGGCCTCGGGCAGTGAGAAGACTCACAGGTGATGGAGGGGCTGGGGGAGACGGGGCTGCCTGGGTACAGGTGTGTGTCCCCGGGGGCTGGAGGAGCCTGGGGTGGTGTGGGCTTGTCCCTGTCCTCACCTGGCCAGAGAAGCATGAGGATGAGGTGTCCCTGGGGAGGTTCACACGGTGCTGCTGTCTCCCACCCACAGGCGTAACCAGAACTACAGTGACATCCTGCGCTCCCTGGTCCTAGGTGACAAGCAGCTCAGCGCCTTTGACCTCACCCTGCGCTTTACCCACCTCTTCTGGTTCGGGGACCTCAATTACCGCCTGGACATGGACGTGCAGGTGGGATCCCACAGAGCTGGGGACGGTGACACGCTGGTGGCACCGCAGGGGTGCGAGGAGCCGGGGTCACCATGCCGTCCTCCCCTGGCACAGGACATCCTTGCCCACGTAACCAAGAAGGAGTTTGACGCCCTCCTGGCTGTCGACCAGCTGAACCTGGAGCGGGAGAAGAACAAGGTGTTCCTGCGATTCCGTGAGTGTGGGGACAAGGACACTGCTCCCCCACCAAGCTATTGGCACCAGGGTCCCCGCAGTCCTCTCCCTGTGCCACCGCCAGCTCAGGGGGCTGCCCGGTCCTGGTGCAGCCCTGCACGGGTGCCCAAAGCCTGGGAGACCTTGTGTGAGCCCTGGATGGGGACAGTGACACCATGACTCTCCCTGGCTGGCTGCAGCTGTGGGGACAGGCAGGTACACTGTGCCACCTCCATGTCTTGGTTCCCAGGTGAGGGCGACATCTCCTTCCCACCCACGTACCGGTACGAGCGGGGTTCCCGTGACACCTACATGTGGCAGAAGTTCAAGCCCACGGGGGTGAGTTCCCAGAGCCTCCCGAGCTGCAGGACATCGCTGGGGGACGGGGACAACAGGCTCGGATGGTGCCAGGGAGGCTGGGTGGGAGGGAGCTCGCTTTTTGGGGTGCTGGGTTGCTTCTCTGGGCTTGCAGGGTGAGCCAGACCCAAGGAGACACTGGAGCCAGCTGCTTTCCCCATTTTTAGGTGAGGATCAATGTCCCCTCGTGGTGTGACCGCATCCTGTGGAAGTCGCACCCAGAGACCCACATCGTCTGTAACTCCTACGGTGAGTGAGACCCTGGGGTTGGGGGGGGACCCTGGGGCTCAGGGGCTGTCACCCAGCTGCCCCCTCCCACCACCCAGGCTGCACTGATGACATCGTGACCAGCGACCACTCACCCGTTTTCGCCACCTTCGAGGTGGGAATCACATCGCAGTTTGTGCCCAAGAAGGGTAAGGGGTTGGGGGTCTCTGTCATACCCCATGCCCAGTTTGGAGGGAGCCCTGACTGCGGGTGCTCGGCCAGCACACGCTGACCCCCTGGTACCTGCCTGCAGCCCCTGGCTCTGGCCCCGAGCCCCTGGCCTGCATCGAGTGGGAGAGCATCGAGGTGATCGTCAAAACCACCAGCCGCAGCAAGTGCTACATTGAGTTCCACTCCTACTGCCTGGAGGGTGAGGTATCCCCCTGGCGCCAGGGTTTGGGGGTGCTGGGGGTGCAGCGGGGGCGAGCCAGCCCCGGCTGGAGCTCTGACCCCTGTTCTCCACTAGCAGAGGTCCAGCGGAGCGGGGAGAACACGTCCCAGAGCTGCGACATCCCTGGATTCCTCAAGCTGGGCTGGTCTGCAAAGCACCTGCCCGTGGTATGTGCTGGGGTGTGGAGCAGACGCTCCCCCGCCCAGCGCTGGAGCATCGTCCTTCCTCCTTGTCCCCGTCCTTCGAGCATCCTCCTCACCCCTTGAGTGTCTTACTCCCTCTTCATCCCCATCCCTCCCACTGGCTCTGCACCCTGAGCCCCAAGGGGTGTTGGGGGCTGTCACTGTCACCCCCTGGGCCACCCCACCCTGCAGCAGCCCCCCTCTTTCCACACACAGCTGAACCCCATCCTGCCAGACCTGGAGTACCTGGGGGACCAGCACCTGCTTCTCAGCGTCAAGGGTGTGGAGAGCTACGAGTCCTATGGTGCGTGGGGGACAGCGGCTCTGGGGTGCTGCTGCATTTGGAGGGTGCTGACAGCGGTGTATGCCGTGCCTGCAGGTGAGTGCTGCATCGCCATGAGGTCCCTGATCAGCAGCTTGGCCCAGCAATTCGAGACCTTCCTGTCCCACCGCGGCGAGGAGACGGGCTCCATCCGCGGCTGGGTGAAGGTGCGGGTCCCCGCCGACAGGCGCAGCACCCGCGAGAGGCTCTACGGTAACGGCAGCCGTGTCCTGGCCCCCTCCCATCGCCCTGGGCTGGGGGGCTCAGGGACACCCCCAGGCACAGTGTGGGGTATGCGGTTCCCAGTGAGGAGAGGCCAAACTTTGGTGCCATTGCAGAGTGGATCAGCTTTGAGGAGGAGGAGGAGGAGGATGCTGAGCCGGTGGCAGACACCCCACGATGCCCCACACCCCCCCCAAAGCACCTCAGGTACCCCAGCCAGGCTCAGCCCCCCTGAACCAGCCAGGGGGTGACGCTGAACCTCCTCCACCTTTGCTTCGCAGGAGCCGACCGCGGAGCCTCCCAGAGCCGGCTGCCGGTTACACCAACCCCGCTTACTTCATCTTCGAGGGGGTCCCCATCACCTGGGCACCGACCCCCACTGCCGGTGCAGCCCACAACCAGCAGTCAGAGAGCCCAGCCAGGGGCCAGCAGCACTGGAGCCCCCTTGGGGCACGGGTCCCCTCGCCCTCAGAGGGAGAGCAGAGGGGTGGCCGGCCCCGCTGTGTGCCGCGGGGCACGTCCCGTGGGTGCCCGCTCAGCCCCCCTGGCATGGGCCATCTGAACAGACCCAAATCGGCCATCCTGGCGAGTGACACGGCGGCGCTGGGTGACTGCTCACTAACAGCACTGCACATGGCCACCTGCCTGAGCCAGCTGGACCGAGCGGCCCTCAAACACGGGGGGGACAGCCAGAAGAGCCTCCTGCGCCAGACCCACAGCGCCCTAGAGCCACCGCCACGGCCGTGCCAGGAGGTGCTGAGGTGCACACGGGGTGCTCACCAGCATGGCCACCCCAGAGAGGTACCACTGTGGTCCCCATGGGGCTCTGGGGCTCAGAGAGGGGCTTGGGGACCTCAGGGAGGGGAGGGAACCTGCTTTTGGCCATGGGGCCACCAGTAGATGCCAGGTCGCATACCCCTGGCAGTGCTCTGCCTGATGGAGCCACCATCAGGTGGAAGGCAGAGGAGCAGCAATGTGCCCCACTCGTGTGGGGTGAGGATGTGAAGGTGGGGACATCATGGTCCTACTGTGACATTGCTGTCATGTGTGTCCTTACTCTTCTTACTCCAGTGGCCCTGTGACAGGGGTGAGTGGTCCCGCGGCGTCGGCAGGTGCCTGGGCCACCTTGGCTCACGGCAGGACATGGAAGGGCTGCAAAAACGCGGCTGGGACCACCTGGAGACGTTCAGGTACCCACAGGCTCTGGAACTCGATAAACAGGGCACCACATGGGCCAGCTCCCACGGCCCTGGGGTCCCTGGCAGAGCCCTGCACCCCACCGGCGAGTAGAAGTGGGGTGGGGATGCAGCAGGGCAGGAGGACATCAAGTCCTCACATCTCCACGGGTGCCCCAAGGCTGCACGGGCTCCCCGCTCGCTCTCGGTGGTTCCCCCAGAACTTGCTCCCCCTCGCTCCACACACAGAGACATCACAGAGCAGGATGTGCTGGACACAGCGATGCTCAGCCCGACCCACCCCCAGCTCGTCCCCAGCAGCCTCAACGAGGGCACAGTGGTGAGCGTGCCACCGAGACCTGACCTGAGACCCAGCACCTAACCCGGACCCCAGCACCTGCCTGCACTCTGCTCCCAACGTGTCTGGCCTCACCAGTAGGCAATTGGTGTGTCTTGGTTGGAAAGTCTCAGGATGCTCTTACAGCCATCAGGACAGACACTCCCTGGGTCTCTCTGTCTCCGTCCTCCCTCCCAAAGTGATGGAGGGACCACACTAAACCTCACCAGCAAGGAGGGACGGGGGACACAGATGTTGAGGCCAGTTGGGAAGTGGGGATTGCTGGGTGCTTTGGACCTCGAGGCTCAGCCTGCAAGGGCACAGCGGCACCTATGGCCAGCCCAGCCCTGCACACCCTTGTGCCTTTGGCCTCGGTGGCGGCTCCCTCCTCACCAGGCTCAGCCCTGGCTGAACACCGTTCCCACAGGACTTTCTCCTACAGCAGCTGCTCCTGAGGCGGCGGTGCTGCTGCCTTACGAAATCCCCTTGCTGTGCCCATCCAGAATAAATCCTCAGGGACACCAGGGTGCGTGTGTGCAAGGTCTGGTTCTGCGCAGGGGTGAGGAGGGAGGGTGCCCAAGTCACACCAGGTGAGCCAGGTAGGGGCAGCGCCAGCTCCTAGTGCCTCAGCTGCTGCAGGAACATCACCCCCACCTTCCCCTCATTCATCTGGGGACCCTGCAACCTCTGACCCTCCTGGCTGCCCTTGCCTGGTGTCCCCTGTGGCTCCCACATGGTGCTGGGCTGGCTCTGCTTTCGGCAGGTGCTGGCAGTGCCATGGGTTCCCCCAAACACGTGGGCTCTGCCCACTCAGCCCTGCGCACCCGGGGTCCCCCGCGCTGCTCCTCTGTGGCTGAGCATCCCCGGGCTGCTCCCACCTCCCACCTCCTGTCTCTGATCCCCTCAAGCTCTTGGCCACGGTGCCTCACATCTTGGGGTGCACCCATTTGCCCTGTTTGTCGCAACGCTGGCGTGTTTGTACAGCACCCATCCTTCACCCACCTGAGGAGTCAAATCTCGTGGACGAGGCGCGGGGGACACACAGTCCCCGCGAACCACGGGGACACCCTGGCGAGCATCGCCCTGAGTGCTGCCACACCGAGGTGACCCAGGTTGTGGGGACACTATGCCCAGGCTGGCCTCAAGGTGGCAGTGGCCACCTTTGTCCCCAGGATTACCCGCAAGACGGGGGTGCCAGCGGGGCAGCACCCCAAGGTGGGAACACCACTGGAGCCCTGTGTCCCCAGCAGGGCAGGGAGGATGCTCGGGGGGGTGAGGGGCTGTGAGCTCCCTGGGCAGGGGCTGTGGCCCCTGTGGTTGAGGGACCATGGTCCCCATAAACAGGGGCTGTGGTCCCCACAAATGAGGGGTCACAGTCCCCATGGCCAAGGATCCTTGGCCTCTGTAGACAAAGGGATGTGACCCCATGGGTGAGGTGCCAGCTCCTCATGTCTGGGGGGCTGTAGCGGGCCTGAAGCCTGCGAGGGCGATGGAGAGGACGGGTGTGCGGCTGGCAGGGACGCGGGCAGGGACGCGGGCAGGGACGCTGGCTCGGGGCACCGCGGGCTCCTGCCCACGCCTCCGCCCGCCTCCAGCCCTGCCTCTCCGGGGCACTTTGCTCCCGGCGGCGGGAGCACGGCGCGGGCACTGGCATTACAGGACGGCCAAGGACAGTCCCCCCAGCCCCCAGCATGGCCCCCGGCCCCACGCAGGACAGGTGCACCCCAGGGGGGGCCCACTCCTGAGAGCCCCCCAGCCCAGGACCACAGGTGAGCCCATGCCAGGGGGGAGATGGTCCTGCCATGGCCATGCAAACCCAGCCAGGATTTGGGGGGGCCCTATGGGGAGCAGCTTTGGTCCCCCAAGGGATGGAGATGGGATTCCCAGGGCTGGGTGGGTGTGGGGGTCAGCTTGTTCTCCTCATTCCTAAATCGCTCCGTGCATCCTCCTCCCCAACGCACCACTGTCTCCATCACCGAGAGCCTTCATCCTTCCTGCTGCAGTCACATCCTCGCCTTCGCCTTTGTCTCCATCCCCACAAATCACTGCCTCCTCGCACGGCGAAGCTGCCCCTTGGGTGCTGCACTGTCAGGGTCCTGCCCTTCCCCAGGGAGCTGGGGGCACAGGGACAGCCCCCCAACCCTTCACTTCCCACCCCGCTGAGAAAGGGGGTCACCTCGGAGCAGGGTATGAGGGGGGGAGCAAGGGTGTCCCCGGGGAGGAGGCACCGGTGCCTGGGCAGCTCGTGCTTTGGCTGCTCTTGCAGTCAAATGGAAGGATCGAAAAAGAAATTAGGTCACGCTCCCCTTGTGCAGGGGCTTTGGCTGCACAAACCACGTGGCGATTAAGGACAAGGGTCCTTCTGCAGGATGTTTTGCATAATTTTCCCTTGTTTTGCAATTTCCCAGAGCTTAGGCAAGAAGAAAAGCCCTGTTTTTCCTCTGCTCCAGCAGCAGCCAGTCCTGGGCTCACCCAGCGCTCCGTCCCTTGGTGACCACTCACTCCCCTCCAAAATCCGCTCTCACCCCCTCTCTGAAACTCCTGCCCGTTACACCACGATCCCCGACCCCCGTCCCGTCCTGCCAGCGGGCAGGACTTTGGCTCCAGGGCAGAGTTTGCCTTCGCTGCCCTGCTCATTCCTGTCATCGATGCTTTTCCAACACTCCTGTATATTCCCAGGGCAGGGGGATGGCCATGGGCAAAGGATTCCCCAGCATCGCAGCCCTCACACATTCCCAAAACAGACAGGGCAGGAGCAAGCATCACCCCCCCAGCTCCGTGTCCTGTAAGGAGCCCAAGCGCTCAGCTCAGACCCCACCAGGGCTACAGTCGGTCCCTCCTTGGAAAGCCCATGGCCAGGTGGAGCCTCCATGGGGACGTCAGCGAGAAGCAGGAATGAGCTTGGTGGTGACGTGTCCTCGGGGTGGACTGATGTGAACAGTGCTTTAAAACACTGATTCTGACTGTGATTAAGATGAGGAAGCAGGAAACCTGCTGAGATAAAGCTTGCCAAATGTCGTCTTCTTTTGCTTTTTTAATTTTGGGTGGTTATCCTCGAAGGAAGCTTGCTTAGGAATGATTAAATCTCACTGCTGAGCGATGACCCTGCTCGAGCTTTATCCGCTGGCAGACCCTGGGTACCTGCGCTCTCCTCCAAGTTGCCCAGCACCACGCAGCTGCTCAGGCTCTTTTTTCTTTATGCGTATCTTACACCAGATTATTATTTATGTATTGGCTTCTTCATATCTTAGTTGTTTGTTGGCCTGTGCCGTGGGCATTGGCTTTGGTCGCTGAACCCTGCGGCACCTCCAGTCTGGTTGGGCTCAAGCCTTCATGCTCACTTGCACTTGGAGGTTAGAAGAGGAAAACAAATCTCCTGGTGCCTCGTGTCCTCAGCAGCGTCTTGGCTTGGGGACAAGCAGCCGCTGGGCTGGGACCAGCACAACCAGCACAGCACCGCTGCTGGCACCAGCACCCTGAGGCTCAGGGTTCCGTACCGGCTGGTTTTTCCCCCCGATTCTGGGAAAACAGAGCAAATTCTTCCCACTGTTAATGTTTGATCAGGACCTGCCTGTTGCTCTCTGAACTCCTCCTGGCAATAAAGCCAGGCAGCCGCCCGCGCCCGCTGCAGCAGGGAGGAACTTGCTGGAGTTTGATGTGAGCCCGAAGCTGCGGCTCAGCCCACAATTCAAACAGGGAGCGTGCGGGCGTGTGTGACACCGAGGGACCGGTCCTGCCTGCCCATCTGCCTGCTGCGTCATTTATGATCATCTCTGTAAACCCAGGGATGTCTCTCGAGGCTCCGCAGGGATGGATGCAGCTCGGCTGACCCCATGGATACGCCCTGAGGGATGTTCCTGCCGAGGGAGCTTGTCACGAGATGCCACCAGGATGCACGTCTCTGGGGTGAAAGCGAGGGGGATAATGAGGGAGCCAAGGGATGGAGGACCCTGAGAGGACGCAGCCTTCTGCCCTGTACCACCAACACCAGCATCATCTCCCCAAACCCCGAGTTCTCCTGGTGACATCACCTCCTGGGTGAGCTCCGGACCAACAGAAACTGGAGACAGACCAGCGCTCCCTCCATCAGATATGGGCTGGGCTACACCCGTGTCTCTGCCTACAGCACGGTGGGTGCTCCTACCCCCAGGTTACTCATCTGAGCATCCATCCTCACCACCAAAAGCTCCAAACTCGCTTTGCCAGGAATGGTGGTGAGTGTGAAGGGTCCAGGGCTGGGCAGCTCCACTGTGCTTTGCTGGACACCCTGATGGTGGCAGAGGGTCCCTCTTCCCCTTGGCTCTGAACTGTCAGCATCCTGAGGGTTGAACGCAGCCCTTTAACAGCTCATCCCTGCGCCCCAGCCCTGGGGACTGATTTGCCAGGAGGACACGGATCCTTTGTCCTGACACTGTGTGAGGGGACCCATCCTGCCTTGCACTGTCCTGGGCTGGGACTTGGCTCCGGCGCAGCTCCTCTCCGCAGGGCTTAGCTCATCCCTCTCCTACAGAGAATACCGGCAGCTGGAGGCCCCTCGCCGCTCAGGGACGCTCTCTCCCAAAGGCTCCTTTTACAACCCCCTGAGGATTTCTCCCGGCCATAATATTCCCCCAGACAAGCCTTTCTTCTCCTCCTGCCTTTCTTCTGTCAAGGAGCCCCTCTGGGACCAGCAGAATTGTCAGGATGGTGCCAATTAGGCTGAGCTGGCACCAGCTGGGGGCTCCTGTTCCTCATAAGGGTCTCATTGTTCGCCGCGCCGTGGGGCTGCTGGCCGGCGGGGCCGGCTCGGTCCGTCTGTCCCCGGCACGCTTCCCGGCTCCCTGCGGCGCTGGTGTCACTGCGAGCGGCTCCAAGGGATGATGGATGGGTGTCACTGCGGGGGCTGCGAAGGGGGGGTTTGTCAAGCCTCCCTCGGCTCCCCCGCGAACTGAGAAGAAACAGAGGAACCATCAAAGTGGCCGGAGCTCCTGGAGGGAGGGGGGAAATCTGGCATCTTTGGCTCCTTTCCACGCTTTGTGCCTGACAATGGTCAGGATCAGCAACTAATGCGCTTTTATTAACCGCTCCCCTAGATCTGGCTCAGAGAACATGGCCACTTCGGTGAGGACCTTCCCAGTCACCCTGTGGACGCCGACACCAGAGGGAAACATCACGGTGGTGCCCGAGGCAAACTGCGTCTTCAACGAGGAGTTCAAGTACATCCTGCTGCCCGTCTCCTACGGCATCGTCTTCGTGGTGGGGCTGCCCCTCAACTCCTGGGCCCTGTGGATGTTCATCTCCAAAATGAGGCCCTGGAACGCCACCACCACCTACATGTTCAACCTGGCTGTCTCCGACACGCTCTACGTCCTCTCCCTCCCCACCCTGGTCTACTATTATGCCGACCGCAACAACTGGCCCTTTGGGAAATGGCTCTGCAAGGTCGTGCGCTTCCTCTTCTATGCCAACCTCTACAGCAGCATCCTCTTCCTCACGTGTATCAGCATCCACCGCTACGTGGGCATCTGCCACCCCATCCGCTCTCTGAAGTGGGTGAAGACCAAGCACGCCCGCATCATTTGCGTGGGTGCCTGGCTCGTCGTCACCATCTGCCTCATCCCCAACCTCGTCTTTGTCACCACCAGCTCCAAGGGCAACAGCACCGTGTGCCACGACACCACCAAGCCCGAGGAGTTCGACCATTACGTGCACTACAGCTCCTCCGTCATGGCCCTCCTCTTCGGTGTCCCCTTCCTGGTGATCGTCCTGTGCTACTGCCTGATGGCCAAGAGACTCTGCAAGTCCAGCTTCTCCACCCCCAGCCCCCGCATGCCCTCCTACAAGAAGCGCTCCATCAAGATGATCGTCATCGTGCTCACAGTCTTTGCCATCTGCTTCATGCCCTTCCACATCACCCGGACCCTGTACTACACCTCCCGCTACTTCCAAGCCGACTGCCAGACCCTCAACATCATCAACTTCACCTACAAGATCACTCGGCCCCTGGCCAGCATCAACAGCTGCCTCGACCCCATCTTGTACTTCATGGCTGGGGACAAGTACCGGGGGCGGCTGCGCCGGGGGCCAGCCCAGCGCCTCCAGCATGTGCCCGCGTACAGCCTGGCCCTGGTGTCCTCCTCCACAGACAACGTTGTGGGTGGCAGCCATGCTGCCAGTGATGCCAGAGGGATGGGGACAGCACGGAGCAGAGATGGGCGCTGAGGGGCCAATGGGGGGGTCACAGTAACCTTGCCCCTGGGCTTCATGGGTCACAGCCCCTCCGGTTCTGTGTGGGTACCCTGGCACACCCAGGTCCCCAAAGCTGACGTGCCCCTGCCCAGACTCCGTGGGGGCAGAGACCACAGGGCCAGTGGCCATGAGATTTGTCCCAGCCCTGGGATGTCGTGGGAGAAGGGTGCGGGTGCCACCAGGGCAGGACAACCACAGGTACCTTGTGGGAACAGGGAGGATGCTGAGAAAGCTGTTTTGGGAACACAGGCTGGTGTCCCATCCCAGGACGCTTCTGGGGACACGGGGAGTCACTAAGAGAAGGGACACTGGTTCCTCTCTGGCATGCACAGCCCTTCCCATCTGCTTAACCATGATGTGCAGGACCAGACCAAGCCTGGGGAAGGCTCACGGGGATGTCCCTGTCACACTGCTGGCCTTGGGAGAGGGGAGGAGCGACATGGCATGGGGCACTCGCTGCCCGTCACTCCCTAATAAAGCCCCTTCCCCTTTCTCTGTGCCCAGACCTGTTTCTTCCCATAGCAGAAGAAAGAGCGATGAGACACCCACATAGACCCCAAAACGCATTTGAGAGCAGAGAAAAGCCACTGGTGCTGGGGCAGGTTCAGAGCAAGGGACCAGTACAGTGACACTTGCAGTGACGGAAGAGTCCTGGGGAATCTGCCTTTCTGGGTGTTTGCTTTCCAAATATTTACCCAGCCCTTTTGTTTGAGCGAGTTCCTGTGCAGCGAGGAACAGACCAGAGATTGCCATCAGTGCTGGCAACGGGACAGGACTGTCCCCACCACCAGTCCTCCCAGCACAGCCCTCATCATTGAGGTGTCACCCCAGTCACAACCATGTGGCACCAACCACAACCCACCAGGAGCTGCCCAGGTCACCTGTGGGAACAGAGGTCCCCAGGAATGTCACATCTCACCCTGTGTCCCCATCCCACAGCGAGACCCCGAGAGACGCTCACTCACCATTGAGCTGAAAGCAGAGAGAGAAGAGGATGTGCCTCCTCTGCCCAGTTAACCCAATAAGAGCAGCTGCTGCCCCTCACACCCCATTATATCTGATGGGGCCCAGGTGGACCCTGGAGCTGCTCGATTGCTCCTGGGAGGTGTAAAGGTCCCAGCCTGGAAATGGGAGTGAGGGGACACAGGAGGGTGACACGTCCCCCTGCACGGGGGTACAGTGGTGGTGCTGAAATCCAGCCCCCCAGCACACACAGCAGCAGTGGTTGGAAATCTGTATTGGGTACAGAGGTGGTAGAAAAGGCTCATCTGGGGCCAGAACTGCTCTTTGCCCAAGGCTATGTGGTCCACAGCTGAGGTCCCCAGGTCCAGGAGTGTCCCCCCTCCACCCCAGGGGGGATGTCTCCCCAGCCTCGTCCCACTCGCCATTGGGATGTCACCCCAAAGAGCCCATCCTGTTCCCTCCTCCCATGACACCCCCTCCCTCAGCTCACGGTGTCCTGGTTATCTTGGGGGGGGACCATGCCCATCGCTGGCCCCCAGCCTCGCACCAGCCCCCCCACATCAGCCCCACCTCCTCAGGGGACAGCTGTGTCACCCACAGCCCCTCCAAAGCGCTTTAGAGGGTGACCCTTTCCCAATCTCCCCCTCCCCTCGCTTCCTCCTCTCCTCCCACCTCCCACTCAGGATTTTCGGCCGGAGGAGCGGGGGGCCAGAGCGGGCACCGTCCCCCACGCGTCCTCTGTGCTGGGCGGCTGAAATCCCCACCCGCAAGAGCCAGCGCCACTGCGAGCCAGGCCCTGGCCACCGGCGCCGGCCGCGCTCAGAGGATGTGCAGCTCGTCCGTCTCTGCCATCCCGTACTTGGTCTTGTTCTCGTTGAAGAGCTTGAGCAGGGAGCGGACGTACATCTCGTGGTACATGTCAACCGTCTCCCGGCTGGGGTCCTCGATCTTGGGGACTGTCACCGGCTCCCCCACTGCCGGGAAGGGAGGAAAGTCAGGACGATGGTGTGGGGACCCACCCAGCTCACTGGAGACATGGGCTTAATGTTGTCTTCCAACATCACCCATCGATGGGTGTCCTCCTCCTCTGTCCCTCTGCCTTCTGGGGGTCACCCATGACACTCACCCACGGTGGTGATGGGTCTGGCGTAGGGGAGGAAGCCCCGGGAGCGGACGGAGGTGACACCCCGGCCATAGAACACACAGGGAGCGAAGCCCAACATCTTCTGGAAGCGCAGCTGGATGCTCCTCATCCAGCCGCCCTCCTCGAAGACCACCTGGCGGAACAGGTCGTTCTCCCCGAAGGAGAAGGAAGGGACGAGGTTGGCCCTGTGGAGGGGAGGTGGGGGACAGTGACAGGGCACGGGGACCCCCAGATCCCCACGTGGGGGGCGTCACCCTAGACCCACCCGTACTGCAGGGCCATGCGGACGAAGCCCTTGCGGTTCTTCAGGATGAGCGTGGTGACGCCGGGACGGCAGGAGAGGGACTCGGCCGCACCGCCAATGACAATGGCCACCGCGTTACCTGTGCCGTTCTGGGACAGCAGGTACCCGATGGCGCGACGTGTCACCGGGCACAGGCCTGCGGTGGGGACGGATCATTAGTGCTGTGGGACAGCACCCAGGGACGGGGACCCTGGAAGAGACCTCACAAGGGACCGTGTCTGGGGGGATAAGGCAAGGAACAGGGTAGGGGACAAGCTGGGGACAGGGCAGGGGACAAGATGGGGACAGGGCAAGGGCGCCCCCTGCTGCAGGAGAGCTCCCGGGGAAGGGTGGGGTCTCCCTGGGCTGCCAGGGTGCAGGTAGGGTGGAACTGGAGTTCGGGAAGGGTGCAGGCAGGGTGAAGCTGGAGTTTGGGCAGGGTGCAGGCAGGGTGCAGGCAGGGTGAAGCTGGAGTTTGGGCATGGTGCAGGCAGGGTGCAGGCAGGGTGAAGCTGGAGTTCAGGCAGGGTGCAGGCAGGGTGCAGGCAGGGTGACGCTGGAGTTTGGGCAAGGTGCAGGCAGGGTGCAGGCAGGGTGAAGCTGGAGTTCGGGCAGGGTGCAGGCAGGGTGCAGGCAGGGTGACGCTGGAGTTCAGGCAGGGTGCAGGCAGGGTGCAGGCAGCTGCCCGCAGCTGCTCACCCCCACTCATCAGGTACTCCCTGAAGAGGGGCAGGCGGAAATTGCCAGCCAGGGTGGTGAGGAAGGGCTGGATGCCCGGGAACATCTCCCTGAACCCCGTGGAGCCAGTGATGAAGTTGCAGAAGGCGCCGACGCAGAGGATGCCGTGGGGGTGGGAGCCGATGATGTAGTTGTGGCTGGGGGACAGGTCGTGCGTCTTCACCAGCTGCAGGGACAAAGATGGCGTCGTGGGGACATAATGCTGGTACCACTAGCACCTGCATATCCGTCCCATCCTGGCTCCGTGCATCGTACCTTCACAGGGAAATAATCCCGAAAATGCCTCCAGACAGGCCAGCGCCTCAGGCACGGCAGCCTCCTGCCACCTGCGAAGCGGGAAGGACGGCGGGAGGTGACACCCAGCCCAGTGTCACCCCCCCCAGACCCGCTGCATCCCTCTTCCCATCGCGAAGATGGGGAAGGGGAGAGGAGGGAAGGTGCAGGCGGGACGTGGTGCTCCCCATTTGCCACACCAGAGAAAATGGGGGGACCTCGCACCCCACCCGACTGCAGAGCTGGAGGGACGGGGCGCTGTGGCCGTCCCCACCTCTCTCCGGTGTGTCCCAGTCCAGGATGATCCAGGCCAGGTAGAGCGCAGAGATGGGCCAGAAGCTGGTGAACACCAGGTAGATGAGGAGCAGGAGGCTGACGGGTCCTGAGGGAGCCGGGGGTGAGCGGCTGTGGACCCCTGCGCTGGGACCCCCCAGAGGCTCCCGACTCACCCAGCAGCAGGAAGCTGAGCACCCACTGCAGCACGGAGAGGAGCTGGAGCCAAGAGCGCACGTCCCGCTGCGAGGGCCAGGGCGCGGCGAGCAGGGTGCGCAGGGCGCTGTGCACGCTGGCACGGCTCCCTGCGGGGGGACATGGCGGGTCATCCAGCGGTACCTGCGGCTGCTGGGGTTGGGGTACGGGGCTGAGGTGGGAAGTAAGATGGGAAGAATGTAGCTGTTGGGAGAGGAGGGATGGGATGGGAGAGAATGGGATAGGGTGGTAGTATGGAGGGTGTTGGTCTCTTAACCCAAGTAACAAGTGACAGAGTGAGAGGAAACGGCCTCAAGTTGCGCCAGGGGAGGTTGAGGTTGGATCTGGGGAACAATTTCTTCCCCAAAGGGCTGTGGGGCATTGGAACAGGCTGCCCAGGGCAGTGCTGGAGTCACCATCCCTGGAGGGTTGGACAGACGGACAGGAGGTTCTCAGGACATGGGGCAGTGCCAGGGGTGGGTTAATGGCTGGACTCAATGTTCTTGAAGGTCTCTTCCAACCAAAATGACTCTGTGATTCTGTGTATGGGATGGGGAGTGTTTGTCCCACAAAGCTCTGGCCTATGCCAGGAGGTGGCCCTGAGCAACCCCAGGCTGCTTTGGGCTCCACCCTCGCTCTGGGGGTGCAGCTGGCAGGTTGGGCACCCCCAGCCCAACGTGTCCATGACCCTTGGTGCACCAGTGGAGCCGAGCGTGGTGGCACATCCAGCACCTTCCCCGTGCCCTCTGCGGCGTGGTCAGGCTCACAGAGAATTGGGGCTTTCTCAGTGGTGTGGCAGGGAGGTGGGGCCAGAATTCACTCCCCAGCAAGCACCAAGGATGGTGGCCAGGGACCAAGCCGGCGTGCCCAAGGTTGCCCATCCCCACAGCCATCCCCGCCAAGCCCCATCTCCCCTGGGGGGCAGCGCAGCAGCCGCCCCTGTCCCTCCAGCTGACCTTGGTGAACCATTAACCACCCTGGGCCGGTCGCCAGGATCCAAACTCCACGCGCGGCCCCATCCCTCCTCCCGAAATGGCCCAGGGTGCCGGTCCCACCACTGCACCACTCCCGGCCAAAGGTCCAGTGCAGCCAGGACCACCGCCGCCAGCTATGGCGGCTCTCGTGCCACAAGAGCTTCTTTTTTTGGGAGAACAACCCAAAATCAGCATGTTGGCCAGAGAGATGTTTGAGTTGAGGTCGGAGCAGACCCGTCCCCATGGGCCCCCAGGCTGGAGACCCCCAGGGCAGAGAACAACCAAACTCCAGTTTTTCCTGGGGAAGGTTCAGCTCTTTCCTGGTGTTACCAACTTTCCAAAGCCCCCTTTTTTTAATTCCAGTGAAGGTGCAGAGCTCCGCCTGGCACATCTGTGCCTACCAGTTGCTTCTTTCAGTTCCTTTTTCTATCTGCCCCCCAAGCACTCCACCAATGCCCAGACCGCAGACAGAAAACGGAGAAGCCCCAGGGGCTGCGCTGCCAGCCCCGTCCGTCCGTGGCCACAGGAGCCGCTTCAAACCCTGCGGCCCGGGGCAACGAGTCAAAACGAAGGGGAATTTGCAGCGGTCTGGAGCGTTTTGCAGGAGTAACATTATCAAACACATTGTCAGAAATTTCATTCCTGTTGAGCAACTGTATGTTTTCCTCTGGTGCTGCTAACCCCAAATTGCTCCCAACGCCTCCCTTTCCCCTGAGCACTAATGACAGAAACCCACTAATTGTCTGACCAGCTCCTCACGTCGTAAGAGCATCAGAAACCGTTCAAACACGCTTGGGAAATATCTTACCGCTCAGGTTTTGGGAATAGGCTGCAATGATTGTTTTCATGGTGGTGAGTTCTGCGCCAGACCCCGGTTCAGCAGGTTAAAAGGCGAGTTTGGAAATCCCGGAGCTGCTTTAACCAGCTGATCCAAGGTAAACCAGCCGCTGCGGGAGTGGAGCCGCTCCGGCCCCAGCGTGCAGGGCGAGAAGAGCTGGTGGTGCTGGGGAGGATGAGGAGGGGCGCTGAGCGATGAAGAGCTGCTGGCGCGAGGGGCGGCTGCGGCTCCTCAGAACGTCACCGCTGCCCGCGCCGTGGGGGCTCGGCCGGAGCCGCCTTCCCCCGGGAATGGAGCCGTCTGGTATTTCACAAACCACTGTCATGCTCCGCCGGTGTGACTCCCCGCCAGAGCCGCCCGAAAACGTCATCCCGAAGCTCCCGCGGCGCGGGAATGGGTCCCAGCCCGGCACCGTCCCCTCGGAGGGACACCAGGGTCAGCCAGCCCTGCCAGCTCACCCACTGCTGCCTGGACAGGACTGGGGGGGAAAATGAGACAAGGAAACAAGAGCAGCACAAAAGTAGCAGAAGCAGCCCTGAGATGGGGCTTCAGGGCAACCGCTACATAAATGGTAAAAATCCACAGCTACTTCTCAGGATGAACCTCTCCAGGAGCGCTTGCTAGAAGAGCCGGCTCATGTCATACATAGGAAAGGGATAAATATACATGCAGGACTCCATGTGTCATTAACATAAAAAACCATGTTTCACTTGAGAGTTCTAGAACCCACAAAACCTCATAATCTGCTTTTGTAGAGACTCAGGCTCCAGAAAAAAGTGTGTGGCAGCGTTCACTGCAGGGTACGGCTCCTCAGGTGTGCGTGAGTTAAGAGGAGCTGAGATTGTCTTGTTTAAAATGTCCATCATCTCCCGCAGACTAACTGGCCCCTCAGATGTGCCCGAATCACACTAAAAGGAAGCAAAACCCCCAAATTCTTTCAGAATCCCACTGTCCCCAGAGGTACAAGAGCATTCTGGTGACAAACCCCAATCACAGATGGTGAAATGCACGTGGCCGCTCCAGGTAACGCGCTGCAAGGAGCAGCGATGCCTCATTTGTTTTTTATAGCCATGCAGAGCCCACCTGGCACTGATATTTCTATCAAGGCATTTGTACTATGTGTAGTATCAGCACTTCAAGACGTCGCCCTCGAAATACCTGATCTCCTTAACACAAACATCCCAAACGCTTCGGTGTCCCCGCTCAGGGTGTTCAGGAGCCTCGGCCAAAAAAATCAACGGCTATTTCCTATTTTCAGCTCCCCTGGTTGCTGGAAGAGCCCAGGATGAAGAGCAAGGGATTTTCACAGCAATAACGAGGTGGCACAAGAGATTTTATTTTGCTTAAAATATAGAGGAAAAAATAAAATAAATACATCCACCCACAATACAAAGAGCGGTTTCCAAATCCGTGTACTTTTCTTTCAAGGACTCCCTCCGACTGCAGAGCAGAGGCAGCCTGACCCCTCGGAAAGCACCGCGCTATCGCTGTACGTGACCAGCGCGCCCAGGCTGACATTTAATGTGAACCAAAGCAAACTGGCCTGTTTACTCCTCTGGCTCCAGCGCCTCCCAGAAAAGCCCCAGACACCTCCGCATATGTACAGTGGATTTACTCCTCTATCTCCAGGACACGGGCGATTCTGACAGGATATCCAGGCCCTGCTCCCTCTGCAGTGAGAACGTCAGCCCATGTTCTGCCGGTTGCCGTAGCCTCTGGGGTGCGTATCCTTCCAGTCATCCCAGTTCCGAGCTTTTTGAAGAGCTTCCTCATCATCCTCCTCCTCTTTTTTCTCCTGCTGCTGCTTCTGCAGCTCTTCATCAGTGATATCTGCTGGAGAAAAGGAGCAAGGGGCAGTAAGGCCAGAGAGGATTGGTAGTCACGGGCTCAAACAGAAGCCAGCCTAGACAAAAAGCTGGGATTACCGAAGAGCAGCCTAGCAATCCAGTTATTCTCACAGCTTAAGTCAGCTCTTACTCCTCCTCAGCCAGGGGGTGTTTTGCACCCCAAACACATCCCTGTTCACCCTCCCACTCAGGAGACTTCCCAAATTCTCGGTCCCGCGCTCTGCTCCGCGGTCGGTACCTGGGGCTCCGCGGGGCGCGCTCTGGGCCGACACGACCCCCTGGCGCCTGCGCTGCTCGTACCAGTCGTCCACAGTCATGGTGGGCAGGCCGGGGTACCCGGCACCAAACACCCTGCAGGGACAGACAGACAGAGGCAGTGCTTTGCATCGCTACAACTGAGCAGAAACACAGACAACACACGGAACCACTCCATGCTCCAACTGGTACAATATAAGGCATGTTATCAAGGAGAGCTTGAGAACAAACACATTTCTACAGCCTGGGCCATCAGCAAGAGACGTGTGACCTGCCCATAACGGCATTTAAAGAGTTCATCCTGCTGGTTAATGAGGGAGGTGGGGGCTGTTCCAGCCCAAAGACCTTGAATCGCTTCTCCAGCCCGCAGGAGAACGCTCTGTGCTGGCACAGCTCGCCAAGGAGGGCCCTGGGAATCAGACACGGCTTGCCTGAATAAATATACACAGGGCTCAGGGCAAATAATGGCACAAGCATGACATGAGATCTGGTTTCTATCCCATTTTGTGGAGTTTGCTGCCATATTCCTTGCAAGAATCTCATGGTGCCACAAGGGGTTAAAATCTCGATTCCCTAGCGAAAGCCTGACAGTTAAAACCTGTAGGATTGTGGCTGATGATTCCCTGGCAGGTGCCACATCTTCCTGGGCCCTAAGATCACTTATTTGAATTCACTGCAATCTTTCAGAGTTCCAGATTAAGAGACCACGTGTGCTTTTCACTGCCAGGTTCTTTATTTTAACAGCAAAGAACACTCCTGTTTTATCAGGTTAGAGGGGCAGATTAGCCTTGTTTCTCCACGGCACACCAAACAGCAAGCACGTGGCCTAAAAACCAACACAGCGAGATTTGCTTAACCCCATCTCCTCTTCTGCCACCCCCAAAAGGAGGAAACAGTGTCAAGCAAGACACTGCAGCAGGCTGGGAACAAACAAAATGACAGAAAGCAGAAGAAACGCATCAGATTTTCCCCAAACCCCCTGGCCAGGTGCACAACATGTGCCACCTCAATGTGCCACCTGCCTGAAGGTAACAACTGTTTTTCTGCATTTGAAAGAGTATTTTAGGAGATGAGAACAGAGCGCTGCGTCGTACTGTGTCTAAATAATCAGAAAAACAACATACTTGGCCTGAGCAGCATCCCGGGTAAGAATGAAAGGTTTCAGCGGAGTCCTGGGCTGCCGAGAAGCGCCGTGTGGTGGTGCTGATGGCTGAAGATGCAAACAATAGTCACCGGATAGTGGTGGAGGTGAGACTCCCCATCTCTGCTTCCCACCCCCAGCAAGTTATTGAAGGTTCTGTAGAAGGGAAACGCCTCTGCGGCCAGAGCGACATCCCAAGAGTGAAAACTCTGCTCTTAATCTAGTTTAAATCAAACTCCACCTGCGAGCTTCTACAAATCACTTCTCTTTGTGCCTTTGTTACACCTCTTCTGGCCAATGCAGAAATCAGACCAGCTCCCATCAAAGCAGGAAATACAGTTTATTTCCCCAGTGTGCAGAACATCCTGCAGCACATACAGCCCATCATTCCCGAACACAAATATCACCCAGGGCACCGCAGAGCTCTGCGGAGCCAACAACGAACGGCACAAACCAGCCATGCCAACAACACCGCGCTACGGCCTGGGTCAGCACATTATGATTTCTTATTTCTAGACACTTCAGGTGAGTAACGTACAGCCCAGAAACACCATTCTCCACAGGAACTGCCCGTCAATGAGAAGTTTTCCATGTTCATCTCTGTAACATCTGGACTCTTTGTAGACCAGAGCATAGGTTTTAAAAAAATGACAAGGCTCATCTTTTAATTTACAAATGTCCTTAGCTCTTTAGAGTGAAGGGTCTGGCAGAACCCAGCACGGTGGAGAAAAGTCCCCACACGCAGAGCGGTTCCAATCTCAGACTCAATGCTCCAGCATTTCACAAGCCATGACCGTCCAGAACATAAGGCAGCTCCAGGCAGCGACTCACCCAAAAATCAGACCACTGCCTGTTCCAAATTCAACCAAACCCCACCTGCTTGGGCTGTGGTTGAGTCCAGTTTCAACTCACAGACAATACTAATGAGACCCAGGTACTGGATCCCTCTGAGCTCCAACCGCCCGCAGGACCGGCGTTGCAGGAGATGTCTCGTACCTGCTTCACGCTCCCTCTGCTCCTCAGGATGACCATTTCTTGGTCAATACTTTCGATTTCCTCAAGGCTGGTGCTGATCCATTTCCGGATTTGTAGGGTGTAAAATTCCCGTATCTGATCCTCGTCTGCTTGCCCGCCCTCCACAAAGCTTCTCAAGGAGGCCAACCTGTTCTCCAGCTCCTTCTTCTGCTTGTATCTGTCTCAAAGAGAACAAAACAAGATCATTTCAGTAAACTTTTTCTAACACAGCATTTTCTAAAAGAAACCATTTCCTATTTATTGAAATTCAACCAAATGTAGCTAAAGAGCCACCTCCTGCCCCAATCTCCTTTTAATTGCTTTGCACAGAGCGATTGCTGAGCAGTGCTCATTAGGGGATGAAAATCCAGATATTCATCAAGCTCCTCGCGTCCGGGACAAATCTCCTTGTGCGAGGAGGATCCACTTGGTAAACACCGAGTAAAAGACCTGAGAAGTAAGGCAGAGACTTACAAGGATTTGACCAATAAAAACTATGTCAATCAGAAGAGTTCCAATCTGCTCAGAAAAAGGCTTTCAAAATGCACTGTTATATACATATATACACATATACAAAATAGTTTATTCCCATCTTCCCCATCACCTGTCAACTCAAAGGTAGACGTTAACCAGCATCTTCACTACACTTTGTAAGAGGTTTAACACAATTTCATGTGTTTAAAAAGAAAACTGAATACAAAAAGAGAGGTTCTGATGTTTCCTGTTGCAATTTAAGTGGCTCCTGTCTGTTAAAAGCAGCTTCAAGATGACGGTTTAAATCTAGAAATGGCTCTCAATTATTCTTTTCTTCTCCTAAAAGCTGAGCAATCCTTGAAAATTAAGCCTCCCATGTAAAATTAGGCAAGCCTGACAGCATTAATCTTCTGGAGAACACAGGATTTCAACTCATCAGCTCCTTCACTGGGAACACCAATATAATAGCTATTTTGAGTTGTTCCTATATGACATCAACATATCAAGAAGCTGCTTTTAAGCCACATTAAGACATTTCTCCAGTTTGCGTCTCGGGTGGTTGTGTGTGTGCGGGTTGTTTTTTTCATATGATTTGGGCTTTCCGGAATTTTTTTTGACCTTTTTAAGAATGAGTTAAGAGGCACAGGGGAGTACAGATATAACACCCGCAGCTTAGATCCTTGCATCTCCACTTCAGTGAAGAACCAGCAGTGAGAGCTCAGGATTAGAAACCCACGGGAGCCGAGAGAACAAGGGAGCATAAGAATCATTCTAAAAACCAAACCTATCCACACCCGCCCCACAAGAACCCAAAACCCACATCTTAATCGGCTTTGCTGCGCTGATCCAAATGACTCCTGCGCATTCCTGTAGCCCAAACCCACCCAACTCAGGTTACTCTCTAGAATACAAGTCATTTTTGTATTTGTGCAATTTAAACAGCTCTCCAGCCCAGCTGGGGCCTTTCTGTGCTACCGCAACAGGCAACAACTTGATTGTCAAAATCTCCAACTACAACACAACAAACAGGCACCATCTCTTGTTTAATTATCCCATAATCACACTGGCAGGCAGGGGGGCTGTGCCTTTACGCTGTTGGCAGATTAAAGAACTCATTCTAAGAGCTCTTGTACAGTTCTTCAAAGACGAGATGCTAAAGACACAAACGCAGCCTGCGCGCCGTCCAACACCGTTAAGCAACACGTAATGCGGATCTTAAAATAAATGTTTAACAATTAGAATATTCCACCGCCAAGGGAAGCAGCTCTTTCCTGACAGCCCTTGCCTGCACAATCTCGTGCTACCTAAGGCTCTCAGCTTCATTTATACCAATTACAAAAAGCCTTTAAACATCACCACGCAAAATCCTACCTCTCAATCTTGGCTTGTCTGCTGGATGCCATGGCCACCAGGCTGGGCTGGGCGGCAGCAGGGCCGCCCGGGGCCGGGCTCCCCGTGTCCTCCTCTCCCGGGGGGCTGGCGGGCGGCAGCTGGAAGCTGCCCAGCCCATAGCTGCTGCAGAGCTTGAGGAAACGCCAGAAGTGGGTGCGAGCGCTCTTCAGGTGCTCCAGCCTCTTGTTCAAGTCGACCTGCTTCAGCGTCAGGGCCCCCAGCAAGGCAGGCAGCGGCAAGAACTTCAGGTCAGCCGAGGCGATTTCCTCCAGCTCCTCATTCTCGCTGCAAGGGGAGACATGAGATACAATCATAGATCGTTTTGGTTGGGAGAGGCCCTCAACACCATCAAGTTCAACCCTGGCACTGCCCCATGTCCCTGAGAACCTCATGTCCGTCTGTCCAACCCTCCAGGGATGGTGACTCCAGCACTGCCCTGGGCAGCCTGTTCCAATGCCCCACAGCCCTTTGGAGGAGAAATTGTTCCCCACATCCAACCTCAACCTCCCCTGGTGCAACTTGAGGCCGCTTCCTCTGCTCCTGGCGCTTGTTCCTGGGGACCAGAGCCCGACCCCCCTGGCTCCAAGCTCCTTTCAGGCAGTTCAGAGATCAGAAGGTCTCCCCTCAGCTCCTGTTCTCCAGCTGAATCCCCCAGCTCCCTGAGCCGCTCCCATCACACTTGTGCTTCAGCCCCTCACCAGCTCCGTTCCCTTCGCTCCATCCCCTCCAAGTCTCTCCTGTGGAGAGACGGGTCCCCCCGGTCCCACTCCACCCGGCTCAGGCCCGGCCCGGCCCGTCCCTCCGCTCACCTGAACAGGTCCAGCTGCGCCACCATGGCCTCCGCCTGCCGCAGCGCCTCCAGCCCCTGCCGCACCTTGTCCTGCACGGCCGGGGCCCCCGAGGACGGCTCGGTGCCGCTGTCCAGCTCCTCCCAGAGCCGCCGTCCGGTCTCCAGCAGCTCCGCCAGCCGCGGGCCCTCCCCGGGCCCCTTCGCCATGCTGGGCCGGAAGGCGCCGTCCGGTAACCGCTTCCGGGGCGGCAGCGGGGGACCCCGCCCCGCCCGCCATCTTGGTGAGGGCGGAGGGGCCGCCGACCGGGGCGGCCGCCATCTTGGTGGGGGCGGGCGGGGGCAGCGATCAGTTTGCTTGGAAAAGACCTTTAAGATCATTAAGTCCAATCGTTAACTCAACACTGCCACTGCCCCGTGTCCCTGAGAACCTCATCTATACGTCTGTTCAACCCTCCAGGGATGGTGGCTCCAGCGCTACCCTGGGCAGCCTGTTCCAATGCCCCACAGCCCTTTCTGCGAGGAAATTACTCCCAATATCCAACCTAAACCTCCCCTGACACAACTGGAGGCCGTTTCTTCTCTCTGTATTCTTTTCATAAGAAAAGCAAGATAAGCAGCCTTTCTAATTTGTTCTTTCATTTAGCTCCTAAGTCCCTTCTTCCAATACCTCTGAAATTTAAATAGGTGTAAAATGAGTAAGGGTTAAAGCCGGACTTTTAGAAACCCCGACAATTTACCCAGATGTGAGAAACTGATATGGTGTGATGATGATAATTCAGGGCCGCCCAGAAGCACTCGGCCTCCAGGAACGAGTCAGTTTACAATTTGCTGTTTGTTCTCTTCATACCCAGGTGAGAACTCCATGAAAAGTCGTTCACCAAAACCAGAGCTGTGGGTTTCCCTGTGCCCTGAGGACACCCCGGTGGTGCCACCCCCCTGTCACCGCTCCACTCAGGCCGCAAAGGCAGGTGACAGCGGGGTGAGGTGACCAAGGGTCATTCTGTGGGTGCAGGAGGTGAGAAAATCAATTAGTGACACGACTGGAAGTGGAAGGGAGCCAGGAATCTCCAGCCGCTTGCTCTTCACTGGCAGAACGCGCTTTGGCATCGCCAACACGCACAACCTGCTCACCTCCACCGGAGCAGTTCCACAGCACCTCACCCCACGGCACCGCCACCCCGTAACCACCGAGATCCGACGTTTCTGCAGCGTTTTCTGGGAGCAGAGCAGAAGAAGCTGCTGGAGTGAGCTCTGGCGCCGGAGCCGCTGTGTTCGCCGGAGCCACTGAGCAGTTCGCAGCTCACCTTTCCACACCTTTCTGTAAGATATCTCCATTTTATCTTTAACAACCACCTCCTTAGGGCATTCTCCTTGGAGACCCTCACCTCCCAGAGCCAGCCGGGCAGGTTCTTGGGCTTGATCTACAAGTAATTGCGAAAAGGCTGATGATGGAGCAGGAGATCTCCCCTTTGACCTGGGGAATGGGCGACAGTTTTGACCCAGATCATCAGGGGCAGCACAGGACAGGCCTTGAGCAGCAATTTTTTCCTATCCAAGAGACTAGGAAATCGTATGAAGCCTGGTTTCCTTTGAGATGGAGAACGCTTTAGCTCCAAGAGCCAAGCGGGTCAACCAGTTGGCTGGTTGGAAGCTCCTGAATCTCCTGGCTAGAAGTTAATCCACTCCCTGTTTTTATCTGTGGTCCCAACTGGTCAAGAAACGGTTTAATTTACAATGTGTGGGCATGAAGTGGTGACCAGTGTCACCCACGGGCTGCTCGTCAGCCGCAGCATCACAAAAGGCAAGGTCATGTTGCTCTTCTCCTTCCTGAGGTCCTCCTGGCAGGATGTGGGGTTTTTGAGCTGCCTCTTCTAATTACAGAGCTAATGTTCTCACTAGGAGGGAAAAATAACTGATTCTTTGGAAGGCGTAATTACCAGCGAGCCCCTATTCACACTAGAATGAGCTTCCAGCTGGGGACTGCAGGAATAGTAGCTGTGATTAGTCCCACCACATGGGAAAATGGGGAGTTCCCAGAGCTTTGGCAAGCCAGGGATGGGTGTCCCCTGCTCCCCAGCTGTCTCAATGTGGTGGGTTTTCAACATAAAGTCGATGCCTGGAGACCAGCCTCAGCTTCTGGAGGCTTCTTTCCTTTCCACTTCCAGACATGAAACGTGCCCATATGCTTTCCATTATACACGTAGTAAAACCAGAACCGCCGCGGTGTGTTGCGTTTAACACACGTGTGTAGAACATCTTGCCATGCACTTCCAAAGGCCTGTCTGGTGCTTCTCAGGAGCTCCAGCACGTTACACAGACTTCCAATCTTCCTGGAATGTGTTAGAGCTTCTGCATGGGATAGGCTGCCCAGAGAGGTGGTGGATGAACCATCCCTGGAGACATCCCAGGCCAGGCTGGACGGGGCTCTGAGCAACATGAGCTGGTGAAGATGTCCCTGCTCATGGCAGGGGGGGCACTGGGGGAGCTGGGAAGGTCCCTTCTAACCCAAACTGTTCTGTGATTCTATGTCATCCTGCAGCACATGGGTGGCCAGACTGCAGCATGCCTGGAAATTCCTTCCTCCACCACAAAGCACACGGACATGTACACAAGTTGAGAAAGTCCTCAAAAATCTGTACGGCCCCAGTTCTGGGCTGGTGGGAGGATGCCCACGTGGATGGCAGCGCCAGGGTGGCTCACAGCAGCTTCTGCCCTAGAGAGCAGACTGTTCTGCAGCTCCTTCCATGCTTCAACTCGCTTTCTGAGAGGCCCTGGAGGCAGCATCCCCAGGGGTGCTCAAAGAGAAGATGTTACTGTTTAGTGATCCGATGAGGTGGCCATGGCACCTTCTCTGCACGAGCAGAAGGGTGATTTGAAAGGTCCACTGTGAGCAGCCTCCGGGACACTGCTTGCACTGAACGTGGATGAGGGGGAGAAATACGGGCTGGTGAAGGGGACAGGGGTGCTCAAAAATGCCACCTCACTCCTCCCGGTCCCCGCAGATGTGATGGGGATACCACAAACCTGCAGGATCTGGGGCTTTTCTACTCCGATGGAGCAACTGGCTGAAATTCAGGGTTCAGAGCTGGAAGGAGTGCCAGCCTGGCCAGGCTAGGAGGAGGGAAGAGGGGTCTGTGTCCCCTCGGAACCTCTTACACAACTGGCCTTCAAGCCCAAGGTTCCCTCAGTTCCCCCTCTGGTCTTCTGGCTGTTACTCACCTATGTTGATTTGTCCCTTGGCTGAAGATCCCCAGAAGGACAATCCCTATTATCATTTGTCATCCTTCGGCCACCATGATACTGCTGAACACCCCAGAAATAAAGGAGAACAGAGATACCAGGGTTTTCCCTTAACTACAAGCACTTACTCATGTTTGTGTCTTGCAGTGTGATCATGTGGGCACCAACCATCCCAAAGGTCAAAGTGACAACCCCCAAATATTGGCAGCGGTGCAGATGCTGATCAACAGCTGAGCCCCAGCACAGCGGCCCCATCCCCTCCTTGCTCCTTGTTCTGGCTCAGTTTGATTTGTGAAAAGCACAAGCAAAAAGCAGGTGGGGGTTCTGCCCCACAGCTGCAATCCAGGGCTGTAGGGAAGAAATATCCAGAAGAAACACTCAGAAATATCTTCCTGAACATTCTTCCTCCAAAACACTCATTTGCTTACTGACAGCTTGTTGCCCTTGCTCAGATTATCCTCCTGGAATAAGTTATGCAGCGTCTCTCAATGAATAAAGACATACAAGAAAAAAAGCAGAAAAACCACTAGCACACAGTCTCAATGAATAGAGAAACAGAAGAAAAAAAGAAAAAACCCACAGTGCTTTAGAGCAAAGACAAAAGAATCCATGAAAATCACTCTCCTTTCTCCAGAATTCACAGTCCACACAAGTCTAACCAGCAGGGCATGATCACATTTGTACCAGCCTTATTCCTTTAAAACCCAGACTAAAATTCAAGCAGTAATGAGGAGGCTTTTAAGAGCGAACCCTTTGCCCGCTTCTCCCCATATTTCATGCACAAGGATGGTTTTCTATGCACAAGCCATTTTTAGAGCCACTTCTCCCATGTCAGCTCCCAGCACCAGAGAGTGAATGAATTCTGCCATGGCTGTGGAGAACTCAGCTTTGGGAGAGTCTCATTTCCAGAGAAACAGATAAATTAAAAGCCACAAGATATCGGGGAAAAATGGCTAATGACAGGAAAGGCAAAGTGGTGTCTGAAGGGCTGCGAAGCCACAGTTGTTAGAGATGCATTGTGTTTTGGGGATGCTGCTCCCGTCCTTGCCCAGGTTGATTCAGGTCCTGAGGCGCCACCTACCAGAGCTGGAGGTGTTTGTGGTGGAAGTGGAGCTGCTGAGGGTTAGAGACAAACCCTCCTGCGCCAATTCCTCTGGCAGAGGGTGGCGCTGAGAGGTGCTGGGACCCACCGCAGGCTGATGTCAGGGTCCAAGTTTTGCCATCGTTTGCCCCAGAGGGTGTTTGTGCTGCCCGGGGTGGGGTGAGGGGCTCCCCCGGGACCCTCCTGCTGGCTTTGCTGCCCAGGCAGAGTCACAGAGAGAAAACACATCCAGGCAGATGGATCCCTCAGCTCCTGGGGCACCATGCAGGGTTTAGTCCTGCTGGATCCATCGGCTGATGCTGCCTTGCTCTGGCTCTGCTTCCTGCAGAGACTCTTCTAGTCCAGCAGATCCCGCAAACCTGGTAAACCGAGCCTAACAAGCCCTCCTGCTCAAAGCGTTGTCACTTAACCATCACCTCCCCACCACTGTCCCTCCTGCCAGCCTGACCCTTTGCACCCTTGCACTAATCACGGTGTTTTCCCATATCCCACAGGACACAGCCTGAGCTCCTCAGTGCTGATCAACCCCTCCAGTCCTTCCCCAACTCTTCCCTGGTGCAGCCAAGATGGAAGGAGCAGAGGAGGAGAGGACTCTGCATATTCAGCCCTTGACCCTGCCTTTTCCCAGGCAGAAATTCAAATGGGACCTCTCTAGGAGGGGATCACGACATCTCCCCGGGGCATTCTGAGCCATTGTGGCTCCTCTCCTCTACCCCAGGCGATGTGTGTTTGTAGTTACCAAATGCAAATCACATTTCCCACCCTCCTGGCTCAACTTCTCACTCCACAAGATCCTTCCCTTGTGTTTTTTTGTTTCTCACCAGCTCGTTTTGCAATACTCTGAGGAGTTCACAGCCCCTCCCGGTTTCACCTCCCTCTGATCCGGGATGCACAGCCAGGTGGCTCTGGGGAAGGGATTTAAGCAATCTTCCTAATTAAGTACCCGCATCACCTCAGCCTGGCTCTGGACACAGAAACTGCATCTATTTTGCAACCTAGCAGCCAAAGACTCCCTTTTCTGAGGAATGCCGGTCACCAACCCCAAACTGCATTTTAAAAGCAAAACTGGAGATAGCTTTTTGGCCTTGGGCAGCTGTGACGGAAGCTTTGCAGCTGTGGCTTTACTGTCACCCTGGGAAGGCTGGATGTCAGCAGCCAGATAAGTCAATGGCACGTTAACCACTGATAATGCTAGTTAACTCACTTGGTTAACTACACAGAATATGCTTCACTCCTGAGCGTTCCAGCTTCCAGCTCCCAGGCTCGTCTCAAGCCCCCTTGGACTCACTGTTAGTACAGAAACCTGGAGCACATTAAGTGAAGGGAACGGTTTACAAAAAAAGCTCATGAATTGATTCCGTGACCCAGCAGAGGCTCTTAAAAAATGATTGAATGAACATGGAAATGAGTAATCGGTACAGCTGGACTCGGGGCTGAACGCCGCCAAGCCCATTTAGTACAGACCACAAATAAACCCAGGCGCACGCAAAGCTGCCAGGGGCTCCGGGTCATGGATGAGCTGCGGGAAATCGCCCCAATTTCTATTCCCTTTACCTGTCCTCCTTGTGCTGTGGGTTCTCCTCAGCACCTGAGCGCTTAGACTTGTCCTTTCTCTCCAAAGGCTGCATGAATCTCTTGTCCCATGGCCAGAGTCCATGCGAGGTGACATGCGAGGCCACCAGAGCCCCCATGGCTGGCTCCCCACCCCTTGCTCCAGCCCACATTCACAAGGATCAGCAAATGACCCCAGACTGCCTCCATTTCCAGCCACTAGTGCTGCTGAACCCCAGGAATTCCTTGCTTGCTGCTCAGAGACCTGAAGAACTGGGCAACGGAAACCTTCCAGCAGGTTCTCCATACGCGCGCGGTAGCTGAGCAGAAGATTGTAATTACAGCAGCTGTAATTAGAGGCAAACCTGGGCCAAGGAGCCACAGAAAGAATTAAAACCGAACTGGTCCCTCGCTGTGTGTGAGGGCACGGGGCTTTGGCCTCTCCTTACAGCTTCTCTTCCTCTGCAGCCGACTGAGGAGCTGGAGGAGGGAGGTTTTCCTAGGAAACACATCACAGAGAGATATAGTATAATACATTTATTTAAAGAACGCACACTGGAGTCCCACTTTCATTAAGTATAGTGGCTAAAGATCTCATTTCCCAAGGGCCCTGGAGCTGTGTCCTCTCTCCAGGCCAGAGTGCCAGCATGGCTGGTGCCAAGGGGGTGGAAGGAGTGGGCTGGAGACCTTCATGGTCCAAAAGATGAGACCAGCTTTGCCACGCTGCCCATCTTGGGCAGCCTCGGGGACTGCTGCTGTCCCTACGTCTGTCTGTCTGTCTCCATCACCCGTCACAGGCGAAGACTCATTACCATGAGAGCAGCAACAACCTCCATGTGGGTCTTGGGGAGGATTGATGAGCTCTTGGTCTTCATTTCAGGTGCTGCCAAGGGCCCTAGACCCATATTTGCCCTTGGGGAGGAACACTTGGTGGTGCTGGTGAGCTCACAGCAGAAACCTTCCCCTAAAGCAGCCGCCCATGGCCCCCTCACCCAAAGCAATATTCTTCTCCCAACAGGCAACTCTCTGCCCCTCATCCCATCCATCACTCCTGGCTTTCAGGCCACTGTCAGAAACCTCCTGCAGAGGGACTATGTCAGCCCAGGGTCCCCATTCACCCCCGGAGAAAAGGGCCTGTGTGTGTGAGTGATCAATGGCTTGTCCCCAGCTGGAGACCGAGGGCTGGTCTCTCCCCACCGGCCGTGGGAGGGCGGCCCTTTGTCTTGCTCTGGAGCGATGGAGCCGAGGTCTGGGCCTTGGGCTTCCCCACGTGTCTCAGTTTGAGGTTTTCCGTGGCAATGCGAGAGCCCGGGCTCCCCACACCGCACGGCGTTGCCATAGCTCACACCATCCCTTGCAGTTGGCGTTGGATCTCCAGCCATGCCCAGCGCCAGAGTCCTCCTGCCCGCCCGGCGCCTCTGGCATTATTTACAGACGTATCGCTCCACCTTCCGCCGACACTTCTTGCACACCACATAGCAGCACCAGTGGTACTTGCAGTGACATCTTTCCATCACCTCCTCCGTGTAGGTGTTGTAGCCACGGCCGCAGCACATCAGGTTGCAGCCGTCGCTGCCCATGGAGGTCTTGTTGCATTGCCTGTCAAGAGGAGGATGCACAACAGGGTTCTGAGGGACATGAGGCTGTGCCAGAGATAGGCTAACGTTTGGATTCCATTTTGGGAGGTCTCTTCCGACCAAAACAATTCAATGATTCAATGATTCTGTCCACCACCACGGTGGTGGTGCCAACCATGGCCACCTGCCCTGGCCCCTGCCCAGAGCTGATGTGCCCATGGCAGGAGGCAGCGAGACGCTAAGATACTAAAGTAGTCTGGAAAGACTTCTGGGGTTTGGTTGGTTGGTTTAAGATTAGGATTCTAAAATGTGTATGGAAAAAAAAAGAACCAACATATTAAAAACTCTTCTTTGAAAACGTAGTAGGCTATAAAATATTTGAACTAAGAATGACTGATTATGTCATTTTATAAATACTTACATTCCTTCCATAGAAATTAAATACGTAGCATATAGCAATTTTCCCTGCCTTTGCCTCCCGTATTAAAAAAACAAGTTCAAAAACAACGAGGGAAAAAATACTGCATATAACCACAATTTTAAGGTAATATCTTGTCCGAATTGTACTATGTGAAATACTTAGATAAAACAAAGCAGTACTTTAGTATGTTAAGAAACACAGAAACCAGAATTGCTCCTGTGCAGTGACACCTTTAAACTAGAATTCAGTTAATCATAAAATGGGAGGCTGAGTCTCTGCAGCAGTTTCTTACCTGTCCTGCGTCCCCGGAGACCCCAGGTGAATATTTGGCGTGCAGTAGTCGGGAGAGCTGATGAGATAAACCAGATCTGTGTCCGTCACTGGCCTGACGTCCGCCTCTTTGGGCACCAGCTGCTTCCTGGGCCCCACGAGCCGGTGGGTCACCTTGATGGCTGCCAGGTACTTGGACTTGAGGTCAGAGGCGATTTCCTCCAGGCTGGGCAGCCCCTTCCAACAGGTCTTCACCGAGCAGGAGCCTGAAACGCCGTGACATTTACACTTGGTGTCCAGGGAGTCGCTCAGCACCTGCAGAGGACAGGAAAACAGATGAATTTCCTTCTGCTTTCTCCTTGTACCCACCCTAGTGATTAATTTGCAAAAGTACCTATGGGAAGGTTTGAGAGATGAAAGAGCTCAGCTGCTTACTGCCAACTTTAAATGAATATAATGGCACAATCAAGGACACAGCCCTGCTTCAATCCCCTGCTGATAAGAACTTGACCCTCGGGGACATCCCTGGCCAGGGGCGGGTGGCTTCCCCTGCCAAGATGGGTGTGGGATGGCCACATCCCCACCTGGGGAACCACCCGTCCTGGGGAGCCCAGCTGGAGCTGATGGGCCTCTGCTCCCATCAGAGGGGTGGGAAGAGGTACTGGAAGTGCTGGTGTGAAGTGGAAAGGGTGCAAGGATGTTTGGGTAGGGTAGCAGTGGGGGATGGCTCTGCAAACACATGGAGCTCTGTTTTAACCATGTAGTTGCCTCCTGACTTTAAGGGCAGCATCCACACAACCTGCTCAGCGTCTTACAGTGGGAATCTCTGCCCCCCGGGCTGCTGGAAGCTGTGCTGGGCTGCAGCACCTGTGGTGGGCACCGTCCCCACCTGTCCCACATCCATCTGTCCCCCATACCCACCTGCCGACCCACTGCATTGTTGTGCAGGTTCATGGCCCTGAGCGCTTGTGTGCCCAGCTTGCTGGATTTTGAAGGACCGTCAGCAAAAGCAGCACCAAGCTGGAGGCCGTAGCGCAGGTTGTCCCCGCAGCCGCCCCACCTGAAGCCCGGGCCGGGGAGCTCGGAGGGGCTGGGGCCGCAGGAGCAGAGCGGGAGCTCTCCCGAGGCGCAGGCTCGGGCGATGGAGTGCGGCACGGCGGCGGCGGCCAGGGCGTAGGCAAAGGCGGATTCCCGGGTTCCTGGGAAGAAGAGAGGGATGTGTCCTTCCACCCTACCCAGCCAAACCTTCCTCTCAGAGATCTCACAATGCAAATGAGGAGTTTTGTTTTTGTTTTCTTGCAACAGACATAACACCAAGGCCCAGCCTTTTTCTTGTGCTGCATTTTTAACCTGTGCCATCTGCTGTATTATGGTCTCAGCAAACAGCCTCTGCCCCCACCTCTTCCCCCTTTTTTTTGGAGCCTCTAGTGGCTGTTTTGGTTTGAAATAGAGGTCCAAGTTGCACAGGATTAACACCAGTGTAATGGCAACAAGTTTCTCCAGAACTGACACCCATCAGCTGAACAGCGGCACTGTATGTTAGAATCATAGAACAGTTTGGGTTGGCAGGGACCTTCAAAGGTCATCTAGCCCAACCACCCTTTCTTATTTTCTCTCTTCTTTTTCTTTCTGTTAAAGCACTGCCTGCCTGGAAAGCTCCTTGGGTCAGACACAGGAGCACAAACACATCAGAGGGAAAACATCCATTACCTTTCAACAGGTCAGGGCCAAAGCTGGGGGCACGTTGGATGGAGGAGCAGTTCCACCTCATGTCTGCAAAGCTCTTCTGGCAGACGCTCTTGGTCTGGCGGGCGGCCCGGACAATGCTGGGCATCACCTCCAGGTTCCTGCGGCACATCTGGAACTGGTCGGGTACCAGTCCGGCGAGCAGCCGGCAGTGGTGGCTTTCGTTCCAGGCCACCCCGCTGCCGCTCTCCGTCAGCCCGCTGTGGGGACAGGATGGGTGTCAGCGAGAGGGAACCACGGGCACCGCTCTGGGGACCCAGCCCGAGAGGGGGAGCTCCAAAGAGGGGCACAGGGAGAGGGTGCAGCCCCCCCCGGGACAGTACTCACAGCCACTGGATGGCTGCGGAGAGCCCCAGCTGGCAGAGCAGCAGGGCGGCGGCCGGGAGGGAGCCCATGGCTGGGGATGGCACCGGGACGGGGACTGACACTGGAGCTGGGATTGCTTGGGACCGGGATCGGGGATAGGGCTGGGACCAGGCAGGACTGGGGTGGGAGCGGGGGTAGGACTGGGACTAGGGATGGAGATGACGCTGGGACCCGGACCAGGGAGGATACCAGGACCGGGGATGGAGCCGGGACCGGGGTAGGGACCAGGAGTCAGGACCGGGGCTGACACTGGGGAGGGAGCTGGGACCGGGGCTGACACGGGGGATGGAGCTGGGACCGGGGCTGACACGGGGGATGGAGCCGGGACAGGGAGCCAGCACCGGGGATGGGACCGGGGAAGGAGTGGTGCTGACACCAGGGATGGGGCCGGGGCCGGACCGGATCCGCTCGGCGCCGCCTCCCCCTTTTGTAGCCGCGGGCAGCGCGGTCCTGCCCCCCGGGGAGGCGAACAAAGGCGGTTTCGGTGCCATTCACAGCGGGTTAGAGCCGAGGGGGAGGGTGGGATAGGGAGGTAGAGGGGGGCTCCAGCTGTTATTAGCTGCCCCCATCCCCAAACCAGCCCCTGGGAAACGCTGAGGAGATGCCCCGCTGCAGGACAGCGTGGCTCTGTGCCATGGGGAGGTGGGGGACATGGGGCACATCACCCCCCTGAGCGTTTGGGTGCCCCAGAACCTTTTGTGTCCCTGCGAGGCCTAGAGATGCTGCACACAGCAGAGCTGTGCGGGTCTCCACCTTCAGCATCTTCAGGAGAGGCGTCAGATCTGAACACGGACCCATGGCTCGTCCTGTGCCTGGCACATCAGTAAGGGAGAGAAGGGCTTATGTTAATTTTTGGCTATATTCTTATTTTCTTTGATTTAAAAAAAACCCATATTTTGACCCAGGAGGAGTGAAAGTCTCAGCTTTCAGCCCCCTCTTTCTCTGTAGGGCAGCCAGGACTCTCCAATAACCAAGACTCCAGATGTATATATACATGTATACAAATCGATTAAGGTGTGGACACTGGTCTCACCAGCCTGGAGATGACCCAGCCAAAGGCTGCACTGGCGCTGAAGCCCAGAGAGGCTGTGGAGTCTCCTTCTCTGGAGACATTCAAAACCCACCTGAACACATTCCTGTGTGATCTGCTGTGGTGAACCTGCTTTAGCAGGTGGGTTGTACTAGATTATCTCCAGAGGTCCCTTCCAACCCCAGCCATTCTGTGAAGCTGATTGAATTTGGGGAAGTTCTACCTGGAGACTTCACAGCTTCAGCCCGTTTTCCTATTGACAAACCCTTTAACTGACCCCTCGCCTCAGCCAGGGCATCAGCAGCTGCTCAATAGGTTTTGTAACTGCAGAGAAAGAGGGTGAGAAGAAAGGGAAACATTCCCACCATTCAGCCCACAAAACCATTTCAAAGCAATGGGGTTAAAGCCACCTCTCCCCACCACAGGAAGGTGCTGGGCTGCAGTGCAACGGCTGCCCTGCCCACGCAAACTCAAGAAACAGCCCAAAAATGGAATGGGCCCATTAGAAAACGCGGTGAGAGCAGGATCTGACTCAGCACGGGGCTATCTTTAGCTTGTCAGAGCTGTAAACCCCAGTCTGGAGTTGGCATTGGGTTTTCTGGTGCCTTCAGCACCCTGAAGTGCACGGGGGACAGCTGGAGGACTTTGCCTTGACTGTTGCTGGGCTTTCTGGACCAGGACTAATGCCTTGATGTGTACAGGCTCCTGAGAACAGCACAACCTGCTTGCACAGCAGTTTGCCTCTCCGGCCAAGAAAATGAACCCGAAGTCCGCTGGCTGTGGCACAGAGAGCCCCGAGGGGAGTTCGCCTGGTGCCAACTGGTGTGTGCGCGTCCCTGAGCCAGCACCGGGCGCGGGTTCCAGCTGCTGCGCGTCCCTGAGCCAGCACCGGGCGCGGGTTCCAGCTGCTGCGCGTCCCTGAGCCAGCACCGGGCGCGGGTTCCAGCTGCTGCGCGTCCCTGAGCCAGCACCGGGCACAGGTTCCAGCTGCAGAAGTGCCCGTTTCATCACAGGAACCAGATTACGGCTGGCAGAAATGACGCAGCTGGGGAAACGGTGCCTGCATGGACAGGGGCCGGGGTGGGGTGACATTTCCGCGGCTGGCACATGCTTGTCACGAGGTGTCTGTTTTTCTGAATCTTTCCTTTCCATGAGTAGAAAACCAAAAGTGCAACCTTGCCGCTGTGAGGACCTTCAGGAACCAGGTGGGCTGATGTTTTCCACAGTGGGAGGTGACATTTGAGACACGAGCCCAGCTGACACCAACTGCTTTTGGAAACAGTCACAGGTTGCAGACCTGGCTTCTGCTTTCTCCCTTGCCATGCAGCTTCCCTCTTCGCTGGAACGGGCTTTCCCTGTGCAGGACATGAGTGGGCGGTTGGTTTGCAGCCCCCCATGACCTCCCTTTGACTTGCACTAAAACCAGGACACGCAGCTTGAATTGTTGAGCTCTCCAAACTGCTCTCTGGGGATGAAAGGTCCACAAGGTACTTGGTGCTGGAGCGATGGCCCATGAGGAAGGGTCCTGCTAGGAACACATCGAGGTCGCTCCCAAATCCCAAGCAGAGTCACACAAGGCCTAAGTAAAGCACAGAGAGAAAAGAAAGAGATGCTGTATTCAGTGTCCCTGGAACCAGCTGGCTCTGATCCCGTTAACCTTCCTCTCCCTGATGCCCATGAGCTGACACCAAAGGGCTCCACAGTCACAGCAAGCTCTTGTCAGCTGAAAAATGACTTTTCTTTTGGCTGGAGTAGCAAAGAAACAGATCCCCAGAGTCCTTGTTGGAAAGGACAAGGGATATCCCAAGCCTATATTCTGTAGTCACCAAACCCCATGTTTTGGTTTTTGTCTCTAAAATGAGGACTAAGCTGGTTAAAATAACAACACCCTGTTTTATTGGGCTAAGGTAGCAATGTGCACCCCCTCTCCTGCAGCACATGCTGCTCCAAATCCCTTCAGACCAAGCATCAGGTCCAAGAGACCACCAGCACCTGTGGGACATCAGGGCAGGTCCTGCCCAACCGCTGCCCCCTCCAGCCACGGTTATTGCCCCACAGGGGAAGATGTAAGGACATGTCAGACACTGCTAGAGCTGTTTGTGGTCCCCAGCTGTGGGAAGGGTGACACAGCCTGAGGGGAGACTGGGCACAGGCATCTTGGCAGAATTCATCCATCGTCAGGAGCGCCTGGAGCTTCTCTAGGCTTTGTGGTGGTCCCAGACATAACTCAAACACCGTTTCCCATGTGCAATTTACTTCTTTTTTTTAGTGTCCCCATGAGGTGATGCTCATGAAGCAGCTCTCTGCCACAGAACGGCGCTCGGCCTCCAAGTGCCTGTGACACAATGCACAGACGGGTTTGAGACACCAGTGTACGCGAGGGGCTGGAGCTGCACCCCACCATAACGAAAGAGCCAGGGGAAGGGTCTCACCACTACCCAGCCCACATACAGAATCATTTTGGTTGGAAGAGACTCTTAAGGTGGGGTCCAAACATAACCTAACTCCAGCACTAAACCATGTCCCCCAGAACCTCACCTATCCATCTTTTAAACCCCTCCAGGGATGGTGAATCCCATGCGATCTGCTGCAAAGACCCTTCGCCCACCGCGATCCTGCGCTTGGGTGACCTCAGCACACCTTCCAAGGGCAGAACTCACCAGTGCTGTAGGACAGGAGACGATTTCCTTCGTTCTCTGCAAGCCTGGGTTGTCAGCCCAACTCAGCCACTCTCCCACCAGCCCAAAGTCTCCTCCGGCATCTCCGATATTCAAGAAAGCTGCTGTTGCTTTTCGTACCTGGGGCTTGGAGCTGCCATCCCGTGTGAGATCCAGGTGGCACGTGGCAGGGATGAACCTCACCTCCGAACCCAGTCAGCTTCTAGTGAGGGTTCTGCAGTGAGAAACAGCCCCTGTTAAACCCCTGGAGTGATGGATTTTGCTCGTACTCGTCACAGGACCTGGGGTCCTTTGCCATGAAATTGTTCGCTGTGCTTGGTGAGGCTGAAATCAGAGTGGCCTCACCACAGTGACACGGTTCAGCTTTCACCTTTCCAGACTCAGTTCAGTCCTCTCGGTCCTCACTGCGCTCTGGAAGTCCCTGATATTTATTTGACATCTCACCTTCCCATTCATGGCTGCTACAGACCTTTCTCTTACCTTGACCCGCAAGCAGATACCGTGTCCACACTTCTCCCTCGTGCTCCTTTCCCTCTAACCCAGAGGATCTTACTATTATGAAACCGTATTCTCTGTAAGTTCCCTTTTCGGCCTTGGGGAATGGGGAAATGCCTTGGCCCCTGAGGGGAGGCATTGCGGGGAAATCTGAGCAGCTTCTGGAGGGATTAGGAATTTTCTGAGCAGGAAAAGCTGCTTTTTGTCAGGATGGGGAGGTGCCTGGGGGCTTTTTTTGGGGCATCATGTGCTCCGTGGGCAGAGGAAGGACAGTAATTCGATGAAGCAGGTGCAAGGCAGGAGTTGCCAAGCAAATGCAATCCCATGCGCTGGGCATGTCCCACCAGCCACTGCCTTCTCCAGCCAGAGGGATGCAGGGACTCCAGTGCCTCCCATTTACCATCATTCTGCCTCATCTCTGCCAGGCCCAGAAAGGAGAGGGGATATTGCCACCTTCTGGCCAGTGCTTTTGCTTTCAAAGGCCACCATCTTCTCTTAGTCTGGGAGCTGGAGCATCTCAAATGGGCTTGAGATCTGGAATGCGAGGTTACTGTGGGCACTGGGCAAGGTCTCCAAATCCAGCGTTGGGAACAGCGTCCTGTGTCCCCATGCCTGGAAGGGTTCAAGGCCAGGTTGGGCACTGAGCAACCCCGTCTAGTGGAAGGTGTCCCAGCCCATGGCCAGAGGGTTGGAACTGGATGATCTTTAAGGTCCCTTCCGACCCAAACCATTCTGTGATCCTATCTATGATTTCTGATGCCAGTCTCCTGTTCCAACTTGCTGCCTCCTACAAAAGGTGATTTTTACCAAGCCCTCTTCACAGAAAAGTCTTTGCCATGAATTAGTGGAAGGAGAAAAAAAAAAAAAAAAAGAAGAAAAAAACCAGTTTCCTTTTATAGCAAAAGTAATCCTTCATTTCGTGTCAATTCCTCTTAGCTCAACTCTTGAAACAACCATAGGGTAAGTGCTAAAAATACCCCTTCCCCTTCCGCGTCGGGTCTCTCTTGGGGAAGGAGGAGGGCAGGAGGGGATCCCCAGCCAGGGGAAAGGCTTCCCCCTTCCACAAGAGCCGCCGCGGGACACAGTGCAGCCAGGGACTCGTCTGTGGGTGCAGAGCGGAGGGAAAGGCCAGGGGGAGCAGGAGAGGAGCCGGGAGGGACACTGGGAGATGTCCCCCACCGACTGGGGGTGGCTGCCCTGGGGACACGGCCAGGAGGGGAAAGCTCCAGGAGGAAGAGGCAGAAGAAGACCTGCCGCTGGGTCAGGGCTTTCCTGCACACAGAATTTGCTCCTGGGATTAATTAGTGGAGAGATATCGAATAGTTGTCCTGGATGGCCAAAGTTTTGTGTCCTCCGCTACTGAGGCTCAGACAGGGGCCAAAGGAAACGCCCACGGGTGTTTTGTGACCTGTGTAACTACGCGGGAACCCTCTGCATGGAATTACAGAACCATTTTAGTTGGACAAGGCCCTCAAGATCATCGAGTCCAACCATAACCCACCCCCGGCACTGCCCCATGTCCTGAGAACCTCCTGTCCATCTGTCCAGCCCTCCAGGGATGGTGACTCCAGCACTGCCCTGGGCAGCCTGTTCCAATGCCCCACAGCCCTTTGGGGAAGAAATTGTTCCCCACATCCAACCTCAACCTCCCCTGGCGCAACTTGAGGCCGTTTTGTCTGGCCCTGTCACTTATTATTTGGAAGACGAGACCAACACCCTCCGTGCTACAACCCCACGTACCATCCCAGCTTGCAACAGCTTTTGGCTTTGAGGCAGCTTCCTACGAGGACATTCCAGGTGTTCCCCTGCCACCAATGTGCTCATTGTCCCCTCAAGCCCTCGGTGACCTCAGCGCTCCCCCACCACCTGAGGACCCACACCCCTTTGCCTGGGAGGCTGTGACAGTGCCGGTTGCGGTGACACAGGCGGTGGTGGCACGGTGTCATGTGGCGCTGACGTCCTGTTGAGGATGCAGGTCGTGCGCTCCAGCCGTGTCCCAGAGGTTGTAGACGGGGTCCCTGCTGTGGGCTGGCACCTCAGAGCATTCCGTCCCCTCCGCAGGCTGGGGACACCAGTGAGGGCCACCCAGGGTGCGAGGTGACCGTCCTGCTGCAGATGGCTGCTTTCCTTTAGCGAAACCGTCCTCCTTCCTCTTTCCGATGTCACGCTGGAGTCGGTGACCTCACCACAGGATGGGTTCTCCTGGTCCCGTGGCTTCATGCCCTCACCACGATGCTGCTCCCATCTGCATCCATAGAAATGTCCCCTTGCTGGGACCAGGGACTGTGGCTTCAAGCTGTGAGGAGACAGAGGACCTGGTGACACCCCTGGAGCCGCTGTGACCTGGGCTGCCTGCGGCCGTGACACTGTCCTACGGCAGGCACAGTGGGCTCTGCAGCACACCCTGTCCCCAGGGACAGCTGGGCTGGGGCATCCAGCTGCAGCACATCTGTCAGCATCTGCATTCCCCCCAGCAGCCCGGGCAAGCGGTGCCGCAGGAGGCAACGGAGGATTTTGCAAGGCTGGGGAGACGTTGGCAGCCACGTTCCTCATCTGTTCCCGCCAGAGTCTCCTCTGGGTGAAGGTCCCCGCGCTGGAGGGGCTGGTGGCAGGTCCCAGCCTGGCTGGAGCCCCACCAGAGACAAAGAAAGTGCCATGAATCACATGCCCAACCTCACCGACCGGGCTGGAAACAGCTGCCGGCGAGCTCCGTTGAGTCACGCACAGCAGCTGTGGCAGCGAGATAATGGAAAGCAGCAGCAGAACGGGAGGGACAGGCGAGCTGGTGGCCCAGAGGTGACACATGGGGACAAGCCACTGCCACCAGCCTGCTGCCCCATCCCGAAGCTGCAGAGCAAGTGTTGCATTAGCCAGGAGCACACAAAAACCACCCGGCTGCGGGGAGCCGGGTAAGAGGACCGTGGTTTACGAGATCAACCGCATTTGGGAACACGTATTGCGGCAATATCAGCAAAAAATAGAAAAAATAAACAAAATTAACATGAACAGCCATTCTGCTGCTGTCTGAGCACTGACGTGGACTTACCTGAGTTCTGCTCTGGCCGCTCCACACCTTGCAACAGCCTAGAGCTCATTATCTTGCATTAGCTTACAACAGAGATTTGGGGAGATTTAGGCTGATTTAGGCTGACCTGTGCTCCCTCTAAACCCATTGCTCAGAGGACGAGGAGCCCAGGGAACGAGGAGCCCTGTCCCAGCGATCGGGCGATCCTGCAGCTCTGGCTCTCATCTCCATGGAGAAAAAGGGGAAAAGGAGATAAAGAACAAGTCCTCTAACTGAAGGTAGTTACAGACAAGGTAATTTCCGCATGAGTTAGCGGAATAGCTAGTTGGAAATTTTTGATAAGATCTATTTTTCTTTGAAAATGCAGATCCAGTGAAATGTGGAAGCTTTCCACTGGAAAGAATGAGTTTTGTTAGATTTCTCAACTAGTTCTCTAGAAAAATTTGTAAACGGTCACAGTATTTTAACCACGGCTGCCTTTTTCTCTTTTTCAGACCAAAATTTATACTCCTCCTGCCTTACAGCTTGACACTAAAATGCGACATTTTTGGCCTTCCCTGCAGGGTAAAACCAATCCCAGGATCTCTTATTTTTAGTCCAGATGCTCTAATCCCTGGAGAAAACTTGGGGCCCTCAACAGCTCGCTGTCCCCACACGGGTCAACCACCAACTGCAGCTGGCCCATGGGGACTTGATGCAACCCATGTCAGCAGCGCTGGATAAACACAGCTCCAGAGCACCCAGTAAGCCCAGACTAAGCACGGGGTGGTACTGGTGTCCCCATCAGTTCCCCAGCCCTGGTGGCTATGAGGCTCCAGCCCTCCGCAAGCCTTAAGGAGAGGAAGAAACTGGTGGGAACCGGTGAAGAAGCGGCACAAAGGGCAGGAGATCTGATGGCGATGGGCACGGAAAGTACAGCTTGGGAGGGGGTTTAAATGAGGAACAGACAAAATGCACCAGAAACACCCACCCAAGGCAGCAGCGGCAGTTTGGGGTCTGGCCAGGCAGCCCCAGGGGGTGTCCCTGTAATGTCACCAAGCACTCAGGCTGAGGGTGAGGCTGCCATGGCTTTGGGGATGGGCTGAGCTCACCCACCTGCTGCTTCTTGGGCGCACAGGACAGCACGTCCCTGCCACAGGGAGCTGGGGAGCCACCTGGGGACAGGGGACCCCGCTGAGGAGAAGTGCAGAAGTGATGTGGGGGACACGCTACGGCAGCTGGTGACATCAGCTGGGACCTGCACTGGAACAGGGTGTCAGATCAAAGGGAAACTGAGGCAGGGGCGGAAACACGGGGCCATCAGAGGAGTCCCCAGGGAGGCGGATGCCCAGCAAACCTGCAGCAACGTGAGCAGCGTGGGGAAGGTGTACGTCTACGGCAAAAATACCCTTTGGTTCATAGTAAAACCACAATAAGCGTGAAAGGAGAAAGAAAAAAAGAAGTTAAGTAATTGGGATTTTAAGTGACTTCCAAGCCCTTCTGCTCTCGCAGCCTCTAACCCCACAGGTGTGTGGCCAAGGACGTGGCCTGGGGGAGCTGGGGACTTGTAAGGTGGCACCAAAAAGAAGGAAAAGCCTTTCAGGTGCTTGTTGGGCATCTGGCTGCTGTCCTGGTAAGCTGGACATGTCACACCTGGGACAGACGGACAGCTGTTTGTGCACAGACAGGGAGCATCACACCACAACAACAACAGCCATCCTGCATCACATCCCACTGTGACAACAGCCTGGGGACCACAGCGCTTACCCCTGTGTTGAGGGCCGAGCTGTCCCTGCTGCCATTGACTCGGGAGCCCAGGCTGGAACGTCCTGCACCCACTTCACAGAGCCAGGGACAGCAAAAGACGGGGTTTTTCTCTTTCATTCTCATTATCTTGGTGTCATTTTAAGCCCTGCCAACCTCACAGCATCACTCAGATGACATCTCGGCAGGATGAAGCAGGAGAGAAGCATGTAGGATCCTGCAGAAACTTCCTCTCATCCTAACCCACCAGCAACAGGCACCATTTCAGACTTGGGAGCAACAGCAGGTACTTAACCCAGCTATTAAACCTATTTAAAAGGCAAATAGTGACAGCTGGCAAAGCTGTGAAACCCTCAGGTGGTCTCAATGGAGACAATTCCCTTTCCACTAACAGCACTTGGTAGGTTCAGGGGGCGGCCAGGTCAATCTGAGCAGCCCGGGCCTTGGTTTCTTGTCATGGGTGATGTGAATGTGTGATGGCAGGGCAGAAAACCCACCCAAAATTGCTTACAGCGTGTTTGATTTTATGCAGGGAACAAAGGAGCTGGGGACATCTTCCCTCTTGAGAGGGATCACCTCTGCCTGGACCAGAGCTCAGCACCAACCACTCTCCCTTTATTGGGTTTGCAAAACACACAAAGGACAGTGTTGAGGGAAGGAGGTCTGAAATACAATAATATTATTAATATTATTAAAAAATAATTAGAGTTCTGACCCATCACTACAGTTCCTGCTCCCCAGGGCTGGGCTACACTTTGGTGATGTTCTCTGCTGGCTTCACCTCGGCTGGCTCCTCGATTTTGGGATGGAGGGGGAAGACCCTCGCCCTGTTGCTGCAGAGTCCCCCATGCCCTGGCACCTTCTGCCCTTTCTTGAGAAGGCAGCAAACCCCGGAGCTGAGAAACAAAAGGCTCATCATGACCACGAGCAGAGCCAGGGAGCTGGTGTCCTTGGGACGCGGACAAAGCCACCAAGGGCTGCTGGTTATTTTGGCTGAGAAGTTCCTGCTCCCGTCCCGGTAGGAGCAGAGGGTTTGGTCCAGGTCCCGCACGCCCACGCCGGCCGCCCGCAGCGCGTCCAGCCAGCCCAGCGAGCAGCAGCCAAAGGGGTTTCCAGCGATGGACAAGTCCCGCAGGCTGCGGGACCAGCGGGCGCCCACCGGCTTGTCCAGCGTCAACAGGCTGTTATTGCGGATGTCCAGGCTCTCCAGCGGGGAGCAGAAAAGCCCCGCGGGCAAGAGGCTCAGGTTATTGCCAGAGAGGTCCAAGAGCTTGAGCGTGGCCATGCAGGGCAGCTCTGCCTTGCTGTCGTCCATCTGGTTGTCCCTCAATGAGAGTTTCTGCAGGGACAATTCCAGTCCCCCCAGGGCCTCCCTTGGCACCAGCAAGTCCCTGTTCCCCGACAGGTCCAGGGAGAGCAGTGAGGTCCGGTGGAAGGCGTAAGGCTGCAGCTTGCTGATGTTGTTCTTGCAAAGGCTCAGATGCTTCAAGTGAGGCACGTTGTAGAAGGGGGTGCAGGTGCCCCCTGGGGCTGGTACGTGTGACAACCCAGCTCCCAAATTCCCCTCCCGATCGCTCCTGTGGCTCTTGCAAGGCTGGAGGCTGTTGGAGCCCAGATCGATCGTTTCCAGCTGAGGCAGAGAGGGGAAAAACCACGACGGCAGCGCGTGGATGGCATTGCCGTGGAGGTCCAGCGACCGCACGGACAGGACAACGCGCGCCGGGGCTGTGGGCGAGTGGTCGCCGGGCTCAGTGCCACCGGCCAGCGCCTCCCCGACCACCTCCTGGAGACAGTTCCTGGCCAGGCTGAGGGTGTGCAGGGAGCCGAGGCCGTGGAAGACGGTCAGCGGGAACACCTGCAGCTGGTTATTGCTGAGATCCAAGTCAGTGACACGCGTCAGCCCGGCCGTGCCAGGCAAGGTCCTGTTAAACCTCGTCAGCTCCTTGTAGGGAAGCGCAAACTCCTCCGGCTGGTGTGAGCCTGGGAGCAGGGAAGCAATAAGGTTGTTGGAGAGGTTTAAATGGGTGAGATAATGGGCTTTGGGGAGCTCTGGGAAAGAGAGGAGTCTGTTATGGCTCAAGTCGAGCACTTGAAGCAGATAGGGCTCCGCTCCCTCCTCCCAGACAAAGAGCTCCAGGGCGTTGTGGCTGAGATTTAAAACCCGCAGCTGCCTGAGGCTGAAGCCAGAGATGCAGTGGAGAGAATTCAGAGCCAAATTCACCACCTCCAGCTCTTCCAGAGACTCAAAAACTCCCTCCTCGATTTCCATGATGTAGTTGTTGCTGAGGTCGAGCTCGCGCAGCCCTGGCGCGCTCCAGAAGATGCCGGCTGGCAGCTTGGTCATCTTATTCCCGGAGAGATCCAGCATCCTCAGCCTGGTGAGGTTCCTGACGTACCAGCCTGCCATGTGGCTCTCCAGATTATTTGCTGACAGGTCCAGGACCTCTATGTTCCTGAGCAGACGGAAGGCTCGCCCGTTAGCCAGGTAATTGCGGTCCAGGTGATTTGATCCCAGCAGGAGAGAGCGGAGCTGGGGCAGCTGAGCCAGGGTCGTGTCCGACACGGCTTCCAGCTGGTTGGAGCACAGGTCCAGGTGCTCCAGCTGCCCAAACCCTGGTATGTGGCTGCTCGACAGGTTTCGGATGAAGTTGTCAGAGAGCTCGAGGTACTTAACTCCTTGGCCAAGCTCCTGTGGAAGGTTGCGCAGGCCAACTCCTTTGCAAGACACCTTGGTGGGGCTCTGCAGAGAGAGGGGAGAAGCCATCAGCATGAATGGGGCTCCAGCCATGCCAGCTCTGTCCAAGATGGGCACCAGCAACGTGGACATGAGCACCAGCCTGGGAAGGGGACAGTCCACCTAAAGCCACTGCTTAGAGACAAAGGGGTTTGTCGCCAGGGTTAAGGTGGGATTTCCGAGACACTGCTGCGTTATTTCTGATGGAGCAAGGAGAAGGCTCAGCCTCTGCCACCCCACCCTGTCCTCCTATGCATCTCAGCAAGCAAAATGGGCAAAAAAGTAGTGTAAGCACTGGAGATGCAACAGGCTGGTGGGGCAAGCCCAGCTTTGGGAGGGCATTGGGACAGCCCAGGGGCTGGTCCAGAGCATCCCTATCCTGGATAGGGAAGGGCACTGTCCTGGTGGGATCCAACTTCCAATTGTTTTCCTCCACCTGTTTGGAATCAGGAGCCTGGACGTGGAGGGGACCTTTTTTAGCACCCCCCCCCCGCCACGAATGTGGCGGGGGGGGGGTGCTAAAAAAGGTCCCCTCCACGTCCAGGCTCCCAATGACCTTGCTAACATCCATGGCTGCTCTCTGAATCCTTGTGAGACCCTGCACTCCATCCTGCCTGTCAGCAAGCATCTCGAGGTGACATCCCCATGGCAGGGACTGCTGGAAGGTGCCACCAGCACGGTGGGGACATGGGAGCAGCTGGGCGCTGGGGACACCGGCTAGACAGGAGAGCAGGTCAAAGCTGGGAAGGTTACAGAGATGGTGGGTGGAGGGAGATGAGAGCGGCGGGGAGATGCACAGAGGGATGCTCAGCCCTAGCGATGCTGCTGGGGCCATCCCAGCCTTACCTGCTGGCACGGCGTGGAGCTGGGCTTTGCGTCCCAGTTAGGCTGGGCTCTGAGCACAGACGGGAGCAGCCAGAGCAGCAAACATCCTCTCTCATCCAGCCGGTGTTCAAACAAGAGCATGTTGGGCTGCGGGCGCTGCCAGCCCCGTCCTGCTCCTCCAGTGCTCTCGGGCAGGAGCCGGGCTGCGTATAAATAGGTTTCAGGATGGGACGGGGGAAGGAGATAAGGCATGTGGGTGTTTGTAGCTACGGAAGTGGGAAAAGAAAGACATAAAGATTGCAGAGGGGGAAAAACAGCACAGAAAGCCACAAGGAAGGGAAAGAGAAACGGGCGGGATGGGCTGCACCGGCGCTCAGGTGATGGGCTGGACCCACCGCCAGCAATGACATCCAAGGCAGAGGTGGTACTTGGGAAAGCCGAGAGGTTTTTGGGGAGTTCCCCTGCCTGGAGCGGCTCTTCCTCCAGCTTTCTCTGCCTGTGCCAGGGCCAGGCTGTGCCTGGTGCCAGCACCTGGTGACAAGGACACCAGGAGCAGCCAGTGATGGCTCCTCAGCCAGGGACTGAGCTCCTGGTGGCAGCTGGACCGTCCCCTCCGATGTGAAGCACCAGATCCCTAGGCTTTGCCACCCATTCCCAGTGGGAAGGGCAGAGCTGCCATCACCTTCCTCCTCCTGTTCCTCCTCCTCCTCCCCAGTGCTGCCCATGCCCTTGCTGCCACATCCCCGTGTCCCAGGGGGCCAGGCTTGGGGAACAGCTGCCGGGTCACCTCTTCGCCCAGGGCAGGGACCTGCAGGGACTTTCCCTGCAGCAGCTCCAGGTGGTTTCGGGGCACCCAGAGCTGCACCCCACCCACAGGGATATTTTTGCGGGGACATCTCCATGTCCCTGTGCCACCTAGAAGTGGCACACACCACCCAGGGACATGGTCCGTGCGTGCTTCATGGGGTGTTCTGCAGAACACACGCCTTTGGGGCTTTTGGCTTATTGTGGCCAATTCCCTTCCCATCCGATGAGCACCTCCAGGCTGCTGCACAGCTGCCCAGGGATGCGTTTGCTGTAGTTTCAGCTGTAGAGCTGCTGCTCCAGCCCTAGATGGGTCTGGCAGAAAAAAACCCCCAAAAATATATATATATACATATATAGGAAAAAATATAAGTAGAGATACATACACACCTACATACACATCTGGAAGATGCAGCAGCTTGGCTTCTGCTGCTGTTGCCCACCTGACAGCTGGCACGGTGAGGACATTTGTCACCTCCGGGATGTGGTTCAGCCTTGAGCCACTGTCACCAACCAGCCGGGGCAGGCACAGTGGTGACAGCCAGCCCGGAGGCCAGGGCCGGTGTCTGTGGCTGATGCCCACCGTGCTGGATGGGGCTCCGGTAGCAGCCAGCATCCCGCCGTCGTTTTCGGAGGTGTGGGCTGAGCACATCCGCGCAGATGTGAAATCCTGCAGGGCTCCAGCCAGGGAAACACCGACCTCTGGATGAACCTTTGCGGTCCCTCATCTCCCACCAGCGGAGCCCCGAAAGTGGAAGGTGACACCGGGAGGAACGGCACCGAGTGCTCCAGCCCCCGGCACCGCCTCGCCGGGGGAACCCCAGCCCTCTCCTCCCTGCACCCCAAACTGCTGGGCATGGATCTGCATGGCAGGCACGGCCGATGAAATCAGCTGAAAGTCCCTGATTTTGCTCAGGGACTTCTGCGGAGAATCCCTGGGCATTTGCATCCCAAGGCTGTGAACTCCCTTTGCAGGAGTGGCTGGCGGCGCGAGCCCGGTGTGGACCGAGAGCCGTCCAAGGACCCTGCAAATAAACACCCAGAGGCTTTTCACGCACCAAGAGCCGTCCAAGGACCCTGCACATAAATACCCAGAGGCTTTTCACAGACTGTGCTGCAGGTGGAGTGAATCACACAGCGTGAACGGGGAGATTGGCTCCTGCGCATCCCGGAGCATCCCGTCCTTGCCTCTCCTGGCCTCCAAGCTGGCTCCCACATTCCAGAGGGGTTCGTTAAGGAGTGATGCCTCTGTTCCCCCAAAAGCTTTCACCTCTCAAAAAGACAGGACGAATAACAGCAGGATGAAGGCAGGATAAAGGCACCTGGCCAATGTCACAGCCGCACTGGGGGGTGACAGACCCTCGCTCCCAGCCTGGGCATTAAGGAAGCAGAAGCGTACCTGGCTGTCTCTATATATCAGATCCATATTTCCTCCCCAGCATACGTGGTGACAGCAATGCTGTTCTCTGTGCTTTCCCCCGGGCAGACGCTGAGCAGCTCTGAGCCCGACCAGGGGACCGGGGCCTCTCGCATCAGCAGCCACAGCGCCTGTGTATCAAACAGTCCCCGAAGGACAGGGACACTTTGCCTTTCAGCCACGTCCCATGGCACAAGCACCACCAGAAGACCCGCCACAGAAACTCCTGCTTTGGCTGGGGAAGGAAGTCCCACCCAGAACACCGAGATCAGGAAAAAAAGCTTTATTTGCAAAGAAAATATTGACAATTTACATAAACTTACATCCTAATTTATATACATTATGTATATTTTATATACAGATAGTGTCTGGAATAAAGATGTCGAAGCACGAAACAGCATCATGAGTTTATCACCGTGCAGCTTTGATAGGGAAAGGAGCAGTCGCGTCTCTTCCCACAGCTCCTCTCCCATTCTGCTCGTGTTGGGGACCCAGAGGCTTCACCCCAGCCTGGGAGGGGTGGCCGGGGGTGGTTGTCCCTTCCCCATCCCCCAAAGCCTGTGCGAGGACAGCAGCCAGGGCAGGTGCCACCGGCCCGCAGGGACGGGAAAGGACACCCCGTGCTCTGCTTCTTACCAGGAAGAGGGGAAGGACCATGAACAAGCCAATGTACTTTGGTCATCTCCATCCTCAGGTGGCCTTGCCTAAGTCAGTGGAAGGATGATGCCAAGTCCCCAGATGGGGACAGGGGGTGGCAGGGAGACCACAACTGCTGACCTGGGTGGGAAAGGCGCTGGAGGGAAGAAAGAGCCAGGTAGTTTTGGGTAGGAAGCCATGACTTAAAGCCTTTACTGAAGGGAAGCGTTCCCTCAACAAGGGCCCAGAACACCACAGCCGAGCTGGCTTCCCTAGAAACTGTGTCTGTGCAGAGGAGCTGGGGAGGGAGAAGGGTTTGACAATGCGTTATGTACCCACGAGCTGCTCCCAACACTTGTGCAGCTGGAGCCCAGCCCAAAGTTGGGCAGCAGAGCCAAGGCATGTAGGTAGGAGCAGAGGCAAAAGCACCACCGGAGGGGATGGCTGGCACACGGCAAAGTCGGCTTTGTGTCCACCGTGTCGGATACGCAGACCTTGGTCGGGAAATGAAGCACCTTCCCAACCAGAGCAGGAACCGAGAGACATCAGCATTCAAAGACACCAGAGGGGAAGACCAGAGCAAGGCCCTGTTCCCGCTGGGGTGCGTTAAAACCTCCCGTACGCATCCCCCTCCCCGCCCTGGAACCGCTTCCAGGCCTTTTCGGCTCCTGTTAAGGGCGAGAGGCACCAAGAATGGCAGGACCCCCTCCGCAGGAGCACCATCTAGAAGGAGCTATGCTACAGCCTGGTAACCTGCGCTGGAATACTTCACTAATGACAATTTGTTGCTAGAGAGGCCAAAGGGTTTCAAGTGTAAAGTCTCTCCATGGCTGCCAAAGGACCAGTGATCTGCTCATCCCAGGGACGAACACGTTCTCCTATGAAGGCCACTAGCTGTCAGCAGGCATCCTCTGCTCTCCAACTCCAACTCCAGGTCTCCAGCTCAGCTCCACCCAGCTTTGGTGTAACGCAAATACCAGAACAACCCCATCAGCATCGCGGCAACGGGGGCGGCAGGACCCGATCGCTCCCGCTCTCCTCCCGCGTCCCGGGCAAGTCCAGCGAGGGAACGACAGCGACGTGTGGGGCTCCTACAGAAACGAGGTCCTGCCTCCCCATGCCCGCAGCCGGAGCCGGGAGCACGTCCCACGTCCCACGTCCCACGTCCCATGTCCCACGTCCCGGCAGCGGGGGACAAGGAATGCAAACTCCATCCACCGCGCTCTCCCGACTCACCGCCTTATTCATGCCGGCCCTAAGCCTTGCTGCTCAGGCTGTATTCTAAAGCAATCCTGTTAATGATTTGTTTCATGTTCTCAACTATACACAGTTGTCCCAACTCATTCTTGTCAGAGGAACATGTCCTTCTTAATCCATTTTAAAGGAAACAAACCACAAAGACTGGGTAAGTGCCCCTAAGGCTCTTGCTAGTCCAACATGTTAAGGCTAGAAAGGAGGAGAACATATTGAAAAAAGGAATAGCAGGCAATTTTTCATGCAGTTATTTTACAAACTGCACGCCTCCTGTGAATAGCGAGGCCGTGGCCAAAGCTGGGTGCCCCCAAGAAATATTTATCTCTCAATAACAGCAATACTTGGCAAGCGAGATCACTCGCTACGGCCGGGGAAAAGCGATGGAGCCAAGAACGCTCCAGCCAGGCCGGACCCTTGTGCCGCTCCAGCACGGGGCTGGGACACGTCCCTCCTCCCCGCGGGTGACAACCCTGAGCCACCTCTGCTCGGAGATGGAGCTCATTGCCACCAAGACATCGGTTTGGGGCTTGTCCCGTTTGCTACATAGGCTGGAACTTCACTACCCTCTTTACTTTTTAAAGAGGAAAAAAAAATGCTCTGAAAAGAAATCCGATTAAACAAACACACAAACAACAATGCGACCAAGCACAACCCAGGGCACGACACAAAAGAGCAATTATCGCTTCAGCCTCTTCCTCAGCTCCAGCACATCTTATAGCTTTAGGTCTCCCCAGCTGGAGGGAGGTAACGGGAGAGAGTTGCTCAAGAAGCCAAAAGAAACAATAGTGTCCCAGCTCTTCCATTAGTCACCAGCAATCGGGTTATGACCAGACTCAGCAGGGCTCGGAGAAAAGAAAAGTGGTGACTTCATGCTGGACCAGGCTTTTAAAATACTTGGGTGATTTTTTTTGCTAAAGACTCCATCACCACTTATTAGAGCGTTTTAGGTAGAAGGGTGCCAAAAGGAAAGGGGTGGGAGAGGAAGGGCAAAACCCACATCTAAAAGCAGGACAGCTACTATTAAAACAGAAAAAAAAATCCTGTTTGAATAATTTTATTCTTAAACATGACAAACTTCTTCAGAGTGTTTCCACAAGTACTCGTGTCTGCTCTAAAGCCTGGAGAAATGCGTTCTGGTTTGCAAAACGTTAATTCAAAAGACAACAAATAAAAAAGGACCCAAAGAACAAACCAGAGCCCGGCGCTAACAGCAGCAGCGCTCCAGGACAGCCCCGCGGGGCAGGCGCGCCGGGGGCAGCGCCGGGGGCAGCGCCGGGGGCTGACAACAGCGGGGGCTCTGGAACCGGCAACCGGCATTGGCTTTGGGACGCTGTGATTTCTGGGCCGTGGGGGCCGTTTCCCACATGCTAAGCCTGAAAAATTCCCCTTCCCCTCGCGCCGGCGGCTTCGCAGCCCCATCCCGCGCCCTCGGTCCCCGCACTTCGCCACCCGCGCCCCAAGGGTGGACGGAAACACCCCCGGCCCCGTCCTGTTCCCCTCCCTCTGCACCCCAGTTCGGACTGGGAAGGCAGAAAACCAGAACCCCCCCCTTTTTCCCTTTTCCTTGCCTTTCGTTAGCGTGCAGAAGCAGGAGCGCCTGGGTAGGACACGGTGGACACGAGTCCGGCTTCTCCCGCGACCGCCTGGGATGCTCTTGCTAGTGCAACATGAAAGCAGAGACCCACACCGCTCCCAACAAGCCTCGGTGAAGATCACAGAGCAAACATCAGTGCAGTAATACTTGAAATACTGAGACAAGGCAGACACAACAGCCTTTCTTCCTCACAACGCTTATTTTTTGGTTTTTTGATCCAAGTCTCCATGCAAGTCACCGAAGACAATTGTGCTTCCCGCATTCACATATAGGAATAAATAGCTCTGGATCAGTTTTCTTTATGGCCGGATTACAGAACCCCCTGAAATACTGATAACGCTTATGAACAGCAGCACGGTGCAGTTCTGCGAGTCTCCTTGGACGTGCCCGAGTTCATCTTAGGATGCTGGCGCATCTCCTAGGCGTATGGCCCCAAAGAAGGTTGTGTGCTTGCTCATGTTGATGGAGATGTCAGCATGGACCATCTTCACAGCGATCTTCTGCCTGGCTTTGAGGAGGCAGACCCCGGCCGTGTAGCAGGTGTTGAAGTTGGTCTTGCCGGTCTCGATACTCCGAGTGCACTGCAGAAAGGGCTTTTCATCCACCACCACCTCGTAGCTGGCAAAATCTGTGAAGTTTATGTAGTACACCTGATGTGAAGCAGGAAGAAGAAAGGCATTAGGGGGTGGTTTTGTGCACATGGAACAAGTCCACGTTCCTTTCAGTGTGTACACATACGTTCCTCTCCGCTAACAATCCCTGCCTTGGCCCGGGACACCTACACCACGGGAGGTGACTTGTTCGAGGCAGAAAGAACCCCAAACCAACCAGACAGGAGGAAACTCTGCCTTCTGCTTCAGACTCACACCAGCATGCAAGCGTCCGCGAATCCATGTATCTAAGGCTGAGCTACAAATCCTCGCTTTAGACCCTGCTTATTGCAGGAAAAAGAAATTACAAACCTGCGCAGGCCTCGTTACAAAACTGCGTAGACAACCTTATCTGCTACAAACAGGTTTTCATCCAACAAACAAACAGAAATACTTTAACTGAAGTCCTCTTTCACTTACCTGGCCAGTCCTGCTTCCTGGGTCCCATGAGCCTCCTTTAGTGTTGCCATCAAAAATGCCCTAAGATGTACTGGGAGGTGCCTTCTTTGCAATGGGACTCGAGGTGCTTTCAAAGGCATCAACTATTACAGGGAAAACACTCTCCCAGCCTCCAGAGCTCGGAAGGAAATGACCTTAGAGCGTTCGCGCTGGTTTAACTCTGTGATCTAGCACCTGAGTCCACGACTCCATCACTCGTCACTTCACCATCTCCCACACACTGATTCTGAAGAACTGTGAGATGCCTGAGAAACACCCACCCAAAGAGGAGTCACCCCCGGGAGCTGCTGCTTCCCGCTAGACGAATACCAGCCGTTCTGGGTGTACCTGCCAGTTCTTCTTAGCCTACACCCTGCAACCACAGAAGCTGCGCAAAACTGAGTCCCCTTTTTGCTTGAGGGACTGCAAATGACAGAAGCTTCAGAGGTACAACGGTGTGGCCAGCAATTAGCACTTGGGGAAATAATTATTTGGCCCACGGGGAGTTATTTTTCCTGTCCCCGTCCAAACCAGGCAGGTGAGCAGTTCCATGCAAGAGCAGCTCCCTCCACACTTGATCTGACTCGGAACAGTCCCAGCGGGGCTGGCGGCTGAACAAGAGGCAAATCATGAGCAGGAGGTGATATCAGAAGCCTGAAACAAGGTGGAAATTGCTTAATCGTGGCTGCCACACAGAAACTCTCTCATATGACTGAAATCTGCCGCAGAACCTGGACGGTGTTTCAGTCCATGGGGGGTGGACACCCTGCCTACCCTAGAAGGGGAGAGCTCCACGGCTCATAACCCACGGGGCTCAGCAATTCTGCTCAGAGATGTGCGAGACAATGGGAACAGTGCCCATCTCCTGCCTTTTATTTGAATGGGGAGAGGAAACCAATTAGCTGTGTATTATATCATGATAATTCATGACTTTGTTTAGCCCAATTTACAGAAGCAGGTCCGTACATCTGTCATCGGTACCAGCTGAAGCAGCAGCTGGGCCACCCCGCTGCACGATGCGGCTGCTGGCTCATCGTGTCGGGATGAAGCTACATGAAGGTGGAGGCAAAATGGAGTTACCTGGGCTGGAGTTTGGCCAAGCCACCCGGGGCTGAGAGTCCTACGCTTACAGAGAGTGACACCGCTTCACAAGGATCCCCAGCTGGCCGGGTTTTGGTTCTTACATCTCTTTTAAAGCACAGAGCCCAGCGTCCTGCTGGGACCCTTGTTCTGCAAGGAGGTTTAGATGGGCACAGCCAAGCACCGGTGGCATGTGGGATGTGGCGGGGCGCCTGTGTTTCGGTAACTAATCTCTCGCAGCTGGTGTCACGGCGAAACTTGTGACCTTGCCCTTCGTGACTCTAACATCTTCCTCCGACACACATCTCCTAGAGCACGAAGCGGTTAAAAGTACATACAAGTTTCTTGGCATTTGCTAGTGGTCTGGAGCCCTCTCGTGGTTTCATGCAAGGCTTCCATTGGAACACAAGAATAGGAGTTAGGCCTAGGACCGTACTCACTTCTACCTGACTATAGATGAAGTATGTGCCGTCCACCAGTACCTCCAGCTCCCCACTGCGGGCATGCAGCTTAAACACCTTGGGGTTCATAGTGATGCGAGACCAGTCATTGAGGACTCCACCTGAAAGATCTCAGTATGAGAAAACGGCAGTCACTCAGTACCCGTCAGAAGGAAGAGCGCAGGAGCACACAAATACAGTCACATCGTCAAGGTTTCATACACAACAGCTGGCACAGACTCAAGGCGAAAAGTCAAGTGACTCAGTAAGAAAATCCCAGAATTAAAGGACACGGTGCGTTAATTTGGATGCCTCTCTATAGCTCAGGTGACACCACGTCTTGCGGACGGACACCCGTTTTGTTCAGTGTGCAGCACAACTGATTTGCGTCTCTACTTGTCCTCGTCAGGAGTTCTCAGCCTTGAAAAACAGGCGTACGGCCTTTTGTGCTACACCCGGTTCACCCCAGCGCTGGTACAGACTGGCTTGCCTCCTCCTGACACTAAGCTGAGCTTATTATCATATTTGAGTGTTTTACAAGGCCTGAAAACAGGTTCCCATCAAAAGTAAGTGGTATCATCCCCACTCCAGAGCAGACACCCCAGCACATGCAAATCAACGCCAGTACTATAAGGTACTTGCAAAGTTTCCTTAATTCACCTGAGAGGCCAGAGGCTGTTTTTTCCCACTATTCCCGTCCTTATGGGAATGGGACCACCCGTGGCCAATGTGCCTGACCCCTCCCAGCACCGCTGGGCAGGAGGATGTGCTCATGATGCGCTTCACTTTAAGCCTTGGGATCATCCCTAGAAAAACACTAGTCCTTGAGGGAAAACAGGCAACAGAATTATGGAAAAAATCATGTTCAACCACGGGACTAGACCATGTATGTGCATGGAGGCTGGCATCACACAACGGGTTTTAATTCTGGTATTCTTTGACTTCAACATTCTTGACTTTCTACCTAGCCTTGTTTTAACACATGCTTTGTCATTACATTTCCTAGGGGTTTAAAAGCCAAAATAACAAGCCAGTATGAAATTGCACTGTGTCGCACCCCATCAGTCCCTAACTGCGGTGGCTCAGCACGGTCAGAGGTTTAGAGACCCACCACCAGTCCTCTGGCGCTGGGGGCAGCAGAATTCTGCTCTCTGGAGGGGCCAACGAGCAGGTCCGGAGGACGTGCTTTGCTATGAGCTGGCGACAGAGCCGTTCTCTGTAGGTGCCTTGTTTTAAAGAATCCAACCCTTCTCCTCCCAGCCTTCCCCTGCTCCCCAGCTCCCTGCCCCAGTTGTGCACCGGCCAGCTGGACAGAATTAATGGCTCACGGCGTCAGATTGTTCCTGAGCAGCAGGGAAGGACCCTCACAGGGCAATTCCCACTCTCAGGGAGCAGCGTACGCTCTGTCAACATCCAGGCTTCCCATTAATAAAGGGATAATTACTTTCTGAATGTTGAGCAAAGCACCATCTTTCCCCTCATTTTGTTCCTTTTCTGTTTCGGGGAGCTTTCCCCCACCCCACTGCAAGCACAGCTGCTAACCGTGCAAAATCACAGCTCACGTCTGCTGAAAGGGAGAAAACCGCCTTCCGAACAGAAGCGGTGGGCAGCAGAATGTGGGCAGGGGTCCCGCAGCCCTGTCCCTGCTGCCCCGGCGCCTGGGGACACACACACCCCGAGGCTGCTGCCCACGCTCCCCGGGGAGCTGCATGGTGTGAATTACAGAATAATAGAATATTTGGGGCTGGAACGGACCTTTAAAGATCATCTCGTCCGGCCCCCTGCAATGATGCAGGGGACAACACAGCCCAGACATTGTGAGCGGCAGCTAATGAATGAGACCCAGCTGTTGGCAAGAAGAGCAGGAACTCGAGCAGAAATTGGAGAGGGATCCGGGGAGGAAGGAGGAGAGCAAAGAGCTGCCTCTGGACGTGAAATGGCTCGGCAGGACTTGAGCTTAGAGGCTTGAAGGAGGTTGGTGGGGGTAGCGATGCACAAGGGACCACAGAGGACGCGTGTGCACGAAATGTCAGTGTAACGCAGGAGGAGCTGGTGGCCGCGCACCTCTGTGTCCTCCCGCTACAGCCCGGCCTTCCCCTGCCATAAATTACTGGGAAAACTGGAAAAAAACACAGGCTAATGGGGCTGAGACAGGAAAAGGATACACTGAGCGCTTAAAATAGAATAGAGGGGGAAAGAAGGCTGGCCAGAGAGGGAAACCTTGATACAGCGGCAGGTTGGGGGAGGCACATCAAGTATCTGGGGGTCAAGAAGGGAGATTGAGCGCGACAGAACTACTGGGATTCACAGGGTAATCCAGGAGATAAATAGAAACACAGGAGAAATGGGGATGGAGACTCAAGAGGAGACTTCTCTGAGGGGCTCTGGGCAGGAGAATCAGCCTGTGACAGGGGAGGCCAACAGCAGGGACAACAGGGACATGTTTTAAGATGGGCTTAGACCCAGAGACGAGGCTACGTGTGCAGGTTGGGCTTACTGAAAAGGAACTGCCAAAATCATGAGATCCTTACCATTTTTCACTTGGATGGCTGAGCCTTGGCCTTGGAGGTGGACCACAGCTGGCTGCAAAGGAGACCAGAGGGACCGCAAGTTAATGGGAAACGCCGCGCCACGGGACGGTCACCCCACACACCCCACAGCCCGTGACCGGTACAGAGCACGACAGCACCCCGAGAGCACCAGTGCCTTTCATAAATGAAAAAAACACCAGAGCAGCTGACTACAACACGGTTAAGCCCTGCAGAAGAGGTGAGAAGCCCAAACCAGACACCCAGAGCTTTCTTTTGAGCAATAAAAAGGGGTGAGCTCAGGCAGTCGCTCTGATGTAGCACATGCAGAAAGGAGGTCCTTTTGTTTCAGAGCTGTGCCATCGAACGCAACGTTAGCAAACACGGCTGGTGATGCTTTACAAAAATACAGCCATAGCTGGGTTTTTTCCCCGTGAAAGAAGATCAACCAACCTGGACGTCTCTGGAGCCGGCCTTGTCCGCGGCACCTGTGAAATGCAATTGCACATCATTGAAGGCAAAGCTTGAAAGAGCTGCAGTAAACGCTCCCATAAATAAAACTTTTACCCCATAATAACCATTAACCCCCCATTTTTAGTAGAAGGAGGACATCACCAGTGGTATAAGGTGCAGCTTCATGTTAATAAGTACACAAACAAGAAGAAGATTCATCTTGCTTTTTCCTGTTTTATTCCTACACTTCTGCCTAACATCATCAAAATTCCCAAAGCTATTCGACCAGTTTCCACTAGAAGGACAAATTGCACAACCCTTTTCCCGAGCGGCAGTGCCAATAAAGCCTCTTGGCTGCAAAGATTACAAGTTTCGCCCCGCAGTAGCTCAGGTCATTCATTGCATTCAAGCTCCACGCTGAAATCCCTTTCCTCCAAGAGCCCAATCCCTATGAAAGAGGAGACGCCTGCGGGCAGCGCTCCGCAGTGCTGAGGACCTCACGCTGCTCCTGGCCTCTGCCTTGCCAATTTCTGACATACAAAACTCACAAGTCAACCAAGCTTTCCCTTGAGAGCCATGTGAGCTATAGCGTAATAGTCCTGATTTCTGTGAAGATACGTTTTTTGATACTAGACTGTTCATATACATTGGGGGATTGGACTAGATGATCTTTCGAGGTCCCTTCCAACCCCAAACATACTGTGATACAACGAACAACACTGATGTGAACTTGTGCATTTTAAAGAGTTATTAACTTCAGGGATTTTAACAAAGCAATTGGCACATGACTCCATGGAGAAACAATATGGTGCAGATACAAAGAAACAATGAAAAATGAAACTAAGAACTGCAGGGGAAAACGCTCTTTTCATCCGGCCGGTACGGGAGGCAAGTTCATGGGGTTCCTGGGCTGGCTTAGCGGCGGTGCTAAGCGTCACCCTTCCTGGTCCCGCTGCAAAGCTCGGCTTAAGAGGAATTAACACACCGCTGGGAAGAGCCACTTTGCACACCCAGAAATTGGTCAGATTTTGGTGGGATGCTCAAGGGGAACCCAGGCCCTGCATGTCCTTGCTGCTCCTTTTCTCCGCATGCTCTGCCGACGGGCACCGCCTCGCCCGCAGCATCGCACCCTAAACCAGCACCCTAAGACCCCACCGCGCAGCACAACTTCTGCTCCTCCCGTGTCCCCGTGGGCGCCAGGACCAGCCCAGGAACACCGGAGTCCTGCACAAGGATGCTGCACCACCAGGTTCAGACCCTCCGCTGTCCTCAGATGGAAAACCAGAGCTTTTCTGTTTATTTGCACATCACTGTGCCGCCATGGCATCTCCCGCATCCCCATGAGACACCAGGGCTCTGAGCAGAGAGAGACAACGCGGTTACCTGAGGGACCCTGCAGTCCGGGAGGTCCCTGAGGGCCTGGTGGGCCAGGGGGGCCGGGTGGTCCCATCACGGTTGTGCCGGGAATCCCGGGGATGCCGGGAATGCCAGGGGGGCCCTGGGGCCCAGGAGGACCTGGTGGCCCTTGGGGACCATTGGGCCCTGGAGGACCAGCCTTCTTACCTGAAAAACAGAAGGTCAGACGTTAGTTTCATCCCATGCTCAGCCTGCAGAGGTCTTTGAACTACGGGAAAGCCCTGGGGACGAGGAAAGCAGAAAATCCATGATGGCTGTTTGCTGGCTGGAGGGCAGGGACAAGGAGGAGCATCCAACCATGTGGGACGTCCGTATGCATTAGGATGTAATGGCCATGGCCTGATCTCCTGTCTGAGGAGGAGATGCCTCCAGAGGGCAGTTCCGAGCTGAACTGCAGCTCCTTCCAGCAACGGGAGGGATCCCACATCGCTATGGGGCCAGCGGGATGCAATTGATGTGCACCAAGGGCTTCGATGCTACGGCTGCTCTAAATAATTAATTGTGCATTTCGGGCTGTGGATGGGGCAAGGGAAGGACTAACATTGCCATATTCCCCAAACACAGCTCACCACATGGTCCCAGAAGGAGAAATAGCACAACCAATTTAATTACAGACTCTTATCGGACATATCCAGAGCAGACTTCCCACAGGGAAAGCCTGACCTGTGTTTTCCAGATCCCCGATAAAAAAGATGTCCTTTTGGTGCAGTTTTTCAAACGCAGATTTGTCACAGCTTATATGTCAAAGAGCTTCATTAACAGCACAGAATTGCTTCAATTGCTGAAACAAAGTCCACTGTAGGACAGAATTAAACGCTTTTTTAGATGACAGCAGCAGACAGGATATGAAATAATGGTTATTGGAATGGTTTCTGAGTACATTCATGTACTTGTTTCTCTACTGACCACCCGTCTTTGCCACGGAACAATGCTGTAAGAAAACCCCATCTGTTTTAGTCAATGAAGAAGCGGAAATCTCAAGACGGCCACGAGCAAGGGCACATGGAAATCAGTGTCGGACAATTGCGCGGCTGAGCTTCAACGTGCAGAAAACTAAGTTAAAGTGATTAAAGCAACCCCGGCATCCTACGAGCTTAAGGGGACAAATCATTCACAGCAGAATTTCCACCCAAATTAGCAGCCGTGTCTTCAAATCCGCGCTGGCAACACGCCAGCCCCTCCTCGGGCTGACGACACACGCTGGCAATGATCGACCCCTTTCTCCTCCAGCACATTCGCCGAATTCTTGCCGTTCGCATCCCCCCGGTCTGGGCCATCCCAAGCGGGGTCGCACGCAGCGAGTGGGATCCCGCTGCCGTCGCTCCTTGCTCTCCTTCCCAAGGAAGCTGGTTTAACTAATCTGCCTCCGAAATCCGGGCTGCTACTAAACGAGCTGCTCGTTTAGCGGTAAAACAATCGCACGTAATTCGGATGCCGCACAGGGACGCGTATTTTCTGTGCATTCACGCTCCTTCGAGTAATTGCATCTACTTTTTAGCACTGATGGAACCTCACTTATTAAAGCCACAAGGCAAAAAAACAGATATTCAGTAAATAAAAAGCTCTCGATTCATCTGCTAACGGAGGAGAACCCAGGCCCAGCAGCACCCAAGTCCCGCTTGCCAAGTCTCCGTCTTCAGCCGCATGCACCAGGCAGGCTCCAAAACTCAAAGCAGGCAGAACCAGTAACTTTCCCTTAATCATCGTTCACCAAACAATATGTTCTAATTCTGAAAAAAATTAAATGTGACAATACCATAAAATTAAACTATTTTATACGGCGCTACAGCTGTATATAATACAGCGCTGCGAGATCCCCCTGCTACTCCAGAATTGCTGCAAACACCACAGCCATCATTTGTTATTAGTTCAGCTGATTTAACGCGGGTTCAGGGTTTCAGAGCTTTGCTAGGACAAACTTCTCAAACATAAAATTTTATGCTGCTTTCGAGGGTAAATATAAACTAAGTTTCTAGCTGCGCCCTGTCTCAACGTCTCAGCCGTAAATCTTGAGCCTGCATCCAAGGATTAAAAGGGATGGGATGTGCTACTGAAGTTTTGATGGTCCCAAGGTGCAAAAATGGGTAACGCGACTGTGCTTCCCCCAAACCAATGCCACAGCCTATGTCTGAGGAGAGTTTTATAGAATGATAGAATCTGATTGATTTGTGTCCTAAGCTGTTCATACTTGAATAGAGAAAGACGACGGCCATGTGTGTAATGTCACTGTGCTGGGTACAGAAGCCATGCATACACTGACAGTAACTTATGCCAGTGTATAATATGCATGTATGTATGTACATGTGAGTATATGAGTTTATACTCACACGTACAAGCAATTTGGATCCTTTCACTCATTTAAGGCCCTGGTGGCAAGTAAGTGTATGAGCGTGAGCATTCCCCAGGAGTCCTGCACCCTCAGACACCCCACGGAAACAGGGGGCTTCCCCCAATAACCTAAATCACAACAACTCATCGATGCGCATCTTAATACCCAACTGCAAACAGCTTGAGGAACGTAAAGTCAGACAAAACACCAACACACAAAATAATCCTTCTAAGGTTAATACACAACCATAAGTGAGATGCTGAGTGTATCGATGTTGACTTTGGTGGGTCTGAAGGAGACCCCAACCTGCTCGGTGGGACTGGGAGGAAACCTGAAGCTGTTTGGGCAAATGGAGCTGGTGTGTGACTCGACTCCACCCAACTATCTAATTATAGCATCTTCAGAATTACTTCTGTACAATGTAATTAGCTTATTGGAGCTTTTAGGGAAGGCTTTAAGAAGCGCTGATGCTGCTCTGCCCCAATCCCTGCCCGTCCCGGAGATGGAACCTTCTCCTCGGTCTCCTTCACGTTGGCTAGAGAGAGTTCACGTTTGGGTAACACAGGCACGGGAAGGGAAATGGAACTCAAACTCAAACTTACCCTTTTTCTTGTTTTTAACTGAACTTGGACCTACAAAGGAAAGAATAGAAAATTAGTGAAATCAGGCGATCATTCAATCTTAGGAAATCCCCGCTGGCACCAGCACCCACCAGCCCAGAGGGGCCTCTCGGAGCTGGAACAAAATTGGCAACAAACCACTAAGCCAAAATATGTAGAATTGTCCATTTTCTACAAGCAATTGCTGTATAATGATTTTACCAGGACCTATATCTGTTTTACCTCCTCTCAAACAAGCAACCCATGGCTGGTTTCACAAAAGTCAATGAGTTTTGGTGGGCACGTCCCCTCCTCATTGCAAAGATGAGTTAAACCAACGGCAAAGCTCAGGTGACAGATGTTCTTCCCCCTTCAGCCAGAGCTTTGATCTCAGGTAGCAGTTTAGTTCCAGCTCTGCTGAGCACGGCTCGGTTTTGCCATAGGTCACTGATGGAAGTACCTTCAGACAACAGAAATCCTGAGACTCAACAGAAACCATTTACAAATGTGATCCCTGCACAGCAATCATTTCTCAATGGATGCATCTGTGGGCTGTGCAGCCATAGGGAATTTTCTCTGTTGGCTTGAAATTGCCCAGCTTAACATTTAAAGCTGACACATTTGACTTGGGGATGAGGACAAGTTAGAAGGAAGTGAATGTGACTCAGCTGAGAGCAGCAACCCAAACACGTGTGAGCCACGTTGTTTAAAAATAACCAAATACTAAAGAAAAAACCCCAAAGCAAAGAATGAGTCTGAACCGGCTCATTTGAACAACGAGAACAGAACCCTCCCTAGCAAGAGGTGACGATACGTAGAGTGGAGCTGGGACACTACGTGACTTTCTGAGCAGAAGCTGAAGTGTGAAATGTGTTCCACTGCCTCCTCAAAAATCAACAAGGGATGGGAATGAACTGCAAAGCTCCCCAAATATTCCCTTGCTGCTCATCAGTGAAATCCCTCTAAAATCTGCATTTAAACACACATCGAAGATTGAAATCAGCTTAACTGAGATAAGCTTATAATGAATGGAAGGTAACGAGGTTGCTTTGAGTCAGCACTGGAAGAGAAAGTCAAATTCCCAATTAGTGCAGAAGTGCCACGTTCCCATGGCTGGATGGACAGAGAAGACCAGAGAAACACCCCGCAACCTTACTGACGCCTTTCCAGCAGGAATATTAACTTACCTACATTATGCTCTTGAGTCACGGGAAAATTATGGTACTACCTAATTTGTTATTTCTGCTAATTTACTGGGTCATTTCACTAATCCATATATTCACAGTATTAGAACATGCAGATAGGACAGATGCAGATTGCTAACAACGCCAGTCCCGGTAACTCGACAGGGAGCATCACGGAAGCCAAACCAGCACATGAACTGAGAAACCTTTTATCTTTGGATTATTTGGATTATTTTTGCGTTTTCTGAGCTCCCAAGACGCAGAATGAGCCCCGATCACACTGGCGATTTCCATCTACCCTCATCTCAGGCACCAGCTGCTTAATCGCATTTTCAGTGGAGAGAAAAATCATATCTGGGGGACATAATTAAACAAAAAACCCAACCAAAACACCAGAGCAAGCAAAACGCAAGTGCTGTGTATGTGTCTCTGCAGACCCTGGAGTCACGAGAGTTTATTTCATGTTATATATATCACACCATTAGCGCCATAACCAGAGTGAAAGTACAAATAGCTGCGGCGAGCCAAACACATTTGAAATGGATGGAACCAATTAGCTTCAAAGATGAATGGGAGGAATGAGAACCACATGGGATGTCAATGTTCGCAGTCTATATTACAACACACGCATCTGTTCCAGGCACGGCAGAGAGAGATGTTACGGCTGTGCAAGTGAATCTTTCGACAAACACAAAAAATACTTCTGACATGAAAAAAACACAATATTATTAGCCTTGGGAGCTTCTGAGTCTCTGGGGTTCGCATCTGTTCATCTCCCAGGAGGAGGGGGTGGATAATTTAATTGTAGCAGGGAGCCAGAAGGTTCATCCCGTACACCGGAAAACAGGATTTTCTTCATTTTTGCTCAAAATGGTAAACTCAGTGAACCTTCCTAAATTTAGTCTAAAACGGTAACCAAGCCTCTTGCGGAGTTCGGAAAGCAGAGCTCCACCAAAACACCAGGGCTGTATTTCCTTCAGCATGAAACGTGCTGAGGCACAAGGCTTGGAAACTTCACTTGGTATCTGTTGTCCCAACACATATGTGCAGAGAGGGAGAAAACCATGAAGGCATATGACCCACTGGTTAGCTGTTAGGTGTTAAATACCTACACGTTAGGTGATCCTAAATCCTTCCAGAGGCTTCTCCTACCCCATTAATCCCATCTCGCCATCCCACTCCTCCTGCTGGTCTCAAAGCCTTTCACACCACCTGCTTTTCTTTAGTCTGGATTCACGGAGGCCATTAGATGACCCAATTCCAGGGAAGATCTATGAGAATATACTTCTATTTTCTTTCTCCACGATGCAGACTACAGGCACATACACTATGTTCCTCTACAGCATCACAAGCCTTGGATAAAAACCCAAGTTACACGATACCCGCTGCTGCTCCGGGGTCCACAGGAGCTGCCGTCTGCTCGTAGAAGGAAATTGGTTTGACTTGAAGAATTCTCCACCACCAACACTGTCTGGTATCGCTCTCGTCTCTCCTTTCGGGGCGTTGGAGGATGTATCCGAGAGCAGCCTGACCGTCAGCTGTTCCCCAACACCCCTTGTCCCTTCTCGATAAAAATAACCCCGGGTTCGTTTTTCTGCACTTTCCCAACATTGCGTCTCTTCCTCATGAATCCTTAAAGTATCTGTTAGGAACGAGATCAAGCTCGTGGTCTGGGATACTGGTATTAAATGTGACAGCGACCCACACGTAGCTATTTATGTCCAAACCCGCTCGTGCTCAACTTTGGTACTTCTCCCTCCCAATCCCACCTATCTCCCACCTCCTTTCCGCACGCTGTCTGCTCAAACCAGACCTAGGGAGGTCCATCCCCTTCTACATTTCCTGTCTTTCATCTGAAATTAAATTTATGCTTATGCTCTAATCCATCCTCGAAGGAGCTCTCAGCTCCGCTCAACCCTTGGTTTTAGCTTTGCTTAGCAGAGGGAGGAAAGGTGACGAGAGCTGTTAATGCAGAAGAGGACTGGGCTATCAGAAAGGACAGGCTGGGTGGCTTTGAAGGATACAACAATAAGCATGGCATGAGATTCAGCCATATAAAATGCACAGTCCTATAAATTACTTCCACAGAAGGGATAATAAACTGTTGTGCTGGATGGTGGAGCTCCTCAGATGGAGGACAACATCTGCACCTGCTGAGCTGCTGTCACACGGCCAGGGGAGGCAGAAAGGCAATGCTGAAACAACGGGACAATACTGATGTCACTCAGAAGGTGGGGGTGAAAAACTCAAATCCTGATCCTCTACATACAGAAGGATGAGTTTACATAAGAACAGTTTCACAGAAGGTCAAGAAGTGGTCAAACGGAGCTTGGCTGGTTGGCCATCAGTGCTTGGAGAGAGATAACACCCCTTGGAATGGCTACGGTGATGGGCATGGAGGGAGAAGACCCATTAGGGCTTGAAGAACAGCTCTGGCATGTCCTCACGGGTGCAAAGTGCTCCTCAGAACTGTGATGCTGGCAATGAGAAGGCCTCTTCTAACCTCCAAAAGGAGCAGTATGGGCTGGAAGGGTCTTCTGGCTGCTGCAAAGTCCCTCAAAAGTTCATCAGCCCTTTTGTGGAGGGGCTATTTTTTGCCGAGCTACTAAAGCCATAGCTACTAAGCTCTAAACCTGACTTGAAATGTTTAAGCCAGGTACCTGATCCTCTGCTAGAATTTATCATCTCTTCCACTGGATTTCCAGTAGGAAAATCCCACCGGCTCCTGCTGTAATAACTCAGGGCAGCTCCATCGCCTGCCAGCCGAGTTCTTCATCACGGGACGGGGTTTCCCCAGCAAAGGTGCTGGAGCAGCAGTGCTGCACACTGGGCTTCTGCACCCAGACTCCTCCAAAAGCTGATCTTCCACAGCTATTTAGAAAATAAAACGATAACAGAAAAGGAGGGAGCATAAAACCAGCAATAATGGTAAAATTTGAGGGACAGGTACAAGCAGGCAAAGACAATAAAACCCTCAGAGCCACCCAGCTGGGCAATGCCGAGTCACCACCTCCACCAGCAGCACTATGGCCATGGGTTCGAGCGATGAGCCCCTTCAGCTGCAAACTTCTCACTTCAGACCAAGCAAATATTTGCACCCGATGAGCTTTTGTTGTGCGAAACCACAGCTGTGGCCCAGCAAGCAGCAGAAGACATCTAAGCGTGCTTCAGGGAGCAGGTTCTCGCGCCCAGCCCCTGCAGCCCCAGCATCTGCTGGATCCCTTCCAAGGGCTTCAGAAAAAACCCACCAAACCCACAAACAACAGATGGTGATGCAACTCAAGGATATTACATATGACATGTTTTCTCTTATAAAGATTAATAGAGTTTACTCCCCTCCCCGCTCCCCCAATTTTTCTTTCTGCATGCTACACGCTGCTGTGATTTACTATAAATAAGAAAATATCAAAAACTTCTTTAGGACATATGCTGATATAAATAGTATATTAAAAAAGCCCCGCGTTCACTTATTAGTTGTGTGTGTGGATTAACAAGAAATAGTTTAAATTCCAGCAAAACGGTTCAAACTGGGTTTATTGATGGGAACAGATCTTTGTAATTACGCTTATTTTATACAAACCTATAAAAGGTTGCCCAGTATAGAAATCATTCAAACGAAGGGTGAGTACCTAGGAATGCTGCCGAACTTCCCAAATTCTCACCGCTCTGCCTCCACGCTGAGAAGATGGAGGTGCTGAGAAGTCATCCCAGGTTACAAACAGAATCACAGACAAACTCATGCTGAATAAAGAGACGACAGCGCCTTCCCAAAACGCCAGAGCACTTCTCACTCAGTCATGAAACAGGTATATGGCCCACAGTTAAATTCAAGATGAACATCTAGTTTTGAAGACGAAAACAGAAGCAGGGAGCTCTATGCGACTTATCTAACATGCATATTTTTTATGTGAAGTATCAACTTCTGGCTGTAGTTGGAAGAAGAATATTAGGTTTAAATGATCACTGTTCTCAATAGCTATGGAAATCTGTGTGTTTTTCCAAACCCTGCTAGCCACCTGGTTTAACAAAGAGTCCACTTGCTGAACCTCAGACAAAGCTCCGAAAACTGCCCAAATCCACCAACTAACAGAACTGGAAAGGAGTTTCTGGACATCAGCTGGGACACCATTACTCATGGAGAAGAAACAGCAGCTGAGCACCAAGCCAGGCTCTGAGGTTGAGCTGATGAGTCCTGCTGACCACCCAACCCAACACGGCGTTTCCATCTCCACGGAAAGCTCCGACCACCACGTGCCCTCCAGCCGCAGAGGTTTCCCCTCTCCAGGAAGGACATTCTGTGCCACCTGGAGCCTCCCAAAAAACAGAGGGGCAAAGTGGCTATTGAAATGTCACCGTTCCTGACCCATATCTGGGAATTAACCAGTCCTGTCAACTTCCGCAACATCAAGACCTGCAGGAACCATTACGACGACCGAGAATTAATGGATTCCTACCCGCTAAACCTCTCATTGATCCCTCTGTTTTGATCCCTCTCTATTTGACCAATGCTAAAGGTGGATGGGGCAGAAAGAAAAGCTCAAGAGCTTTAAGCGACCAAGAACCTTCTACCTCCTTTGATATAAGTTGGCCCAACCCTTCCATTTCAGCGAAACTTCTGAAACCCAGTTGTTTCACTTACAGAACTGGTGTAATGATATTTACTCCATTCACAGGGGTATGAGATATGTCAGGCTTTTCAAATATTTTTAAGTGCGGCGTTATTAATGCCAGACTATGGTGGAGCTGGGGAAAGGAGGATGTTAGCCTCCAAACACATGCTTAATCTAGAACATGTGGTTTTGGGGGAGGTTTGGAACCAATATGTTTTCAACATTTTCAGGAAATTTGGTCTATCCAGATGAAAGCTTCTTGGACCCTACTGAAACACCAGTCAGCGATACAAATACTGAAACAAGATGGATTTTTTCCCTTCCCTGAAAAAGAAAGTGCTTCTTCACCAATTCCAGAACTTGAAGAGCAGCTTTACCATTATTACTCTAGTAATAGAATATATCAGAATACAGCGAATATATGACATAACAGGATAGGGAGCTCATTGTAGAAAGCGTAGGAAGGATAAAATGGTGCTGGTTGGTGTTATCAGCACGCAAGGCAGAACCCAGGGCCATTCAGCTTCTCCTTCACCACCATCGTTGCTTCTCTCTCCACTTTACTTTCAATTTTGTTTTGAACTGTTCAAAATTCATGTGTGAACACAGTCACCCTTAATTGTCTTTTTCTGGTTACATCTTAATTCGAGATGCTCGATGACAGCATCCCGTAAAGAGCGTTCCTTCCCCGTCCTGCGTCTAACGGCATCTTACTTCCACGGCAACACCGGGAGTCGGGCCCGGAGGACACCCCGGCCTCTGCTCTACCATCCTGCACTTCAAACTGTGCACAGGCACAATAAAAGCCCTGAATTTCAGGAATCTTTGCTTAGTGGCAACCCTGTCACATTCTGGAGTTATAGGCTGCTAAGTCCCCAGGACAAGCCCGGAGCCCATTTACAGCGGACAATTCTTCTGACACCCCACCCTGAGCCGAACTCAACTGCCCAAAGCTCAAAGCCAGTCTCCTCCAGCCCGAGAGATCAAGGAGAGTTCGCAGCTCATCTCAGGCTCTTTTGAGGCACTCCCTTGGCTCCATCCACTCTTTGAGGCTACTCACCACATGCCTCCAAGGGAAGCATCTCGCATTGAGGTCTCCCCCAACGCTTCTGGGACACCGTGCCTCTTGGTCGGAGGGTCTGAGAAGAGCTTGTGCATCAACACCAAAGGCTGAGAATCATTTCTCTTGTGGTGAGCGAGGTATGAAAGGGGCCTTCTGCTGCCTCGCCGCTCTTCTCCTCTGAGCAACCCGACAAAGGACAAGCCTACACCCATGTGTCATCCAGATGATGGGATGCTGCTCCAGGAGCTCCGTGGCTCGGTAGCCTGCTCCCTCCCTATCCCTCTGATCCCACAACACCAGACCCCAGCTCGAGCCTATCAGTCTGAAAACAAACGGAGAGAAGTCACAGCTCATCCCTGCCCCATCTCGCGTGTCCCCAGAGTGACATGAGATGGCAGAGGGCCACAGCCTCTCTTCCTCAGGCAGCTTCAGACGATGCAAGATCCCATCGCATAACAGGGATTTTTGCCAAAGTTTCTTATTTTCTCCTGCCAATACTCAGAGAGATTTTTGCCTGCTTTGACACTTAAAAACCAGGACTCTTTGGGAAATAACATGGCCAAGCTCACAAAGAACAGGAGGGCAGTTAAATGGAAATACACAGAGATCCAGGCCAACAGTGACAGCAGGTTGTGATGTACTTTATACTGACCTTTAATCATACCAAAGGGGGAAAAAAAGATCAGTTATTGCAGTTCTAGATGACCAGAACTGAAGTGTGAGCTAAGTGACCACCAGTCAACAACCAGTTCCACTGGTCCAGATGAAAACACCTTGTCGAGCAACCACCCCCTGCCCGGCTGGAGCAGGGCAAGGAGCGGGATGAACGGAATTGCTCTCATGCTTTTACCAGGATTTTCCACCTTAAAAAGGACACTGTGACTCGTACGTCACCAGCTGCTGTCTGAAGGGACCTGTGCCGGAGCATGTAGTGTGAAGTCATTGAAGAAACAGGCTGGAATGGCCCATCTGTCACCTCTGTCATGGTGTTGGTCACGCTTTGGGGGACAGAGCCTGGATCCAGTCACCTTCTGAGGTCACTCCAGGACATCAGCTCTGCTGAAAGTCACAACCCACGGCTCCAGGAATCCCCACCACTCTACATGACAAAGAACAACCCGCTGCTTTATTTCCCTCATCCCACCCATATCCACTTCAGGCTCGGTGTCGAGGGACCAGGACAACCTGCTGGTACCACCAAGGCTTTTACCAACAATCCCATCTCCTGCTAGTAGGTGCAAGCACACCACAGTGCAAATGTGTTCATAGGCGAAGACAAAGTCCTGCTCTCAATTAACTACAGAGCCACTGTTGCTGGCAAAATCATATTGCACTGCCTTCTCGAAAACACAGAAAACCAGTCAAACACAAATCTCCACACTCCTTAACTCTGCTCCCACATAATCAGTCCCAGCCAAGTTCCTGGGGTTCACACCAGAACCTGTGGCCATCGTATTTCATTTTCCACACTCTCACTGGCTATGGAAGAAGAATATGATGTGCCTTTCGTTTTCCTTCAGACATTTAGGTTGGATTCCAAAGGCTGGATCTTTACAGCAGAGCTGACAAACAACATTACTACTTCTAATTCAAGTACCTCAAGGCTTTTTTTGGCTTGCTGGCTGGACTCGCAAGGCTTATTTTCTATACACCACTGCACCCTATTGCTTACTTTATCAATACCACATACTTGAACTCAACAATTTAAAGCGTAGTATTACAGCTGTGTTTTTATTTTGTTTGTTTTATTCGGTTGTTGCTTAACACAAAACATTCTGACATTTTAAGTCATATCCCACTAAGATAAACAACGAACATATGTCATGAATTCCAGCAGAAATGATTCCCAAGTGGCGGAGCAGCAAGGTTTTAACCAAGCGTACGAAAGGCTCTCTTAAATTGCTTGCTGGATGCTTTAAATGCGCTCCTCCCCACCACAGCTTTCCATAAGGAATCGAGGGCAGGTGGGAGGAAAAGACTGGCGATCACATCCCTGCAGAACTCAACGTGTTTTAAGTAATTCTGCCTCATTGGACTGAAAGCCTCTGTAGCATTGAACAGCTGCCTGTAAACTGATGGTTTAATTCCATGGAATAGCACGGGATCTATAGCCAAAGATACATCTGCGTGCGTATACATGCACTTGTGTTTATATGAATCTGAAAAGGGGTTTGAAGGAACCCCAAAAGAGACCCCACGGCGCTTTGGGAAGCCAAACTCAAGTCACGACGCAGCAGTGTCGTCTGCCTCAGCCAGCTCTCCAGTTCACCCATTCACAGCATTTCAGACACATTAACGGACTTCACCAAATCCTGCCCGCATTAATGAGATCCGTTACGAACCCAACAATGTCGCTATACATCATAACCAACAAAGCCCTCATGAAAACTTGCAACTGCCACGGCTCATTCACAACTTTTTCCCCCAAGACCTTCCTGCTGGTGGTCTTCTCCAGCCTTGTGCAACAGCGCTTTGCTTATGGCTGATGTATCTGGCCCGCTATAGCCAAATGGTTTTTTAATGAGCGCCCAGACAGGCCACAACTGAAGACAAGCTCCCAGTTCCCAGCGCCAGCTCTGGGTTTGGCCATTCAGTCCCACCCCAGCCCCGCAGAGAGAAAATCCAGCTTATTCAGCCCAAGATGTGCGGAAGGCGGATGCAGCAGCACCCGGGGCCGGGCCTGGCCTGCCCTCCCTGCCCATTTTGGACGGTTTATGTGCTCCAGCTCAGCACCAGCTCCTCAGCCTCCGTGCTGGACCCGTGGATGCGGTCAGAGAGCCGGTTTATTCACAGAAATCAAAGCTCAGCTGCAAACGCTTCAGCAAGACAGACAATAGAGCCTCTCATACTGTGGGAAAGAAATCACCAGCTACCCGTTGAGTTCAGCGTTTCCAGCGCTCGGTGCACGGCATCCGTAGTTCAGATGCTCACATAGTTCAGATGCAATCGCATTCCTGCCCGGCTGGGACATCTGTTCTCCTCTCATTAGCCCTGGCCATGTTTTGTAACACAAGAAACTATCTGAGATTCCTGAACTTCAGTATTTGACCCCAGGGCATCATGAAAGCCTCAGTTTTCAGAAGTGAAATTCATACAGAACCACCAGTCACTTCTAATAATGTTGGGCCCTGCTTAACATGCGGCTGTAAAAGGAAGCTTAGAGGTTTAGTCTGAGCTCCAGCAAAGCCTGCGGAGGCACATGGTGCAGACTACACTCGGGACAACTCCGAAATCCACCCCAAAGCAGAACCAGGGCAAAGTATCTGAACATGCAACTGAGATCTGAGTGCAGAATTCCTTCTGAGTGTTCTCTACATCTCCAAACCTTCCAGTTGTCATCCCACCACCTTATCCAGACCCAGCAGGAGGCACCAGGGAAGGACCAACACACCAAAGCAGCCCTACGGATGGAACAAATCAACAGCACTTCATCACCGCTTTGTAAATATTAAGAGTAATGAAACAGGGTTGGGTTTTTTTCCTTTGGAACAATCCAGATCATGACTGGAAAGGCTGGTGAAGACAACAGGAGGCAAACAGAGGTTGCGTATGGATCGGGACACGTCAAAAATTACACTGTGAACCCCAGGAGCTGGAGTGATTCCTCCTTCCAGCCACCACACAATTAGGCCTGTGTGTCTCCCAGCAGGTTAATTGCTTTTAATATTTAACAAGCAACTGGGACAGCAACATGCCAGGACTCCATCAGTTTTCAGTTCTCGGTGCCTTCTTGCTGGCTGGAGGCAGCAAAACCTCACGGGAACATCCCCCACCACGCGTACCGCAGGAATGAACGTCACTGCCCAGGCTTCTCAGCATCACGCCTTTGCTAGGTACAGAAAGCGACTCCAAAAGTCTTTAAACTGAAATAGCATATTGGCTCAAACCCAGACGTTAACACCTCTGCTTTGCTCGGGTATCCACCACATTGTGCTGCTGGACGACAAACAACCGCCAAGAAGATCCTGCCCTTTAGTATCATTTTCACCTTTGCTTTCTCTTGTTTGCAGAAAGGACGTGGTGTTAAGTCCACCGCTGCGGTAACAGAGCTGAGACCAGGGCCTAAACGCCATTCTGGGACGCAGCCAGTTGTGAAGCTTCCCTGGATCTGTCTCAGTGCTAGAAACGAGCACAGACAAAAGACCGCGGTCTGAAATAAGTTACCTATATATGCATCACTGTATCCCCATGGCTGAAAAGCGCCCCAGGTGTCCGACCTTACACAGACACCTGCCTTATTATCACAAGCAGAGGTGTAACACGTAGGTAAGGATCTGTAAATGAGCTGTGGTCTTAATTCTACTGTAGCAATAACAAGTGCTGACAGCAACGTCACAGGAAAGGGATGGAGACTGCACAAAGGTTCAAACATCACCTCAGTTCCTCCCTTCTCCCTCTTTGGGGGCAAATCACAGGGAAATTCTGGGGGAATCAGTTAAGCACAAACACTTTGTGGTGAGCCTTTTTTTTTCCCTTTTGGGACGGTCTCCTGCCCTCCGGTATCCAGGAAACGCTCTGTATTTACTGCGTGCTCATCACCATGGTTTCGGAGCACAATAAGGCTCTATCGCTCTTCATACATCTGCGTTTCTGGGAACGCCGGGGCTTTGGGGAATTGCGCGGGGCCGAGACAAAGGCACCGATTGTTCTGGAGGCCGAGGGACGAACCTGCCCTTTCCAAAGGAGAGGAAGTGGCAGGAAAAGTCACCATTGTGATCTGGATATTAAAACCAAATAAAATTAAAAGCCCTATTGCATCATCAGTGCTGCCAGGTCGGAAGGGGGACGGAGGGAGCCAGGGACCCCCAGACAGGCTCCGGCATCAGTCACCTGGCTAAACCAGCCTAAAACCACCCTAAACCAAATGATGAACACTAACCAAGTTCCAGTATAAGTTGGGGAATGACCTATTAGAGACCAGTGCAGGGGAAAGGGACCTGGGAGTCCTGGGGACAGCAGGGTGACCATGAGCCAGCACTGGGCCCTTGTGGCCAGGAAGGCCAATGGTACCTGGGGTGGGTTAGAAGGGGGTGGTCAGTGGGTCAGAGAGGTTCTCCTGCCCCTCTGCTCTGCCCTGGGGAGACCACACCTGGAATATTGTGTCCAGTTGTGGCCCCTCAGCTCCAGAAGGACAGGGAACTGCTGCAGAGAGTCCAGCGCAGCCACCAAGATGCTGAAGGGAGTGGAGCATCTCCCGTGTGAGGAAAGGCTGAGGGAGCTGGGGCTCTGGAGCTGGAGAAGAGGAGACTGAGGGGGGACTCATTCATGGGGATCAGTATGGAAAGGGGGAGTGTCAGGAGGATGGAGCCAGGCTCTTCTCTGTGACAACCAGTGACAGGACAAGGGGCAATGGGGGCAAACTGGAACACAGGAGGTTCCACTTGAATATGAGAAGAAACTTGTTGGGGGTGAGGGTGTCAGAGCCTGGCCCAGGCTGCCCAGGGAGGTTGTGGAGTCTCCTTCTCTGCAGACATTCAAACCCGCCTGGACACCTTCCTGTGGAACCTCAGCTGGGTGTTCCTGCTCCATGGGGGATTGCACTGGATGAGCTTTCCAGGTCCCTTCCAACCCCTGACACTCTGGGATTCTGTGAAATACGGAACCCACGTAGCCAGCACATCACTTCCAGAGCTCCGGGTAGGAGGAGGGATGGAGACGAGCTTCTGCTCTCGGCCGATTTTGATCCTAATTTCAACAAAAGCCATTCGCAGTGCCGGAGCCCGCGCGTTCTCATCCAGGACTTTCCCCGGCAGCGAGCGCTGCCAAAGTAGTAGGAATCAAATTGTTGTCAGCTTCGGGACAGCCATCTGCTCAGCCTCCTCCCGCCAGAGGACGGGCAGCGAGCGCTTGTGCTTCTCACCAAGCGCAATACGAATAAAATCTCGGAAGGGAATTAGAAAAATAACAAAAAAAACCAAAAAAGAAACCCCAAACCAAGAAGCACAAACCAACCAAAGCAGGAAAGCAGCACCGCAGGGATCTGACTGCGAACAGAGATGAAAGCAGGCAAAAAAGAAACTATTTTTTTTAAAAAAAACAATGTTTCTAAAGAGTCCTATTGACATCTGCTTTGTAAATGCTCTGTCATTATTTATAACCTCCAGAGCACGGAATTGTCTCTGTAGTTACAACCATGCTACTCTCATATTTTGGCTTTGTTAGCAAAGAGCCAGCAGCATTTTTACTGGTGCTCTGGGAATAGAGATCTAACATTTCATACACAGTTTATTTAAAAGTGGACTAATTTAACATTCTTGATGGTTCCTTTTAGCACAACTGTTGCTAATTACCAGCTCCAGAATGATTTGTTCATCTGGGAGCAGCAGCGGTTCCACAGCAGCATAAACACACCAAGACAAAAAGGAAGGAGACATCGGAGAGGGTCAAGTTTTAGCGAACTAAGGCGAATTAAGTGGCAGGTGGAGCTGGTAACACAGAGCAGAAATAACATCGTAAAATGGAGCTTTAAAGGGGATAATCCTGGTCCTTGGGAAAAAAAAACAGTGGCAATTCTTAAGCCATGCAAATGTTGGTTCTGGTGGATGAGGGGAGAGGATGGAAGGCGACCTGTGCTCCTCAGGGCCGGGACAGGCACCGGCCCCCCGTTAATGCGGCTGGACACACAGACAGACACACAGACAGCCGAGAGGGGAGCCCGCAGGAGCCTCGGCCAGGACACGACCTCGGCCGCTTTAATTGGTTCCAGGGTGCTGTGCGTGGAGGGACACAAACAAACACGAAGCAAACATGACCATAAAACATGACAAACGAGCAGGACTGAAGCCGCCGTCCTCCGAGGAGGAGCTCTTGGAATACTGGAGCCACTTCTAGAAGCGCCAGGATCCAGCCGATGGTTTTGCACTTTTGCAAACAATCTTCCTTGGGGTTTTTCAGCCAAAAAACCCAAAGGGGCACCGAAGCAGCTTCACTGCTCGTGGCCTCCCTGTGGCCACCACACTCCCCATGTCCCCACGAGACCAAAACCACCTTTTTCACAGCAAAACACTTGAAAGCAAATTTTCCTAAAAGAAAAGAAAACAACAACCAAGCTTTTAGGAAAGGACCCGTGTTCCCTTTGACACTTGCAAACCATCAAAGCCATCCCGTTGCGGTGCCCGGAGGAGCAGGCGTGGAAGGGGACGGAGCAGCCGCCTCCAACCACGGCTTCCACGCTTGGATCAGTTTGGTCTTTCACGGCATGTGTGAAAGGACTTGAAAGTTCATACAATTAATTCCAGACCAATATTAGTGAGGCCTCAAGTGCAAAGCACAGCTCCTTCCTCCTGGGAATTTATAGTTCATCCACTTTTATCTTCTGGAGGCTCTTCGGAGATCAAAGATTTGATCGACTTTCCCTTTGCAAAACTCCTGAAGAAAACGGTGTTAGCAATACCGTGACACGATTTCATTTTATCTTTTTCTAAATGATTCATTGCCCTTCTCTAAAAAACGAAGATTCCTTCATGTAGGTCTAAAAGACACAAGAAAGCTGTTGTGTTTATTTATTGATTTTGCGGTTGTTGCAAGGCCAATCCCTACGCCGGCAGCTTACGCTTGTTAAATACTGTCCTACCTAATAAAACCGAGATGGCCAGACACGAAGTACAATAACTGCTCACCAACGCAACGCCACCAGGAAAATGACCCATCACCCCGGCGATTTTCCCCATCCCCACCACCCGATGGGTTCAGAGCTCCTAATTTACAAAAAGACACATAGAATTGGTGGAAAAGTGCTGCATTTCAGGGAACATAAAGAAGATCTGAGAAGGGAGCGTGAGTTAGGAACGTATTATACGATAGGTTTTCACCCAGGTGCAAGGGGGATCAGAAACGCCCTCACAACTCCACCGACCTTCAGCGTCTATTCCTCGCCGAGCAGCGATTCTCTGCACATCTGGCCAGAGAAAGGCGGCGTTTCGGCAGCCGAATGGGCCGGGCTGATTCCAGCGAACATCTGCCCGCGGCACTTCATCGACCCCGCTCGCGTGCGGGGGAAACCTGCTCCTTAAACAGCCGCTTGCGACGATGCTGGAAGCGATCTCGAGGAGTCGGTGCAGAAGGACTGGGAGCTGAGCGCTGGAGCGGCAGCGGCGTGGGAGACGATGGACCCCGGCGGGCTGGAATCGCTCAGGGAGGCTGCCCCAAGTGCATCGAACTCGTCAGCATTTCGGGGAGGGGGAATCCAGGGAGTGTCACGAAGCTCCTTCTTGGAGCGGAGCCACCAGAAAACGCTTTTCCACTATGAAACTGGGAAGGTTTTGGGGGAGATGGGAAACTCAGGGAGCTGGAGAGGCAAAGCAGCGATAGCCAAGGGGTTTAGAGCGCAGCCGGGACTTGTGCTTAGTGGGCATCGAGCCGCTCACACACCACTACTCCCTTATTTTTTCCCTATTTTCCCTGGAATCCAGTCTCCTCTCTGTATAAAACATAAGCTGGGCTTTGCTGCAGTAGGAAAGAGCTGGAGCTCTTCGGGAGCTTGGCATGGGAGGCAAGTCCTCGTGTCTCAGGGGAGCTGCACAACCACGAAAAGCCAGCGCTGGAAATAAAACTGTTAATGCTGAAATCAGGCAGGGGGACGGGCCTGAAGGTGACGTTATTCTTCACTATTGTCACACTTACTACTCAAGTTCTGAACAAGTGTTGAGAGTGGTTCTGGTGCAATAAAGGTGTCACCGTACTTACCCCCTAAGTTATGCTCTACCTAAGGATTTCAATGCTGCTCTTAGAAGAACAAAGGTGACAATACACAACCTCAGGCATGAAGTTTAATTCTGGGAGGGTTCATTTTCCACTTTAAAGCATGCTTCAGACATCCAAGGGCCAGCTCAGTGCCTTCGCAGCCATCGGGAATGGCCTCCATATCTCACACCCTCATTTTCACATTTATCAAATCAGAGATAAATATTTAGAATCACAGAATCACTTCGGTCGGAAGAGACCCTCAGGATCATCGAGTCCAACCATAACCTAACCCAGCTCTAGCACTGAATCATGTCCCTAAGAACCTTGGGATGGCGACTCCACCACTGCCCTGGGCAGCCTGTTCCAACGCTTCACAACCCTTTCCGCGAAGAACTTTTTCCTAATATCCACGTATTGGTATTTTGGTCCCTTTCTGCTCTTTCAGTGCAAGCTCTGTACAACTCTGACTTCTTCACATGGGTTTCGAACCCACCTGAGACTCCACTGCACTGAGAAATCCCATTATAAACCAGCTACCGTTTTGTGACACGGATGTTCCAGCTGTTAATTAGACTACAAATAGCTACTTGATGGTTTTAAGCAAAGACGAGTGTACAGAACAATAAATACAGGTATACAAGCAAAAATTATGACCTTAAATGAGCACAGAGCCTTGCTATTAGAGAAGAAGAGCCAAGGACGAGATTACTAAACTGCTTTAATCTGCACAAAATCTCTAGACCTACAGTTGCAGAACTAATGGAATTCCCCATCTGGAAGGCAATCAAAATCAGGACCTATTATAAGTCACAGATGCCAGTTTTTCTTTCCACATGCAGAATTCTGTATGCAACCCTGATCTGAAGAACCCATCAACCTTTTGCTCCTCTGCGCGACGCCGAGCGGTGCAGACCAAACGGGACTCACCGTCTGGCCCTTCGCTGCCTTTACTCCTTTTATTTCGACGGACACGTCTGCCTTCTTCTCCGACGTGCAGCTTTTCTTCGGGGTGAAAGAAGTTCAGCAAGGCCAGCTGGAAGAAGAAGGACAAGGTTTAGCATCTTTGGCAAAGGATGGCTGAGCCAAGCGGAGCGATCGGAGCCTCAACCCCAAACCCTTTCTGTCTGAGCCGAGGGGGGGTGCGGGATGGATGCTCACGGATGTCCAGCTCACCCCAGGGAGCTGCGTCCCCTTGGAAGCCACTTGGGAAAACTCAACCCAAAGGGTTTGGCGGGGAGAAGTGGGGGCTGCAGGGACAGGGATGCGGCGGCATCGGGGGAGACCTATTGCTGGAAATAATCAAACGCCCCAAACACCAATGCAATCGTTTCTAATTATCCACTGCAAAACTTGCTCAAGCCTGTAGCTCTTTGAGCAGCATTACTCACTGCCAGTAAGTTTTCCCTCTCTCGAGCTCACTTCTGCGAGCTCCAACAGCCACTGAGATTCAAAGGCCTTCAGGGACCTTTAAATCCAATTCGGGATACCACATAAATTAACACTTTAAACCTAGAGCAAGTACATCTTTATAACACGATTTCTTTTTTGCCAAGAGGCAAAAGTTTTATGTAGCGACCCCTTATTCATGAAAAAGGAGTGACCGCATTCAAAACTCTCCGACAGTTGTTAAATCAACATCCCTGCTCAGAAACGGGAATTTCGGTTGAGAAACTTGGCCGGTCCTGCCAGCTGCCCCAAGGCATTTCCCCAGGGATTCCCGCATCCTAAACTAAGGAATTGCCAACAAGATCAATTAGGAGCCAAACACCTCGTTGTGTATCTTACAGACCCGCTCCCTGCCTCCTACCGCGACGGGTTTTCTTTATGCTGAAGAAACCCGACGGCACTTATTTAAGCCATAAATATGCAAGCCAAATACAGCCCAAGAAAAGAACTAAGAGGCTTCAAAAAAGCAGCACCAAAGGTTATCGAAGAGCATTATTGTCCTGGGAACAAAACATGTGGCATCAAAAGCATCTCTGAGATAGCAGAGAAGAATAAACTCCTTCCCTGAATGGCTCGTTAAGCCACAGGCCATAAAATGCCTTATCAAAAGCAACTATCACTAAAGGTCTCTTTGCTTTTGACACCTCCCCGGGGGTCTCTGCTCCCTCTCCCACCTCTGGGGTGCGGGGGGTGCCCCCTTCTGCTCACAAATGCCGATTCTCCAGTTATTTTCCCCGAAAACACACCTATTCCATTGCTAGAACATCCCATTCCCGCTTCCCCATGAGCAGCCATTTGCACCTTGCTTTGCTCCAACAAGCCCCAATGCAGCTTCATGAACGGGATTTGGGAATCCAAAGGGTCTCCCCCCACAAAAAACCCAGAATGTTTCCCACATTCCCAAACTCTTGCTGTATATTTCCACTCGTGAGCAGGCAGGTCTGCATTTACCACCATTCCTAATATGTTGTCCCTGCAATGACTCCGTGCCCAAAAGGACCTCGAAACGCTGCAGGATGGCCTGGGACCAGCTCACCACGTGCACAGTTATCCTCTTAAACACGTCTAAAAAGCAACAACAGGTCAAAGCCAGCACTTATCTCCCTAAGGAAGGAGCAGGCACAGCGTTGGATGGAGAACCAAAGGCTCTTAATTTACAATATACGTTTAGCAAACGTATCCCACATCCCTGCATCACCACGGTGACCCCACATGGACCACGGGATGAGGATGCTGGTGCCCACCCCCACGCCCCAAAGCGCTTATTCACATCAAGCTGAAACATCGCAGAACTAATTGAAGAAACAAACTGCATTGTAACTCAAGGCTAAAACTCCAACGAACCCACCAGCGCTGCTTTTGAGTGCTGTTAGCGCTTGGCTCTCTTATTTGAGCTTTTAAAAGAAGTGATTAAACAAAAGCACTGCAAATGAAGCGGTGGGAAACCAGCCCGTTCAGATGTGCGGGTTCCTGCCCCACATCGCCGAGGCTAAAACTGACATTTTTCATCTCGAGAACTCAGATTTTGTAACAGCACAACCCTAATTGTGTCAAAACAAACAGATTTCCTCTTCTCCCTGCTATTACCAACACAATTCCAACACGACATCCACAATTTTGAAAAGCTGCAGCATAATATGAAGCTCACCCCGTGTCACCTCCTTCTGCACATCTGGACACTGACACAGAGTCCAGTGACAAACACACTGAATTCTTTTCCAGCCAAATATAAGCTGGATCCTCACGTTACCCCCACGCCCACGGTGTAAAAACCAGAACTATGGTGGGCTTGGAATGACCCAGAGCAGAGTTTCACCTGGAAAACCCCCAGGATTTGGAAAGGATGAGCCGCCCTGATTTCTCACTTTGATTGATGGGTTTTGTTGTTTTCAGTGAAACAATCAACATTTCTTAAGGGACTTGAGAGCTTTTCGCAATCTGCACAAAACCATTTATGTTTAGTCTCAGAAGGGGAAATACAAGAGATTGACACAATATGTTCATTTTCCTGAAGAGTTAATGAAAATAACCCTCCTACTCCCAAAACTCCAGCACCAGGGCTCTAAGCACGCTTTGGTCAGCATTAATAGTAATGTCAAACCTTAGATTCAAAGGTCTAAAAGGGGGTCTAAAAGACATTACTGTCCTGGTCCAGCATTTCACTGCAACTCCCCATCCCCAAAATCACGGGGAATTGACTCTCAGCTTCCCCAGGCTGCACGACCCCAGCTCCTGCTTCATCTGCTGCCCCTTCTCACCGAGGTTTTATTACATTTATTACTTAGGGACAAACTAATCAGTCAGAAAAACACTAAATATTGGCTAAAAGTGATCTACCAATTAAACTTTGTCTTTCTAGTAAGACCAAGTCAGAAAGAGGAATGACTGTGAGGGTAAATGACCGAAATCTACTTTTTACTTAGAAAAAACCTCTATGAAAATGGCTTGTGACAGTCACTGCGAGCACACCAGCTATGGGCACGTGCTGCTTTGAAACTGAATCTAATGAGACCAAGCTCTCCTGAAGATGTAACACCAGTACTTCCAGCTCAGCCCAGTAACGGGCACAACTGGTGCAAGCACAAAGATAGGGAGAAGAGTTTGTCCTGGCGGCGGCTGCCGTTGTGTTTTCATTATGCAATGGGTGGCATCTCACCTGTGGTGACCAGCATAGAGGGGTTCCAAGAGAACCATTGAACAGCTTGGGTTGGAGGGACCTCCCCAGCTCCCCCAGTGCCCCCCCTGCCATGACAGGGACATCTTCACCAGCTCAGGTTGCTCAGAGCCCCGTCCAGCCTGGCCTGGGATGTCTCCAGGGATGGTTCATCCACCACCTCTCTGGCCAACCCGGGCCAGGCTCTCACCACCCTCAAGGCCACCAATTCCTTCCTCATGTCCAGCCTGAATCTCCCTCCTTTAGTCTAAAACCATCACCCCTTGTCCTGTCAAAACACGTCCTGCTCAAAAGTCTGTCCCCATCTTTCTTATCGGTCCCTTTCAAGCACAGAAAGGCCGCACTAAGGTCTCCCCAAAGCTTCTCTTCTCCAGCTGAACACCCCAGCTCTCTCATCCTGTCCTCCCAGCAGAGCTGTTCCAGCCTCGGGTCATTCCTGGGGCTCCTCTGGCCCCTCTCCAGCAGCTCCATGTGTGTCCTGTGCTGAGGACAGAGCTGGACCAGCACTGCAGGGGGGTCCCACCAGAGCACAGACCTGCTGGCCACCAGGTCACCCCGTGAAGAGCCACACGGGACCGTCTGCGGGCACCGCTGCACCAGCCAGGGGAGCAAGCGATGCTTTTTCCACTCACCACCCCCCGCGATACGATTAATACATCCACTTGCAAATCTTGGACTCCGCAACTTTTGTCTGGACCTAAGGCTGAATGTTGCTGTGCCTTAAGTTGAACTCATCTACTCCCTGTAATTTGGTGTGGCCGCAACAAGGGAGAGGATTTCCAGAGCCGAACGAGCAGATGTTTGCCACCCATCTTGCAAATTATGATGCAGCCACAGATGCGAAAGGAGAAATAACCTTCGGTGAAATGCTGCTGGCTGGACACTAGCATTTTAAAACCACCCAGAAACATTTTGCACAAATATCCGTTGAATCCTCTTACAGAAATGTGGAGCAAACACACTCGCAGGGTTTGAACACTCGCCTGCTAAGCCTGGGTGTTCCACACTCCTCCCCTGACTGCAGTTTGCGATTTGGAGGCGCAAGACCTGGACCTTGGCTGGGTCTCCAGGAGATGAGATGGAGCTGGTGGAGCAGGACCAGGGGTGTGGGGGGTTGGAATGAGGTGGGAGAAGAGGAGGCTTAGAGGTGACCTCATCGCTCTCTATAACGACCTGAAGGGCAGTTCTAGCCAGGTGGGAACTGGTCTCTTCTCCCAGGCAGTCAGCAATAGGACAAGGGGACATGGGCTTAAACTCTGCCAGGGGAAGTTTAGGTTGGATATTAGGAAGAAGTTCTTTACGGAGAGAGTGGTCAGGCATTGGAATGGCTGCCCAGGGAGGTGGTGGACTCACCGTCCCTGGAGGTTTTTAAACTGAGATTGGACATGGCTCTCAGTGCCATGATCTAGTAAATGGGCTGAAGTTGGACCAAGGGTTGGACTTGATGATCTCTGAGGTCTCTTCCAACCTGGCCAATTCTGTGATTCCGTGATTCTGGGTGAGATGCGAACACACCCGCGAGAGCCGAGCCCCCTGTGCTTGCTCCCTCTGGGGAGGGCTACGAGAAACCACTCTCCTGGTCCAGTAATTTCACCAAAATTCCTCATCCTCAAGGTCACGGAGAACTTGTCCTCTCACCCTTTGCACTTGTAGAGCAAGAGTATTTGTGAGGAGCCCAGCAAGCACAAACCTGCTCCCGAAAAAGAAGCCACAACAGCGACAGAAATGTTTGGAACAACCACCGTTTCCCTCCTCCCCCAACCTACAGCCCTCAAATTACCTTTATTTTAGAAACACCGTGTAAACCCATTACGACTCCAGCCTGCTAATCAAGACAATCACTATAGGATGCAAAAAAGGTCAAAAATCCAAGAGTGGAAAAATCCCAGGGGAAACCATACCTCAAAATAACCTGGGAAACAATAGTAAAGACACGGCTCGGCAGAACGAACCCGCTCTGCCTTGGTTTCTCTCAGCAAAACAGAGAAAAACAAAGGCCCGCACACAGAAATGTTGATTTTCTCTGCAGTCACAAGTGGAACCCGCTCTGGAATAACCCAAATAACGCAGCCTGCGGTCCCCCCGAAACTCAGCTGCTTTGGAAGGCCAGACATTTTATTCATTACAGAACAATAAAGAGTTATACGTATATATACATATTTTTTAAGCTACCATACAATAGGAAGCTGTCTTCAAGTTATGAAACCCAAAGATATCACGGAGTTACAGCTGGATACACAAACCGTGTGCAGTAAGAACACCAGTGCTGGGATGCTGACATAACTGCGAACGCTTGCATATCTCATTGCATCGCTCCCCAAAAGCCCCCAACACCACACATCCCTCACCAACACTTGATGGGAACGAAGACCCGCTGGACGCCAAGGGAATGTATTTCCAATGGTAAAACAGCATCAAAGCGAGGGAAGGGGAAAAATACAACCTGGCCTATGCAATCATGTGCGAATGGCACTTCTTTTTGGTAGGAAGAACTAGTATCTCCTTCCTGATTAACAGCAGAATTGGGAAAAGCACACAGGCGCTCAGGTGCACGACTCCTGCAAAGTCTTCCAGAGCATATTGATCACTAACAAAACCCCTCAAGACCTCTCTGCGTGCTCTGTAACAAAGCTGGATCCCAATTAGCCAGGAGAAAACGAGAGCAGCCAGCTCTAGAGCCCATCAATAAACCCCATGCTCTCCTACAGCACAACCTCTCAAAGCACCAGAGGAAGAGAAAGGCACGAAATCATCCTCTTGCATTATTGTTTAATGGTATTGTTAAAGTCAAATTCCCTCATCATTTGCAGTTTTGAAGATCATTAGTGTGAGGAGGCTAATAACAAGACTAAGCTCTTCAGGGACATTGTTTGCCAGCAATATTGTTGTTTTTCTGGAGTTCAGCTGTCGGAGCTGCGGTTCAGAGCAGCAGCTACTTGAACATCAGCCCCGTTGTCCTGCATCAAAATTTGCCTCTGGTAACACGTGGTACAAACCAGAAATTAAGCAGATAACTTCTTCTCAAAGAGACTACAAAGAAGTTTCAGGAGTAGCTTTGCTTTATTGAAAAAAAAAATCCAACATGTTATAAACCTTGGTTTTGTCATTCTGACTGTTTTTTCTTATAAAAATGAGAGAAGCAAAAGCGCAAACAATCCCCATTTCAACACGATCAGAATTTATACACGACGTCTCCTCTGCAAGACAAACCATGGCCCTGAACGCAAAGCTCCTGTACCATGATAAATGCCACCAGCCAGGGCATGGTCAGAGACAGCGACGGAGAGAGCAGAGATCGTATTTTCTCCAAGCCGTAACTCTCGCAACCCGTCTTCCTCCCCTAAATCGGGTGTTTTCGGCCCAGTCTGCCTGCGTGTGTCCTTCCCAGGGGTCTGGAGCAGGTTACACAACACCCTCTGCAAACTCCTCCACCACCTTTTCTTCTGCATGAAAGCTCAAGTACGGTCCTGTCCTTCAAAACTCTTCCCGTCCCTATTGCTTCAGGACTCTCGTCGCTCCATCACCCCTTTGTTGTCATCACCTGTGCACAACAAAGCCCAAGGTCCCAGGGGACCCCACCGCTATTCCTCCACCTTCTGATCTTCACTTCAGCATCCTTAGTGAGCTTTTGAGACACAAGGGTGAGCTTTAAAAGCTTCTTCCTCCCCAAGCTACAAGGCAAAGCAACTCTATACTATCCAGTTCCTGCTTTGGAAATAAAAGCACCAGAGATGCTGAAGAGTTTATCCAAAGCCCGGTGGGAGTTTTGGGTTGATGGGGGAACTGAGCGATGCCCCTGGGGAAGCAGCTGTATCAGCAGAGCCACCTCCGTCCCAAAACACATAAGGAGTGATGAGCAAGCAGCCAAGCAAGCATTTGGCCATTAGACAACAGAAGTTACTTGGTCTCGCAGATGGAGGTGGACCAGGTAATATGGACCACCAGCTCCTGCCCGCCCGTCTCGGTAAATCTACAGCCCTTAACGTGCCACCGCCGCTGTTTTAAGCAGCAGATTTGAGATGCTTTTGATCTGCTGAGCGTTTCTGACCCTGGGTTGAACGGGCGTTCCAGAGCGGGCTGCGCAATCCCTGTTTGCAGAAGGCCAGTGAGTCACGCTCCCAGGTCTTCTAGGCACTGTGGTAACAGAAAACTATTAGACAACAATAAAAGAGGAGGGAGCATGTTTTCCTAAGTTTTTATTGGTATTCTAACTTCATTACCCACGAAAGCCACTGTATTCTTCAGCGCAGAACATTAAATCCGACTGCCAGTTATCAGTTCAAGCCTCGTTACAAATGGATGAACATAGTGAATTAGTTGCCATTGGGGGGGTATAATGCAACTCTTAAATGTTCCTGCAGACCTGAACCCTTTCCAGAAACCTTCCTCCCCATTCCTCCTCCTGTCACAGAGCTCCAAGCAGCCGTCCTAGATATGTGACAGTGCTCTTCTTTTCGCACGCTGCAAACTCCCAGGTACAGCTACCAAACTTCCACTGCCGAAGCTGATAACCCGTCCCAACAGAGGGCAACCAGAACACAGCTTCCATGTTTGAATATGTCATTAGAACTTGGGAAGTAAGCTAGATCAGAGAAACCCGCCAAATGCCACATTGTTTTCCAGAAACAACGCTATCTTTAAAACAAAAGCATTTCCCCCCCTACCAAAACAGAACGGGACTCGGGCTTGGGAAACGAGTCCAGATCTTTTCCTGTGACCACGCTGTATTGAGCTGGGGCTATACAAGGTTTATTATCCAGGCTATGGCTGCTCTTCCATATTTTCAGCTGCCTGTACGCAACTTTAGCCCAGAGGGAGAGTTTCACCCATACACAAACCTCAGCCACAGTAATTAAAGCAGGAGCTCCATAGACACTCCCAAGGAGACAAAACTTGAGGCTCAAGCCAGAGCTGCAGGCTAAGAGCAAGATGAAAGCGGTTCTGGGACAACATCAACATAATGAGCTTGGACAACAACTCCTTGTGTTGTTTTCATGATTTGTCTTAGCAGCCACATGTGGGCTGTGGGTTAAGGGAATGAAAGGCGTCAGCGTCCATGTACAACATCACCTATGGCCACCTGGCAGCAGGGAGGGCTGACCACAGGTGAGGGTCTTCACCACACACGGGTCTACCCAGGGCTTTCACCCAGCACGTCTGAACCAGAAACCACAGGAGAATAGACTTCCATGAATAACTCTATGAAAAGTCAACCATGGAAGAGCAGACTTCAATGAAAAACTCTATGAAAAGTCAACCATGGGAGAAGAGACTTCAGTGAATAACTCTATGAAAAGTCAACCATGGGAGAACAGACTTCCGTGAGTAACTCTATGAAAAGTCAACTGAAAAGTCAACCACGGGAGAACAGACTTCAATGAATAACCCTATGAAAAGTCAACCATGGGAGAAGAGACTTCAATGAATAACCCTATGAAAAGTCAACCATGGGAGAAGAGACTTCAATGAATAACCCTATGAAAAGTCAACCACGGGAGAACAGACTTCAATGAATAACCCTATGAAAAGTCAACCATGGGAGAAGAGACTTCAATGAATAATTCTATGAACAGTGGTGTTTTCTGCACTTTAAAGAAAAAAATAGGAAATAAAAGTGCAAGCGAAACAAAAACCTGATCCAGCTCAACATACCGATGCTTTCTACTTTCTGTGAACTCAGGGAACCTGAAGCAAATGCACTTAAACCCTGACAAGTAAGAACACGGCAGAAACAGCAGGCTTTGCTCTGAATGGAAGAAGAGAATAATATAACATCAGAGAAGGAAGGGTTCTGACATTCCTCCAGCACAGGCAGAATAACCCCTTCAGCCCTGCAGAACACAGCTTCTGCCACAGATCTCCATACAAACTCAATTTCTAGCATAGAATGGAACCAGGTACGCAGTCCAGATCCCCAGCTCACACATGCACCACAGCTTTACCCAGCCTTGCAAGAGCCCTTCAACAGCTAAACTTGACACCAAACCCAGCATCACCTTGGGCCTAGGAGACTGTGGCTTGGTTTACAAGGTTGCTCGCCCAAAGTCTCATCTTGGGACACCCTCCCGTGGGGACGTTGGATGGAGCTGCGATGCTGCTGGTGGACGTGACCTCAGCACCGAGTACACTCCGTACGGCACAGAGCAAGGGCCGACGGTTCCAATTCATTCCACCTGTTGGCGCTGAAAGGGAAAGCTAAAAACGTGAGCCAGATGTTAGGAAGAAGAAGGTCAAAGCTGAGTTTAACACCCTATATGAAGACACCTGCAGTAAATTTTTTAATGGTGGCGAGAGTAAGAGGTTCGTGCTGCAGGAACCCGGCCCCGAGCTGGGAACACGCTGCTTAAAACGCCGAAAAGTATCAATGTCAGTGCAAGGTAAGGAACCTAAATCAGTTCCTTTCGTCTCCCAAGGAAATCAAATTTAGCTGTGAACCAGCACCAGACAGAGATCTGCTGTCTATTAGCAGGAATTCCCGGTTTTTCACATTTTAATTAGCCTTCGTAGTCTTTTTCAGTCAGCTGGGCCACGTCCCCCTCCATATGGAGGTCACGGCTTCTTCTCCTGCATACCAACTGCAATTCTTTCCTTATTTTAGCATTTGTATTATCAAAGCGTTTGTGCACTTCTAAAAAGCACCATGCGCACTCGCTCTGGGGGGAAACCTGTAAGGTTAAGTGACTCAGTCTCAGCCGTATTTCTTCCTTCTGCCTGTTTCTCCAGCTGTGCCTTTGCTTGTGCTTTCTCACCACCTGGGTCTTCTCCAGCACATCCAGGACAGCACGAGGTCAGCAACAGCACGATCTTCCCCAAAGCCATAATACCCCTTGAAACAAACCCCAGGCTCCGCTGCTCTCCTCGGAGCACCCTGCCCAACGGAACAAAAGAATTGGTGTCTCTCCAGCCTTCGACCACCCCCAGGTCTCCTCCTTTGGAGGAGGTTTCCTTTTGCTGTGTCTGAAAATGTTTTTAAGGACACCTGGCACGTTCTGTTAGCGACGACAGCGGCACTGATCTCATCTGGCTCCCACAACCGATACAACATGAGCCACGATGGGACCGAGAGGCCGTTCCCAGAAGACGCTGCCGGGCCGCTCGCCATGGCGCGGTTCTCTTCCACTCAGCCACTTCAACTTGCACCCATTCCAGACATTTCTTGTGAGACAGGAGCACTGAAGCCCCAGCAGCTGAGAAGAACAGCTTCTTGAATTAACAGCCATCATCTCTTTGAGTCCCGTCTCCAAAGCAGACGCGCACTCAAGGGGATGAAGCCACCTCTTTTTGCAATAAATGAACAAGCAGCTCCTCCTCTGGAGCTTTCCACCAAGAATACAGCTGCAGGACCTGAATTATTCCACTTTTCAGATCTCTGATATTTGTCTTTTTATCTTGTGAAATTCGACATAAACCCATTGCTTGAGACGGGAGTAGTGACAGCAAAGAATAGCTTTGGGTTCACTCTTTGAGATGATCCCACAGGAGAATATGTCAGACATTGGAACTGATACATCTCAGCAAACTTAATTCTGCCCTTGCTATCAGAGATCTACTCCTATCCCCCCCTTTTTTTTTTAATCTTAAAAAAATCTTCATAATTATGAAATCTTTTTGCTCTAAACTGTTCAGATAGATAAAGTTCTAAAAACATCTTTCCTTGCTCCATAAAAAAAACCACAAAGGCTTCCTGTTAGAGCGCATTTTTCCTTTCAGCACAAGGGTTTTAAAATCCTATTTTCTAAATCTGGATGTTAAAATTGGCCTTCAGCTATGATTAATTTTTATGACATTTTATTGGAAGGAGAAAAACAGAAGGGAAGGAAACAGGAGGAGGGAATCGAGGAGTCCGGATCAAATAGCATTACCATTAAAAGAAAAACAAGTCCACTGTAAATGTAACATCCACGAAATAATGCAACCAATATAAAGATAAAAAGTCCACTGCAGCAACCGGGAAATCATCTCAATTATTACACACGCATTTAAAAGAGTTTCCATGCTCAAGCCCTCAATGAAAAAGGGAAAAACCAAGAATAAGCTGATTGCGGAGCTCCCCTAATTGCAGGGGCTGGGCAGCGGCACCATGGTGTGCCCAGACCTGCCGAGGCCACAGCAGCCGGCTCACAGCCTTGAACTTGACTTGTTTTATAAAGATATCTGCTCAGACAGTGGCGGTTTTAACGCCGACTCCCGTACCCGCAGGAACGCACGATATCCTGATGGGAGACGGCGGCTGCCAGTTCAATTCTATAAAATTAATCTGCTCACATCAATTATGCTTTGTTGCCTAATTAATCAGATCCACCGCAATTAGCGTCAAGAAGAGACTGCGATCTCATACAAACAGGATTTGGAAGCTCGGGAAGGGCTCGTTTTGTTGCAGGGCACGGCGACGCAAACAAGTCCCCACAAGGCAGAGCGGCTGCGGTGCCACGGCCACGGGGGTTGCAAAACACCGTGTCCCCCTGGCACGGGGCAAACGGGGACTCAGGAGCAACTGGGACCCAGCACGGGAGCCGGGGAAGGAGGGAACGTCCCCTCCAGATCGCCGGGAGCACCGAGGTCCTGCTCGGCACACGGCACCCGGGAAGCGACCTGGCTCCGGTTCAACGTCTTTCTTGCCAAAAGCTGAAATTACGCTGCTGTTCGGTCCCCTCCTGGCTCGGTTTCCCCTGGCTGCGTTGTTTCAGCCGCAGGAGCTGTCTCCTCTGGAAGCGGAGGCACCCGGAGCACGTTCCCACGGCCCCCACGCTCCCCGAAAGCATCAGCACAAGGGGAAAAAACCCACCCGCAGCCCCTCACATGCGGCTCCGTCCTAAAACCCACGGCAGCCTGGCCCAGCTGTGCCATCTTCTTGCCCTTCCCAGCTGGCTCGGTGTCATTTGGGCAGCTGAGGGAGCAGGAGGTGGCACAAGGAACTCGGATGGGTCGGGGATGGCACCACTCGGCAACGAGTCACAGAGCCAGACCAAGCAAATAGCGCTGGGTCTACCCAGGGACTTCATAAACCACCATTTCACAGCAGAAACCCGAGCTCTGAGGGAGCTAATGGTGGCTGATCGGCACGAGGAACACCAGGACGTGCTGGAGAAGTGGAAACTACGGGAAAAGAGCTGGGAAGGAATTCAGGAATCTGAATTTTCCACACGCCGCTATCTCGCGCAGTTGGTCCCGAGCGCCGGCAACGCGCACAGCCCCAGCCGCACTCTAGGCTGAGCTTTGGGGCTGCCAAGTAACCCAGCTCCACTTGCTGCTGTAAGGACCAGACGGCTCCATAATTAGAAAAACATTTGCCGTTTACTCTCTACATGGAAACAGAAGGACTGCTTTTAATCGAAATAAAACGGCAACCAACCACCCCACCGTCTGAGCAGCCGTCCATCGAGGAGGAGGCGCAGCTGGCACAGCGCTAGCAAGTGCATTTTGAAGCCGAGCAAAAGAATTACGTTATCTTTCTAGCACACGAACCTCAATTACACCACTCAGCCTCCGGCTGTGAGCGGAGCCGCAGCAGCCCAAGAAAGGAGAGGTGTTAAGTTTTGTGCAAGCCAAGCCTTTCTGCTGCAGACTTTGATGTGACGAACCGGCGAGCACGTCTTTCCAGCAGCGACCCGAGACGCTGAGCGGCGCAGCAGCCGGCACAGCGCCTCAGCCGCGAGGCTCCCTACGCTGTCAGGCCATCCAGATGTTTCCACCCAGCACGTCAGGCCAGCTGCTTCACAGCTGCCTCGAGCCGGGCTTTGTGCGCTGGGAAGCGCTCACTCGTGGCTCGCGTACAGGTTCTTGCTTTCCGATGCAGAAACAAAATGCTTTTGTATAGTCCTGCTATAGTTTGTCAAGGTGAGTTAAAGTATTTAAGTATTATTGAGGTAGTACTGCTTGTGCAGCAGCTGCTTTCTCCATCATACGGGCAGTGCAAACCAAGGCGCTGAAAAGATTTGAGTGGCTTTCTGAAGGTTGAAAAAAATAATTCACAAACAGTTCTGTCCATGCCCAATTCCTAAAATAAGCTGACTTGTTTGATTTTCAAGGTGGCTCTCAAGTCTTTCTGAAATACCACTCAGCTTCCTCCCCATCGCTTGAAGTTCAATATTCAACTGGAAGTGTAGACGTAGTGCACGGGGGTATCCCCGACCTGCTCCTCTGAAGTGGGCCCCGCTGAATCATCCCCAGGAAAAAACTAATCAATCCATTTACCATTATCCTCTTCTTTCTACCCAGAACACTGCTGGGTACCAGGTACGGAGGAGGCACGTCCTGTCCCACGCCGTGTCCCGCTGGCGGTGAGGCTGGGACAGCTATGTGAGACAAACAGCTACGTGGCTCGGGGCTCAGCATAAGAAAAGCCATGTTTCTAGATGGAGTTTTGCAACTTGTCCAGATGTCACTCCAGGTCACGCTTTGCCCGTGACGGGGACACAAAACCTGAGCAAGACTCCGGAGCCTGTGCATCCCGGACACGCACAGGCAGAAGGACCCATAAACCTTCCCAAAGCTTGAAACTGAAGAAGGATGGAAACTACTTAACTTTTGCCAGGAAAAAGTATCAAATATATCCTCACTGGGTTGTTCAGACAGTTTGGTTTTGTTTGTTGTATTATTACTTTTTTATTTTCTGAAGCTAACCAGGCTTTCTAAATCATCCTAGACAGCCAAACAAGCTGGAACATCGCACTGATTCAAAACCCAAATGAAAAATTATTCCACTGGCCAGGTTTTGCTAGAAGTTAAGTGTACCGAAGCCTTTATTTTCCCCACAGCACACACTAAATCTGCCATGGATCCAGCCCCATTGCCCGTGGAGGGCGAGGGCAGGACCGGGCTGAAAGCACCAGCACCAGCGCCCATCTGGAACCAGCACCGCCCAGGTCACATCGGAGCTCTCGGGATGATCTCAGTGTCACGATGTTTTATTCCCCTGACCCTCAGGAGCAGCCAAGCTGGGAAAGGCTCCCGCACCCCCCCAGAGGGAAGGGATATTTTACCATCACCCTAAATAAACAAAAAGCAAAGGAGACGAGATGCTGCCAGAACTACAAAGGGCGACTGTAAACACAAGGGCAGATAAAGCAGATGGACGTTTCAAACAATGGTTTGCACCGGAGAAAAAACACATGGGATGTGTCCCCGCGCCCACGGGGAACGAATTCAGAAACCGCGTTACACAGACAAATTCCCATTTACAAACATCACCTGTTGGCTCTGAAAAAGCCCACAACTAAAAGCTGGGACAGAAGAAATTAGTAATAACACTGTGAGAAAAACACAAATGACTGAGGATCCCACGTGGAGACAACGAGGCCGTAAACCCCGACGCAGAGATCGTAAGATCTCCCAAGGTGAGGGAGCTTTTTTTGACACCCAGCACCCAAAAGGAGCTGGGCATGCCTGGTCTGGGTCACATTCGGACTCAGTTCTGGCCCTCTTTGGCTTTTCATGCATGGAGAACACAACCTGGGTTTCTATTAGCAGACGAGGAGAGCGCGAGGTTGTGATGGAAAGCAGAGAGAACACAGCCAGGGCAAGGAACCAGCCCCTTGTGCGAGACCTTATTGTCCTTACTTAAAAAAGAAAACCCCCATACACACAAAGTAGCAAAGAACAGAAACTACCCATAAAACAGCCTCATGAAATGGATTATTTTGGAATGACACCATCATTTAGATGATGGTATTTTGGAAGCAGTCGTCCGTGGGATTCGTGTCCCTCAAGAGTGGCTCTTGCTCCCCCGGCGGCACCTTCACCCACAGCTCAGCAGCTGGATTTTTTAAATTAAGAAATTAAAACTGCTGTATAATTGATGAGGCTCAGGGTGCCGTCTGCTCCCTTGCTCCCGGCTTCTTCTCCAGGATCTGTGGAATCCATCTGCCAAACGTCCAGAAGCAGCACCAGGCAAGGTCAATATTTAGCTAGACCGGGGCTAATCTTTCTGAAGCATAACCCTGCTTCCTACCATCAACTCACCTCATTGTGCTTTGTTGACACTCAATATGTCAACAACCGATTGCCCAGCTCAGCTCACATTTGATTTGAGTCCCATCTCCCAGAAGGAGCAACCTACAAATGTCCTATGGAAGAACAAACCCACCAAGACGAGGGCTTCAATGTGTAAGGCAATGTTGTGATGCCCAGGTGTCAGAGCAATCCCAAAAGAAGGCAGGACAGAAAAAGCCGGTCTGTCTACACACTGGGACGTAAAACCTGGTCTGTCCACATGCCATGCCAAACCCAGGCTGACCCCACCTCTGGTCTCCAGGCTGGATGTTCCCGTTGGAGAAGCCACGGCAGCTCCAACATGGAGATACAAGCAGGACGCTGAGATGCTGCAATGCCCAGAGGGGAAACACAGGCTGGATCAGAGCTGCCTCTGCCCCGAGGTGTTGGGGGACAGGTGGACGGGCACCTCGGGTGACACTGGGTGACATCCATGGGGCACCCAGACACAGGTTCTTGCAGGTTTGCTCAGCCAAGCTCTGACCACAGAACAGCAAAGGGGGAAAGCCAGTGTCCTCGGGCAGCAGAGGAGGAAAGGAGATGCTTCCTTCTGCTTTAACTGCTGCCCAAGAGCGGCTGAGGGCGAGTTGTTAAGACGTGAGCACGGGAAAGGCCTGTGGGGTCTCCATCTGCATGGGGTTCGCAGTGTAGGTCCCCACTGAAGCCATTTACCACATATATCGGAACGGGTACGGTGGGGGCTGAAGCCTTCACCCCTCCCTCCCCACAGCAGCCACACAGCTCAGCGAAAAGGGAACACCAAACCCATCCCAACACCAACGCTCGTGTCACGGCCAACACCCATGACGTGCAGCAGCCCACCCAAACATGCCCAGGAAGGCAGGAGGAGACTGCATTCACCCAGATCTGAGGTGAACACACATGGCACTAATTCTGATACACTCAGCGATCCCAGAATATTCTAGCCCCCCAAAAGGCCACGTTTACCCCTCTGCTTTGCTCAGAGAGGCGGCTCTGCCCATGGCCCTACACACGGGGCTGGCTCCAGCACATCACCAATACAGCCAATACAGCCCCCGAAGTGTATGTGTGATCTTAGTTACAGAAATCTAGAAAAATGAATGATCAGCTCCCCCCCGGCAGTTACCAGATGCTCACATATATCACTTGGCAGGGAGAGCAGACAGACAGACAACTTTATGCAGCAAGGTCACCATTCAAAAGAAGCAGCAACCCAAACCCTCTTTCAACTTTCAGAGTTGAAGAAAAAAGGAGAAAGAGCATCTGAAGGGGATGAAATACATACAGCACCCCAGACGCACAAACGTCGACCCCAGGATAACGTCAGCTAACTCTGCTAAGGAACCAACCGCGCTTGGACCGAACGTGCAAACCAGCCTGCACCTCCCCGACTTGTTTTCTTCTGGGATGCTGTCAGTTTTCCATTAGCAAAAGAGAAGACGGATTTCTAAAACAGCTGTTTCTGTGCAGACACGATATCCAGCAGCATGTCCCAACACCTACCCCTCCGGTCATGCTTTATCGTCTCGCCCACACCCCTTAAGTGGCTCTTTGTCAGACACCCGAGTGTTGACATATCCTGTCCTGCAGAATTATGCAAAATGGAAAGCAACAAAAGGTTGGGCTGCGCATGTTTCTGTGGATTAGCTGCTATCATCCTTCTAGCCAGGAGCAGTACTTGTACTGGGTATTTATCAAGATAATTCCCTTACACATGCATTAAGCAGAACGCCAAGTCAAAGTCAGCAACAGCTTAAAGCACCAAAACAAACAGTTGTTGCTCTCGTGCTACCCAGTGAGATGCAGAAATGTTCGTTAAGACCTTCTCTTAAGCGCTTAGCTTAGAATCACAGGATGGCTTGTGTTGGAGGGACCTCCCCAGCTCCCCCAGTCACCCCCTGCCATGACAGGGACATCTTCACCAGCTCAGGTTGCTCAGAGCCCGTCCAGCCTGGCCTGGGATGTCTCCAGGGATGGTTCATCCACCACCTCTCCAGTGAAAAACCAAGCAACCGCCACGTTCCCACTGTGGCAAGGGCAGCAAGTAAACTGAGGCAGGGGAACGTGCGAGCAGGCGACGGGGGAAGCTGCTCTTCCACTTTGCGTCTAGTTCAGCATCTCCAAATCAGCTTCCAGCACCTCACGGGGCCGCAGCTGTGCTGCAGTTCAAGGTTCACCTGTGCTCCCGCATCACTTCTTGATGCCCCCATCAAACTGTGTCTTTGACGTTCAGCTATTTACCGGCAAGAAGACCCTGAGACACATCATTACATGGTACTGGAGTCTTTCCGTCGCCAGGTCGGGGTCGGCAACACCTCTTGTTGTAACCAGATTGTGAAATCCACGATCTGGGGAAAAGAAAAGCATTTCGGCAAAACCCTGGGTCACAGGCACTAGAAGCCCAGGGCACAAGATCCATGTCCCATGGAGATGATGTCCCTGGTCATGTCACCTCACCTGACGCCCCCGGGCCGAGGGCAGACGGTGCCCGTTGTCCCCGAAAGCCAATTTCCCACGGATCCATCCCAGCACCGGGCTGGGGACACCACTGCCAAACCCTAAAGAAACTATAGCAGGGAAAACAAACCAACCCAAAACCCAGTCAGACAACCCAACCAACCCAAAACCCAGTCAGACAACCCAACCAACCCAAAACCCAGTCAGACAACCCAACCAACCCAAAACCCCAAAATACAACCAAAAAAACCCAATCAAACCATCAACCAATTCCAAACTAAAACAACCAAACCATCAACCAATTCCAAACTAAAACAACCAAACCAACAACCAATTCCAAACTAAACTCCCGTGCCCCTGACGCATAGTGCCAGCTTGGCACGTCACCAAACCCTCTAATTTTGAGCTGAAGAAACAAACAAACCAAAACACATTTATCAAACTCTAGGTATTCAATCCCATGTCTTCCACTAACTGCACAACTTTCCTTTTCTTAATAACTGATTAAGAGACTTGAACTTCCAAACTCACGGGGCCTCGTGTGGCCTATTACATTAAAAAGCAAAATGAGAGGAAAAAAGGCTTAATTCATGCTCTGCAATCAGTAGTTTGGGCACGACGAGTCCCTTTCGAATCAGAAAAGCGCTCCGTTAGCAGACGCTGTCGCAGCCAGCAAGTCGCTCCTTCTTTCCAGTTTATCCTCAAACAACTACTGTAAAATTAATTGTTATTTTCTGCGGAGCAAGCACTTGGATGCTCCATTACCCGGCGTCTGAAGGGTGGGATTTCTCCGTGCAAATCAACCAAAAAGAGACTTAAGGTATAAAACCTGAGCTTTTATATATCTTGAGGTCATCTTTGTCTTTTTCCTGGTAGAGGGACGATGCTCACCCCAAGTGCACCGGGTGGCTGGGGCACACACAGGGAATGAACTGCAGGGGCAAGGAGACACTTTCTTATAATGAGCATAAACATTAAAATTAAGAAAATTAGAATTAGGAGGGAAAAAAAATAAGCTCATGCAAATGTAAGCACAGGACACCTCTCCAAGTCAACCCAGACATTGTTGGGGTGAGAAGGAATGGCCTATTGCAACGAAATAATTGTAAGTGACACCCAGATTGACGGGTTTATCGCTCCTTTTCAGCGGGGCCGAGGGAGCGAGGCCATTGCGAGAATCATTTCAAACAGTTGTAACGCAAATACGCACATGGGCTCGAAATGCGTTTCGCCAGCTTGAAGTCATATGTTGCCTGAGAGGCTTTACAATATAATCTGGAGAAAGAACAGCGCATAAACACAGTGCCTACATAAGCAAAGGGCCTCGGAAAAAAAGAAAAGAAGAAAGGTTACAGAATAGTCTGGCAGGGTTTGAAAGGGATTCCGTGTCAGCTGACAGCCCTTCCAGATTAACACAGATAACGCAGCCATACTTGAACTTTTAAAGACTTATTTTGCAAAGAGCGAGGAGCAGCCGCTGGATGGGGGAGCGATACGAGCTCGGTCTAAGGATGGATGTGGATGAAGGAGCTGATGTCCCTTCGACGCCAGCTCCAGTCCGGGTGACAGCGCAGGAGGGGCCACGGCGCTTCGCGTCGCCAGGTTTTGTGAGGATGAACGAATCGGTGAATCGAAGAAAGGAAAAAACCCAACCAAACAGCGGCCATTGAAATAAAAATACTAATTTAACAGTGTTGAATGAATGGAACTGTCACCAAAGTGGAGGAGAGCACACCTCCCCTTGCCTCGGAGCCCACCAGCTCATCACAAAGGATCCAACGTATTTCTGCAGAGTTCTGCTTGCTTTTAGTTCAACTCCTCCAAGTTCTTCATGCCCTCTCTACCGACAGGTCCTTGCTGGTGGTTTTCACACTGATACAGAAGGGATTTCCAGAGCAAATCCCATTTCAAGGCTTCCAAACCGCCCAGGAGGAGGCAAAGACCTGAAACTTCCAACCTGCTTCACCAGGACCCACATTTCCACCCCGCAAACCTCTGGGACAGACTCTTGGCTTTAACTCCTTGCAGCTTCTTCCAACCCAAACGTTGCTGAACGTCCCCTCCGGCAACACCGGCTGACCAGGTTTTGAACGCAGAGCCTCAGCTCTGCAGAGCGTTTCCCTCCATTCGAGGACAAACCCCTCGAAGCTTTTTCCAGAATCACCTTACACGCTGTGCAGCAGATCCATGGATCGCAGGGGTCCCCGTGCCGCCGTCCCCAGCGCCATGGGGACACAGGGCACGCAGCCCGAAATCAACCCACGGTTCTTTTCCATTTAACCTGACCCGATGTTTTCCAGGGAAGGCATTTGTCCCGCCCGCAATGGTTCAGTTTCACGTTGATGTTCCTCTGCAAGCGAACGCTGGGCTGCTCCTCCAGCTGCGCTGCCAGCTCGGGATGCCTTTTTTTCATTAAATCACTCGTTCCAAGTCGAGAGCTTTCCGTAAATTTAATTTGAGCTAATCACTTTCTTGCCAAAGGAGAAAAACGAAACAAAGGTTTATTTTAATGCTATTGAATTCAATGCCTGTAAACTTAATTTCTATCCGTACTTTTGTTTAAGCATTTTACAGTGTTAATTACAACAAGCAATGCAAATTAATCTTCCAGTGCAATAAAAGGCCTGTTATAACAGATAATAAATAGCTTTGAACCATAAGCTCATTAAGATGCTGCTGAAGTGCGTGCTCTGACTCACAGGTTGAGATCAAAATCTTCATCCCAAAATCGGGATGAGGATCCTTGTGGCTTCCACGAGCCCCGAGCGCTGACGCAGGACGCCGCATTCTTTCCAAAGGAAGATCCTGGGGCCAGCGGATGCGCGGAAACCAAAGACACGGCAACTGAAAACCTCAACCCGGGACTCCCACTAAGCTGGGTTAGACAGGTACCACCAAGTGCTGCTCCCTATTTCCTCCTATTTGTGACCATTTAGATGTCAAGCTCGACGCAAATAAACCATTTATTTATTTGAATGACGGAAATCCTCCGAGCCCCGAGCCCCTTTCTTAGGTCTGCAACAAGTGCCAAATAAGCTCGTTCCTTGCGGTGACTGCAGGACAAGCTCAGCCCCTTTCTGCTCGTCCATGGGGATGCAATAAGGCCCCACCACAACCTGCAGCCCAAGGGAGAACCAGGGACCCAGGAGCAGCAGGAGGGATGGACAGAGGTGCGAGATTGCAGGTGACAGCTCGGAATTCCAGCTCCTGTCCCGGGACCCCTTACCAAAACCCCACTGTGCACATTCCCCAGCTGAGGTGCCCGGGCACGGAGCAGCAGCAGAGACCCCAAAACGTTCTGTCTTCCTGAGATTGGGCAGACCCGGACGCGGAGCCCAGCAGGGAAGCTTTTCTTGCTGGACCCCAGGCTGACTCCAGGATCCGCGGGATTTTGAGGACATCTGGTTGATTCTGTTCTCGTGATCCAAAAGCCTGAGCAAGAGGAGGGTTGCCTGCCAACACGCTTACATGCCTGATACACTGCTGACACGAAGCCAGCACAGAGTCACCACGTCCAGCAAGGAGCAGGTGACGGCGGCTGCGATTTGCTGATATGAAATACAGCGGTGCTGCTGCCAGCCCAGCCCCACACAGGATCCTGCTCTATCCAAGGGAAAACCGGCCAGTAATGCCGCGCTGGGACAGACGGACATCCTGCAGGGACACACGGATGTCCTCCCAGCTAGGGCCGCCACATCCCAGGAGACAGACCTGAGCCCTCAGCATGCAGGGATGGAGACGTGAGGACACCCAAAAAGCCACACACGTAAATCTAAGAGGAAAACCTCATTCTCACAGGTAAGAAAGAAGACAGAGATATGAACACGAGCACCTTGCTGGTCCGCAGGACGCTGGCCTCATTCTCTGGACCTCACCATCCTTAACCTTCACCTGTCTCCAAAGCGCCCAGGGCTGACCACGCGCTACTGGAGACCCCACTGACGCTTCTCCTCTCCTGCCTTTTGGAGCCACACCGGTCCCAACGCCAGATGCAGTCACCCCCTGGTCCTCACGGGGCCTCTCATGGGACCAGAGGTGACCCAGCCTCAGCCCAAGGAACGTCCCCTTCCTCCGCCCAGTGCTCGGGGTGGGTCATCCCGCAGGGGACGATGCGGATCTTCTCCTTACTGATGGTTCCCAACAGGCTGGACGCCAAGATCAACATCTCACTTTCTGCTGGATGGAGATACGACAGCTGTGGGCTCGGAGCACCAGCTCCACGCGGACAAATAGCTTTGATCCTTATAGTTGGGTCCTAACGGGAATCATAATTTTGCATTTCGTGACGAGGGTAAATAGTTAAAAAACCCCTATATTGTGAATCAAGAAAGTCTATCCCTGGTACCATCACTGGCTGTTCTATGGATTCAGGCCATGCCCCACCCAAGAAAAAAGATGTTTAGAGAACAAACCTATAATCAATATTAAAGATGTAGCTTTTGCTGAAATGCCAGTGCTTTGCCAGCGAGTGCTGCTATCAGATCTCCATTTTGCTGCCTGCTGTGGCTCAAGCGTTGGCTGAAAGGAGGATTTACCACCGCTCACAGGCTTTTCAGGCACCACCTCCCTACCTACTCGCCCTGCCAAAGACAAGAGATCCCGGGCAAACCACCACCAACCGCTCTGCTCCCAGGCGGCCACGGAGGAGGCAGATTTTATGACCACACATCTGGCACATCAATGGCTTTTCCTTGATTCCTTCTGTGCGGTGCAAATGACATCAACTCATTGATCTCACAAGTTAATACGGATTGCAAAACAAAACGCGCAGGCAGGTGTTTTTCTCCGCAGTTGGCCTTTTGTCTCTGTTTCAGATGGGAGAACAGCTAAAGAGAACTGCAGGAACATCCCATGGGTCTGGCTGGAGGTGGTGACGTGGTGTCCCAGCACATCACGCTGCCTTTCAGGAGACCTGGTTTGAAAACGTTGGCTCAACCACAAGCTCCTGGGGAGACCTTGAGCCAACGAGGCTCCTCTGCACCAACATCTTCCATTTGTGGCCCGGGGTGACGCTGTCCCCAACCCAACCGGTGTCCTTCTGCTCTGCAGAGCTCTTGCAAGGACAAAGTCCGCCCACATCGCAAACACGGCTGGAAACCAAAAGCAAAGTCTATATTTGCAACCAAAAAGGAAGAGCCTTGACCAGATTCTCTAGGTACACAAAACAATCACAATGTGCAAGAAAGAGAAAGGAGCTGCGGCTTGGAAAGACAAAGAAAACGAGGCTAAAACGGAAGAAAAAGCGCTGTTTAAAAGCGAGGTGCACAGCATTGTGCCCTTCTGGGGTCACACAAAAGGTCTGGAGAGGGTTCAGCCCCTGGGTGCGTGGAGAGCCGAGGTGCCTATAGCTCCTGGTTCTGGAAACATAAGCTTCAGTTGTTCTTCCTGGAAAAGTATGGGCAGCTAGAAAGATAGCTGGGAAGTTTACACTGCAAAAAGAGAATGGCACAACACAGACGGGAAGGAATTTTCCATTCAGAATTAATTTGTTTTCATTAACACCCAATTCCATTGCTGGCTATTAGAAGAAAAGCTCGTTTGTTAAAATTTCTAGGGGCTGAAAAGGCCAAAGAAGGGCTGAAAATGCTCCTCCCCATAACAAGGGATTCGCTACACGAGACTGTCCGCAGATAATAAGCAACATCAGGCTCCATATTCCTGATACTTCTGAGGTTATAAAGTGTAGGAAAGCCCCTTAAAAGCAGAGTTTGGTGCCATAAACAGCTGAGTCATTTTCTCTACGATATAGGAACCCCCGGGAAAGCAGCAGCCATACAGGGATATGAGCACCTTCATTAATAAACTACTGCCACACTTCAGGATCGTTATTGGCATCTAAAGAGAACCCCATAAGGGGATGGAACAAGGGATGAAATCCAGTAGAATCAGATTAAAACGAAAATTAACAGAAAGGTGACTGCCATTCTTCCCTAAAGAATAACACTGAAAAAGAGAAGTGAAACCAATGCTGAGACAGCGCTGTAGGTAAAAACAGGAACAAAAGTCACTTAGTAGGTTCGTAAATAAGATTTTTTTGGAAACTAGTGCATGTTTTACAGATGAGAAACCTAATGTTGTAATCTCTTCCTACAGAGTTGATGCAGAACTCTGGGAAATCCAGAATCAATTGCAAATATTTACTCCCGATAAAGAGATTTAAACAAGTGGAAGATGATTTCACAGAGGAGTAAAATGTAGCAGAGCTGGAAGATGTGGCTTAATAAAGCTCTAGAAAACCACATACAAAATACAATGAGCCTGCCTGTTCCGAGGTATCATGACCTCCTTCCCTTTGGCTTCCTGAACCCTTGTAAAGCCCTTTCACGGTGGGTATGAGAGTTTTGTGGGAATTTCCAGATGAATTGGTACAAAGAGAGAGTTGGGGTGTTCAGCCTGGAGAAGAGAAGCTCTGGGGAGACCTTAGTGCGGCCTTTCTGTACTTGAAAGGGGACAATAAGAAAGATGGGGACAGAATTTTGAGCGGGGTTTGTGTTCGGACAAGGGGTGATGGTTTTAAACTGAAGGAGGGAGATTCAGGCTGGACATGAGGATGGAATTTTGGCCCTGAAGGTGGTGAGAGCCTGGCCCACGGTGCCCAGAGAGGTGGTGGATGAACCATCCCTGGAGACATCCCAGGCCAGGCTGGACGGGGCTCTGAGCAACCTGAGCTGGTGAAGATGTCCCTGTCATGGCAGGGGGGACACTGGGGGAGCTGGGAAGGTCCCTTCAACCAAACTATTCTATGGTTCTAAGTGAAGCACTTAAGAGAAGGTTTTACTGAAGAACTTACTGAAAGCCCAGGCACGCATCTGCCCGCCCTCCCCAGGCTCCTCAGCCCTGCCCGGCCTCGCTGCCCTTCCCCGAGCTCCGTTCCCTGCAGCAGCTCGGACAGGAGCGACAAATAAACATTAACAGCATAAAAGACGAACTAGAGAGGAGCAAGGGGATGCTAACACCATCTCCCAGGTTGAGCAATGGCCTGCATGACTTTGTAGCTCCAAGACCAGTGACCACAGGACACAACGACGCACAAGAGACCGAACGCGTTGCGCCCCAAAATAACGCAGGATTGAGAGACGTAAAACCTCACGCAGGCAGCCCTGGCCCCGCCACCCCTCCTCGGAGACGTCCCCGTGATTTGGGGAGCGTCGCCTGCTCCGGGAAGGCGGCTGAGAAAGGACAGGGACGTATATGAAACGTTCCCCGGCGCGGCCGTGGAGCCGGGCGGCTTTGCTGGGGACCAGCTTTCCACATCTCCCCACGGCTACGAGCGCTTGTGCAGCCCAGTCACGTCTGGCGGCCCGGCAAGAGCTGGCAGGGACACTGTCCCCCCCGAAACCCCGGCCTGGGGGCACCCACTGCCCCCCGGCCTGACGGGCACCCCCAAAAACCAACAAGCTCCCTCCTCCGCTCCCTCCAGCTTGGCATATTCCATATACACGCACTCCGCTGCTGCCCTGCTATACAGCACTAATTCTGCTTTATTAGGGTCTTTTTCTCCTCTTTTTTCTTTTAATACTATGTTTAAAGTTGTATATTGTTCCAAAGTTTCCTTGTTTCATGTCATTGTTTGTTACTGTGTTTGAAAGTTGGCACATATTTGTTCAATTAAAGATTTATTTGCACTATTTGTTGAATAAAGATTATTCTTGCTAAAAGCTAAATAAAGTTTCATAAAAAACTCGCACAACCCATAAACAAAATACAATGTCCCTTCCAAAAAACCATTGCACAAAACATTTCAAAATCACTCAATTCATTATACAATAAATCCACACACAAAATAACAAGACCCTGCCAGAATACATAATAAAATCTCATTACAACACTTTCAGACCCAGGCTTCAAAGCGGGAACACAAAGCCTCCTCGGCCTCAAAAATCGCCGACGGCGTGGCCGGGGACTCTCCCGAAAGCCTCCGCACCCCCTTCAGCACCCATGGGTGCCAGCTCCGCGCCGCTCGGCTGCTACCGGCGGCAATAAACCCGCGGTGGCTCCCGGCCAGCGCGTCCCCATCCCTGTCCCCGCACCCCTGCCCCGGGCCAGCTCATCACCATTGTGCTGGAGCGGGGATGCTCCCTCATGGCCCCAGCATCACATGAAAGCGCTCGCAAAACCACGGCGACAGAAGGCGAGCAGGGCTGCCAGCGGCACCGCATCGGGAGGAGTCAGCACAAAACTGCCACACGAGCCCCGAAAGCAGAGCCCCGCTCCTCATTAAAGCAACAGGCGGAGCTTCTAAAAACCACGGATCCTCGCAGAGCCCGGCACATCAATAATCAGGTTGATGACGGTTATGAGTTGGCTTTCCAAAGCCCGGCTAGTAGAGAGGAAAAAAACGCTTTGAGTTTGAAATGGGGTTTGGGGCAAAAAAGCTGTGTTGCAATACGCTTAGGGAATCCCAAGCCGTGCAAAAGCGTCCTCTGTGCTCCCGGTGACAGCGCTCAGCACCAACTGCAAAGCAAAATGGTTTCCTTGCACCCGGCCAAACGCCAACGTGGAACGCGGCAAACGCGCCGGCACCCCCAGCACCCCTCGACCAGCCGCAGAACAGCGACATTTGCCACCCTGACGCTCCCCTGCCACTGCTGTGCCAAAATTAGGCTCGGCTAAACCTTGCCTAACCCCCAAAACCACGCTGCGAAAGCTGCGCCGCCGTACACGGTGCTGTGAGATGCTGCTGCATGCCCAGGGCAGCTCACCGCACAAACAAGGGTCTCTGTCCCCAGGCAATCGCTGTCATCCCAGAATCATTTAGAATGCCAGAACCCCCCCCCGGTTCTCCCCACCAACCACAATTTGCAAGGCGGAGAAGGGTTTTTCCCCTCGTTTCAAGCGCTCCCCAAGCGCACAGGGCTCTACAGAAGGGTCATCACCGCGCACCAGCTGCACCGGCCGCAAAGCGCAGCTTTATGTTTGCGTTTACCTCCTCCCCTCCGAGCAACAGCTGTGCATGTGGATCCAGTTATTGCGGAGCAGCTACTCCGAAACAGCGCTCGCGGGGAGCCCCCTGCGCAGAGAAGCCCTTGGCAAATATCAGAGACAGATAGGGCAGATCACGGAAGGCGCTGGCGATGCCCAGGACTCGCCTCGCCAGGCGCAGCGCGGCTCTCGGGCTCAGCTGAGCAAGGAAAACTCGGGAATGATGCTCAGAAGAGCTGGCTGAGAGGGACGAGGCTATGGAGCAGCGAAATGGAAGTAGAGTTGGCTCTGCTGCCCGATGAGCGAAGGGGAAATTAGGGAAACCAGCCGAACACGGAGCACAGCGGGGATGCCGACACGTTTTCCATCACCCAGACAAGCTCCCTTTTTAAAATAAGGTCCTAGAGGTGGTGCTGCGGGCGGGGGGGCAGGGGACAAACTCTGCTGAAGGACCAGGACCCTTGAAATGGCGAGAAGCACAGAGACGGGCCGTGCGGGTCACCCCCACCCCAAAGCAGGGGTTAAAAACTGGGCTTTTTGCTGCCATTTCAAGCACATAATCACTTGCATTAGTTGCTAGAGACGCCTCCCTCCCAGTTTCTCACTGAATATATTGTCTCACCAGGCACAGGAGGATGAACTCATCGTGGTTTCCCAATCCTGACCAGGGGCTCTGCGAGCTACTGGCAATACATATAATAAGTTATTATGCAAATAAAAACTGGACTCAGCCAAGGGAAATATGCTGGCTCCTCAAGTCCCATCTGCATCACAGCAAGGATCTCAATGAACTTTAAAATACTTATTGTCACCACAATGGGCAATATTATATTCTAGTTTGGATCTGTTCCTTCAGAGCGTTAGCGCTCATTTGTAGATATTTTTAGATTTTCCTATCCCACTCCTCATTATGAAACACTGAGCTGCAGATTGATTTATTTCTTAAAAGCAAGTTGCTGTTTTCCCAATAACAGATTTAACAAATTTGTTCCACCTGTTCAGTTATGCTTCCAATGTCTTTTTTGTGGTTTCATTGAAGTTTTTTTTAATTCAAACCTCAAAGACTCCAAGCTCAGCATTAAAAGACAAGCTCAGCATCATCGCCACCACTCACAATTCAAATGCTGCTCCAAATTACTGCAAGCTTTCATTTGTAAGTCGATACAGACAGCAAGATTATTAAGCTTAATGGCTGCGGGCACAAACACACGCTCTTCGGAGGGCATTCGCCTACTGTAAATCCTGGGTTCGCTGCATCCTCCTCAGCATCTCGCTCCCATCACCTTGGCTAACCTCAGCCACAGAGAGCTAGTAAAATATAATTAAATATCATATATATATATATAAAAATATATATATCTATATATACTCATCAGAGTGCCTCCAGTCCAGTATTTTTCATGGCTTTTCCGCATGGGTCAGACGGCAGGACAAGGAGCCTTGGGAAAGGCGACAGGAGACCTCCTGGTCTGGAGGTGATGGATACGCAGCCATTAACACCCCGTTTTACTCCGAGGTGCAGGGGTTTGGTCCCGGGGCTTGAAAGAACAGCTCGGTGCTGCGGTATTTCATTAATGTAATGACAAGCAGCTTGCTTGCACATGCGGCTCACCGAGGAGTTTTATGGGTTAATGTTACTAACTGCAGATGGAGGGTCACCTTTCCAGCCAGAAATCGCCCTTATGGCAACTCCTGGTAACCAGGACGATAACTGCCTTTCTAAGACCTCTATGGCCAGTCCAGATAGTTGCCAATTCTGCAATAACTTGAAAAAGAAGCAGTGAATGACAGGAAAAATCCAACACATTCAGCCTTTCACGTAAGACCAAAAGCCCATCCTGATAATTGTTAAACATAAGATTAATTACCTTGGGATTTTATTTATTTTAAAATTCCTATCTAGGGAATGTTTGCTATCAGGTACCACTACAGTCAAGAGCCCCAAATAATGACAGGAAATACTCGGCCATTCGGATAGCAAGAGCGCACAAAGCAACAAAAGGCAGCACGAAATCAGAAAGCGATAGAAACACTTGTTCTGCAACACCCAAAAGACATCACAGCTGTGAATGCAAAAGAGCAGCTCCCCAAAAGCCAAAGCATTTCCTAACGGGCCAATTCTGTTCACAGCTCTGCACAGACCCGCTGGTCCCAGCTCCATCGCACCGGCCCCACGTCTCCAACGTGTCACCCAGCACCAGCTCGGACCGCGCGCTTCTCCACCAAGAACTCCAAGCTTCATTGAGGTTCTCCCCGTCTGCCTTATGACATTTTTGAGCAGCACCTTGTCTGCGGGTCCTGCTGGTGGGTCCTCGAGCAGGTGATGATGCCAGCAATGATGTGCTGAGGGAAGACCTGCTGGTGGGTCTTCTGCACCAGCCGTGCCAAAAAAGCCACCACCAAAAAACAAGTACGGAGGTTGAAACCCGTACCGAGCACCCACCACCCTGGTTGGGATCAGAACCAGCACAATGCTGGAGGGAAGAGTCTTTGGAGGAGCCTTCAAGACAAGATGTTCGCTAACATCAGGGTGGTTTTAACCACTAATGAACCAAGAGTCCCTCCTGATGGCTGAGGGTCCAGAGGGACTGAGTCCACCCTGGTAGGAGCAGAAGGGAGATGGGTGCTGAGGACACCAGGGCACTGACAAATACACGCTTGAATTGAAGAAACGAAACTTGGCTGCTGCTCCAAAAGACCCAACAGAAGAGTTCATTTGCTTAAACAAGACCCTGTTTTCATGCAGCCTTGATTCACAAACGACCATACGAGAAGCCCAAGTCTACATCTTCGCAAAAATCACTTCTAGATTTCCAATATCATTCCTCAGCAAATATTTTAGAAGCAACACTGCAGCGATTTATTGGTGGCACAGGCGAGTGCACAGGTGTGCATGGGAGTTGGCCAAAGAGTTCTACTTGATGTGCAAACAGTTGTGTTGTGGAGATATCGCAGGGGAAAAAGAAAACTGGGCTCCTGGAAGAAATAACCCGAGTCTTTTCAGTCTGAAAATGTCAGCGTTGTGCAACGATACCAGAAACCTGAGAATAATCTTCATTCTTAGCATGAGACTGGGCAAACGCAGAATACTTGTATTCACCAAAGGGAGCCTTGGAGTGGAAAATATACATAGTGACACGTTTCCAACCGGGTAGCAGGAAAATATAAAACTTAATCCCATTTTAACCTAAAGCAAATTTTTAAGAGTATCTGAGCCTTGGGATTTTCAAAGTATCAGTTGAGAGGCCCGAGTGGAACCAAGGTTTGCATCCCCGCTCCCCAGAGACCCACGGCCCAGCCTCCCCAAATTCATTTCCAAGGAAAAGGTTTCATTCCCCTTGCAGCTGTTCCCAAACACAGACAAGTGCTCCGAAACCCAAAGCAGGACCCTGCAAACCTGCGGCTGCACCACGTCTCGGCTACGGATCTTCTGGTCCTCACCAAAAGTGCTTTGGATTTGCTGCCCGAAAGAAAGGGGAAAGACTCCTATAAAGCCCTGCTGCACTAACAGAAGGAGTCTGATTTTCTTCAGAGCGTGGATGCAGCCCGAGGATGAACCAGAAGCTGAGGGCGGTAAATACCGACTCCCGCTGAAAGCCATTTCATCGGGGGCTCGGGGAAAGCAGAGAACAGCAGAAGGGAAATCCTGCCGCAGACATACAATTTGCACATGCACTCGCTTGCTTTTATCCAACAATTAAAGCAGGAGACCCGACTGAGTGACAGCTTTACAGGCCTGAAAGCTATTTTTTTGTGTATGGAAGCAAGAGCGCGACACGGCCCGCGCTGTCCAGACACGAGCCCCGCACGGCGAATGGTACCCAGAGCTGTCAACATGCTCCGCTGAGAGAACCAACCAAAAATGTGTCGAGCTGCCTGGAAAAAACATCCATGTCGCCAGTGTGAGCTGCTCCACGGCCTCCGATTGAACAAAACCAGTTCTGAAATGCGCCAGTGTTCAAGAACTTTCAAAATGTGAGTGGCTGGAGGATGGATCCAGGCTGCCAGAAGAGCAGCAGGTAGCGCCGTGTTGGTGGTGAAGAGAGAAGCGCACCCACAAAAGTAGGCAAGGCTTGAAAAAGTAGACAGTGTCTACAAGACTTAGCAGCTCCACCAAGACGACAACTTGTCTTCCTTTCATCTTTTAAAGGTTTGTTTTGCTCAGAGGTTCACTCAATGGGTTAAGAGCCACCAGCCTACAGGTCTCGAACCAATTTTATGTAAAAGGCTCAGTACTGCTCAGAATTACCCCTCAGGCCACCCCCAAAGGTGACCCCCCATGATGATACTGCTGGACCTCTCTCCAGTCTTGGAGGTGGAGCTGGCAACCCAACCTGCACCACTGTCATCATTCCCACCCAATACTCAACCCATTGCTTCTTGGCTTTCTGCAACAAGAGGCAGCGAGATCAGCTGAAACCCAGAACGCCATTGAAGCCTCCTTAGGAGCAAAGCCCAACTTTGCTGATGATCTGAAGATGCAGCCATTGGCTCTTCTGAACAGATTGACACCTCTCTCTTCCCCATGGGCTACAACCCTGGCAGGTCATCTTGGAAAAGACCTTTTGTGGATGAAGAGCCCAAACTCAGCCCAAACCAACCAACAATTCTCAGAAACAAGTGGTGTAATCCATTGTACCAACAGTTATGAACAAACCACACGCAAGACTGTCCAACCTTCCCGCAACTCGAGCTGTAAACCACATATCTTCGCCAGCTTTCAGTCAGTCTACATCAATGCGGGTTCCTACACCAGTTCTGAAAGCTGTCAGTCCCCCAAGCCTGGTTCTATCAACCAACCCAAAAGCCACCACAGCAGAAGCTGCCTGGGATGCAGGACCAACAGGGCATCGCTCGCCACGTGGACAATCTCTTCAATCTCTAAACCGCTGGTCACCACCATAAAACTTCCCCACAAAAGTCCTTGATATTCAAACGCAGAGTGCTGGCCTTAAAGTAAATAATGAAAGACGAGAAAAAAGAGAAAGAAATTGTCCTGGGTTCTGTCACTGCTGTCACATCGCAGGCACCCGTCTGCCCGACACGCAGCGACACGAGCGCCCACGGGCGACCCAGCCCCACGAGCCACGGGTGGCTCTCACCCCACGGCTCCGCCGGCTCTTTGTCAGACTCTCCCAAAGCACAACTGATCCGCGCTTCTCCTTCGCCATCAAGCTCTTTACCAGCACGAACATTCAATTTGGGTCCGTTTTCGGGGCACAACCGAAAATAAAGACCAGAGGAGAAGAATTTCTTGGAACAGCAAGAACTCCAGCTCAGTTCTGGAGACGTAAGGCATATTTCAAGATGTCATTTGCTCACATTTAATGCTAACAGTGTCATTTGCCCTTCAGCTACAAGAAAGGCATGTAAGCAAGCCTAACCAAACTGAAATTTCCCCATTGCAAAGCATTTCTGCCAGGAATCACAATTTGAGTGTCATGTTTCTTGTGCCCTTCTTTGTACAATAACCCTCCAAGTCCAGGCTTAGAGACAAGGGTTTATTACTGGGTATTCTACACGCCAGCCTTAACGGAGCATCCCAGATGTCGTTTGGACCAACTCCACGCCAGTGTTTTTCTGTAGGATATCAAATAATATTGAAATAAAGCAGAACAGCTGGATCGGAACTAACCTTAATACTTTATAACCGGAATTATTATTGATTTTGGTTTGTTCATTTGTTACAAACGCAATTTTGCTTCATTCTCCAAACAAGCAGAGTCTGCGGACACCGGGGTGGCAGAGGGACACGTGCCATGGCATCCCACCTCCTCCCAGTGACATTTCAGGCCAGTCCCGGTACAGGGAGAAAGTGGCTTTCCAGGTGACATTTCTGCAGCACCCGCCCCCCTCCATCCTCCCACCCCTTCCAAACTCCATCTTTTCCTGTCCAAAACAAATGTTTGCTTTCAGATGTTCCTAAAGCCCTGCCTTGCCTGCCTTCAGCAGCCTGACAGGCCAGCATTAAAAAGCAGAATGCAAAAACTTTCGGTTCCAGGGCTTTTAAAACTTTGGTTTATGATTTAACAATACTCTGCCTCACTCTAATTAACCACTAAATGCCAAGGCGTCAAACAAAGAGCAAAAAAACAATCATTTGTTATCTTGAAGCTGCATCTGCTCACAAAACCTACGGTGGTTTTTGTTGCTATTGTTCCCGAGGTTTGGGCTGTTTGAGAAAGTGTACTTAACGATAACGAGATTGCGAGGTAAATATGCAAGTGAGGCCTTCCCTGTCGGCCGCCGCCTCGGGGCGCGATTCTGTTCACGACATCAAAAATTCGTGCTATTTGCCAGATTTCAGACAGCAGAGCTGGATCCCCTGGGAGGTACCTGGAGCTGCTCTGCACCCGGGGAACGTTTAACTGCTTGAGCACCTGAGCCGGAGGAGTCGTGTGAAGCCTTCGCTGGGACCTGACCCAAAGCTCAACTTCCCCAGTCGCCCCAGTGACTGTGGTTATCAGAATTACCATTTATCCAATTGCTTTGGCAAGGGAAGAAGAAATGGTTTTGAGGCAGGGGAGACCGACAGCAGAGAAGCTCGTGGTCCACGAGGTGGGGGGACACCAGCCTGGGGGGCTCTGGATGTCTTCTGAGCCCAACTGGGCTTGGAAGCCCAAAAGTCCTCATTAAATGGGAATGAGCCAGTCAATATTTGAGCCCAAAATGTCCTGTTGAACACCTTGGTGCAATTTTTAGGTACCAGAGGTGAAGAACTCGAGTTATTCTCAGCTTGACGTGACCCTCAGGCCCCACCTCTGGGTTTGCAGAGGGTCCCCTCGGGGTGCTGGTGGCTTCGGGGACCACAGGGACTGAGGGAAGGAGACAGGGCTTTGCTGAGCGAGAAGCAGAATCACTGAGCACCAAGACATCCCAACCTCCACATCATCTCCAATATGACCGGTTATCCGGAAAAGCAAGAGAAAGAGCAGCCTAGGGAGGAAAGAGTCGACAGCTCTTTGCTGCACCAAGCGTAGTTTTCCTTGGCAAAGCCAGCCTGTTGTTAGAAACGTGCGCCAGGCGCCCGGGCCGGCAGAGCAGTGACGCTTTGCGCTTAACGCTTCAGGACCTCAATTTCGGAGGGCTCGTCCCACCACCCCACACATCAAGGGGCACCCACGGAACAAGGGATGAAGCCAAGGGAGCGATTCAACACCGGGTCATCAGACTAAAAACACCAGCATCCACACGAGCGCTCAGCATCGAGGCGCTAAGGAAAATCCACCCCATGAGCAAAAGGTTTTGGGATTTCTCGCTGATCCCGTGTCTCGCCAGACACAGAGGTCGAGTGCAGCTGAGCACAATTAGTGCTGGGCCTCCACAGGCTCGGCTTAGGGCTTTAGGTAAAGGACTTTTCCTGCACACGTTCCCTTCTACTTCGAACGAGCCCTCGGCATCACCACTGCTGACAAATGGGCTGGAATCCCACCACCCCACCAGCAGGAGCAGCGCCCAGCTGCGGCTCGCCGCATCTTTTGCTTAAGAAAAATGAGAGAAAACTCATTAATGAAAGCACACGTCGTCTAGAAGAGAAGCCTGCAGAAGGAAAGAGGCTTGTGTGTGTCTTATTTCAACCAGAGACTGTTCCATCCCCCTCCAAGCTTTGCTACCTGAACGCCTCGTTTGCCAGCAGCATTTCCCACACTTAGAGTAAAGCAGAGCTAAATAGACACAAAAGACAAACCCAAACTACCGAAGCCTCCAAAGCCCCCAGCAAAGCACAAAAATCACCGATCCCTAGATCTGAGTTTAAACCTTCCACGTGCCGTTAATGCACGTGTGGGCTTTCAAAATGAAGCTCCACGACCCGCAGAGCACACGGGGCTGTGGGATGGGTTTGCAGCACCAGCGGCACAACGGCCCCCCCAGAGCTGGAGTTAAAGCTCAGCACCACCAGCAGAACAGCTGCACCTGCTGCTGAATGGCACCAAGCTCTGCACCTCCAGGAACCCGCGCACGAGCCACCTTCCAAGTCAAAACAATTCCCTTTCAACAACAGGAGAAACAGAAGAAAACTCCAAATCGGCAATAAAGACATCGCTGAAAAGAAGATACAATAACCCTTTAAAAATGGCAATCAGCACCTTTAAACTTTGCATTTCCCAGCAGACAGAAAAGCTCTCCTTCCCATTTTCAAAGGAGAAGATCTCAGTTTAGTGGCGATAAGCGGGCTCGGGGTGAGCAGGGTTAACGCTGCAGACCCGGCAAGCGCCAGCACGCCAGCCCACAGCCCGCAGGCAGCCAACCTGCTCCTTCACCTCATTATCACTAAAGAGATGGTAACAGCTGCACTGAAAAAAACAACTATTTGCTTTATGGTTTTCACCCTGCTCTCTGGATACACCTCAGCAGCAGCTCCCATTGGATTTTTTCCTGCCATAGGGGATGTTTTATGGGGCAGCGCAAGGTTTGAAGCTTTCCGGGCAGAACCGCCACCTCTCCTCGCTCCGGCGGCCCTGGTTTTCTTAAACCCTGATCAGACTCCGGGTGAAATGCACTGACAGGCAGCGGGAAAAAGGAAAAATAAAGATTAAAATCTCGTTTTTGAGTCTGAAGCGCTCAGTGTCCAGCAGGGCAGCAGCAGTCGCAGCTATTGGCTTTAAATGGTTTATCATATTCTCCTGCCCCATGGGAAAACTACATAAAAAGAAGTGCTGGTTAAGGGTAGCGGTAGCTCAGCGACCTGCAAGATTGAAGGAAATAATTGCTCTAAAATTATTTCCTGGATTAACTTCACTGAGCCCGGCACACGGAGGAGACTGGGAGGACCACGCAAAGCCTGTTTAGACCATTAGTACCTGCCCCATGGCATTTCTTTGAGACACATGAGGCTCGTTCCGGGGGTGGCACTGGTGACAGGGGGTGCCCTGCTCAGGGACCACCGGGCACCCCCTGCTCCCCAGCCTGGGAGGAACGCCAGCGGTAAATCATTGAAAACCAGACATAGAAAATGGAGGAGGGACAAAAGAAGGGGACAGTTGAGTACAAAGTGTGATGAGGTTTGTCCAGCAGGCACCCAGCTTAACTATAGCGGGGAAACCAGAAAAGCCACGAGACGCCCCAGAGCAGGGCCAGGAGCACCAGTGACGGGCCCAGTGTGGAGCTGGAGCGGCCACGACGCGGCTCAGCCTGAGCCACGGTGCAGATGGGTCACCCCAACATCCCCCGGAGACCACAACCCCGATCCACCAGCTCCTGCTCCTTTCCACCCATATAAACTACAACTACAGACCCATTACATGCTCTGAGGTTGATTTTATTTCCAGTGCTGGCTTAAAAAAAACCCACAACATTTCCCTGTTTTCCCCCTTCCACCTTGTTTTGTGCCTCAGAGGGATTTAAGACACAGCAGTGGAATGAATTGCAAAGAGGGATTAAAGCCGCCAGACAAAGGCTGCCCAGGGAGGGACATTGACCCAGCTTTGTCCCCTGGGCTGCCAGGGCTGGGGGCTCCTGGGACACTGGGCTATTGTAGAGAAGGCACAAACAGCGAGACAAGGAGGGGTTGATCCTGCTAAGCCACGTTTGCCACCACTTCTGCACCTGGCAGCTCTGCGCCGGCCCAAGTTCTGCCCACGGTACAGGCAGGACGGGCAGGGAGGGGGAGACGGAGCCTTCGTCAGGCTGCTGCTCCTCGTCGCACCAGCAACCAGCCAGCAGGTTCCAGAGATTGCTTTGCCAGTCACTGCATCGCCATGCAATGCAATGCTCGCTGCCGCAAAGCCACGCAATGCAACAACGCGCAACGCTCACAATCCCCGGCAACACAGCACCTCGCCAAGCAAGGTAATTCCTGCTGCAACACCAGGTCAAGCAACGCCCACCGCGGCAAAGCCACGCAATGCAATGCCATGTCGCTGCAGAACCACGCAAGGCAATGCCATGTCACTGCAATGCCATGCAATGCAAAAACACATTGCTGCACTGCCATGTCACTGCAGAACCATGCAATGCAATGCCTGCTGCTGCAAAGCCATGCAATGCAATTCCATGTCGCTGCAATGCCATGCAACGCAAAGCCATGCAATGCAAAAACACGTGGCTGCAAAGCCACACCACTGCAATGCAAAGCCACGTCACTGCAATGCCACGCAAGGCAATACCATGTCACTGCAATGCCACGCAAGGCAATACCATGTCACTGCAATGCCACGCAATGCAAAGCCATGCAATGCAAAAACACATTGCTGCAAAGCCATGCAATGCAAAAACACGTGGCTGCAAAGCCATGCCGTTGCAACGCAAAGCCACGCAACGCAAAGCCACGCAACGCAAAGCCACGCAACGCAAAGCCACGTTGCTGCAATGCCAAGCCACGCAATGCAAAAACACATTGCTGCAATGCCATGCCACTGCAGAACCATGCAATGCAATGCCATGTCACTTCAATGCCATGCAATGCAAAACCATGTCGCTGCAAAACCACGTTGCTGCAATGCCATGCAATGCAAAACCACATTGCTGCAATGCCATGTCACTGCAGAACCATGCAATGCAAAACCACATTGCTGCAATGCCATGTCACTGCAGAACCATGCAATGCAATGCCTGCTGCTGCAAAGCCACGCAATGCAATACCATGTCACTGCAATGCCACGCAATGCAAAAACACGTTGTTGCAAAGCCACGCACTGCCATACAGCACCCACCGCTGCAAAGCTGTGCAACACAATCCCAAGCCATGCAACATCTGCTGCTGCAAAACCACGCAATGCAATCCCATACAACGCAGTGTTGCCGCTGCAAGGCCATGCACTGCAACGCCAGGCAATACAACGCTCACCGCAGCATCACGCCACACAGTGCTCACTGCTGCAAAGCCACGCAACGGAGCAGCACGCAACGCTCACAATCCCATGCCACGTGATGCAATGCCCACAACGGCAAAGCCACACAACACAACGCAACGCAGCTGCAAAGCCACAGCGCGCCACGCAACACCCACCGCTGCAAAGCCGTGCAACACAATCCCACGCCACGCAACACCTGCTGCTGCACAACCATGCAACGCAACAAGCCACGCAATGCCCGCTGCTGCAAAACAACCCCGTACCATGCAACACCTACTGCTGCACAACCATGCAATGCAAAGCCTGCCCAACATCCCACACTCTTCTCAACACATTTCCACCTCCTGAGCGGACCCGACCGAGAAGCACAGCCGAGCAGGGTCGGGAGCGGCTGCAGCAGGAGGAGGCTGGCACTGGCCATGTGGAACACGTTACGGCGCTGGCATCCCATCAGTACAACCCTGCATAGTTAGTACTTCACACTTACAACAGAATTTTACTCAGGCTTATGGAAGGAGTTCATTTTAATATCCACCCATCTGCGAGTAATTATTTTGGTTATAGTAGCATCCAGGCCCAACTGGCATCAGCACCATCCGCGTACAAAAACAGCGCGTTTCCCCCAGAGTTTAACGAGGGAGCGCTCACAATGGCGACACGCAACAGTCTAGGCAAGAGCTTTATTTTGCTCTCCTATAAAGGCCGTTAACTATTGTAGAATTGCATCCAAATCTCCCTGTCATTCTGCACTTGTGCACAATGAATCGTGACAGATGACACCTCTTCAGGGACCCACTCACCACTCACTCGCTGCCCGGCGTTTGCTCAGCGCTCTGCATTCACAAAAACCTCTCGGCTCACCTTCCGCAGGCAGACACCTCCAAGAACAACATCCTCTCAAAGTGGTGAAAGACACTAACATATAAAGTCATTAACATAGAATAAGAGTGGAATGAGAGCTTCGCATGCTCTGGAGCTCTCAGGGTTTGGCTCCCAGTCAAGAAAAATATATTGGATTAGTATGAGAGCAAAATTAGGGTAGTGTGCAGTTTAATTAGCATTACAAGACACTACATGTGTATGGAAGAGCAGGGAAGATTTATAGTATTATGTGGTAAGAAAAATAAAGTTAAAAGGTTAGAATAATATCAGTTTGATAAAGCACTATGTAGGCTGAGGTTAAGTTAAAGATAAGTTTGGAATGCCACCGAGTGCTCTTACAATCCCAGGGCTGAGTGCTCGCCCGTCTGGAAACTGCTGAGAAACCCTGCAGCTTGGGTCACGAGTCACTCAGACACCCACTTTGGCAACCACGGCCTTCTCCATTACGGAATTCAACAAACGCTGATAGAAGTCCTGGTCCTTGCACAAAGTTGCAGTATTTGCCCTCCATGGAATGACCAGAAAATAAAGAAAATATACCAGCAAGCTCAGCTCAGCAAGGGGAAGGAAGAGAGGGCAAAGCCGCTCGCTTCATTGCTCCTATAGCACATACCGGCTGCCGGGGCCAACCCTGCCTTGGTGCGTTATTCTTGCCACCGTTATTCGCATTTTCCCATTTCCAACAAGCCACGAACACCCCCACACTGCAGCCTGTCCCCCTCCCCACGCATCGCTGCCTTATTTCTCACTTATTCCCCCCAGCCGCTCCTTCCCCGGGTGGGTAATCCACCTGATGCTGATACAAGCTGCAAGTTGCAAAATATATTGAGTATTTCCCAACTGCTTCTTCCATCCTACATGTGAGGCGTTTTCTTTTAACCTGTTCACTATCCTCAGCAGCATCCCCAGCACTCTGGGGCCTCCCCGCTGAGATGTGCCTGCTCTGGGAGACCACAGAGCCGCAGATATTGGGGTTTTAAACCCCTTTTGACCATTTCCCCCTTTCCAAAGCAGCACACGGGTGCACCCCAAACCCCCGGGCAAGGCGCAGGTCGCACTCCATTTTCCCATTAATGCCCCATCCCCGGCGGTCGCTGCCCATCTCCTGATGTGCTGCACCATTTCCCTTTGGAAAGGAGGAGCTGATGGATTCGCACCAGGTTTTGCACAAGATATTCATAGACATAGCATCAGGGATATGTTTTCTATTCGATATCAGCGCAGCCCCCTCACCCCAGCAATGTCACCCTCTCTGGCGAGGGACATGGATGGAGGTCACCAGACCCCTCATGTGTTATCAGCCATTTATTGCACTTACAGTCTCCTTCTGTTCCCTGCAAGAGCTTCCTCCAGCAGCAACCAAGACCTGCAAGTGCAATACAGGAGAACACCTACCCCGTAGCGCATCCCTAAACACCATCGTCTGGAGCAGCTCGAACACCTCTTAGCTCCTGCCAATCCCACCCAAACGCTGCCTTTTGCTCTGGAGCTGGAATTGAGAAGAAAGAGCAAAATAATTGCAATTTCACACTAGTGAGGCAGAAGACAGCCAGGTGCCCTCGCGGCTGAGCACTGACACCCGTGTGCCTTCAACTAAGTCCTGCCTGGCCATGCGGAGTCACCCCCAGAACTCCAGGCGGCCACTTACGCTAAACTGACAACATAAATATTATAAGAAACACTCCACAGAAATATTTGGAGAAACACTCAAAATATTTCCAGAAACACCGTGTAATTATTTGGAGAACTGAGGCAGAAAACACCTGGCCACAAATCCCTACTTTCATTTGCGACCCTTTGGGGGCAGAAGGTGGACGAGTGTGGGACAACGTGACGTCCACCTGTCCCTACAACCCACGGCCAGTTACAGGTGGCATAACCCTCCTCACCGTGAAACTGCCCCAATAATTCCCTAAGAATTACCCCGCCACAGCATCCTGACCAGAAACAAACCCATATAGTCCTTCCGAAATCCTTCCCTACCTCCCCCTCAAGTAAAGCCGGCTATTCATTTTTAGCAAAAACAACAAAAAGCAGCGTGTATTTCTTTATCCACAACTACAAGCAAAATACTGCTGTGCCTCTAAAGCTTTACTCCTATATTTCCTTACCAAACGAGCAAGCAGGCTTTTAGGAGACAGATATACATTAAGCGGTGCGCAAACTCGTTAATGAGAGCTGGAACAAGACCCTGACCGCTCCGTCAGGGATACAGGTGGGAACGGGATGAAAAACAAGCAATCAGGGGGTTTATAGGTGTTGATATTGTCAGGAATGCTGATGTTGGAAAGCAGGTACACCCCTGGTTATAAAGGCGAGAGGTGCAGCCCCAGGAACGGGCCCTTTGGTGCTGATGTGACCGAGATACCACTCAACACGTTTTTTCAGCCCCCCCAGAGCCAGCCAGGGGGTGGATCGGACATATCTGATGGGTATTGGATCTCACTCCAACAGACAGACCTTGGCAGTTCCCAAGCCCATCTCAGGACACTCACAAGGGCACGCGCTTCACCCAATGTCTGCGAAAAACCCACGTTTTTGCAGAAATGTGGCTCAGGGAAAAAGCACCAAAACGCTGCTCCACGAGGCGCTAATATTGCAGGGCTGATTTTTCTGACAACAAACACACCATCATCTGGTTTAGGCACCAAATACCGCAACGAGCGGTCCGCAGTGCCCTGCGAGCCGAGCCCCCAGCAAAGCGCCTGCCAAGCGCTACCCAGCCCATCCACAGCATCACTTGGTGCTCCGCGGCACGTCCAGCCGAAGGGTTCAGATTTTATACCCGTGGTCCCGCAGCCCATCGGTAAACGGGCTCCGCAAAGCCGGCAGCGCGTCCCGGGGACGGCGAGGGAAGAGTCGCCGCGGCAAAGCCGCGTCAACCGGCTTTTCATGCCCACGCCAAGGCGGTGATGCAACGCCCCGCGGCTTCTGGGACAACGATGCGAGCCGCAACGCCTCAACCTCTGCCATGAGAAATCGCCCTCGTAGCTTAAATGAGCTGCATATTTGAATACCCTGGAAGACAGGGAAGCGGGGCGGTATCGGGCTGCCAAATCTCACTCCTGTCATGAGGTCATTTCTGGCAGGCGGCCAGGCGGGGTTTCTGCCAAAATCTCGGTGCTTGACCATTGCTCCCCCAGCTCCTTCCCCCCGCCCCAGGTCAGGGAAATAAAGAGAGAAGAAAGGGTCAGGGTGGGGAATGTGTTTTGTTTGTACAATCGCAACACACGCAGTCATTACTCAGCCTATTTACCGAAAATACTTTTTATAGCAAAACACTGTGCAAGGGTTGTTTGAGGGCTCATCTGCTCATTGGGACGCTGGGTCCCCCCAGTGCACCCCAACTCGGCTCACCCTCAGGTCCCTGGGAGGGAAATCCCACCGATCGCAGCTCTTGAAGTAATTATTCAGTAATTTCTGCCTAATTTCTGTAAACATCTCTCTGCCGATACACACGCATGGAAGCGCACTGTGGATTTACCAGCAGCACAGGCTGCCAGGGGTTGGAAAGCAGCTCGGAGCCCCCCCCACACCCCCCGAAGGCTTTAACACGGCTGATATTAACTTTTTAAACACGGCTGTTTGCAAACACCTCATTTCATCGCTTTAATCACAGAAGGGATATATTCACAGCACCCGGGGACACAGAAGGGGGGTTGTTTCTAGCTGAGCAAATGCTGAGGCAGAACAGGCAGCGAGGAACAGGAGAGCGGCGCTACTACAAATAACATTAATTACACGTTGTCACAGCAGCGGTTTCCAAGCAGCGCGCTGGCGGTGCCAACAGCTGGATGCGGCCCATGCCAGCAGCTGGATGCAACGCGGCCCATGCTGCTCGGCGCTCCGCATGCCCCCGCTACAATGAAACTTTCTCTCACAACCAACTCCTTCAATATGTCCGAGAGGATTTTTCATCTGCCGTCCGACAGGCCAGATGTAAAACAAAGAAATAAATAATTAGCATTACCTTATCTGGAGTATGTCAGCTGCAGCGAGCGACGCTCGGATCTCCGTACGCGTCCTGAGACAAACTATGTAACGCTGTAATTTATGAACACCTGAACTATTTACCCTGGTATTTCATTTTACATTTGCTAGAAAGAAGAGCTCTGAAGACTAAACAGATCCAGCACGACAACACGAAAGGAACTTCAGCCGCATGCTATCACAAGACAACCTGAATTCCAACACAACATGAAGCTGCTCTGACTCTATGTTAATACCGCTTAAGTACTGAGGAAAACAAAACAGTGATGTCTAGATAGCACGGGTTCTCTCCAGTTCAACATTTCCTTAGACGTTATTACGGAGAGCTGCAGAACACAAATACTTGCTGGAAGGCGTGAGCCCGGCGTTCCCGGAGCAGCCGAGGCCGCGGAACGGCCGCCCCTGCCAAGTACGGGGAAGAGTTTCCAGACTTGCAGCTTTATCAAAGCTATTTTTGTGTCTCCCCCCCCGCTTCGCCCATGCATTGATAACCAGCAAGGCAAGGACTGCCAGGGCGCTTAGGCTGGGCTTTACACCTCCGCTTCCCCTGGGACCCCCCGGCAAAGCCACCCGGCACTTTTGGGGAGCAAGGCCATCCGCTTGCAAGGCTCAAAGGGGAGGAAACTCCTTCCTCCGGCTTATCCTGCTTGCAGCGAGGTTTTGTGCCTGGAAAAAATGAGCTAAGTTTGCGAGCGGAGGCCCCAGCTCCGCTCCTGCTCTCCCAGAGGCTCCCGGGACAGGGGAGCCCCTCCGGGCACCGCTGCTCCCAGGGGCTCCTCGCACCAGCGAGGGAAAGCGGAGGCAGAAACCAACCTGCCCTGCACGGTTCAGACTCACAAGGTCCTGGGGGGGCTCGCTGAGCCATCACCCCAAAGGCTGAAGCATCTTGGTTGTGGCAGAGGGAGGAAAAAAATTCAAATAACCAAACCCACCAAAACCAAGCACGGGGCGCGCAGTGAACAGGATTTCCACCGTACAACGCGGTGCGCTGGAGGAGCGGGTTTAAAGCTGAGCTTTGCAGAGCTCTGCAGCTGCACTATTGCCTGCCCGGGTTTAAAGTTGAGCTTTGCAGAGATCTGCAGCTGCACTGTTGCCCGCCCGGGTTTAAAGCTGAGCTTTGCAGAGCTCTGCAGCTGCATTGTGCCCCGCCCGGCGGGAGACCCCGCCGCCGGGTACCGGGCTGCCCTCCCCCGCACAGGGCGGGCTGCGGGAGCGGAGCCGACACCGCGGGGCTGTCACGACAGAGGGAAGCGACAGATGGGGCTGTCACGACACACAGGAAAGCGGCGGGCAGCAGGTGGAGCCCCTCGGAGCCCCGGCTCCCCCTTTACACTCCCAGCCAAGGCAAAGCAAACTCAAGCTCTCTGCAAATTTAACTCCCGCCAGCGGCGCTTTGGGGCTTTCTAAATAAACAGAAGCGAGGTTTGTTTGCGGCTACGGGAGCGGGACGGCCCGAACCCCGCGGGCGGAGCCGCCACCGCCGGGGGGTGCGCGGGCTCCGCGACAAGTGCGCTCCCGCCCGGCCGGACCCCCCGCCGCCCCCCGGCCGGCACCCACCTGCTGGCGCCGCTCCGCTCCCTCGGCGGGTCGCTGCGGCCGCCCGGCGCCCGGGGAGCCCGGCGCTGCCGCCGTCCCGTCCCGGCGCGGCGGGGCAGCGGGCTGCGGGCCGCGGTCGCGGCGGAGCTCGGAGCGCAGCTCCAGGTAACAGCCCAGCGTCAGGACGTGCAGCGCCAGCGACAGCGCGAAGAAGCCGAGGAACAGCCGCCAGCTGCCGCCGCCGCCGCAGGCGCACGCACCGCGGGGCGCCGCCGCCTCCCCCCTGCGCTCCGCACCCATGGCCGGCGGGACGGAGCGGCGAGCGCCGGAGCCGCTACTGCTCCATGCTCGGCCGGGAGCGCCGGGCCGCCGCGGGGCTGCGCGGCCGGGGCCGCCCCAGCGCCCCGCCAGGGGGCGGGACTCCGCGGGGGCGGGGCTGACGGGGCGGGGCCAACCGGGGAGACACGCCCCCTGCGGGCCGGGCCGGCTGCGGAACCGCGGGGGAGCAGGCGGGGGGCAGAGGGCTGGGGTGTCCACGGGTGATGGGGCAGAGCAAGCAGTGCCTTCCCATGATCGTCAGGGCCACCAGGATGATCCGAGGCTGGAGCAGCTCTGCTGGGGGACAGGCTGAGAGAGCTGGATGTTCAGCTGGAGAAGAGAAGCCCCGGGGAGACCTTAGTGCGACTTTTCCATACTCAAAAGGGGCCGATGAGAAAGATGGGGACAGACTTTTTAGCAGGGCTTCTTGCAACAGGACAAGGGGTGATGGCTTTAAACTAAAGAAGGGAGGATGAAATTGTTGTCCCTGAGGGTGGTGAGAGCCTGGCCAGGTTGCCCAGAGAGGTGGTGGATGAACCATCCCTGGAGACATCCCAGGCCAGGCTGGACGGGGCTCTGAGCAACCTGAGCTGGTGAAGATGTCCCTGCTCATGGCAGGGGGGGCACTGGGGGAGCTGGGGAGGTCCCTTCAACACAAGCCATCCTGTGATTCTATGATGGGGCAGGGGGCTGGGATGTCCAAAGCCACCGCCACTCCTCCAGGCAGCCTTTATTTTATAACACGTTGCTGGTTGAAGGTGCAGTGTCCTGGCACAAGGTGCAGTGGATGCTGAGAGCTCGCAGAGGCTGGGACGTGTGCAGGAGCAGAGCCCGTTGAGGACAGAACATACCCAGGCGTGTACCCACGCTGCACGCCCTGTGCCACATCTCCCGCTCACGGGCGTCCTCTGCCAGCCTGTGGCAAGTGCCCGGTGTCTTCCAGCCCTGCCTTTGTTCTTTTCTTTAAGCAAACTGAGCAAAGAGTTACAGACTGAAGCTGACAATCGGTTGCTCAGCACAGGTTATAGACATCACTAGTGTTGGAAGCAAGCGAGACAAGGGTGGAAACCGAGAGCCCATCTCATACAAAGGGCAGTTTTGCTGCAGCCCCGGTGGGACCACAAACACCTGAGAGCACGGTCACGTTAGGCAAATAGGCTCTCAAAATGAGTTTCATTGCCAGGCAGCTGCACATGTGGGGGGTTCCCTGCAATGAGAAACCAGAGGAGGACTTCTGAGAGCAGACAAAGACACCCAAAGCCCGGGGCTCAGCAGGCTGACTTAATTCTGTCGGCACCGCTTGGAAGGTGAACGCAGCCGAGCACTGGGCACTCAGCAGGTTTTTTGGTGTTTGGGGGTGTCAGTAGTTGCCTTCTCCAGCTTCTCTGAGGTTTGGTTCTGACTGTTAGAAACAAATCGAAGGTGGAAAGCAGCTTGAGCAAGAGCTAACCAGAAAGAAGTGCAGGTTTTGAGAAGGAAGACTGTGAACTTCATGAAAGCAAGCTTGAGTGAACTATGAGCTTGGGTACACAGCCCTCAGAAAACAAGGGGGAAGACATGCAGGGAATTGCTGGTTCCTTATTGGAATTAGAGGGATGGCACGATGCAGACCATCCCGATCCAGAAGTGAGATAGAAAGGAGAGCATGAGATGGGCTTGGTCACCTCAAACACAATAAGGAACACTAGAGAGAAATTATATTAAGAAAAAATACCAAGCTTCAGTCTGGCAACTGCAAACAGCAGCGACGGGAAAGGCTGGGGAGGGAGGGGGGAGAGGGGAAAATTAGGACTTGTGCAAACAGCCGGGCCTGCTGGAGGTGATGCTTCAGCCAATTGTTAGGGGTTATCATCGGGAATTTCCAGGGTCAGGGAGGGCCTAAAACATTAGGACATTATTATAGAGGCCACGCAGCTTGGCTGAACATCCCCAAAGCATTGCAAATAATCGAGGTGTTCGTTAGCCCCTCGTGGTGAGGCGGCTAACGGGGATTTGTTAGGGTGACCTTGTCAGGCCAATGTCGCCTCCTTGGTGGCCACCAACGGCAACTGCTTTACCTTGATTTCCACAGCCCTGCTGCTGCACAGAATCAAATGGGAGGCTCTGTTTCCATTTAAGAAATGTTTCCCTAGTATTTGTGAAGGAAAAACTGGGTGCATTAACCAGTGCCAACCCTACAAACTCAAGAGCAAAAAGCAAATAAAAGCAAATGAACCCTCTGTACAGAATTGTGTGATTCTTTTAGGACAATTAATAATATTTGAGTGCTTAGTGTTGTTACTGTTAAAGACAGAGACCCAAATTATTTAAAAGCATCCATACATCAGCCTACTCAGACTTGCAATAGCCGAGTTCCACTTCCAAGAGTAACCTATGATGGATTTTAGAGGACCGAGAAGTCCCTGAAATACTTGGTACCGTGTGTGTTCTTAGGGCCTTAAAGACAGGTCCATATTGCAAATGTCTCAGGCTGGGTCAATCAGTTATTAACATTAACCGTTCATAAGAAGGGACTTCACCATTTCTGCCCAAACCTCATTAGGCACATTTACCAAATTGAGGTGCTTGCGCCTCCTGGAGCAGCTCCCACCAATTAAAGAGAAATCCCGTCTGATGCGGTAATTAATACATAAACCTCACAAACGAGGTGTTGTGCTGTTTCTCCAGTGTTTGGTTTTGATTTCTCTTGTTGCGGGCGCTGCTCCAGGCTCTGGCGGTGGAGAACCCCCCCCTGCCCCACAGGCTTCCTTTCTCAGCCATGAGTCCTATTTCTCTGCCCTCTCATCACCAAATTTCGGCCCTTTTTACTGCGCCATCCCAGAGAAACTTTGCTATGTGGTTGAGGAACCTCGTCCCGGTCCAGAAGAGGCAGAAAAACTCTCTCGTAACAGAAACAACCGAGACTCGCAACGCTGGGATGGGCTGACCAAAGGCAGGTTCCGCAATAGGAAAATCAAGAACAGTTCTTTTTAATCAGGAACCAGCATTGCTTCTTTCACAAGGAAGAGGTCCCCGCACCCAAATTTTGCCTCTATATCTGCTGCACTTTATTGGGGCCAGCTGCCCCTGCTTGCTTTATTTTCTTCTTTTCCTTAATCCTCAGGAACAATGGAGAGAAATCTAGGAAAAAAGGAAACATTCCCCAAATAAAGGCGCCGTTCCCTGCGGAGCACGGAGCAGGACAGGGCCCTCCGGGGGTGGGCAGAGCATGGAGAGAAGAATGCTCGGAGGGGAGGTTTTATCTCCATTGCTAAACTTGGGGGGTTTGCTTGCTTGGTTTTCTGGTTTTTGTTCTTTTTCCAGTATCGCAGTGTGAGGGATCCTCCCCGCCCGAGCAGGATTTGACCCAAGGTGGCAGGAACACCCCGGAAGGTTTCCCTTCCCTTTGGAATGGGTAAAACTCTCTCAGCATAACACAGGGCGCTCTATGGCCGGTCCAAGTGCCGGTTGCAATGCAAATTCACAGCAGTGAATCTCTGAGAAGGAAGCTGTGAAGAAGATTTTAGCCCATTTTCCATTTACATTTTGGCAACAGCTGTAATATCTGCAGCAGCAACAGAGGAGATTTTAACATATGTGACCTAAAAGCTTTGGAATTCATGACTTTCCTTTGAGGAAAGCTCCGCTAAATTGCAGGAAAGGCATCTCTTAGTCTCTCGGTGATGTTAGCAACAACATCAATACAATAGAGCCTCCCGAAACCTGAAGTCACAGCACACCGACAGCGCAGGGCGCTAGGACGAGGATCCTGGCTTCGCTAAGCTGCCGTACATCACCGCGTTTGCCATCGTCTTCCCTCAGCGAGAGCCGAGATGTTTCGCACAATCTGGTTCACTTAGGATTACGAGCTCTGCCTGCGCAGTGGGGTTGTCACTTGTGTCCGACTGCTTCTACAGGGGCACGGGCTGAACAATATATTCACATTATAAGAACAACGTGCACCGAGCAATTCCATGCACGGGGTGCACCGGGACCATCCCGTTCCCCCACTTGAGCGGCAGCTGCAGCATCTTAAGCCTGGGTTATTTCCTCTCCCCACAAGCGGCGCTCACACGCACACAGCACCCGAGGGCCCGTTTTACACCACTAAACATGAAAAAAGGAAAAGCAAAACCTTCCACTGCGGATCAATGGACTTTTTTCTTTCTCCGAGATGCACTACTGATTATCAACAAGCCATAAATAATAACCAAAACCTATGTATGCTTGCGTCCTTTTCAAAGAGAGGGAAAAAAAAGGGTGTTTTGCCCCCTGCTGTGCTTATTTTCACATGTTCCTCCCTCTGCGGTACCGACTTCTGAGAATTAGCAGCACATTGATATCTGGCTTTCCTGCATAGACAAGCCCATGCTGTTTTAAGGGAAGATGGAGGCCTAATTTCTTCAGCAGCTTTGCTATTTCATTTCATTACAGAATATATAAGGAGGAGGTTTGGCCAAAGGCAGCTAAGCTAAGCCTGAAACACAGCTCCTAGAGGGGGGAGCTAGGATGTTGCTCTTGGTTCTGTTGTATGTTTATTTATATGTTATTTGGCGATAATGAAAAACAAATGGTAGGAATCTATTCAGTTCTTACAACTTTTATAGACTTATTGTCTTGTATTTTCAACTGTGCAACCGTCTCAGCCTCCCCCTCCCTCGGCCACAGGGAAGTGCAGTCAGTGACCAGGCTCAGCTGGGCTCTTACTCATCCTGGCTGGGACAATGATATTCCACACCGCGTTATACAACAGCCCCGCTCCCCATCGTCCCGCCACCCCGACCCCTCCGCTCCCCACGGCCCGGGTCGCTCAGGAATCGCCCAAGCGGTCGTCCTGGAGCGCTGGTTTGGGGATTTGCTGTTGCCGGTGGAAGAGGAGATGAGCTTTGCCTCGAGGAACACATCTGATGTACGAAAGACACCCCTGCAGGAAGCCCAGAGCCTCTGGTGCCGGTGACACTCGCTCACAACAGCCCCTGCGGAAACGGGGAGGAGGAGGAGGGAGCTGCAGCCTTCGGCTTGGCCAGAGGACCAAGAAGAATCACTGAATCACTTGGGTTGGGAGAGACCCTCGAGATCAGAGCCCAAATGTTACCCCACCCCTGGCACTGACCCATGTCCCTGAGAACCTCATGTCCGTCTGTCCAGCCCTCCAGGGATGGTGACTCCAGCACTGCCCTGGGCAGCCTGTTCCAATGCCCCACAGCCCTTTGGGGAGAAATTGTTCCTAAATCCAGCCTCAACCTCCCCTGGCACAACTCAAGGCCATTTCCTCTCACCTTGTTGCTCGTTCCTGGGGAGCAGAGCCCGACCCCCCAAAGGGGTTGAACAGACACAGAGATGAGGTTCCCAGGGACTCGGGGTAGAGGTGGACTTGGCCGTGTTGGGTTAAGGGTTGGACTTGATGATCTTAAAGGATGATTCTTAAAGAAGAATGAAAAATTAGCCAGATTACAGCAGGTTTTTGGAAGTCAGGAGCCACCGGGAGCCAGGGACCAGACTCTTCCCATGTAGTTTTGGGTTAAAATTGGATTTTTAAACATCTCAGGTAAGGTAGGTGAGTCCAGGGAAAAGAACTGAAGCCCTGGGTTTGAAAAGGGTAAATCCTAGGAATTTATATCAAAGCGGGAGCAGTTATTAGGAGGACATATGGAATTGTCATTTTCTGCTCACTTTTGACATTATTAGAAACTGCACACCCAAATATGGGACCTCCATATACGGGGCTTAGTGCCCAAGCGACCTGGGATTGCAGTGATTTGCGACATCGAGACCATTAATGTTACACGATGGCCATAACCAGGGGAAGGAAAACCCGAGTGTTTGTTCTCAGATGCATCACAGCAGTTGCGGATTTAAGCGAGGGGAAAGATCACAAAGCTCAGACTTAATATCCTCCAGCAACAGCCTTAAACCCGCAATTTCCTCCGCGCATCCCACCTCGGGCGAAGGCCGGATCGAACCCGCGCTTTGAGCACGGCTTGGAGGGTGTGCAGAGGGGCCGCAGCCATTTGTTACAGCGTGGAATAGCAAGAATTAAACTGCTTATTACAAAAGCGTATTCCAGGTCCGGGTCCTTTCGTTCCAGGGCTGCAGCAGCTCCGCACCGCGGGCGCTGGGAACGCGGCGCTCCTGGCCACGCCGGCCAACGCAAACATGTGTGTTTCATCTCCGAATGGAGGAATTGATTGAAAAACGGCAAACCGTGTAATTTCTGAAAGGAGTAATTCACTCGCGATTTGAAATAACCTACTTTTGGACATGAAGGCCGGTTTCGCTCGATCAATCGGATGAAGACATCTGCTTTACTTTAAAGAGATCTGAAGAGGTAAGACTTGACAGCTCTTTGTTGAAGTCTTTGCTATCTCCTTTGTATATCTAAATTACACTTATTGATATACAATGTTGACGTTTTTGTAATACTTCTAAATCTCGTAACCTTCTGTTTCAAATTCACAGTCTTCTACCACTAAAGCTATTATTATTTTTACCAGTCCCAAGGGTGTGCTAGAGTCTCTTTCCTACAAATTAGAAAGGCTTTTATGAAAAGCTTACAGTTTATATAAAAGAGGTTCTCCCTTTGGCTTCCTGACTCCGTCGTCCCCCATGCCAGCACAGTGACAGTTTCTAGCAGACTCACCCAAAACGGGTCCCCGCAGCAGCTGGCGTTTTGGGGCTGACGGGAGACTCGTTCACAGCTCAGGCTGCGAGCATCTCAACGAGCGTTGGAACAGCGGCGACTTTGCCCACGAGCCGAAAACAAACACGAAACAGAGCCGCCGAACGCTGACAAGCTTGTGAACACGAGTCACGGCATCTTCCCACAGCAAGACTTCCCTCTGAGATGGTCGCGGGCTTACCTGTGGCTTTATGGTAGGCCGGGCTTAATGGTGAGTGATGGAAGAAACTATTTTGGGGGGGAAGAAAAGGAAGAAAAACAAAGTACTAAGTGGTGTTGTGAGGAACAAACGCTGGGGTATAAGTGCCCAAATTGCCCTTACTTAGGGATGTGTGGGGCAACCCTGATTAGTTTTGGGGCGAAGGCAAGATGGGAGAGCGAGGGAGAGGAGGGCGGTGGGAAGAGGCTGAGGAAGGCTGGAGGAGGAAGGGCAGAGTGAGGAGGTGCGAGAACAAGCCCTGGAGGAGGGTGGGTAGGAAGCGCGAGAGAGGGGCTATAATCTGATTTGTCACATACATGGGACCCATTTCCTACTGAAATCACGACGGGGGCGGGCAGGGAAAAGGGAGCGAAGCTGAGTGCTCTTGGCTGCTGCCACCAGGAGGGACTTTTTTCAGCGTACAAGTGATTTAACACCAGGGATGAGGTGTTTGCGGAGCGGGACAGAAACGGGACGCTGATCCGGAACAGGGGCTGCAAGAGGGAAGACTCCGTGGGCCAAGAGTAGGGGCTCTGCAGGGAATAAACACCAGTGGACTTCGTTCTGGATATCGCTGGACTGGAAATAACTCACAGCTAGGCAGGTCCGCACCTTCCTGATCCATTTGCTCATTAGGGCAACAGGAGGAGGAGGATTATGCCCAGTCCTTCCCAAACCCAGCCTATAACATCCAGCCTAACCTCACCTATTATTGAGGTGTCATCTAAAGAGGTCCCCAGGACCTCCTCCAGCAGGAATGCGCTGGTCCCACCCCTGCAGCAAGGGGTTTCACCTGATTTGGTCTTATTTACAGGGGTTTTGGGTAAATCCTGGCTCAGGACAAGTCGATAAGAGTGGATGATCATCCAAGTGCACGTGGCACCAGCAACGCCTTCTCCTTCGGTGCCTGACCCTCTCCTTGAAACACGCACCTCCAATTATAGATGGAATAGAGGCACTTCTATTGGTTTCACTGGAAGGCAGAAAAAACCCAGCCCTTTCCCATCAAGGGGCTTCAGTTCAACACAATTAAAGCTGAATTAGTAAAGACACTGATGTTTTCCATGGAGAAAACACGTTGGTATGTGCTGATCTCCCTTAATTACCAAAACAGACCTTAGAGAATGACAAGGGCCAAGGCCATGAACTGAAGAGGAGAAACCACCAGGAATGGAGTAAGAGAGAAAGAAGTTGCACAGTAAAACCCTTCTGGTATCTAAACATATAAACCAGATAAACCAGATAAACCCACCTTCGACAGCCCAACTGCTGCTCTGCTATGGCAAGGGGGTTTGAATGAAAAACAAGCTGTAAGCTCTTAATGCAAATTTTAAACAAAAAGAAGGGAACAAATAAGTCCTCCAAGCAAAAAAAAAAAGAAGAGGAAAATTATGATCGTGAATAATTTCTGAATAATTTCTTCCACTCTTAACGATTATACAAGGGTTTCGTCAGCTTTCTGAGATAGCACAGAAGTCCATAAACCCACAAAAATCCCCAACCAGCCTCCTGTTTGGCCACACGGATGAAGAACGCCTCAGCACCATCGGGGACGGATCCAGAACAGCCAGGCTTTGCAAGGCCTGGGAACACCCCTGAGCCCCCATAGGCAGGACAAACCAGAACGCAGAACCTTGTGTCACCTATCGAAACACACACATAAATAGATATAGAAATGAAGGGAACTCACAACTCAACAACTCACACCCAGGAGCGATAATGCTAGAAATCCAGACCCCATCCATTATGCAGAATCACACAGAATGTTAGGGGATGTGGTCTCCCCAGGGCAGAACAGAGGGGCAGGAGAACCTCTCTGACCCACTGACCACCCCCTTCTAACCCACCCCAGGTACCATTGGCTTCCTGGCCACAAGGGCCCGGTGCTGGCTCATGGTCCCCAGGACCCCCAGCTCCCTTTCCCCTACCCTGCTCTCTATTATTTCAGTCTCTGGAGAAACCCACCTGCATCTCAAACCATTTCCCAGCCTGGAGTTTGCTTTGGGTCCGCAGCACTTTGTGTTATTGTCTCCAGGTGCAGCAACTTCCATGCTCTTCCCAGCAAAAATACTCTTTACTCTGCCCATTTCAGTTCTTACAGAGCCACAGGGCACATTTATAGCCGAGAAACGTCTCTCTCGCCCCACACCACCTTCAGCTCTCATGTCTGCAGGCCTATAGGCATGAAAGCTTACACCCAGCCCCATAAATCTTGGGTTGTTTTTATACAACGTCCAAGCCCCAAGAGGTGCCACCACCTTTCAGAGCACCCTGGAGATGGAGCACGACCCTGGTCCCCCTCCGGGAGGGCGGCAAGGGGAGAGAACAATGGCTGAACAAACCCAGAACAAATACAGTTTGACTGTTGCTAAAACATCACCTGCTTTCCATAGGCACTAACGGTTTCTTTTTGCTTTTAACGGCGCTTTAAGAGCAAGAAATTGTGAGATGAATGGTGTTCATGATTCAGAAAGGGCGCCCAGTTTCTTAATAATTTTCTATCACTGACTACTCAAAGATTTGAGATGACGCGACGTTTACAGAGCTGAAATTAATATATGTAATTATATATAAATATATTAAATTAATCTATGTAAGATAACAGAGTCTGTTAAACCAGGAGAGGCCTAGAGATCGCAGGAGAAGGATGCTGCTGTGGATGAGAAGATACAGGTAGAAGATACCAAGCCGGCGCTGTTACACAAGGAGGTGATGAAACGCCGTGGTTTGGGCTCGGAAGCGCCGTTCATCGCACGCTGATGATGGGCATTTCGGCCCTGGTCACAGTGTCCCCAAGCACCCGCCACCCCAGCGCCCCCCAAACCCAGAGCCACCTCACGGGGTTGTTCCCAGCAAGTGGCTCCAGCTCCATCTCCCACACCACGGAGCCAACCTGTCCCTCTCCAGGCCCATTTGGACCCTCCCCGGGTCATTGTCACCACTTTGCGGTGGCACCAGCCGGGGCTTCCTCATGGCTGCAGGTTGGTGGGAACAAGCGATGGCGTCTGGCTCGCTGTGACTTGTCCCACCAGCACGTCCCATGAGGAAAACGATCCCAAATGCGTCTCCGGAGCAGCTGCTGGTGCGTCCTGGGACTATCAAACAGCTCAAGCCCTTTGCAAGGCTCTTCTGTGTAGTTTCTAGAGCTCAGAGAGTTCAGGAGACGCCCATGAGGAACCACTGTTGAAACAACAGCCAAGGCAGGTGAGTTGGATTTAATGCTTTCAGCAGGTTGAATGCAAACCTGGGACACCTGGGTGCTGCTCTGCAAACTGGTTTGGCTGTGGGGCTCGGCACAAGAGCCCCTGTTTCACGCTTCTGCGTTAGGAGTTCCCGTTCATGCTTCATCCTGGAAAGCATCTTGACTTTGCCTTATTGCTACACTTTGGTGGCACGAGAAAAATGCTCTGAAAATCAACGCAATCGGCTGGAACAGACCAGGATGAGTGGATTTCAGAAGGAAGAACCCACCAGCCCCGATTTGCACCCATACCGTCCCCTCGCTCCGCTCCCAAAGCTGCCAACGTTCCCCGCGAAACCGGGTGGGAATGCAGCAATTGCTGCTGGAGACCCTGCGAGAGGCTGCAGGTGACTCAATGTGACTTAATAAACAAGCGAACAGCGCGTTCCTAGTTTAAAATGGGCTGGGGCAAGGTCGATCTCCAGCTGCCCAAACTGGGAGCAGCACCATGACCCTCCATCTGCCAACATTAACGGTCTATACGTACGCATATATATAGATATATACTTCTACTCCCCGAGCCACGAAGAAACCCCATCTCTTGCAGACAGCTTGGTTCACAGAGGATGTCCCCAATCCGCTTTGCATAAAATGATTTCTATCATCTCCGTCCAGTTTTCTCTCTCTCCAAGCTGCGAATGCTCAGCTCGGGGTAGGACGGCCCGAGTGTCAATTGGGGCGCCCATCCCGCGGCCGTTCGCAGCCCAATTTGGAGCGGGGCGGCCCCGCTCTGTTGCATGCCGAGGTCTGCTGTCCGATGAATTAATTCCAGATCCCAATGTGGGTGTGGACTTCAGCTGGGCAAAGTTTGGCTACCCTGGCTTAGTCATTATTCTCTGATGGATCTCTTGGTGACAGTCGCTGCCCCTATTGTTCTGAGGTGAGCCCCCGTGGCAAGAAACGCGAAGGCAAGAAACAAAAGGATATAAAGAAAGGTTACGAAATCAAATTCAGCGAGGCGGGGTTATTGTCCCTCCGTTCCGCCGCCTCTGTCCTCCATCTGAGACGGGGTTTCGCAGGACAAAAAGAGAAGAGCAGCCACGGGACAGACGGACGGACGGACAGACAGACGGGGCTTGCGGGGCAGGTCCTGGGGGGAGCGGCCTCAGTTAAACCACAGAGAAAGGGAGGAGGAAATTATCATCAATTCTTAACAGTTTATTTCTTTACTGGGTTAAACAAGGAGCGGAGAAAACCTCTGCCCCAAAATACAACAGAACTGAAAGCATTACAGGTACAGAGACTATTGAACACAGAGAGTAGTAGGATAATATTTTTAATACAACTGAATTATAGCATGGGTTCGTGTTTTCCTTGGGGGGGGTTTGTTTGTTTCTTTATTTTTTATTCTCTTTTTTGTCAAACCGTTTTGGAAAATAAATGTAGTAGGAACTAGTGCAAAAAAGTTCTAAACATGAAGCACAGTGTATAAAATGGCATAAGAAAAGCGTCCCCTCGAGGACACAGTCACTTCTTATGACGGGGGGGAGAAAGAGAAACAGAAGGGGGGTGGGAACAGAGGGAGCGGGTCCGGGAGGCAGAGGCCAAAGCTGGAAAGAAAGAGAAACGGGGCAGGGGCTCAGAAAGAACATCTCGACTTCAGCACTATGGGTTTATTCTCTTCCTTTATTTTTCCCCTTGCCACCATGTACTGTAAAAGGACCTTTTCTTTAGACTTTTGTTGGTGTTTTTATTGTAGGTCTGAGCTCTGTAACCACCGACGTTCCACAAGCACTTGAGAAGGGTTCGGTCACAAGCAGCCTGGTCACAGTCCCAAAGCCCAACCAGCAGGGACGCCCCGCTCCCCTCTGCGGCCCCTGTGTCCCCCCCGGCACCCGCGGGACAGACAGACCCCAAACAGCGTTTCCCATGTCCCAAACGGAGCAGGGCAGGAGGGTGAGATGTTTTCCTCAGGGATCTTCCCAGCAATTCCCCTTAAGAACCCCGCTTTTCCCACCGTGCGCCACCGTGCATTGGGGTCCCTCCCCATTCCAGACCCTGTGAGCCATGGCAGCACCTCTGGTTCTGAGGCCACCGCGCCAGCGTCGCATCTCGAACAGAAAGGCTCCAAGAAGCCAGATTTTGGGGTTGGAAAAGAACACAGAGCTTGGCCAGGGGATGGTTGGGGACCTGGAGAAGCGGATTCCGCAGGGGACCGTCCCCAGGGTGGGTGACCCGAGTCCCCCCAGCAACCACGGCCGCCCTCCAGTCCCTCCAATCTGCTTTTTTATTGAGCCGCTCGGCCCCAACAAAGCGGCTGGATGCTATTTTAAGTAGAACTGCTTGAATTCCTTACAAATTGCTATTCTCTCCGGACCCACTGCCACCGGTCCCAACTGTGCGAGCAGGAAAAGTGTGATTGATTTGAAAGGGGTTTTTCTTTTCTATTTGGTTTTGAAAAGGAAAGGTTTGGTGGGAAAGGGCTGTTCTCGATGCGCTTCTCTATTTGAAAACAATAAATCGGTCATAATTATCAATATGGCTTGTTTCGACAAGTTTCAAAATAAAGAAAGGTCTGGCTTGAAAAGTCTTTTTGTTTTGCAACTCGAGCACGTACGGTCCCCAAATAAATACATTTAAAAATGGTAAAACCGAACCCAAATTGCCTAAGCCAAAACTGATGGTCTTTGTCCAGTTTCGGTTTCCAACGAGCGAATTTGTGGACTTCCTGGGCTGAAAAAGGATCATCGTAAACCGCTAACGAGGCTGGAAACCCCTCCTGACCCTGCTTCCTACAAAAGGACCAGATGGGCAGCGGGCTTGAAAACGTCCCAACAGCTTCTAAAGGGAATTACCTTGGGGGATGCTCTTCTCTGCTCGGCCGCGGGGAACGTGGCTGTGAAGCGCCAGGATATTCTGATTTTCAGGATGTTTGGGGGCTGGCGCTCAGGGGACAATGTGGTGACGCACGGGACCGGGAGCAGTCACCCAAATTGCTCCATGGGCCAAGAACACCCGAAAAATTGCTGCTGAAACGCTTAATTCCTGCACTATAGATGCTGGGAGCTGAGCGGGCCCCGCGGAGCTGCCCGGATCAGGCTCCTTCTGGGGAAAAATGGGGCGATTTGGGGGGTTTTGTCACGGAGGAGCGGCGCTGGGATGCCCGAGAAGGCTTGGTTTGATGGGCTGAAGTAGATGGTTATTAACGTCCCGCTGCCCTTCCAACCTTTAAAGGATGATGTACATCCGCAGGGACCTCTGGGGCCGGGCGACAGGACCCTCCATCGCCGCAGATAGCGGGGATTCGCTTTGGAACGCGGGCAGAGGAGCCGGCTCCAGCGCCGCCCGCAGCCCCGGCTGGCAGTGAATGAACTGCCCTGACATCTCCTATTGAAGCAAAGCAAAATGTGTTGAACAAAAACCAGTTCAAGATGTTTTCCGAGTGTTGCCAAGTTACTCAACATGTTCTGCTTTAGTTGTCAGATGCTTTCAAAGCGATTTCCCTAACTCAGAGCACGAATGGTGAGGGCTCTCCCTGGGAATCTTTCGCCTGGGGCTACCATGGATCTGTATTTTCATAAGAAAAAGGCTCAACTAATGATTAATCTTCACCAGAGGAAGCAGGGCCTTTCTTTGGGATTTTTCTTCAGTTATTTTTAATTAATTTGTACAACTGGCAGCTACATTAAAGTGCAGAACCCAGGACCAGCGCTGCAGAAGGGCAGGACCCAGGTACCTTTTCTCCTGCATCCCAACCAGGGACAGCATCACCCTCGCCCCCCCATCCTGGGGCAGAATCCCCCCTGTCCCGGGGGTGTTTTCCTCCCAGCAGAGAGACGTTTATCCACTGTTGAGTTTTACACATTAATCCCAATGCGTGGCACCTTTTTTCAGGGAGAAGAAATAAGATTACGGAATAAAAAGCACCTCGGTTTTAAAATTCCCGGTAGGATAAACGCAGGTGGTGTTTTCCAGGGGGGGCTCCGCTGCAGTACCTGCACACGTGGAGCAAAAACCCTTTTTCCTCCTCATCCCAGCCACATTCACTCCATGTTTTAATAAAAATAATGTCAGTGGCATTAACTGAGACAATGTTAACGTCTCCTTTCTGGATGTTTCTCTTGTACAGCAAAGAGAAATCTAATATGGATGGAGGATTATTGAAGTTGTAATGTCAGACCAAAGAGAAGATTTTTATCCGACGGCCTTATAATGATGGACTGCGACATGCGCCGCTTCCAGCTGCTCCGGCCCGCTCTGTGAACAGCCGCGTCTGGATCCGTTTAACGAGATTGGCAGAGTGTTGAATGCAGCATATGGTGCCCTAAAACCACAGAACTTATTGACGGCAGCCCAGACTCGCTAAATAAAAGAACTCCTTCCAAAAAGCCTCGCTCTGTGAAGACTCAGCACTTTCCTCCCAGTCACACTAGGTAAAAATCCCAGCCCTGTGCCTGACCCCCCCGGTGCGTTATCCTCATGGGAACAGCTCCCGGGATGCTGCAGCCTGGAAAACCTGTGCATCTCTTATGGGGACAGCCCCGCCGAGCCTCCCCCTCCCCTGGTGCAATTACAGCTCCTTAATAACCACACTAAAGACCCCAATTTTGAAGCGGCTCAGGCTGCAGACCCGTGGGGTTGCAGCGTGGGCTCCCTGTCCCCGAGGTGCAGCTTGGTGGCTGGTGTCACAGACTTCTGTCACAGCTCCCGGTGACTCCAGCCAACCCCTGCCAGCCTCCCCTGCTCCCTGCAGATAAACCGGGGATGATGGACCTCGGCAGACAACACAAAACCCCCGCGCTCGGTGCCACCAGAGACCGCCCGAGCCTGCGCTGCCCGCTCCATCGCTCTGCTCCGCGCCGGGGTGGGCACGAGGGCACGGACCCCAAACACACGCGTGGCACAGAAAACCCAAGCCTGGAACATCACGGACATCATGAAGACCACGAACACCGCATTGTCTGCGCAGGCTCGGGCGCTGCTCAGTGTCACCCCGGCACACAATGAATAGGGCCGGTGACTCAGGGCCACCGGCTGACGCACCACACTGGGCTATTCTTCTCTCTCTCGATGAGTCGCTCGAAGACTGGCCGCAGCCTATCTGCGAGAGAGGCGCCTGGAATCAGCTTAACTCTTGGCAGGACATGAAAAATCTAATTTCGCTCAGAAGGAGTTGGATCTGGAGGCGGGCGCAGGGCTCCCTGGGTGCTTTTGCGAGTCATCCCCGCAGCTACACCGCTCGCTGCTCAGCAGCAAACAGGATTTGGATCCCTATTTCCTGAACTGTTGCACGTCCAGGTTCTCACAGGGGTGTAAACTAGGCTGAAAACGAAGAATAGTTAAACAAGAATCGTCCTACCTTTTCTGGGTAGCGACAGCAAGGAAATCTGCTCAGGAAACCTGCATCTTCCACCAGCACCACCTCTCCTAGCCCAGCAACCGAGGGACAGCGGGTTCACAGGCTCTGTATCTGCGGGACTTTGGTAACAGGTAACTGAGAACGTGTAAACATCACCCCAAAGCTCTGAGATTCAAGTCAAAGCAGAAATCAAACATCCAGCTGCTTCCCAGAGCCTCTTTGGTCTGGAAATAGGCTGGAAATGACCAGGAAAGGTGTTCTTCCCCCGAGATGCTGGTACTTCTGCCTCCCTCCCTCCCTCCCTCCCGCCGGGTAGGAAGCAGCTTTGCCCACAGGGCTCTGCTTGGGTTTGCTTCACCTCAACACGCCAGAAACCACAAAACTCTTCCAATCCTCAACTCCACGGAGCCTCCCAGGGATCTGGGATGAGTTTGAGATGCAGCAGGACATTCCTCCTGCTCCATCCATCCCATGATCCCCCCGGGAAGCATCAGCCCAGAAACAGAGGGACCGTCACACGCATCCTCTGTAGGCAGCGAGCAGGTTCACATCCAGAGCATGACCGGGACATTTCACAGCTGCCTCGTGCTAAAACGCACCCTTCACCCACACCCAGAATGAACTTTCTCGTCTCTGGTGCTCGGCCCGGAGGCGCGGAGCTGTCCCCGCCATGTACGACCTCACGGCATCCCTCCTGCACACAGGTCCTGGTGGGCGGATGCGGAATGTGGGAGTTTCCTAGGAAAGCGGGATCTGACGCCTGTTTGGGGCTGGATCCCTGGATTCGCTGAGCTCAGGTTAAAAAGAACAAACACGGGAGGCAGACGAGGCCGCACCAGCCAGCACCTTGCCCGGCCCAGCCCAGCTCTCCCAGCCGGGCTCCTGCAAATTTTCTGATCTGGGGGGGCACCCATGGATAAAAAGTATTCGCAAAGCCTCTCCTCCCCAGCTGGGCTTCATTAGCGCCTCTTCTTTGTGTGGGAGACTCTCCCTACAGGCCAGATTTCTCCAGCCCTTTTGCCCAGTCCTTCTGCCATCCAGCCCATGATTTGTAGCTAGGAGGGACGGAAGGACGGACGCCTTGGACACGCGGTCCCTGGCTTACCCTGCGCACTACCGGGCTCACATCTCCCCAACTCCCCTCGGAGACCAGGGCTCCAGTCCGAAAGAAAGTAAAACAAAGGTTAAACCAAATCATGAGGATGCTTGGCAAAGGGGGAGATGGGAACGCTGGGGATGCCCCTCCTGCCCCGTGTCTCCTCCCTCCCCACCTCCTTGCACAGAGGAGCAGGAGAGGCAAGGCTGGGGGAGCAGCTCGGGGACGTCATGAGACGAACCCCGAGCAGTACCACAGTGTAACGTAATTCTGTCCCACTCCTGCCCCCCAGATCCCATCAGCGAGGGGAACGCACGCTGAGGACACTGCACCCCACGAGGATGCTCTGCCTTGAACTGGTGGGTTTTCCCCGGGACAGGAGCTGTGCGGAGGGCTGCTGCCCCCCACCCTGTTGGGATTTATGGACCGAGGAGGAAAAGAACCGGGGGCGAGACCGACCGTCAAACCCTTGGCATCACTGGTGGGCACCCAAGGCACTCGCAGCAGGTGGCCGGGAGATGCGCGGCCGTCCCACGGGGACCCCTTTTCCGCAGGGACCCCTCCTCCGCAGGGACCCCCTCCCTCGGCCCCCCCGTGCCGTACCTTCCCGCACCGGCATCTCGCCGCGCTGCCCGGCTGCCACTGACCGAACCCTTCTCAAAGCCGAGTCCCGCAGCCCTGTGCGCATTAGAGACTCTTCATCACGGGGATGCCCCGCGGCGAGCAGCTCTTGGGGGTATGTGCGGGGGTGTGTGTGTGCGTGTCACCCCCAATCCCGTGCCTCCCATTGGAGGAATAGCATGTGCCCCCCCCTTCGTGGAAAAAAGATCTGGCATTCTTCTTGGAGGTCGGCTGTCCCCTGTGTGTCACTCGTCCCTTGCCACGCTCTCTTCCAGGGCAGGGAGGCTCTCCAGGCTGAGCCCCCCGCCGGCCGCCCCACCGTGCACGCTGGAGAAGGACACCATGGTGTGGAGAAGCATCAGGACCAGCACGCAGAGCCTGATCCTGCTGCTGCCGAGGCGAGACCCTGCGGAGACCGGCAGCAAGGACGGGGAGCGGGGCTGGTGGTACTGGTGGTGGTGGTGGTGGTGGTAGAGGTGGTAGTGGTTGTGCCGCTGGTGATGGAGGTGGGGGTCGTGGCGGTGGAAATGGAGGGACTCGGAGGCTGTGGACTGGGGGGATGTGTTGTCGCTGCTGTCTGGGGGGTGGTCGCAGGAGTCCCATTGCACCTCGCAGCACTTGGCCTCCTCGTCGGGCAGTGGGTTCTCCAGCAGCCCTGCGGGAGGAAAGCGGAGGAAGAGGAGGGTGAGCAGGAGAGGACGAGCCCTGGGACAGAGCCTGAGAACCAGGACACCCAGACACCCCCCGGGACTGGTCGCCCGTGGGGCTGTGATCCTGGACCCATGTGCAGAGAGCGCAGCCCTGGGACATGCTCGGGACAGCCCTAAGGCTGCTTGTAGCAGTTAAATGTCTCAGCCTTGCTTTAAACCCATCACCTCCAGCCCCTCGCATGCTTGATTAGCTTTCAATTAGCGGAAGGGCTTTAATTGCTGTGTCCCCGTTAACTGCTTACACCTCAGGCACAGATGGCCATGTCTCGGTGGTCAAGCAGCGTTTCCACGCTGAGCCTCCTCCCCTTCCACCCCAAAAAGCCTTGAAAACCTGGCTTGCAAAGCACGACGGGGCTCACGAGCACCCACCTCTGCCCCGGCCCCTGCTGCCCCCCGGGTGTGCGGGACCCCGTCCCCGCTCCCCGGACCTCCTTACCCGTACAGATGAAGCCAGGCAAACCTCCATAGATCAGCTCGTCATTGTCCGGTAACACGAACGGGCACCTGGTCTGCACCTCCAGGCAGTATTGCTTGCATGGGATCCGCTGCCGGCACTGCTGTTGGGTCACGTTGAAGTACTCGGAGCACAGCCAGGCCTTGTAGACAGCCTAGGAGAAGCCACCGAGAGGGACGTGTCACCTCCCCAACGGCCGGGGTAGCCGAAGCATCGCAGAGACACGAGGGGGAAGGGGAAGGGAGAGCTCTCAGCTCACGCCAGAAATCACACAATCATCAAATCCCAGTTGGAAGGGACCACAGGGATCATCTGGTCCAACCTTTCTTGGCAAAAGCACAGTCTAGACGAGCTGGCCCAGCATCCTGTCCGGCTGAATCTTAACAGTGTTCAGTCTTGGGGAATCTGCCACTTCCCTGGGGAGATTATCCCAATGGCTGATTGTTCTCATCAGGAAAAAACTTCCTCTGGTGTCAAATGAGAATCTCCCCAGGAGTAACCTGTACCCACTGTCCCTCGTCTTTTCCACGGGACTCCTTGTAAAAGGGGCATCTCCTTCTGCTCTGTAGCCACCCTTTAAATCCTGACCACGGTGACGAGTATGTCAGTACATAGGGGTCACTTACTGAACTCACCGGTCAACTAAAATAAACCGCCGAGCTGCTGGGGCTGTGGGACTCATCTTACAAGCTAAAACCACCACAGAAGCAGAGCAAAGTAACCACACGGAGCCACGTCCCCTACACACGGGCACTGCAAGAGATCACAGCGACTCGGCCAAGACTGGTGGCCCAAGAGCTCGGGCCATCGTGTGAAAAGTCCAAGCACCGCTTATCCCGTCCCAGAGCATCTCCCCCCCCAGACACCCCAGGGAAGGGCAGGGATTTACATCTGCTCTACAGCGCTTTGGTCCCCAGCAGCTCTGACCACAGGCCAAGGGACAGCAAAACGGAGCGTGGGCTGAGCCTTTTTGACCGTTTCCAAAGGTGCCTGCCCCGGGCTGGTCCCTCTGCTACCAAACGTCACCTTCCTCACCCATCCACCGGGTTTGGGGGGAATTCCTGCCCCCCAGCCCATGCTGTCCCCCTTCCCCAGCAAAGCCCGGCTCTCCCCTGCACCCGCCGTGCGTTCGTGCCCATGGCGGCCGGGCGGGCACGGCCCAGATGGCTTCGGTTAAGACCGTATCTCCCGCACCCCTCCTTATCTCCCGAGCATCAGGCACGGGGGGAAATTGTTTGTCTTTGCTGTAAAGGGGAGGGAGATCTCTGGTTTCTCATGGGGAGAAATCATTCCTCAGGCTGCAAGAAACAGCAGCAGCCTCGGTGGCACTTCCAGCTCATCTCTGGACACATCTGGGCACTGGGGACACAGTGAAGGTCACGTTAACGACCACAGCCAACTTCCTTTGAAACCGAGTCGAAAGGACTCCCCGTGATTCAAAGGGAATGAATTTTCCCTCCTCGGCGTGCTTGGAGAAAAACCCCGTGCTCCTCCTTCCAGCTGCATTTTTATTTTCTGGAGGCTTTATAACATCGCTTCTTTGTTTCCCCATGTTTCCATAGATCCTTATCATCGCTTGTTTGGACCCCGGTAGTGTCTCAGAACTCAAGCTAGTTGGGAAATTCTTGGCAAGTTATTTTAGTTTCTTTTTTTTTTTTTTTTCCTGGAAAATGCCAAATCATGAAAACCAGAACGTCCATGGAAGTGTGCCGGTTCTGGTGGCGCTTTCATCACAAGAAGTTTAATTGGGAGCAGGACACAAGGCTTTCAGAGCAGCCACCAGCCCTGGCGTCGCAGCTCTCAGCCGGGCTGTGGGAATTCAGCCCTGCTTTGGCTCCCCGGCCCCTTGCACGTTCATTGCTCAGGCCCCAAGCCATCCAGGCCTGTCCAGGTGGGACACGTCCCCCTCCGCTCCCAGGACTCGGCCAGTCCCGCTTTCTACACAATGCTGTTACTTACCCCCTCAAGCCATAACGTTTTCAGGATTAAAACCCAGCTGCATTAACTGCACCGCAAACAGCCTGCGAATTTAAACAAGAACTAAGAGATGCACCAGAAAAAAAAACCAAAGATAACTCGCCACTTGCTTTTTGTGATACGTCATTTGGGCTTTTTCTATGCAACAAGTTCCGCAGCACCAACAACGTCCCGCTGCTTACATCTCCCTCTTGCACAGGCTCGCCAGTGCTCCGCGGTTATAAATAATAAATAGCAAATGGATGAAGTGCATATATACAGCTCGCAGGGTTGTATGCGACCCCAGCACCCACCCGCAAATGAGTCAGGAATGGGAAAGGGATCAAACCTGCAATGGGCCCATGGCCCCGTGGGGCCGGCGGGGGCTCCCCCAGGCCAGGGTGCTGCTCCCCACGTCCCGGGACCAAACCCTCGGGGGTGCCACGGGACACAGAACTGCTGGATGTGAAGCCCCACAAGCCACACGTGTGGGGTGACAAGGTCACCCAGCACAGCCGCGGGGACCCAGACAGGTGCCACTGGTGTGACCGGTCCCAGCGCGCGGGTGGAAGGAGCAGATGGGACACACGAGCTCGTCCCTCCCGCTCACCCCGTTTTCCAGGCCCTTGGATTACACATCTCCACCAGCGGGACCGTCTCGTGTTTCCCGAGGAGCTTGTTTTACCACTGAAAACACTTATTTCGCTGCCTACCAGTTTTCCTTCACACTTGACCTACATTTCTCCATCCAAAAGTTCATTCCCTTCAATCACTCCACAAACCATCCCTCTCCCTCCTCTGTGTTTACACACTTCTAATATTTGCAGATGTATCACGCTCCCCGTTTAGTCATAACTTTGCCAGGCTCGACTGATTTACTCTCTCCCATCTCCGCCGAGTCTCCCTCCCAGCCCTGAATCATCTCCCTGTCTCCCCCGCGCTGCTTCCCCGGCCCCGGTCACATTCACGACTCCAACCAGGGACATGCCCTGTCCCCTGGCAGAGGATGGTGGCTGTCACCTGCTGTCCCAGCGCTGCCTTTGGGCTGCAGGGACCTGTGGTTTGGTCCCACAGGAGACTCCCGAGAGCTCGGTGGGAAGGAGCTTGGGCTCAACCCGCTCTCCTCTGGAAACGCAGCTTGAAGGAGCAGACTCCCCGTGGATCTGCATGTTCTCCCCCTGAAATGTTTCTGTTGACTCAGAGCAAGAAGTTTGGTGGAGGGCTGGGGTCTCAGACGACAACATCCCCGTGAATTTAATGAAAATACTGAGCGAAAGGCTGCAGGGAGCTGGCGGCACCACAGCCACCGCAGAGGAGATGCTCTCACCCAGAAACCGTGCCCAGGCACCAGGACTTTCCAGGTGCCTTTTTCCCTTTTCCCTTTCCTTCCCAGGACACCCACCTGCCCTGAGGGCAGCACTGGAGCTGTGGGGTGCTGACATGGGGTGCTATGGGTGCTGCAGCGGAGATCCCCAGGCTGTGCGTGATGGAAATCACCCGGACCTCTTCAAAAGCGCGGTGCAGAGCTGGTGGAGCAGCAGGGCCGGCACGGGAGCGGGCAGATCTCCAGAGCTCCAGCATCCTCCCGTCACACATCTGTGAAAATCAGCGTTCCCAGCAAGGACCAAACTCCCCGGGATGCTCGAGCAGCAGCCCCAACACTTTGCTTTTCCCATAGCTTTCGATATGGCCGAGCTCGCCCCACGCGCTCTGCTTTCTCCTGCTGCTATAAAGGACGCGTGAGAATTTAGGGCAGGAAGAAATTTATTCTCGGCTTAAATCAATGGGGAAAGCTCATTGTTTTCCATTCTTGCCCTTTATGGTTTCTTCAGGAAGGGAGCTGGGTTGCAATCAGCGTTTCTTCCATTCTGTTTTCGCTTTTTGGCTGATCTCCAGCCCCGCCAAGTAAATATAAGTGACCTGAACTCCAAAAAGCTCTATTTTGGTGCCTTCCTCCTGCATGTTTTAGCTCAGAGGACTGGCCAGACGACTCCGAGAAAGCACAAGGAGTTCTGCTGCCCAGGAAAGGGGCCAAGCTCAGCCACCCGATTCACACGCAAGGAGGAGGACAGGCTCTCCATCTGCATCATAAAAGACACTAAAGGAACCCAGAATTAAATGGATTTCCACCAGCTACCTGTCTGCTCACACTGCCACCGACCCCTGCAAGCAGCAGGCAGATGTCCGGACATTTTGCAGTTGCTTCGGTGCCAAATCGAGCTCCTCGCTGTCCGCACCAGGAGAGCATCCCCCACCAAACAGCTTTTCCAGAGCCTGTCTGCGCTCTTCCTATTTCTGCACAAACCAGCGTACTCATTTTTTAAAGTACTTCGGCTGTTTCCAATCCGGTTGCTGCCAGTGCTCTGCCAACACCGCCACTGCCTCCTGAACCGCCCCAGCTCAGACCAAGGGGCCGGGATGCAGCAGCATCCCTGGGATGCGGCGCCTTTGCAGAGGGGACGGTGCTCAGGATAACGTGGATTCCCACCGGGACCACCAGCTATAATTCAATCCTCTTTTCCCATGAGAGCAGGAAGCAACGCTTGGGAAGTTTCCCCCAGGATGGTGCAGGGGGCCCAGCCCCGCTCAAACGAACCCTTCTACTTAATCAGAGGCAGGGGCAGCATCCCCAGCCCAGCACCCGCTTTTCTGGCAGGGGGATTTGCAGACCGGCGGGGAAGCGGGAAACCTTGCCCTACAAAATAATCTCATTTTGTATAGAAAAGGCAAGGCTGGCTGTGTTTAATTGCATTATTTGGCTCTTTTGACTGAGGAAGCCGCATGGGGCCGGGCGGTCCATGAGCATCCTGCAAGATCCACCGCTCCCTCGGACCAGACCCCCTGCCCAAAATCCTCCTCCCCAGACCCCCCCACCCACCTGCACCCCAAGGAACTCATCGGGACACCATGTACACCCAGCAATCCCTGCCAGCCCAAAACCTGCCCGCTCCCTCCGTCCCGCACTCACAGCTCCGCCGTGGCCTGAGATGAGCATCTGGAGCGGCTGCGCCTCATTAATCTTGGACACAGGGAAACGAGCGCTGCTAATGAGCCGCTCGGGCATCTCTCCAGGCTCTGGCACATCAGGATGCAGCGCGGGAAGCAGGACACGCCGGGGGGGCACAGAAGAGCCCCCTCGGATGGCAGAGGATGAAGGGAACGCTCACGGCCACAGCCAGGAGTCACAAACACAGGCTGCAATGCCCAATTACTATTGTATTCAATTACTGCCGCCTGCCATCCTGACATTAACAGTGCTGAGCTTTACAAACAGCTTAGAAAAACCAAAAAAACCCAACCCACAAACAAACCAACCAAAACCCAGCTTTTCTATAGGCCGTTCTAACACCATATCTGTAACAGCTGTAACCCCTTTGATAGCCCTGCAGCTGCAGCATCCCTGCCTCGCCACGTCCACATGCTCTGGTTTGGGAGATGAAAAAAAATCAACCCAACCCAACCCCAAACCCCACAATTGTGTGACTATTGTTTTTTTGTATTGTTTTTACTTCTTTTTTGTTGTTGTTGTTTAATATGATGTTGAGTTTTGCCCGGCGATGACAGCGCTGGAGCCGTGCATCCTCCGTTTCACAACTGGGGGCTCCGCTGCCCATTGTACCCCGGTACTGTCTGTGGCTCCGGGCACCGCGCTGGAGGTGCCAGTAGGAACAGGGACAGGGACACGGCGCTGGGAATGGCACCAACCGTCCCCTGGCCAGGGAACCTCAGCTTCCCACCCACATCCCTTGAGCTCCTTGATTAAATCACTCCCAAATCACCTCAAAGCAACACAAGCCGGAGCCACCTGCTCACAACACCTCAGTGACCTCATGAAGAAGCTCGTAGTTTTCAGCGTTTTAGTTTTTATTCCCAGTTCCGAATCCCCCTTCTTTTGTAGAAGGGAAAAAAAATAAAGCTTCCCCAAAATAACCCCCCTCCAAGCTACTTGAAACAAATCTGAGATGCACACAACTCCCTAAGCGCTCGTCTTTGAAAACTCAGAGAAAACAGCTTTAAAGCACGACCTCCACACACCTTATACGCTCCGATCCCAGGTGAAAATCTTATGGCAACAAAGTTCATGATACTGGGGGGTGAGCACCACATTTACGGGTTTATTTCTTTGCTAATCTGCGCACGGCACCCGCGGGCTGCTGCGTGCAGAGAGCAGCACAAGCTGGGTCTGATCCCAGCAGATGCAGCTCTCGCCTGGGAACCAACCCAGGAGGAATCACCCGGAATTGCGGTTTGCCCCCAAATGAGAGGCACCCCCTGGAAGGGCGGAGAACACCGGGCAGCCCTCAGCAGCGCTGAGCCAGCAAGGAAAACAATAATCATAATCACACTCATTAACGTCACAGCTGCACAAATGGAAAGGCAGCGCCCACTGCCAAGCCCTCTCGCTTTCCACAGCCGGTACCTGTGTCCCCACGTGTCACAGGTCCCCTCATTTCCCTGCACCCTCCAGCTGCCCAGTCCCTGCCCAGTGCTGCCTGCAGCCCCTTGGCTCCCGCCACAGCTCCCAGTTTGCCCAGTGCAGGTTTGCCATGGTGGCCCCGTGGCCACTGGGACGTGGACGGGGCTCTCCCCGCGGTCCAGCCACCAGCCCCGCACGACCACTCCTGCAACAGGCTGTTGAGACCGTATCACTGCTCAAAAACACCACCATTCCCACAAAATAATGTTTCAGTTTAATCAGCAAACTCCGCCTTGGTATCGACGGGTCCTTCCTCCAAGAGAGGATGATGATGGGGTGGAAGGGCTCTGCTCACTGCTGCCCACAGACCCCAACTCTTGCTCCAGCACCCGTGTTGGGTCCCCCCGCACCCTGGGTCTGTCCCCTTTGTTCACCCTCTGATTTCTCCCGGCAGCGACCACCCGCCCGTGGACAGTGTCTGGTACAATGCAGCCCCGATCCTGGTGGGCTGCCTGCAGGTGCTGCTGTGAAATAAATGTATATAAATGTATATAAATGTATATAACCCAAAGTGTCCATGGAGCCTGTTCCTTCTGGAAGCGCCTTGGACTGGGACACCAGCTGTGTCCTGAGAAACGTCTGATGGGCACAAGCCTGAGGGAGAAGCAAAGGCAGAAAGGACTGGTACTCCCATGACAAGCGAGCAAGTCCAGAGCACTGCTGTGTGCTCTCCTTTCCAGAAGGGTTTCGGCTGAGGTTTAGAGAGAAGACCAGCTCGCCAGGATGGTGAGGCCAGGACTTGAGTGTGAAGGGATGTATGTGAGCAGGGTAGACACCAGATGTGTGGGTCAACGCAGCGACAAAACCCAAATCACCCAGTAATAAAGGAGCGACTCCACCTACCCACGTGCAGACTGGGCAGGTGTCACGACAAGACGATAAGAAATGAAATTTCCACCAAGCAGCAGCCCCGGTGCCAAGGATGCTGTAACACCCCATAGCAGCCCCCAGCACTCGGTCCTGCCCTGCTGCCCTGCGCAGGGGACAAACCAAACCCTAACACAGCAAGTAACCGGGGGGTTAGTCAGCAGCCTAGTCTGCTATTAGCCCAATTAGTTACAAAGTAATTAGAGATTGCTATGAAACTGAAGATGAACACGATGGAGTTGGGACAGTGGGAAAGTCAGGTCCCTGCAATCTATTAGCATCGCTTGAGGAATCTGCTCCCATTAGATACTGCTGCAGCCAGGAGCTTAGCAGGGTTCAAAAGTAGATTAAACATTCATACAGATAATGAGAACATCCTGTTACATTAGATAAGATATAAAAAAAAATAAGGCTAGACACTTCAGTGCCACGAGTCATCCATTACCCAGCAGCTGATGGGGGAGAGGAGATGCTCCCGGCCGGATCGCTCCTCAGGGATGGTGCCGCTGCCAGCCGTGCTGCGGAGCTAACGGGGAACGCTGGGCACGGTTCAGAAACACTGAGTCAAATGGCTCGGTTTCCACAAGCACCTCTTCGGATGTGTCCTCTACGTGCCCAGTCAGCTCGGTGTGAGGTTGCGATGCTCCAAGAGCTTCCAGCCCCAGGAACTCCACCGAGCGGGTTTGCTTTGTGGACACGGGACAGGGAAGCCCTGCAGGCTGTTGAAGAGAAGCAGCCTCACGAGGCCATTACTAAGGTCCAAATAACTAAGAGGTGCACAGCTCCAAAGCACACACCTAGAATTCACCAATCACAGGACTTTGGCGTTGCACGTGCCTTGCACAAGCATCTTGGCTTAACATGCAGGCAGATGCATCCTCAAACACAGAGATGTCTGACATCTCAGAGAGCTCCAGGGTGGGAGCAGGGACTGCAAGAAACATCTCAAACATACCCCTGGAGAGCTCTGCAGACCAAGGCACATCCACACCCCACAAATATCCCCTCTCCCCACACTGGGGGCTGCAGACCTGTTAGCAACAGCCCACACATGGTGGGGGGAGAGCAGCTCCCCCTCATGAAATAATCATCACCAAACTGTGCCTGCACCTCCTGCCCAGCCCAGAGAGGGGTGAGGACATCTCTCCATCTCCATGAGCATCTCCTGCCCCAGCTGGCCAAGGCTGAAGCAGCAATTGGTAATGTGGCTGCTGAGGAATGTTCTGGCTCAAGGTTTGAAATGCCAGTTCTTGGAAACCGCAGCGCGTCCAGGGAAGGCGGTAGCTCAGAGATGCTTCCCTGGGCTAGAGTGGAAATTCTACTGAAACCAGGACCTGCATGAGAAAGGCTGGGGGGTCCTGAGGTGGGATGGGACCTGCCCTCACCATCTCCAGCAGGCACCAGAACTTTGGGGATGGTGTTGGGAGACCCTGCTGTGAGGAACAGATCACCCAGAGCTTCCCCCCAGCCTCGGGCTGGCAGTAGCTGTTTGTGTCAAGCACGAGGACTTACCTCCTTTTACTGCTCACTGCTTGGTTATGGAGTCACTCTCCCGTCTCCCCAGGCCAAGGGACCTGCTGCCAGCCCTCCCACCCCTCCACCCAACAGAAACGCTGCAGAAGCTGCTGTGCAGAGGTCAGACATCAGCTGGGATGCCAAATACATGTATTTTTTACTTGGAAGGGGGTGTACTGTGCAGGCAGCGTTTCCTTCTGCAGCCGGGCCAAACAGCAGCGGGATGCTCGTGCAGGCAGGGCTCTGGAGAGCCAAACCCTTACCAGGTGATGCCATTTCTAACACAATGGCCACCAGCAGAGTTTCGAGGAGCCCACTGCATGCACACAGCATCACTTCTCCCCCTGGCACCCCTGGATCGTGGCTGCAAGAGAGGCCCCGCAGAGAAGCTGAGAGCAAAGGCAAGCGGGGCGGAGGAGTGAGGCCAAACCGACAGAGCGTCCCCAGGGCAGGCAGCTGGGGCTGCAGGCAGCGGGGACAGACGGCCACTCCTCACCCAAGCAGCCTCAGCAGCTCACTCACAGATTTCACTGTCCCTGAGTCACTGCCCTTCAAACGCCAGCAGAGCTAAGCTTCCTCTGCGCGGAGCCGGGCATGAGCCGCATCCTAATGGCATCGCGGTGACACCGGGGACAGCCACCGGCAGCCAGGGGTGTCCTGCGCTCCTGCCTCTGCTGCAGGCAGCTCTGCAGGTGGGCAGCACAGGAAAAGCCTCGTGGGGCATCTGGGCTGGGGCTGTTTCGATGAGACCCCGCTGGGGCTGCTGCGCGTACCCAGGGGAGGCCGGGCTGTGCGCGATCCCTCCCCTGCACAAAAGGCTCCTTTCCTGACGCAAACCTGCCCGTCCCTGCACGGGGAACACGTGAAGCCCGGTCCAGCATGTCCTGGGTTAGGCGGACACCACGTGCATCCTCTTCCCCCTCTTGGTGCTCAGCTACGGGGAAGGTGCAGCACGGGGATGCTCGCAGGGCTGGCAGTCCGTGTGACACCAGCAGGTCCCTTTGTCTGTGGGGACAATGCGTATCGCTGCCTGTTATGAAAAGCAGCATCACAAGCTGTCCCCAATCCGGCCCACCCCAAGCAGCTGGTGGCAGTGGATGTGTACAGCAAGTGGGGACCACGGCGGGGGGGTTGTGTCATTTTGCCAGGTCACACATTTTGCCGACGCCGTCACAGACACTGCTGAGCCCACAGACTCCCAGCAGGACCACGGCACGTCGGACGCTTTCCAAAAAAACACCGTTAGCCGCTGAAGCACCGCACCGCGCTGTCACCGCCGGAGCTGAGCCTGCTGCTCCGAGGAGCTCCGTCCACCCCACTGGTGAAGCCCCCGTGGACTTCATGCTCACAGTTAAGCCCCTGTGGACTTTGCGCTCCCAGGGATGGGCACAGGCAGAGAGGAACCCGGGCTCGCACACATCCAGCCCCAGCGGGGACAGGAACAGGCGCTGGCGTCTGCGTCACTTGTAGCTACTCGGTGACAATCTGATGGAGACAGATCTCGCGCCCTCCCTCACACTCTTCCCTGCGCCGTTTGCCAACCTGCCTGTTGCTGCACACACACTCGCTGCCTTTATAAACTCCTATTTTTTCCCCTTAAGCACCACTGCCAGACGTTAACAGTCAACCAGCCCAAAGCAGGCAGCCAAACGCCTCTGAAAGCGGCAGGAAACCCCCCCATTCACTGGGGGAGCACCCCCAGCCACTGCCCCCACCCCAGGCTGCTTGGCCCCACAGCAACCCTGGGGGTCCAGACACCGGGCACCCCCAGATGTCCCAACCCCAAGCAAAGCTCAGCACTGTCCAAGCATCAGCTCAGCATCCCCCTTCCCACCCATCCCAGGCACCACTGGCACATTTCTGACACCTTGACACTGTTGTTTTTGAATTGCAGAGCAAACTCCTTTCATCGATGAGTTTTTGGTTCTTCTGTTTTTTGATCTTTGATCTCTATTTTCAAACACCTTGGTGGCACCCGAGACAAGGTGCAGGACCCAGCTGGGGGCTGCGGCTGCCGTAACCGCACGCCAAAACCCACACAGCCCCTTTGTTCCAACTCTTTATGCAGTTTACCCCTATCTCTGTGCACGCCTGAAAAAGCCTACCTTTGCTCATAGGGAACTGGTGTGTAATGCACTTGGCTGAGCTCGTGCAGGTGGCCTTGCCAAAACTGCCACATTACGGACTGTGCTGATCCACTAGAACTGCTCTGGAATTTACTCTGCAATGTTTCTTCACCTCTCAAAGTGCCGGTGAAGCTCCAGCTCAGCGGAGCTTGTTCCTGAGGAGAAGCTGCACGTCAGCCCCCAGAGCCGCCCGGGTGCTGGGGAGCAGCCTCTGCCCCCCGGGGCCCTGCAGCACCCACCGGGTCAGCGATGCTGCAAGAGGGACCTGGTGCCCACCCAGATTTGCTACAAGCCTCAATATTCATGGAAACTGTAAGGTGGGAGCCTCGCTCTGGACTTGACATTTAAAAACAAACCAAAACAAAAGAGCAAGTTTTGCAATCCAGGCTTGGAGCCAGAGTGCACCGGGTTGAGCAGCGCCGTGGATAAGCCCAGCCAAGCTCAACCCGAGTGCTTCTGTGGAGGTAAAGCTGCTGCTTTGGTTCTTCCCAGAGGCTTCCCCAGCCCTGAGGTGCCCCCAGGACGTTGCCCTCCCAAAGCTCCCAGCCCCGCTGTGCTTGAATTTCCAGGAAGACGCTCTGCGGGGAGGGATGCTGAGCAGAGACACAGATTGCTGATGCTGTTTTTGGCTAAACAGGAGCAAGAGAAACACATTTGCTCTCCAGGCGCTCGGCGCAGGCTGTGCCAGGCGCGATGCTGCGGCACCTTGCAGAGGGACCGGCCCCCGTCTCTCAGCGCGTCACCTGCGCGCTCGCGGCAGGGAAAACACCGGCACGGCGCGAAAGCCTCAGGACCGAAATCCTGCCCTGCCAGGCTCTCCCGGACGGGATAACGGGGAAACCAGAGGTGGAGAAATGGATCTGGGAGGGCTGCAGCGGGGTTCAACAGCCACCAGCCCACGCGTGCAGAGAAACCCAGGTAATCTAATATAATTTGAGATGCTACAGGTCCTGTCCAGCCTCTGTTCCCAGCCCTGGCCCTGCAGCTCTCGGCTGTCAGCCCTTCTCTCTCCACAGCTTTGTTTCTTGCAACCTAATGAGTCCTTGATTCAGCCGGCTTTGTCCCATAGATCTTGATTTTCCCCAGTACCAGCGGGAGCGTGTACTTGTAGAGGAGCTCTGGGTAGCGGCTGTTGGAGAGGGAAACAGTACAAATGGCTCTGCCTTTGCAGAAGCAAACCCCTCGTGTGGCGGCGGCTCGGCTGGAGCAACGCTGCGTTCTGCCTGTTCAGAAAAAGGGAAAAAACGGCAGAAAACAGCCGTAAGCATCACACAGGGCTTCGCTTCGGAGGGACGGGCATTTCTTCCTGCGCTAAGTCCTGCAAAACCTGAGCCGACAGTTCCCCACAGATCCCGAGGGACATTCAGCTGCAGCGTCCCCGTCCCCGACCTCCTCAAAGGTCCCTTTGGAAGGACGCTACCAACAGGTCACCACAACCGCTCAGTGCAACAAGTTTATCGTGTCTCGTAGCAACAAATGGTACAAGTCACGCAAGAAGAGGGGAGATGGAGGCGGCAGGTGGCTGCCCCCAACTCATTTAATGAATTTTTCCCTCCTACAGACAGAAAACCACAAGTATTCTCCACCTTTTTTATGTTCATCAGCACCAACCAGCACCACGACAGAAGTTGCCACTTGGGTCTTCTCCACTGCAAGAGGCAAAACCTATTTCGGAAGACGGATGGACCATGTGGACCCGCTTTGTCCCCTCCCTCCCCTGTCCCCATGGTGCTGGGGGACCTGCCCGCAGGGGCTGTGAGATCCAGCCTGCACGGAACCCCAGCCCACGGGAAATGCACACAAACAATAAACCCCATAAATGTATTTTCAGGTTTCACTGTCACTCAGCCATAGGGATTTTTGGTGTTAGTTGTAGGAGTAATAAGTAAAACACTTTCATAGTATGATTTGGAAGCTGTCGGTGCCGCACGGGAATAACAACAACGCACCCAGAAGAGTGGGATCTGCCTGGGGATTATTTCCAAGCAGAAAATAAAAAGGCCTGGGAGAGTATTACAGCAATGAGTAATCCAAGCAGCTGAGTTACAGAGACCCCACCATTTCACAGCATCTCTGTCTCCTGCAGCTCCCAGGAGACGTTGGCACAGTCTTCCCCAAGCATTCCCCAAGCTCCGGGCACGGACGGATCCAGGGTTTGGACGCTGGGGATGCTGCTCACCCCCAACAGCACCTGCCTTTCCGCTGAACCCGGGGTTTTATGAACAGGGAGCGATGGGACTCACGGGTCTCCTGAACATTCAGCCGCTTCTAAGTTTTCAACCTGCTGCATAAGAAGGAACCGGCTGCTCCGGCGGGGCTTTTGTTGTTGTGTTAAAGCAGAAGCAATCAAGATCCAAAACCACCCGGGCGATGCGGCTGGCACAGAGCTCTGCGTGTGCTGCTCATCGAGCCACACGGCTCCTCGGGGAGGGACTGCGGGGGGCTGCGTGGCTCTGCAGAGCGAGCCTGCGTGCAGGTGAGCTGGAGCTGCCCTGCCTCCCCGCCTTCGCTTCTCCAGCCGCTCCAGTGGAGCGGGAAGGCTGTGAATGGGAGGCAGCGGCGCGGTGCAGGACCACGCACAGTCCCCTGCCACACACACACATCCAGCCCCAGAAATCGTATTTAAATCCCATCTCCCCAGCTCCAGGGCTCTCCGCAGCCAGAGCCCTGCTATGAGGATTTTGCGGGAGCTGCTCGCGCTGGCTGAGCTGTCTATTCTGTGTTCCTCCACTCTGCTCCTATTTTGCTGTCACTTGCTGCCCTACGTTGTTACCATCAAGCGATAGCTCTCTGCTGTTGCTTATAAGCGGGTATTCACACGGGCAGCGCGTAGCCACAAGTCACATCAGAAAATGCAGTATTATTCAGCATCTGGATAGGAATTACAAATTCAAGCTGCTTTAAAAATCCCGCCAGCTGGATTTTCCAACGCAACGAGCAATTACAGCCCCTGCTGAAGTCCAAAGGACTCAAAATCGGGCCAAAACTCGCTCGTCACCACCACGCTGGATGAGTTTGGCGTTAGCCTCATTTCACAAATGGGGAACAGCCACTGAGAAGGCGAGGTTGAACCTCACAGCTGTGGGAGTCTAAAGGCACCTAAATGCATATCAAATCACCTTAACTGAAACGAGCAGGAGCCGCGAGGGCTCAGGCCGGTTTGTGCAGACTTGGGCACACGCTGGGAATGCCCTGGGCGAGCGCAGACAGGTTGGCTCTGCTGCTTGTGCCCTCCTGTTGCTTCCCAAACGCCGCCTGTGAAACGGCAAAGCTGGTACTCACAGACGCTCTAAGGATGCGACCGTCACCGCGACACGGAGCGAGCTGGGAGGTCAGTGCCTTGCTGCTCCTACCTCCAGCTCTGCATCTTCTAAGCTCGTTTCCTGCGTTCTCATCAATGATGTTAAAACCAGGGACACTTAATGAAGACTCATCTGAGCACGGCTCTGTTTCTAGATGCTTTACAGCCCATGGCAACATCTCCTTGCCCAAGACACGAAGGTAATGATTAGTTTCTTGTCTTTCTCTGCTACTCTCTCTAGGTTTTTATACCAGTGAGTACAAGTCAGACTCAGCACTAAGCCTGAGGCGAGGGACATCTGTACAGGCTACAGGAGACAGCTCAGGAAGCCCCCACTTCTGCTGCGCCCCTGGAAACAGGAGCACAATCCCTCCATTCGCCGTGGAAGGGGAGCAGCAGGGCCAAACCGCTTGGTGCAGGCTGAATACTACGTGCCTCTGAAACTGCGGGGGGGATTTGGGCAAGCAGATTGCAATTACCTGGCCTGGCACTGGCCCAGAACACCGGCACTAGCTCCTTTCCAAAACCGACTCCTTTCAAAAGTGATGCAGAAGCGTGGGCCTGAGAGCAGCGGCCAGGATCTCGCCAATGTGTCCTTGACGAATGGCACCAACTCAGTGTCCCCAGGACTGCACCCGGTGCTTTCCCAGGGGACAAGCGCCACACCAAGAGCCACCCACACTGCCACCATGGCTCCAAGTGTCCCTCAAAACTGTCCCAGAAGAGCAGTGTCCAAGCACCATCCTGCCACCTTCCCTCTGGGACACGGCTGTGAGGAAGGGAAAGCAGGTTTAACTCCTGAGGCCATCATGCTCCCTGGAGGTGACGCCTGGAGGGAGCACGCACAGGTGAGCCAGGCAGCCCGGAGCAGGGGGAGCCTGGTGACAAGGCAGGGGAGCGCCCAGCAGAACTGCTCTGGACCGAGATGCGACCGCAGCTCTCGCTTTGGAAAGGGACAGCACTGGTCTGAGGCTTGATCTGGCTGATGCTTGGGGAGGCAACCCATTTGCCTTCAGAACATGGACTGGGGACGGGCAGTGATACTGCGGGGAACACCAAGGGGGAGGCACATCCCAGCACCCCCAGCCTGTCCCCCTGGGGAGAAGGGGTGGAAGGGCTGCAAAACAGCTGCTGCGTGCGGGAAGGGGCTCCAGCACCGCGATTCATCTCAGCTTGCCTCCTCACCTCAGCTTGGTGATGGCCGGGCAGAGCCCTGGGCTGCCCCAGCCCCACGCAGCACCTTCCGCAGCAGCAGCAGGCCAGAGGCAGCGGTGAGGGGCCCTGTACCTCCCCGGCTCGCCCAGGGTGTGCATGGATGTATGTGCATGTGTGCGCATGGATGTACGTTCCTGCACACACCTAAGGCGGCGCAGGCAAGGCTGGCAGGGAGCAGGGTGTCAGAAGGTGTGTGCAGGGACATGTGAGTGCACGCACGCCCCGGCGAAGCCCCGCTCTGCCCTCTCACTCCCACCACCCCTTCCTGGCTGCCCCATGGGCTCTAGACGCATCGCACTGGCACGGCCAGGATGTGGCTCGGGGGCAGCAGGAGACCCCCAGCCCGTGGGCAGGAGGGCTGTGCCACCCTCCTGCAGCTGGGACCCCCGGGGCTCGGTGGGGCTGCGGGACGGCATGCAGCTCACCCGGCGGCACGCACAGCACCCCTTCCTACCTTGCAGTCTGTCAGGCAGGATCTGACCGAGTACTCTTCCGATTGCAAGTACTTCTCCAGCAAGAGGTCGAACTCCTCGTATTTTTCCTGAGCGTGTTGGTCCAGCCGCTGGTACGCCTGGACGCAGCTGCTACAGGCCTCCCCGCCCAGCGCCCCGGCCGCCGCCACCATCAAGTCCACCATGAGGTTGTCCACGCTGCAGTCCAGGCCATCCGGGCCGGCCATCTCCCGCAGCAGGTCCCAGATCGTGTAAGTATCACAAAAGGAGAGGTTGAAGTTCCTAAAGTAAGCCTGCAGGAAGGTCCTCTTGGAGGAGGGAGAGGCGAAGAAGGGGGCGACGACGGCGGCGGCGGGGGGCGAGCGGAGGGGAGCCCCGGCCAGGGAGCCCCGCGGCCGCTGCAGGGCGTGCAGCCGGGCGCAGGCCGAGTCCAGGTCGCCGCGGGCGGCGGGGCAGGGGCCGGCGGGGCCGGGGGCCCGGCTGAGGTTCCCCAGCAAGGCCTCGCAGCTGCCGCCCGCCGGCTCGGCCGCCAGCAGGGCCCGCGGCCCGCGGCTCCGCGCCCGCCCGGCGCCGCTCCGCTCCCGCGCCCGCAGCTTGGCCCCGGCGCAGAGCCACAGATGGTCGGAGAGGAGGACGGTGAAGAAGAGGAGCGAAGCCAACGAGAGGCGCCATTTCTGCGCCCGCTCGGGGTCGGCCACCGGCTTGTCGCTGCGGCGCGGCGCGCAGCACACCGCCCCGCCGCCGGCGCCCCCGCGGGGGTACATCCAGGCGCCGCGGATCATGCTGCGGGGGCGGCGCGGGGGGGAGGCGGCGGCGGCGGCGGCGGCGGGGGGGAGCGCCGCGCTGCCGCCGCTGTCACCTGCGGCCGCCGCGCCGCGCCGCCGCCGCCGCCACCGCCATGCCCGCGCCCCCGCCTACAGGCCGCCGCCGCCGCCGGCCGCCGCGCCGCCTCGGCCCCGCTCCCGCTCCCCGCCCCGGCCGCGGAGCGCCGGCCGCCGCTCGGGGGCATGCCCCGGGCCCGCTCACTCGGCTTTCCGCTTCCCCGTCGGCTGCGCCAGCTGCCGGGCCCCGCCGCGCCCGCCGGGCCCCATTGCCCTCAGTCTGTCGCCATCTTCGGCCGCGCCGCCAACACCTTGAGGAGCCGCGGCGCCCTGCGCCTGCGCGCCCGCCCGCGCCCCCCCCGCCGCCCGTGCACGGCCCGGCCCCGGGCCCCGCCGGCCGCCCGGCACCGGCAGGTGCCGTGGTGCTGAAGGACAGCTCCGCCCGCCGCTGCCGGCCGCGCCGCGGGCAGCGCGCCCCGGGGAGCGGCCGCGGGTCCCCCCGCGCTCGCCCGGGAGCCCCGCAGTTGTCCCGGCCTCGGCCCCGCTCGGGCCCCGGGCACAGCCCCGTTGTGCCGGTACGGGACGGATCCTGCGCAGGAAGGGGTCGTGGGGCGCTCAGCCAACAACGAGGGACACGGTGCCCGCGGGGTCGTGGAATCGCAAAGTGTCCCGAGTCGGAAGGGACCCACAAGGATCATCGAGTTCAACTCCTGTCCCTGCTTAGAACAACCCCAAAATTCACACCGTGTGGCCCTACAGCTCTCCCGTGGCAAACACACGCCGGATGTCCCGTGGGTGCTTGCTGCCTGCTCGCCCTCCGCCCCAACAGATCCAAAAAGAACCTGAAACAACTCCGTTTCTGGGTCACCAGGAGTGACATCTGAACAGGCAGCTACTAAGAGGAAGCCAGCTTCCAGGGAATATCGCTTCTTTGTCCCAAACCCTGTTTGCACCCCAACAGGGGTTTCTTGGGCTAGTTAAATGAGACACTACTAGCTTACTGGCAGCAAAAACCAGAGCTCTGCAATGTGAAATCCTGCCCTGAGCAGAGCAGCAGGCAGAGCCTGCTCCAAGCTCCCTTCTCTGTCCATGAAGCCATCCTCACCCTCGGACACTAACCTGGCTGTGGGAACTGGTTCAAGTGTTCCTACTTCTGGGGTTTTCATCAAGCTCTGTCCCAAAGTGAACCAACTCTTTCGTGCTGGAGCTGGTTGTCTGGACTCCCCCAGGCTGACCCGGGTGGGATCCTGCAGGCACAGGGAAAGTCACCGGAGGCTTTGTCCTTCTCCCGTTTATCAGCCTGACCTGTGAGAAGAGCGAGCCCAGCGGGAAAGGGGAGCTCATACTCAACAGTTAGCTCTGCTCTAGCTGAGGCACTGAGGTGAGAAAATATCTGGTGTAGAGCCAGGAGAGGCTTTACGGCTGGAACGAACAAATGTTGAACATCACTGAGAGTGATATAGGGAAAACCACAACCCAGGCTGGAGACTGAGCCATGCTACGGCACCAGAGCACAGGGCAGAGCTTGGAGGCAGGTTCCCTCTGCCTTTTCCACTCCATCCCTTCCTGCTCCTTGCCCAGCTGGGGTGGAGATGCTGGAATAACTGAGCACGCTGTTCCTGCAGGTCTGGGGTGTCTCTGGTGGAGTTCCTCTCCCGGGACTGCCAGGGAATGCCTTTCACCCACAGGATCCTACCAAGGGTTGGGGCACCGGAGCCATTATTCTGGAAAGAAATACTGACTGTGCTCCCTCTGCATGTGCAATAAACCAGGTCTGATACCCCAGGCACAAATGCCTCGCTGCCCATGTGCAGTGTGGGAGCAGCTCCAGTGACCATGCTCTGCAGGCAGAGCTCTCCGGGGTGCGAGCAACGGGTGGGAAGCACAAAGCTGTGACCGCAGCAACTCCTGGAAGCTGGGAATGGAGCCCCAGCCTGCCTGGCAGAGCCGCATCCTGCTTTCTGATGGGAAACCGAGGCACCAAGCACATGGAGACAAACTCAAGCAGCCTGAGCATACTCGGTGCAGGCTCTGGACACACTGGCAGGGACCTCAGCTCCCTAAGCTGGGCTGCCTGGCCAAGGCGCAGCAGTCTCTGGCCTCCGGTTTAGTCTTTCACACTCCTGACAGGCTGCGTTACCCAGGGGCTTTCACCTCCCCATGGTGAGGTGATGCTGTTTCAGCCCAGAGAGGTTTATGTTTCATGCTTTGCAAACCCAAAATTGCTCAGGGAGAGGCTGTGGGCAGGAGCCCAGCAGCAGAGTGTGTTGTCAGGACTAAAAATTGCTACCAGAGCCCTCAAAGCCTTGCATGCCCTGTTATGGCTGACACCAAGCCCCGATGTCCTTCAGCCCTGGCTGCTGGAGGCAGCTCCTTCCCTTCCGGTGCTCTGTGTGCCGGTGCGGGGAGGCTCAGCACAGGAGGGGACGTGACATCCCGCATTCTCGGAGCTGGGTTTAGTGGCTAGCCAAACCAAAGGCTAGCTGGCTCCCAGCTACGCCCAGGGCTTTAGGTGCTATTTCTGTCAGCAGAGGGGGTGTTCTCTTCCTCCTGTCTCCAGCGGGGAGCTGCTCTTCAAACCTTTTCCATGCCTTTTCCTGCCTTTCTCCCCAAATCCCCACTGTTCCCATCCTATTTCAGCTTTTTCCCCAGCCAGAGGACTCTGCTTTCTTCCTGCCCCTGCACTCACCATGAGGCTGAGCTCAGCCCCAGCTTCCCTGCATGCTCATGCAGGGCTGTGATGGCAGCTCATCACTCCCATCCCCTTTGGGAGCAGTTCTCCACCTGTATCCTGCTCAGCATCACCCAGCTGAGCGGAGGCTGTGCCAGCACTGCCCTGTTTGGTGACAGGCTCCGTTTCCAGGACACAGCGCTATTTCCACCTGGGAGTTTCCCCTTGCTGGGAAAACATTAACTGCTCCTCCCACTCACTGCTCTCTCATTGTAAAAACAGCCGTCTACACATGACTGTTCAGGAAAGAACAGGTTTCCTTGCCTTTCTCTCCATTTACTGCTGCTTCTGGTATTCAAAGGACAACGTGGTTCATGTTTTTCTTACACCGAGCAGAGACACACAGGCTCAGAAGTCTTCCCTGGGGAGCACTAGCACCCTTTGGGGATTTGTAGAGTTCCCATCGTTGCCTGATGCTAATCAGCTAGCTGACTAATGAGGCAGACCCTCGGATGGGGAAGGAAGTTGCCACCAGCATCAGGCCAGTGTTTTCTTACCACGTCCTGCAGCTGACAATGCTTGTCCTGGTCTTTGCAAAGGCCTCCCCACCATGCACTTTCGTGGCATCTCAATGCTTCATTAATTATTAACTGCAAGAGGAGGTGGCCCAGGTGCCAGAAGAAGGAATAAGGAGGAGACCCCAGGCTCCGAGCAGCTTTCAGAAGCACCAGGACAGAGACACCCCCAGGCAAAGCCAAAGCGCCTTGAAGAGATGCCAGGGGCTGACATGGCTGAGGTCTCAGGGATCTCCTAAGGGATTCCCCCAGTGTGGGGTGCTTTGCTGCAGCCAGAATGCAGCTGAGGTTGCAGAGAGAGGCCCTGAGAGCTCCCCAGCCACAGCAGCCCTTGCTCTGGTAGCAAGTTAATCAAGTGCAATCAGATGTAACAGCCAGAAGGTGGGGAAGAAGTGAATGAACATCCTGGCCCTTCCTCCGAGGAGGCTGGGGAAGGCAGGTGAGCTGTGCCTTGTGCCCAGGGTTTGCCACTTTGGTGTCAGACCTCAGGAGCCCCCTGCCCGACATTGCCCATGGGACCCATTTGCTCTTGTCTGGGGGACGGCTGGGGCAGGGAGGGAGACTCAGGGGCCCCCTTCTCCAGGGGGACCCCCCTATCTCACCCACCAGCACTGCTCAAACTGCTCTCATTCACAAATCTTCATCATCCCTGGACTGGCTCCATGCCCTCTCGACCTCGGTGGCCCTTGTTTGGCGCCACTTGGCTGCATTTCTAGACATACCCAGGATGATGTCAACAGCATCCAGCCCTGCTTCTATACGGCCCTCCTGGGAAAGCCTGCGGACCACACAGCTGAGCTGCTGGCCAGACCTGCCAGGCTCCTTGGGCAAGGGCTCCTATTGCTTCAGCTCCCAAACAATGGGTGCTGGCGGGAGCTCTCAGCTGGCCTCCCGGGTTGGTTTTCCCATCAGGTCCCACAGCTGGTGTCACCATGTCACCTCTCGGCACAGCCCTGTGCCCGGGGACCTGTGATACACAGGAGGAGGCTGCCTTGCGCCCCTTGCTGGGAATGGCCGCGTTCACATCCTGCTCCTCCGGGGGAAAAGGGGAGCTGCTGGGTGCAGCAAACCATGAGGGAACCCAGGGGGCTGGGCTCCCAGGACCACCAGTGCTCCCAGAAAGGGGGATGTAATGGTGATGCCTTAACAAGAGCCTGGTGCCACTGATGACAGGAGTTCACCAGCTGCCTGAGGCCTCACACACTCGTGTGATGCCAGAGCAGTGCTGCACCCTCCTCCCGAGGGTACGGCTGAGCTCCCCGTCTCCCTGTTACCAGCCTCATTCCCTGCCCTCTTGCTTGGACCTTTTCTTACATTATTGATGAGGGAGGATTGAATTTTGATTTCAGTGCAGGACAAAGGCCATTCGGCCCCTCCCCAGTGCCTTTGCCTTTGGTCTGCCCCACAGCTTTGCTGGGAGACTTTTGGCTGGGAACCCCTCAGACCCAGCACTGCCAGCTGCACAGGACGGTCCTCTCTGCCCAGTCTCTCCCAGTTGCTCAATCTGCAGCCTGGGCATCAAGGGGTGAAGCAGCCAGCCGGGCCCCAGACAGGTCTCTCCAGTAGGATGGACAGAGACCATGAACTTCATTGTCTTCCCAATGCTGCTGCCCTCAGAGGAGGCACCTCCTGTGGGTGCTCCCCATGTGAACCCCAATCTGTGTCCGTCCCACACTGGGTCCTGCCACCCTGTGCCCCAGTATGGGCCAGGGATCCCCACATCAGAGGGGAGCAGGGCTGCAGCATGTTCTGCTCTCCCCGCAGACCTCCCCCCAATGCCTTTCCCATTGCTTCCCTGATGTTTCTTACCACCTCCTAGGAGAGACAGGGATGCGCGTGCTCCACCAGGGTCCCTACACTTACCTGGTGGGAGAGATCTTGAAGTCTTATTCTGTTTCAGGCTCCATCACACCGTCCCCTGCATGCTGCTCCCCACCTGCTGTCCCCACCACCAGATGGCCCTGGATCCAAAGGGTGAGGAGAGTGGTGACAAAGGTGGCACAGCATGCCACACCATGCAGCTCCAGCCTCTTGCAGCCCCATGTTGCTCCCAGCTGTGAGCACTCCGAGCGAGGGAGGGGAGCAGGGAGAGGGTTTTTACAGCCTACAAAGGCAGATGTTGCTAATTGAGCCTTTGAGCTGCATGCCAAGCCGTGGCATGGAGGCTCTGCCCGGGGTTTCAGAACGACTGCCAGGTCCGCTGGCTTTGAAGATGGTGGGGCTGGGAGAGGGGGTGGCCCCGCATGCGTATCAGATCCAGCAGGCAGCCCCCAGCCAGGCTGGGGGGCTCATCCTGCTGGAGCAAAGAGCTCTGGAGTGAGGGTCCTGGCACCTGTACCGCAGCTACAGCTGGGCCAGGGCAGGGCGATGCCTCAGTGTAGGAGGGAAGGTGGTACCTGCAGGCACTGGTGGCTCCTCTTTTCCCTTCTATTTTCTTTAATTGTTAAGGAAGAAGAAGCCCTTGGTAGTGATGGTGGGTCCTGGAGTTGCCATGGGAGGAGAGAGGATCTGAACACCTGACTTGATCAGAGCATACTCCCCATCAGCCTGGATGCTGGCCAGAACCCACAGCCGATAATAACAGGGCCACCCCCTGCTCCCCACACCCTCCCATCTCCCTTTGCTCACCTTTCTGGACACACTCGGTTAGAGCCCCAGTTTATCTCACCAGTACCCAACTCTGGCCAGGGAACGGGCTGTGTTGGTGCTTTCGGTCCCTGCCAGCAGCAGTTGCTGTCTGTCCCAGCAAGGTGAGCTCAGCATGAGCCATTCTCACTACAAAAAAGCCCTTGAGGTGCTGGAGCGAGTTGAGAGGAGGGAACAGAGCTGGGGAAGGGGCTGGAGCACAAGTGTGATGGGAGCAGCTGAGGGACCTGGGGGGTTCAGCTGGAGAACAGGAGCTGAGGGGAGACCTTCTGATCTCTGAACTGCCTGAAAGGAGCTTGGAGCCAGGGGGGGTCGGGCTCTGCTCCCCAGGAACAAGCACCAGGAGCAGAGGAAACAGCCTCAAGTTGCACCAGGGGAGATTGAGGTTGGATGTGGGGAACAATTTCTTCCCCAAAGGGCTGTGGGGCATTGGAACAGGCTGCCCAGGGCAGTGCTGGAGTCACCATCCCTGGAGGGTTGGACAGACGGACAGGAGGTTCTCAGGACATGGGGCAGTGCCAGGGGTGGGTTATGGTTGGGCTTGATGATCTTGAAGGTCTCTGCCAACCAAAACAATTCTATGGGGTGACCCGGGTGCCGACAGTCTCGCTGTGATAGCAGATGTCACCAGGCGTTCAACAACAAGCAAGCCTCACCGTAGCATCTCCCCACTTGCTCTGGGCACCTTCTCTTTTTCTCCAGTGTGCCCAACACCAATGCAGCCCTTTTCGGGGCCGGGCAGCCCCGCTGTGAGCTGTCTGCATTTTCCAAGGCGGTCTCTGCAAAAGCAGCCCGGAGCACCTCGGGGTTACCGGGGCGGAGGAGGGGGGTCCCGGCCGCACCGCTCGGTCCGGCCGGTGAGGAACGGGCGGAGGCCGGGATGGAACGGAACGGAACGGGGGGAGAGGTCGCATCCCTGCTGGTAGCACGAGCCGTCCCCAGCGCTCTGCTGCCCCCCAGCGGGCCGCCCGCGCCTCTGCGCCCCCAGCCCTGCGCGAAGCTTTCCGAGGGGGCCGGTCTCCCGCACCCCGCTGTGCTCCGGGGCTGCCCGGCCCCTGCCCCGGCTGCTCTGCAAGGGGCCGGAGCGCTCACCCCACTCTGCAGTGTCTTTTTTGTCTCTTATTAAATAGAAGGCTAGGGGTGCTGGGGAAACGGTCCCAGGAGGAAAGGTAGAAACAAGGTTTTGCTGCAGCACAGGAGGAGATCAGCAGCACCCAGCCAGGGTCCATCCAGATAGGGAACCAAAGCCTCCAGTAGCCAGGGACAACGCTAGAGCTGGAGATGAACCAGGACGGGCACCCATAGCCACCAGTTACCTGCACACTGAGGTCTATACTGGAGACAGGTCAGAGATGGGCAAGTCCTCACCTGTGTGAAGGAAGGGGTGATGGCCCCAAGCTGAGCTTAAATAGAAGCACAGGCAGGTGTGGGGAGCCCCAGGTGAGGCTGCTGAGGGCCTGACAGCCCCGCAGTGCCCCAGGGGCTCCGACAGCCCCGTCCCTCTGCCCCCACCCTCTCCACTCCCCCCTCACTCTTTTTCTCCTTTCCCCATCCATGTGCCTGTGCTGGTTCCTCACACACTGTGCAGGTAGCTGCTGTGTCCCTCTGCCCACCCACCACCTGTGCCAGAAGAAAAACCTCCCCCCAAAAAGTGTAGAGACAGAGGTTAAGTTGGAGGTCAAAAAAGGTTGCAGGCTGAAAAAGAGGCAAAGAAGAAGTTGGAGGCTGAAAAAAAGTGCTGGACGACAAAAAAGTGGTGATCAAAATAAAAGTGGTGGGCAAAACAGCTGGAGGCTGTGAAAATTGTAGGGGAGTCTGAGGCTGAAAGGATCTGATGAATAGTGGAGGTCATTGAGGAACAGGAGGCTGAGAAGGAGCGGGAGTCTAAAGAAAAAGTGGAGACCATTAAAAGGTGTAGCAGCTGATGAAAAGCTGAGGCCAAAGGGGGGTAGAAGACCACGAGAGAGGGGAAGGTGGAGAAGAAAATGTGAAAGGCAAAGAGTGGGATGCTGAATAAATAGCGGAGCTCCCAAAAATGTGGGAGGCTGAAAAGTGGTGGGGCAGAGCTCCCTGCCCTACCTGGCATTGCCCTGCCTGCCCTGCCCTGCCCGCCCGACCCCGCGGCCCCGTGTCATGGAGCCGGGCGTGCGCTAGAGGACAGCCGAGCTCCACGGGAGACGCTTGGGCAGGAGCCGCAGCAAACCCTGCCCTGCCCTGCCCGCCAGCACCCTGCGCGCCAGCACCCTACCTACCAGTACCCTGCCCTGCCCGCCAGCACCCTGCCTAACAGCATCCTGCCCACCAGCACCCTGCCCGCCAGCACCCTGCCCGCCAGCACCCTGCCTACCAGCACCCTGCCCACCAGCACCCTGCCTACCAGTACCCTGCCTACCAGCACCCTGCCTACCAGCACCCTGCCCGCCAGCACCCTGCCCGCCAGCACCCTGCCTACCAGCACCCTGCCCACCAGCACCCTGCCTACCAGTACCCTGCCCACCAGCACCCTGCCTGCCAGCACCCTGCCCGCCAGCACCCTGCCCGCCAGCACCCTGCCTAACAGCACCCTGCCCACCAGCACCCTGCCTACCAGTACCCTGCCCACCAGCACCCTGCCTACCAGTACCCTGCCCACCAGCACCCTGCCTACCAGCACCCTGCCCACCAGCACCCTGCCTACCAGCACCCTGCCCGCCAGCACCCTGCCTACCAGTACCCTGCCCTGACCGCCAGCACCCTGCCTAACAGCACCCTGCCCACCAGCACCCTGCCCTGCCCGCCAGCTGGCACCCCCAGCCCCTGAACACCCTGCCCACGAGCTCCCTGCAGCCCAGAGCATCCCCACAGCCCAGAGCATCCTCACAGCCCCGAGCATCCTCACAGCCCCAAGCATCTCCACAGCCCGGAGCATCCTTACAGCCTCAAGCATCCCTGCCAGTCTCAAGCTCTCTTCCAGCCCTGAGCATCCCTGCAGGCCTGAGAACCCCTGGCAGCCCTGAGCATCCCTGGCAGCATCCCTGGGTGGTGGATGAAGCATCCCTGGAGACATCCCAGGCCGGGCTGGACGGGGCTCTGAGCAACCTGAGCTGGTGAAGATGTCCCTGCTCATGGCAGGGGGGGCACTGGGGAGCTGAGAAGGTCCCTCCAACCCAAACCATTCTGTGATTCTATGATCTTTGATCCCTGGCAGCATCCTCCAGCCCTGCACACAGCCCAGCCTCTCACGGGGCTCCCAGATCTCCCAGACCTGACGGTCCTGGGGCCACTTGCTAAAACCCTGCTGAGTAAGTCATGGCAAAGGCGAAATTGGGGGAATTTGGTACTCCTGCTTGTGCGTGGGGTTTAGAGATCCTTGTGCTTTATTTAAATCCAGAACTGGGTGCATTACCTTGGAGGAAGCAGTTGTGAAGGTTCCCACTCACGGCTCTGCCCTGGAGCTGCTGCGGTTGCATAGTAAATATGGGAAATGTTCCCTTTCTCCTCAGTTTCAGGTCGGATGGGGTGGGGACCTCTGCGGGCTGGGGATCTGCAGCGGGCCCTGCTGCCAACAGCTGCTGCCGCCTTAAAATTAAGGAAGAAGAGCAGGATCTGGGACATCCCAACCGTGGTCTGTCCCCGCAGAGGTGACACCCAGCCTGTCCCAGGAGCAGCAGAGCCTGGCTGGAGCTGGAAAGCGTTTCCTGATGCTTAACCTCCATGTCACCCGATCCTCCAGATGGACACGGGCAACTGTGTCCCCCCATGCTGGCACCATCCCGTCCTCTTCCCACACACCCATCGCATCTTCCCTCCTCTGCTGCTCTCGTCCCCAGGCCGTGCAAGGACCTGTCCCCTTGTGTGGTGGCCACTGTGGGGTGGGCAGGGTGGGGAGGGCCAGGGTGCACGGACGCTGCTTGGGGTGAGCAGAGCAGCTGTGTTTACTTTCCATCTGCTGGAGGGGAAAAAACAGGGGAATTTTTTGTTGCTGTTGTTATTTCGTTCTATTTTTCTTGAGGCTTTGTGTGTCCTTCACCAGCCAGAAACCCTCATGTAAACATCCTGCTGTTTCACCAGGAGGAGAGAGCGTGGTGCTGGAGGAGGTGTCCTGGGGCTGCACCCCCACGCCCCCCCACCATAGAGATGGGGGGCACAGGAGGGTGCTGACATCCCCTGGGTGGGGGCACAGGGAGCCCCATGGGTCCCCAAGAAAGCAGGAGCCACCAGGGCTGCAGCTTGCTGCCGGTGCCAGCCTTGAGCACAGCATCCGACAGCCGAACACCCTGCCGAAAATGGGGCGGGAGCTGCCAAGGACTGTCCAGGCTGGCTGGGGGGTGAGGAGGGAGTTTGGGTGTTTTTGGGCAGGGGGGAAGCGAGAGGGGTGTCCTGGGGGCAGCGGGTCGGGGTCCCCAGGGGAAGCCACCAGCCTGTGGGTTCCTGCTGTATCTGTGCGCAGAGGAGGTGGCAGCCGGTCTGAGGGGGGGTTTGGAGGTCGGCAGGAACGTAACCCCCCCAAACCTCATTGCACAGCTCAATCTCCCTCCATCCATCGGAAGCGCCTCAGGTGTCACCTCCTTGCTGTACTCTCAATACCCCGTCACCTCCCTCCATGTCAGAGCCAGGGCAGCGGCTCCACATCATGTCATTCCCAGGGCAGGGGACACAGGGGCCATGGGAGGCACAGGGACACAGAGGACATGGGGCAGGCGGCTGCAGCGCTGGTGGCAGACGGCTCCAGAAGAATGCAGTCAATCGCTTCCTAAAGATTCGTGAGCCCTCCCGCTGCGCCTGTGCGGGAGGCGAAGGGAAGGTCCTCGGCACACACCACCGTCTCTGCCAAGGCTTAATCAGCAGGTTTGTTCCGAGTTGTGGCCAGCCTGATTAATCCAGGCTGTCTCTGCTGGGATGCTGATTTCAGAGCCTGCTGCTGAGAGCAAATTTCTGGCTATTATGCACAGAAAATTGTTCAGGTTCTGGCTGAATTATTGGTGTCCTGGGAAATGGAGCAATACTTCAGTGGGACCGATGCTAATGGCTTGCGGTGGTGCTGATGCTCCTCTGTGGGACTCAGAAGGGCTCAAGGGGCCTGGGACAAACCCCAAGGCTTGGAGACACGTCGGTCCTGCCGGGAGAGATGAGCCCCACTGCTGGCCCGGATCATCATCGTCTCCAATGAGGAGGAGAGGAAGCATCTGACTTGAAAGGAAACATCACCCTCCCAACCCCTGCGCTCGGGCCAACTCTTGACTCATTTAACATCATCCCCTTCTTGGCCAAGGGAATGTGGACGAGTGCGCTCAGGCGATGCCGTAGCCCAGCTGCCTTCTCTGCTCGCACCCCGTGGAGGGGCCGGGGCCGGGTGAGCAGCCCCAGCGCCCGGGCCAGGTTTGGTGGCGGCTTTGGCTTTGTTTACACTGCAACTTCGGCTCTGGCTGGAGTTTGTTAAGGGGTCAGGCTGATTGGGTTGTTTTCCTGTACTTTACAGTTTCCTATGTGGTACTTTAATAGACGTTAGGGCGCCTACAGCTACAGAGAGGCACTCTATTTTATTTTAGAAATGGAGGTAAGTAAAGAAATAAATGCACTCAGGCATCGCCTCCCCCTGCCCAGCCACCTCGCTCCCTCGCTATCTCTCCGCAGTCCCTCACCAGTTTCCTCTGGCTTGGGGGAACCTTGTTTAAACCAACCGCAATATATTTTTAACGAGGACTGTTAATTAGCCCTGGCCCCAGCCTGCTGCGCGCGGCTTCCTCGAAGCCAGGGCTCTCTTGAGCTGCTCAGCAGAGCCTCTTTCCTTGGTGCAGACACCAAGAGCTGGGAATCTTAGAATCACAGAAGGGTTTGGGTGGGAAAGGACCTTCCCAGCTCCCCCAGTGCCCCCCCTGCCATGAGCAGGGACATCTTCACCAGCTCAGGTTGCTCAGAGCCCGTCCAGCCTGGCCTGGGATGTCTCCAGGGATGGTTCATCCACCACCTCTCTGGGTACCTGGGCCAGGCTCTCACCACCCTCAGGACCAACTATTTCTTCCTCATGTCTGGATGAGCACCAAACAAGTGGCTTTAAGCTCTTCCCTGGAGGATGCTCCTCTGGGAAGGGTCTTGCTGGGATCGGATGGAGGAGCCCAGGAGGGATGAGGAGGACCCGGGCGTCTTGCTGGCTCACCCCTGGGCGCTCGGTGCTCTCCCCTCCACCACTGCACGTTTAATCCAGGACAGCCATGACCTGGCAGGTGCCAGCCCTGTGCCCATGTCCTGCCCCAGCCCTGGGTCCTGTCCTGCTGCTCCTCTCCGAGGTGAAGCCATTTCCAGTTCTGCAGCCCTGGCAGTGACTCTGAGCCGGGCGGAGGTGACACCGTTGTGATGGATGGACTTACCAAACCCACCAAAAACCATCGCTGCTCCATTCAACGCTGGTACAAACCGCAGCGACGAGCAGGAGGTGCTGTGTGTCTGAAGGGCAGGTCCCCGTCGCTGCTGGGGTGACGTGTCCCCCGTGGCACAGCGGGTGCACTGGCTGGCATCCTGCTGGCAGCTGCCACCCCGGGACCTGCCGCTGGCACTTGGTTTTGCACAAAGAGCCGGGCTGGTGCGTTGATAAGGTGCCAGCGGTGCCTTTCTCTGGGCCTTTCCCTGCTCTCCTGGGCCCTGAGGACAAACATTCCTGGCATATTTGTCATGTTCGGCTCAATACAGCATCCTTCAGAACAGAAAAAAAATCAAATAAAAGAAAATCCGGTTCTTCCACTGCTCCCTTTAACGTTCTTTCACACTCAAGCTTTTTAATTCCAGCCCTGAATAACACTCTTTATGGAGAGGCCTGAAAAGCTGCAGCCAGTGCAGGGGTGGCAAGGCCTGTGGCGGGTGCGGGGTGAACCCCGTGTGCTGTCCCTGCTCCCGCACCCATGGGGACCCTCCTGCCACCAGCCCTGGGGCCTGGGGACCTGGAGGTGCCATGGGGCTGCGCAGGGCAGGTGCCCATGGGGCTGGCAGGTGTTGGGGACGTGGGAAGGGTGGCACTGGGTGGCCTTAAACTAGACCTGGGGCTGATAAAGAAGAGGGTTTCACATGTGCATTTTTATTGGGGTGAACCAAGGAGTGCCTTGGTCCCAAGGATGCTCCATCAGCCCTGCTGAGCTGGGGTGGTGGCACCGGCGCTGTCACCCTGCGGCCAAGCACTCACCGGAGCCATGTGTTGATCTCCAGAACAGCCGCTCTCCTCTTCACCTTCACCTTATCCACGCCTCTCCTCTCTCCCTGCCTCACCCACCACCCTCCTTTTGTGCCCTTCCTTCCACCAAATCACTAAAAGCACCATCCTGCACGCTTATAAATATTGTTTTTGAGGCTGAAGCTTTGGCAGCAGGTGAGTTTGCAGAGCTCAGGGCACCAGACAGTGGCAAAGTCCTGCCATAAATCACCTTTTCTGGCCGCCCATTCCCTGGCAGCCCGTGCACGCAGCCCGCTCGCCCTGCCCGTGCCGCGGCTTGCTCCCTTTCAAAGGACACCTGGCTACGGGGGCGAGCAGGACGCGGCTTCAGAGAGCTCTCCCAGCTTGGGAAAACGCCTCCCAGGCTCTTCCCCAGCTGTTCGCCTCCCCAGACTCGGGGATCAGACCACGCCGCTGGCACGCTGCCTCCCCACCGCGCTCCGGCCCGGCCCGCGCGGACACAGAACCAACCTGGGCGCTGCTGGGGGGCAGGCCGGGCCGGGGTGGGGATCCCCCCATGCACAGGGTCCGGGACGGGGTGAGGGGGCGAGGGGCAGCTGCCCGCAATGCGCTGCCGGGGCCAGGTGATGCTCCCTTCTTTCCCACTCCCTCCCCTTTATTCTCCCCCCGAGGAAAGTGATGTTTTTGGAGAAGAATGAAAGGAAAGTCAGGGAATGCTCGCTGTGCTAATTCTGTCAGGGAGCCAAGGAATATGAAGTGCCCCTTTGTTTTTTTTTTCTTTTGAGCAATTATCCTCCACGATTTGGCTTTTTTTGGTGTCTCCGTGCACGTAGAACTAGGGATTGTATCCTCCCCCATCTGCGGGGAGCCTCCTCTCTGCACCCCCTGCACTCCCACCTCTCTCGTCCCAGCAGTGAGTCAGAAAGGTCCAGAGCATCCCTAAAATCCGCCCTGAGCACGGGGGTTTGCTCGGAGCAGTTTCTGACCCGAGCATTGCGGCTCTTACCCTGTTGCCATCACCTCGTCCTTGGCCCAGGGCTGCACCAGCCGCCCTCTGCCCTTAAAGGAATTTACCCCACCCCGAGTTTTATGACTGTTTAAACACATGAAGCTCCACCTGCTTGAGGCCGGAGCCGTGCAGGGCCGAGCAGCTGCACCCCCATCCTGCGCACCCCTGCACCCCGTTTCCCGCAGCCTGGCCCCACACGGCTCTTGCAGTATCGTTCAATGCCAGGTCTTGGCAGCAGCACCGAGTGGCCGGTTCCCTGGTCCTGCTTTGCAATTTTGCCTCCCAAAGGCTTCAATTTGACAGAAGAAGTTCGCATCTTCCCCGCACGCTGTGTGTGTGGGGTGTGTATGTCCCCTGTCCCTGGCAGAGAACATGGGGACAGGGCTGGTGATGCATCCTCCTCCTTCGGTCGCCCCCACGCTTGGCTCTCCATCAGAGGCTCTTTCTGCAGCACCTCTGTGAGCCAAGGGCTCCCTGGGACATCGCTTATCTCTCTGCAGGGCTGGCAGATTTTACGAGGGGCTTTTCTTTAAGACACAGAGCAAATCTGTTGCTGATGAGGGGGCCGGAATGTGGCAGGTACAGCGGGTGCTGCAGGCGCCAGCCCAGCCTGGTGGCACAGGTCCAGGTCCTCTCCATGATGCCACCAGCATACAGCGTGGCACCGGGAATAGCTGCCAAATTAGAGCATGCCTGGGTTTGCTGGCGGAAGATTTAGCAGCGCTTGCATCCGTATCCCACAGAAGGAGCTTGAGATCTCCACGTGCACAGAAATCGGAGCAGCTTAAGCTGGAGCGCTCCAAGTGTCCCCGTGCAGGGTCCAGCCGCGGGGTTTTGGCTGGGGAAGCCACAGCAGGATAAACAAATCTGGGCTCTCTGGGCTCTGAGAGCATCGCAGAACCCCCTTCCCGCATCCCCCTCCAGCTGCAGCTGCCCCCGCCTCACGGAGGCTCCGGGTGGGCCGGTAAACACTGCTGGCGGTCCGTAAACAGGCACAACGGGACGTGAGCGATCGCATCCGTCCCCGGGCCGGGGGGAGCCAGGCGGGGGCCAGCGGTGCTGGGGGGTGGAGTGTCCAGTTCCTGCTCCCACCATCCCGCACCCCCCGAGCTGCCCCGAATGGGAGGATGTGCAGATGCTCCGTGTTCACTGCTCCGTGTTCACTGCTCCGTGTTCGCTGCACGTGCAGCCGGGGTGGTTTTGCCTCCCTTTTCTCCCGAAGGAAGGACGGAAAGCAGCATCTGAAAAGCTGCTGCTGAAGAAAAAAAACCACAAGAAATCTGTGACTTAAATTCGATTTTTATACGTGCCTGAAAGTGCTCTGTACAAACTCGGAGCTGGTGATCCTGTGCAAGCACTAATGGGAGCTCCTGCGATCCTGGGAGAATCCTGTAGCCGTTCTACAGGACTTTTTGTCCCCAGTGGGGACGGGTGCAGGGGGTCTGGGAGCTGCTGGGGCAGCGAGCAGATGGGGCTGCACCCCACACACCCATAACTGCACAAAGCAACTTATTTCCTTATCAGAAACGACCTGGCCAAGCCCCAGGGAACTGTTTCAGCTCAAATGAAGGAGCTGACAGTTCCGTGAGCTGGGGGTCTCCTGGCAGAAGGCAGCGGGGGGGACAAGCCAGGGTTTGGCTGCTCCTGGGGAACATCTTTGCCTGACGGCTTTAATGGCAAACGCAAATGTGTGCGAGGAGGTGTAAGCCAAGCAGCCTGTGCCAGGTCTTGCTACCTACTTAATACCTGGGGCCTGCTCAATTCTGATGACTCCCTCCTGGGTAATGAATATTTTTAGCACTCTGCTATAGCAATTTTAGTGCCCGGAGAGGCCGGTTCCTGGCCGGCTTCAGAAGGCGGTGCTGGGGCTGCGTATGTTATTCCAAGGATGTCGTCCCCTATACAGATCCCGAGGGACCTACAGAATATCCTCATCTCTTACTCTCTATTTTTTAACTTTTTTTATAACACTTTCTCTGATGTAAGCGGAAATAAATCTGCTGCTTTGGAAGCGGGGGAAGCTGTTGGTCCCCTCGCAGGTTCAGCATCAGGTTCAGAGCTGGACAAAGGGCAGATCTGTCCCTCCTGCCCCCCCGAGCCCGGGGCTGAGGAAAAGGTCCGTGCTGGGAGCAGAAGGGGGGGTTCAGCCCCATCCTTTGGTCTGCGCGAGGGGCTCCATCTGGAAGCACTAAGGATGGAGGAGAAACTGAGTTTCTTATATTGTGTTTGGCCGCAATCTTGTTGTAGCGACCGCTGTTAATGCAAATCCCGTGTTGATTTTCTCCAGCTCGCTTAGCTGGGTCGCAAGGCAAAAAAAGCCGAATTGCAACGCAGCTGGAGCCACAGCCAGGGCTGAGGAGGAGGAGGAGGGACAGGAGGAGGAGGGGGCGAGGGCAGCAGGGTCCATGGCTTCACCCACATGCTACCCCAGGCACCAGGGTCTCCTCGTGCGCCCCAGACGTCCCTCTGCTGTATTTGCTGGGCTCAGGAGACCTTATTCCCAAACCTCCCGGGGATAAATACTCACCCAGTGCCCTGAGAAGGAGAGGGGCTGGTCTGAGCTGCGGGCTGCACCCCAGGATGGGTGACGAGATACCCAGTGGGACCCGCTCCCTCCAGAGAGTTCTGCTTTATTCATTGCCCTCAGAGGAACTTCTGTCCCACAGAGTTAAGCAGCGATTCGGGACGGTCGGTGACTCCGGGAGAGGAGCGTTGAGGAGGAACATGGGCAGCTTGCCACGAGCACTCATGGCTATTTGAGGTGGAATCCTGTTTTCCAAAAACAACCCCCAGCTCAGTCACCTGTTGATTAATTCTCCTGCCTGTGAGCCTCCGGGTGACACCTCCTCGAGTCGCTTGAGTTCCCCTCCTCTAATCCCTCTGCAGAGCCAAGTGGAGCTGATACCACTGGCACCCAGCCACCTCCCACCCAAACCAGCTCTGAGTTATCTACCCCAGGAACGCATCGCTGATAAATCAGAGATGCTTTAGGATGGGACCAAGCACCCTGCCAGAGCAGGCTGAGGAGGACACACATGGCAGCCCCGGGGTCGCTCCTCGCCTCGGCCTGAGCTCTGGAGAGCTTCAACCAGGAACGAGAAAAACCCATCTGACGTGGGGAGCGAGCACCGACACCTCCCTGCAGCCGTGGGCTGAGCTGCAGATGGCAGGTGAGGCTTTTCCTGCTCCGAAAAGGGACCCGCATCGCGTGGCGCTGCCCCGCAGCCTCCGCTCCCCACGCCGAGGGCAGGGGCAGGGTCAGCAGGTGACAATTTGAGCAAAACCTGATCCCATTCCAGGTTCTTGAAGTCATTTTGCTTTTTGTAATGTGCTAATTCCTGGGCCCGGAGTGTAATTGATTCCAGATCCTCGAGCATTTTTGCAGGAGGGCGATGGATCTTGGCAGCCCTTCCCACCTCCCGCGTGGGGAACCTGCAGCTGCGGTGGGACCGGGTCACGGCTCCTGCCGCAGGGACATCAGCGGGGGTGGCATCACCCCCGTGTCACCGCACTGCTCCGGCCCGCAGAGCCGGGCTGGCCGTGGATGTCACACCGCTTGGTCTGCCCATGGGTGCACCCCAACGGGGGTCCTGCCCCCTTCCCCGGCTGCTGCACGTGTCCCCACCGTGGACATCTGCTCGTGCTTTTCTCTCCAGGCCGGAGGTGCAGCTTCCAGCTTTCTGAGAACTCAGGAAGGTCAAAGACTTTTTCCGGAGGTTCCCTTCGGGCAGTGTCCCCCCCAGATTGCACCAAGGCGAGAGGCTCTGTGTTATCTGCCACGTCTCACTCCCCTGTTGGCTCATTCCTTGGCTGGGGTGTTCCCGGATTTATCCACAGGGATCCTGGGGGGAGATGCCTTCTGATCCGTCTTCCTGGACACCCCGGCCAGACCTGGACAGACACACACAGACCTGCATTGTGTGTGTGGGAAACTCCCTTGACCTCCCGCATCAGTGCTGGGGGGTCTCAGCTGCCCCTCAAACACAGCTCTGCCCCCCCGCAGGGCTGGGACGTGGAGCCAGGGGATGCACAGGCAGCATCCACTGTGGCTCATCCCCTGCGCATCCCCAGGGACATCCTGGCACCCGTGCGGGGGGGAGGGATGAAAGGCCATGGCTGAGAAAAGGGTGGAGGGGACCAACGGTGTGACCAAATCCACCCTGGCAGCCCCACAGCTCCTGCGTGGCTGGTGATATCTCTGCTGGACCTTTCCTCCATGCCACCCAGCAGCAAGGGCCTGCCTTTCACCAGTGCTGGAGCCTGGAGCCAACACCTGGGTGTTCTCCTGGGGCCAACACCTGGGTGCCCTCCAGCAGCCCCTACTCACTATCAGCACCCACTACTCACTATCAGCACCCTCACACGAGACAATGTGCACCCACAATGTGTCCTCCCCGGGCTACAGGCTGAGACGGGTCCCCCCCGCTGCGGTTCGGGGGTGACATGGGCTGGGGGTCACCGCAGCACTCGGAGCCCAAGGGGAAGCTCTGTGCAGGCGGGAGCTTTGCTGGTGAAGATTGCACCCGAGCGGAGTCAGCTTACGTTTATTTTTGCCTCTAATAAAAACCTAATAAAGGAGAAAATGAAAAAATAATGTTCTGGAATTCGGCTGTGTCTGCCCAGCTTCCTTCGGCCGAGCTGCAGGGGCGTGCATGTGCCGGCCTGAGACACCCGGGTCACTGCGGCGGGTGCCGCATTACGTTACATTCCCTTCCCTTTGTCCCTATTTCCCTTCCCTTTCCCTTTCCTCTTCCCCACACCCCCTGCCCTCTCTGCACCCCCCAGCGCCCCTTCGCGGGGGACAAACCCCTCTTGTTGTTGTTTTGGGCTTTGTCCGCGTCAAATCTCTGCAAAGGGCCCATCCCGCGTTATTTATGCTCGCAGCGGGACCCTTCGCGCTCTTTTATCCTGCCTCTCTAATACGAACCAGAGATTTTGTTTGGCTTTTAAAAAAGTCTGCAGTGTTCCCGCTCCTTCCCCCACCCAGCCCCGATCCTTGGAAGTTCAGATAAGGGGAAGATTTATACGGGCGAGGAGGGGGGCGGTGAGCAGGGGGTTAAGAGCGAGTCACTTTTGGGGGTTCTTTGAAGATAAATTTAACTTGTTCTTATCTGGGCTCCATGCACTCAAGAAAATGTTAAGGTTGGGGAGGGTGCCTATGGCTGGGGGAGGTGGGGACTGGTTTTAATCTTTAGCCTGGTCCATTTTGGGTTCATTATTGCAACATTCATCACTCCGGCCAGGTAAATAACTCTGGTCCTCGCTGTTGCCCAGGGGATGTTGGCAGATAAACGACAACGGGGTGATGCTGGAGAAGCTGGGAGCACGCGCAGGATGCGCTTTTATTTCATATCTCATCTATTGGGGGCAGTGGGCAGGAACGGGGGATCAGGGGGGGACCTAATGCAACCCCCAGCCCCGTGTCCGCTGACATGGGCGGGAGCGTGGCCCCGGCCCCGCAGATGTGGCTAATGAGCGCCGGGCTCATTAGTGACCCACGCGCCCGGCGCCAGGGGTTATTAACGTGCTGCCAGCCGGGGGGTGCGGGGGAGCCCCTGGGCAGGAGGGGGTTACAGAGCGGCTCATTGGGAGCTTTGACCACTTGCCTTCTCCAGCGTCCTGGGGCCACCTTTGTCCAGGGCTTCTGCCATGGCCATTGTGTCCCCACAGCTCTGGAGAGCACAGGCTCGGGGGCCCTGAGCAGCCCTGGGCGGTACCGGGGTCCCTGCTCACCCCGGGCAGCGCCAGCACGGGGGGCACAGCCTGACAATGTTTTCCTTTTTCTTTCACAGTTTCTTGGGTTAGCAAATTTTTGGCTACAAAGTTGAAGGTTTTAGCAAAAGAGGGGGGTGTGCCAGCAAGGAAGGGACAAGGAAAAGAGGGCATAGAATCACAGAACAATGTTAGTTGGAAAAGACCTTCAAGATCATCGAGTCCAGCCATTACCCCACCCCTGGCACTGCCCCATGTCCTGAGAACCTCATGTCCGTCTGTCCAACCCTCCAGGGACGGTGACTCCAGCACTGCCCTGGGCAGCCTGTTCCAATGCCCCACAGCCCTTTGGGGGAGAAATTGTTCCTAAATCCAACCTAAGCCTCGCCTGCTGCCTGCCTGGCCTCTTCAAAAAGGCAGACAGGAGTTTACTTTTCTCCCGTTCCCGCAGGTCTCATCCCTTCCCTGGCACCCAGGGACCCCCCAAGCCCAGCGCTGTGAGCCCTGTGTCCCCACCCAGGCTGTCCCCCCGCCCCGCGTCCCCGCGGGCGGCTGCGAGTCACTGCAAAGGCCACTTCCCCCAGGCCGGTGGGACGGTTGGTGGCTGACCCGTGACCCGGGTGTCAGCGGGTATTAACCATCCCCGCATGCCTGCGCCCCGGCACGCAGAGGAATTCGCTGCCTTTGGGGAGGCAAAGAGCATCCCGGCGCTGCCGCAGCGGGACGGGCACCCTCAGCTCCAAGCCACGGGGCTCCTATCTCTGAGCTCCGTCGCTAATTTATGTCCCAGGGCTGCTTTAATTCACTGCAGGAGGAAGGGCAGGTCCCTTCAGCCCGGCTGTATATCTGCCGGGGGTTATCTCGGAATTCAGCCCCGTTATCGTGACCTTATAAAGGGCTGAGTGTCGTGACGGCCGTGCCCCCTCCCACCAGGGTCCCTCTCCTCACCCCGGGATTGTCACCTCCCTCCTGGGGTCACCGGCTGTTAAGGGAACAGCTTTTGGGGGCAGGAGCTCGTGCTCCTGTATGGGGACACGGGGAGGGAAAGGATCCCGACAGCGCCAGGGCTGGGTGAGGGTCCTGGTGATTTTGCATCCCACTGGGGGTTTTCTGTGGTGTTTTCATTGCTTCTTTGACACAAGGGCTGTTTAGTGATGCCAAAACTGGCAAGAAATGGTTAAACCCAGCTACAAGTGTTTAAGATCTAAATAGAAAGGGCGAACGGTGAAAAGAAAAGCTGAGGTAGAAATAAATGACTTTCCTAAGACTATAGCAGCAGGTCTAGAGGGCGAATCGGTATCTTATCCGCAGAGCGATGATGTTTTCCATGTGCTTTGTGCTCTCTCTGGGTGGAAAGCACATCGGAAACCATTTCCTCTCCTTTTCACTCCCCCTCAAAGGTAAATGCTGTGCAGAGCAGAAGCGATTCATCAGGCTGAGGACCTGTATTTGTGTTTCAATCAACTGGAAATGAGTAAGTACCTGAGTAACAGGAGCGGGTATTTTGCATCTGGCTGTTGAAAGGTCCGTGGATCCCTGGGGATCTCTTGGCTTCTCCTGATAGATGGAGGCTGCGTGTTCAGCTGCTGCCCAGTGTCAGCGCCCTACCCCTGGGAAAGGGATGGGGGCACCTTCCAGGAGCTCGGCAGAGCATCACAGCTGCGGGTGAGGGACCAGTGCAGATATCCCCCACCCCGCACCCCCCTCATTAAGCCAGCGCATCTCCTAACGAGCCACGTCTCTGCCATGTCCCCACACCTCACACGCTCACCACTGACCTTGTTTTCCACACCCTTTGCTGCGGCGCTGGAGGATGATGCTCTTCCCCATCCCTGCTCCTCAGCAGCATCCCTCTCCCGCTCCGCAGCACCTCCCAGCATGGCCCCACGCTCCAACTGGGACGATCAGCCACCATCCCGGCGCGCAGAAACGCGCAGGTGGGATCTCAGCAGTGGATCTTGGTGGCGGTGGCAGCGCTCGGGCAGGGTTTGGGCAGGGATGCCGAAAGCCACAACAGTTTGGGACAGTCGGAGTCCTTGAGCAGCAGCGGGAGGACACGGGAAGCCCCAGCCTGGCGGCAAAGGGATGAAGCGGCACAGAGGATGGCGAGGCAGAGAAGGAGCCTGCGGGGGTAAACAGGCTCTTTCCAGCATCCAGGAGCCCAACATGCCCGAAGGCAAGAAGAAGGAGCAGAAAACGCAGTAGGCCGGCTGTAAGATGTGGCTTGGGGGGATATGGTGGGGAACAAAGCCCTCTCGCACATCAGAAGGGCTGCGAGGGAATTGGTGCATCCACGAGAAACCCACAGGCGATCAAAGCAAAACGAAGGTGGGAAGGACACGGCAGAGGAGAAAGAGGATTTCCCTGAGCTGGGGTTCGGTTGGGGCTCCCAAAATCCCACTCAAGGGCACCAGAACCCGTGGGGCTCCGGAGACGCCAGCAGGACGAGGGAGCCCGGCTGGCAGGCTGCACGGCCCGAGCTGGGAGCCGGCCAACCAACAACCATTTTCTGTTAAAAACGCCGATTCATCAACTTTGTCATGAACAGATCAGCACAGCTTTCTTCTTTTTTCCACTGCAAAAAAAGACAAAGCCCTCCAAATTATCCAATGTTTAGTTATTTTCTGTTTAAAAGATCCTGAAATTAATGATAGGCAAACATAATTAAAAATAAACGGTTGAAACAAAAGCTTATAACAGTAAGGGGAGAGCGTGTTTTGATTGTCCTGAGCTCATCTTTGCGATTATTATCCTTGTTTTCTGGGATGTGGCGCTCTCGCTGCCCAGCTCTGCAGCTGCATTTGGGTATCTGGATGGAGCCCTGACCCTGGGGAAGCAGCTGAGGCCCTGAGGATGGTGATGATGGGGCTGGGGACAAATGCTGGCACATCCCATCGGGAGATGGAGCTGGGAACTTCAGCTGCACCTCTTGACTTTCAAACCGACGTTGAAGCTGTTTGGTGTTGCCCCCCCGGTGACTTTTCAGAGAGGGATTACGAAGTATTCGAGGCGTTTCTAGGTGCTAAAGTTATAACAAATAACGTTTTAATTAAGCTTGTGGTCCCTAAAAACAAAAGCAAGTCAGTGAAAGATTGGAGAAAATAGTGCAGAGGAAATATCTCCCGCACAAAGAGCGAGGCTGTGCGACACCATAATGGGTCTAGCAGAAGTTCTCTCTGCTGGATAGAAAGTGAGAAAAGATGTCTTAATTGCTAATCCAGAGCAATCACAGAAATGTCCCCTCCCCAGCATGAAGTGCATCTGCAGAGGATTCTCTGAAAGATCAATCATGGGACAAATTCATTACAAACATAGAAACGGACTCAAAGACTTGAGGTGCTTCAGAAAGCTCCTCTGGAAAAGGGATTTTTAGCGGAGAAGCGGGAGCTGAAAGAGACATTCGAGCAGCCGGGAGCAGCGATTGCTCCTGCGTGACCACGCTGGTGGCTGCACGGGGCTGGTCTGAGTGACAGGCAGCGATGGCATCGCTGTCACAGCCTGGGGACCCCGCAGGTCCCCAACCCCGGGGCAGAGAGCAGCACCCAGGACTCGGAGTGACCACAGGGCTGTGAAACATCCCTTGCAACAAGAGGAAGTCCCTTGTCTCTGCTGTCCCCTGCAAGGGAGGACGTGTCCCTTGCTGGGGTGGCAGCGTGTCACCCACGCACACCTTGGGTGGGTGCAGCACCCATCGCCATCCCCAGATGCCAGGGCAGGGGGGAGAGGGACAGGGAAACCCCAGTAGGGAACCTGCCAGGGGACAGGGACATAAGACCCGCACAGCATCAAGGGACATTTCTGTTGTGGTGGCGGTGACTGGTGAGAAGCTGCAGTCCCCATGGGAGGGTGGTGGGTTCCAGTGGTTCCCTCCTCCTCAAAACAAGGTGCTCCCTCCTGCAGCCCCCTATTTCCAGGTTGATTTCCCCCCTATTTCCCAGCTGGTTTCCCACCACAGGCTGTGCAGGGTCCCCAGCAGAAGCGTGACCCGGAGCACCATGCTGTGCCCCACGGCAACACCATCATTGGGCTCGGGGCAGAACAACCCATGTAATTTCAGCATCCACTCCCCAACTCAGCCCCGAGCCCCAGGAAAGGGGGTGCAGAGCACATGGAGCAGCTTCACCCCATCCCCAGGGTGGAGGGTTCAGTTTTGCAGCTGTGACCCCCCAGCCTGTGCTGCACCCCTGCCCTTCTGCCGGGATCCCAGCCTCTCTGGGAAGCTGATGGTGCAGCGGTGGGTGCTGGGCAGCACTTGCGAACCAGGCTGGGTCTTGTTTTCCCATCTTTCTACTGATGGGGGCGGGCAGGGAAGCCCCCATTCCCTGACCCGTGTCTGGAAACACTTGCACAGCCCTGGCTGGGGAGGGGGGCGTCCAGGAGGATGCGTGGGGCTGGGGAGGGAAGGGACGATGAGCGGAGCAGCATGTGTGGTGGGGATGCACGATTTAGCACAAACGTCCTTCCTTTGCCACTGCTGACAGGGCCCCTGCCCACAGGGAGACCCGATGTCGGGGAGATTCATGGGGCTGCAAAGCCCATTAAACCACCCTGCACGAACATGGGAGTGGGGAAGTGCCCCAGCCCCAGGAACCATGCAGGACCGGGTTTGTTTTGGTGTGCACGTTCACACAGCCTGACTTCGCTCCTGAAGGGAGGGGATGGAGCTGGGGAAGATGTGGCTCCTCCTGTCCCGCAGCTCCTGGGACACCAGTGCCCTGAGAAACTGTCCCTTGCTCAGGCACTTGTGCTGCCCCCGTCCCAGCGATACTGACACTGTCCTCGTACTGCCTGACATGTGAAACCAGGATTGGGCTCCTCCGGGGCAGCTGACAAGCTTTGTGGGTTCACATTGTCCCACACAAGCCCGATGTCATTGCCTGGTGATGAGCAAGGTGGGAACTGAGGCCCCAGTAGCACCAACCATGGAGCGAGCACAAGAAACCTCACCCACAATGACACACATCCCTCTGTCCCCAGCCACCGGCATGAGGCACCAGCCACTTTCTGTGCCTGCTTAGGGGGCCCAGCCATTTCCTCAGCTGTCCTAATTTGGAAAAACAGCTCATTTCACAGGGCTGATATCTACAGCCAAAAGCTTGGAGCTGCAGGACAGGCTGTGTGAGAGCCCTTTGTGCAAGGGGACAGCAGGACAAGGTCCCCATGGTGTGTCCCCTAGTTGAAGAGGGTGGGATGTCCCCGTATTTAAGAGGCTCTGGGCGCAGGACAGTCATCCTGCCCTCGTGCACTGACCCAGGGAGGCCAAGAGGAGCAGGGAAAGGTCTCGATCAAAGATAGGTCAACCCTTGCAAACACATCTGAAGCAGCCCCACCACTCCCTGTCCCACAGAGCAGCTGCTGGGTAATGTCTTTCAGGTGGCCCAGAAGGTGGGAGGTTCAAAGGGGAGGGGGGGCTCCATGTGTGGGGGTGCTGGGGGGGACACAGGGACCCTGCAGCATCTGGATGATGAATGAGTCCATCCTCCTCACCTCGGGCCAGACAGATGCTGATGGTGAGACCTCCTCTTTGTCAGTCCTGACATGGAAGAGTTTGGGTGGAGAAAGTCTGAAAATAACAGTTTTTAGGAGGAGTTTTTACTTTTCCCTATTTCACCCCAAGAAACAAATATTTTCTTTTCTTCCTCCCTCAATATCTATGAAAGACCGACAAACGCGCTGTTTCCCATCTTTCTTGCATGGGAGGGAGGTGTTGGCCGTTTTACGACCATCCCACCCCCCCAGTTTACCTCACCCCTTTTATTTGCCTGAGTCACGGGTGCCCCTGGCAGCTCTGCCAGGCGGAAACGCTGCAGCAGCCTTATCATCGCTTAACAAGTCACCCCATGTTGGGAGCCGGCAGAGCCCGCGGCGACCATGAGCTCAAGGAGAACATGAAAGAGATTTCATCGCCCAGGATGGAAGGGAACATGTTCTGCCCCACGTTTGGCTGCAGATGCTTGGATGCTGCTGGGCTAACACATGGAAAGAGTCCACAGCAAGGGACACGCAGCACCATCAAGGGCATGATATGGATAACAAGGATGGAGATGGGGGTGTTGCTGGCTGGTGCTGGTCCAGCTCAGCTGGTGGAGACTTTGGCTGCTCTGGCATCCCGGGGTGATGGGGTTGATCTGGGAGTGAACACCTGCAGGGCTCGGCACAGGGAAAACAAAGACGAGGTGTGGGCTGCAGGGAGAGGGGCTCGGCAGGTCACCGCCTCCTTATCTCCCCCAACTGTTTGCTCCAAGATTAAGTCAGGACCTGCAAGATGCAAAAGTCCAAGGAAAACCAAACTGAGTCAGGATGATCGGGGGACTCTCCCCCTTCCCAGTGCCGATCATTGGGCACCCACACCAAGGGCTGGTGTTTAAAGTCCAGGCAGATTGCTGGCGTGATTTACGACTCGTTATTCTTTTGGTGCAAGGGCTGGTTAATGAGCAATGAGGGGCTGGGCAGGCTGCGGGGGCAAGAGGAGGGGGCAGGCTGGGTACACCCTGGGGGGAGAGGGCTCATCCCCCCAGCAGCCACAGGGGTAAGACCACCCCAGCTGCCACCCTCAGCCTGGGGACAGGGCACGGGCGCAGCAGTGGGGTGGGCAGGATGGCAGGACACTTCCCCCTCCCCAAACTCAGCCAAAACCCACAGGGACCATGGTAAAAGCTGGGTGAAGGGGAACCAGCTCTGCTTGTTTCCAGCCACTCAGCAATTTCTGCCTACCGAGGGGTCTCAGCCCAAACCTGGGTGCTGGGGGGGAGGATGGGGTGAGGGGGGGTCCCTGCACCCACCCGCCTTGGGGCTCGCCTGCCTGGAATTGCCTGACCTGTGCTTCCCTGTTCTGGCACAGAGTAGCATAAACATTAACAGATATTAAAAAATATATAACTAAACCCCTGCTGACACCAAAGCATTCCCGGGGGAGGGAGCTGAGAGCAAAGGTGAATTAGTTTGGACTCTCGGCAATTCCTTGGCAGCAGGGCTGCAGGGAGCACAGGGCACGGCTGTTACCTCCCTGCTGGCACCTGAGGGCACCCCAAAACCTGCCCATCCCGGGGCAGGAGAGGGACCAGCAGCCCCTGCCTGCCCCCCAGCAGCACTGGAGCTCTTCCCGCCCCCGTGGGTGTCTCTAAGGGCATTTCTGAAACTTGGATTCATGCCCCACATCCTGCCCTCCATCCCAGCAGGGTGCGGAGGTGGGGCTGGGCTCTGCAGGCACATGGGCTCCGCCTGCTTGAGGCAGACACCGCCAGCAATCCTCACCTGAGGAGCGATTTACAGACAAAAAACCAAGGTGTGAAAGGCACAGGCTGGTGGGATGCGCTGCTCGCAGGTCAGAGGCTGCGGGCAAAGGGCACGGGCTAGGGGCTCCGTGTTTGCGCTGGGACGTGGCTCCGCAGCAACAGCTCCTGCTCAGCCCACACCCCTGCGCCTCTGCACCCCCAGCAACGACAGCCCCGGACCCCCGTCCCGCACACGGCGGCTGCACCAGCGCTGCGGAGCGTTCCCAGCCCCGCCAAGCGTTCCCAGCCCCGCCAAGTGTTCCCAGCCCCGCGGGTGCGGGCGCTGCGGGCCGGGAGAGCTCCGGCCGCACGGGGTGCTCCTGCCTGCACAGATGCTCCCCTGCCCCCCAAGAGCGATCTGTTTGTAGAGAGGCTGAGCCAACGCTCCTGCCTTTCCCCTGAAACCGCGATTTCATTAAAGCGGTATTGAGCTAAAAGGTCAGCGCGAAGCCCCCGGCTGAGCTCACGGCTCAGCCACCCTCCCCCCCCCGCCCCACAGAGCATCACCGAGCACCCATAGCCCCTCCAGGACCAGTTACCTGCTGGGGTCCGTGCTGGGGGCAGCTCAGAGATTAACACACCCTCCCCAAAGCAAGGAAGATGCTAATGGCACTAAGACGGGCTTAAATGGGGCTTAAGAGGAGTGGGGAGCCCCAGGTGAGGCTGTTCAGGGCCTGACAGCCCCGCAGTGCCCCAGCTGAGCTGTGATTTCGGCTGCAGCACCCCCAGCCCTGCGGCAAGGAGCAAAAAGCCCATCGGAGCCATCAGCGTGACAATGGTGACACCTGAGCTGCAATCACCTTCTGCAGGTGGCACGGGGCTGGTCCTGGGAGAGGGGCCAACAAAACCCGTGTCCCACGGTCCAAGTGAGCTGGAGAAGGGCCCCCAGTTCTGCTCTTCCAAATCCCTCCTGTTTTCTTTGTGATACATGTCTAGGGAAATGAGAAGAAAGTGGTGGAGAAGGGGTGGTGGGTCCACATTTAATTTAAGTTGGTGCCTCAGGCCAGGGGTTGATTTGGGTGCAAAGAGGATCTTGGGGCAGGCACTCGGTATGGGAAGAGCTACTGCTCCCCAGGCCTAGGTACAATGCGTTGTAATTAATATCTGTGAGGAATTAGGAAGGATTTGGAGACAAAATGGCCTCAGATTAAGTTAAACAGCAACGTGATCTCAGCTTTGTCAGAAAGCCGCTTTCCTGAACGGCTGAGCGCCTCCTTGCAGCAGCAGGGCTGGGTGGTCACTGGCGACTGTCCCCCCCATCCCCGCTCACCCAGGCTGCATCGAGGCCAACACCACCCTGGAGCCCCCTAATCCTGCACCCCAGCCCCAGGCATCACCCCAGTGTCAGGGCTCTGTGGAGGGCTCAGAGCTCATTACGTGGGTGCTTCAGCCCTGCTTAGTTGTGGGTCTTAATTCCCCTCTGACGGGGGCAGAGGAATCCTCTCTTCCTCCCCAGGGATCGGATATCAGGGGAATTAAACAAGAAACAGGATCCAAATCCTCCATTTCCTCTCTAAGCCACCTCTTGCACAAGCGGGTGCCTTCAGGTCGGTCCCGTGGGTGCAGCACCCTGAGCCGGCCTGTCCCCAGCCACGGGTGTCCCCCCTTGCCCGTGTCCCCATGTGAGCTGGCAGCTCATGCAAAGTGGCTCTTCTCCGGGCTCAGGGAGCCAGTGCTGCTTTTGGGGTCTTTTGGGCTATTTTGCAATGAGGGGGTTGTTGTCAGCAGGATGCCCAGACTGCAGGTCCGGCGGTGGGAGAGGAGGAGGAATAGGAAGAGGAAAGTGGGTGCTGCTTTGGACAGAGAAAGCACCTCTTTTCCCCCTGTGCCTCCCATCCCTGCCACCCTTTGGGTTTCACCGCGAAACACTTGGCCACAGAATCAGCCCTGGGGTAGGAGGAAAGACTCTCTCTGCTCCCCCAGCCTTTGCTCCTGGGGGCATCACAACCCCAACTCCAGCAAAATTGGGCTGTGGGAGCAATTTCCCCACCTTGCCCCTTGCTCCTGCCTGTGTGCTGTCCTCACAGCCCAGCAGCCCCAGAGCCAGCTCTCCGTCCCCCCTATTCTTCTTCTTCCTTGCCTCCTCTTCCTCACCACATCCCACCCTGCCCAGGTTGGCCCTGGGTTCTCGTTCCCTCTGCCAAAGTCAACACGGCCCGGCGAGGCGCTCAGCCCGGCCCGGTGCTGACGGTCCCCCCGCCTCCCGCCGCCAGGTAGGAAATAAATAATGTCAGAAAGATAAACAGAGTAAATACGGCCTCGGCTATTGCATTTCAGAAAATATTTGCAGAAGAGGCGCGCCCGTCCCTCCCGCGTGAGTCAGCGGCCGGGCAGGGTGCAGGTGGCGGGGGGACCATGGCAAGACCCTGCCTGCACCCAGGGGTCCCCAAAGCCAGTGCTGGGGGGGCAGCATCCACTGTTCCCCAGCACTTCTCCTCTGTGCCTGGAAAAGGGCACCCAGTGCTTTCTGCCATCCGTTTGCCACCAAAGTCCTGGGGCAGGGGTGGGTGGTGGGCACCCATGGGTGCTCCTGCAGCCCCTGCTCCTCCTCCCTGTGGGTCAGCCCACACCAGGGTGGGTGCCAGGGCTCTTGGGTGACCCCCCAGCACCCTGAGGTGTCCTGGGGAGATGCTCGCTTTGTGACCCCCAGTGCAAAGCTGCAAAGCAAGGGCATCCTTGGTTGGGTGGGTGCTGAGTTGGTTGAAGCAGGAACCCTGAGTCCAGCTCGCAGGGTGTCCTGAGGGGCTTGTGAAGAGCCCTGAGCACCTCCAGGGACCTCGGCGGGGTTTGACCACTGTGGGAGCAGCCAGAGAAACCAGCCTGGCCGGGAGATGTTCTGCAGCAATCTGGGGGCTTAGTGCTGTGATTTATCTTGCTTTTGCTTTTCTTCCCTTCTCCCCTCGCATCTGGCCACACGTGGCCACGTGTGCCTGCTGACCATGTGTGCCCCACTCATTGGCGGTGATGGATGAGGGCAGGAGTGGAACATGCGTCGGGATGCTCCTGGAGGGGTAAGAAAATACCAGGAAACTCCTGAAAGACAGAAAACTCCTGGGGAAATTGGAACATTCCTGGGAAGCTTCTAGAAGGGGGAAGGTCAGTGAAGCTCTGGGGAATTCCTTGAAATGTTCCAGAGCGGGGAAGTCCCATGAAGCCCTTGAATATTCCTGGCAATGTTCTGGACACAAGTCATAGAAAGACCTGGGAAAAATATACTAAGACTTTAGACTGAGGATTTCCTAGGAAGATGTGGAAAATTCCTTGAGAAGTGGGGTATTGCAACAAAGGATGTAGATGAAGGATTTAAGAAGAAAACCCGCTCCCCAGATTCATAGCTCTGGGAAAACAACAAAACAACAACTCCGGAAATTGTTGGCATGCTGATCCCCAGAAGGCTCCATACATTTCCCAGGAGGTTCCAGGTGAAGGACTCAAACACTTGGTTCTGGCCGCTTTCTTTTCCCCATCCCCAAGCTCTCCCTGTGGCAGAACCCGTGGGACACGGCTCTCCCGCCCCCGGCCCTGGAGGTGTTGTTTGATGGCCGTGGTCAAACAGCCGTGGCACATCAAGGTCTGTGCCGGGGGTGCGCGGCGGCAGAGCCGGCGCGGATGACGAGCCCCGCAGGATTTAACCGCAGATGATCTCATTTTTGCTTCTGCACATTCTTGAGCCGGTGGTGAGGAATCCCCTTTGGTGACAAGTCTCACAATTCAGTAAACCCCCTTGTTGGAAAAGTACTTTTCCTCCTTTGCGTTAAAGCTGTTGGCTTGTCGCTTTTCCCATTCGCTGTTTTGTAAACCTTGATGATTTTCAGTTATTTGCCTCTCCATCCTCCGGCCCTGCTCCATCCGGGTGCTATCCCAAACCTCCCATCAGCACCGTGATGCTGTTCTGCACCTCTTGATGGCGCGGGGCGGTTGCAGCCGAGTTGCGGGAGCTCCACGGCTCCAGATGAAGGAAAGAAACACATTTTCTCTTTTGTTCTCTCTTCTGGCTCTAAGAGTTCTTAATATTCCACTTGCCTTTTGCCTCTCACTAATTGTTGAAAGGATGTTCTTCAAAGAGCTCTCTGCGATGTCTCCGAGATCTCTTTAAACACCAGTAATTGCTGATCCAGAGCCTGTCGCTCTGCCTGTGCGCTGGGGGTGATGCTTTTCATGTTCATTACTTTGCAATTACGAATAGTGAAGTTCATCTGCCATTTTATTGCCCTGTTCCGCGAGATCATTACATTTCCCTGCAATTCTTCGTTGTCAGCATTAGATCTGGCTGCCTGAATAATTTGGTACGAGCTCCCTGCTTTGCTGTGCTCCTGGATCATTTCTGAAGGGGACATGGGGACGTCCGTGGCCAGGCTTGCTGCAAGTCCCCTCCGCTGCACAAACAGCCTGTTCGCTCCAAATCCTCGCCCGCTGTCAATAACCAGTGATTAATCTACAAGACCTTCTCATCTAACCCGGGGCAGCTCCCTTTCCTCGCCACCCTCCACCGAGCGACCTTGCAGAAAAGCTTTTAGCAAACCCAACCACCGCACAGCAACCTCGCTGCTCAAAACCTCTGCTCCATTACTCTGATTGCACCGGTGTCACAGCCTGGGTGTCAAGCCCAGGAAGCTTTTCCAAAGCCCCCTCTGCCTTTTGCTGCTCCTGGGAGCTGCTACAGAAGGAACATCCCTCTCCTCTTTGGTGCGACTCCACTCTCCAAAAGCTCTTGAGATGCTTTCCCCTCCATCAATGGGACCCGCTCCTCCGGCCAACACCCCACCGAGGTCCAACAGCTGGGGTGGCCCAAGGGCTTCTCTTTTATCCCATTTTTCTCTCTTCTGAAGTGAGGAACTTGGCAAGGAATTGGCTTAAAGTAAAGAGAGGAGCTTCTGGGCCAGGATGGCCGGTGGTTCCGCAGAGCTGGCAGAATGGCCAAGGCTGGCGCTGCCCTGGATGGGTTGGACGAAGCGTGGGATAGCGAGCTGGGCTCTCCCGGCAGCCAGAGGATGTTAGTTTTCGGACTTCATCAATAAGGCTCTGCTCCCACAGCTCCCAAAGATGTTTATGAAAGAGATACAGGAAGGGAGGAAGATCAAACCTGCTTTAGCGAGGCCTTTCTGGCTTTATCTGTGGTTTATGAGGTGACCAGACCTTGGCGGCTCTGTTTTAACTTGTTTTGATCTGGCTGTGCTTTATGACTATTGTTCTGAAATGTTTTGACAGGAGCGAGCCTCACCCGTCTGGGCTCCTCCGCGGGAGCCGCATCTCCCGCCATGGGGGTGCCCTCACCCAAAAAACAGGCAAAGCGCAGAGGAGGTCGTGGGGTGGATGGTGCCGGCCCTGGTGATGCTGCAGCTCGGGCCTGGCTTTGCCTGGGGAGATGCGACATGCCCGTGGCACTGGTACCAAAGAGCCAAGGGTGCATCAGGCTGGTGCCAAATATCTGCGTTTAGGTCAATTTAGCTTTTCTTGGCATTTGCACAGGCGATGGGGTCGCTACAGGTAATGGGATTGAGTGGCATGGGGACAGCACCAAAGGGACTTCAGTGACCTGCGTGCAGCAGCTCCGTGTTGGGGGAGCCTGACTTTGGTGCTGGGGACCCCAGGGTAGGGACGGGGATGGTACAGGGACAGGGGTGGGACAGGGACAGGGACAGGGATGGGACAAGGGACAGGGATGGGACAGGGACAGGGACAGGGACAGGGACAGGGATGGAACAAGGGACAGGGATGGGACAGGGACAGGGACAGGGACAGGGATGGGACAGGGACAGGGACAGGGACAGGGACAGGGATGGAACAAGGGACAGGGATGGGACAGGGACAGGGACAGGGACAGGGACAGGGACAGGGACAGGGATGGGACGGGGACAGGGATGGGACAGGGACAGGGACAGGGATGGGACGGGGACAGGAATGGGACAAGGGACAGGGACAGGGACAGGGACAGGGACAGGGATGGGACGGGGACAGGGATGGGACAGGGACAGGGATGGGACAAGGGACAGGGATGGGACAGGGACAGGGACAGGGATGGGACAAGGGACATGGATGGGACAGGGACAGGGATGGGACAGGGACAGGGATGGGACAGGGACAGGGATGGGACAAGGGACATGGATGGGACAGGGACAGGCATAGGACAGGGACAGGGACAGGGATGGGACAGGGACAGGCTCCTGCATTTTTCCAGAAGTGCATTTGCCTGCCTTTGTCTTCATGGTGCTTGTTGTCACTGGGCTTTCTGAACTTCCCAGAAATGATATTCCAACAGCCATTAGGGCCTTCAGGTTGTTTTTTGGGGCTCTTTCCCTGCAAATTGCCTTTTTTTTTGCTCACATTTATTTTAATTTTATTTTCAGCTAAAGAAGCCTCCAGCTGCAAACCATTTTCTGGGAGGAAAAACTCCTTTGTGTTTTCAGTGAAAATTGGAACATTTCAATAAGTCATTCGCATTTTTATTTACTTCCTTTTGTGGGCAGCACTGAAAACGGCACCAGGGCTGCTGCCCGGCCTTGGAGATGCCAGCGGTTCTTGGGGACCGGGGGCTCCATCAGCGTCAGACACCTTCCCCATCTCCAGTTTACAGCCCACGTTACGGGGCTGGTCCTGCCCGGGGCGCACGCATCTCTGTTCCTAGAAATCCAGCAATGGCTTATCCGGATCAAATACCTGCTCCCTGGTAATTAAGGATGTGTTGACATTAAAAGCCCGGTATCTCTATTTTGCTTAAGCACGCTCACGGACTAAAACCACCACCTCGCTTTGTTATGAGCTTTGCGGAGCGGCGTGTGCAGCGGGCGATTAGAAGATGAGTGGGAAAATTGCCTGGTGTTAATTGATGCAGATTTCCTCCCCTCTTTCTGGGTGCTACTGCCTGGCCGTGCCCCCTCCAGCACCCTTTTCCAGGGGTGCCCAGCTTGCCAGTGTCACCGTGGGGGTCAGACACGGGGTTTGCAGGGACATTTCTGGACGGGCAGTGCCTGTTGCATCCACAGCCCCTGCGGGAGGCGAGAGGAAGGCGGATGGAGCTGTGGCTGCTGCTTCCACCTCCGTGGGTGTTTTCTTCATTAAAATGCTGTGGGAAGAGGTTCCCTCTCCTGCCTCGGTGCTCATTGCTGCGGGGATGGAGGCAGAAGCCCTTTGCCAGAGAGGGTGGAAAGGGGTTTTGGCTGCAAGGATGTTGGTGGGGGCTCTCACGCACCCAGCCCTGTCCATACCGGCTGCTCACAAAGGCTTCCAAATTCAGCAGGAGCGGGATGGGGACCCCTCCAGCGCCCACCCTGCCCACCTCCAGGGGCAGAGCTTTACCCTTTCTGCAGGTCCAGCTTTTGGACAGTCTGGTTTTTATGTAAGCTGCCCCATATACAAAGCCAAACACCCCTCTCTATGGATGAACCCCTTCTTTTGTCTGTCACACGTGTTTCTGAGCCAAGTCATCCAAGGGCCCCTTCGCCTCCCAATAATCTCTCTTGGCACTGATTGCCCGGCAGGTGCTGCGGGCAGGTTATTGCCAATAATTGTCACCTGCCTCGTGAATACTTCTGCTTCACTGGGAAAGAAAAACCCAGCTCTCTCCCTCTTTATTTCTTTTCCTCTCTCCCTCTGTGTTTTGTTTTAAACATCCTTTGTCAGAGGAGAAACACCTCCTGGTGAAGGGGTGCACGGTGCTGGGGCTGTGCCCCCCACCAACCATCCTCCCTCTGAGCGAGAGCTTTGGGGGCACCTGGCAGTGTGGGGGGCTCAGACTGGGGACAGCAGGGACCCCCTGTACCCCCTGGGCACATCCAGGCATCTCCCGGCCCCCCGGCCTCCCAGTCTGGGCTTATCTGAGCTGGGCACACTTTAGAGGCACTGCTGAAATCACTGCTGCTCACTGAACTCCTTAATTGCTTTTAGTTGTCGAGTTATTAAGGAACAAGATTTAAATAATGTCAGGGAAAAAAAAACAAAGGCAATATAAATGAGCTGAAGGAGGTGGTGGGGAAGCTTCTTTGCAGCAGCGGAGTCTTTGCAGCCGGAATTGTGGTGAGGTGGCGGCAGAGCCTGGTCGCTGCCTTTTGGGGGGGTTGCAGCTTTCCTGTTTTTCCTCCAAATCTGCTTGGCGTTTAGGCAAATACTCCAAAGGTTGCCCATGAATAGTCATGCGAGTACTGCCCGTGCTTGCGAGCTGCCTGCGCTTCAGCTGCCTTCGCTTCCCACAGGTATCCCCCCAAAAATGAGTTTCCTGGCAGAAAGGAGATGAGAAAAAGTCCAAGTTTTTCCTTGAATATTTCTTATTATTCACGGAGGGCTTGTAGACACTAGTCAGTGCTTGCGCTGAAGATCTGATAGGAAGAGCAGCGTTTGCCCAATTATGGAGTGGAAAAGATACTGGGGGGTTTGCAGCCAAGTCCCGGGGTTCAAACGGCAGAAGTTGGGGAGCGGGCGGGCAGGGCAGCGCTGCAGGCGCGGGGCCGCTCTGGGTGCAGCCTTTCCGGGCACCGCCGTCCTTCTGGTGCGCGCGTGGGCGTCCGAATCCGAGGAAAAATACGAAATAAAGAACAATCCTGACTGTCTGGGGGAAATCCAAGGGCTAAAGGAAGCCAAAGTCCTCTGGAAAACATTCCCTTGGTGACAAGTTGTTGTGCTCAGAGGGTCAGAGAATAAGGGATGAATTGGGGGTGCACCTCAAGGGATGGAGGCAGATCATAAGATCAATGTTAAGCAAACATGTTGCAAAAGGCATTGGAAGAAGCACTCATTATCTGCTTCTCCAGGGTGCTAATTAGGGTCACCCAGCGCCAGGCAGTTGCTCCTTGGAGGGCAAACAGTTGTGTCTGGGGGACAGGGTCTCTCCGATGAGATGAAAGATTCACCCGGGGCTTGAAATTCCTGCCAAAAATTGTCTCTCCCAACAGAAAGGCCCTTGGTAGAAGAGGCATTTGCTACAACAAGGTTTCTGGAGGTTGCTCTGGAGCTGGATGCAACATTTCCAGCGGCAGCTGAACACAAAGCGCGTGGCTGCGCGTTCTGCAGCCGCCGGTCCAGCGGCCGCCCCGTTGCTGTGGCACGTGTGACTCAATCCTTTCGGTGGAAACACAGGAAGAAAATGGCTCAAAGAGGATGGAAATGGGAAAGAAACGGGATAAGAACAGGATGCTGTCCGGGCAGGAGCTGCCGCAGCCTTGGCACCTCTCCCATTGAGGAACCAAGTGCTCTGGGCTCAGGCTCCTCTTCCCCTGTGCAGAATAAACCCATCGCTGAACCAGGAACCACCCAGTCTGACCCCAGAGATGCTGTCACCTCTCTTTGAAGCCGGGGAATAAAACAACAACAGCAACAAAGCGATGGGATCCCTCCAGGAAAAGAAAAAAGGCATCGACAGCTCTGCTGTTTCTTAAGATTCTCTTTGCGTTTCCAGCAGCATCCCAGCAAAAGCTCCTTTCTCCCCAGGTCTGGTGCAGTGGCTGACGGGGCAGATGCAGCAGCCCACGGCACCCTATAGCACCCTATAGCACCCCATAGCACCCCATGGCACCCCAGCAGCTCAGGGGGAGCCGAGCTCCTCTGCAGCCCGTCCGTACCTGCCGTAGCTGCAGCTCGTTAACCGCTGGCTGGAGGCGAGACAGCCAGATCGCTTGATAAAGATGTAAAGCGAAATCGAGGGTAAATACAGTAATCTCCAGAACTTCCCACCAGGGTGTTAGCATTGAGGTTGTAAATACACCGAAATCAAAGACTCATAAAACATGCAAATTGCTCTGTGTGTGTTTGTCTGTCTCCTTCCCATGTCTTTGCCCCTCACCCCTTGCCTCTGAATTTCTATCTCTCTATCTCTCTTCTTTCCATGAGCTCTTCTCTGCTCCTGATGAGCCTGTTGGGGCGAGGGAGGGAGCCTTTTAAAGACATTTTTGTGGTTCTGGGCAGCAAGTCAAAAAAATCTGCCTCTTTTTTCCCGCTACCCTGCCCCCTTCCCTGCTCCAGACCCAGGGACACGTCACCCCAAACCTACACAGCCATCAAAATAAACATTCATTAAGATATTTTCAGTGATGTTCACTGTCACAAATTACCAGCCCCACAAAAGAAACGCTGCTGTGCAACTACCCATGATGTCAGTTTATCCTTTTTGCGATTGCTGAGATAAAGCATCATTTCTCCGTGCTCCTCTGCTGCCTTTGGCCCCGTTCTGCTCCGCGCTGGGAACCAGCGGCTCAGCACGGCTGGAAGAGCAGAACGGCTGCCACAGGCACCCGGGCCGCGTGGCACAACCCACGGCCCAAGCGGGCAGCACGGCAGCACGTTCTGCCTGAACGGGAGGGATCACAGCCTTGGTGTCCTGCCTGGGGGGAAATGGGGTCCCCTCCTGATGCCTGGGGTGGGTGGGGATGGCCTGTGCAGGGAATGCAGGGGTGCTGGGGTGTGGGGATGGAGGGGTGCAGGCATATGAGGATGCAGGGATGTAGGGATGCAAGGCTGCAGAAGCGCAGGGATGTGAGGATGCAGGGATGCACAGGAGGTAGGGATGCAGGGGTGCAGGGATGCAGAGGTGCAGGGACATGGGTGCTGGAATTTGGGGATGCAGGGGTGCAGGGATGCAGGGGTGCAGAGTGCAGGGATACATGTGGGGATAAAAGGATGCAGGAATGTAAGAATGCAGGGTGCAGGTCTGCAGGGATGCAGGGTGCAGGGATGCAGGAATGCAGGGGTGCCAGGTGGAGATGTGCAGGGGTGCAGCGATGCAGGAATGCAGGGATACAAGGGTGCAAGGATGCAGGGTACATGGATGCAGGTGTGCAGCGATGCAAGATGCACAGATGCAGGTGTGCAGGGATGCAGGTTGCAGGTGTGCAGGGATGCAGGGTGCAGGTGTGCAGGGATGCAGGGTGCAGGTGTGCAGGGTGCAGGGATGCAGGGTGCAGATGTGCAGGGTTCAGGTGCACAAGGCGCAGATGCGCAGGGATGCCGGGTGCAGGGTGCAGGTGTGCAGGGATGCAGGGTGCAGGTGTGCAGGGATGCAGGATGCAGATGTGCAGGGATGCAGGGTGCAGATGTGCAGGCATGCAGGTGTGCAGGGGTGCAGGGTGCAGGTGTGCAGGGTGCAGGGATGCAGGGTGCAGATGTGCAGGGGTGCAGGGATGCAGGGTGCAGATGTGCAGGGGTGCAGGGTGCAGGGATGCAGGGATGCAGGGTACAGGGTGCAGATGTACAGGGCTGCAGGGTGCAGGGATGCAGGGATGCAGGATGCAGGTGTGCAGGGATGCAGGGTGCAGATGTGCAGGGCTGCAGGATGCAGGTGTGCAGGGATGCAGGGTACAGGGTGCAGGGATGCAGGGTGCAGATGTACAGGGCTGCAGGGTGCAGGTGCGCAGGGTGCAGGGCTGCAGGGTGCAGGTGCGCAGGGGTGCTGGAGCTGGCTGCCCCGGGGCAGCAGAGCTGGTGCTGGCAGCTGGTGCAGCTGCCCGGGGAGGCAGCGTGGGCTGCCAGGGAGCGGGAGCTGGCAGGGCAGGGTGGGGGAGCAGGAAAGGGAGCCCCACTCCTCTCCCCTCCCCTCCCCTCGGGAGGGCTCTGAGTACACACAGACTCTCTGGAGCCTCCCATGTAAATCCTGGCAGGACCCAGCCAGCTCTGAGCTCATTCACGTGAGATCACCGGCTGGGTCGGGGCACTTGCGCGGGTGGGGACGTGCTGGGATTTCTGCGGGGACCCTGCCCTGGGGGGGTGCCCATGAGTTGGGAGCTGAAATAGGAGTTCAGCCCATCCAGTCCAGCTCCTCTAGCTCCAGGTCCCTCCTGCAGCAGCACGGTGACTGTGGCCCTGCACAGCTGTCCCCAGCGTCTGCCAGCCAGCAGAGACCCACCGTCCTGCCGAGCCATGGGCTCTGACCCTGGGGACAGCAGGTCTGACACTGGGGACAGCATATTTGACACCGAATTTGGCAGATCTGACACTGGGGACAACAGATCTGACATCGGGGATGGAAGATCTGACACTGGGGACAACAGATCTGACATTGGGGATGGCAGACCTGACACTGGGGACAACAGATCTGACATTGGGGATGGCAGATCTGACACTGGGGACAACAGATCTGACCATGAGGTTGGCAGCCAGCTTTTTTGGCCACCCCGACCAAGGCACAGAGGCTGCGGCAAGCGGGCGAGCAGCCTGGGATCCCCGAGGTTTGGTGCCGCGGGCTCCTCCGCCGCAGCCGCGTGCCCCTCAGGGTACCGGTGGTGCAAACCACGGCCTCGGGCTCCCGGCGCTTTCCCGTGGGGCAGGATATGGCCTGAGCTCACCTTCTGCTCCTCTGGCACCCTCCATCATTTTTCCTTTGGTGTTAAAACCTTGTGGGATATTTGCATGCAGTTGTGACTTCCCCTCGCCGCTACCGGTCCAAAGAAAACAGATCCATGTGTTTTAAAATCTCGGCTTACATACCATTCCTCCAGCTTCTGCTCCTTTTTGGGGCTTTTCCTTCTTTCAGTGGATCAGTGACCTGAAAATGCACTTTATGTTTTCCCTAGGAGAGGTAGATGAGAAGATCTCCGGCATAGCTGCATATTAAACCTGACCTGCTGCTCTGCCACCCCCAGCAGCCTTTGCCGAGCTGCTGCTCTTCCCGCTCTGACAAGGTTTTAATCAGATAGATCCCATTAGATTTTTTTATTCTGACCCCTTAACAAACTCATGAGGTTTCCTGTGCGTGTTTCGGGCCCCTTTCATGTTCCCTGACGGGAAGCGCGCGCAGCCCCGCGCATCGGGGCGTCCGCCGATGGAATGGGAATGGGAATGGGAATTCCATTGACAAGCTGCTTATCTTCTGTGCCAGGTCATTAACGTGCTGCTCACGTCTTCTGCCAGGTCATTAAGGACCATGTTAACGAATGACCTCTGCCGTACCCCGTTAGATACTCCTCCTCCTCCTCCAGCACGCTCTGCATGAGCGGGTAGATTCCTACCTTACAGATATCTATATATAGATATAGATATAGATATATCCCCACCACGTTGCTGTTGGGATATATTACTGTGCAGTTTAGGGCCAATTTGAGTCATTTTCATTATGTTCCCTACAATATTCTAAAAATAGCTCCCTACCACTCATTGCATTCGCTCTTTAGAAGAGCAAGACAATCTCCTCCTGGCCGGGACTTCTAGCGTGCGTAACTTGGTTTTTGGGAACTTCTGGCTGCCCAGGACTTTCCCGCTGCCCCGTTTGCAGTCCCGTTGTGTTTCAGGGTGACGCCAGCCCTGCCAGGGACACAGGTTTTGGTGTCACCTCGTCCAGCCCTCAGGAGGAGCGAGGGATGCCCTGGACCAGCAGCTGCCACCGCTCGTCCCTCGCAGAAAGCACCGAGTAAAGCAGTAAATTCAATCTCTCTCGCCCATTTCTGAGGCCTCATTAATTTAAGCCAATATTCTTTCCTCCCCAGAGATCCCGATGAAAGGGAGCAGCTCCACTGAAGATGCTTAAGCATTATGCCCGTGCTAAGCGCCTGATGAGCCGGCGGATGGTGGGACAGTGCTGAGCGCCTTCCTCAACCAGGCTCCCTGACTCCCCAGTGCCCGCGGCCTCACTCCCGCCTCCCGCTTCCTCCGCTCTTCTTCCTCGCAGGCCCTTGTTCAGTCACCTTTCACACTCTCTTTTCCTTACAGGAATTTTCTTTTCCTCGTTCTTTTATTTTAAATCTATTTTTTTTAACCTCAGATCCATGCATGGCCACTTCTGAAATGATCCAAATCTTATTCCTTGCCTTTCTCTTTTTTGTTTTCCAGGCAATTGTAGCTTACAACACCTTAATTATCGCATCTCTGAAAACTGGTTAAAGATTTTAATACTTCCTTTCCCTGGATCATTATGCAGGAGACCTCTCAGCCCCATAAAACGGGTCTTCTGGAACCCGACCACCTCGTGCTGCTGCGTTTCCTTGCTGGGCTCATGCGTCCCCAGCACCCGGGAAGCGCCAGAGGCGGCGCTGGGGCTGAGCAGCCAGAGCAGATTTTCAGTTAGAATACGGGCTTTTTAATTAAAATCATATTACACAGCTCGCGAATACATTGCATCACTTTAATCAGCCAGCACATCTGCAGAAGGTGCAAGTTTCCAGGAGCCGGAGCGCAGGAGCGACGGTATAAATCACGGCGAAAGCAAATCCCTGACATCACCTTCATTTCTGAGCGCCATCCCCTGATTTCGCAGCGCGACGCTGGTTTTCTGGCACCCGTTTTGCTGGGCTGTTTGCTATTTAATAGGTGCAGGGCTCGTCAGATATCTCCCCGCATCCAGCATCCGTGGGTTTCTTTTCTAACGTGGGTTGGATTAATCCTGAGTTTTGGCCCCAGTCTGCACGGGGCTGTTTCCCCGCAAAGCCGTTTGGGATCCGCGTGCCGAGTGGGTCCAGCCCGCTGAGATCTCATCCCTTTCATCCCAAAAATAGTTCAGGGGAAGATCTACCAGGCCCCACGGTGCCCGTGCCTTTGGGACGAGCAAAGTTTATTCCCCGCCGATTTTTATTTAGGTGAGTTTTAAATAACTCAAACGCTTCCCTGAGGGAACCATCCCACAGCCGAGCAGATTTCAGCACTAAGCAGTTTTTCCTGGTGTTCAGCCTAAATTTTCTTTCGCTCTGCTTTATCCCATTACTCTTTCGCTATGAAATTTCTCAGGTAATTTAAATATGAAGTGGCTGCGGAATACATTTTGGGATGGAGATCATCGCTTGATGAGGGTGTGATTGTGCACGGCAAGAAGCTGCTGGGGAGGAGGGGGATGAAGTGGAGCTGCGCAGATTGGGGGTGATACCGAAAGGGGTGCAAAAACTGCTTTCTCGCCTTGTCCCTTTAGAACGAAGCAGGTGGGAGTGAATCCCCCAGCTCGCCCCCCAAGTTCGCTTTATCATTTTAAAGTAGGTTTCGAGGGAGGTGGATGAGGGAGAAGATGGAGACCAAAGGGCACGCGATGTGGGCAGGGGATGGTGTGATGTGCGCACAGGGGATGTGCTGAGGTGCGTGTGGCACAACTCCTGGGCCCCAAAAATATGAAGAATGTGGGAGTTAAGTGATGTCCTTTCTTCTCCCACAGCCGCCCCCAGCTGTATGCAAAGATTCTGGGGCAGCTCCAGGTTTTTGGGCTGCTGGAAACCCCTGCACCCTCCCAGAAAGGGAGCCAGCTGCAGCCTTCTCCTCCGGGGAGCCCGTGCAGGAGCTGAGTCCCTTGAAACTCGTGACACCCACAGTCATTTAATCCATCGCCCAGCTGTCCCCTGCTCCGGACATCAAAGGCAGCCAGAGCCACCCAGAGCCAAGTCCCACATCGTCAATCCTGCATGCAGAGCTGCATCCACCGCGCCTGCGGCTCTGGGTGGCCGGGGCACCCGGGAGCGGCTCGCGCAGCTGGTGCGGGGTCACGCTGCGTGTGTCCCGGTACTCGCCCCCTGCGCCTGTGTGCGCATACGTGTCCTTGGCACAGGATCATATAAGCGCTGCTTCCCACGACGTACGGCACGCGAATCCTCCGGACAGGTGGGAGGGCTGGGGGGAGCCCCCGCAGCTGGGGCGGCCTCTGAACTTCAGCCAGTGTGTGCTCACTGTAGGCACGCTCACCGGGTGTGTGCTCTGTGTGTGCTCTGTGCACGGTCTGTGTGTGTGCTCACTGCGGGCACGCTCGCTGGGTGTGCGCTCTGTGTGTGCTCTGTGCACGGTCTGTGTGTGTGTGCTCACTGCGGGCACGCTCGCTGGGTGTGCGCTCTGTGTGTGCTCTGTGCACGGTCTGTGTGTGCTCACTGCGGGCACACTGTGCATGGTCTGTGTGTGCTCACTGCGGGCACACTCTGTGCACGGTCTGTGTGTGCTCACTGTGGGCACGCTCGCTGGGTGTGCGCTCTGTGTGTGCTCTGTGCACGGTCTGTGTGTGTGCTCACTGCGGGCACACTCTGTGTACGGTCTGTGTGTGTGCTCACTGCGGGCACACTCTGTGCACGGTCTGTGTGTGCTCACTGCGGGCACGCTCGCCGGGTGTGCGCTCTGTGTGTGCTCTGTGCATGGTCTGTGTGTGTGCTCACTGCGGGCACACTCTGTGCATGGTCTGTGTGTGCTCACTGCGGGCACGCTCACCGGGTGTGTGCTCTGTGTGTGCTCTGTGCACAGACTGTGCGTGTGCTCTCTGTGGGCACGCGCGCTGATTGTGCTCTCTCCGCGCACGCTCTGTGCACAGTCTCTGTGTGTGCTCTGTGCACAGTCTCTGTGTGTGCTCTGTGCAGGCTCACTAGGTGTGATCTCTCCGTGCACACTTGCTCCATGCATGCTCTGTGTGTGTTCTCGCCATGTGTGTTCCGTCCATGCACTCTCGCTCCATGCACAGCCTCTGCGTGCTCTCTCTGTGCACACTCACTCTGTGACCGCTTTCTGTGTGCACGCTCCCTCTGTGCACACCCTCTGTGTGTGCCCTCTCCATGCACGCTCACTCTTCGTGCACACTGTGTGCATTCTTTGTGCATGGTCACTCTCTGTGCACACTCCATGCACAATTGCTCTCTGCGCACTCTGTCTGCACACTGGCTCTCTGCACTCTCCTTGCACACTTGCTCTGGGTGCACTGCACACTTGCTCCGGGTGCACTCTGTGCACTTCTCCTGCACACTCACTCTCTGTGCACTTTTCCTGCACACTCACTCTCAGTGCACTCTCCCTGCACACTCGCACTCTGTGCGCTCTCCCTGCACACTCACTCTCGGTGCGCTCTCCCTGCACACTCCGTGCACATTCTCCCTGCACACTGGCTCTCTGTGCACTCTCCACTCCCACACGCTCTCTGTGCACTTGCCCTGCACGCTCGTGCTCTGTGCACCCTCTACTCACGCTCTCTGTGCACTCTCCTCACACTCGCTCTGGGTGCACTGTACACTCGCTCTCCGTGCACTCTCCTGCACACTTGCTCTTGTTGCTCTCTTCCTGCACACTTGCTCTTGGAGGAGGACAGGCTGTTGTTGCTCCCAGCCCATCCCATTTTCCAATTAGTTTATTGGTTTTGTTTTATTCTTTTTCTATTTTTACCCAGAACCATTTGAGGAATCTCCCTGGTTCAGCACCCCCAATTTCCTTAGCAGGGCTGGGTGGGAAAAGCAGGAATTTTGTCCTGGAATGAGTTCACTGGGTGGGTGTTCCCTGCCATGGGAGCTACACTGGGAAGTACTGGGAAGGGTTTTTCCCCTTCTCCCGCAGTGATGCCACCTCGCCAAGGTGTCCCCTGCTACCAGTGACACCTCTCCCTGTGCCACGGTGCCTTTCCCACCCTACAGGTGTTTGGTTCGGTGTCACCTGAGACATTCCTGCATGGGCAGAGGCAACAAACCCGGGTGCCACCCGGCGCCCAGGTGTCACCCAGCACCCAGGTGTCCCAGTGAGCCAGGAGCAGCCGTGCCATTGTCACCCGCGACAACATGGCGCAGGGGGACCTTTGGATGCAGGTTGGTGACTCTGCCTGGCTCCCTCACCTGTTCCCCAGTACCAAACTGGGCTCCACTGGTTTGCGGCGAGGGGGGGGTTCGATCCTGAAGGGATCCCGCCTCCTTCTCCCCTGCCCATGGGGGTGGTCTGGGCAGAGCATCCTCCTTCCCAGGGATTCCTGCATCCCCACCTGAGCCGGCATCGCCATGGCAACCGGCGCGATGTCGGCGCCGGAGATGATGGGGCAGGGAGAGACGGGCAGGGCCGTGGGCCCCCGGGTTGCCCTCACGATCCTCCCTCCAAATAATCCAAATTATTATTCTTATTTTAAAGTCTCTCTTCCCCTCTTTTCTCAAGTGTTTCCATCTCTTTAGAACCCGGGTGTCCCCAGGACTGCAAGGCGCTGCGCCCCGGGGCTGCTTTTACCCTAAAACGCAGAAATGTGGTGAATCTCCACCCCAGTTTGACAAAAGGGTTTTACTGTGGGAGAAACGTGGGAATAGAGGCACGAAAAACAGTAACGGAGAGAAACGTGTCGCAAAATGAGGGCGTTCGGCATTTCCTAAGTTGGATGCGAACTGAGTCCAGGGATTTTTTTCAATGTTTGTAAGAGAAGGTGAACTGACTCCAGTGTTTTTACTGTTATTTTATTAATGAAAGGGAAACTGGTGCCAGACTGTGTCGCTTTTCCTATTTATTTATTCACGTTTGTTTGGTTTCACAACAGAAAGGAAACTGACTCCGAGGGGGTTTAAAAGAGATTTCTTATGGGAAATGGAACTGACACCAGAGTTGCTGCTTCTTCTTCTTCTGCTTCTTCTTCTTCTTCTTCTGCTTCTTCTTCTTCTTCTTCTTCTTCTTCTTCTCCTCCTTCTTCTTCTTCTTCTTATTATTATTATTATTATTATTACTATTATTATTATTATTATCTTCTTGTAATAGAGAACTGACTCTGGAGAGGTGTTTTCAATGTTTGTAATAGAAAAAAACCAGACCGGATCTTCAGAAAAATGAAAGGAAAAGCATTTATTTAGTATTTCGGCGTAAATCGGCCCAAATCGGAGCCGTTTTCCCCATCGTTCCCCGCCCCCCCCCCCCCCCCAAAATAAAGCCGGGATAACCGCGACCTCGGGCCGATCGCGGTTCCCAAGTGCGGGCAGGGGTGGGGCCAGCAGTGTCCGCTAGGGGGCGCTGTTGGATCGCGGTTGAATGCGGGGCGGGGAGAGGGGGGCGACGGGGAGGGGGACGGGCCGTCGGGGCGCCGGGGGCGCCCCGACGGCCCGTCCTCCTCCCCGTCGCTCCCCTCTCCCCGCCTTGCCCGGTTACAACTCGAATAAATCGGTGAAAACCATAAAACACAAAAAAGCTACGCGCGCCCTTTAAGAAAACCAAGTGGGCGTGTCCCCGCGCCTCAAGGCCCCCCCCCGCTCCCCTCAGCCATTGGCCGCCTCGCTTAGGGCTGCCCGTTCCATTTGCCTGCGTGGAGGGGTAGAGCGGCCGTCGCGGCGGGCGGTGCCGCTGTACGGGAGGGGACGGCGGCGGAGGAGGAGGCGGAGGAGGCGGCGGCGGGACGGGAGCCGGAGGAAGGCGGCGGGGGAGCGGAATGGGCGCCTGACGCCCGTCCCGTCCCGCCGCCGAGGGACGATGGCGCGGCCCCGCGGCGGGCGGTGGTTGCTGGGCGTCCTGCTCGCCCTGTGCCGCTTGGCCGCCCCGTTCGCCAAGAGCCTGGAGCCGGTGTCGTGGAGCGCCGCGAACCCCAAGTACGTGGCGGAACGGAGGGTGCGCGGAGGGGAAGCGTGGGGTGGGGGGGGAACCCACCTCGCACCCCCCCCCGGCAAAAACAAAAAAAAGCCCCTAAACCAAGGAAAAATTTAAAAAAAACCGAAAACCGCAGGATTTTTAAGGAGAAATGATCGGCTGGAGGCTGCGGGAGACGGACGGAGAGGAGCGACCCCCAGCTGGAGAACGGACCGAGCGCCGGCGGCTGCTCCGCGTTCACCTTCCCTTAGAAAAACCAGAAAGTGCTTTAATTTTGATTTTTTTAACCTCTAAGAATCCTCTTGGCTTTTAAACGTTTTCTTCTCCTTGTAATCTCTTCCGATTTTTTGTTTTTTTGTTTTTTTTTTTTTTAAAAAAAAACGAGTTTTGTTTTTTAAAAAACCCTTTAATTTTAAGGAATTTTTTCACTTTTCCCTGTGCCCGGGCTCGGGAGGCTGCGGAGGAGCCGGGTCGCCGCTCCCCCGTCCCACGCCGACGCGAGAACTGGATTTATTAGCTATTTTTATTTTTATTTTTATGTTTTTTCTGGCTTTTTAATTATTTTTTTATCCTAAAAGGAAGGCGGGGGGGGCGGCCGGCTGCGGGGCTGCTCCCCTGCCTCTCTCCGGCTGTATATACATTGAAATTATATATATATGTGTGTGTTGTATGTTCGTGTCTGGGCCCCGGCTGAGCCGCAGGAACAATGAGAAGGAGCTTTCGCAGCTCTCCGGGATGAAGGGCGAGGAGGAGGAGGAGTGGAAGGTGCTCGGGGCTGGTGGTGGTGTAGCCCCCTTGCTGTGCTTTATCTTGTAAATCACTGTGTTTGTTTATCTTGGCCATTTCTCCCTTAAAAAAAGGAGTTTTTGAGGGTTGGAGAAGGGAGTCGATTTGCAGCACCTTCCTGCTCCAACGCTCCTATCCCAACCAAACTTTTATGTCTATTGTGATTTTATCTAATTTAATTTTAACTTTGCTGGGACGAGGGCGTCCCCGAGTGAATCCTCCTGCTTGGTGTGGTTTTATCCTCCCTTCCTCGTGGAGGTGCGTCCCTCGGTTGAGAGCAGAAAAAGTGCGGGGGGGATCGGGTAAAATCCTTTTCCCCTTGGGAATTGATCCGTCGTGCTCGCGAGCCCGCGGTGTCGGCAAATCGCTTCCAGAAAATCCCTGTTTGGAGTTGAAAAGCAGCAGCTGGAGGTAGCAATGCCTTTCGGGGAGGGGGGTGGATGTGCCATGTCGCCCCAGCCCACTTTGTTAGCCTTGGCTTTAATTAAATTGCCAAGACCTGGGATATGGGGCGGAGGAACAAAGTGGGAAGTGCCCGAAATGTGGGTATTTCCACCCAGAAATGGCTGGGAGGGATCCCAGCGCTGGAACAGCAGCCATGGTTGGGTTTCGCCTTGGTGGGGGCTCTCGATGCCCATTTAGGGTCCCGTTCCTGCCCTGTTGGTTTGGGCTGACCCTAGACCCTCGTCTTTGGGGTCAGTTTTTGGGGTCCCTCACTTTTATGCCTTAACGCTTAATTTGTGCAGGTTTTATGATGTCGGGCAGAGGCTCTTCCCACTGCTCCTGCCGGGCTCGTGGTTCCCCAGCCTGGCTTCCTCGTGTTGTACAACGTCTGGTTCCAGTTGGAGGAAAAGCCACGCTCTTTGTTAGACTGGGCTTAACTCTCCTGGATGGATGCGTTAAAACGCCCCACGCACGTTCTCTGCCATATTTTGGGCTTTTGAGGCCCTTTCTGCACTATGCCAGCCCTATGCTGAGCTTTAGCTCTTGTTTTTAGAGTAAGGAGAGCTAAAGCCTTTAAAAATAACATCGATAAGTGGAATTTTCCAACAGATAGAAGGAGAAAGCGTCGTGCGTTGGGCCGTTTGGGCCTTGGTGGTGTCACTGTAAATAGTGAACATGTTTTTCTGTGCCGTTCTCCCCTGGGCAGCTCTGCCTTAGAGCTTCACCGGGCGGCACGGGCTGGTTCCTGGTCTCGTGGTGCTTATCGGAGGGATGCTGATACCCGATCTGATCACAGGAACGATTTCCTGGTCTGGTTAAGACCAGCTTAAGCTGCAAGACTTCATGCTGTACTAGGGAAACGTTTTCCTTTGGCTCCTAGGTGTGTGTCCAAACAGCAGCAGTGAAATCCTCACTTCCTATGCTGAATAATTCTATGTCTTTAAAGGGTGGAAGAAAATAGGCCTAGAAATGCTTTTGCTGGATAAAAGGAGAGAATTGTCACAAAGCTGCGCATGGGACAAGCTCGGCCTAAAGCTTGAGCGAGCTTTCCCCGGGATGCCTGCGAGCCCCTTTCCAGGGTCTCGGGGAGCCAATATGGTTTCAATTTTGTGCCATTGTGTCTGAGGGAGGTTTTGGGGGGGGCTGGAGGTGCTTTTGGGATCTGATCGGCCTCTTTGCTGCTCCGCCGGGGAGCGGGGGGATCGTGCTCTTGTTGGACAGCCAGGAATTGCAGGAGAAATTCTGGCGCAAACCTTCCCGAACTCCCTTGGCTGTAATTTTGGAGAAATATTGACCCTGGTGGGCTCCTGTGCCGGCCGTTAAAAGGAAGCATTCCTAATAAAATATGGTTTGGAAAATTCATTTCAGGCTGGAATTCGCCTCTCCAGAAAGTATTTTAATAAGGAGGTGGGGGAAATGGGACACATCATCCGCGTGGCTCTGCAGAGCGGGTCGTTTCGGCTCTGCTTTTCTCTCGTATAAAAGTTTTACGCGGCCTCGCTCGCTCAGCGGAGCAGCCCAGCAACTCTCTGAAAAATGGAATAAATGCGTTTATTTAAGACAAAAAAAAACCAGGCAGAGGGAAAGGGAGGGGAAAAATCCCAGCCCAGACAAAACTCTAATCCTTTGTGGTATTTTTATTCTGTCTTTTAATGACATTATGGTGTCCTATTGAATTCTGCAAGCGCCGAATTTGAAGCCTGGCGTATCTTTTGCCTTTTTTAATGCCTTTTACGAGGGACAAAGTGCTGGCGGGAAGGCGGTTTCCGAGGGGGCTCTGCAGCGGTGGGCTCGCACTTGTCGGAGCAGATGTAATTTAATTACCGTACCAGTGGGCGCGTGAGGCGCTTTGCAGTGGAAGGAGTTGGGAAATCGTGAAAACAAGGTTGCTTATTTTTAATTAAAAGCCGCGTTTGCTTCGCGGAGCCTTCATACACCTCCAGCTCCCCGGGGCTTTGCTCCGTCTCCAAAGGAGCCTGGATGGTTTGTGCCCTGGTTGGGGTTTCCCTCTGGGATGGAGGAGCCTTTTCCAAGGGTGCTGGGGGTCCCTTTGGTGGGTGCCCTCCCAGCATGGGGGGCTCTTGCTCTCTCCAAAGCAGAAGCCCCCATGCTGAGCTTACCCCTCATGTTGTGCCTGGGGGAAAGGAGCATCCAGGGTGCCTTGTGTGTCGTTTGGGAATGGCTTCATTAACTTAAATTAAAAAAAAAACCTAGCGAAGGCAGGTCTGCGGCTATTGCAGTAGCTGGGTAAATACCACTGGATTCTATAAAATGGATTTAACTGCTTCCTTTAAAAGAAAAAAAAGAGCCGTGATGGGGTGGCTGATTGATTGTAAAAGGAGCCGTAGGTTTCTCCAGAGCAAAACAGCTGCTGCAGCCCCTGGGAAGCGGGTGGCAGCGGGGACAGGATGGGGTTTTTGTGCCATTTTTGAGCGGGGAGGGAGCTGGTGGGGGCTGCTCCCCTCCTGCGCCGAACCTGAGCCCCTCCATTCATTGCCTCTGGTTGGAACCTGCTCCTTGGATGTCGGTCCCAAGCAGCGAGGGATGTGACCTCGGCCGGGTGGGCAGGGTCCCCCGAGCAGCCTTGTAGGATAGGCAGAGTTTCCCTGAGCAGCTGTTCTGGGGGTACAGGGTCCCCCCCTGAGCCCTGCACGCTTTTGCGTGGGTGATTGCAAAGAGCCACAATGCATGTGCTGCCCCTCGCATGGCTCATGGGGAGGTGTTTGGGTTGCGCCCTGGAAACCGGGGCTTCAGCGGTAGAGGTGGCTCCTTGTTCCGTGCAGGATTTCTGGGTCCCGCCTGCCCCACAGCTCTGGTCCCTGTCCCCCCGGCAGGTCACCCCGTCATCGGCAGAGCGGTGGCGGTGCTGCTGGGAAGCTGCTCTGCCCGAGGAGCGCCGGGGTCCGGTGGGAAAACATCTTGTAGCGATCAGTAGCACATGCTACTTGGAGTCTGGCAGCTGAAACAGGGTGGGGAGAAACAAAGCTGAAATCCATTCTGTGTCTAATTAATGATTGCTTGTATGGGGAGAGCAGGAGGAGGACTCTGGGCTCGGCGCTATCGCGGCGTCACATCGGGGCAGGAATGCGGCTGCGGGGCTTTTGTCGTGCTCGCCTCCAAAGCGCCCGGGCTCCTTTCTGCTGCTTTCCACCGCTTTGCTCCTTCCTAGTTCCCATCCCTTGCTTTGGGGCAGGTGACGTGGCTGAGAACCCTTCTCCGGGGAGCAGGAGGGGGTTGGTGGCATTTCGCCTGCTTGCGGTGACGTTCGACACCCCTCGGTGCGTCCTTTGGGGAGGCTTTTGGTGCCCCTCGTGTCTCTGGTTGGAGCACCCACTTTCTGCTCATGGCTGTGCAGATTCTTGGGATCCTGGGCGCTCCCGGCTCCGCCAGCCTGTCCGGGCTTGGTCCCAGACCAGTCAGACAAGCCGGGGTTAGATGTCCTGCTTGGTTAGGCTGGATTTGTGCCCGGGGTAGGGTGTGTGTGCTTTGGGGTGCAGGGCTGTTCCTCTGGCGCTGGGGCTGCGGGCGATACCCAGAGGGGATAGGAGGCTCGGGGGTCTCCAGCACCCGCTCCCTGGGGAGGGCTGGAGGATGCGGGACAGGTTTGGGCTGTTAACTCGCTGTGTTTTGGTGAGCGGCGGTTTCTCCTTGAGCTCTCCCTGCCGGCGCCCCCGCTTGGGATCTGACCCGGCTCAGGTGCCGGCGTGGCAGTGCCGCCCCGGCCGAGCAGCTGCGCTTCAAAAATGCCAGCTATTTATAACCCTGGCTCGGCTGCTCAGGAATAACCTTTTCCTACCCGCAGTCGGCCCTTCCCAGGTGGGCTGCCCCCATTTCCGAGACCGTGGGACCGGGCTTGGCTGTGGGGGCTGCACGGAGAGCTGGAGCAGGGGGTTTGTTGGTGTCTGACCATGAACTTCCCCCAGTGTTTCCCGAGGGCTCCGTCCCACCACGGTGCTGCACCGGTGCGTACGTCCGCATGCGCCGTGGCCGTCGGTGGGGCTGGGCTGTGGTGAGAGGGTTTGTGTTCACCCGGTTTGCCATGGGCCGGCTCTTGCCGGTGCTGATGCAGAGGTGCTGCCGGTGGGATGCCCAGGGGGTGCTGCACGAGGTCCCTGTCCCTGCTCTGTCAGGCTGGAGTTTTGAAGTCCTTCCTCATGGTGGCCCGGTCCCCCTGCCCTGCACAGCCCTGGGATGGGGCATCCTGGCTGGTTTTGGTGGCACCTGAGCCTGCATTGCTGCCCCATGTGTGACGATGGGACACGAGCATCCCATGTCCCGGCAGTCCCTGTCCCCATACCTGGCAGCAGCTGGTGGATCCAGCAGCACGAACTCGACCTTGGGGACCGTCCACCCTGCCTGGCTTTCTGCATTTTCAGCTTCTGAGCAGGTACTTGAGAACAAGCAAAGTGCATTTTCATGGCTTATCAGCTATAAATACCCTTACACCATTAATATTGATCACCGAGTGTTTGCATGTTTTCCTTCTCATTAAGGCTGGGAAACGTCTGCGGTTGCACGTGCATTAGTGGCAAAGCCGAGGCTCCGTGCGTTCTCTTCTCTGCCGATTTGAACGTTTTCCGTGGGTTTCTGGAAGGCACCAGCACAGCTCGGCGTGCGGGTTTGCCCCGTGGGGTGCGGAGCGGTGCTGGGGACGGATGCGGCGACGCCGGGCAGCGGGATGGTGCTGGGCCCCGCTGTTCTTTGTCTGGGCTTGCTGTAGTATCGCCGCCCGACGCGAGGGGGAGGTCCGTGGCCTCCTTGGCTCCCCCCGGGGTTTTGGGGGGCAAATTGTCCATGAGCGTTGAAAAGGGGGAATGGGCGCGAAGGTGCTTCCCCCGCTTAAAGCGGGGGTGGCTGTTTTTGGCCGGGGCGGGCTCCCCCCGTGCAGGCAGGGCTGCCGGCGTTCCCTGCCCGCCGCAGGCAGCATATGGAACGGATCTGGTGTAATATCCCGGGCAGCAGCGTGGCTTTGCTGAAGAGGCCACTTCAGCAGGGGACGCGGCGTGGTTAGTCCTCCCGGCTGACACATCCCAGGCCTTCCTCCGACTTGAAAGAGCTCGAGCTCGCCTTTGAATCTGAGGATTTATAGCCCTTTTAGGCCTCTCCAATAAAAGCACGGCTCCCTCCTCAGACAGAGCCCACCGTCTCCCTCCTCCGGGCTCATTATCCCGGGGATTTGTGTTGCTTGCTCTCGGCTCTGTTGTTCGCTACCGCCGCTTTCTTCAGATGTGCGGCCGAGAACTTCGGAGCATCAAAGCGGGATCTGGGGAGCTGTGGGGTCCCGGTTGTGCTGCCAGGATGTGACCCTGCAAATGCAGCTCTGGACCTTGCGCCGTGCAGAGGAGGGGGGACCCTTCATGTGGGGGTCTCTTGGGGAGCATCAGCTCCCTGTGCATTCCCGGTGATCCCTTTGCCATGCTGGGATCTCTGCGAACCGGGGTGACGTCCCATCCGTCTCGGTCCACACGGCCACTCGAGGATCCTCAGCCTTACAGATCATGTCTGCTTTCCATAGGCAACGTCAAGCCTCTAACTATTTAAAGAGAGGCTTAGGAAAGGGTCCAGAGAAACGGCATAATAATTATTGTATTACAAATTGTTTCCTTTAATGGGCCCTGTTGGATCGCTCAGTCTGTTAAACGCATTGTGCCCCTTTCCCCCTCTTCCACTCCTCCCAAACCCATCCCTGCTGGAAAATTCTTCCTGCTCAGGAGCCGGGGTGATGGGGCGAGGGATGGGGGCTGGTGGTCCCTGTCCCTTCCCTTGAATCTTGAGCATCACCTTGGGGTGCCACTGGCCCAAAAGCCCTTGGGACGGCAATTCATTGCCGTCCCAAGGGCTTTTGGGCCAGTGGCACCCCCAAAGTGATGCTTGGTGCTCAAGAGCACCTTCTCCAACGCAGCATTCCTGCCCTTTTTTCTCATCGCCCCCAAAGACTAAACGTGTCGGAATTAAGCAGCAGGTTCCGTTTCTTCGAGGCGGAGCAGCAAATATGTTTTAAATTTGGCAGCCGGCAGCGGAGAGCGGGTGGGAGAAATTTTCCAGGTATTGCGTTACACTTTCCCCTAAAAGGGCTTTGCTTTGGGGCTGGGGATTAAAGGGAGGAGAGGAGGGGGTGGCACCGGGTGTGGGGACAGGGGCAGCGTCCCAGGGGGACCAGACCCTCTCTCTTGCACATACTCGCTCCCAAGGGTGCTGGAGCCGGGATGCTCGTCCCGGCTGACTCAGTCCCTGCCCAGGGCAGAGCTGGGATTAAGTTTTTGGGTTTCCACCCTCTGGGCGCGATGGGAAATTTGCACCTGGGCGCGGGTGCCGCCTGCTCCCCTGGCCGGCCGGGCTCTGCCTTGCCCTCCTCTCCGGTGTCTTTAAGAAACGCTTCACACAAGAACGAACCCGGGATCCCCTCCCAGCACGGAACTGGGGCTCGGCCCCCAGTCAATTATTTTAGAAGAAATTAAAAAAAAAAAAAAGCCAGCAAACTTTTATTTTGTCGTAGGGGAAGGTCTGGTTGATGCATCAGCCCCTCTGCTGCAGGGGGGTCTCCGCAGCCCCCGTGCGGTGATCTCTGCGCTGGGCTCCTGTGTGTCCCCCCGTGTTGGCAGGACAGGTTGCTGCCCTTTGCCCCAAGCGCGAGTGGGGTCTGGGCAGCTGCCTGTGCTCTGGCTCGCTGCCTGTCCCCCCCGCACCTGCCTGTCCCCCCCAGCATGTCCCTTGTCCCTGGGCAGCTGGGCGGGTGGTCCATGAGCATCCCCTGCCGAGCTGGCACTGGTGCATCCCATTGTTCCAGCTTCCTCTGCAGCGGGAGGAGGAGGAGATGCTTCCCCAGGAGGTGGGTAAGGGCTGTCCCGGTGCCATGGGGGTGTCCAGAGCCCCTTCCCTCATGCTGGGCAGAGCTCCGTGGTCCCATCACCCGGGGGGCCCGGCTGGGTTGGGGTTTCAGGAAGGTGTGAAGGGCTGGAGGTGGCTGGAATTTCCCCTTCAGCTGTGTTTGGTTTAAAATTTGTATTATTCTTCTTCGGTGTGAATTCTGCGAGGACGCGGGCTGGCTTGCCTGCCCCTGCCTGCACGGCTCCCCTCCCCGCACCCCGTCAGCGGTGCCTGGCTGTGGCTAATTGCTCAGGTAATTGGGGCGGCAGAGGGAGAGGAGAGCTGAACTACAGAAAAACTCGTTGGTGGAGGTAGGGCATGGAGGAGAACCAGCTCATGGAACGCTGGGGACGATGGCACTGGCTTGGCTCGGTGTCCCCCCCATCAGGGGATGGTGCCGGGGCTCTGCAGGGCCACCCTCTCCCTGCAGCTGTGACGACGACAGGGAGAGGAACAAACTGCAGGGTTTGGAGGCTGAGAATGCTTGGGGTGGCCCAGACTCACTGGCTTAACGTCTTGGAATTTTCCTCTTGTTTTCCTTTGTAGAATTAAACTTTATTCCCAAAAGGGCTGGGGAGCAGACAGCACCCTACCGGGGGTGATCCCACTTGGCTGGGGCAGGGGGGTCCTGTGCACGTCCCTTCCCAGGAGCGGTTCCCAGCCCCGGGGAGGCCGAACGCCCAGCGGTGCTTTTGATGTCTGCCCTGCCGTGGTGAGCGCTGGGCGCTGCTCCCCTAATTACCCCCCTGGCGCGGGGCTGCGCTGGGTGTTGCGCTGGCGCGGCGGGAGCTGCCCCGGCAGGGCGTGCGCGGGGCGGGGAGCGCCCGTGCGTTCCCACAGCGCCCAGGAATCCTCTGCGCATCGCCCTGGGTGCTCCCACCCACCGCAGGCAGTTTCGTGCTCCCTGGCCGGTTTCATCACATCCAGGAGAGGCACGAAAGTCTTCCCCAAGCACCTCCCTCGGCTGCCTGCGGAGCCTGTGGGCTCGGGAAGGCGGGTGTGGGTGCCCACTTCAAACCCCAAATGTGGGGCTGGGGATTTGCTGGTTGTGCCATTGGGCTGGGAGGGCAGCGGTGCCCACCCAGTATCACTTCCTGGATGAGTGTTGCTCCTGTTGGGGGTGTGGGCTGCATGTTGTGCCCGGGCACGGTGTGGGATGGCGACAGTGGCAGGGAGACTGTGGGGACTCCTGGTGCTGTCCCCAGCCTGGGAGGGGGACGTCTGGGGTGGGTCGGGGCTGCAGGGTCCTCCTGGCTCCTGCTCTACCACACAAAGCCTTTCTCTCCTTCTTTTATCTCTTTGAATATGGAGGCATGCAGGATGGGGATGGAGATGGAGGTGCTTCGCAGGATGGAGGAGCCTCACAGGATGGGGTGGAGGCACATGGCCCATCCTGCAGAGCTCCCAGGAGCTCTTAAAATGATATAATCATTTTGGTTGGTAGAGACCCTGAGGATCGAGTCCAACCATGCCTGTAAAGCAGTCGGAGACTTGTGGAACGTCAGACTTGCAAGTAAAGCATTAATGTGCTGCAGCATCGTACCCGTGTGCCAACGGAGTGGAGAAAGTGTTGTGTCTCTTGTCCGAGGGCACCTTCTCCTTAGGGCGCCTGCAGATGTGCATCCCTTGTGCACCCAGTTCACCCCATGTCTGAGACCTGGCAGAGGGGCCTGGTCCGTCCTGTGTCCTCCCTTGGGGACATCTCTGCTGCCGGCTTCTTGTTGGGCACGGGGGCGAGAATCCCTTTCCTAGCATATTAAAGAGACCTGCTGATAGCTGCATCATTGCTGGTGATGCTATTAATGATTATTTATTAGTTGTTAATGCCAAATAGTGTAAACATCTGGCTAACGCTCACGTGTTGCTCGTGCAATGTGATGTCTCTGAGTGTTTGGCGTTGGGTTTATTCACTTTATGAATTTAGGCGAAGGCAAATGGTGGGTTGTTTTGATAAACTCCCCTGAAGGTAGAGATTCTTGAAGGGCTTCGCTGCTGACCTTCTTCTTAATTACTGCTCTGCAGCGCCGGGAGGACCGGCTGAAAGGGAGTAATGAAGCGTTTGTCATCCGGGGCCCCGCCAGGAAAACGCCTCCTCCCTCTGCACCGGGATAGGTGCCTCTCCGCATATTTATTGAGCTGGTTCCCCCTGCCCGGTGGATCGGAGCCTTGACTCACAAGACCTATTTTCAGGTTATGGTTCTGACCTTGGTTTACACTGGCAATGGGTGTCGATGCAGGATTTTTATCAAGGTAACTGCAATAGAGTTAAATGAAGCTGATGATGAAGGTGCTAGGGAAGGAAAAGGAGCGGAACAGCTTGTTGCTTGCTGATGGACACGGGTTTTACTTGCCCGCAATTTCTCCTGCTCTCAGCCCTGGAGAAAGCTTGGGGAAAGGGAGATGTTGAATGGAGGAAAATTTACTACTGCTGTGATTTCGGTTGTGCTGGTGAAGGTGAGAGTTGAGTCACTTTGCTTGGTACCAGCTCAGCAATTCCAGCTCGTCCCCGGAGAACGTCTGAAGTCACACAGGGAGAAATAATGCTCGGGGTTAAAAATAGACGCTGACAATAGGAAGGGAGGACTGGAAAAGCTCCATGTCAGGGGAGGTGGACAGAGCTCGGCGAAAGGTATCGCGGTTGTGCGCTGCTAGAGCTGAGCTTTAATCGGTTAGACCGGAATTAAACCTCATTTGCGCTCGTCATAACCCAGAGCTGATTTCACTCTTGGGCTTGGACGTCCCTTGGTCAACCTGTGGAAAGTGCCTTTGTTTTTAAGGGTCTTGCAAAAGCTCGTTGGCAAGGCCGTGGTGGTGTCGTGGCCGGGGGAAGAACGCTCATTAAATCCCGGTTGTTGGAGGAGGGCAGGTGGGAGCCGGCGCTGGCCGCGGAGCGCCTGGCACGGGGTGGCAACGCTCCAGCTCCAGGGCCTTTTCTAGGTCTGATCTGGAGAGGGAGGGGTTTAAACTCGGTCCGCTTCATTACCAGCTGGGATGCTCGGTCCTGCCCGTGCCCAGGGCGCTTTGTCGGGCTGTCCCAGTGCCACCAGTAGCCGTCTTGCCGGGAACTGGTGTGCAGGGTGCTGAGCAGCGCAGGACGGCGAATTCTGCAACCCTTGCCCGAGGCTTTTGTTAAAGCTCATTAAAACCATCTGTGGTCAGCGGAGCCTGACCAGAGAGCCCGGGCGGCAGCGGAGGCTGCGGCGGCCTCTGTCCCTTGTCCCCGCGGTGGGGACACGGCCAGCGCCGTCCCCGGGGCGGCCGCCAAGCCGCGGGCGGCAGGAGAAGGGGTCAGCGCTCCCGCTGGAGCGGGACCAGGAGCGATTCCGGCTTTTCCCGGAGTTTAAAGCTTTTTATTCTCTTTCTCTCCAGTTCCTTTCACCCTGGCAGCCGCTCGGCCCCCTCCGCCGCGCGAGATGCCGTGGGGACAATGGGGCCGCGAGGTGGGGCGGGAGGGTGGAAGGAGATGAAAGGGGAAAAGTAAAATTGAAGCATGTCTGGAAGTGCATTTTGATGTAAATGGGACTTTTTGATAGACTTTGAGAGACACCGGCAGAAAGGGCACCGGCCCCCTTTGGCGTGCTGGGCTCCGCGCTCGGCTCTTTCATTTAATGGGGAAAAGGGCATTATTTAATTTATTTATTTATTTTTTCCATCTCCTGTTGGGTGCACCCATGGTTCCTACTGGTCCTCCCCATCCTCATCACCATGCGTGGGGCAGCCCCGTGGATACGTCTTAATGAAATCCAACAATTAAAGAGTCCTGTTCAAAGTGGGAAAGCAGCGACTGAATGTCAGGAAAGGGAATTTTCTTCTTGCAACCCAAGCCCGGCCGCATCCCACCTTCCCCCCTCGGCATCTCCTGCGTGTTTGATCCCCTCTCGTCCTTTTGATCCCAGCCCTCGTCCTTGGCACCGTCTCAGCCGCTCTCCCGTCTGCCTGGAGATGTGGCCTTGCCGTGAGTCAACCTCCTTCCTTTCTGCTGCTTTTTTACAACCTTTTTTCCCCTTTCCCTTCTCCTAAGAGAGCACTTACGAAAAGGAAGCGGCGGATTCATCCAGGAAACACAAGCACAATAAACACGCGGCGCGTTTATAGAGTTTAAAAGGCGTTTTCTGTCGCGATCGTGGCTGCTGCTGTGACAAAGCTGGGGATGAGAGGTGGCTCCCGGGTCCTGCTCCCCGGGCTCCCTGGTCCTGCTCCCCGGGCTCCCTGGTCCTGCTCCCCGGGCTCCCTGGTCCTGCTCCCCGGGCTCCCTGGTCCTGCCTGGTTCTGGGGGCTCACCACTGGTCCCCTATCACCTTTCCTTGTGCTCATGCGCTTCTGTTCGGCAGTACCAACCCTGCCGAGGTGCAAGGAGGAGAAGTGGGGCCAGTGCTGCTCCTTGGAGAGAATTCTGCCAGTTCGGAGGCTGGGGGGGGGACGGGAGGGTCGGTCAGAGCTGGTGTCTCTGTCCCCGCGCTGTCACCGGCGCTGGGAGCCTGGGAGACCTGTCACTTCTCATTGCCCGCTCTGGCTGAGCCCTGCCCGGACTCACGTCCTCCCTGCCTTCCCGTTCCCCAGGTTGTTTTTGTTGCGCGCGGAGCTGTCAGCAGCCCGAAAATTTACCGCTGGTATAAAACCATCAAGAAACCGAACTGTTAGTCGGTAAAAATGGCAAGATAATTGCAGGGAAACTTGTTTCTTCCCCTGACAAACTTCTGAGTCAGTCCTTTAATCTCTAATCTAGGTTTATGGTCATCTTTATTGAAAAGCTGGGCTCTGTGAAGAGTTGACATGTATGACCATCATAAACCAGGAGTTATGGGAGGCCCGAATTGCCTTGATGGTCCAAGTGTCTGCAGGAAGCATTTTTAAAATCCATAATGGAGATTTATTGGCCATCGTGCCTGAAACCGTCAGTGGAAAATAAAATAATCAGCCCGGGATTTTTTTTCTTCCTCTTTGGCGTTTGCCTCCTTCCACGTATTGTTAAATCATTGAGTGTCTCTCCCACGTGCTCCGTGCTGTTATAACTGGGGGGCTGTGGGTTTGAGGAGGGGAGTCCAGCCCTGCTCGGTGCTGGTTCCCCATCCTGCACTGGGAGCCGGTTCCTCCATCCCGTCCCCACGCATTCTCCTGCATCCCTGCCCTGGGCGGCTGAGCATCCTCTGGTTGGTGGCCGTGGTGTGTGGTTGTCATGGGCACAAGGAGCTGGACGTGATGGGGATATGGAGCAACCTGTGTGCCTGGAGGAGGCATCTCGGCTGGTTTCTCGCCTGGGGTAGCGGGGTCCTGTGAAGGATACGTGCTCTTTGGGGTTATTTTGTTGTTGTTGAAGGTGTAAGTGCCAGGAAGCGTGTGCTGCGGAGGGGCGTCGGGAAAGGGAGCAGAGAGGCTCCCTGTGTCCCCTTCTGGGCATTGGGGGCTACCAGGACCTTCAGCGCTCAGACTCTCGGTGTCCATCGCGTTGCAGCAGCGCTGGGACCGGCGCACGAGGCCAACAGCACATTTTTCTGCAGGAGGACTCATTGGTGCCTGGTTTTTCCTGCTCATGGGTGCAGGATCCGTCCCGTGCTCCCGAAATCCAGAGACAAAGCTCAGACCCGGCCCTGAGCACCCTCCTGCTCCTTGCCCGTTATCCGCAGTTGCTGGTTTGCTCTCCATTGACCCGCGAGCATCCGCAGCGCCCAGCAGTGCCGAGTTACCCCAAACAGCCTGCTCAGCTTGATAAATATCTCCGTTTCCATTTTGTTTAACAAATATCCCCTTTAACAGCAAAGCTTTTCGTTAAGCTTTCTCATATTATCGTCGCGCTTAATCATGCAGGGTGACTTCTGAAAGTACTTTTTTTTAAATGCCAGTTTTTATCCAGGTTTTAAAATTGAAATTCATTTTTTATCCAGAGGCAGGATATAAATGACTCTACTAAAATTAGATTAATCCTAATAAGAATGTCAGTTATCATTTCTGAATACATTAAAATTTTTTTTAAATTTTACATGCCTCTTTAGCTATAATTGCTAGTGTAATTTCTTACAGAGACATGGTGTGTCCTCACGGTTGACAGAAATACTTAATGCAATGTCGACACCGCGGTAAGTTCCGAATTAGTGCATCGCAGTCACGGCAAACGTTTTGAACTTTCTCCTTAATAAATTAAAAAAACGGGAGAGGAAAAAAGCATCTGAAACGCAAAGCAAGATGGAAACGCTTTTAGCTCGCTGGAGTAGAGCAGGATGGCTGGTGAGCTGGTGTGGGGACAGTGGGTGTCCCTGCTGTGACCGAGACCCCGCTGCGGGCAGCATCCCCGTGCGCTCACCAGCCTCCCCGTTGCAGTGAGAGGGTTGGCAGCACCAGGGGTTTTGGGGCAGGGATCTGGGTGATGGCGTCTGGCAGCAGATGAGGTGGGGAGCAAGTGGTTGTGTGGGGGGGGGACTTTGGTGTCTCCTGCGGCGTCTCGCCAGCTTTCTTCCCTGCGTCTCGTCAGCGCTCTTCCCTGCGCGGGGGTGCCGAGGCGGAGGTTTTGGCGGGGAGGGAGGGCTGGGAATGCTCCCCGTCCGCGGGCGATTGGAAACGGCTGCGAGCCGCGCTGGAGCGGGTGGCGGGCTGGGTGCTCTGCCCTCCTCCTCCTCCTTCTCCTCCTCCCCAGGCCTGAGGGCTGGTTTATTTTTAGGCTGAAATCCCGAGCTTTCTTTAACTCCTTGTTGAAGCTCCCACCGGGAACAGGGGCTGGCTGTGTGTCCCGGCAGGGTCTGGGGACATCCCTGGGGACAGGGGCTGGAGAGGAGCGTCATTCCCGAGATCTGGCAGCATCGGTGACACCTGAGACGGCCATGGCCTTTCTGGTCCCTCTCCTCCTCCTGTTTCCAGCAGGCGGTTGTACATTTTATTAAAGTTCAGCCGTACGTGTATCTGGCCTAAAAATAAAAGCGAGTACGAGCCAGATCTCTTTCGGCAGGAGGGGAGGTTTAAACCTGACACTCTTGTGTTGTGCTGGCCTCTCTCCTGGCCTCTCTCTCCACTGCTGCTGTGCCAGCCAGCCCTTAACTGGGTAAACTGGGAGCGCAGTGGGGTCCCAGTCCCTTCCAGTGGCAAAGCCTTTAGGAGGGTGTTTCTCTTTGCTACAGGCCGCAGATATGCAGAAAATTGGGGCTTTTGCACCTGGTTTGTAGCTCTCAGTGAAGAGGGAATGTGGGCAGCAGGAGGAGGAGGTTTTGGGGAGAAAGGGGGAGTTTTCTTCCCCGGTGGGTGACATCCAGGAGCACAGCACGAGGCGGAGGCTGGACTTGCACATTCTTGTGGAGCTTGCTCACCAGGCGTTGGTGTTGTCTCACGGTTGGTGTGCAGGAGGAAAAGATGGGATGGGGAATAATCGTTTGAGGTCCTGTGACTCATCCTTAGCTTTTTCTCCCAGGCCCAAACCAGACCCGTCCACCCCTGTGGTGTGGGCTGGAGGTCAAGTGCAGCATGGGGACAGTGGGGTGAGGAACACGGTGTGCCCTGGTTGCTGGGGCTGCTGGGGTGCTCGTACACATGCGCTCCATTAGAGCGAGGTGATTAAGAGTGTCTTAATGAGTTACGAGGCGAGCTGCAGTTGAGCGAGTTCCCGGTGATGCCACGAGGGCTGCTGGTCTGCAGCTGCATGGGAAGGTGGCACAGCCGGGACGACAGGACCCGTCTGGCCACATCTGGGAGCCGGGAGATCAAAGGGACCGGGTGGTGAGTCACGGGGTGACGCCGCTCCCCGGGGACACGGGGGCTGCCGAAACCCGGGGGACCTGTCGGGGCAGGGCCGGGCATCCCAACCCGCAGCCGCGCTCTGGGGAACCGGCTGCTGGGTTTGCTGCTTCTCCCTGCCCAGTTCCTCGTGTCCGGATTAATCCTTCAAACCACAGCATCATTCCCTGAGCCCCAGTCCTCCTGGGGAGCTGCTCACGAGCCGGGTGGGTGCGTGGGGACTGTCACCGAGGTGCCAGCCCTGGCACACTGTGGGTGCTGCGGAAGGGGCTTCCCTGGCCCAGGAGGTCCCTCCTGCTGCTCCCCAGGGTTTGATTTTTGTGGAATTCCTCAGAAAAGGGGGTGAAGTTAGTTTTTCCCTTGCTTTGGAGGCGGCTGGTGCAGGGGGGGAGCTGAGGGGCTTGAGCACTCGGTGTTGGCCGGGTTGGGGTGCAGGATCGCACCCAAGGGGAGGTGGCTGTTTTTGGGGCTCCCAGCTGCAAACCAGGTTTGTGGGGTTTGGGGTCCTGGGGTGCAGGGAGGAGGGAGCGTCCTCTCACCCAAGGACTAACCACAGGCTGTAACTTCATCTCTTGGCTGTTTGCTTTCAGTTCTTCATTTTTCCAACCGAGCTGGAAAAGTGAGAGGTTGGGAAAGGGGGGGTCTGCAGGAAACACGGGGTTGGGGTTTAGGTCTGGTGGGCTGAGGCCCCCCAACCCGCCTTCCCCGCGCCCCCAGCCCCGCATTGTGCAGTCGCCTCCTCTCCGTCCCGGCTGGGGATTCATCTGCATGACAAGGAGCAGGGCTTGGCGGGGAGGTCTCGCACTTGGGTTCCTTGGGCCCATTCCCGCTGCTTTCCCTTCCAAATGGGCGCCCAGCCGCCGCCGCAGCCCCTGCCAAAGTAATTCTTTGCTTTGGAACCGGGAGATGAAAATCTCCTCCGTCTTCTTTCGGAGGGGTCAGGGAAGGAGTGGGAACCCCGCTGATCCAACCGTGTTCCCTTTTAACCTGCCTCTCCCTCTCTTCCCCCTCCGGATGAGCGGGGCTGCAGCCAGGGCACGGACGTCCCAAACCGAAGCCGAAAAACACACACGAGGAACCTGATCTGCTTCCGTCGGATCATTTAATACCCGCAGCACCCCGCGCTTGGCCTTCGGGTTCTGGCTTTTGCCCGGGGTGCCGCGCTCTGCTCGTCGCTGCTTGCTTGTTAATTGGGGGTGTTATTTTGGGGACGCTGGTCGTGGCTGCAGCATCCAGCTGCCAACCGCTGGCCGGGCAGCGTGCGGGCAGGCGCTGAGCGCTGCCCGCCCCTCGGCCCCCGCCGCTGCCCGCGCCTCATTGTCTCACTTCTCTCTCCATTCCTACGCCAATTAAAGAGCCGTGTTGCCATTCATGGCCCTTATGGTTTTGTTCAGTTGTCTGTCAGCTCTTGTCAAGCCCTGTCCCCTTCCCCTCCCCCGTTTTCAAAAACAAAACCCCTGACAAACCCCCCTTTGAATCCCCTCTTACCTCACTCCCAGCGTGGGGCCCCATTGACGGCGATGCCGGCGGCTGGGGGGGGGCACCGCTCCCCATGCTGCCTTTGTGGGCCGCCGGCAGCCCCCCGGGCCCCTCTTCTTGACAGCATTAATTAGATAACTGGGCTCGTCTTTATTTCTCCCAGGCGATGTGCGGGGCGATATTACTTGAGGGAGAAAATATGGCTTTATTTCTTTCCCCCTTGATTTTTTGGCCAACCCTTCAGTTCCATCACTGGCGGAGCTGCTTGTTATGCTGAGAAATGATGAGTTTGCGGGGGTGGGCGTGGGGCGGGGATTGAGCCTGGGGGACCCCCGGTGCTCCTGATTCTGCCCAAACGCTGTCTGCACCCCGGGCTGGTGCCGGTGGGATCGCGGGGACCCCGGAACCGCGCGGCACCGGCTGCCGAGAGCGCTGCAGGTGGCAGCAGCAGCCTGCGCCAGGGCTCTGGCCCCAATTAAATCTCCTCCAAACTCCCTCAATTACCAGCTTTTTGTTTCTTTTGGTTTTACCCCCCCGCTTCCGCCCTTGCAGGGTTTGGATTCGTGTCAGTTTGTTTGCACGGTTCGGGTGCAGCATCTGGACGCGCGGGTGCTGCACGGAGGTGGGAAGATGGAGCAGCACGTGGCACCAGCGCTTGGCTCCTGAGAGGGCTGGGAGTCTTCCTCCTCCTCTTCCTCCTCCTCTTCCTCCTCCTCTTCCTCCTCCTCTTCCTCCTCCTCTTCCTCCTCCTCTTCCTCCTCCTCTTCCTCCTCCTCTTCCTCCTCCTCTTCCTCCTCCTCTTCCTCCTCCTCTTCCTCCTCCTCTTCCTCCTCCTCTTCCTCCTCCTCTTCCTCCTCCTCTTCCTCCTCCTCTTCCTCCTCCTCTTCCTCCTCCTCTTCCTCCTCCTCTTCCTCCTCCCTGTGGCATTGGAGTGGTTGGCACTGTCCCCTTGGGTGGTGGATGAGCGTTGGGAGCCATCTGTTGAGCCCCAGAGGGGACGAAGAGCTGAGCTGTGGGGACTGTCCCTTTCTCCCTGGTGACCCTCTGCTGGTTGTCCCTCATCTGGGCACGCTGTGGCATCTGGAGCAGGGACAGTGGAAGCAACATCTGTGCCGAGGGGCTGCGTTGCTGCTTGGCAGGTGGCTCGTTGGGCTGGAGGGCACCTCCAGGAGTGGAAACGTGCTGGGTGGTGGGAGCAGCTGAAGTTTTGAGTCATCCCCAAGGAGAAGGAATCTGTGCTGGAGACCAGACCCTTCTCCAAACTGTAGGTTTGGGAACCTTGGTCCTCTGAGCCTCCTGGTGCAGAATGGCACCGCAGTTGTGTGTGTTTTCATGATAAAGTAGGTTTTGTCTGGTCTTTCTTCATTTGCTAACCAGGTACAACTGGACCGTGTCCCTTTACGTTTTGGTGGTGGGATCTGACCCGCTTTGGTGATGGGATCTGACCCGCTTTGGTGGTGGGATCTGACCCGCTTTGGTGGTGGGATCTCCCCTGCTTTGGTGGTGGGATCTCCCCTGCTTTGGTGGTGGGATCTCCCCTGCTTTGGTGGTGGGATCTCCCCTGCTTTGGTGGTGGGATCTCCCCTGCTTTGGTGGTGGGATCTCCCCTGCTTCCCACCCGGGGTCAGCAAGACGCTCTCTTGGCCTTCAGCAATTGAACCCGGTTGGGGAGAGTTATGGTCCCAAGCATTGAATTTGAGGTTTATGGTTACTCAGTGTTGCCTGTGAAGCCTTGGAGTGGCCTCCTGGCATTGCCAAAGCCACTGGCTTCCCCACGGACAGATGTGGGGAGCTGGGACTTGAGCACAGACTGCGCTGTCTTGAGCATGACACCAATTTCTGGCCGGAAAAGGGTATTTTGATTTTGGTTCCTCCCTACAGCTGGTGTTTTCTTGCCTTCTGCTCGGTTTGAACCCCATCTTGCCTGTGACCTGCAGCGGGTGACGGTGCAGAACTACCGGGGGACACTGCCTGGAGCATCTTTTCAGTTCATCTCAGAAAGCGTCATCCCTGGCAATGGGGGGGTCACTTTTGGGTGGGATGGGTGTTTTTACCAGCCCGTGCCAAGCCTCACAGCTGATAGGAAAGCAACAGGGGATTTTGGGGAGCAGCGGAGTTAGAAAATGGCATCCCCGAGTGGGGGGGGCCGGGGTGCGGGTTGCCATGGCGACCTGTTTATGCCTCACTGATGCGTCGTGTAAATCCGTTTGGAAACGAGAAGGGGCCTTTTGTCTTTGGGAGGGTTGAATGGGCCTCATTAAACCCGCCATGTGGAAAAAGGGCCTTAGAGTGTGTCTGGGGGGGACGGGATGGCCCCGTGGGACCGTGGGGGGCTTGGATCCCCTGCCCGGGGGTGGAACCGGGGGTGCTGGAAGGTGCTGTTATGAAGAGCTGTTAAATATCTCTTGGAGTGGCGGAGGCTGAAGGAGTGAAGGAGATGTGAGGCTGTTCTGAGAAAAGAGTCACCTGAAATCGCCGGCTCCGTGCTGGCCACCTCGGCTTTGAAAGGATGCGGCAGAAATAGAAGAGGTCTGCAGAAGGGCAGTGAAAATAATTATACATAGATTAGCGGGGGGGAAAAAGATCGAAGGCTCTTTTTAAAGGAGACTAATTATAGAAGAGCACATAAAAGAAGTGGGATCTAAAAGTGTGGGGGTTCACGTGCTCCTATTTACCGTCTCTCGCGATGACGAATGACTCGGCTGAACAAGGGAGAAGGCGACAGATACAGATGGGAGGCCGAGGAGAGCAGGAGACCTTTTTATCCCAGTTGTAATTAACTTCCTTCTGTGGATATCATTGTTCTCAAGAATTTAATGGGAGTTGAAAAGGAGAAAGGGTCCTGTGCCTCTGGGAGTGGTGCTGCTGGGGTGCTGGGCTGGGCTGTTGGGTTCAGTGCGTAATTCCTCTGGTTTGATGGTCCTCAGCTCTCCAGAGGTGTGCTGAGCTGGGTGGGAGCTGCTGTCCTTCCTTAAAGCCGGGAAAACCCGTCCCCATCCCCACCAACTGGGATGCCTGATGCTCTCGGTCCAAGCTCGCAGGGGACAGTGTGGTTGTCCCTGTCTGATGATGCTCTTTGACTTCACCCACGGTGCTGTGAAGGTGCCACCCAAGTAAGGTCCCAGTGTTTGCTATCAACCCCTCGATGTCTCTTGCTTGGTGAAAATACGGGACGCTAGGAAAACCATACTAAAAAATGCCACGTGCACCTCGGTTATCGCTGCCCTCCTCTCGCAGGGCCTCGCTCTGCCAGGCATCAACCGCCGTCCCTGCCACAAGTAGATGTCCTCCTTGTAAGATCTGGTTATTTTTGGATTTCTTTGAAGAAAACAACATTTAGCACATGTCATCTTTATGTATGTCAGCGGTAATGCTTTAGAACATCTTCTCCAAGGAGAAGATTGTTGGTAAATGTTGTTCTGTCTTCCGCAAAGCCTGGAATAAGGTCAGGTGCATCGTGTTTCCCGGGCGTGGAGGAAGGTGATGCTGCCCCAAAGGTTTTGTAGTTCATGTGGTGCAAAGAGCACCTGGGCTGGGGAGGAGACGTAGTCTGATAGTCCATCGACCCATTCTTTAAAAAAAAATGTGTTTTCAAGCAATTTACCAGTGATGTTCTCCTTCAGGAAGAGCTGAAGGGCTGCTGGGCTGTTTGTAAAGCTGCCCGGTACTGCATCTGCTGGACGCTTGTGTTTGCAGCTGTTGCTGTGAACGTGTTCGCTGTCCACGTCGAACCGTGACCGGCCTGTGTGCGCCCGCGTGGGGAAGAGGGGATGGAGGAGGTGCCACATCCAGCTCGAGTCCTGAGCTTGCTCCTGCCAAACTTTGTGGTTTTCCTCCTCAGCCCGTGCTCCTGGGCCTGCAGAGCCCCTGGCAGCGGTGGGGTGGAGCACAGCACCCCACGTGGTGCTGGTTGGGGTCCCCCTGGTGCTGGTCCCCCTGGATGCCGTGGTGTGAGCACCTGGGTGGACGGACAGCATCGCTCTGCGGGTGTTCGCGCCAGAGCTCCTGGGCATCCTCAGCGTGTTGTGGGTCTGTGAATCACAGAAGGTTTGGGTTGAAGGGACCTCCCCAGCTCCCCCAGTGCCACCCCTGCCATGAGCAGGGACATCTTCACCAGCTCAGGTTGCTCAGAGCCCCGTCCAGCCTGGCCTGGGGTGTCTCCAGGGATGGTTCATCCACCACCTCTCTGGGCAGCCTGGGCCAGGCTCTCACCACCCTCCTTGTAAACGATTTCCTCCTCATGTCCAGCCTGAACCTCCCCTCCTTTAGCTTGAAACCATCACCCCTTGTCCCTTCGCAACAGACTTTGCTGAAATGTCTGTCCCCAAGCTGCGATGCCGGGGTGGCAGCCCCTGCCTGTGGCCCTTCCAGCAGTTCCCTCTTGCAGCCCACCAGTTCACTCTGTCTGGGCCTTTTTGGAGCCCTGAGCGGGGATCAGCCCCCCGTGCTGGTGAGAGGGGCTGCAGGGGGCGGGGGTCCCTGCCAGCGGCCCCCCACTCGGGGCAGGGGAGAGGCTGCTCTTTAATCCCGTCTCTCAGCTCCGGCATCCCGGCATCCCGCTGCCAACAGAGCTCCCCTTGTTTACCCAACTCGGAGGAATCGGTTTACAAGGCTCACAAATACCCTTTTCACCTTTCCCATCAGAAAACACCTCCCGAAACAATGAGGAAATTGGACGCTGCCACCTGATCGCTCCCAAGGAACCTGCGGGGCCGGGAGCCGGGGACGCCGGGGGCCGTGGGCTGGGGACACCGGTCGGGGATGCTCCTCGGCTCCACGGGTGGGCAGCTGCAGGTGCCACCCAGAAACCCCCTTCAGCGACGGAGCTGGCGATGCCCGGCACGGACACCACGCTCTGCTCAGCGGGTGCAGTTCAGAGCACCGGCAAAAACCATCATTTTTAAACTTTAATGGCTGTAGTTAATCTTTCCCCCCACCTTCGACACCAGGAGAAAGGATGCTGAGATGTTATCTGGGAGCTGCTAAGTGCTGGTAGTACCAGTGCTGAATAAATCGGTGATGGAGGGGAGCAGGTGGTGGGGAAGGTGCGTGCAGGGTCAGAAACGGGGATTTTGGGAGGTTGTGGCTTTGAGCAGCGGCCGCCCCCGGTGTCCTGCTGCCCTGCTGGGCCCACGTTCTGATTGAGCCTGTGTCCCCATGGCCGTGCAGGTGTCAGTTTTAGTTTCAGCGTTAAGCTTGAGTTGAATTTTGGTTTTTCTTTTTTCCGCTCCTCTCCTTAACGCAGGGCAATAAACTGAGATGCATGGAGGGTGCAGCGTACCCCCCAAATTACAGCACGTGCTCTGAGGGCACGATGGATTTCCCTCTTAAAGTGAGATCTGTTCATTCTTCCTGGTTACGATAAATGTGAAGATGTGTCCTTGTAAGGACGAGTCAAGAGCACCATTCTTTTTTGCCTTCTGAAGCAAGATTTCTCGTACTCTTCGCTGCAATGTTCCGTACAGGCGACTTGTGACCGTTTTTGGACAACTTTTTTTTCTCTGCTCTTCTTGTGACAAATGTCACTTTTCACCTTCTGTATTTTAAAGGGAGATTTCCTAGAGAACTGGCCTCTTGCGTGTTGGGAACCGCTGTCGCTCTTAGGATGGTCAAGCAACAAAGCAACATTTTCGGAGAAAAACCAACCTCGAGGTGTGGTTAAGAGCCCGAAGAGCAGTGAGAGGGGTTTGTCTTCAGGGGTTTATCTTCATGGCTCGTGCTGCCCATCCCCTTGGCTGGAAAACAGCCCAGCTTTTAAATAGGAGAGGGAGGACACCAAGGGGGAAATGGAGGAGAAAAAATCGGGGAAATTGGAGGACAAAGGGTAAAACGCGTGTGTGTGGGCGGGAAGGCGCTGGCAGGGAGCAGCGCCGGGGCAGCACCCCCAGAACCCCCGTGCGCTGAAGGGCTGGTAGCTCTGTCCTGCTCCGTGTTCGTGTAGGAGATCTGGAAAACGTTCCTGGGCCGGTTCCCAGGCGGACGCTTTGTGCCTCTGAAGCTGAGGCGGAGCGCTTGTAGAAGAGATTTGGCTCATCGTTTTATCCTTCAGACGAATCAAACCGGCGCAGGCTGTCTTGCTGAGTTCTGCAGGATGAAGAGGTGCCAGCAGGATGTGGTGCTGGGATGTTCTCGGCTCCCTCGGTTGCGTTTTGGCTTTTCCCCCGCTGAAAAGTCAGCGTGACCTGATGCCGGCCGTGCCGTGGGCACAGGCTGGTGTCCGTGGGCCGGGCGGTTTGGAGGTGTTGGCCAAGGCTTTGGCCAAGGAGCTGTTCTGGTGTGGAGATGGCGGACTGATAGGAGCCTTCTCCTCCCACCCCGGCGTTGCGAGGCATCTGCTCGACTTGTTTGTGGCTTCCTCTTCGGCATCTTCTGGGCAGGAGGGAGCTGGCAGGGGCCGGAGGAGGGAGTCTGAGTCACCTGGGGGAGACCTGTGCCAAAAAGGCTGTGACTCAGCCCCGAGTGTGGGATCCAGCCGCCTCTCGGGTGGGTCCCGCCAGCGAGCGCACAAGTGTTCGCTTGCGCCGTGTCCGCGGGGCGGGGGCCGGGGGCTCCTTTGCATCCCCGGCTGCTCGGCTCCCGGCCGGTGGCTCCTGGGGTTGCGTCAGGGTCCGGCCCGGGGCGGGGGAAGCGTTATCGCTCCCGAGGCACTGGCAGCGACGCGCTGGCTGGGGACCAATGACCTACTTGGGATGGAGCCGGGATCCGCGGCGGCGGTGGCGCGGTGCAGCGTCCCACCTGCACGGGACCTTCAGGGGTTGATTTTTCTGTTCTTTCCTGAGCTTGCTGCATCGCCTTCTTCCAGAAGTGGTGCCTTTTACAAAAGTTGATTGCTCCCTGCCATCTTGCACGGTGGAGGTGCAGCCACGGTACCACCGGTGCTGGGGTTGGGGCGATCCTGACTGTGCCCCCGTGGCTGCGGTGCTGCCCTGGGATGGTGGAGGCAGAGCCGTAGCTGGGCAGGGAGGATGGGACAGGTAAACCCGCCTGAACTGGGAGCAGTGAGGGTGAAGGGGACTGTCCCTGTGCCTTCCCTGTGCTCCTGGGGCCAGGGCTGCACCCTCGGAGGTGCAGCTGATGTCTGTCTGTCTGTCCTTGCTGTTACAGCTGGCACTGAGCTCAGGAGCCCTTGCCAAGGGCATTGGGGTGTGCGTGGGCTCGGGCTGCGCCTGCCTCCTCCCAGCCTGCTTGGATCTGCTGGGGCTCCGGGGCTGCTCAGGTGCTGGGTTCGGCTCCCTGGCTTCTTGCTAAGACTTGTACCGGAGCCACAGAGCAGGTTGGGCTTGTGTGTTTGATCTCCCTGCCGCGGTGCCCGCAGCCCCAGCCGGGGTGCTGGCTGGGGGGAGATGTCCCGTCCCCCCACCCGACTGCCGGGGTGGGACGGGACCCGTCGTGTCCGGGAGCACAAGGGAAAGCTGTGACGTGCAGCCGGCTGAAGCCCACGCTTCGGTTTTCATCGTGCCCAAATTGCACGGGAGAACTTTGCAGGAACATCCATTCCCACCTTATCTTCCATCAAGAATGCATTACGTAGCCTACATCAAAGAAGATGGTCTTCTGCTTCCCCTCCTTGGTGCCCTAATCCTCTACTTCATGCTGCAAAAAGAAATATAAAAACAAAATCGGAGCATTGCTCCACAATAATGAAATCTGAATGGTAATTATCAGCATGGTGCCTTCCTTCCCTTCACAATGCCCTGCCTTCCAGCCCCAAATAGCTTTCCTCCCTCCTCGCTCCTCTCCATCCGGTCCTCCCACGCTCCTGGGCATGCCGTTGAGCCCGGCTTAGCAGAAGTTGTCCTGCAGGATGCTTCCCTCCCTTCCATTTAAGGGCAGGAATTCCTCGGGGAGCCGGGGCGTGGAAGGGATCCCTCCCCGCGCCCCATTGTCAGGACTTCTCCCCGTGCCTAATTACCGCCTGTCCCTGCAGGAAGCTCCTTGCCTGGCCCGTCGGGCAGAGCCGTGGCGTCTCCGCAACCCTTTGTGGGAAGACTCCGTCCCCTGTTGGGTGCCAAGCGTGGGTTTGGGAAGGGTGCTCGCCCTGGGCACGGCGGGAGGGCTGGAGAGCGGGACTGCACCAAACGGGCCCCTGGTTTTGTTGGTGGGACCCTGCAACGGTTCCTCGCACGTGCGGTGGTGGTGAAGAGAGAGGAGAACTTTATTGTGGTGTCAGGAAACATCTTGCAGAGGGAAAGAGACGAATTTAGGTTACAGAAATGATCCGAGGGCTGGAACACCTTTTGGATGAAATTTTTGCCCCCTGAAATGTGGTGAGAGCCTGGCCCAGGTACCCAGAGAGGTGGTGGATGAACCATCCCTGGAGACATCCCAGGCCAGGCTGGACGGGGCTCTGAGCAACCTGAGCTGGTGAAGATGTCCCTGCTCATGGCAGGGGGGGACTGGGGGAGCTGAGAACGTCCCTCCAACCCAGACTATTCTGTGATTTTAAAGCAGCAGGGTTTAAGCACAAAGTGGGGTTTGGGATGGGTTGGGATGTGCTGTGGTGGCCCCGCTTGCCTGCGTGTGACTGAACTCTCGCCCTTCTCTCTTGCAGGTTCATGAGCGGGAAGGGGCTGGTCATCTACCCGGAGATTGGGGATAAACTGGACATTATCTGCCCCAAGGCGGAGCCGTCCAAGCCTTACGAGTACTACAAGCTGTACCTGGTGAAGAAGGACCAGGCCGATGCCTGCAGCACCGTCATGGACCCCAACGTGCTGGTGACGTGCAACCGGCCCGAGCAGGAGATTCGCTTCACCATCAAGTTTCAGGAGTTCAGCCCCAACTACATGGGCCTGGAGTTCAAGCGGCAGCAGGATTACTTCATCACATGTGAGTCGCCCCCCTCTTCCTCGTCGCCAGCCCCGGCTCGGGGCGGCCGCGGGGGCCTGGACAGTGTCACCAGGCGCTTGCTCACGGCTTGGCTGGTGCAAAGAGCTGACACGTACGGAAAATATTTCCTGCTGGATGGGAGAAGGGGGAGGAATGTGTCTCTGGCCGAGTGGGTCACCGGCCTGTGTCTGGCTGCTGTGCTGTGTCCCCTGGGAGCAGGAGCCCGTCCCCCAGCCGGGGTGGCACGGAGGGACAGCGCGTGTCTGCAGCACCATCACGGCTGGAGGTTGTTGTTTGCTGCTGTCTTTGGAGGCGTTGCAGGGCATTTCTTGTAGGGCTTTGCTGTGGGGCAGTCGGGGTGGGGAGGAAGGATGACCCAGGTGGTGCTCATCCTCCTCCCGGGGTGCTGCATCCACGAGCAGCCCTGCTGGTGCTGCCCAGTCCTTGTTGTGGGCTAAATGGCTGTGAAATTCTGCATACTGGCCTGTTCCTCTTGTTTCTTGGGATAAGAAGACCTTTTAAACACCTCTGTCCCTGGGGTTTTTTAAAAGACACAGAGATGAGGTTCTCAGGGATGTGGGTTAGTGGTTGGACTCAATGATCTTGAGGATGTCTTCCAACCAAAGCGATTCTGTGATTCTATAGCACGGCTCTAAAGAGAGAAAAGGGAAGGAGAGCTGGATTTTCTCGGAGCCCGTGGTCGCTGCGTGCAGGAAACCATTGCACAGGGCTGTATGTGTGGGTACCCGCTCCGTGGATGGAGGGAGGACCCGGGGAGCTCAGCTGTCCCTTGGCAGCCGGTTTGGCAGTGCTGGGCTCTTCCCCAGCTCGGCTTCTCCTCATCCCCGCTCTTTCCTCCTGGCTTGGCACATCGCGTGCGAACCCGCGGCCGAGCAAAGGGCACGGTGGCCAAGCAAAGGGCACGGTGGCCAAGCAAAGGGCACGGTGGCCAAGCAAAGGGCACGGCTCGTCTGTCCCCTGGTTGTCACATGCCCTGGGCTCGCTGGCAAGCAGAGGTCACCCAAGCCGTGGGAGCTGCTGCTTTTCAGTCGGTAAACAGTGTATTTTTAGCCTGAAATCTTTGCCGTTGGAGGGGGTGCGGCTGGGGCAGGAGGTGCTGTGCTGTAGCACGGTGTCACGGTGATGCTGGATTGTTTTGGTGCCCCCTGTGGGAATGGGGCCACCTGTAGTTTTGCCGCCGAACAAATTTGAGTAAAGCTGGTGCACAGAAAGCCCTGAGCCCACCCTTAGCGCTTCCCACTGCTCAGCTGAGCGTGGCCATGGGGGCTGAAAGCCCTCAGCCCCCCCAAAAAGACAAAGATATTCCCCAGAATGAGCTCAGCAGGCTGATGAAGCACCAGGGATGGATTGTGGGGTCCCTACCATTGCAAAGAGGGGGTTCCCCAGGCTCTTAAATTGCGCGAGTGTTAAGGAGCTGCGTTGCGTTTCATGCAGAAAGCTTGGTCACCATCGCGCTGGAGTTTTGGTTGAGTCTGTATCTAGGTATTTATTGTAGTGCAATCCTGCTTTCATCCCTAGGCGTGTCAAACCTCCCTACATACTCCCATAAAATCACATTTATCCTCTTATTTCTCAGCTTGCCGTTGCAGCATCTCTACAGGGATGCAGTGAGCAGGGGCGCTCAGAGCATCTCTACAGGGATGCAGCGAGCAGGGGCACTCAGAGCATCTCTACGGGGATGCAGTGAGCAGGGGCACTCAGAGCATCTCTACAGGGATGCAGCGAGCAGGGCGCTCAGAGCATCTCTACAGGGATGCAGTGAGCAGGGGCGCTCAGAGCATCTCTACGGGGATGCAGTGAGCAGGGGCACTTAGAGCATCTCTATGGGGATGCAGCAAGCGAGGCCGCTCCGAGCATCCCCGCAGGGTCCCCCCCGCTCTGCCCCTTCCTCAGACCGTTTCTGACTTTAATTTCTCTTGACTCCTCCGTGCTTTGAAGCTGTTCCCCTCGGCGCTGGGAGCGGGCGGGCGCTGCCAGCTGAACTTTGGCCCCTGGGTGGGCCGAGGATGCTCCTGTGATCTGGCCGGACCCTCTGCCGAGCAGCCCCGGGAGCTCTTTGCTGCCAAGAAATAAAATAGCCAAAAAAACAAAGTCAAAAGTCTCCCGAGCAGACCACCCACACGTTCTCTTATTTCTCCTCCTCCCCCCTCCCCAAGCTTCGCCTTGACACACAAAAGGATTTTTTTCTCTCTTTTTTTCCTCTCTTTTCATTTGCCGACTGCCCTAAGCCGGGGAAGCGCTGCTGTGGCGGAGGGGAGCGGGGTGGCAGGGGGACGTGTGCCGCTTGTCCCCCAGCTGGAAAACCTCCCCCCAAAACCAGGGCGCTCCCCAGGGTCCCTCCCATTCAGGGCTGCCCCCCCTTGCCCTCGCCTTGGATATGCCAGGCCTTGTTTAGGGACACTTTTATCACAGAGGGACGTGGCCACAGCGCTCGGCTTAGCAATGGAAAAGGCTTTTGAAAGTGAACGTCGCCTCTCCCCGTCCTCGCCAAAGCCGTGCACTGAGTCCCACCGTGCCAGCTTTCCCAGGCTTTCGGTGGAAAAGGTTTAGATTGGATATTAGGAATTATTTGGCATTGGAACAGGCTGCCCAGGGCAGCGGTGGAGTCGCCATCCCTGAAGGGTTGAATGGATGGAGATGAGGTTACATGGGGTAGTGCCAGGGGTGGGTTATGTTTGGAGTCGATGATCTCGAGGGTCTCTTGCAACCAGAATGATTTGATGATTCCCAAAAGCAGCGTCTCTGTCTCTCCCGGGGCCGGGCAGGGGAATGTGATGCTTTTTCCTGAGCTTTTTCATAAACAAGATGCAGCAGCTCCTGCCCGCAGGTCCCTGCTGGAAATGAGCTTGGTGGAGGACACGGGGTTACAGCAAGACATGGGGCACCGTCCCCCAGGGTGTGGGTGTTTTGCTCTATGGCAGACTTTGGAGTCAGGGCAGCCTGTGGTTCCTTCTGTCCAGGGGCTCCCGCGGCTGCCGCCCTGCCTGGTGTCTGGATTGGGCTGTCCTGTCCCCTCGGTCCTGTCCCCTCGCTGCAAAGCCACCGCGCACCGCGGGCAGATGGAGGCGAGGTCCAACAGGAATGGATTCTTGCTTTTTTCCCCCAAAAGAAAGTCCTTTTGGGGATTCCTCCGCCAGTGGGGCAGCTCGTACCCGCAGAGCTGTGTGCGTGGATGCGGGTGCTGCTGCGAGGTTGGGTCCTCAAGGCAGAAGGTGCTTCTGGCTGTGAGCAGATGTGGTTACTCTTCCTGTCGTCCCTGCCGAGCTGGTGGAGAATCTGGTTGCTTGCGAATGGCTGAAATGGGAGGGAAGAACATGTCTGAGTACTTAAATCATCCATCCAATGGCTTTTTGGGCTCGCAGGAGCCTGTAGGATGATGAAAACTGAAGGCTGTGTGTGAAGGTGCTGTCATGGAGTTGGGATGAGGGTTCCGCTTCGCACCCTCGGGTCACCTGCCCATGCCAACATTTCTCCTCAGCCTTGTTTTTTTACGGATTTCGGAGGTTTTCCTGCCGCCTGGGCAGATGGGACCTGTCCCTGCCCGGCGCCTGCGCTCCAGGGGTGCTCATGGGCAGCTCCAGCCCGCCCGGCAGGTTCGGCTCCCTCCGCCTCCCCTCGTTCGCTCCAGCCCGTAATTGCCTTTGCTGCTGCTCTTTGAACTTGCTCCAGTTTTCCTATCTCTGGTAATGAGGTGCCTGGATAGAGAGGCATTAATCCCCTTGTCCTGGCGGGGGGGACGGCGCGAGGAGGAGCCCCCAGCTGTTTCCAGATGTGACGGGCAGCGCTGTGATTGTTTTTCCCGGTGGCACCTCCTGCCCGTCCCTGTGCACGGTCCCAATGTCCCACCTCTCCCGTGAGCCCATTTAAGGCAAGGAGACCTCACTGGATGAAAACGCTCAAGTAAAAGCGAGGCCCTGATAGATGTTTGCCCCACAAATCTAATGCGTTTGCTGTTTATTGTTCGTCTTTAAGCCCTTCAATCCATTTTTGATGTAATAATGTTTGTAATCCAATCTAACGCTTTTTGGCAGCAGGATTCAGCGAGACCAGATATATTACCCTGAGTCTTTCTTTAAACCCCTTGTCTTGCATTTCTGTTTTTAGATACAATTAGACCTAACCTGGCAAGAACTATTTGTTGTAAACCGTCACTTTCTCTGCGACACGGGCCCTTCTACATCAGCGTTTTTGTGTAGCTCGTGTTCCAGGGTGGAGAAGGGGGTCACCTATATCCTATATGCTGCCAACTACCAGAACCATCCTCCTTCTTTTTCATTTTGGGACATGTTGCCGTACTCGCTTTTCTGGCTGTTCTCCTCCAGCTTCCGAAATAGCTGCCGTCGCTTTGGGAACCCATCGGCCCCTTCCAGCCTGGGAGAGTGTCTGCGGCACCGCTCGAGCTCCTTTCTGCAGCCCTTGGTATTTAATGATTTCCTCCCTGGTTCCTTCTGCCCGTCTCTGGGTGCCGTGCCGGGGGGGCGGGCGCACCCCCGGGCGCTTTGTCACCCCGCCAGCTCTTTGCTGCCTTCCTCTGCTGATCGCATTTGAATGTGGCCGCTTTCATGTGCTCCTCATCTTCCGTCCCACAACTTGTTTGGTGAAGGTGGAGTTGAAAGCCAAAGCGCCGTTTGATGCCGTGATGAGAGCTATGAACTTGTGCTGATAAAAAAAGAAAAAACCCAGTTAGCCGGCTTCCTCATTCTTCACCCAAATGGGCCGGTGGCTCCGCGGATGCGCCGCGTCCTCGTCCCACCGGCTTGCGACACACCTGTGCGAGCCGGGACGCCGGAGCGAAGCCAAACTGCCGCAACCGCCTGGTTTTGGGGACTGGTTTTCCTCCTCCGTCCCCGTCCCGCGGGGAGCAGGGGGTGGGTGAGCCCTGGGGAGACGCTGCGTGGGAGCCGGTGGGGACAGACGGGTCTCTAACGGTGTCCCGCTCCCGACTTCAAAGCCCGGGCGCTGGACATGTCAAACCCAAATAATGGCCCTTAGACAACACGCGGTTCCTTGTCTTGGAGGCTTGTCTGAAGACCGTGACCAGAGTAAATGCGATTTTGTTGAGCCCTGTCCCTTAAGCCTCTGCCTCTTTTCTCTTCTCCTCCTCCCTCCTGACCTTTTCGGCTCAGCGCTGTCCCCGGACAGCCCCTGGCAGCTGATCTCATAGCTCAGCCTTTCACGGCCCTAATAGGGATGAAAAGCCCCATCAGAAAGGGCCAGTGTCCTGCACCCAGCCAGGAGGTAAATACCCAGCTCTTTGATCTGCTCCTGGGCCGGGGACAGGGGGGCCCTGCCTGCAATGGGGGTGCTGGGCAGCCCCCTGTGTCCCAGGATGCTCTTCCCCAGGAGAAACCATTTCCAAGAGCATCTCTCTAACCTGGCTTGATCCTTTAGTAGAAAATAAAACGTGTTAACTCCTCGGTGCCCCTGAAAAGCGAGGTGATGCGCAGCCGGGGCGGTGGCAGCGAGGAGGTGACGTCCAGCTGGCACCCACGCGTCACCTGCCCGATCCCCCTCTGCACCCCTTGATGCTGCTGGGGTGCTCTGACTCTGCCCGTTCCCCCAAAAGTTTTGCTCCCCTTGCAGCGGTGGTTTTGTGTCCCTTTGGTTTTGGGGTGCCGTGTCTGCCCCGTCCTCGTGCTCCCCATCAACCCCTGCTCCCCCGGGCAGGTCCATGGCACCGGGGGGGCCGGGACCCCTGGATCCCCTGGATCTGCGGGTGCCCAGCCCCTGCTGGACCCAGCGATGCTCACCTCCGAGGGCATCCTCCGCGAGACACTGAAACCTGGCTCCTTTTGGACTAAACTTCCAGTCAGAGACTTGAAAGGCAGAAGAAACCTTCAGCTTGACGGAAGACTTGGAAAATGAATCCCAGCACACCGCAGCGGCTGGAAGGATGAGCGGTACAAAAGTGCGGTCAACTGCTTCCTTGGCGTATTTATTTTAATATCCACTTCTTTACGGGGAGCCTGTCCCTGGGCTTTTCTCCTGGGATCCTCTTCTGTTCCTGCGCTGCTTTTCTGCTGCCAGGGTCCTGTGCAGAGGCTCACGGGCTGCGCCGCAGCGCTGGCCGGCGTGAGGTGCTGCCACGCTTGGGCCACAGGACGTGCGACCGCGAGCAGCTTTGGCATGATTGGATTGCGATGCGCAGCCCTTTTCCACCTCTAATGTCTGATAATCTGCATTCTGAATGCCCCTCGAGCTGGCCGTACTGGGGAGCGCTGCCCGGGTTGTGTGCGGCACCTTTAAAAATCTCGCCTTTCTGGGAGAATTGGTTTTCTTCGCCATTTGAAGTTTCTTTGCCGTAGGAATGATGGTTTTTCTGCTGCTGCCGTGTAATGACTGTGCTCTTTGATCCTGCCGGGTGTTAACACAGCTAATTGGGAGCAGCGGGGCGGGGAGGCACCTGCTGGCCCCTCTGCAGTGGGGTCAGCCCTAACTTGGGGGGCAGAGGGGCCCTTTCCTCTGTCCTTTGCTCAGGAAGGGGGCAAGTCCTCGTCTGGATACTCAGGGACTTATTGAGCTTCTATTGCAAATCTCCAAATCCAGTGTTGCTGGAGACTTTTAGGTCCGTGTGTTGGCGCCATCCCGGAGCTGCGCCCCCTGCCCAGGTCCTGCGGGTGACAGGGGACCTGCCAGGATCCCGTCCCCACCAGGGGGTTATTTGCAACCCCCGGCTCAGGAGTTGCACCGGGGTAAACTTCCCGCTGCCAGCAGGTTCCTGGTGCTTATGCAAAGTTTACCTTTAATTGCAGTGGGGTTTCCTCCCAACAGCGAGCCCCGAGCTCCTGCCCTGCGCCTCCTCGCTCCCCACGCTCTCCCAGCCAGAAGATTTGCACATGAATCAGCCTCTCCCATCCCCGATAATTTGATTTTTCTCTGAGCTGCCTCCAGCCGACACCCAGGCTCCGTGTCCCCGCATCCCCCCATGCCAGAGCTGCCATTGGCATCGCTGTCACCGGCGGGCGCCGGCACTGTCCCCCTGCGAGTCCCTCTTCATCCCCTTCTCAACAAATTTCACAGATGTTTTGCTACCTAAATGAAGAGATTTATACCCTGTTAAAATGCAATAAGTGCTTTCCTTCTCTCCGGCTCCCAGCGGGTCCTACAAATGACTCTGGCAGAGCATCAGGTGGAGAATTACATGGCACTTTTTTCCTGACCTGTAACCAGCTGCTTGGGGCTACCACAGAGACTCTGCAAATAACCTTCCCCTTCCACCGACGCGCTGGCTTTTTGGAAGAGGGTGGATAAAGCTGAAGACAAAGGCTTTATTCAGTGCTTGGTCCTGCCGAGGTGCACAAGAAGTGATGCTGAGCGGGACGGGGACGCAGGAGCTCACCGGGCTTTTCTGCACAGACATCTCAGCAGCGCTGGTGCAAAAGGGCTTGCGAGCGAGTCAGCTTGCAAGCCAGAAGTGCCTTCTGGCCTTGGTGAGGTTACCTGCAGCGTAGCTGTGTCTCTTCATTATGATGCTAATTAGGGTTGGTTATAATTTTTTCCATCAGGAAGTTGTTTTAGTGGGAAATTAGGTTTTCACTGGTGCGTTACTTGTGTTCAGGTGTCTTTTTCTTTGCAAAACTTCAGTGTTTGCCCGTTGCTCTCCCTTCGCCCCAGGAAAGGTCCCTAGGGAGTCCCAGCGGTGCTGTGGCACGTGAGGATGAGTGTGGGTACGTGGTGTCCTCCCTTCTCACCCCCTTAACCCGGCTGGTGCTGCTGGCCCCGCGCTTTGTGAGCTTTGGAAGGGATGAGGCTAATTGAACATTTTTATTGATCCTTTTGGGGGCTGACCCTGGCCGGGAGGAGAACTCCATCCCACCAGACGCAGGGCTTCAAAAGCTCGGCTCCTGCAGTCCTGAGGGGGGATGTTTTCTAGAAAACACCCATGTGTTTGTGTTTATGGGACCCTGAGACGGTGAACCCTGAGGAGCAAAGAGGACGATGCAGAAAACGAACACCGAGGGTGTTGTTTGGGGAGGTCAAAGTTGGGGCTTTGGAAGCAGGAAGGTCGTGGTGGAGGGATGGGAAGGTCATGTTGGAGGGATGGGAAGGTCGTGGTGGAGGGATGGGAAGGTTGTGGTGGATGGATGGGAAGGTTGTGGTGGAGGGATGGGAAGGTTGTGGTGGATGGATGGGAAGGTTGTGGTGGATGGATGGGAAGGTTGTGGTGGAGGGATGGGAAGGTCATGGTGGAGGGATGGGAAGGTCGTGGTGGATGGATGGGAAGGTTGTGGTGGATGGATGGGAAGGTTGTGGTGGAGGGATGGGAAGGTCATGGTGGAGGGATGGGAAGGTTGTGGTGGAGGGATGGGAAGGTCATGGTGGAGGGATGGGAAGGTTGTGATGGAGGGATGTCCCCATCTCTGAGCAGCTCGATGTGTTTCCCGCAGCTGTTGCCTTTTTGCTGCCAGAAGGGGATGTTTTGGTTAATGGGGAGTAGGCGATGGTGGCAGCTGGGGATCCCTGCCCATGGTGTTCGTCTCCTGGTGCCCAGCGGGGATGGTGGGGAGAAGGGATAGAGGAGGAACGAAAAGGAGGTAGATTTGATGCTCTTTCAGTTCACCTGCTGTTACCAAATCTCTTGCCTGCGCTCAGGCTGGGGCTGAAAGCTCTGCCCAGTACAGCAGCCTTGCATGCCCAGTATGGTGTAAGGGACAGAGGAATCCCAGTTGGCATCGATCTGGGTGTCTGTGGTGGAGGGTGACACCCCCTGCACCCCAGCACACCCTCGGGGTTATGGGTTTGGGAGACACAGGCTGCTGGGAGGCGGGAGCAGCTCTGGAGCTGCCAGGAGCTGCATGGAGCCCTCGGCTGGTGCAGGCGTTCGGGGGCTGCGGGGCCCCTTCCTGAGCAGCTGCCAGGGCTGCGTGGCTGTGCTGGCCGGGGGTGTCCCCGCACAGCACATCCCTCCATCCCTGAGCCAGGCTGACCGAAAGGGCTTTGGGGTGATGTGCGTGGTGAGGAGACAGCGCGTTCTCCCTTCAGCACAGAAATAACAATGATATTATGAAGAGGGGTGGTGATGCGGTGAGCTGTGTGTGTCCCGGCCCAGGGGCTGCAGCCCAGCCGCGCTCTCCGGTGTTTGTGTGCAGCGGAGCGCACGGTGCCGCTGCCCAGTGACCTGGAAGGGGCTCTGCGGGTCCCCTGGGGCGCCAGCGCTGGGGATGGGGATGACGGAGCCGGGTGCCTGTGACAGGGGACGGGCACTGGGACAGCATCTCTGCTGGTGTGACACCCAGACGCTGCAACACCCAGACGGTGCAACACCCGTACCTCCTCAGCTCCAGAAGGACAGGGAACTGCTGGAGAGAGTCCAGTGCAGGGCAACAAAGGTGCTGAAGGGAGTGGAGCATCTCCTGTGTGAGGAAAGGCTGAGGGAGCTGGGGCTCTGGAGCTGGAGGAGAGGAGACTGAGGGGGGACTCATTCATGGGGATCAATATGGAAAGGGGCAGTGTCAGGAGGATGGAGCCAGGCTCTTCTGGGTGACAACCAGTGACAGGACAAGGGGCAATGGGTGTAAACTGGAACACAGGAGGTTCCACTTAAATTTGAGAAGAAACTTCTTCCAGGTGAGGGTGGCAGAGCCTGGCCCAGACTGCCCAGGGAGGTTGTGGAGTCTCCTTCTCTGCAGACATTCAAACCCGCCTGGACCCCTTCCTGTGGAACCTCAGCTGGGTGTTCCTGCTCCGGGGGGATTGCACTGGATGAGCTTTCCAGGTCCCTTCCAACCCCTGACGCTCTGGGATTCTGTGGAACACGTTTACCAGCGCAATACCCGCACCTCGGTGCTGAGGGTGTGTAAACCGACTTGAAAGCCTTGGAGGAGAGCGAAGGTGGCACAAGCTAAATTTTTATTTTAAATGCCCTGCTTGCAGATCTGTGCAAGGGTTTGCTGGTGCAGCGCCCGAGGCACATCTTCAAGGCTGCCTGTAGGGTCTTGAGCTTTGCCAGGAGCGGCTTTCAGCCTGGGGTGGGTGTCCTGAGCCTGTTGTACCCCAGCTGCCCCTCAGCAGGGTTGGTCGGTGCCTTCCCACCCTCTCTGCTCCAGGGGGTCGGGATCAGGCTGCGGGGGCACCCCAGCCCCTGGCGCTGGGTGCTGTTGCCTCCATGTGAAGCTGGAAACGTGGCTCTCAGACGGGTCCGGGGGTGACGGGCGGGTGTCCAGGCAGCGCCTGGCCGGGCCTGGAGCAGGGCTGTGCTGCACAGATGGAAGAGTAATTAAGAATAATAAAAAGGAAAGAGACTTGGATTTGCTACAGTCTCAGCACATTAATTGTGCTTTGGGGCCCGAATCGTAATGGAGCCCTGCTAGAGGGAATCCAGCAGAGAAACCAAACGTCTCGCGCTGTCCAAAGCTGACCATTTAAGAGACCCTTGCCTTCATCTGCTGCCAGGTATTGCTTCCAGAGCCTCCCATCTGCCAAAACCCAAGTTCTCACTTGAAATATTTTTGTGGGAGGAGGAGAAGCTCCGGTGCCGCTCAGAGCGCCGGCCGTGGGGAGGCAGAGGCTGCTGCGCCGGGGCGGCACGTGGTACCGCTCGCTGCTGGGCATGGAGAAGTAGGGGTTTTGTGGCTTTCGGAGGCATCTGTCCCCACTGCCTGGCCTTGTCACCGGGCTGGGACTTGGCATGTCACTGGTCTTGTGCCTGAGGAGCGGGGTGAGTCGTGCTGGCAAGCGGAGGGTCCTGCCTGTGCTTCCGTGCCGGCTGAGCATCTCCTCTAAATTGACAAGCAATTACATGGTTAATGGTATCAATGTTAAATCCTCATCACTCAGCAGCCTGAGGCTTAATGCTTCATTAAGGCAAAGGCATCTAATGGCTCTCCAGGCTGAGAGCTGCCTTCGCTTTAAGCCTGAGTAGAAGGTTATCTGTCCAGCTTTGCTTTTGCTTTCCCGGTCCTACGTGCTCACGTGAGTCCCTCCAAAATGCACAGGGGGCAGGAAAACACGGCCGTGCGCTCTGTGTTGCTGGGCCTGGTTGGATCAAGCCTTGTTGTCGATGTGGGGAGTGGGGCAGTGTTTTGAGACCTGGTATTCCCAGCTCCCCTGGGCACCCCGCGCTCCCTGCCCGTCCTTGTTCATCGTTCTGTCCCTTCCCTGCGCCCCGCGGCGGTGCCTCTGGATTTAACCACCTTCTCCCGTACGCTACACTGCGTTTGTCGATGCTGAACTTCACCTGCCGTTGGGGACCCGTGCTCCGCTCTCCTGTGAGCGCGGCGTCGCAGACGCTTCACACATCGGTGCCTCCCGGATCTGACATCTCGTTGGGACCGACGCCGACCGCGGGGCTGATCCTGCTCCGTCTGCTGGGAGATCTTCCCCTGGGAGGCCGCGGAGCAGAGCGGCGGGAGCAGCCCTGCACCAGCTCTCCACCCAGAGCCCTGCGCCGAAACGCGGCGCTGGAGCCGACCCTGCAGCCACAGGGCGGGGGGACCCCTGGCTGCAACCCCCTGCCCGTCTCTGGACCTGCACCTCACTCTGTCCTGCGTGTTGGTATCAAACTCCGCAAAATTTATACTCTTTCAGCCATTCGGATGGGATTTTGGCTCCTGGAGGCCTGGCTGGCTCTGTGGAGCATCTTGCGCTGCTTTGGTGCGTTGTGGATCCGTACAGACAGTGGTGTCCTTGGCTCAAGAGCCCGCGCCGGAGACCATCGCCATGGTTTTTGTGAGCGTTTTACTCTTTTAGCTGCTCCTTTTTATGTTCCCTCGAGTAGCCGCTTCATTTTTTTGCTTCCTGCGGTTCCCTTTCACAGCGACGTTCTCCCCTCGTCATTACGATGATCAGAACAAGAAGAGGCTTCTTGGAGCAAGTCTTGGACAAAGGATGCTTGGCTGCCTCCCCCCGCCATGGCTCCAGCTGGCACTCTGCTGGCCTCTTTGGATGTTTAATATTTTTGTAATCTCTGAATGCAACATCTACACAGTTATTTTGAAGGAACTGATGTCTCCTGTTACTACTGCATGCTCTGCCTTTGCAGGATCTCCTAGTTCCCCACACTGGAGCTGCGCTTACTCCTGTTTTGATACAATTAGCTCATTACCTGCTAAGTGAGGCCTTAGGAGCTCTCGCGGAGCCTGGTTTTCACTCGTGTGTCCCCCTGTGTGTCAGCGTGAATGGGCGAAGTCTGTTTGAGATGGAACAACCCCTGTTGTGGCGCTGGGAAGCTCTTCATGGAACTGCACCGTGGCTGGGACCTGGGACATCATCAGCGTTTTTTGTCCCCAAGCCAGCGCCCCGGGGCCGGGGGCCGTAGCTGCTCTGCCTTCTGCTGGACTCGGCTCCCCGAGATGGTCTTACGGGGTGTTTTTGCTCAGGCTCCTGACTCTGGTTCGTGATGGGAAGATCTCGTGCAGCTCTTAAGGGGCCACTTCTCCGTTTTCCCAGGCGTTTGTGCTGACAGTGCTCCTGTCCCCGCATCCGCCGGCCCGGCCCACGTGCATGGATGTGCGGCTCCGGCCAGGGAGCTGCTGGCAGGCGGGACCGGCTGCGGGACGAGCGATGCATCCACCTGCCCTGTGACTTTCTGATTAGTAAAACATTTCCTGGTGCTTCGCACGAGAGCCCCGGTTGTGCGGAGGCGTTTGGAGGGAGCTGATGGACGTGGAGCCTGTATCCCAGCGTGGTTCAGGCTCATTTCCCAGCAGCGAGTCCTCGCTGGGGCACCCGCGGCTCCTGCCATTGCGGGAAGGTGCAGGAGGAAGAGAAAGACCTTGTTCCATCGCCCGGCTGTTGAGGTCGGGTGGATTTACCAAAGGTCACCCCGTTTTTTGCGGGGTGGAGGCAGGAATTGGGCTGCACGAGCAACCTGAAGCCCCGAGTTCTGGCGCTGGGGTTTGGGGAGGTGTTGGCTGCGCCGTGCTGACCAAATCCCGCTTTGCCTCCCTGCTTTGTCTCTGAAATCACCCCCGTTGCTTCGTGATTCTCCATCGCATCGCCTTTCCCAAGCCCCTCGTGCCGTCACCGTGCTCCTCCCGGCTTTTGTGGTGAATGAATCCCTGTGCCTGGATGTGCTGGAGCACCGGGATGCTTTGTGTGTGTTACTGTGGATGGGCAGACCCCATTTTGGGGTCAGGAGCCAGTTTTTGGAGTACATTTAGCCCAATGCGCCATTTAGGTGCTTAATCCTGTAATCCCTTGGTTTGGTTTCTCGGTCCTCAGCGTGGCGCGGGGCTGGGGGCACGGCCGGGGTGCTGGTGCCGTCCAGCAGGAGATGCGCGGCTCCCGCGGGACCGGAAGGCGAAAGCGAAAAACTTAATGTGAATTTAACTGACTTTCTGCCCTGCAATTAAAGCCGCTCAACCCCACCGGGGCTCTGAGTTTACATTCTTTGCTGAGGCACCGTGTGTAATTATATATGTATAATTTAAACTGTGCATATGCATGTGTTCCTATTATACACCAAGGAGCAAAGGAAATTATCCAGGAATTAAAGGGGGAGGAGGGTGCAGGCGCGGAGAATGGTTCGCTTGTGTGGATGTGGCAGGCGGGGGAAGCTGGTGGGATCACGTCCTCACCGCTGCAAACGCCTTCGGAAGGCGCGGAAAACGAGGAGCCGGTCGGCCCAGGAACCCCCCTAACGCTCCCTCTCCTTTCTTGCAGCCACTTCCAACGGGACGCTGGATGGGCTGGAGAACCGGGAAGGAGGGGTCTGCCAGACGCGCTCCATGAAAATCGTCATGAAAGTGGGGCAGGGTGAGTCCTCCGGCGCCCTGGGGATCTCCCGTCGCCAAAATGCCTTTGCCCAGCAACACCAGCACCCCTGTCCTGCCGTGCTGGGGGGTTCTGGGGAAACTGGCCAGGCCAGCTGGTCCCTGGCACTCGGGAGGCCCCCTGGGTTACTTCAGCAGAATTTGAATTTTAGGATCTTTCTTTTTCACCCTTTTTTCTGTTGCCAACGCTCGCACGTGTTGGGATGAAAATGGAGCGATTGTTCTGCGGTACCTGGTGGTCGGTGTCCTTGGGGGACAAGTGCACGTGCATTTGGGGGGGCGCCTGGCACGGACGGTCCCCCCGGGACTTGTCGGGCTCCCCATCACCCCCCGAGTACCTCCCAGCCCCAGCAATGCCCTGGCCTTGTCTCAGCCCCCGACTCAGATGCGCAGCTCCTGATGGCTGCTTCTCATTATGGTGTTTTTCACTTTGGGGCCAATATTTATAATAAACAGAAGAAGCGGTGCTGCAGCCTTGGCAGGCTCAGCCCCCTCCTGCCGCCCAGGCGAGAAACCTGCCCCAGCCCACGCGCAGGAGCTCACAAAGCATCGAAATTAGGGTGGGGAAGCTGCTTCCCACAAGCCCTGCAGCATCTCAGCCTTGCCCTGTTGCTCCTGCAGCTCCATCACTCCCGCATCTCCCACAGGGGGTAGCCAGCTGGGGTTTGGGGGGCAGAGGAGCGAGGTATTGCCGATCCAAGCTGAACCGAGGCATCTCTCATCCACCCCTTCCCTCTCCTCCCCAGATCCCAACGCGGTGATCCCGGAGCAGCTGACGACGAGTCGGCCGAGCAAGGAATCCGACAACACCGTGAAGATCGTCACGCAGAGCCCGCGCAGCAAGGTCCCCACGGTGGAGGAGCCCGGCAAGCCCGGTGGGTTTTCCAGGGACACCGCGGGAGAGGGGACAGGGATGGAGCAGCGCGGAGCCGGGCTGGCCGCTGGGTCCGGGGACGCTGGTTCCTCCGGAGCAGGGGTGCAGATGGGTTAACTGTGAGCGTTCACTGCTCGCAGCAGCGTGGTGCAGCCAGCCAGGCTGCGGGGTTGTTTGCCCAGCTCCCGTATGTCCTGGCAGGAGCTTTGCAGGGAGGTGCTGGTTCAGCACCCTCCTCCTCCTCCTCGCTGCCCATCTGTCCTCGCAGTACATCTGAGAGGCCTTGGAGGAGGTCAGGTCCTTGGGTTTTTGAGCCGAGCCAGTGTGAAAGCCCTTTGAAGGTGGTTTCCTGAGTTCCTGACCCCGCTGAGAGAAAAGTGAAATCAGATGAAGTCGAGGAGAGTCGCCCTTTTCTTCTCGCCCGGCACAGCCAGCCCGGCGCTCTGCCCTGGGGGCCCGGGGTTGGTAATGGGATATTGCGGGGCTCCGGGTGTCAGAGCCCAATTTCACCGGAGCGCCCAGGGCTGTTGTGGAAGAGCAAAGTGTCCCGGGGCTCAGGTGGGATGGAGCTGCACGCTGCTGCACCAGCCGAGGAAAGGGGGAGCCGGGATGTGGGGTGGGGGACGGGACACGCGGCACCTGCTCTGCGGGTGCCCTGAGCCCCACGGGACACTGTGGTTGGACTCGGTTATCTTGAGCATCTCTTCCAACCAAAATGATTCTGTGTAAATGCCAGTGGTTACAGCTGTGTAGTGAAAATATAGAAAAGGACGGCATGTAACAGGATATATGGATGTAGAGCTAAAATTTCTAATGAGTTCGTTAACATACCTGTCAACCAACTCGATCTCAGGACTGTGAACACATCTGGGCTTTTGATGAGGCTGGTGTTGCAAATATATTTGAGATACCTACAGGAAATGCCATAAGAATCAATGAGAGCCCTTCATGAAAGGCCATGGAAAGCAAATAATAAGTTAACATTTTTGGTGTAGGCTTAACAGATGATGATGAGAAATAATGCCATGCTAATATCCATATTTCTCGGGTATTTGCCACGGTCACAGCCCATTTCCAGGCAGGAATATAGTTTTTGCCTATAGCATTTTAAAGGTGAACGACACTGATCCTAAAACATAAGTATCTGTTGATAACTGTGTCAAGAGAGAATTGTATTGGAAGAAATCTAAGCACTTGGGCTTCTCTTTAGAAAGTAAGTAGGGTTTGTGTCTCGTAGTTGCTTGAAAATAGCCTAAACCCATTGTTAGTCCTGTATTTTAATCAAGTAGTAAAAGAAAAGAGATTGGATCGGTCAGTTTGGGCAGCAAAGAGCCAAAAGAGTAGAAGTCTGAGCTGTAAAGACCATATAGGGACCGTGAGTACAGCCCTAGCTGGCTTGTTCGCGCTGCTCCGTGCACGGGCGGAGCGGGGAGCCCCGGGCTGACCCCCTCCCCTCAATTGCAGATCCCGTCAACCAGGATGGCCAGGAGACCCAAGGTCCCAGCGACGGCTTCTTGAGCTCCAAGGTGGCCGTTTTCGCGGCCATCGGCGCCGGCTGCGTCATCTTCATCCTCATCATCATCTTCCTCGTCGTCCTCCTGATCAAGATCCGCAAGCGGCATCGGAAGCACACGCAGCAGCGAGCCGCAGCCTTGTCCCTCAGCACCTTGGCCAGCCCGAAATGCAGCGGGAACGCGGGCTCGGAGCCCAGCGACATCATCATCCCCTTACGGACTACAGAGAACAACTACTGCCCGCACTACGAGAAGGTGAGCGGGGACTACGGGCACCCCGTCTACATCGTCCAGGAGATGCCCCCCCAGAGCCCAGCCAACATCTACTACAAGGTGTGAGGAGCAGCCGGGGACACGCGGCCGACGCAGGAGCACCCGGGAGCGCCCGGCGCGGGGGCAGCCGCCCCAGCTCTCCCCACGGGCGGGGAGGCGGCGACACGAACCCCACGGCACGGCGAGGGGAGCGCCGGGGAGCGGATGGCTCGCTGGAGCGCCGATCCTCTCCCCTTTGTATTTAGTTTTGTAGTTCTGAGCTTTTGTAATCCCGAGACTCGAGGGTTGAGCCTTCAGCGTCCTCCTCTTCTTCGGCAGACTGCGGCCGGCCCGAGGGGGGTGCCGTGCCTTTCCCTGCCCGCTCGGACTCGCCGAACCCGGGGACCTCGCCTCCCCTTCTCGTTTTTTTGGGATTTTCCCGCCTCACCCTACGTCCTTGTGTGAAGTGCCCGTGCGCCTGGTGCCGCGCCGCTCCCCGAGCCGGGGGAGGAGGAGGATGCTCTGCCCAGGTGCCAAGATGCAGACAGCTGTGCGGGGAGGAAGCTGGCAAACCCGATTTACTACTACTACTATTATTATTATAATAATTATTTTAATTTTTTTGTAACGTTTTTATTTGTTTTTTTTGGTGAATTCCGGGCGGGATGTCGTCCCTCCGCCTTCGGGCACACGCCGTCGCCTCCGTCCAGCACGCCGTCCCGCGGGGAGCCCCCGCTGCCCCTGCCCTTGGAAACTTTTGTGTTCGTAGCTGTTGACTCTTGTTTTAGTCTCTTTATAAAAAGAAAGAAAGAAAACAAATATATCTATCTATACCATGTCTCAAGCATTCAACACCGGGGAGCCCGGGCGCGGAGCAGCAGCTCGGCCGCAGCTCTTCCCGACGCCCCGAAGATGAGGAGAAAGCCTTCGCTGGGGGTTTCTTGGGGCTGGGCTGAGCCTGCTGGAAGCAAAGCGGGGGGCAGGGGGTGGGAGGGCAGGGGGTGGCTGTCCTTGGAAAGGAAAACTGGAAAACAGGCGGTCCTGACCGTGCTGGGGGTGCTGGGAAGAGGCTGGTGCTGGGTGACCTCAAGGGTAGCACTGGGCTTTGCTGGGCTGGGAGCTGAGCCTGAGGCTTCTCCCCCTGCCTGGTTTACCGGGACAACCCTGTCCCCTTTTGGGGACGCATCCCCAGCCGTTTGCCCCCCACCCGGCCCTACATCCAGTGCCACCTCCTGGGGGTCCCGCTGCCCCTTGTTGTGCCCGTCTCCTGCGCAAAACCTGGCAGGGGTTGAGCCTTGGGCGCTCCTGCTGGGATCGTTCCCAGGTGCCGCATCCCAGGAGGACCCGTGAGCACGGCGGGGCTGGCACTGCCCTGCCACCCCCTCCTGCTGTCCCCACCTGGGCTCCAGCTGCCACCCCCCCTTTCCTCGCTTTCCTTTCCTTTCAGAAGTAGCTGCTTTTGCTCAGGGAGCAGGCGCGGGGCGGCGGGTTTGGGCTGGCGCAGGGGCTGCCTGGCCGGGTTTGTCCTCGTCTGTCCCCAGAGCCCCCAAACCCCCGTCGGGAAGTGCCCAAAGAGCGAGAGAAGCTGCTCTGCGAAAAAGTGCCTTGTCGAGGAGCGGGCAGAGTGGGACCGGCGCGGGGGTTTCCTGTGGGACGGAGCGTCCCTGCGTGGCACCCTTTGGTTTTTGGAAGGCAGGGGCTGGGGCTGGAGCAGCTCAGGCTGCCCTGGCTCTCCTGCCTCAGCATCCCGAGGTGGGGGCGGCTTCCAGGGCCCCAGACTGGCTGTATTCGGGGGAGAAGAGTCACGGTGGGTGCTCCCCCCGCCCGGCCCTTCTCCCCGCTCCCCACCGCCGCTGCCCCCCATGTAGCACCTTTCAGCCCCCCTTTCCCCCCGTTCTCCGTGCCAGCGCTGCCCAGCCAGGGCTGCTGAAGGGCTGGGAGCTGCCCTGGCCGGAACCCCCTATTCCCCCCTGTTCCCCAGGGGAATGGGCTCTGCTCTCAGAAATCACAGAAAATTGTGTCTTAATTTCCCTCGGCGGTGCCCTCTCCGTCCGCAAACCCGACGTGAGCAGAGCCCCAGCTGGGCGGTGGCGATGGTGCGATGATGATGATGATGATGGTGATGATGGTGGAGGATGCTTCGATGGGGGGTGTCCCCACAGAGGAGGCGGCGGGGGATGATTTAGTTTTGGTTCGTTTTTTGGAGGAAAGGGGCTGGGGAAGGAGTCTGGACATGGGTGGTACCCGGAGCAGACCGAGGGTGCCGGGCGGCCTCCCGCGCTGGGCGTCCCCAACACGGGGGTTGTCCCCAACTCCCCAGCTCCACTCCTATTGCTGGGCGACCTGAGAAACATTGTAAATACGTGAAGAAAGGGTAAAAGCTGAACTTCTGGGTTTTGCTGAGCACCTCGGTCTGCTGGGTCCTGAAACAGAGTGTGTCCCTTCGCTTCTTTTCGTTGAAAGCGTCCAAGTTGGGTTGTTCTTTCCTTTTTCTTTTTTTCCGTTTTGTTTGTGTAAATACTAGTCTTTTTGGAAGAAATAATGTAAAGATGTTTTGTATAAACTCTGAATTATTTTCTGGTTGCTTTTTCTTAGAAAAAAACAAATGAGAACTAAAAAAAAAAAAAAGAAAAAAAAAGAAAAAGAAGAAAAAAGAAATTTAAAGCAAGAACGGGTGTGTAAACCATGGTCGTGGTGCTCAGCTGTGGGTGTGCCAACCATGGTCGTGGTGCTCAGCCGCCGGTGTGCAAACCATGGTCATGCTGCTCAGCCGTGGGTGTGTAAACCATGGTCGTGGTGCTCAGCTGCGGGTGTGCAAACCATGGTCGTGGTGCTCAGCTGCGGGTGTGCCAACCATGGTCGTGGTGCTCAGCCGCCGGTGTGCAAACCATGGTCATGCTGCTCAGCCGTGGGTGTGTAAACCATGGTCGTGGTGCTCAGCCACGGATGTGTAAACCGTGGTCGTGGTGCTCAGCTACGGGTGTGCAAACCATGGCCGTGGTGCTCAGCCGCGGGTGTGTAAACCATGGTCGTGGTGCTCAGCCGCGGGTGTGCAAACCATGGTCGTGGTGCTCAGCCTCGGGTGCGTAAACCATCGCCATGGTGCTCAGCTGCAGGTGTGTAAACCATGGTCATGGTGCTCAGCCATGGGTGTATAAACCACGGTCATGGTGCTCATCCGCGGGTGTGTAAACCACGGTCATGGTGCTCATCCGCGGGTGTGTAAACATGGTTATGGTGCTCATCCACGGGTGTGTAAACCATGGTCATGGTGCGGGGCTGTGCCCGCCATAGGATGCAGCATCCGCTGGGCCCCGAGCAGAGACAGGGACACTTGGGGACACAAAGTGAGCTGGAGGAGCATCAAATTCATCTCCTTTTTTATCTTTAACAACAAAAACGAACGTTGGGATGTGTAAATCAACAGAGCATCCTGAGATCCTGACCCGCGTTCCCAACCTGCGGAGCTGCTGCTGTTGCAGGTCCCTTTGCCCAAATATCCTGATTTTCCAGTTGCCCACCCCAAGGACATGGTAGCCCCATCTCTGCTCAGTGCCCAGGGCCGCTCTCTCCTCCTTGCTGTGTCCAGGGCCATGGCAGAGGTCCCTGCCCTGGGGGAGGTGGCCATGCCCACCCAAGCATCACCATCTCCGGTGTCACCATCTCTGGTGTCACCACCATTGTCCGGCGCTTCCCCAGGAGGCAACTGGGAGCTCCTTGCACTCCCAGTTGCCCGTGGCTCTGCGTTCTATGGGCAGAGGGTGCGGGGGAGCTGCCCTGGCACCAGCACACCCGCCCCACGCTCCCCCATTCCAGAGCTGTGACCACGTCTCCATCGCACGGTGACGCATCTGCGGTCCCGCGTCCCACGATCAACCAGCCGCGGGGCTGCTGCCCCCAGCCCTTCGCTGCGGTGCCGGTTTCCCCGTCCGTCCTCCACCGCCGGTGGTTTGGATGTGGAGCGCGGATGCGGCCGGTTCCGGTGCGGGGCGCAGGGGGTGGGAATCGCTCACCAGGATTTGGGCACCGCGGGGGACACCGGGGCTCTGGCTGTGACATGGGCCTCTGGGCCAGCACCTCCTGGGGGCTCAGCAATCCCGCGCTGGTTGATTGTGCCGGGCTCCCCGTGGGGCTCGGGGTGCCGGGGTCCCCTCGGTCGCGCTCCCGGCGCCGCAGACTTTTTGTTTCTTCGTGTCATGTTCCTCTTTTTGGATTCCTTTTGCCTTCGCCCCAGCTCTCCTGCCCAGTAGCATATCATCGGCATCGGTAACCAGCTCTGTGGCCTCTGAACTCCATGGAGCCGTGATGGAACCTGATATATTGTTAAATAAAAGGGTTTTTTTTCCTATGGAAACCCGGCTGTCTTCCGTGTGCTTTTTTGCTGCCCCAGGTTGTCTTTTGGAGTTACAGCCTGATCTGAAGAGATCTGGGACAAGTTGGCTCACGCCGTTCCTCACCGGCTTTTCCTGCGGCTCTCGGAGGGAGCTGTTGGGTTGGTGTCGGTGAGCATTACAAATCTGGGGGTTTTTGTCTGATATTGGCTGGCACAGTCCCCAGGTCCCGGTGTGCCCGGTGACCCCCGTCCCTGGGGAGCTCAGCGGCTGCTCCTGCCCTCGGAGCACACGGAGCCTCGCGGGAGCCGCTGGGTGGTGCAGGGCAGTGATGCTCATCCCACCCAGCGCCTGACAGTTATTTAGTCGTTCCTTAATGTGCCTTCATTTGATAAAGTTATTAAAAAGTAATTTCAGGAAGTGGGATGGTAATAAATCCTCAACAGATGGTGCTTTCGCCGGCTTCAAAATGGGCTCCACCGCAGTCATTGCTCTTCTATAACCAGCCTCATCCAGCGCTTTGCGTGGCTGTGCCGCACCGCGCTGCACCGTGTGTTGTGAACAAGACGTGGGGTGTTCAGCCGCGTTGCCCAGCCTGGAGCTGGTATTTTTCTTTGTTTTAGTGGGCTTTGGACGCCTCTTTGCAGCCCCTTGGCTACAAATGATGCGTCGGTGCTGGCCGGCATCTCCCAGGATGGCAATCCGGCAGCACGGGGTGGCGTGCAGGGAGCTCAGGGAGCCTGGGATGGCTGGAGAAGAAAGGATCCCAGGGAAGGGCAGAGCTGGAGCAGTTACACACGGTCCTTAGTGCTGGTGCGGAGCTGGGGCCCAGGATGTGGGATGCGGGATGCAGAATGGGAGATGCAGGATGGGGGATGCGTGATGTGGGATGCAGGATGGGGGATGCGTGATGCGTGATGGGAGATGCAGGATGGGGGATGCGGGATGGGAGATGCAGGATGAGGGATGCGGGATGTGGGATGCAGGCTGGGGGATGCGGGATGCAGGATGGGGGATGGGGGATGCGGGATGGGGGATGCGGGATACAGGATGGGAGATGGGAAATGCAGGATGGGGGATATGTGATGGGAGATGCAGGATGTGGGATGCTGGATGCAGGATGGGAGATGCAGGAATGGGGGATGCTGGATGCAGGATGGGAGATGCAGGATGCAGGATGGGAAATGCAGGATGGGGGATGCGGGATGCAGGTTTGGGAATACGGGATGCGGGAGGGGGGATGCAGGCTGGGGATGGAGTGGGATGATGGGGAAGGGTACGAGGAAGGCTCTTGGTGATGGGCTGGGAGGAATGAGCCTCCTCCAGGAACAGGCGAAGGGAAACCCGGGGTGCAGCGGGACACTGGAGGAGGGGAGCAAGGCCAGCATCCCTCTGATGGGGATGGAGCAGCCGAAGCTCTGCCTGCCCGGTGTGAACTGTGCGTCCATCCTGGCTGCCCCGTCAGGGGCTGCGGGTGCTGGATTGCGCGGTCACTGCTGGGATGCACGGAGGGACGGTGGGGTTTGTGGGGTCTCAGAGGGAAAATGAGGCACCGACGGAGGGAGGAGGATGAACTTGGCCAGCGTGTGAGGGGTGAGAGACAAGGAGGACCGAGATCAAACGCGGGAGGCTGGTTCCGAGGTGCTGGGGACCGTGCCAAGACATCTGCAGGAGCGAGCAGGGGCCGGTGGGATGGGGTCGGGGCTTGGAGTGGCCCTTTGGGTGTGACAGACCTGCTTATATGTGGTTTGCTGGTTTGAAAATCCTTCTTCTCTGCATGCTTTGATCCCAGTGTGAATTAAGTAAATGCTTTTAATTTTAAACAGCTTCGCTGGTCCCTGATGCCCAAAGGGGAAAACTGTAAGTGCCAAACTTGCCGAGACCTGCTGGAGGAGGAGAAAAGTGCTTTAACAGGTTCCTGTAACCCAGCACCCGGCTGGGGAGCGGGAGCGCAGCAGGTTCCCCCCGGCTCTGGGGACAATCTGGGGGGGCCCGGCTGGGGACCCTTCGCAGGCTTGGGGACACCCACAGCAGGACCTGGTGCGACACACCCCATCAAACCCATGGGATCACCATGGGAAGGGGGATCCCACAGGGCATGGCCATGACAGCTGCGTTGTCCCCATTGCACGGGGCTGGGGGGTCACCACGCTCCCCTCCTGCTCACGAGCTGCCGCGAGGTCCTGCAAAAAGATCGGCAGGATCTCGCTCAGGAGCCTCCAGATCTGGAAAGTTCATTAAAGCTGCAAAGCTGCTGATGTTTTTGGACACCCATCAGGGCTGGCTAGGTTATTTTAATTATTTAACATAAAGGAGCTTTCTGTCAGGTTTATTAACTCGCCCTTGGCCGGATCCCACTCCGGTCTGAAGCAGCTGCCAGGGCAGCGTGTGCAGCAGCTGCGTGCTGGGTGCAGGAGCCGTCCCACGGTGTCATGGCCAGGGTGACACCCCACGAATGCTCCGGATGGGAAGCACCTGTACCTTGGTTAAACGATGGGAAACCCAAACCGCCCCAGCACGGGGGATGCAGAGCAGGAGCACCCTGGGGTGCCCAGGGCTGAGGCTGCCAGAGGTGCTGCCAGATGTGCAGCATCACCTTTCCCGCCGCACCCCCCCAGCGTCCCTGTGCTGTCAGAGGCTCCCGGGCCACTGCTGGCCCTGTGGCCACAGCCCCGCATACCAGCAGGTCCATGTCACCTGGCAGCAACCTCCCTGAATGGAAAGCAGACCGCAGAGAGAGACTTGATGCTTTTCAGATGTTCTTGGTGTATTCTGATCTTGCTGTTTATGGAGGTGCCTCCCGAGGATCGCACGGTTTGTCCCGGCATGCCGGGGGGTGCGAGCAGGGGAGGCAGCTCTGTGCGCTGGTGCTGTGCTGGTGGTGCTGGTGCTGTGCTGGTGGGACTGGTGCTTCGCAGGGTGCTCTCCCAGCTGCGCCCGCCCTTCCCACCACTCCTCATCCTGCAATTCCCAGCACTGTGGAGGAGTCACCTCCCCTGGACCTTCCCTCTCCTTGCCAGGCCCTGAGCAGTAGCTCCTGCTCCCGTTTCTCTCTCCGTTATCACACCCTGTGCAGCCCTTTCACAGACACAGTTGCCCTTCCCTTCCCAGCCCACCCACCCTTCTTCTCCTCCTCTGGTGTTTCCACATGCAAGGGGAGCACCTGAAAACCCCCAGCCTGTAAGAAGCTATAGAGCAGCAATCCCTTTTAATAAACCCCAGCTGGGCCAGCTGCTTCAATGTAGACTGGGAAGTTTATCCTTGTTTTCCCCATAGTATATCCAAAATAACGCACAGGTTCCCCTGGTCGAGGCGGCGGGCTTTTCCCACAGCCAGGCTTTGTGCGGCATCCACCGCCTGCACGGAGAGGGGAGCCTGGAAGATCCATCAGCCCGCCGTGGAATGCAATGAGTCCCGTGGGCTCCGTCACCAGAGCAATCACGGTGATGCACTGGGGGGCCGTTTGTCACTGGTGGGGACGGTGCCGGGGCGTGTGGGACAGCGGTCCCTGCCCCAGGGATGGATGCTGCTGCTGCTGCTGTCTCATTTTGTGATTGTAGGGGAGAGGAGGAGGAGGAAGAAGAGCATGGCTCCAGATGCCAAGCACCACGTGCTGCCGAGGTTTCCTCCCTGCCTCCGCAGGCCGGCCTGAGGCCAGGGGGATGGTCACAGCCTTGTTCCCTGGCAGGGCTTCCAGCATCCCGAAACAGCTCTGCCCTGGCCGCGTCCCAGCGGAGGGGACATCCAGGCTGTCGGGACACACGCAGCCAGGCAGGGGCTCCATGCATGACCCCCCCTGGGTTGCAGCTGCATCTTGGGGCAGAGGAAAGGGCTGTAGGGGCAGAGGGTGCTGGAAAGCCGTGGAAGGAGGGAGCAGAACAGGGAGCGTCAGGACAAATCCAGTAGTTTTTCATTCCTTAAAAAAGGAATGAATACAAGTATTGCTCTACAGCAAACGTAAATTAATTATGTGCAAGGTTTTAATGTTACTGAAACACAAGCCTTGGAGAGGGTCCCCCGGCTGCTGGAACGGGGGCTGATGGAAACACAGAGCTTTTCCTTTTTCTTGTCTTGGCGGAAAACCGGAGGTGAATGTGAAATGTCGGTGCTGTGGCCACCCTGTGAGCCGGGGGATCCCCCCTCTCCACCAGCCTGGGGACCCCGCTGGGGGGGTTACCCCCTTTCTTTGGTTGCTCTGTGCCTGTGTCGCAGTGACCTGTCCCTGGGGGTGCAGGGGAATGTGACCGCAGGGTGGATGTGTCCTGGGGGGGTGGCATGCCCTGTGCACCCACCGCTTCATCACACCCCGTGGGGAGATGCGGGTGAACCTTTCCAGCCACCTCTTGTGTCCCCAAGGCCAGCACCCGGAGCGTGGGGACACGGAGCCGTGACCAAGAGCTGTGTGTCGGGGTGATGTCCGGCACGTCTCCTGCAGCCCCCAGCCCCATCCCAGCCATCGCTGCTGCCTTGGCCCTGGGAAGCGCTGGGACGGGCCGAGCGAGGCTTTGGTTTCAGCAGGGCTTCCCCCCCTAATTCCTGCAGCCTGCTGTAATCCTCCCGAGCGAGCACAGCGCCAGGTTCCTGCTGGAAATTGGCTCTTGCTGTGGCTCTGGGCTCTTTGTAAGGCAGCCGAGCCAGAATGAAAAGAGAGACGGCGATTCAGAAGGGCAGGGGCTGGGGAGGCTTTGCTCTCTTCCCCCCTTCCAGAGGCAAAGCCGTGGTGGTGTGGATGGAGGGGGGGATACAGGAAAACTATGGGGAGATGAGCCGGTGGGTAAAATGGCAGCGTGTCGGCCGGAGCACTGAGGCAGCTGCCTGCTGGGTTTATTTTCCTTTGCATTAACGAAGGAGCCGGGAGGGTTCCTGCTGCTGCCCAGGATGCGGGCAGGTGGCTCCTGCCCATCTCTGCCCGCTGCCCTGCCGGGGATCGGCCATTCGGGCCAGGATCTGGCTGCTGTTCCCTTGGCTTGTCCCTGGGCCTCGATGGCTGCAGAGGAGGCTCTTCCCCACCAGCAGAGCCGGACTCCCTCTGGGGTGGAAGGTGAGACTGGTGTTGCTGGGAAAATCTGGGCGCAGGCTTCCTCCTGAGAAAGAAGGTGCCGTTTCCTGCCTGCCCAAGGTCGATGCTCTTGCCGGAGCCGCCGTGGTGCCGGCGCTCGGCTCTGGCCACTGGAGCTGGTGTCCGTGCTTTCCTGCCACCAGCCCAGCAGCTCCCAGGCAGCGGTACCCAGCTCCTGTGGCATCCCCAGACAGATCCTGAGAGCTGCCCAGCGCTGCATCACTGCAGACACCCGAGCTTCTCTTTGGAGAATCGCCCTCGCTGCCTCGGGACCACTGAAATATTGATGAATAAAGGTCAGAAAGTGCCTGGCAGCAGCGGGACAGGGAGCGGAGGGCACGGCGCAGGGCGCTGGAGGAGGCCGCGTGGGATGCTCTCCCAAGGAGAGACGTCTTGGTGTGAGCCATCACGGGGTTTCGGCCGCCACCTGTTTCACCGTTCCCGTGGCCGGTGCCCCGCTCGCTCCACGTGCCGGTGCGGTGCCAGAGCAGCAGGACCTCGCAGGGATGGCGGCTTCCGACCCTGCATCGCTTTCCACTGGGGCTAAATGAAATAGCAGCTCGTAAGAAAGATGCAAGATGAACTTTGGCATCCTGCTGCTTGATGTAATAAAGTGTCAGCCATTAATTATGTGCTTAACAGGCCAGCTCAGGGAGGAACCTCGAGGAGCGAGTGGCTGAGCTGGAAAAGGGCTGAGCCGTGAAGCCGGAGCCGAGCTCCAAGGGACGAGGTTTCCAGGGGATGGGTGGGAAGGGCTGAGCTTCATCTCTGGGCAGGCAGAGGGGGGTGTGTGTGCTGCTGGTGCTCCCCAGCCCTGCCTGTCCCCCTGACACCCTTGGCGATGTCCCTCCCAGGACGCTGTGGCCGCAGCCTCGCCAAAGCCTGACGCCTCTCCTCGCCCTCCCCGGACTTCCAATAATAAATCCCGGTGCCTGCTGGGTTTTGCTGCTTTTGGACGCCGGAGTGGGGCTGGGGCGTTTCGCCACGTAAGGCGATACTCCGTCAACAGCCGCAGCCCGCGCCGAACAAAGCCCCAGTGTCTGCGGCGCGGGCGCGCTCCCCCCGGGCACGCAGCGCCCAGCACGGGGTCAGCAGGAAATTAATCCCAGGCTGGGGTGAAAGGGTTAATGAATGCTGATTTTTTACAAACATCGCCACTATCCTTCGCCAAACTAATAGAAGGATAATTAGCTCTTAATAAAAGGGAAAGATGAGCCCGGCTGTCCTTGGCGGGGATGCTGAGCGGTGTGAAGGGATGGGGGTCCGTGGCGTGCATGGGACCTGGGAGCTGTGGGGCAGCTGAGGGCTGGGGGGCTCAGAGCATCACAGAATGGTTTGGGTTGAAGGGACCTTCCCAGCTCCCCCAGTGCCCCCCTGCCATGACAGGGACATCTTCACCAGCTCAGGTTGCTCAGAGCCCCGTCCAGCCTGGCCTGGGATGTCCCCAGGGATGGTTCAGCCACCACCTCTCTGGGTACCTGGGCCAGGCTCTCACCACCCTCAGGCCAACAATTTCGTCCTCACCCTGCACCTCGATGAAACGCCCAAGCAGTGAACGTCGCACTTGGAGCTCAAGGAAAGGCAGAGAAACCTGGGGGTCAGGAAGATGGGGTTCATTCCACATTCCACAGGCTTTATGTGTTGCTAGAGTTGGTTTTGCACCTTCCCAGGCGTTCCCCGCTGCTGGAGGGGGTTTGCAGGAGCAGGACTGGGAGGCTCCCGGGCTTTGCTCCCCAGCCAAGCCCAGTTGGGGTGTTGGTGACCCCATCATTGGGCTGGACGGGACAGGGGGCTCAATGATGGCTACAAAGGCTTCCCCGGAGCAGCGGTGGGTTTTTTGGTGTTCTCTGCAAGGTGCTCTGGCATCGCCCGGTGCTGCCCCCGCTCCTCTCTTACGTATCAACCGGGCTGCGTGTGCGGTGGGGGGGCCAGAGCATCGTGGTGACCGAGGTGAATCCCGCCGCGGCCGGAGAAAATGGGAGAGAAAGGGCCTTTCAGGGAGTGCAGCCATGCACGCCGTGCCGGGGCCGGCGGGGAGGCCCCAGCGGTGCCCCCCTCCTGCTGCACCCTGGCTGGATGCACACGGGGTTTGTGAGCCCCGGGGAGGGAAACATTTGCAGGGCAAGGGAAGATGGGCATTCGCAGCGTGCTCGGTGCCAGGGCTGCTCCTGGCATCACCCCAGTGGCTGGGGCTGCTGGGCTGGGGGCAATGTGGGGCTCTCTATGGGGCAGGGGGTCTCACTCGCTCTCCCCCTCCCCACCAGCAACGCAGCCAACACGGGCGGCCTGACCCCTCTGCCCCCCCGCCTCCCTTCCCCCCCATGTTTTTAAAGAAATGCTTTTGCCACATAAATCACATTTATTAAAATTTCCCACCCTTCAGCGTGTCCCTGTCACCTCCTCATTCCAGGGCACGCGAGGGGCTGTAAACAGCCAATTGTGACCCCCCCGCCCCCCTTGAACGCAGATGATGGAGGCGGCTTCGTGGCGGCTGCTTTTGTTTCTAGCAGAGCGGGGCGAAACATTTCCGATGGATGCTGCGCTCTACAAAAAATATGCAGTTTTTGGACCAGCCTAAACTATTCATACATTCTGGGTTCATGGCCAAAAGAATGGATTTTCAGAAAATATAAAAATGGCTCACTTTGACATTTTTTAAATCAAATATTTTGGCTTTGGAGTCAGAACTAGGAGATCAGGTTAAGCTACATGGAACGTTTCGTAAAAGATAGGTCTCTCTTCCCTATCTAAACTTGGCTTTCTCTTTGGCTGTATTTAGCGCACGTTTGTTTGTTTGGTTTTGCGGTGTTTCTTGTTTGCTCCGGGTTACTCCGAACAGTTTGGTTTTTGTTATTATCTGGTTGCGAAGCAAACCCCACGTTGGTAACGTTCCCGGTTCCCGCTGCAGTGGGTTTTTCTCCCACGCTGCTCCATCCCCACCCACTTCAACCCCCAGGAAAAAAAGGGGTTTGGAGCGTTGTTTCCCGCAGACGGCTCCTTTTGGGTGGGCTGGGTGGTTTTTGGAGGGTGAGGGGACGCGTGTCCACTGCAGGGACCGTGTGGGTCCTGCCCTCCCCTGGGTGCTCGAGCGGGATGAAACCTCCTGGCTGGGAAGGTGCTGGAGCAGCGAAGGCGTCGAGGGAGGCGATGGGGTGGGTGATGCTCCATGGGGAGCAAACGGGGGGCTCCGGTGTGAGCCTGGTTCAACCCCCTTCTCCCCAATTTCCCCCTCTGTGCCCCTGCCCGCCCCGGCGGGCGCAGGCAGCGCTGTCTAATGCGTGCTGGCAGCTGCTGCCGCCGGCTCCCCGGGGAGCAGCGGCCGCGCGGGCTGACGAGATGCGGCCTGACGGCCCGGCCATCTTATACAATGGGCTCCGGCGGGGAGGCGGGGGCCGGGGGGATGCGTGGAGCGGGTCCCCCCTCGCTGCATGGCGGGGGGACACCCACAGCAGAGCGGGGTGCGTCGTGCTGCTTCGCTTTCTGCTCTCTCCGGGGCGTTCTCCGTGAGGATGCTGTGGCAGCGGAGGATGTGATGGTCCCTGGCCTTACGGGCTGGGAGCACCCGCGCTGTGGCTGGAGAGGAGGATGGTGGAGGAGGAAGCTCTGCCCCTTTGCACCCTCTCCCGCTGACTGCCCCACCGCACCAGCACCTCCCCAGCACCTCCCAGCCGGCTGCGTCCACGGGGACCGGCTCTGCTGGTGTGACAGGCGTGAACGCCGCCGCAGTGACATGGCGACGTGCCCTCATTCTTCACAGTGGCCTCTGTGTGCAACTTTTAATTGCTTTTGTGCCGTGGGTGGTGAGCCCGGCTGCCCAGGATCCGCGGCGCCAGCGGGAGCCAGCTCTTCCTCGCTATTGTTAGCACCGACCGAGAGCCCAGGAACGGTGCCCTCCACCCGGGATGATCTGAGGGGCCCCAGAGAGCAACCCCCTGGGTTGGGGTGCCTGGGCACAGGGGCAGAGGTGCCTCTGAGCCATTCCAGGTGCAGGACAGCATTTGCAGCCCTTTACATCCTCCCTGTCCCCATGTCTGCTCTCATCCAGCCCCAGGCTGACGCAGTGGGGAGGATGTCCATGGCCAACTGAAGATCTCTTTCTCCAGCGCCTGCTTGGACTTGGCTGAGCTGCAGACATAGAATATGAATTCGAGGCAGCAGGGCAGCTTTGTCCCGCTGGCCATGGGACGAGCCATCAGCTGGCAAGGGATAGGAAGGGCAGCGGGAAGGGGCTGTGGCCCTCGCTGCGGGGACATGGGGATGGCAGCGGGTGCTGGGGCACAGCGAACCCCCGCAGGTCTCTTCCTCCCCGGCCTCCAAATGCTCGCACCTGGTGTGATGCTCCAGTTCCTTTCCGGAGGAGCAGACGGGTCCTGCAGCTCTCAGCATCCTCCTTGGCTGCGGCTCAGCCACCTGGAAGACAACAGGAATCAGCCTTGTTTGGAGGGGACTGGACCCCTTCTGTCCCCCATCCGTCTTCTTGCATGGGGAGTGGGGCAAATTGGGGGCTGGGTCCTGCTTGCCACTGCTGCTGGGGATTTGGGGGCAATTGTGCCCCGGGACAGGATCACCCTTGCCTCAAATCCCTCTCTCAAGGGGGATGAGAGGGAGGTAGGACACAGCCCGGCCTGCAGCTCTGCCGGTTCTCCCCTTGGCAGAGGATTCTGGCAGCGGGGGGGGCACTGCTGTCCCTTGTCCCCAGCAGTGTGGGACCTCAGGGGACCTGCGAATGTGGATGCAGCCCCCTCCGGCATCCCTTATGGGAGGTGATGAGCAGGATGCTCCTGTGTGGACGTCTCACGCCATGCTCCCCATCTGTGTGGCGGGGCCGTCTGTCCTTCTGCACCCTGCGGTGTGTGGCAGGGAGGCTGGAGGAGCCCCTGGAAGCCGTGACAGCTCCCGACCCCACGCAGCCCTGTGCTGGGTGTAATCAGTGTTCCCGAGGATTTCAACCTCTCCTCCGCTCCCCGCTGCTCTGCAGAGCGTGTCTGGGCTCCGTGAGCCGCAGCTGATGGCTTCCAACTTGCTCGTCCTTTTAGGGCTGAGGCAAACAGGTCTTTTATTATTATTTATAGCAGAGAGCTGGGCCTGCGCCCCCCTCCATGCTCTCCTCTCCCTTCGGGCTCTGTGCGGTGTTGCTGGTCTCCGGAGGAGCTGCGGCTGCCGAGCACGGTCTTGCTCAGCCACCTGTGGGGAAGATGCCATCGCCCGTCACAGGGACAATGTTGCAGATGAGCTAATTTGACCTGGAAAGGAGGAGAGCCGCGTGTTCCTCGCCGTGATCATCCCGTCCTGCAAGCCTGCACCGCGGCTTTTGTCCGAGCTTCCCAAGGTGGTGCTGGCTCCTGGTGCTGCGGGCAAATGAAACCTTCCTGTCCCCAAGGCCACCACGGACAATGGCACACAGGGAGGGACAGAGCAGGGAAAGATGTGGGAACTGAGAGGAGGCACAGGGAGCTCTTCCTCCCCGGGGACAGGGCCGTGGAACAGCCTGTCACCGAGCGGAGGTGGGGGGAACAGTGAGGGACGTGCCCAAATGTCCCCCAGCCCCAGGGGAGATGTTCCTGTCCCAGCTGCATGTGGCGGGGGGGAATGCAGTGGTATCCCTTGCCCAGGGGATGCTGACAGTGGCCCCATGAGGACCATGCCCAGCTGAGGGGCTGCGGGAGAGGCTTAGACCAGGCTCAGCATCTGCTTGGGCCAAGCTCAGCATCTGCTTGGGCCAAGCTCAGCATCTGCCTTCACGTCCGGCCTCAGTGCGGCTCCCGTCTGTTCTGGCCCGTCCCTCGGCTGCCGTGTGAAGGAATGTTAATAAGTGTCGAAACGAGAGAATAAAAATATAATTGTTCCCCTCTCTAGTGCCTGGCGGCTGCTGAGTTGATGTAAGGGCTTCTTTGTGCTGAGTTGGGAGCAACACGAGCTCTGCTGTCCTCCGAGCTGCTTTGCTTGGTAATTGCAGGTGTATCGCGCTCCCTGGCTCTGGGGTGATGGTAATTGGAAACACTTGCAGGGACCATGGCAGGGAGGGTGCCAGGTCGCTCTGTGCTCCGAGAGCTCCAGCACATTCGTCACCGCTCCCGGTTTGCTGCTGGGGAAGCCCCGATTCACGGGACCACAAACCTGCAGACCCGGCTGCTTCTCTGCGCTTATTTATACCTGAGCGATTTTATTCATGCCACCTTCCATTTGCACAAATCAGGAAAATCATGAAATAAAAGAAGCAAAGCCCACAGGTGGATGTGGGGGTCTCGCCATGGCCCCGGGGCGGGAGCAGCGCTGGAGCAGGAGGTCTGAAGCCAGCGCTGACCCTGGACCTCCCCGGAGCCCGGCCACCCATTCAGTCCCCAAAACCAGGTCCTGGTGTCCTTGTCCTGCTTCCATCACTCAAAGCCAGCAGGGTCCTGGCAGTGGGTGCTGGCAGCTGTCCCCGCAGCGGCGGCGGCTCTGGCCGTGTCACCCTGCTCCCGTCTGTCCCTTCTCCCAGGGCTCGGTGCTGTCACGACGCCTCTCGCATCCCGGCTGCAGATCCGACTTCGTTCCTGGCTGGCGCTGGGGGCTGTGATTTGTGATTTACCGTCGCCGCATCCACACGAGCAGCGCTGCCCTCTCCCCTTCCCCGCAGCCGCTTTAATGACCTACTTTTAATCCAGTGACTGGGATGAATTAGAGACAGAAAAGGCCTGGGAGAGCTTTTATTTGGCCTTTCTGGATTTTCCCCCCCCCGACTTGCGCAGTGCATCTGGGAGCCCCCTTTGCTCTCAGGGACATTTTAAACCCCACTCCTTGAGGGACTCCTCCAGAACAGCTTCTCTTCTGCTCTCTTTATTGCTGTGATTAAGCTCCTCTCCCCACCCCTGTATCAAATCCAGCTGCAGAGCTGAAGAGATTCTTGGCAAGAGACCGAAGACCGAAACAATACTTCAAGTGGAGAAGGGGGGCTGGGGGCCAGAGCTCTTCCTAAAGCCCTGGAGAGCTGTGGGGCTTCATTAAGGGGATTTTTGCAGCCTGTGGTCAGAAAATCCTTCAACTTTGTAGCTATAAAAAGTAAATGTCTATAATCTGTTTTGCCCGAGCAAATTAATGTGAGCATTTCGTGGCTGGCGCCTTGGCCGTATTAACGTGAGGATCACGTGAGCGACGCAGCCCTGAACCTGCAGCGCGTTTGTTACCGGGGTGTCCCTACCTCCCCACCTCTGGGGACGTCCCTGTGCCCTGGGCTCTGCCAGGCAGGGGTCCTGGCATGAGAAAATACATTAAGTGGGGGCTCAGTGGAGCTGGGCAGGGGGTGGGAGATGGGGGGACCATGCTGAGCACCCACTGAGGGCACAGTTCCCCTGTACCAGTCCCTGCTGTGCTCCCCAGGGATTCGCTCCATGCACATCCCTGCTGCTGAATGACCCAGGGATGCTGGAGGTGCCCAAGGAGATGAGCTGGGCTGGGGGAGCAAAGATTCCTGTGGCTGCCAAGGTGAGGGCCTGACCTTCGTGCTGGGCTCCCATACAGGGAGCAGGGACTCAAGGGATGCAGGGTGACAAGGGACAGGTGACACGGGCTGCACATCACAGCAAGGAGAAGCCTTGGGGAGATGGTGCCTTCAGGAGCCTTGCAAGCCCTAGGGCTGCACAGGGGAACTCATTAGGAGTTGAGTGGGGGGAAGGAAGGGGTAATTAAAACCATTAATTAAAACCATCAGAAGGTTTGGCAAAGAGGGAGCGGGGCAGGTCTGTTGGTGGCTGCCCAGCATCATGAGACCTGGCTGGGCACAGGAGGAGTGGGACCGCCATGCTGTGCAGCTCCTCGGTGCGGCCAAAAACTGGGCAACAGGCAGAATAAAAGCTGGGGAGGTTTGTAAATTCAGTGATAGAAATCTCAGCCAGCTGAGCAGGGTAGCAACTCCCTTTCTAGGTGCCTGTGCATTGGTGCTGAGCCCCTCTCTGCAGAAGGGCTTGGTTTGGAGGTCCCTTCCAACCCAAACTGCTCTATGCCCCTGTGACTCTACAATTCCTATGAAGGGAAGGGGAGCTGGGAGTGGAGATCCAGGGTGTCTGCAGCCCGTTTTGGAGGTGAGGCCGCCTGGGGCAAGAGGCAAGAGCATACCCAGTGCAGGAATGAATGTGAGAAAAGCAGACTTTGCTCTGGGTGGGGGAATCACCGAGGGATTAAAGGTTTAATAAGATCAGAGGGACAAAGCAATAATTAGCCTAAATTATGCTGTAATTTAGGAAATTAAAAACAAAGCCTCTAATGTCAGAATAATAACCATGCCAGCAAACAGGGGGAAGAGATGAAGAGCAAAGGGGGGATGTGACGACTTGGGGCAAGGAAATCAGAGGAGCAGCCGCTGCTCAGAGCCTGGGGGGCAATGGGGGCAGCGTGGGGGGAAGGCAGAGCTGGGCTGGGGGCTCAGCCGGTCCCCCCGGCGTTGTGCTGGTGTGCAGGCTGGGGCAGGCAGGGGTGCAGCCCTCGCCTCCCTGCCACCAGGACCTGGGGGGCTGGCACCGCCTTTGGGGCTGCCAGCACCGCCTTTGGGGCTGCCAGCACCCTGGAGCTTGGATCCCCACTTCTGCTTCCCCCGTCCATGGGCTGGGCATGGTGTGTCCCCTTTGCACTCCTGTTTCGGGGGGGCTGCTGGCCCACAAACCCAACCCTCGCCCCCTGCCAGCAGCTTGCCCCGGGTCTCCATGATGCTCAGCACTGAGGTCCTGCACCCAGCGCTGCCTGGGGACCCCCTGTTCCCCCTGCACAGCAAGGCGGGGGGGAACCCCTCTGGCTCCCCCCTTGCTGAGAGCAGAATTTTCACTGGTATTCAGAGATTTGCCTGGGGAGACAATCAACTCAGACCCCAAGACTTAGCTCATTACAAGAACATCAAGATTAAATGGGATATAGAAACAGCTGTCCTAAAGCTCCTTACAGGATCTGAACAGATGTAACAAAAATAGATTTACATTTAATTTATTAAGTTTTTCCTCCCTTAACGTTTAGATCATTCCGGTTTTTTTCAATAGTGTTTTGGCTCTGCCTGGGCCTGCCCAGCTCCTGCTGGCTCCTGTTAACCCCAGACCCTCATTCTGCAACACAGTCACAAGGAAAAGACCCATTTCAGGGGGCTGGGAACACTGAACTGGCCGTTCTGGATACGTTTGCGTTTGGATCGGATGTCCTGTTGCAAATGAGGAAGATGTGAAGAGAAGAACTAGGGCAGCGTGATGCTCAGAGCAGCTTTAGACTTGACCTTGCGCAGACCGGGCTGTTGAAGGTGGTTGCCTGTGGCTGAAATAGCTGATTTCCAGCTCTGCATCTGCCATAAGATGAGAGATGAAGAGAGAGTGGTTTGCTCAGCCCCGCCAAACGGAGGTTGAGAAAGGATATAATGACTCTTCATAAACAAATTTAGGGGAGCAAATGCCAAGGAGGGAGACAAACAGTTTACCTTAAGTGATAGTATCAGCAGAACATCAAATGGTTGTAAATTAGTGAAGAATTAATTTAGGCTGGCAATCAGGAAAAGGTTTCTGACCCGCTGAGGGGTGAAAGTCTGGAGCTGTGTCTGCGGATGGGGACGTGCTGGTCCGGGAGGGATCTCCGTGGGTTTGTGCTGCTGGTCATTGAGCCCACCAAACACAGGGACATTTAAAGGGAGTTTGAGTGTCTGGTCTGTTAGACTGAAAGATCCGCATTCTGCAAGGCGTGAAGGATGGAGCATGTGAAGAGTGCTTTGAGATTCTCAAGGGGACAGCATCGAGGTGAAGCCAGATGCTATATCTAAATATCTCCCCTTTACTTGCCTTCGACATCACACTGTTTCTGCTGGGGTGCCCGCATCCTGTGGCGTCTTGCAGAGCTCCCAGGTGTCAATAAACTCATCCTGCCCTTCAAGAGGCCGGTCTGAGGGTGGCTGAGAAGCCGAACGTTGAGCTGGGTCCTGTCCGAGCCCAGCCCACGCTGCTGCTGCAGGGCAGGATGTTGTCCCTCTCGTTCGAGTTCCCCTGGTTGTGTCTCAATGCCGTTTGTAGCTCTCTGGCTGCTGGTGCTCCTACAGGCACGTGGCCTGCGTTTGCTGGGGTGCTGTTTTGGGCCATAGTTGCTGAGGTGCTGGAGGGCTCAGGCACTTGGAATGCCCTGAATAACATCTGTCAGAGCCTCTCCTGCTTTCTCTTTCCTTCTCCACCTAGGCTGCATTTTCCCCCTTCTTTTCTTTGTCTCTTCCTTCCCCCTTCCGCTTGTTCTCCAGCCCTTTTCCTTGTCTGTACCTTCACACCCCCCCTTGAGAAGGTAATTTTGCTCAGACATCCTACGCATCCATCACAGGCACAGCCGTTCTCCCAGGCCCTTCGGTGGGACTCTGCTTTCGCTGGAGGATCTGCTGACTAAATTGCTTGGATGGAAAATGAGCACCTGGGCTCATTACAACAGAGTCCAGGAGAAGGTAATTATCTGCCTGCGAGGGAACGGGGGGGTCAGACCTGCCAGGAGAGCGGTGCTGGTGCTGGGTTCTGGCGATACAACAGCCGGGCAGCGCAGAGCAGGTACCGGGATGCTCGCGGGGATGGACGCAGGCTGAGTGACGGCCCAGCGCACAGCGAGAGCACAAGGGACTGGCAAAGGGGGGAATTCCCATTTGACCTGCGTCCCACCATGCTGAACCACCGCCCTGGTTCTTCCCTGGCAGCTTTTCTCAGCCCCGGGAGGAGACCGGGACAGGACATGGGCTTTTGTCCTTGCAGGTCCTGCAGCCAGCCACGAGGTAACGGGAGGAGGTTGTCATCTCGCGGCTGTTATCAAATGACAGGTTTTTCTGCTGAGCGTTTCTTTCTCTCCTTGATGGCGGTTGCTAAAAGTCTGCCAGGCAGGGGTGGTGGCTGCTCACCCCCTCCTGCTCCTTTATGAAGGATTTCAGGAGCATCTTCTATGACTGGAATGGATGCTCCACTCCTCCGGCCAGGGAAAGCAGCAGCACAAGGTGCCATGGGGCCAGCTCAGGGCCAGCTCCCCCCCAGGACAGATTTTAGCCCAATTTCCAGCCCCTGTGCCGCAGACACCATCTGCCGAGCCCACTCTGGTGCGTCTCACGGTCCCCGCGCAGCCTCCGGTCCCACGTCCTCTCCAAGCCCAGACTTGCTGTGGTCAATGGAGCCTGGTTTCCTGGAGCTGCTGGGCACACACCGCCCGCTCTGCATGTGCACGAGCGTCCATCTGTCCCCCGGTAATGATTTTGAGTCCACTGGCTCATTTTAACCAAACCTGACAGGTCTCTCAAGCACGTCACTCCGGCCAGTTCCGATGAGACAGACGCAGGATAGCAAGGCAGGAAGCTCCAGTTTCTGGGTCCAGGGAAACGCCATGAGGGTTTGGGGCTGGAACTGCTTTTTCAAGGCAGGCAAATAACCAGAGCAGCAGAATTTTCACCAAAGGAGGAATCTCTGCAGTTTCCCAACAGCAAATAGACTTGAATATTTAAAGATGTCCCTGCTCATGGCAGGGGGTTGAAATAGATGAGTTTTGAAGGTCCCTTCAACCCAAACTATTCTATTATTGTACTTGTGTGGGGGACAGTGTGTCCAGTCTCCTTTGTGGGAGAAATCAAGGAGCTGATGGACAAAAGAGCAGCTTTGTGTGACTCCTGAGCGGGTTGGTGGAGGGATGGGGAAGAGCAGCAGTGCCATGTTAAAGCTCTTCTGCAGATGCTGCCTCTGGGCTGTGTGTCAAAGCCCTCAGGCAGTGTTTGTTGTCCCCACCCCAGCGTTGGGACGGTGGGTTTGGCACACGGACACGGGGCACAGGACCCGCGCCAGGGCCCCCCGTGGGGCAGGAACTTAACAGGGTTTTTGGATAAAGACAAAGGGTCTCGGCTTTCTCCCCGCTTTCCCAGCCCGCTGCCCGTCTGTCAGCTCCTCTCCCCGGCCCAGGCGTTCTTCAGCACCAGACTATTTCTCGGTGATGAAACAGCCACTCAGCCACCGCCAGGCGAGAGACACTGACCCTGTGTCTCCCCTCTTGGTCTCCTGAAACAGCAGCTGAAAGATGGGGACAAGGTCAGTGACTCCTGCCAGCAGGTTTATTGCCGAGGAGGGGTGAGTTTCGCTATCAGAGGTGGCGGGGATGCTCCCGGGGATGCTCTGAGCTCCCGCAGAAGTGCTGCTGCACCTCCCTGGCTCACGGGGTGCTGGTAGGAAAAGGGGGAGCAGGGTTCCACTGCAAGGCAATGAGGAAAAGGGGGAGGAGAGTTTCGCTGCAAAATGATGGGGCTGGAGGGCTGGAGAAGTGTTTGCTCCCCTCCATACTGCTGTGCTTTTCTCCATCCTCGCTGGTTCTATTCCCTAACACTGACTGCTGCCACGCTTGTCACAGCGTGGCCATGGGGTGAGAGGTGAGACACATGGCAATGGCAGGTGACATCCATCGCCTGCCTCCGGGTGGTCGTGGGGTGGTGGGTACAGCGAGCTCCACGACCCACCCCTGTGGGACTGTCCCCATCCTCTGCGTCCCTCTGCATGACACCAGCACGAGCTCAGCCCTTCCTCCCCGCGGGCACGCGCGGCGCTGGCCGCGCGATGGTGGATGAATCTCACCGGCTTTTCCGTGGGAAGCGGTAACTGGGTCAGCGCACGGCGGTGGGAGCTGGGGCGGTGGAGCCGGTGCTGCCGGGCACCGGGCGGGTGATTCAGAGGGTGGCGGTGGCTGCGCTGAGCCAGGGCTGATTCAGCGGTGCCAGGGGTGCTGTGCTGCTTTTGGTCATTCCTTTTTCCTTGGAAACCCAGTTTGAGTGTTTTATTTCTCCCGGTAATTGTACCCATTTAAGGCAAACTGATTGCTTTAAATCAGAGAGGGCGTGCGAAGCCTGGAGTGGCAACCAGCGCATCCCTGGGCATTTCCCCATGCTGATGCTCCATCCCACTGAGCCCAGAGCATCACCCATATCCCAGGGGATCAGATACGAGGCCCCAGGGAGAGCGAAGGTCCAGTCCTCGCAGCAATGTTCTCTCTGGCATAGATCCCCCGGTGCCACCATGTGCCCTTGGTATGTCACAGCACAGCAATGTCCCCAGCGAGACCTCCCCAGCCGGGTCGGTCCCCCACAGCCAGATACAGACACGGCTGTGACAGAGCCTCGAGGACAAATACTCTGTTTGCAATAAAATCCCCCTTCAAAAAGTTACCATGACTTCCCCGATAAAAGAAGAACGCGACTGTCTGTAAGAGTTTTAAATCCATCGCCAGGAGATTAAATTCTAAAGGGATTTTAGCTTTCAATATAAACAGCAGATTCTTAAGTACCTCTTCATTTTCTGCATTTGGGAAAAACACAGAAAGGCCTGAAATCCTCCCAAATCCACCAGTGTTATCGCAGCCCTGAGCAGAGCTGGGCGATGGTCTTGGGGGTGATCCCCGGGGAGCTGGTTCACGACTGCGCTTGCGGCTGCGATGACGGAGCCGCGTTTCCTGAATAACCGCACGGGGAATGGGAGAACTGGAAGGTCCCCAGCTCCCTCGGGGCAAACACACATCAGAAATACCTGGAGTATTACGGCTGCATCAGGAGCTGCCTGTCTGGAGTGGGGGAGAGGGGAAAGGTGTTGGGAAAGCTGCTGGTGGGGCTGCAGCAGCCGGTATGGATCATCCCATGGGGAGGGAGGTGTGAGGCAGCTGCCCCCCGGCTGGGAAGGTACCGGGTACCTCTGGTGATCTGGCTGGAGGTTTCCCATGGGTTGTGCACATCCCAGACGAGGCCAGCATGACGATCCCTTGACGAGACACCAGCCTGCGGTCAAATTCTTGCTCAGGCTTCTATGTCTTCATTTGGGTGCGGACTCGAGTCGGAAACCGAGCCACCGGGTGTGCCGGCATCCCGCTGTCTGCGGGTGCCTTCCACCGCCCCGCTTTCATCTCCTCCGCCCCCAGCCGCGCTCTCATGGGCGGTGGGTGGGGGGTTGATGGGCTCAACACCTCGGAGGAGCTGAGATGCCAGACATTCCCCCCCGGGCCAAGGTGAGCCCGGCCGTCTGGCATCGCCTGAGTCACCCCAAAATCACCCCGCTGCCGGCCCAGGCACTGCCAGGGCTGGCACCGGCACCGCGCTGGCACCGGCACCGTGCTGGCACCGGCACCGTGCTGGCACCGGCACCGCGCTGGCACCGGCTGGTCCGGAGGCTGGAGACCAGGGCTGCTGTCCTGTGCCTGGGTGACGGCAGAGGTTTCCTCCCAGGCCAGCAACTCTCTTCATTTCTCTTCTGACTTCTCAGAAGTGTCCTTGTTGAATTTGTTTAAATTTTTTTAAATATATATTTTTTTTTTAACAATTTTTTTCTTGGCGAAACTTCGCGGCTCAAGCTGCAGCAGCTCCCTCAGACAGACTCACGGTCCACATCTCACCTTGTGCGACCAAGACTCTCCTTGTCCACATCTGAGATGCTCCAGCGGTCATCGAATCATAGACAGTCCCAATTTGGAAGAGACCCACAAGATCATCACATCCGCTGGCAGCAGCAACCCCTGCGGAAGCTCAGGGGGTTCCCTTGAATTCTGGGGACATGGGAGCCTTCTGGTCTCCTCCCTCATCTTTGCCCATCAGAAGCCACCACCCCTGGCCTCTTGCCTTGCTGCGCGCTGGAATTCTCCAAAATGCTGGAACACACCGACCGCGAGGGGTTAACGGAAACGCCGCTTTGAAGATTATTTCTCTTTTATTAAAAAAAACCCCAACAGACCCAAACAAAAACCAACAAACAAAGCAATGTGTTTCTGTATGAAAATAATCCAACCAACAAAAGAGGAACCACCCGAATGCTAAAACTCGCTCTGAACTCGTTTTCCCCCCCATCCCGAGTAGATTGTTCTGCATCTTCACCATAAACCCAGCCCCGGAGAAGAACTGTTGGGTCATGTAGAATCCTGCCGCGCTGGCCAGAGCCCAAGTCAGAGGTGCCCCTGAGGGACGTTACCCCAGATACCCCGGTGTCCCGGGGCACGTCCCGGGCTGGACCTGCCTCTCGGTTCTTGCTGAGCCCAGAGCTGCCCGGAGCGATGGGGAGGGGGCTGGAGGAGCCGGACCTCGTGGTTCATCGCTCTGCGACCACCGAGCAGGATCGGTCCATGCAGGCTGGTGAAAACGCTTCGTCTCACGGAGCTGGAACGGGGATTTGAGGCTGAAGTCAGGTCCTTGGCCATCCCGCTGGTGGGAAGTACAGGAGCTCAGGTTACCGGTGATCCTGGGCTCTGGGGCAAAACGGGGCTGGAAGCAGCAATCCCAAGGCTGGAAGCAACAAAAATAGCGCCTGAATGTGATGGAAGCTGTTTGCAATCAGCCCATGTGCCCGAGTCGATGCACATGAAACGTATTTTGGGCAATTATGAAGAGTGAATGAATTAGTAAAGAATCAGAGTCTGTTCGTGAACAATTCCCAAGCAGGAAGAAAGAAAAAAGGGCAAAATGCTTTGAATAAGTTTCTTGCTATAAATAGTTTGCCCAGTTCGAAGAGCGACTGACAAACACAGTCAAGGGAAGGAGAGGATAATACATCACAAAACGTACTTTGTTCATTTATTTGACAAGTGTAGCTAAGTTTTAATTATTTATGATTATAGTTCATAATGTGCTAGCACATGTTCTGAGGAATATTTCAGTCTCAGTAATCTGAGGCCTCGCTCCAGCACTGTCCGGGCTGTTAAATCCCCACGGCTCAGCAGGAGCCAGGACCTTCCACGCATGTGGAGCCCGAGCGCGGGAATGACCCAGGAGCCGATGGAGTCCTGCGGTGTTTGTGACCCAGGTAAGGAGCCGCACGGCTCGAGAATGCCGGATTGTGAACCTGACAATGCGCCTTTAATCTTTGTCACTTCGCATGCCAAATCCCAGAAGTGCTGAATTATTAAGTCTAAAGTTCCAAAATAAACTCTCACTCAGAAGATTATTTCCATATCATTTGAAATTTCCTGCTCTAATAACTCCTGCGCTCACGCTGTCTCTTGCCCTAATCCTGTTTCGAAGGGCTGAGCCCAGCCCTGGGCCGGAGCGGAGCCCCTGGGGGGGTTCACCTTCCCCTTCCCTCCCCAGATGAACCTCCATCCCCCAAACTGCTGACGGCTTAATTATTGCAGGGGATAATTAGCGCGAGGAACCAGACTGAGCCCTCTCCAAACTCATTTCACTGAGGAAATCAATCTGATCCCTCCCAAAGGGCCCCGCTGCCAAACTTAATTCCAAATAATTTAACAGAAAAAGTTCTTTAATGTTTCAGAGGGGCAAATGCCATGAGACGGTGGCACCTCGCGGCTGCCGTGGGCTGGATTCCTGTCCCCTCCTCGGGTCCCCTGGCAGGGCCCACGGCACAGTCGGCGCTGTGGCCTCGGGGGGAGCGGATGCTCGGGGTGATGCGAAGCCCCCAGCACCCCAAACCCCACCCTGGGATGCTCCAAAGGGTGCCCCTGGGGACGAGGTCCCCGGAGAGATGGAGAGCAGGAGGTGGGCGCTGTAGGACGTGGGTGGGCAAAGGGAAGGATTGGACCCAGACAAAGCTATTTTTTGCCATGAAAAAGGAAAACGCCGCCTTTGGTCCCTGGATTATATATATGTGTGTTTTTCCCCCTGCAGTAACTGGAGAATAGAAATAAAATACTGAATTATTAACTCTAATTACCCCCAGAATTACTTCAATAACAGTGCAATTTCACAGACGGCTGCTGTGAAGACAATACGCAGGGATAAAAGGAGGCAGAGAATCCACTTCTACCACAGGAATGTTTGCAATTTATTATTTTCACATTAGCCTTTTTTTTTTCGGTTTCCTCATCTTTTCCTTAGCGGTGGTCAAATTTCAAACGCTCCGAAGCATCGTCCCAATGTGCGGCTGCATCTCCGGAGCATCCTGACCCCTCTGAGCTGCAGAGCTGCGCTGGAGCTGGTTCACTTGGGAGCACTGGGGATGATGGAGCAGCAGGGATGGAGATACAAGGATTGAGATGCAGGGGTGGAGGAGCAGGGATGGAGATGCAGGGATGGAGGAGCAGGGGTGGAGATGCAGAGATGGAGGAGCAGGGATGGAGATGCAGTGATGGAGATGCAGTGATGGAGATGTAGGGATGGAGATGCAGGGGTGGAGGAACAGGGATGGAGATGCAGTGATGGAGAAGCAGCAATGGAGATGCAGGGGTGGAAGGGCAGGGATGGAGATGCAGGGGTGGAAGAGCAGGGATGGAGATGCAGTGATGGAGATGCAGGGATGGAGATGCAGGGATGGAGATGCAGGGGTGGAGATGCAGGGATGGAAGAGCAGTGATGGAGACGCAGGGGTGGAGGAGAAGGGATGGAGATGTAGTGATGGAGATGCAGGGGTGGAAGAGCAAGGATGGAGATGCAGGGATGGAGGAGAAGGGATGGAGGAGCAGCAGGGATCCTCCTGCTCTGTATCCTTCCCTGTTCTGCCTCCCATCCATCCCAGTGACACCAGTGAGGTGGGAGACACACTCAGAGCAATGTTTCTGGGTCCAACACTTCATCTTTCCTGGGTTTTGTTACAAATCCCAAACCCAATCCAGTTCATACCATTTTGCACACGTTCTGAAGGAAACCGTGTTATACAGTAGTCAGTCCTCTCCTCCCTCTGTGCAGGTGCAGTTGATTTTATTTTTATTGGCTTTCTGCATTCACGTGGGCTCTCTGAAGTTTTCAACAACCAGAAAACTTCATGAACTTGAAAATATTAGATGTGAAACTGGGGAGAAAGGCTCTGGGGGGGTTTGCAGTGGGTGCTCTTGCCCCCAGCCCAGCTCACCATTGGGTACCAGGGCACGAGCAGCACTTGCCATTGCAGGGATGCTTGGGCTCTGTTTCCACAGGCAGGTTAATCCGGAGCGATTTGTGCTCAGCTGCTCTGTACCTGAACCGCAGCTCGGGGCCATGTCCTGCAGCTTTTCACAAGCACTAAATCAAAGGGGGCTCCTGGAAGGGAGGTGCAGGGAAGGGGAAAGGGGAAGAGAGGGGAGAAAAAATGCACTTTACACTGGAATGTGACCAGCCTGGGTAACTCAAACCAGAAGGCAGCCAGTGGCAAGCAGGCGGCTGGCAAGCGGCTGCCCGTGCTGGCATGGCCGCAGAGCTGACCTGCCAAAAACCTCTCAGGACTGGGTAAAACAAAAAGAAACCCAGACCAAACCCCATGCTGCCTTGGAGAGCAGCATTCCTCTCCTTTCTGCTCCATGCCTGTGAGGCTGGGAGCCCTGTGTCACCACAGTGGGGTGACAACGTGTGGCCCTGTGACAAGGGTGCAGAGCTGGCTGGGGAGGGGATTTCGGGGTGGGAAGGCGATGAGTGCTGTGTGAGGGGCACAGGGTGGGTGACGAAGCTGCAGGGCTTTGGAGAAGAGCTGGGGGCCCAGGGACCCCCACCACCTCCATGCCCACCCCAAGCATCCCCAGTAGCTCATTCTGCACCGTGGCTGGGGGCTCCAGCATGTCCCCCCTTGGGAGCCGCTCCCAGCCTGGCTCTGGGCATCCTCTCCTGGGCTGCCCCCTCCTGCTTCTTTTACCTTCCAGCTCCCGTTCTGGCTGCTGGCTGCTCCTCTTTGCGCCGCTGGTCCCGGTGACGATGGGGACAAGAGCTGGCAGTGCCCCCGCTCCACGTGCGCGGCCCTAGCCGCGCATCCCTCTTGCCAGCAGGCACTCGTGTGGAGCACATCCAGCTTTCCCCGGGGAGCTGGCGTTTGGGCAGGGAGCAGCTATTTGAGGAGCTGGCTTTGGAACGGGGAGGGAAATCCCCAGACCCTGGCAGGCTGCGGCTGCTGCCGAAACGCTCTGAACTCCAGACTCTGGGGCTTTCATATATTTTTTCTCTTCTTTCCAAATTTTCTTCTTAATTTGCTGGTGAGCAGCCGCTGCTCCAGAGGACACAGCTGGCTCTGGGAACGCATCTGTGTTAAGAGAAAGGTTATTTTCTTTCCACGACGAGAGCAGGTTTCCCTCTCTGCCTGTGTTCCCTCTTCCCAAATGGAAAATGGTGTTATTTTGCTAAAGGCCAGCCCAGCCCCATCCCCAGGAGTCTCCCCAAGGCAGCTCCCTGCACTCCAGGGATGCTCCGGCTGCTCGGCCTCACTGCTGCCTCTCGGGGGATGCTCTGTGCTGCCTTCCTGCAAGCTCCGGCGGCTTCACTCCATCATCCTTTTGCCACTAGGAAATCATTCTGCTTGATAATGCATTAAAGTGATTGTTATTTTAGTGATCGTGCTCATATTTCCCCCTCTTTGTTTTCCTGCCAGGCTTTCGGGGAAACCTAAGGAGATAAATCAGTGCTGCGAGCAGGTGTGGGAGGCAGATTTTCCTGTGCTGCTGGGAGGGGGATGGGTGCTTTAAAGCAGGGACCATGGGATCCAGCGACACCCGCACAGCCCCTCGGAGGGACAGGCATTCCCGCTGCCCAGCAGCCACCTTTGTCACCCCGAGAGCTGTCCTGGGAAAATGCAGCCAGTCCAGGTGGCACAGACCCCTCCAGCTGGGGACCCACAGGGCAGGGATGTCCCTAAGCCCCCAGCCGTGCCAGTGCGTCCCCACGGCTCTCCCGCAGTCAGCTCAATGGGACTTTTCAGCCATGCCTTCTCCTTCCCTCCTCGCCGTGCCCCGCAGCCAAGTCAGAACCCGGCCTTTGTTTGCATTTTTTAAAATAAATCATTTTGGGGGTGAATTCCATGCCAGCGAACAATGCCAGGGACTATAAGGGCTCCGTTATTTGCAGCAGACACCAAGTGCAGTTCAAGGCCAGCCGCAGGCGAAGTGTCTCCCAGGGATGCTGAGCACTGTGCCCTGCTCTGGCAATGGGGACAGGCTTGTCACCTCACTGGGGGCTGCTGTCACCTCCCCTGCACTGCCAGGGGACCCCAGGTTGTCCCCTCAGGGCTGGGACCCCAGCAGCGCTCGCTGCACCCAGGGCTCAGCTTCCCAGCAGCTCCCAGCAGCCAGGGCTTGGCATGGCTGGTGCTGTACTGGGAGGGACTGGGACGTGCTGGAGGAAGGACCCTTCAGGGCAGGGTGGAGCAGGGGAAGGGGCCCAGGAGTGGGGCTCATTCCGAAAACACAGATATCTTTGATAATTAGCCAGGGCTGTGAAGGGAAATGATGAAAGGTAAAAAGGATTTGTTTAAGCACGGCATTTTTTATTACTTTCCTCTCTCAAAGTTTCTCTTTAAAGTGGTTGGAAGATTTTTGCTCTTATTTTTGCCTCAGATGTTGAACTTTAATTACAGCCAACGTACTGAAATACCTGTAGTATGTGAATAAATCATCTTAAAGATTTTCCCAGGGATTCCTGCTGTCCCCAAACTCCCCCTACCTTGCTGCCACACACAGGGGTCCCGGCAGGGTCCTGGCTCAGCCCTGGGGGTTCCTGCACCACTGGGTGCTGCTGCGGAGATGTTGCCCATAAAAAAGAGCTGAGGCTGGGCACATGCCAGGGCACTGGTGGTACTGGGCTGCATTGGTTAGGGAGGACCTAAAAAATGCAATATTGGGTGGTGAGAGCCTGGTCCACGCTGCCCAGAGAGGTGGTGGATGCCCCATCCCTGAAGACATCCCAGGCCAGGCTGGACGGGCTCTGAGCAACCTGAGCTGGTGAAGATGTCCCTGTCATGGCAGGGGGGGCACTGGGGGAGCTGGGAAGGTCCCTTCAACCCAAACTATTCTATGATTCTACGACTTGGGAGAAAACTTGCCACGCTTTACCAGCCCCAAAACACCACGGTGTGATGCTTCACCCTCCTCTGCTTCTCGGCTGTGCCCGGAGGCAGCGGCAGAACTGAACACAAACTGTGTTTTGCGGAAGCCGCCGCTTCTCTTCCCCCATCCCGCTGCTCTCAGCGCCCACCTTCACACACCTCTTCCCCGCCCGCAATTATTCCAAGGGATCATTAGAGCCTGCGTGTGCTAATTGCTGCAATATCTCCTTTCCCGGGAGGAAATCACAGCAATAGTCCCAGGTTTGTCTCTCCTCCCCTTGTGGTTGGTGCAGATGTGGTTGAGCTTTCAGGGCGATGGAGCAGCATCCGGGGACATGTCCTGCCTTGGCTTGGAGGGGGAAGGAATGCAGAGGAGCAGAAGTACGATGTTGCCGCATGTCCCCAGCAGCCCCAGCCTCGCTACTCTTCTCTTATCGAGTATTCTTACATATTTATTGTTCACACTACATGGTAAGTGCTCAGAGTTTTTACAGGCAAACAAAGCCAGCGGGTGATGCCCGAGGCACTCTGCTCCTATAAATGTCTCTGAGATCTCCCAGTGCTTCCCCACATTGGGGAGCACAGAGGGGACACGGGTGACCCCAGCAGCCAGGGGACTGTGGTTCAGTGCTGCTCGCTTAAAACCAGAGAGATGCTGTAGAAGGCTGGGTAGGAAAAAGCCCAATTAAGATAAAATCACAGGGAATTGATTAATAATTAGTGCATAATTAGTTATCTCTCTGCCATCTGGAGGGCTGAATCTGCTTGTGAGGCAAGTGGCTGATCTGCTGGGGCTCTCCTGCCACCCGGGCTGCCCATGGTGTCCCCACAGCCGTCCTGCCCTGTGTCCCATCTCCGCTGGCATCTCCACTTCGGGCACTTCTCGCTTTTCTGGTTGCAGGAGAAGTCAGAGACACCTACGTGCTGCTTCAGCTCTTATTTCCTAGGTTTATTCTGCCAGGCTGTGAAGGTAAAGCTGTTCCACAGACCCATCCTCAGTGCAGGGTGGCCTGAGTTATCGACGAGCACGTGTACATCTCCTGCTTGCAGCTGGAGCAGCCGACGCTCAGCCCCTTCCTCAAAGAATCATTCATCTGTGCTGGGGCCAGCGTTTTGAATGTTCAGCTGCCTCTGTTTGAAGCAGCAAGTGTATTTATTAGGTGGAGTGGCTGAGGAGGAAAGAAAAGATGCCGGCTGCAGGGCTCAGCCCTGCCCGTGCCGGGGCAGCCGCGCCGGCTCCTCCGCTCTCATGCCGTGGGTTTTAAATGTGGTTGTTTCTACGTGGCTGGCTCTGTATCCTGCCTGTGGTCCAGGAATACCACGGGGAGAGGGTCCCAGCTCCAGCCCTGGAGCAATGTGGGAGGCTGGGCTCTCCTCCCGTGTGGGCTGTGTTGTTTCCACACACAGGAGCGATTCTCGCGTGGTAGTGGGGAGGTGAGTCAGCAGCGGAGCCCCACTGCCCTTGCAGGGCTGCTCTGGAGGGGATCTGTCTGACAAGCATCACCAGGATAAAAACATGAAAGCTTTCCTTTTAGGAGGAGGAGTAAAAGGGCTTTGGAGACACAATGAAGACAAACACCATCTGCAAGCATCCAGAGGGTCAATGAGTTATGGGGTGCAGCCCATATCCCACCCTTCTGCAGTGGGGCTGGAGATAGGACCCGCAGGTGCTGTGCAGCACTGAGGGAAAGTTGTTTGTCTGTCCGTCTCTGTTTTCCAGAGGCTGGAAACTGAGAGCATCAGCTCGTCCTTCTCTGGCTTTGCTAGATGTCAGAGAGGTTTTGCTATGGGCAGCTCATCCTCCGTGGGTGCGTTACCTGTGGGGCAGGACTCAATGCTCTCAGAGCCGGGCATTTCTGCAGCCCCAGGGAGCTCTGGCCCTCCCTGCCCAGTTTCAAGGTCCTGCTGTGATAAACAGTCCTGAACTGGGGCCAGGGAGTTCCCCTTGGCCCTCCCTGCAGTAAGAACATGCTTGAGAACCTGAGGGCTTCTCGAGACCTTCCCGGGGCTTTGCTAATGAACCCCTCCGCATACCATGTATTTCTTCACAAATCCAGAAGGAAACCACAGGAGTCCATGGAGAGGCATTTCTGCTGCTCCAGAGACAGCAAAAATGTTCACATGCAAATGTGTCTGGTTTTTGCTTCCATTTTGGATCCCAAAGTAACTTCGTGCCTCCTGTTTTCTGGTTAGGAGAGCCGCCCTGGGCAGAGGTTTGAAATGTGAAGACGAGTATTGTCTTTCTTCTGGGAAGAAAACAGGAGGGAGCAGCTGACTTGTAATTTGGAGGAAATCAAAGCCCTACCCGAAGGGAAGGGGCAAGCTGTGCCATCTTTCTATGAATCTCTGCTTTATCTCTGTGTCTCTTATCTCCTGGATCAGAGGCCCTGTGGACATCCCTGAACAAGACACGGGACTTTTCCACCATCGCTGCCAGTCTCCCCACAGCAAGGAACACATTGACCGGCTGATTATATACCCCATGTCCTTGGAGATCTGCTGCCCCAGTTTGAGTTTGCCTTTTGGTGCAACTTCAGCAGCGTAACACAGCGTGTCCTGGGGCAGGCAGAGCTGCCACGTGTCCTCCTGCCGGTGGACACTCTGGGACATTGCCAGCAGCCTTTTCAGACTTCCCAGGCCCCTTCATATCCTGTCATCATGAATCCACAGGATCCCTCGCTCCCTGCTCTTCTCCATCTCACACAGTGTGCCATGGTACCCCACTTTCCGCAGCACATTCCAGAGGCTGAGCCCTGCCTGAGGTCCCCTTGTGATGTCCCTCAAGGGGTGAGGGGGCACAGACGATGCTCAGGGACTCATCTGCATCTTCCCCAACACTTGTGCTACAGGAGTAATGGAATCCTTAAGATGCACCCACATCTTATAGAATAACAATTTAATATTTTGTATTAGTTACTACTCCCCTCAGTTCCTCCTCCTTCACTCCATGGTTTGGTGGTGGCGGTGGGATACTGGTGTTGACCTGCATCTCCTTCATCCCCTGCCACGATCAGCCACTTTTTGCTCTGCCCTTAATTTCAGCCATTTGTAAAATCTGAGTCATGCCAAAGTGGTCGCAAGACTTAATTCATATTTATTACTCCTTTTGAAGCAGAAAACCCTCTCCATGAATACTGAATATTAGCAGCTTGGAGAGATGGACTGATGCCACCAGAAATCCCTTGGCTGGGGTTTGTGAACGCCGGGTTGCATCCTGCCCCACCACTGCTCCAGCTGGTCCAGAATGGCTGAATTTCTGTGCCCACGTGGATTTGCTTCTATTTTTTGGCTGTTACTTCACCCCTGACTAAGTTTTTCCCTCCGCAAACAGAGCAGAGCAGAGCCAGGAGCAGGTGGCAGGGCATCGGCTAAATCCATCACATGAATGGGAAATTTCCTGCGAGCACCAGCCAACCTGGGCTGGAGCCAGGTTCTTCTGTTGATATTTTAATGACGATAAACGCAATTAAGGATGAGAGAGAGGGGCATTAAATTAAATAAAGTATCAAAAGCTTGAAGATTCTTAGCTGATGGGGTCATAACTGTCTCTCGGGTTTCCGTAGGCAGGTGGCGGGTGTTGCTGGATTGCCTTCCACCCGTAGGGCTGTCCTCCTGTCTGTCTGCTCATCTGCTGCCCCCGCTAGTGTAGGCTGGCTAATCCTGACCTTGTGGCACATCTACACCGAGCACAGAGGCACAGGACCAGGTAACCCCAACCGCCCCAGCATCCCACCCCATCGAGGAGGGGTATTTCATGGAATCATAGAACCATTTTGGTTGGAAGAGACCCTTAAGATCATCAAGTCCAGCCATGACCCAACTCTAGCACCAAGCCATGTCCCATTTCGGTGTGTGCTGTCTCACTACCAGGCTAAGCCTTGTCCCAGCTGGTGATGGGATACCTGGTAACCAGCCACAGGCATCACCCTGCAAGTGGGAAGCTCCCACTTGGGGTTTGGACAGCCCATCTCCATCGGTCCCCAGGGCTGTGGGCAGTGGTTCCAACAGCCAAACACACTTGACTTCTGCAGGGGCTGGAAGAGCCAAGAACACCCAGCTGACTTTGGGCACGGTGGCTCCGGTTCTGGCCGTGCCACATCTCCTGTACCTGCTCCTTGAGCCTCACCGGGGGGCAAGGATGGGAGTGAGGGGGTTTTGATGGGCTTGTACTAATTGCCAGGTTTTCCCCTGCTGGAGCACGAGGCATGCTGAGTGTCAGACTCAGGATCAGCATCAGCATTCCTAACGAAGTCCCGTGGGCTTCCCACCTTCCCTTGCACCTTTCATAGCCATCACTGCTCCCAGAGACTTTAAAGCTCCTTTTGTTAAGGACTAAAAGTGGCCTGAAAATAATCATTAGAAATGGAATTAAGTTAATTTAAAAGGCAGCCATTCAAAGCCGGCTTTCTTCTGGCCCTGACAGGTTTCCCATCTGGGTTGGCCTCACCTTAGGTGGGCCGGGCACAAGCCCCAATCTCTCAGACCTGCCTGGGGGAGGTTTCTCTGCCCACCTCCTTCATATTACAGTGGGTAGTGACATCTCCCTGGGGGGACGGTGGCTGTCCCCCCTCCTGACCACTCCTCATGGCTGCTGGCCATGGGGACACAGTGAAGCAGATGACTTCTGCTGTGGTGGCCCAGGAGCATCGTCCTGGCTGGGAGCACAAGTTGCTGCAGCCCTGGTTTGTCCTCGCCTTCCCAACAGGGACAGCTCTGCCCTGGGGAGCGGGACTGAGCACCAGCGCTGAGGCTCTGCCTGCAAAACCCAGCGCACAGGGCAACAAATGTGCCAACCTAGTCCTGGGTTATTTTTTTGCCCATTTCAGAAAATTATAGCACGACTGATGGATTTTCAGACCAGAAGGGACCACTGTGACCAGCCAGACTGACCTCCTGCATTCCACAGCCTGCTGCCTTGGCAGAAAACTCATCTCTTATGCTCAAGCTGAAACATATTTTTTAGAGAGATACTCAGTCTCCATTAAAAGACTTGGAGTGATGGAGATCCCACTCTGTCCCTGGGGATTCGTTCCAACGCTTAATTGCTCTGACTGCTAAAAATGTGCTTCTTATTTCTAATCTGGATTTGTCTTGTTTCGGCTTCCAACTAGGGATGTTGTAATGCCTTTTCCTGCTAGATTAAAGAGCCGTCTGCTATCAGAAATCTCTTCCCTGTGCATATGCTCGTAGACCGTGAGCAAGCCACCTCTTGGTCTCCTCAATAAACTAAACAGCCGGAGCTTCTTCGCTCTGTCACCGTAATGCATATTTTCCACTGCCTTGACTCACTCCCAGCTCTGTTTTGAACCCTTTCCAAGTCCTCCTGCTCTGGTTGGAAGCGCAGACAAGAGCACTGAAGGCAGCGGCATCCTTGCAGCGGGCTCCCTGTGCCATGTGGCTGAGTGACAGTGTTTTTCCCTCCTCTTTTGTGTATGCAGCCAAGGATGACGCTCATCTCCTGAGCCCTCGCGCACGATGCTCGGTGGCATTACCTGCCAGGATAGCACGAGCAGGACAGGGTAGTTTGTCCATGGATGCACTTGCACCTGCTAAACCTGCAGGATCTGACTATTTTGGGTCTGCCGAGCCAGAGGTAGGGATGCTGGGGCCAGGCTGAGATGCACCACTAGCTCTGCTCAAGGCTTGACTGCATGGAGGGCTGCCCAAGAATGCAAAAAGTGGGGGAACCCACCCGTGTCCACCCCCATAACTCCCTCCTGACCCCATCCTCTTTCCCCTAGTTTCCCAAGTTTGGTGCTGAAACGAGGTGGGATTTCTAAGGCCCAAGTGGAGCTTGGCGGGGTTTGGTAGGGGTGGCTGTGGGAACGGAGAGGGGGAGAGGAAGGGCTGGCTGCCGGCCAGCTCATCGTTAAAAGTCAGCGTGGTGGGATTCACCCACCGGCTCATTAGTACCGGGACTCTTGTAGCTGTTGGAGCTGTGAGAGCAGCTCCCTGCGAGATTAATCATCTGTGACCCATCCAGGCTGTGTTTTGGTCTCCTTTCCAAGGCCCATCCTGTCCCTGCTCCCTACCCATAGAGCAGGCTTGGCTCTGACGCCGGCCAGAGGTCGGTATTTCTCTTCCCTGCAGAACAATGGAGCGCTGGGCTGCAGCAGCCGGCACATCGCAGTGTGCTGATGGTTGCCAGCTGTGTTGCCTTAACATCTTCCCATTATCTCTGGATTGCTGGCTAACCCTGTACTGGGGGAAGCTACGTCCTGCCTTTGGCAGAGGAAGGAGTCTCCCTCCCAGCATGGAAAGTTGGCCGGGTGCTGGCTCGCTCTGCCCCGAACATCTGCTGACAGCTTGGTGGGGAGCGGGGCTGCATGCTGGCGCTGACATGGGGGGTGCAGGAACACACACAGTCCCCCTGTGCTGTGCTGTGCCACACCGTGCCATGCCGAGCCATGCTGTGCCATGCTGCACCGTACTGTGCCATACTGCACCATGCCGTGCCGTGCTGCACCGTGCTGTGCCATGCTGCACCGTACTGTGCCATACTGCACCATGCCGTGCCGTGCTGCACCGTGCTGTGCCATGCTGCACCGTACTGTGCCATACTGCACCATGCCGTGCCGTGCTGCACCGTGCTGTGCCATACTGCACCATGCCGTGCCGTACTGCACCGTGCTGTGCCATGCTGCACCGTACTGTGCCATGCTGCACCATGCCGTGCCGTGCTGCACCATGCCGTGCCGTGCTGCACCGTGCTGTGCCATACTGCACCATGCCGTGCCGTGCTGCACCATGCCGTGCCGTGCTGCACCGTACTGTGCCATACTGCACCATGCCATGCCGTACTGCACCGTGCTGTGCCATGCTGCACCGTACTGTGCCATGCTGCACCATGCCGTGCCGTGCTGCACCATGCCATGCCGTGCTGCACCGTGCTGTGCCATACTGCACCATGCCGTGCCGTGCTGCACCATGCCGTGCCGTGCTGCACCGTGCTGTGCCATACTGCACCATGCCGTGCCGTGCTGCACCATGCGGTGCCATGCTGCACCGTGCTGTGCCATACTGCACCATGCCGTGCCGTGCTGCACCGTGCTGTGCTGTGCTGCACCATACTGTGCCATACTGCACCATGCCATGCCGTGCTGCACCGTGCTGTGCCGTGCTGCACCGTACTGTGCCATACTGCACCACGCCATGCCGTGCTGCACCGTGCTGTGCTGTGCTGCACCGTGCCATGCTGGCCCCACCAGAGCCCTGGGTGCGGGGCTCCAGCTCCCCACAGCCCCCAAGAAATCCACCCCCAGCACATGCTCTGTGGTCACACACTGACCCGTGTGCATTCCCACCACACATCCCTCTCTGTCCACCCTCAGCTACCAGCACTGCTCATGCACGCACACGTATGCACACATACGTGCACGCATACATGCACACATGTGTGTGCATGCACACATAAATGCATGTGCGTGTGCAAACGCTTGCACACACACCCCCCAGGCTGGTCACACGTTGCTGCAGAGCAAAACTGGTCTCTGGGCACATGAACTGCTCTCCATCAAAGCAGGAGCAGCTGGAGCCTTGGATAAGTGCAGGCAAAATCTTTTTCTGAAGCCCTTGGTGGTTGTGGGTGCATCTCTTTTCTCCTGTTACGTTCTCATGACTTGCTCCACCACGTGTGGACTGCGACCAGACTGAGAAAGGCAGATTTATGCCAAAAAAAGCCCTTTCTGCTTGATGCAGATGCCTGAAATGCATAGGGGTTGAGTCTGTACACGCACAGCAGGGTGACCTTTGCCAAGGGGAAGGTGGTTCACCTGGGACATCCCCTCCTTGTGTCTGGAAGGACCCAGAGGTTTATCTCAGCCCCTTGGCAGCAGCCTGCTTAGTGGGGACCAGCGCTCTCTGGATGGAAGTGCCAAGGCCCAGATCAGTTAAGCGACGAATTAAGCCCCCGAGCTGGTCCTGGCTGGTGAGCCGCAGCGTGGGGTGGGACACGGAGTGGCCAAACCAGCAGCTCCGGATAAACCGGTGATGCCACCAGCCACGGCACTTTTGCTGGGGCAAAGCAGCACCCCTGAGCCTCTCCCCATAGATCTCTGAATCGGGGGGCACAGGGGAGCGGTGCGGGGATGGAGCCGGGGAGGCTGGGTGCAGGGCTCCGGCCAAAGCTGCAGCACAAGAGGGAAAACGAGAGTCCCAAATAACTTGAGAACCTGAGCGGCTCTTGCTGTTCAGGTTTTGTGAACATCCTTAACGGAAACACATGTGAAATGTGCTCTCTGTGGATCTACCCAAGAAGCCTTTCCTGTTTTTTGCTGTGTTAGCAAACTGCAGACGACTCTTTCTCTCCACCGTGAACTACTGAACAGGGACCCTGGACTCTCTCCTCCATTTTCATTCAGAGCCTCTGCCAGCGTCATAAACCCAGTAAAACGTTATGGCACTTTGCACCCACTGGGAAACCAAATGTATTTTAATGTATATTTAATAGATTTCAGGTCTTTCTGTTATTAAATTTGCTTTTCATTCGCCCCCCTCCCCCCTCTCTTTGGTGCATGAGACTCAATGGGAAATTTTAAGTGTATTAAACCAGCATCTCACAGAAACAAATCCAGATGGCCTGGTACAAATCAGGAAAAAAAAATCGCATCAGAATCTATTAGAATCTCAGCCCAAATGCAATACACATTTCGCCAGGCAGAGACCGCCCCGTTCCTCAGCTCCTTGCTGCATGACAGCCAGGAAACATGTGCTTCTTGGGAAGGTGATGGGTTTGACAGCCTGGAAGCTGTGGGCCAGATTCCCCTTTGGTGTCTGCTGGTGGAAAGAGGCACTGAAGGGGTTGGGGTCAACTGGGTTATTCTGGTTTTTCCTTGCTCTAACTGGGAGCTGAACCCGAGCCTCCAGCTCTGGCTGCGTCAGAGGAGGGGAATGGACAGTGCAAACCTCCCGGTCCCGCAGCGTGATGCTCTAGGGACTCTTCTTCCCTCCGGATTCGGAGCAAGACCAACCTGCTCACATCAAGTCCTACCTGTCCCAGTCTGCACCAACAGAGACCATTCCCACTGCTCTGCCACCGTCAGTGCTCGGTGTAGGGACTTAGGTCCCGGGATGCTGCTTTGGGGATTGCAGAAACAGCTCAAAGGAGAGGCGAGCCCAAGGCAGGAGTGGCAGTGGCTTTTGCAGGGGTTCTTCTCCCCACTGCCTCATCATAGAACCATAGAATCAAGGAATGGTTTGGATCGAAGGGACCTTCAAGCTCCCCCAGTTCCACCCCTGCCATGACAGGGACATCTTCACCAGCTCAGGGTGCTCAGAGCCCCGTCCAGCCTGGCCTGGGATGTCTCCAGGGATGGTTCACCCACCACCTCTCTGGCCACCCTGTTGGAGTTGGAGACGGGTGGGAATTGCCACCCTGCCCATGGCTCTGCTGCCAGCAGAAGATGCTCAGCAGGTCGCCCTGACCACCCCTGCTGGGACTGAGGACCCTTTGGTGCACACGGGTGGACAGAATTGCTCACAGATGCTTTGCAAGGTAAATACAACCACGACTCCCCTGTAACTCATTTTCCACGCTTTATTAGCGTCTCAAACCACAACTCCTTCCACTCTGGTGAGGAAGGACAGCCTGGATTTCCAGGTGAACACGGATTGCTTTCCTTTCTTGTGGAGCAAACGCCAGCAGCCGATGGGTCTCAGAGCTGGGGGAGTGGAGCCGAGGGGCTGGAGGGGCACGGTTATTTATTTCATCTGCACTGACATTTCTGAAGCTCCTCGGTGGAATTTCCCCCCAGTCTCCGTGCCCATTGCTCCAGCACACCCAGCCAGGCTCCCCGCTCCCCCTGCTCTGTTTGCCTTCAGTTAATATTCAAGCAAACAGAATGAGTTACGAGGAGGAATGTCCATGGAAACAGTGAATTTTAAGGCACTCTTGTAAAATATTCATAGAAAGCAAATTTTGAATTAATACAAAATGTGTGCTCTGAAGACCCAGTGCTAAGAGTCATCTACTCAGGGAACGGAAATAATCCCATATGACCTATACGGCCAATAAAGCAGCTTGACTTTTGAATTCTTGCAGTAAACTGCCTGTGAACAAGACACAGGCCAAGAATTATTTGCAGAAATTATTCATTAAGGGCCTAATCCAAAACCCAGCTAAGTCAGTGGAAAGATCCCCCCCTATGTTAGGCCCCAAATAATTTTGGATAATGAATACATTTGAGAAAACAGTGATCCTTTCCCAGATAACTCAACAACCAGAAATAAAATAAAAAAGCAGCAAACTTCACTGAGCGAAGTTACAGGCTGTAAATAACCATCTCTCGCCCCAGCTGCATCTGCGCTGCCCCGGCTGCGGGGGATGTGCCGGGCGCTGGAGGATGCTCAGCATCCCTTTCCCGGCTCTCACACAGATGGGGACCAGCATAGGACACCTCCCATGGGGACAACACCAGCCTGGACCCAGGCATCGCCTTCCACACAGTCCCATGCAGCTCCGGAGAAAAGCAGGTGATGGAAATAAATGGGATAAAGTCAAATCGTGAGTGCTTGCTGCTCCCCCAACACACAGCTCGTCCCCTCCCGAGTAAATCAGGCTGAAGAGACGTTTATTTGTTGTGGCTTCTCCAACTATCTAATTGCAAAGTACCCTGGGAGAGGCAAGAGGAATTGTATGGCAGCAAAATATATTATTATTGTTATTGCTGTTATTATTCCTATTCCTATTCCTATTATAACATGGTAGTAATTCCATCAGCAAATCGCAGTGACACCATAAAACGGAAGAGCAAGGCTTGAAGTCGCCTGAGGCCCTCAGCGCCAGAACGACACAATTAATAGCTGTATATTTTTATTGCCGCATTTAATACTATACATTAAGCCCCACAAATCTTGCCATATTATTAAATGCTGCTTTTTATCCTGCTTCGGTATTGTTTGTTGTTCAGGATGATGGGTGGATGATGCTGGTAGCTGGAGAAGTTTGCTTCACCTTCAAAAATTGCATCTCATCTCCGTCAGTGATGGAAAGAGATGGATCTGGAGCTGAAAATGGGACCACAAGAGCTACTGTGGTCTTGGGAGCTGCAGGGAATTGATCCCAAATGTCCTTGTCCGAGCGAGATGGATTCAGGACCAACCGGGAACCCTGAGCAGGCAGCGATGGGGAACCGGAGACATGGGAATCACAGCAGCATGGGGACCGGCAGGGGAAACGGCTTAAAAAAACTCACCCGAAACAATGCTGCGCTATATTTGTAAGGTATCTCTATAAAACATATCTGCATTCAATATCAGTGTAATGGGAAGCCAGTGTCAGGGAGTGTGACCTCGAGTCCATCTGGATGCAATTCCAGCTTAACATCTGAAAATCAAATACATATTTTTGAAGGCTATCAGACAGAAAGAGCCCTTTTTTTTTTTGCATCTCCCTTGGCGTGTGCATTGCTCTGATGAGTGTGCATTGCTCTGATGTGTGTGCACTGCTCTGATGTGTGTGCATTGCTCTGATGAGTGTGCATTGCTCTGATGAGTGTGCACTGCTCTGATGTGTGTGCATTGCTCTGATGTGTGTGCACTGCTCTGATGTGTGTGCACTGCTCTGATGAGTGTGCATTGCTCTGATGTGTGTGCACTGCTCTGATGTGTGTGCACTGCTCTGATGAGTGTGCATTGCTCTGATGTGTGTGCATTGCTCTGATGAGTGTGCACTGCTCTGATGAGTGTGCATTGCTCTGATGTGTGTGCACTGCTCTGATGAGTGTGCACTGCTCTGATGAGTGTGCATTGCTCTGATGTGTGTGCATTGCTCTGATGTGTGTGCATTGCTCTGATGAGTGTGCATTGCTCTGATGTGTGTGCATTGCTCTGATGTGTGTGCACTGCTCTGATGTGTGTGCACTGCTCTGATGAGTGTGCATTGCTCTGATGTGTGTGCATTGCTCTGATGTGTGTGCATTGCTCTGATGTGTGTGCATTGCTCTGACGTGTGTGCACTGCTCTGACGTGTGTGCACTGCTCTGATGAGTGTGCATTGCTCTGATGTGTGTGCATTGCTCTGATGAGTGTGCATTGCTCTGATGTGTGTGCATTGCTCTGATGAGTGTGCATTGCTCTGATGTGTGTGCACTGCTCTGATGTGTGTGCATTGCTCTGATGAGTGTGCATTGCTCTGATGTGTGTGCATTGCTCTGACGTGTGTGCACTGTTCTGATGTGTGTGCACAATAATGGGGTTATTGTGGTCAGGGTGTGACACCAGCGCTCGCAGGAGCCCGAGCTGCCTTCCCCTGTCTGAGTCAACCTTGAACAAGCTCTTGGCTGCTTGGCGAGGGCTGGGGGGCCAGGCTCCCCCTACTCCCCCCCAGCGCCGATTCTTTCTGGGTTCACAACCAGGGCAAGGCACCCCTCCGGCTCTTCTTGGGACCCAGCACTGGGAAAGGTTTCCTTTCTTTCACTTGAGGTCACGGATATGTAGCGAGAGTGGAAACTCACATTCGGAGACTCCCCTGTGCTCGGTATAGCTCGGAAAATTCGGAGGAAGAAAGTTGTTCCAGCACGCGGGGTTGGCAAGTGCTCCCCGGCTCCTCTTCCAGCGCTGCCCCCGGCTTTTATGGGATTTCATGCATTCGAACGTTCACAGAAATACGGTTTCCTCGCTCCCTGCCTGCCTCAGAGTCGAGTGCTACCACTGGCGGGGTGGATCGGCAGCAGGGATGCGTGCGAGCATCCGCGCTCCGCCGCGCCGGGCCGGGCGCAGGCACCACGTGGCCGATGGCAGGCGGCCAACCCAAACGCCATGGTACATGAACTACAAGTAAACACAGCTTGAGTTTCACATGTCAAATATGCTCAACAAACTGCTGGCGGATAATCTACAGGCCAAGAAACCAGACATAAAAAGTAGATGATGAATCAGTTGCAACGATGAATAAATTAGGGCCTGTAACAGTTCGCCCATAGGCGGCTCGGAGAGGACGAGGGAAAATCCAGCACACACACGACTTTGCTGCCAGTTATTTGCCCAGAGCTCACTTTTCCTCCTAGCAAAACTTCTCCCTGGTGGCCCCGAGGGCTGGGCCAGGCTGCTTGCCTCCTCGCCAGGGCTTTGGATGACAGAAAAAGAGGCGTTTTGTGCTCAAGTAATGCCGAGTCAGCAGCTGCACAGTAGGACCCACTGCACCCCATGCAGAGCACCCCGGGGTGGCTGCTGTGGCCATGAGCAGCACCGATGATGCCGCTCTCGCCCCTTCCCCTCCTCCTTTTCTTAGCTGGTCTCATTTGATCCTTGGGGTGATGGGTTGGGGTGACTCCGGCTTGGGCGGTACTGGTGGGGGGTGCCTATCAATGGGTGGGGAGGGAGGCAGAGGGTGCACCCAATGTTCTCCCACCCGATGTTCTCCCACCTGATGCTCTCCCACACCAGGGTGATGCTTCCGGCCCCCATTGATTTAACTGGCCGGAGTCGCACATGGCAGCTGGAAAGCAAAGTTCCCATCTCCCAAACTCAAACAGGAAGATTCATTAACCGTAAAAATATACAGAGCCCCAGCCCTTCAAAAGCCTGCAATTTATTTTACTCAAGGCAGCCAAACTTTATATAATCTGAGATGAATGCAGGGATCAGGGAGCAGGCGAGGAGGAAGGGGCCGAGAGCGAGCGCAGGAGATGGTGGCGGGGACGGAGGTGGAAGGGGAGGAGGAAGGCGGCTGTTAATGACAGGACGGGCACTGGGGGAACTGGGAAGAGCGGAGCTTTCCAGGAGGACGGCGAACGTGGGGGCAATGCTGAATGATTGATGAGCAGGCGAGCCCAGCAATCAACATGCCACTTTATCCAGCCAACAAACCTGGAGCCGTTGGTATTTATACAGGCCCCAGCGTGATTATTATTGTAAGGGAGATTTCTCTAATCAAAACTCCAAAATTACACACAGGCCTTTCTGATTAATATTCCGTGATAACAGCAGTGGGGCACATCTGGCAAAAGAGCCACGAGTTTTTGCAGCCCCAGTGTCCATTTGTTTGCTTGACGGAAGAATAACAAACACCTCCAGCGCTGCCGGTGCACCCCGGGGTGGCAGGTTCCCATGGCAGGGTGCTTGCTGCACACCTTGCGTTTAAAATGATGCCCAGCTGGCACAATCCCACTGCCCTGGGGCCAGGAGAGGTGATCCCTGCCTGTGCTGCCTGCTCGCAGGCAACTCCGGCTTCGGGAAGCCCCTGTCGAGCTGTCCCTCCGGCCACGATGCTCCGCTCATCCTTGCTGCGACGGAACTGATGCTGATGTGAGTTTTTTCAGAAGCCAGGATGGAAACAGTCTAACCTCATATTATAAAAAGCAACAAATACGTGTGAGGCGGCAGGGCAAGGACGTTCCATCTGGGCTTTCGTGGGATGGCCAGGGATGGGTGGGCTGGTGACACCTTTTGCCTGACATTATGAGGCTCTTTAGGGATGATTCTTCTTACCAATGGAGATGGCTGTGGAGGGGCGGCCCAGGAAAAGGTCTGGAATCCTCCTCCTCCTCCTTACAGCCAGAGGGATTTAGGCTTGATTTGGGCATGATGTGCTCCACCGAGAGGAACCGATAACCAGCTCCTCTCTATCTCAAACACTGAGAGCTGCATTTACTTTTTGGAGGCATACATTAAGCAGCTCGGGCTGGAAAATGGTGGTGCCCTCCCTCGTGCTGCTGTGCGAGGGAGGGCACTTTGGACTGGAAAGGGATTTGCTGAGCTACTGAAAACTGAGCATAAACAGCAACCGGTGCTTATGCAAACCCTCCCCATCCTGCACCTCGCGTGTCTGCCGGAGCAGCTCCGGGCAGGTCCCGGCAGGAATCCTGCCCGTGCGTGGCACCCGACCACAGGGGAAGGTGTCTCAGAGCAGAGATGCTCTTTTATAGCCGTAAGAAGAGCAGATGGGAGAGGAATGGTGTTTTTTCCCAGTGGAAGGATAACCTGGCTCCTTTATTTTCTGGGCAGTAGGCAGCGTGGCAGCACGAGTTGGAAATGCCAGGGCTGGAGAGAATACTCACGGGAATCTGGTGTAATGTGAATCTCACAGGATTTCCAGGTCAGCTGGAAAGCTTAAGTGGTTTTAGGAGAAACTTTGGACAAAACCTACTGCATTTGGACTCTTTAACCCAACATCCAAAGCCTCCATTGACACAGAGCTCTGTGGCTCACCAGCCGGGGACGGTGGTCCTGCACAGAGGGCTATAAATGCATCTTTTCTGCCCCGAACATGACTCTTCCCACTGCCTTGTTTCTTGTGGCACCGTATCTGCCCCACTGCACCCTCCTGGAGCCAGAGCTGCCTGCCTGGGGGAGACCTCCTGCCCTCCCTGGCTTTTCCAGGCAGTGCCTGGATGTAATAAACCATGGTTCTCCATCGAACTCCTCCCTTATTTCACATACCCAGCTGATCAGTTACTGGTCAGTGAGGAACATCTGCTGTTTTGAAGCACATGGGGAAAAGGTCCAAGTCTCATGTGGAACAAGGGTGGACGGTGATGTCTACCTCCCGATGAGACCCTGAAGGGCTGCAGGAGGATGGGCTCCAAGTGGGGTTCTTCTCAAGGCAGCCAGGCTGGAATTCAAATCTGTGGGGGTGAAAGAAAGAGGAGAGAGATGCAATCGGAAACATCCCAGTTATTTCTTGGGCATCGAGAGCAAGTGATGGTGCTTCTGGGTGCTTGCTGGCCTCAGGAACCTGAGACCACGCAGTCTGGGGTCAGTTTCCCCCCCGCTGTCCCCCTCCTCGAAAGCCTGGGTAGCTCAGATGCTGCCGGGCAGGGGGTCTGGCTGCGTCTGTCCTGTCTCTGGTTTCCACGGGGCTGCCAAGTTTGGCTCCTCTCTGAGCTGAGTTACCTGGAGCTGATCCGCAGCCAGCACGCAGGTTATGCATTATCGGAGATTTATGAGGCATGATTTATGGGGCCGGTTGCTGTGCTGGTGTTACGTACCCTGACTGAGGAGTCCAATTTTATGCATAAACTCTATTCTTGGATCACTGTACCTCCAGAAATAGTGGTTAAAAAAAAAGCGCTTTCCAGTCACCCAGTGTTCCCAGGGCCGGGGAGGAGAACGGGGTCTGGTCCGGTGCCAGGCGGGAGCGCTGGCAGCCCTGCAGCCCAGCAGCCTCGCTGGGGGGCTGTTCCTGTTCTCCCCACAGTGAGCCTGATCCAAAGCCCCTCCTCCCCCAGCCAAGCCCCCCGCTGGCTGCAGCCTGGTGGGGATGGAGGAGGTAGCAATGACCCTGGCGGGTGGCTCGGCCCCGGATCCCATCGTCTGCCGCTCCCCGGCAGCTGCCCCTGAGCAGAAATCCCGGCAGCAGCGTGGGGGGACAGGGCCAAGGACCGCTCTGTTCCCTGATGGACACGGACCATCTGTCCCCTCCGTCCTTGACATTCCAGCAGAGCCGCTCAGCCGCTCTCCGGCTGTGACCCGCTGGCAATTTCCCTCGTCCTGCAGTCCATTAGGAAACATGCCACCGCCTGGGGACACAACTGCTCCTTGTGCCAGAGCCCAGCCCGGAGGGAACGTGTGCCGGGGTGGGATGGAGCCATCCCCCACCTGTTTGCACTCGTGGGGTGCTGGGGGGGTGAGGGACGGCTGCTTTCATCCCCCAGACAGGGTCGTGCTCGCAGCTTCGCTCCGCAGAGCCCCGGGGTCAGGGCTGGGGGGGCATTGCCACCTGGCTCCCATTAGGAGGGCTCCGCTCTCCGGAAGGCGGCTGTGTCGTTCCTCCGCTCGTGCCAATTATCCCGTCAGGTCTCTGTGAGCCTGCACACAGCAAACCCTCCGTGTCCCACACTCTCGTAGGCGCGTCCTTGCCGAGGCGCTTTCCCACTTGCTGGACACTCTCTCTGGGTTGTGGATATGGCAAATGGCTTCTTCTGCCTTCCCCTTTCTCTGCGTGAGGCAATTGATTTTATTTTTCTTTATTTCTTTTCTTTCTTTCTTCCTCCCTGCTTGGCTAGGGTGAGATGTGACTCCCTGATGAATCCAGCTGTGCCTTGGCCAAGCCAATGGTACAGGGTGCCAGCCAGAACTGTGAATTTGATAGCCCAGAGCCCTCCAAAATTAAGGTAGGAGAGTGGTCATGAGTGCGCCAAGCAATAGCCCCTCGCTCCTTACAGCATCCTGGCTCAATGGCAGTAACGCATTTTGGAGGTGCTGTCTCCAAGGCCCCTGTTGTGGTATTTGGAGCACAGAAGCACTTCTCAGGCTGCGAGGGTTTTCTTCCAACTGCTCTTGGGCTGCTTGCCGATCAGCTCTGCTCCTGGGGAACAAATCAAATAGCAAACCTCTGAGGTTTGCTGCATGGCTGCCCTCCCCACTGCTCCCCAGGTAAATGGTGCTGTAACAGGATTTGGTCCATGTCCCTGGAAACCCCTCGGAGGAGGATTGGGGTTTTCAGCGCCTTAACTCCTTCATGCACCAGAGAGGGTGAGACCCCGCAACAGCCACATCAAGCCCCAGGTTTTGCTGAGAGCCCTGGCCAGGGCGTCACCGTCATGGGAAGCAGCAGCTTTTGGGGAATGGGGAAGAAAACCAGCCTTTCCTTGTGGGAGAGAAAGGACATGGGGAAATCACCCCAGCAGCTGCTGGAGCGGAGCCTGTACCCGGCTTGGACCCACTGCTGCTGCCCCAGCCACCATCAGCTTCTCCTCTGCGAGGGGCACCCAGGGCTCTGCCCAGGACCGGTGCTCTGTGTGTGCCAGACTTTGTCCCCAGAACAGCCCTTGACACCCCAATTCAGGCTCCCCAAAGTTGCCGAAGCTTTTCTGCATTTCTCTGCTCTCTTCCCATTGCAAGAGCAATTGTTTAACAGCAGAAAATACCGGATCAGATCCCTTAAGCCAGTGGATTGAGTCTGAGAATAAATTGCAAAGAGGGGGTTTCGGCACGGCTGCACGTGTGGCTCTCCGCCCATAGGCTTTGCTGGTTTGACTGGGAGAGTCCCCAGCGCAGGGGGCTGGTGCTGGAGCTGCATCTCACTCTGAGCGGGGAGCACCCGCAGCAGCATCAGCACCGTGTCTGGGGACTGGGGAAGTGCAAGGAATGGGAGACTTCACCTCCTGATGGGTATGGAGGTAGGAAGGTGGTGTGAGGGCAGACATGGGTGTTCAGGGCTCCCCAGCCTGCAGCAGGATGCAAGCATCCCTGCATCCCATCCCAGAGCATCCCCTTGTCCCCTCGCAAGCGTCCCTGCATCCCCTCGCAAGCGTCCCTGCATTGCCTCCCACGGCATCCCTGCTTTGGGCTTGGGAAAGGGCAGCTTCCTCATGGCTCGTGTTTATCCCAAACAGCCGGGACTTGCCTTCACGCCAAGCTAGAGGTTATTTGAGGCTGCTGTCTTGTTCATCAGATCCTCATGTTTCGTTAAAAGAAAATAAAAATATCCTCCAAATCAAAATAACAACAGCCTGTAACTTCTTATAAAAAAATACCCAGTGCAAGGCTGAAATCCTGGCTCTCACCCGAGGTGCTCAGCTGCATGGCCCTGGATGCTGAATCATGGAGAGACGCCTGAGGGGCACTGGGTCCCACACCAGCGCTGCCGTGTGCCCCATGGGGGCTGCGGCACAGCCACCGTCACCCCCACGTCCCCGCCACGGTGGTTTACCCCGCTCAGATTCTCATGTGAGGGGACAGGAGCAGCCTGGGACAGGCAGGAGGTGGCCAGGAGCTGTTGGGGGGTCCTGTCCATGCAGAAGAATCTGTCAGGCTCCAGATCCATCACCCACCACGAGGTGCAGGGCCGTGGGACCCCAGGGCCCCCAGACTGGAGCAACTGGAAATGGGGAAGATTCACAGTGCAGAGACTGAGACTATAAAGGGAGCTGAGGAAACTCATAAGGAGGTGTAAATTGGAACAATATGGGCTGTGTCGTGTCCTGATTTGGCTTTGGGGAATTAAGAGCTAATCTTTTCCCTGAGACTGGGATTGCTGGAGTCGTGCACGCAGCACACGAGGGAGTTTGTGATCCCCGAGTAAAGCCAGCGAGTGCCAATGCAGGAGATGCAGGGCTGAGACTCCAGATGATTATTTTTACATTTGGTCTTTCTGTGGTTACTGAGGTGCACGTTGAAAGTAAAAGCCTCCTTCTGCAGATTTGCTTTTTTTAATAAAAGAACCCTGTATGTGCTCAACCGAGAGAAATAGGTTACAAATTGGTGACAGTGGGTTGGAAATCGGTGGCAGCGGGTTGTAAACTGGAGGCATCTAGTGAGGCTCGTATGCCAGTAATAGAAGCAATTCCTGCTCGGCACTGGGGGAACTGGGAGGGGATGGACTGGGAAGGGAGCCGTGGGTGATGCTCCCGTCTCTGTCCTTGACCTGATGTGGGGGTTTGGCTCCTGGGAGAGGGGTTTGCCGCCCTGCCTGCATGGGAATATGAAATAGAAGGAAATGTGTATGTGTGCTTACATCAGTGTATACACACGGAGAAATTAAGAAACTCCAAACCTCGCTGAAAACTTGGCATTAAAATGATACAACACAACAATACAACATGGACTCCATCCATCTGAATGCTCTTCAAGAAAATGGGGGTTGATCGTTTTTTAATTTGCTTTTGCTCGGGAACTGCTGTTACTGCTCCCATGAAGGGCTCTGCTTTGGGAGCCGTCCCTTCCCTACCCCTGTGCCGTGCCCTGGCAGGAGCTGCCGCTGCAGCCCTGCCCCGCGCCCCAGCCCCTCCTCTCCCATCCAGTTCCCTTGCTATCTAGGTCAAAGATTAGCGAAAGAAATAAAAAAAAAAAAGCAAGCAAGCAAAAGGCAGCATCGTGCCTTTCATGCGGACATTATTTGCTGTTCACAATGGAAAACACATCCCGCCTGTGCTTCTGCCTCCAGCCTTCCCCATCTCCGCGCACACCGGCTCTGAGCAGGAGGAGAGGGCTGTGTGGCTGCGCAGGGCCCAGCACGGCCAGCTGGGACCGCGTTGGCCAGCCCAGCTCACGACACCCACGGGTGCTCTGGGAGAAGGGTGAGGCTGGTCCCCCGGGGCAGCCCGTGAGACCCTCTGGGTTATATGTGCATGGAAGAGCCCCCCCAGAAATATAATATCCCCCTGCAAAGTGCCACGTCCCACGTGCTCCTGACCCCTGGTCCAAGGAGGCGCAAGGAGATCAGTGTCCTTGGGCTGTGCTGGGTGCTGGGGTGATGATGAGCACCCCAGGAGGGTGCTGGGCAGCCCCCAGCAGGGTGCTGGGCGGGGGGGCTGCGTGCAGGAGCAGGTCGGGCGATGCCAGCTGCAGGCAGCGCGGCCGTGCCTGCCAGCCAGGATTGTTTCAGCCCAGCGACCGCACAAGTGGCTTTGCTAAAGCTGCAAGTTGATCTCATGGAAGGAAATTGAATTGTCGTCGGGGCTGGGTTTTATCTGGGCTTTGGGCTCCGCTGCCTGGCTCGGGCTATTAACGTTCGCTCGTCTGATTACAGACACAGCTTGGGGTGAGAGGTCAGGTTTAAATCATGCCTTTTTTCCTTTCTCATCAGAAAGCGTGTTGCTGAGGGGCTGGAGGTGTGAGGGAGGAGGGGGTTTGGGAATAAGCCCCCAAGCAGCTAAAGGGGAGCCCCGGAAAGAGCAGCTGCTTCTCCAGGCAGCACAGCATCCCGAACACCCCAAATCATGGGAGCTCAGGGGTGTTCTGCAGCCAGAGGGAGCCCAGGAGGTGCAGGGGGTCACAGCAGGTCCAAAGGTCTTTGCCATGATGACCCCAAACTGTCCCAATGGGGATCCAGGGGTGTCCTGGTCACGTCAGCAGTGCCATAGCAGAGCTTTGCTCTGGAGCACCAGGAGGTTGTGCTTTATCTTCTGCCCACCTGGTGGTGTCCAGACCTGCAGGGATCTTGTTTTGAAGTGGTGTTCTCTCCCACAGTCACTAACATGGGTGACCTGCTATTTTTACTCAAAAAATAAAAAAATAAATAAAAGGGAAAGGTGATGCCCAAAGTGACCTTTTTCCTATAATCACAGGACTCCAGGAACTGGAGATTTAAGGTAATGTGTAAATATAGCGAGAAGGTGCCCTCTGGTATCATTAAACTGCTTAAACTGAGGTGTGTGGAGAGACCTGTGCAGCGCTCTTGGGGCGCTGTGACCATGGGGGTGGCCGGCAGCGGTGCTGGTGCAGTCCAGCCACCCCCTTCCCGCCCCCCAGTGCCCCTGGGTTAAGGGTCTTTAATGACCTTAATCACCAGTTCATTTACAGCAGTCACTTTCCCCACTGCTGCCCTCCCCCAGCATGGGAATAACATCTGCTACCCAACATTGCCCCTATAAACTGCTCCTGTTTCACATCGCAAAAAATATACAGGGCATTAAACTAGGTATGTTTTATAGGGGAACTGTCAAGCAGCCTAAATCCAGGCTCTGACCTACTTAAAAGTTGTCCTAATCAGGGGAGGCATCTGTGTATGTGTGTGCTGAGTTCATGTCTCCCCTTCCATGTGTCACCCTGGTGCTAAGAAATGAAAATGGAAATTATTTACAGAACAGAGGAGTCATATTGCAGCAGCTAAGGAGGCAGGAGCTGTCCTGGCCTGCATGGTGACAACCCCGTGGGGACAAGAAGCAAGAAGGATGGGGAAGGATGTCATTGCTGACCCAAGTTTTGCAACACCAGAGCCATCTGTAAATGGGGGCTGCGATGGAGGCTGAACTCTGCAGAACAGGGAGGAGAAGGAGGGATGCTGGTGCTACCCGGCAAAAGCACATTCTTGGGTTTAATTACCTTTTGTGCCACAGATTTCATGTGGGATGATGCGGGTGCTGCTCTCACCGATAACTGGGGAGTCCCGGTCCTGCTGGGGCTGCAGGAGGAGCAGCGCCCAGTGGGGATGATGCACCTGGGGACATCAATAGCAGAACCCACTGGAGCTTCACCTTGTTGCTTGGTCACGAGTCCCAGGTCGGTGTCCCCAGGTTGGCCGCAGCACCCCCAGCACCCCGCAGGCTCCCCTTGCAGCACAGGTAGGGAGCAGCCGAATTTCCCTGCCCTCCTCTGCCGAGGCCATCTGCAGCCTGCGAGCTCTTAACACTGGATATTTATGAAGTGTCTATAGCTTGGATGGTTGGCAACGCTGCCAGCAGAAACACCCCGTCCCTTTTCCAGCGCTCCCGGCGCCCCGCCAGCCCGGGAGAAAGAGAAACGAGGCTTCACTGTGTAATTCAAACCAGGCTTGAGAGAGAAAGGGCTGGTGGTGACGAGGATGCTGCTGGGGCAGCTCCGTGCCCCAGAACCTGTGCCCAGGCTGGGAAAGCAGCTCGGCAGAGCATCCTGTCCAGCTGCCAGGGCAAAGCCACACTGGGGGTCTCAGCTCACTGGGCAGCAAAGGTCACCTCCCATCCTGTCCCCAGATGTGTCCTCAGCCTCAGGAACACCCGGCTCCCCGAGCCTGCCAAGGGGGTTTGTGCATCTGTGCTCTAATGGGGCAGGTAAGTGGGTGCTGCCAGTATGGGCTCTGGTGTGTGCAATGTGCTGGGACCCCCCTGTGTCATCGGGCACCCCTGTGGTTGTCGTGAGATGGGCAGGATGAGCAAACACTGACACAACACTGCTAAATCCCACAACATGTGCCTGCAGCTCGCAACAAGTCGGGAGCTGGAGCAAGGGCAGGTCACGATGGCTTCCTGGGTGCAGGGGGAGGGAAGGGCCCCCTCCTGCCCTCGGGGGGGCTGATTCAGCCTCCCAGGACCGTGTGCCTGGCTGTGCCGTGAGTCATGGGGCGAGGAGCTCGCACCCGCCCCAGCGCTTGGGTGCGGGGCTCTGATCCCAGCAGGGGACCCGGCACCCACTGCAGCCGTGCTGGGCTACTGGGCACCCTCCGGGCCAGACGGTTTAGCCTGTGACCTCCTTGTCTGGACCAGCCAGCTGCTGCAGAGGGTGTCGGGAATTAAAATCCCATCAAAACCCCATGTCTTGCAACCCTGGAGATATCTGTAAATGAGGGCTGCTATGGAGGCTGTGCCCTGTGGAGGAGGAAGAGAAGGGAGGGATGCTGGTGCTGTCAAGCAAAGGCACATTCTTTGGTTTAGTTGCCCTTTCTGCCATAGACTTGGTGTGACGCTAAATCCCATTTCTGTGTAGCATCAGACAGGGAAGAGCGGAGCCTGGTAGCCTCCATGCCCATGCTCTGGCCATGAAGGTGAAGCCTCCAGCTGGGACATCATCTTATCCTCACTGTCCCACAGCTGGCCACTCTCCTCCTTCGTTCCTGCTCCCAGAGGTGTTTGGACAGAATGGGAAGGCAGAAAAAGGACTTGGGGATAACTGGGGGTGCCCGAGGACCAGGACAAGATGCTCCCTGGCCGTGCAGCCTCCCCTATCCTCACTGGCTGCTGGTTCCTGCCCTTGGCCTTGACTGTACACAGTGGGACACCAGGGCTGTGCAGCAGCCAGACATCAAAGGGGCTTTAATGGGGGATTGAGTGTTGGGGGCTGGTGCCCGGGGTATCTGCCACTTCCCACTCCCCTCCAAGGCACTTAGGCCCTAATTAAACTGTACACAGCATTCCTTCCCCATCACACCTCGTAAAAAGGGGGAACCCACAGAAGACGGGCTGTGTTACACCGAAGATAATGATCACGGCACGGTGCAGCGAGGGCTGCGGCTCCAGCAGAGAGCAGGGACCCTGCCAGGGAAAGCGTGACCTGTTTCTGTGTCAGTCGCTCTGCGCTGGCATATGAGCAAATAAGTAGTAATCCACCATAATGAGAGGGAGGAAAGAGAAAAGAAAAGCAATAGCAGGTTTGCAAACATGCCCCGGTGGCTGGGGACACGTGAGAGGCGGGAGCTGTGCTGCGGCGCGGTGGCCGCGGGGCTGCACTCCGCAAAGGCGCTGCTGCTGGTGGTTCTGTGCCAAGGAGAGCCCATCACCATGGCTTCTGGCTCCTCTGCCCTCCTCCTTTGCCCTCCCAGTCAAACCCGGGAATACGACAATCCTCGCTATTGCAAGGGTGTGGGTTGTCAGGGATTCAGTGGAAAATGTAAGGTGAGGGTTAGGAAACTGATTCCATAAAGTGAACTCAAATACACAGAATCAAAATCTTCCATTTCAGAGGCTCGAGGTAGGCCTGGAAAACCCAGATCCCTCCTGCTTTCTGTGGACACGCAGGGTGCGAGGACTTTGTCCCGCTTTGCACCACAGAGGCAAAACACATCACTTATTCAACTGTGGCGTCTGGTGGGGTGAGAGGAGGTGATCAGGGAGATGCTGTTGATCATTGTTCCCATTGGCTTCACTGTCAAACCGGGGCAAGGTTTTGGGTCACTTGCTCTGGGTCCCTGCCCAGCACGGGTGTGCTGTCCTCTCCCATCCCCGTTGGGGACATGGGCTCTCCCCAGGAGGGAAAAGCTCCCACTGATGCTCAGCACAGGCAGGGCTCTGCTCCTCTGGCCCTGTCCACCGCCTGTCCCCCTTTAATGTGTTTTACACATGTGACGAATATCGAAGGAATTTGTTATTTAAAGCCTGTTTTGATTGAAATCGCACATAAATAGGCTCATGCTTGGGGCCTTCCTGTAAGTTATTATTATTTTTTTCATTTTGGGGGAAGATTATGTTTCTTAGACAAACAGGAAAAACAACAGGGAAAAAAGGCTGTGTTTGTTTCTTTAGCTTGGAGCTGGAGCTCAGAGTGGTTCCCCATGTGGAGCAGCACTGAGGCACCAGAGGTCCCGCCAGTGTGCAAAGGGCTGGCTTGGGGTAACCCTGCTGTCCCCCGATCACGGGGACACAGCACGGCACGAAGAGCCTTCCCAGCCTGGTGGGACGCGGGTCCCCAGAGACACGGGGCAAAAACGCCCATGTCTGTGTTTAGGTTTTAAATAGATTTTTTACAGAAATGCAACCCTCCCTCCCGTTCCTCATCCTTCTCCCTGCGCCGCGACGCCTGGACCAGCCCTGCTCCCCATGGCGAGGAGGTACCTCCAGCTCAGAGCTGTCGGTGGCCCTGCAGCAGTGTCTGCAAGTCCATCCCAAGTAACTCTGGTGTGCAGACAAGCAGAACCGAGCCAGTGGGGTACCTGGGAGAGATATTTTCCTCTCTTCCTTCTCCTTTGGAGGAGGAGGCGGGGGTGGGCAGAGCTGCTGGAGGCCCAGCGGGGTTTGGGGAGCCCATCTCTAAGGCGGTGTGTGAACGTGGCTGCGGGAGGGAGCAGGAGCCCCTCTTGGTGGGAACGAGGAGGCGTTCGCAGGTCATTTCAGCATGTTGTCCCAGTCAAATATTTGCCTAGTTAATAAATATATTGTTGTTTTTTTTTTTTTGTTACAGTGAGGAAATGAGGAGACTGCAAAGAAAAATAATGAAAGGCCTTTCTTGTGCAGTCCTGCTCTGCAAGAACCTGGATCAGGCCCTCCGCCTTCTCCTTGGCCCTCACGCTATAAGGAACCCTGCTGCGGGTTTCACAACGGCGTGATTGACAAGATTAGAAATTATCTCCCCCTCTCTCTACATATAAGGTTACTGCCGCTCCAGGCACAGTGTGAAATTCCCCTTGCCGGAGCTCATTAAATGGGTCAATGGACGCGTTCCAGCTTCTCTGCAGTTCACAAAGGGCTGAGTCCTGGCCACCCCACCAAACTCTGTCCCAGGCTGTTGACGAGTAAGTGCTTCCATATGGCTCACCTCAGCATCTCCAGAAAGATAACAGAGAGCTAATGGCTTGCAGATTCCGCGGATGCTCGTCGTCAAACGTGCGGAGGAACCAGGGGCTGGGGGCTGCGTTCCATCACAGCTGATGGGGACAGAGGGGACCCGCGGGGCTCCCTGCCAGCCCTCGTCCCCTGCTGACCATCCCCTGGGGCTGGGGGCACTGGGAAGGGGCAGCACATCCGCAGGACTTTGTTGGGAGCTGGGAGCAGGGAGAAGGGCGGGCGGGCAGCGCAGAGGGACCAGGGCTGGCGGGTGAGATGGTGCCCTCAGACATGCAGCGCTGAGCTTTCATGGCGCCTTCACAGGCCCCGGGACAAGCACCGACAGGTATCGGGCAGCAGCAAGGCTCTTTTTTTGTGTTGGATGACCATTCAGATGCCTCCAGGCCAGAAAAACACCAAAGTGCTTTTGGTGATGGGAAGAAACGTGGTGAAAGCATTCCTTCCGAGGTATCTTACTGTGAGGAATGATTTACCAGTTTCTCCCTGACATTCGTTCCCGTGGGTGAAGCCGCCGGTGGCCGACACGCTCAGCAGCGCATCCGCATGTCCTGCTGCTCTTGGCCATGGGCAGCACTGGGAGATCCTGCTCCCCCACAGCTGGATGGCTCTCTGGCAGAAATGCGCCCAAATGTACCCAAACACGCCATCCGAAATGCTGCTGTTGAATATTTGAGTACGAAATTTATATTTAATGAGCGTGTGTGCTGGGAAAGTTTGAGCGCTGGCATTTTTCATGCAGAGGAGACACAATGGGGTCAGGAGCACAGGTGGAACAAAGCGGTCCCCACTTCAGAACAAGTACTCGTGGGACGCAGCTTTCTCTGCTCAGTCACCTCCAGTGGCACTGTCACACTGTCCCCAGTTGTCCCCCTGTTGCAAGGTGCCCTGGGATGCTCTGGGGCATGGTCCCCTGCACTAAAAGGAGTTAGAAAGTGAGGAAATTTTGGAAAACAAGGTCTTCTCAGCTCTTCCATCACCAGGCAGCCCCCCAGGGCTGCTGCTGTGATGCTGAGGATAGAGATGAAGCCTCAGGCTGAAGGAGGAATTCCTGCAGCCCCAAGAAGCCTCTGCGTGTGACACCGAAGCAGGAGGGCTCCGGGAGCAGTGGTTGAATGTTCTGCTGGAGGAGCTGTGACCTGTGTGGTTTATGGGATCCTAATTACCCAGCTCAGTATCGTCGCCATCCAATTAGGTCCCTTCAGTCCGGGGTATTTGTGTAATTAACCACCGATTTAGGTCCCAGCTCCCCGGGGCTGCTTTCCTGGGGCCAGGCAGTGATGCAGGGTGGGGGTTGTGCCTGATGAACTCTTGTCATTACTTTGGGAGGGGGCTTACTCCCCAGGACTATGGTCCCCACTCTCAGGAGACCCCATGGACAGGCTGGTCCGAGCTGGCACTGTTTCAGAGAGCCTCACTCTATGTTCTCTTTGCAAGGGATATGGGCACAGCACAGCTCCGGGATGCTCTCCCTGCTCTGCAACCTTCCTCGCCTGTGCAACAAGGTAATTGTGGTCCGGGATGCTCAGGTGATGCCAGCACAGGGATCTCAAAGGGAAGGTCCCTCCCAGGAACCACCTCCCCCTCCAGAACCTCTCCCCAAGTGGCCCCATGCCACCGTGGCCCCCATCTCCCAGATGAGCCCCACAAACAGCCGGGTCTGGAGAGAGGGGACGTGGCCCCAGGAGGTGACGGGGGCTGCTGGTGGGTCCTGCTGCCTGTGGGCACCTCAGCTCCCGAGCTCTGCTTTCCCCTTCCCTTCTTCACCCAGGAGCTGGAAAACCCCCATTCCTGTCTTCTTGACACGCTGAGGCTGAAATAGACGAAATTACCTTTAATTATTCTCATTACTTTCCCTGGGAATGCTGGAGTGAAAGGCAGCATTTAGCGGTGAGCTACAGCAGGGCTCTGCCCTTCTTCCTGCGACCCCTGCCCGCCTGGCCCCCACCGCTTCATCCGCCTGCAACACAGCGCCCTTCTCCCCCCGGGCAGACAAAAGGAGGGGACAGGAGGGGAAGAAACAGGCGTGGGGGGAAAGCTGAGAGCCAGGGGAACCAGGGGTCAGGTGCTGGGTGGTCAGGGAGGGCAGCCAGGCAGGGGTGACCTCACATTTCCAGAGCATCTCTGGGCTTGGGGAGCCTTGGGGGACACAGAGTGGGGGTGTGGGGGTGGCTCTTGCACCTCCCCAGCTGGTTGTGGGTCAGCAGAGAGCGGGCAGTGGGGTGTCCGCACTTCTATCGCGCCTTTCCCCCCTGGTTTGTCCCATCCCACGAGATGCTGGGGACAGATCCTGCAGCAGGACGATGGGCAGGACACGATTCCAGCTGGTGGGGGATACTGATGCTGGGGGAGAGCTGCCAATTATTCATCCCCGTTTAATGATTTCTGGACCTGCAGCTTCGTCATGTGCTGTCTGGCACCTTTCAGCAGGTGCTTGCTGGGATGTTTATGTCCGCAGATCAGGCAGGCTGGCTCTGGAGAGGCTGCGAGGCTTCAGGCTGCTCGGCTCCGCGTCACCGTCCTCCTGGTGCCCATCGAGTGGGACCGTGGGGACCGGCAGCTGGATGCTCCCCCGGCTCCCCAAGGCCGTCACGGCTCTGCAAACAGCTGCTCCCCTTGTCTCTTCTCTCCCCATCTCCCAGGCATGGAGAAGGAGGATTTTCCTCTTCCCAGCAGAAGTGCTGGAGAGAAAATCCAAATCTCCCGAGCTGCAGAGGAAGGAGCACCCACCCTTGCACCCAGCTTATGTCCAGGAGGGAAGAAAGAGCAAATAAAGCACTAGTCCCATGGGACCTCTCAAAATAGACCTTCCCTGGGCCGGAGAAATCTCCGTCATCTGAGAAGTGGGGAAGGGGATTAGGGGGGGCTGGGACCCCAGTCCCTGATGGACACTGGGCCATTCTTCTGGAGAAGGTCTTGTTTCTCTCCAAGGTCAGTCGTAAGTGACACTGAAACCGCCAGGGCCTTTGGGAATGAACACTGAGACACGTTCACTGTCAAATGGAATCTATTAAAAGGGATTAGACGCTTTTTTTCATCAGTACCCCTGTGACACCATGATGGGTTGAAATTGCTGCGAAAACATCATTATTAAAAATGGGCCTATTAGTATTAGAATGGACAGAAGATCCTCACTAATTTTAGCAGCAGCCACCGGAGCCGGGACCAGGGGGGAAGCAGCAGAAGTGGCCCCAGGAAGTGGCTTTGGGAAACAGGGGACAAGAGCAAATCTGGGGGTTGTGGTGGGGTTGGTGTCCCCTCTGCTGCTGGTGACATCAGCCCCACACTCGGGCATGTGTCCCGCAGCGCTGCCTTGGCACGGGAAGCAAAGTGGTTGCTCAGATATAGAGCAAACAAACACGCAATCGTCTGTGCTCCAAGCCACAGCCTCCAGCAGCAGGAGATGCTCTGGACACAGGCGGGGACATGGGCTCCTCCAGAGGTGACAAACTGGTTGGGAGCATCATCAGGGACAGAAAGAAGCGGCTGAAACAGTTTAGGTCCATTACTTGGAAGGGGGTTGAAGTGGAGGCTGGAGACATGCGAGAGGTCAGTGGAGCAGCTTGGGGGTCACATCCTGTCTGTGCTGCTGCTGGGCTGGATGCTCAGCACTGCTGGGCACAACCCTCCCGAGCATCCCAGGATGCTGTGAATCCCTAAACATGGGCATCTCCAGGCTGGAGTTGATTCCCCAATGTGGCTGATGGCAGATTAACTATTTTTTATTGCTAGGAAAGTAAAGCTAACCAGACAGAGCTGCACGGTGTGTGCACAGGGTCCTGGAGGGCTCGGGGGACAATGACTGAGCAGGACTGGGGCTCGCACGGCCCTGGGGTTGCTGGACCAGTCCCCAGCTGCTGCTGGTCCCATCGCAGTGGGAGTTGTGCCCAGCGGTGAGAGCATCCCTGGGGCTCCATCTGCACGGGGATGGGATGGACACGATGTCGCTCAATCAACCGCCCAGGTGCCCCAGGGACACGGTGTGTGACCCCCGGGGGGACAGGGTCAACCTGCCGGGCTCCTGTGGCCCCTCGCAAGGCAACCAGCCCTGCAATTAGGGAGGTGCCGCTCTGGAACCAGTTTCTTTCTTTGTGAGTGCTCAGGTTATGTTCAGCAGAGCTGGCTCCAATTGTTGACAGGTTGGGTTTTCTACTGAGAAATGCAGTTTTATCAAAATCAAAGTGTTCCCGGGGAATGAGTGGATTTTGACAAAGTTTTTGAGGGAAATGCATCTGAACAAATCACTTTAACTTTCTTGCTTTATTTTTCACAGAGGTAAAAATAACTCCTTGGATCTTCCTGTGATATAATTCCTATACAATACAATTAATCTAATATTTATAATATCGCATCATGCATTGACTTTGTCAACTGAAACATTTAGCTGTTGACAAAAGCATTCAAAAATTCTCTTTCATAAGGCAGCCGGCTCTCTCAGCAGCGTGAGTCCCGAGCACCGAATCTCTCAGGCAATGCAGATTTTGTTTCTGGAACAGCCTGAGTATGAAACGCAGCCCCCAGAGCTGTGGGTGGTTCAGGGGGGAGCTGGAGGCGCTCATCCCTGCAGGGGTCCGGCCCCGGAGGGCTGGTTTTTGAAGATGGGGGGCAGGGGACACACTGTGGTGGCCCCGAGAATGCTGAGCCCCCAGCACAGCCCCCGGCACCCAGCGCTCTGTGAACGAACCCCAGTTTGTTCTCTCCTGGCCCTGCCCAGCCTGCTGCAAAGCACCAGATGGTATCTGGTACCCAGCCCTAAATGTCAGCTTTGATAATCAGCTACATACCATTATTATAATCAAGCCTTTCCTTTCCTTTCCTTTCCTTTCCTTTCCTTTCCTTTCCTTTCCTTTCCTTTCCTTTCCTTTCCTTTCCTTTCCTTTCCTTTCCTTTCCTTTCCTTTCCTTTCCTTTCCTTTCCTTTCCTTTCCTTTCCTTCCCTTCCCTTCCCTTCCCTTCCCTTCCCTTCCCTTCCCTTCCCTTCCCTTCCCTTCCCTTCCCTTCCCTTCCCTTCCCTTCCCTTCCCTTCCCTTCCCTTCCCTTCCCTTCCCTTCCCTCCCCTCCCCTCCCCTCCCCTCCCCTTCCCTCCCCTCCCCTCCCCTCCCCTCCCCTCCCCTCCCCTCCTTTTCCCTTTCCCTTTCCCTTTCCCTTTCCCTTTCCCTTTCCCTTTCCCTTTCCCTTTCCCTTTCCCTTTCCCTTTCCCTTTCCCTTTCCCTTTCCCTTTCCCTTTCCCTTTCTTCTTTTATACTTTTTCTTCCTTTCCTCCTTTCTTTCTTCCTTTCTTCCTTTTTTCTTTCTCATTTTCTTCCTTCCCTCTGTTCTCCCCAGGATCCTGACCCCAGCTACAGGCACAGGGTGAGACGAGCAGGATGGTTGCCCCCCACAGGGCTGCAGGGACAGATCCTGCCCTTGCAGAAGACAGCGGGTGCTGCTGGTGCAGGGGTGCCCCTGGCTCGGCGTGCAGGGCTCTGTCCCCCCCTGAGGGGCTCCTGGTGTCACTGAAGTCAGCCACAGCTCTTGGAGACAAAAGGCGAGTCCTGGCCATGAGGAAAGCCAGAGCCTCCTGCTGCCAGAGTGGTTTGTGAGCAGTGCTTGGACCAGGCTTATCTCTCTTAATTGGGCTGATTCCAATAATTCGCGCCTGGCCATTTTGGAGCCTTGTTTATTTGCATTTCCCTGCGGCTCGCTCACTTTGTGCACTAATTAGGTAATTTCCCACATAACTTGGCTGACTCCCCCTTGCTCCCGCTCCCTGTCCGGTAGCACCGGGTCTGCTGGGGAGGGTGGGATGGGATGGGTGATGTCCCATGATGTCCCACATCCAGCTCCCACCATCTGCATCCCACCATGCAGCCCTCACTGGTGGGAGAGAGAACCCACTTCTGCTGGAGAACCAGCTCCAGCACATCCATGGGAGATGGACAAGTGACCAGGGTGAAAATCAGACCCTGTGCAAGCCCTCACCTGGAGTTGGCCCCTTTCTTTGCAACCCCAAAATGTCCCCCAAAAGCCCACAGCTCCGTGCACGCGATGCCCGTTGCCGGCAGCATCTCCCGCTGGCCGCGGGTGCCCGGTCCTGGCCTGGCATCAGAAGGGCCGGCACACCAGCGCGGCTCCGGCACACCAGCGTGCCTCCGGGCAGAGCCGCCTCGTAAAACAGGCTTTTTAATTAACCGTAGGAATAAAGCCGTGGACAGTCCGTAACCATGGCGACGCGGAGCCAATCCCAGAGGATCCCCAGCCAGCTGGAATATTTGCTGGATGGCAAAGCTTCAGACCAACGTTTAATGGTGTTCGACTCTATTCGGGGAAACAATTACATGCTCCATTTTCAATGTAGTCAGCTGAACAATAGATTAAATGAAGCAATTTAGACAGAGGCTTCTTTGCTGTTGCCCGGCCCATGGGGCTGCTACTCCGCGGGGCTGGAGAGCAGACGTGGGGGGACGTTGGTGCTGCCCACGTCAAGAGCCACCTTTGCAGGGAGAGGAGAGGTCCTTGCACTGCTGGCGGCTCCAGCATATTCCTTATGGGCTTCCTTGGGTGGCCTGGGATAGCAGAGATGTGGCCTACGTAGGCTTAGCTTTTCTCTCTGACCGTGACTGGTGTTGGATGGTTGGAAGGACTACCAAAGCCATCATCACTGCCTACTTCATGTGGCCACTGTCCATTGCAGACCTGGAGTATGAGGCTTCCCTTGCTAATTTTTTACACTGAGGGTGGTGAGAGCCTGGCCCAGGTACCCAGAGAGGTGGTGGATGAACCATCCCTGGAGACATCCCAGGCCAGGCTGGACGGGGCTCTGAGCAACCTGAGCTGGTGGGGATGTCCCTGCTCATGGCAGGGGGTGACTGGGGCAGCTGGGAAGGTCCCTTCAACCCAAATTATTCTGTGATTCTATGATTTTTTCCCAGCTTATTTGGTGTCTCGGTCTCTGCAGGTTGTTGTCTCCCTGTGCTGGTGGGGTCACGCACGGCCGATGCTCCGCTGCCCTCCCCGCCTGCCATCGCCGTCCCTCCTCCGCGACACGCGTCTCGCTGTTTCTCACCTCCCTTTCTCAGAGCTCGTCCCCGCTCGGCTCCGTGACCTTCCTCCTCGTTCAGGAATAGCCTGTTCCTTCGCTGGTGTGTCATCACCATTGCACAGAAAGCACCTCACGGAAGGGAGACACGTCAGCGAGAGAAATGCCTTCCAAGGCATGCCGGGATTTATTTAATTGCTGCCTTTATTTTACCAGTATAAAAAATGCAGGTCTTCTAAATATTTTCTAAGATGACATCAATGTCTTCAGTTCAGTGTGGATTTTGTTATTGCTATTATTTTAGCTATTTGAAGAATGTGAGGAGCAGTGGAGGCTGGTGACTCCTTCCCTGCCACCACGCCTTGCTTAGGCTTGTTTCTCCTTCTCCTTGACCTCAGCACATCCCCTGGTGTGGCAATCCACTCCCACCTTCTACATTATATCCTTTTTCTACAAGTAATTGGTTTATTCCCTTGGTAGTTCAGCTTATCAAGCCTGATCTAATACTTTGGGCAGCATTTCTCCTCTGTGGTGTTCTGCAAGGTTTATTATCCCCCACCTTCCTAAACTGGCTGCTCCATCTCAACCATTTCACCTCTGGTTTTATAACCATGGGTAGGGCTAACAGTTTAATGGACAAGCCCGCTCTTGCACAATTACTCCAAGAAAACGTTTCTAGGATCGGCAATGAGTGTTCACCTGGCAGTTGAAAAACAGGGGGGTTTTTCTTAGTGCCCATCTCAAGACCTTTCGAAGCCGCCTGACATCGGCAGGATAAGTGTACAGAAATGATTGCTTTCTAAGTGCCATCAAGTTGGGCTCACAAAATCACCGGTTGTTCTTGAAAATGTCGGCTGTTACTGTGCTGGTGACTCAACCAACACTAAGCATTAATGGAAGAGTGCTATTAGGCAGGGTTACTCAAACTAGAGTTACCCAACTAGATATTTATCCTCATGAGAAGAACTCTTCCTCCTAGCTCACCCTTTTCTGTCTCTTTTGTCAAAGCAAACTGCAGGGCTTATTTCAGGTTCCAGCGTGTACCATCTTGAAGAGAAAGTTCTGTCTCTAGGGCAGGAGGAAACCATCCAAAAGCCACCTCCTCCTCTTCCTCCTCTGACTCTGCCCTTTCTCCACCTGACCGTGGACCTCGGGCACCACCACACTCCTGTGGCTTGGAAAGGTCCTAGAAAAGAAAGCCAAAAGTAACGTTTCCTCAGGTTTTACAGAGTCCCTGGCCTGAGTCCTGCCTGGGTTTGGTGGCAGAGGAGGGGACGGAGGAGCTGCCTGGGGGTGGCCCTGGTGGGACCACCAGCCCCTCGTGGAGCACCATCCACTACGTGCAACCACGCCAAGAACGGGCTCGGCCTCTCTTGCCATTCCCAGAGCTCAGTAACAGGATGAAAGAGAAAGGAAGAGGAGCCGGGTTGTGCTCGAGAACCAATTGTTTATCAGCGTTTTCCACAAGGCATCAGCAGTTCTTTAAAGAGGACAAAACCAGAGGGACCTTACAGAGAAATCCTTGTAGGGGCTCTGGTGGTATAATTAGTTTCTATATTTGACCAATATAAAAGTTTATCTTTAAGTCTCCCGTATTTTTTAAATATGACATCAATGTCTTTGCCTTTGTTTTGATTGTCCTTAACTCCCAGGTTTTATTATCATTATTTTTTTAAAACTGTTCAAAAAAAATTGAGAATATTTACTCAGGGCATAAAAATACCCCCAAATTCTGCTGTCTTTGGCAGAGGAGCGGCGGCCCCATTTGTTTTGCATGTGATAAATACTCCTGCTGCCACGATACTCCCACCACAAATTCAACGATTGTTTAATTTTCAGCTCAATTTTTAAAAACCTAAACGTTCTGAGCCGAGTTAATGTTCTATTAATTTTTTAGACCAACTAGGCAAACTGGCTCGTAGCATAAATATTTTACCGACCATTTATAAATATCGTGGCTGCTAAAAAAAACAACACCGTTGGTCAAAAAGCTTCAGAGGCTCCGTGCTCGGCGTGAGCTGAACCGTGGTCCTGCAGGATGGGGGGACCGGTGGGGAGATGGCAGAGGCCACTTGGAGTCACTGGAGGGTTTTCGGGTCTGGAGGAGGGTATTTTTTTGCATTTCTCCCTGATTTCTCTGTTTCCTGGAGCTGAATGTGGAGAAAACTGTGATGCAGCCACTCCCGACCGCGGGGGAACCTGGATCTTGTCACAGCGCGGGGACGGGTACGGCGCCTGGCACAGGAGATGGAGAGGGCACCGCAAGATGTCCCTGCAGGGATCAGCTCTCCGACCCTGACCTGGACCTGCCGAACTCTGCTCTTGTCCGTGCCGGATTTCTTTGCTGCTGGACCAGCGGCGTTGACAGCGGCATCACCTCCATACCGTGCTCACCCAGGACCTTCCAGCGCCACCAGCAAAGGGCTGGGGGATGCAGAGGAATTGGGAACCTTGCACAAAACCAAGCCAAATTCCTCATCTCAGCGTGATTTAGAGACCAGCGTTTCCAGCAGGAAAAGCTACAGGTGACCGGGGCTTGTCCTGTCCCTGGTGGGAACGCGAAGGGCTGGAGGCAGCAGACACAGGAGTGAAACTCACTAAAACATTCACTTTCAAGAGTGAAAACAACGTTAAACAAACATGTAGCCTTTTGTAAGGGCGGCTAATCCCTCCATTCAGATGTTAACATTAAGGAGTTATAACAAGGCTTTAGCTGTTTTCTCTTCAGAGTGGGAACAGTAATTCCGTAAGTACATCTCGGGAAGGTTTCCAAAGGGCTGGGAAGTGACAGTGACAAAACCGGACAGGTACCTTTGGGAGCGAGCGTGGGATCTAATGGCCATGAGCCCACCTAGGTCTGACCATGCACCCACCCTGAGCATTGCTGGTGGGCTTCTCTGCACCAGGAGCAGAGCAAGGGGGAGATGCCACAGGGTGAAAATAATAATAATATTAATAATAACAATAATAATAGTAATAATAATATGCATGGGATGGGATGGAATTGGGTGGGATGGGGTGCGATGGAATTGGGTGGGATCCGTGGAAAGCCTCTTCTGCAGCAGGCTGGGTTCTGGGTGGGCCTGTGGAAATGGTGGGAGGTGTGGGATGTGTGGTGGGGCAGGATCACCGTGCAGGGCATGGGACGGAACCTTTGGAGCTTGACCAGCCAGATCAAAGCGGCCAAACCTCCCTCCCTGGCCCTCCGGCTGCTTTCCTGGAGCTGCAGGCTGAGCTGATGGTTTGTTCCCTTATGGAAAGACACCAAGGAGGCAGAGCCATTTTCACTTCCTGAGAACACACGGCAACAGCAAACACAAGGAAATCTTCTCCTTGCCCCGTGGGCAGTTCCTATCTGCAAGCTCACCCGCCTTCGATCCCCATCCACCCATCTGTAGGCATTTTGTTGGACTTTCTGCTGCCCAGGCTTGTCTTTTCCATCGCTGGCTTCACGCAGACAGTTCTCTGCAGCCCCAAAACTGCAGGAGCCAGCCCAGCAGCCCAGGAAGCCGCTCCAGGGTGAGCAGGGAAATGTGCCCCAAGTCCTGTGCCCACCCTAAGCCATGTGCCAACTGATCGTGTCTGGCATGGGGAGTCCTGTGGGGTTGCTGGCCCCCTTGGCAATGGGGCTAGCTGTGGCCAAGGGGGCCAGCAACAGCCTCCTGTCTGGCCCTGAGGCTGAGCATGGACCGCAGGAGCATCTCCTGGGAGAGCTCCAGGAAAAAGGATACAGTGGCAATGGCATCATGAGAAAGATGTCAGTCGATGATGGGAAGCACTGGGAAGCACCACGAGTGTGGTCGAGGAGGGACAGTCTCCAGGCATCCCGGGATGTAAACACCAAACACACGCAGGGTTGCCAGAGGAGATGGGATGAAATGAAAAACGCGGGCTCGGTGCCAGGTCCCCACTGGCACGGGGTGTTTGGGTCTAGCAGAGCGTCTTGGGGGGACGGGGCAAACTTGGAGGGCTTGAGGGGGCTGGGGAGTGTGCTTTGGGTCACCCAGACCCCCCCCAGCTTCTACTGCCTTGCTGGGGGGGTCTCCATCAACGCCCCAAGCCGAGCGGTGAATGCTGGGGGAGAGGATCCCTGCAAAGTTCCTGCCAACGTGCTGACAGCGCTCGGGGCTCCCTCAGAAACGTGGCAGCAGCCTCGTCCCGAGCAGGACCCAGATTTCTGCTTCTCGACAATAGCCAAGCCGGGGCCAGCCCGCATTGCCCGGGGCATTCTTCCACCCGCTGTCCCCCAGACACGCCGGGGTGCTGGGACTTGAATCCCAGCCTGGATGTTTCCTCCCTGCCTCCCTCCTCCCCTCCCGTCCCCCGGCCTGTCTTGTCTGCATCCGATGCTCCAGCGAGTATTAATAGAGTTGCAATGTCTGACGTCTCAAAGGAATCCCCTGTTGGGAAATAAAAGCTGCTCGGGGGGCTGGCGGGGGCTGGCGCGTCCCTCCCACAGCAGCGGAGGGCTCCGGTGCTCCCCGAGCTGCTCCCGGCACAGGATCCGGGCTTATGGGGCTCCTGAATTTTAACCTAAGTTATAGATCCCCGTACACCGCATCCGTATATTTAAGCATTTAATGGGGGTTTTACGCAGGCTGTTTTTACAACTTTAATGCACTTAGCACTAATTTGGGGAAGTTTAATGCAAAACACATAAATGTTGGATGGGAGACGGCCGAGGTGTTTTACAGCCTCTGGGAATTGCACAAAGTATGTGGGGCTCATTTCAACTTCTGATATCACTCAGCACAAAATTACCTTTGCCTGGCCGGGTGCCAGGGAGCCGCGGGCTGCGGCTGGCAGGCGTGATGTATTGCAATGTCACTCTCCGAGTGGTGACCGTGGCCATACATAAACCCGAGACCCAGGCAAGGGCTCAAAGCCTCCTTAATGCCTTCCCTAATCTGGCAGGATCAAATTTGCCCAATGCGCTCAGAGCCGCTCCGACTCACATCCTCTGGTTTGTGTGGTTGCCTTATTACGTGTCGTGGGGAAAGTGGAGACATCTTTGGTGCAAAGAAAACAACCCGCAGCGCCGGGTGGCTGCGAGGGGGGACCTGCCCAGAAAAGCGAGGAGGACATGGTGGACCAGGGGCCAGCCGAGCCAGCATCCCATCTCTGCCCGTCCCTTCACACCTCTTGCGTCTCCACAAGTCCATTCTTCTCCATCTCATAGTCTGAAGGACAGAAATGGCTGTTGTCACTGATCTTCAGGAGATCCGTGCTACAGCCACCACTTTGCCGAGGAAATGGGATGACATGGTTTGGCATGGTTTGGCATGGCATAGCTTATGTAGCCAATATCTCCCTGCCTTTGCGAGTTGTTACAGAAGGCGCCACTTGCGTCCTCGGGTACGTGTGCTCCTCCTGCCATTGCAACCAGGTTTTCCCACTTGTCTTTTTGCTCTAGGTCGAACCTGCTTCTTTATCATAACAGGCCAAGGGGCATATCAGACCCACATCTCTGGCTTAGCAGTCGTGATCTGTTGTCCCCACACAGCCTGGTTAATCTAGTTATCCTATAACCAAACAGCTTATCTATTCCTGGAGTGCAGCCAGGGACTTCTGCTTCCTCAGCAGATGTCCCCAGGCAAGAGACGGGCCATAGACTGTGCAGTGACCCCAGCAGCACAACTTGTCTGAGCGATCCTGGCAATGATTTTCATCAAGACACATCTCAGACACTTGTCCAGGGGGGGCCAATTCCCTGTTCCCGGGCAGCCCTGTCGAATTCCACCCAAGCAACCAGGCTGACCGTGCACAGGGCTCTGCTGCCCACCAGGACCACCGGCTCAGCACCTATCCCAGCTTCCCAGCTCTGCAGGGAGGACGGGGAGCAAGTCCTGGCTGCTTTCCTGCCAGCAGGATTTGCTGCCTCTCCCGGTGCACACGGAGCTCTGGCAATGCCTTGTGCCTGGTATCTTGGACAAATTCTTGTGTTTCAGCCTCTGGTTATGCAGACCAGTGTAAAAACCACTTTTGTGTAGAGCACATTTTAAGCCTCTTGCACTGAGGCTATGCTCTTCCTGGGGAATTCCCTTGTAGCCCTGTTAATCCTTCCTTTATTTTTTCGTCTTTTCTTCCTTCATCTCTTTTAATTACCTAAAAAACCACCCCAAAATGAAATTACCTCAAATAAATTCATGCTCCCAGGAGAGCCCCAAGAAGCCGTGTGGCTGCAGGAAATTCAGGAGGAGCTCAGCCCACCACTCTGGGATGCTCCGCGGCCTTTGGCAGGAGGTGAGCGCGAGTCTCAGCGCTTCTGTTCCATTTTCTGCACCTCCTGAGCACCTCATCTCTGTTCCTTGTGCTGGGGTGAGGAGGGGCTTGCTGGCCAGAGGAGGTCAGTGTGAAGGAGACGCTTTGTCTCCTGACAGATGGGGGAAGAACAACACAGGACAAGCTTCTTGGGGTGTTTTCCAGGTAGCACAGCAGACACGCTTTGCTCCATGTGCCAGCACACGCGTGACACCGAGCACGCTCATCCAAGGCCATGCAAACACTGCAACGCTTCCCGCGCCTGCCCTGGCACCTCCCAGGCAAACACCTCCCTTCCCCAGTGGCTGGCAAAGCTTTTTTCTGTTGGGGGGGAAGCGATGAACGCCGAGCCTTGCCCTTCCTGCTCTGCTGCTGCCTGTGACTCAGTGCAGCAAGAGGCGGCAGGAGCCCAGGGGCTGGACAGACCTGCTGCACCCAGGCAGGCACACACATGCCCGCTGCCGGGCCAGCCCCCGTGCATGTCCGCAGACAAGAACCCAGCAGAAATGAAGTTCATGGTGATACACCCTCGTGCGTGGAGATTGGCGATGGCACCAGGACCCTGCACCATCGGTGCTGCTCATCCTCCCTGTCTCCATCACTGCCGTGCTACGTGTCTGCTTTGGGGCTTATCCAGTGTAATAATCAGTGTTCCCATCTCATGTCCCTGAGTTGCAGCTGTCTAGGGGCTTCACCATTGTCACTGTCTCTCTTTCAAACCTCATACAACCATCAACTGCTGTCCCCTGGGAGCGGAGGGGACTCTGGGGACCCTGCCCTCCCATGCTCCAGTGCTGCAGCTCCTCCCTGCTCCATCCAGCCTGGCGGGGCTCCCCGCCGCAGGCAGCGAGGGAAGAAAGGCTTGGAAAATGGGGACTTTTGCGAGGGACGGGTCACCTGGCAGGGCTGGTGGGACCTCCAGGCAGCCAAACCCTGTTGCTCTGCTGCGGGAGATCCTGCCCCCACAACCTCTGTCCCCTCAGATGTGTCAACCCAAGAGCGACGCAGGGACCACGGTGGATGGCAGAGAGCTATTTTTCACTGCGTGTGAGCTGAATGTTTAAAGCAGACATTTCTCCGGGCTCGGGGAGCTGCTGGCTTGGCCCCTGGCACCGCAGACCCCACGTCTGTGGGTTTTGCTGGGGCAAAGTCTGACTCCATTTAAGCTGGTGTGGTGGGCTCAGCTTGGTGGCCACCAGCAGGGGTTGGGGACATGCCCTGCTCCATCCCACTGCTCCAGCCCCTCCTGTCTTCCCGTGCCACCTGCATGTGAATGAAGGGAAAATAGGCCATCAATTACTCCGGTCAGGAATGGAAATGGTTGTTCAGATGGGCTGGGAGGGTCCCTGAGTGCCAGTTAGACACACCTCTAATAGCCCGTTAGCACAGGAGAGCAAAATGCTAATTGAAAGGGCCCAAAGTTACAGCCCCGCTCGCTGCTGCTCCCGAGCTGCTTGCTGGGAAACGAGCAGGCGTCTGATTGCTGTGACAGGTGGGAAAAGGCCACCAAACTGCCGCTGCCACAGCGGGTCACGGTCCCCCCGGGACGCGCTGCCAAGCTGGGAAAGCCCCGTTCCCTTCGGCAGCACAGTGGGACGGCCCTGCCAGGAGGGACAGGGCAGTCCCAGGAGGGGACACGGGACAATAAATGCAGACATGACACCCCGGACGCCGGCACAAACACGCATCAGGCCACACGTCCCCCCGCGGCATCCCCACCTCAGGCTGCGCTAAGGGTCAAGTTCACAGCAAAGCTGAACTGGGGAAGCCCTGACGCCTCTTTATTCACTCCCTGGGAGAAGAAAAGGTTCAAATCTTGAAATGGAAAATTTAAAAATTCATCATCTAATAAATAAAGGAATTTTCTTAAAAGTTTGGAAGTGTGGTTATTGTTTTTTAGCAATCAGAATGTTTTGTTTCAATTATGATGCTTCAGCTAACAGGAAAAATGCTGAAACTGAAATGAAACTCCTGGAGACCTTGCAGTACGTCTGCATAACAATCCACCAAACACAACGATGACATATATATGTTTCCACAAAGTCCTTCTGATACGTGAAACAACATTTCCTGACGACAGCTTTCCATTGGGAAGATCTTAGTCACGTCTCAAAAATGCCCGTGGTCCTTCGAGGTGAACATTATCCCCCCCTGCCCACAGTCCCCCCACGCCCGGGCAGCACCCAGCACCTTCATGGGGTGCAGCCCAGGGTGCTTCTTCACCCCAGCTTGGGTCAGGGGAGTGGGACCCAGGGTATTCGGGATATTCTGTTCTTTGCTAATGCTCCATACATTTCAGTTTCCATCCAAAAACACGCAACAAAACACACACCCAGGGGAAAGCGCAGACTGCTCTGCAACCTGGCACTGGTGACGGTGCCACCAGCTCCTCCAGAGTGGCACCTCCGTTTGCAGCTTTCCTTGCACATCACCAATGCAGGAAAGCAGCCTGTTGGGGCGAGGGGTTTGCAGAGTCCCTACAAGGAAATGTTGGCTTTAAAGGGGGACATAAAAATCCCAAAGCCCAGCTGTCTCCTCCCCATTGCCACCGCCATGACCAGCCTGTGCCCAGTGGCCTGCACGCTGCTGCTGGCGTGTGGCACAGGGGACAGGGGGGTGACCAGCCTGCTGTGTGTCCCCCCCACTGCCTGCTCGCTCCCCCTTGGCAGCACCTCTGCAATGCTGTGGTGCCTGCAGGCTGTGCCAGGCCCCCCAAAACCTGCAAGCCCCAGCAGGAGAGAAAAGCCCCCATGAAATGGGGCTTTACAGTCACCAGTGACAGAGACCTCCAGGTTTTATGAGCGATGGTTTAGAGCTAACCGGCTGCTTAAATAAGTCTCTGCTGATCCCTGGGACAGCGTATCCAGCTCAAATTGGAAAAGAAAAAAGGTTTAGCGGCAAGACGGGGGAAAATAGGAGTATAAAACATATTTTACATGGTGTCAGAGGGATATGTAGCTTATAGCAACATGATGTTAAACAAACACCGAAGGCAGCCTGAAAAGTGGGGGTGCAAGCAGAGGAGCTTCTCTGTGAGTAGCAAAAGGGTTTTTCTCCAGTGGCCACACTGATGCTGGCAGAGGGATGGAGGGGAAGGGCTGGCGCTGGGACCATGCCAGGGCAGGGACAGGGGACAGCTGGTGCCATCACACCTGTGGCAAGGCAGCAGAGGAGATTTCCCAGGGAACCAGAAGCTTTTCTTCATATTTACCTTGCTTCATGACTCTGCCCTTCTTGCCCAGCAAAGGAGCCTGAGCTTGGGGGACCTGGACCCCATGTCTCTGTCTCGGCCCCTCCCGTGCTGTCCCAGCTGGCTACAAAGGACACAACACCCCGGGGGACCTCTTGCAGATCCCTGGCAAGCACGGGCAGGCGGCGGTGCCGGGGTACGTGCTCCCCGCAGGGACAGCCCACAGCATCACGCAGCTGATCCCATCCCACCCACCCACAGGAGGAGACACAAACCTCCCCGGTGCAGCTGGGGACCGGGCTTGGCAGCAGCAGCGGGTTTGCTGCAGGGACACTCTGAGCTGGGTTTCCTGGAGAAAGGAACTTCCTTCTCCTCCCTCTTCTCCATCAGCAGTGCTGAAGCAGATGTGGGATGTGTTTGGGTCCCTGGTTAGGCGAGAAGCAGCTCTGGCGGGACAGTGATCAGCCGCAGGTGAGGCTGTGCCTTCCAACGTGTGTAGGAACTTGGGGGTGATCCTGCTGGTGGAGGGGAACTTCCCCTCCCTGGGCTGCTTTGTCCTGTCCGCCTCCAAGTGCCACCACCTTCGTAACCTCTCTGCCGTGACCCTTTTTCTAGCAGTGCTGCATGAAGCACAATTAAGAAGATGTTCTTTTCTCCCTGTCTCCAGCAGCGAGCAGCCAGCTGCTCCCCGCCACACCGCTGACTCTGACCTTCCCCATCTCCTCTGCCACCCACCAGCTCTGAGGCCACTGCAGATGGGCAGTGCAGGGCACGGGACAAGCAGGGCTGTGCACGGTCCTATCAGCGGTGTGGCAGGAGGGACGCAGTGGCTCCATCCCCGCTGCCCAGACACAGATCAGCCTGTGGTAGCAGGAGGGGGCTCAGACCAGCCCGTCCCCCGCAGACAGACCCTTGTGCCGGTGCCTTCCTGCCTTGAGAAATGCTCGTTTTCAGCCACCGAGCCGCTCGCCTGGCTCTCGCACAGTAGCCTGGCAGCCGGAGGCTACCAGGAAATTTATTAGACTTGTAAAACTTCAGGGCTCAAATCTAATTGTCTCCATCTCCCCCAGATCCCTTGAGGGAAACTCTTTGATTTAAGCCCCAATTCCAAAGAGAGCCAGCGAGTCAGCACTCGGTGCTCAAAGTCAAATGAGCAATTTGCACGAGGGCCAAAAAGATAATTACAGCCCCTGTTGTTCAGAGGTTGGAAACCCAGGGAGCAGCTCGTGTCCTGATGGAGATGTACCCCTTGTTTGAGGACACCGGCGCGTCTCACCTGCCCCAGACTGGGACGCAGCTCAGAGAGATCCCCGTTCAGCAGCCAAGGTCAGAAATGTGGCACTTGTTCTCCAGTACCCCAAAGGGGAACAAAGAGTCCGTCAGACGTGGGCTCTGCTTGTGCGGTTCTGAGCCTCAGGATTTGCAGAGGATCACAGGAACTACCGTCCTGGGAGTGAAGTTGCTTTAATCTCATAAGGACTTCCAGCTGAGCGGGGTTTTGCTCAGCCACACAAAGCAGCACCTGCTGGGTGGGAACTGGAGAAGGGGCCAAGTCCTGGGAGGCTGGATGGGAACAGAAGGTGCCTCAGGAACAGAGGGGCTGCAGGCTGCTTTCTTCCTTTTCGCAGGGAGGGGCAGAGGGCAGGAGCTGCCAGCCGGTCCCCTCCCCACCCCGGTGTCCACGCTGCGGTTGCTACCCTGCACCACCTTGGCACGTCCTCGGCAGCCCCGGGGCTCGAGGAGAAGGCGGTGGACAGTTGCCAAAAGGCGATGTCGAGCACAGAGGCCTGGGGAACGGGGCTGCTGCCCCTGGGCTTGCCAGGGCGAGGAAGGATGCCATGCGGTGCGTGCGTCCAAATCTGTACTCACAACCTCCCCAAACTTCTGCTTTCCTGATACTTGCGAGCTGCTCACAGGCAATTTGCAAATAAGCAAGCAGTTTAAATTCACCCACCAGAAATAGCTCGTTTCTGGGTTTGCAAGTTGTCTGGGAGCTGCTCACAATTTTGTCATTTGCAGTTGAGAGAAGGGAGATTAAAATTAAAAAAAAAAAGAGAAGAAAATGCAAAGTCTGCAGACGGCAGAAAGCACAGGTCTGGCTGGTGCTCCGAGCTGTGTGTGCCAGCGGGTGCCCACGAGATACCCTGAGCAGCCTCGTGTGCTTCTGAGCCATGGTCCCCAAGCACCGTGCCATGGAGGGAGGTGACAAGGGCCCCTTCCTGGACACCCCTGCTGTCGCCATCCACCACAGTACACCGTCCCATGGTGGGAGGTGACAACAGCCCCTTCCTGGACACCCCTGCCGTCGCCATCCACCACAGTACACCGTGCCATGGAGGGAGGTGACAACAGCCCCTTCCTGGACACCCCTGCCGTCACCGTCCACTGCGGTGCACTCTGCTGCGCCTCTCATTAACAGAAATAAATGGATACGGTGCAGGGAGTGGATCAAGGTTGATTTATGGGAAGGGATTAAAAGAACTAAATATATGTAGTTTGGTGGAGAGACGTTTAAAGGAAAGGGCATGTGTGTATAGGGAGGGAGTGAAAAGTATAATAACAGTCTATAAATATTTGAAGGTGTAGGCACCAAGAAGCAGATTGATTTATTCGTGGCAATGTAAATGGGATGCAGCTAAGGAAGAGGCTCAGAGACATGATGGAGAGAAGCTGCAGACGTTTCCCTGCAGAAGGAGCAGGACCCATGGCCTGCGCTTTGTGCCCGGACGAGGTACCGAGTGGGCTGGGGGAGCATTTGCTGCCCACATTTGGCCCGAGTGGCACCTTGTGCTCTGGTTTGCTGCTGTTTTGACTGCAGACATTGCCTGTGGGGGTGGTCCGTGCCCCGGCCCCACAAACCCCATGAAACTCAGCACTGTAAGGCTTCTCCCCTTCGCCTCTTCCCCAACAGAGCTCAGCCAAAGCCTGCGCTGCTGCTCCTCCTCCTCCCCCTGCCCCGCGTGGTGCCAAGCTGTTCATGTGTAAGGCGAACATCTTGGGCAGGACGACAGCTCCAAGCCTGCCCGGTTTCGCAGGGGCCCCCCCGTCCCCATCCCGGCGCGGTGTCGCGTTCTCCCGGCTGAGCGTGCCGCGCTGGGTGGCAGAGCCGGGCTGGCATCGCGCGGCGCAAACGCGACAGATGGGAGCGGGGAAGGCTGGCTCTGCCTGTGCCAGGGTGAGAATGGCTCAGCTGCAAAGGAATATTTCCAGAAACCTCTCCTTCCTTGGTTTGTAATTACGAGCAGATTTTCTTGTGGATAAAAGGGAGGCTGGTTTTCAAAAAAGAAATGACCCTGTGTGGGAAGAACTGATTCTTCTTGGAAAAATATGGTGCCTTGAGTGAGTTTAACTCTTCTGCTTCCTCCAGGCAGGAACAGATTTGCCACATCCGAGTTCCCCACAGCCAGCTCTGAGCCTGAGCCTTGGCACCGGCAACCTCCCAGTGCAGGAACTGGAGTCTATCTTAAAATAAAGAGCTTGTATTCGCAGGCTGCAGGTGCAGGGGGGCTGCGATTCTCAGTGAAGCCCCTCCTGGAGCACCCATGGCAAGCAGGGCTCCCACACGAAGGTCCCCAGCACCATGACTGGGATGCACTGGCGGGAGGTGTGAGATGGTGGCATCGCCTGTCTGGGGCTAAACCTGTCCCCCATGGATAATGATGATGCACACTGGGGCATCCCATCCCATCCCATCCCATCCCATCCCATCCCATCCCATCCCATCCCATCCCATCCCATCATCTCATTTTATCTTATCCCACCCCTAGCTGGAGCATCACCATTGTGCGTTACAGCTTCAGCAGCACACAAGTTGGGAGGGCTGGGAGACAGGATTCCCTTCCCCAGACCGAAGTGATCTTTGATATGTCAGAAATGGCACGGTAAATTTGTGCGACAGACGTGAAAGGCAAAGGGGTCCTTGGAAGTTTTCCCCAGCGTGAGAGAAGCTCTTGAAGTTTATTCATATAACAGCCATCTTATTAAAGAGCTTCTCGGAGAACTTTGAACAGCTTTCTATATGGAAACAAAACTGCCTCTACAGCAGCAGTTTTCTGTGTTTCTTTTGATAACGATAATGATCTTACATTTCTGTACAGCCTTTCATCTTGCCGGATCTTAATGAGCTTTACAGACAAATGTGCAAGCTATACGCAAAGATCAATTCGCCCAACAATGCCAGGCAGGCGCTGCCGGGGTGGATGCGGCAGGTGTCTGCAGCCCCTGCAAAGGCAGCTCAGGCAGCAACGGGGGAGATTGGGGTTTGTTTTGACTTTTTTTTGGTTATTTATTGAAAATGCAGGCAGCATTTTAGAGAAGCGGAATTTGGCAGGCTAGGATTTGGCTGGGACAACAAAGTTGTCTCTCTCTGTCTTTCCTTTTGGAGCCGTTCCCCTCCCCAATCCATATTTCACCCTCCTCGCTGCCAGGAAGGGATCGCTTCCCAACAGCTCAAAGTCCTGCGTGCCGTGGGGGCGGACAGCTTCAGCGCTCCGCTAAATATTTGATGTGCTTCATAGGGAGGGTGAGGATGCCAAGAGGAGAGCGCGGTGCCAGAACAGCCCATGGCCCGTGCCCGCGGTGCTCAGCTGCAGAGATGCTCGGCCGGAGGAGCCGCATCCGTCGCAGCCGCCCGCGCTGCTGGCGGCTTCTGCTCCCATTTGTTCTCACTATTCCTCGCCCATGCCCTAAACGATGCGGTGGGCCAGGACCTGGTCCCCCATCCGCAGCCTCTGTCCTAGCAGGATATTTCTAGCAACTGTTGTGTTCAAGGATAGAGGCATCACCTTGAAAGCTGCACTCTGCGTCCCCAGAGTCCCATCTGTCCCCGGTCCATCAGGCCAAATTTAGCCTTGCTGTGAGGAGCAGCAGTCCCAGAGCAGGGTGCCCATCCTTCTAGGGCACCATTTGTTTCCTCCCCACAGCAACAAGCTGAGGAGTCAGCCTTAAGTTGGGAGGAAATGGCAGGAGCTGAGAGCATCCTAAATGCCCCCTCAGCTTCATTTTTGAGCCAATATACTGAGTAATGATCACAGGCCAAGGAGAAAGCTGCTGCTGCTGTCGCTCAGATGTTGCCGGAGACTTGCATCTCCTGCCCTGCCCCATCGCTGAGGCTGATGGCCTCCTCCTCCTCCTCCTCCTGTTTCAGCATCGTTCCCCGGCAAACAGGCTCACCCACCCATCCAGGGCTGTGCCTGGGTGGCACAGGCACTGTACCTCCTGGGAACGTGCCACCTCGGTCAGGTTGTGCCCCTTCCTTTTGGCCCTTTGGTTCACAAATTCTTTCAAGCCTTTGGGGTTTCTGTAGAAGCACATTCCTTTTTCTCTCCTCTGTTTCTCTTCCTCTCAAGTTGACCCCTCCTGAGAGCCCTTTTATCCTTCTGTATCTCCATTTCCACCTTATTTTTTTTCAGCTGTGGTTGGGTTAACCCTTCCTTTGCTATTTGCAGTTTGTAAAAAAAACCCCACCACGCTGGGTCAGTATGTTTTATTTTAAAAGCAAAGCTCCCGTACACTGGGCAGCTTAAACAGAGCCATGTGTGCCCGGAGCCCCACTGCAGGCTGCCCATGGGAGGGTGACACGGGACACCCCAGCCCCAAAGTTTCGCTCCCTTCTTCACTCCTGGCGATTTACCTCGCTGCACAGGGGACGAAGGGGTCTGAGCTCAGAAACGGGGTGAGATACCTGCTGTGCATCATGGTGCCACATCCAAGCAACCCCCAGAGCTGCCCTGGGACCAATTCAGGGGATGAGTTTTGATGCTGCTTGAGGTGGTTCCTGCTCCCCTGCCCTGGCTTTGGCAGCTCGGAGCTGGGTGCTGTTTGGAGGCACCACGGCTGCTGGTGAGACCGGTGCGGGGCTGGGCGCTCCTGCCTGCCTGGCGAGGCACCGCGGCTCCTCTCCCTCCGCTCTCCCCTCCCCGGAGCGGGGATGCTGGCACCGCACCATTTCCCATCTTTATGGCAATAAAGCTGTAATCTCCCCCGATCCTCAGAAACCTCCGGGAGAGATTGATGGAAGCCCAGGTCAGCCATTAGTGACCGCTGCATAAATCACCCTCATTAGCCGAGCTCCCTTGGCAAGGCGTGCTGATATATGGACCCACGAAGCCTGCGAAGCATTAAGAAATCCTGACTCCATACCTGGGACAGCTGAGGCTCCCTGCTGCGCCAGCACCTTATCTGGACAAGGGTGGGCTGGATTCTCCTTCTCGCCCTTCTTTTTGTTGTCTGCAAGTTTTTAGTCCTGCCCTGAACCACCTGGTGTTTTGGATTTAATCAGTGCCAGGCTGCAGTTGGGGCTGGCTACCGAGATATCAACAGAAGCAAAGGGAACCCACCTGTGGTGGAGGCTCTCAAAGAGAGGAAGCCTGAGCAGATATTGCTCCTAGGAGCCCAAGGCACTGGAGTAACCTGTCGGGAGAGCAATTCCCAGCGCTGAAGCTGAGGGTTGGCTCTGGTTTTCAGTCCTGTCTGCTCATCTGGAAGTCTGAAACAGCAAATGCTACCAAACCCCAATGTACCTGGCCACGCGTACAGGCTGATCCCACCCCATGGTTTGATTTGAGATCAAAACCCTGGAAACCCCCGTGTATGATGGAGCTTGTCTAGGACCCTCCATCCTGTCACCGGCATGGGCAAGGGCTTGGTCACCCGGGCAGAGCCCAGCTCGGGTTGAAAGGAGCAGGGGAAGGGCTGTGGAGACAGCACGTGGAAAAGGATCCTTTGTGATCAGTGGGGAGGGAAAAGCCCATGGGGAGATGAGCTTTGGGGGCATTTGCCCTGATATAATAGAAATCCATCAGTCAGCACTGATTGACAGTAAAGGACACGAACGCTTCTCTCCCGAATGCTTATTTATGATGGGAATGATGGAGTGGTTATCCAGAGAATACCGTGGATTTCGAATGATCCAGCCCGAGATCGTGAGGCTCATGCGACTGTTCGTATGGCATTTGGTGCGATTACCATGGGAAGAGCTGCCCTGGCCCTACATCTTCTGTGGGTTTCCTGTGTTTGCAGCCGCTGACTCACTCTGAATAATGGGCAATGGCATAAAATCAAGTAGTTTGCAGATAATTTAGGCACAGCCGAAAGCACTGTGCTCACAGGATGAACTGTCTGCTGCACCAAACATGTATATTGGGGAGAGTAAGCGTAGTATTTTCAACTGTGATGCCTTTCTAATTACAACCTTGAGTATTTTCTCCGGCACAGGTCCCGTGGAGGTGGCGGGGTGGCTGGGGCTGGGGGTGCTGCGCGATGCCGGGGTCAAGGTGAGCGAGGTTTGCTCCTGGGTGCACCCGTGCATCACCCGGGCACACCGTGGGCATGTGACAAATAGTGGTGACATTTGCGTTCTGCTCATTTGCATGGAGACGGTTGCTGCTGCTACATCCGCGTCTCGAGTGCTGCAGGGAAAGCTGAAATCTTCGAAAACCTGTTTTTCTCTGAGAATTTAAAAAAAATGGGAGAAAAGCTGACAAAAAAAGACAAACAGAACCAGAGCGGGGAATGTTTTTATCCCTGTCAGCTCTCATAAAGCTCCTCTCTCCTCCTCTCCGTCCACCCAGCGATCATCCCCCCGGGTGAGCACTGTCTGTAGGAAGACGTGGGGCACACGGGGCGTCTCTGGTTACAGCAAAGGGCTTATTAGAGGAGCTGCAGCTGAGGAGTGAATCTTTCTTCCCTCTCTCCAGCTCCAGCACGAGGCCTCCTGTGCCAGCGTTAGGTTAAATGTCCAATTAGTCTCTCGCACTTCACTGGTGTTTGTTGCTGAGTGAGAGCCGGTGGGATCCATTAACTGCTCTTCCTCCCCGGGTTGCCCAGCTGGCTCGGGCCAGCTCCAGGTACATATTTTGGGTTCTGTCACCGTGCAGAAACCTGGAGACATTTCACCTGGGACTTGTGCTGCATTTGTTGCATCCTGACTGATCCATAACCCGGGTTTTTCTTGCTGGAGGGGGAGACACAAAGGGAACTGCCAGGGCACAATCACAAAAGCCTAATGGTGTTTCACAACACAGTAACTTGCAGGCAGAGATGTAAAGCTTTATGCAGAAATATAATTTATAATCTAGTAAAAAGCTGCCTCCTAGCTAGTGCCATAATGCAAAACAAGGCTCAAGGGGCAAGAGGCTTTACAAGTGTTGGGGCTGAGCTCACAGCTTGTCCTGGACAGCAAAGAGCTGTCTGGCTGATGATTGCTTCGTAATTAACCACAGCAGCTCTTCTGGGGGCCTGGGGGTGCTGGACGGGTGCAGGGGAGCTCCCCCATCCCTCGGCAGCCCCATGGCTTGGTGAAAGTTCACGCCGGGCAGGTCACGGAGCAGAAAGGCGGCTGCCCAGCAGTTGTCTGCCCAGCAGTTGTCTTGTCTGCAGACGGGATGGCACTTTGTGTGGGACAAAAAGAAATCTGGAGTAGAGCAATCCCGGCTGGAAACACCTTGGTGTGCTGCACGCTCCCCTCTTTGCTGTGGGAGGTGGGAAGGAGCTGAACCCATCTCTCCTCGCCTCTATCACCGAGCATGAAAACACAGCGTCCATCACATCTTGCAACTTTCTTTGAAGGAAAAAGAGTGCCAGAGTGTTTTGTCACCTCCTTGTCCTTGCTGGCATGGGAACAGTGCTGTGACTCCTGCAGGGTGCAGGGAACAGATGTGTAAATGAATTTGGGCTGAATTTAGCCAAATAAATGCCCAAGACCCCTGAAAGTGGAGAAGTCTCCCTTCTGCCTCGGGCATCACAGCTGGTGTCTGTAACACTGGCTGGAGGTGGTCCGAAGGCATGGGAACATTGCCCACCGCAGATGTGCTCATAATATGAGCATTTACAGGATGTTTCAAAAAAGCTGGACGAAATTTGAAAACATTTTGCTTTGATATTGGGTCCGTCTTTTTGAAAAGACGTGTATAATGCGCCTCTTCCCCAGCCCGCTGCACTTGCAGTGCCACCTCCTCAAAAAGCGCTCTTTGTCTCAAAGGGCCAACGCACCCTCTCAGCTCCTCCAGCAGCCAGGTGGGTTTTATCGTCCCCATTTTCCAGGCAGAGAGGGGGCACTTGGCCTTCGGTGGCTCAATGTCAAAGCGAGGAGGGTTATCGCCTCTGGAGCCAGCCTGTCCTTCCCTCCCCGCTGCCAGCAGCAGCTATTTCTCTCCAAGAAACATCCAACCCTGTGTGAGACCGGTGCTATAAAGAACAAATAAAATGCTGTGCAAGCCAAAGGAAATGGCATCATTTAAAAATATGCACAAGGTTAACAGGCACAGGGAGGACACAGAGCGTGTGGATGGATGGTAGGAGAGCTAACAGATGAGACCCGGAGGGCTGCGGAGTGTGAGGCAGAACGAGCAAAAGCATCCGAGTGCATCCGTCACCGGTGAACCTGGCTTCTCCTCCTGCTTCAGGACTGTCCCGGCAGGTGCCCAGGGGTGCGGGTTGACTCCGCATCTCCGTGTTCCCGAGGGGCTGAGCGATCCGTCGATTTTTGCAGCATCACCCCGTCGCCCTGCGCTCTGCTTCGTCACCAGCAATTAGCTGGGAGCGACGCGCAGCTCCCGCGACAGCCGGGCTGGCTCCCCGCGGACCGCTCCGACCCGGCCCCGCGCGGTCCCAGCGGGACGTGGCTGGATGGAGCACTCGGGGACACTCCTGGGGCTTCGAGTCTCCTGGGGCCAGGGAACAGAATTGAGGGATTTTTCGAGCATTTAGGAACGTTTTCTCTCCCAGCTCCGCAGGCACAGCCCGGGGCATGTTGCCTCTCCAAATTAGGCCACTGTCAGGTTTGCCGGCTGAGGTTTCATCTAATTTTCTTCGTCACGCTCACTCACAGCAGCCCCATGTGGATATCCAGGCCAGGATGCAAAGCATCTGGATAGACCTTTGTCAGGCTCCTTGGCTGAGCTGTTAACACTGATTTCCCATGAATATGCAGGCATGTGAGATGCAGTCAGGATGCTTTTGCAGCCGGGGGACCTGGACTCAAAAAACCTTAGCCCTACCATTACCTTTCTATGGTTTTTTGGGCAAACCTTCGGACAAATCTTTGAATTGCCCTGCACCTCAGGCTCCAGGTGAATAACCGGGTGGGTGGGTGAGGGGACGACTCACTGCCCTGCACAGCCTCGTGCATAGGGCACCGGTTCAGGGCTTGGCAGAGGTACTAGCATGGCTTTTTTTCTAGCAGTCACTGGCTGACTTTGCTTGGGTCAAGCTTACCTCTCTCCACCTCTGCTGTCCCCTGTGTGAAACTGGGGTAACGATATCCAGGTGGTTTCCAAAAGAGCTGTTATGCTGTAAATAAGGAACTTGGAGAATAAGGACTGTGAGTCCTAAGTGTCTCTTTGTATGTGTCAGGGCTGCTTGTTGGAAATATTTTGCACGGCCATGCTACAAAGGGGAGTTTTCAGAGATGGGAGGGACACGCGTGCGTGAAGCTGTGGGTGAGCACCGTGGGGGACAAGGATCATCCAGCCAGGGAAAGCAGCAGTAGGGCTGAGTTCGGATGAGTTTCCATCACCAATGGTTTGGAAAGGGCAGCATCCAGCATGAGTCAAAGCCAAGGCTGGGGATGGGTGTCCACAACGGACCCCCCCAAAAGCTGGTGCTGCCTTTGCTGCAGGGTGGGGGAGATTTCAGCCCCGACCCCCTTGCCCAGGCAGGGTTGGTGGCGCTGATTCTCTGCTCCGAGAGCCTGGGTGTGCGGCTGCAGGCTTGGCAAGAGACGAGACCTGGGGGCAGGGAAGGTCCCGAGCGGTGATGGATGGGTTTTACTCCCCGGTCTGTCATTGCCTGGTCTCCTGCTCCATGGCAGCCTGGCCAGCCCCGCTTTCCCACCTCGGCCCCGCTCCCAGCGCATGGGAACAGCTGGATGGAACCAACTTTTCACTTGCCTTTGAAGAACCAGTGGGTCCTGTAGCCAGCAAAAACATTTACTGAAAAAATAGTAATAGATCTGCTTGCCTTTCATCAGGGTGAGGAAGGCGGCTCTGATGTTGACGTTTCTTACCCAAGATTCAGGAATCTCTGTCTTTAAAAATGAGAGCCTGGTGTGTTTGAAAACTGGACGGGCATCTGACACCCGTCAGCCCCTTGGAAGTAGCCCAGGGCTTGCGGGGAAGGCCTTTGGCTTCCCTGGCTGTGGTGGGCTTTGAATGGTTATTTCTTTGAAACCAGTGCTTCTGTTTAGTGGTTTTCCCTTAATAAAAGAGATTTTCCTGCTGCAAGGATGTCATTGCTGAGGAATTACTGCTGGGCCTGGTTTTTGCATCTTTCAGAACTTGTCTGTCCTCAAAGGCTGTTTACAGAGCTCCTGGGTCCAGCCTCTCCAGGGCGGCTGCGGCACCGGGTCCTGCCCGAGCCGCCATCCACCCCAGAGAGGCTGCTTCTGCGTGGGTGGGCTCTGCCTGGCCAGAGCCGGCTCCTGCTGGAAGCAAACCTCGACCAAACCTGCTCCTAGCTCCTCTTGGTGTCCTCTGAAGGCACTGGCCTTTGCTGGCTCTTGGGGACCCCCCCTGCAGCTGGGGTGACAGAGGGGCTCATAGGGTTTGGGGAGTGATGGGTGAAGAAAGCATTTCACATGCATCTCCCTGAACCTACCAGAGATGCTGCTGCAGGGGAAACCAGAACATCCCATTCCCATCCTACCCCATCCTCATCCCATCCCAATGCATCCCCATCCCTATCCCCATCCCCATCCCACCCCATCCCATCCCAACCCACCCCATCCCCATCCTACCCCACCCCATCCCATCCCATCCCATCCCATCCCATCCCATCCCATCCCATCCCATCCCATCCCATCCATGCCCTCTTTCCTCTGGGGGACCCCAGGCTCTATGGTACCCAGTGACACTGCCTTCTTCCCCAGCCTTAGGAAAAGGTCCCTATGTTGCACCTCGACCATGCTATTTGCCTTCTTCTCCCTGTGTGCTCACAAGTGCACACACACTCTGAGCTTCTTTTGGATGAAGTTGTGCATCTGCCCATTGTTATTCCTGCTAAGCCAGATTCTTGGCTCTGCTCCTGCCAGCCTCAAACCACCCCATTCCCCGTCCTGCTGGGCTTGGGGTCAGCGGATCCCCGGGGCAGGAGGGATGGCAGGTTCACTCACCATGGTGGGAAAGGCCTTGGGGAGTGTCCTGTGGTTTGGACGACGTCTGTCTGTCTGTCTGCCTCTCTCCAGGCCCCCATGCCGCTGGATTAGTAGCTCCATCTCTCCAAGCGCATTGACTCAGGCCTGTCTGTCGTCTCCAGCAGCCACCGGGCACTGTCAGTGGATCTCAGGCTCATTAATCCCCGGCCACATTCGCCTCCCTCCTTCAGCTGGTTTTTCCAGGAGCCTCATCCAAGTATAATCTTGTCACTGGGTTTGCAGTGGTTTGGCAACAGCTTATAAGCTCCTTGTTCGCCAGCCTGCCTCCCCTTGCCCACTCTTTGCCCCTTCATTGGTCGGAGCTGCCCTATGTCCTTTATTTTTTCTCCTTCCCCTGGTTTCCCTTGGTTTTCAAGTGACCAGGCGCACTGGAAGGAAAATGGGCTTCATTCCCATTTCTGACCTTGCTGTGCCAAAGTGGGAGACGAGCACATTGCTCACAGGAGTTGCAGCTCTGAGGAAGAGGAGGAGGAGATCCGAAACGCATTCCAGAACCCCCCGTGTGCACCTCCTGGTGTGCACAGGGCTGCAGCCCCATCGCCCACCCCCTGCGCACACTTCCCCGGCTCCAGCACCGCTCACTGCAGGACCTTCGGTGGTGTTGGTCTCGGTCAGCTGTGCAGAAACCCTGTGCTGCAGAGCAATGCCCACATTCCTGAGGCGCAGGAAAAATTCCTCTGTCCCCCTGGACGTGGGGATATTTTTGGCTGGGTCTTAGTTTGGATTAAGCCATGGGCTGGGACTGCGAGCAAAGGCAGGTTCATGTGCAACTCTGGGCAAACAGTGTCTTGATTTCCATGCCTTTCTCCAGCTTTACCATGTTTGTTGACCAGAGATGTCAATCAAGGAAGAGGATTAGAAAATGGGGTGTTGAAATGAAGAGTGCAACAGAAATTATTAGTTGGCATCTCAGCTGAGGAGAGATGGGAAATGGAGGCAAATACTTTGATGAGTCAAATGCCCTTCCCTTGCCCTAGGCTAAGAGCAAGAGAGCTTGGCAAATTTTAGAGCAAATCATAGGGAGGGGGCATCCCCCCGAGCTCAAAGAGAAGATGTATTTTCTGGTTTAGGTGCTGGCATTTTTTCTTTGCCCCCCTTTCCTCTCCAGAGAATTAATCTCAGGATGAAAAGTCCAAACACTTTGTGCTCAAAATGCCCGGCTCAGTTAAGTCTGGTCTCAGCCCAAATTTACAAATAGTTTCCATCTCCCTGGAGCTGCTGTTTCCAGTCAATGTGGGGTTTTTACTCCAGTTACACAGAGTCCTCAAACTGGTTAAAGGAAGAACCTTCCCCTGTTCCCTGGTGCTGTTCTGCAGTGCATCCTCCCACCCTGGAAAAGTTGAAGTCAGGAGTGAATGTTTTTCTGCAAGTCTTGCCTAGTTTAAACAATGAATTCTGGGAAGTGCCATGGCATATGTTCTGCAGAAAATCAGAGTAAATGACCACAATGATTGCCTCTGGCTCCGTGCTCTGTGAAGCTATTGTTTGCAATGTGTTGCAGGGGTGTTTAGCTTGGCCCAGCATGTCATCCTCTCTCTGCTCTTTGAATAGACTCTGCTGGAGAAAATGACTGGAATAGGTCTGTTCTGAGTTTGCTTTTGGCGTTAATTTTTTTGTTTGTTTGTTTGTTTGTTTCTTCGGGATTATTTTAAGGACCTGGAGGTCCCCACAGCTCGAGAGGCAGGACCAGCGCATGTGTTGCAGGGCTGGGAACACAGCACTGGCAGCTGGGAACCACAGATCTGATGGCAGAGAAATGGGGGGAGTTCAGATCCCATTTTCTCGGGCTTCCTGCGAGGTGAGGGCAGGTTACCTTGCTCACCAGGGAGGTGTGCTGCTCCCTTCTGCTTTGGGGCAGCAAACGTGTCCGCAGCTGCATTTCCACTGCAGAAAGCATTGCTGATTCTGTTAGGCTGGTGCACCCCTTGGGGGGTGCGGCTGCCTGGGACCCGCTGTGCCACAGTGACCCGGGTGCCAAAAGCTGAAACGTGGCTAGAAGCAGGAACATGGGGCTCCTGTGCGTGTCTCTGCTCCCATCTTGCCTGTGCTCAGCAAGGTGATTTTGGGAACCAGCCCCAGGCTGTGTCTCACCAGCCTTTCCCAAGGGGATGGACTGGGAGCCGTGTCCTGGGGGTCCGCAGGCCGCCCCCGCCCCGTCCCATTCCCCAGGCAGGACCAGCTCCTCCTCATTGATTCCCAACATCTCTTTCTCTAATGCTCCCACAAGACAGGAGTGCTGGGGAGTCTGGCACTGTCCCAGGCAAGCTGCTCCAGCGATTTGCTATCCTTAGAAAGGCTTTTGTAAACACCAATCTGGATCCTTTTTGCTGCAATTTAAGACTATTGTCATTTGTCCTGACGACTGCAGACACAGCTTGTTTGCTCTAATGTCTGAAGTGCTGTGAGAAACCTCAGGTCTGAACAAGATCTGGTTCTGCCCAGACCCCCATGGGCACCCACGGGAAGCCACCTCCCCAGGAGCTCCTTCCCTGGCTGCTGCTGTCCCAAAGAATTGGGAGGATTCCTCAGCTTTGCCTGGAGGAGGAGGAAACCTTGGGTTCAAAGAGCCAAAAAGAAGGTTTGAATGTGTCAACCACATGCTCCCAAAGGGACCCGAGAGGTTGCCAAACCTCCATTGTTGGTGGTCACATCCCAACTGGCATCAGCCAAGCTGGAGCTAAAGCTTGAGCGGTGCTGGTGGCGATCAGGGCGTCCCACTGGAAATAGCAAAGGTGATGAAAAGGAGGAGCAAGGCAGAGAGTGACAAGTGAGCAAATGGATGTGTGAGAAGGAGCTGGGAGGAGAGAAAAAGGAGACGGAGCTGTAATTAGGGCAGGTTTAGCATGCATGAATTTTGCTGGGTTTGCAGCAGGAGGCTTGCCCAGCAGCTGCAGAAATGATTTATTACATGCTCACTACATTTGCCCTGTAGGAAGGTAAATCAAATGTACACACTGTCCCATTTACTCAGACAATCAAGGGATATGACCCAATTTCTATTTCACTAAAATATTTTCCTCCCCAGGATGGAGCCCTGGGAGGTGCTGAGCCCCACGGTCCCCCCGGGAGCAGCAGCGCTGCACGGGAGCTGCGTTTATCTCATCTGCCCTTGTTGGCAGGAGGATCTTTGAACGCACAGTTCAGCATTTACACCCGCTCGTGGTTCCCTGCATCTCCAGCACAGCCCCTCCTGCCTCCCCCCAAGTGCCGGTGACCGGTGACAAGGGGGACAGCACGGGAGGTGCCAGGCTGAGTGTGGGGGAAACCCTCCCGCACCATCTGCAAGTGGGATTAGGTGATGCTTTTCCTCTGACAGCGAGATGAGAGAGACGGGAGCCGGGAACATCATCTGGCTCTCACATCTGGCACAGCTGGCTGCACCGCGACGGGGACAGGGACAAGGGCTCATACTCGGTGTGAGCGGATAAATCCTGCATGTGCGGCTGCGGGGGGAAATCGCTGCTCTGGGGGGGAGCGGGGGCCCCTGTTTGTTCAGTCACTCAGCAGGTCTGGGGGAGATAAGGGTTCTCCCACACCCTGGGATCTGCCTTGCCTGCCACAATCCGGGCTGTGATTACTTCTGATAGCCCAGATACAGCATTTGCTGAATGTGCATGTTTTGGCAGCAATGGTTTCTGACTGTTTCTGCTGCTTTTCTTTTTTTCCACCCCTGCTGGTGGAGTCTCCCGCGGGGTCCCCCCAGGCAGCCCCGGGCAGGGACAATCCCCGGCTCTCAGCAGCCGCAGGGGTTTATTGCAGATGCCAGGCAGCAGCATTTGGCCAGAAAATGGCATAGCCGTGGGCAATAAAACGGCATAAAGTGGACATTGAGCTAAAAACCCTCTTTTGGGGATTGGAGTTCAAGGATTTCGCTGTGCAAAGAAAGAGGCAGTGGGTCGTGGGTTTCTCTAAATCCAAATCCACGTGATTTTAAGCAAACAGTCACAGGAAGCGTGTTCTGCTCTGTGTCTGGCTCTATCTGTGGGTTTATCCTGCTGCACGCAGGCTGGCGCTCCCAAAAACAGCCGTGTTGTGTTTGGAGCAGCCCGGCCGGAGGAAGGAGGAGAGAAGCTGTGGCTCAGCACCCTGGGATGCTCCCACCAGCTCCTTCCCCAGCGGGTCCCACTTCTCCCCCTGCACACCAGGTCAGCCCAGCTGGGCAGGGGGGAGCGGTTCCCACTCTGGTGATGCTGGGGACAAGACACTTGTCACTTAGCGATGGCAGAGGATGCAGCTTTAACACCACCCGACACCCAGCATCACTCCCCGCTGCAAGCTCTCCATCAGAGCCGGGCTCCACCGGGGGATTTTCTCCCTCGTTTCGGTCCATACTTTGGGCTGTCTCAGACCCACTTGCTGCCCAGGGAGCTGGTGGGTCCCAGGCTGGGCCGAGTCTGCTGGCTCTGGCATGAGCAGGGCTGCACATGCCGGAGCCGCTGGCCCTTCCCCGGCTGTTTGCCAGGCTCAGGGCTCCTTCCCCTCCTCTGCACTCACGCTCCCTCCCAGAGCCTCCAGACAAAAACCTAATTGCATGACATAAATTATAGCAACCCTCCAAATAAAAGCCCAGGGATAAAAAAAGGCTGTGGCTGGATGGACACTTGAGGGCTATTAGAAGATGCATAAATTCTTTTCCTTAGGTTTTTCATTTTTACATGTCTAATTACAGTGAAAGGAGCCTTTCAAGGGCTGCTCAACTGCCAGGGCACTCAGCAGCCCCTGGCAACTGGAGTGGGAAGAGGTGGCAGGGTCGGATACGGCCCCGTTTACCTTGGAGGGAGCCTGGGGCTAAACAAATGCCAAGGGCTTGGGAAGGAAGCGGGGGAGAAACCGCTGCATTCCCCCGGTCTCCCCCGGGAACCCGCCTTGGTTCCTCGGACACCCATCACTCCCAGGAACACTGCTGTGCCATCGTGGCCCCTCTTTATTTATCTGACGTTCCTCAAGCATCTTGCAAACTTTAATTAAACATGCCTCCCGGGGGTATCTTTTACCTCCATTTTAAAGATGGACTGGCTGAAGACAAAGAAAAGGAGCCACGTTTCTGAGGGCTGGGAATAAAACCCAGCAGGGGGGAGACGGTACTTTAATAGTATGTTTCCCCCCCACCCCTGTGCTCTGCTTGGCACCGGTAGCATCGTTGGCACCATCCTTGGCGGCCCCAGATGTGCTGGGGAGGCTGGGAGGGAGCAGGAAGGACCCGGGAGCAGCCGCGGATCCCCAGGGCAGGGGAATCGCAGGCTGGGATGGGGAGAAAAGCCCTTAAACCAAGAGCAATGCAGCGGGGTCAGAGGGCAGGACTGCTCCCAGCTCAGGGCCCGGCCGGAGCACCCAGCGCATGACGAGCCGCTGTGATAATTAAGGGCAATTTATACTTCCAGGTCACGGGTTCACTCTGGCTTGTCATCGATTTTTAGGTGGGTGATAAACTGCCTGGAAACCAGAGCTGTCGGGACAACATGGGAAATGTCCCATTAGAGGGGGAGCTTCTGGAGCAAGCGCTGCCATCATCACCTAGCGAAGCCCCCCATGGCCATGACACGGGACACCCATGGTTTGCTGCTGACTGTCCCCCTGTCCCTGGGGCCGGCCACATGTCACCCATCACTGCTGCCCTGCCCGTGCCCCATGCTGTACCCTGCAGTGCCCAGTGAACGGGGTGTCACTCTGCCTGGAGTGAAGGGGACGGAGAGCTGGGGTTCAGTGTCCCCCCGAGCTGGGAATCACCCCATCCCTTCTGGGGACCAAGCTCGAGGAGGCAGCCATGGGGTCACACTGCAGAGTCCTTGGGGCCACTGATTTTTCCGCGTGAAAGAAATCCAGGGAAATTTTGCGTGAATATTTGTCAGACTTGCAGGTGCTGGGTTGTGCAGGGCAGCACTTCGACTCCGGTTCAGCCTGCGGCCGTGTCTGCTCTGCTCCAGCACCGGCTGCTGTGCTGATACAACGTGCAAAGCCCAGCTCAGCTCCAGCCCAGCAGGTGAGGGTGGGACATGGACCTCCTGGCTCTTCCGCCTGCAAAGGGTTTTGTGCCTTGCCTTGCAGAGCTCCGCTCGCAGAGGCAGATTCTGCTGGTGAGCACAGCAAGAGCTTAAATATGTTTGTTCCATCCCTTTTTTTTCATTCTTGCCAACTGCTCCAGCAGGTAGAACTGTTCCCAGATCTGTTCCTCAAGCCCAGAGAAAGCAACTGCAGGAGGCAGCTGGATGTGCACGGCAGCTCGAGCTCTCGGGGGGCAGAACGAGCTCGGGCGCTGCTCTGCCCCAGGGGCACCTGCCCGGCCCATGGGTTCTCCCCTGGCGGGTTGGATTGCACTGATAGGATCCCGCTCCAGATATGCTGCTGGAGCTGGAGCCTGGCTCTGCTTCCTGTGATTACAGGTGCCAAGTTGTGCCATGGACCGAATCCAGTGGTAGCAGCGAAGTTCTTCCCAAGTACATTAAATTGTCCGGACCTCGGGGTGTCACGAACGGATGGCTACTGTACGGTGAGGGTATGATGGTGTTCTGAACTTCTTGAGCTGAGAAACGCAGTTTTTCTCATAAACAGGTCCAAAATAAATTTAAAGTGACCCGGCTGAGGAGACTCGTTAGGATCAGGGTTAAACTTGCTCCATCTGTGACTCAGGCCCCCTGTGCAGCCCGTGGGTGGGAACCGGAGTGCTGGTGTCCACACATCTGGGGCTGGGAACATGCGTGGGCACTGTGGGCACTGTGGGCACCACCACAGCCTTCCTGGCAACTTTCCGCGTTGCTTTAGGAGACGTCCCCACCTTTCAGAAACAATCCCTTGTCCTGATGGAGACACAAACAGAAGCATCAAACCTGAAGCTGCCGGCCAGCAGCTGCAGCCAATGCCCCATGGGCTACAGGAGTTTCCAACAGCAAAAAATTTCATTTGAAGAAATCCATGCTTTCAAAAGGGAAATGCAAAATTCATCAGACAAATTGTTAGCTCGAGCTGCCAGTGAGGCTCCCGGAGCGCTGGGATCGGTGCCACCGAATCGCAGGGCTCAGCAGAGCCCCTCGCCGGGCGCTCAGCAGATCCCCGAGGATGCTCTTGTCGTGTCATTACATTAAAAATAAAGGAGGAGGGAAGAGCAGCTGTCTGGGTGATGGAAAAGCGAGTCTGCATCACATAAAGTCACCTCCACGCTCGGCACGGCCGCTCCTTGCCGGGAGAAGCCCCTCTCCGCAGCCGGGCGCTGGGTGGTCTGCGCTTAATTACAGGGTTAATGCCGTGTTACTATCAGGAGAAGTTTCTTAACCTGATAATGAGTAGGAAGCAGCTGTAGCTTGGAAAATGTAATAATTGCAGAGTGGAGCAGTGTAATTATAAGGTGTGTATCAACTGCCTCCATGTTTACTTAGAGAAGACTAAATCCCCTCAAAAGCAGCAGCAGTGGCAGCAGCCGGTTCTGTTTCTGCAGGGGGTGTAACTGTGTCACCCCCTGGTTCCCAGGCTTGCTCTGATTCCCGGGAGCTCCTCCGAAGAGACCAGTGAAACTGCCATGATCGAGTCCTCAATTTTCTCTCTCTGATGTATTTGCCTGTTTGGGGTCTCGGTGCCCCCGGTCCCTCCCTGCACCCTGCGAGCCCCCTCCTCCAGTTCCTCTCCACCCACCTGCACACGGGGCCTTTGTACTCCGCCATCTCCACGCCAAAGAACATTTCTATTAGGTGAAAAGAAATGTTTCCCTTTCGTGCCCTGAAGGTAAAATAAGCAGCTGAGTGGAGGTGCACGTCACATCCAGAAAACCCAGCGCTGTGCTGAGTTTTCCTCCCACCGAACGCAGCTCATTACCGGTGTTTCGTCACCGTTGGTGCGGACACCAGTGAAGGTGCGTCAACAATAGTGTGCAATAAACCCGCATCACCCGCCGGAGCCCAGCGAGGGCACAACGCCACGGCGAGGCCATCGCTCCCTCCGGCTGCTCCACCTTCCGCCGAGCTGGCTGTGTCACTTCTGTGAGCAACCACTAACTCCAGACCAAAGGCGCTCCCGAGCGGGTGTCCTGCTCTCAGCAGGGGCAGGCTCTCCCGCGGGTTCACACGTGCTCACGTGTTGGCACGCACATGCTCGTTCTCCCTCATTCTGAGAATAAAACCTGCCAACTTGTTCTTCCCTGAAAAACACAGATTTGGCTCAAACGAAAACATGTGTTGCAGTTTTGCTGGGTATGCTCAACTATTCTTCTCTTAAGAAAAAAAAAAAAAGCCAATATAGAAAATAAAAGTGGGTCAAGTTTTAAATGAATCGCAATAATACCGACTCTGAAGCATAGTCAAAGTGCTTCATCAGTCCTTTACAATGCTCTCCTTGAGCTGCCAGCACACAGACACAGCCTCTCTTGAAATGTATTTCTGGGCTTCACTGCCTGCGCAACCTTTGCAAATGTCTCCCTTTGATCTTTAGTAATTACGCTGTGCTAATGCGTTTGTGATGTGATGAATGAGAGGGAGAGGAGCAGGGAAGGGGGAGCAGAACCTTCCCCTGTCCCTTCACAACGTCCTTTCCTTGGGGGCTGGATCTGCTGCCCCCATCTTCATCCACACTGCAAAATGACTCAGGCATCGATTAGGGAGGTAGACCAAGGTCCTGATGCCTCATCTTGAGAAACAATTTGCCATGTCCATCAGCCAATTAATGAGAGGAAATTGTTCATGGCCTCGCATGCTTCCCAAACACTCCCCTCCTTTTTGGGGGGACAGGAGAGGGCACAGTACCTGCTTTCCCCCGTGGTGTTGGCAGATGTTCGCTGGTCATCGTTCTCCATCACACATGGCTCCAGCTGATGAAGGAGGCGTCCAGGCCATGTCCCATCCCTTGGAAGGATCTACTGCCACACCTGGGACATCGCTTCTCTCCTTGTGTCCCATTTGCCCAGAGGACAAGCCTGAAAATGTTATTTTTGGTCCTTACCTGTGTGTACAGAGAAGATGTATGAGCAGAGCGCTTGGAGACAGAGCTCATGCAGCAGAAAACAGGTGGCGGCTAAAAGCTCAGCTCCCTGTCCCCCCTGGCTTCACTCTGAAGACCTCAGAGTATGTAGAACCCTCTGCCTCCCTGGTGTCCCCTCTCATACTCAAAGAAATACAAACACCAGGCCCCTTCTCCACGCAAAGTCCCCACATCCGAAGCCGTTGTGCTGTGGCAGGTGACCCTGGCGCTCCCTGCGAGCAGCTCTGGGCTAGCGCGGCTCTTTCCCACATATAAATGGGATGGAAAGGGTCTTCTCCACCGCTGAGTGGCTGCACACAGTCACCACGCGGCCGTGAGGGAGCAGCTCTGGTGAATAAAACCCGGTGTCTCTGTAAAGGCCCTTGGCTTGTGCAAAACGGGGTTTTCTTCAGCCTGGCTTCTGCCGAACAATTTTTGCTCGAGCATCCTCATTTTCCGCTCTCTTTAGTCAAGCTCAGGCTCTGCACTCTGGAAATCAGCACTGGAGATTAAAGCTGTGTTTGCAAACGGTTGGTACTGCTAAATCAAAGCAAGCGGATTAGCAAAACCATTTGGCTTCTCAGTTCTGCTTTTCTGCCGTGACCGTGACACATAGTCCAACAACCCCACTAATCCACAAGCCAACCAACCCCTTTCCCGGGGAAATCCTTCTCCTTCCCCTCCTCCTCCTCCTCCTCCTCCTGCCGAGGATGCGCGGGAGGCCGGGTGTGGGATGCTGCTGCCTGCCCAGGGCTGCAGCTGCTGCTGCTGGATGATGTGGGGACCAAAACATTCATCCCAGCAGAAACCCCTGGAGATCCCCCCTTCCCAGTGCCACCCACCCCTGAGTCAGTCCTGGACACGTCTCCCAGCTCCTCAGCTCTCCTGGCAGCGCTGATTGCAAGTTAGAGGAGAACAATGGACAATTGCTCAAGTTTTCCCTTTGCTTTATTAAAATAATTCATATAAACAGCGGGAGTTGCTTTGTAACCACCTGATTTTTACATGTGCAAAGGGAATATGAGCAGCAAGTCCTTTGGTGATGGTGGCTCAGCGTTTCCCATCACGCGGCTTTTTTTAAAGGCTTAGAGCCGCCCAGCGCATTTCACTACCCAGGGTGAACTATTCTGGGCTCAAGTTTGCTTCCAGCTCTTCGGATTTTTTTGGAAATTTCAATGGAAAAACAGTTAATTTGGTTTCTGATGGAAACAAGCTGAGGGAACAACATCTTTGTTTTTCTCGTGCTGAAACCAAGAACAAAACTGGTGACACTATTTCAGTGACAAAGACCTGGCTGAACGCAGTTCCACCGAGGGGCAGAGGCCGTCAGAATGTGCCTTTTGCCAAGACAGTCAAAATCCACCCCAGTTCATCAAACTATAGGGTTTTTTTAAAAAAAAATTATGAGTTTGCTCCTCCATAGTTTGGCAAACAGATTTTTGTGTTGATTCTGCCCAGGGTGGCAATGGTCCCAGGGCTCTGGGGTTCTCCGTGCCGGTGGGACGGGCTGAGGGCAGAGCAGCCTGGACATGGGCTGGGACTCTCCGACACAGCTAATTGCTCCCTGGCTAATTGCTCCCCCAGGGTGCTGCAAAGGGGGTGCCCCCAGCTCCGTTTTACACCCTGCGGCAGCCTGGGGTACACAGAGTTCCTGGGGAGAAGTTGTGCAAACAGCTCTGAACACACTGTCTGGGTGCTCTGAGCACAGGGGTTCTGGAAAAGCCCCACTTCTGGGGGACAAAGAGGCACGAGGCTTCGAGGCGGTTGTGGAAATGCCACCTGAAGTGCTTGTTCCTGACTTGCGAGCCCGGGAAGCAGGTCCGGGTGAGCTCCCTCCCCGTGAACCTTTCCCTGGGGCTGCGAATCAAAGCGCATCGCCCAGCTAAAAACGCAGGAGTACATGGATGGAGGATGGAGAAACTGAGGCAAAGCTAAGTAACCAGGCGTATCTGAAATGTGGAACCCAAATCCATTGCGAGGGCCCAGCTGTTCCCGAGTGGGGCTCCTGACTCCCAGCTATTTCCTCCAGCCCCCTCCTCCATTGCAGAAACCTTGAGAGAAGTTCCAAAGCATCGTGTGCTGAAGAATGACAGGCTGGTCCCCAGCCAGGTCCTGACCAGTGCTCAGACACCCCGCACGCTTTGCTGGTCTTCCTAAGCCCAGAAAACAGCAGTAAACCTCTCAATATAGGACATTTTTAAAAGAAATTCCTCTATCATCTCAGGTTCAAGCCAGCCCAGCAGCTGCCTCTGAACCTTTACCTTGGGTATGTCCCTTTGCTTCCCAAGTTGTTGCTTATGAAGCTGTTCTTGCATTTGGCCTCTCTGTTTTCATATCAGAGAGGACGCACTGTCCCATGGGATAACAGCAATCAGCCTCCAGTTCCCTCCACCTACAGGAACCACTTGCTGCATATCAATATTTATATCAATATATGTGTGCTTGTTTGTGTGCACCTGTGTATTTTTATGTATATATGTAGAATCGATAAAAATTAACATTTAAGGAGCTGTAATACAATCTGCGTCATCGTCGGGAAATGCAGCAAGTGTTAAAAGCTTAATGGACAGTGGAGAAACGGATTTAAGTGAGTTGTTTGCAGACTTCAGCATGCAGGACGAGAGGGAAATCAAGGAGAGAGAGAACAGAATTGAGAGGGATTTGGAGACGCTGCCTCGGGAGCTGGTAATGAATAAGAATGAACAGGCTGGAACACCAAGCTGCCTCCAGAACACGGCCCTGGCACACGCGCTGGCACCCGCTTTAATTCTGTGCTGTAGTTACCTGTTCCGACCTCAAATAAAACAATGATTCCAATGGGAGTGTTTCATTAAATCAGCTGCTCAGCTCCCCGAGACAGGTGCTTACCTCCTCCTGCTTTCCTTACCCTGGAGATCATACCGGCGCGATCTCAACCTTTGCAGCAAATCTGGAAATGGAGCGGGTTCCCCAGGGAGGGGGAGCTGGAGGATGCAGATGGGGATGGTGACGGGGTGCGTGCGGGGGTCCAAGCACACTGCTGGCTGCCAGCGCGAGGCTTCTGCGGCATCTCAGTGACCCAGCTGCAGGCACACACGCTCCTTTAGTTGCCCCCAAGGCCCAGCGTGGGAGCGCAGGAGGCTCCTGACCCAGGAGGAGGGACCAGAGGGTTGATGCTCATGGACCAGGTTCCCAAGTTGTGTGGGAGGGACGTGGCACTGGGGAGGATGATGAGGAAGGGACAGTGGAAACTCAGCTGCTGGAGAACTTTTGCACAGATCTGCCCCAAATCTATCGCAGAGGAGCCCGCAGAGAGCTGCACAGCCCTCTTCCCGGCCTCGGGAGGGCCTGTCCTGCCCTGGGGCTGTGCTCCCTGAGCCAGCGCAGAGCCGGGGTCGCTGGGGATATGGCCATGCCTGCTGTGGCTGCAGGTGCTTGAGACGTTGCTATGGGGCTCCAGGAGGATGCAGTCACATGGATGTGTTGTCTCTTGTCTGCGTTCAGTGTCACAAGAGATGGCAACAGGTTTGATTCTCTTGAGAATGATCCATTTAGAGAGCAATGGCTTGTCCAACCCAGTCCTTCGGGAAAAGCCTGGGGGCCAGTGTGCAGCCAGAAATATTACCAAGACTTTCAACTTTGACACCAAATTCCGCCCACCCCGATCCGCCTTGCCTTTCCACTGCCCCTCCTTCTCCCCTGCCAAACAGCTCTCTGTACAAACTCAGCTGACCCTCGAAAGGTCCCATTTCACCTGTTGTTCGACACGGTCCAGGGCTCATCCTCCCTCCTCTGCTGGCGTGGGAAGGGTTAAAGCTTGTCTCCCCCGGAGGCTACGCTTCACTTGATAATATCATCAGCTTGTGACAGTGTTAATGCGGGGATCAGGTGCAGGAGACAGCCTGCATTACCCTGGAGAGAGATGAGTTGTGTCCGGAAGAGCCAGAACTGGATACGTGGCATAATTGCACCGGGGCTTGATGACGCCTTTCTGACCCCTTCCCTCTTAATAAACCATTAAGCGCCCCTCTGATGATGAGCATCCTCTTCCCTCTTGTTGCATGAACATCTCCTTCTCCTCCACGGCCACATCCGACCATGTCCACCTGCCTCTGTGATGCTCCCTCTGTCTGTCCAGGCCGCTGCTCCTGCATCCCAGGAAACGCAGCATCTCCCGGATGGTTCCTGTGCTGTGGTGGCAGCGGTGCTAAGCCAGTGTCACCCTTCCCACTGTCCCAGCCGCACCGCTCGGCCCTCTGCGCCATCTCCCTGCCGCCCTCCTGCCTGCTTAACACACTGGGAAATTTTTCAATATATATTCAAATCACTGTGGCTCCCAGGGAGCTGAAGGCTCCACTGCTCATTCCTCCCAGTCACCCCAGTGCTCCCAGCCAGGGAGGAGAACGCTGGGACAGGGGACCTGTTTTCTGGGACCTGCTGGTCTCCCCGGTGCCAAATATTGGGTGAAGGCGTTGTGAGCATCTTCTCTCCAGCCCCGCTGGTCCGGGTGGGAGTTGCGCATCACCGAGGGATACTCCTGGCACCCTTTGGGGGCTGCACAAGGCTGAGACGTCACTGAGGCCGAAAGCAGGACCTGGCCAGGGAGCGGTAGGAGCTGGGGAGCAGCGAGGCAGCATTCCTGCCCATCTCTTACCCACTATTTCCAGAAACACTTGAAAATCCCTGCATGAGAGATGGTGCCGCCCCAGGGCTGAGTCTGTCCCAGGGACCTCCCGCAGACACCCACCAGCTGGGAACGGCTTCCCAGTTGGAACTGGGGCAGACTGGATCTGTCGCAGCAGGAGCCCAGTGCCTGCCCCGAGAAACCCTGCAGAGGCTGGAGGAAGAGGAGAGGCAGAGCAAGGCAGCGGGGAGGCAGGAGGAGTCATTTCTGCACAGCCTTGCTTTTAAATAAACAAGTAGCAGATAAAGACAGATGGGTTTTGAGGGGAACTCTTTCAGATGAATTTTCCGTGAGTGCTTGAGTACACAAACCAGAGCAGCAGAAGGAGTTAGTCCCTATCTTCCTTGTTCTGCGTTTTGCCAATAAACATATCTACCATCGCCGTGTTGGGCAGCATCCTTCAGCAGGGCTCTGACCAACTTTTACAGCAGAAACTTATCTTCTCCGGGTGTTACTGGTTATTTGTATTCCGCTGGTGCCAGGAGCGGGTTTGCTGCAGGGCACGGCGTGATGCCTCTCCCTTGCTTCCCTGCACCGGTTGGCTGTGCCGCTCGCATCCCCGCCAGCCAGCGGGAGTTGGGATGCTGCAGCCTTCCCTCCTCTCCTTCCTCAGAGCATCATTTGGATTTTACTCGCTGACTTTCTCCTCCTTCTCTGGGTGTCCCATTGCTCCAGTCCTGCTCCTGCTCTTCTCACACCACCTCTTGCTGGCTGGACTCTGTCCTGGGGTTTGGGTGATGTTCCCCCAGCTGGGGGTTCTGAGAAGCTCGTGGTGTTGTGCAGTGACCTCAATGTCCCCCCATCTCTCAAAGCAGCTGGTGACCCTGCAACAGAGGGTCAGAAAGTCAGAGTGGAAGGGCAGGAATGGAGTTTCCAAGGCCGGGAAGCACTTCCTGCCCAAGCCATGCTGCCCTGCCAGCCAAACTTGAGTTATTGCAGGTCCGTGGCAATTTGCACCCTGCCAGTCAATGCAGACGTGTCCCAGTTCCACCACAGGGAGAGGATTTTTGCTCAGAGACCTGGACTTCAAACGAGAGGGATGTGTCTGCCGGGTGTCCCCTTTCCCTGCCATGCTGCTGCTCCCCGGACGTGCTCTCTGCACAGCCAGGTCTTATTTCGATCAGCCTCTTTCAGCACCATCCTAACCCCATCTTTCCCCTACATGATTTGGTTACAAACCAACTTAGCAAACAAGCTCCAGGTCAGCTCCTCTTTTTCTAATTAATGTTTCTCCTTTTCCCCTAGAGCTGTAGCAGGAGAGCAGAGCTTTGCTGACCCTCTCAGCATCCCAAAGAGCCTGGAGAAGCAGCTGGACCCTCTGCATCCCCTTGCCCACCTCCCTGCCCGCACCGTTGCCCCCGGCAGCCCTGCCTGCCTGTTCCCACACCCCCATTACCCCCAAATCCTCCCAGGCTCCTCGTTTGCCTTCGCCCTCCCCAGCTCCGGCGCAGCTCACAGACAGCTGTGATGTATCGGTGACAAGCTGCCTTTGTGTCCCGCTCTTGCACAACAATAGATACTCCTGTCTGTTTATACAAGTTTGAATTTGTCCCTATAAATACGGTGTGGAAGAAACAGTAGACTATAGATTGCATGCTGACAGCTGAAAGATTAAGGGAATCCATTAACTAAACCAACTGCCTGGAAATCTTATGCAGAACATACACCTGAAAGCTATTATTGCTGTCCTGTCATACTACTTTATCTCTTTATTTAGGACCCTTTTTGTTTGGTTGAGGGGTTGGCATTTTTTTTTTTTCCTCATAATGTAAACTTGTTCTGGAGTAACAGAGGAGCCCTTGATTAAGTATCTAAGTATTTTCTGCTGAAGAATTTATGAACTCTGAGCCAGCACTGTCCTTGCCAGATCCCATGGAGTGGAAGGGGAGGGGGCACTTGCCCGTCGCTGGGTTTGTGCTGTGAATGGCCCTTGGCTCAGGTTTCCTTGCAATGAACTGTTTGCATTGCTCTCATGGGCGACTCCGTCTCACTTCAATATCTGGCTGCACTTAACCTTTTTTCACCTGAATTCTCTCCATCACTCCCTGTCCCTCCCTCTCCCCCCTTCCCACCCGCCGCCCACCCTCACGTTTACAAGCGCCGGCGGTCGCTGGGCTCTCCCGGAGCTGTGCTGGATCCTGGCTGTGATAGTGTTGAAATGGGTGTTTTTGGTTGTTTTTTAGGGTTTTTTGGTTGTGTTTTTTTTTTTTTTTTTCTATTCTGGCCTATTCAGACCCCCACACAATGCCGGTCACCATAGTATCTGTGCGAGCTCCTTGTTCTCCACCACGCCTGCTCCTCTCTCCTCTCTCTGCATCTGCAGGGGGGTTGGAGGGCAGGGGGGGTTAACGCACCTCACTGTGCTCTGCTCTTAGCAAAGGCAAGAGCAGAAACGTGTGGCTCTTCTGAAGTACAAGTCTCGCAGGCTGAGGAGTTGTTAACACAGACCCGCCGGGCAGCAGGTTGGTGTCCAACACCAGGAGAGTGCCGAAATCAGCCATCGGCTTCAGGCAGCCGGCTGCCTGGGAAAACCCTCGCTGTGCCCCCTTTTTCTCATCCCTGCTCTCCCTCCTCCCTCCACCAGGACACACCAGTGGCACTTCAGCCTTACCTTGGCTTGATTTTGCAGCTATTCAGATGATATTTGCCCCGTATGCTCAGCCTGTGCTACGTACATGGGATGGTGATGGTGGTTTGGAGCACATGATTTCTTCCGCTGGACAGTTTTCTCCTTTGATTGAAAACCGAGGGTGGGACAGCGTGTGGAAAAACAACAGCAATATCACGAGTGAAACTGCAATCTACGGGAGGGTCGAGCACTTCCACCAGTTTTCTGCAGCACTCGGCTCACCCCAGGGTGGGAGCGTGAACATCTCCTCTGCCAGAGCCCCCTTTCTCCGGTGATGTGCGAGTGATTAATGTCATCCCGAGTGAAGAATAAAGTTTCAGCTGCTGTTATTGTCAGGGGAACGGGAGCGGTTCCTGCCCCGGCTGCACAGATAGTAACCATGGCACCTCCGCAAATACAGCCCAGTGAAAGGGCTGCCGATGGTTCGTTGGGGGGTAAATCACATTCAGGCCCATCTCCGCACCGGGGATGTTACGGTGTTGCTGAGACGTGGGGAATTTGGAATGAAGTGTTTTGAAAAGTTAGTGCAACTTTTCTGCCGCGAATTCACCTGATAGTGCACGCCGGGACTCGCCTGGGTCAGCAGAGCTGGCTAAAGCTAAATCTAAAGCTAAAGCTAAAGCTAAATCTAAAGCTGAAGCTCACTTTGGCCGGGCTGCCGATCCAGAGCAGTCCCAGCATGCACCACCTTCGGGGAACTGGGAGCAACTGGGAAGCTGCAGGAAGGGTTTTAGGGATGGAAGGATGCAGGTGAAGAAGCTGCAGTTGTGGAAAATCCTGCATGCTTGCACAGAGCTCACCCATTTCAGGAGGTTCTTCAATGCAAGAAGGATCCTTCTCCCTGCACAAAGAACTGCAAAGGTCCTGGAGCATCTCTGTGGAGAACTTCAAACAAGGCAAGCGGAGCCTGGATCATCAATGCTGCTGCTTGAAGGTTGTCTGCGGGGCTCTTACCAAAGGATGGATGTGTTTGAAGGCACAGGTGCTGTTTGAAGTTTGCTGGTGAGCTCTGGGAGCAGCTCTGAACAGACATCTCTGGATGCACCATCAGTGTGGTCAAATTTCTGCTGAAGCTGTCTGTGTTTTTTTAGCAAGGCCGGGTTTATCTGAAGGCACGGATGCTGTTGGAAGGTTGTTGGTGATCTCTGGGAGCACCACACTCCCTGGCTCTCCAGTATGGAGGTGACCCAGTGAAAAGGCTGTGCTGGTCCTCCCTCCCGGTCAGCCAGCAGCTGTCCTGGCCATGTCCCTCCCTGGGAGGCGTTTGCCACCAGAGAGAAGAAGGGAAGGGCTGGAGATGCGGAGATGAGCATCGCGCTTCTGGAGGACTCACCAGGCCCACGCAAACCAGCTGGCGATGGTGCTGGAGAAGGCTCCATGTGGTTTGAGCTCCTCGGGGCTGTGCTGGGGGGAGATGGCAGAGGTCAGGAGAGCCGGTGTTGCCAAGCAACGCTCCCCGTATATTAGGAAGATAAATCCTATAATAATGGAAAGAACGGATACTTTCTGCGCCTGTTGTTTTATTTCTTTCTTCCTTGGCAGTTCTGGTCGCTCAGATCCCAGCTGCAGCATCAGGGAGCAAAATGACCTTTTAATGCCCTGAAGGACCAAGGGGTTTTATCCTGGCTGATGGAAATGGTGCGACATGGGGCTTTTCGGATCGGCTGGGACCGGGGCTGTGTCACTGCGGGTACAGCCCTGGGCAGGAGAGCTGGCAGACACAGGCACGGCTGCTGCTCTGGAGGAAAAGGGACTGCAGGAAAGGCCAGCTCCTTATCTCCAGACACATCCCACTCATGTACTACTTGCTTTTTGCAAACATTTATGTGCTTGCTCTCTACCTGTCTTAAATTGTGTTTCTGCCCCTCCACCGAAGCGGCTGCCGAAGCCGGTGTCTGGATTGGCGTGGGTTGGGGTTCCTCACAGCCAACCCGCAGCTCCAGGTGACTGATCCCATCAGTTGTGACTCCAGCTAAAACACAGCTTGAACGCCGAGCGCCCGTGGCGAGCTGTTTGCAATCAAGCCAAAAAATGAAAAAGAAAAATCTCCCTCCCAAAGATGTTTAAATACTTCCAAACAACAAGAAAAACTGGAGGAAATTGCAATGATTAAAGCGAACAGAAATGTAGGCTTAATTTGTCACATATATCATTTGCTCCGACTTGTTCAGCCAGCTCTGCTATTTTCCATTAGTGCACTTCAGGGCTGCAACTGGGATGAGAAGAAGTGACAAAGTATGATGAGACTGCAGCTTGATGAGCGTTTGCTGAGCGTGCAGTCTGCTGTAGCTAATGCCTTCGGACACGGCCGTGCGGCCCCGGCTGCCCCGGGGACGTGTCCTGCCGTCACTGCGGGAGATGCCGAGGAAACCCCAGCGGCTGGTGGCTTCTCTGGTCCCACCACCCCTGCTGTCCCCAGCCCATCAGCGCAGCAGCGATGGGGATGCAGCCGTCGGATGCCGGTGGTGCCATTTAGCCTATAGCCCCGGTGCTTTGTTGTTTCCATATGCAATTAGCTTACAGAAGCATGGTAAATATTTCATACCTTATAGCAAAGGTTGTTTAATTTTTTATTATTTTAAAGCTGCTCATGAATGTTTTACGGAGCCAATCTCCTCTGGCAGAGGGTGGAACGGGAAAGTGCAAGGAAAGTTTCCTTCAAAACAGTTTTGGGGGTTGTACTCGGGTCACCCAGTGCCCACGGTAGCTGGTGATTTAGTCTGCTAATGAGTACAACTAAAGTAGGACATCGAGCAAAGCGTATTTACTGAATATGTCACCGTGTGAAATAAATGCCTATAATATGCCTCTACAATCCTATTTATTACAACAGTAATTAAATCGTCTTTTTTTTTTTTTTTTTCTTTTCCATGGACTCAGCTCCACCAACTGAGAAGGGGACAACGTCCCAACTCCTGTGCCATGGCACCCTCTGCTTTCGGGTACTCGCTTCAGGTTCCGCCATTGCTGGGATATGGGGAAAAAAACAACAACAACAACAAAAACGACAAAAAAGCCATCGCAAAAAGCTTTTGTGTAAAAAGCCATTGTTTGTGCTTGTTTTGTGATGGCCTTTCTGAAATGTCATTTATGTCACCTGGCCATGACCAAGCCCAGAAGTGACCCCTCGAAGCATTTGTTCCACCACTGACTTTGAGAGACACTTGGGTCTCTGCCATCGAAAAGTTAGATGGTTATTCTGAAATCAGGTGAGATCAGCTTCTTTCCTGTTATCATGACGTGAATTGACACCAAATTTCATATCAAACGAAATGAATGTCCACTGGATATGATACAGAGAGAGCCCAAAAGAAAGCACCTTGTTTCATGCTTGCTTCAGTTCTGACACCCCCATAAAAGTCCTTTGAGGACCGGCTAATCCTGCATCCTTTTCTGTGAGGCATTGCATTAGTGATCTTCCTGAAAATGTCTCTGGGATGGCCACCTCATTTCTTCTCTATTTCTCTTTCTACTGGAAAAGAAAGCAAAGAGCATCTTTGCTCATGCCAACCTGACTTTAAGTTCTGCTTACCTTGGGACTCCCCTTAGACTCAGATACTTGCTGGCCTCTCCGCAGAGCAAACCGAGGGCAAAGTTGGTTGTCTGAACCCAAATTAAGTCTTCAGGAAAGGACTTGGGACTCCAATGGCAGCCGGTACCTCAGCCGTGCAGGATGCGCTCACACGGCGGCTCCTGCTCTCCCCCTCCTGCCCGGGGCCTCTGTCAGTTCCATAGCAATAGATTTCCCCAAGCCTCAATCACCTGGGAGCTGGATCAGCTCCTTCTACTCATGTTTTGCTCATCTGTTATTTGCTGCACAGCCAGGCTTGAATGCACGGTGTTGTGCCAGGTAGGTGAGTGTTTTATTTTGAAAACTTTCCTGGAAAAATCTCCTCTCCGCTATCCCTTCCCCACCACCGGCACGGAGGAAGGGTGCTAAGGGGGTCGCCCCAAACCACTGGCCTTTCTGTGTCTCCCTCTCCTTGCCGCACTGCCCCAAGAGCAGAGAGAACGGGTCATTTGAGTGCTCTAAACTGGGCACGTTCGAAAACCCTTTTCCTCTGCATAAAGGGAGCAATCCACATGATAATGAGCACTAGAAGGGGGGAATGCACATGATAATGGGCCCAAAAATGGGGGAATACACATGATAATGGGCACTAAAAGGGGGGAATACACATGATAATGGACACTAAAAGGGGGGAATACACATGATAATGCACACAAAGACGACGGAATACACATGATAATGGGCAACAAAAGGGAGGAATACACATGGTGATGGACACAAAAGGGAGGAATACACATTACAAATGGCAATTAGTAGGACTGCTCAGCAGGGGAAGTGCCTGGGATCTGCTTATCAGAGGCGGCCATCTCCTTTCTGTTTGACTTCACTTTCACCTGGCCAGGCGGACTCTGTGTATTTGAGCACGGACGATGCTCAGTTTGCTGTCCGGGCAGCGCCTGTCCCACGGGCGGTTCGTTGTGACGCGGGAGTCACACCAGCCTTGGTTTGCCCATGGAACACTCAGGGATAACCGAGTTACTGATCCTAGTTTGACTTCTGCACAAACCAGCCATTCAGATCCGCTGTCACCATGTGCTTGGTGCAAAGAACCGTGAGCAAAACGCTCGTGGAAATGTTACCAAGAAAATGCTGCAGCTGTGATGCGCTTTTCTGACCTTCCCCTGGGTCCTTGCAAACAGCATCTGGTTGTCCTGGAACAGAAGGACTCTGGGTTTTGTGGTGGCCTCTCCCCAGGTACCTGGATCTCAGCTGGGATGAAGGTGACAGCCAGAGGGACGGCGGGATCACCTTCCCCTCCTGCACCCCCAGCCCGAGCCCCTCGGGATCCTCCTCTGAGATCCAGCATCCCCCGAGCCGCCTCGGGGTGGGACATGAGCTTCTTTGCGGTGCTGCTCACCATCTGGCACCCCCGCCATCCCAAACACGGCACGCCAGCCCCGCTGCACACCCCCATTGCACGGGCAGGCAACTTCACACTCGCCCTTTTATGTTTCCAGAACAGCCACTTATTTCCCGTTCAAAGCAGTTACGGTGTAAGTTGCACTTAGTCTTAGATTTCCACTCTTTTCCCTGGGGTGGGAGCAGGTATCAAGCCCCAGAGCCCTCATGGGCTCCAAGCTGCTACTGCCTTAGTCAGGAAGGCATTGCTGCTCTTCTAGGGCTGATTTGGGGCTCTGGGATGGGCGATTTCAGGGACAGTGGGGTCAGCAAGGTCCACACCCGCGGTAGCACAAGTGCCAGGGATCCCGGGGATGGACACGATGAAGAGTCTGTCCTAACAGCCCTCCATCTCACAGCACTGACGGACAAATGCAGCTGAGTCAGGTGTAGGCGGCAGAGACATCGATGCTTTGGGGACACTGCGACCAGCAATTAATAAATCATGAAAATGCCATGTTCCACCTGTTTTTCTATCTGTAACCTGCATTGTGTGTGGTTTTCATGAATACATTAATTAGGGGCTATGAGACTCTGAATGATATTAACAAATCATCACTATGCATTTGTTCATGCTTCCCCTAAGTGTTCGGTATTTGAAAATCTGATCAGGATTGGTTAATTTTAATCAGGCGGCCGAGGAACATGCTATACCTCGCCTCCTTAGCTGGCTGAGTGATGCTGGCACATGTGCTCGAATTTAAATTCAGCTTTCCATAGCCATTTCCTGGAAACCCATAAGAACTAGGGGTGTGAATTTGGGCTCATCAGACCATCTCCTGGCAGGGCAGGGCCATGCAACCCAAAAATCCTCGGGAGAAGTTTTGGAGTCATTCAGCTCATGCTGGTTTTGAGCAGCAAGAGATGAAAAAGGAGACTAAAACAACAAACACGAGGACAAAATCCTCACCCAGGCAGCGAGTCAGATGCGGCCGATGATCTTGGACAGGCTGGTATCTTCTCTAGGCGCTTGCTGCAAATCGCCTTTGTCTCAAATGGCATCGCAGGGTCCGTCTGATGAGATACAAGCACTCCGATCCAGACCAGATTTTTTACTTCACCTCCCCTGCCTGAAAATCTGCTGCTACCCAAGTGTCAGACAGGGAAGAGAGTCCCCTTTGTCTCTTCGTTCACCGGGAAGAATCCATCATCCAACACTTTTCACCTGCCGCACTCGCAGGTAAATCCCAGACCAGATTTTTTTACACTCAAACCCTTCCCGCTTCCTCGCAGCTCCCTCAGCGGGACAAATAAAGCCCAATAATACGCAAACCCCCCCATTTCTCAAATTCCTTCCACTCCAAGATGTCTTCTGGCAAGGAGCCTCCCGCAGAAGGGATGAGCCCCGTCTGTGCCAAAATGCAACTCAACCCCTCGCTTTCAGCTCTGTGTTGGATTTTTATCATAACTTCGCTTTGAATACATATATGCATTAAAGACGGGAAAAAAAAATAAAAAGGACATTCAATTTAAAAAAAAAAGCAGCTTTGAAATGCGAGCAGGGCTTGGGCAGCGCAGCGCGGGGCGCTGCCCGCCGACGGCGCCCTTTGTCCTCCCCGCACGCTGGGGCGCAGCGATGGAAGGGCCGCTTCCCAGAGAGCAGGCAGCTTGTTTGCAAGAAAAGGGGAGTTTTCTTTGGCTTTTTTGAAAAATAATCTGCTTTTTTCCTTTTTTTATATCTGCATAAATGCTGCGATTCTTTGTGGGATTTTTTTTCCCCCTCTCTCCGCTAACAAACACTCCAGTGTCTTTACCAGGATAAAAGGTTGGGGGAGGGAGAGGCACAACCCCCTCCTCCCCAAACTGAACCAGCAACATATTTGCACTATTTAATTTAATAGGGAATTAATTCCATTAGCGGATTAAACAGCCCAGCAGCCCTAGCGCTCAGCATCCCTGCCGGCGGGTGCGTGCGGATCCATCACCTGCTGCCGATGGAGCGGGAGGGACGACGCAACACGCGCTGCTGCGGTGCAGTCTGTGTCCTCTTGCAACCCCGCGTTGTGCAAGCGTGTGCGGAGCCCAGGGTCAAGGTCAAACCAGTATGTACGGGCTGGCTGGTGTCCTGCCAGGTTGGGTGGAGCCTCGGGAGAAATGGTTTGGGGTGTGTTGCTTTTGCCAAACCTCAGTTTGCTCGTCTCTAAATGGGCGCAAAGATATTGGTCCAGCAGCTGTGGAAACCTCTTGATGAGAACCACTCCCGGAGAGCAAGGTAGCAGGGATGTTATCTGTGAGAGCCCGGAAATCACATGCTGGGCACTCCCCATCCTGCCCCATCTGGGCGATGGTGGCAGCAGCGTGTCCGTGCCTCAGTGATGTGACTGCGTGTCCCAGGCAGCGGGAAGCAGCTTTTTCTCCACAGTCGCTACCTTCACTGACCCTTACCTGTCATTTTCTGATCATGAACTCAAACTTGTGACAACCTGTCCCCTCTGTCACCAGTGGAAAACGCAGCCGGTTGCCCCCCTCTGCACCAAGTTGAGACGGGGTACAGCAGAAGACCCATTGGGGACGGGGAGGCTGCAGGGAAGGATGAGCAGGGCGGTGATGTGAAAGAAGCCGAGCATGAGGGAGGGACTTTGAAGTATAGGGAGAGAGAAAGGAAGGGAAAGAGGCCAACAGAAGCGTCACTGAGGCCGGTCAAACATTTCATTTCTGGCAGCTGTTCTCCAAAATGTTCAAGGAGCCAAAAGAGAAAAAAAAAAAAAGAAATAAAGAGAAACCACTTCAATAAACACTAAAAATTACAAGAGTCTTTTATTTTAATATGATTTGCACAGTATTTTTGTTAGCGACTGACAGGATTCCCTCCCTCTCTGGCGAGGCACCTGGGAGAAGAGGAGGGATGAATAGAAGAGGGACAAACTGAACAATGAGGGGACGCTGGCCCGCGCCACTGGCAGCCCCCACCGCCTGAGCCCGCCGAGGGTTGGCCCATTGCTGACAGTCTGGGGAGAGATGAAGGAGCAGAGCGGAGCCTGGGGAGTGCCGGGGGTTCCTGGGGAAGAGTCCTTTTGCCGTGTGTGTTGTGACACCTTTGCAATCCTGAGCCCACTTCACGGCCTCGTAGCGCGACACTGTGGAAAGAGCATCCTCCAGTACCCAGAACATCGCTCTTGGTTTCCAGCTACGTGTGGAAGAGCGGCATGAAAGTGCCTGGCATCCAACAGACATAGTGGTGTGTTGCCTCATTTCATGGGCCATGATGGTGCCTGGCACCGCTCAGGTTACTCACAACCAGGAGCCCAGGACTGGGGGTGTCCCCATGGAGCCACCAGCCCACCAAAGACCTCAAAGCAGTGATGAGGGTGGTGAGAGTCTGGCCCAGGTTGATCAGAGAGGTGGTGAATGAACCATCCCTGGAGACATCCCAGGCCAGGCTGGACGGGGCTCTGAGCAACCTGAGCTGGTGAAGATGTCCCTGCTCATGGCAGGGGGGGCACTGGGGAGCTGGGAAGGTCCCTTCAACCCAGAATATGATTCTATGAAAGCTGCCAAATTCCTGCTGGCATCTGTGAGTGCCCAGACCTGCAGGTCCTGACTACAGAAGATATTTCATACCCAGTGCATCCTTCCAGGATGGTTCGCTCTCTAGGAGGGGCGCAGAAACCTGGGTGGTGGGTGCTGGGGACAGAGCACCCCGACACCTCCCTGCAGGATGCTTGACCAGGCTCTATGTGCAGCTCTCCCGCCTGCACCCTCCTTCCCAGGGTCCTCAGCCGTCCTGTTTTACATTACGTACATTAACTTTTGGACCCTTAATCCCCTCCATTGAATAAATCACTCCTTCTAGGCTGATAACTTCTCTCCCCCTTAAGCTATCATCCTGCTCTTTCATTCCGCGCAGGATTTGAGACTCTCCCTGCTGTCTGCAATCAAGCTGCATTCTTTCAGCAATTATTTTGTGTCGCTGCTCTCCCCTCTAAAATTTCTGGGGCTAGCATCTTTTTTTTCGCTCACAGGCTTCCTGTTGCTGCTTATCTCCCGCGTCTCCAGCCAAGGGGTCCTTTCATTCCACCTCCGCTGTCTGACACTAGCCCTGGATATGGAACCTGGTCAAAAATGCTTTCTCAACACATGTTTGTCAGGATGGAGAGCTCGCATCTGTGCTCGGCGGTGCAGTGTCATGTTCCCTGTCAGTGGGGGGGACATCGGGGGAGCGAGGCTGAGCTAATGGACTGGATCAGGTTCTCTTTGCTGACAAAGATAACAGAAGGGAGCTGTACATGTGTGTGAGAGAGAAACGGGGGGGGCAGAGAGGAGAGGGGGTGGGTGCTGGGGGGAATTCTTCAGGGGAAGGGTGAAGATGCACAAAGGAACTTCCCTGGGGTGTAGGGACAAGGACAAAGTCGCTGTCATCCCCATGAACCCCGTTTTGCCGTGGTGAGCAGCCGCACCGTGCAGTTTGGCCCCATGCCATGCAGCATCGGGGTCCGTCGCCTGTCCTCTCCTGATGGAGCAGAGGCAGGAGGAGAGGATGTGGAGCCACTGGCAGGCGAAGGGATGCTGATGGGGTGGCTATTCGGGAGGTGTGACAGCCAGCCTGGGTGACAGAGACCTGGGACGTGCTGGCTGCATCACTCCTGGAGCACAGACCGCAGCGGGAGCGATCAGATATCATGATACAGAGAATAAGGTGATTCACTCAGCGGTCAGGGAAGAGGTCATCCTCCACGGTCTATGATTTATCCAGCTATTTATTGCATGATCCTGAGCACTGGTCAAGGCTTCCACGGGGCCTCAGCAGGAGCTGATGGGGCCAGCGGGATGATGTGATGGGGTAGAGCTTGTGTCCCCTCAGCCCATCCATCCCCTCTATGATGTCCCCAGCACTGTGGCCTTCACCCAGCAGCTCTCTCTGGTGAGAGATCATGGACATGACGCTGCTTTAAAAAAATAATAAACTCCAAGGACAAAACCTTCCATTTTCCATTGTTTTTGTTTTGTAGTTGGATCCATCCCCGCTCTCAGAAGGAATTTGGATAGTAATCATCTTCATAAGCCACCCACGGTGCTGGTTCCCCTCAACAGCCCCTTCCACGCAGATGCTCACGGTGCGATGGACCCTCTCGAGCACAAGTGCTGCAACTACTCAAACCGCAACACTGAGTTCAAGTTGTTGGTTTTTTTCTCTTCCAGATGGTGGTGAAGGAAAAGGGAGGTTAATTTTATGTTGATTTGTTATTTTGCATATCTAGTGAGTGGTTAGATGCCAATGAGGACGAGGGGCATCGGCAGATGCGGACAGGTTGTAGGATTCAGGTGGGCCTGGTTCCTGCTGCTGGGATGGTCCAGAGGCACATGGAGGGACCATCCCCGTGATGTTGGCAGCTGCCCTGTGAGGATAAACCCTACAGTAAATTCTCTGTACCTCCAGGAACTGGGACAGAGAGGAGGGACCTGATGGGGAGGATGGAGAGGTGCCTCAGAGGGGCTGCAGGGGCACCAGCATCCCCAGCCTGCCCGTGCACCAGCCACTGCTCCTGGGAGCAGGTCTAAGGCACCTTGAACTTGGGACTGAGCAGGAAGTTGGGACATGAAAAGGAGAAGGTTAAGTGCAACAGAAGTGACCTGATGAGCAGAGCCAGATGATTAGTGTCCGGGTTCACACTACATTTCCTAAGGAAGGATTTCTAGGGAAAACAAAACTGCCAAGGTACCTGCAGCTCCAGCTGAGGAGCTACAAGGAGCCCCGGCTTAGCAAATCCACCCCTTAGACCAGCCCCAGGGCACTGCAGTGATGAGCAGCCTTGGTGCTGCAATACATCTGCTTCTCCCAGACCACAGGGCACCGGAGTTAAACACAGGTGGATGAAAAATCTCTTTTGGAAGAAGAACCTGGCAGTGGAGTAAACCCACTCTTCAGCAGGTCTGCTGTGCGCTGTGGTTATTTGTTTAAGACGTGTACTGAGTGCTCCCCCTGCATTGTGAAGCCCACTTAGGCAAACACTCCACCTGCACCATTAAGTGGTTACTGCTGTGTGCAGCGTTTCTGGGGCGAGCCCCCCTGGCACCCCTCGGCCCCCTCTCCCGCCCCACGCACGGCTGGGTAACACACCCAGTACATTCAGCCGCATTCCTGAGACCACAAAGATAACAACAAGTATTTAAAAAAAAAAGGAGTCCTTTGATTCAGCCATTTCTCTGCTGCCATGTGTGAATGAAACCATCTCAGTCTAGTGCCTGGCAAAAGAATTAAACCTGAAAGCAGGAAGAACATTTCCCATGAGCTCTGTCTCCCAGTTTTGTGCCTTGGAACACCAGTGCTTTGCTGCCTCTGCTGCTCTCTGCTGTCACAGCGGGTGTCACGTCCCTGGTCCCTGCCTCTCCGGAGGGGATGGATGGGGCCAAGGGAGTGTTAGGAGCTGCGGAGCCGACCTGCCTGGGCACGTTGTGCCTGTGAGCGTCTCTGAGCCATGTGCTGGCTCCAGGCTCTGCAGAAATCTGCCGTGCTGGGGCAATTAGATGAGGCGAGTATGTGACACAAATGTGGTTCTGTCTCGTCAAGTTAAGGGAAACTTTTCGTCTCACCTGCTGGGGGTTTGGCCTTTGAACTGAAGCTCTGCCCCGGAGCCCTGGCACTGGGATGCTGACATTGCTGAGGAGCTGGGGCCGTCCCTGCGTCCCCGTGGGGTCACCCTGCCACCCATCACCCACCTGGCCAGGCAGGACCTGCCGTGCCGGTCCATCCCAAGTCAGGGGCCGAGGTTTTCGTTATGGTGATGATGTAGAGAATCCCTACGGAAAGCAAGATATGAGCTTTCCCTACCGGACTTTTAAATAAACAGCTGCACAAATCCAGGGCCACGAGCAGGAGCAAAAGTAAAGGGAAGCTGGAATGAAATCCTGCTCTTCTCTCCATCCTCCTCTGCTTTTTTTCACTGGTGACATTTACTCTGCTTAATAAAAGGAGAATTTATGTTTGACTCCCATAATGGTGCCTTTTAATCTCCAAGACCTCGGTACTTCAGGATCGCGTGTGCACACCCAAAAAAATCAACTTTGAGCCTCGTGCTGGGGGGGTGGCAGGAGGGGCAGTGGGGGGGCTGGGGGTTTGGGGCTGTGAACCCCGGTGTTGCAAATGGCTTTAGGAGCCATGTTAACCCCTTGCAGTCGGTGGCCTGTGCTGCTAATTACAAAGGATCTCCATGTTTGAGCATCACAGATGGCTTCTGAGAGCTGCTGCTGCGGGATGGCTGGAGCGGTTATCGGTGCTGGGAGGAGGACGCGACAGAAGCCCCTGGAAATAAAACACCGACGTTTCCATTAGCGACATCTCCAAGTTAGCCGGCACTGATCAGCTCCAGATGGGATGTCAGCCTCCAATTATTGCTTCTCACCCAGGGGAGGGTGAGGGACGTACTGGGGACGGTCTTGGGGCTTGTGGGGAGTCTGGGCTGGGCCAGGGGATGAAGGGGGGATGCAGGGGGAGGGCAGTGGGATGGTGGGGTTGTGAGACAGTGCAGTGGTGGGACAGTGGGATGGTGGGTGATGGGACAATGGGATGTGGGACAGTGGGATGGTGGGTGAGGGGACAATGGGATGTGGGACAGTGGGATGGTGGGTGAGGGGACAATGGGATGTGGGACAGTGGGATGGTGGGTGAGGGGACAATGGGATGTGGGACAGTGGGATGGTGGGTGATGGGACAATGCGATGTGGGACAGTGGGATGGTGGGTGAGAGGACAATGCGATGTGGGACAGTGGGATGGTGGGTGAGGGGACAATGCGATGTGGGACAGTGGGATGGTGGGTGAGGGGACAATGCGATGTGGGACAGTGGGATGGTGGGTGATGGGACAATGCGATGTGGGACAGTGGGATGGTGGGTGATGGGACAATGGGATGTGGGACAGTGGGATGGTGGGTGAGAGGACAATGCGATGTGGGACAGTGGGATGGTGGGTGAGGGGACAATGAGATGTGGGACAGTGGGATGGTGGGTGATGGGACAATGCGATGTGGGACAGTGGGATGGTGGGTGAGGGGACAATGCGATGTGGGACAGTGGGGTGGTGGGTGAGGGGACAATGGGATGTGGGACAGTGGGATGGTGGGTGATGGGACAATGCGATGTGGGACAGTGGGATGGTGGGTGAGGGGACAATGCGATGTGGGACAGTGGGATGGTGGGTGAGGGGACAATGCGATGTGGGACAGTGGGATGGTGGGTGGTGGGATGGTGGGCAGGGAGCCCATGTGCAGCCCCCAAGGTGCCCGCACAGGTTGGGTGATGGGAGAGGGGAGAGGAAGGGCAGACCTGGGCAGCAGAGCAGCCTGCCAGCCCTCCCATGGGGCTCTCCACAGCTTTCTCTAAGTGAAAAATAAAGGAAACACCAATTCACTGATGATGTCAGTCCCAGGGATGCAAATCCATCCCAGTTTTAAAGACTAAGAAATGGGAAAGGAGGGGGTTATCAGCCTGGGGTCACACGGTGAGCAAGGGCAGTCTGTAAACACCCCCAGCACCCCCCGTCCCCACCCCCGTCCCTGTACGGGGGTGTCCGCAGAGCCACATTGCAGCCCAGGACTCGTCCCCCTCCAGCTTGCCCTGGACCCCATCAGTAAGTGGGGCTCTGGGGTGGGCTGGCAGCCGCCAGCATTGGGGGATCCTGGTTCCAGGGTCACCGGGACACGTCCCAGTGGGACCCGTTTGGCTCCAGGTCTCCCCGCTCCCTCCCTGATTAATGGCTCCTTACACAGAGCCAAAGCTCCTTGTGGAAGAGAGTTTCCGTTTACCCAATTAGAGCTAAAGACGTTATCTCATTTATTTTGGAGGTGGCAACGTGCAAGAATTAATTTTTTGGGGTATTTCCCAGGACATTTTTCTCCCCAGGCTGCTTTTGGAGCTGCTCCTGTCAGCCAGGACATATGGGCTCCGGCGCACATCGCTCTCGAGGCGAGAGCGGGTCTGGCATTGCTGGTGGAGGTCCCACGCATGGTGTTTTCTTTGGCTCTGCAAACCGTCCCTTTCAAGTGGATCATGGCTGAAGAATGACAGGGGGCCAATGACAAATTTTAAACAGCATTTAGAAATCAGGGCAGAAAGCAAAGAGGTCAGAGCCTAATGCCGGCGATGAGGGATGCAGCCGGGGGGGCTGCGCGTGTTTCTTCTCACATGTGCTCAGGGCCTGAAAACTGGGAAGAAAAATTGCACCCAAGTTCCCCAACTCCCTCCGGAGCCTCTAATGGGGTAAATTAATGAGCTGGAACGTCAGGTTGGAGACGGATGTGGGGGGACATGACAGCACTGGCGGCTGCTGGGTGACGAGTCGTGGTCACCTTTCAGGGACAGGCTGGGGAGGACACATGTACCATCTGTGCTTGTGCATGGTGCTGAGGGGTGATGCTGGCTCGCTTCAGCTGCCATTCCCACAGCCCTCCAAGGCCCTGGGGCTTGTCACCATGTCCCCTCGCTGGCAGCATCCTCCTCAGCCTGCACTGGCTGCTCTGCCTGGCACTGGGTACAGCTGTGCAAAGGGGCACCCGTCCTCATCCTCAGCACCCATCCTCATCCTCAGCACCCATCCTTGTCCTCAGCACGAATCATCATCCTCAGCACCCATCCTTGTCCTTCCTCGGCAAGAATCATCATCCTCAGCACCCATCCTTGTCCTTCCTCGGCAAACATCATCCTCCTCAGCACGAATCATCATCCTCAGCATCCATCCTCATCCTCAGCACCCATCCTTGTCCTCAGCACCCACCATCATCCTCAGCACCCATCCTCATCCTCAGCACACATCATCATCCTCAGCACACATCATCATCCTCAGCACCCCTCCTTGTCCTCAGCACCCCTCCTTGTCCTCAGCACCCCTTCTTGTCCTCAGCACACATCAACATCCTCAGCACACATCAACATCCTCAGCACCCATCCTCATCCTCAGCACCCATCCTCATCCTCACACCCATCCTCATCCTCAGCACTCCACCTGCTTCAAGCAGCCTGCTGGCCAGGGATGTGTGCTCAGCAGCACAGACTGAGCTGGTGTCCATTTATTCTGAAATGTCATGATTCTATAATTCTGCTCTTCATGACGTGACCTTCTTCCAAACGACAAAACAAAGCAGCTCCTCCCGGATCTAACAAACCAGTCTGCATCCGAGTGCTGTGGTTCAGAGGCCTGGCAGTGAATCTGGGTGCTGGTGCAACGGCAATTTGATCAGGGAGGACGGCTGGTTTGGCAAAAGGTCCCTTTGGATGCTCAGGTCATTTTGCACCATTGAGAACCCTCCTGTAGCTGGAGCAATGCCACAGCACAATCTGTGCCCACAGCATCAACTCCGCAGGATGCAGCTGCCCCGGGGGTGCCCCGGGGGTGTCCCCAGGTCAGGATTGAGCACTGGCCACAGCAGCGTGGGTACACGCACGGAGAAACGCGCACGCGGAACGCGCGCCTGCACGCACAAATGCTCCCACAGACACATTTCAAGGTAATAATCCTCCCCCTGCCCCCCGCTGGTTTTTTCCCTTGATCAAAGCCCAGGCGTGAGGGAAGTCCATCTGTGAAAGATTGAACCATGCGTTTCTCGCGAAGGTATATGGGCTGGCAACGAAATTTCTCTGACAAGTCCAACCGGGAAAGATGAAGAAATGAAAGCCTGGAAGATATGTGCATTTCCCAGCTGACTGGTGATGTGTGTGGGTAACATATGGGCAGTCTGTGCCCGCCGCCCCACAAAACATGCTGATTTTACACTTGGATTTCTCAGATTCCCTGACAGCTTTGAAGACCGGCTCCGACAGCCTGGTATGAGATGCCGTGTGGTTTATATTGCTGCCGGTGCCTGGCGAGGGGCGGGGGATGCCCGTGCCAGCGGGGCTGCAGCCGGTGCATGGTTCACGCTCCAGCCAGCCGTCCGCCTTTCCAAAAGGTGTGAAAATGGGTGAGCAAGTTGGTCAGGCACAGGCATCAGACCCAGTCCTGAAACAGCTTGCAGAAATGTGAGTTTTGCTTCTTGCTGTCAGGCGTTTCTATTTTTTCATGAATTTTGCAGCTCTTGCTGGGACTGAAATAGCACGAAAGTTGCTGCTTCCCCTGCGGCTGCCAGGCTGGCTGTGCGGGCTGCCAGGCAGCTCCAGATCCACAGCGCTGCCCCCAGCCCCACCCTGGGCTGTGCAATAAAGAGAATGAGCCTTGATGTGCCCCGGGAACATCTCCATACGTTGTGCCTTGCTTTTCCTTTTTTTCCAGGATGACAAGCCCAGGGAAATGCTCTTGGATGGACCGCTCTCCCCCGAGCCTGCCCAGCACCTCTTTGAGGCTGCCCACAAACGGGCCACTGCTAAACCCTGCGGCGATAAATCCCAAAGGATAATCTTGCCTTTGTGAGAGAAGCCAGTTTATTAACTTTAATGGACTTGTGGGAAACCTGGGGGTTCCAGCTCAGAGGGAGAGGGTGAGTGTTGTGTAGCTCCCTTGCTGGCCTTGTACTGCAGCTTCTTCCTCTGCAAAATGGGCTCAATTCTAACCCAGGAAAGGTAAAATAGAGACATGGGGAGGGTGGGTTTTGATTCCCACCCTCCAAACGAGTACTCTGTGGGGAGCCATGGAAGTTCCCATGTAGAAACAAACCTGTTAGGTTATCCACGTGGAAGGGAGGCAAAGTAAAATGAATTAAATTGTCCAAACTCGTGTTCTGGCTCGGGGGTTAAGCCGGGATCAGGTCCCACAGATGACTCTGGCCTTAGGAAGAGCCATTCGGACGAAACACTTGCTTAGTGCCTGCTGCTTTTAAAGCCTTGGGTGTTTGATTCATGGTGTCTGAAGGGACGCCGGTGACAGATCACAGCATCTCTCTGTTTAGCGATGCTCCTCGGTTGATGGGGTCTGTGATCTTCACCTCCGTGACCGTAAAACACACAGGTCTTGGAGGCGTGAAGCAGCTCTGCCTGGCCGTATCAAAGTTTAGAAGTGCTGATTCTCTTCCAATTGCTTGGGAGCACAGAAGCAAAACAACCTTACAGTCACATTACTAAGAAGGTATCTTACACAGACACTCTCAGATGGTTCCCTTGAGTGCATCCATCAGAGAATAAAAATTTTGAGAATGGGGATATAATAGTTGTATACTCTATTCTTACATTAACTCACTAATTCTCAGTACTTGCAGGGCCCTAGCTGGAACTAATATATGTTCTCCCTATATTTATTATTATCTGCATTGTTAAAATATGTACGCTAATCCTGTGAGTAAGTTTAAACAGGGCTGGCTTTGGAAAGGTTCTGCTCAGCTGCAAGTCCCATTTGCTTGTGCAGTCACTGGGACGGAGCGAGCAAACCAGGTAACACCGAGGGTGGACGCAGCCGAGAGGCCTCTCGAGTGCACATTTCTCCACTCATCCACCCAAGGGCCACCGCTGGGCTCACAAATTTACCCACAGCTTGGTCTAAAGTGTCAGCGCTCCCATGGTTTGGTGTCCGAGGGAAAAGCCTTGGACCATCTGGCAGCGGCTCTGGGCTCCATGCCCAGGGTCCAAGGTGATGGACGGGGCACTTCACATCCTTCTCCTGTCCCAGTTGCTGGCGGGATGCTGAGTCTGGGAGATGCTGCGGGGAAGCAGTGACTGCACGTAATGTGAGCATTAAGAAGTGTTCTGGGATCCTCCTGGTGGGAAACGCAGCAGCAGCAATGCAAACTGTTGCTATTAGTGTGATAGGAAGCTGGAGGTTTTCTCAGTGATCAGCACACAGCGTGTGTGGTGCAGCCCCGCACCGTGCGTTCAAACTCTATTTCTATACAGAAATATGTTTTTAATACTCCAATGATGGTATCTAATATTCAATAATTATTGTGGCTCAGTTTTTAAGATGCGCTTTAGATTTCCCAGACCAGTTATTGAATCTGAGTGAGATGCAAACGAAACATTAAAAACATATTTATGGAGGGGTTAGCAGCAGCTACATAATGTTGCATACAGAGCAGGCCACAAGAAGCAACTAGCCATCTGGGAGAGCTCGGGGAGGATTTGTTGTAACAGCAGTTGGCACATCATTAGCCTGGAACAGAAATTCTGTTTGATGTGAAGGAAGCCCATGGTCGGGCAGACTTTTCCCATGCTGGATCCTAAGGGCAGGTGCCACCTCTGAGCAGGACATGTGAAGCTGAGAAGGTGAAGCTGAGAAGTGGGACTGAGCTGATGGCTGATTTGGGATGTGCAGAGGCAGGTGACGGCCCCTTGGGGGTCTGGTGGGCTAACCCAGCCCTGATGTTTGACCTTGGCCTCCAAGCTGCAGGATGCTGCTTCAGAGCTATGGAGGGGGCTGGAGGAGAAAGCAGAGGGTGGAAGATGGTGCATGAGGTAACGTCTATAATTTTGGTCTTCACAGAGCTCAGCATTAACAGTAGACTTTGAACAGGTATTATTTGGAAATTCTGGTTCCTCTGCTGGAGTTGTCATCCGACGCACTGGTTCCTCTGTTGGAGGTGTCATCCAATGTACTGGTTCCTCTGTTGGAGTTGTCGTCCAACACACTGGTTCCTCTGTTGGAGTTGTCGTCCAACACACTGGTTCCTCTGTTGGAGTTGTCGTCCAACACACTGGTTCCTCTGCTGGAGTGCAAAACTGTTGGAGTGGGAAGGGGAAGGCAGATGTCCCCAGAAGATGGGTTTCAGCTCTTGGCAACAAGGCAGCTCTGGGGACTCAGGGCCACCTCCACAGGGACATGGAGCAAGTCACAGACACCACACTCAGCACAGATGTCCTGAAGGTCCATCCTTAGCCATGTGGCAGGAGGAAGAGCGGTTTGGTGAGGACAGATCTGCAAAGCTGTCGTTCCAGCAGCATCACTGTAGATTTGGAAGAGCTTTTCTGAAGAGAGCGGTGGAGAAGAGACTCGGGAAGATGCTTTACCCAAGGGCACAGTGGGAGTATTTCCTCAGGGGCACCTTCTCGTCAGCAAAACCCCCCGGAGCTGCTGAAATCTGCTGAGTGGGCACAGCCAGGAGGCCAGGCAGGGTAGGGAGCGACCTCCTCATCCGGCAGCGCTTGTGCCTCAGGTGTGAGCTGAAGCCCTATTGATTTCTAATCAGTGAGCTCATATCCCCCACGGCAGCAGCGGGAGAGGGTCAGTGGCGGGGAGGGGGATGGAGGAAAGCAGCAGTTCGGGTGGTCCTGGGGTGGGACTGATGGAGCCGCTGACAGAGGCTGAGTTATGGCTCCGCATGCGCTCGGGAGATGGTTTTGGAGGGGCCGGCGGGGGCCTCGCGTATTATCTGGCTGAGCCCCGTTCTGGGGAAACCACGGAGAGAAGAACGCGTGAACCATAAAACATGTTGTTGTCTTTTAATGAACGAGACTCACAGGGGACCAGGACTATTTTTTACTCCGTTGTTATTCTTTCCTCAGCTCCCAGAAAGTTGCTGAGTCTTGTGTCTTGCCAACTGTGGGCCAGATGCTCCTGCAGCCAGGCAGCCGTGTCCGGTCCAGCCTGGCCAGGACCAGCCTCGCCACAAAGCTCCCGCCTGCTCCTCGCCTGGCCCAGACCCGCTAGTCTGGGCTGTGGTCATGCAGACGCAGACGACAGCCAGACCAACCATCAGGGCTTTGATGTTCAAGAGGTGTTCTCAGGAGAGCTGGGCTCTAACATGCCCTGACCCCACGAGGAACCCTGTTTATGCTACTGCTGAGGGAAGAGCAGTAATTAATCCTGAAATCCAAATTTTGGAGGTGTTTGGAAGGAAAGCGAGTATATGCTCACTCTCCTGAGTAGGAGGAAAGCGAATTGCATGGGATTTCATTGCTATCTTCTTTGCGCAAAGCTGATCTGCAAGTCCCCTCTTGGATGGCTGTGGCGTGGTCACCTCACTAGTGAGCTGGGACTGGTGCACAGGGGGTACAGACCTTTCTGTGGGCCCCGAAATGCTCACAGGTCCCTTTTCATAGCCCTCCCTTCGGTGACAGGGACCTGCTCCAGAGCTGGAGGACCCCAGGAGAAAACATGGAGGGAAGGAAAGACCTGAATTAACATCTGGGACAAAAATGCCCCAGTAAACATTTGCTGAAACCTAACTCCAGACACCCCTTGAGTAGATGCTGATGTATGACACACCTTGATTCTGGTTTTTGTAGGACAATGTGGTGGCGATGGTGCAGTCATTATGTCTGAAGCCTCTTCTTTTTAATTACACTGCTGCAAAGCCCTTCTGGAGCTAGAAATGTCCCCTGAGGTGTGCTGGCTGGGGCTGAGCCCCTCAGAACATCAGTAGATCCTACCCTCTGCCATAGTCCTCTTCTTCTGTATCCACCACCCGCCCAGCCCGGGTCTGCTTGGGATCAACACCGGGAAACCCAGTGGAGCTGCAGTGATGCCCGGCAGGGATCAAGGGATGTGCAGGACCCCTTCTCTGCCTGGCAGTGGGGACCTAAATCACCCCGCTCCGTCCCCTCGACAGAGACAAATGACATTTTACAGCACAGGTGCTTTAAAGAACAATAAATGGGAAGCTCTTGGCTGAGCTCAGTCCTAGGGTTAGGATCCCCTTTCAGAGAGTATTTCAGGACTGAAGCCACCACAGCTGTTTGTGGGCTGATCCCTCTGCCCTCCTCAGCGACCTCGGAAAGGGACTTTGCAGCCCCACTTCAACCGCAAACCGATCAGGAAACGGCACTTAGTCCTCTCCAGAAATAGGCTCTACTCAGTCCTTTGAAACCGGTAACTGAGCCCAGCATTTGCTTAGGAAAAGACCCTGCCACAGCCAGGCTGTGTTTGGCCCTCAGGGCCCCAGGGGACACATACTTGTTCCCGGATTCCAAAGGACATGGCGAGAGAGCAGCAGCAGGTCCTCACCGTGCTGACCGCGTCGGCAAAACCTCCGCTTGGCTTACTGGGGTCAGAGCTGGGTCCCCGAGAGCTGGAGCATCATCTTTTAGCTGTGAGAGGGGGATTTTACACAAAACTGGGTTGCGGAGCCGGCGGTGGGGCTGGGGAGCAGGACCAGAGCAGGAATGGGAGAGCATCTCCTCCCCTGGGAATGTGAGCGGCTCAGAGCCCCAAAATGGGCTGCTCTGGCAGAAATGAGCCTGAGGGTTTAACCAGGGGTTTAATACAGACTGGTATTAGCTGAGCCTGGACTTTGTGGAGGTTCAGTGCTGGGACCCAGGACAAGAGATGCCGCTGGGCTCCCCCGGCTGTAGCCAGTCTCCGAATCCTTGGTGCCAGGACCCATTTGCTGCTGGTATTTTTTCTGCCCCTGGTTACAGGCCTCTTTTCCCAGCTCAGGGACCCCAGTAGGGTGTGAATGGGAATAAAACGACAACCTAAACTCTGTGTTTGACACAAAACCGTCCAGGGAAAGGAACATCTGCTGGGAGGAGGTGCCATGCACTGCCCTCCTCTGCAGAACGATATTTCCAGCGTGTTTTAAGCATCATTAAACAGACAATTAAACATTTCCTTGCAGTTTAATATTTCTCAAATAATGACCCAACATTATCTATTTAAGGGGCATCGGTGTTTTGTGTATGATGCAGGAGCACCTGTGTGTTGGGGAGTGATGCTCGCTGTGTTGGGATGCCCAGGGCAAGCAGAGCCAAGGTCTGGGCATCACCGTGCGCCTTCGTGCTCCTCCTCACCTGATGTCCGAGAGGGTTTGTCAGGCTGATCTGCTGCCAGCTGCTCCTCTTACGGCTGTCGCTTCCCCAGCTGAGAGCTCTCCCAGTGCTGAGGCTCTGTAGGGGTGCTGGGAAGGTTTCAAACCCCACCACTGCCCTCCCCAGCCCACCCTGCACCGTGGAGCTGATTCTGCCCAATTTCTGCAAACCTCCTCTTGACCAAGCCATAGGACAGCGGCCCCACCACGCCAAACCTCTGCTGTAATACACACCCAGCTGGTTATCTTTATGTGCTTTTAAGGAGCCCAGATGAGGTGTGAGGTGCTGCCAGGGCTGATGCTGCAGCGGGGGCTCAGGGTGAGGGGACCAGGAGCCTCCATGAGCAGAGGGGACAACCCAGCAGTGAGAGGGGACATCCTGGCAGCCAGAGGGGACATCCTGGCAGCCAGAGGGGACATCCCGGCAGCCAGAGGGGCTTCGGCAGAGTTTGTTGCAGCTCTGCAAGTCCCCGAGGTAATTGAATCCAAGTGTGGAAGCAAAGCTCTGCCCTTGCCGATGCGGCGGGCAGGGGGGAGAGCATTTTATTCCTCTTCTGTTCCCTGGTTGCTTTGAGATTTCTCCCTTTGAAAAGAGAGGCCTCTCGTCTTTATTCACATAAAATGTGGCTTTTCTGAGTTTAAAAAGCCTTTTGGTCTCTTCAGGGAGTGCTCTGCAGGAGGTTGAGCATGGCTGGGCCCCCCCTGCCTCCCCTGGCATGGGCAGGAGCGGGCAGAGCTGTGCACCCCCTATCACTGCCCGTTCCACCCAGGAGCGCAAAGCCAAGTTCAGACTTCACCTGAGGGATCCTCCTCCTTCCCTGCCTGCTCCTGGGTGCCCAGGACACCCTGAGGGTTCTTCCATGGCTGGAGGATGAGAGATGCTGCTCTAAGGAGGGCACAGGACGACATGGCGCTGCAGGGAGCAGAGTCCAGCAACGAACGCCCAGAGGGGACCCCAGGATCGAGCTGGTTTTAAAGCAGAGCAGTGGGTTCCCTGGCAATGCTGGTCCAGCACAGAGCAGACCCGACACGGACCTCTCCAGTCCCCCAGGCCATTTCGTGAAGTTCCTGCCTATTTTTCCACTTGTGACTTGGACATCTCTGAGAGGACCCAGCTGGTGCTGCACCGGGGTTGCGCCCACCGGCAAAAAGCAATGAGTGATCAACAGTTTGATTAATTTTCCTAACACCATTGACAAAAACTGGGATTTATAGCCAGGTATTGGCAGGAGGGGAAGGCTCTTTCCCAGAGATATTTGCAAATTCGGGTTAACTCGTTAGCCCTGGTGATGACATCGGCTGCCAGCCACGCTAATTAAGGGGCAATAATGGGGAGTCACAGCAAAGCCCATCAGTCATGGGGAAGCATTGGCCCTGGCTGTGGGCGTTTCAGGAATTGAAAGTGAAATTACAGCCTTAATCTATCAAAATATATATATATATATTATTTTTTTTGCTGACATTTTAATGAAAACTCTTGTAAACAGGACCAGGCTTGTGCTGGTCCTGCATTCCCTGCCTCACACTCTCCGAGGTTATTTATTGGATTGCTACACAAGCTGGGATTTTTCTCCCCTCTTCTTTCCTCTTCCCTTTCTCCTCTGCTTTTGCAAATTGAATTATTTAAATGCATTGTTTGGCAGCCTTAAATCCAGGCGTTTCACTCTCTTTCCCCCTTGGCTGCCATTTCTTTCTCTCCTTTTTGGTCTTGTATTTTCAGGATCATTTACCGCGTTGTTCCAGTGGCATTTATTGAAATTTGCACAAAAAAAGATCTCTCTCCAACGACACTATTTCAGCCCATGCAAAAGATTTATGGGTGCAGGAAGACATCCATGGCAGGGAGTCTTGGCTGGCAGAAAGCAAGGTAGGAGGGAAAGGAAAGGAAAAGAAACGTGCTGGAGAAGCAAAGGACACCCTGAGCCGTGCATGGGGAGCAGCGAGGCACCGGGGGCGAACCGCTGAGGGCTGGGTTTGGCTGGGAAACAACCTTTTTCCTTTGCATAGAAGCACACGCACTCATGTGGGGATGGATGTGTGTGGGCACGCAAAGCTTTGGGTCTCTGTAGCGTGTGGGCAGAAATGCACACACATGGAGGGGGCACAGACCCCTCCGTGTGCCTTCAAACCCCAGCAGCCTGGTGGGCATGACCCGGAGAGGTGCTGAGGCTGTTTTGACGCGCTTGGTGCACGCTTGGAGCATGATTGATGCATGCTTGGTGTATGTTGGGTGCACACTTGGTACACACTTGCTATATGCTTGGTGCATGCTGGGTGCACACTTGATGTATGTTTGGTGCACACTTGGTGCATGTTTGGTGCACACTTGGTGCATGCTGGGTGCACACTTGGTGCATGTTTGGTGCACACTTGGTGCATGCTGGGTGCACACTTGATGCATGTTTGGTGCACACTTGGTGCATGCTGGGTGCACACTTGGTGCATGTTTGGTGCACACTTGGTGCATGTTTGGTGCACACTTGGTGCATGCTTGGTGCACACTTGGTGCATGCTTGGTGCACACTTGGTGCATGCTGGGTGCACACTTGGTGCATGTTTGGTGCACACTTGGTGCATGCTTGGTGCACACTTGGTGCATGTTTGGTGTACACTTGGTGCATGCTTGGTACCTGCTTTCTATATACTTTGTTGCACATTTGGTCCATGCTTGCCGCACACTTGGTGCATGCTTGGTGCCCACGTGGTGCATGCTTGTTGCACACTTGCTGCACGCTTGGTCCATACTTGGTGCACACTTGGTGCACGCCTGGTGCACACTTGGTGCACTCTTGGTCCATACTTGGTGCACACTTGGTGCACTCTTGGAGCCCGTCCCTGGCCATGAGCACCCCTGTGCTCTTGCTGGGTGCCGTCTCCCACCAAGAGAGACCCAAGAAGTGGCTCTTGGAGGACGTTTGAACAAGCTCTGCAAGAAGCGTCACTCTCGATTCCCTCTCCTATCTCTAATCCTGCTTCAAAGCCAGCTCCTTCTATTTACATTTGGACGTATGATTCATTTAATTGACTTTCTCGCCTTGGAATTGTACTTACTTAATTAATCTGATTACATTTCTTCTTCTAGTTAAAGAGTTTCTGTGTTCCAGCCCAGAGGTGACTACGTCTCTGCAAAGTGATGTGATTCTGGTCGATCCAGCAGCAGATAGAGTCTGCAGAGCGTTTGGGGATCCTTTGGTAGGGGAAGACAGGCAAAAGGCACGGAAAGTGCCGCAGCAATTTCCATTTTCACACACGCAGCATCTTTACTTGTGGCAGAAGTAAGACACATTCTAGTCAGTGGGATTGAATTATCTCCATAAATTCATTACATTTTAAAAAATATGATAATCAGCACGAAATGAACATCCCGAGGGAGACAGAACATGTACATCTCAAGTACTGCTAATAATAAGTCTTTAATTTACAAATGCCCAAGGCTGGCTCAAAGCTGCCAGGACTCGTGGTGCTACACCCGTTCCTGGACCTGCTGGGGGACCCTGCTCACTGTCCCCCCCATCCATGGGTCCCACATCCCTGGGTGGTGGATGAGTCACGGGTGGGATACAGAATGGACATCTCCATCACTTCCTGGTGCTCCAAATGTGTCCCCAGGAGCGGGGTGCCTGGCTGTGCCCCACGGGGCACAGGGAGGGTGGCAGGTCCCCAGCGGGTGGTGGCCCTTGGTGGCCCCTGTGCAGTGGCACAGCTTCTCCCCAGCCGTCCCTCCCGTCCGCCACCTGCAAACGCTGCCCGGCAAATATCAATATTTATGAAATGATTAGTGCCTGTTTAATACACAATTGAAGCAATTAGCGAGCACGCAGCAGCAAACGCTGTATCCATTTGTAATCATAAAGAATTCATGGGGGCTGAGCGGGGGGTGGCCGGGGGGGCTGGCAGTGCGTCCTGGCCCCGCTCTGATGGGGAGGGGGTTGGTGTACCCTGGGGCGTCTCGCGGTGGGCGTCCCTGGTCAGTGCCAGCATGACAGCTCGCGAGGGTCCCAAAGTGGCCGGGGGTGGCGGGATGAGCGTGCGGCGCTGGGCTCCTGCAGCACTTTGTGCAATAGCTTGTCTGACAACAAACCAAAAAACCATCGCTTGGACAGCATCATCGCAAACTTTCCCTCTTTATGATTCCATTTTGGTGCAAGACAGGCTGCTCCTCCGCTCTCCGTTTGGTAAATACTAATCAATTATTAAATTATTCATTAACTATTCATAGCTGATTTCACGAGTGTTAACGACAGCCATGTGCAAAGAGATCTGTGTCTATGGCAAACCCCTGAAACCTCAAGGAATAAATCCTCGATAATCGATATGGCATCCACCCCATTTGCAATTCTTGTCTCATTCGCTCTGCATTTAGCATGCACTTAAGTGTATTTTATACAAATGTAAAAGCAAATTTTACCACTGGTGGAAATTATTGCCTTGCAGTGATAACGGCAGAGCCCTTTGCTTGTCTGCAGCACTGGAGGGGCTCGATGCTGCAGATTCTGCCTCCAAAAAGGACCCACAGAAGTTCCCCTGAACTGCAAACACTCAGCGCTTCCCATGTCACCGCTGGCCCTGGGACACCGGATATGGCAGCAGTGATTTCATGGCATCAATCTGATAACAGCAGCCTCCAGCACAACCCACCCAGACCAGTGCTAAACCAGTGGCCTTTGCGCAAAAAAGTCTCAGTGACTCCCAGGGTGGGATGATCTGAGCAGCACGGGGTGGAGGTGACAGCCAGCTGCTCACTGTCCCCAGGATGATGCCCGATCGTCTCCGTGGGTGCCGTATGGTGGGCAAGCAGTGCCGGGGATGCTCACCAGGAATGTTAACCAGGGATGCTGACTGGGGATGCTCACAGGGAATGCTCACTGAGGAGCTGCTTTGGAGGCAGAGCAGAAGGGCAGGGGGATCCGCACCCTTCCGGGGGGTGGACAAGTGAGCGGAGGGGGCGCGGGTACCGGCAGGAAGAGGAAAGAGAACGGAGAGGGACACAGGGCTGAGGGGCTGGAGCTGGTCCACACTCAATCTGAAAAACAAGCAGCAACAGGCATCTCCGGAGCAAAGTCTTTTGAAGCCGACGGCCTTGCCCCAGGGAAGAGTTTTGGCCCGGGGAGCGTGATTTTGCCTGGTGCATTTGCACAGCCCTCGAAAAGCAGCGCTGCTTTTCAAGGCGCCCTGTGAGGAGAACCATTGCTGCTCCAGAGAGAAAGAGGCTGGGATTATTTTCTCATGTCAATTAACAGCACTTTCCAAAGGAAACCCAGGCTCCTCTGAATCCAGAGCACGGGACCCCAGCCAGGCTCCTGCCCCCGAAGAGCCGGAGCTGGAGGGAGAAATCAAGGCTCTTTGGCCAGCAAGCTGCTGGGCCAGAGCCAGCAAATAAAATAGTCATAACGAGCCCTTTTGAGATACGTTTGGAGGCTTGGGTTGCTTTCATTTTTTTTAATTTTTTCTTCCACTTTTTTCTGTTAGAGAAACCACTTTGCCCAGGGGACGCAGCAGCAGATGCAACAGCAGCATCACCACGGGGCTCACCGCAAAGTGCTTTTTCTCCCCTGGAGCCGCCTGCTCTCCTGGCAAGGTACAATTTTCAGTCTTTGCTCTAAATACTCCCCACTCCTTCCACCTGTGGCGGGCTCTGTGTCCCAGCAGGAGCACGAGCCTCTTGCTCTTCTCAGCACAACAGAGCCGGGTTTGCATCTGCTCGCGGCGTGAGGAGGAGCACAGACGCTGTTTGAACTCTGCAGCCCCTGGATCGGGGTGGGTTCAGGCACGGGATCAGGCGGGGGTCATGTCCTGCCCCTTCTCCAGCTCCAGCTGCTTTTCCAGCGCAATCTGGGACCCCTCCAGCCCCAGCGAGCATGGAGACCTCGGCTCCTGTGCTGGCTGAGCCCTGGAGGGCTTCCCCAGGGATACAGCGGAATCCCTCAGAGCCGGTGATTTTGGCAATATTCTGCCCTCAGAGGCTGTGATGTTTGCAGCGCATACAGGGCTTGCAGGGCTGCACAAGCTGCCCATGAGGGGAGCACGTTTCCACCCGTGGTGACTTGGGACCATCTGTAGATGTTGTTGGGAAGATGCTTTTTGAGAGCGAAGCAGGTGCCAGCTGGCTGCGGACAGGGGCCTCGGGTTCCCCCGGCTCTCCGGGCAGGAAAGCGGGATGTGTTCCATGTCCACTGTCCCACAGAGCTCCTGCCCCCGCCAGGCCCCCCCACCGGCTCTTCATGTTTCAAAGGCTCCCCCGCTCCCATCGCCCTCCCCAGCTGCTCCCAAACACCCGCTCCTTTGGGGTGGGCTGGGACGCGCTGCCTGCAGAGCTGCCAAACAGCAGGAACAGATGAGGCCGCCCCGGATTGTGGCTCAGAAGACGCAGGATGGGCCCCCCCACAACCTAACACCACCCCCCCGTCTCTGGGGGGGAGCAGAGATGCTCCGGAGCGCTGGAGATCAGAGAGGCCACGGGAGGGCTGCGAACCCACCCACGTCGCTGGGACCGCCGCAGCTGACACCCACCCTGCGGGTGAGCCTGGGTGGGGAGCGGAACCCCCCCCATGGCGAATAAAGCCCCTGGGGAGAGGTGTGAACCCCTCACCTCCTCATGAGGTGGTTCCCAGGGGGCTTGCAGGGGGGTCTGAGCTGGGAGCCCACATCACCCCAGGACTTGTGTTGGCTTCTCTGAGCAGGGATTGAGCCCTGGTCAGCAAGAAGCTTTTCTGACTGTCCCTGTCACCCCATTGTGTGAAATACGGCACCAGGACAAGAAGAAAGGCAACATGACCAGCAGCAGAAACCCTCATGTGAAAGATGGACCTGGTTTAGGGTTTCAGACCAAATGGAGCAACAGATTGGCTCCATTCAGACCCCCCCGAACCCTCTTCCTGCCACTGCCCCCGGTCGCAGCCAAACCTCTGATCTCTCTCCAACTCTCTGCGTAAGCTCTTGGGCTTCCGTGGGTCTGAGCTGGGACCGTGAAGCCAGAGATGTCAATGGGGGTGGCAGGGCTGCAGAATGTTCTGTTTGGACCAGGCTGGGTGGATCCAGAGCATCCCAGCTGGACCAGCCCTGGGGTGCCCAGGAGAGGGGACGTCGAGCTGGGGTGATGGGGGAAACCCATACAGGGTATTTCAGAAAGATGGACCCAGTGTGAAATCACTATAGCTTTGAAATTGAGCCCATCTTTTTGAAACACCCTGCACATGCCAGGAAAGGGAAAGTGCAGGATTTGATGCTGTGCATCACCATCACTTTCGAAGCCCAAGCAAACTCCTCTCCCACCGTGGGCAGACACCAGAGGCAGAGGCAGAAGAGCCCTTCACCTCCCGCAGAATCTTGGGGTGGCGATTGGAAGCAGGTGTGCTGCCCTGCCAGGTGATGGGAGCCATTAAAGAGAGAGCCTCTAAATAAAATTTATGTCTGCCTCTCCTCACTCCTCTCTCCTGAAACAAATTACACTACAGTTCTGCCCCGTTCAGGGAGACCCACTCGGGTCTGCCCCCCCAGTGCCCGCTGGCCCCCAGGACGTCCCAACCCTCCGCTAGCACAGCGGGGGCAAGGAGGATGAAAAATAGCCGGGTTTTCGTGGCGCGGCCCTAATTCATCTCCCTGGGAGTCTGTCGGAAGGGATCCCGCAGCACCTGGGCTGCCGCCCCGCTCCCCCCGCACCGCCGCGCTTGGCAGCCGCCCCCCGGCTGGGTGGGGGGATCGAGCTGGGGGGACAAAGGGACCTCCCCCCCATCACCACCGCTTACCCTGAGGTTTATTATTACACAAATGTGAATTCCAGAACCGGCATCTGGGGAGCAGCTGCTGGGAGTTAACCCCTCGCCTGCCGCGGGCGGGGGGAGCGGGTGCCTGGCGGGAGCCTGGCCCTGGCTGGGGACATGGGGACACGGCTGGGACACCCCTGCTCGTGCCGCAAGGTGGCCGTTTGGCAGGTGCAAAGGACGTTTGCTGTGCAGGGACACGGCTGTGCAGGGATGGAGAGGCGGGTTCCTCCCTCTCTTTCTTTCTCTCTCTCTTTTTTTTTTTCTTTAATAACGCACACTTCTGTTTCCATTCAGAGGTTTTATGGGGATTTGCTCTGCCTCCTCGGCGAGGCCTGAATTTCCAGTTTGCTTTGGGACGCAGCTCCAAGGGATTCTGCACTTGGCTTCTGATGAGCAGCCTGGAGATAAGAGGTGAGACCGGGAGTCCAGCCCTGCTTAGAAAGGAAGGGCTCACTGCAAGCGGCTGATCTGAGCAGCACGTTTTTGCTGTACGACGGTTGTTTGGGGAAGAAGGCAGGTCCTCACAACCCCCTGCTCCAGCGCTGCTCGAAAGATTGATTTTCCTGCCAGCCAGAGCCCCCCTGCCTCACCAAGCAATTCCCATGGCCAAAAGCCTCGTGGCCACGAGGCAGGTGGTGGATGCTCAGGTCTTGTGTGACCAGGAGAAGCTTCTCTCTCTCTGCAAGGGCTCCGCAGGTCACAACCAACTCCCAAAATTCAGCTTTGCACTCTAATAGGAAGCTAGTGGCAATGGGGATGGACACCCTACGCCTGGGTGCAGGGCAGCTCGCTGCACCCCGAGGAGTTTCCGAATTTCTGGAGCACCTGAGCCCAAGGCAGGTGGGGGGACTGGGGGGGGCTGTCAGGAAGCAAGAGCTGCCAGACAGGGCTGGGAAGGAGATTTTGCAAATCACAACAGTGAGACTGGAAGTGCAGGCTCTGAGCACAGTCGTGAGGGCTGCTGTCCCCAAGGATGGCCACCGTGTGTCCCAGGGCTACGCGTGTCAGCACAGGCTTAGGTAACACTAAGGGCTTTTGAGCAATTTACACTCATCACCCCCTCTCCCCTCAGATCAGCATGGAGGACTTGAAATAAATCACTGACAAGGCAGTGATGCCAGAGTGGGGGAGCCGCTGTGTCACCTGCCTCAGAGCGGGGTCCAGCCCAGGAGGGACCCCCTGCACCCCAGGAAGTGCAAGCAAGGGCCAGAAGGCTTTTTGGGGGAGAAAACGCAAAGAGCGGGCAGGCAGGGAGTGCTCTCCAGCGGGAAGCACAACGGGCAGTGGGAGTGCCCCTTGTCCGAGGGATCCAGAGCCCCCCAGCTCTCAGCCTGTGCTGTGCCCTCCTCTTCCTCGCGCAGCCTCCTCCTCTGGCAGCTGAACGCCGGCTCCTGGTGTGAGACTGGCAGCCGGGGGTGATGTCCCAGGCCAGGAGATGTGACCAGGTTAGCAGGCGATGGAGGGAGGCACCGCCATGCTCGCTCGACACGTGGCGAGAGCTCGGCAGGTGACGGTCGGGAGCAGGCAGGTGACAGGTTCTGTCAAACGCAGCACAGCCTCCTGCCAGAGCCCACGGTGATGGGCAGAGCCTGGGCAGCAGTGTCATGAAGGCCAGGAAAGATTCTGGAGGAGGTTTCAGTGCCTGGATGAAAACCAGCTGTGATTTTTGCTCCTGGACTGACGCAGGCGCTACTGCGGCTGCTCAGCCCACGCTGGGAGAATGGAGCAGAGGTGGGAGGTGCAGGGGCTCTGGGAGCCGCACGGGCTCTGGGTGAGGCTGGAGATGGCCCTGGGACAACCGGGCAGGGTAGAGCTGGGCTTTGGCATCTCTTCTTGCTCCCCCGGTCAACAGGTTTCATTAGTGGCGGCTCCCAGCGCCTCTGGCTGGCCCAGCTGGCTGCCCCGCCGGGACTGGTGCAAGCAGGAATATCATCCCTGTGGCTCCTTGGGAGGGGACCGGAGGGTGATGGGACACCTCCTCAGGCTGGGCCCCTCCTTAATTACGGGCCTCCGGCTCCTGGCTGCTGCTTTGGCCGCAGACTCCCGCCAAGCCCCAGTCACTGTGCCGCTCCCGACACCAAAGTGGAGCTGACAGGGCGACTCGACAGAGAAAATAACAGCAGCCAGAGCAATCGCTGTCTCCTGAGGAGGTGTTTATAACGTGAGGAACACCTGAAGAGATCTGAGCAGGAATGGGATCAGAAGCTCATTTGCTTAGGTTGGAACTATAAGCCAGCGCAGCCGCCTGTTGCTCTGCCTGCAAAGCCGGGCTGCAGGCTCCTACCCCAAGCAGGAGGAGGGAGAAATGGGGTTGATGGGAGCTCCTGCAGCACCGGGAGCTCAGCAGAGCCCTGCAGCCCATGCCAGGAACCTCCTCTGTCCCCTTGTCGCTCAATGCCTTGCTTTCCAGAGCCACCTCCAGCTTCTCCAGCATCTGCTCCTGCCCACGGTCCTCAGCCCCTTCCTTCCCTCCCCTCCTACCCTGCCACTCAGGAGGTTGGTTTTTCTCAGCCTGCAGGATCTTTAGGGCTGGGAAGGAGCCTCCCGCCAGGTTTCGGGACCCAGTGTCGTGGTGCGAGGCGGTTTGAGCTGTAACGAGTCCCAGTGCAGGGCTGGCTGGCCCTGGGCGTCCCATCGCCGGCTGCTCCGTGGGCAGCACGGAACGGGCCGGCTCTCTCTGCAACGAGCTGAATTCCGCTAGGCAGCAGGGGTAGGATGATAGATTGTTCTGACTAATAGTCTAAACAATGTGAAACAATGGAAGTCAGGGAGCAGCGTATAAAATATGCAGCATGTAGGGGGCTTGGCTATTTTATTTGATTATCAGATGGATATTCCAGTGGCCGGGATTCGTCAGGAATAGAACAACACATGTCAAACTCAATAAGGGTTTGCAAGGGGCAGTGGGGGGTGGGTTGGGAAGCACCTTCTCTGGGGTGCAGCTGGGAGGGCTCACTTTAAGCGAACTTCTTGTGAAAAGGGGGCACCTCTACCTGGCACACGGGAGCATCTTCTCTGGGAGAGGCTGGGGCAGAAGTGCCTGCCCCACTGCCGAGGGGGAGGAAGGACGGACGGACGGATGGGAGGAGGCGTGGGAAGACTGCCCGGCCGTGGCTGACAGACGGGGGAGGCTTTCTGTCTTCTCTTTGAAATTCCTTTGCGTTCAGAGTCATTTTAAAAGTCAAAAGCTGTTAGATTCCCCGGGACGCCCGGGGAGGGATATTGACTGGGTTTGCTCTGACGATATTTCCCTGCACAGCTGTTTGTGCCATCAGCAGTAGGGTTTCTCTTTAAAAAGAAGATATTTTATCCATTAAAAAGAAATCCATAAATGATGAATATGGATTCAGCCTAAGCCTGAGTGATGAAATCCTCTCCAAGGTGCAAAGCCCCAGTTATCTGTTTGTCTGCCAGCCCTGCCAGGGCCCCGTGCTGGGTTCTCTTGGAGGCTCCTCAGCCCTTGGGAAGCCCTGGGGTCGGTAATGCTGTTCAGGGCTCTCTGCCCAGGAAGTTTTTCTCTCCGAAGGCTCCTATTACTTCCCGTGTCTGAGCAGGGCAGGAATGCTGTGAAAACAACGCCTCAGAAGTTGTTTTTGAGACTTCCAGCTGGAATAGAAAATGTAGGATCAGCAGAAGGCGGGCGGAGCGGGGGGGAAGCTGTTGGTGGGGAAGGGGAGAAGGAGCTGCCCTCTGCAAGGGACCCCGTTCCACCTCCTCAGGTCACGTCCCCTGGCTGCGGGGTCAAGAGGGACGGGACCCCCGGTCCCAGCGGGTGCGCAGCCCTGGAGGTGCCTGTGCCCAGAGAAGCGCCTGGAGCAGCCAGGAACGTGAAATGAGCGTTTGCTGGGGGCAGTGGGACTGGGATCGGAGCCTCCCCTGGGACCAGGGACCGGCTGGGGAGACTCCCTGGGATGGAGCCTCCCCTGCTCCTGGGAGAGCGATTGTTTCTGCTCCACAGATCCTGAGTGAGCCCTTGGCCCCTGGGTGAACGAGTATTTCTGCTGGATGCCCAAGTGAGAGAATCCTCTTTGTTTCATGAGTGAGCCCATGCAGGCTGGGGATGCCCATCGGTCTTATGTGGCCATACAGTAATCACGTCCCCAACTGGTAACTGAACCTGTGTCTTATAATGTTGTCTGAGTGCTGAATAGTTCTGCATAAACCCCGTTTCTAGTTGGTTTCTCCACTGAACAGTTCTGGTAAAAGCCTGTTTGGAGCTCATCTCCTGCCTGCATTAATTTTTGGGCTTCCCCTGTGACAGGCTGTGTAACTGCCCCGGCCGATGGCAAACGCTGCCCATGCCCACTGGAAGGTGCCGTCACACACATGGAGCTGCTGCCATCACCAGGAGTGGAGGGTCTGGGCTGTGGCTGAGGGTCCCGCATGAGAGACCCCTCTGGAGCACCTTCCCCCCCTTTCCAGCTTATAGAGACAACTTGGCTGGGGGTTTTTGTGTCTTGGTCCTTCAAGCATCTCCATGGCCAGGGCAATAGGATGAGAAGGCAGGGAATGAGAGGGACCTGAAGAGAGCAGGCACAGGGCAGCAAGGCAAATCACCGGGGGAGGCAGGACATTTATCAGCTGAAATGGGGAAAAATGGCTCAAGGTTTGTCACTGTCTGCACCTGATGCAAATCCATTTGCCCAGGGATGTTGGGAGCAGAGAGCAGAACGCTCCTGATTTCACAGGTTTGTGTTGCCAACCAGAAGGTCCCAGATGGAGAGGGAGATTGAGAGGAAATAAAGGAAAAAAGAAAAAGGATTAAAACCAGTGAAAACAAAACGATGCAAACAGCAGTCTGGAAGGGAGAGGGGCAGGCAGCATGGCTCAGACAAAACGCTTTAAAAGCCTCCCTTTTATACAACGTTTGTTCTTCAAAGGCATTAGGGCTTGTAAAAAAGCCCTGCCATTTACCTCTGCCTGTGACATGTTAATGGTTGTGTTTTTGAGTCATTAAAAACTGAAATGCGTAACACTTTCAGAAGCTGCCAAACGCAGCCCAGCTCTCCTCCACCAGCCTGCTCCCCTCTGCTTCCTCCTCCAGCCTTCCCCCTCCATCCTCCTCTTCCTCCTGTCCTTGTCTCCCTCCTTCGCTTCCCAGGTCTTTTCGCGCTCTGCAGTTCATCCCCCAGCCTCCCTCCCTAACATTCCTCTGCTGGAGTCTCAATTCACAGGAAGCACTTGATAATCTGCAGCTTTAATATTCTCACCTTGCTGTTCTATTCAGCAGGACTTGGAGAATTAGAAAATGTATTTATCTAGGTACACAGGAGAGCAAGAGAAACAAAGAAACCAGCAGGGCTTTTCTAATGAGGAATAACTAATTTCACCCAGGAGAGCTCGTCCTCTTCCAAGCACTCAGTTTTCCCCAGGTTCTGCATCCAAAGTCAACAGTGGCACTGCCAGTGGTGAGGATGCTGCGGCGGGCGCTGTGCTCCCCGTGGGGAACAGCAGCGTCTGCTTTGCCTGTGCCCTCGATGGAGCCGCAGATGGGAGGTTGGACGGCACCAGTCCCTGCAATGAGCACGGACATCCCCACCAGCTCAGGTTGCTCAGAGCCCCGTCCAGCCCGGCCTGGGATGTCTCCAGGGATGGTTCATCCACCACCTCTCTGGGTACCTGGGCCAGGCTCTCACCACCCTCAGGGCCAACAATTCCATCCTCATGTCCAGCCTGAATCTCCCTCCTTTAATTTAAACCATCACCCCTTGTCCTGTTGCAAACAGGCCCTGCTAAAAGAAAAAGAAAATGAACACTTTCTGGTTGATCTCTTCAGCTCTCCTCTTGCATTGAATGTGCTTGACAATGATAGAGGATATCATGGTTTGTTGGTTAGAAATGAATATTTAGGCCAACGGATTATTGAAAATGAGGAGGTAGGATGTGATTTACTGATTTGAGTCTGACACAAGACATCTGTAGATACTTTATTTCCCAAACAGAGGAGCAAATGCGGCTTAGTGGGCACAGACAGGACCACTGGTTCTCAGAGTCCTGCTTGTGTCGTCTAGAAAGAAATCAGAGGCAAAGATGTTTATGATTGCTGCCTATAAATACATTGGAGAGGAAACACCCAGGAATGCGAGGAACTCTGTAAGTGGAAGGACACTGTTGGCATAAGCATAAATTGGTAAAAAACCTGTTGTGAATAAATGTCAGCTAAAAACTGAAGGAGGTTTCTCCTAATCATCAGATGAGGGAGTTTATAAAATAGCTTTGCAGTGGGGTAATTGAGGGAAGAAACGTAACTAGTTCAAGATGGGAGTCTGACAAATTTCTGAGTTTCATTTTCGGATGGGCTGAATCTGACAGTCCGGCCCCTGCTGGCTGAGCCCTGCCCAGCCCAGCCCCGCTGCGCCACTGGAAGGTGAGGGTCCTGCTCCCCCCACAGCAGCCCCAAATCCCCCTCCCTGCCCGGGCCGCGTGGACACACAGCCCCAGCTCACCTGTCCCTGCCACAGAGGCTTTTCAGCTGCCTAATCAGCGGTGACATGCCAGACACTGAAAGTATGAAAATTGCCCAATTTTTTAATATTTTAAGCCCCATCACATATACTTTACTGGTCTGAGCAAAGCGCTTTATGACGCCTTACCAAGGAAATGGAAACGATCATTGTGTATAATCTACCCGAGCTGGGTTGAGCCCCTGGTTCCTGCCTGACCCCCGCTCCTCCAGCACCCACCTTCCCCTGCTCCCTCGTGGGGACGGCACCCCAGGAACGAGCAGAGCACGATGTTCTGCCGGCCGCTGTCCTGCCTGGCAGGATGGTGGCCAAAGGAAGGGACAGCAGGACACGTGGAGCCAGGGGACCCCCAAGCAACGAGCAGGGGGTCCCTCTCTTTTCTCCATTTTCAGGGGTTTGCCCCTCTGGACCTTTGTGCTACAGAAACCAGGGTGTTAAATGCTGCTTGTGCAGAGAGAAGTGGTGCAGTTGGTGCACAAAGTCATAAGCAGTGGGAAAATCCTGGCCATGTCACATCTTTTGGTGCAGTCCCTTGGGGAACAGCTGAGGTGGGACAAGGACAGGAAGGTGGGAGCTCTTTGCTTCTCCCGCCTCCCATTTGTCCCACTGTCCCCACCCCTGTAAGAGGTCACCTGGTGGAAGGGTGGTTGTTGGAGCTGCTCGTGGTGAGGTGCCTGAGCTGCAGCCTGTGAGCACAGCTCGCTTCCATGTCTCTGTACAGAGAAGCCGTCTCTACCTGGGAGGACTTGGATGCTGAGGTGTCAAAGAGACTGGAGAGGGGGCTGCAAAACCTGCAAGACACCCACGTACTCCTTGGAAATGGTCTTTGGGCAGAAGTGGTTGCGGGCTCCCCTTGCCTTCGCTGTACAGCAAATATCCCAGGCCTTTAGGAGACCCCTGTGCCTCTGGAGTGGGGAAGAAGGGAAGCACCCAACTGCCTGGGGAGATGGGGAGAAGGAGTGACAGAAAAGCACATCGCTGAGCAACCTTCTGCACTGTCCTCGCTGGATCCATCCTCCCCTCCGCTGTTCTCCCAGCTCGTGTCAGCACCTTCCCCAGAAGGTCCCCGATCTGAGTGGGTGACGTGCAGAGCGGGATGGGGAGAGGATGCAGGGCAGAGGGTGCCGGAGCATCACTGCAGCTCTCAGCTCCCCCTCCAGCAGCACAGCACACGCTGCCCCAGTCCCCGGCCACTCCGGGAAGGGCTGAGCAAGGTACAGGCTTTTGCACAGGGCTCCTTTTTTAATTTAAATCAGGGAAAGGTATTTTTCTTCTCCCTTTTATTCCACCCTGAGTGTTGTGCGTTGCCACTGACAAAGGAGCAGGAATTCCGCGCATTTCTTTGGCTGTTTAGCAGAGCTGCTGCCCCACTCTCCCCTGTCAGACACTAATCTCTCCTAATATTTAACAGTCCCAGTAGGCAGCAGGATTTATCCTCTGGCCTTTCTACCTGTCATTTCATCCCTTCTCACTAAGGAGCCCTTTGATTCCCTTCCGAAAAGAGGTGCCAGGACCAGCGTGATGGATCGGCTCGTGCTGGCAGTTAGAGAACCGGCTCCATTTTTCTCTGTTCCAGCTGTCGGGTATTTATCTGGGGCAGCTCGGTCCAGCTGGGGAAGGCCCTTGTGCCTCCTGGCAGCAGACGTCGGGATGGGCAGGCTCAGTGAGCAGGAAGGTGCTGGGGGTGTTAATGCTCCAGCTCCTGCAGGGCCCGGCTCCAAACCGCAGCCCGAGCTCTGGACTTGTAGCTCCCGCCTTGATCTGGATCTAATACCATCATCCATTTCAGTGAGGAATTCCTCCCCCACTGCTCCCCAGGCATCTTCATCCCCTCCATCGCTCTGCCTCCACGTGCTCCCCGTCCTCAGCATCCCAGCTGCCATCTCCTTGTCTGCGTAACCCAGACGACAAACACCCTCAGAGGGGAATAAGCTGACATGGGGCCCTAGGCACTACCCAGCAGAGCTGTCCTCTGTGTCCACATCCTGCAGGAGCCCATCCCTGCGAGATGCACGGCTGGTGGAGCGGGGAGACAGCCCGCGTCCCAGTGAGGATGCTCCGCTGGTGAGCAGGGATGCTGCATCCCACTGTGGGACCAGGAGAGACCCGGTGACCCAGCGGTCCCAAAGCTCAAGAGCTGGAGGTGTCAGGGCAGCACAGTAGCTCTTTATATTATTCACAAGCCCTTTAATTGCCACTTCCTTAGTCCGGGGATTGGAAGTCATTATGCTCCAGCCTGCCCTCCTGCCTGGGCTCTGGTTACAGGGCTGGTGTTTGGTGGGGCTGAGGGCTGCTCCACAGGACATTTCTCCACCAGGGGAGCACAAGAAGGGCAGAAATGCTACGCCCTCACTAATGACCCTTGCTGTGGTCACCTGCCATGCCAGGCTGTCAATCCTAGCCCCGAAAAGCAGCAGCAGGATCTGTGTAAGGGGCTGCGGGTAACAGAGCAACAAGGCAGAGTCTGGTGCTTCCTCTGGCTGCTGCCTCCCTGCTCCTTTGCTCACTTTGTTTTTTCCCCTCGTGCCTGAATAGTGGCAACTTCAGAGCTCTGCAGGGCACCATGAAAAGACAGATGATCCTGCCAGAGCACAGCTGCCCGAGCCTGTGGAAAACAGGCTCTGTATAATCTTTCTGAAGGGGCATGTGTTGAACATTGCCCGGTTCGGCAGCCCATGGCTGGGCCTCTCCCATCTGCACTTGCCATGTCAGATAGACATGAGGGGTTAAATTCGGCAGCTGGAGTGCTGACTTGGCTGCCTCACCACCATCGGGGCCGTATGTCTTGCTGCTTTCATCGGAGGTGGAGCAAAGAACAGGAGCAGGATGAATTCTGCTTGCTGGCCATCACCTGGTTTCAAGAGCAGAAGGCAATCACCGTTAACATCTGCAGGTGCTAAAGCCATGCATGTGATGAGGCAGGCTTTTGGGGTTTAAAAGGGAGCTGGAAGGACTCTCTGAGTCCCCTTTGTGAGGAGGGAGCCCAGGTCATCCTGAGATGCTCCAGTGATGCTCCTCCCCATGCAGCCACAGCACAGGGCAGTGCTTCCCCTTGCACATTATGTGTGCTTGAACCTGCCCTGACCCAGCTGCTCCCACACCTCTGCCACCTCCTATACACACACACACACCCCTCCTGGGGCCAGCCCTGGCTCCCGGTAGTCTGGCCACACGTGCAGGATCCCTGCAGAAGCCTCTGGAGCAGCACAGGTAGGAGTCACCCCTCTGACGGTCAAGGTCATGCCTGGGGTTGGAGATGTGACCAGGTTAGCCACAGGGTGTCAGACACAGATGCCTGCCTCTGGGTGTGGGGCTTCAGTGCTCAAAGGGTGAGGAACAGAGATTGGAGAGTCAGGATCATCCTGCTTTGCAGAATGGGAGGAAGTTTCGAGTAACATTTTTGCAGGACTTGGCTGTTCGGTGTTCAGAAACAACCAAGAACAACCACAGGTGAGAGCCCTCCAAGTCCTTGTAGGTAAAGCATCAATACGTGAAGCAGGACACCCCAAATGCTGGATCTGGCCCCATTTCAGATGCTTTATGTAGAGGTTTCTGCGTGCCAGCTTTCTGGGTAAGCGCTGAACCCACAGCGCTGGGGTCTGACGCAGCCCCAGGGTGCTGGGGTAAGTTGAGGCGCGCTGAGCAGGAGGTGGGACCAGGTGACCCCTGACATCCCTTCCCACCTGACTTCGCTGTGCAAACCTGTAGAGTGATGTGACTTCCCGGGGTGACAAAGAGGCAAAGGCAGAGCCGGGGACAAGGATGCTGCTCATCCCGCAGCAGGGAGATGCTCTGTGCATAGCCCCAGGTATCAAAGATTTCTCTTCTTTCCCCAGAGGGGGTAAAGGTGGGTGCTGGCCGGACAGATGTCCCTGTCAGTCCCTTTCCCCCCAGCTCCACGTCTCCATTCTGGCCTAACGCAGCCACCACTAGTACCAATATTTTGGTCACAACTTGGTGTGATGAGAATATACCCACGGAGGACCATGTTTGCAATGTCAGTGACACGTGCAGCTATTTCACAGCAAGGACAGGGAGCACGGTGCCTGGACAGCAGTGACGTGATGGCCGGGAAGCCTTTGGACACAGCCAGTATTGTCGGGAAGAGGAGAATAATCACAGCTTTTGTCCAAACTCCGGAGCTGCTGCTGTTCCACACCGATCAGATTTAAATCCACGTGCAGACAGCTGGCAAACCACACCACGCACGCTAAATCCCACGCTGACTTAACAGCCTGAGAGGGCCCCTTCCAAAAAGTCATTAGTGAGGAGAAGGAGTGTGCGCTGTTGTGCCCGGGCACTGAGCTGGGTTCAACAGAGCTGCTGTGAAAGGAAAAGCTCCCCAAGGGCCTCATGGAGAACGTTTCTGGGAAGCTGAAGGGGGTTTGTTTGGTCCAAGCTCTGGTTCGGTTTTCAGCGTAGTCTTGGTGATGCCTTCCCTGTCCTGTACCCATTAGGGGCTGCAGTGGTGGGCTATGGGTGCTGAGCTACAGGAGGGCAAACAGAGGGTGCTGGAGGATGGCTGGGTCACCCAGCCCAGGGCAGCACCTTGGGCTCTGCCCCCATTCCTGTGGGTGAGTCAGAGCTCAGCCCCGTGCCTCAGTTTCCCCATCTGAAAATTAAGGAGAAATGAGATACTGGAAAGGTAGTGATTGGAATTAATTGCTGTTTGTAAAGTGCTTTGAGGTCCTTGGGTGAAAGATGCCAGTGGAGCGTGATTGCAATGCGCAGTCGGCCTGGAGGGCTTTGCTGTGTTGGGTAGGACGGGATTATCTACTCGCGTTAGTAACAGATGTACGCTCGCACGTGGATGTTTATTACACAGCTACGCATCCTCGCTGGGTTCGCAGTAATCACTCGGAATGTGTTTTGTCTGCCCTAACTAAGCAGTTAATTGCTGGTTTCACCTGCCATGAGCACTCGGGTGCTGATGTGTCCCCTCCTTCTCCTTGTGTCCTGTACATGAGCTATCACGGTACAGGGTTGAGAAGCACCTGGAGACCTCAGAGTCCATGAAAGGACAATCCTTGACCCACAGCTCCAGGCAACCCCTACATTTCTTTGCCCAACTTTGACCAAACTCAAGCCTGCGACGTTCCATCCCTCTCCATCCCCACCAGCATCCTTCCCATCCCACTGTTGGGCTTCCCCGCAGCCACAGCCCTGCCATGATGGATGTGATTAATATTTGCTGGGAGAGCAGTCGATCCTTCCATGCTCACTTTGAACCTCTGATCATTAATGGCTCCATATGGGCACCATTTTTCCTTGTCGTGCCGCAGCTGTATCTGCAGAGAGAAGGAAGCCAGTCCGCTTCCCAGTGGCAAAACCCTCGAGAGCTGCCGCTCCGGAGGTTTTCCCACCTTTGGGAAAGGTCAGAAATACAAATAGCTGTTGCCAGGAGGTCCTCAGGCACAGAGCAGGAATGGAGATTGCTGCTTGGGTCTGGCGGGACGGCTTTAATGGCCTTTTTCTGCCTGGTTGTGAACTCTCCCGCTGCTCTCTGCTCCTTTCCCCTCCATCGCTGGCTCCCTCTGCACCTCCCTCCTGCTCATTTCATTTTTCTGAAGGGCCACAATTTCTTCTCAGTTTTATTTCTCATTAAAAATAAATACCGTTGCTATAATTTACAGTGAGTTTAATTAGAAATGAGTTACGTGATCTAAGCATTAGGATTTAATTGCTCGTTCCTAAAACAATTTTCTCATCTGAAATGTCCCCAGTTAATGATCATTCATTAAACAAGATCTGAGTCTCCTAAGTGGAGGATGAAGGGCTGCAGATCTCCTCCGACGGCTGCTGCAGCCAGCCCAGCGCTGGGCATGGGGACCCTTGGTCCCCTGCCCTGGGGACGCTCGGGATGGGGGGAGCTGATGGGGCTGGATGCAGGTGAGAGCTGCTGTGGGGCATCTCCCGAATTGCCCGCAACGTTCCCCGGCTGGGACCGACCGTTAAACCCGCCCTTTGCACATAAATCACAGCAAAACCCATTTGCACTGGGTCTCTGCTGTGTGGGTCACCCCAGCTCCTCCAAGCACGAGGGGGTCCGGTGCATCACTGGATGGATCATAGGTGCTGTGGGGTTGCATTTTGCTGGACAAAAGCCACATGCTGACCCCCGCACCCTCCTTTTGGGGAGGTTAAACCCACGACCCTGCTCTGTGGTGAGGCCAATCTTGAACAGCCCCAACTGTCTGTTCTGTTCTGTTCTGTTTTTTTAAGGGGGGGGCGGGAGATGATTCTCATGAGGAATGTTGCTTAATCAAATCAGAAATATTTACAGGAAGTGCAGAGCGCTACCAGTGAGACTCTTTTGTGCTTTACTTGCTCATTTTTATTCCAAAAATCTCTAATCAAAACCACATCTGCAGAGAGAACCCTTCTCCTGCCCCCCGCCCCTGCCCAGGCACAGCCAGGGGCACCAGCCTGTGTCCCCCAGCTCTGTGTCCCGTGGGGCGGGATGGGATGGGACATGGTGGGAGCACTCTCTCACTTCTCAGTTTTGAGCAGAAGTTCCTGAAAAGAGTTAACGAAACTAGCACATTCCCATAAAAAACCTTCGGTTTGATACATCAGCATTTTTCTGGAGGAAAAAAAAAGAACACCCCACAACAAACCCAGCCCCTTGCTCTCCTCCTGCGGGCTTGTGCGGGAAGCTGTCCTCATCGTGTCACCATTCATACCTGGCTGGGACCGCTCCTCTCGCCCCTCTTCATCTCTCCTCTTCCTCCCTTGCTTCCTTCCTCGCTCTGACTGTGCATTCCTGGAGCAAGAGATTTATTTCGCTATCTCAGGGCTTCAGTTACATATACATATTTATTTACCCAAGGATACTGAAGCAATGAATCTGGAAGAGGATGGTGAGACTTAAGAGCTTATTTTCCCTGAGCTGAAGTGCAGAGGGAGGGATGGAGCAGGACACAGGGAGGGATGGAGCAGGACACGGGGAGGGATGGAGCAGGACACGGGGAGGGATGGAGCAGAACACAGGGAGGGATGGAGCAGAACACAGGGAGGGATGGAGCAGGACATGGGGAGGATGGAGCAGGACACGGGGAGGGATGGAGCAGGACACAGGGAGGGATGGAGCAGAACACGGGGAGGGATGGAGCAGGACACGGGGAGGGATGGAGCAGGACACGGGGAGGGATGGAGCAGAACACGGGGAGGGATGGAGCAGAACACGGGGAGGGATGGAGCAGGACACAGGGAGGGATGGAGCAGGACACGGGGAGGGATGGAGCAGGACACGGGGAGGGATGGAGCAGAACACAGGGAGGGATGGAGCAGGACACGGGGAGGATGGAGCAGAACACGGGGAGGGATGGAGCAGGACACTGGCAGGACGCCGGCAGGACATGGGGAGGATGGAGCAGGACACTGGCAGGACATTGGGAGGGATGGAGCAGGACACGGGGAGGGATGGAGCAGGACACTGGCAGGACACGGGGACGGATGGAGCAGGACACCGGCAGGATGCGGGGAGGGATGGCATCCATGGGACACAAGTGCACCCGCAGCAGGAGGACACTGTCACCTAGCAACTAGTAAGCAATGACTAACACTTCCCTGGGTGTCAAACATGCCGTGTCACAGATCCCTTTCCAAGGAAGTATAAAACGGGAAGAGCAGGATTTGGAAAGAGACATGAGCTTGAGTCAGCCCCTGGATAACCTTGACCGTGTTAATAGACGGCTGGGACCCAATGAGCGGCGTTTGCACAAGCGCCTCCGTTCAATCAGCAATCCCTGTTTTCTATTGGGAAAAAAGACTTAAAAAAAGATTTAAAAAAAGATTTTAAAAGCCTGATAAAAGGCAGTGGCAAGGCCAGGGCGGGCGGTGTTCGATTGCACTGCGAGGGGGCGGCCGCTTCCAGCATCTGTCAGTGCACGGCTTTCAGGAATGTCTCTATATATAAATAAATGCAATGAAAAGGTCCCCGGTTCCACTGAAAGGAAATGATTTCCTCCTCCTCAAGTGATTACGGGCACCATTATGCAAATAGTAGCCAGGCCAACAAAGCGGCCTCATAAGGAAAGGGGAATGGAGGCAGGAAAAGTGAGTCCGGGATCTCCAGGCAGCAGAGAGCGAGATGGTACCCGGGCCATGGCCCAGCCAGGGACGGGGGAGCTGCCCGGAGCAGGGGCAGCGCTGGGAAGGATGCTGCCAGGGTGCTGCTGAGCGCGGGGAGTGGGCGAGAGCTTGAGAGTGAGGGGGAGAGAGAAGAAAAGGGAAAGAGGAGAGAATGTGGTTCTGTGAAAGGGGGAAAGGGAAAAAAGAAGGGGAAAAGGGAAAAAACAAGTAAAAAAGGAAAAGGAACAGAGGAAGCCTGAGATGTGCACTGTGGCAGTCCCAGAGCACTGGCTGCCCATACTGCCCGTGCTGCCCGTGTTGCCCATACTGCCCGTGCTGCCCATACTGCCCATGCTGCCTGTGCTGCCCATGCTGCCCATACTGCCTGTGCTGCCCATACTGCCCATGCTGCCTGTGCTGCCCGGCTCTGGTCCAGATGCTGAAATGGCTGGAGCTGCCCCCGCCCGCAGAGCTCATCTCTGCTCCCTCCCTCTCTCCTTTGCAAACATTTAGCGGTAGCAGATAAATAAACCGACATCAATCATCTGTGCATAGCAGCATGGTCACCTTACGGGACTCACTTCCTCTCAAAGTACACAAGTTCGATTTCTATTTAACTTTCCTTAAATTTTAATGCCTACTTTTGACACAAACATTTCAGTGTTTGGGGAGGGACAGAGTGCAAGTGGGTGACAGGAGACACCACGGGGCTTTCCCTTGGGCTGCAGAGCCAGAGCATCCTCCTCTCCCTCCCCTGCACCAGCAGCAGATACCTGGGGTTTAGGGACATCCAGGACCAGGAGCCCCTCCTGAGCCCAGGCTGGTTTGTAAAACCCATCCGAGCTGCTGGGATGAGCTGGGAGCCCCCTGGAATATTCCGTGTTGTGGGTGCTGGTGGTGCCGAATCCTCCCAGCATCTCTGTCAGTGCCAGGAGCTTGCACCAGGAGAGTGAATGTGTGTTGGCTTTTCCTCGGCATTCAGCAAATCAGTTTTGCTTGTTATTTCTGCAAGATCTTTAAAAAAGCACGACCTCCGGCTGCAAAACTTCAGCCAAAGTGTGACTCTTGGCAAACCCTCCTCAGGCCTGCCGGGGTTATGGGGGTTTGCCCACACGCAGGGCAGTGGGTTTGGCTTCAGGGCAGGATCCTGTGACGAGGGGTCCTCTGGCATTGCCCGTGGTGGAATTGCTCCAACCTGATGCCAGTAGCCTTTCTGTGCCGGGGGGATGCGCTCAGGACAGTGACATCCCCAAAGAGCCCGGAGGTGGGAGCTGTGTCTCCTCCTGCCCTGTGCCCCATCTGCCACACTGATGCGGAGCTCTGTAAACACAGCCCAGAGCTTCCTGGGGCTTCTGTAGGTCAGTGACAGTTTATTTGCTTATGCAAATTCACATTTCCTATCAGAAAATATATAGATTGCAAGAGAAAAATGGCTCCTAAGCTCCTTCCCTCACGACAATGGGTACGAGACACGTGGCTCTCCTGCTGGTGGTGGCAGAGGGTCCAGTCCCCTGCCTGGGTGGGTTTCCCTCTGCAGACACAGCCCCTGTCCCCATGGGACACCCACCACCTGCTCTTTGGCAGCTCAAGGCAGGGACTCCTGCCTGGCTTCGGGTTCATTCCTTGGGGCATCAAGCCACCAAGAACCTGTCCAGGCCCAGAGCTCTATCTGGAGCAGCATTGCTCTGGCAGCTGTGGAGCCATGCGGAGCATCAGCCCCCCCGGGGCTGGCGGGCTGGTGTTGGGATTGATGTGTCCACGCACACGTACGCACAGCCCTGCCGCTCCATCACGCCGTGCCACATGTGCTTATCGGCGGTGGAAAACAGGTGCAGCGTGCTATCGAATCCATATGGTAACCGTTTAGTCTCACTTTGCTGCAGGATAAATCACGGCAGAAGGAGCAAAGCAAGAGAGTCAGACCCAGCCAGAGTTGCTGGTTCTGCAAATGAACCTTTTCTAGCCCAAAACCTGGTCACAGCCTGATTTGCTCTGACTGTTGTTTCAGGGATGTTATCTCCCTCAGCCTGCATCCTCACAACAAATACCCTGAGCCCCTTGCCCAGAAGGTCCAGCGCTGGCTGGAGCTGCTCCTGGTGGGTGACACCAGGCAGGCAGGTTTGGAAGGATGGGGAGGCAGCACAGTTTGTGCATTTATTCTCCTGTGCATTTGTTGGCTGGTGCAATGAGTGCCTGAAAGAGAAGTGATTTCTGCCGTGGCTCACTGGGGGGAAGGAGACGGACCCTAAAGCACGTGGAGACCTCCAGCTGGACCGATCTTGCTGGTGCTGCCAGAGCGAACGACGGGCTGACCGGTGCCTGTGTTGGTGACGGTTTGTAAATGAAGCCTTCTGTCAACCAGGCGGCTGAAACCAATGGGCAGCATCAGGACAGATTATACCCCCAAGCTATTAGTAAATGTAGGGATGGGGCTTGTTTCAGCACAGCTTCTGATGCTGGACACCAGCACAATTGCAAACATTGCCCATCCGCACTGAACCATCTTGATCCCTCCTGAACAGCCACCAGAATCCTGTTGTTCGCATATTCCTTGCTTCCCTCCTCCTTCATGTTATTATTTCCAGCCTGGTTCAAGCCTTTTTAACCCCTGGCCTCATGGGCTTACCTTCATCTCAGAGGAGTTTATGGAACAAGATCTGTACTCGTGCCCTTTTCAGTCCGGAGAAAGCTTCTCATGACATGACAGAAATCCAAGAAATCAACAACTCTGGAGGTTTGTAATAAGTCTGAATCCTTCCTAAACCCAGACACTCAGCACGAAGAGGGGTCAGTGATCCCTGAGCCCCTTCCCCTCCGCCTCCTGCCATCCGTCTCCGGGCGGGTGATGGGAAGCAGATGAGGATGCTGGGGACACCCAGCTGTTCCAAGGTACGGTCATGGTTTGTGTCTCTGGGGCAGGACCGTGCTCTGGGTGTTCCTCATGCAGGAGACACAGACCTCCCACCCGGAGACCCTGGAGCGCTCCCACATCTCCTGTGTCCTCCTGGGTCCCTTTTCCCAGTCCTGGGTCCCTTTTCCCAGCCCTGGTGGTGCAGAGCCAGCAGCACTCACAGGGAGGGAACCTCGGTCCATGCACGATTCATCCCACATGTACACGTGTGTTCATGCGTGTATGTCTTGGCAAAGACATGCGTGTCCGTGTAGGAAGGGTTCAGGCTGTCTCTGTCTCGTTGACCTTCTTGGTAGCCTCTCTGAGCCAGGACTGTCCCCTGCTGAAAGGAAGGGCTCAGTAATGGTGTTTAACCCTTCTGGGGGCTTCACCACACTGACACATGGCATGAAAGGGCCCATGGCGCTGCCAGGGAACAAGCCAGCAGATGCATCCGCCTTCCCTCCTTCTCACCCACAGGTAAAATAAACACAGCTTCAAAAACACCCCTGCAACATCACTTTGCTTGCTTCTGCAAATCCAGACTCTCACACTCTCCCTCTCTCTGTCACTCGCTCTCCCTGGCTTCCCCGCCTTTGGCCTCACATCCCCATCCTGCTTTTTGGCTCCGCGCTCTCCCTGCACGGCGGCAGCACCCCACAGAGCAGCCGGCACGGCCGGGGTGCACGGCGGGGGCTGAGCCCCAGCTGGGCCGCGGGGAGGACGGAAACGCGGCGGAGCTGCCAAGACCCATAAATAAGGGAACCCTGTTTGCTTTCTCCTTGTCCAGCCCTGTGCAAATATTTACTGCCCCGGTGACCCGTGCAGGCAGCACAGGCAGCGGTGGCTCTGCGAGGGGTGGTGGGTGTGGGAGGCATCTGCCTTGCTCCAGCTCCGGGGATCTCCGGCCTTTGCACAGCTGCGGCAATGAACAGAGAGCGTTTAAACCTCGCTGGCTGGTTTGAGGACCTCATCCCAAGTCCATCAGATTCTTTCCTAATGATTTAGGCTGGGATTTTCCAGGGTGCAGGGTCTGGAGAGGGACACATGGAAGGGACACGCAGCCTCCCACCATCCCCTGCCTGGCGCAGGAGTCGGGCACGTGTTTTCCCTCCTGCCCTGTTTGTTGGCCAGTGGCTCAGTTTTTAATCTAAAGACAAGCCTGCACATCTGTTTGGCTTCACAGGGCACCGCAGCATCCCCAGACAGCACCAGACATGTCACGTCTCCAAGGGCTGGACTAGATGACCTTTGAAGGTCCCTTCCAACCCAAACTATTCTAGGATTCTCTGATCTCCCACCTTTTGGGATGGAGGGGGTGAGCATGGAGCAGCAGGTTGGGCAAGAGAGCAGAACCCACTCTCCCCTTTGCTTTCTCTGGCATCACCCTGTGGTGGGTTCATAGCTCTGGGGTGAAGGTGGAAAGGAAAAGGTTAATTGCCCCCCTCTGGCTAAGGAACGCTGCAATCAACTGGCCCAACTGGGATCTGCTGGTGGGAGGGCTGGCCCAGCTGCAGGCTGTGTATTTATTGCAGGGAGGGGGAACATAGGGGCTTTGGCTGTGGGTCACTTTGGGGCTGTGGGTGTTGGGACCAGGGTTGGTGTGAGCTCCTCTCTGGCACCCTGGCCTTCTGTTCAGGTTGAAGGAGCTCTTGTTTGCTTTGCCTTCAGGTGAAGGTGTGCTTTCAGCCTGATCGTTCTGTTCAGCCCTGCAGCCAGATTTCCTGGTTTGGATACAGCTTCAGTGGCGACTGTGGTTCAGATGGTACTGCTGGAGGGGTAGAGAAGTCCTGCCTGCCCTGGTAAGCTTGCCCTTGGCCTTTCTTCCTTCTGACCCGCTGCATTATGCATGTTTCTCTGTAATCTTCCTACAAGGGAGCTGGGGATGCATAGAAATATGAAATGTCCTCCTTGCCCTTTCAGTGTCCCCGGTGCTGGCAAGCTCCACATCCAGCCAGACCTGTGGCTGAACAGATTCACTAACAGCTTTCTTTTGTAATATCTCAGCTTGGAGAAGTTAATTATCTCCAAATATTGAAAAGGGCAGATGGATTTTGTAGGATTTACTTGGCTGTGTAATTTTGGTGCCCCAGAGATGCTATTTGGTCTGGCTGCGATGAGTGACACATCATTGCACCCGGGCGCAAATGTCACTTGAGTATATTACTTCCTCCCTCTCCTGTTATTTGCCCACTGGGGAGAACTGTCTCTTCCAGGCTGGCCTGGCTGTGCTGAGACTATTAATGCTCCACCAGCCCTCTCGGCTCCAGGCTGTTGATGTGGCTCTCTGAGGATGTACCGAGGCAGCTTTGCAAACTTCCACCCTGTGCTTAATTGCCAAAGCCTGGGACTGGAAGGCAGAGCTGCAAGTCAAGTGCTTTGGCTCAACCCAGTGCATGAATGCTATGAAAAGCTTCTGAGTGCATCCTGTGCGCGGATGCGCCGAGAGGTGGGCTGGTCCTGGGGGGCTGCTGGGGACCCCGTGCTCCAGCCGGCAGGGACGTGGCCCTTGCAGCCGCTCTCCCGTCATCCCGCTCCTCAAGCCTCCTCCCCAGGGTTTCGGGGAAGTCTGTGCTAATGCTCTGGCAGAAAAACAAGGGGTGGGGTGTGAAGGTTTCTTCCCCTGGGGTCTGTTCCCCCTGTTTGTGTCTGGGGAGCACTGGCTGCCAGAGCCCGGCCTGGCTCTGCTCTCCCTGCCCATCAGTTCTGCTGCAGCCCCGCAGGACCCGCCTGTTCGCATTGCGCAGCCTGGGGTGTTCCACTTAGGCACAGGGATTTTTTTGGTGCGATGTTCAGACTAGAGACAAATTCTCCTTTATTTTTGTCTCCTCCGTCTCCTTGTGCTTTTGTTTCAAGCAGTGGAAAGTTAAATGTGCCATTGCATTATCAGCATGCTTAGCCTGGAAACTAAATAGAGATGTTCCCAGTGAACTCACTTTAATCTCAGTTTGTTTGCCAAGCAAAGCAATCTCCCCATGCAGTTATGGCACTCAGAAGTTGTCGAGGTGGAGGTGACTGCTAAAAAGGAGACAGATGCATAGATTTTTTGTGTGTGTGCGCTTGGGTTTAGCACAGGAGGTGAACTTTGGGGCACCTTTGCAACACTTCACTTCTGTTTATAGGCAGAGGTTGACTTTTGTGTTTGGGGGATCTGGGTCAAATAGCTAAAGGGCCTGTCTTGCAGGGTTTACCAATTGTTGGAGTTGATTGAATTGGACTGGGGAGGGCAGTGACCACAGTGCTTCCCTCCCAGCCTCCAGCTGCTTTGACTTGCAATGCAAATGTTTTCTCCTGTCACCTCTTAATGATCCTTTTTCCCCTTGCGGGTGTATAATTTCCCCTGAAAGTCTCCAGTGAATGGTTTCCATCACAGTTATTTGTCCCTTTCTTTTCAAGTCTATGGCAACTTCTATAGAATTGCAGACCTGGCATGATTTGGGGGTGGGAGTAGATTGAATTGCAGTATTTCATCTCTGGCTGTCAAGTGAGCCTGCATTACCTTCCGTGGGGCTGACAGCGAGGAGCCATCAAACCTGCTGGAACAGCGAGGGAGCTGACAAGTGGCCTGGTTTGCAGAGCTCTCGCTCCAAGGTGTGTGCTCGGGGTGAACAGCATCGCCCTGGGACCCAGGAGGAGAGAGGAATGCGGGCTGAGGGAGGAAGAGGAGAGCAAATGCTCTTCTGGGGGATGCTATTGGAAAGACATCATAGAGGAGGAGGCCGTAAATCCATGGGGCTTCTCACGGCTGAGGCTCGGCTCATCTGCACATCAAAGGAGACCACGAGCCCCTCGGATTCAGGAGGAAGAGGAGGTGGCTGCAGCACGGGGCCCTTGCACCCCACAGCACCCGTATTTCAAACCCCCTCATAGGTGACAGGCAGTGCTGGAAAACACATTCCCCATGATGTGCAGTGTGTATCTGCACGTGCCCGGGGTCTGCTGCACGCCCTGGGTTACAGATGTTGTTGCGGGGCTGGTGAATGCGGTCGGCATCGCTGTGTTCTGTGTTTGCGAAGATGCAAACCCGGTTGCTGGCTGCAGGGTGATGTCTGTGTCCCAGTGATGCAAACCCAGTCTTCCAGCTTCAGGGAGATGTCTGTGTCCCAGTGAGCGACGACGCTCTGGCCCAGCTCTTTGTGCAGGTCTGCTCGCTCCTTAGCTGGGAAATCCCTCCAGTGAGGAACCCGCAGGATCCCAGCCCCGGAACTGGGGGAATCTGTGTACTGCCAGCTTAATTCAACATTCAAAGAGGTGTGGAGATTTATGGGGAATATGGGGCTGAGCGGCACACCAACCCTGGGCTGATGTGTCACTGTTCTCATATATATCACTCTGAATTATTGAGCATCAGAGCTACTGTCTTCCCTATGTTCTGCATGGGCAATGCAGAGGTGCCCCAGACTTTTTAGCTTAACATGAGAAAAAAAAATGTTAAGAAAACCCCTCTGCATGGCTTCAGCCCCTAGAACTGGTTGGTCTGAAGCTCCGGAGAGCCTGTGCTGTGTGAGGTGGCTGTTCTGTTAGGAGACCCCTGTGCTGTGCCAGCTCAGGGACCTCTGTTGCCGCTCTCCTCGGTGATGTGCAGGACAGGGACTTCTCCCCCGGGACATCTGCCATCGCATCATAGGGGCAGGACCTGCCGGCAGCTCCGCTCCAGCTTCAGTGAGGTGGAACGGTCCATTGCCGATGGGCTTGGGGCTCCTGGCTCCTCTCCCATCTCGGGGCCCATGTCAGGTTTGTCGATAGGAGAGGGCAGCCGTGACGGGAGATAAAGCATGTGCTGTGTTTATTGACCGCTGCTTCTGCAGGCGAACGAAACCTTTCCTCCCCGGGGGACAGGACTGCTGGTGGATACTTAGGCAGCCTCTCGCTGGGTGTTTTTCTCCCCTCTGACTGTTCCTGGAGCTGGTGGTGCGGGCAGAGGGAGCTGCTGAATGCAACAGCCGCTCTTCCCCAGCCCCAGCTTGGGCACAGAAATCCCCACTGTGTTTGAGAGGGGGGGAATCTTGTTTTCTGTCCTGGAGGGGAATGAAAAGTGGGTTTGTACAGCAAGGGAATGGAGCCACAGGGGCCCCTCGTCAGCACTGTCCTGAGGTCAGGCAGGTCCAGGCACCCTGTGACCCTTGTGCCAGGACCAGGTTTCCAGCATCTCCAGCTTCTGGGGCTCCAGACGCAGGAGGCTGGCAAAGGCCCTTTGCTCCTCTGGAAAATATAGCTCAGCTTTTGTGTGCTGAGATCACAAGAGGGCAGCTTGAGGACTACAGCAGGCTCCAGAACAGCTCCCAGCCCGTTTCCCCAGTTCCCAATGGGAAGAGCTGAGATGTGGCAGCTTTCCTGTGTCTCTGGTGTCCCCTTGCATCTCTCCCCTCTTCCATCTGATGAAGAACAGGGAGGTATTCTGGCTCCTGCCAGGCCATGGTGTCCTATAATCTTCCTGGAAGAGCAAGACAGGGTTTGAACCCAGGGTTTGAACCCAGAATTTAAATAACGTTGAGTGTTAATGATGGTTTATGGTTCTTCCATAAAGCCTCAAAGGCTCCCAGGGAATGTGCCAAAGCACCGTTCTCCTGCGGGGTTCACCCGGTTGCCACAACCCAGCCAGTGCTGGGGATGAAGTGACATGGGGATCAGCACAGGTGTTCTGCACGACAGGAAAACAGCTGACTCAGCAAAGAGCAAGCTACCGGGGAATATTGGGGAGGATCCACCTGAAATAGCCCTGGTCAGAGTTTGGGTCAAAGCATGAGGAACTTGCCCTCCCCCAGCACAGTAACCTACAAAATACACTGCTGCAGCATTTGGGGACCCTGTGAGCCATCGTTGGTGTCATTTCTCCTGTCCTGGTCCCAGCCTTTGGGGACAAAGCTGCCTGGAGCCACCAGAGCTCCTGCAGCGAGCTGGCACGGCCCTTGGCAGGAGCTCAGCACGGTTCTCTCTTCTCTTCAATTCTCCTCAAGCAGAAAAAGCAGCACTGGAGGAGAAGGCTCTATAAATCAACCCCGCTTTATTGCCATGCGCTGTGAAGCAACTGCTGCGTGTCACCCTGGAGATGGCTGCATTTCAGCGCAGGATGAAGTGACTTCTGCGTACCAAAGGTCAAACCTTGAGCTTCTGACTTAGTTCGTTCTTAGTCCGTACAAAGGCAAAATCCCCATTGAAGCAAGCGTTTGGGTATCAGCCGCTCTATAAATAACACAGAACTAAGTGAAAACTAAGCCAGGCTCTGAAGCTTGCAAAGTGCTTGGGGATCCTTGCAAACGGATGGTCCTGGGGTAACTTCCGATTTTACCAGCAAAGGAAAGAACAGAGGCTCGGATCACAAAGTGGAGAGTTTGGGGTTTTTTTTTTATCTCTTTTTCAGCTCTTTTTTTTCAGCCTGACTTCCTCTCTTTGACAGAGGAATCCCTGAGAAGTGCAGCCTTGCTCCGAGCTGTTTGGTCTCATCACCTCGCCGGAGTTTATAGCGCTGGGAGGATTCAAACGGGAGGGAGCGGGGGGTGCAGCAGCAGATGAAATGTCTCGCATTCCCGCTGCCCTCTGCATTCCCCTGCTCTTTTTTTCTCCTCTGTACCCAGCTCTTTCTCCGAGTTTGGTTTTCTCTCCCCCGAGGGAGGCAGTTAGCTTAATGAGCTGAGGCTCCTCGGGCTGTTTCTGGAGATGCAGGCGCTGCCCCATCTCCACCGCTGGCCCCGCTCGGATCCTGCCAGATAAATCACGCTGATTTAAAATTGATCGTTCTGGGATGTGGAAGAAAGTGGAGTGGGCGGATTTACCCCATTAGGGCGCATTGATCACCATTACTGCGTGTAATCAGGGTTAATCTCGGGATTAATTGGGGGGATTTGCTGATGGGAAACGATCGGCAATTTGTGTTAGTTACTGCTCTATTCGCCTCTAATGGCTTAATCAGATTACAAATTAAAAGTGGCTTCTTCCAGGGAATCTGCCTGGACTTCAGCAGGAGCCAGAGCAAGGCGGGGGGCACACACAGAGCTCGGGTTTGCGGCTCGGAGCTCAGTTCCCCGGGTGCGAGGACGGAGGGCAGGATGGAGCCCTGGTTTGGGGACACAAAGTGTATGTGGGCAGTTGATATTAATGCATTTTATTGAAGAATTTCTCGTGGAAGGGATGGGGAAGAAAATAAGAACAACACAATTTGCCTTGTGCAAGGCGTGCGGTGCAGAGCTGGCCCGGGGCTCCCTGCGGGCTGGCACCAGCAGAAGTGGCGCTTGGGCCGTTTTGTCATGGGAAAACATTTCAGGAGGGAGTGGGAAGAATTTAAACTTGGAGCAAACCACTAAAACAGTGATTCTGCAGCAAATAAATTAAGGCTGATGAGCTGAGACTGGTTAAACTAATGATGGGAAGAGGTTCTGTCCTGGAAAGAGATTCATCGAGCAGGAGCTGAGCTGGAAGCATCTGAACTCTATTAGCTGAGTGGATTATAAAGCCAGAAGGGTCTGTCTGAGCATCCCGCTGGAAGGACGCGGGAGAGGAGCCTTGCGGCAGCGGATCCACCGCCCGCAGGACGGGGGAATCGGGAGCTGTCAGCTCCAGCGCTCCTGTGAGAAACCAAACCAACATGTTTTATCTCGGAGTGCTCCCCCACCAACTCACCTCAACAGATGGGGCTGGTTATAGGTGGGGAGGGCTCAGTCTCACCTCATTCCTAACTTGTGCTGGTATCGATTGAGTTTTTGATACGTGACAGTCAGATGCAAGTGCTGGAGATCTATTTATCCAGCTATTTATAAAGACATTAGCAAACTTGAAGGAAAAAAAGGAAAGTGAATGTTTCAAGTGGCTGCTGACAAGTTAGAACGGTTTAATAAATCACTTATAATAAACCTCTTTACGTGTGCTGAGAAATGCCACTGACTTCTCTAATAAGCCATCCATGATGGAACAGGCAACGCTTACATTGGGGGGGCTTGTGGATGCGTCCTGACTGTTCCCTGCTGTAAATCCCTCGCCAGGTATGTGTGCATTGGCGAGGGCTCTCCAGGCTGGGTATAAATCCGTGTATAGTTTGTAACTCATGGGAGGGCGCCTTTGCCAGGAGCTGCTGCTCATCCGTTCAGAGCCGAGCGGGAAGGGGCGGCCCATTCCTCATCTCCCACAGCATCCCGGCCAGCAAAGACAAAGCCCTTTTCTAGGCAGCGAGTCAGGCAGCTGTGTATTTTTGCCATTGCTCTAAAAACTACATCTCGTTTGGGATTAGGATTAGCAAAGCCACAGGAGAGGTGAGCAGCCCTGTGCCTGCCATGGCAGAAAGCTCGGGAGAAGAAAACCAGGCCTTGGTGTGCCTCTTATAGCCAGGGAAAAAGGAAAACTTACTTCTTTTCCTTCTTCTGACTTGATTTAGATTTAGAGATCCGCAGACCAGGCTTTGAAAGAGACCTGATGCTGGCTTTGGAAATATCGGGCATTGTTCTGTCTATCCCAGAACATCCATATGAAAAGGTGAGGAAAAACAACCCCGCTGTTCAAATAGAGGCAAGAGCATCTGACCTGGCTTGGAGCGCTGCTTTTGTTGTCGTGCTCCTCAGGCCATGTGGTGCTGCAGGAAGGCTTTGCGAGGAATGGCAATAAATACAATCTGGTTCTAATGGCTGATTCTTCATAAACGCAAACAGAAAAGGGAGGAGAAGGTCAGTGGTCGTTCCTTTTATTTTGATGCAAACTAAGGATTCCAGTGACACAGTACAACAGGATCTGTGAAGATGGGATTTTCTGAGTGAAAAAACAGGCAAAAAAAAAAAAAAAATCCATATTAGAGGTATTTTGGTGTTGGTTTGGTTTTTAATCTCTACCCTCACATATGTGGTGCATGAGAGAACGATCCCTTTCCTCCAAGCGTTGGCTCAGCGCTGCCTGAGCCGCTTTCCTCTGCCAGGTGCAGTTGCTAAAACCCCTTGGCAAGAGCCAGTGGGGCTGCTCTGCTATTTGTTTTTTATACTGTTTCTTTATTAAAAAGCTCCAGATCCAGCAAGGCTTGCTTTGTTCAGAGCTTTCCCGGTGCCTCTGCTCACCCCGCCTGATAAATGGATTGTTTAATGTTTAAATCAGCTGCTCCTGACTTTCCCACTCCCGTGCGTTTCCAAGCGATCCCTCCTGGCTGTGCACCCAGGTTGCTGCACGCCTGCCCACATCCTCCTCCTCCTGCAAACAACCGACAGCTCCAGGGTTTTCAGCCTCTAATCTCCTTGCAGTCAGCCAGGTAACTTGCCACCACATGCTGCTCGCCTGCTGCCAACCTGTGCCTAACGACTCCTGCCATGCAATTAAGCAAACCCAGAGCCGCACGCCTGGGGAGGCAGCTGGAGACGATTTGCCTGCAAGAAGGGAGTTTGCTGGGTAGTGGGAAAACCCCCAAAACTGTCAGTCAAGTTTTCTCCTGCAAGTGCTTCCAAAGTCGCTTCTTGCAGCGTTGCTTATGTCAGCAGACAGCCAGTGCTTTCCAGGATGGCAGCTCGGTCTGCACATCTTCATGTCCAAGACCACCCCTTCTGCTGACTTCTTTTTCTTTTTTTGTGGTATAGGTGAGTCAAAAGCTGCCGTTGCTTTGTGGTTTCTGCAGACATGGATGGGGAAAAGCATGTGTGATTACCTCCCTTTCTCTTTCGGAGGAGGCTGGAGAGAAAGCAGTCAGAAAACAGTGTTGGTGCTTGGCAAGGCGGCTGGAGACCCCATCTGTTGCTTCTTGCGTTGTTAAGCTGCTCTCCGCTCCCCGTGCCAGCCTGGTTTCTGTGAAATGGAACCTCACCGGGTCAGGAGAGCCAAGTGGCTCCTAAATTAGCTAAGACATTAATCAGGTCCCATTTGGATTAGCGCAGGGTGTCCAGGCCCTCACCCTCGTCTCCATAAATTAGGCGGGGTTTGTATCTTCAAGGCTTCTCTGGAATCGTGTCCTGTCTCCCCTCCACCCCCTCCCCAATTGCTGGTGACAAGCACACACAGCTTAATTGGCTGGCATGGGCAAGGGCTGACATTAATTGGCGGCGTTTGGCTCCAGACAACCCCTGCGGAGCCTCCCGGGGATCTTATCAGCCCATCTCGGAGAGCAGCAGCTCCTGGGCTGCCGGGTCCGTGGGGCTGATCCGCTGCTGCAGATTTCTGGTTTGGTTTTTGTGGCCCGTGGGCTGGGGAAGGGCAGCTTTCACACGGCAGCCGGTGATCCCGGCTGTGACTCCACGGGGGAAGGGACCTGCGGGTGTCACCTCCCCGCGCGGGGAGAGGACACGGTGCTCGTGGGACACCGTGGATCCCCCAGGCACACGGTGCTGCTCCTGGCGGGAGGTGGTGGGTGCCCCTGCAGATGGTTGGGGTCCCTTCCCACCTGCCCTGCTCCTGCGGCAGCTGGGGTGACAGAGCTGCACCGCCACCCCGAGGGGACGGTCCCTGTCCCTCCCTCCCCAGCATCTCTCACCGCTCTCGGGGGGGAAGCGAACAAGCTTTGCCTGGGAGCCCTTCCTGGGTGAGTAGCCTCACGTCGGTTTAATCCGTCCTATATGGTGCATGGCTGAGGTTAGAAAGTGAGCTGTAAATGAACATTTTGGGAAGCGTGGATTCGTGTGGCGATGCGTGTGTTTGGGCTCTGACGAGTTTCAGTGGCCAGTTAACTTACTTTAAGGGACAAATTTAGTAGTTCCTTCTGATCGCTTTCACATCCCTCCCTTTACCTGATTAATTCTTAACCCATCTTTATAATGAACTGTGAGAGACAGCAGCTGTCCCTCCTCTCCAAACAATCTTTCCACCATCAGGGAACAGCACTTGTGCTGGGATGAACAGGAAGTTTCTGGTAGCTCTAACTATTAAAAAAATCATGTGATGCTTTATTTTCTTCTTTTTATGACCCGGTTATGACCGCCTGCTTTCGCTGTATTTACTTAATAGGGTCCAAAACAGCCGCGCGTCCCTCCGTGGTGCAATCAGGGATGCTGGATCAGTATCAGTGTCTGCACTTAATGGTGTTTAAAGAGTTTGAGGAGGATTGCGAAGCAAAATGATAACGGGGCGAGCGGCTCGGGACTGCGGGTTAATGTGGATTTGTTGTTGTGCGTGTTTTTGCATTGCTAATTTCCATTGATAGCCTCTGGGAAGTGGTGGGGATTCTCCAATCCAAATGTGCAAAATTCTCCCTTCGATTTTGTTTGGAATTAAACTCGTAATTTATTACAATAATTTTGGGCTGCAAATGGAAAAGTCGGCAGAGAAGGGAAAGAACGTGGTCACCTCAGCCTCTCAGGTTTGAAGTAGGTGGAATTCCACCTGTGCTGCTGCGGGGATGCTGCTCAGACAGGCACCTCCTGCCCTCGGGCGCTCCCCGGCCCCGGCTCTTTCCTTTGTCTGCATCTTTGGCCATTAAGTTCGAGTGAATTGTGGCCGATTTGGAACAAAACCCTCAGCAGCCTAGAGGAGTGGAGGATAATTAGGCTTTTACACCTTTTTATGAAAGGGGCAGTCTGGGTGAGGAGAGGAAGAAAGGAGCTCTTGACTGCTCAGAAAAGCTGTGCCCTGGCTTTGCCCGCCCTGGAGCTGGGAAGGAGGTGGATGTTGGAAACGCCCAGCCAGGAGCGAAGGTTCGCCTCGAGGGTTAACTTCGGTTTTTACTTTCCGCAGTCAAAAGAATGTAAAATGTGCCCTGGCAGTGGAAGTTGCCATGGGATTGCAGCGAATTTTCAGAGGGAATGGCGCATTCCTCCATGCGTTGCAACGATAGCCTCATCTGATGCCACCTCCTTGTTACTTCAGCCATGAAAAGCCACCTCCCCTGCCAGTGCAGGGCACCCCTGAGCCCCCCCTGCTCCCTGCTGAGGCTTGGGGGTCTCTTGCTGCGGCCAACACTTGCACCAAAGATGCTGTGTATACTGTTCAGCAAACCTCAAGAAATACCCTGTCCTGTGAGACTTTCCCCGAGGAGATGGTATCTCAGCATAGCTTCCCCGTCAGGAAGTTTAACAATATTCAGCTTAAGTTTTCTATTATGAACATGATCCCCCTGCTCTTAGCAGCCGGTGCCATAAGCCTCCTCCTCGGCAGTGTTTATGTACTCAGGCTATTTGCAGGATGCTGTCATCCCCCCCTTAGCTGCCGCTTGCTTGAAGTAGGCAGATGCTGCTCTTAAAACATTTCTGCCTGGATTCCTCCAGCCACTAGATCATTAGAGCCTCCCTTAAACTCTTCTGCTGTATCAATATCTTTCCTAGCAATTACACGCTTAAAGAGCAACGCAATATTCCCGTTTTAATAAACCCTCTCCAGCCCAGTGTAAACACACAGCAACATGTATACAGAAAACAACCCCAAAGCCTCACTGGGAAAGCTTTCCACTCCATCCACAATTATCTCTCTTGGGGAGTGAATGAGAAGGAGCACATGCTGGAAGTGACAGGCGCTCGGCGTCTCTCACGGCGCTCTTGGACCGCGTTCAGCCGCTAATGGCAATGACGGTGGAAGGGCGGACGCGTGCGGCAGCGGGACGGGCTCTCCTTGTCTCAGCGCTGGTTTGAAGCTGGGGGTTAGGTGTGAGCAGCCGGTCTGGAGATGCAGTGTGGAATGGGAAATTACTTCTTGCTTTAAAACTCCAACTGCACTGTAGGAGCACCCCCCAAGTAACAAAGTTCTCCCCGCCATCTCCCCGCAGTGCTGGGCCTGTGATTGCGGGTTGATAGTGCACCACTGCTTCCCTGCGCTGTGCTGGGAGGAAACGCTGATGCTGGTCTGGAGAAAGGCAGCGTTATAAACCAGACTCTTGGAGTTCAAGGTGTTTCCTGACGAGGGCTCTTCCTGCTGTGCGCTGTCACCAGCTGTGCGTCACAGGACACTTCTGAAACAAGATGGATGGCTGCCCTCTGGTTTGTGCAGCATCGAAGACAGCCTGTTTTCAGCATTTTAGCAGAAAATATAAGCATCCGTGACACTTGATCCCTTGCCATGGCTCTTTGCAGGTCTGCGAGGGTTGGACCTATTTGCTTGTTGCCAAGACTGGTGCGTGCCAGCGATGTCCTCTGAGCACGGGAAGGAGCCCAACAGCCTGCTGATGAGTCTTGTCCATCTGCAGGGCTTTGGTGCTGGGCTGTGCAGCCTGCCAGCCACCCCCCAGCAGGTACGAATCCCCCCTTACGTGGAAATGGGGCTCAAAAGTGTCACTGTTTGGTGCTGGGTGGGCCAGTAGTGGCCTCAAGACCAAGGAGCAAACGTTCCTTTGGAAGTGACCTCAAGATGGGTTTGTGGTGTCCCCACTGGGTCTGTGCAACGCATCAGGTGGCTGGGTGGCCCCAGTGGGGTGGCTGTCACCCCCACACCCGCTCAGGGATGCTCCATGGGGAGGATGCACCATCCATGGTTGGACTCGAGGATCTTGAGGGTCTCTTCCAACCACAGTGATTCTACGATCCCTCTCAGCAGATGAACACTGTACACTTGCGGGGGCTCCTGTCACCAGGGCTGCCGCTCTGTCACATTTCACCAGCACTAATTTCTTGCTCTAAGGATAGAAAGGACCGGGATGGGGGCGGAAATCCCCCCTGGTGCTTGCAACTCCTGGGGCTCGCTGGTCTGTGCCCTGCTGGAGGGCTGCTCTGCAGCCAGATAACATTGTGTGTTACTGCGGTTTCGGGCTCCTCCAAGCAGAACTTGTTTTGCCATTAAGACCTGAATCTTTGCTGCTAAGGGGAGACTGAGCTCACAGGAATATGACATTTCCAGAGGGTAAGTGGAGCACTGATCCTTCCCTCGCCCGCATCGCCACCAGGTCTGGTCCTGCTCCTGTGGGGGCCCAGCGAGGGCTCTGGGGGTGCTCCCAGCCCTATTCTGGGGGGCAGAGGTGGTGAATTCAATGTTCTTTCCAGGATGGCAATGATGGACTGACAGAGAGCAACATCTCCCGACCCCTGGCGATGCTCTGTGACTTTCCATCAGCCGGGTTTCCATAGCAAGAATGGGAATGCGGGGTCGCCCCTTCCTCCTTTGGCACACACAAACGGTGCTCAGGTGAGTTTTACTACAAAAATCCTTCTTTTTATATGTTATCCCTCCTTAATATAGTTTTTTAACCTATGCCCTAAATTACAACGTGATACAAAAGATAGATACTATCTGTTTCCATTATACTGTTCGTTTTTTTCCTATCAGATATTCGTTATTAAACCACACCGCTTTTGCAATGCGGAGACGTTATTGCAGATGAGTGACCAGGCCTTAGTGTTCCGAAAGCCTGGCTAATTAGAAATGAGCATGGTTCCCAGCAGGAGAACTGAAGGCGCAGGGCAGTTAGAGCAGAGAGCTCAGAGTGTGTGACTTTGTCCAGCTGACATGGGCTGAGCTTTTTCCCTCTTGCGCACCTCTTCCTTTTGGAATAAGCAATATTTCCACTTTCACACACCGGCACCAGGTGGGACGTGGGGAACCAGGCTGCCGAGAGGTAGACGGAGGGTCTGCTCATTTCGGAGTCGAGCTGTTCGCTTGAATGTGTAAGCAAAGTGGCCTTTTGTTTGTTTTAAGATTCAGGCTGATGGAGGGGGAGAAAAAACCAGCCAAACAAAACCAAAAGTAAAATCCAAAATAACCCAAACCAACAACCCACAAACAAACAAGAAAAACCAGAGGGCAAATCTCTCCCTCTGCTTCAACTTGTGCAATTAGGGAGGGTTTTACTCAGAGCCCTGGTAACGCGGGGCCGTGTCTATGGGCTCCAGCAGGTCCCTTCCCAGCTCCCGTGCTTAATTGCACTTCCATTGGCAGCTCCAGCAGCCGCTGCATGTGTTTCAAATGAACTCTCCACTTCAGGCTGGTTTTACTGATCACCTTAGCGTGACTGGCAATTAAAGCCCTTTTCAGCTGAGGGAGAATTATTGCCTGTTTTTTAGCTTGTATCTCCCTCCTTTGCCTTGCTCTGTCTTTTACATTTTCTAATATTCCCTCAGTTCCTTATCTGTTGCAAAAGCTCCGCCGCGGAGCCGTTTGTCTCTTCCCTTGATGAGAACCATGTCCTTTGGGAGACCAGCTGGGTTTTCCCCCGCCGAACAGGACGGTCTTCAGTTGTTGCAGCGGATCTGCCCAGTTTTTAGGTGCTGTGGGGAATAAAGGAGGAGGCAAACAGGAAAAAAAAAGCTTAAGAGAGCAAAGGAGGGTGAACTTAACCCAGTGGTAAATCCATCCCCGAAGCTGCGGTGCGAGCAGGAAATGATCTCCTAACTCCCTGCACCTGCATCCCGGGGAAGAGCATCCAAAAGGGGCCCAAGCCCGGCAGGCTCTGCAGGAACGGCGCTCGCCAGCCCAAGTGCTGGGGTTTTTAAGACTCCTTGGCCAGCTCCAGCCCTCACTCGGCTTCTGGTTCCTGCCTCCTTGTGCCTCTGCCAGATGTGCTCTGCTTCTCCCTTATCCTGCGGTAAATGAATCCCGGTGCTGCTGAAAAGTATCAAGGAGGCAGCCCTGGGAGGTGGGGGCAGCTGAAGGCCAGGATGCTGATGGCCCCTCGCACTCCCTGCACTAAGGCACCGCTGCTTTTAATGCCTGGTGCAAGGCTGGCACTTGGAGGGGTCGATGCTGCTGATGGGCTTTCAGCAACCAAATCTGCTCAGGAACCACCAAACCCGGGCTCTCGCAGCTCTCCAGCCACCCCGTGCCAAAGCTGCTCATCAGGAATAAATGCGTGTGCAGATGAAAAAGGGCTCGTCTGGAGGCTGGGGTGGTTGGGCCCAGCCCTGATGTGGAGGATCCTCCCCGGATTAACCCCACACAGTGACTGGGCGTGAGTGCCTGAGACAGAGGAACATGAACGGGACCGAAACCAGAGCAGCATGGAAAGGTGCTGCCCAGCCAGGAACCCGCCCGGAGGGAGGGAGGGAGGGGGGCAGGGTGGCTGCAGCGTCCGCTCATTAAAGCCGGGCTGAGGCTGACGGCGGTGCCTCCCGAAGCACAGGTCTTGCCAGGTCTGCTGGCTTCTCCCTTCAGGAGTGACACAAATTAAAGCGGCTTTTAAAGATGCAGCATTGAGGGTTATCCCCTGACCTTGGAGGATCTGCTGGGACTTGAAAGGCTGGGACTCTTCAAGGAAAATCACAACAGAAAGAAGGTGATTCCCAGGCTCCCGTTCAGAGACAAATACACTCGTTCTATTCACAGCTCTGCAGGGAAATTCACCTTCCCTTTGCAATACAGGCGGGTTCTGTAGGAAGCGGTGCCTGACCTTCGCTGGGCAGCACACGGTGCTCCCGGCTCATCAGGTACTCGCAGGGTGCAACCTCTTGCAAACAAGCGTCCTTGCTCCCAGCTCATCAGGTACTCGCAGGATGCAACCCCTTGCAAACATGCGTCCTGACCCGCTCAGCACCGTCTGAGGCCGGGTCAGCGTTCCCAAATTCATCGCCTTCCCCACCCAGCAGATGCGGAGGAAGAAAGGGGTCACAGAGCCTCTGGCAGCCCAGACCTAAAGCTCGGAAAAGCCTGAAAGAAATTGCCTGCAGCTGCTGCCGTCGCAGGCTAAAACCCGGCCATGACAGTGTTTTCGGATTCCAGCGGGATGGGAGAGGTGTTTTCTGGAGGCTTCGCTTCCCCCGGCCCCGCGGGGGGTTATAACAAGGAGATTGTGGGATTTAAGTCCGTGATGGTGGGATTAGGCGTTCCTCAGCCCAGACGCTTCCACATTCTTTCCCCCTGATTTGCCACTCGCTGCTCTCATTCCCCCGACCAGAAACCGGCTCGCTCAGCTCCCTCCCAGCTACGGAGCCGGAGGAGTTTCCAGCCCCGCGTCCCTTCCTAGCGTATGTGCCTTGATTTAATGCTTTGATTTGAAAGTTATTTTTTACAATAAGAGAAAGATGGCCCATGCCAAAAAAAGCAGTTTCATGAAATGCTGAACATGACTTGCATTCTGTAATTGCAAACCTGAGAGACTTGGAGTAATTGACATTTTGGATGTATTGCAGAGTATCGTATTTAATCTTGAAAAGCAGGTTCCAGGCAAAGGAGGCAACTGCCAAGCCAAACTCAGACTCCTCACCGGGTTCCTACCATAACTCATTTTCAAATTCATTCAGCTTAGTCCTGAACCTAAATGTTTACGTTTTTGATTTACTAAGATAACATTCCTGGGTCAGTGGAACTGTTTGTCAGGGATGTCTCGAGGAGACAGCAGGAATCAGCGATGTGCCGGGGATGCACGAGGCGTGCTGGGACTTCTAGAGCTTGATGGAGAATGGTGTCCGTCTCCCGCGATATGGGGGTCGGCAGGGAGATCCTGGCGTCCCCCCGTAGGTCCCGACGCCTGTTGGGTGACGCAGGAGCAGGTGTGTGCCCCGTTTTGCAGAGGTGATGCTCGGAGCTGTGCGGGAGTGCCCGCGGTGCTCAAGGCGAGGTCTGCTCCGTGCTGCCAGCGCTGCCACCCAGCCTGTGAAATCACACGGGTGTGGGACCGGACACAAGTTGAATGTCACAGAAGTGTGACTCAGTGCGCGTGTATTTTTGTCGGTGCGTGACTTCAGTGCATGTGTAATTTTATAAACGTGTGGGATGTGACTGATGCTTGGTGAATGCATCTAAAGCAGAGGCGAGCCAAACTTCCAAGCTAACCCATGGGTTCGACTTTTTCTTTGTCTACGAGTGCGGCTACTGTAGGGTATCTGTCCCGCATTATCGTGGTTTACAGCCCGGCTATAAACATTTGCTTCTGTTTGAAATACAACAAATATAAGCGGAAATCTGCTTTCTGCTTTATGTGTCCTGGTAAAAGACAGCAGTTGAGGTTTTCTAAACAGGCCAGCCCTCCTCCTGCAAACCGTGTTTACATTGCTATGCATTTCAGTGGAGTGAATACTCATTTACAATGGTGCAAATGAAAAGAAAGCAGAAAACCCAGGAATGTAAGAGGGAATTATATACCCCTGGCCGTGGAAATGAAGATGCAGCCCTGGGACTGCAGCTCTTAAAAGCATCCGTGGAGCTACGTTTATATGGGGCCAAGTTGTGAATGGGTGACTCGCACTGGATGGGGCCAGAGGTTGAATTGGTCACCTTAAAGGTGACCAGAATGTAATGCTCATAGTGAGGCCAGCAGCATCGTGCCAGGCTTGTTTGTTAAATTTGTTACAGCCACTCCCAGGATTGAGCTGGGATTAGGACGGTGTTGAATTTGACGCTACACACACGTCAGTAATATTGCCCTTTACCTTGGAGGGCTCCCAGCCCCATCGGGGCAGCGGGGTGGGGGAAGGAGTTTGCCTTCTCCTTCTATGGAGTGGGCTTGCCAACCGAGTTTGGGGATGATTTGAGGGTCAAAGCTGGCATCGATTGGGAAGGGGTTATTATTTGCCCAGCTGCACATCTTTATTCATAAACGTGCCCATTGTTCTTCCCATTTTTGCATATTTCATTGTGTGAGAAATGGGGTGGGGAGGGGAAGCAATCGCCACGTCCCTGGGAGCTCGGCTGCTCTTTTATTTGGGCGGCGGGGGCTGCAGCAGGAGCCCGTGGCTGTCGGGATGTTCACATCTGCTCCCGATTTGTGGACAATGCAGCACCATCCACATGCACATGGACGAGCTGGGACAGCTTGACAGCCTGCCCAGGAATTCAGACCCAGCAGTCACTATCCAAAGCGATCGGCGCTGGCTGATCCAACGTTAGGAGCGGGGGAGGGAAATAAAAGGAAAGTTGCCTCTGTTTTGTGCTGAGTGGCATCGGAGCCTCCCCAGCTGGGGAGAGCAGTGCTGGGGACTGGGAGCAGCAGGGGCTGGTGTGCTCTGGAGCGGGGCAGGGTGCTGGGTTCGGATGTTCCCCTGCCCTCTGCTCCTGTCTGGTCTTTGAACCTCGCCACAGCTGCTCCCAGCCCTGCTTGCTGCCTGGGGCCGGTGGGGCAGCGAGGGGCTCTCCTTCCTCGTCCTCCTCCTCGGGTACTTGCTGGGGTCCTGCCATGGGAGGCGACGTGGGCAGGAGCAGCTTCATCCTCTCCAGCTCATTCTGGAAGACAAGATCTGCTCCTGCTCAGCTCTGCTGTGGCACAGAGGTTCTCCACCGGTCCCTGATCGCGATCATCCATCAGAGCAATGCCGTGTGGCACACTCTGTCCGTGCAGCAGGTGATACTCTCTGGTGATGGGTCTGTGACCCCTCAACCCTTCCCTTGGCTTGGCACACCTGATCTGCATCATGCGTTGCTCCCTCCTTCCCCTTACAGATCGTGCTGGCCCCTTGCAAGGGCAGCAGCAGCCTGGAGAAGGGGAACGTCCGGATTGGAGCAGGGCAGGGAACATGATGATGATGATGATGATGTCTCCTCTCCACGAAGATGCTCCAGGGCTGCCCTCCTGCTCCCCGGCATGTGCTGCATCGCTTCACCTCCTTCGGCGCAGCAAACAGGTGTAAGTAGGTCTGAGCCAGCCTGCTGAAAAGCAAGGGACCTAAATTACATTACCTTGCACACCAGCTCGGAATCTGACCTTGGGGATTAATTAGATAAACAACTATCTTGTACAGTACCTTATATAAATGTACAAGCAAGGCACCATTAAGGATTACGCTGTCACTAACCTAAGCCCTTAGTGATTTAATTAGACAATTAGAGGGTGCTTGGGAATGCTCTCGTAGTAACCAGAGATATTAATACCATTTGTATTTATATTTAATGGTGCTGCAGAAGAGATTTTAATTATTCTGAGTCTTACTTGGTTTTAAACTTCCAAAGCGGAAATTATCTTCTGATTTTAGCAGAGTCCCACAGGGTGCTGTCGCAAGCTCTGTGTTGGGCAGGTCCCAGGGCCAAAACCCCTTTCCACTGCAAACCCGCGTGTCTCCTGGGCCGGTGGTTTATTCACCGGGACGGAACGGAGCTGCCGATGCCCTGGGGAACGCAGGAGGAGCAGGAGCTGGCCCTGGGCTCCTGGTGTCCGAGCAGCCGTGAGCAACCCAGCTGTCCCCAGGTAATGACTGCACAGGCAGACAGGTTTGTGCGTGGTGCTGAGGACGGTAAAATCGATGGCAGGTTCAATAACTGCTCGTGGAAGAGCAATGGGCGCATTCCCTGGTCCTTGGCCTGCTGTGACGGAGCAGGGTGTTTACTGGCACGGAAAGGGGGGTGTTCGATAGAGCCTCCCACACGTAAAACAAACCCCGTCCTTGCTCCAGTCCTCTGCAGCACCCAAATCACCGGTGGCTGTGCAGCAGCTTAGGAATATCAAATAAACCCTGGTGAGGAGGGAGAGCCTTCGGCTCACATCAGCTGCAGCCTGATTTAGGACACCCCGGCAGGAGGAGAGTCTGGCTCAGCACAGGGCAGCTCGCAGCCCCTTCTTCATCAATACCAGCTTTCCTAAAGATGCCATTCTTGCAGTCTCCCTGCCAATAATTGTATTTTCACTGTATTACAGCGTCAGTAATACAATTAAGCCTAAATAATATAGATGAAGCGGAGAGTAATTTGATTTGCTAACTAATGTCTGAGGCAAGTAGATTTGTTTTCCTGTTTTCATGAATCTATAGTTGACTAAGCCCACAACCATTCCTCCACTCCCCGTCCTTTGGTGAAACGTGGATACAGAGGAATGATTCATCGTAGGGACGGATCCAGACTTTTGAAGAAGGAGAGGATGTTTGCTTTGGTTTTATGCGTGGAAGGAGTTGGGATCCTCTTGGGAATTCTGCAGGAGGCAGCGAGCGGGATGTCCTCGGATAATCAAAGACAATGAGGAAAAGCGGGGTCAATGATCCGTTCAACGAAAGCATAAGGCAAATGATACGTCGAGCGGTTCCAGAAAGTGGTAATTTGACAACAGTCTGTGCCGTGAAGCCATCTGGGCCGGGGGGATGTGACAGTGCCAGGCTGCGCGATGGTGCCTCTGGGTGGGAGCCGAACCGCTGGAGGCTCCAGGCACGGCTTGTCCTCTGCTCCGCGGACACGCACGCAGCCCGGGCGCCTGAGCTGAATGGGACAGAGGCATTGCTGGCCTCTCCGTGCACGAAAAAAGTCATCTTTGGAGCCTAAAGAGTAGACGTTCGTGTGTGACTTGGTTTTCCGGGAGCTGATTAACTGGATGTGGGCTTGGTGAGCTGCTATGGAGGGATATTGCACATAGTTATTCAAGGTCAGGACTTTGCTATTTTGTGTTGCTCTTTTCCATTTGCACAGGGCAAAAATATGAGAGCAGAGCTCGAAAAACCTGTGTAAATAAGAAAGGGAAAAGAAAACTGCAGGGAACAGCTTCCTCTGTGCTGAGCTGGGCCCTTTTCAGGCAAATCTGCTGTTCGCCCTCACAGGCTCCAAGCTCTGCCCAAGCCCAAGTGTCCCAGCAAGGCAGGAACCGCTCCATGCTCAGGCTGCCCCCGGGGATGGTCCGGTTTCCATGGCATGGGAATTCCTCTATAAAACCACCCTGCAATAGTGGCCGGGCTATGCCAACACGTAGCAGTGCTCCGGAGAGGGCTGCAGGGAAATATTTTGCAAGTCCTTTTTATTCCTGGTTATTAAAAGCTGCTGAGGTTTGGTTTGCAAGAAAAAGCCCCAACAGTATATGGCCTTGGGGTGATGCCCCACGCTCAGAGCCCCGTCTGCTCTGAGCAATGGCTGGTAGCCCATTTATTGGGAAGGACTAATGGTGGGCCAGGCCAGGTGCTCCTGCAGGGATGAGCTTCCAGCAGCAGCGAGCAGGGCAGGGAGGGAGCTGGAGCAGCAAGCAGTGGTTGGGTGATGGCAGGGAAAAGGCCAGGATGGGTTACTTGGAGTAGATGTGCTCTCTGGGCTGACAGAGGAGGAAGGAAACTGGAAAAATAGTCTCTTTAATGTGGGTTTTGGTCCTTGTTGCAAGGCTAGGATTAAGTGTCCTGTTGGAAAAGGTCCATGGGTGCCTGAGCTCTCCTACCGGGGGGCTGCGCTGGAGCCAGCCGTGTGTGGGCAGGGAGGCAGGAGTGGGGACACGTGTTTTCCAGTGTTCCCAGTGCCCCTGGATGGACTGGTGTGCGGGCGGGCTCTTCCACATCCTGCTGCCCCTGAGCAGACCCTGAGCTTTGCGGGTCTCAGCCCCTCTGCTGAGAGAGGGCACGGGCACATTGCAAGGCTCTGGGAGACCGGGCTACATCCACAGCCCCGGGTTACGGACCCCTTTGCTCTGGTGGTGTTGTCCCCGTGCGCAGGTCACCCCACCAGTGAGGAAACCCCAGGCTCTGAACAGGAATGGTGCAAGGACACGTGCGTCCCCAAAGGAGATGGATGCAGCCCCCTTGCTCGAGAGGGTGAGAGCTCAGGTGTTTGGGGATGGGCTGAGCTGGGGAAGGGGCCCCAGAGCCAGAGAAAAGTGTCTAACTCACTTTGTTCCCTGGGGTAGGTGGTGATGTCCAGATGAACATCTGCTTGGGATTCAAAGCGCAGCTGAGGGCTCTTATTCCAGGCTAAGAAATGATGTGTCTTCCCCCTCATCCTATTGTAACTCTGAAATGCCCCATAGCAGCACAGGGAGGGAATGAATTTCAGGCCGAAGGTGGGCGGGGAGGTTTCACAGCAGCACGGTTGTTCTTCTCGGAGGTGGAGAGCTCTTGAGAGGGCCCTGGCCACTGCAGCGACACAGGGTGTCTAACCCTGGGCTTGGATGATGGATGGTGAATGGAATGAGGAGGAAGGAGGTAAGGCTTGATTGGTGAAATGAGTGGCTCATCTACTTGGCAGATGGTGCCAAGGCACAAACCCCTTGGTTTGCACTTGGCATCCATGGCCGATGCTGGGAACCTGAGCTAGTGCTGAGCAAAGCCTCCCGGTGCTGGCGATGGATGCCCAGGGCGCATTAGGGGAGGTGCCGGCTGACAAAGCGCCCATCAGAGCAGACACCGGCTCTGCTGAACAGGCTTCAGCCGTCCTGCATTTGAGGCTGTTACATGGGAGCTTGGAGAATGCGATCTCATTCCAAACACCAACCTCGATGGCTGCACTGGGATTACAGCTCTGCAGCATGGAGGCAGAAACTGGCTGCTTTTATTTGCACATGCACTGATATTAATTCTCTCTCTCTCTCCTCCCTCCAGGTTGGAGCTGCTCTTGTCTTCCCAGCCGTTCTCTTGGTGTTTTGCAGTTGGCCGGTGGTCTGAGGCCCTGGTTGTCCCCAGCTGTCCCCGGCTGCTTCCACCTGCAGAGCTGGGTGCCAGGCGTGGGACATCTCTGAAGCAGTGAAGCCCTGAGGTCCTGCCGCTGGGGATAGTGCACCAACAGCCCTGGGAAACTCACCAGCTAAACATCACCATTGTCCTCCGTTTGTCCCTATGGTAAGCCAACAATGGCCAAGTGGCTGTGCAGTCCCCAGCCCTGGCAGTTGGGGACCTTCCCCGCTCCCAGGCCACGCTCCGCACAAAGGGGCTGGAGGAACCAGCAAGATTTCTCTTCCCCTGATGCATTGTCCTCCAGCCAGGAACAAACCTCTCCCTCCATGGCAGCCTCTGTCCCTTCCATCTTTCTCTTGGCAGCTAAGTTGTTAATAAGCTGCTTTTTGCTATGATTCCATCTAAATTACTACTTTAAAACAACTACAGATGTGCTAAATTGGCTCAGCATAATAGGATGAGATGGAGAATAAAGGTTCCCCCAGTGGGCTGTCGCCAGCACAGGTAATTTATTACCTGGGTGGCTAATTATACACTTCTCAGCTTTCTAGGGTGAAAACATCTTGATATTTCCTAGTTAAGGAGCCCTGACACAAGTGAAATGACCAGACATATGAATAGGAAACACGGTGATTAAGTACCTGAGAGATGAAGAATGCAAAGGAAAAGGCATTCTGCAGCCAGAAAAAATGAACTGTGTGATTTCCCCCAGCACCCTGGGGGAGCGGGGAAGGGCTGGAGCTCTCCCAACTCCGGCCAACTCAGGCACTTTGTGCATGAAAACTGCAGCTAACTGAATTCCAAGCTGGGGGAAAAATACCTTTGGTATAGGAGAGAGAAGAAATTGCTTCATGAGTTCTGCATATGCGCTCCTGAGCTTCGGGGGCTGGGGAAGGAGAAAGCCCCACAGTTCTCCCTTCTTGGAGACGGCTGCACCCCTGTGCCATGGATGGATGATACCCAGGATGAGCAGCTCCCCTGTGCTCACCGTCCCCGTCACGCTCCTGGGTGATGCCCGTCACCGACAGCTCCTCACCACCCAACAAGTGTAGGTAAGCAACATATATCTGTTGCCCTCTCATTCATTATTTGCTTGATAAAATGTAATGTTTGCTCAGTTAATGTGCTCGAGACAAGGTATCTTATAAAAATACACTGTCTGTCGAACGTGGCACAACGGGCCGGTTTTCACAGTGGTTGAAATGGATGGCGTGGGGCAAATCCCACATTGAGGAATGTGCCTCGCTGAACCGTTTGTGCCAACCGCGGCCTCCAGCCACAGCTGACGAGCCAGGCGTTCCCGGGCTGTTTGTGGAGGATTTGCCACAGAATAGCGAAATAAAACCTTGGCGAAGAGTTTCTTTTTGTTCACCCAAGGAAAGCCCCCCGGGGTCAGCGCAGCCCCCAGGCTACAAGTACAGCACGGGGGACCCACGTGCGAACCCCAGCAGATGCTTCGTTAAAGCCTAGCACGGCTCCTGGAGCTCTTCCATCTCTGTGACAGCGGCAGGGACTGGGATGACACCATCTGGGAAGGGTGCCCGGCTCGTCCCTGGCTCTCTGCAAGGATGGAGCAGCAGCAGCAGCTTTCTTTTCCCGTGGGAGCCTGCATTTCCCGTGTTGCAGCAGGGAAGGATGGGCTGGGTGCAGCCTGGCTCTGGCGGTGCCCAGCGGATGGATGCAGCTGGAGCGGTGCCCGAGACGTGGATCATAGAACCGCAGGGTGGTTTGGGTTGGAAGGGACCTTTAAAGGCCAGGGTGAAGAGGAGGTCTCTGGGAGGCAGAGTGTTCCTGACAAAAGGGAGAAAACAAGGTGTCTGCGGTAGGAAAGGGGCCTCATTCTCATGGATGAAAGGGAAGGATTTGCGTGCATGTCTTCAGACTCCACAGCATTTCCCAGCGTGCTGGTTTTATGCTTCTTTATCCTTCGACTTCTTCCTCAATGAGGAATTAATCAGCCTCGTAGTTCCTGCCTGGGAACCTGTAACCATGCAGCAGGGGTGCCCGTCACTCCCCCCGCCGCCCTGTCCCACCCCCTTCCCCACGCTGTGGTCCCAGATATCTGACAAAGCCACTCGAGAACAAAGCTGCCCGGCTAATTCAGGGAATTATCAGGAAGCCTGGAGCAGAGCTGAGATAATGGGCCTTAAATAGCAGCCTGACTGCGCTTCCTCCAGAGGCTTCCACAGCTCCCCGCCACCCTGGGACCAAGGGTGAGAGGACTGGGATGTCCCGATGGAGATGCTGGCATGGGGGGTGAGGGATGCTGGCTCTCTCGCTTTGCATTTGGGAAGCAAAAAAAGGAAAAGCGATGCTTGCTGGGGTGGCTTGGTGGTCTTTGCCGCCACGGTGTCCTTGCTGCAACAGTGGCCTTGCTGCAACATCCTTCTAAGCAGCTTCTGATGGTCGGCAAGCGTCGGGAGGGAAAGGTCAGCTCTGCAGCCCCTCACTGAGCCTCAGGGGCATTTCTGGGGGCTGCTCTGGGGCTCTGCAGCTTCATCCCTCACAGAGCAGAGGCTCCTCCAGCCTCCCCGGGGACCCCTGTGTCCCCAGCCGCAGGTTGGTCCCTGTCCCACTGTGGCACAGACCTGTTGGTGGATCCGTGTCTGCGTGCAGAGCTGAGCACCTCCAGCAGCCTTGAAAACAGCGCTGCTGAAGGCCAGGACCCGGGGAAAGGATCTGCTCCAGGGAGGGAACCACACAGCAGCCTCGTGCCCCAGGCGGCAGGCGGTTCCTGCAGCCGGCAGGCAGCGTGGCAAGGGAAACCTCTCTCCTGCGACGCTCAGATGGTGGGACCAAAAGGACTGGTTTGTCTCATTTCCTCGTGGAGGAAATGTGCTATTCCAAATAGGACTTGTAGCTACTTCAGAAATGAGTCATTACTTTGTATATAAGCTAAACACTGGAGCATAATCATAAATAAATAAAACTGGTTTCGTAAACTGGAAACTGAATGTATCCCTCCCTTGTTTGAAATGCACTGTGATTCATGCTGTTGCTTCCTAGTTTAGGTTTTATTTTTCTAAACCAGGTTTTGAAGCCTTCTAGCGCTCTTTGCGCTGTTTATCCGCGCTGCGGTTTTGATTGGTCCTGTGATATTGCTCGAGGAACATTGTTTGCCCATATGTTTGATATTAATAACAAATTCCAGCCCTCGTGTGCTCTCTCTTGTGCTGTGTCCTCGCGGGGCCGGCGGTGGTGACAGGCGTGAAGGCGCTGGGCTGGAGGCTGCTGAACATCTGCAGGTCACCGGGTCACCTCCAGCTCCACCGAAGGCTGCAAAGCGCTGCCCAGAGCAGGAGCTGGAGCTGAAATCCGGGGGCACGGACCTGTGCTCATGCGTGTCTGACATATCGGGTGCTTCTTGCTCAACATGCTGGTCCCACCTATTTGTTTTCCCCAGCCCCTCACTCCCCTGCAGCACTGGAGTGCTGGAGCAGACAAGCCAAGAGCAGGTTCAGGCCCTTGAGCTCTTAGAATTTATTTATTTTATTTTATTTTATTTTATTTTATTTTATTTTATTTTATTTTATTTTATTTTATTTTATTTTATTTTATTTTATTTTATTTTATTTTATTTTTTAATTTATTTTATTATTAATTTTTTCCACCAGGATGTCTTCCAGCCGGATCAGCTCCCCAGCCTGACTCACGAGGAACGCCGGGACAACCAGTGCCACCATGGGGGATCTGTCATCTGCGGGAGACCATAAGGACCTGCCCAAAGCTTCGGGCATCACCTCTAGGAGCATAAATCCTGTGTACAGAGGACAGGTGAGAAAGCGCCCTGTGCCTCAGGCTCCCCTGCTGTCCTCCTCAGCACTAAAGTGAGCTGGATACCGGATTAGACCAAAAATCACATCCCCATCCTGCCTGATCAGGATGGATTCTGCATTTTGGGGGCTGGGTGGATTTCGCCTTTCAAGCTGGGGCTGGCTGAGCCTTGGAGCTGGTTCACCAACCGCAAAGCCTCGTGTTTAGCACAGAGCCTGCCGTCTGCACAGCTGTCCCCACGCGAGCAGTGACACTGCAGGGTGAGGACGGGGTTCTGCTCCAGAGGAGCCCGGTGGCCCCGGCCGCATCCCTGCTGCATTGTTACCGCCGGAGGAATCGGAATATTTTGGCTCCTAATCCTCCCGCAGCCAGCCCCGGCTCCTGGGTGTCTGGGCCTGGCTGCAGAGCTCCCGGTTAACAGCAGCTCTGGAAGCTCGCTGGGTGAGGAGGTCAGCCCAGGCATCTGGGGTCGCTTCAGGGTGACCCTGCTCTTCATTTAGGCAAGAAAAAAATAAGCCTGCCTCTCTCTTCCCCTGAGGTCTGAGGGGGCTGAGCAGATCTGCAGTGCCTGGTGTGGTTTTGCAGGATGGGATGTCTCGATCTGCTGTGGGATGCGGGGCTGTGGGATGCGGGGCTGTGGGATGCGGGGTTGGGGGCTGCAGGGTTGGGGGCTGCGGGGCTGTGGGATGCAGGGCTGTGGGATGCAGGGCTGTGGGATGCAGGATGCAGGGTTGGGGGCTGTGGGGCTGTGGGATGCGGGGTTGGGGGCTGCAGGGCTGTAGGATGCAACGCTGTGGGATGCGGGATGTGGGGTTGGGGGCTGCAGGGCTGTGGGGCTGCAGGGCTGTGGGGCTGTAGGATGCGGGGCTGTGGGATGCAGGGCTGTGGGATGCAGGGTTAGGGGCTGTGGGATGCGGGGCTGTGGGATGCAGGGTTGGGGACTGTGGGATGCAGGGTTGGGGGCTGTGGGATGCAGGGCTGTGGGATGCAGGGTTGGGGGCTGTGGGATGCAGGGCTGTGGGATGCAGGGTTGGGGGCTGTGGGATGCAGGGCTGTGGGATGCAGGGCTGGGGGATGCAGGGTTGGGGGCTGTGGGATGCAGGGCTGGGGGCTGTGGGATGCAGGGCTGTGGGATGCAGGGCTGGGGGCTGTGGGATGCAGGGCTGTGGGCTGAGCTGTGTGCCCTGGGAAGGGCGAGGCGGATTTTCCGTGGCCCCGGTGCATCCCAGGACATCAGCTGGGGGTGCCTGCTCCACACCGGCAGGGCAGAAATGGCCCAAACATCCCTTCCACGCTGCACATCTACCCTTCCTCTTTATTTTTTCTCAGATGCCTCATTTTCACAGCAGCAAGGGGTAGTTCAGCCCGGGAGGCAGAAGGTACCATAGCGCAGGAGCCCCTTAAATCCATGTATTTGCTCCTACTTGAGCAGTTTCCCATGCCATGCTCTAAACCACAAAGCACCAGGTTAATCTATTCCTTAAAGCTGAGCCTACTGAGACTAGATCCTCCCTATGATTTCCACTGTGTCAAGAAACCTCAGAGACCTTGGTGCATCATGGCCCAAATCTCATTCTTAAGTTAAATAGCTGCAGTTGCCTGTTCTGGCAGAGCTGAGCTGCTAGACCTGCTCCCTGCAAAACCAGGCTGGAGCATGTAAAACAGGAACGTTAACTGTTTTTCCAGCTGTCTGTAGCTCACGAACTGTAAAACACACGCTAACGTTACACCTCCACGCCTTGCCGAGGAGGTGCCAAGTGACACTGGCATCGGTTAATTCTTTCTTTTTTAAAGATTTTTTCTGAAAACTGGAGGGAATCGCTGACAGCGATGATTCTCCTGCAGGGTCCGTGGCTGTTGGCAGGACCAGGCTCCACCGCTGTTCCCCAGGCTGGGTGGCTGTCACTCCGTCCCAAAGGTAGGACAAGGCAAGTGAGACCTTTCCACCTGGGACCATGGAGGTGAAACATCCCCAGACCTTGGACCCAGAGCCTGGGCTCCCACCTCTCAGAGCCTGCTGGCTCCTGAGCAGCACTGCAGGTGATCGAGCACCCCAAAGCAGTTGTCACCAGCCAGGGGTTGAACCCCGCTTTCGGGTGGGAAGGCGCGTGAGCTGCCTGGCCAGGCTGAAATCAATTTGTGTCTTTGAACTTGACTCCTCTCTAAGCCTGTTTTGGCTCTGTTTGTTTGGAATAGACCCGATCCTAAAGGGGAAAAGCAGACAAACCAGACTAAACATCAAATATTAAATAGCAACTGCTAATATGACAGCCCTTAAACACGAGCGCTCTCCTGCCTCGGGAGCAGCTGGAAGCCGGGCTGCACACCCACCTCCGCAGCCCGCGCTGCCCGGATCGGAGTCAGGCTCCACGTGTATATATCAAATTGCTGGAACGGAGAAGAAATTCAGTTTCCTGCTGCCAATCTTTCTGGCATTCCATCTCTCGGCTGCTTTCAGCTGAGGTAGGAGGAGACGATGCGCTTTCCCTTCTGCCCAGTTCGCTGGCTCAGCAGAGACCGGCAGGGAGGCTTCTCCCCCAGCCCGCTGGAAAATTAAAGAAATCTTATTTTGCTTTGGGATGAATCCAAGAGGCTTTGAAGTCCTGGGAGGGATCTGCTGGCCAGGCAAAGGCTTCTCTTCTTCCTTCTCTCTCTCCCAGAATTTCAAAGCCACGGCATTGGGATAAATCCAAGAAGAGGGCTCCTGTGTAAGCAACGGGGAGAGCACGGAGCAACATGGCACAGGCCACTGGTTTGTCCAGCTCCGCTGGGGATCGCAGGGACCAGGGAGGTCGTGGTCACAGAAATACCCCCAAGCAGTGGGAAAGAGAGAACCTCAGCCGCACGTTCCCCTGTTCGCGTGCACGCTTGTGCCATTGCATCTCCGCTGTCCCTTACACTCCTCTATGGGTGAAATTTCAGGAGCATCAGGGCAAACATCAATGCCCAAGGACCCTTCACATGGTAGGGACAGCGAAGGAATGAGGCGCATCACTGAGCAGTGTCCCCGTCACGCTGTCAGCGGGCACTTGCAGCCGTGGCACGGTGTGGCCCCGGGTCCTTCTCCTTATCGACCGCGCTCCTCCTCGTTCCTTGAGCCACTTCGTTATCGCATTTTGAGCATACCTTCCACTTGACTTAACACTAACATATGTACAGTCAACATTGCAGCAATGCCTTACAAATTAGCTAGGGCTGATTGAGAGATTATCCACCGGTCCCGGCCTCCCCTCCGTCCGCAGCTCCCACCTCTCTGGGCTGGAGCGGGGGCTCGTCCCGGGAAGGGAGCTGGGGCCCCCTCCTGGTGTGCCCTCGCTGAGTTTCTGGGAAGCATCCTTTTCTCTTTCCTCTTCTTTTTCCCCCCCTTTCTCCAGGTGAGGACATTTTTGGGTGTTGCGGTGGGGCATGTCCCTGCTCTGCACAGCACCGCATCCCGCCCGTGCTTTATGTGGAACCAGTACCCGGGGCCCCTGCGGAGGGGAGGGGGCTCCCCATGTCCCCATCCCTACAGACGGAGAAGCTCAGCATCACAAATGGTACAAGGAGCCGGCAGCGCTCCAGGGAGAGGGGACCTGTGCTGTGACCAGAGGAGCCGAGATCCCCGCGAGCCCCAGGGACACCCTCGAGCCCCAGGGACACCCCCAAGCCCCCAGGGACACCCTCGAGCCCCAGGGACACCCTCGAGCCCCAGGGACACCCCCAAGCCCCCAGGGACACCCTCGAGCCCCAGGGACACCCCTGAGCACCAGGGACACCCCCAAGCCCCGGCAGATCTCTGCCTGCGCTGGGTATCTGCAGCTTATAAACAACGAGAGGGGAGGGCAGATGGACCGTGTGTTTGTCAAAGTGCTTTCACGAGAAAAACCTGCAGCAATTCAAACACCAGGTTGCTGGTTCTGCTTCCGCCGTCCCAGCGGTGCAGCCCTGGCCAGAGAGGTTTAAAGTCCTCCTGGAGGCATTCCCGTCATCCAACAATTCCCCCAGACACATGTTACTACACATTTCTTTGTTCTGAGCTTTTACATTTCCTGTAGCCCTCTTGAGTTCCCAAGCACCGGCCACTTAGTGCTGGCAGTGCCGGAGCCTTGTTTCTGTGTCACTTAGCGCTGGATGTGCTCTGCGGGCACGTTTCTATGTAAGGGGCTGTGGAAAATGAGGATATGTTTTATAATGTTCCGGTGCAGAGGGGCCCTGCGCTGATCACACAGAGTTATTACGGCTGGAAGGAATCTCTGCCTGCTCACCTGCTCCATTTTATCCCCTGCATCAGGCTGGTAAACCATCCTTGTCAGATGTGTACTTAGCCTTATCCTCGAATATCTCTGGGGAAAGCAATTCAACAATCTCCCTGAGCAGCCTGTTCCACCGTCTGAACTCTGGTTAGAGTTATAAAGGTTTCCCTAATGTTTAACTTTAATTTTCTCTACTGCAACATAACACCATTATGACTAGTCTGAGCTCCTTGATGACTCTTTTTCCCCCTAAGCCCCCATTTAGAAGGGACGGGGAAGTAGTGAGATGGACTGACTCACAGCTCGGCTACAATGCGGTTTCAGCCAATTCCATTTAATACGAGTTAGGGTAGGCAGAGTTTATGGGATCATCCCAGGTTTTAAATGGTCCTAGGCAGTGCTCAAACGTCCTCTTGTGCAATCAGCTGGGTGGTGGAGCTGCCACTTCCCCCCAGCTTGGGGGGGGACGAGGGCTGAAGTGACCCCTGTGCTTGGCTGGTGGGTACATGGAGGGGCACAGGACTCACTGGTGGGGACATGGTCTCAGAGGGGTGTGAGGGTCCTGCCTGGGTGTCCCTGTCACCCTCAAACACCATTTCACAGCACCCCAACCCGTGGGCATCCACCCTTACCTGGTACCCAGGGAGCGATGTGGAGGGGATGTGCAAAGCACAGGCACCTGCACCCTGCCTGGGGACCAGCTCTGGCCCCTTAAAACCTCCTTGTCCCCCCCTCCGCAGGGCTGCAGAGGGCTGGGCAGGCAGGGACAGGCAGGAGCGCAGGCAGCGGGGCTGCGTCTCCCGCGGGAAGGGATCGCATGTGTCGGACGAGCTGCGAGAGCATCTGGGCAATGAGCACCAGCACACAGACCGGAGAGGGGAGACTGGAATGTAGAAAGGAAACGAGTACATGGAAATTCAAAACTCTCCCCAGATGAAAAACAGAGGGGAGAGGGGGGTTTTTTTGGCAAATGAAGTTGTAAAAAAAAAAAAAAAAAGTCGGTGATTTTCTTCCTCGTTTCTAACTTTGCAAATAGCACCAAGCTCCAGTTGCACGACTGCATCCTTCGTCCTCTGCTGAGTGCAGCACGTGTCAGCCTGGAAGGAGCCTCCATCTCCCCATCACCGCCGGCACGATCCGCTCCTTCCCCTGCTCCCTCGGCCCTGGTGGTCCCTGTGTCCCCGTCACTGCTGTCCCCTTGTCTTCCCAACTGCCTTTTATTTCTTCTGCACCCCAGTCTCCTGCTCCCCCACCACTGTGTTAGTAATTCTCATATCCCCAACTTTTGCTTCCAGTTTTGTGGCTCTCTTTCCAGCTCTGTCAGCAGTAGCAGGTGGGTGACTCCCCCTTTCCCAGCCCTGGATGTCACAGCTGCCCCCCAGCTGATGAGCCATGGGGGGGCCCTGTCACAGGCTCACCAGGAGATGGGGAGAGCTTCAAGCCACACAAGATTGAGCTGCAACCCTATCTGTTGGGTCTCCGTGGCTGGTGAACGTGAATCCAAGCGGACAGGTCAGGGTAGCAGGTATCTTATAGAATGGTTTGGGTTGGGAGGGACCTTAAAGATCATCTAGTTCCAACCCCCTGCCCCAGACCTTCCACTAGACCAGGTTTTCCAAAGCCCTGGCCAAGCTGGCCTTGAATATTTCTAGGGATGGAGCATTTACAGCTTCTTTGGGCAGCCTGGCCCAGTGCCTCTGGTGGAGATGCAGAGCAGGAGAACGGTATGGGCAGCATCACCAGGAGGAGTCGGACGGGATCTCCTGCCAGGGCCACGCGTGGGACGTTGGGATGTGCTCCCCGAGCACGAGAGAAACCGGGTCCACTCAGCAAGTCTGGGCTTTGGGGCTTTTCCTCACCCATGAATTGTCTGCAGAGTGTGACTGTAATTAAAGTAATTATTCCTTTTTTTTTTTCTTTTTTTTTTTTGTCTTTTTGAGTGATTGGAGCAAGTAACTTTTATCCATTCAGGGCCCATTTGCAAGCAATTTACCTCAAGAATTTGGCAGTGGAAATTAAGCCGCCTCACTGGGCGAGCAAGTTGCGCCGCGTGTTTCCGTGTCGCCTGTGGATCAACGCGACTTGTTGAGTGAGGTTAGTAGCACATCTATTTGTGCTTATCGGCTTGAAATGTGTTTCCTATGGATATTCTGCAATATTTACTTAAATCTAGCTGTTTCTGCTAAGGCTCCTGGCAGCAAGCACAATTACCCGAATTTTCATGGCTAACACAGACAAAACAGGACACTGGGCAGGGTCTGAACTGATTGTTTGAGGATTCAAGTACACGCAATATTTGTTTTGTGGTATTTATCCAATTCAGTTTACAATGTGGGAATTTTCATGTATTTATTTTTAAAGCATCCTCCCCAGCCCCCCCATCTTGCAAAGCTTGTGGCTCTATCCAGGATTCAAGTTTCCAACTTTTGCTGTTTTGCTTTAGCCATCATTTTTTTTATAAAAGTGTGGTTAGACTGTTTTTACTTTAGAAAGAGAGTTGATTTTCTCCCTGTTCTTTTTTTTTTTGCTGATAAATTGCAAATGGATGAAGGAAATCTGCTCAGACTTTCCCCACAGACATTCTCCTTTGGGCGGGGATTAAACATGGGCAATTTCAGTCTAAAATGCAAATGCTTTGGACATTTATGAGAGTTGGAAAAGAGGGGCCAATTATGAGAGCTGCTCTGTGAGTTTACAGGGGTGCTACTGGCAGCCGGTACTGCCGGGGGCACAGGGGCAGCGTGACGGCCGGGCTGCTGGGAGAGGTGCTGAGCACCGTGTCCTGGGACAGACAGCACCGTGTCCTGGAGATGGAAAGTACTATGTCCTGGAGATGCTGAGCACCATGTCCTGGAGATGGAAAGTACTATGTCCTGGAGATGCTGAGCACCATGTCCTGGAGATGGAAAGCACTATGTCCTGGAGATGCCACTGAGCATCGTGTCCTGGAGATGCTGAGCACCATGTCCTGGAGACAGAAAGTACTATGTCCTGGAGATACCGCTGAGCACCGTGTGCTGGAGATGCTGAGCACCATGTCCCGGAGATGGAAAGTACTATGTCCTGGAGATGCTGAGCATCATGTCCTGGAGATGGAAAGTACTATGTCCTGGAGATGCCACTGAGCATCGTGTCCTGGAGATGTTGAGCACCATGTCCTGGAGATGCCACTGAGCATCGTGTCCTGGAGATGCTGAGCACCATGTCCCGGAGATGGAAAGTACTGTGTCCTGGAGATGCCGCTGAGCACCGTGTCCTGGAGATGCTGAGCACCATGTCCCAGAGATGGAAAGTACTGTGTCCTGGAGATGTTGAGCACTGTGCCCTGGAGATGGGGACCTGGGCACCTGGGAGGACACGGGGTGGCTGGAAGTGCCTTTGGGAGCCCCAGGGTGCTGGTGCTGGGTTTGGGAAGGAGGAGGAGGGGACATGCGGGAAACCCCTGCGGAATCTGACAGCAGATTTGCACTGTGAAAAATTTACATCTCCTGCCGAGAACTCAATTTTCACAGGAGATAATCAAATACGACCCGTGTAACAGGCTGATATTTTTACAGGATGTTTTGCTTTTGTTTTTAATTTTTATTTGCTCCTCTCTCTAGGTTTCCATTTGGCATTTTCAGCAGTTCCTGACGGTTGTATTTTGACAAGGATTCTCAAAACGCTTGTAAACGCTTCCAAGTGAGGGTGAGATGGAAACCACGGCGTCTACCTCCAGTTAGTAACGTGACTTGAGGATGAAGTAGGTCAGGCCGGGGGGGTGGATCCTTTACTGCCATCCTGGGGTTATTGGAGGGAGGGGAAGGGAGGGAGGATGTAGCAGGGCAGGAATGGCGCAGGTATCAACAAGGCACCCGTGGAGAAGCGTGGGAGTGGGGAGGATCAGAGGTAACAACAGCGAAGCTGCGAGGGCAAATCTCTTCCTCCACCCACGGGCTCCCTGAAGCCCTTGCCTGTCAATCAGCCCCTTATTTACATGAATGCTAAATCCGCTTGCAGCTTCTTTAAATAAAACAAGAACACGCACCTTCCTGTAGTGAAACGTATTATAGCAGTTTGTCACAGCATCATCCAGTAGGTATTAATTCCCGAATCATTTTATGACATGTTTTATCATAAGTTATTAAAGAAGGTAGCTGCATTGGGCAATCATTTGATAAACTGAGCCATAATTTAACATGCTCCTCCGTCATATTAGTGAGGAAGAAGATTTATTTTCTCGGTGCAACTTTAATTATGGATAACACAAGTAGGGGACTGAGTCGGCTGAATCCTTCAGGTTAACGATGTCTCCAGCTTGGGGAAAGCGCAGGATCTGCCCGAGCTGTGATTCACCCACGGGTGGCACCGTTTGGCCCAGGTACACAACGTGGCCTCGAGTTTTGGGCCTCAGAAAGGTGGTTTTGCTCTCCTGGGAGATTTGGGGCACTCACACACGGTGCCGGGGGCTGCCCAGCTGCGTCCCCTTGGGCGACTTTCCCAGCTGGGCAAGAGCGTGTCCCTCAACCCATGTTTAGCTGAATAACAAGACACGTGTTTCCCTTGAAATGTGGTCACTTTTTGGCCCATTGGTCTAATCAAAGTGGGGAAATCTGTGCTCTGACAAGGACCGTAGGAGAAGTTTGTTTTCACGCAGGGCTTGCTCGGTGCGTGTTGGTGTTTGCTCCAGACCTGCTTCTTGTGGGCTGGAACCCTTCCCCGAGCCCCGGCTCTGCCCTGCTCTGTTCTGCTCTGCTCTGCTCTGCTCTGCCCTGCTCTGCTCTGCTCTGTTCTGCTCACAGCAGCTGCTTTTAGCACTTCCAGCGCAGCTGTGAATCCTCCAGGATGGCTGGGAACCGGGGGATCCACCGCTGCTCCAGACAGACCTGGGGTGGCTGTTGGAGGACTTGGAAATCATGGGGAAACCACCACCGAAGTGCGAATATCGGCTTCTGCAGCCTGCGCTCCCCTGGGGGAAATGACCTGGGAACGCGGGGTGCAGGAACGAGCAAAAAACCCCAGGAAATGACCCGGGGGCTGCTGAAAGAGCTGAATATCTCCTTCCCTTGGGGGAGTTAATGACCCTCCTGGTGAGTGTCACTGTTAGGCTGGGAACTTGTCAGAAATCCTCACGTTCCCCCGGTTTGCTGCCGTGTTCTTGCTCTTTTTCGTGTATTTATTTTTGGCTCTGGAAATTGTCTTTTAATTTCTGCCCCTTTGTTCTGGTGTCTCTGCTCCAGCCCCGTGCTCGCTCTCCCGCTCCAGGAGTGCACTGGGGGGCTGGGGAGATGGGGAGGGGTCCGTGCCAGTGTTAGGATGGAGAATGTAGAATCCAGCCCCTCAAATTGCCTGAGGAGCCTTCCCTCCTTCATCATCACAAAATGGGGGGAAAAATTAAAATTCCTTATTAAACTCTGCATTACTGAGCAGTTCGGGCTCGGGACTGAAGAAGGGAGGAGATGCTTAAATACATTGGGCTGATGTAATTTCTTTTAGTCAGGAGCAGAAGAAACACAATCCAGTTCTCTTCCCCCCACAGAACAAAGGGGAAAGTCCCCAAGGGGAGATTTAAAAAAGTGGAAAATAAAAAAGGCAAGACAAAAAAAGCCTGAAGTGTCCCCTCTGTTGTGCAGAACAGCTTCTTTCTTCCCCCACTTCCCAGCACCAGTCGAGCTCACAGAGCCATAAAATAAGAGTTTGTGGCGTGTTCAATCGATTACTCCTCCTAATGCACTGTTTTTGGAGACAGGTTATTTATTTCAGATTCTACATGTCTACATGCAAAAAAAAAGTAAAAATTCCCCTTCTTTTTCTTTCTTCCCTTTTTGCTTTATGGACTTTTTTTGCCCCTTTGCCCCCACCCCCCTCCCGCGTGCCCCCAGACACAAGCGTTTCCCAGGGAAAGGTGCGGCCATTCCCACAGTGAAACCCAAGGCAGGTAATGACTTTCTCACCCCATCCATACAGCTCCAGAAAGTGCTGCCTCACCAGCTGCATCCCTTTCTTCTGGAGAGAGCAGGGAGGGGGAGTGCCAGCCCCCTCCAGCCCCTCTGCTCCGAGGCCTCTCCATAAAAAAAAAGGAGAAAGATATAAAGGGAGCAAGTGTTTGCAGAGATAGAGTTTCCACAGGGCTGGGGGGGCTGCTGGGTGTCCAGGTTCCCCAGTTCCTCTGGGCTCTCTGGGGGTCCAAAGGAGGAGCCGGGTTGGGTCCCCACTTCTGTTGGGTCCCCACTTCTGTTGGATCCCCACTTCTGTTGGGTCCCCACTCGAGGGCCAACTGCGTGGGAAGTCCTGGCTGCAAACCCCTGGCGCTGGAGCCAATGTCCCCAGTCACTGAGCTGGGTGCAGCGTCACCCCTGTCCAGCCGCGGTGTCGGGCTCTTGTCCCGGTCCCTGTCTGGGGCACAGCAACATCTCCCAGCCGATGTCTGGAAGGGGAGAGCTGGGGTTATGGCTTGGCAGCTGAAAAGCAGCCAACAGCAGGGTTTGCAGGGGATCTGCCCAAGGTTTGCAGGGGACACTTGTCCTTGTTCCCAGACCTCCACCACCCTCCCGTCCAATGATCCTTGCAGATCACTGGAGGTACGATGGAGATGAGCAGATTCAAAGGGCTGTGGTACGTGATCTACTGGCTCAGACCTGGGCACACGTTACTGCAGAAGGGTTTTCATCCTAACGTGCTCTGGCCTCCAGGAAAAGAGGAGATCACCCGTCACCAACAGTTTTTCAGGTCTCCTGGACTGGAAGCTTCTTTCATTCCCTTGCTTATGCTTCAACTCTCCAAACCAGGGATGGATTTGGGAGCACTGGGGATGCTCTATGGTTCTTCCAGCCCAGCTCCTGCACAGACACTGTGGGGCAGCTGGGAAGGCTCTGGCACCCACCTGAGACCCCTCCACATCCCCAGGGACATGACAACCAGGGAGGAGAAAGTGTCAGCTGGAATGGGAGCTTATCAAAGCCCAGTCCTCGGCTTAGCAAGGCTGTCGGTAGAGGCCGGCAGGCTGGGCAGCTTTTGTTTCCAATTAGGGGCAGCGGGAGGGGTTTTTATCTCATAATGAAAAAGGCACTATGAGGGGAAATAATAAATATCAGGGAACAGGGAAGGAAGAGGGAGGGGGATGTTCTTGAAGAATGTAAACTCTGCCACCCAGCCAGCCCAGCGCTGCTGGGGCTCGCCATCCTGGGCTTCTCTGAGGATCGGCCGTCCGGGTTGGAGGTGAAGCCCATTGGTTTTGGGGTCTATGTGCCCCAAGGAGACTTGGACTGAGAAGTGGGGACAGGCAGGGACCAGCCCCCTCCCCAGCTGCAGGGTTTGCTGTGCTCCCTGTGGCTGGGAGGACAAATCTCGCCCTGAAAATCCCTTTGCATGGCCAGAGTCCTCCCTTCCTCCCTTCCAGCAGCACTGCGCTGCCTCCGAGACCCCTCCTCACCCTTGCAGAGCCCCCATGTACCCCCAACTCATCTCTTATCATGGTGCAGGCTGTTTCAGATCGTTTCTGTCTCCCTGAGGATCCCAGCACCAGTAGGGAAGGCAGCTTTACCATGGTGGGAATGGGCATCAGAGGAACCCTCTGCCCAGGGGAGGCTGGTCTGATGTCTTCTCCTGTCCCCCCAACCAACAAACCCTCCTCTGGAACATCTCCAGGGCTCGGACATCTCTCCTCGCTCTCCGTTCTGCACACAAAGGCTCTGAGATGCCAGCGGGCTGGGTGGTGCACACTTGTCCCCCGGCTCTGCAGGCTCTGTGCCTGGGACTCAGTGTTAAGAGCAGGGACGGCTTCCTCCCCGCAGTTCGAAGGCTGAAAAAGCGGTGAAGACTCTTTCATTAACATAGCAGGCAGCTGTCAGCCCGCAGCTCCCGGCCTGTAAACTCAAGCATTTGCGCATTTGCTAACCAGGGTATTCAAGGGCAGTGGGAATATTTTGATCAGGAAGCCTTAACTACGTTTTCGGAGAGAGGCCGGAGCCCATCCCTGCGCTGGCTGCTCCCAGCGCCCGCCCGTCTCCTCCCAGCGGCTCACCAGGATCAAAGCCTGAACCTTTTCCATATGCCCGGCTTCTCTCCAAAGGGCCTCCCAGCCAGGTGGCTTTTCCAGCCTTCACACGCTATCGCAGACCTCCCACCTCCAAAAGAAATGCAATAAAGCTGGGCCAGAAGGGCAATTAGAAAGCAGCCCACTCGTCACACCTTCTGGTGGGCTGTCCTAGAGGAGAGCGATGAAACCCAGGGTGGCATGGGGCTCAGTGTTTGGGTGACCGTCCCTCCGCCAACGTGCCACACCACGGGTGACAGGCGTGTTTGCACAGCTGGAGCTTTTTTGGCCATGAAAGGATATTTGGCAGAGCTTGGGACACATGCGCTTTCGGACACACGCACCAGAGCCACCCAGCCTCACCCAGCTCCGTCCCATCACCAAGATGTCCCCAGATTGTCCCCTGCCACCAGCATGTGGAGCATTTCATAGAATCACAGAACAGTTTGGGTTGAAGGGACCTTCACAGCTCATCCAGTCCAACCGCTGCCATGAGCAGGGACATCTCCACCAGCTCAGGTTGCTTAACCTCCTCCTCATTAGGAGCTTAATGACTCTTTGGGTTGCAGGAGAGTAAACAACCTGCACTGTTATTTCCGTGTTAAGCTGCTGAAATTTTGGTAAATATACGACCATGCGTCAGACACTTACAAGACAAACCATCTCGTTGGGAATTTGGAAGAGAACAACAAAAATGATTAAGCAGCTGAAGGGACTGACTTATGAAGAGAGATTAAAAGAGCTAAATCTGCCAAGCTGGACTAGCTGACATCCATGGCGACACACGATAACTATCTGCAAGTATATGAAGGGCATAAATAACAGCTCGGGGGATTTGTGGGGGGCAACCCTGGGAGATTAACGGGGAGGAAGAGACATAAGTAGAGAACAGGAAAAAAAACCATCTAGACAAATGTGGTGAGGACGCCTGGGCTGGGAGAGGCAGGAGCACCAGGGGCGGTGGGGACAGGACACTCGGGTCCCCACCATCTGCTGACAAAGGCTGAGCTGGGGATGCGGCAGTGCTGGGGTTCATGCCTGTGATGGGGTGGCTTTGCAAGGCTCGGTGGCAACTTGGTTTTGAAGGGTCTCACGTCTCTGCTGCTCAGGATGGGTTTCCTGACGGACTCTGCAGGACAGCTTGTGTGCTCCTGAAAGAACCGTGTCTTCCCAGCTCTGCCCAAGGGGAATTCCCGCATGGTTAACGGAGGATGCTGAGGAAGGAGCTGGAACCCTCTGATGCAGCCTCTAAGGTAAACGGGAATATTTCTGACAGCTTCTAGGATGCCTGGCTCCCACGCACCACTATTTTTGATTAGCTTTTAGAAATATTTAACCCGCGCAATTTTACAATGGGGATTCAACTTTATTCCTGCAGCGATCTCTTTGCCTGGTGCATGGGTGAGCTGCAGCATCCCCGTCACCGCAGATACCCGTCCCTGTCCTCCCCACGGACGCCCGGCAGGTCCCCGTGTGCTGACCGCGGGAGGAGGGGACGCGGGTCTGGCTGTGCCTGGAGCCAGCTCAGTGTCTGCCATCGGCGAGCCCGGGCGCCGGGCCTGCGGGAGCTGAACCGCGTGGAAACTCCCTCCCAACGGCAGCGAGATCTGGGTCGGTGTCGAGCTCAGAGAATAATTCGCACTGCATAATTCACTCAAGACTTTCCTGCTCCCAGCAGTTCATAATTCCTCGTGCGAAGCAGGGTTTGCATTTACTGAAATAAGGAAAGCGCTGCGGGTTCCTCGCGACGGCATCGCCGGGTGGTTTTGGTTTTCCATTTGGCGACTGGGTGAGTTAATAAAGGCCAGTGTGCACCTCCGAAACCCGGTCCTGCGGGACTGGGGGGACGGACTGCTCTGTGCCTCACCAGTCTATTTTCTCTAATAACTGTATATAACAAAAGCAAGAAAGGAGGCAAAGAAAAGCTGCCCAGCTGTGCTCAGAAAAATGAATCGCTATTCCCCTGATGGAGCACGGAGCTGGTCTTCGGCCCAGGCTGCAGCGTCTCCTCCGCAGTGACCTGTGTGGCGGCTCTGTCTGCTGCTTGTCCCCTCCTGCCACCCTGCGCGGTCCCACGTCCCCAGCTCTCGGCCACCAGCCCGGCTCGGCAGCTGCCAGGACAGCTCAGCTCTTTCAAGGGTAATTTCCCGTGAGGAGCTCCCAGGTCTCTCATTTCTCTTCTCACCAGCCCAGTCTCCGGCTTACACTTGCAAATGACAAATTATGCTTTTGCCTCTAATTCCAGCTTCCCTGGCACCCTCGACTGCAGCAGCCCTCTGCAGAAAGCAGCGGGTTCTCTGCAACCAGCGGGAGGTCGGCTTTTCCTCTTCGCTCTGCTCCCTCCCCCCTGCCTTAATTGCAGCCCAACACGGGCTTCCGAGGTGTATTAAACATACAAATTATTCTGCAAAGCCTCGCAAAGTGCTAGTTACCGAGGCCTCTAATGGGAAATGACAGTGCAACCAGAGAAGCTGTTAACGTCAAAGCATTGTCTGAAATCGCTCTGGCAACGTGATGGTTTTGCTGGTGTGGTGCATGGGGCCAGGAGCCTCTGCAGCCGCGGTGTCACCCCCGCATGGTCCCCGTGTGCCGCTCGGGATGCTCGGGCACCACTGGACCAGGGCATCACGCTGGGAGCTGCCGAGGACGAGAGGCTCTTGGCGAAAAACTCCCCCAGCTGCACCTGCAATATTGCACCGATTCCTGGAACGATGCTGATGGATTGGAGAGAGTTCAGAGGAGAAGCAGGAACATAATCAAGGAGCTGGAGGGCATGATTTATACGGCAAGTTTAAAAGGGCTGCATAATAGCAACAATAATAAGCGCTCGCAGCACATAGTGTTTTTCATCTTTGTGCTCAAACGAAGGTAAAACACATACGACGCCCAAGCGCATTAACGACCAAGCTCCATCTCGCCCGGCCAGCGACAGCCAGAGCAATGTGAGAACCATCTGCGGTCCCCTTAGAGCCAAAATGCCAAGGAGGGGGGAGCTGGTCGGGTGAGCCCGAGGGGCTGTAGTGAGTGATATAAAGGCGTGGAAATGAGAGGAGGACTTGAAGTCTGAAGGCAGAGCTTGGTCATGGCACGAGGCAAGAAGAATCTCTGGGAGTGGATACCGTGTTAAACAATGTGTTGTAATAAGTGTTTTATGCTTTAGAGGAGGAGAGAGAACAGCGAAATCCCCCGTAAGAGCTAATTACTGCAAATTCCTTTTCAATAAAACAAGACACAAAAAGATCCTCTCTTAATGGAAAAACCCATGGCAGGCTGGGATGAGGTAACAGTGGTTTCACGTCGCTGCGGGACCTGAACCGGACTTTCCCCAGCCCAGCCCCCCGTGAGCCGCAGGTGTTGGGGTGCGGGTCTGCATGGGAAGGGGAGCCCTGGGCACCCAAATCCCGGGAAGAAGCCTTGCGGGGAGCCCTTGGGGACACTCAGGGTGAGCGCTCCCTTTTCTGACCGTGGCAGGATGCGGGTGACCTCCACCGCCTCTTGCAGTCCAACCCAATTAAAATAAAACAAAGAAGTGAATGAGGGGTGGGTTTGCCTCTGCCCCAAATACTCTGTATTTCCCTGTGATTTGAAATGGGGTCAGTTTGGTGGATTTCTTGCACTTGGGAGCAATATATTGAATTACATATATGTCCAGTGCTTAGGAGAGATACATTTCTTTTCCACATGTTCATGCAGCTGCGTGACCCCAGGAAACCCAACAGTGGGGTCTGTCTTCGGAGACAAATAGGGATTGTTTTGTGTGTGTGTGTAAACGCTCCCTCCCCCTCCGCCTGTGTGTGTTTGGGGGTGGGAGGAATCTCTCCCCACCAAACGTGTTCATATCCCACCAGAGCCAAACGGCACAGACACAGGATATTTATTCACCGCAAGCCCACATGGAAATGTAGCTTTGGGGGGGCTCGGCAGCGGATGCCTGACCTGGGCTGCCTGGGGACGGGGGGATGCAGGGATGCGGGATGCTCTGGGCACTGGTACCTCGGCCTGGTGCATCCTCGATGCTGCCCGGTGGAAAAGGAAGAAGAAACCCACGTTGTCTAAATCATCTTGGGAGTGACTGTGTCTCAGCTGCTGGCACTCAAAGGGACCTGTCCTTTTCATCCCTCGTGCTGTCACTCAGCATCCCCAGGGCCCTCCAGAAAGGAAGGAGGCTTTGTTGATAAGATCTGGGGCTTGTAAGAAAATAAAAGCAGAGGGTGGAATGGATTTCTTTCTTGTTCCTTCTTTTTGTTTTAAGAAACATGTGGGGTAAAGGAAACTGTTTGTAGGGTAGAAACCTGTTTGATGTGGAGCGTTTCTACCCAAACACATCGCTCCCAAACAGCACACCCGGCTGCTCGCTGAAATCTGCATCCGTGATGGGTCTCGAGCATCTTTGCAAGTGCATTTCCTGAGCACCGACTCGGGTAAACCCTGGGGAAGCCCGAGGCTGCTGCTTGAGCCTCTGGGGAGTCACACACTGTTGAACTCCAGTGTCAGCTCTGGGGTGACGCGAGGTCAAGGATCACATGTGTCCTCGGGTCCTGTTCCCAGCTCCCGCAGGCACCCAGCTTTGCTAAAGCTCCTCAGCCCCATGGTGATCCAACAGCCATCCCGCATCCCCGGCATCGCCTGCCGAGCCCCAGGTGGGGCCGAGGGGCGAGGAGAGGAGGTGACACGGTGGCAGGAGTGAGAGAGCTGGGGCTGCTTCAGCCCCGGGGTGGCCTGAGCCTTATGGGATTGGAGCTGCCGGAGGAGGAGCAGGGCCGACCGCCTTATCACTGGCACAGTGCTTGGAGTGCTTGCCTATAAACAGGAGTTCTAAAGCAAGGCAATTAATCACAGTGCACGCTACTGTCTGGATGGGCCTATGTCGGTTTAACAGCGTGGATGAGAGTCCAACATCCACTGCAAGATTTACAAGTCCAGCTTACACAGACAGACATGGGTTTAAGGCTTGTTTCAAACGTTGCTTTGAGGATGCAGCGTGAGTTTGGGTTATTCTGGTTTAACGAGTTATCCCAATCAGCTGAGCCTCATTAAGTGACTGACTGCACCTGTCAAGCCCCTTGCACCTGGGCAAGTCAACGCACTAATACCAATTAAAGCTGAAGGCATTAATACAGCTACCAGTGTGGTTTACTGGTTAGGTCTGGCCTTTGCAGCAGGCTCAGGGGCTGTGCAGGGGGACTTGTCATGGTCGAGCTGGTGAGCAGTAACGTTCTAGGCAGCGGCAGCCTGCAGAGATCCTCCCTGCCCGCTCGGAACCCGGACACTTGTATGGCAGGACCTGACCCCTCAGATCTCCGTAAGTCTCAACCCTTTTTCCAAGCCCTGTATCCCAACAATATTCACTTTCTTTCTCCCGCCCAAGCAGGGAAAGGGTCAGACCCCGACCCAGCCAAACGGGGGGCAGCGTTTTCCCCTCTGCTCAGCTGTTTTGCTGCTGCCTGCAGGGCCAGTCCTGCAAAATGTGCTTATTGCAACCAAGCAAAATATTTTGCGTGTACTCCAGCCGCGTCTGCATGCTGAGGAAGGTGCCACCATGCTGCACGGGACCCTCCAGCAGGTATTGTCACCCTCTGCGTGTCACCACGCGTGAGCTGGCTGCCGTGAGACGTGTGTATTTTGGGGAGATAAGGGACCCCCTCCCGGTGGGCAGGCGCTTTGGGCCGGTGGTGCAGCGAGGGCCAGATTGGTTCCAGTCTGTTCTGCAAAACACTCACCAGCGTGTGCAATCTGTGAACCCCCTGCTTGACAAGAAATGCTAATTGCGTGAGAAGGACCTGCCAACAGCCCGCAGTACTCGGCGTGAAGAGGGTGTATTAGTATTATTACTATTGTTCTGGCAGCTGCAGAGCAGGCAGCCGCCTTCGCCACGGCCGAGGCCGGTGAGCAGGGCGAGGAGAGCGGGTGTCCCCCCAGCAGCTCCCACGGGATGAGGACGGGGACGATGCTCCCGGTGCCTCCATCCCTTTGCTCCCCCTGGGAGGGCTCCCGCCCGCTCTCCCCTTGGTTGCGGTGTAGGGGAGGGCTGCACATGCCTTTTCTCCTTGGCCTCAAAGTGTCAGTTTTGCTTAAAATATGAAGCAGAAATCCCTCCCCCATCACTTACTGCCTATTCTGCCAGCACCCGCATCCTGCCGGTCCCTGGGGCGCACTGGGCAGGGATGCTCAGGCAGGGACACGGACCCCGCTATCCCCTGGGACCTGTCCTGGAGCATGCGGTGCATATTGGACATGGGGTTCGCATCTCCCCTGCAGCGAGGGGCTGGGTCCTGCCTGCCCAGGCTCCTGGGGGGGAGGCAAACAGCAAAACCGGGCGGAGGATTTATTTGCTGAGCCCTGAAGCGATCACAGCCAGGCCTGAACATCACCGGGAAAAGAGACTCATTCAATTCCCAGTGACCCAACCAAGCTGAAAGAAGCTGTAAAGGGAGAAACGATGGCTCTGGTTTGATCTAAAAGCAGCAGAAGCTCCGTGTGGTGCAGAAGCGTGGTGCCCTTCCTGGCTTTGGAGAAGAAAATTGAGGCTGCATTTTGCACAATCTTCCTGACTTCTCACCCGTGGCCTGGCAAAAAGCAGGGACGCTGATGGATTCAATGTTTTTCTTCCTCTTCTGGCCTTGTCAATTTGCAGAAAAGGAACCAGATAAAGTTTGATAACTTTGAAATAGAAAGAAAGAGAGAGAGATGTCCCGGGCAGTGGCTCCTCATACTCCCCCTCCTGTTCCAGCGAATGAATGAAGTGCTCTTCATTCCCCGCTCGTCTGCCACCCTCCACTGAGTCTGTCATGGACTCATCTGTGTATAAATTAGCTTTTCACAGTAATGCCGTGTAAAATTATTTCTGTCATCCTTTTATCTGACCAGTTTATCTCGTCAGCTTGTGAGTCTTAGTTCTGCACCCTTGCTCCCCGCAGGAGGAGGCACCGGGGGTGGCTCCGTGTCCCCCTGCATCCCGGGCTGGTGAGCGAGCGCCTCCCCGCACAGCGACGCTCAGACCACCGCTGGCCAAACGCTTTACAACGAGCCCGGCTGCTGGCAAGACACAAAGACTGCCATTTGCAGGCCGTTATTTATTGTTCAGGATCAGGCAATGACATTTATCGGGATTGGCACGTGGTAGGTGACCCACCGCGTGCAGTCGGAGCGGGGCTGGTCGCATCAGTTCCGTGGTATTTTCCCCTGACAGTCGTGTTTTCTGCATTCCGGCTTCTGCTGCGAAGGCTGATGGAAAAAGCATTTCGCATCTATTGTCTGGGACTCTTTGTGCTTGCTTGCACGAGCCCTGCTGGAAAGGGAGCCCCAAAGAGATGCAGCTGGAATATATTAATTAGAAATTCCAGATGAATAGTCACCCAAGTCCTTTTACCACCTTGTCTCAGCTCTGCATGTCCCACAACTTTCGGGAAGTCCCATGGGAGGACGGTTCGTGCTCCCTGTGGCCGCTGCAGAGCCCGGGATGCGGCTGTGGATCCCAGTGATGCTCCAGGTACCCCAAGGGATGCACACGCTGCATCTGAGCTGCCTCCCAATCCTCCAATGTTGCACCCTCACCAACGCTTGTGTCCCACCTTCCAATCCTGCCTGCCCATGGCACCCTTTCCCCCATCCTTTCCACTCCCTCTTTCCCACCTTCTCTGGGTTTCTCTGCTATCTGGGGAATAAATCTGCCTTTATTCTGGAAAGAACAGAGGGACAGACCTCTCTCCTCCTTGGAGGTGCCACTCGAGCTCCGCCATCGCACCGCTCACCCAACGTGTCACCCCAATGTGTCACCAGTGGCCGAGGGCCCGTCCCCAGCCTGCTGTCCCTCCTCCTCCATCTCCCTCTCTCCCGACACTCGTGTTTGATGTTGTGACTACTGGTTCCCCACATTGTTATCTGCTCTTCTGCGCTCAAAGAAATATTGTGGGTTGTAATTCTGTCTGCTACATCTTGCGAATATTTCTGGACTCTGAAGTTTCCCGGCTCCAGATGTTCTGGCCAGACCAGAGGAAAAAAAAAAACAACACACCAACAAAAAACCCCAACAAAAAACCCTCAGCGTTAATAAAAACCTTTTGAAACGCAGAAGTGTATTGCGCAGCAGTGACATCACATCCGTGAAATACGAGCTGATGATGTCACAGCTGGGAAATGAAGGCTGATTGTCTCTTTTTGGCGAATGCTGCCTGTTTGGGCCAGACCTGTTAAATAGATGCACATGTACTATAAATCCGTATATTAAACCCAGAAGTCGCGAACGCTGCCTTGTGGTCACCTGGGTCAAGGAACGCGCCCGGGAGAGCTGGCGATGGGGCGGGGGCTGCGGAGCATGGGAGGGGGTTCCTCCCCAAAAATCCCCCCTTTGCCCCCCGGCAAATCTGCCTGCGGGTTCGGTTACCCTGCTCATTACCTTCCCCAGACTGGCTGCAAACATTACTGCCTTGGCTATCTGCTCTGACACTCTATATTTAAGCCATTTGAAGCAACAGTCTATAAAATATCTGCGGCGAATTGCCCGGCTTTCGCAATCTCGACGGGACCTGGCACGGCGGTGATGCGGTGTCTGTTACACGCGCGCTTTCCTCATCCGCACATCCATTTCACATGTGTGTGCAATCCCCTTTATGAAGAAACATGTTGCCATGCCATGGCGAAAGGTCTATTTTTTCCATATGGGCTGTGCTGACAGTGTCAAGCCTTTAGTTTAAGCTCCCAGCATGCTTTTTTAATTTGTCCTTTCCTCTTTCCCTTTTAGTCCTATTGTTCCCAGAGCAGTTTGTGCCATTAGGAATGCGCAGAGCAGGAGGGTGCTGTGTGCCGAGGTGTCCATCGTTGGTACCCTGAGCGACGCTATCTGGGAATTCATTGGTGATTTCTGTTCTCGAGATCCACGCAGGAACGTGTGTTCGCTTGTTTGTGTGTTGATTCATTCCCTGGCATGGGGTGGGTTTGGATGGGACGTTTCAATTCCAGATGTTGCGGGGAATATTTGCCTTTTAATTTGTTTTGATACTCTGAAAATGAAAACTTCCTTGTCTTCCCATTTAACACGGGTTTGTGTTTCTGAAAACAGGCCAAGCATAACAAGAAGTGGCAGGAGGAAAGGCAGGGGCTGCGGCAGAGACGAGCGGTGGGACCAGCCTGTGCCGATGCTGTTCTCCTTCACCCAGGTCAATGAAAACAAGATTTTTACTTTTTAGCCCAATGAAGTTTGTTTTATTTTTAATCTGAATTTTCACCAGGCAGGAAAATCTTTCTTTTTCAGCTTTAATCAGAAATAAAAGACCTGATCCTGCAGGGAGATGGAATATTAACGTCAAAGACACGGCACAAGAGGTGGGCGCAGGTACCAGGAGCCTTGGCAATGGCGAGAGTGATGGGAGGGAATGAAAAGGGAATCTTCAGGCAACGAGGAGGAGTCTCCAACATGCAGGTGTTTAATTCCAGAGCGCACAAAACAAGTAAGAAACCAGCAATGATACCCCAAAAAGGCTCCTCCAGCAGCAAGGCAGGGGCAGCTCCGGCATTTTCTGGAGTGATGTCCTGGGACTTGATTTTCCAGGCTTGACTCATTCATTGGAAGGGAAGCGGGATGTCTGAATCCAGGGGATGTTCTGCAGGTCTCAGAAAGGAAAACAACCCACCTGATCCACCCACCAAGCCATCGGTCACCTCGGTTGCAAGGTGTGCTGGAGCAGAAAGAATGGGACAGGATGAAGCGGAGCACCCGCGGTGCCAGGACAGACGGACACTGCAGCGGGGGCAGGAGATGGGCTCTTACTGCTGGTAATTAGCACCTATTTGTTTATAATTGCACCAGCGAAGCCAGAGCAGGAGTGAGCTCACCACTGACTAATTCTGGACAGAGCAGGAGGATCTGGGGGCACCTGGAGCACAGCTCAGCACCACGGCCCCTTCTCCACCGTGATTAATCCCCAGGAAATGCTCTGTGGTCAGGCCATTACCACTCAAATCTGGGGGCGAAAATGAATCAGAGCAGCGTATGACTGTGGGAAAACTGTCGCCAAACTTGGATGGTTTTGCTTTGTTTCACCGCAAAATCGTTAATGAAGCTCTGAAATGGAGACGGATCTCTGACATTAACCCTGAGAGGACCCACTCTGGCTGCTCGTAGCTCATGGGAGAGCTGTTCCGCACTCCAGCTCTTGGCTCTGTGGAAATTCTTTACATCAGGACAGAGGGACCGAGCCGTGGTTTTGCTGCCGCCGGCTGTGCCACGCGGGTGGCTCCGCTCCACCAGCCCCCTCCGCAGATTCGCCATCCTCCTCCCGCATCCTCCCAGGTCTCTTCTCTGCCCTCCCTGGGCACCGGGTTCTCTCTGCCCAGAGGTTTGAGAGTCTGGCCAAGGCGTGGGAGCATCCTCATGGGTCCTCGAGGTCCCTGCCACCGCCCCCAGAACCGTCCCCTTAGCCCAGCGTGCGCTGGCCGTTTGGCGAGCATCCTCCTCCGGGCTGGACCACATTGTCTAATGAGATTCTTTGCGACGTGTCTTTCTCTTACAAACGCCTTCTGGAGCAGCTTGCCAGACAGCTCCACAAGTGCGGGCTCCCTCCGCCGCTCCACAATGAAAGGCGGCTTTGTGAAGCCACCACAAGCGAAGCTTTCTTGCGGGTGGCTGGGCAGCAGCAGGCAGCCGGCCGGCATGGCCGCTGCCACCAAGCCCCAGCGGGACAGAGGTAGGGGCTGCGGGGACATAGGGAGGAGGAGGATGGAGAGGCGGGAGGAAGGAGAAGCCATGGGTGCGATGACACATGGGGCAGGGACCGATCGCACGGCTCAAGGATGGTGCTGGGGAAAGAGCCGCCGAGCTCCATCCTTCTGGAGCAGCCCACGCAGGGAACTCAGCGCACAGAGGGAATTTAATTCAGTAACTGATTTTTCATGCATATACGCACATTAAAAAAAGTTTGAGGTAGAAAGAGGCAGAAGTGTGTGCGCGTAGCCTCAATTCCGCAATTTCATCTCAATGCAAAACCATACACGTACATATTTTGAAGTGTATTCATTTAAAATAATAAAAAAGGAGCCCTGAAAAAGGAGCAAATTCTTTGGCTAATAGGATCCACAGGGAAACTAACAGGACTTAATAGCTCTGCAGGAAAGTCTGCGCAGCACCTTTGTGCAGAGGAGTGCTGGAGCGGGCTTTGGTGGGGAGGGGAAGGGAAAGGGACAGGAACGGTGTCTCAGTCTTTCAACACCTGAAGAACCACGTCAGGTGTGAGAGGGACAGGGCCGCAGGTCACTGCACGGTGACGTTGTCCTGGGGACAGCAGCGCTCCCCAAACCCCAACAGGTTCTCGCTGCTCCTGCACTCGCAGCAACCGTCGCCATCAATCCCGATTCATTAGGAGGGCAGACGTGTAATTTGCCTATTGTGTCATTAGCGAGCGTGGCTAATCGGCAGCAATACTGCAAACCCGGCCCCGCCAGGCACAGGGGGAGCACGAGAGGAGGAATGAAATAAAGTGGGTTTAATTTTCCAGGGCAGCAGAGCATTGTCGCGGGTGGGAACGGGGCTGGGACGCTTTGGTAAGGCGAGGCGGTGCCGGGCGGTTCTGCGGCGCTGAGCCCGCGCTGCCAGGGAGCACGGCGAAAACCCCGAGGATTTCGGAGCCGAACACACGGCTGCGAAGCTGCGTGGCACACGCGCTTCGAGAAACCAGGCGAGGTTGCCTAAAGCTCCCTTCAAAACAGGCTGTGCTAGCTAACTGCTGTGTTTATAACACCTCCTGTGGCACTTGGTGGTTTAAATCGATTTCAATATACTGGATTGGAGCGGTTATCCCACTGCTGTTTGTACTCCTCCTCACCGAGTCTATTCTATCTGTACAAACGTACGTACACACATTTATACCTATATACCTATGTGACTCCCACAGTCACAGTACCACGCACTCCACTGACTTCAATGTTATTTAAAAGGTGCAGCACAACCCTGGATGTGTGGACAGTCCCCGGGTCCCAGGGTGTGCGCTGGGCTCCCGCTGCACCCACACGCACCGGGGGGCAGAGGATGCTCTGCACCCTCGCGATGCCGCGGGTACCGATATGTGCAGAATACCAGCGTTCCCCTCATCACCTGGCCGCAGGAGAGCAAACCCTGCGCTGCTCATGAGAAATTCCTAGATGCATTGAAGAAAATCATGCGAATATTCAGACAGGCGCTTACTTATCTCAAAGCAGAAGAGCAAAGAGCGTATCTCACATCGAACAGGGTGACCGCTCTGCTCATCAATGGAAAAGCCGCTCTCCGGAAAAGCCAGAGGGGCAGCAGCAGAACCCAAAACGCCGTTTCCATCCCGCCTGCACAGCCACATCAGCGGCTGCCACCTGCCTGAAACCTGCCCCAGCACCAAAATGACATCCAGAGCACTGAGGTGGGCTGTAATCATCCTGCTCTGGGCAAGATAGAGGCCACAAAGCAGATTAGATGAAATGGAGCTCTTTCAGAACAAGCTCAATTTTTGGCGGGTTTGAAGCCAATGTGACGCGCTTACGCTTTCTCGTTATCGCTGGAGCGGCAATTACGGCTTTGCCTGCAAAAGCCTCAGCCCAGCTCCGAACAAGACCCAGTCACCTCCCACACAAATTTAACGTTTCCTTTCTCCATCATTTCCTATCTCAAGAACAAAATTGGCCAGAACTGCAATAAAAGGAGGAAATCCTGAGACCTTCGGCTATGTTTGTACGTGGAAATCGATCTCCTGGGCTGGAGCGGTGATTCATCCACACTACGGAGGAGTAAAACCAGTATTTTGTACCCAATTAAGGCAGGAAAATCCCAGTCAAGATTGGTGGTTTGCATCTTTTTGTCAGCCAGGTCTCTGTAAAACCAGAGGTTTGCCCTGGTTTCTTTGCAAACAAACGCAGGTGGAGCCCGGCACAGCCTGCAGGGCTCATCCCTGGAGGGGCCAGCGTCCATCCTGCCCCAGGACAGCCCTCGGAGCAGGACGTGCCATCCTGGGCCATTCAACCCCTCACTCAGATAAGGTCTCCTGGAAGGACACAGATTTCTCTCGGGAGATGGGACACGCAGACCAGCCCCTGCTTATCCATTCAGAAACCAAACCGAACCCTACCAGAGCGCCACGAGCGTCCCCTCCCGAGCACGGACAGACGTCCCTCAGGACAGCGCAGCCACCCATGGGTGCCGGACCCCCAGCCGAGCCCACCGGCAGAACAGATCTGCTTTCTGGAGTTTATTGTCTCAGCACAACAGGCTAAAAATGGATTCTGCAGACTCAGCAACAAAGCAAGAGCAATTTCTCCCGCTGATTAGTTTAGGTTGTAATTACAGTTATGTTGTTGGTCTAGGATCACTATAAACCAGGCCTCGCCGGGGTACACATGGAGACAGCAGTAATTTGAACAAGCCCAACCCGGCGCAATTCCATTCCCACCTCGGGCTCATCGCAGGCACCGCCGCCATGGAAAGCTCTGCCCCCAGCTCTGCTCCCAGCTCTGCCCCCAGCTCTGCCCCCCAGCTCTGCCCCCCAGCTCTGCCCCCAGCTCTGCCCCCAGCTCTGCCCCCCAGCTCTGCCCCCCAGCTCTGCTCCCAGCTCTGCCCCCCAGCTCTGCCCCCAGCTCTGCCCCCCAGCTCTGCCCCCCAGCTCTGCTCCCAGCTCTGCCCCCAGCTCTGCCCCCCAGCTCTGCCCCCCAGCTCTGCCCCCCAGCTCTGCCCCCAGCTCTGCCCCCCAGCTCTGCTCCCAGCTCTGCCCCCCAGCTCTGCCCCCCAGCTCTGCCCCCCAGCTCTGCTCCCAGCTCTGCCCCCAGCTCTGCTCCCAGCTCTGCCCCCAGCTCTGCCCCCCAGCTCTGCCCCCAGCTCTGCCCCCCAGCTCTGCCCCCCTAGCTCTGCCCCCCTAGCTCTGCCCCCAGCTCTGCCCCCAGCTCTGCTCCCAGCTCTGCTCTCACCTCTCCCGGTTTTCACCTGCACGGTACAGCCCACAATCACCCCCCATCTCCTTCTCTCTTCCTCTCCTCGAGCAAAATCATCCGTGTGACCCAGGCTGCGTGGTGTGGCACCCAGAGCCTGCACCGAGCAGGTACAAACCAGCAATCCCAATTCTGCCTGACCGCTCCTCTGACCACCCGAAAGCCTGACCTCCCCATTCCCTAGCTTAATTGGGCAGAATTGCTTTAATTACTCCTCTGCAATCTACTTAATTAGAAGCACACCCATCACAGGAAGAGCCTGGGAGCCAGGCTGAGCCCCAGCTGTCACTCACAGGTAAGAGAAAACTGTCATCCTTGCCCAATGGATCCAGCGTGGCCGATGGAAACCACACCGCCGACCGGGGAGAAAACCTTCGGGGAAATCCCACGGGATGTGGACAGACCTGCCCGAGCTTGTTCTCCTGCCAAACGAACAGCAGCGCTGGGGCCTCATGCACAGCGGGGATGAACACAGACACGGGCTGGGAGATCTCTGGGAGACGCCGGAGTCCCTGGGCTCCATTTGTGCTGTGTCACTCATCCCGGTGGTGACTTGGGCAGTGACTTCCCAGCTGCGATCTTTGCTGTCAGATCCAACCTGGCCAGCATCTCTGCGAGAACATCACCTGGTGACAGTCACCAGGAGGCCATGAAGGAGCAGGCAAGAGAACACAGAAAACACAGCAGGTCCCAAATAACCCCCCTGGTTCACTTGCTCCCTTGTCCCTGGGAGTTCCCCGAGGAGCTGAGACCTGTCACCTGCAGGTGTGCCACCGCCACCCTGCCACCCCTGCTCCATCACCCGCTGTCCTGTCTGGCACTGTCACAGTCGCTGCTCTGTTTATTTGGTCATTTTTGGGGTGCAGTCGAGGGCATAATTCTCAGCAGTCTATGACAGCATAATTAGGTAAATATAAATGAAAGAAAAACACGCTCTTGAAGTCCAGGGACTTTCACTTATTTTTCTTTTTATTCCATCTCACTTGAAAAATAAAAGCTACTCAGCATGAACATTTATTAGCAATTAGTATCTGGGGCGCCTGGGACCTCCTGGGATGAGGTAATTAAAGCTTCCCACGGCCTCCTCCCTGATTTGGTGTCCCTGTGCCACCCTGCCCGCTGGTGACAGGACACGGGGCGTTTGTGAGCCCGCGACCTGGGGCACCGACCGCGTCCGATGGCTCGGAGCCACGTCCCGGCTGCAGCGCGCCCTGACCTCGAGTCTCAGCAGTACAGTCGTAAAAGTGATCACAAATTCCCATACAAATTCCCATTTCAGAGACTTTGTTTTACATCTGCTACCTACCAGTGGCCAGGAATGGACCTGGCTGCTGCGGGGGATCAGAGGCACTTCCAGGGTTTTACAGAATGTCCTTGGAGGATCGTGGTGAAGGTAAAATTGGGCATTAGGAGAGAAGTACCTACTTTCACAGACAACGGAATGAGAACAGCACAAAATAAAGCTCAGATGAAGGCGTTACCGTGTGTAGTTGCGAGTGACCCTCCCGGCGCGCTCGGGAGCCGATGTCTGCAGGACGCGTTCTCACCGCCGCAGCCTGCGCCACCCTGGAAACGCCAAACACGATGAGCCTGAAGACGCTTCAGTCCGATCTTCTTTTTTTACCACTATTATTGCTGGGAGCCTCCCAGCGTGTCAGCTGCGCAGCCAGCTGGAACCGCGCTGCTCCGAGGAGACTCCTGATGAAGAGAGACAGGAGAGGACCAGAGCCGAGCTGGAGGAGACAGACCAGAACTGCGGGGGGAAGGTTGTGGGGACGGTCAGGCTGGGGACAGACTTTTGAGCAGGGCCAGCTGCAGTGGGACAAGGGCTGATGGTTTAAACTAAAGGAGGGAGATTCAGGCTGGACATGAGGATGGAATTGTCGGCCCTGAGGGTGGTGAGAGCCTGGCCCAGGTACCCAGAGAGGTGGTGGATGAACCATCCCTGGGGACATCCCAGGCCAGGCTGGACAAGGCTCTGAGCAACCTGGCCACATAAATAACTCTACATGTCACATTTATTTACTGCCCCCAATAACTCTTTGCTGGCCCTTCTGGTTTGGACCTAAGCGACTTTTTCAGATATTTTTTCTCACGCTGGTGGCACATAACAAAGTAATAATGTCATTACTGCAGCCATAAATTTGTCACCTTGGTAAGTAATTTTTATGACTTAGAACTAGAAAAGTGTCTCCTTTTCTGCACTGATGTGGTTTGTGGTCACAGGCACCTGAAGGGGTGGGTGGGTCAGTTTGTGTCGTTCTCCTGATTCAGGCTCTCAGAATTCGTTTATATTTGATCAACCTGGCCTCAGCTGTCTGCTCAGTAATATTAAAACATGTTTAGAATTTAACCCCCTTGCAAATAAAAACCAACTTACTGGGGGAGCTGGGCACCAAGGGGGAGTAACAGCATTGTCAGGCTGCAGGAAACTCAGGGTGCACGGATTAGTTTCCACAGCAATACCTCTGATTTACAAAAGCTCTGCAAACAGCTCGCTTTTTAAAAGGCAACTTTTCATAGTGACCTTATTTTATTATGATATTGTGACAAAACACATTTCAAGTGATGGAGTTACAAATAAAAAGAGAATGCTAATATTCGTTTTGACAAATCAGATCGGAAACTTCCAGCTGTGCTGCACCGCTTCATTAGGACTATTTGTGTTTGATCTGTAAATTAAATTTTTCTTCTTGCACAGGTTTTCTTTTGGATAAAATAGTGTTTACCGGGAGGCAAATATTTCATTAGAATTTTCTTAATCACTTGTAGCCCCGCGTCAGCAGGGCTGATTTCAATGCCTGAGCGCCCCACGGCATCGGAGCCGCGGTTCTCAGTTCCCTCCTGCTCTTTTTTCCATCTCAACACAACGATACCCCTGTAATTCAAGCAACTAGGAACTGGATTCAATGCGCTGCCAATCTGCACCCAAACAGCTCGTAACAGCGCGTTTTTCCCATTTGCAAACCCTCCACGTGAAAGTCGCAAAGCATTTGAGACACGCGAGCTGGGAGTCGCGCCCCAGGATGCAGGTCTGGGGAGCAGGTCCGTGACTCACCCCCATTTCATGCTACAAGCCCACGGTAGAGCTAGAAACCCCTGCACTTAAAGCAGAACCTTCCAGATCTTCCCAGTTTTCCACAGCAGAAAGAAGGATTCCGGTGTCACACACCTGAATATGCGTTTGTTGTGCAGCCTTCGAGGTTCTCCAACATCCCGCTCTGGGACCTAACGGCCCTCAGGGGCAAAACGCCTCTTTCCACGGTGGGTTTTGCCACCAGTTCTCAACAATTGCTGCAGAAGATAGAAAATCAGGTAAGAAGAGTCTTTCTTGTCTATCAGGATAAACTCCCTGCCACAGCAGGCGAGGGTAACTGTGATCCCAGCGCTCCCGAAAGTTGCTCAGCGTCCCTGGAACACATTCTGCCCCGTCATAGTCAGGGGCTCCTCCCGACACACCAGTCGCTGCTCTCGAGCAGCATGTTTTATTCATGCCCAAGAGTGTTCTTTTGGCCGCGTCCACATCAAGCAAATGCAGCGCGGAGTGGGCCAGTTGGGTTCATCCCAGGAAACCATTTGTCTCCCTTAGGGAAGCACTGTGCAATGCCCTTAAGCCCTGACTCATATTTAATGGTGCGAGCCCACCGCTTAAGCACCGAAGTTGTCTCGCTCCTGCGCTGCTTTCAGGCAACAATCGCTGGCGTTTGCAAAGGCTGAGGGGAAGGATTTGCTTAATGCAGCCCCAAGCCCCTGCCCTAATGGGCTGTTAATCCATTCCCAGTGCATCAAATTTGCCAGCTGAGTCCCCTGGGTCCCCAACGCGCGCCCCACCCCCCAGCCCTGTGCTGGCAGCCGGCGCTTTCCTGGGATCCCCAAGGAACACGGAACGGGGACTGTAATAATAACCCCCCGCAGCCCCCTCCCCCCCGACCCGACAGCCGTTGGCAGCCAAAGCGATACGCACATTACTGGATTTATATGAAGTGCTGCTGAGCAAGAAAGATTTGAGGGGGTTTAACAGCTAGATGGGACCGTGAGATGATCTCAGTGCATCGGCTTGTGCTGCAAGAAGGGCAAGAGCTTTAAAGCGACAGGAGAGGGGAAGCCTGCAGAGTGGAGATGTCCCTTCTTGTCCCCACGGGACAGCCAGCACACCCGGCACCAGCAGGAGCCGCGGCAGGACCCTGACCGGGTGACGCAGTTGAGAATGCGCTGCCCAGAGGTGGCCTTTGGTGACAAGGCTGCTGCCAGACGAGGCAATCTCAAATGCAGAAAACGTACCCCAGGTCTGCCTGGACGGGGCAGAGCGAGAAACTCCGTTGTGTGTTCTCATGTAGACTCCATCAAGCCACAGTCCTGGAAAAGGCAAGAGCCTCCTGAGCATGGAAAAGGGATTTATCAGGCCATCAAGCTTGTGATGTCTTATTGCTGGAGTTTACTAACTCCTCAGTGGTGTTTGGAGTGGACACCACGTGCTAATTTGCCCGGTAACGGCAAGGTGAATTTTGGTGCATCTGCAGGCTCTGATAACGCCGTCCAGAGACAGACGTCACCCAGGGGGACAACGTGCTTTGTCCTTACACAGACCACCGAGATGCTCACGCTCAGCTCAGCCAGTAGCCAAAACCTCACCGCAATGGCCTGACGCTCCCCCCGTGCAGCCGATGATGCTGCAGCGCCCTCCCTGCTGCCCCAGCTCGGGGGTTGCTTCCCAGGCCTCTGTTTCTGTCCAGATCTGCAATACCCTTTGCACCACCTGAGAGTCCCTCCTGCAAAGTCAGACTCGTGGAACTGGAGCTCAACTCAGGGCATCTCAAAGCAAACCAGTATTAGAAATGAAATTAAAAGCACCCACTAAACCCCAACCAAGTGATCAAGTCTCAACAGGAGACTCAAATCACATTCATCAGGGGTGAGGAGCTGTAGGATTAACCCCTTTGGTTGCTCCTCACCCCCTTCAGACAGAAAACCTTTTAATAGGTCAGCAGATAAAAAAAGCAGCAGCGAAAACATTCCTTATCTCCCCTGCCATGCCTGGGCACTGTAATACAACTGATTCCTGCGATGTGCAGACCTCCTCAAACAAGTTTATCTTCATTCGAGGAATAGTCATACAGTGAGATTGCAATGTAATTACCTTCTCACAAACCCTAACTGGAAATCTTCACATCCAGTCATTAGCTTTAAGACAGGCAGACAGGCAATTATATCTGAATAAATGACTGAGAAATGAATCCAGGAGACTCTCAGCCCCGATTCAACCTCCGGTTCACAACCTCAGGCGCAGCAGCAAGCTGCCCATCGGGCCTACTGTACCTACTGGTCCTTTGCTTGCCCCACACCAGTTGTCCTGACTACCCCAGGACACCCAGAGGGGACCCAAGACCCCCACCCTGTGACCCTGGTGTGGTTGAGGCACCCAGCTGCCTCCCCCGTGCTCTGCGATGGGCCTGGGCAACCTTGGCGAGCCCTGGCCCGAGGCTCCAACACCTCCCGAGTATCTGACTCTTGGCTGAACTCCTCCTTCACCTTTTCCCTTCCTCTCTTTCCTCAGTAGGTTTATAAGCCTCGATGCTGAATGTGTGAAATCTCCCAAACAGGTGAGCAATAAAAAGTAAGAGAGCTCGTTGCAGGGGAGGCAGCTCTGGAGCGCGGTGGTTGGAGCGGGCAGGCAGTGAGCCAGGACACTGGGGATCGGTCCCCGGCTCCAGCAGTAACCCGCCCAGTGGCCCTGGGAACACAGGGACTGGGGTTCCCACAGGAGCCAGGCTCCCCACCACAGCCTTTCCGTAGGGCCCAGCACCCCCCAGTCCCTGCCCTGGCACAGAAAGCCCCCCAAGGACCAACTGCCCTTCCCCGGGGCTTGCTAGCCCTCCTCTTCCTCACTCCCCGGTGTGGCGGGAACACCCCGGCTGGCTGGGCTCCAAGCCTTTCCCAATGAGGGCAGGTGAGTTGCACAGAATATACTTCCCAGCCATGCTCTTTCTGAGACCTCTTTTAAAAAGGCAAATGTAACGCTCTTCCCCCAAGACCCCTCTGAAGGCTTGGCTGTTCCCCTGTGGGTGCCAGCATTGCCACCCACCCCCAGCAGAAAGGACACCAGAACCAGCGGCCACCTCACGGTACCCAGGGTATGGATCCAGGGGCTGCTGTCTGTTGCTCACCAGCTCAGCATTCTTCTCCTCCTCCCTCCATTTCACCATCAAGACGGATATTTTATCTCGTGTGATTATTTACTTAACGAAACGCAGGTATTTGCAGCCCAGAGAGTTATTCCCCACCGGGAGGCTGAAATAACAGTTCTGCACAGCACAGCACACGGGGCTTTGGGAGCACTGACAGCATCCTTACAGGGGGAGATGGCGGCGTCGGGGAGGAGGAGGAGCCGAAGCTGCTGAAGAGGTTGTTTGATTGTTTCCTGGTTGTGAAAAAAGTCAGCTGGTTATGAAGGGAGAGAAGAGAAGGAGGGAGAAGGCAGGGAAGGTGTGGGGGAGGGTGGCCTGCTGACGATGGGAACGACACTTCTGGCACCGGCTCCATACATATGGAAGCCTGGATTCCTGGCGAGCCAGGGCTGTGGGTGGCCAGGTCTCCCTGCGCTCCCAGGGGAAGGTGCTTCCTGGATGCTGAGCCTCCTCCCACCCCCAAACAAAACAGCTACAACCTTCTCTTTGTCTTCTGCAAAAACCTCGAATCAACATCTTGTTATGATGCACAAGGGAAGCGGCTTTGCCGCACGCTCTCTTTCCCGTGATCGCGCAATGCCGACGAGGCAAAGTCATTTGGCTGCAGAAGTCCCTTGCAGTGGGGGCTGGAGCTCTGAGCGCTGCTGGGGACAGGCAGACAGGTCCTTTCCTTCTGTCCCTTATCGCCCCTTCCCAGCCCTGGCAGCAACCGAGCCAGAGCCACGGGCCCTCCCGAACTGCAGGGAGAGCAACACCAGCTGATGGAGGCCGCTGTCCCGGTGCCAGGCCTAAGGAACCGCCGTGACCCTGCTCCCTCCACGCAGGGAACCGCACCCTGAGCTCCCAGCTGAGGAACCTTTGTGACCCTGCTCCCTCCACGCAGGGAACTGCACCCTGAGCTCCCAGCTCACCCCACAGAAACACAAAGCCTCAAACAGCCCGAGTTCGGTGTCGTGGGGCAGAGGGGTGGCCAAGGGGTGGCCTTAGGACACTGACCTGACCTGGCCTGGCCTCGGGCAGCGGGTTGGGTGCCAGCAGGCCGGTGATCCCTGGGTTGGGGAGTGCGGCGGGGGGGCGGCTGCCGCCCCTCGGCGACACGACACGACACGACACGACACGACACGACACGACACGACACGACACGACACGACACGACACGACACGACACGACACGACACGACACGACGTGACAGACGCCGGCCCGGCTCCACGCCGCCTGACCCTGACACCACCCACTCCCCTGTCACATGACTCGCATCCCGCCCTCTGATTGGCTGCGTGTTCTATATAAGCCCCTCCCGCGGAAGGTGCTGGAACGCCACGTGACCGGGGACTGCGGAAGTGCCGAAGGTCAGCAGAATTGGGGAATTTTAAGCGTGGCTTCGCTTTGCTTTTTGCTTTCCTGGACCACACAGGCCTTCCCCGAGGTATCATTCCCAGCAAAATTAGAGCAGTGCGAGATTTACTGGCCGGGGCGGGAGCCGGAGCTCAGCGCTGTGTCCCCGCAGAGCCGCCCTGCTATGCCGTGTGTGCCGGGGCCGCAGCCGGGCGGTGCGCACCCCCACAAGCAGATTTGGGGGCTGTTTGTCCCCACCCTGGGAGGGGGTGCTGGGCTGTGGGGGGGGGTGGCAGAGCAGGGCGGGGGTGTTCCCAAGGAGGGGTGGCCCTGTGGGTTTGGCAGGGAAGGACTCGACCCTTGGGGAGGTGCCGTGCCGTCCTGCCTCTGAAAGGGACATTAAAAACCCCTTGGGGACCAAAAAATCTTGTGCCTGGTGTTCTGAATGTGGGCAGCGCTGTGGCAGCAGGACCCAGAGAGGCCTCCCTGCTCGGCATGGCAGGAGCGGTGGAAAACACGGGATGGTCACGGTATTTTCCGTTATGAAGGAAAACCTCAGTGTATGACCAGAGACAGGCCTGAAAGAGGAAAGCTGACCTTCCCAGGCTGTGTCAGGCTCTGGGAAGGGCTGTGGGCCCTGTGGTACAGTCCAACTGCCTACAGGGAGGAGGAGACTGAGGGGTGACCTTATTAATGTTTATAAATATATAAAGGGTGAGTGCCATGAGGATGGAGCCAGGCTCTTCTCAGTGGCAAACAATGATAGGACTAAGGGGCAATGGGATCAAGCTGGAACACAAGAGGTTCCACTTAAATTTGAGAAAAAACTTCTTCTCAGTGAGGGTGGCAGAGCCTGGCCCAGTCTGCCCAGGGGGGTTGTGGGGTCTCCTTCCCTGCAGACATTCAAACCCGCCTGGACCCCTTCCTGTGCGACCTCACCTGGGCGTTCCTGCTCCAGCAGGGGGATTGGACTGGATGAGCTTTCCAGGTCCCTTCCATTCCCAAACATACTGTGATACTGTGAGGGTGAGGATTTTGGACTCAGTCTGTTTTTCCCCAGCCCAAAAGTGGTTGTTGTTGTGTCAGGGTGATGAGAGAGCGTGGCATCACCCCACAGCACAGCCGTCCATGGTGCCCTGCCACCCTGAGCTGCTCCCCATCCCCGCTGCATCCAAACACCAAAAATACCAGTAATCCCATGGGGGCTTTGACTGTCCCGCATCCATTAACACAGTGCTTACTCCCTTTTTTTTCATGCACCGCCTGCACTGCTGCCTTCCCAGTGCAGGCACCTGAAACGTGTCTGTCGTACCCTTGGGCAACTGAGAAATATGGAAATGTCAGTCTTATTTGCAGTGCAATAATGTTTCGAGACATTGAGGTCATTATGTATTAACCTGGCAATGACACTGTTTAATCTTCCCAAGAGGCTGGAATCAAAGAGAAAACATATCGAGCCCATTCCCAGGAGTGTGTCCTGCAGTTGTGGTTTTGTAATCAGAAGAATGTAGCCTGTGTTTGTACTTTGCTGGGTTGGGAAAAGGCTTTTCTTAGGCGTTTGTTTATTCAGAGGTTAATGCATTAGCTGCAAGGAACCTGCCGGCCAGGGCACGGAACAGGAGCTCTGGCTGCCCGCGATGTCTAACCTGTCAAAACAGCACTGGGTCGGGTGAGCACCCACAAGTGCCACTTGGTGCTTTTCTTTGGTTACTTGAACATCTTGCACTAAATAAACAGGTTGGGAGAGCCCGGTGTGCGGTTCTATATGGCTTTGTTCAAAGCTGTGACTGTCCCATTGCGGAGCCCCAGAGTTTTCTAGAATGCTTCAAGTGCACCACTTGATGTCTTCAAGGAATGCGACTGCTCTACTCGAGCAATTTTTAGGATTTCTTGCTCATTGTGTCTTAGCATGACAATTCTGTAGTGGTGCTGTGGGCACAGGGGGGACAGGACTCAGCCTGGTCACAAAGCCACTATGGAAACAACCGTCATGTATTTAGGTGTTTGCATCCACCACTGGGTTTATAGCTTGTGAATGCTCTTCATCAGCTCCAGTGCAAAGTTTGCAAGGTCCATTTATGGGTTAAAACCAAGCAATTACTGGGCCCTGAATGAGCACAGTGGGCTTTAAACAGGGTGGTGCTGGGGGTACCCCATGGTACCCGCTGCGAAGGTGGGAAATGGCTTAAGCACAGCTCTGTGCCTGCAAATTCCGGCTGAACTGGCTGTCTCCTGAAGGAGACTGTGCTGATGTTGAACGGGGGTAGGACACGATCTTTGTCAGCTCTTCTGATGCCCTTTTTGGTCGTTTTCTGTAATCTGCCTGTTTTCTAAGGCACGAATGGAAATGATTCAGATCCCATCCTGCGCATAAATACCAGGAGGATTCCTCTGGCTAATGTGATTACAGAGGAGACCAAACACGGCGATGGACTCTGAGAGACAAAGCTCTTGGTTAAACAACATAGATGTCTCAAATATTTGCCAACACTTGCGAACACAAATATTTACGCCAGCAGCAAGAGCCAAGGCGTATTTTTACTTCAAGATGTATTAAATGTTTCCTTGAGTGTGCAGAATTCGGAAAGAGCTCTTACATCACTCACCGGCTCATTTTCCAGGCCACTGAATGCACTCACTTATTTGGTAAATCTTGCCGTTAACAGTTTTTTCTCATCTGATTTTACCAACTTTCCTGCTTTCCCTGAGAATCTTGTGCAGGGAGGGAGAACGAATGCATTTCTTTTCCCCTCCAGCAAGCCAACCGGTGTATTGGATTGCAAAACCTCGCTGCCAAAGTCGATTATTCGTGGTCCTCGGTGTTCCTTGTGACCTACTCGCTCTTGTTGAGGAGGGGAAGGTGAGGAGTCGGAGACAGCGCAGGGGCCCTGCTGGAGCTCCAGCCCCTCGGTGTGTCCCAGGGCTGAGGGACACACCTGAGCTTGGGACCTGGCGGCTGCAAACCGAACTGCCCCATTTCCAGAGGGCTGCCCAGCCTGTAGTCATGGCCCCATGATAAATGGCACTGGTTTTTGGAGGTGTGCCTTCGCAGGTGGAAAACCACCAGCAGGGCTGGTGCTGCTGGTATCACTGCTCCGAGGCTTCCTCGCCGGCCAAGAAATGCCTCTGATGCTGGGACGCAGCAGGAGAGAGCTCTGATCTTCCTCAGACAGCTGCGTTCCCCTTATAAAACAGTATATTGTGCTCACAATAAATGTGAAGCTTATTTACAGGCTCGAATGCTGGCAGACTAAAAAGGGGAAGCGGGAGGCAGTTCCCTCATGGAGAATCGTGGGGGATTAATCAGTAGCAATAAAACTTCACTCAGTCTGTTCCCCCCAGATCAAAGGGGATTAAGCCAGGCTCTGGTCAGTCAGACTTCGGGAGCATGGACCTTCAGTTTGGGTGCATGTTGCAGGTCCACCAGAACAGAAACCAAGAGGCAAATGAAGTCATGGTATGGTGCAATGCTATGGATAATTAGGAAGGGGGAATATTGTGAATGAATAAAAGTCATAATCCTTTTCCAAACTATTTGGCTTGTATAAACTTAATAAAAGCTGCACAGATGTTTTTGTGTGTGGGTAATAGAGGGCAGATGAGGTTGGCCTTCCTCCGCAAAGGAAAGCTGAGCCAGAACGGTGCCTCAGAAGGCCGGAGGTGAAGCAGTTCATCCCGCTGCCTGGGGAGCAGGAGTAGATGTCCCGAGTCTGGAACCAACAGGCCCAGAAGTTCTCTGCAAAGGAGGACTTTCAGCACACAGGGAGCGGGAAAAACCCTGTGCAAAACCATTCTAATGGAAGCCCAGTGGCAAAGCTCTGCTGGGCAGACTGGGCAGGGGACGCGGGATGGCAGGAGGTACAGAAGGGCATTCTTCAGGGACACGGCAAAGCTGGTTGTGTGTGCAGGGGCTGTCGTGGCCCAGGGAAAGGTGAACAGGACGTTGAGGATGCTGAGGATGAGGTGTGGAAAGGCTGCAGTGAGGCCAGGGACCGAAAAGCGTTAATGGGCACAGATGGAAGCAGCTTCCCTATCGTCTTCCCACTCTCGGGCTGTCTCCGTCTGGCACTCTCAGCCCTTCACTTAACAACATAATCCGTATTGGCACTCAGATTCACAGCCGGCTCTGCCGGGGAAAGCACAGCCCTGACCTGCGCTCCAGCGCCTCGTCCTGGGGGCTGTCGCTGCACCTCGGAGACTGACTGGAACAAGGTGCTCCCTCGGTGTCACGCGTTGCCACACTACACATTTAACTCAATTAACCCTTGTTTTGCATGACTGAGAACTGAGAGATAAATCAAGCGGTGAACAGCAGATAGCAGGGTGAGTTAGTGGAACGCCGGTATGGTCCGTTGCCTGGGAAAGGCGAGGGAGGAGCGAACACACGGCGCTGGATTTGGAGCTATGAAGCTCTCAGGGACTTCACACCCCATGTGCCACCCACGACTGAGTCAGGGTTATCACAGCCCATAGCTCTTCTCATACACTCGAGTATTTCAGAACCGGCTTCCCTTGGTCCCAGGCGTGTTTGAGTGCATTCTTATGGTGTTTATTGTCTTCATAGTGCTTTGTGGTTAAAACCAAGCTGAGTGGCCCTTCTACAACCTTGGGGATGGAAATGTGGGTCTCTGTACTGCGTTCCTTCCTGCATTTGGCAACAAAAAATGGAGATGTTTGGAGGAAACAATACAGAGAAACTTTTTGCATCAGTGAGACACGCGGAAAGTATTTTTGGCAGCGTGGTGTGGGAATTTGGCACAGGCTGTTGCTCATAAGCTCTGGACTCCCTGTCTACAGCAACAAGTGGCACCTACATCTATTATATCTGGAGCATTTGTGGGTCTTAAAAAGGAGGATCTCATAGAGGCCGATAATGGTGCTCCAAGATATTTTCCTTAAGGAAGGGTCCTTCCGCGGACCTCAAAATGGTTAACTCCAGGAGACGTGGATGTTTGCCATGGTTTTGTTGGCATAGCACAAGTTTCTTGAGCTTTCTGGAAAGACGTGGCTATTTCACACCCAGAAGGGACTGCAGCAGCCCTTGCGCTGTCCCGTTTGTTGAAGTGTCGGAGGAGAGAGCCCCTGCTCTGGCTGTTGCTGCCTTTGGAGGTTCCTTCGCATCAACGTGGAGCAGCTTCTTGCCACGTTCTCCAGGGACCGGGCTTTCAAGTGGAAACAGCAGCTGAGAGCAGCCAGAGCTCAGGCCCTGCACCAGGACTGCAAGGTCCGTAAATTAACATCTCTATTGTTTTCTCCTTCATTTTGGAACTGGAACTGAAGCGTATGGACCCTGCTCCTTCCCTCGCCCAGAGGAGTGATAAAGAAAGGACTATTCCCGCCAAAAACATCAGTCCTTGATGGTTCTTATTTAATGGAGGAAAAGGGAATAACCCAAATATCCAGTTCCCTGTCTCTAGTTCAAGATACACCTTCAAATCTGAAAACTTGGGAATCTCTGGCAGGGTTTCTTTTTTAGCTAGAAAAGCAAACAAAAATTGTTGCCTTCTGGCCAAAACGCCCAAGCTGTTCATTTCTCCCTCCTCTCTGTTTATCCCTTTTTTCTTCTTCCCCTGGTGCTCTGGGGCTGTTTCTGAGCCGCTCGGCGAGGAGGACGCGCTGTGTAAACACGGTACCAGCGGGGCGTTTGGAATGCGGGCGGAGGGGGCGGCTGGCGGGTGGGAGCTGGGTCACGGAGCAGGGGGCAGCGAGGAGACGGCTCCTCGCCCCTGCTGGCGTGTCCAAACCTTCCCAGCCCAGCCGAGGAACTGGTGCGCGCTGGGTCCTTTTATTTCGCATTCTCTTCTCTGCTTCCCCTTTCATCCCCATGTGTCAAACAGCTTGTAGGCTTTATTTCAGGGGGCCGAGGAATTTGAACTACAAGCCCAAATACCTCAAACATCTTTTGATAGACAAAGTCTTGAAGCGAAGTCCGGTGGTGGGGAGCACTCTGGCAGCTGGTGGCTCAGGAGAGCCTGGGCTGTGAGATGGTCCTCCATGAATGAGTTAAAAAGAGCGGGGAGTCTTAATTGGGGGATGCAGGTGCCTTTGCAGTCTGAACTTTCTTGGTCTTGCTTGGCCAGTTGGGGAGGAGCTTTTTAGGGAGGTCTGAGGGCCCAAGAGGGTGCAGAAACCAGAGTCCTCCCTCCCAGCCGTTCCAGCCATTGCTTTCAGTGTCATTATGGTTTCAGCACAACAAGTTGGCCATTCCTGTGAAAACCTGGCCAAGCAATGAAGCAAAGCAAAGCATGACTGTGCTGCTGTGTGTTTCAGACATGTTTTACATCTGGTTAGATGAAGGAGCAGCACCAGCCCTCTGTGGATGAACTTTGGCACGTCAATGAATTCCTGTTGATGGCTAAACCGGAGCGTAGCACGCTGGGAAATGCAGTCTCCATGGGCCATGCCTCGGGACCAAGGCTACTTCGTGTTTGTTCCGCACAAATTTAGATCCTCCCTTGGTTTCCCAGTAAGTGGCTTCTCAGAGGGAATAATGGTCCCAGTGAAAGCCCATTGAAGTCAATGGGAGTCTTTCTGTTGACGTCAATAAGTTTGGAGCCGGTCCCATGCATACGGCCCTCCTGCTGAAGAGAAATGAGCAGCAAATCTTCTGTGTCTGCATGAGGTATTCTGTTGCATCATTCATTGTCTATAACCACAATTCAGCTGGTCTTATATTGCTAAACTGACAACTGGAAGCATTTAGAAGGGAGGGAGGAGGAAGGGTTGACCGTGCCCTCGCTGCCCGGGGCTGTTACCCCGTCACAACCCCATCGCTGGGATGTCTCCTGGTCGATGCCTTCAGCAGAACCGAGCTCCGCTGTTCCACAAGACCTTCCCATTTCCCTGGGCTCCTGTGGTGGTGCAGTGGGGGCGGGTGGGTTGAAGTCCCCAGTGCCGTCACCCGCGGGTGGAAAGCGTTGTCAACACCCAGAGAGGACTAAGGGATGCAGCTCAGTGTTCCCTCCCAGCATGAAACTCATGGTTCTGCAGAGTCACTACAAAAACCATGCTTGTTATTATGCAGATTTTCTGTACCTTCCAAGAGCTCGGGGACTGCCAGCCGTTGGGGTGTGACATACGGGGAGGTGCCAGTCTCCCCCATATTTACAAGCTTTTGAGAACAGAGGATGTGATGCGTTTGTGGGGAGCTGAGGGGCGGGTTGAGTGGGTGACGGTCTCTCCGAACCATCGGCAGCGGCCAGGAAAAGGCAGAGGCCAGCCGGGCTGGTCCTGGCGTGCCAAGTGTTATCCAATAATCCATTCCTGCGCTCCTGCTTCCCTCCACTCTCAACGCTCGCTTTTCTTCCTTGAGCCAAGTGCTACCTTGTGGCCATCGGTGGATTCTAAGTTAACCCTGCCGTCACCTGAACGGCAAACCCCACTGTGGAATAAATACGAGTTCTGCTGGCATGTGAGGCAAATACAGGAGCTCTTGCAAGAATCAAGAACAATATGTTTTAAATACATATGCATATGCTATATATACGTGTCTATACGTATGTGTCTGCAGACAGAGATCCAGGGAGTGTGCACGTATGCATGTGTGTGTGTAGCCGAAGGGAGGGGGTACTTTGTACAAAAGGCAAAGGTGTAGAATTTGAGGGTTGCCATGGATACAGGTCAGATGCCTTTGTTCTCACATCGTGGTGCAGCTTAGGGAGATGAGAGATGCGCCAGCTTCTCAGAAGGATGGGGAAAGAATGTTTTTTAATTTATTTTTGAGACGTGAGGAAAAATATCCCTACCTTTTTGTATCAAAGTTTGAAATAAAAGGCAGTAAGTGAAGGCAATCTACAGATGCATGTGTGATTGAACTAAATAAAGAGTGTCTGGAAAATGACTCTGTTGAGTGGCATCAAGGGAAATAATCATCGTGGTATCGTCATGGTCACAGGCAGCCCCGCTGTGGAGCCACAGAGCCGCTTGTCTGCGGTGCCTCGCACCGACACGGAGCCGATGGCTTCGTGCACTGCCCGGGTGTGCGAGTGCACGCGCGTGTGAGCCTGTGTCTGTACTGCCGCCTTTGTTCTGCCCTTCCAGGGTCTCCTCACCCGCTTTCTATAGTCCCAGGCTGTTTGATTCGGCGCTGAGAAGGAGGTTTGAAACCAGGATCCATATGGGGCCCGTCAGTTGCGACTGGATTCATTTTAAAGTCCTTGTTAAGTCCAACAAAAAGCCAAAGATTAGAGCTGATATGTTGGCTTTTATCCAAATACTGATCCTTGAAAGGCTGCCTTGAGACCGCCAGGCGACTCTCTCATTCCCCTTTTCTACTTGCTCTTCTTCTTCCTTTCTAATTGCTTCCCAAATTTGGGTTTATTACCATGATTTTGAAGCCAGGTAATCAGAACCATGTATGTTTTTCTCTCCCCCATCTCTTTCTGGTACCGATCAGAGTGTGGTTCAGAAAGTCCATTTTAGCATCTTGACCACCAACGTCAAAGCCTTGGCAAGGCTGCAGCCCTTGGGGTTCACGCTTTAAAACCAGCCCTTAGCCTGCAGATACGTTCCTGGCAGCCAAACCACCATGTCTAAAAGAAAAGCAACACGGTTCTTGTCCGCTGGGAATGTTCTTTCCTGTTCTCCAAATGCGGGGCTACGATTTCCCCTTCCTTTGTCCCTGAGGCTCATTGTTGGGGCTGGTTGTCGTCGTGGCCAAGGTGAGGGACACCTTTGGCACCGAGCGCTGGGCTCCACCTGGAAAACGGGTGTCCCTGTCCCAGGCCTCGCTGCCTGTCTGCACAGATGGGATGCCAAGGTCACATCCAGGTGATCGGCACAAGGACAACAGGAGCTTTTGTGCTCGGTTCCTGTTGTCTCCCATGGCCCGGCTGCGTTCCACCGCTGCAGCTCTTTCTCCCAACCTGAGCTCCTCCCTGCTTCCCACATCATGGCACAGAGCTCGTGTCCTTGAGACCAGGGTTGCGAGTGAAGCAATAAGAGTGCCAGAAGAGGAGACCAGAGCTCTGTTCAGAACTGCAATGAGAGACGGAATGGATGTGACGGATATTGGTGACACTTTGTGCCAAAGCCAGAGGACCAAGCAGAAGGGGAGGTGAGAGGGAGCTGCGGCCGTGTCAGTCCGCCAGCCCAAACCTGAGCTCTCTTACATGTAGATGAGGTTCTTAGGGACATGGTTTAGTGACAGTGGGAGGTTAATGGTTGGGCTCAATGATCTTGATGATCTCTTCCAACCAGTGTGATTCTATTCCATGATTCTATGGTGAGGACCCCCAAGCAGATACTCCTGCTTCATTCCCAAGTTGTGCCTCATTTGGAAGCCCCTCTGTAGAGCCTGTATTGTCCTCGGTGATCAATGATGGACAGACAAACCTGGAGCTCTGCAGGAGGGTCCTCAGCCAATGCAAACATGAGGAGGGCATGGTGGGGAGGAGAACCTGCGGGGCTTTGGAGCTGCTGGAGCCATCTCAAAACTGGAGGCAGAGGAGGGACTCGGGCTGCATTGGGGACACACCACTAGAGAGTGAGCGTTGCACATCGTCCTGCTCCGGAAGGTGTAAAAATACATGTCTCAAGGGCCTGATCCTGTCCTGCAAGACGGGGCCCAGCCAGGCTGGCCCAACCAGCTGCTCCTCACTTCGGCCTGGGAAGGACCGACCACGTCGCAGCTGGAGCCCGCGGGACCTGTTACAGGGTTTTGAACAACGTCCGCCACAGGGGCTCTGTGCAACGCGGGGCATTAAAAAGCCATCATACATTGGATTGTCCATGCATTAATTTAAAATATATGCAGCCACGTATAAAATATTACCTAGCACGTCATATTTGTGCAGTTTGAATCAGACAGTAGGCCGATATATTTTCAATATGCACCGTGCAATGTAATGCACGCTGTGAACAGGGATAAATGGGAAATGTGTGTGTGAGATGCATCTGGACCAGGAACAGCTTGCAAAGCCATTCAGGAGAATATTGAGAGGGATGAGGGGCGGGAATGGGCTTGTTCTGTCTTTGTTTTGGGGGCTGCTGTAACTCCAGGCTTCTGTCCCCAGAGTCCCCGGGACAGCCTGGGCAGGGGACACGCACAGATCCGCTGGCAGACATGGCAGTGGCCTTCGTCCTCCCCTCCTCTTCTCCCTCCCCTGCCATACACGTCCTCATCCAGCCCGCAGCCCCTTTGTCTCGCTCCCTGGTAAAATCCTCCCTTTTCCAGCTGTCCCTCCCCGCAGTTCCAGCCCGGGACTGCGGCCACCGGGTCACCTCTCCTCCCACTCTCGTCCTCCTCGTCCCGCTCCGACCTGCCTGAAGATTGCCAGACCCGCATCCAAACCCCAGCTGGAAGCGCCGTCCCAAGGAGATTTCGTCAGTATCCATTGCATTTTCTCACTGGGTTTATCATTTCTAGGCACTGGCTCTCAGTGCCTGGGATCTGAAATACACACTGTGGCTTCGTTTCCTTCCAGGAGGAAAGACCTCCTGCAACCCATGGGCACTAGATGGGAGGTCACCGCTCCCCTACCCCCACTTCTGCCATAAAGCACTGATGTAGGAGCCAGGGACACAAAGCTGGTGGCAGAGGTGGCGCGGCCTGGGGCCATGGGCTGGAAGGCAGTTGGCTGGGATGCACCTCACACCGTGTTCCTGTCTCTGTCCTTTTGCCTCCCTCACGCACCAGACCCCAAGAACAAAACCCATTTAGTTTCCCGCTCCAGATGGTCCATAAGGGTTTATGCTGGAAGGTGTTTCTTATTTCTGGAAACACCGTCTGGGGGGTTTTTCTTTAAAAGTTTTAGTTTATCAACATGAAAAATGCTGTTGAAAGTGGACATTATCCACAGCACTTCCCACGTCAACAAAAAGCCAAAGTTCATTTTTTGGGAGAGCAGGGGAAAAAGAACCTTTCAGTGTTCGGTATGGAGGCTGCGGAGCTCGGCTCGGGCTGCCCCAAGCAAACCCCTTTCCTGCTCTGCTATAATGGGAGCTCAGAGGCCAGCGCGGAGATGCAGAATCAGCACGCTGGGAAATCAGCGGGATGTGTGCGAACCGGCTTGGATAAAATCCACCCTAAGCACAGCCCGTACCAGAATACGACCAAGAACAGAGCAAAGCTCTGAAGTCTGAGAGAGAACATTTAACTTCTCCCCATCCCCCTGTTTCTTTTTCCACTTCTGCTGCTGCCGGCACACACCTGGGCTCCAGTTGCCGCATCCAAGGACCACAGAAAGCCCTGGTCTCGCAGCACCGCTAAACCCAGGGCTCCAGCTTCGCTGGGACTGGGTTATTTTAAGCTCAAGCTTTTATTTCTGGTTGAGGGACTGTGAGTTGACCAGGCTGGATCTCCAGAACCGGCTGAACTTGGCCCAGCGCGGGGAAACACCCATGAGCATGGACTAAGCATCTCTCATTCCAAACTCCCCCAGTTCTGAGATTAGGCAGAAATTCAAACAAATGAAGGCGGTTGCTGGAGAGGACAGGAAGCAATTACAGACCACCCTGTCGGGCAGGACAGCTTGTGTGGCTGCTGCTGCTGTTCAAACAACAACAACCCCCAGGCCGGGAAGGGCAGGAACATCTTTGAAGAACAATGCTGGAGCGAGGTGCGCTAAAGAAGTCAAGAAAGGAGGATTCATGCGAAAATGCTCCAGCACAAGGGCCCTGGGCTCGTGCTGTGTGGGTCAGGAGGGTCCTGCTGGCAGGAGGACAAACAGGATGGGTTGGTGGCTCCAAGGGGAGTGGGGACCTGGGACCTCCTGGTCCCCGGCCAGCGGGACCCACGCGGGTCAGGAGGATGGTGACCCCCAGGACGCCTTTTCCATCTGCGGGGCCACTTTGCGGCGGGGGTTGTTTCGTTCCTTGCCACGGAGGGGGAAGCGAGGGGGAGGCATTTTGGAGCTGTTCTCTCCAGGACAGCCCAGCTCCTCCTGACAGCTGGTTCCCATTGGGCTCCTGACCAAAGGCAGTCTCCAGCAAGGGTGGGAGTGGGCGGGGGGGGGAAGGGAACCTCATAACCATGAGGACCAAGAAGAGGAAGGATGAAAGGCACTTAAATGTGGAGGGTGGAACTGAACCAGGAGGACACTCAGTGGGAGGGGCTGGCGAGGCTTTGAAGCTCCTCGCTATGGGGAGCCTCCTTTAAACCCTACACCATATTGGTACAAGGTGGGGGAGGAGGGTCTGTCTCTCTTTTTCCCTCTGAAATATTGCGAGGGGTTGAGACCCCCCGCTCAGGTTGTCCTGTTTCTGTCCATTAAGCATTTTAAATGCTTGTCCATCTCCCGGGGCCTGCTGTCCTTCTGTTCCTTGTGGGGATGGGAGGTTCCCAAAGGCTCCGTCCGTGAAGACAAAAGGATGTGGGGTGCGAAGCGGTGCTGTCACTCAGCCTCGTGCCAGTGGACGCTCAAGGGGAGGATGTGTGAAAAAGAACTGTTTGTGCCCCAAGACCCAGCATCAGATGGTGGGTTTTGCTCTTCCCCATCAGAAATCCAAGGTCTCCGGAGCACCTGAGCAATCTGGGAATAGATGGAAGAGCGGGTTTGTTGTGGCCTCACGTCCCTGTGCTGCCCCTTGGGAACAGGGTGGGGGTTTGCTGGGCCAAGCCGCGCTAGACCCAGCCTGGGGACGTGGCTGGGAGATTATTCCTCTTGGAGCTGAATTGCCTTGCCCTCGTCTAATAATGAATAAGCTTTCAAAGCAATGGAAGAAAAACTAACAAGCCTCATTCTCCCCCCTGAAATGAGGAGGTTTGTCCAGGCTGGTTGGACCGTTCAGTGCTGGGAAGGGTTCAGAGCTGGAACGGGGCACCTCGCTCCTCGGCCCTTCTCTGTGCATGGGCTGTAAACCTCTAGAGGAAAAAATACTCTGTCGGTGCATTGTTCCTCCCAGGGCCGCCAGGAAATCGGTGGAGGGGAGGCATGGGGTGACACAGAAACACAATGGAGGGAGAAAGTTAACAATAACACTCTTTTTGTTTTGATGTATGGCAAACTATTTGTGCCAGAGAACTGGTTGAAGGTTCAGTGTGGTCGTTTGTGTGATTAATCCATATGGGCTTTGCTATGAGTTCGTGTGCTGGATGTCCCCAAGCACATGGAGGGGTAGCCCCAGGGTCTCGGGTGACACAGACGTCCCCGAGTTGCTCCGGTACGTGTGTGCAGCTCCGGAGCCCGGGGCTGTCCAGGGGGCAGCACCTCCTGCACCTCCCTCGTTTAGGGCCTGTAATTACATGCCCATTAACTGTACTGAAAGCAGCGAGAGCAATGAGAAGTGCAATATTCCATCCTTTCTTTTCTCTTTGCCTCCCCTTTGCCTGTATTGTGTGGGTGCTGGGCTCACCCCTCTTTCCTCCCTGCTGAGCAGCATCCCTGGGATGCTCCGGTACAGCCAGACATGGGGCAGCGATGCTCTCGATCGCTGCCTTCCCTCCTCCATCCCTGAGCAGAGCATGAGGCGGATGGACAGCCTGTGTTCCCTGCACCCAGCCCAGGACCCTTCTCCCCATCCCCCAGCCTTTCCAACAGCCTCCTGATGGCCTGGACCACGGGGCCAAGAGGAGAGCTTAAAATAAATACATTACAATCAAACAAATACATACATTCTGGAAAGCGAACAGGCGCAGTGGCTCTGACCATCTGCAATCACTTCCCAGCCGCCGGGTGAGCAGAGGCGGAAAGTTTGAGAGCAGTTCTGCTACGGCCCAGGAATCTCCATCATCCCCATCGCTCTCGCCCCTTCCCGTGCTCCCCTTTCTTGTTTGGTTTTCTGTTAAGATCTGCAGGTGTCTGGTACACTGCGACGAATCGGAAAATTGAATGCGATATTAAGTTAATTAAAACTGCCCTCTGTGTGTTAATCTTCTTGTCAAGTTTTAATTAAGTGCTGATAAAGGCTCAGCATGGGAGGGTGGGGGGCGTTCCTGCATCCCCCTCCCGCCATCCGGGCACAAAGGGGCTTGTTGGGATGGTGTTGGGGCTCCGGTGGGTCTGCGATGCCTGCCCTGACACCCACCCGGAGATATTGATCCATTGATCAGATCCCTCTCAGCTTCTCTTCTCCAGCTGAACAGCCCAGCTCTCTCAGTCTCTCCTTGTCACAAAGATGCTCCGGACCCCTCAGCATCTTTGTGTCCCTCTGCTGGACTCCCTCCAGTACTTCCTTGTCCTTCCTAAAGTGGGGAGCCCAGAACTGGACCCCGTTCTGCAGATGGGGCCTCCCCAGGGCAGAGCGGAGGGGGAGGATTCACCTCGACCTGCCGGTCACACTCCTCCTCGCACCCCCAGGTGCCACGGGGCACACCGCTGGTTCGTGTCACCCTCCTGACTCCAGGACATATTCGCTCTGTTAGAAACACCGTTTGCCTGGGTGATGTCTCCCTGCAGTGCACAGGCTGATCCCCCATTAGGATCTCACTCTCTTTACTCTCCTTGTTGTTTAACGAGGGCAGGTTGGAAATCAGTGTTTCTAGTGGCGCAGATGTCTCTTATGTCTCTTTTTTCAATGCCAGACAATATAATTTTGCAGCAATTATCTCAATCATTGACCATAGATTGAGCTGGAATACATTTTGCCAAATAGTTCCTTGCTATAAATTTCTGTAGATGTTTCCATTGTGGAGCTGACATTTCCCTCTGAATTGACAATTAAACCATCTTTGCTCGGTTATAGCCATTATATTTAACCTCTGTTGATTCCATTTTTGACTTTTTTATAGGCAGCATGTTTCCCACTCTGCCTATGAGTCTCACCTAAGCTTTTCATTGTATTTTTAAGGTCCCTAGCCACAATTAAGACATTTCCCATTTTAACTTACAGCGCCTTGTAATGCCTTTAAACCATTGCAGATATTCTTTGAAATATCTCAGGGCCAGATCCAGTGCACAAGCGGAATCAAAAGTCTCCAGTTTAGAGCCCGAGCCATTAACTTGAGCGGCCAAAGCGTTTCTCCTGCCTCAGGTTTCGCAGCTCAGTGCAGGTACAGCACCTGCATTTATGATTAGGAAGTTATTAAGTGATACAGCTTTTAAAACGCATTGTGACTGTTCCCGATGTGGGGCAGCCCCACTGCGGATTCCCGCGCCCGGCCCCAGGATTAGGCTGTTTCTGGAAGGGTCTTTTCGTTGTGCTTCGGTCTGCAGCTTAAAGGGGACGACTTTACCAGTTACAAGCAGTAACCTGTCGATCGCTGGTGGTTTGTTTTGGAGCTGATGAACTTAGGAAGGTTCCCATGTATCCCTGCCCCTGTCCATCCCGCCTGGGACCCCGTTGGCTCGGGCTGCGCGCCGTGGTTCTGAGCTGGTTCCTTCGCCCCAGTCACCAAGATTCATGCTGGGAAAATTAAAAAGAGCAGAAGCACCTGGAGTCAATTGTGAGACAATGGAAGTTGGCATCGCTAGCGCTGCAGAGAAAGGGTGGACAATAGTTTATTTACCAGAAATGCTGCTTTGGGGACAATCAAAACTCTTGGTGAATTAATGCCAAATTGGATGAATAGAGTAGACTGGAAAAAAAATTAAGGGGAAAAAAAAAAAAAGTCAGAAACTTTAGTCATAGTGTTTGCTGAAATGAATTTGGGTTTGTTTTGAGTGGGCGCTGAGCAATCTGCCTGCATTTGGGCCGGGGTTTAAAGAGACGGCAAAGCCGGCGCTCGCCTTCGGGCTGGCCCAGCTCCCTCCCTGCGCGGGGACAGCCCCGGGTCCCTGGGGGGGACGCCAGCCCCTGGTCTCACACCCTGCGCCCCCCGCTCCCTGCCTGCCGTGTTTATTCACATTATAAACTCCTCTGTGCCGGGGTCTGTCTCTCCTTGCGTTTGTTTTGAAGCCCTGTCCCCACTCATGGCTTATCTCTGGGCAGAGCGATAACAACAACCAACAACCCTCTTTGCTTATATCAACCGTCCCTTTTAAATGTTCTCGTAATCTAAACCAGCGCTCCCATCTCCTCTTCCTTCCTGCGGGCAGAGCCCCGGTCCACGCCACGCTCACGGCCCCGGCGCACACGGGAAAGTCCTCGCTGCGCTTTCCACTGGTTTTCTGCAGCCCCTGTGGAAACAAAGGAAATGTCAGGCCGATGCCACGTTTCTGTGAGATTCCCGTACAAATGCAGTGGCTACGGAGGGAAGAATTTGCTCCATCTTTGGTTCAATATCGCTTTTGACATCCGAAGTGCGCAGGAGTGCAGGCTGCCCGGGATGGGGCACCGCGCTGTCCCCAGCATCGCCCCGGTCCTGGCGCGGGGGCTGTTGTGTTGCCATCTCAGCAGTTCCTGAGGCTCCAGCCTGGGAGACCAGGGACAATTTGGGAGCAGCTCTGGGTCCCACCCATCGGGGACATGCAGAGGCTGGTGCCTCTGCGGGGACAGCGCATCCCTGCGCTCCATCTCCTTCTCCTGCATCCCTTTCCAGCATCCGCACCACGGGGCTCTTTGTGCTGCTCCCTGCTTGTGGGTGGGAAGACATCCCTGCAGCTATACATTAACATACCTATGGCTACACGTCTACCCAGCATGGCACGCGTTGCCCAGTGGGTGCTGCCCTGCTGGGTGCTCGTCCCATCACGGGTGCCTGGTCCGGAATTACCTGCACACTGGGGACCGCTGCGTGCCTGGGGTGTATTTCCTCCAAATTTGGATTTTTACCCCCGGAAGGGAGTTTCCCCCATTGCCCGTGGGGCTGCGTGGGGCTGGGCGGCAGTGGGTCCCTGTGCCACGCGGCACCAGCGGGGAGCGAGCGCCGGCAGGGACTGAAGGTCAGCAGAAGGACATCTCAATTATTCTGTGTCACCCGCGAGGAGCTCGCTCTCGTCAGAGTCCCAGCGGAGAGCGATGAAACGGGAACTCGGCTGGGGGAAAAAGAAAGGGGGGGAAAAAAAGGAAAAGAAAAGGGAAAAAAACCCAGCAAGGCCCATGCAGTTTGCACAGAAGCTGAGGTCACTGGGATTGACAGCTGCTGGGAGATAGCTCTGTTTTGTGTGCCGAAAATAACACCTCTCTGGGCTACAGATCTGCGTTTTCAATTAAATATTGGGCAGAGAGGCGGGGGGGTGGAAGTCTCGGCGATTATTTCAGAGGAGGGGAAGGAAATGGAAAACAGGCTTGTGAAGGAAACCCATCTCGCTGCTTCCAGTAACCTTATTTCCTCGGGGTTGTCCTGTGTATTTCTCCTCCCTCGTCTCTTATCTTCACCTCTCCCTCTGAAACCCTGGGAAACTGGATGCAGCAACTGGAGAAATAACTCTGGGGGGGAGAAGCGGGGAGCCTGTCCCTGTCCCTGTCCCTGTCCCCGTCGCCATCCCTTGCGTCTCCCGATTGGGGAGACCCAAGGGAGATGCCCAGGGATGCAGAATCCCGTGGTCCTCAGCCCTCCCCGTGGACACCTGCTTGGTTCACACCAGTGGGACGCCTCCGTTGGGCACAGGTAACTGACAGCCAAGGATTTCCCTGAAGATTCCCCTGCAGCCAGAGTTTCCTTGCTGCTGGTCCTCGCACCAGGTTCTCCTTTGCATGCATCAGTGTCTGACTTTGTTGTGCTCCTACGTGAGCGGCTCCTGCCACTTGTTTCCAGCTCTGGTCACATCTTACCTTGTGTCTTTCCCTGCACAACCTCGTTCCCTGTTTGGGGGATCCAAAACAGTTTCTTCCATATAATTCTTCAGTGCCAAAGGGATGCAGAAGTGTTTCCAGAGGGAAAAGCGCTTGAAAGCTCCATGGCCTGGAGCAACCAGCCCACTCCACCAGCAGATGTGTGGGGACTCCCCTGCAGGTACCACCAGCATCCCCAGCCAAGGAGTCAGGGCCGGGGGGTTTTCAGCACAGACAGCAGCTAAAACAACAACAGCAGACTCCGCAATTATTGCCATTGTTCCCCGGCACAAGCCTGCATCCGCATCATCGTTACAACTTACTAATATGCAACGCTGTTGTGTGATTGCATAAAGCGCTGCTGCTGGTGATATAAAATGAATTAATAAATGGTTTCACCCCACGAACCGCATTCAGCCAGGGGCTGAGGGGGCTGCCAGGAGGCTGGGGAAGGGTCGGGGCTGTGCCGTGGGGCCAGCCCGGGGCTGGGGGCCGGGATGTGGGGTCAGGGGGCTGGGGACCAGGGGAGGGTCCCTGCTCTGCCCTCCTCCCCACGCAGGATTTCCAGCGGCTCTGCAGAGCCATGGATGCTACCGAGGAGCAGCCCATGGCTGGAGCGGCACACATGCATTTGGAAAGCGTCTCAAGAGCCAGGCGAGGCTATTACAAACCATTCCAGTGCAGCAGTCGTTCCTGAGGCACCAGGGGCGGTTGTGTGCTCCTCTCCAGCGTGACTCTTTGTCCTCATCTCCAGTCTCCTCACACATCACATCATCTCTGTTTTCCTCTATGCCAGTGCCCAAAGAGCTCTGGGTCTGATCCAGCGCAGCCCAGCCCTGCAGCTCTGCTGCTTGGTGACTTACAGCCCTGCAAATGCTCCCCAGAAGCAGCAAATGAAATGCTGGGACTGGCAACTGAAATCCCCTGGGTCCTGGGACAGTCAGACACCAGAGGAGATGCCAGCAGGCTCTGTCCTGGTGGCTGGTCGCTCTGCGTGCTACGGGTGGCATTTCTGCCGCTGTCGGCTGCTCTCGCTCGTGCTTTCCCTCATCCCTTTCCCCGCATCCCCCTCCTGCATCCTGCACTGCGCAGAGGCTTCTGTCCCAAACCGGCCCGTGCGTGGATGGGGGCGCAGGGGGTGGGCTCGGGGACACTGCGGCACTGCCCGCCTGCTGACACACGCAGTGACGAATTAGCTAAGAGAGCTGGTGGTGCTTGGGCAGGGAAATGCACAGCTGAGGCTGGGGGTGGCTGGTGTTCGGGGGTGCCCTGTGCCAGGGCTGTGTGTGCAGGGACGGGAAGGTGCTGCAGCTGAGCACATCGAGGCTTTTCCCTCCCACTCGACACCCAACCCCACGGGTGTTTTCCTTCCAGGAGTGTGGGAGGGGATGTCCTCTGCTTTGCCCCCTGCCTGGCTGTAGCAGAGGTGGATAAAACAAGCAGCCGAGGGGTCATCTGCTGTGCAAGGAGGTTCTGCTCCCTGTTCCCCCAGTCCCAGACCCATGTGTTGGGAGCTGTGCTCACACATCATCAAGTGTACCTGCCCTTGCACTGACAGGCTTCCCTGGAACATGGGCCTATTTATTTTATATGCCGAGAAACATAAATGTTTGCGCTAAGCAGCAGACATGATGGGAGCAGATGCAGGTATTTCACCCTTGAATCCTCACTCGGAGCTGAGCAGGAGGCTGATGAATTGCAAACACATTAAGGCCCCAAGTTGCTGGCAGAGCTCTTGCCTGGCTGTGTCAGCTGTGCAGCCGCTGAGTTGTTTAAGTGGGGTTTTTATTGGGCTTCCTTTCCAACCATTAGATAGGCTGGTGGTGGGAGGCTCTGCTGAGCCCCAGCAGCCTCCTCCGACCCATCCCTGACACCGGGGGTCTTCCTGAGCCCCTTTGGGCTGCTGGGAACCAGACCTGTGCATCACCTACCTGTTGGCTCTGTGGGTCGTGTAACATGGGCCTCTGCTGTGATTTGATTCGGGCTGCTTTATTTATTAGAGTCATGTGAACCCGCTTGTGAGCGACCTGAACTGCTGCCCACAACCCGAGCAACCATTCCTTCCCCTCAGAAAAACTTCTGCTGAGATGGCAAAGCGTTTAACCCAAATTGGTGCTATTTCCTGGCCTGACGTCGCTCCTCTGCCCCTTCTGAGCGTTGTCCAGAAACTGCAAAGCCCCCCTGAGTGTGCTCCCCGGATCAGGGAGCTGAGATCTCACCTCCCAGCATCTCCAGCCTGGTTTGCAGCCCATTGGGAGTTTTGCCCTTCGATGAGTTTCTCAGAAATGTCCCCGTGGATCTGCCACGCTGTCCCCAGCGCTGGGGTCACCATGCGGGAGGGACACTACCCCCGGGCTGTAGGCAAAGCCTGCGGGGCTGTGCAGCCCCCGCGGGAAGGGTTGTGTCTGACACAGACTGCGTGGGCAAGCGGTCCCAGCAGCCCGCGTGCCGCAACCCCGGCCGTGTGCCGCTCGGAGGGCTCCCGGGTTGGGGCCAGCCGGCTGTTTTCAGGGCTCGGGGTGTTGCCCCACGGGCAGGGGGAGCAGGGGCTGCCTGCGGAAAGCCGAGCGGGAGCCGTGCAGGAGCGGTGGGATGGCGAGACGCGAGCACCTGGAAAGAATTAACGCTTCCCCTCAGCAAGAGCTTGTAAGGAGAAAGAACAAAGCAGGCGAGGGAAAACCAGAGCAAGAACAAAATGGTGCTAGTGGGAAAAGGCATTCCTGTTGTGTGCGAGCAGACCTGCTGGGCTTTGGGGAGAGCCGCTCCCTGGAAGAGACTCAGCCTTTCTCACATTTGCTCTTCTGGTCACTTCTGCCTCTGCTTTTTTCCTCCTCTTTGTCTTTCGTTCCCCTCCTGGCTTTATCCCATCTCTCTTCCTTTCTGCATTCTCTCTGCTGGTTTTTTGCATGCGTCCTTCTCGCACACTCCTCCCATTTTCTCTATGGTTCCTGAGAGCAGTAAGGAGGTTTCTTTCTGTGCCCAAACACCTTTCCCCGCTTTCTCAGCAGCCTGGGGGCTGATTGCCCCCATTGTCCTTCCTCCAGGACGGCGGAGCCTCAGTGCTGATCCTTACAGCTCTGCAGAAATGGGGGGAGGCAGAGCTTGAGCGTTGCTGCGTTTAGGTAAATGAATAGAATTTCTGGAAATTGCTGCTAATATAACAAGGTTTTGCAAGGGATGCTCTGCATGTGGTCCTGCAGTGGGCTGGGAGGGCTTCTCCCTTCTGGGACACGTGGTACCTGCTCCCCAAAGACCGTATTTTGAAATGACCATTGCTGATAGCCTCCTGGCTGGCTGCTGTTCGCACTCCGCCGGGCCCGAGCACACCCATGAGGCAAAGACCAAAACTATTGCATTGCACAAGGGAGTTTTGCTCCCTCCTGCCCTCCCGCTGCGTTGTGCCGGGGATGGAGTTCTCCATCGCTGGGCTGGGCTGGTCCCATTGACAGCCCTGAAAACACTTGTCAGAGGAATTTGCTGCCTGAGTCTAGTGCGCATGTAGCATTAATACCATTTGCAACCCTCCTTGCTCGCTGATCATGCCAGAGGTTTGGCTGAGCACCACTCTGGCTCGGTCATCGAGCAGAATCGCTGGAGCAGACAAGCAGAGTGGAGGCTGCAAACCAGAGCTCCTGGGCCAGGGAAATGGCCTTGCTGGGCAGCAGAGAGTGCCGAACCCCTCCTGAGACACTCAGCTGCAGAACAAAGTGGTGACAAACGTTTGGGCAGCTGAGGAAGGTCTCGTCTGTTGGTATTTCTGGCCCGACTGGAAGCAGAAGGGAGGTGAGAGCCCCAGCGAGCTCCTGCAGCCGCTTTCTAACCAGTTCTGTTGACTCGAGGGGTTACACAAGTTTTGAGAAGTGTTCAAGCATCTGGGTGTTTTACCCAAAGCTGAACTCTGGTGGAGCTGGTGACCTCTATAACTGATCCCCTCTGTCCCCCCAAAATCTCCAACTTCCTGAGTTGCTCCCACCACCATCTCCTGTCCCTGTAGGGCCTGAGGTAATAGGGCAGCAGTAAAAAGTTACTAGGTATAAATGAACTGATGGGGATTAAAGCACCAGCACATGCCTCCTGGAAGGCTTTAAAAGCATCCTGTTTAGAAACAGCTCTGTTTCTGCATCCCACATTCTTAGTAATTTTCTTTCTCCTGGTTTTTTCATTCCTATGAAGGAATTGCAGATGGAACAGGCTCCAGGTCCCATCTCACCCATCCTCCCTGGGGCAGCGCCAGTGCTGTCCCGCTCAGCCTCTTCCCAAGGCTTCTGCCTTTCCCTGGGTTGTTTCATTGGTTTCTGGGTTTTTTTTAAGGATTTTTCAAAACGAGTTAAGTTTCACGTTGTTCATGCCTTGGGGTTCATGCTACTGATGTGCCCAGCGGGGTGCAGAGCGTGCTGCGCCCCGGGTGACATCCCCAGCGCCCGTGTCACCCGTGCAGCCCGGGCGCCCTGGAGGACAAGTCAGACCCAGCAGATCGCTGCCAGGGCTCCCGTGAGCTCCGCCGATGCCCACTGGGCTCTCCCATCGCATTTTCAGAAGGAAAATTCAAATCCTTCCTGCTTCGGGATATGGAGAGCTAAGCTGCTGCAGGAAATTCTGAGCAGTTGAAGATTTTTATTTGCTTTAAAGAGCGTTTCTGTTCGCTTTGCACTGACAAATACTGATTTGCTGTTTACGGGGAGCAGCAGAGCGTTCCTGGGGCGGGAGCGTGCTGGGGTTGGACCGGATGATCTTCTAAGGTCCCTTTCAACTCAGACCATCCCATGACACCACTCTGTGTGCTGGGAAGGGTGGGCTGGGGCCGGGGGAGTGGGGAGCAGGTGAGATACCAGTCCCCAAGCACAGCTCCGAATTCCTGGAGCTCTCGTGTAGCTGAATTTGGGTGCTGAGGTCGGGCGGGACGGTCTGTGCAGCGAGCGGCTGAGCATCATCCGGCCAGGTGGAACTGGGATGTACTGGCATTTGGGATCATTTGGGATCATTTGGGATCATTTGGGATCATTTGGGATCGTGTCTCTTTTGGTGCTACCAGAAGGACCTCGCTGCTGCTGGAGCTCCCGCACGCCCTGGCACACACGTTAAAGCCACGTGTCATTTCTGGCCTGTTTAGAAAGGAAACAGCCGGGTCTGTGTGTGGCTCATTTGGTTCATTCTTGAAGAATTTTGGTCTTGTCCCTGCTGCACCAAAGAATTCATCCGCACGGATAAATACCACGTGCTCGGTGGTGAACTGTGTGGTTAGGGTTTTCTTTTCATCCTTGTTTGGATGTCAGACCGTGGCAGGAGTCCCTGATATTTCCTTCTTTGGTCTCTGGCAGTTTTGCATCCGCACCAAAGGCGCAGCCGACCCTTGGAAGCATCACGCTGGTGTCGCTCGTGTGCCTGAGCAGCGGTGGCACGAGGCTGCACTGAGCTTGGCCAATGCTGGTTTATTTGCTGCAGTCGGATGCATGTTCTGGCGTTCCTGTGGTATTTAGGCAGTCGTGATGACTATGGAGAGGCCGTCTGGTGTGGCTGAAGTGGAGCCAGTGGAGCGATGCCAAGCTCCTTGGTCAGGAGCTGGTCCTCGGTGCCGCTTCTCGCGGAACATCGGGAGACCCTTGGGAAGAGCTGGCGGGGAATCCTGAGGGGTTCACAAGTTTTGAGCCGTTCAAGCAGCTCATCTGGATGTTTCGCACAGATCTTTGGTTTGAGGATTAGGTTGGAAAACTTTGAAAGGTCTCCCTTCCCCTGAGATTCCACGTGCTTCCTGGCTCTGCTTGAACCGAAACCACAGTGCCAGAACAAAGGCTTTTCTCATTGCACCTTGCCATTGGAGATGAAAACAAAGCTTCAGCGGGAGAGTGGCTGTTGGATGGGTCTAAGCGAGAGCAAACCAAACCCTTTCAGCCTCTATCAGCCGAGGTTTGAGTTGAGTTGCAGAGCAGGAGCCTGAGCCAGATCGTGTGTTTTCCAAGCAGCTTGGGAAAGAAAACAAAAACCCAGCAGCTTGGGTTCATACCTACTTTCAGAAAATCATCCAGCTTGGATGAGATCCCTCCAGCTGCCCTCGTGTGCTGCATTTGCATGCTGGGTGGCCTGGAGCTTTTTCCCATGGTCGCTGAGAGAAACCAGAGAAGGGATGGGTAGAAGAGCGGTGACGGGAACGTTCCGTGGGTGCATCGCTCTGCTTTCGCACGCCCACTTGGAGCTGAGCGCAGCACCCGCCTCTCTGCCTGAGTTTAATGCCATTGCTGTACGTTGGCATCTCCCTGCACCTGCCTGGTGTGTGTGATGGTGTTTGCAGGTGCTTCGCTGGCGTGAAGTGTGGGAAGGTGGTTGGTTCCTGCTGCAGGTGGTGAGGTGCATGTGCTTCTGCAGCGACAACAGCGATAAGGGAGTGTTGATATCACCACGAATCCCGCATTTTGAGGAAAATGGGGCTTGTTATTCCAGGCTGTTAAAGCACTTCGCAGAGCTCTCTAAATGTAACCCAGGAGTGGTGCCGGTGTCCAGCTGAACCTTGCTCAACAATCCCGCCCTCAAAACCTGCTGCCCACCTGAAACGATGAGGTGGCGGTGAGGCAGAAATGTTCTGTGTGAAAGCAGACATTGATCCAATCTGAGGTGTCTGCTCTCGTACGGCTGCTCTCAGTCTTAATTCCTCTCCATCGTGCCTCCTGCACCTGCCTGCGTCCTTCGCTCTGCCTGCGCGTTTTGAGCATCCTGGAGGTGGCCGGTCGGAGGATCATGTGGGGGGGTTCGCATTGTGCTCCGATGCCTTTTGCAGACAAGTTGCCCGAATAAAACCTTCCTGTGACATTTTTCTGGGCTTCTAGGATGCTGTGCACCTCTTCATCATTTCACCTTCGCCTGCATGGGTTCACGACACAGACCCTTTCCTTTCTCACCACAGGCAACAAGATCTGTTCCAACCATGACGTACCTTTGGTTTCCCTGGGTTTGGGGCTCGCATCACACCCGGACCACCAGTCCCCCCCGGCTGTTCATCCGCCTCCCAGTTCTCTCCCCACTTTTCTTGCTGGCAGAGCGAGTCGCTCCCACCTGTGCTTTCCTTGGCAGAGCTGTCACACCGAGGCGTGCGGTGGCTTTCCTAAGGCTCGATGTACTCGTGGGCACGTCCAGTGAGTGCTCCCATCCATCTGCTGAACTCTTTGGGAAAAAAACAGAGCAGCCAAACAATGAGTGAGTACAAAAGCATATGTGGAGAATTGGCAAGGAGCGTTCCCTGACTCACAGCGTCCATGCTTCTGCATGTCTGCTGCATGCACAGCTCCCTGCCCCTCCTCACCCTCGCTTTAATTAGTCAGGGCTGAGCACACTCTGGGAACACGCTGGAAGAGGAGTGATGAACAAAACAGCAGCTCCAGATGAGCGAAAGCATCTGAGGAGTTTCAGATGGAAAAACGGGTTGGTCTGTGTTCTCCGAGCGTGTGTGTTTCACCGCGCTGGGGCCGGCTCTGCCTAACGAGCACCTCCGCTCCCAGGAGCAGGTGGAGAACCTGCCTGCCCCAATTACCTGTGCAGGAGCACGTTCCTGAGAGCGACGTTTCTCCGAGTGGTATTTAGCTCATGCTCTTCTGATGCTGGATTAGGGCTCTGGAAAGGCTCTTGGCTTGGGCTTTGGCCAGGGCTGCTCTCAGATACCCCCAGTGATGTGCTGCTGCTCCTTGCTGCAGCCGCTGGGCTGCTGGAGGTGTGACCCAGTGCTCCTGTTACATCTTCCTCTGTGCAGCACCCTCCCGGTGCCCCCGGCCAGACCATCGCATCCCCTCCCTGGTGGTTGGAGACCCCTGGTTCCTCTCCTCCTCCTCCGCACCGCAAATCCACATGGAGCATCGTCCTGTCTGTCTAGTCTGAGCTCGGACTTTGCCGCGCTGGAATCATTTCCTTCTTTTTGATCTTTCTGAAGAAGCCACGGGCCCTTCCAAAAGTGCTCCAAGAATGCAGCCTAGTGGCCTCCGCAGCCGCCTGCTCGACGCACTCCTCGCCGTCACGTCCCTCGGGTGACACGGACACGGAGGGGCCGAGCGTGCCGGGAAGGGCAGCGTGAGTCCCCCCCGCGCCCTCCCCGGCAGCCAGATCAGGGCAGCGATAACGGCTTTGTTTAAAAGGAAGAAGAGGAAGGAAAATGCAAGTCTAACACAACAGGAGCTGCCTCACCCGAGTATCCCAAGGACCTTGGCTGCCAAAACTGGATGGAAATAAAGGCTGCGGACAATGCGGGGCCGTATCTGGGAGCCCCACCAGCCCCCTCTTTCCTCGCAGGATCTGATAGAGCTCGCTGCTGGCACGGGACGGGTGCACCGGCCATTGTTCCGCGCTGGCCACAGCACGGGCGGCCGGTGGCCTCGTCCTGGGACCCGCACGGGCTGGCCAGGAGAAGAGAATCGCCGGAAATCGGACCAGATCACATCTGAACTTTAACTGCATCACATCTCAGGGACGTAGGTTTTCCCCCCCCGCGCTGTCCTTGCTGTCTCTTTTTGGACGGTGCGAGATGCAAACAGTTGGTCTCCCAAAATAACCAGCAATGCAATCATTGCTGGGCTGATTCATACTCTACCTATGGCCGTATCCTCGCCCTGGCAGAGGCTGAAACCAGACCGTTTGAAAACAAGCTGGGTGAAGCACCCGCAGAGCTACTGGCTCTGTCCCCAGGCCACCTGGGCTGCGGTGCTGCAGCACTTGCTCATGGGGGGGTTTTACGTGTGATGCCCAAGCAGCCGTTGCCTGGTCCATCCGACTTCATCCACCATGGGAGCTGCCCCGCTGCCCCCTCCCATCCCACCTCCCCAGCCCGCAGGGTGACCCAACAGCTTTCCGTCTTTTAAAATATTACCCCTAATTAATTTGTCTGTACCGATGCTCCTGGTAATACTATTATTTGTAATACCTCACTGCGTCCCCAGGGAAGGGCACAAGTCCTAATTAACATCTGTAAAGCTGCCTGAGCACCATGCCTGGAAAATGTGAGACAGAGAAGGTTGGTGGTGTATCAGGATGGTTTTATCTTCTTTTTCTTCCCCTTCTTTGCAGACCCCCTTGTTTTCCCCATTGGTCATGCCAGCCTCCATCCACCCTCGCGTGGTGGGCTTGTTTTTCAGCATTACCTCTGCTAGCAAAGGGCCTGCCCGCCCCAGTTTTCCCACTTCCCATGGGTTTTCACTGGGTCTGCTTGCACAGCACCCTCCCATGCACACACACACACACACACACACGTGTGCACACACACTGGATAGCCAAACAGTTCCCAACAATAGTTTGCAATCCCCACTGACTTGCAGAACCTCACAAATCACCTTCTCTGTAAAGAAGCTTAAACTTGCTCTTGCACAGTCACACCGAGCGCACACGTCTCCTCACACCCGCGTCAGGAAACAGCTCCGGAGTTCTCGCTGCTCCTGCTCACTCACTGAGAAATTAGACACAAATCGAATGTAAATCCCGCGCTTTGCAGGCACCAACAGCAAAGCCGGTGTGGCAGTTGCACGTTCCCCGATGAGATCCAGAGCTGTCAATAGGGCAGCTGGTGGCTCTTCAGCACATTTTGTGCCGCCCTGTGCCCGGAGAAGATCCTGGAGCAGCTGGAAATGCTGCAACCAGAGCCCAGGGGTGTGAAATGAGCGTTTGCTGGGAGCAGCGGGACTGGGATCGGAGCCTCCCCTGGGACCAGGGACCGGCTGGGGAGACTCCCCAGGATGGAGCCTCCCCTGCTCCTGGGGGAGCGATTGTTTCTGCTCCACAGATCCTGAGTGAGCCCTTGGCCCCTGGGTGAACGAGTATTTCTGCTGGGTGCCCAAGTGAGAGAATCCTCTTTGTTTTGTGAGTGAGCCCGTGCGGGTTGGGGATGCTCATTATTCTCGTGTGGTCGTACAGTAACAACATCCTCAACTGGTAACTGAACCTGTGTCTTATGATGTTGGATAAACCCCGTTTCTAGTTGGTTTCTTCGCTAAACCGCTCTGGTTAGAATAAAGCCTGTTTGGAGCTCATCACCTGCCTACATTGATTTCTGGGGTGCCCCGTGACAGGCGGGGACGCCCTCGTGCCCCCACGCTGCTCCTTGGAGCAGCCCCAGAGCCGCAGCGGCTCTGCAGGACCAGCCGCTGTGTCCTTCCAGCAAAGCGAGGCCCCCGGCTCTGTTCCTGGTTGCTGTTGAATCTTTTCAGCCAAATCTCCAACATCTTGGCCGAGCTGTGCTCCAAAGCCAGCCAGATTTCTGATGCTTAGCAAAAATATTCATTAACGACTTAATCTGCGCACACACAGGGGAAGCTTTTAGTGTATTTGTTCTAGGTCTGTGAAAGAGTGATCTGGCCACTGCTTTAAACTCTGCCTTGATCTGTGATCTCAGAGATGAGGAATTCAGAGAAATGCTGTATCCCCAGTGCTCGCCCACCGGCACAGACCGCTCGCCGAAAACGCGCGTGTTGCAAACCGCAGTGATTTTCTGCGTTTAGTGCCTGCGAATCCTTTCCTCCCGAGGCACCATCATCCTGCCCAGAACGAACCATTCTCTCTGCGGGCCTTTTTCTGCGTCCTCAGGGGCAGTTCTGGCTGCTGCCAAGGGGCACGTTTGCAGGTTGCAGGTGATGGGGTTTGTCCCCACAGCCCGGGGCAGAGCCGCCCCCGGCCCTTCCCCTGATGCCTTGGGGTCCCAGTGCTGCTGGCTCTCAGCGGCTCCTGCAGATAAATCAGCTCTGCTGGGAGACCAAGGCAGGGGAGAGTCAGCACAGCACTGGGATGAGTCTCGGCACTCACGGGCTGCACGGGGAAGGGGGTGGCACGGGCAGGGTGGGATGGGAGGGAAGGGACGGGGGTGGCAGCGCGGGGGGAACCGGGTGGATGGATGCAGAGCGGTACGGGGGCTGGCTGGCAAAATAGACAGAAGCTTGTCATGCAGCCAGACGGAGACACAAAATCGCAGGGAACGATCCCCCACAACACCATCGCTCGAGTGGGCCCGTGGGGTGGGTGTCTCTGAGTCACACGAGCCAGAGTGTGCTGGGACCCCCAGGATCTGGTGGCTGGTGCAAACTGGCTGCTCGCGGTGCAGACACAGGCAGGTGGCCTGTTCTTTAGTGGGGATATAGTCCAGAGCCACTGGGCTTACTGGGTGACCCAGCAGCCCCCCATCTTCATGTAAGGGGTCACATGCCTGTGCATTTGTGATGGCTGGAGGGATGAGGTGAAGTGTCTGCCAGCTGGTGCCTCCTCATCCTCTCTGTCTGTAGTGTCAGGACAAGGCGCTGCTGTCACTGTGCGAATGGGAGTTTGTCACCAGCAGAGGTGACCCAGCAGGTCCTCATCCCTGCCAGCCATGGCTGCGGCCGCTGAACACAGATAAGAGGTGGGAGCATCCTGTCCTTTCCTTGGAGAGGACAGTGGGTGGGGACAGCCATTCCTCCAGGACACCGCCGTCTCGTTGGGCTGGAACCAGGCATTGACAAATGATGCATCTTGGTCCCCCCTCCTCCCTTCCCTTTGGCAGACGCTGTTGTGTCTAACGCTAACCTGTTACAGCTGATAACAGCTGCAAGTGCTGCTGCTGCTGCTCTCCGAAAAATTTGTGGGATGCCAGATGATTTCCATGCACAACAGGAGCCCCGAAGCTGCGTCTGCATGAGCTTCTCGAGCTTCTTCCCCCACATCTCCCACCATGGCCACTGCTGGGTTAGGAATGGGAGTAAGCGGGGCTGGGGGGACAGGATCCCGCCCCCGTGTCCCCCTGTGTGCCCCCGCTGCTGGGTGCTGAGAGCTGGGCAGCGGACAGATGGGCACACAGACGGACTGACACACACACATGCAGCTTCGATAAGAGTTTCTCAGCAACTCGGTGCATGACTGCCTTGGGAAATGAAGTTCCTAAATCACATGGGCACACCTGCCCGTGTCCCCATGCAGATTGGTGTGTCCCTGTGCGGATCAGTGTGTCCACATGCAATCAGTGTCCCCATGCAGATTGGTGTGTCCCTGTGCAGATCAGTGTGTCCACATGCAATCAGTGTCCCCATGCAGATTGGTGTGTCCCTGTGCGGATCAGTGTGTCCACATGCAATCAGTGTCCCCATGCAGATTGGTGTGTCCCCATGCAGATTGGTGTGTCCCTGTGCGGATCAGTGTGTCCACATGCAATCAGTGTCCCCATGCAGATTGGTGTGTCCCCATGCAGATTGGTGTGTCCCCACGCAGATTGGTGTGTCCCTTTGCAGATCAGTGTGTCCCTGTGCAGATCGGTGTGTCCACATGCAATCAGTGTCCCCATGCAGATTGGTGTGTCCCTGTGCAGATCAGTGTGTCCACATGCAGATCAGTGTGTCCCCGTGCAGATTGGTGTGTCCCTGTGCAGATCGGTGTGTCCACATGCAATCAGTGTCCCCACACAGTCGATGTCCCCATGTGGCTGTGCCGGTGGCCCCGGCCGGGGTGCTCTGGGGGGCCACGGGTGCAGAGGAGCCGCTGGCAGAGGCGCAGCTGCGCCGTGGAATGCATTTCTGGGGAGATTTTATAGAGGGAATGCGGATGAGTAATAACCGAGGTGCTGCCTGAGTCTTGTTAGGAGGAAAGAGGGGAGGGAGTGGAGGGGCTGGGGGGAAGAAAGGAGCACAGGGAAGAAGAGAAAGAAAGAAATGACCTTGGTGAGTTTTTCTGGCTGCTCTCCAGGTTGCAGGCTGATGCCAGAAAAATCTCCGAGTCCCTTTTGGCTGGAAGTCCGCTCCCCACGTTAGGTGAATCACACTCACATTTCTGGAACATTACACGCTCGCAGTTGCAAAGCTCACAGTAATTAGAAAAACTACAAGACCAAGGCAAGGGGAAAAAAAAAATGAGTCACCCGTGGAAGTGGTGTTTTCGTGCTGCAGGAGGATCGGCTTTGCACATTTCCAAAGGTAAATGCACAGCAGCCTCCCGTGCTGCTGGGAGGGGCCCGTGGCTGCTGCCCCCCTGCCCCTGCCAGCCCCCCGGGCGAGCGGCGGCTCCCACAGAGCCCGGGACACATCGGGACGTGTCTGCACAGAGAGGTGAAATTGCACTTCGGCACGGCGTGAGATTCCTGCGGGATGACTCGGGAGGATGAGTACCTGTTGTGCAGTTACCTCCCAGCGCAGACGTTCTTGCTCCACATCGGGGGGAGCTGCCGACGTTAAGCATCATCCGCTCCCACCCATTAATGTCACCCTTTCAAAATAAGCTGCTCCTACTCCAGAACAAGAGCCACCGTGCCAGGAGTTGATCACAAGGAATTATTTCAGGCTGATGCTCAGGGTGCCAGGGGAGGCCAACGGCTGCCACCCCAGCGATGTGGAGCCTGGAACCTTCTCCCCCCTCCAGCACGTACCAGCAGTGGATGGTGACCTGTTATTGCTCGCTCACTTCAACACTGCATCTGGATGCTACAGGCTGTAGAGAAGAAGAGCAAGCCCCACACCAACCCCCTGCATTCAGAGGAGCTTCATAAATCATGCAGACAGTCTTGTTTCCAATGACCTGATGGATGGAGCTTTCATCCCTTTCTTTGCATGACCCTTCTGCTGCTATTCATTAACCACTCAAAGGGTGTTGTAACCTGGGAGCAAACCGGGCTCTCGTTTGTTTAGTTAACTCTCCTGAGTCATCCCATTTGGCTGGGGCAGAGCCGTGCTCCAGGCAGCTTGTCGGCCGTCCCACGGGGGCTGCGCTCCCCGGCGCTGCTGGGCGAGCAGCGTTGCAGCATCGCATCGCATCCTTGCATCATCGCATCGCGTCCTATCATCCCATCGCATCATCGCATCACGTCTCACGGCACCGCAGTGCAGCACGTGTCATCGCACCTCCAGGCAACCTGGTGGGAAGAAGAACCGGGCTCGGATCGTGGCATCACCGTGTGTTGCAACACGGCCGCCTGGCTTCCAGAAAGCGTGAGCTCATGCGGGCTGGAGGACACGGCTCTTGTCTTCGGATTCCATGACTGTCCAGCTGCCAGGGCAGCGGGGCCGCCAGCGGAGGCTCCGTTTGGAGAAGGCCAAAGAGCGGATTACACATCAGACGATGAAGTGATGCTATGGACAAGCCGCACCGAACACGAAATCTTCCTGCAATACTCCAAGACAGATTGTTACGTCTCTCTGCCAAGAAATCAAACATTCCTGCTGGAGTCAGGGCTTTCACAGAAGCCCCCTCTGGGACATCAAGTGAGGCTAAGACAACAGTCCAGAGCTTTGCTAGCAAATCATGAGTCCCGAGTGTCCCTCCAGCTGGCAGGACCATCATTGACCTAAATGGCCCTGTCCTCCCTGAAGCAGCTCTGTCAATTTGGCCACAATCCACTTAATAATGTAGCTCAAGTATAAAGATGTATCCAGGCCCAACCACAAAACAGCTGGAGACCGTAGGGTTGACTTAATCCTGGTAGAATAAAACGGGGGAACTAGTGGGAGTCAGCTAGGATGTTGCTGGCTGGGTTTTGAGCAGCACTGAGCAATAAAAGGGATCAAATGTGTTAGGCACAAGCTGTCTGGAGCCACAGTTGTTGTTGTTGTTTTAGCTAATTGAATTTTAGTGCTGGTGAAAGGTACCAGATTGACAGCTCTGGGGAACGGTGTCTGTTCCTCAGCCCAGGTACAGCACAGGCAGCAAATCCCCTCTTAATCCCCATCCTCGGCCAGACACCGTGCTTTCCTCTCGCGGGGAGAAAGGCGCTCGGCCCCTCGCACACGCGGCCCTTCCCTCGGCAGCTGAGACCCAGCCCAGGGGGCTGCATCCCCGCACCCCTACAGCCCCTGCCCGGCTTCAGGGAGATGCTCCGAGGGTCTCTGAGGACAGCACCTTGGGGCTGGGTGGGGTGGGACAGGTGACCGGTCCTGTCCCTGCCGTGCGGACCGTGCATGCGGCTGGGGGACTGCGCAGGGGCTGCCCTGGGGAGGGGGACAGCAAAGGTGTTGAGGGGAGCTGCTGCTCACAGTAAGAAACCTGCTTTGGGTGGCTTGCAGGAAGCCTTTGCCAGAGGAGAGCAGACAGGGAAACCAGAGCTGGAGGTGCGGGGAGGAGAGCGGAGGGGAACGGAGCAGCATCCCCAAAAGGGGAGCATCCTTCCCGGATGCATCCTTCCCAGGGACGGCCGGGTGGAGGGCAGGGACGTGACTTCTGCCCCCACCACAGGATGGGGCTGATCCTTCCCCAGTAAAGGGTCAGACACACTGAGCGATGTTTCACCACCCCAAGTCCAAAAGCCTGGTGGCACCTGCACCGCCCCAGCCTCTGCCCTGAGTTCTGAACTGGGTCCGGTCTTGGAGGCTGGGACAAGCATGGGGCAGGCAGTGCTGGTCCATGTACCACCCTCAGTCGCACAGGCAGGGCGGGCAGCGATGCTGGGAAGAGCCGGCACAGCCCCGCGCCTCGGCGATGCTCTGCAGAGGCTGTTTCCCAGCGCAGGGGCACCTTGTCAGCCCCGCTCTATAAATAGCTGGGAAAAGAGCCGGGGCAGGAAGCGGTGGATTTTAGGCAGGGCGAGGGGAAGGGCTGGTTTCAGCCTTGCCAAGTCTCAGTCACGCGGAGGACGCTGAGGCAGCGCTGAGGGTGTCTCAGCCGGCGAGATGGGGCTGTGCCAAGGCTCTCGGGGCTCCCTTTGAACTCTGCTGCCGGTTTTATCGCAGGCTGGCAGGGCTGGGCAGGCGGCTCCAGCCCCCAGGTGCTGGGGACCAGCTCTGCCTTGGTTTTTATGGGAGAGCCTCACTGCTCGCGTGGGTAGAGCCTTTGGAAGTCGTTCACAGATGGTGGGAGGGAGGGATAGAAGCACACAGGTCTGCCCCCTTTCAGGCAGGCTGGGGCCATCCAGGTGCAGAGTTTGGGAGTCAGTGATCCTGATGGGCACAGCAAACACATTCTTCACCGCGCAGCTCCCCTCGCTGCGGTGTCTCTCACTTAGATTAGATTTGGCCCTGCTTACTGGGCTTTGCTGTGTCAGTTCCTATAGCGTGACCCGTGTCTCACAGGCATTTATGGGGTGGGAGACTCACAGTGTATCAGATTTCCAGCGGGGCAGCCGCATGGGAACAGCGGCCCTGTTAATGACAAGGTGTGCCCCATCCCGGCCGGCCCGGGAGGAGGGAAATGGAAACAAGGAAGGATTAAAAAAGCCGTGGCTTTGCTGCGTCTCGCCTTGGAGTGCGTTCATTCACATTCTTGCTATGGAGTTGAGCTGGCTTTTTATTTTAAGTGATCCCAAAATAGCCGATGGCACAGCCCAGCCTGCAGTCAGCCTGTGGCTTGTCCCCAGCACAGAAGTGTCCCCAGCAGGGCTCGTCACAGCCCACCTGGGGCTTGCCAGCACCTGATGTGCAAATGTGAAGGGGAAAGTCACAACTTTCTCTTTGAGAATAGCCATGCTGGGGACAAATACCCGGCTCCTAGATACATTTTTTGTAATAAAAGCATAAATGCAGCGTTTCATATCTGAGGACCTTCTTTGGGAGGGGTGTCTGGGCTGGAGGACACGGGGATCTGCTGTCTTTCAATGTCACTTCGGTAATCAAAGCCCTACAGCCGAAGCTCTTGCAGAGGGCTGGGGCTGGTGACGACATACGGGATCGTCTGTTCTTGTGGCCAGTCGGTTCTGCTAATTACTGAGCCACTGCTCTCCGCAAACCCTGCGTGCGTCAGAGCCGGCAGCGCGGGGAGCCAGCGTGAGTCACATTGAAAGCCCTGAAAACACCGCCCAGCGTGGAGCCGGCAGTGAGGCCGAGGAGAGGGGTGGCCGGTGTCATAGGATCACAGAATAGTCTGGGTTGAAGGGACCTTCCCAGCTCCCCAGTCCCCCCCTGCCATGACAGGGACATCTTCACCAGCTCAGGTTGCTCAGAGCCCCGTCCAGCCCGGCCTGGGATGTCCCCAGGGATGGTTCATCCACCACCTCTCTGGGTACCTGGGCCAGGCTCTCACCACCCTCAGGGCCAACAATTCCATCCTCATGTCCAGCCTGAATCCCCCTCCTTTAGTTTAGAACCATCATCCCTTGTCCTATCCTAACAGACCCTGCTAAAATGTGATGGTGCTGAGCTCTGTCCCTGCCCTCCATGGCATCATAGGCGTGATGGAGGATGGAGCTGAGCAGAACTCCCTGGGTTAAATCCTCCTCATGGCCTCTTGCAATGCCCCCTCCATGGCAATTTTGGGCAGAATGAAACTGTCTGGTCCTGAGCTGATGCTGCAGCTCAGGTCGTTGGTGCTCCCCGTCCTATCCCATGGGTTGGGGTACCCCAGTTCAGTGCTGCCCACCGGCGCTGGGTACCCCACATGCCACGGTGCAGGCAGGGGAGTGGGGAAGCGGCAGAGGTGCTGCTGCAGGATCAGGCCCCAGTCCCCGGCTGACCCACAGTTTCCATCTCGGGTTTGCAGAGACACAGCAGGACCCGGAGAACTGAAGGAGGGACGTGAAACACAGCACAGCCTATGCCTGTGGGGGAAAAGGGTTAAGGTGATCCTCGTATTCCTGATTCTGGTGATCAGGATGCAGACAGTGCAGTCTGAGAGCCGCCCCGTAGCCCGGCCTTGCATGCCACCTACGGTTCCTCTGGCGGAGGTGATGCTCACAATGCAGCTGGTGACAGAGCCATTGATATTCAGTCAGGCAGAGGCATCCGTGGCAGACAGAGATTCCCCAGTGACACACTCGTTATTTGGGGTAAAACTCTGATATGAAACCCGTGGTAGGCGGCACTGGCTCTCAGCCACCACCCAGCTGCACTTGGGGGGTGGGATGGATGCTCTGCCACCAAAGCTGGAGTTCCCCCGCCAGAAAGTCACTGTGGATAGGTTGTGTTTAAGCGATGAACCATGAGCTGTTAAGATGCATGGGCAGAAGCTGGAGGGTGTCGTATCGTACGGGGGCACAGGCCAAGGAGATTTCTCGGAGCTGGTGGAGCCGCCGTGCTCCAGGAGTCAGCACCGCTCGGGATGCTGCAGGTCGGACACCTGACACCAGGGACACCCAGCGCAGGGGGTCGGCTGGCCCTGGTGAGATACCCCTGTCTACGGCCCCTTCCAAAGAGCATCCCAGCATGGAGACATCCTCCTCCTTCTGGGCCAGAGGTGACCTTGAGCCTCAAGGATCGAAACACAAACCTCAGCCTTGAATTTCAGACAGCTCCAGGTTTCTGGTGCTCAGGTTTGGGTTTCTGGTTCTCCTTGATAGGAGAGAAGCAGCAAGTGGGTGTTTCAGTCCAGTCCCCATTGCCCTCCTGTCCATCCCGCGAGCCCCCGAGGAGCGGGATGTCCCTCAGAGGACATGTCCTTCTGTCCCGCTGTGCTGTGGCCGTTCATGGATGCTCAGGGGGAGAAACAGGACAGAGAGGGACACGCAGCTTGCAGCCAGCTGAAGTTGCAGACATCCTCACATCTGAACCGTGTCTGGATGAGCCCCCGAGGGTCCTGTGAGTCCCCGCAGGTGGGACCGATGTCACGGTCAAGCTCACAGCGTGGAGGGGAGCGATGGCAAACAGCAGAGGAGAGCAGGAGGGACAAATGGCTGTGTCTTGTGTGCCAGTGCTAATGGGGGGACGATGTGCTCCAAATACCAACGAGGTGGCTGCCGGCACGGTGAGCCGAGCAACACGGAGCCGATGGAGCAGAGCTGAGCCCAGGTCGGGTCCAAGGGAGCTGTGGGGTTTGTCTGACAGCGTCTCACCTTCCAACGCTCTGCGCAAAGATGCAGCGACTTGGAAATCTGGATTCTGGAGGCTGAACTTTATCACCTTGGCTACTTCTGCCTCGTTGCGCTTGAAGAGGACAGCAGCCCAATGTCAGAGAGGAGCATTGGGGCTGGCGCAGACCGACACGGGTGCTGGGCCGGCTCAGAAGCTCTTCCTGGAGCTTTAAGTGTTGGGCTGGGGGCTCCTGTGGTTCCCCGGGGCAAAAGAGGCACTGGGTGGTGAGAGCTGATTACTGCACCGGTGCAGCTGCAATATTGAGATGCCCTCGCACCCCACGGAGCCTCCAAAGCCGTCTCTGTCCTGCATTAGAGATCTAAACTCAAACAATAAGTGTAATGGACAGGAAATTAGAGATAAGTAGGTGGTTTGACAGGATTAGGGATAAGCAAAAGAAACATAATTATGTGATAGCTGCTATCGGACAAGGGCTCCTACGAAAGGGAATGTAAATGACCTCAAAAAAGCACTACAGCAGATCAAACAGCTCCGCTTTGCAGATAACAGCCCAAAAACACAGGGTATAAATATTTATCGCAAATGAATCCTCCAGACACTCCCTACTCATGATCACATTCACAATAGATGGGATTGAGGATAATAAAGGCTTTTCACAATCTTTTTTTTTTTTTCCTGGGGCTTTTATAGACATAGAGCTGTGGGTGTATGTGAGAGACAGAGAGCCCATCCGTGTGCGTGGGAACGGTGCTGGGGGTGTCTGGGGTCCCACCTCCCTGGCTCTGAGCATCCCGGGGACCCCAGGGACCCTCTGCCACCCCTGAGCATCCTGGGGATCCCAGGGACCCTCTGCCACCCCTGAGCATCCTGGGGATCCCAGGGACCCTCTGCCACCCCTGAGCATCCTGGGGATCCCAGGGACCCTCTGCCACTCCTGAGCATCCTGGGGACCGCAGGGACCCTCTGCCACCCCTGAGCATCCCAGGGGTCCCAGGGACCCTCTGCCAGCCCTGAGCACCCTGGGGAGAGGAGAGCTCACCCACCACGCGCCGACATCCTGTGCTGTGTCCATCCTGGTCCAAAATATCAAGGTTTGGCTTTGCCACCTGGGTGATCAGCAAAGAGGGGACACCAGCCACTACCTAGGAAGTGCTAGAATCCCAAAGCCTGACTTGAGCCCCAAAGCCTGGCTTAAGCCCAACTATTCCTGCTGCTGGGCAGGGAGGGGGGAATTAATGGATGGGGGGCACGTTCTGGTGGAGTCCTTGGGAAACTCTGCCTCGAATGATCCCCCCGCGCCCCCCTGCGCCCGCCCCTGCCGGCCCGTGTCCCCCAGCATGGGGACAGGGCTGTCCCCAGCAGCCCACCCCCCGCAGCACTCCCCTCTGCTTGGCGATTCCTTCTGCTTGTTGTTATTTATTTAACAAGAGGAGACACAAAGCCTCCATAACCTGGGCTCACAAATTACCGAAGCCCAGGAAATGAAAACTCCACGGCAGCATTAATTGGAGGACTTTTTAATTAAAATCAGCTTGTTTCCTGATCAAAGATTAAAGGAAGAAAGCAAGCTGAAAGAGAAAATAATAATAAAGCAATTCCCTCCCTGCCCCTCTGTGGCATTCACGAGGTGTGGGTGAGCACCCGGCCGCATCCCGCGGCTGCGCTCGCACAACTTTGGGGCTCTTTTTTCCCAAAGAAGGCCTTTTTGTCTCCTCTTTCTACCTGGCTTCATCCTCCTCTGCTTCTCTTCTGTCTGCCCATCCGATCGCGCTTGCACCAGCGCCTTCGGCTCTGTCCCTGGGGACCCCTGGGGTGTCTGGGGGCAGCGAGAGGGGAACAGTTCTTCTCATCCTGTATCTCTTCTTGAGAATCGCGCTCTGGCAGGGAAGTCAGCGCTGCCTGAGGATTGCGCTGCTGTGACTAAATGCCATTGCATGAGGCTGAACCAAGAACATCGCTAACGGAGAGGAATGTTCGCTGCTTTGGAAAAGCTGGTGTCCCCAGGGCTGCCGAGGAGCGCAGTGAGGAGAAAACAGGCAGAAAAGGGAGAACGAACAGAGGAATTTCTTTAATCAAAATTTATAAGTGGTCAAAAAGACATGATATCCTAAGACAATAATTTTGGTGAAATGGCCTTCCCCCCTTCCCCCTTTTTATTCTTCTCTTCTCTTCTCTTCTCTTCTCTTCTCTTCTCTTCTCTTCTCTTCTCTTCTCTTCTCTTCTCTTCTCTTCTCTTCTCTTCTCTCCTCTCCTCTCCTCTCCTCTCCTCTCCTCTCCTCTCCTCTCCTCTCCTCTTCTCTCCTCTTCTTCTCTCCTCTCCTCTTCTTCTCCTCTCCTCTCCTCTCCTCTCCTCTCCTCTCCTCTCCTCTCCTCTCCTCTCCTCTCCTCTCCTCTCCTCTCCTCTCCTCTCCTCTCCTCTCCTCTCCTCTCCTCTCCTCTCCTCTCCTCTCCTCTCCTCTCCTCTCCTCTCCTCTCCTCTCCTCTCCTCTCCTCTCCTCTCCTCTCCTCTCCTCTCCTTCTCCCACCCATGGCAGCTCTCGGGTGGGAACAGGGATGGGGAGCAGGGGGACGGGGCCCGAGCAGGAGCTGCCCCAGGTGACTGTGACACTGAGGGGCTGCTGGGGGACAGAAGGGGACACCGGCCATTGGGATGTGGCCTTTGTGTGAGCCCGATCCTGCGTGCTGCCTCCAGTTCTGCTGCCTGCGTTCTTAAAAACCACCAAGAAATGGAAAAGGTCCAGAAAAGAGCCACAAAAATGGCTGAGAAAAATGCGTTTGTTGTGCAGGGCTCTGCGAGCGCATCGGCGTGGGCTCAGGGAGCCTGCAGGGGAGACTAAACTCAGTTTAGTGGAGAAAAGTGTAAGGGAAGGACTGAGCAGAGGCTGAGCCTGGACAAGGTCGCGGTGGGAATATCAGCGAGGGATGTTCCCTTCCAGATGCAGGAAAGTGCAGAATCCCCATCTTCAGGCTGGACATGAGGAGGGAATTGTTGCCCTGAGGGTGCTGAGAGCCTGGCCCAGGTTGGCCAGAGAGGTGGTGGATGAACCATCCCTGGAGACATCCCAGGCCAGGCTGGATGGGGCTCTGAGCAACCTGAGCTGGTGAAGATGTCCCTGTCATGGCAGGGGGAGACTGGGGGAGCTGGGAAGGTCCCTTCAAGCCAAACCATCCTGTGATTCAGTGATTCTGCGATGGAATGCTGAACCCAGGACACCCAGGCAGGCCAGACCTCTCCTCTGGAGGCCACTGGATGTGGCCACTGGTCTCTGTGGGGCCCTGGAGCTCAGATGTAGGTGGTGGGATGAGCAGGAAAGCCCCATCCTGGTGTCAGATCTGCGGCGAGGAGGGGAGCGAGGGGTGGGACGGGGGGATTTCTTATTAACTTCTGGGAACTGGAGCTCTTGTGTGTGTCAGGGATATTATTTATGTGCACGAGATGCAGGCTGATGATGAGAAACATATTGATTGAGGTTTCACAGCTACTGAACGCAGTAGATATGTATCAGTTACACCACAGCCCAAACCTGTATCAATGTGTTTCTAATAATCAGCTGGCATCTCATTAACATAAAGAGCTGTCTTCTCCCATTTGGGAGAGCGGCTCCGTGGCTTGCTAACTGCACATTACCCAAATGCCAATCCCTTATTAGAACAATCTTTCCGCAGGTCTAAATCCCGGGGAATGGGGGTGTAGTAAGACATCACTTGTTACATAGTTGTTAGACCTTGGTAAATATGTTTCTAATCAGCAATTAGTACTTAATTAACGTGCTGAAAATATCATTTTCAATCTAAATGAAGCTTTTACAGGAAAGCTGGAAAGAGAGGAGGGAAGATGCTGGTGAGTGAAGCCTGGGTGATGAGCTGGAATCCAAATGACAGGTTTGAAAGAACTCCTCACCCTGTGCTCGGGACAAATCTTCGATCTCATGTCAATGCAGCTCCAGAAATGGTGCTGGTGGGAGCTGCTCCCGGGATCCGCAGCCCAACGCCAGCAATCAGCCCTGGCCACTCGCTGCTCCGAGCTGTAAACCGGGGACGGCCCCGTGGGTTCAGCCTTGGGGACCCTCTGTGATGACCGTGTCCATCCCGGGTCCCCGTGTCCTGCGGCAGGGCCAGCGCTGGGGCCACGTCTCAGGAAGGTGGGTTCAAGATGCTCCTCAGATGCTCCACGTTAAATAACCTCTGTGCTATGTTTCCGCTTTCCTCCAGAGGAGATGTCAGCACGCTGAGCCAGCCCTCACTCCCCTCCATCAGCACAGTTTTGTGAGACCTCACTCACTCTTCCTCCCCGCGGTCCATCCCCTCTGCCCTCACGTCCCTCTGTCCCAGGACACACACAGCAGTGACAGCGCGCCCGTGATTCCCATGGCATCGCTGCCCAGTGCGCAGGCGTGGGGACCCGGGGTTTGATCCCCTGCACGGTGTGTTTGTCATTTTGGCGGTGGGATCGCTGATGCAGAGCAAACAAGGGGCTCTCCAGGTCCTTGCAGCCCATCGCCGCCGAGCTGGGCTGACCTTTCTGTCCCGCCGCTAATCCCAAATCTGGATGCCGCTTTGCATTGAGCGACCTCCGAGGGAAGGTATCAGAAGAGATGAACCCTGGGTGCCTGGTGTTCTTCCATTATTCATCCCAGCACCCCCTTTCTGAGGATGCTGAGCCCATCCAGGATGCCCGATGGTGGGTTTGGGATGGGAGAGTGTTAGAGCTTGACAGGTTTTACTTCCCCGATAGCGAATTTGCTAAGAAACGCGGCTGTGATGTGAGGAGAGAAATAAAACCATCCGTGAATGTGAGTTAAATTCCAGCAGTTCTTACACTGCTGGAAGTGACAGAAATGTTCAAATAACCAAAATGTTTTGAAATGCAATACCATAAGGTTTGGGTTTTGTTGTTTTTGGGCTTTTTTTCTGTGTTAAATCACTGGTTTTATTTCAAATAAATGGCCCAGATTTTAGAGAGAGAAAAAGAGGAAAGTAATGCGAGCAGTAAACAAAATCTCTGCTGTCGTGTACAAACAAGGCGGCGGGGGGTGGGCGGAGGAGCCGGTCGCTGTTTCTCTGGGATAAATACATGAAAGAAACCTATGGATCAGCTGCCTGGGCCTGGGCTGAGCAGCCCCCAGGGGCTGCCATCCAGCCCATACACCTGAGGAGGAGGCATTTTTGGGTTGTATGCAGATTTTTCTATTGCTTTCTCATTTCCCATGCACCCCCCGCATGGCTTTCCCCCTTTTTGCAGCTCAGAAATGGCGACAGCGATCTGTTCCGCTGCCGCCACACGCTCCCCATCAGTGGGCGATGCTGCACGGGTGCTGTGGCCGTGGGCTGTGCCAGCCGGGGACACCGCTGCCCGGCTCCCCAGCGTGGGGCACCGCCGCCTCCAGCCCCATGGCTGCTCCATCAGTTCACTGGCTCTTTTATCCTGAGCCCGGTCCCTGACGGACCCATCTCCCTTCAGCCCTTCCCCGGCACTCCTGGCAGGCGCCGGTGCTCTGCTGGGATGCCGCTTTAGCAATCCAAAGGCGAGCGCGGCCGGGCCGACGTGCGAATGTGGCGGCTGAGGTTTGCGCGATGGGGTTTTTGTTGGCGGGCGATGCCCAGGACGGTGCCGGGTGAGCTGAGCTCTGGGGAAGGGACCTTTTCCATTTCCACGTCCTATCTGTGCTGAAGAGCTCTGTGCTTTTCCCATCAGCGGGGGGGTTCCTGACACCCTCCTGGGTGGGGGTATTGCAGGGGTTCCCGGGCTGGGCTGGATGGGGCCGTGCAGAAGGACAGGGGTGCAGGGCTGAGTTCGCTGCTTTTGGCGGCGTGGGCTGAGCTGCTGTCCACAGGTCTGCCAGGTGTAATAAAGAGCGTAACAAGAAGAAAATGTAATTGAATATATCAAATGGCTCCTTTCAAGCTGAAGTGCATGGGGTGTGACCCAGCCGTTGACATACAAGCCATGATAAACAAACAGCAATTACTCAAACATCATAAAAGCAGACTGTGAAAGCTAAATAAAACTCAGGAAACACTGGCAAAGTAGCTATTAAACTGTGTGGGAAGGAGGGATGAGCAGGGCTGTGATGGCGGTGGATGGGAGCACAAGAGTCATTTGGCATTTGGGGTGGGAAACCAGGCGGTGTGGTTGGTGGGGGCGGTGAAGCATCCCCAAAATACCATCGGGACCACAAGAGCAAGAAAGTGGCCACTGGCTGGTCCCAAGGGGGAAGAGAGAACCCTGGCAGGAGGGGTGGTCCCTGCCCTGTGCCCCCGAGGATGCTCCCCAGCCCCTGCGTCCCGAGCCGCCCCCTTCCCACTGACAGGCAGCTCCTCCCCTTGCAAACCCCGATTTTCATCGTTGTGCAGCCGAGATGCACGTTAGGGCTAAATAAATAAATAAACAGGCACAGCCGAGTCAGGAGGGACAGCCTTTGTGCATCAATCTGGAGCTTTCTGCCAGCAGAGTTAACTGGAGCGGAATTGTATCAGATTTTAATAACTGGTGAGAGCTGCCTGGTGTGTCCTCTGCGAAAGGCTGTTGTGAGGCCAGCTGGAGAATAAATATCTAAGGCAGATGTGTACAGACCCATCCTCCCAGGCCTTGCTGCCTTCTCCTTCTTCGTGAAGGGACAAACCCCAGGCCCTTGGCCCCAGCCGCCTGTTCTGTCCCATCATCCCCACCCGAGCATCAGGGACACGATGCCTGGGCACGCTCAGGGAGCTGCTGAGCTGCTCTGCCTTGTGCACAGTCGGGCTCTCCCTTGGTTTGACCAAGCCGTCAGCGTTCCGGGGGTTAGGGATTGTCTACGTTTGCCTTTTTTCTTTGCGATTCGCTCGTTCTTTCGGGAAGCCCAGCGTGACAGAAGGTGCGGGGGAGAAGCTGGGTTGACATGTCCAGAGGATTCCGCAGCCAGAGGTTTGGCCTGGATGGCTGTTTGCCCCTGTCCCGGTGGCGGCGCTGCCCCGGCCGCGTCCTGCGGCGCCGCGCTCCGCCGCGCATCTGCGCTCCGGACCGTAAAACACTTCCTTTGATTCGTTTTAAATCTGCTGCTGCGCAACTTTATTGGACGTCCTAGGGGTTTTGTGTTCTGAGAAAAATGGGAATAATTGTTTCTTATTCACCTCGTCTCAATTGTCCACAGTTTTATTGAACTCTCTCATATTTCCTCCTCTCTTTCCTCTGCAGCCATCTCGCTCCTCCTGGAATAAACTGCTCTGTTCTCCTGGTCATTCTTCTCTCCTTTCATTACTTCCAGCTATTTTATAAGCCTTTTCCACAAGTCGCTGGCACTGGAGCGTCTCCCGCCCCCTCACCTGGGCTCCTGCCATCCCCTGCGCTCGGCGCTGGACTTTCCCTCAGTCCCCATCCCAGCCCCGAAACCGCCTCCTTTCCCAGCAGGGACCTTGCTGCCCTCCGCTGTTTCCTGCTAATACAAGCCTGGAATGTCCCCTGCTGATCCCCCTCAATTGTCTTTTACTCCACAGGTGACCCAAAATCTGTGAGAGAGGGACACTCTTTGGAAATAAACCCACATATTCTTTTTTTTTCCCCCGATGACAATGATAAATGCAACAGAAACAAGCCCATGTCTGACAGCAGGGGATTCCCTGCCCGGACTGTCCTCTCTGGCCATGCCCTGCCCGGTTTGGAAGCTGACAGCCCGGGAATGTCGTGGGGATTGATGCCGCTGTGCTTTTCAGGCCAGCGCTGCGGGGCGCTGGTCCAGTGCCCATCCCCAGCATCAGCGCTGTGCTCCCGTCGCCGTGGCAACTTGCGGCGTTTGATGCCCGTTTGCAGAGATGGAGAAAAGGCAAGAGCAGGAGAGGAGTGGAGAATGTGTGGAGCTGGCAAAGAGCAAAACATCAGCGCTGCTCTGCACCCCAGAAAAGAGAACGGGGGCAAAAAGAGGAGGAGAGGACTGGCAGGGTTTATCACACCTTCACGCTGCTCGGGCAGCACCAGGGCTGAGCCTCTTGGGCTCCAAGAGCTGCAAACAAAGGGTGGGAGGAAGAGGAACTCATGTCTTGATAAACACAAGGTTGAAAAAGGCAACAGGTCGAGGGATTTGGGCTCCAAGAACTTTCTCAAGCCATAAATTTTCAACAGCAGTGCTGAAGCCAGGAAACCTGAGCTGGCTTTTGGAGATATATTATCTCAGGAGCAGCCGGGGTCAGTTCTTGGCCTCCTCCCTCATCCCCACCTTGTCTCTGTCCTGGCCACGCTCTGTGCTCGCACACGCGTGACGGGTGCGTGGGGGCTTTGGGGTGTCCCTGGGCTCAGCCCCGGGGGCAGAGCGGTGCTCTCCCTGGTGCCTCCTGGAGCAGAGGTTTCCAAATCGGAAGAGGGTTTTTTCCTGTTTTTTAAACCAGAAGAGGTAGCTGTGGTCGTCCAATGTGCAAAGTGAGCCCTGAAGGCTTGCTGGAGCTGTTTGCACGGTGGTGGCTGTCCCCGTCACTGTGCCTTCCCCGCTGCTGCCCCGCAAGCTCTCTGAGCTCGGTCAGAAAAAAGGGTGAAAGTTGAGAGACAGCAATGTGATTTTCCCCTTTGTCGCTGGGCAGCACTGGGTGCCCTGGGGCAGGACGTGATGCTGGCACCCAGGGAAGTGAGCAGGAACAGTAAACTTCAGCTGATTATTTGATATCAGCTGATTGCTCAGCAACACGGCACTGGGGGAACACACAGCCCCGGCCCCTCTCCATCCCGGATGCTCCCAGCCTGGGCTGGGCTTTGTCACCAGTTTGCCGACTCTCCTGGTGACCTGGAGAGGGAAATGATCCCGTTCATCTGTCGATGGCTCTGCCATGAGCAGCTCCGGAGAGGTGCTGGGCAGCTTCCCCACCCTCCGCTTGCAGGCAAAGTGTTGCTTAAATGATGAGAAAAGCCCCCAGCAAAAGTCCCGTTTCGTGTTTCCTGCAGTTTTGTTTCCCCGTGCTCTGTGTCCCTTTCTCTGTCTGTGGCCGCTCGACAGCGAGTCCCCTGGCAGAGGCATGCACGGAAACAGTTCATTCGAAACATCGTCTGGCCTAAGAACCAGTTATTGAAATTATTTGATGAATAATTTAGGATAACAATTAAAGTAAAAAAAAAAATCATAAATAGCTCATGAGCAATTCACGGGCCGGAAGAAGAGGCTGAAGCTCGTCTGGTAAGTGCTTTGCTAACAATTAGTCCTGGCGACCTGGCCGTGAGCCGCGCTGGCAGGGGCGCAGGCGTCAGCTGGATGAGGTGCTGTGCAGCCATCCTGGGCAGGGCGCTGTGGCAGGGCTGGCTTGTGGTTGGACTCCATGGTCTTGAGGGTCTCTTCCAACCAAAGTGGTGCTATGGTTCTGTTCTATGGTGTGGTCACAGTATTCAGGTCCTCACCTCACCCCGAGCAGCCTCAGCCGGGCTTTGCCCCCCTCCCAGCTCCCGCTGCCCCCGGACAGCAAACGCCGCACAAGCAAGAGCACAATTCCGTTTAATTTGAGCTGAAATGAACTGTTTCCTGGCTGCTGAAATGACCCATTCCCCCTCTCCCCCCACCCCGCCAACCCCGTGTTCCTTGCAGATCAAACAAAATGCTTTGCTCAAAATGAAACAAAATGTTTCAATTCCCTTCTGGGTCATTTTTAGTGCGAGGAGCGGAGGCCGGCGAGCGAGCAGCCTGATTAAAAGGTTCAGCCTTCCCTCCTGGTGCTCTTCCCAGGGAGTTTGTGTGTCCCTTGCTGGGGGTGCAGGAAGGGGTGAGCTCTGCCCCAGCCCCCCCGCAAGCCCCCCGGATCCCCTCAGCACAGAGGCCCCCAGCAAAGATCCCCCCCCGGGGACACCTTGGCTCCTGCTGCCGGACCCTTGGAGGTGCCTGTTTTGGGGGAGTTTTGCTGTTAACCCCCCTAAGAAGCGGAAAGTTAAAGGCTGGGGCCATGCACAAGCAAATCTGTGCCAGGCATCTCTGTCACAATTAAGGAGGAAGAAGAGGGAGAGTGCTCGGAGGCCTGGGGACGCTGTGTGACACATCCTGGTCCCCTCAGGGCCACCCCTTCTCCCCAGCACAGGTACCAGTGTCTCTGTCGGTCCCCAGGGCTCTCCTGCACCCCCTGGCTCTGTTGCAGCATCAGGAGACGGTGCCACTGTGCCTCAATTTCCCAGCTGTGCAGTGCAGGTGATGACAGAGTGGGGTTCAGACATCGGTTCAGCTTTCCTGACTTTCTCTACTGATGTCTCTCCCTTTCCAAGCTGAGGAATAGAAACCTTTCATGAACTTTCTGTTTTCCAGACTATTTTAAGATTTTTTTTTTTTAATCCTGATGTGGGAGTCGAAACCAAAACGAAACAAAGAAAAAGGGGAATGGGGTAAATTTGGAATTTCCCAGTATGGAAAAGCCCGTTTCTGGACTAGCATCCCTTGCTGGCCTTCAGAGAGCAGCGTTCTGCACGGGCTCTGAGCCCCGAGGAGGAGGATGCCCGGCGAGGAGGGAGGTGCCTGTTTGGCAGTGCCGGGGGCAGAGGACAGAGCGTTTTCCACAGGTCCTTTCTCCCTTTTACGGCAATTACTTTGCACCACAGAAATCGTATAGAATTCAGATGGCAATGGCCAAGAGCAGCCTTCTTTGTGGTGTGGCCTTTGTGGCTACAGCAGCCTTGGGCACAGACATGGGGTGTGGGAACTGGGGGGCTGGCGCTTCTTCCCCCGCCCCTATAGCCCTTTCTGGCCCAGTGGGGTCTGCGGGGGCTTTGCCCGCCCTGTGCCCCCCACATTTCTTGGCGCCGGGCGCGGGGTCCAGCCGGCAGGCAGCATGTTCGCAGCCATTTCCAGGGTGAGGGTTTATGGAGATTTATGTAAAAATATTCTTGCGTCTTCACTCTACATTTATTTTTATTGATTTGCAAATGCAAACCTTTGTTCCGCGTGTGGTCCATAAGCCTGATGGCGTGTCAGTAACTTCAGATGGAACATTTTAATATCTTCTTCCTCTCTTGTCTCCCACCCCCACCACATTCCCTCCCTGCCTTTCTTTGGGCACCTCAGCCTGGCACTAGAGAAATGCAGAAGGGTCCTCATCCCTGTCCCTGTCCCCCACATCCCCATCCCCTGCATCCTCATTCCCTACATCCCTGTCCCCTGCATCCCCATTCCCTACATCCCTGTCCCATGCATCTCCATCCCCTGCATCCCCATCTCCTGCATCCTCATTCCCTACACCCCTGTCCCCTGCATCCCCATCCCCTGCATCCCCATCTCCTGCATCCTCATTCCCTACACCCCTGTCCCCTGCATCTCCATCCCCTGCATCCCCATCTCCTGCATCCTCATTCCCCACATCCCCATCCCCTGCATCCCCATTCCCTACATCCCCATCCCATGCATCCCCATTCCCTACATCCCTGTCTCCTGCATCCCCAACCCCTGCATCCCCGTCACCATGCCCTGCATCTCCGTCCCCTACATCCCCATCTCCTGCATCCCTGTTCCCTACATCCCCATCCCCTGCATCCCCAGCACTGCCTCCCAGACATGGTTGCTCCCCAGCCCTCTCCTCCAGACCAACCCCTCGCTGCCTTTTCATGCAGGGGGCTGAGGACAGAAGGGAAGGGGGCAGAGAGCAAAATTTTACCCCCTCCCCTTCCCTTGCTGCCTCCTTGATGTCAGCTCAGCCGGCTTTCCGCCTGTCACTTTAAATGGATGTATTTAAAGCAAATGCAGAAATTGCCATTCAGCGCAAGGCTTGTAATAAAGACAACGTCTCCGTTTCCAATATATATTTATATGTAGTTTGGGTTTTGTCTGGGGGAGACATGGGGAAAGTCACAGGAAATGCCAAGCGTTGACATGTCCATGATAGAAAATAGCTCCATCCTTCTCCTCTGAGGTGTGTGGTATTTTCCGCAGTGACATTTAGCTGCAGGGAACCTGTGGCAGTGCTTTTGCTCGGGGCAGCGCGATGGCAGCTGCCTCTGTGTGCGGCCATGGATCTTCGTGGTGTGCGGCCATGGATCTTCGTGGTGTCCGGACACTGCGCAAGGCTGGGGGTGATGCCCGGGACAGGGAAAACAGGCTGGGTAATGGGGAAGAAGCTTCTGGGCATGGAGAAACTACCACCACAGGGAAACCTGCTGAACTCTTCTCCTCCTTCACACCCAGAGGCCCTGGCCCTGGGAACAGCACCTTCATGTCGGGGGGTCTCGCTGTCCCTGCTGTCCCTTGAGATGCTTTTGGGACACTGGTTTCCCCCATGACCACGCACAGCCAACTCCACAGGCACACAGGGCTGCGCCCCATCGCACGGGCTCAGATCTGCAGGATCACACACCTGCTGTAAACACAGCACCCAAACCCATCGTCCTCCACCTCCTGTCCCCCTGTCCCCAGTCCAGATCATGGTTCCCACGGCAGCTTCACCCTGCCCCAGCCCCTCGTAGCACGGAGCCTCTGGACCTGGGCTTAGATTTAATCAGTCTGTTCACTGCAGCTCCGTCTGCCAAGTGCCCAAGTCATCAAAGCTCCTCCAGCAGCCTGGACGCATCCATTTAATGGACTGCGATGAGACACATCCTGACTTCGGTACCTCATTATTTACCGGAGGCTGGCAGAGCTGCCGAGGGGAGGGCAATCGGGAGACATGGACACAGGAACCCCCAAAGCCCCAGATTGCAAAGCCATTAGTGACTGTTGTGCTTAGAGATTTAAAATGAAAGGATTTAAATCCTGAAGGAGAAAACCTCACTTTTACTTTTTACTCTCCCAGTTGCTCTGTTTTTGTGAGTTGGGCTGTTGCAGCGGCCGGAGCCGGCTGCACTTCTGCACTGTCTATGCAGAGAGCAGCAGCAATGTCTGCCGGGGAGGAGCGGGGAGGAAGAGCCTCTCTGCCCATCAATTGTCAGATATTCCGCACCTTCCCGATGCCCTCACGGGGCGCTGGGGCCGCTCGTCCAGCACACGGGTCACAGGAGGGCACTGGTTTTGTGACAGATGTCTCATCTGGGATGAGCCTCAGCAGCCCCAGCTGGGCTGGGGACAGGCAGACCAGGCTGGTCAGGGAGGGCCGGGGGCTTCTCCTTCCCCATGATCCAAAATCCAGCCTTCCCCTTCTGCTGGTCCCTGGGGCTTAACTATCTTTGCAGCTCTCCTGACAGAGACGTGATACTTCGGAGAGCCCAGACAAGTGGGGCTGTGGGACCAGCCTGCAGGAGATATCGGAGACAACCAGCGTAACGGGATATGCTGGAGAACCGGATCATTTTATGACCATTAATAACATTTGCAGCTACTGAACGTTGTCCAGTTTTTCAGGAGCAGCAAGACCTGACTCTGCAGCGCTGAGGTTGGCGGGAGCAGTTGAGGAGGAGCCTCTTGCTCCCCGTGTTCTGGGTGTTTGGCCAGGTCCAGCCTGACCAACCTCCTGCTGGGGAGCGGGAGTCGCTGGGAACACAACACACACCATGGAACCAAAAGATGCTGCCAAAAAAGGGGTGTGTGCGGAGCAGAGCTCTGCTGTGCCACGGGAAAGGCTGCAAAGCCTCCAGGGATCCACCTCACCTGGGAAAGGGGAGCAGATATAACCTTGTTTTGAGATCAGGTTCACTTGCTGCTAGCGGAATTGAAGGTACGCTCCTGGGCTGGTTCTGCCAATCCCTCCCCTCTGTCTGTGTACATCCATCCGTCCCCGGACACATACACACCGTTCATCACAGCGCAGCCCGCGCGACCTGGAGTAGCACAGTACAAACACTGCAGATCCTATGTAAACAGAGGTTAGATATATTTTCCTCATTTATTCCTCGCCGACAGAAAAGCGGCCTCTCTCACAAGGAAAAATAAACCAACACAATGGCAATCCCGAGTTCAGCAAGTGTTTCCTAGCAGATTTTAACCATGTTAAGCTAGGTGGTTGTAAACAGACTGACAGCACGCCTCCCAACCTTTGAAATTCCTCGCAGGCAGTTTCCTGTCTCAAATTCACACCATCGCTTTTCCACCAGGGCCTTAAATTAATGCCCGGCTGGGGTGCATAATTACCAGCTCCCTAATGGGCCAAAACATCCTGAAGGGCTGAAGTTTCCTTTTTGATTTGTGGCTCCGAGTCAGAGTTGTAATTACCAAATTGATTTTAAATGCAGGCTCCGTTGACAGACTATTGGCAAACGACATCTCCGAGTCTTCAGCCATTCATAAAAAAAAAAAGAAAGAGAAGAGGAAGCCCTTGATGAATATACCTTGATCTGCAGCTGCTGTTTATTTAATACAATTTATGGGCAATGGTATTAGGTTTTATCAGGGAGCTGCAGCTTTGGAAACACTGCTTTGGCAGGAACGGTTCAGCTGAAAAGTTGGGTCATGGCTGAGAGCTGCCGGAATCGCTTTTTCACATGACGACTCCTCTCCTTGTCTCGGTTCGGCTCAGCCAGGCTCAGCTTGGCTCAGCTAGGCTCAGCTTGGCTCAGCTAGTCCTAGCTAAGCTCAGCTTGGCTCAGCTCTGTTCTCCAGCTTGACCATCCTGGCTGGCTCAGTGCAATGGGCTCTCGGGCTGCCCGATCAGCAGCAGGTACCTGATCAGCTTCCAAGAACAACCCCAATAAATCCCGAGGCAGCACATTTTGCAGGTGCTGATGCGATGCTGGCAGCTGGCCTGAACGTCACTCACCATCGCTCCCACCACGCACAGACCCCGGGACGTGCCGAGTGATCCCACTGCCGTGCCTGGTACCCGTGGGGTCGAGGGCCCCCCCAGCACCCCATCTGCACCCCCTCCCCATGGCCGGGTGGGACAGGACCGGGCCAGACCTTTCCTCCCTGTGCCACCTCTGCTGGCACCTCCTGGGTGCAGGATTTGTGCTTCTCCCTGGATTTTTAGTGCCCAGCACGATAGGGCCCCGAGCTCCTAAGGAGGTTTTTGGGGTGATCTTCTCCTGCTGCTGAGGGTTTGCTGCTGCAGAACCCTCTTGTTCTGCATGGTCTGCAAGAGAGATGATCACCCACAGACAGAGGAACTGGAGAGGTTTGGAAGGAGAACCACAGAGCTGGGATGGGAAGGGTGTCACAGTCTGTTTGGATCTCTCAGATTTACAGGACAAGGCATTCTGTGATTGAAACTCTATTTCATGAGCTCATTAAGAAATGCAATAAACGCTCGATCCCCTCTTGCCCAGACTGGTCTATCACGTGAGTTCACCTGTTCACCAGTCAAGTTGTAAGGTTTCATACTGTGTAACCTTAATATCATACCCCTATGAGTAAAATAAAAGAATTATTTACCCAGCGGATGGAGAGCGGCTCATCCCTCCTCCTCCTCCCTCAGCCTGCAGAGTCCCCTGTGTCAAACCTCAGCGGTCCGGCTGCTCTTGGATCCGATTCCAAAGCTTTTTGGGTAAACTCGTGTTTTATACCCTCCAGCTTGGAGGTTTGGTCTGTACCATTTCCATAATTAGTGGATTCTGAGGAAAGTGGCAGATAAAAGTTAGAAACCTCACCAGACAGCCATTTGCAGGTGCTAATGGCCCATTTGCTCTGTCCTGCCTGCAGGGTTCTCTCCCTGTGAGCTGACAGCGCTGCTCCCAGCACAGGTCAGGCCTTAGCATGGGCTGGCTTAGCCAAAAGCTGAGCAGGACTTGAGTGAAGAGTCACCGAGGGTCAGCAAACCCAGGAGGGCAGAGCCCCAGCTGCCCTGCCTCCCAAGGGAGAAGTGACCGAAGCCCTTGAAGCATCACTGTCCCTTCCCTACCGCACTGGAGAGGTGACAGCAGAGAGCAGGAGCCTGGCTTGTGTGGGAGAACCGTGGGACACAGTCCCACAGTCACACAAGAAGGGCAGGATACTGAGTTTGTGTTGAGGTGGAGCTGAGCCAGAAGCGTTTGCTCCCTCCCTTTAGCACCACGGTTCAAGGAAATGGGTTTTCCTGGGCTGCAGACACCTTCCCGCAGTGGCTCACAGTTTTTACTTCACAGAACCTCTTCTCCCGTTGCCCACCTGCAGAAGGGTTGACAGAGTTTATCTTGCCTTCAGCCAGCACTGGAAGCTGCTGATTAACGCAGAAAATATGAAGGGTCTTAAGGTGCATGGCAGCTCTCAGTTGCTCCCTTCCCTCTCGGAGCTGGGAGGATGGATGGGGCTGACGGCACCCGCTGACCTCACACATTGGGTATCTCCCAGGGTCATCCCTGGGGCAGAGCCCAACAGCTCCAGCTGGGAGGGCAGTGAGTTGCCCTGAGAACCGAGGGACCCTGGTGGGTGGGAGCGAAGGGTTCACAGGGCAGTGGTGGCCCTGGGGAGCAGCGGCTGAGGATGAGTGTGGCTGCGGGAGAGGATGTCACCGTGTGCGATTCTCCCCGGGCCAGGGTGAGCTCAGCGAGCTGGAACCCACCAGCAGCACGGGCAGGGAGCAGGCAGAGCGTGGGGACAGCCAAGCAAACGAGTGGGTGTCCCGGGGTCAGAAAGGCCCAGAGAAAGGTGTAGGAGAAGCCAGCTGATAGGAAAGCAAATAGTTTGGCTGCCTCCATGGAAAAGTACCTGATCTGTTTTGTTTCCTAACTTCGTGATGAAGGATCAGGATTTAGGAGAAAGGGAGGGAGAGCTGCAGTTAATCCACTGATTAACCTGAGCTGAGATAGGCAGATGCTAAATCAAAGCAGACGGGCAAGAGAGAGAAGTCAGTACCACCAACCCAGACAACAGCAGAGCACGGGGGGGCTCAGCTCCCGTGGGGTTTTACGTGCAGAGATGGAGACCGCGGGGCAGAAAGGTGAGGTTAGAAATACCACCAACAGCCAGAGGAGCGGGGAGCAACGTGAGAGAGCAGAGACAGAACGGGGAGAGGGTGTGAGTTCCCAGGGGAAATGACAGGGACATGCTGGGGTGTCATCTGCTGCAGTGGGGAGGGCTGGCTGAAGAGCTGTGGCTCAGGACCCTGACCAGGGGATGCTGAACCTTCCCGTGAAGGTGCTGGCGTGGGTGGCAGTGACATCTGCGGGACTCCACGTCTTATAGCGATAGGGGTAGGACAAATCCCCAACTCTGCAAATACACCTGATTTGGGACGGATTTGGAACCAGATCCGATGCAGGGAGGGATGAGCAGCCCAGGGAGATAAGAGCGTATCCCGTGTTGTGGGATCTGGCACAGCTTGGTCTGTATAAAGCCACAGCGTGTGACTTCGGTTTGGCACTGCTGCGAGCAGAGTTCTCCTTTCCTTTTAGAGCTCAGGTCTGGCAACCCCCTTGGTGTCACAGGAGCAGCCTAACCCCACGGCTGGCCGGAGGAGCGGGTCCCCTGCGGAGGTGGCTTTTCACATGCCACAGCTATGAGAACACAGGCTGAGAACACAGGGCAGGATCAAACAGGGGGACAGACCCGGCACCGAGGTGTCCCCCAAGGGACAAGACGTCTCTGTGCGGGCAGGCTTGTGCACCATGGGGCTGGGCTCCTCCAGCTGCTGGCCCCCGGTGGGAGCCCCCCAGTTGTCACAGCACGGCCACCAGCTCTCTGCATGTCCTGGGTGCATCCGAGCAAAATCCAGCTGCTCTGGAGCTGCATGGGACACATCTGCTGGCGTTCCCCAAAGCCATCGGCAGCGGTAGCGTCCCCGCGGTCCCTCCAGGGCCTGGCTGCGATGTCAAGTCTGGTGTAATTAAATATGTGTCTGGACAGAGAGCAAAACACACACAAAGGAACTCACCCAAAATCAACTCTTTCTCTTTGTGGCTAAAGCTCTTCTCCTCCTGTTGTGTTGCTGGAGGTCGCTGCCATCACACCGCTGTCCAGGATGCAGGGCCATGTGCAAGGTGGCGTGTGCTGGTACCACGGTCCACGCCGGGTGACATCGCCGGGGCTGGGGACATTTCCAGGGTCGGCGTGTGCCTGCACACAGCGTGTGTGTGCTGGTGTGTGCAACCCGTGTGCACGCACACACGTGTTTCTGCTTTGCTTCCTATCATTACAACGTATTTACCCCTGTGCGTTTCACCAATATGCTATTTATATTCGAATCGAGTGTGTCATGCTTTGCATTAGTCCAGCCAAATTACAACTTCAAAGTTCTCAAATTCGGCGGGGGCTCCCTGTCTCTCCCCGGCTGGGGGGGCAGGCGCAGGTCTGAAAGGTTCCTTATTTATTTTGTTCACTATGAGGCTGAGGAACCGCTTTCCATCTGGAACCATGTGGAATTTTTGCATGGGAGATATTTAACCTGACTTTAATTTGAGTCGAAACGTCTGATATTTCTGATAGTAATACCATGCCGGGGGTGTGGAGGGGGCGGCGGGGGAGGACCCAGGGCCCCCCGTCCCTGCGCGGAGGCGCTGCAGCCGGTCCCTGTTAAGCGATTCCTGGCATGCACAGCGGATGGGAACGGAGCGTCTGATCGGATCTGGGGAGCTCCGGCACCGCTGGGGCAGTGGCAGAGGGTGCCCAGGAGAAACCCAGCCGTTCCAGTCCCTCTCGCCCCAGCTGTGCGTGCCCTGGCCCCGTGTGCTGCCGGAGCAGGGGCTTTGCTGGCTCGCTGCCCTGACACAGCCTCACAAGCCCTTTTTCCCCCCTCTTGTTTTTTTTTGTTTTGTTTCTGAAATGCCAGTGAAGTGCCTCTCCAATACATTATTTAAATCAGGGGAAAATGAGGCATTTGCCATTTATATCTCATTGGGTTCATTAAGAGGCGGCTGGATTTGTGCCGTGCACATGATTTATCTCACCGCTCTTTTAGAAACACTGGGCAGGGAGGGACTCAGATCTGAGATGCTGAACGAGTCTTCCCAGGTGGGTTTTGTGACCCGGACATCAGGGCTGGAGAGGAGAGGAGAGGAGAGGAGAGGAGAGGAGAGGAGAGGAGAGGAGAGGAGAGGAGAGGAGAGGAGAGGAGAGGAGAGGAGAGGAGAGGAGAGGAGAGGAGAGGAGAGGAGAGGAGAGGAGAGGAGAGGAGAGGAGAGGAGAGGAGAGGAGAGGAGAGGAGAGGAGAGGAGAGGAGAGGAGAGGAGAGGAGAGGAGAGGAGAGGAGAGGAGAGGAGAGGAGAGGAGAGAGCTGCAAAACCTGTGCTCGGAGGCTGCCGGTGTCTCTGCCATGGGGTCCCCCGCTGAGGTCCCACCACTGCCTGGCCCGGGTCTCAGCCACACAAGGGTTAAACAACAGTAGCTGGGAAAATAATTGCAAAATCTAAAATTAAAGCTCCCCTGCACCCTGGCCCCCTCTTTAAACTTCAGTAATGCCTTTTAAGAAAACGTTACTTAAAAGAACATTATATTATTGCAAATCAGATTTCCTGACTCGGGCGCAGACGTTGCGAACAACTCCAGAGTTTCCCTGCAGATCCTGAGATAAGGAGCGACCTTTAACCTGCGGCTCCATGGCACGGTTTGCATGTCACAGGTATTAAAGAGATTTCCCTCCTTTCACAGATGGACCCTGACTGCCTGGGGATGGGGAGGAGGGCTTGGCCATCCCGAGCACGGGATATGAGTGGAAAGAGGCCCGAAGTGACACAGCAAACCAGGGGAGGTGGGGACAACAGGTCGGGACCAGACACTCAGACCAAGGGCTGGGATGGGGCTGCAGCGGTCGAAGAGCCTCCAGCCTGCGAAGCAGGAGTTTGTAGAGCTGTTTCCTGGCCCAAACATTAAAAACTAGCTGGGTTGCTATAATCTGTATTAGATTTAAACTGTGCAATAAATGTTTTGGTTTATTGATACCAGACTGCAGCCAATTAGAGCTGAAGTCACCAATGGATTAGTGTGATGAGAGACCAAAGGGCTTGGGGAGGGAGCCCGTGGGACAGCGGGGAGCTGGTCAGGGCACACACTGCTGTCCCAGCTCCGGGCTTGTCAAACCTTTCCTAAACAGAAATGTGGCCCAGAAAAACGAAGCTGGTGATGATGTTTCAGTCCCATCACACGCGCTGCAAAGCCCTCAGGTTCTTCTGCTCGGGGTGTCTGCCCCAGAAGTGTTGGAAAGGTGGACCCTCAGCAATTTGGCTTTGCAGGCACAAATTCCAGAACACATGGGGTTCTGCTCCTTTCCTGCCTCTTCTTTCCCCATGTCAGTTGTCTGTTCTCTCCCATCCCTCCTTCGCTGTTGTTTTCAGCTGCTTTCCCCTTTGCCCAGATGGCACCATCCCTCCTCAGTGTGGCCAGGACCTGGGTTCCTCTGGGCGGCAGATGTTCCCGGCAGGTAGGAGGTCTGGGGGTGCTTGGAGGTCTGGGGATGGTTGGAGGTCTGGGGATGGTTGGAGGTCTGGGGATGGTTTGCTGACACATCAGGACCACCCATCAGGGCTGAGCGCTCTCTCCGCCGCCGCGGGCAGGGCAGCCGCTCTGCCATGTGTTGCCTCTGCGCTTGCCAAGAACAGCCTGTGCTGGCCAGGGGCCTGACGAGCCACCGCTGGGCTGCGGCCACCCCAAACCTCAATGGTGCAAAACAACCCAAAACCCGAATCCTGTCTCTCTGCAAAACAAAGATGCAACAGAAAATGAAAGGCCCCGTTGCTGGAGGCAGATTCAGAGCCTCCCGCCGGGCAGCACAGGGTCCCTCCCAGGTGATGTCCTGCTGGGATGCTCAGAGGCCACAATTCCAGAGTCCACAGCAAGGAGCAGCACCAAACGCAAACCCTCGCCCCTTCCCACCCCGGAGGAGCCTGATGTGGTCCGTGGGTCACTGGGCAGCAGTGAGCGGTAGGTGTAAGCCCAGAAGATATGGCCCATGGGGCAAACCCCTCCCTGGCTGGGCTGAGTGGCAGGCTGACGGCATCCGGGGGACTCATCCCTGCTCCCCATGGGGCTGCGTTGCACCCCGGCTGCCCGTGGATGCTGCTGAGCCCGGCAGGACAGCGGCTGGAAGGGGAGTTGGTGTCAAAGCCAGAAGGATGCAAAAAATAAAAGTGCATTTCCAGAGCCCCTGCCATGGGAGGATTAGAGTAAAACCCACGGATTTCTCAATATTTTCCTGACCCAAAGTGCCGAGTTTGTTTTGCCGTGATTTATGGGATCCTGTTACTCGCTCTTTGTGAATAGCGAGACAGCCACTGGGGATTTATTAAGACATTCACAAGTCCCAAAACTCTGTCAGGTTTTTTGCATGAGTAATAATTTGCCTGAAAATTTGGAGGAGAAGGTGAGTGGCTTGCTGGTCCGCGTTCGACCGGCCGGCAGCGGGCAGGGGGCCGGGGGGGCACGGGCCTTGGCCGGCCAGCCCCGCACGGGGAGCAGCAGAAAGCCAAAGCCAGCAACCTGGCGCTGAGCGTTCTTCCTCCCAGCCATCCGGTGTGTGGGACTGACGGGTCCACTGGAAGGAAGTCAAGCTCAGGTAACAACCATTTCACGTCTCCTGATGGGCACCTCGCTCGCCACCAACAGCCTTCACCTTCCAGGGATGCCCGGCTCCACCTCGCATCAGAGCTGACCCACAGCTCATTTTCCACCACCTTAAGCTCAAAACAAACACCAAACAGACCTACATTAAAATAACATTAAGAAACAATCCAAACCATCAGGGGAAGGAAATTCCTTCTTTTTTTTTTTTTTTTTTTCCTTTTTTAATTCAGATGGAGCTTTTTTTGGTCTGAGTCCTGGCAAACAAACAGCTGAGATCAGTTCCCAATTAGGTGCTTTTGGCCTCTCCCAGCAATGAGAAACGACTGAGCTGGTTTCAGTCATTTCCCCCAGCCGCGCACCAAAAAGCTCTCGCAGCCTGAGAGCTGACATGCTGAATTTCTCTTTGCTGCTGCTCACCTGGCAATGACAAGCCTGAGCCCCCCCTTATCCGCACCCCAGCTGGCCCACCCGAAACCCTGCCATCCCAAGGTTGCACACCCAGGCCCCCCAGCCAGGCTTGATGGGGCACTGGGGCTGAGTGGGACCTTGAGGAGGGTCCATCGCTGCAGGGAGTCACTGGCAGCCACTTTCCCCTCGATCCTCAGCAAACCAGGCTCCTTGTGCAGAGATATTAATATCAACTAGTCACTTATTGGTCTTAAAGAGACTATTATGTTTTTTCTTTCTCCGGGAAAAAGACACTTAGCACTGTCCTCATTAAATCTTACCTGGGGTAAAAATAGCATCCCCCAGAGAAGACTCTGTCTCTGCACTTTGTGTTCTTATTCCCTTTCTGCTCCGGGTTGCTAAACGCAGTTACTTTTAAATATCTGTCACAGGAGTGACTGCCTGCTTGTGATGGCCACATCGACCCTGTGGAAAGCAATTTGGGAAGCGATGGGAGGAAAGGTGCTTGAGAAACAGGGATGCGGCAGCTTCGCCTGTGCTGCCTCGCACTCTTCAAAGGGCTGGAAATGCTGCCCAGGGCAGATGGTCCCACGGCGGATGTGCCAGGGAGTTCTGTAAGCACATCACAAATTCTTATTGGAAAAATGGGCCAGCGAAAGGCTACAAATAAATAATTGCCCTCTCCCGAATGACACCAGAAGAGGCAGTGAAAGGACCGAAAGCACTGAGCGAAGCTGTTGTGTCCAACAGGAATCCTGACTCCTCATCTCAGCTCCCCTCTTCTAGGTGTGTCTGACTTCAGCGCTATTGTGGGCAGATGCCTTTGAATATGATCTATTTGTTTGTCTTGGCATCCAAACAAGGAGTCTCGAGCGCGGAAAAGCCGATGGAGAGCCCGTTCCGAGTCCTCCTTCAGCCCTGGGTGCTCTCGCGCAGCTTTGTTTGGCGGGTGGGTGGGGGAAGGACCACGTAACAATTGATTGTCCTAATCATAGCCTTGGCTGGCCCGCGGCCCGAGGCGCTGGACTCGGATGCTCAGCTGCCAGGGAAATGGGGCCGGGTCCAGGCGGGGGAAGCGCTCTGTCCCAGCCCGTCAATGCAGCATCGCAAGGGCAGGGAGGAGCTGCTGGCCGGATTCTGCTCTCAGATCCCAGCTCCTGCTCTCTGTGCCCACAGGGGCAAAGCCCCGGCTCCCTGGGGATCCAGCCTGAGCCCAAACCTCTCCAGCAGTGAGCAGGGTGAGGAGGGCTGCAGGGTTTGGCCCGGCGATGCTATCAGAAACCACTCCAACAGCTTTTTGGTGCAGTTCCAAAAGTTTGGTTGTTTTTTTTTTTTCTCCCCCAGCTTTTTGCTCTTGGATTGCAGAGGATGATTTAAAGCCAGAGCCAACTATCTACCAGAATGAAACACTTTCACAAATTGTAAGGCCAAAGGGACCATTAGATTACGCAGTCCAACCTTCTGTAGGAGACAGGCCAGCTCTACTCTGTCTCATTAGTGCCTTAATGCTCGCCAGTGCTGCAACCGCTTCCTTCTGCTGGCGGCCGCGTGTTCTCCCCATCCCTTTCCAGACACCGCGGTTCTCACTGTCAGCTGGTCCAGGACTGAGGATAAACAAAGGCACCTCAGGAAAAAATGCTTCCACTTCAGGGGCTTCACAGCATAACAACCTCAGGTTCAGAGAGCTCTGCTGTGGGTCTTTCCTCCACCTCACCTGTGCTTCTCATGCTCATAGGGGTGATAACCGGGGGAAAGATGTCCCTGGGGAGTACATGGGCATGATGTGCTGAATACAGGCAAGAAGTTTATGCCCATTTAAGCCCTGATTGCAAGGCAGGCTCATCTTCAACCTCACATCATCCCTCATCTGCATGGCAGTTCGTGCAGGACCAGCTCTCAGAGGCCGTTCCCGTTCGCTGGTTCCCTGCGGGTCCAGGATCCAGAGGGACAGAGGGGTGTCCTGCTGATCCCAATGAGGCCGCGGCTCTGCAGGAACAGCCCTGAGCACGGCACAGGGGTCACCAAACACTCCCCCATCGTGTGGCTGGCAGCAGACAGGCCGAGAGCCCACAGGGGCTCCTGTGCAGTGACAACTAGCTCACTACTTCCCTGCCTGAAAGCCGTGATGGGGACACGCTCATCCCCGTGTTCCTGAGCACACCTTTGGTACCTGACAGGCTCCCCACGCTCTGACCAGCAAACCCGGACCCGCTGCACCACAGCCCCAAGTGCAAACCTCACCGCCACCAGCCAATGCTTTCTGGAAGCTGTGTCACGTAGCTGGGAAATGTATATTTGTTTCTCTTCCTTCCTCCATAGTGTCCCCTCTTAGCTCAGGAGCGTGACACTGAATTTTCTGCCTAGAATATGCTGCTCTGTTTGAACAGGTTTTTCTATTCCCCAGTCACTCACCATCTCCGTTGCACAAGATTTATTGACTTTTATTTATTTATTTTGACTTAGTCATTTTTCACTTGGGACAGAGCAATGTGCCGAGTGAAGACGGCCTGGGAAGCCCTTGGCGTGAGTCATGGCCTTAAGCCTTTGAGCTGCTTTGTTTCCTTTGCTTTAATCTCTTGACTGCAGCAAACACACACCGGACAAAGCCCCACTTGTTTGGGGGTAGCTGGAGCTGCTGTTTCGGGGCTCAGGTAACGGGGTCCAGCTGCGGGTGTGAAGAAGAGCAGAGCATTTCTATATTGGCAACTCAGGCTCCTCTTCCACCATCTCCAGAGATTGTCACACCTGGGTGATGCTGAGACCCTGCTCTTTTTGCAGCTCTCCTGGCACTGTTGGCTGAGTTGAGGCTGGAGACGTCAGGAATTCACACTCCCGAGCCGTGTACCAGGGCGCTCATTCACAGCCCAGATGGGAAACATGAATTTTGGCTCCTCGCATCGTGGTAGCGCTCCCAGTCTGTTCCTCAGCTCTTAATCATGCGTTTCCTTTCACGCTTGAGTACCAGCGGCAGATCCTGCTGCTGCCGAGGGCTGAGGAGCGGCTCAGGGGCTGCCAGGGTCACAGACCCCCGTGTCACTGCTCTCCCTTGGGGAGCGGCTGGTGGGTGCAGGACGATGTGCTCAGAGCTGGGTGCATGTCCTGGCGCTGGGTGTGCAAGGGCTGTTCGGCAGCATCACCCCAGCTCCCACCACACCCGCCATCCCCCAGCAAACACCCCCAGCCAGCGCCTTCCCCCTCCCTCCTGCCGAGCAGCGGGCGGGAGGCTTCTTCCCAAACGGTTTGCTGCTGATGAGGAAGTGGCGCTGGAAGAGCCTCTTCCAGATGTGCACAGCTGTGCGCTGCTGCTGGTCCATCCAGCCGTGTGCCAGGCTGCAGGGAGGCAGGGGAGCTGGTCAAGGGGACGGAGCACGCATTGGTCAGGCTGTAGTGTCACCTTGTCACACGTGGTGGGGCCACAGGGACAGGAGCCGCTGTCGGTCGGTGGTGCCTGCCAAGGTGTCCCCAGCGTGTCCCTTTGGGCTATCACCCTGCCCAGTTCTGACAGAGTCCAGCAAGTGGGAATTCCAGTATTTGCTTTGGCAGAGGAGCCTCCAGCCTAATTATCACGTTCTTACGTCATTTTTGTTTGCCTAAGCTAAGATTTCTCTGACTTGTTCTCACCCTGATGCTTCTGGTTTTGCGCTGCGTCTTTGTGTGTGACCATTCTCCCTCCATCAGACACCGGCCGGTACCAGCATCCTCCTGCTTCCCTTCACCCTGGTGCATTCAGAAAATGCACTTAGGGAATCCCTGACCCTGCAAGGATTATGCTCATGTACGTGTTTCAAGTCTAACGCTCCAAGTGAGCATTGCTGTTAATTCCAACATAAACAGAGGTTTTACTGGGAAGCTGCACCCTTGCTATGGAGCAGGAGCATTAACACACCGTGTTCGCTTTGGGGAGCACCTCTGAGGGGCAGTTCCATGGGGTTCAGAGTCCTCTGGATGCGCTTTGTTGCCCCAGAAGATGCAGCACCCATCTGCAGGTCCCCCCAGACCTCTGCAGCATCTCCCACAGCACTGAGGAAGGAGCCCGTGCCTGGGACACGCTCCCCGGCCACACACGGACACGCAGGTTAGAGATCTGTGTCAGAGGAACAAATGATAGCCATTTTATTTTAGCTCTCCTTGCTTCAAATTGCTCCCAACACAAGGGTCCAACTAGTAAAGCATTGCCTGTGTTTTTTCCTGAAAACTGGCTGAACAAGACCAAAGCCAGGGGAGCAAAAGCGGGACAGCGAAGCTGGGGGATGTCCCAGCGTGGCTGCGGTGCACGGGCTGCGCACAAGCGGGCGTGGAGGAAGGGGACAGTGACAGTCATCCTCCGTCCTGCCCTGGTGGAAAACAGCCCTGGGAGTCACTCCTGCTCCCCAGCCCATGCCAAAGCGTGGGGTGGAGGCACCAGGGACCGGGGCAGCCCAAGCCGCTTCCTGTGGCTTTTCCTCGGCCGCAGCTTTGATCTATTTTTAACAAAAACTGCTGAAACATGGGGAATCAGGTCACTGGCCATGTGCGGTGCTTGCAGTGGCCGGGTGATGGGAGGCCAAGGGATGTGGGCTCGGCTGGGCCCCCCCAGCCACCAAAGGCAGGGACAGCAGGGATGTGACCGCCATCCCTTCCCATACCCCCTGTGCTTGCCAAGGAGGGAGGGGGCCAGGTGGGGAAGGGGAAGAAGCAGCAAAGAGTTCCAAGTCATCCCCTTGGCCAGCCAGAGCCCCTCGCTTCAATGGGTATTTTGTTTTGTTTTAATCGCATTAGAGAAGGATGCATTTGTTTTTTCATCTCCGGTTGTTTTGTCCCTCGGGGCCCCCTCGCTACAGCTCCTTTGTTTGTGAGCAGAAAATGCTTCCCCAACCAAAGCCTGGCCCAGAAATCCTGGAGCAGGTTGTAAATCTGCGGGGCCGGCGGATTGACACACACCTGCTGGCTGCTGGGACGCAGCTGCAGAGGGGAAAGGGGAAACTCGTTAGGTGTTGGGCTTGCTTGCTTGCTTTTTTAATAAAAATAGCATGATTCTCATTCAGATTTCAAAAGAAATGGTGTTATTGCAAACTGGGAGGTAGTGGCACCATCAGGGATGGTTTTCCCACCTCTTCAAAGACCAGCAGCCCAGGCTGTGCCCCACTGTGGGCAGCCAGCAAAATTGGGGTGAAATGAGGTTAGGGGTGGTGCCCCCCATGGGAATTTGGGGTGGAATAACAGGGATGAGGGGCAATGCCTCTGATGGGAATTTGGGGTGGAATAACAGGGATTAGGAGCGATGCCCCTGATGGGAATTTGGGGTGGAATAACAGGGATGAGGAGCAATGCCTCTGATGGGAATTTGGGGTGACATAACAGGGATTAGGGGCAATGCCCCTGATGGGAATTTGGGGTGGAATAACAGGGATTAGGGGTGATGCCCCTGATGGGAATTTGGGGTGGAATAACAGGGATTAGGGGTGATGCCCCTCATGGGAATTTGGGGTGGAATAACAGGGATTAGGGGCAATGCCCCTGATGGGAATTTGGGGTGGAATAACAGGGATTAGGGGTGATGCCCCTCATGGGAATTTGGGGTGGAATAACAGGGATTAGGGGCAATGCCCCTGATGGGAATGGGGGTGGTGGGACCGGGAGGGGCTGTCCCAGTGGTGGGGTCCCTGTTGGGGCCAGGGCTTAGGGGAAGCCCCTGGGATGCTCCAGGAGGGCTCAGCCCAGCCAGAGCCGTGGGTTGTTGGGTAAGTGGGAGCTGGTGAAGACTAAGGGGACCCCAGCAGGGAAAAGTGAACTTGACAGCAGGCCTGTCTGTGGGAGAGGACTTTGCGGTGGGTTTTGGTTGAGTGGTTGGTTGTGACCACCTTAAACAGAAGAAAAATGGTGACAAAACGATAAAACCCTAATACAGCAATAGCAATAGGTTTCAAACAAAATATTTGTATTTAATTGTCATCTTACTGCCACAGGAAGGGAAAAGAAATCTGTGCTGAATTTCAGACCTTAATAAAACCCTCGTTTGGGGGAGTGATTCATTAACTTTACTGGGAGCGCGTTTAAAAAATAATTTAAGTAAGAAAAGAAAAAAGGGCCAAGATTTCCTGTGCCTTCCTGTAATATTAAACCTGCTTAAGCTACAAGGAGACGCCTGTGGATGTAATTGCAGGTTTCCAAAAGCCTGCGTCCGCACAGCCGGCTCCAAACGGCCTCCGAAGCTGCCGCGGTTTCCCCAGCTGCAAAGGGGCAGGAAAGGGGGGGAAATCTGATGGGCAGGCATTTCTGTCCCTTTTTATTTTCCCAGTGTGCGGAAGACACAGAGTCATTCCTTCGCCTCTTTCTTTCCTGGATTCAGGTGAAACCGAGCAAATGGCCACAGCTCCATCTGGCCAGTGGTCCCAGCGCATCAGCTGCCCGTTGGAGCTGGAGCCGCTTTCCCCCGAGCGCTGCAGCACAGAGCGTCCCCAGCAAACACTGACGAGGGTAAAACAACCAGGCGACCACTGATGGTGCAATGGCCCTGGGTTTCTGGTCCCCGTGATGTGGGGCATGGGCTGGTAGGTCCCAGCCCGTCCGTCTGTCCGCACGCATGGAGCTGGGTGATCTCCTTTGAACGGACAGGAATCTTTCAACGAAACAGCTTTTTTTGTTGTTGTTGTCATTGAAAAACGCTGATGCGTGGAAATCAAAACCGTTTGTGGAAACATAATGATTTCAATGAATATTTAGTTAGTGAGGATTTTCTCAAGTTCAGGGCGGAATTTCTCATCTGAACGGGTGTGAATGACTCCAAAGATGATCTCTGCCCCATTCCCAGCAACTCCAGCGGACGCTGTCACCGTCGTCCCCACCGTGTCCTGGTGCAGAGGGACGAGCCACGTGGCAGCGTGTCCATGCAGGGGGCTCAGAGCCCAGTCTGTGATCATCAGCCTCAAAGTGGGGGCTCTGGAGCTGGGGGGCAAAGCGGGCACCAGGCAAAGGCGACGGCTCCGCTCAGCGGCGGGGCTGCGGGGGCCAGGCCCCGCTCCCCCCGTGCTGTGTCTACATTTTCCTCCTTCCACTCGAATGAACAATTGCACTCGGCTGAATCACTGGAGGGGAAAAAAGAAGCCACTGACACCCTGTAGCGAGCAATGGGAAAGCTAAATATAGCTCTTACTATGGGTTGTGTGATAGAGGAAGGGAAAAAAATGAGTAGGGACGATGCTCAGTCACTTCGGTTAATCTGATTACACCCAGAAAGATTAAAGGAACATTGCCCATTTGCCCGTGCCCTCCCTTCTCCCGGGATGCGCTGCAGGGGTCTGGACCCATCCTGTTGGTACCCAGGTCCCAGGTCACATCCTCTTCTCTGGGTCCTGCTCCAAGAGCCTTCGCCTCCCACTGCTTTCGCGATGGGTCCCACCTCTTCCTCCCACCTCTTCCTCCCACCTCTTCCTCCCACCTCTTCCTCCCACCTCTCTCACCCCTAAAATTCACATTCCTGGTACGATGCTCCCGGTCCCAGGTTCATCCTTCTCTACTATCCGCTCTCCACCCTGTGTCCCCACCTGCTTCTGCCCATCCCCAAACCTTGCTCCCGTCCCCTCCCGCAGCCAGCGGGGTGGGAAGGCTGGGGAGGGAGGCACCCTGGGCTGAGACATAAACCAGGAGTGTTTTTTCACATCAATCAAATTCGGGGCAGATTTCCACAGAAAAAAAAAAAGCAAAAGACATATCTCTACCACCAGAACTGCTTCTTGGAAAACGCTGAGCATCTGTTCCACATCATGGGAGAGCAAGGACTTCTCAATAAGATAAAATAAATATAATTGGAAATTGAGTTGTTTTCCTGTTTTTTTTAACAGCAATACAGGGTGTTTTTCTGTCCCCGTGTCCTCCGAAATGGCTGTGCTGTGCGAGCGGGTTGCTTCCTCAGCTCCTGCCTCGGGCAGATACCAAACATGGGAAATTTCAGCCCGATTGATTCAAGTCTGGCAAAGCTCCGCGCGAGCGACTGCGGAGCCTCCTGATGGGAAGTGTCAGGCAAACTTAATCATCAGCGGTGGTACCACAGAAAAGATTGTGCTCCAAACCCCGGAAAGTTGGCACGGCAGCGCAGCGCGCTCGCTCCTTCTTCACATTTCCATGTTGCAGAATTTGTGTTTTTTCGCTGTATTATTCCGCTCTTCCCCCCCTGCCCCCTGCCCCATTTTCTGGCTCTTGTGGCTGCTTGGCTGGAGTGCAGCACACCAAGGTCTGGATGACAAATCGTCTTGTAGCATCTGCTAGGAACTGATAAGACAAGAGCCTGATAAGCTGATGTGCTGCTCCTGCCGGACGCTGAATGCAGAGCCGCCGTTGTCGGGGGACGGGGACTCTTTCCCCACGGAACCAGCGGCCGTCGCACCCAGGGATGGACGCTTGGGCTCCAGCCAAGCGCCCCAAATTGGAAAATCAGGCGGAGGGTTTGGGAGCCTTGGGCAGCCTCTGCCTTGGAGTGTGGTGTTTTCTTTCCAGGCTGTTGACTATTTCGCGAGGTTAAACACATATGTAAAAGCAAACCACAAGCCCAACTAGTCATTCTGCCTTGAATAAGTGTCTGCAGTTTTTTGGAAGAGATAACAATGCTGTCTTTGTTTCCTCCTTGCTTCCCTCCCTCCCTACCTCACTTTTTTTCATTCCCCCTCTCCTAGCATCTAAACCATGATAGCACCAATATTTCATTCCACAAATAGCCTGGGAAATGGGGCCGAGCGCGTGGGCAGGGCGATGGGTTGATGGGGAGGCAAATACCAGTCTGAACCGAAGGGATGGGAGAGTCTGCTGAGCACAAGATGCCGTCGCTCCCCCGGTCCATCTGCAGCGCGGACACGAGCTGCTGCCGCCTCTGTGTGTGAAAGCGCAAGCATGGCCGTGAAACAGCGTATTTTACTCTCCGAGGTCTTGTTTCAGAGGGAATGTCACCACACTGTCCGCGTAGTTTTCATCTCTTCCTATTTTCAACAGAAAGAGCAATCTGGCATAAAATAATGGCATTCTGGTAGAGCAACTCCCTCGGAATTCTGCGGGCGAAGCTCTCCTCCCAGCCCAGCTGTTGTCCATAACGATGATTGTTTCTTAGAAAGGCCTCCGCGCTGCTTGAACGTGGCCCAGCGTTCTCCCTGGTGACACAACGCGGTGGCCGCATTGTCTGCGGTGCCTCGGGGTCGATGTGGGAGAGGGGGGGACTGACCACCCATCACCCACCCACGAAATTGCTGCTGTGCAACAAGAATGAGGAGCACACACAAAAATACTCATAGACTCATAGAATCACAGAGTCATTTTGGTTGGAAGAGACCCTCAACATCATCAAGCCCAACCATGAACATAACTCAGGCACTAAAATAAAATGTCCAAAATTAGGTCCAAGTGGAATCCTCAGATGCGTATGAGTCTTCCCAAAGAGCTGCTGCTCTTGGGAACCGGCACAATGTCTCCTTCCCCTGTGTGAGAAGACATGTACCAGCCACGGCAGAGACACAGCAGCTCTGACACGGGGGTACAGGACCTGTTTGGGGTCCCGAACCAACACGGAGATGGTGCTCTGGTTGGTACCCGCAGACAGAGATGAGGACATGGGTTGGACCACACCTACACCTGGGGATGGCCATGGTGAGCTCACCGAACCCTTTCACCAAACCACCTTCTTCACAGGGTGAAACCAGCCTGGAACCCTTCAGCATGCTCATGGAGCACAGGTAGTTCAGAGCTGGGCTTTGGGTGCTCAGAGTGGCCCTGTCACCCCAGCACCTCCAAAATGAGACTGGCTCTCCAGTGCGGATGTCTAGCTAGCGTGCCTGTTAAGGACAGCAGATAGGAATGGAGCTGCAGAGTGAGCAGGGTAAGGAAATGCTTGACATCGGTATTAGGGCTCCTTCACCATCCCTAGAGCCATACTGGGAAGAGTCAATCCAGAACTGACCAAGTTTAAACTTAATCCAGAGCTGAACTCCCCCAGAGGCAGGGGTTTCCAAGCCTGTGTCTTGGTTTACGTTTAAATCTCTCTTATATAAAAGTGGGACACTTGTCCTTGCTCTGTAGGGAAACGGTGTCACAGGGAGAGGCGTGAAAGGAGATGGGAAAGGCTGGGTCCTGGCACTGGAGCCACACAGATGGACTTCGGTCTGTACCCTGGGCCAAAAGAAGGGTCAAACCCTTACAGGGAAGTGTTCTGGACAAAAGATCTGTGATCAGCAGCTGAGAATTTCAGTAAGCCAAGAACTGCACCTTCGGGCTGAAATAAATCAATCAGTTCCTAAAAATAACACCAATATTTCAATATGTCTCATTTAATGCAATTTTCAGAATCTATTACGCTCCTTCCTTTGGAGGTCGGGCTTAACCATTAACCACTCGCTTTAAAGCCAATGCTGTGAGCTCGGCCCCGAAGCTTAGCGCTTGCCGAATGCGTGGCGTGCACGTCACAGAAAAATAGTTCGGATTATCTCTTTGTATTTTGTGTACTTGATTCATTGGTACTCATTAGCGTGATCTGCTATCACTGAAATTGAGCTTCTGCCTGTAGCTATACCAAGTTATTTTCTCTTACTAAACCAAACTTTTGGTTTATGTTGAATTTTACTGGAATTTTTATTTTGCTGGAAATCTCAGCCTTTTATGGAAATCCAGAACAAATAGTAGCGTTGCAGACTTAAAAGTCTGTTTTCTGGTCAGATCTAGTGGATCTGTTCCCACCCAGAGCACCATTCCCATGCTGCTGACCAGCAGTATTGTTGTCAGATCTGATGCATAAATACATTAAAATAGCTACAGGAAAAACCAAAAATGCCCCAAGTTTATGTGGCAAATGCACAGCGCAAAAATAAACAGATCCGGCACACACTTCAACTGCAGGAAAGCAATCGGAGCGTGACCATGCTGGTTTAATTTCTGGTCAGTATTTCAAGCCCACCCTGCTGCCGAGGGTCCCGTCGGTGGGTGCACCGGGGTGGCTGGGAGGGGTCGTTGGTACCCCCAGAAAAGCCAGAGGAGCCAACAAGGGATGAAGGAAGATGCTCAGGGAGCTTTGGGGTGGGAAGGGGGAGCAAGAGCGTGTCCTGACCGCAGAGGGGGAAGCGGACTCGGTCCAGAGCAGCAGCTGGTGCCAGGGTCCATGTTCACTGCTGAGAATGAGCGGTGCTGGCAGCGCCTGGACGGGGACAGGAACATTAATGTGACAGCCAAAGATGCGTCTGATATTTTATTTATTAGAAAAAACCTTTTTTTCCATTCCCCTCTTCCCCGAAAAAAAAAAAATAAAGAGCAAAGGAAAAAAGAAAAAAACCTCTTAGGCTCATTAAAGGCAAATGTTCCCACTTAGGAAAAATTGAGGTTTTTTCACCCGCTGCTTATAAGAAACAGCAGACAGCCGTGTTCTCTGTGTCCCCATCCCCTCCCACCCCCTCGGCGTGTCACACAGCCCCAGCCCCACCCAGCGCGATGGCGAGAGGCTGCGCAGCCACGGGCACGGCCGGGCGGCGGGACACGCCGTGGTCCCAGCAGCAGAAGGTGCTGTGGCCTCACAGCATCTCTGAGTCCTGAGATGCTCTGAGTTACTGAGTGACGGGGGGGTTGATTTGCAATGCCTCCAGCTGAAAAAAAGAGTCAGTGCTCTCTCTGGGACGTGGGAGGAAACGTGGGATGAAATTGTGATTTGAAAGCTGCCCAGGCCAGAGGAGCCTGGGGGAGTTTGCGGGGCAGCAGCATCCTTGGGGCAGCAGCATCCTTGGGACAGCAGCATCCTTGGGGCAGCAGCATCCTTGGGGCAGCAGCATCCTTGGGGCAGTAGCATCCTTGGGACAGTAGCATCCTCGGGACAGCAGCATTCTTGGGGTGGCAGCATCCTTGGGGCTGCAGCATCCTTGGGGTGGTAGCATCCTTGGGGCAGTAGCATCCTCAGGACAGCAGCATCCTCAGGACAGCAGCATTCTTGGGGTAGCAGCATCCTTGGGGCAGCAGCATCCTTGGGGTGGCAGCATCCTTGGGGTGGCAGCATCCTTGGGGCTGCAGCATCCTTGGGGTAGCAGCATCCTCAGTACAGTAGCATTCTTGGGGCTGCAGCATCCTTGGGGCAGCAGCATCCTCGGGACAGCAGCATCCTTGGGGTAGCAGGATCCTTGAGGCAGTAGCATCCTTGGGGCTGCAGCATCCTTGGGGTAGCAGCATCCTGTGACAGCAGTCTCCAACCCGCTCCCAAAGTCCCCACAAACTGGAATTGCACAGGGAACAGAGAAACAAACCTCACAGGGAGCAAGATGGGTATGGGGAGAGGGAAGGTACAAGATCCCAGGTGTCAAAGGGCAGAAGTGGTCACAGATGAGGTCTGGGCTGAGAAGGGGCTGAGGGGTCAGGAAGCCCTTTGGGGAGGTCCCCACAAGCGGTCGGGGAGCAGGACACAGCCGGGGAGGTGGGTGGGTGGATGGAAGGGAAGGGCTCTGGGGGTCTTTAAAAGAAATCTGCCTCCGTGGGGCATGAAAATAAGCTTTGTTTTACAAGGCAAACAAGCAAACACATGTTCAGCCCAGCTAAATACAAACTCTCAAAGTTATTATTTATTATTTCTACTAAGGCAACATTCGGGGACTTCTTTAAGATTGAAAGGGTTCCCTGTGTTCAGCTTTGTAGCAATATGGAGCAAGAGACAGCGCTTTAGCAGGAGATCAGACACAACAAACAAGAGTAATGAGAAGAATGAAGGGTGGGAAGACAAAGGAAACAATAACGAGCTGTGTGTTTGCTCTTGCCAGCTATGTACACATCAAGAGGGGCTGGAACATCCATGGCTTAGCAGCTCTTAAACTTTTCTCTAAACCCAGCTTTGAGCAAGAATGAAGTGGAAATAAATAAAAACATTCTGATTAATAGAGCTGTACCACTCCCCTCCTTAATGTTTCTATCCGAGCGCTCTTTGCAAGCAGGAACATTTCTGCTGTGCACCTCGTCTTTGCATACTAATGCAGCAGTGCTGGAAAGAGAGCTCGCACCACCTCCAATTTAACATTAAAGCGTGATTACGGCCAGGACAGTGACTCTGCGAGGGGAACAGACACATTATCATCGCCGTAACAGCTCCCGGTGCCACGCTGCTGCGTGAAAACGTGCCCGGCTTATAACCCGGAGCAGGAGCTGGTTTCTCCCTCCCCGCCCACTGCCCAGGGGATGCAGATTTGGGGGTGACACCCCAAGTTGGCCTTGGGTGATGAAGGATGCGATCACCTCCGCACCGGCTCCTCCGCAGCCCCCGGAGCCGCCGTGCCAAGGGGGGTCCATGCAGCTGCTTTTCCGCTCATCACCACACTCTGTGCAACCCTGTTATCACCTGCGAGTGCAAGCCACCGGCCTTTGATGATTAATAGGTGATTGTTCTGTCCTAGGGTGAGCGTCAGAGCGAAGGGGGGTGTGGAGGGGCCGAGGTGGGGTTGTCTTGCCCTTCTGCTGACACAGCAAAACCTCCTGCCTTTCGCACCAGTCCAGTTTTCCCTATGCCTATCACAAAACTCCCAAAGAAGCCAAGCAGAGATTAAAAAAACATAAAAATAAAAATCCCCATTATTATTAGTTGTTATTTAACCTGCGCTTCAGGGTTGAGGAGGGCTGTGCAAAACTCAGATGAAATGTTTCCCCCAGGTAAACATCCGGCCCTGCTGAAGTCAAAGCGGATTTTGCTGCCAAGTTCAGAGGAGCTGGGCTCTCCCTCGATGTCTTCTCAGCCCCCGCTCTGAAGGGTCAGGCCCCGCTGGGACAGGGGGTTTCTCGGTGAGCAGCAACTTGTGCTGCTGGCTCTGGTTCAAGGCTTTGCCTGTGGTTGTGTTCAGGACAGAAACAAGGACGAGCTTCCATGCACGGGGCGACTCGAGGAAAGGGCTCAAGGGGACGGGGAGCAGGAAGGAGGAGCACGGCACAGGATGGGGGATGCGGAGATGAAGGTGGGATGGAGAAGCACAGACACTGGCCTGGAGACCTGAGCATGGTGGGGAGAGGGAGAGGAAATCAGAAGTTCGGCACATGACCTGTGAAGACCTGTGTGTGTTCTCAATAGATGGAAATTTTGACTGTGCTACCGCATTTTCCCTCCCATCAGTGACCCGCCAGTCCATAAAGCCTTGTTGCCTTTCTCCTCCCCGCAGCAGGAGGGCTGCGCCGCCTCAGCCGTTTTTCCAGCGCTCGCCCTCATTACTTGGGCATCGTCCCTGACTCAGCCCCGGTTCGGGTCGGTGCCTCCAGCAGAGCTCTGGTCTCGCTTCAGAACTCCCAGGTGTGACCTTGCCCGTGCAGCCGCAGCCGAGGCTTCCAGGCTGTTATCTTTTCATGGCTTGTTTCTTGACACATCCTTTTCGCAAGCCTTAACAAATGGAAGAGCAGCCGGCTAATACCCATCCAGAAGGCTGTTACTGAGATAATATTTCTGGCCCTTCACTGGGACTGCAGCCAACCATAGCTTTCTGTGTCCTCACTGATCCACCTCTTCACTCCCATCCAGAAAGGTGTTTGTCTTCATCTATCAGCCCCTCCTCGAGCCAACTCCCCCCCATCACTCTCGCAGACAGAAGTGCAGGGTCAGCTCTGCCCCTTCCAACCTGCGATAACCAGCTCTTATCATTCACTACCTGCATTTTCGAACCACCCTGCATTTCTTCATCAGATAGAGAAGGCTTCTGGAGATATCTGATGGTGCTTCCTCGGGGCCCTCGTTAAAGGGCTGCCCTGCAGTACAAAACGGGGTGCAGACACCCCTGATGATGCTCTCTCCTTGCTGCTTTTCTCTCTATCCATCTAAACCCTCCTGCCTCCTACTTAGAGTGGAATAATCTGGAGGTACCAGCCAAGTTCTGCTTCGAGCAGCCCTGGGGTCAGTGTTGTCCCAGCGCATGGTGTAGCTGTGTGATGGGATCAAGCAGATGATAACAATAATAATTAGTATAACATTCTGGGCAATAGCAGGGAAATTCCAGTGCTTTGGATAAACACGAGGGTTTAGTTTTCAGATACGTCCTCTTAGACAACAGAAGGTGATGTCAGAAATGTCACCCCATTGCACAGCAGGAGCAGGCTGTTAAGCAGTCACAACTTTGGTGGTGTTTGTTTGGTAAATGCGGCTGTGTGAGGTCTGTCGCTCGGTTCAGCGTCTCCGTGGTGGGTCAGGTCTACTCCTTGTAGCGCTGTGTGACAGTGACCACCCCGTTGGGGCTCCCTGCAAACGGGGGGTGACAGCCTCGTGCCTGGGGCCGGGGGTGGAGCGGGCAGCAGAGCCTTTCCCCTGCCCAGTTTGCTAGAAATGTGGCTTTACACCCATGGGGTGTAGCTTCTCCAGTTTCCTCAGGCTTTATCCCAAACGTGGTGTTTCAAAGGGGCAGCGCAGATATCCCCTGGATGGTATCCTGCTGCTGTATCGCTTCCAAAGCTTTCTTGTGTCTGAATTTCGTCCACTAGAAGTTGTTTGGCATCTCTCTGTTCGTGCTGCAGCCAGGGTTCCCACGTGCTCACAGGAGGACCAGCTCCCCTTTGACTCCGCCGACACCCCACGCTTGTCCTCATTAATCAAAGGAAGCCTCAATTAAACAGGATTAGTGACAGCACTGGAAAATCAAGGATAGGAAGCCTGATGAGTAAACAAAGCCGTAAGTACTCAGCACACAGTGAGCAGCCTCACCCCGAGATCCTGGGGCTGGAGAACTGCCCATGTAAATCGATGGGAAAGCAGTGGGAATTAGTACAATAAACCCAAGGGCAGAGCCTGCCGCTCTCCCTCGCTTCGTACCTTGTTCTTGGAGCCACCCCATTGATTTCCCTGGGACTGTCCATGGAGTAACTCATTGCTAAGGATGAAAAATGGGTCTGGCACGCAGCCCTCGGGGCACGGGTGATGGATGAACTTTAACTTTCACAAGTAAGATGAGCCCCAGACTGGCTGAAATGAGAAAGGTGCTGACTTTCCTCCCTCACCTGTAATTGAAATGGAAATGAAACTGTTTTCAAGATAATCCAGCCAACTTCATTCTCATTTTGCTACACGTGTCTGCACAGTGCATGCACTCTGCACACATTTCAGGCATCTGCCTCCTGGGAAACATTCCCAATTATCTGCTCTCGCTGCCTGCCCCATTCCTCACAATATGACTCATTCAGACATTTGCAAAAGCTGTTCCCAGAGGAAGTCAGAGCATTTTCAGTGGGATTCTTTCCTCCCCAGATTTGTAGCAGGACTGGGTTGAGCCCCTGGGTCTTTGTCCCTATTGCCTGGACAGTGCGCAGACCTGCAACGGGTGTGAAATGAGAGGGGTCTGCAGAGCACCCCCTCACCTGCCACCACCCACCGAAGGTGCCTTTCCCTGGGGGAAAAGAAACCCTTGTGTAAAAGTTCACCAAGAAAGGATCAAAACCCATGGGAGCCGTTCGAAAGCACTGAGGGTATCAGCAGCGTTCGCGGTCCCCGTGACACCCCAGGGGGACATGGCAGGTCCCTCAGCCAGAGCGTCGTGCTCTGATTTGTCATTGAGCAACAAGATCATTGAATGTCTTACAATGTGCTGGAGTTTATTAAATGATAAAACCGAGCAAAACACTTTAGCCTCATTGAAGCAAAATATTTAGAGAAGGCTTTTCAGTGTTTATAGTAGGAGTTTGGAATTTTTATTTCATTGGAAATTTGGAGCTGCTAACACTTGCTCAAATATGGGATGAAAGAAGACTCTGAAACAGTGATATTTTTGGCTGAATGGGAATTTTGTATTGCAGCCAGCTCTAATAGTCTTGTCTTCTTTCCCTCCAAACAGAAGATAAATGAGAAATCTTTTAACTTTCCCAAAGAAAGCTAGAATGAAATTTCTAGCCTTAGTTTGCAGAACCTGAAGTTGTGGGAAGAAACACTGTTCAGGTGGCTTCCAAAGCCACACGGTGCTGGCGGTGCCTGGAGCGCTGCTGCGGGCGAGCTGGGGCTCCGGCTGCGCTCTGACAGGCGGGAGCTCCGGCTCCAGGGTCGCTGCCGGACAACCTGACGTGTCAACCTTCGCCATGCCCGGCTTCTGCTTCTGAACAAATCACCTATCAGACACTGGTTTAGGAGCGTTATAAGGCATGCTTGATCTAGAATAAATTCACTTCTAGGAATATCCCCATTGGCTTGAGCCCTTGCACGTGCTTGCATTATTTTTTAGCTTTGGAAGGCCTCTCATTCATTCATTTTCAAGTTTCCATTCCTACATCTCTTCTCTGCCTGTTTCTAGCAATTGTCTGGACTTGAAAAATTGAAGATTTTAATTGAAATGTTGTGGAAAAGGCCACTGAGCTGCACGGGCAGCGGGAGAGCTGGTGCTGCCCGGGAGGGGTGCAGCGCTGGGCGCGGGGCTGAGCCGTCCGCCAGCTGCTTCTCCAGATGTGACCCAGCCCCTGGGTGCTGGGGACCGGGCGTCTGCGAGGGACGTCAGCAAGAGGGGACATTGCCCTTCCCCTCAGCTGTGAGGGCTGGGAGATGCTGGAGATGCAGGTGCTGAAGGGGTCTGTCCGGTTTCAGGTGCGGCGGAAAGATGGACGGGTTTTTCTGCTCCTTCCGTGGAAATAAGGGTCCCAATGAGCTCACGTGTGTCCTCGTTTGGGAAAGATCCTCCGTGACACACATCTCTGTAAATAGCAACGTTCTGAGCTCAGCTCCTTCATCTCGGTGCTGTTGGATGAATCCTCCCGTCTCCAGGTTAATGCGGTCAGCAGCTCAATTAAGGAAAAACCCTGTGGGATGGGAATAAGTGTGGGTTTTGGTGGAGTGAACAGCAGGTCCCCAGTAACCCGCTCACAGAGCAATCAAACGCAGGTCCTTGTGCCTGGAAAGCACTCAGGGGACTTTGTGGGACCCACCAGCACCCAGATCCCAAGGACACGAGCCCTGCAGAGGGTTCCCAGGCCTGGGGAAGCTCTGGGTGTTACAGCAATGACCGGGTGGGGAGGGATGGGGGAGCCCCTCCGCTTTGGACTAACAGAGCTGTGACAAGAACAATCTCCAGCAAAAACATGGATCATTTTGTCTGTGTTGTGTGTTCTGTCCCCAGAGCTCTCCGTGTCTCCATTTGCCTTCTGGATGAGTTGACAGAATAAAGAATGAAGTAGATTAATACAATCAAAGTAAAGAGGGTTACTGTCTCTGGACTAGGACCATGAAAAAGGGTGGGAGGAGGACAGAGATCATGTAGGACACACAGTATCCACCCCCCTTCCTTTCTCTAATGAGCTTTCACCATCAGCTTGAGGCGATGTTGTAAATTCATGCTGACTCTGCGTGCCTCGGTTTCTCCATCCACAGGGGCATGAGGAGAGGAGGGCAGCGAGACGAGCACAGGGCACGCGTAACCTGGAGTCTAACGGCCAGTCTGAGCCCGGCAGCCATTGTCTGAGACACACGGCAAACAGGGGTAGATACAGTGTGCAAGGGAACAAATGCTGCTCAGGACACGGCAAGGGGAATGTGATCCGCTACTCTGTTCTTTGATAACGGCTCGGCTAAGCTGGCAGTTGGAATCAAGAACATCATTTCTCTAATCCAGATGGCTAATAAATGTGGATTGCTTTTCTCAAACCACTTGATAAAATACGATTACTGCTGGCTGCAGAGCTTCCTATAAGCAAAATCTGTTTGGATGACGAATCTGCTCTTGTTGAAAAAGCCACAGGCCTGAGTGAAGATGCTGTGTCAGGGTGCAGGATGGACGAGCACCCACATTGGAGGCTCTCCCCTTTTCAGGGCAGCTCATCCCATCCTGACACTAACCCCAGGCCATCTATAGGTGTGATCCTATAGAATCCAGTCTCCTCCAGCATTGGAATTTATGTTGATGAACTTTCCTTGGCTTACCCTGGTGGACGGTAAGAGGGAGGTGATCTGTAGTGAGGAGCACTGTCCAACTTGCGCTCAAAGTAGAGCCAAAGTTCTCTATGTTCACACTTTAAGACCTGAACCGCACCTCCAGGCTGGGCTCACGAAGCCTCTGCCAGCCAAAGGAATGCTCTCCGTTTGCCTTCTAGGTCCCACAGTTGTTTCGTTAGAGGAAACAATCAAAACTAAAACTTTGCAGAATTTCCCCTGAGGTTATGGTGTTTGTTTAGGCTTCTCCAACCAAAGAATCTCAATCACTAGAAACTGCAAACCTCCCACACACATTTATCCCTCTCCTGTTGCAGGCACAGACTGTTTTAAAAGTTTATATAGCAAACAACAACACAAGGAAAGCTGCTCCCCCATATATCATAACCTCCCAGGGACGGCGGAGGACGAGCGTGCCGGCCAGCCTGGCGCTGGCCCTGGGAGCCGGGGCGAGGAAGAGGAGCAGGTTGAACTCCCACAATTGGGGTGAGGAAGAGGAGCAGGGGCTGAGCTCCCGGGAGTGAAGTGAGGAAGAGGAGCAGGGGCTGAGCTCCCAGGAGTGGGGTGAGGAAGAGGAGCAGGGGCTGAGCTCCCAGGAGTGGGGTGAGGAAGAGGAGCAGGGGCTGAGCTCCCGGGATTGGGGTGAGGAAGAGGAGCAGGGGCTGAGCTCCCGGGAGCAGAGTGAAGAAGAGGAGCAGGGGCTGAGCTCCCGGGATTGGGGTGAGGAAGAGGAGCAGGGGCTGAGCTCCTGGGAGTGAAGTGAGGAAGAGGAGCAGGGGCTGAGCTCCCAGGAGTGGGGTGAGGAAGAGGAGCAGGGGCTGAGCTCCCAGGATTGGGGTGAAGAAGAGGAGCAGGGGCTGAGCTCCCAGGAGTGGGGTGAGGAAGAGGAGCAGGGGCTGAGCTCCCAGGATTGGGGTGAGGAAAAGGAGCAGGGACTGAGCTCCCGGGATTGGGGTGAGGAAGAGGAGCAGGGGCTGAGCTCCTGGGAGTGAAGTGAGGAAGAGGAGCAGGGGCTGAGCTCCCAGGAGTGGGGTGAGGAAGAGGAGCAGGGGCTGAGCTCCCAGGATTGGGGTGAAGAAGAGGAGCAGGGGCTGAGCTCCCAGGATTGGGGTGAGGAAGAGGAGCAGGGGCTGAGCTCCCAGGATTGGGGTGAGGAAAAGGAGCAGGGACTGAGCTCCCGGGATTGGGGTGAGGAAGAGGAGCAGGGGCTGAGCTCCCGGGAGTGGGGTGAGGAAGAGGAGCAGGGGCTGAGCTCCCGGGAGTGGGGTGAGGAAGAGGAGCAGGGACTGAGGTCCCGGGAGTGGAGTGAAGAAGAGGAGCAGGGGCTGAGCTCCCAGGATTGGGGTGAGGAAGAGGAGCAGGGGCTGAGCTCCCGGGAGTGAAGTGAGGAAGAGGAGCAGGGACTGAGGTCCCGGGAGTGGAGTGAGGAAGAGGAGCAGGGGCTGAGCTCCCAGGATTGGGGTGAGGAAGAGGAGCAGGGGCTGAGTTCCCGGAGGCGGGCAGAGGAGACCCCGCAGAGACAAGGGGAACATCCCGGGAGGAGGACGAGCTGCGGGGAGGCGGCCGTGGGAGGGGGTTACCAGCGGGTCAGGGGGTGGCGAGGGGCCGGGGATGAGCCAGGGTGCAGGAGGGCAGCGCGGGCTGTGTCTTCCTCCCGGTGACAAATGCAAAACATTAACTCCGACCTCATAGTTTTTCCATCTAAAAACAACACATTATCAGCTCGATGATGACAACAGTGAACCACAATTTATCGCACCAAAGGCAAAGTTGAGGATATGCATTTGAGGGTGACAAGGGTCAATTTTGGATCATGCTCAGTGATCTCCTGCAAGCTATAAAAGAGCTTTTTGGGGACAGAGAGATCTGAGGATGATATCTGAACCCGGAGAAGGTTGCTTCGATACTGAACCCACTTGATTTGTAATGGCTGTGGCAATGCAATTTGCACCTGGATGTCCTTAACACCAATCAAACCTTCTGCCAGGTTCTCCACCAGAATCTGCTGGACATGTTCCTTCAAAATCTGGGGACACCACCAGTTTACACCAGCTGAAAAGTCACCCCAAATTCCTGCAGCAGTTTTTGCAGCCCAGTGAACGCTGCTGGCCCCTTTCAGGGTGCTGCTTTATCACAGGCGCACCCCAAACTGACCTCAAGCAAACGATAAGCTTAAACCAACTCTAATTCAGAACTGAAACTGAAGCCAAATGATGGATGAAAACCAAGCGACAGAAACCAACGCAAGTGGGGGGATAACCCCAAATCAGTCAGCACTCCAGCAACATTTAATAAACTACAGGTTCGATGTACCAGTTGTGGATATTATTACTATGTGACCACACAAGAATATTGATCCCCAGCCTGCATGCTCTCACTTGGGGCCCCCACCCGGGAGCCAAGGGCTCACTCAGGATCTGTGGAGCAGAAACAATCGCTCTCCCAGGAGCAGGGGAGGCTCCATCCCGGGGAGTCTCCCCAGCCGGTCCCTGGTCCCAGGGGAGGCTCCGATCCCAGTCGCGCTGCTCCCAGCAAACGCTCATTTCACACCCCTGGGCTCTGGTGGGGCACAAAAGGTGCTAACGACCCGCCAACTGCCCTATTGACAGCTCCGGATCTCTTGACCATCTCTGAGTGCAGCTGCCGGCTCCTTAGGCTCCTGCTTGGAGCGGCGATGCTGCTGCAGATGTGCTGCCCATGCGGAGCCGCATCTTCCATGCTGCTGCAGATGTGCTGCTGGAGCCGTGGCTTCGCTGCTGCTGCAGATGTGCTGCTGGAGCCACATCTTCATGCTGCTGCAGATGTGCTGCTGGAGCCACATCTTCATGCTGCTGCAGATGTGCTGCTGGAGCCGTGGCTTCGCTGCCGAGCTGGGCGGGAAGGACTGGAGGCGAGTCAGAGCTCGGGAAGCAATCAATTGTTAGTTAATGGAGTTACGGTAAAGATGTTATCCAAAACCACCGTGGCTGCCTAATTATTCATAACATCCCTCCGGAGATGCTCCTTTTGGCGAACTGTGAGTCTGCTGCTTTGTTGCCATAATAATAGCAGTTTCGGGGCTTTAAATGAGAGGGTACAAATTACCATGCGGCCGCTGACAATATGGCAACTACCGTGCATTGGATTACATGGTAATTTCCATTCAATATCCAGGTTATTACATAGTAAGTGCCATGTCATTACAGGCTGAATGAATGATTATCACCACTGCTCGACAAATTCACCTGACAAATTTTGCCTGCTTTCCAGTCCATGGGGTGTCTGCAGGCAGGACGCTGTTTCCATGTTTGGGATGGTCTGTTGGGTCCCTGGATTTAGAGTTTGCCCCTTCACCTGTTAACAGTGCTGGGTCAGGTGGGAACATTTACACAGGGCAGTGAACCCTATGTGTGTGTTTCAGACTGAAAGTGTTGGTGGGACACCTTAGGACTTCTGTAATACCCCTGCCAGTGAAAGCAGTTTGGATGCTCCCGAAAAGGCAGCTCAAGTGCATCTGGAGGAAACATTTAAAAATTTTGAGCTGATGTTAGCAGAAAATTATTTGCAGTCTTTAATCAGCTTTATCGTTTCTGTCTTTAATATTGCAAAGCGAGTATGGCCCAGCTCTTCCGCACACACACTGACACAGCTAACTGAATGACAGCTGCTTACTTTGGATAATCTAAGGCCACTTAAAACTGCCACAAATCTGATCCGCAGTTTTCTGACATCTTTAAATTAACTTGCATGAGGCTTGATGGGGCCTCATGTATTTAAGGAGTGGTTACACATTTGTGCAGAACAAGAATTTAGCCACTGAAGTAACTCAGATCTTGTGAATGCCCTTGATCTTTCTACAGAAAGATCTAGTGAAATCTTTATTTAATCTATAGATCTTTCTATAGAATCATCAAGACCAGACTTACAATGTTTGATGGATGTTAGGTACATCCAGCATGAATGCCACAGGGAGGGATATTCAGCCATAGCTGCTCAGCATCGCTACAAATTCAGAGTTTTATATCGGAGAATAAACAACCCAACAAGAAATGAAAAGATTCAGGGGAGGGCTCTAACACAAGTGAGAAATGTCCCCCTCCCAGCCTGGCAGCTGCAAGTAGATCTTCAAGCTTAACTTTATAATAAACCCTAGCTAGTTTGAATATTTCTTACTAAGAGTGCAGCAAAGCACTTGTCTGTTTTCAGCCTTTCCTTGGACTCTGCTGAGCTCGTGCTCAGTGCTCGCCCTGTCCTGGTGCAGGTACCTTGCTTTTCCACTGTGCTGAGCAGAAACGAGCACTGACACTGTGAACACAGTCCCGTCGGGTCCTTTGAGCCATAACACTGCCCTGGGCCTCAGATGCCATAGCCCAATATTGCTGTATCGTTCGCACAGGGTCGTCCCAGCCACTCAAACCCCATCTGGGTCCGAAGCTCCACATCTCCTCCCGTGCCCCCTTCCCGTGTTTCCTCCCTCTGTCCTGCTCGTGCTAAGAATTGACAATCTAGATTAAATGGTGAAAATATATTTGCCTAAAGTCTCTTCCCCAGACAGACCTCAGAGATGAAAAGGGTTCTCTCTTTGATATTTCAAAATACCCCATGTGCATGTAGCACTGCATTTCACACATGGACCACAGGCCTAACAAGTTTCTTAGCAGGACATTGGTATTTCCATTATGTCCACTGCTCAGCCACTCTCATGCAAATCTGCTTTGTTTTGGTCCTGCAAAACAAAGCTACAGAGGCTTCATAAACCTCTTTCTGCCCTGCTCAACCAGAGGTACCAGCATCAACACTGCATAGTGATTCCTGGGTATTTAGCGCTGTGTTTGTCCTCTCCAGTGCTAGTGAGCGCAGTATCATGAGATTATCATCAGCCTCTTGACATGATGATAATTATCCTTCAGAAACTTTAAAGATAATCATAATCCGCGAGGACAAGTCATTTTCCGGAGTCTTTCGATGGTATTTGCAAAGCTCGTCGTTGGCTGGAAGTGTTAAAGGCACAGGGGGACTGCGCACCAAGCCGAGGGATGATGTGCATGTCGGGCTGCTTGGAGAAAACACAACCCGCGAGCTGGTGAAAGGGCAGAGGATGGTCATTGCTGCTCCTCTGTGCCCATAATGAGTCCCCAGTGTCTCTCCAAAGTAATGAGTAATGCCCATCTGGGAGCCTTTCTAACAATTGCCGTGAATAGAATTCCTGCCTGGGGTGGACAGTCTGCTCTGGGGTCACCCTGGGTGGGCTCTGACACCTCCAGCCACCAGAACCCACCGGCTCTTTCGCACTAGAGCCCAGTTTGTGAAGATGCTGCAGCTGCTCGCGGGGAGAATTCAGCTTCATCCGGCAGTGCTGACATTTAGCATCACATCCCTGCTCCCATTCTTCTGTGTGAAGTTCCTTGATCACCTCTCAAAGCGAGGAATAAATGGTGCATTAGAGAGAAGGAGAGAGAGATGAGCTTTATTAGCTGTTTATGGAAGAAATTAAAATTGTTCATTAGTAACCACGGCACCAGCTCCTGCCGACTCCATCCTCAGGGCTCAACCAGTGTCGCTGGCAGAGCCCCGATGGGGCCCTGGGGACCACTTGCCTCATGTTTATTTGGGCTGGCACCTGCCTGCTGCCTCCCTGCCCTTCTGCAGATGGGCACCTGGGGGACAGTGGGGAAATGTCACCGCTCTGCTCCGAATGAGGAGCATCTTCTTCCTTCCCACCGCCTGCATCGCTCAGCCTGCATTACCGCTGAGAGGGCTGGGTGCTTTGCTGTGCTGTGGAACATCTGGGGGCTGAGAGGCTTTGCTGAGGAGGGTCTGAGAGCTGAGCAAGGGGGTGTCGGAGGAGAGGTGACCCGGTGGCCGTGCACACTGGTCGTGCTATCATGGGGTGTCCCACGCCAGCCGAAACAGTCCTTGGGCTCAGGTATGTGTGAGCATGGCGAAGGGCCGACCTTTCTCCTCTAACGCTGTCACCTTCGGGGCAGTCAGTTGTTTCCATGCTGAGATTTTACGCTGAAAATGGTCCTAACAGGAAGGCTCGCTAAGGGGTTTCTGGGACTGCCTGGAGCAGGCGTGGCACAGCAGCCAGCCTGGCATCCTCCTCCTGCATCCCTCCGTGTCCTTCCCACCATGCTCCAAGCACAGATCCGCCTTGCCTGGCTGGGATGTGACCCCACCGTCCCGGGGCGGGGGAAGGGGGAGCCCCGCTGCGCCCAGCCGGTGGCACGGGGGGCGGGGGGACGCAGGACTTCAAAGGCTCTGTATCTCTTCACGCAGCTGCCATAAAAAACAATCCAGGTTTCCGCTCCCGAGTCCCAAGTTGCCCTCGCAAGGGACATCTCTCAGGGCAAACGGATAAATCTTTCATCTCCTCGGTCTGGGTTTTATTAAATGCCTCGCACATATATGTAAAATACAGAATGCTGATAAATACTGGCTAGTGACAGGGAGAGGCAGATAGAGATTAACTCACTGTACTAACTGCGAGTCTATTCTTGCCATGAAGATGGAGAGCTCTGGGATGCACAGAGATACCCAAAGGCTTGTCCAGATGGCACAGCCGGAGAGCCCCAAAACTGCCTTCAAGGGGGCACTGGGAAAGGTGCTGCCTCCTCTCCCACCTTCCTGGGCTCCAGGACTGGTGCAGCAGAAGCTTTGCCAAGCTCAGGATGGTGAAAAGTCTGTGTCACCTTGCTGGAGGGAAGCACAGGAGCTCTGCTGGAAGGTGGAGCTTTCAGGGCCCAGGTAAATGGAGGTGGAAGGGCTCTGCAGCACCCTGGCATCTGCCAGCACCCTGCTTCCCATTACTCCCAGTAAACCTGTACTGGGATCGCTGGGGGATCCCTGGGAATATAGTGGGGATTTGGGTGGAAATCGTGTCTCCTCACACAAAAACCAGGCACAGCTATTCTGACTGTAAAGTCTGTGAGAGAGGAACTGGGCACCTGGGGAACGTGAGCCTTGCTGATCAGAGGGAAGGTGCTGGGCGTTTAATTTGACGTGGGCGGTGGGACGTGCGGTCACTGCCTGCTGACAAAGGCTTGTTTAATCAACAGCAGCACAGGCTGGGGAGCAATGGGCTCGACAGAGTCTTGAAAACTGGGCACCAAGAACACAAAAGCAGCCTGTTCTCCACGTCTGTGATGGAAGAAGACTGGGCTGAAGCTGTAGAAAGGGAAATTTGGGTTCATGAGGAGCTTTCTCCAGCCTGGGCACCGATGGAGGTTCCGTCCCAACAGGCTCTGGGACAGCTGGGACAGCCCCAGCACACATAGGAAGCTGTTGCCCCAAGCTATGAGATAAAATAGAAACAGGAACAAGAAGCCCAGGAATGAACTTAAAATGCCCTTTGGGGTAGCCAAGAGCTCAGGGCTTTTCTAATCAGAAAACTATCTGTTCCCCTAAACCTCTGCAGTTGCAACAAACACTTCCAAAGAGACAGATTTTCCATTAAGCCTGGAAGAAATGGCAAGCTGCCTTAATGAATGTCAAAGTTAATACCACGTTTGTTATAGACTGAGACTGCAATGTGATGGTTTTATAAACCCGTTCCTTCATTACCGTTATCAATATTATTCTTAGCTGATTCTCGTCTGCAAGCCAGATTCATATCCAGGCAGATAGGCTGTGTCTGTGGCTACTTTACATGGGAGCTGGCTGCCTGAGGATCTGTAAGCCATCCTGTACCAGTGCATTTGAAAAACAGTAAAAAAGGGAATAAAATAAAATAAATAAGGCAGGTTGAGCACATAAAGCATATGTCTGAGTGAGTGCTTAGTGCGAAGCATCAATGAAACGGCTGGGACTCTGATTGAAACCAGACTCAGGAAAGAAGGGCTGTAAACGTTTTTTCACTGCCTGTCCTAAGAAATTTATGTCTCACCCACTCCATCATATCCTTCAGGGCTGCCTCTTTCGCAGCTGTCTTCAGAGACCATCCGCTGAGCCCCTTATGAAGTCCGCTCCATGATGTCACCCGGAACAATAACTCACCTCCCGGCACCGTGCTCTGCAGCGGTACCCGATCAATAACGGGCTGGGACGGGGGAAGCCTGCGAGCTGCCCTTCTCCAGGAGCATCTTCCTGACACGGGAAGGGAGAGAAGGCGTGCACGTGTGGAGGGGCCAAGGTGGGCTTTGTTAGTAAATGAACGCAAAACCGCAACTGCAGAGAGCAAATGGGGCAGAAAAGGTCGCTGACATTATTGCTAGCAGAACCTGCTCAGGAGAGTCGGAGTGAAGCCCCAGCTGCTTCCATATCCGCTATACCTATATCCATTATACCTCGATCCATTATACCTATATCCATTATACCTCTATCCCGTATACCCGCCCGGGCTCGCCGTCTCCTCAGAAGAAATCAGAACCGGCTGCGGGAGCGCGCGGGCTCCCCGCTCCCCCGGCCCAGAAGGTCATTAAGCTGCCTGTGATTAAAATGACTCAGCAACTGGGATGAGTTCTTCCTTCAGTAGCACCCAATTGGTCATGACTCAAATTTGCTCTGACTTCTGGGGTTTTCCTGGGGCCCACATCCTGGTCAAGTTGCTGCTCACCCATCAAATTTCGAGAGAGCAGGTGTCCACATCAGAGAGCGCCAGGCCCCATGGAAGGCACACAGCCCCGTAGTTGTGAAGTGGAGCGTAATTGTTTCATTCTGTCTGATAACATGTGGTTTTGTGATATTTATAATACAGCGCTATTAAAAGGGGAAAAAAGAGATCAACTCGAAATCCCTCCACCGCAGTTGGCTCTAATTGTCCCTGTCCCACCACTTCCCCCTCTCCCAGTCCTGCTTGTGGGCTGTTTTGGCAACAAAGCAAAAGCCTGAACGAGCTGTTGAGATGGGGTTTATCCTTCAGTGAGATGGCCTCTCCTGGGGAGGACCCGGTGCTCTTGGGTTTGCCTGGGAAGCCTGGGCTGCTGGTACCTGGGGCTGCTGGGGAGCAGAGAGCGAGGGGCGTCCCCTCCTTGGAACAGTCACGGCGGTCGGTGAGGCCACACCAGAGGTAAATAACGTCCCTTGCCTTGCATCCCACAGGGATTCCATCAATTAATGCTGCTAGTAGTGAACTGTGCACATTCCGGCATCTGGAAAACGTACACACTGAGAAGGAAGGACTGTTCTCGCATCTCACATGCATTTCTTCTCTTCCACTCGTGGATGTGCAGGGTTTGGATCTGCGGTCCCAGGACACTTGTTGAACCGCAAAGTCCCCTCCCCATGATGACTGTTGCCAGGAAAGCAAACAAACAAAAAGAAACCAAAAGCATCTGCGGGACAGCCATTATTCTGAACTGCACATGGTCGGAACAACAAGAGCTCCGGAGGGCTGGAGCAGGCGCTTGGTGCTCTGCAGTGTGGGTCACCGGTCCCCGTGCCTGGAGCAGTGCCACACACAGGGTTTGTCACACCGAAATGTCCTCAGGGACTGGAAATGCTGGTCAGACATTCCCCAACAGCCGGGCATCAGGCGGAGCGGGGCATTTCACCGCACGTGTCTGGGGAGTTGGTGCTGAGCTTGCATTTATTGCCCCCCTCCTCTTTCTCCTCTCCTCTCCTTTTTTCCTCAGCATATGTAGAAATGGGGGAGGGTGATGGTGTCTTTTTTCCCTTTCTTTCCTCTCAAACTGGAATTAGAAACAACAAAAAAGCCCACCATGAGGGGAATATCTGAAAGCTGAAGTGTGCTCAGCGAGGGTGGCAGAACAGGTCCTTGGTGTGTTTAAGGCGCCTGATGCGTGGACCTTTCTCCCACACCAAAGGTTTGTGAAAAGGGCCTTCCTGTGTGTCCCGCCCCCCCAGTCATTTCAGGCAGTTAACCCTCTTCTTCCTTTTATTTTTAAATTCCAAGTTGCATTGAAAGCCCTCCAAAGCCCTCCAGCAAACAGCTTTCCCGCACAGCCATTAGCCGGTGATGGAGAGGAGGTCCGTTGCCATGGCACCCCAGCATCCCCGCTCCTTTGCCAGGCAGCTGCTGGGGGACCTCACCCCTGGGTACCGGGCACAGGACCCCTGGCTGGGGGGTCACCTCAGGGTCCCTGGGGCTGCAGCTCCACATGGCACCAGCAGCCTCTGCCCACCGGTCCTCGCTCCGGCTGTCGCTTAGTGACAAGTCCCTGGCAGCGTTTGGGCCTGGAAAGAAGCACTTTTTCCTTCCCCATGGAGAGCAATGGCTCCCTGGCGAGGGGCACGGGGCAGGGACATGAGCCCACCTCTGCCACGCTCTCCCAGCCTCCCCGCTGTCCTCTTGGTCCCTGCGTCCCTCCCAGCATCCCTGCCCTGCAGAGCGGCTCCTCTCGCCCTGGCCACCTCCTGTGCTGGGATAACGACTTCAGCATCGCCATGGCATTTCGGATTTCTGTCTGCAGCACTTCTGGGGTTTCTCGTTCTCGTCGCATCCTTGCGCTGCTGGGATGGCTCCTCAACACAAATCTGCATTATTTCCCCCCTCTGTGACACGATGGAGATAGTGTTATTAATAAAAAAATATAATGAAAGGAAGGAAAGTGTTTAACCTTTCGCAGGCAGTGGGGTGAGCCTGGGCTGGCGTTGCTGGGAGAACGGGACCAGAGCTGCCCACCAGAGCTGTCGGCTCCCATCACGGCCCCGAGCGAGGCACCCGTCCCCCCGCACAAGGCGGCTTTATTCCTTTGGATGGGAACCAGAAGAAGTGGGAGAATGAGACACTGAATGGGCTCAGATCCCCCAGCCGTGATATTTCGGTGTATAATTTTACAGAAGAAGGGGGCAGGGACTCTCAATTCGGGAACCACTCGTCCTTGCATCACCAGCACTTCTTGGGGTAGGAGCGACGGGGGTTTTTGTCACCTGGTCACTGCTGTTGTGTGACTTGGGAATTAGAGCACGTAACGGTCCGGTTTCCATCCCGCCGTTCTCAGAGCTGAGTGTCGGTGATGGATCCGGTCCCCCATGGCCCCCCCAGATACCAAACGTGACCCCCGCCAGGATGCGTTCGGGGGCTGCGACGTGCTTCTGGCATGACTGCGAGTGCCTCTCGTTTCATGGGGCTTGTGGTATCGGTTGTCGAGGAGTCCGTGCCTGACATGGGGAAAACGCTTCCTGGCAGCTGTGCCGCAGTTTGGGGTTTGCAACCCGAACAGGGGGACCCATCGCGGGGCGGCGGGGACTGTCCCCATGTCCTGGCTGGGTGGGAGAGGACCTGTCTGGGCGTGCTACCTACAGGAACAAGCAGGGGAGCAACATGCAACTGCAAAGCCCTGCAAATAACCAAGTATTGTCAGATCAAAATACCATCAGGCGATCTACAGCTGCCCAAGGAGTGACGGGAAACTCTTCCCAAACTGGGCTTTCATTTCTTTCTTTTTCCTGCAGAATTTTGGAAACATCTGTGCCTGACTCTCATATTACTCCTATTTTGGTATCATCTTTGACTTTTGCTCCGCAGGAGTAACGGTGATTCCTTTCCCCTCACCCCCGAATATATTGTATATCTGTGTCACTACCTTCCCAGCAGCTCACGCTTTCTTCCTCGGTGCACTCTTGGATAAATAGCATCCAGCCCTGGTGATTTGCTACACTTTCTCCAGTTGCTCCCTGATTTCCTCCTCAGAGACTTCCCTCACCGTTAAGGTCACTTTCGGATTTCCAATACACAAAGCCTTTGAAATGGAAATGCTTCCCCTCATTGTCTTCAACAGCAAACATCAAGACACATTCTCCCCGGTTTCCACCCTCTGTAATTGCCGTTCTCTCCCCGGTGACCAAACGCCGCCACAATCACACGAGCAGCATCTTGCCTGTGAAGTCCTGAACCACTTTTCCAGGCCTGTTCTTGCATCTCTCGGTCCGTTCTGTTCTATCGTTTCTTCCACCAGTGGTTTTCCAATCCATTAAGAAGCTGCTTTCCAATCCATTCAGAAGTTTTCCATCTTCTTTTAAAGCGGGATTTTCTGTACCTCTAGCTGGCACAAACTCCAATCCCGTGTCCCACACGGATCCCTCTTCTCTTTTCCTTCGCTCCTGACCAACCCGCACGCACAAGCCGGGTGGGTGCCATGCACGTGTCCCACCCATGTGCCCAGATTCAGAGGGCAGATGCTGGTGCTCAGCCCACTAGACCAGAACTGTCTCCGGGAGGTTGTCACAGCTCTTTGGTGCTCACAGGGGACACGTGGGGAGAGGAGGCTCTTTGAGATGCTCAGCACTCTCAGCATTGCTGGGCTGGATGGGGCCGGGTGCCTCAGCCTCAAACCCTTCATCTGCAGCTCGGGCCTCGCCTGGTGCCAGCTCCGCGCCAGCAGAGCACCACTGAATGCAATCTCCTGATGTTCTGCTTGTTAACAGTTGCCCACGAAGACTGAAAAGCCTCAGATGTGTGTCCAATCTGCTGGTTTGGGCAGGGTGATCAGAAGGGACCGAAAGCACTTGTGACTATCTTGAAATGTTTTCAGAAGTTTGCTGGAATCACTAATATTTAGGAACAATAACCTTCTCTGAGACTTTGAGCCATTCCTCCCCAAATTGGATTTTTGTTTAATGTGATGGATAGCGTGCTGGGGGGATAGGATTTCTGCTGGAGCTTTGCTAGCAGAGGGCGTGTATAATATGTACCGAATTATTTTAGCTGTAGCTTGTTTTCCTCTGTGCCCTTTTTCGCAGCCTCTGCTGGAACAGGAACTCCGTAACACTTGATCCTTTAGACAAACTTGCAAAACCATAATGTTCCAGCGGGTTTGAAATTAGGCAGAAAGAGTTTGTTCATCCCAAGGAATCACTGCAGTGGATTAATAAGAGCTCCTTGTGTTACACTGGGAATGCTGAGAAACAACCATATCCAAAAGAAAATGAGAATGATTAGATAAAGTAATGCACTCTGACACACTTTACTTTTGCATCTCATCACAGGGCAGAGCCTGTCAAAGGGCATCTCTGGCTCTCATTAAGTTTGTCGCTGGCATTGTCCATCGCTGGTGTCACCCGTCAGGCGATCATTACAGACACCCAGTGGCTATTACATTTTATTAGTAATGAAACAGGGAGAAAATTGGTGGCACAGAATTGATACAAATCATGAAGAGTGTCTGATAAATTCTTCAGGACAGAAAGCCCCGCTGCGGCTCAGCAGGTTTCCCAGATCTATTGCCCTGTTTTGCAGTTGTCCTTGTCCCGCGAAACCTCCATTTCTGCAGCACCGCTCAGTCAAAGCCTCCTCCGGCTCCTCCGTGGGAGCTCAACCCACCTCCACGCTCCCGCCCGGACCAGTCTGCTCGATCCACTCATGGGAAGGGACATGGGGTGGCTCTTCTGGTGCCACCCGATGCTCTCAGCGCTGGGCAAGAGGGGGAGCAGTGTCAGGTCACAGCAGGGACAAGCTAAGGACATGGCCAAGCAAGAGAAATGCCAACATGGAACCAGCCGCCCACCTCTTCCCACCCTGCAGATGACTGCTCCGAGCACTGACCTTCTGCAGGTTTTCCGCAGCCGCTCTCTGGGTTTATTTGCCGGTCCACGTGGGAGAAGGATGTTGGGCAGGTGGAACCGCGGCCGTGCTGGGGGGCCCTGCTGGGGCCCGGCTGCCTCGCAGCCCCGCGGCTGCGCCGGCTCCGGGCAGAGGCGAAGGTTTCAGGGCTTTCCTCAAAGCAGCCCCGTGCAAATTTAGACAAACGTAACTTCAAAATCGAAATAACTTCCTATTGAAAAGGCAGAGGCTTTCTCTTGGAGAAAGTGCTAAAATGGAATGTCTTAGTTCAGTCCAATTGTTTTCCTTTAGGGGCAAGACAGTTCAAAATAGAGAAAAAATCACACAAATAGACAGTACATGCTAGGTTTGGTGTTCTGGTTTTTTTTTTCAGATGTGGATTCTGCACCTCTAATAAACTGCTGATGGATGTGTTGTGGCCAACTCTAATTTCTCCAATATCTTTTAATAAGTTGTAGCCCGTGGCTCCAAAACATGACTTACCTGCTGCATGCAGTTAACACCGGGGAAACATAACCATGATGCTTCTGGCCATTTCTCTTAGGGAAAACAGGAAAGAAGTACGGAAATGCAGAGCTTATAACCCGCCTAACCTACCCGTGGGTTGCCCTGTCAGGATCCTGCGTGGCTTTGTGTTCTCAGGGTTTTCTCCATTTAAATACATTCCGCAGCTCCCGCTCCGGTCTGCCGATGTACTTTGTCTGGTTGATATTTCTCTGGGGTTGCTTTCCCATTGTTATTTATTCAGGGCCAAGAGGCAGAATGCATTAAAGCCACCAGGGTGCCAGGGATATTTTAGTCTCTCTGAGTAATTCTTCTCCAAACTGTTACACATTCGCTCCCTCTTCATTCATTTCGGCCACTTGTGTGGATTTCCCGAGGAGGGGGAGGTCTGGTTTGCCTCTCTCGCTGGTGGGGTTCACGTGCGGTGCGTTTGCTGCTGCAAAGCGAGGGAGCGGGGTGCGAATTGGTGTGCGCTGGTGCTCACGCCTTGGCTCGCACGGGGATGGGATGAGCTGCTGGATCTGCAGAGGGATGCTGGGGGGTTCTCGCTCCCCATCCACCACCCCCAGCTCCTGGCAGCACCCGCTGTCCTGCCAGCCCTTGGGGACCATCTGTGCCCTCGGTGTCCCCTCCCCTCGCAGAACCCCAGGGCTCAGCGCCTGCCAAAACCCCCGTTTCAAATGACGCGGACAAGGCAGACCCTTCCCTGCCGTGGGGGTGATTTTCCTCCCCATCCGTTCTGCTCTGTGTACTCTGCAGATGCTCAGCTTTAATGCGGGTGAGTTGGGATTCTCTTCCATTCTCCCCCTGCCACAATAAAGCGCTAAATTTAGATGCCGGGCATTTTCCACCAAAAATAATCTCGGGGGCCTCACAGTTACACCGTTCTCCGATGCACAGGACTCAGGAGATGAGAGTTCATCAACCCATGGACGGCACCAGCTGCAGACCCCCGAGACCTCCACCGCAGGCATCTCTCCTACAACATCCCATCTCGAACCAGTTGCCCAGGTTTAAATCCCCACAAATCAGTAGAAAAACCCGGGCCGTGACCACAATCGTTGCAGCTGCCCTATCACTGGAAAGGGATGAAATCCTAAATCTCGTTTAAACCTGAATGTTTGTTGGGGATTGACAGTCCAAGCACTGTTTCTGGAGCTGGTGCTTCTGGGTGGATAGAACGAAGCACACTCTTGAGCCGTGTGGCTCGTGGCCATAACCTGGCTCAGGAGCCGATCTCGTGAGCATGCATCAGCGTCCAGCGCTGGTTTTCTGGCATGATTCCTCCTCTCTGCTAAGAGCTGCTTTCATCTTTGCTTTTAGAGCACAAATAACCTGTCCACAGAGATGTCTCGGTGTGATTACAAGTGGCAGTGGCTGTTCCCGGAGGCTCCAGAAAGGAGTATATGGTGGCTGCACTCCCCAAAGTGCAGGAGGCTTGCTCAGGGACAAGAGAAGGGTCCAGCAGACCCAAACCAGCGCAGTCCTCCCCGCCTCACCTGCCCCAGCTCTCCGGCACGGAGCTCATCGCAGCGGCTGCTTCTGCGATTGTGTTCCTACCAGAACCGTCAGGCTCTCGAGGCAACTTGATATTTATTCCTGGCCCCTCCGCTCTCCCTGGAGTGGGTGATATATGAACAGTCCCGCGTTTCCATTCCTTGAAGCCTGATTCATGCTCCCCGTGCTCGAGGCTCCTGGCTGCCCGGGGACGTGCCCGGGGTCGCTGGGCTACCTTCAGATTTCCTGGATTGTCTGAATTCCTCTTGCAAAGTTGCTCCATTTCTTAAATTCTATTTTTGGATTATCAAACATTTGGCAACAATACAAAGCCTGTGTGTAGCCAGTGGGGCAACTCTCCTATTGTATCCACCATGCCTCCTCTTCCCCACGGGCCACATTCCTCCCAGGACGGCCCTGGAGCCTTTCCCATGTTTACCCCAGGAATGAAATCACCCCATGTCTGCCACAGCACATTTTCTCTGGGGCCACAGCACTTTCTGTTTCCCCACCTGTCCGAGATGGAGAAAGGCAGGAGGGAAAGCAGAGGGGGGCAGAGGTGAGGTGTGAGGAAGCAACGTGGCAGAGGAAACACCAGCACCACATCAGGAGATGCTGCCGAGCAGAGCGAGGTGTCGGACCGAGCCGTCGCCTTCCTGGGAATGGGGAACAGCCCCATGGCTCTGGGGGAGAAAAGGGAGATCCAGGTCGGAGCAGAGCCCACCAGTTCCCGCTGGCTGTGAGCAACTGGACCGGGCTGAGCATCCTCCTGCCACCGCAGGTCCCCAACAGCCACCGCAGGTCCCCAGCAGCCACTGCAGGTCCCCAGCAGCCACCGCAGGTCCCCAGCAGCCACCAAAAGGTGCCACCAGCTGACGCTGTGTGGGAAGAGCAGCCGGTGGTTTGATGCGAAACGGGAGAAACAGTCCCCAGTGACTTTCGTTTTTTTTTCGCCAATTTCATCCCCAAATAATTCTGCAGGGGAATGTTTGTGTAATTGGATTAAGCGTGGGGAATTTGTCCTCGCTGACAGATCGCGCAGGCACCGAACCAAAATCATGGAGGATTTGTTCACTTCATTTTCTTCCTTCCTTTTGTTGGAAAATATATGCAAATAGTAATTCAGGTTTTGGGCCAAAACAGATTTATAGAACCCCGATCCAGAGAATGGGTTGCTCCCCATTAGTTCCACAAAAGCCACTGAAAGTCCTTTTTTCCTCTAGTTTCATTTTATGGATGTGAGTACATTCTACACAGCCTTTTTTCTGAAAGGGTAACATTTTTTTAATGGCAACTCATGTTTAAGGTAACTGAAACTGCAGAAGATTCCAGTGATATATACACTCTAAAAAGGAAGGGCTATTAAAGAGATAAGATATTTGAAGAACACACTCTGTGTAGCGTTAAATAGCGGAGGAGGGAGATAACTTGGGAACTCTGGTAAAGCCACCAAACATTATGTGAAGAAAACTGTTAGAAAAATCCATTTTCCTTACTGCAGAGATGGTGTTTTCCTGAGTGCGATGTTTATACGTTGGCTCCTTTCCCACAACACAGACACATTAAACCCTTGCTGCAGCGGCTGGAGGGGCTTGGGGCGAGCTGGGCGCAGGAGCAGGGGAAGCCTGGCTTAAAGCTGTGATCCTAAACCCAGCACACAGGTCTAACCCATCCCATGAAAGCCGTCCCGGCTGGGGGCCGCAGCCCCACAGAGCTGCCCCCAGCTCATCACACGGATGAGCCCTGCACAGGTTTTCCCCTGCAAAAAGGCTTTTTGGTGCTGTGGGGAGGAGCGGCAGAGCCAGCGGCTCCAGGAGCAGCCCGGGACACCCAGGGCTGTCCCTACCCCCCCGAGCTCGCAGCCCTGGGGGAGCAGAGCCAGCCCTAATGACAGTGATTTACAGAGTTATATGGGCCACATCCAGTGCTCTTGGATCAGCCCCCAAGCTCATAATGAGATTACCAAGTTTATTTTAGTTGAGAAAGACACCAATAAAAAGGATTTAACAATCCCTCGGAGTCTGGCCATACCCCAGAGCACCCAGCCAGCGGGAGGGCTCCGAAAAGCGCTCCGTTTGTTTTGCTGGCGGAGCGGAGCCGAGGCCGCTGCTCCTGCGTGTCTGTGCATTAGCAGCATCTTCCCACGTTGACCCCATGTATTATGGATGCGCTAAAATCCTCATGTTCTGAATGGAAACTGCATTATTCATGGCCCTGCTTATAGTTTGTCTTTAAAAGCCCTGCAGCCTTTTAATGAAATGCTCCAATTTTAACATCAGCTAAGATCAGATATTTTTGTTTAAATTTTTTAAAAGTAATCTCTGTGGATTTTTTCTCCCCCACTCTCCCCCTCTCTTTGAAGGCTCAAGGCCACTCGGAAGATGGGATGGTGGTGCTGGAGGACAGAGGCAGATGAAAAGGCGAGGGTTCGGGGAGTGATGGGAGCTGCAGACATGTGCCGATACCCCACTCCACTTCCAGCCCCGCTTGTGGTGTCAGAGGTGTTAAACCACCCCAAGTAAACCATGGGTAGCGGGGCGCTACGTGGAGCATCAGCTCAGCCATGCAACCAGCAAACGCACCAGGCACCCGCTGCCGAGCCTGTCCCAGCCTTGGGCAACAGCAGCTGCTCCTGGGAGGGCCTGGGTTGAGTTGCACCAAGGTTTTATTGCAATTTGCATGCAACAAGGGGAGAGGGGAAGATGGACAGAGTGACTCTGCTTAGGTGCTGTTAGGTAGAGTCGCACTTAAGGATGAGAGGAAACAGCCTCAAGTTGCACCAGGGGAGGTTGAGGTTGGATCTGGGGAACAATTTCTTCCTCAAAGGGCTGTGGGGCATTGGAACAGGCTGCCCAGGGTGTGCTGGAGTCACCATCCCTGGAGGGTTGGACAGACGGACAGGAGGTTCTCAGGACGTGGGGCAGTGCCAGGGCTGGGGTAACAGTTGGACTTGATCTTGAGCATCTCTTGCAAGCAAAATGATTCTGTGATTCTATGGTTAAGCACAGAAGGTGCAGGCAATGGGTGGCGGCTGGGATGGAGGGGTGTGGGGACACCCTACCAGGTCACCTTTGCCAAACAGTCCGAGGCAGAGCTGTCTCCTGAGCAGAACCAGCAGCCCGGTGGGTTGGGGGACAGGGGGAACCCCAAAGGGCTCTGCCTGGGGGTGCAGGAGCTCCCTGTGAAGCAGACGCAGCACCCGCCTGGGCACAGCCCAATCCCCGGCGCTGCCCCTGCCTACACCTGCACCGAATTTGGCCTAATGACTTAACCACAGATCCTGTTTCCATGCAAACATCCCAAGTGTTCTGTCCCTGGTGGCAGGGAAACTCCTTAAATCAAAGCCGGGCGATGCGATAGCTGGGTCCGCAGCTCCCTGCTTTATCGATCACACCTGGGCTGCCGGGCTCTGCCGGGGCCGGGCAGGGTCCCCGGGGACATGGCTCTTCCCTCCCCGTGGCTCCCAGCCCTGGCCCTGCACAGCCCCTAACGCCGAGTACTGAGAGGAGAGAGCAGAAACGCAGCCAGGCTCTGACAGCACGAGCCTTTCTGAGCGTAATACCACAGATTCCTTTTGTTTCTGGAGTTCCCATGAGTTTCGAAGCACATTGAATGCGGTTATTATTATCCGGGATGGTTTTGTACTAATTCCTTGTTACCTCTGAGACTTGGGCATAGAAAGGTTTGAATAAAAGCAAGAGATTTGAGGAATTTCCCTTCCTCTCCCCTCCAAATGTGATTAAACACAAATCTCCCCTCGGCACGGGGCTGCGATGTGGAGCGGTGGTGGCTGGTGGTGCAGCGCCGGGGTGGCCGAACGGGTGCTGAGCAGCTTCCCACCATCCTGGGCTCATTCCCAGGCTTTTCCTGGTACTCCTGGTCATTAACAGTGTGGGGGGGGCTGGTGGGGAGGGGCTGCACTGTCTGCCGTGGCTCAGCTGCTGTTTGGGATGGAGAGTTGGGAGAGATGCTGTTGGTTTCAAGTGTGTGATCCGAGGGACTGAACATCTCTCCTATGAGGAAAGGCTGAGAGAGTTGGGGTTGTTCATCCTGGAGAAGAAAAAGCTCCACAGACAGCTCATTATGGACTTTAAATAGTTAAAAGGGGCTAATAAGAAAGGTGGGGGCAGACTTTTGAGCAGGGCCTGTTGCAACAGGACAAGGGGTGATAGTTTTAAACTAGAGGAGGGAGATTCAGGCCGGACATGAGGATGGAATTGTTGACCCTGAGGGTGGTGAGAGCCTGGCCCAGGTACCCAGAGAGGTGGTGAATGAACCATCCCTGGAGACATCCCAGGCCAGGCTGGACAGGGCTCTGAGCAACCTGAGCTGGTGAAGATGTCCCTGCTCATGGCAATGGTGACACTGGGGAGCTGGGGAGGTCCCTTCAACCCAAACCATTCTGTGGTGCTATGAGTCTATGATAAAAAGGGGTTTGCGGTAGTTAAAGGTTTCACAGCCTATGGTCACCGGTGGTTTGCCAGCGCTCACCTTGAGAGGGAGGCAGGACGCTGGCACCGTCCCTTCTGCTGGGACCCCCGTGTCCCCCCTCCCCGCCTGCCAGGGGCCGCTGGTGGGAACTGAGCAGCACAGCCCTTGGGGCTGCAGCAGCCGTGTCCCGCAGCAGAGGCAGGATTCTTCCCATCACCTCGCTTTGTCTGTAAGCAGGTCACCTCCCGCTCCCATAATATCACATTCCCAGGACAGCGCTGCCTGCAGACCTGCCATTCATGCTCGATTGGAGAGCCGCCGTTGCCTGTAAAGAGTGCGGATGTAAGTGATGTCTTAATTCATTGCACATTCTTAAATAAAGGAGTAGGAAAGAAAAGGAGCAGCTCAAGGTCAGCACTCGTTGCTGAGTGAGATTTCTTCAGCAGATTGTATAAAATAGCCTGGAAAAAATAAATAAAGGCAAGCTGATGGACACGCTATATTGAGGTAATGGAGGGGTGAAGATGAAAAGAAGAACCAGCTTGGTTGCTGGCTTGGGGTGAGAATCAAACCCTTGCAAAATTATTCTCAATTGGTATTTTAATGGTTGACCTGAATGCTTAAAAAAAAGATGTTGACTTGGTCATTGCAGACGCTGAAGCCATTTGTGCATGGCTGACCTGGGAGAGTCCTTCAAGAATTATTTAGTGAACAAAGCTCTCCAATTCTTGTTGGAGCTGACAAAATTAATTTGAAGTCAAAAGAAAGACTCTCCATGACTTCCTTGAGCATTGGCTCGGGCCCCCTGGCAGCACTGAGGAGGCTTTTACTTTGCTTTGTGTTCCACAGATATTGCTGCCAGTACTTTGTGGGGGGTTGTTGACTGGAATTTTTGGCAGAAGATGAGCTTTGCAGGTTGCTGGTGCCCTACATCTGACCAGAAATGCTCTCCAGAACTAGTCAGTTAATCCCAAATCACTCCCACTTCCCACTTTGTAGGAAAATATATGTTTTGGTGGACAAAATGATGGCAGGAGGCTGTGGTGACCGGAGCACAAGGGTAGGCGAGTCACAGATGTCACTAAGGGACTACTTTGCAAGCTGGTTGTAATACAGCAACATAGAGCAGCAGAACGAGCTCAAGAAATGAAGTAATGACTCAGAAACACCACCTGCATTTATAGGTACCCCACGTGTGAGCTATAGGGCTCTATTGATGGAAGCAGCTATGGACCGTGCTTGCCTGCCGCAAGTACAGCAGACTCCGTGCTGGCAGACACACTGCTTGAATGAGTTGCAATTATTATTTTGTTCATTTATAATAAGCATTAAACAAAACCATGGGAAAACATTGCCGGAATGGGATCACAGCTGACCTGGCACCGCGTTGCTCCTGGCTGGAGTTTGGGTACCAGAAGTGCTGGGTCTGGTTTTCCCAGGGGTGAGCGATGCGGGTGTGGGGGATGCAGAGGTACCAGCCGTCCCTCGCAGCATCCGCAGGCCGGGAGCCTCCTGCCCATGTCCCCAGAGGGACACCCTCACCCACGTCCCCATGCTTGCTGCCCCAGTTGGTAGTTTCTAGTGAGACAGAGAGAGCAGAGGTAATGAATGTGTTGCATCCAGGATGTCATGTCATAAATGGTGTCAAAAACAACTCCCAGAGCGCGTGTGTGACAAACATTAAACAGTAGCTGGGCATTCGCACTCCGATGTGACGCGGCGGAGAGAACAGAGCTGCCTGGAGAGAGGCAGGACCACACTGCGAGGGGCGACGGATAATGCAATTCTTGTCCAAAACATGACTTTCTGGTCAAAAAAATAACTACTGCTGAAATAAAAAAAAGATGAGTTAAAATGTAGGCGGATGCCTCAGAGGATGTTTCACGAACACAGCGATTACAACGGTGCTGACAGCTTCCTGGCACGGAGAGCTACCGAAACCGATAACACTTTCAGTGGCAAGGCATGAGGAATGCTGCTACGTACACGGAGGCTGCGACCGTTAAACACCCTGGGAAGCGAACGCCAGGGTGTCCTTGGCAGCAGGACGAGGCAGGGACGAGCAGGCTGGGGTGCACGGGGCGCACGCCGTGCCTTGGCAAGGTGAGCCACGCGGCACTTCCCGCACACCAACAGCACGGCAGGGGAACCGTGCCGGTGCAGGAACTCCAAAGCTGGAAAAAGAGGGGCTGAAGTTGTCTTTGTTGTGAGATCCTCTCTTTCCCACCCCCCTTGCAGGTTTAGAAGTCCCCAGGTGTAAAACGGGATCGCGCAGGTGCTGTCAGCTCTGCAAAGTGTGATTATTTCCACGAGTGATGGGAGCGCCTGCCCGCACTCTCGTTCGCTTATGAGAACTGAAGCACGGATATCACAAGATTAAAAGAACTGGCAATTTGGAGTGCCCAATTTGAGGCAGTTGATTTTTTCTATGGTACTTGGCCTTTTATAAAACACTCTCTATGTTCAAAGCAGAGCTCCTGACGGCTTCCTTGGGAGCCATTAATGTTTTGCATTTCTGAACCCAACTCCTGTGATCTCCGATTTGAATATCCAAGAAATAAGGCGTGTGGGCGATGTTCTGTGCACCACTGAAAATTGTGGCTGGGGACACCAGCCAGCATTGTGACCCAAGCTGTGGACCCGTCCCCAAAGGAGAGCTCAAGCACCTGAATCCCCACCCTGTCCTCCCTTTGCCTTCACAGCCTCCATGTTCATCAGGAAACAGCATTTAGATGGCACAGACACAGCAAATTTTGCTGGGTGAAGTGCAAGCTGCCACTGCTCGAGGCTCAGCACGTGGCTCAGTGGTGTTTTCCAGGCAGGAGGACACGAAGGGCACATCCCAGCCACAAAGACACCCCCTCAGTTTTGAAGCTCCTGCTATAAAGAGACCTGACGAAGAACAAAGGCGTCATAAAGAAATGGTTGCCAGAATTCAGCATATTTCTTCATGAGCTTCATTCTTGGGAACAGATTAACTGCTTTGGCTGAAACTCCCCAGAACGATTTAGCTGGAGGCAGACACCGGCACGGAAAATTTCATCTCAAACAATTAAAGTTTGGCAAAGCCGTGAGCAACTGAAAACACAATCTTGTAATGTGTGGAACAGGATGAGCTCAGTAACCAGCATTGCACCCAGTGTCCCATTTACTCATCTATTTCTGTAATTATTTGCTTAATCACAGAACACTTTTAATACTGCAAGCATAATTAATGCATTATTAAGAGCCGCACAGGCCATAAACCTCCTCATGTCATAAGCAGAATAATTTGCATTTGCACACATTTTTTCATCCAAAGATCTTTAAGCACTTTCCTGAAGCAGACATCATTAACCCCAGGTTACCGATGGTGAAACTGAGACAGAGCGAACGTAAAGCCAATTGCCTCTGTCATTGCTGGTGTCCCTGTCTGGTGGAGCGCTCAGCCGGGTGCTGAGCACCGGAATGCGCAATCGGCGGGTGCTGCTGCCCTGGGGAGGATCTGAACCCACACCCCTTCTCTGCCCCCCTCCCAGGTTCCGAGCAGTCCTCACACACCGAACTGTGCAGTGTCCCCCCAGCATCCCCAGTGTCCTTGTGCTGCGGGAGGGGGGACAGCAGCTGCCATCCCACCGCACCAGGGTACGGGCAGCTGGTGCTCAGCGCCCGCCTTGGTCCTGCCCAGGCTCTGGATGCTTTGCCGATGGATATCAGAGGATGCGCTCACTTCACTTCTGTTTATGCAGGTGCTGGTTTGAAGAACAAATGTTATTGCTTATAAACCCCTTTGCAATTCATTTCCCGGAAGAGCAGCAGACCAGTGCGACGTGGCAAAGCCCCAGCACCGGTGCTCAGCGAAGCCCCTGCTGCTGTGTCCTCAGCGCATCCCCCTGCCACCCCCTGTCCTGACGGGCTGTGGATGGAGCCAGGTGGAGATGGGGATGAGCAGGACTCTCCCAGGCCCTGCCTTAAAAACCCCGCTGGAGGGGTGGGCAGTTTTCCTTCCCGAGGAATATTTTAGGTCTTTCTAGCTGGAGCCAGCCAGGAGCATCCCCGGGCTGCCTGGAAGTGGGAGAGCAAGAGAAATCTTCAGCTGCTCTCAGTGCATTTGCGGTGTCACCCAGGGGGGCTCAGCTTTAAAGAGCACCCTGATTTCAGGCTGCTCCCCACGATATTCATGCAAGGGGGGGCGGAGGGGCAGGAGGGGAGCAGCATCCTGCCCTCCGCGGGGGATGCCCCGGTCCCAGCATCGCCGCCGCCCATGCCTGCATCCCCGTGCCACTCTGCGAGCTCTCTCAGGGCCGCCTTGTCTCCCTCGATCTGTCTGGTTTTGATCAGCCTTTCCGTCCCGGAGCTGAGAGACTTCCCCCGATGACAGTTTCGTCAAAACGATTACATTTCGATACAAATCCTCGGTTTTGACAGCTCAACATTTTCTGACAAAAACCAAACCAAAACAAGGCGCTCTTGGAAATTTCTCAGCCAGCTGCAGCCTAACGTTGATGAGATTGTACGTATTTGGGTGAGAAAAGGAATGGGAAACAACCATAAGCTTTCCTAGTTTGGTTCCCGGGGATTGTATTTCAAAGAGTGCGACAGACCTGACAAAGCCGCCCTGGCAAAGCCAGCGAGCGGGTGACACGCAGCTGCCGGCCGTCACGGTGACACCGCGCGGGAACCGCGTTGGACAGCAGGCAAAGAAAACCACGGTCATGAGAATTCAGGGAGGGAAATAATCAGTTCTTTTGGCTGGAGGCGTCGAGGCCGTTTGCCGCGGGAAGAGCCGCGGGGCTCCGGTTACCCAGCGCAGCCGGGAGGTACCGATCAGCCCAGCGTGTTTCCATCAGCTCACCCATCACCAGTGCCAACGCGCACTTCAGTGGTAATTGCCTAAGAAGTGTCAGCCATCCAAACCCCTCTTGCCTTTTAATGTTTTTCCTGTGTAACAGCAACCTGCTTGTCCAAAATGTTAAGGTCCTTCTAGACCTGAGCTCTGTCAACTCCACTTTCCTGACGGTCGAGTCCCTCTTCAACTCCTCTACTCACGCCTCCCGCACCATTAGTCTGGAAAAACAGAGTAGACTGAAAATAAACCCCAAACCTTCTTGCGCGTTAGGGTTGGAGGTGTTCGTCTGTTTCACCAGTTGCATTGTAAAGAAAAAGACATTTTAAAAGTTTGTTTTCGGAATGTTGGTTTGGTTAAGAAATAATAATAATAATAAAGGTAATGTCGATATAAACAAAACCATCCTTGGGTTTATTTGTTTTAATAAGCCCCAAAACATCCATGGAGTGTGTGTTTAGGGGGCAGCCCAGCCGTGTGGCAGGAGGGTCCTGCTCTGCCCCGGGTGACCGCACAGCTCCCCTGCCCTGGAGAGCCGGAGCAGGAGCGGGAGGCTCGATGTTAATGGAGAGAGATGTCTTTGAGATAGGAGAATTCGAAAAATGAGCCCTTAAACGTGGCTGTGCCAGCTATTAGGGAGACTGCTGAGAGCTGGAGGAGGGGCTGAGGGGCTTTTCCTCTTTGAAAAAGCCTTCTTGGTTCCACTGGATAATCCCAATTTACAAAACAGCTGAGATTTAAAATGCTGCAATAATCCACTCATTAGCCCTCCCCGCCAACCAGTGCCTCTGGGCATCTGAAGTGAAGGTGGGGCGGGTGGTTCGGGAGATAATTGCTGCACAGGCCTGAACCCCTCAGGAGGTGGCAAACTCATTTGGGTGAGTTTGGAGCGCTGAATCATTTTGGATGAACCCCGTTTCTAGTTGGCTTCTCCGCTAACCAGCTCTGATTAGAATCAAGTCTGTTTGGAGTTTATCAGCTGTCTCAGTGGATTTCTGGGGTGCCCCTGTGACAGACAGCACCCCAGGAACTGCGGGGCTGGGATACGGAGTCAGCGGAGCACCTGAGGAGCTTTTCTGGCAGGAACAAGCCCTGGGAGCTGCTGAGCGGCTCCCACTGAAGGGGATGCGGAGAAATGATGCAAACCAGGATTCGGCTTCTTGCCGTGGGTGCCAGGCTGAAATCAGCCCTTTCTCAAATACCCTCAAGAGGTCCCGGAGGTGTCGGGCTCCCAGACAACGCCAGTGTCTGGGTGGGTGGGCGGAGGGCACTGGGACACCCTGTCCCTTTGGAGCCCTGCGCAGGGACATCGGCCGGCGAGGCACCAAGGGAAGAGCCAGCGGGTTGTGAGGTGCAGGCGGGACCTGCTGGCAGGAGCTTCCCAAAACCCAAGTATTTTAATGCAGTATTTCAGTTTTGATGAACTGGCATTTTCTTTTCCAGCATGTCCCCACCCAACAGCCCCATGCTGCGAGCAAGCCCAGCTCTGTCCCCCCCCATGTCCCCAGGTCCCCACAGCCCCCGCCAGCACTCAGACCCCGGCCAGGGGCAGGAATGTGTGACCAACCACTCTCAAACTGTCCAGGGGTCGAGCTTCTGACAAAGGCATCTGTCTGCTCCCAGAATTACCCACAAATAGCTTGATTTCCAAAACCCTTTAAACTGTGATATTCTAATAACATTTCCAGGGGAGAATTTCATACACACAAAAGATACCCACAGGCCCAGTTGCCCCTTACTGCTCTCAAGTAATTCCTTTGCCGATGGATTTTTTCCTTCTCTCTGAGCAGCATTCGGAGCGGGGCTCGTCCCGCGGTGCTGCAGCACCGGCCAACCCCCATAACATCAAACCAGCCAGGAGTGACCCCATTGCAAACCCAACGCCAGACTGACCGTCGGGGCTGCCACGCACCCCCCTCCCCAGAGCCCCCGCGCAGCAGCAGAACAAAGGGAAAAACACGAGAAGATTTCTTTAAAAAGCTGTTTCCATTTTCCACAGCATTGTTCCGCGGGTATGAAGCTGAACTATTTCCCCTGGGGTTTAGCTCAGCCTAAAAACAGGCACAGCAGCTTTTACCATAACTGGCTGTGCCTGCGGAGCCCGCGGCGTCGGCAGCCCCAGCACACGACACTGGGGCTGTTCTAAACCCTGTGGATTGTCCCTTGTCTGGGATGGTCCCAAATTTGTTTTGAAGGGATGGGCTTGACCATCTCGGAGGGAGGAGGCCCCTGGTGCTGAGCTGCAGATGGTCCCTGCCAGCCCAACGTGCATGGTTGACAATTCAGGCAAGCACAGGCTTATTTTAAACAAAACTTAAAGGCCACCAAAAACGTGAATGCGTCCTCGCAGTTCGGCGCTGAGCGGCAGCCCTGGCCGTAGCCCACGTGCTCTCTCATCTGCAAAGCCTTGTGCCCACGTGAGCCCTTCCGAATGACCCGGTGCTGGTGTCTCCCGCACTTCTGCTCTTCCCAGCCGCTCCCCAGCGAGGAGGAGGCAAAGCCCCCCGGGTCACCCCCGAACAGGTCCCTTCTGGATGTCTCCATCCTCCTGCTCCCTCCGCCCCTCTGCAATGCCCAGCACCATCAGGAATGGGCTTGCCTTCTGCTGCCTTTCCTCTGCTCGGTGACATTCAGGCATTGCCATAGGGGCGGGGAAGGATTTCCATTTTGAAGGATGCTGACAAGCCCCCAGGGGCTCACCATTAAAAGGAAGATGAGGAACAAGGGGAGAAGAAGAAAGGCGAGCCCAGCCACCTCAGCTCTTTCTTTTACGAGTCAGAAGTTCCTAATTGGTCTGAGCTCTGCGGGTGCCTCAGTTTCCCCCAGAGCACCAGCCCCACATGGCCCAAGGAGACCTCACCAAGCACCCTGGCACATCGGCTGCAGGGAGAGGCTGGAGCCAGCGAGAGACCCTTATGTCTGCAAAGATGTGACAGAAAAAGGTGAAACAAATAACTGCAAAGGTCTGAAAAGCATTTTTGCGGTGGGAAATACATTCAAGGAAAGGGTGAAAAAAATAAATAAGAGGGAAAGGTTTTGAACTGATGAAGAAAACAGGGTCTTGTCAGAGCATCCCGGAGAGACCCCATTTCCCATTAATGGAGAAAGCAAATTGGAGACTAATTGCTGGATTTGTAGAGGGTTTTTTACGTTGTATGAAACAGGATCTGTGTTATGATTCATGCGTTCTGTGCACCGAGCGAGCAACTTCAGGAGACAAGCTGCTTTAGCAATCAGGCGTCACTGGGGTTGCTAATGGTGATGAGTTCTGAGGCAGCGCATCGCCCCGGCACCGGCACCGGCAGCGTGGCGGCGGCGTGGGGAGCGGACGGCCAGCTCCCCCATCATGGAGAGGGACCACGAGCCCACCCAGCGCTGCGCAGGAGCACCCAACGGCCCTCAGCTCCTGCAGGGTCTCCAGCCCCTCACCCTGCTTCTCCCTGCTCCGCTTTCTGCCCTTTGGCAATTCTTTGCCACCTTGCAAGTTGGGTGTTCTGGGGCAGCAGGACACTCATGGACACTTGTCACACAGAAGTGACCCAGTATCTTCACCACCAGAGGGGATGCTCCAGTTTGGGGGGGGACTGCCAGAGGTGGGATGGCAGAGGTGGGATTGCAGAGATGGGATTGCAGAGATGGGATGACAGGGATGGGATGACAGGGATGGGATGGCAGAGGTGGGATTGCAGGGATGGGATTGCAGAGATGGGATGACAGGGATGGGATGGCAGAGGTGGGATGGCAGAGGTGGGATTGCAGAGATGGGATTGCAGAGATGGGATGACAGGGATGGGATGACAGGGATGGGATGGCAGAGGTGGGATGGCAGTGATGGGATGACAGGGATGGGATGGCAGTGATGGGATGGCAGAGGTGGGATTGCAGAGATGGGATGACAGGGATGGGATGGCAGAGATGGGATGGCAGCAGTGGGATTGCAGAGATGGGATGACAGGGATGGGATGGCAGAGATGGGATGGCAGCAGTGGGATTGCAGAGATGGGATGACAGGGAGGGGATGGCAGAGATGGAGCGGCACAGGTGGGGCTGCAGATGTTGAACTGCAGATGTTGAAGTGCCTTCTCTGCCACTACCTCCTGCAAGGCATCTCCATAGGAAGGGCGATGGAGAGGAGGGGACATGGGGCTCTGGGGAGCGGCACAGCCCAGGGAGGGGACACAATGGTGGGGACACAAAGGGGACACAATTTACTGCTCTTTCTGTTTAAAGAAAGAAGGAACTAGAGAAAGATGAAGGGCAGAAAGGGATGAAGACAGGAGAGGTGTTTCCATTTTCCTGGTGGCTGGACAGACTGCAGTTTGGGAGGCTGCTTTACCTGGAGGCATCTCCTACAGAAACAGCCCATGAGAAGCAAATCTCAGTGTCTGGAGACTCTTGGGAGCTGTTGCTTGAGCATCACGATTGCAGACGGAGCAGTGTCACACTCAGAGCCTGGCACGTCACTTTGTTACACACGTCACTTTGTTACACACGTCACTTTGTTACACACGTCACTTTGTTACACAGTACGGGAAAATATTCGATGCATCAAAAATAATATTTTGGCAAGGTCCTTCATAGGCACTTGTAGGTCCTTATCTCTATGGGAGAAGCAGGGCGCTACAGGTCTTTGGACTTGGATGCCGTTTGTTCTTGGTACAAGGCCTGACCTCATGTGACTGCTGCTGCAAAGAGGAGAACAAATACTAAAAGATGAATAAATACCCGTTGTCTGCTGCACCCACCAAACTGTTTCTGTTCCTAAAATAATTGTATATGCGTTAAATGCCAACTAATTAATGTGCACATATTTAAAGGAGGATTAACGGCAATGTAATCAATGCCGATCTATTATGGCTAATTATGTATGTGTATCTATTGCATACCTCCTAATCTTCTATAAATATGGTTTTTATAATCACTTCGTTAGCAGGTATCTAAAGTAATGCAAAGAATTTGCAATACAAGCTAGATCCTGGCTCCACTCCAGCTCAGGTAATTACACCCCGGCCTCACTCAATCCCTCTGCAGCTTCCCCTGGGAATGTATTTATTTTTAACTTCCTATCCCAAAATATCTGCCAGCGTCACTGAAAAGCCGGTGCCATGCTGCACCCCAAAGGGCAGCAGAGGGTGGGGTGGGGGACCCCTCTGCAGGGAACCTCAGCACACACTGTGTACGTGTAGGCCATCAAAAACTGAGATTCGGTTACTATTGGTCCCCACAGAATATCAGTAACAGCTTTCTAGTCTGGGGAAAAGATGCTGTTAAACACTGAGGAGGATCTGAGCGGCTTGTTGGATGAAACCTCTCAGTCTGTCTGTCCGGGCTCGTACACCACCCTCCTCCAGCCCCCGTTTTCCGCTGGGACGGTGCTCAAACCCTGCTGGTGTCACAGCTCCGTGGGGCGGATCCAGTCCCGGTCCCAGCAGGGGAGGTCTGGGGGCACTGGGACCCCCATGCAAGCCCGTGTCTGGGGGATGCTCACAGGGCTGCCCAATCACAGACCCTGTATTTATTTATTATTATTATGATGATTATTATTTTGAGCGATTACTTCGGGAAGGGCGCGCTGGGGTGCGACCTGCCATGCACGGCAAAGGGCGAGGAGCTGGCAGCTGCCCGAACGTCAGGGCTCAGGGAGCAAAAAACAACATACATGTTTCACCACACGTCCAATTACACTGGGGTTAAGTTTGGCACTTCAGTAGTCAAAACATCTTTCAAATGTCTCCTCAGGCTGGAAAACCCCCTCCAATAGCCACAGAAAGGGGGAAGCGTAACCCAATCTGCTGCTCCAGATTATTCAGTGTTCAACCATGTAATTGAGATTAATCACTTTTTCCTGTGATGCCCAGAAATACCTTTCATGTCTGGAGCACTCCTCCCGGTTCTGAGAGACGTGAACTTTGGCACCTGCAGGGTGATGGAGGTGGAGGGGGAGGACACAGTGGGGATCCCCCAGCCAGGCAGCACCAGCACCTGCACCAGCACCACCAAAACCGGCGCTTGCCCAGTGTCCCGTGCTGCTCTGCAAGGGGAGATGCTGCTTGCGCAGGAGCCTTGAGGAAGCAGCTTCTCTCGCTCCATCCCATCACGTTGTGCCTCATCATCCCACAGGTTTGTGTCATGACAGAGATTAATGATTTAGCTGGCTAATTGGCAAACCCATCTCATGTGAGCACCGCGGGTCCTGCAGCAGCATCAAGCCGGGCATGGACCAGCCCTGCACGGCACAACCCAACATGTTCTGCTCTCTGGCTTCCTCCAGGCACCTCTGGGAAGGTGAGGAACCCTCTCAGGTGCAGGGGGTAAATAACGCTACCTCCATCAGTGGTGTGAGCAAAGCACTGCGCTGCAGACAGAGAGGTTTTCTCTTATAATTCTTCAGGATTTGGTAAGATCGATGTGCAATACCCTGAAAAGTTGCAGTGGTTTCCCAGCCTAGAAGAGGTGGGAAACTCCCTTCAGCCTTCAGGAGAAAGGCAAGTGTGACCCGTCCTGCTTTTGCCTTTTTGCAGCCGTCTGTTGGGGCTGATGGGTTTGAAGCATGCCCAGCAAGGGGGGCAGAGAAGCGCCCAGAGCCAGGAGATCCAGGCTTGGCATGAAGAACATCCCAACCATACGGGTGGTGTCACCGCAGGGACACGGTGCACGTGCCGGGACGTGGGGCTGGTGAGCGCAGCGCGGCCCGAGGTGTGACGGTGCGAGGAGCTGGGTTCCTGTGCAAACAGCGTGACGGGGCCGCCGGGGAGCGGGTTGTGCGTGCGTGCAAGCTTTGCTTTTCCATTTTAACCTAAAGACCCTAAAATATTGTGTTCCAGCTGACAACTAATAAAAGCTGTCGTGTCCTGTATCACAGCAAACATCTGCCAGCGGGATGGCTCCCAGTGGGATAAAAGCTCCAACAGGAGTTCAAGGTCTTTTTTTGGGCTTGCTGAAAGAGAGCAGGGGGAGAAGCAGCAGTGTGTAAGTCAGGGCTTCGCCTCCGAGCAGAGCTGCTTCTCAGCTCCTCTTGGCCAAGCACAGAGGAAGAGCAGCTTGGGATAAAGATGGGTTAGAGCCCAGAGAGACTGTCTGAAGGTCAGCAGCATCCCAGCCATGGGAGATGTGGGACACCCGCTGCCTGGGTAACTTGAGAAGGAGTCAGCTAAGCTGCTGTAAGACACAGATTTAACAGCACTTCTTCCCCTGCATTAGGTGGGCCGCTATATGTTTATTGGTTCTGCTCTCAGGACGGGATAAGCTTGCACATTACCGGAGCCTGCACAGAGCCCCAGAGCCCCTTCTTGGCATCGGCAGAGCTTGGCCTTTCATGTGCTTTAAAGCTGAGCATATGTGGGTTTATACGAGCAGACAACGCCATGAGCGATGTGAGCCAGGGAGGTGCTCAGACCTGTGCCCTTGCGCCTTATCAGTAACCACCGGGGAAGGAAAACGCTGCCCGTGCCCCCCCGTTTCGCACGTCTGTGCCGGGGCAGGCAGGACCCTCGCTGGGCAGGAACATGAGGAAAGGCGGTTTGGAGAGGAGCAGCACAGAGCGAGACACACCGTGCCAGGCGAAGAAGGGAAACCCAAACAAAAGCAGTGTGTGGCATCGCGGCGACTGTGCGCAAAGGAAATGAGTAAAGAGCCTGCAGGAGTCACTAATGGCTTCCACCGCGTGCCTCTGTCTCTGACGAGGTCTTCACTGTGCTAGTTTGGACACATCCCATATCCCACAGACCCTCATTATCCTACTTGTGTTCACCGCAGTTCTCCATAAATATTTTATGAGCATCCTCTTCGCAAGCCTTTCGTTTGGATTTGCCCAGTGAAACCGTCTGCATGGGAAAGAGAAGAGAGGGGAAATGAATAACAAGAATGATCATGGAAAAAACTGGGGGGGCGGAGGGGCTGGCAGGAAAAAGAAAGCTCTATCTTTCTGCGATAACCAGGTTGTCTTGCCTCTGCTGTCATCTGCTACTGGGAGAGCAGCTGCGTCCCCAACCAGGGGATCCTTGCAGAGCGCTGGTTTGCAGGAGAGCGGCTCAGCTGCCCCTCGCACTGCCCAGGGGGACAGACCCCAGCCCTGCGTGTCCTCCCGGAGCAGGGCGAGGAGAGGAAACAGCCCTAGCATCGTCTCTCTTCCTGCACGGAGACACGTCCACCTGCTGTGCCATGTACAGCAGGGAAGTTTTCTGGCCAGGGGCTCCTTCACAGACCCCAAACAGCCTGGACAGGTGGGATTATTTAAGCCTCACCTATTACTACCCACAACAGCCTGAGCGTGAGCACCCGCCAAGCAGGGCTCCAGGTGCACGGTCCCCAGGTAGCACTCTGCACAGAGCATCCTCACAGAGCATCCTCACAGAGCATCCTCTGCACAGAGCATCCTCACAGAGCATCCTCTGCATCCCAGCCCAGCACAGGGGCTCAGCCTGGTCCTTCCCAGGTCAGCGTGCAAGTAGCAACATCCCTGCCTGTTGCAGTCTGCTCCTCCGCCTGGCTCAGGCACATGTGCCATGGCCCCGTTCGCCTTCAGGAGCTGCCTCCCTTCCTCTCCCACCGCTGGGTGCTGCAGCTCCAGCCCGGGGATCTCTCTGCTGCAGTTTCCGAGCTGCAATCCGAACCCTTCCCACCACCTCTGCCGAGGGACGCCCCCCTGCAGCATGCCTGTCCTTCTACTTCATGCGCTCCAAGGCAGGGCTGGCTGGGAAGCAAGAATTCCATTTAGAGAAGAGAAAAAAAAAGGAAACAACAACAAAATAAAAGAGGTTTGGAAATTGGTTTTCATCATCATTTTGAGGAGAGAGCGAACTGTTGATGACTACAAGCCAGAAAGGGAGCCGCTGGCACCGCTTTCCCCGGCTGCTCGAGGCTGACGCCCCCGCGGGGTACGAGATCTCCCGGCAGACGCAGGACCTGGGGCAGAGCTGGGGCTGTTCCTGGGCTCTCTCCAGAGAGCTTCTGCTATGGACCCCATCAATCTTCCCAGCTGAAGCGCTGCCCAACACGATAACGCTCCCGTCCCACTGGAGAAGCGATATTGCAAATTCCTCATCAGCCGGAGCGCTTCCCAGAACGGGGCGAGTTGGGGCTGAGCCCGGTGGGGCGAGGGGTGACGGGGAGAGGGGTGATGGGACGAGGGGTAACAGGGTGGGGGGTGACAGGGAGAGGGGTGACAGGGTGGGGGTGGCAGGGGGCTGGAGATGCCCCATGCCTAAGGAGGCTCGAGGGCCGCTGCAGCCCCACTGGACGATGTCCCTGGTGAAGGAGGTAAATGCAATAGGTGTCTTCCATAAAATCAATGTTATTTAGGACCCTTAGCAGACCCCACGTCCCTCCTGCAGCCGTGGAGCCCACACATCCACAAAGGCTTGTAAGGAGATGTGTATTTCCCAGTTTTTCCTTTATAAGATGCTTTTTTGAGGTATGTGTACAATGAATGAGGGGTTAGACTTCCAGCCTTTCATTTGCAAAAATACAGAACATGCCGTTGGGGAATTTTTCCTGCTGAGGTACATTCCTAAATAAATAAATAAAGCAGTTAAATAATTTCCTGTCTAATTGGTAAGAGGATGAAATAAGTGACCTAATCAGCCTTTTCTGTCTCTAATTTCTGCCTAACTCTGACATTACTTGCCCCAGCTTGATAGTACAGTGAGCCCAGCGTGTGTGGTGGAGCTGCTCCTGTTTTCACTGGAGCAATCGCAGGAGCCATCAGGCTCGTAGCCTCTGAGCTTTCCTCGGCTCATTTTAATCTTATCAAACCTCACCTGGAGCTGCAGAGGCCGTAAAGCGTTTCTGTGCATCCCTGTACGGCTGTCAGGAACCAGCCCAGATTCCTGTAAAGATGCCCACACCAAGCTAAAGATGTACCAGACTACCCAAAACACACATTGTCCCCAGTGACCCAGCGCAGCCGACGCCGGCTGCCAAAGCGCACGGTCAGCGTCCAATTCTGGCCAGCGCAAGGAAAACCACTCCAAGATTTATTTGTTACCGAGACAGATGAAAAATGACCAACACCCTGCTAAGGACTGGGCTGGGTCCTGCTCAGTCTCAGCAAGCAGGAGCACAACCAGAATTAGGCTTCATCCCTGATAAGGAGGAAGTTGGTGGTGGTGCCGTGCCCTCCCCTGTGCTATCACCCCCACCACCGCAGGGCTGCACCTCTGCAGCACCTTCACTGCACACCTCTTGCAATTTGCCCTTATCTCTCAGTGCCATAGGAAGATGGTCTCCTCTCTTCCCACAGCCAGATCCGTGCTCCCCTGCCTCTCCCCGTTGGATTATTTCCCTGAAATTTATCGCCTGTTTTCCTTTCCTCAACCCCATCTTCCTAATTACACATTCCTCTACCTTTCTAAATCATTCTCCTCCCTTCTGCTTGCTGACACCCTGTAAGCTGGTTGAAGGTCAATGGTGTGACACTTCTCCCTCGCTTTTCTGCCTCCACCAGCCCAACATGCAGAGGTTGCAGACTTCAGGCTTTCCCCATGGTGTGTTCCCCACTCCAAAAGTGACTTTTCCCTCCTGGTTTCATGCCCAAGGGTTGGTCCAGCACCCAGCTGAGAGGCATGAACCAAACAAGTGCTGGGGAAGGCCACGAGCTCCACACCGCAGCCCCCAGTGAAATCTGTCACGTTAATCCAGTCTGGACACCACAAACTTCTGCATCCTTCCTCCGCCACCGCCGTTCCCTCTCGCGGTGCCTCGTGCCGCGACTCCTCAGACGCTGCCTTATCTACATGCCATTTGTTATTCGCCCTGCATCCACAGTCTGTTTGTTGCCGCGTGAGACAGGAAAATAAAGTCAGTTCTGGCCTCGGGGGACCCTGTGCTCTGAAAGGAGAGGTACGCGGTGGCAGGAGATGCTGGCGACTCAGGAACAGTGGTAGCACAGGGCTTTTTAACTGTGGTTTACATTCCCAGCTCATTTCCTAGGAATACCAGACAGAATAAGAGTGAGAGCAGCTGCCGTGAGCAGAGCTTGGTGTCTGCAGCGCGGGAGAGCCGGCCCACGGGCTGGGACACGCTCGTGGTGCCTGCAGGCCAGCGGCTCCTCCCTGACCCACAGCAGAGATCCAAGGTGGTGCCATCCATTTTTTGACAGTTGGCTGCAGCAGTAGGAGGGATCTGCTGGGGATGGCTCCCCAGCGCCAGGCTCTGCGCCACCCAGAGCACCACGAGCTCTCCGGGGAGCCCGTACCTGCGTTTTCTCAGCCAGACACATTTTTGGCTGCAGCGAGGGTCCCTCTGCAGAGGGAGCATCTCTCGCCCGAGGTGACACGGTGGCACGTTCCCGGGGTGGCGCTTCCCGAGGAGCGGCAGGACGAGCTCCCTGCGGCGCCCGGCGCTGCTGAGCTGACGTCTCTCATGGAGATGAATTTCAGAGCGGGGACCATTCATCTCGCGTTATACCTACATTTATTTTGGTTCGGTCTTTAAGCGTTTTAGCTTCTGACAATTTGTTTTGTGCTGGGGAGGGATGGGTCGTGGCACAGAGCTCGGGGACAGCCCCGCAAGGCACAGGGAGCAAGAAGCGCTGGCAGGAGGGACCGGGATGTCCCTGCAGGGCGGTGGGCGCACAGACCTGCTGCCTCCTGTTCAGCACTTCCAGCCCACTGCGTGTCTCCTCCGAGGGGCGATGGCTTAGGGCAGCTTCCAGCATTATCCTTAATAGGAGAAACTTAAGAGTAAGGATGGTTGCAAACTGGAAAACAAATTCCCCCCGGCACAGGGCAGGCCACAAAGACAAAACAAGCAAGTCATACTCTCTTTTCTCCAAGAAGTTCGCATTTTTTCAGCGGAAAAAAGAAATAAATAAAGCAGAGAAGTTTCGAGGCTTTTGTTTGTTTGGGTTTTGGTTGGCTCTTGTGTGTCTGAGAGCGTGCGTGTGTGTGTGCGTGCGTGTGTGTGTGCATGTGTGTGTGCATGTGTGTGCGTGTGTGTGTGCGTGTGTGCGTGTGTGTGCATGTGTGTGTGCATGTGTGTGCATGAGTGTGCGTGTGCGTGTGCACGCGTGGAATCTCCCGCTCCGTCTCTTTTCCCCAGGGAAGCCCAAGTAGGGAAACAAAACCTAAAGTGTTTTTCTTTATCGTTGCTGTTCAGAAACTCAACAATTTCAGCTATGCAAGGATCCCTACAGAAGAAGGTAATTGAGATCACAGAGACTTTTTCGCTGCACAGGCATTTTGATGAGGATTTTTTGATCCATCAGTTTGAAGTGCTTTATTTACGTTTTGCTGTATGGCAGAGGAGCCTCCTCCAAGCCGGGTTTTGTGGTCCCCGTGCCCTCCGGCCCAGGCTGCCCAGCGATGCGCGGACGCGGCGACTCGGATCCAGCGCCACAACCCCGCGTCAGGGACGATGCATCAAAGCCACCGACGAAAGTGGCATCGCGTGGTTTGTGATCCGGCTGCCAGAGGAGAGGAAAAGAAAGCGAGCTTGGCCAAAAGTGTAAATAAACAACAACATATGGCTGCTGGGACCCAGGCAGGGAAACCTCTAATCAGCTCCTATTGAACAAATTGCCTAACTAACACCATGAGCTCATGCTCGGAGAAATGGGAATGGCCCAGCCCCTGATTGAGGCGCTAATAAAACCACAGTTCTGCTCCGTACCCTGTTGATCCCCAGACCCAGAGCCGCAGCCAGGCCACGGGACACGGGCAGAGATAAGGGTCTTCTCGCATTACCCAAAGCTGCCATTCCACCCCTCGATAGCATTAATTATGACTTATTCTGATATAAAAGAAACCCTTCAGAAAGTTTCCCCTCTTTGCCTCCACCCCACGTCCCCCCACCCCCGGCTCCCCTGCCCTGAGCCCACGGGACTTCCCAGTTTTCAGCAATATGAGATACAGGAGTTTCTTTGAAAACGCTGCGCGCTGGCAGCTTTCCCACCTCAGTTTCAAATCTCACTGGATAATATTCTCCATATTCCATTATGGAAACCAGAAATTCTGGCTTTTCTGTGCGCTCGACGTGGCGGCGCTGCCCGACCTGCAGCGCGGGGGCTGAGACGGGAGGTGGGCGCCAGCGGGTTGTCGGTGGGCGCAGCCCTCGTTAGCACCCACCCACCAGCCACGCCGGCTGCGAAACCTCCCCGACAGGTACTTTGTTTGCCAAAAAGTGCAGCTGCAGGTCAACCGAGACAATTCGCTAAATGGCAATGGTATTGCACCAAAGAAAAATCGGATCAAGCCAATGAGGTTGAAACACTTTGTTACGATGCTTTCCCAGGGAAGCTTTCTGACTTCTGTTGCTTCGCTCTGAAATGATGCTTTCAGACAAATTTTGCCCATGTTTCACTCAAACCCACTTAAGAAACATTAAAAAAAAAAGAAAGCTTGCGAAAGCAAATGGGCTGTTTGTTTTACGATTGAGCAAAACATCTTAGTTGACTTGAAACGAGTTTGGGAGGGGGGCTTTTCTATTTTGTTTTTCATCCTGATGAGCGCAAGTTGTTTCTTGTCGATGTCCCCAAAGTTTCCCGTTACGCCTGTGGAAAGAGGGGCTGCTGGGGCTGTTAACGCCACGCGCCTCGGTGCCAGGGTGGTTATTAAAGCCGAATCGTCCCCAGAATGGCCGCGGGTCTGCAAACAATCAGAGGAGCTCTGCAGCTCTGGAGCAGCGTGGGGTGTCCCGCGGGCCGGAGCTGGGACGGGCTGCGGTGGGGTCGGAGGGAGCGCTCGGGGCCTCTGGGTCTGCAGAGACACTTGCTGGAAAATCTCAGTTGCAAATGTGGGGAAAACCTGGGTTTTTTTCCTCCCAGGATATCAATACGGGAAAAAGACAGAAGTGAGCTGAGCTGGGGCTGCACCCAGGAGCATCTCCCCAGAGATACAGGAGCGTGGCACATCCACCCTGTGAGCCGGGGAAGACGAAGGGTCTGCTTCTATTCTCGTGTTATTTATAGATGGGCCACACATGCACGTGTCGGGATAACTGGGTCTGACATTCTTGTGCACAGCGGGCAGGGGAGCGATCCTGGGGAGCATCGCTGGAGGGGGACAGAGCTGAGCACGGGGCAAGGGAAGGGTGACGTGCCCCGAGATGTGCATTTCCCCCAGGCTGGCTCCAGGGACAAGGACTGGCTGGAGGGAGGGGGTTTGCAGAGCACAGAAAAGGGCAATAAAGAGCCCTTAAACCCCTTCAAATCATCAAAACTGGAGTCCAGCTCAGGCAGAAGCTGCTTTGCAGCAGCCAAAAAACCAGCAAGGACGGGCAGGATCCTGCCCAAGGCCCTGGAGAAAGAGAGACACGGCCCCATCAAACAGGTGTGTGCAGAGCAAGCTCAGCTCAGCAAAACAGCACCGCTGCCTCCCAGCCCCCCGAGTGTCATCGCCAGCCTTCCCACCGCTCTTCATCCACAGCGCATTGAGCAGCCGAATATATTCACAGTACAATCCAGCAGGGCCTTCCTAATCCGCCCTTCATCATTCGGACACGCAGAAACGGGTCTCTCCGCATCCCAGCACAGGTTTAATAGCGGAGCCGTGGTGCTGAACATCTCCCGTTACCCAGAGCTCAGCGCTTTGGCAAGGGCGAGCAGAGCGTGCTCACCGGGACACGGTGGAGGATGCGCAACAGTAATTGAAACAAAACTGCAGTTGTCAAAAGGAATGAGCAAAGCGGGTTTCCTATTGTCCTAACCTTGCCCTTTTCTGGTTGCGTCTGTTTGCGAAACAAATCGCGTTTGTTAATTGGCAGAACAATCCTGGCCATCATTGGCTTGAGTCGGGTCCTGATCCCCGGGGGGATGTTCACTGTGGGAACTTGGAGCCCCGTCCTGGGTTGGGCTGCGTGGGCGCCATCCTGGTGGGACTGGGGCTGTTTGGGGAGTGATGCCGAGAGCCCTCCCTTGGGATGGGCCTTCTGAATTCATTCTGGGACAGCGTTTCTGTCCCCATGCATGAGAAACCAAAGAATGCCCATTTTGCCTAAACCCGTGCCATGGAAGGGATGTGCTGCAGGCTCTGATCCCCACGTTGGCAGAGAACTGACTTTACCAGCAAATCTGGGCCAGAAATGCTCTTTGTGGAGGCTGGGCACAGGCTGGGAGTCCGGCTTTGGCGTGGGTGGAGATCACCCTCATTCATCCCTTTTCTTGTGGGAAGAGCCCTGCCAGCCCTGCCACCACATCCCCAGGGACACACAGGAGCCAGGGGGTGCCCGTGGTGCCCCGGGCTGTCCTGGGGGGTAGCCCAGGGTCTTGAGGGGATCCAAGGATCAGGGAGGATAGCCCAGGGTCTTGGGGGGAGCCAAGGATCATGGGGGGATAGCCCAGGGTCTTGGGGGGAGCCAAGGATCATGGGAGGATAGCCCAGGGTCTGGGGGGGGCAGCCAAGGATCATGGGAGGATAGCCCAGGGTCTTGGGGGGAGCCAAGGATCTAGGGGGGATAGCCCAGGGTCTGGGGGGGCAGCCAAGGTGCTGCGTTGTGCTCAGCCACCCATGGCCAGCCAGCCCTGCCTCCCACCCCATTAGCATTCCCCAAATCCTTTTAATGCAGTGAATCTGATAAGGGATCTGCCTGTATTGGATTTTTCTCCTTTTTTTCTCTCCCTTTGACACATAACCCAGCTGGCTGGGTGGCGGTTCAGAGAGAAATCAAACGTTCACTAACAAATGAGTAAATCAAGTTACCATTTTACATCTCTTTAAGTTGTTTCCCTCTAAGAGCTCCTCAGATTTTATCTCAGGTAGCTTAATTCGAACAGGACAGCGAGGGCTCCTCGGAGCTGCTCAGCCTTGCCAAGGGAAGGGTAGCCCCCACCAGGTAGAAGGAAGCTTTGCTGGGAAAGGCAGCACAGGGGAAGGGGAAAGGCAGAGAGAGTTTATTAATCATTGTTTGCTGGAGGCTTTTGTTCCACCCCCTCTCCAGAGCTCGGAGAGGATGAAGGGTGACTCCCCAGCCTTCACCTTACCAGCTTCAACCTCAGGCTCCGTTGTTGCCCAGGACCAGCTTTCTCTAACACACAAAGTTGGAACACCTGAGGATTTGTGCCTGGAGAAGAGTTGCTCATCCAGGCGAGAGCTGAGCGATTGCTGCCACTAAATGGGCACCTGTGAGCACGTGCCCGCTCTCGGTGCCTTGCCCTGGGCTGCTCCGTGACCACGGAGGTGACGCTCACATCGTGTCCCCTGTCGGCACGTCCCCTCCGGCCCTGGCACAGCAGCTGTGCTGGCACAGCTGCTCCGAGAGCACAAACACGTCCCCCTTCTGTGGGCAGAGACCCATTCCGGACGGGCATCTGTACTGGGAGAACTGGGCAGATGCTGCTGCTGAGCTTCGCCATCTCATTCTCCTGAACTCTTTCTGCACAGAGATTCGCCAAGATTTCCCTAATCTAAGGGATAATAACCTGAGGAATTTCTAGTCAGGCTTCATTGGCCATGGCATTTCACTGCTCTTTCAACAATCTCTGATGTCTTCCTATCCCAAAACACAGCTGAAATGGAAAACAAATCAATCCACATAACAACAGCGTGATCAGCTTTTCTCCAGCCTGGGAGAGGGACAGAGGGAAAGGGAGGAGAGGAGAGATGGAGCGATAGAGAGAGAAGGGGAGAAAGTGCAGGGCTGAGGAGGGGCAGCATTTATGGACTCGTTGGAAACCATCAATCACTGTTAGAGCAATAGGCTATTTGGAGCTAGTGAGTATTAAATTCCAGCAGAATTTGATGAATAACAGGAGGAAAAACATTCCCACTGTAGAAGAATAAAAACAAGAGATCCCTCATCCACCCCCAAACCAAACATCCCCAGCCTGAGGGTGTCCTGGGAACAGCTGCACCCAAGCGAGGGGACACGAGGAGCCAAAGTGCCAGCAGGTAGCAGGGGACACAGGGCTAAGAGCCATAGCAATGAGGACATTGAGAGCCTCCTTTTCACAAGCCAGCTCCCCACCCAGGGTGGGAGGGGTGAGGGATAGCTCATTTTGCCTTAATTATCACCCAGCCCCTTGCTAATTATTAGCAACTGGAGTGAGCCTGCTCAGATAAGATAAAGCTCCCGGCTCCCCTGAGCCCTGCAGCCCTTTGGGGGGGTTCCTCTTGTCTCCCGGTACCAACCATAGCATCTCCCTGCCTGGCACTCAGCTGCCAGGGCAGGTCAGAGCTGCCCCCTGCCCTGACCATCCGGGCCCTGAAAACACCGACCTGGGTGCTTTCTGTTGTGTGATGGAGATTGGCATTTGTTGCATCCCCGCCACCACTCACCAAAAGCAGTCAGCAATAGCATCTCTCTTTAATTAGACAGGCTGGTGATGAGAGCTGAGGGCCCTAGAGGCTTGTCTGACATCACCAGGTATTGCTGTCAAGCAGACACAGAAAAACGCACTGAGATTCAGCCAGAACATCCCCAGAATTAAGGAGTTTGTCCTAAAAATGCATGGGCTGATGCTTTCCCTTCGGTGTCTCTCAGTAATGAAGGGAGTGATGGGAAGGAGGAAAGGGAGGCATCCTGATTCAGAAAACATCAAATAATTGCAATGGGGGCATTTGGCTTTATGATGAAGAATTAATTTGGCAGGAGCATAAATGTGAAAGGGAAGGGCTGGTACAGCTCAGGTGACCTTTTCCCAGAGCCTTGGGGGTTGTCCCAGTGATGAATGGGACACCTGAGCACTGGCGTCACCCAAAGGTCACCTTGGTTTGCTGAATGAGATGGTGGCTGCTCTTTGGGGGGAGCCCTGATCCCCAAGCTGCTGCAGGAGCTGGGACTGAGGCGCCCCTACTTCTGGGTGGGGTGTTCTGGAGCTGGCCAGGACCTATCTGGCCCATTTATGAACTCCCTTCTTCCAGCAGGGAGCAGCTCCGAACCAGCCTGCTTGGGCAGAGGGTGAAAAAGAGAGGTCTGGAGAACGCGTCCATGGTCTCGGCTCTGACCTGCACCCCTCCTGCCCCTGGGCTGGGAATGCTCCTGCAAACTGGATGGCCAACTCAGAGGCTCTCCTTGAACGGACCATCCCACCAGGGCACTGGTGGGGGCTCTGGGCACCCGGCACAGCACCCACTGCACAGTGAGGTGCTTGAAGTGGGGTCCCCAGAGAGTCCCATGTCCCCCCAGGGTGTGCAGGCAGCGTGACAAGCGGGTCCCCGCCATGTGGCAGCCGTCCCCAGGGCCGCTCCGATGGGAGAACGACTCTCAGGGACTCCGCTGCGGGTGTGTTTCCTATTAGGGCCGTTAAAGTCTCCACAATTAGGAATGTAACTCAACCAGAGTGTGAATCCTTAATAGGAAACATCCCCCCGCTGCAGATGAGAGGGCCCCGAGGAAGATGCCAGCCCTGGGGAAGGGCTCGGGGTTGTGTGCGAGAGCCGCCGGGATGGCTCCCACATGAGGCGGCATCAAAGGGGGAGCCTGCAGTCCCGGGGTCTCCGTGGCCACTTCTGCCAACTTTGATCAGGGTTTGTCTTCTGACTCTGAAACATTTTTTTCACACTTGTTTTCCAAGTGTGAAGAGCCCGAAGCCATGTCGGAAACTCTGAGACAATTTCGGATTCCTTTGCAACAAAGCCAAGCCCAGGACAATAGGACTTTGATGTTATTGACATATTGGTTCAGAGTTTCCTAGTTTCCATTTCCCAGCACTAGGACAGAGCATAGGGCTGCTTCTTCGCTCTGTTTAATTAGTTAATGTTTGTACAGTGCTTGGAGAATATAAAGTGCTCAGTAAGTGGAAAGCGTTATCCTTATTATTATGCCTTCCCATATTCGCTGGCTGCATTCGGCGGAGCTGCAAAAGCTTTAAAAGAAAAAAAAGAAATAAGGTCAAGTGAGTTTAGTTTATTTTATTTAAATGTAAAATAAAATGTTAGTGCTGAGCAGAGGTAACAGACTGGCAGAGCCATGGAGGGAAGGGCTCTGCTTATCTCCAGAGCAGGGGCAGCACAGACTGTGCCAGACCGAGTCTCCGTGGCATTGTCACACGCTGTCCCACCACTCTGGGTCTCAAGTGTGGCCTGGACAGACCCCTCCTGGAGGCAGAAGAACCCTATTCAGCTCTTGGCCTCCATGCTGAAAACTGCTACCAGCCGAGTTAATTAGTGCCAGTCATTCGGGACGCTCATTTATCATGGGGACATCTGTCACTAGGGCTGGGACTGCTTCCACGTAGAGGCCACCGTGCCACCGCTGGGCAGAGCTGGGCTGGAACCCGCTGGGCATGGGCTGAGCACTCGTCGCACCCACCAGCCAAGTCCCCGCGGTCCCGCCGGGTCCCCACAGCTCCCACCCCACGGTGCAGCGTCCCTCACGGCAGCCCAGGAAAACCTCCCGGGTTCGCTGCTGTTGATCTGCTGCTCATGGTTGGGCGGTAAGGCGCTACAAGAGGTCCTGGAGGATGCTCTGAGCAGGGGAGAATGGGAAACCTCTCACAGCACCAGCGGTGCCAAGGCGGCGCCAAGCAGGGCTGGGGGATGCTGCCACCGAGGGCCGCTCCGCTTGGGAGCAGAGCCCCCGCTTCGGGGTCTTGTCAGGGCTCTTGTTTCCTTTTTCTTTCCCTCGAGAGAGATTCACCCTCATTGCGATTCCTCTCCTTGCTGGCGATAAAGCATTTGATGGGCTGCACTAAAGGCCCAGACTCCAGCAACTCACACCAACCCTCCCACCCCGGCCTCTCCCCCGCCAAATATGTTTGTATTTTTAACATTTTAGGCAACAATCTTAAACCAAAACAGATGTGACAATGAATATTTATCTGCAGCATCTCAGTATGGGATTTTCTCTTAAACTCGATAAAATAAACTGCTCATGATACAGAACAACATTTCTCCTAATATACAATACACATGGGGCAGGAGGGGAATTAGCAGATGAACTTGGCATTAAAGCCATTTAAAATCAAAAGAGCAGCAACATCTACATGCGAGGAGAACAGTCTGTTGCTTTCAGTGAGATTCTGGTGTGGGGTTGTTTATTTTTGAATTCCTCGAGGCACGCAAGCGCCAGGCAGCAAGGTTAGTGCAGATGCACAACAGGGCAGGTAAGATGGGGTCTCTGCTTGCAGGTGGGGAGAGAAGGAGCAGGGCAGGGAGGAGAAGGTGACCATGGCTCCGGTGACAAGGATGTCACCACGTCTGAGGCCCAGCCTCTTGTCTTTCCCATGGGCTGCACCCAGGGTACGTTGCTCTCCTTGCTGGGACTGATGGACACGGGGTGCTCCAGACTCCCCGCACCAGGAGCTCTGTGCTCCGGGGATCGTGCCTTTACCCGGCTCTCGGGCAGCTCCTGGTGGCCCTGGGGGTGGGATGCTGCAGGGTCCCAGGGGCAGATCGAGCTCCTGTCCCCCGGGAGGCTGCATCCCACCATGGCACAGGACGGGCTGGCTCTGAGAGCCACTTCCCTCCACTCCGCTCCTCCTCTGGGTCTTACACTGAGGGTTTTGGGGCTCCAAGGGGTGAATGAAAAGCTGTTGAAAGCCGTGGGAGGAAGGCTGGCAGCTTGTCCCACAGCCCGCCAGACCCAGCGGACGCTGCTGCAGGGCAGTGGAGCGGTGCTGGAGGGGAGCGTTTCCAACCTGGAGCTGGGGGGAGCGTTTCCAACCTGGACACGTTTTGCTCCAAGAGCCAGGCACAATTCTCCAACCTGCTGTCTCTGACGCAAATCCAGAACAATATGTGGATTAAAAATAACAACAACAACAAAAAAGCTCAACTACCAAGACAAAGCACCCAGCGCACACGTACGTCTCCCCTGGGGACGGCGAGAGAGCGGGTGGCAGGCTGCAGACGCGAGCCCAGGTGCCTGGTGCAGGGGTGGGGGCTGCAAGGGGACAGGACAAGGGTCCTGAGTGTCCGTCCCACCCTGTGTCAAGGGCTGAGAGGCTGATAAAGCACCTTGTGCTCATTCATTCCCCCATTGCTCTGCAAAGGGAGCGATTCGGTGTGACCGGGAGAGTTGTGCAGTGGTGGTCACCCTTTGGTGAGCCAAGCCAGCGACCACAGCACCATGTGCTGTAACGTCTTGGTCTGGGACCATCTACCCTCCTCCTTCTCTCTCAGAAGGGGTGCGTGTCTCTGGGAGGCACCTCGCACATTCCTGAGGGACCCCGAAATAACAAGGCAAAAAGATGAGGTCTATTTTGGTCTGCAGAGAGCGCAAATAGGAGCTGGGAAAGCTGCCACCTGAAAGAGCTCAGTTGCTTCCTGAGGCAAGGGGAGAATGGCCAGAGCTGGCAGCACTCAGACAGTGTCAGAAATGGGTTTTGTTCATGATGCATCTACCCATCCATCCCTCCTTCCATCCATCCATTATCCAACCATCCATCCACCTTTCCATCCATCTGCCCATCCTTCCATCCATCCATTATCCTTCCATCCATCCCTCCTTCCATCCATCCATTATCCAACCATCCATCCACCTTTCCATCCATCTGCCCATCCTTCCATCCATCCATTATCCTTCCATCCATCCATCCTTCCATCCATCCACCATCCTTCCATCCATCCATTATCCTTCCATCCATCCATCTTTCAACCCATCCACCCATCCTTCTCTCCATCCATTATCCAACCATCCACCCACCTTTCCATCCATCTGCCCATCCTTCCATCCATCCATTATCCTTCCATCCATCCATCCTTCCACCCATCCACCCATCCTTCTCTCCATCCATTATCCAACCATCCATCCACCTTTCCATCCATCCACCATCCTTCCATCCATCCGTTATCCTTCCATCCATCCATCTTTCCACCCATCCTTCTCTCCATCCATTATCCAACCATCCACCCACCTTTCCATCCATCTGCCCATCCTTCCATCCATCCATTATCCTTCCATCCATCCATCTTTCCACCCATCCACCCATCCTTCTCTCCATCCATTATCCAACCATCTATCCACCTTTCCATCCATCCACCATCCTTCCATCCATCCGTTATCCTTCCATCCATCCATCTTTCCACCCATCCTTCCCTCCATCCATTATCCTACCACCCATCCACCTTTCCATCCATCTGCCCATCCTTCCATCCATTCACCCACCTTTCCACCCATCTCTCACACCCCGGAGCTTGGCCAGGTCCAGGCTCCCAACGCGTTTTCTGGCTGTGGAGGAGCAAGGTTTGTGTTTCCCAAGCCGTGCCAAGGCAGCGCTGCAGGGAGCAGCGTGACGTTACCAGCCCACGAGCTGCCCAGCATCCTGAGATAAGTCTGTTTCATTCCCCAAACTACATAAAAGTTGCCTGATGTTATGCTGTAGCCGCATAGCATTCCTTTGTAAGGAAATGAAGTGTCAGTGCCACAGCTGTGAAATATACGCGCAGCTCGCTGGATTCGGTAGCATGCGCTGGGCAGAGAGAAGCGGCGGGTTCCTGTTTAGGTTTTCGGTTACTGTGTTTGTAAAATATTTATTTTTCTTGGTGTTTCTATCCCAGTCTTCTCAGAATCGAAACATGTGGCCGCTGGAGGAGCTGCGGCCGACCCAGCCCGGGCGCTGTCCTGCTCCTGCGCCACCGGCCCGGGCGCTGTCCTGCTCCTGCGCCACTGGCTTGGGCGCTGTCCTGCTCCTGTGCCACCAACCCGGGCGCTGTCCTGCTCCTGTGCCACCGGCCCGGGCGCTGTCCTGCTCCTGTGCCACCAACCCGGGCGCTGTCCTGCTCCTGTGCCACCGGCCCGGGCGCTGTCCTGCGCTGTCCTGCTCCTGCGCCACCGGCCCGGGCGCTGTCCTGCGCTGTCCTGCTCCTGCACCACCGGCCCGGGCGCTGTCCTGCTCCTGCGCCACCGGCCCGGGCGCTGTCCTGCTCCTGCGCCGGGCACCGATGGCCCCGCACCCCTCCCGCCAGCCCGCGCCTTGGCCTGGAGATCAGACAGCATTGCAACGCGGTCCCCAGGGGTGCAGAGGGCGGTGCGAGGCACTGAAAGGCCTGCGAGAAGAGAGAAAAAAAAGAAAAGGAGAAAAAGCAAGGCAGCAGAGTATAAATGAATAAATAATAGTAATAAAAAAGATCATTGGGAAGCAAAGGCATTCTTTATGGTGCATTAATGTGTTTTCTCAGCTGCTCTCCTGACTCTCCACCAGCTCGCACAGTTCCTGTCCTGGGGACACTTTCTGCCGGGAGCGTTGGGCGCGGGGAGGTAGGTGCTTCTGCTCTGCCCCCCCGTCCCCTTTCACACCGTGCACTGCAGGGGCAGCTCTGGGGGGACACCGACCCTGCACCCCCTCACACCCACCAGCGTCTCATTTGGGAGAACCTGCCGCTCGCCCCAGAAAAGTCCTTTGGCTGGGAAACGCCAGCAGAACACAGCGCATTTCGGCTCCTCGGGTCCCTGCTGGCTCTGCCTCCCCCCTCGCTCCCACAGGGTCCCTGGGCAGACGGTTTCTCCCCCCCACGCTGTCCGCATCTTCCCGGGAGGGACCCAGCCCCGGCGCGGGCGCGGGGACATCAGTGGCCCAGCTCTTATCTCGCTGCTGGCAGCCCTGTCCCCACGCTGTGCTGAGTGATGTGCTGGGCTCCCACCTGCTCCACCGCTGATCGCGGGGCGTTGCTGCTGCTATAGAAACACCCCAGTTCTTACGTTCACCTCCTTTTTTCTTTCTCTCTTGCCTTTTTCCCTTTAGACCCTCAAAAACGCTTCTGAATTCCTTTACGTTTCAAACTGAGAGCCAGTGGGCTCTTCGCCACGGTTCTGTTCCTACCAAGGCACAATGTCCTGCTGCTGTGACAAGGTGTGGTGATGTATTCCCACTTTATGGAGGGGAAACTCCTGACAAACCTGATTTTGGGGGGCCAAGCCCTCTCCTGTTCGTGATGGGGCAGCAGGATTTGTCCTGCAGCATTTGCAATGCTCTGTGAGCTGATCAGCTGCTCCAGCAAAGCAAGACAAAGCACTCTGGTGATTTTATTTTGCTGGCTGTTCATCACCCATCTGCTTATTTTCTTGAGATTTTCTTCTGCTAACCCACTCTGACACCTGCAACTCTGCTGCTGAATTGACTTAAAAGCTAAGCTAACTTCGCAAATCTCTTCTATGCGTGACCGTGGGGAGAGCAGATGCTTCTCACTTCGCCGTGGCTGTAGGGTCCCACATCAGGAGGGCAGAATCCTTCTCATTTCTCTTTTGCAAAGCAGAGACACCCGCATGGAAAACCAGTGCATCCTCCAGTCACTGGGCTCTGGACTGGTCCAGCAGCACCAGGATAGATGGACACTCACAGAGCATCCAGCAAATCCTCACCAGGCTCCCCGACCCAGAAGGAGCGCTCAGAAGGAGCATTCTAGAGCCCGGCTTTGTCCCGAGCCTTGGCTGAACACCAAACCAGGTCACTTCCCAGTGCCCGCTCTGATTTCCATCCCTGGTCTCCGGAGCAGGGCTGACTTTAGTCATCTCCTGATGACTCAGTTGCTGTGGCTTAGGGAGCTGCCGAATGATGACACATGCAAAATGCTTCACCTGAATGTGCTTTCCATAGCAAATCCCCATTCTCAGGCCTCTGCTACCACCGAGAGAGCACAGAAAAGCACCTGGTAGGATGGGTTTCAGGAACCCAAACCACCTCCAGTTCCCCTGCACCCCCAGAGCAGTGAGCAGGGCTGTTCCCTGTGCCAGGGGGCTGAAGGTCAGACACCTATCTTGTGTGTACTTCATCCTGCCTGAATGAAGCACCCATCATAACAAACCGCTGTGTTGGCCCTTCCTCCTCCCTTTCCTTTCCTCTCCTCTGTTCTTTTCTTCCCACCCCCCCATCCCTCCCCTCCGCCTCTCCCCGCCCTCCCAGCCGCCGGATTCGGGGTCTCCTTAGCCGAGATCGCCCCCTAGCGGCAGCGTGCCAGTACGGCCCCCCCGAGCCCCTTGGCCCCCCCTCTAGCCCTCCGGCTCCCACCCCACCTCCACGGGTCCTCCATCCCACGCGATGCAGCTGCACCCCAAAGCACCCACAGTGGGCGCAGCCCCCCCGGCCCGGGGAAGGGGGACCCGGAGCCGACGCTCCCCCACACCGAGCCCTTCAGCCCGGCGGGGTGCGACCCCCGCGACCTGGGGCTGCTCCAAGCCTGGTACCCATCGCACCCCAGGGCAGCTCCTGGGGCGTGGGCTTCACCCCACCCCCCCGGATCCCAGTGCTGGCACAGGGCGGGATGCCAGTAGGAACGTGATGGAGCCCACGGCCCAGCGACATGAGCGGGGATAACCCTGCAGGAGCACACGGCCGGTGTCCCAGAAACGTTCTGGTTCAGCTGTGCCTGCGGGCAGCAGCCCCCCAGCCCGCCCCCCCCCAGCGCCCGGCACAGCGTGGGTCCCGGCTGCGGGCGCCCTCGGCGGGGCTGATGGAAGAAAGGAGAGGGACACAGAAACAGGAAGAAAAACGTTAAACCCCTGCTTTAAATGATGGAAAACACCCCAGCGGTGTTTGCTTTCAAGCCTTATTTTGCTATTCAGGAGCTTGAAAGGCATCTCCCTCCCAAGCCCTTGTAGAGCAAGCATAGATTTCACATTATAAAATATAAATAACCTGGGTTTGCTGCCTGGTCCCAGCCATTGCAATCTCTGTGTTTTCTCTCTGCGGTGATTTGTTACAAACAGCCTGTGATACACAAGGTAATAAACCTGAACTTCAGAAGTGAGGTGAGGCCCCAGGTGCTGGGTCAGCAGGGAGGAGATGGGAAGCGCCGGGGAGCAGCTGCAAACACTGATCCACCCCCTCCCCACCACCCGCGGAACAGAGATGCTGGGGAGGCTTTGGCAGCTGGTGCCAGGGCAGCAGAGGCACCGGGAGCCGTCACCGGTGCTCGGGCACGTGGCCTGGGAGGGACGCACTCAGCAGTTTGTGTAGTTTTGCGAATTTTAGGTTGGACGGTTTCTCGAGGATGTGTGTTGGGGCCCAGGACTGGAGCAAAGCGTGGATTGCAAGGAGCAATTCGCGGTGACCCAGACTGGGGCTGGATTGTCCAGCCACCCCCCGCAACGGCTGCTGCCCCAAAAACACCCAGGCTTGGACCCCTTGGGCTTCCACAGACACCCGCAGCATCTCAGACCTCAGGTGTGGCCCACTAGTCAGAGAAAACACAAGATGACGCCCCGTAAGAGCGGAAGGAAAGGTGCCTGCAATCCCAGGGCGCAGATGACGCTCGGGGACACCAGGCACACCACCCACAGCAGCTGCTGTCCCAGACTGGCCCAGCCCCATCCCACAGCTCCCCACAGCCTCCTGGGTCTGCTAACTATAAGGGCAACAAGTACTGAAAAGCTCTTAAAGGAAATATTGCAGGAAGCCCTTAAGGACCGTTTTATCTTAACCCCACAGGTCAGCACTTGGTTTATGCCCTGGAGCAGGAGGGCTTGCGCACAGGAGGTGTTTATTCCTGCCTAGTGCCATGGGGCCTTTCTTATTATTTATAGAAATGTCTGGTGCTTTTCTGGGCTAAAACAGACCTGTCTGGCCTGGGCACATTTTCTGAAAGCCCAAATTCTTCTGTGCCTGCCCAGAGCCTCAGCACAATGTACGGAGGTCCCAAAGCTGTGATGGCGCCTGCGTGGTGCAGAGCAGGCTGTCCTGAGTGGGCGCTGGTGCCAGCGCTCCAGCCAGCTGGGCCAAGTACAATGCAGGGATTTAGAAACACCACACAGCAGAAAACCCAACAATAGAGATGCCTGTGCCCTGGGAGCAGCCGAGGGAGCAGCCCGTGCTGCTGAGCGAGGTGCATGAGTGTCACAGGGAAATAGGACAAGCAGAAGCACTGTTACTATAATGGGAACTCAGCTGGAAGGTTCCTTTCCATTTTTTGAGAGCCCAGATTTCCTACAGCATCATCTTAAAACACGAAGGTCCCTGCAGGGCACCCAATCAGCACTTCATGGCATTGTCCCAGGAGGGTCACAGCACCCACGGGGAGCTGAGCAAAGCCACTGCCGGTGCTCCATGGCTGATGCTGCCAGCACAGCAGCATCATCCCTCGGGATGGCAACAGGGAGATCCAAGGAGCTGCCCATGTGTCCTCCGAGGTCCAGCAGCCCTGATGGAGGGAAGAGAACTGAGCTGACAAGAAGCAAGTCTGGGCTTTGCTTTCACCCCAGGGACAAAGGAAGGCTGGGATGTTGTGGCAGAGTGGACACAGCCTGTTGGTGGCTGGGCTGATGCGCTTGGGCACGCTGCCATGCAAAGACCCCTCACTGCTGCTCACGGGCTTTCTGCTACCAGGGGGCACAGGAGGGCTGTACAGCCCCCCCCACAGCCCTGCACAGCCATGGGCGCAGAGCCAGGACAGGCAGGGACCCTCGCTGGGTATTGCTGGGCTGTGAGTAGGGCTGGGGGACAGACCTGCACGGGGAGCAGCAGCAGGATGAAGATATGAGAAGAACTTTTGAGGGGGAAGCACAAAAAGAAGCTGAGGAAAGACGCCCCCTGATGCATTTCAATAGAAAACACTCTTGTCTTCTTTTTATTTCTTTGCCTTTTTTTTTGTCTCCCCAGACCCTGTTTTCCATTTCAAACCAGCCCTGGCATTTTGGTTTTGGTTTTGGTTTGGTTTGCTGTTTAATAAGCCAAGTTTGTTTTTTAAAATCCATTCATCCAAGTGTCAACCATTTTGAAAGCAAAACAACATTTGGGGAGCAGGAAGACCCCCAGTGCCTTGGTGCCCACCGGCCTGCGCAGGAATGGGGCTGGGGGGACATCCAGTGCCTGTCCCTCCCCACCGCCTGGCACCCACGTGGACCTCAGGGGAGACCTGAGGCTCAAGGCTCATTGCTGCAGCCTCCACCCTCCTGCTGATGCCTTTGGGATGGAGCAAAGCCCACGGTCCCAGCCGGGACCGCTGCTGTTGGTTTGGGTGGGCGAAGGAACCCCAGCAGACCCAGGGTGCCCTCAGCCCCCCACTTTCCTCCCAGTCCCCCTCCCCAGCCATGGAGCTGCCGGAGCAAACCCCAAACCCGCTCCCTGGTGCTGCCAGGGGATTTCCAGCTCCTCCCGCCCGACACCAGCGCCGCGTCCCCTCGGGGGTGTTGGGAGGGGTTCCCGAAATCCCTCCCCAGGAGCCCAGCACAGCCAGCCCTGCCTGTTCTCCTGCCCCGAACCCTCTGCCATCCCCGGGGCTGGGAGCAGGGGGGGCTGCGGAGATCTGGGAGGGAAGGCATCTCCAAGGGAGAAAGTAACAACCAGAAGCACTGAGAAAGGGATGAAATGTGACAGAAAAGTTGGCCTGAGGGAAATAACGGCAGCTAAAAATAACCGTCCGAATGCTGTGATGGGAGAGAGAAGGAGAAGTGCCGGTGCGAAGGAGAAAGGGGTTACACTGCGGTCTGCCCCCGCGCTCCCGCTGAGCCCCCCAGCTGCGGTGCTGCCCCAGGGACCCCCGACAGGACGAGGCTGGAGGGGCACGAGGTTTTGGAGCTGCGGCAGACACCTCGAAGACAGCGCCACAGCCGGGCCACGTGCCATGGGCCACGTGCCAGGCCCGTCCCAGCAGACGGTGACACCCACGGGGACCGGGCTGCTGCTCACGGTGCCCATCGCCGGCATCACAGCGCTGCTTCCTTCCTGACTTGAGCACGGAAAGGCTCTTTGCTGTTCATTTACCCAGGGACTTCATTGGTATTTAATAAACTCGATTAAGCAAGCGCCTTAATTTGCTTTCGTAATGAAAACATAATTGTTTCTGCAGTTACAATGCAGGGACTCTCCACTGCGAGTGGCGGGTGCTAGGGAGCAGGATAATGAAACACAGAAGAGCCCAGAACTCAGGAAGTTGTTCTCTCCTTTAGGAAATAACCACGTTATCATCTCGCCAGGGCAGGGGGTGCTGGGGGAGAGCAGGGAAGCAAAACCTGTGCAGGCTGCTGCCATGGAGAGGTGGGTGCTGCCCGATTTGGGGCAAGCCTGCTCCCCTCATCCTTGTGCCACCCTACGTTCAGTCCCTTCCTACAAAAGTGTGAGAGCACAGAGCACGGGTGAAGAGCCGCGTTCACTCACCTTGCAGCTCCATCGAGCATCCCGTGCTCTGTGACCCCAGATAGGGATGCGTGTGTGACAACACAAGGTCACCCCCCCGAGCCTTCTCACAGGCATAAATGCGCATGGGTGCACACACGCGCGAGCCAGGCTACAGACAGTTTGCAGTTCTGTACACGAGTGCATGCAGAACCTTTGGCACTCGCTGTCTCAAAAGGAGCTGTGCACATCAGCACCCAGGCCTCGGTACAAATAAACAGGGAAACAAGTGACTCGGCAAACAGTGGGTGTAATAGCAGCCCCCCAAACTGAGAAGCAAATTATCATCTGCGTTGTTTGTTTGCCGTGTGAAGTGCCTATAGAGAGCAGGCAGGAAAAAACCCTGCTCATTTTATCTAGTTTATGTTGTGATATTTCTCATGATTGATGATTTAGCACACGAGTGAGCAACCCAGAGGTCACAGGGACCAGAAGGAGCTGGGGAACTCCAGAGCCCACCTGCGTTCTCCGAGGGGGGCTGGCAAGGAGCAGGACCCCGCATTTGCGCTGAGCAGCACTGTGACTTGTGCAGAAAGGAGAAACAGGGGCGAGGAAGAGACAGATGGTCCCATTTTGTATGAAAAGGCAGAGAGGGAAGATGTAACTTGGGAATCTCCCCAGAACAAACCATCTGTGAGGTGTAAGGCCTGTGTTGCTGCTGGTATAGCAAGGCAGCCAAAATACTGAAACAGCAAAGGATGCTGTGCTTGGGATGAAGAACTGCATCTCATTAATGCCTTCCCTTTATTTGTGACTTTAAGGTAGGCAAGAATTTAATCCTTTTTTTTTTTTCCTGTAATAGGTTTGTTTTTTCCCTACTGTCTGACACCGACCAGCACCTGTGGGAACTCTTGCGAGCCCAAGGCGATGCCCTCCCAGATTTAAGGAACCTAAATAAAAAGGTGTTGTGGACAAACACTTTTGAATATTAGAAACCAGGAAGTAGACTGGAAACCCCACGAGCCAGGCTGTGTTTGCCACTGAAGCTGCAGTGATGGGTTTAGGAGCTGCTGCTGGAGGAAGGTCCCATCCTGTCCGAGGCTGCAGATCGTTGCCACGTGTGTTGGCCACTGTGGGAAGCAAGGTCTGCAATGAGGTAAGCTCTGGGTTTATTTTCTCCAGACAATTCATGTCTCGGGAAATCCCGTTCTCTCCAGAAAGGGCACAGCAGCCTCCATCCCTTCCGCAGTACGAGGGGAGCGACCACCCCGACCACCCTTCGCGGGTCTTCCCGCCTCCAAGCCCCCACCCAGGCAGGCTGGGATGCCAACGCGGTTCCTGCCCCATCCCCAGACTCTCCCCATGTCTCCCAGGGAACCGTGGGTGATGGGGGACAAACGAGAGTGTCCGTCCTCCCGGTGCGGGCTCCCCGCTTCAAAGGCATCCTCCCCGCAGATGGTTCCCCATGCTGACAGATAAACAGGGGCATAAATCTGGGCAGGGTCACGCTCTGATTGCGAGCCCACCCATGCACAGGAATGCGAGATACAGCGAAGGCGGAGGGAAGGCACCAGCTGATAACACGCTGGCTGGTTTGCTCTGGGTACTGCCCAGTCATTTGATGTCACCGCAGTTTCACTAATCACACTGTAAATCAGACGAGCCCCAGCGCTCACTGGGCTGGGTGAGATGCCCCAGTGCTGCTATCCCAGTGCTGGGGCTTGCTGAGCAGCCCTCGGCTCCATCGCTCAGAGCTGCAAAGGTGCAATCGAGGCAGGGATCTTCTTTTCTTTTCTTTTTTTCTTTCTTTTTTTTTTATGGGGGGGGTGGTCAGGAGAGAGAATTAAAGAATCCGCAAAAATAGAAGAAACCGCCCCTATACATCACTAATATTAAAACAGCATGAAAGGGCTAGGGTCTTCAGACACAAATAAGCCCCGGGTGGTGGTGCAGGAGGCATTGCTGGCCCAGCCATTCAACTCTGCAAATATACATCAGGTCTTCCTGACACATCGTTATTAGCTTTCCTACGCTGAATTGCACAGGGATAAACTTGGGGCTGGGAGAAAAACCGCAGAGATTATTGTCAGCCCCGGCGCTGCCACGCGCTGTGCTTTTTCTCCTTCCAACCCCCCCTCCGCCTTTTTCAACCAGGAACACAAAGGAAATTCATGGCATTTCTCCGGCTAATGCCGCAGGAAGCGTTGGTGGGCTTGAAAGAGGAGAAAGAATTAGAGGGCTCATCCAGACACCGGGATGTGGGGGGCGAGGAAGAGAGCGGGAGCGGTGGAGGGGGTGTGAGAGGAGGCTGAGAGCAGCTGATCTCAGTAAAATGATGGTTTGATGCGTCGGTCGGGGAAAAGGAAAAAAAAAAGAAACTTCAATAAAACAAATTGAATTTAAATCCTTGGGTAAAGCCGGTTCCCAGCGAGTAAGCACGGGGAATGGCCGGTTTATGTTACACTTGTACAACCGTGTGGCCTCTCGCTGCAGTTTGCTAACGAGGCTGCGGGGGGGCAGCGAGGGGCCGCGGTCCCCACCCCGCACCGCCACACTCAGCGCATGTCCCCCCGTCCTCCTCACACGTCGGAATGAGTCCCAAAGCCAACACTCCCCGGCGTCCCTGCAGCTCCAAACCCCCAAATCTCCGGGTCCCACCCACCCTCATTTCGGTTCATCCCCCGCCCAGGGAGCCCTGTGCCCGCTCGCAGCTCCCCCAGCTCACCCTTCCGCTGCAGGGAGAGCAATGCGAACCCTCGGGAACGGACAGCGGGCTGGGGGGCCCAGGAGCTGCCCCCCCGGAGCAGTCGCCCCTCCCGGAGCCAGCTCAGGGCTCCGGCCTCCCCCGCGGTCCCCGCGGTCACCCCCGGGCACCGGTCCCGTTCCCGGGCTGCCCGGCAGCTCCAGCCCGAGATGATCCATGGAGGTCAATGGACTCGGAGGAGGATCCACCACGCTAGTTTTCACTTGCCATAAAGAGGGTTTGATGTCAGGTCTCCGGAGAGGTGAAAGCCTCCCCCATTAACTCCCCTGCCGCCAAGTTAACTGCCCATAACATTAAAGATACAATCAGCGTTAAAGCCCCAAAATAGCCCAAAGCAATTGTCGGCAGTGTAAATAAAGATGGGTGAGTGTTGTGGAGCAGGGATAAATACGGAAGATTCATGGTTCATCTCTCTCGCATGGGCAGATGATCGTGCCCACGGGGGGGTTATCGAGGAGCATCTGCGGCTGCGGCAATCTGTCTGACCGCGGCAATCTGTCCGGAGACCGGGGCTGTCCCGCCCCCGGGGAGGGAATGAGGTGCCATTTCTACAGCAGCTCGCAGCTTCGGTGAACAACCAGGCAATTCTTGTGAGTAAAGGCTTATCTAAGCACGGTTCCAACCCCGGCCTGGGCCCATGCGGATGCTAAGTGATCTCCGGCAGATGATTTCCCTCGCAGCCTCCAAGCACTTTCTGTAGGGAATATTTCCCTGGGCAGCAGGGTGCGAGCCCACAGTTTAAGCTCCTGGTAGGAAGGATTAAAGATCTGAGTTCAGACTACCCTCGGCGGTCCGCACTGGTGAGAGGCTGGTTTCTAGTCTGCATCCACTTGCTGCTTTTTCCTATTTAATGAGGCAAATCGATCTGCTGTCACAGCGGCTCCTGCCCGGGGAGGGGATAGGGCTCCAGGAGAAAGTCCTGACGGCTGCAGCCGCTTGCACAGGATCCGGCCTCGAACAGGAGCCTGGGGAGCAGAGGCCCTTGCGGATGGGGTGGCAGCGGGAGGTGGCTGGGCAGATGCAGCAGCGATGTTGATGGAGCGAGGGATGCAGGGCAGAGCTGGCTGGGGAGCAGAAACGGGCCGGGAGACTGGAGGGCAAAGCGGCACAGAACAAGGGACCCCCCCGAGCCTGGTGGGTTAGGCAGCTCTGACCGCCCAGAGCAACCCCATTGCTGCCTGAGGCTCGTTCCCGGAACCCCCAGGCTCCAGCTGTGCTGGAAGCACCCACGTTTCGGGGGTGGTTGTTCAGGCAGGAGGGACCCCCATGCTCTTTGCAGCCCCTGGGAGCGAGCACACAGCCCCCTCTCCTCTCCCTCCATTGGCCATGGAGCTGCTGGGCTGTGGTGGCACGGGGAGAAATCTGGAAGCGATTGCTCCAATGTGCCTCTCCATCGGGAACAACGCGCCCAGTTCATTTCCTCTAAGGAAACACAACCCGAGGGGATAATTAGAGCTTCTTTGCGTACACAATCCCATATTGTTTATCCAACACAAATTAAAAAACGTGGTCCTCAGGAACACAGAGCTGGGGAGATAAAGAAGTGATCGGCTCCCAGACGGGTTTCATTACGGTCCCGACACACCGGGGCCCTGGAGCTGCTTTGTGTTTCAGGACAATGACAGGAAAGTTGGGACCTTCAGAGTGTGAGCAGGCTCCAGAGATACACCCGGGGTGCTGCGAATAAATACGGGACGGAAAATCAGATGAATCTTTGCACCAGCATCCTTCTCTCTCCTGTTCTTTCATGCCTCTCGGCTCACATGTTCAGGTCTTGGGTGCACACAAACCTTGTGAAAACATTGTTGGAGATGAGAAATTGCTGAGGACTTCTCCACAGCTCAGGAGATGCTGAGGGCCAGGCAAACGGGGCGTTTTGTGCTCACCCCCACCCTCCAGCAGGCAGGAGCAGAACGTCACCACCGGGGTGGTGGCTCTCACAGCACCAGCAGTTAACGGGGGGCTTCGATGAACCCTGGGAATGTGGAGGGAGGTGAAGGGGGAGTGGGGAAAGGCCATGGAGCCTTGTCTTGGGAGCCTCTGGAGCCAGAGCCACAGCTTGATTCCAGCAGCTCTGGCTCCATTGCTGTGCTGCGGGCAGGCTGAACAGGGAAAAAATGTCACCTGGGGGCTCACTTGAAAGAGGTTTTACAAGCAATGGGGTTTTATTGCAAGCAGTCTAGTAATGGTGTGATTTCTGCATCGATCTGTGGCGGAGGGGAAGGGGTTGGGTGCTGGACTGCCCTCCGCACCCCCGGCAGCACAGAGTGCTTGCTTCCCTGGGGTCTGGTCCTGCTGCCAGACCTGGGGAGTCACCAGCGGCAGGGCCACCACGGACCCCGCTGCTGCCACCAGAGAAAATCCTTTGTCCTCACTTGAAATCCGCTCTTACAAATCCCTCCCAGAAGGACGCAGGCTGGATCTGAACACTCTGCCCTGCGGCCGAACAATGAGAGTGTGAGAGACCAAAACATCTGGGGACACATGGGAAGATGCTGGTGGCATCCCCCAGCACCCATGGACCACACCGTGGGGCTCAGAGGTCCGTCAGGGACAGGGCTGTGGGCACTGCAACATCGCAGGGCACGGGTCCCTCATCCCAAAGCCCAGAGCACATGGCAGCAGGGCAATGCTGTTTCAATCAGCCCTCCTCCCCACTCAGAGCCGGAGCTCATTATGGGCAACGCTGTTTGTTTGTTTTGTTAATCAACACCAAGAGGCCCCGTCTGGGCTTGTGCTGCTCAGTTCTGCTCTTCGAGCCCCATCTCTGTCCCTGACAGCACGTAATTGGAAGCGAATTTTCCAGTGTGGTTTCTGTGGGCCTGGGAGTGTATTTCAGCATCCTTGTTTGGAGACCTCGATCAAAACTCTTCCATTGCCCTCCTAGCTCTCCATCACTTCCCCCCCATGCTGCCTGTGAACAAACAGCTCTCCTCGGGCCAGCTTCATGTAACATCCCCTTGCCAGCACCTCACAGGACCGCGTCACTGGGATGGCACTTCCCCGGTGACACCGAGCATCCCTGGCCACATCTGGGATGAGCAGCTGCTGAAGGTTCCAACCAGCACCACGCTGCTGCTCACCTTCATAGAAACCCCTGCTCTGACAAGGCAAAAAAGGCGTCTCTGGAGGAACACAATGCAAACCCCACATCTCAGCTCCTCACGCAGCGCAGCGATGCATTCATTAAAGTCGCCCGTGGAGCAGGTAACGCTGGGAGCAGCAGAGGTGCCCGCAAACCGCACAGCAGCTCTCCCCAGAGATCTCCTGCAGGCACCGGCGGAGAAGCCGCTCTTGGGGCTGTCCTGCTGGGGGGTTTGCCGCCTTCCTTGGGGCACTCTGGACTCTTCTGGATTCTGTTGATGAGGCAACACAGGAAAACCAGAAATGTGCTGCAGTCGCAGAGCAGCAGCCAAAGCAGCCGGGTCCAGCGGGGACAGTGCGCTGTGCAGGCAGGGACACCGGCAGGGACTGCTCCCCCGGGGCACTGTCACACTGGCAGTGCACAGGGGATGTGACAAGAAGCCAGGGTAAAGCCGCAGCCAGCATCTGCCACCCTCAGCCAGCGACAGAGAGCTGGACCGCTCCCATCTCCAGCCTCCCCTTCCTACCCCCATAACACCTCCTGCCTTTTGCTGGCACAGATGTTTTTGTAGCCAAGCAGCGAACAGATCTGGCTGAGAAAAGCCACGTTTTGAAACAAAAGCCACCACGGCTTCTTTTGACTGGGTTCTGCTGGCTCCAAACGTGCAGCAGGCAGCGGCTGGTCCTGCTGGCCGTGCTTCATCCAGCCCCGCTCTGCTCCACGTGTGGATGCTGGGGGAGCAAAAACAAAAGCCCATGAAATCTATCAGGTGAGAAACCCTTTTTGGAGGATGAGAATGGAAAGAAAAGGTTTTTCTCAGCCTCCCCTTGGCCTCCCTCCGCATGCACGGCCAAAGGAGCATCTGTCTTGCTCCCTGTGATTTAGCGAGTGAGATGGGAAAAGGCAACATACCACACGAAGGAAAAAAAGCCGCTGGTGCGTTCAGCATTCCTTCCTTCCTGATAGCCCTGGGGACAGTCAGAGACACGGGCAAAGGGACACGGGGTCTGGGGCCGACCACCAACCCAGACCCATCGGCACCCACCGGTGACCACAGCTGGTTTGTGACTGGGAGGTCCCGTGGCACAAGGAGGGTTGTGCCCCGGTCCCGAATGTCCCTGTCAGGTGAGGAAGAGGACGGAGCCTGCCACAGGGCCTCGGGGGCCCAGCACGCCTCCCAGCCCCTGCTGGGGCTCTACAGCCTGGCTCCCCCTCCTGCTCTCAGAGCGCAGGGAACATGTGTCTAGCAGATTTTTTATTAACTGTGTAGCCTTCCCTTGCTCGCTTTCTGTCTCTTTTTTTTCCTCTCCCTGCTTGCTTGACAGAATTTAGATTAGACAAAACATGAGATCATTTCTGCCTGAAAGAAAAAAAAAAAGGAAACGGAGGAAAAGAAGAAAGTGCCTCTCTTCTGCACCCCCTTCCTGCCCCACTCCAGCATCCCCACCCCGCCCAGCCCGGCCCTCTCCCTCAGCCGGCAGCTTTTGACTTTCCAGATGTGATGGAGATCCAGGGCAGACCTGCTGCTCACTGCCCTCTCATCCCCAAACCATCCCCACACCCCATGGAGCTGTTTTCTCGCCTCCCTGACAGCTTCGTGCTCCACGTGTGATGGAGCCAGCAGGGCCAGATGTTCCATCCTCCCGGGGGACGTCCCACCAGGGCAGAGCTTTGCGAGGGTCCCAGTGGTTATAGCTCAGGACTCTGGGGGTTTTGGGCACCTTCCTGCCCTAAGCTGAAGGTTTCCCCATCCTCACTTCTCCTCACTCTCCTCAAAGAGCAGCGGGTCCCAGTGCAATGAGAGCAAGAGCTGAACTGGGGCTGGACGGAGCTTTGCGGCAGCAAAAGTCTCTTGGTGTTTGTGGGGTGAAGGTGGGAGCTGCTGCCCGTCTGGAGGACCTCGTGCTCCAGAGAGCCCCTGGCACCGCGCTGGGAGCCCCTGCCCTCCGCCGAGCTGCTTCCCTTCCCGGGAGAAGCCGTGGGGAGGGGGCACCACTGTGGGTTTGGGTTTCCTCCTCCCCGCTGCTCCCTTCTCCATGGAGGAATCTGCAGCGAGTTTTATGGACACCTGGAGGAGCTGGAAAAAATGATCTAACATCTCCCAGGGATGTGCAGAAATGGAGGGAGGTGTGAGAGAGGGGGAGGAAGGCAGCTCTGCAGCCGCGAGCTGTGCGGGCAGCTGGGGGCGGGAGGACTTTCCTCCGTTCCCTGCTTTCCACACAAACTCGTCTCTAGGAGGAGAGCAGGTCCCAGGCTCCAGAGAGCGTCAGAGCCCAAATGCTGGGGAGCACCGAGATCACGGTATCATGGATAAGCTGCCTCCATCACACAGAGTTCCCGTGGTGCCCAGATGGGTCCAAACGGCATCACCTCCTGTTTGTACCCCCCAGCCCCATCACACCTCCCACCGCCTGCACCCCATCCAAGGTGCTGTTCCTTTTAACTGAGCAAAAGCCGCCCACCGATCCGCCTGCCCATCTCCGGAGCAGGTTCTTCTTGCAGCCGGTCAGTCTATAGCGTCTCATCTGCAGTCCCTCAGAAAGACAAGGCAATGGCCGCATTTTGCCTTCAGCAGCACCAGGAGCTCTGTGCAGCACGAAGCAGCGCGGCGTGGAGCCGCAGGGCTGGCAGGGCTGTGCCGGCTGGGTTTGGCTATTGAGAAAGCCTGTTTCTAGCAAGCTGGGCACTGCTCGGCATGTTCTGCTGTGCCGGGGGATGCAGGAGGAGCCGGGGGGCCAGAGACATCATGTCCCCAGCAGGCAGGGGTGTCAGCCACGAGCTCCAGCCCCAAAGGGACCAGGAGTCTCCTGTTACTGGCCCTTTCCAGTGCTGGTCATGGTCTCGCCAGCACACACACGTGCTCTCCCACGCACACGTGCTCTCCCACACACAGGCACACACAAATCACGCTCTCCAAGCCTGCGGGCACGCAGGAGAAGCGTGTTTGCATCCCTGGGCACGGCAAAGGATGCATCTGCATACCTCACAGGCTCTCTTTTGTTTCTCTTCCATTTCCTTTCCTCTCCATGACCTTCCTCTTGGACGGGACACCTGTATGACTAACTGGAATTTAATGAAGAGGGCTGAATAAATAAACAGCAGCCCAGATTGCAGGGCTGACATCAGGCTGTGCCTCCCGAGCAGCGGGCGATGTCGGGATGGCCCCAGCACCGCATCCCAGCGCCTGCTCCGGAACAAGGAAAGAGCGCTGCAGGATTATTAATTGAGCAGCTCACAAACTCAGCAGCCCTGAAGTTTGCTGGGAAACTTCTGACTCACTTATGGGTCCTATTTCCAGCACAGGTGACCTCAGAAAGAGGAAATGCAGCGGCTGGCCCAGCCTGCAATGACACTCCTGAGGAAGCAGGGAGGCTCCGAGCTGGGTTAAATGCTTATTTAATAACACCACAATGACAAGGCAAGAGTTTAGAAGTCAAGGTTAACCTAAAACTATTTGAAAAAAATCTTAGCTTACAAGTCATGAGATGGAGCAAGGATGGTGAGGGTTCTTCCCTTGACTTTTGGGGTGTTTTGAGGAAATCTTGCCCCTGTTTCTCAAATCTTCTTTCCCTGTGGCCTCAAGGATGCTTTTAAATTAAAGGTTTTATGTCAGGGCCCTGCTTTGACCTGTGTAGGTGTTGCATGAACACAGTTCTGGCTGTCCTTTGGATCTCCTTCTCCTGCGCATCCTGGTGGATCCATGATCTGTTCATGAGGTGACACATCCACTACTGGCATATGCAGGCTGCTCTAGACCCCTGATTCCCACCCCAAATCCCCCACACGCTGAGGAACATCCTCACCCCAAGGATGAAGGTGTCCCGAGTCCCCGCAGAGCGGGGGAGACGCGCAGCTCGATGAGTTATGTCCCACCATGATGTCACAGCACAGAGCGGTGCCAGGAGGTGGGTACATCATCTCACCAATATAGCAGCGCGAGCTGTTCACCACGAGAGCGGAACATCTTGAATCCTGAAGTTCTCAATGTTTTCCAGTTCTTTGGAAGCCCAGCAAAATGTCATCTGCTCGCTCGCGATGCAGTGGGATGCGGCTGGACCAGAGCCAGCCCCAGCCCTGGTGAACGCGGGTAGATCCGTCCCCAGCTGGTGTTTGGGAGGGTGCTGCGGCAGCGGCCGGTGTTTGGTGAAAAGGCGGCGCGTGTTGACGTGCCGGCTGGGTGGAAAAGGAGAAACAAGCCCAACGATTTGCAAAGCACAAGATCCCGCTGGAAGCAAACTGCAGCACCCGCCGGAGGAGTGTCCCCCTTCCCACTGCCACACGGGGACGGTGACACAGCGCCATCCTGGCACGGGGACCTTGCCAGAGAGAGGTGGGGGGGTGAGGAGCTCGAGGGCAGGGAATAGCCCAAGATTTTTACTGGGACACTTTGCATCCTCCTCACTACTGAGCTCAGCACTGCTGGAGGGAAGGAAAAACCCCCCGAACCCAAACCAGAAGAACAAACGGCCCTTTGGTGTGGGGTGGCCCTCCCCGTGACAACCTGGAGCCCTGGTGCCCCGCACACGTCTCTGGAGGCTTTGCTGCTCTGCAGAGCCTGGACAGCCCTTTATTCCCGGCCTCCCCATGTCTGCTGGTCGGGCACCATCCTGCCCTGTGCCCAAATCCACCTGCCCGGCCCCTGTGGTTTTCGGGGTGGGGGGGCCTCGCGCAGCCCGGCGAGCTCAGCAACACACAAGTCTCCTATTATAGCTTATTAGAGGGCTATTATAGACTCGCTCATTTAGAGAATTACTCATTTTTTAGGCCTTTCAGGAACTTTAATGAGTTGTTTTAAACACATGCAGCAGATGTGGCCTTGGGATGAGATGAGATCCTTTGAAACCCGCCCTCCCCCCGCCCGTCGGGCAGCAGCAAGCACACAGCCGGGACCCCCAGCTCCGGGGAGGGTTGGGGGTGCCACTGCAGGGGTCCTTGAGCTCGCCGTGCCCAGCAGCTCCAGCACTGCCCCTGCTGCAAACCCAGCCTGGTGCTGGCTCTCTGCTCCCCATCTCACCCATGTGTTGGATGGAGGATTCCCAGAGGATGCAAAAGGAGGGAAAAACACGGGGAAAATAGCAACGGAAGGGAGAACAGGTGTGTTGAGGCCAGTTTGGGTTCTGCCCATGGGACATGCTTGTAGGAAGGGAAGCAAGTGTTGGCTGGTGTGCCAGGGTCACGGTTCCAATGCCGCTCCGGCAGAGCCAGGAGGGCTCTGGAGCAGCCAGCTGGCTGGGGATAGGTGCAGAAAACTCACATGGCTTCTCTTCCCAGCCCCCTCCCTCCCAGCCTCACCCCTTCCCAAAGCCACCACCAAGGATTAAGCTGCAATTTGCTGAGCTGGTGGATGAGGCGAGGCGCGCCCCGTGAGAACGCGCGGATACCCAGCCCCGCTGCTGCCTCCTCCCGGAAATCTCCTCAGAGCCTTCTTTCCTTTTTTTTCTTTTTTCTCTTTTGGATATTCAACAATACATTCACAAAACCTGGACCAAATTACAGCCCATTACCCAGCCCAGCTCGCTCCAAATCCCCTGCATCACTGCAATCAATAAAGGGAAGGCAGCTCAGCTCGCAGCTGGGACCTCGCGCCAGCCGTGCTGTTCCCAGCCCCGCTGCAGGTTCCCTCTCACACTCGCTCCTGCTCCCCCGTGCCGTGCAGGACAGCTCGGTCCTGCCAACCCACGGGCTGGAGAAATCAGGATCGAGTTTAACAAAGAGAAGAAAAAAAAGGGGAGAGAGGAAAGGAGAAAGAAAAAGGAAACCAAAGGCTTTGGGTGCAGGAGAGATCTTTGAGCCGTGCTGGAATGTGGATTCTGATTAGAATTTATTCAGACACCCCCAGATTACAGGTTACATGTGCAAATCGGTTGCATATGCAGGAGGTGATGCCTGGAGAGCAGGCGGTAGCAGAGGGATGAGGACGCAGGTTCACTCCTCCCGCACCCAACACAGGGACAGTGGCAGAGCCACAGGCCACCCTGACATCTCGTGGGGCCTGAGGACATCGGTCCTTGCAGAGACAGCCACTGTTGACAGCGACCACTATATCCTCTTTGTTTCTTTATTATTTGTTTTTAACCTGGCACTGTAACAGTGCTAAAACTGAGGAAATGTTCAATCACGCCTCCCAGCTCTGCTGCAAGAGGGAATTTCGGGAGGTAAATCATAAAGACCAAACCAGAAGTGCAGAGAGCGTTGAGCTCTGTCAGGACTGCTGGCAGCAAGGGTGTCAGTTTGAAGCGCCCTGACCAGAAGTCGCCTTTGGTGCTGCCCTGCAGAACCTGCTCTGGTTCAAACACGAGCCAGCGAGAGGGAAGGGGCTGGTTAATGGAGTGAAGTGTTTCCACCTGTCCCAGGGAGCTGGAGCTTCACCTGTGGTAGCTCCCATGTCACTGACAGCCCTGGGACTGGGGGGCAATGCCCGGACACACACAGGGGTTCAGCAACCCCCGCAGTGACCCCCAGCATGGGCAGTGGGCGAGCTGGGCTGGGCGCATGGGAGGGACTGCGCTACAGCTGCAGCTGAGCTGGGAGACAAACCAGCTCTGGTCAAGCTGGGAGACAAACCCAGCCCTGGCTGAGCTGGGACACAAATCCAGCCCTGGCCGAGCTGGGACACAAACCCAGCCCTGGCCGAGCTGGGAGCATCCTCAGTCTTTGCCCCGAGCTGCTGCAACCTGGCAAAGCAGGAGCACAAAGAAAGTATCCGGGGGGACTCCCGAGGCAGCCAGCCGTGGACAGGGGTGCTGCAGCTGGGGAAAAGCCGGTGGAGAAACAAGCAGTTTTAAGCAATCTCATCTGCTTCACCTGGTTTTGTGGCCCTCAGGTTAAGTGACAGCAGCTGTGTAGGCTTGGCCAGTCAGCACTAGAAGCGCATGGCCCATTAGCCCCGTTCCATGCCCGGCGGTGAGAGGGAGCAGTGATTTCCCTCAGCAGCCACGTTCCCCCTGCTCCCCTCCCAGCAGCGCTTGCACAGCAAATGCACAGCGCTCTGGGATGCCTGCCAGGAAAACTTCATATGATGTAAACCAAAGCTTGCTCCCTAAAAGTGCAGCTTAGCCCAGGTTCTCTTACATTTCTTTTCTGTGCTTTCACTTGGGGTTTTTTGTTTGTTTTCTCCCTACAAGCTGCAGCAAACTGTTCCTTTGGCATTTCTTAAACTCTCTGGGCTGGAGCTGTAGGGTCTGATGGGGATTTATCCAGCCTGTGCAGCCATGTCTGGAAATAGGCACTGCTAAATTACGTTTGGGTTATGTTACATACCTTGCTCCATCAAGGAGATTTGGATAGGATAGAATAGGGTAGGATAGGATAGGATAGGATAGAATAGAATAGAATAGAATAGAATAGAATAGAATAGAATAGAATAGAATAGAATAGAATAGAATAGAATAGAATAGAATAGATAATATTTTTACTTGGAAGGGACCTGCAATGGTCACCCGGTCCAGGGAATCTGAAGTGCCCGGTTGATGAGCAGCGTTTTCCTTTGGCTCACAGGAGCCAAGTTCAAGTTCCCGACAAGCACAGGGAAAGGCTGTGGATATTCTTTCTTCCTCTCCCTCTGGCGGAGCTGGCAGCTCTCCTGTCCCTCTTATCTTTCGCCAAACAGAGCACCGAATGATCTTTTTTCCAGCATAAGAGTTGCAGCTGGAGGCCTATGTGTAAATAATAAATGTATAAACAGCAAAGGAGCAAAGCGTGAGGCCAGGGAATAAACCTCCCCGGGACTGAAACGATGGTGTTCAGAGGGCAGGGCGAGGAGCATCGTTTTAAGTAGAATACAAACAGAGTAATACAAATATCTCAAGTGGCCTCATCATCTGGTGTCCCAGGGAATGGAAATCGCCTCGTGAGGCTCATTGCTGAGCTCAGGAATAATTTCATCCCTGTGTAAGGGCACTTTGCAGTGGTGTGGGCATTGGGCACTGTGTGGCCGTGTGGGCACTGTGCGGCGGTGCGGGTGCTGGGCACCGCTCAGCTCCCTCAGCAGCCTCGCTGGTATCTGCACCTGATACACAGGCCCTGATTTGTGACAGTGGCTCCGGTTCAGAAGAGCCTTTGCTTTCTTTGCTGTTGCTTCCAGGAGATGGGGCTTTCAGTGGAAGTGGGGAGTCCGATTTTATATCAACAACTGCAAAGATATCTTTTCTTAATGCAATAAACTAATAAAAGTTGACAATAGCATCTGTTCCCAGGGTTTAATCTGCATATAGATCAGGAATGTGGTGATTCCAGCAGGAGGAAACTAGATTTTGATGAAAGAAGATAAGATGGAAAAAACACCATCCGGAAAATATAGGAAGGGCGGAAAGGCTGAGGCCATGACAGTAACGGGAGATTTTAAAAAATTACGTACTCTAAATCAAATTGATCTGGGATTGTACCTGGGCTATCTGCCCATTGCATGGGACACAGAGAGTTTATTCATATGTGGTTTGCAGGGGAGGCCCAGTGCTCTGCACCCCTGCCTGCACTGCAACCCTGCATCCCTGTCTGCACCGCATCACTGCCTGCACTGCATCCCTGCCTGTGCCGCATCCCTGCCTGCACTGCAACCCTGCATCCCTGTCTGCACCGCATCCCTGTCTGCACCGCATCCCTGCCTGCACTGCAACCCTGCATCCCTGTCTGCACCGCATCCCTGCCTGCACTGCATCCCTGCCTGCGCTGCATCCCTGCATCCCTGCCTGTACTGCATCCTTGTCTGCACTGCATCCCTGCCTATGCTCTAACCCTGCATCCCTGCCTGTGCTGCATCCCTGCCTGCACTGCAACCCTGCATCCCTGTCTGCACCGCATCCCTGTCTGCACCGCATCCCTGCCTGCACTGCATCCCTGCCTGTGCTGCAACCCTGCCTGCACTGAAACCCTGCATCCCTGTCTGCACCGCATCCCTGCCTGCACTGCATCCCTGCCTGTGGCTGCATCCCTGCACCCTTGCCTATGCTCTAACCCTGCATCCCTGCCTGCACTGCATCTCTGCCTGCGGCTGCATCTCTGCCTGCACTGCATCCCTGCCTGTGGCTGCATCCCTGCCTGCACTGCATCCCTGCCTATGCTCCAACTCTGCATCCCTGCCTGCACTGCATCCCTGCCCGCGCTTCCAAGGAGCTGCCAGCAGCCCAGCTGCCCACCCTGGGCCCCCAGCCATCCTGTTCTGACATCAGAAACGTGCCCCTGAGGCCGATGACATCATCACACAGGAAATGACCTCATGGGGAGGGTGGCAGCAGCCAGGGAGCCGCCAGGTGATGGCTTCAGAAATACTGGAGCCATTTTCATGCAAATGTCCTCGGTGGTGAAGAAGGAGCCGGGAGAGGAGAGCACAGAGAAAACTGATGCGTCGGCAGAATTGTTTCTATGCAGAGTATTTTTCAAAGACTTCAATAAGGCAACAGCAGCATTTGGAAAAGGGAGTATGAACAAAGAAAACACAGCTGCATCTTCATTCCTGAAAGGAAAGAGGTTGGGTGTGTGGCCATCAATCTCAGCTGGGCGTGGGGTGAAACATCGGGACACATTGGGGCAGATGATGTCGGTATTTTTCTGCAAATATTTGGCGGTGCAGACGAGTTTGCTTTAGCTGCTTCTTCCCCCTTTCGTGTCCCCACTCCACAAACATTAGCACTATCAACTTTTACTGGCAAGAGTGCTCTCAGTGGGAGATTTCAACAGCTGATTCATTGAGGGTTCGCAGGAAGCAGGATTTTAAAGGGAAATTTGCATTGTAAGTGCTTTTCACGTTCAGCTAATCAAGGCGCACAAATAATACCATGAGACTTTTATGGCCAATTACAGCATAGCTCAGATATTGGTGATGGAGCCAGGCGTCAGACGTTCCGCAGCAGCCGCTCAGCGCTGGACCGGAGCTGCAGGTGCCTGCAGCCGGTGCGGCGGGTGCGTTCCTGCACACGGGGGCTTGGGGGGCTAATGGGGTGGAGGGGAGCACAAAATACGCTGTGAATTGGGGCTGATTGGTGTCCCACGAGCAGCTGTTGCGGTGGCAGGGGCTGGAGCAACACTGGACCGGGGAAGTGACGACCAGAGCCGAGGCACAAACGTTCCGAGCAGCATCCAGCGGCTCAGGTGGCTCCCGCGGACCCTCCTGGTCTTGAACTCGCTCTGAAGCTGTTGCACAGAAGTTCTCCTGTGCCGTTTGCACCCCGCGGTGACTTTTGTTGCATTTTCCGACCCCAGGAATTGTTCCTGGCTTTCCCAGCTCCGTGTTGTCATTTCTCATTCTGGCCAAAATCTGGAGGAACAAAGAGGTCTAAGGGAAGAATATTAAACCGGACCTACAGACTGCTAAAACGTCCTCGAGTGGAGGCTCGTGACCGAAGCAATAGCTCAAGTTAAGGCCTGGGGAGAAAGTTCTGAGTCCGACTGTAACTTTCTCTCCTTTTTCCTTTGCTTGCTGGCTTGCATCACCATTCGGGAAAAAGCCGGGAATGTGTTGCACGTAGGATTTCTGGGATAACTTCCTGTGTTTGCCCCACGCTGCTCCGGGCACAGCCCGGCACGGGCAGGACACGAGCTGTGCTGGGGTGCAGTGTGAGCCCGCTCTGGGCTCCCGTTTGTTCTCCTGAGTCTTTCCTCTGCTTTTCTGCTCCTACTGCACTTTCTTTGTCTTCCTTTTTTCACCCAAAACTTTTCTTCTTTGGAGCTATCTAAGACCGAGTTCCAAGGGGTCTGTGCCATTTCTTTCAATTAACCTTCATATCAAAGAGATTGCACTGTGTTCAGCAAGTGTTTTTGGAGTAAATGTTAAAAAAAACCACACTATCCTGATTTTTCTTTCTTTTCTGTTATGCCTGGTGGCATCAACACACGCTCGCACGGCTCTTTCATTCCTGGAGCAGCTCCATCTCTAGCACGTATTTCTTTTTGCCTGTTTTGTTAAATTTTAATTTTATTGTGCAGCCGCTTATGTTTTTTCTGCCTCCTTGTTCTGATTTCTTCAAAATATTTTCTCTTTCTGACTTCCTCCCCGCTGGCAGCGGGAGCCGTCTGTGCTCAGGGGAAGGCGCTGGATTCCGCCCGTTCCCCCGAAAGCCGTCTGCTCCCTTTGAAGCTGCAGCAGAAATTCTGGTAGAAACTGTGAAGCGTTTTCTTCTCTGAGTGAATTCGGTGCTGCGCTATTTAACTCCATGTGGCAACAAAAAGCCCCCTGAAGACCCTCTGGGATGGGGAGGAGCTGTGGTACCAACCACGGGAGGGATGGAGCCGGCATTGGAGAGGATGGAAGCGGGATGGCCAGGAACAGCCCAGGAAACACCCATTGCAGCAAGGACCACACTGGCCTTTTTCCATTTTTCTGCATTTATTTTTGTAAAGAAAAATGGCGGAAAAAGCAGCTGAGCCCTTTGGGAAAGCTGGCTACAGCTACAAACCCGCAATAACCAGGTTTGGCTCCTGACCGTGCAAAACGAGCACCGCACATCCCAACCCCGACCCAAAGGATCGGTTGCGAGGGACCTCGGCTCCCATGTCTGTCCCATGGAGCTCATCAAGTGGCAGCACGGATGTTGTGGGTGTCCTTCTGGGTGGGAGAATGGACACAGGTCAGCCTACAAGTCAGCGCTCAGGGCTAAAAGAAACCAGTTGCATGCAAAATAATTTCACACCGTAGCAGAAATGTTGTATTTAGGTTTTGTTTCCTCCAGCTCTCTGCAGCAGAGGAAGCCACAGTGTCAGGAGGTGGCCCAGGAGCGACAGAAGGTGCCTGGTTGACCCTTGCAGGGGACACTTGATGGTGTCCCCAGGGACACGGGGCTGCCAGGTGAGTTCCCCCGGCCCCCACCACCCAACAGGAGCCTCTGCGCTGCTGGAGCTTCTCACAGAGAGCATCCAAATAGCCCTAATTACAGCTCTTCAAAGGCCTGGCTCTCTGGGCAATTTACCATGGCAAAATTCTCTGTGTTTTTAATTAAAAGTTTCAAAAAGTTGGGCTTGTCAGGTCAAAGGAACTCTCTGTTGCTTTGGCCCATTGTCTGCCTGGAAATTGTTTGCCTGGGCATACTTTTCCCCCTTTTAATTAAAGTCAAATTTAAAAAGAGCTTATTTGAAAGTGGAGATAATGGCTACAAAAGGCCTTGTGCGTTTTCCCTGCGTTGCAGCCGAGCGATGCTCCCTCTGCACAGGGGTCAGTCCCAGCTCCAGAGGGACACAGTGTCCCCAGGTCCCTGTCCCCGCGGTACCTGCAGGCACACGGCAGCGCCTTGTGCATGGGGACGCACCAAGACTTCTAACTTGGCTCATCTGGCAGAGGGGCAGAGCTGATGGGCTCAGCTGGGATAACGTTTGTGCTCAGCCCAGGCTGTGCCCAAGAAACCGTTTCCAAAAAGAAAGAGAGAAGAAAGAGAAAGAAAGAGGGAAAGAAAGAGAAAGAAGGAGAGAAAGAGAAAAAGAGAAAGAGAGAGAAAGAGAGAAGAAAAGGGAAAAGGAAGAAGGAAGGGGAAAGGGAAAAGGACAAAGTGAAAAGGAGAAAGGAAAGGAAAAAGAAGGAAAAGAAGAAGGAAAAGAAGATGATGAAGGGAAAGAAGAAGGAAAGAAAAATAAGAAGAAAAAGAAAAAAGGAAAAGGAAAAGGAAAAGAAAAAGAAAAAGAAAAAGAAAAAGAAAAAGAAAAAGAAAAAGAAAAAGAAAAAGAAAAAGAAAAAGAAAAAGAAAAAGAAAAAGAAAAAGAAAAAGAAGAAGAAAAAGAAAAAGAAAAAGAAAAAAGAGAAAGATCCCTGATAGGGTACTCAGTTCCGAGCAGGCTTAAAAGTGTCAAGCTTTGAAATCTGCATTTGCTCACACGCACAGGACAGTGACCTGCTGCCTCGCCACCAGTGCGTCCCCAGGGGTGTCAGTGCTGTCCCCAGGGCTGTCGGTGCCAGTGCTGTCCCCAGGGGTGCCAGTGTTGTCCCCAGGGGTGTCAGTGTCAGTGCTGTCCCCAGGGGTACCAGTGCTGTCTCCAGGGGTGTCAGTGCCAGTGCTGTCTCCAGGGGTGTCAGTGCCAGTGTAGTCCCCAGGGGTGTCAGTGCTGTCCCCAGGGGTGTCAGTGCTGTCCCCATGGGTGTCAGTGCCAGTGCTGTCCCCAGGGATGTCAGTGCTGTCCCCAGGGGTGTCGGTGCCAGTGCTGTCCGCAGGGGTGTCAATGCTGTCCCCAGGGGTGCCAGTGTCAGTGCGTCCCCAGGGGTGTCAGTCCTGTCCCCAGGGGTGTCAGTGCCAGTGTTGTCCCCAGGGGTGTCAGTGCTGTCCCCAGGGGTGCCAGTGCGTCCCCAGGGGTGTCAGTGCCAGTGCTGTCCCCAGGGGTGTCAGTGCTGTTCCCAGGGATGTCAGTGCTGTTCCCAGGAGTGTCAGTGCCAGTGCTGTCCCCAGGGGTGTCGGTGTCAGTGCTGTCCCCAGGGGTGCCAGTGCTGTCCCCAGGGGTGTCAGTGCTGTCCCCAGGAGTGTCAGTGCCAGTGCATCCCCAGGGGTACCAGTGCTGTCCCCAGCCGAGCATCACGGCACCTCCAGCCCTGGGGTGACACGTTCGTGGTGCCCCAAACGCTGCCCGAGCTCTGTGTCTCAGCTCCCCCAACAACCCCCAGCAGCAGATCGGGACCCGCCCCCCACCTCCTGCTAATGCTGTGGGATGCAGGCAGTTGTGTAAAAATAATTACTTGATTTGGGGTGAAAGGCACCCGTGAAAACCGTCCCCCAGCAGAGGAAGCGTTTCCGTGGCACTGGCGGAGCATCTCCCCGAATGCAGAACACATCGGCGGCTGCTTTTATTTGCAGTTCTGATCCTGGCGCTTGTGGGAATTAATGGCTGTAGGTTTTGAAATGCAATTATAGGCTTTGCAGTGGTAATTTTGTTTTTATTTCCCACTGCGTTTGCTGTTGCTCTGCGGAGAGGAGAGGCTTTAGTTAAAACTCATGTAACACCAGTGTACCTACAATTTGTTTGCTTTTTCTGGAACCTTTTTTCTTTCCCTTTGTGGACTGCTGGTCCATGGGATGTTTTCTTCCGTCTCAACACAAATAAACGTGCGGGCTCTAGATGCTTGGGATGGGTAACAGGAGACAGAAGCTCTCACCTCCAGGTCATTTGCTGAGATCCGAAGCAGCTTGGTGGGGTCCAGAGGCCGCAGCAGCCTGGGGGTTCCCCAGGGACCAGCAATGGCACCACGGGCGCTGGGTGGCTGAGCCAGCCCTGACCCCCGCGATGCTCAGAGCGCTGCCCACGAACCCTCCTGCTCTAGGAACTGGAAAAAGCTCTTGGACTTTTGGACAAACACTCAAACTGTTTGAGAGAACACGTTGGTTTCAGCACTTCTCCCACCTACTTTGCTTTCTCCTTTGTAGCACTTGAAAGTAAACTTTTGCTTTATGGTTTTTCACAAGCCCGTCCTGGAGAAAAACATAAAGAGTCAGCACCAAAAATGCCAGGAAAACCTAGAATATTATGACAAAACAGAAGTAAAAAAACCTGCCATTCCTGAGTCACCTAAAACTCCGCTGAGATTGTTTGTTTAGAGGAACTGATGAAACAGTTGTTTCAGGTCCAAGAAACAGTTTGGGAATTATTAGGCTGAAACTCTGCGGTTGGTTCAGATTTCTGCTTTTTCGTCCCGCTTAAGGATGGGAAATATCTCCAACATTTTCCTCAAAATGCGGTGGTGGTTAAGTAACCCTTGCCTGCCCCGTCTGGCATCGGCTCCAGCGACAGCCCTTGGTGAGGAGCATCGGCTGGTGCCTTCAGCATCAACTGGTGCCTTCAGCATCAGCTGGTGCCTTCGGCAAGACTGATCCTGCACCACCCGAGCAGCGATTTGTGATGGTGTTGAACATCACAGCCCAGAGAGGCATCGGATCAGAGCAACTTCATTATGTGTCTCCCTGGGACGAGCGACATGGGCTGAATGGGAAGCATCTCTCATTATTATTACAATTATTATTGTAAGAGCCTGGGGGGGCAGGCAGGGCTCCAAGGGTGCCCAAGTGCTGTGTGCTCTGCAAAAAGCACCTGATCAGCCATCACAGCATTTGCGGTGGTCACCAGAGCGGAGCCGTCCTCAGCCACTCGCAGTGGCACGGGGACAGCAGAATGTCCCCCGCACGGCTGTTCATTCTCAGCGGGGTTCGCACTGATCACCCATTCAGTCCGATCCCAACACGCTCTTATCTTGGCCAGGCAACATCGATTATTCATTATCCCAACAAAACCAACAAGACAATAATATTTAGGTTTTGAAACCAACAAGACAATAATATTTAGGTTTTGTGTGTTAGACCAACAAGATCATATTATTCCGTTTTTATACACTAGGAAATTGTCAAAACAGCCATGACCTTGCACAGGCCCTTGCTGTACCCTCTGTCTCAGCCTGGGCTGCCGCGCGTCTGCAAGCCTGGGGTGCTGGTGTCACCCCACCTGGGGACAGTGCGCACGGGGGGAGCGCATGAGGTCCCTGCAGCACCTTTGAGTGTCTGTAAAAAATATGCATAGATACGGAAAGCGGCAGCAGCGCACGTCAAGGTGTAACATGTCACAATAGGTTACAACATGTAAAAGATTTGTATTCTTATATATATAATAAATGTATATATAAGGAAATATATACTTTTATCTTTTTTAACTAAGGCTTCACAGTGAGTGTGCCTGTGCTGCAGCCCCGGGTGAGGCAACAGCACAAGGTAAAGGCCTCTGTTGTTTTCCAGCTCACAGCTACCAAGTGGTTTTGTCTTGTTAGTAGTGTCCTGGTGCTGAACGCCCATCCTGGCCGTGCTGCGTACGCGCTGCTCCCCAAAACCGTGATGGATCCCAGCTGGGTACCCGGGTGAGGAGCCGCAGCTCCCGTGGTCCCTCGGGGCTCCGGAGGGACCTGCTCCTTCCTCAGGGGGTACTAATGAAAAACTCCCATTTCTCCAGTGCGCCGCCTTCCACTGGGGGGGTTGAGGTTCAAAGGCTCTTTTTTTTCTCCTCTGCTGCTTAAAATAACAGGGTCAATGTATACACACTCCTCATAATAATGATAATGGGGGCTGCCGGAGAAACGCAGCCTCCAGATGAACTCAAGACACAGACAATCAACTGGAACTCGGGGGTAATTTTGGTTTCTGATCAATCTAAAATCATTTTGACCCAAGGTATAATTTAAAATGTTCCTATCTCGGTTATTATAGCCCCAGGGCACTCTTGGTTGTTTTCGCACATTCGCCCGCATGTTCTCTCTCTCTCTGCTTATAAGATCCAGGGAAGGGTTTAATGAAAAATGAGTGTGTGGCTGGAGGGGTCAATGGTTAGTCATTCTGGATCCTTTAAAAAAGTCAGGTAGGATTTGGTTGTGTTCTTTTAAACGGGGGTTCCTCTGCTCACCGTGCTTTGCCCTCCCTTGTCACTCTCCTTGTGCCCCGCGCCGGGCATCTCCCCGGGGTGTCCCCAGTGTGGTCCCCACGGGCAAGGGAGGCGCAGCCCCTGCTGAGAGACACCCAGAGCCCGGGTGCTGCCGAGGGACCGGCTGCTCCCCTTGCCCTGTCCTCCCCATCTTGGAGGCTCGGCTGGGCGGGAAATGGGAAGAAAAAGGTAAAGCAGGGCTGTGGCTCCCAGTGCAAATGAATCAGCAGAAAGGCCGCGGCAGGCTGGGCGGGAGGGATGCTGGATGCTGGTGGAGGCACCGAGGGCTTAAGGATGTCAGAGCGAGCGCTTGGCAGGATAATTATTGCAGGCGGAAAACAAAAGAGAGTGACAATTTTCCTGTGGATGGATTCAGCCCTCATGCTTCTTAATTCCCGTCGAACAAAGAGCTATAATTGTTCTCAATAGTGAGGAGGGGAAGAACCTAATTTCCAATGTGAGTCAGAGAAGCTTTCAAGCAGAGGGTGGGTGGAAACTATTTATAAAGGACCATTAGGGAAAATCAGATTTCTACGCACAGTAAACAGAACACAGAAAAAAACATCTATTTATATTTGAGTCTGGAAAGCGTGTCCCGTGCAGCACAATGGAACAGCGGCCGCGGGCATCCCCAACGCGAACACAGAGGGTTCGGAAGGTTGTGGGTATTTCTGTCCTTCGGCGGAGCTGGCGGAACAACGTCTTCTTCCCAGGCGCACAGACAAAAGGGGAATTTGCTCCATCCTCTCTGTGCTGTCTTTAGAGAGAAAAAAAAAACAATAATTGAACAATTGGTTTCATTCTGCCAAAAAAATTGCAGAAAACAAATACCAAAACAGTGTGGCAAAGTAAGGCAGGAGATGAGCTCCCGGTCTGCTCAACACTGGTTTGCACAGGTCAGCTCGCACCCTTGTGCAGTCAGCATCCATGCAGTATTTACAGTTCTTCATTCCCGACATAGAAGAAATTCTACTAATCCTGAAGAACAGACAGACCCCAGCCATGGGGCTGTGAGAAGAGAAAGGTGCAACATGGGCAGAATGTGTTCCCGGTAATTGCCCGATTCCCTGGACATACGTGTCACAAGAGTCTTGCATTGCAGGAGCCCGACAGCACAGGGGAACCTGCGGAAGGCGAGACAGGGGAAGGGCTGCGACTCCAGGACAGGGGACACGTCACCGTGGCCATCAGCAGACGCAGGAGGTGGTTCCTGCAGGCCCAGAAGGTTCCCCAGCCCTGGCATGGGCTGATTTTCCTCACAAGAAATCCTAATTCTGGTGCAGGGCGAAGCTGCGGGGCGATGCTCTGGGGAAGGGTGGCGGGTCTGCCCGTCACACGTCAAACCTGGGATGGTTATCGGTGACGTGACTCCATCAGGTCTCGCTAAGCCATGAGAGCACGTTTCTGGGAATGTATCACTGCGCAACATCTCAACTAGAAAGTAAAGTGTAAGCAAGAGAAAACCTGATGTCAGAGGTGAGCAATGTGGGCTTCACCCTCTCCATGTCTCAAAGCAGGAACTGTCTCCCTGAGCCTAAATCCAGGCTGAGCAGGGTCTCAAGCCTTGGCCGGGATAACAAGGACATGAAATAATCTAAGCGATAATCTGCTGATTAGCACTGGCTCAGTATAATCTGCTAAGTATCAACCGAACAGATAGCTGGCACCTTTCCTCCGTTACTTTTGGAGCACTAAACCAACCGATTTAGTGGATTTATTCCTGTTTTATGGGTTAGCAAGCGGAAAGCAGCGAGCAGAAGTGCCCACACTGCCATCCCCTGTGCACAGCCCTGCCCTTCGTTCTGCCCTTTCCTTCCTTGGCGGTCCTGGTGTTGGTGGCTGGATGCCACGGGCTCTGGGGAGCAAACCCGTTAACGAGACGCCTGCCTTCAGCCGAGCTCGTGCTCCCGCGCTCGGGCCGTGGAGGAGAGAGCTGTTCCCGATGTGATGTGCTTCATGTGCGTGCAGACCTGATTTATATCTCTTCCAACAAGCTGTTCTCTGCTATCATGAGCCAACAGGACCCATAGGGTGTTACAAGACATATTACATGCAGCCAAGAGCTTTAATCCCCCTGGGGGAGTGATTACAAACAACTACACACGTCCCGGAGTTGCTTAATCACTGTTAAGAAATTTCTTTATAATCTGAGTAAATTACTTTAATTACTTGCAACTACCAATTAGCGTTTGAATGCTTCCACTGAGAAGTTTGCAGGCATTAATCTGCTCCCTTGGAATGTTAAATCACTGGCTGGAAGATGGTTTTGGTCTATGCAGCAAGCAGTAATCTGCCAGGCCAGCCCTTACCCGACATGCCCCTCTGCAGCTGCCTTTTATCTATTTAGTGCCTTGAAAGGAGAGTTCGGTCCTTCTGTGAGTTTTAGCAGCTGGATGAAATGGCCCAACCCTGGGAAAGGGAGGTTCCCCCACTCACCCCACGGTGGGGGACAGGGTCAGCCGCTCCCCCAGGCCCCCAAAAACATCCAGTCCCAAAAGGCCCCTGCCAGGGAGCTCACACACACAGAGGCACCAGACAGCATCCTTCCTCACCTACCTGTGTTTGCAGTCCCAGGTCATGCCCTGGTAGAGAGAGCTCCATGGCATGGACACGCGTTTCCCAAACAATCAGCCATTGGAACCATCTCCCCAGGAAAGTGGGGGATTCCCCAGCACTGGATATTTTTCAGATTCATCTGGACAAGGTGCCAAGCCAGCTTGTCCGGGCTGTGCTTTTGCCAAGAAAGATTGGAGCAGATGATCTTTGTGGTCCCTTCCACCCCGGCATTCGATGGTTCCAGGATTCTGTGATGCTGTGCTGGACAGGGTGGTTTTTGCTAACTACTCGACTTCGGCTGAACCTCATCTTCAGATGTGAACACCAAGGAGTTCTGGGCAATCGTGGCTCCCTTCTTCCACTTGTTCTGACTTACAGTAAATCTCAAACCTTAAAAACTCAACATCAAGGTCTGCACTTGCTTTTCTGGCCACTTTCTAGTCTTTGCTGGCATGGATCAGATTCAAACCACATTCTCTTTGATATCCAGACCCAGTGTGGCTGCAATCATCTTGTTCTCTGTTCGTCATTAGGAGAGCGCTGGTGTGAGGAGTCTGGGCACAAAACCAAAATGCCCTCGCCAGCTGGAGCAGCTGCCACAGCAGCAGGGGCAGGTTCCTGGGCAGGGATGCTGTGATGGGGCAGGGATGCTGTGATGGGGCAGGTTCCTGGGCGGGGATGCTGTGATGGGGCAGGGATGCTGTGATGGGGCAGGTTCCCGGGCAGGGATGCTGTGATGGGGCAGGGATGCTGTGATGGGGCAGGTTCCTGGGCAGGGATGCTGTGATGGGGCAGGGATGCTGTGATGGGGCAGGTTCCTGGGCAGGGATGCTGTGATGGGGCAGGTTCCTGGGCAGGGATGCTGTGATGGGGCAGGGATACTGTGATGGGGCAGGTTCCTGGGCAGGGATGCTGTGATGGGATAGGGATGCTGTGATGGGGCAGGTTCCCGGGCAGGGATGCTGTGATGGGGCAGGGATGCTGTGATGGGGCAGGTTCCTGGGCAGGGATGCTGTGATGGGGCAGGGATGCTGTGATGGGGCAGATTCCTGGGCAGGGATGCTGTGATAGGGCAGGGATGCTGTGATGGGGCAGGTTCCTGGGCAGGGATGCAGCAGGAGAGAGGACAGGCAGAGACTCTGTTTTTCTTCACCCTCTCCTGGGTTGTGCTTTCTTCTGGAAGACGTCTCTGATTTCCGCTGGCATTGATGAGAGTAAGTTCTTCTCATAATGGAAAATCAAGTCAAATATGTATCAGTTGGGAGACCCTGCGATACCCAGAGCTTGGCCTGGGGTGTGCAGATCATGTTGCTGGTTGGGTGTAATTTTAATCTTGTATAAAGTGCCCGAGATCCCGATAATTACATAAATGCGGTATCTGTGATAGTGGCACCTGCTAGCCTTGCTACCGAGGCAATGCTTTGGCTTCTCCTGTTTGCAATGGTGCACTCCATACTGAAGACCTCAGGGTGTGTCCCACGGTGTCACCCAGACGTCACCGAGCACGGGGCTCCAGATGTTTCGACCCGTTTGGCCGGGGCGCTGAGAGGTGTCTGCAGTGCCAGTCTGTGCTGTGTCAGTGGCACCTTCCCTGGCAGCACAGCAAGGTTTCGATCGCCAGAAAATTCCAGGTCACCAAAAGCAGGGAAGCTCACAATCCAATTGTAGGAAATGGAAGGCAATGACTGAAATAACAGCACATACAAATGGAAATCTAGATTAAGTCCCTAGAGCCGCCTTTGCAACTGTGAAGAATGAATTCTTTTCTTTTTCTTTTTCTTTCTTTCTTTCTTTCTTTCTTTCTTTCTTTCTTTCTTTCTTTCTTTCTTCCTTCCTTCCTTCCTTCCTTCCTTCCTTCCTTCCTTCCTTCCTTTTTCTTCCTTCCTTCCTTCCTTCCTTCCTTCCTTCCTTCCTTCCTTCCTTCCTTCCTTCCTTCCTTCCTTCCTTCTTTCCTTCCTTCCTTCCTCCCTCCCTCCCTCCCTCCCTCCCTCCCTCCCTCCCTCCCTTCCTTCCTCCCTTCCTCCCTTCCTCCCTTCCTCCCTTCCTCCCTTCCTCCCTTCCTTCCTCCCTCCCTTCCTCCCTCCCTCCCTTCCTCCCTTCCTTCCTCCCTTCCTTCCTTCCTCTCTTCCTTCCTTCCTTCCTCTCTTCCTTCCTCTCTTCCTTCCTTCCTCTCTTCCTTCCTCTCTTCCTTCCTTCCTCTCTTCCTTCCTTCCTTCCTCTCTTCCTTCCTCTCTTCCTTCCTTCCTCTCTTCCTTCCTCTCTTCCTTCCTCTCTTCCTTCCTCTCTTCCTTCCTTCCTCTCTTCCTTTCTTCCTTCCTCTCTTCCCTCCTCTCTTCCTCTCTTCCTCTCTTCCTCTCTTCCTCTCTCTCTTCCTCTCTTTTTCTTTCAAGGAGACAACCAGTTATGTTGTGATATTCAGGTGGGAGCAGCAGTTGAGAGTATGTTAGCGTAAGAAGCATCTCGAGCCTGCTTCCCACCATCCCACCAGGTCAGGGCTGGCCCACCGTCTGTGCCTGCGGCTTCCACTCCTCTGAACCAGGCACCCAGCTACTCACCAAGTCATCTTCGCTTAAATGCACAGACAAAGGTGATGATGAGCCCCAGCCCATGTCACTGATATCCTAGACTAAGGCCACCATGTTTTTCCATCCAAACACAACAGCCCTCCCACCTCAACAACAGTCTGCACAGGAGAAACGACTGTTTGTAGAATAATGAGTGGGGAAGCGAATGCAGGATGTATTGATGTGCAAACGCCAAGCGGATTAGTCTGGAGTGTCTAAATGAGATGTGTTTGAATCCCTGGGCTGGAGATGGAGCTCAGCAGCTGGCAGAAGCTGGAAGCAGCTGAGGTGGCAGATCCCCCCTCCTGCAGCATCCCCAGCCTCCCGCTCACGGCCAGGCCATGCGGAGCGGGAAGTGAGAAGAGCTGTGACCCAGCAACAGGGGTGTCCTGCCTCCATCTCCATATCCCAGGTACCAAAAGGCAAACCGAGCCAGGCTGTGCCCAGCTGCTGCTGCTGGCCAGGCTGGGGATGCAGCAGCTGGGGGAGCTGGAGGGATCCTCGCAGCTCAGGCGCTGCTCATCCTGTTACCGCTTCGCTGCTGCACCTGAACCTGCCAGCATCTGCTGAGCAAGGGCTGGGCAGCTACTGGGGGCCCTGCAAAGGGGCAAAAACCTGAAGCAGCAACACCTGAGAAACCCATTTCTTGGTCTCTGGCCAGGAGAGAGCTGAGAGTGGGTAGCACCGGTCCCCAGAAAAGGGCAGGCAGATCCCAAAACAGAGCACGGTCCTCGTTTCCACTGGTGAGCGTGCGTGACCCCGGCACAGAGCCGCAGGGCTGGCAGTGCGAGGCTGACAGGCGCTTCCAGTGCCGCACGGAACGGGAATTTCACCACACGTGACAAATCCATTGTCCCTGCCACACAGCGCATCTTCCCCCCGGAGCTCCCCTCGCCTTCGCTCCACACACAGAGCCCTCGCTCCTCTTCATCACTATCAGATCCCTATCACTCAGAAGGTTATATTTTCATTTCTTCAGAGATACCCCTCGGGGTAGACGTCAACTTCAAATCAGGTTATGAAGCAGTGGGTCTGAGGCACACCCCACCCCGTCACGCACCGCCTGTCTCCCCGACACATGTACACACACACACAGCTAAATTTACCCTGCGTGAATTCCTGAGAAAGGCTGAAGCAGCTCAGATACCATCAAATATAATTCCCCTGCGTGCCCAGACAGCACATGTGCACACGTGCATGTACATTTAGCACAGGTTTGTGTGTTTCTATACGAAAACGTGCATGTGGGGGATGGATGGCGTCACACCGCCCGCCTGCCACTGGAAGCCTCACTGCAAGTGTCAGCCACTGATCTAGAGGAGCTGGGGGAAGATGTGTGACCACGTCCCCAGGACACATCTTGACACATCTGGGGATGGGTCCCTGGTGTGCCAGTGAGTTCGGAGTTGCTGGGGAGGGGGCAGACACCCCCTGTGATGCCGTGGGGGTGTCGCCATGTCCCGCCGGTGCTGCTGTTGGCACAGTCCACATGTCCCGGAGAGCCATCGTCACCCTAGGTGGCTGATGAGGTGCAGACCCGACTGTCAACACTCCCCCTGACCCAACACACTCTGACCTCGACTGATGCTCTTAGAGCATCACTCCAAAGGAGCAGCTCTTCCCATCCACAGCAGGCTGTCCCAGACCCACGGGGACTCAGCAGACAGCCCTGACACACCGCGGCAAGCACAACTCCCCATGAATGATGGAGGCTCTTGCTTGCAAGGTTATTTCCCATGGCACTGATACGTCTCGGTTATTCCTGACTTTGCAGAATGCCCTCAGAGGTTTTCCTGCGCTACACTTACTCAGTTGAAGAACTTCTCCCCTGACAGCCACTCCTGCCCCGCGGGACCCACGAGGCTCCATCAAGCGAGGAGCTGTTTGTGTGCTCATCCCACTCCAAGTTACCATCTATTCTGGGGCTGTAAGAGGTTCTGCCACGATCTGGTCTCCTGGTGTGTCCCAGGGAATGGATTGCGGCCAGCACACCGTCCCGCAGCCACCTTGGCCCCTGCCCATGGCCAGGCCACAGCTTAGTTAGGCAGCGGCTGAGCTGCTCTCCCCAGCCAGGGTGAGACGTGGCACAGCCCTCTCCCAGGTTGTGTTTATCCGTTGTGATACTTTCACATGAGAAACAAATAAAGGCTGATGATATCTCCTGGAAGAGAAAACCAAGGTTACTCCCCTGACCTGATTAATGCAAATAAACTGAATGGAGTCCTGTCGCCCGGGGCTTGCAAATTTAATATCTGTTAAACTGATTCATTTCATGCTGTTTTAGCCTCTCGCCCTGTGACTGCAATTACCTCTGCTGGTCTCGCTGGGCTGTCGGTGCCCGCTTCCCCCGTCCTCACGTGATGCACGTCGGGTTGGGTTTGTTTGGTTTGTTGGTTTGATTTTTTTCTTCTTGTGGTTTAATTTCCTTTGAGTTTATTAATTACGGCTGGGGGGTGTGGGCTGGGAATGCTTAGCTAATTCTTCCTCTTTGTGTAGTGTGGCACTTCAGCCCTGTAATTCCCCTTTTATTGGGGAATCAGAGCCAGCCCCGCTGCAGGGAGACAGCGGGGGTGTGGGTGAATCTCTTTTCCTGTTCCTGTCTGTGATCCCTGCACCCGTCTCCCCACATCGCTCCCACCATCTCTCCCTGTGCTCTCTGGCTCTCTGCACTTGCACAAAGCAGCTGCTTTGCAGGAGGCTTGGGAACTGTGTTTCAAACCATTTAGTCAGAGCATCAGGTGGGGTTGCGGGCGCTGGTCCCTGCAGAAGGAGCCACATGCATCCCCCAGGCCTGGGGAGCCAAGAGATGCTCTAGGTCCAGCACCGGGTGCTACCAGCATTACCCTATGCAGGGCAAGGAGCAAAGTTTTGTTCAAACCCCACCTGCAACCATTAGGATCAGTGTTGATAATTCATTTGAACAGCACGAGTCTCGTGAGAGCGAGAGGTTGGTTTGTTTTGCGGAGGTGGGATTTCATCCTCCTGTCTCCCAGGAGCCACCAGGACGAGCTCCTCAGGAGGTCCCAGCCCGGTTGCTGCAGGGACCCCCAACAGAACACCCTGTACTCCTCAGGCTGATGTGCCACGGGCTCACCCTGGCATTTCGGAGGTGCCCGGGGGTGTGGGAGCCTGGACAGCCACGGCTCAAAGCAGAGACCTCCCACCGGGAGAAGGTGCAAGAGTGAATGTGCCGCGAGTATAAAAGATAAATGAAGGTAAGGACATCAGTGAGGGAACACGCCATGAAATTAAAAGGGAAGCCACTCTGGGCAGACAGAGGACCTGGTATTGTCACAAAACGTAGGAAGTTCACCATTGCCAGATATTGCTTAAGCAGAGACTTTGCTGAAGTGAATAAGGACGAGCTGGTCTGGCGATCAACATCACCCTCAGTGAGACCTTCAGCTGATGTCTAAAAGTGACGTGAGCTCCCTGTCCCCTTCGTGTGCCCCTCCCTGCGGGGACATGGGGAGGAGAAGGGATCACCCGTCACCCGTGGGATGGCACAGGGACCTGGCACTGGGGACAGAGCTGGGGGCAGAAATGCTCTGCCTGGACAGCCCTGGCGTGGGCCTGGATGGTAGGGGAAATTCCATGCACAGGATCCCTGGTGCTGTTCTGAGATGTCCCCTCCACAGAACAGAGATGACCAGAGAGGCTCCACTGCTTGCTTTCCACCCCTGGGAAGTGTTTAGGCTGCTAAAGCACAGATAAAAGCCAAAACGCTAAGTGCCCTCTCTACAGACGGGAAAGCCATAATGCAAAGAAAGGGGATTAGTTTATCTCCCTAAACAAACAATAACAAGCTAATTGCCAAGCCATTGTCATAGCGGTCTCATTCAGGCTGCTGGAGATGAGCAGCGCTGGATTTCCCCCAAACCTCCAGCCCTTCTGGCTGCTCCTCTCCCACTGACTCTGTGCTGGGATGCTGTTCACCCCAAAAAAAGGGGAAAGAGAGTGGGCTTTGCTCCTTCCTTCAGTTTTTAGAGGCGTCGTTTGTGGCGGAACAAGAGTGTGGTGGGAGCCTCTGCCCGGCCAGCACGGGGAGCAGCAGAGAGACCCCGTGGGCCTTACTCTGACATGTGCCAAAGGTCCTGAGCTGGTGCCTTGGCCGCTGCTGCTCATTTCAGCTGGGGAAAGAGCTCCCAAACAGCTCGTTTGAGCTGCACCCTGTACCCTTGCGCTTCACCCTGCACTCCTGTGCTGCACCGTGCACCCCTGTGCTTGCGCTCTGCGCCCTGCGCTGCACCCTGCACCCCTGCACTCCACCCTTGCACCCTGCATCCCTGTGCTTGTACCCTGCAACCCTGCACTGCACCCTGAACCCCTGCACTGTGCTCTGCACCCCTGCACTGCACCCCTGTGCTTGCACCCTGCACCTCTATGCTTGCACCTTGCACCTCTGTGCCTGCACTCTGCACCCCTACACTGCACCCTGCACCTCTGTGCCTGCACTCTGCACCCCTGCACTGCACCCCTACACTGCACCCTGCACCTCTGTGCTTACACCCTGCACCTCTGTGCCTGCACTCTGCACCTCTGCACTGCACTCTGCACCTCTGTGCTTACACCCTGCACCTCTGTGCCTGCACTCTGCACCCCGCACCCCTGCACTGCACCCTGCACCCCTGTGCTTGCACCCTGCACCTCTGTGCCTGCACTCTGCACCTATGCACTGCACTCTGCACCTCTGTGCTTACACCCTGCACCTCTGTGCCTGCACTCTGCACCCATGCACTGCACTCTGCACCTCTGTGCTTACACCCTGCACCTCTGTGCCTGCACTCTGCACCCCTGTGCTGCACGGACAAGTGCGGGTCCCAAAGCAGAGGCAGGTGCTGGTGCCCTCTGGGGACGCTGGTGCTGGGACGGGCAGGGGGTGCGGAGGGCACCAACCTCTTCACCTGCCCTGTACCTGCGCCCAGGATAAACACAGGACTTCCGTCTCCGTGGCTGCCAGCTGCACCTTTCAGCAGCGCAAAATTCATTTTATAGAGAATAAAAGTGTGTGTATGAATGGCCCTTTATAATTCATGAACGGGGCCGCGAACGAAGGCTTGCAGCCTTTCTGTTTGCTTACATCTTACTTCAAGTTCCGAGCTGTCAGGGGAAGTGAGAAGAGAAGGGATGCTGACTTCCCGAGCACGCACACGCACACAAGCGAGCGTGCTCACACACCCCCTCGCACACCCTTCGGTTTATTTTGCATTTCTTGTTTAGTTTCAGGCAGCAGAGCTGCCAATCTCGCTGTGTTTTTAGTGCCTCTGTGCCGAGTCTGTCATGATGCCTTAATGGCTGTATCACCTTGTGAAGCTCTCAGACATCCTTAGCTCCTTTCATCAGCGGTGGGAAACCTGCCAGCCTCTGACAGGTTCTTCCAAACAAATCACAGCGCGATTTAAAACGGGAGATGTGACCAGCGATTTGGCGAGCAGCCCGGCGCCTGCGGCGTGTGCGTCTCAGTGTGACCCCCCAGTGCCCAGCTCCGCTGGATGGTGCTCCCCACGCCAGGGGCTCCATGCTCAGCGCTGGATGGGACCGAGCTCCAGGACGGGATCCCCTGCACCGCGCTCAGCGCGGGGCTGCGGCACCGGGGACTCGAACCGCTGGCTCCATCCCCCCACCTGCACTGACCCCACCGCAGCAGACTGGCCGGGGGGCAGGAGCTGCAGCAAACCTAACGGAGTGCTTCTGGAAACAGCGAAGGACGAGGTATTTCATCATCCTGGAGCCCAGACTGTCTTTCCTGCACCAACAAGGGAACTATTTGTGTGGTTCAAAGACTTATTCACACTGTTGTGGGTTTTTCTTTCCAAACTACCCACTTCAAGTTTTAGGTGAAGGTTCAATTTCATTTTTCTTATTCCCAGCTCATTTGCCCATCCCTAAAACAAACATATTGGAGCAAGCATGTGGGGGAGAGAGTATATTAATCAAACCAGAGGGCAGGTGAACCCAGCGCAAACAGAGAACGACAATGCACCGTGTATTTGCATAACCCAGCGAGAAACCTTCCTTGTTGAAAAACCAAAGCTACCAGCATAGCAAAGTATAGGTCTGAACAGGACCTCCGGACCTGAACAGTTACAGACAATAAATGAGGGATCTGGGCAGCAACGCGGTGGTTCCTGAGCGCTTTCCAGCCCTCGCATCTCCTGCAGTTGGACAGAGGGCCACATCCTGCGCACTTGAACTTCACGGCCGAGCTGCCTTTGAGCACAGCGGGAACAAGCCTGGGCCTGAAGAACAGGTGCTCAAGTCGGAGACCAAACTCATCAGCAATCAACGCTGGCTTTATGCAAATGCTTCCAAATGAGCAGAATTGTCTTGCCAGCTGATACAACCAGAACAAAGCCCCAAGCAGCAGTCGAGGGTAACATATGCAATTCCAGGGCTAAGAAGTCCGGGGAGGGATTTAATAGCAGTTGGCATTTTGCAAAGGAAACAGCTATTTCTGCAAAAGGATGATTAGAGGTGTATATTAAAGCGTGGGTTTTTCTAGGAGTGCACTGGCTGGCATCCCCATTTCTAGGTGACCTTGCTCGAGTTGTTTCACCTTGCTCTTGCTTGGCTTTCTGCTGAGCTTCCTCCTCAGTGGGATAATTTTCCCGGCTTTGCAGATGTGATGCGGCTGCATTTGTTGCTATTTGTGAATAGTTTGACAACCCCTATTGGAATATCTTAGAGGAAAGGAAGGAAAATAAAGTTCCAACTGGGACCCTGCCCTGGCAGGAGATGCAGAGGTGGCAAGGACCGTTAAGGACTGAGTTGCCACCCGTGCCAGTTGCCTGCGGGGATGAGGAAGATGCAGGCAGTGCCACAGAGGATGCAGGCAGTGTCACAAAGGATGCAGGCAGTGCCACAGAGGATGCAGGCAGTGCCACAGAGGATGCAGCCAGTGCCACAGAGGATGCAGGCAGTGCCACAGAGGATGCAGCCAGTGCCACAGAGGATGCAGGCAGTGCCACAGAGGATGCAGCCAGTGCCACAGAGGATGCAGGCAGTGCCACAGAGGATGCAGGCAGTGTCACAAAGGATGCAGCCAGTGCCACAGAGGATGCAGGCAGTGTCATAGAGGATGCAGGCAGTGTCACAAAGGATGCAGCCAGTGCCACAGAGGATGCAGGCAGTGTCATAGAGGATGCAGGCAGTGTCACAAAGGATGCAGGCAGTGCCACAGAGGATGCAGGCAGTGTCACAAAGGATGCAGGCAGTGCCACAGAGGATGCAGGCAGTGTCACAGAGGATGCAGGCAGTGTCACAAAGGATGCAGGTAGTGTCAAAGAGGATGCAGGCAGTGCCACAGAGGATGCAGGCAGTGCCACAGAGGATGCAGCCAGTGCCACAAAGGATGCAGGCAGTGTCACAAAGGATGCAGCCAGTGCCACAGAGGATGCAGGCAGTGTCACAGAGGATGCAGGCAGTGTCATAGAGGATGCAGGCAGTGTCACAAAGGATGCAGCCAGTGCCACAGAGGATGCAGGCAGTGCCACAGAGGATGCAGGCAGTGCCACAGAGGATGCAGGCAGTGTCATAGAGGATGCAGCCAGTGCCACAGAGGATGCAGCCAGTGCCACAAAGGATGCAGCCAGTGCCACAGAGGATGCAGGCAGTGTCATAGAGGATGCAGGCAGTGTCACAAAGGATGCAGCCAGTGCCACAGAGGATGCAGGCAGTGTCACAAAGGATGCAGGCAGTGCCATGGATGATGCAGCCAGTGTCACAGAGGATGCAGGCAGTGTCACAAAGGGTGTGGGCAGTGCCACAGAGGATGCAGGCAGTGCTGCAGAGGATGCAGGCAATGGGATATGGGCAGTGTCACAAAGGATGCGGGCAGTGTCACAAAGGATGCAGGCAGTGGGATGCGGGCAGTGTCACAAAGGATGCAGGCAATGCCACAGAGGATGCAGGCAGTGGGATGCGGGCAGTGCCACAAAGGATGCGGGCAGTGCCATAAAGGATGCGGGCAGTGCCATAAAGGATGCGGGCAGTGCCACAAAGGATGCAGGCAGTGCCACAAAGGATGCAGTCAGTGGGATGCAGGCAGTGCCACAAAGGATGCGGGCAGTGCCACAAAGGATGCAGGCAGTGCCACAGAGGATACAGGCAGTGCCACAAAGGATGCAGGCAGTGCCACAGAGGATGCAGGCAGTGGGATGCGGGCAGTGCCACAAAGGATGCAGGCAGTGCCACAGAGGATGCAGTCACTGTCATGGAGGGGCACAGCAAGGCACAAGCAGGTAATACCATGTGCTTCCCTGCCCTGCAATTTGATGGCTGAAGGTCCAACCAAACAACACCTGTCCCTTGCACAAACACGGCCGATCCTGGTCACAGCTCTCTGGCGGCGAATGCCCTTCCAGCGCTCTCCGGAACCTGCTCAGGGTAGCGGCTCGCAGCCATTTCAGAAGCGCAGTGCTTTGTAAGAGCTGGTGCTGTCAGGCGCTGGCATGAATGGCAGCCGATGTCTGTGCTGATTACGGTGGGAGGATATTTAAAGCCCATTCTGCAAATCAGTGCCTTGGATACTAATATAAGTAACTTTAAAAAAATAGAAAGAAAGGAAAGCAAGGAGATAAAAAGCCCGTCATTTACATTTCTAAGGAATATGAAATTGTGCTTTTGAAAAAAAGCAATTTGTAAACTTTAGATAGCAGCAAATTCCTTGTTTTTTGGATACAATAGCAGCTTTGCATATGCACTGAAAGAAAGAGGGAGAGAAAATAACCCTGAAGCATCCTGCCCACTGCATTAGCTTTTAAAATAAAACCCATTTATATATAAATGTTGGCTTTTTTCCCAGTCTCCGTAGAAAAGCTTTTCTATATTAAATGCTACAATGAATTAAATTAACCATAATGATTTCTTTGTGAATGGAAACCCTTTTTCCTGTGTGACATGTTTTTGATCATTTTTTTCCCTCGTTACAACAACCCGCACTCCTATCAAGTCGAGGATTTTGTTTGTTCTGCTATTTGCACAATGCCATACAATTGCTCTTTGCACCTCTTGTTCTTAAGGAAAACAAAGCGCGGCCACGCCGTGCGCTGTCTCAGGGTGCAGAGGGGCGGGAGCCCCTTGCCAGACGGCCTCACCTGCCGGCAGCGGCTCCCACGGCCCCGTTAGCTCCTGGATTTGGATGCCAAGAACAAGCAGTCCCAGGGTGACGGGAAACGGTCTCCTCCGTGTTCCCCTCTGCACCCCAACAGCGGAGCCGGCAGCCAGAGTTCATCTGTGGCTCACAGCTGCTCCCTCCCCTGCACTGGCCATGGCGGCTCAGATACTTCAGCTTCTATTTATTTTATTTTATATTCATCGCTACCCGCCCCAGGGGCTGCTCTGCTGCCTGTATGCCCATGGACACGGCCGCCGGGTGCCACTGGGTGCTGTGGGATGCAGAACCGGGGTTCACAGCACCGGGGGGTCCCTGGGAGCAGTGGCCATGCAGTCACTGTGAGCAGAGAGCTCTTGCGGGGGGAGGCAGCCTGCATGTCGCTGGAGAGGAAAATTAGGTCAAGTTTCTGGTTTGAAGAGTCTGGATGGCGTCCCATTATGGTGGATTTCTCCTAACAAGTGACTCGCTTCTCTTTTCCTCCCACCTCATTTCCTCATCTCTTTTTTTTTTGTTTTTAAAGCATTTTTCCTTTCACCGTCTCATTTTCCTTGAGAGCAGAGGGCAGGGGGACAAGTGCAAGGGCAGCTGGAGAGCTCTGCGGTCCCTGTGCCCGGCCTGGCTGGATGCAGCAGAGCTGTGCCCAGCCCTGGCCACCTCCTGGGGCTGCTCTCCGCAGTTGTGAGGATGGCTTCAAAAATCAGTTAGAGCAGCAGAAAAAAAGGGAGAAAAAAATCCCTTACATGCTTGTCCGTCCATTCACCCTGGTAAAATGATCTTGTGCCCGCTCTGGTAAAATCACTCTGTTACCAAAGTGATGCTTTGAGGATACTGGGAGCTGGGCAGGGTGGCTGGATGCCAGGCGGGGTGATGGGCTGGGGGGACACCGGTGCCTCCCTGGCAGCTTTGGCATTTTAGGGCATGAGGGATCTGTCCTGCTGCATCCCGAGCATCCCTGGCTGCACCAGCTGAGCCAGCCCAGGGACACGGTCCCCAGCCCCCTCGAGGATCTGCACATCGCAGGCAGCACAGGCTCTCTCGCCTTAGCCAAGCCCAGAGCCGCTGTTACACGGTTCCCTGTTGCTCAAGGCAGCCCGTGGCACAGTTTGTCCCTGATGCGTTTGGGAAACGATTCCAGTTTCACAAAAACCATTGGAAGGGTTATTTTCTTTTCCTCCCTGACATTCATTCCTAATTTGCCTTTGCTGGATTTGATTTTGCTGCTCCTATCCAAGCCCCTTGAGCAACCCCTCTCTTTTCTCACTTCGTGTCATCAGATGTTCTTCGGCAACCAAAACCATCATTCCCCTGGCCAGGAGACCTCCGGGCAACGACATCTCCCTGTGGCTCAGCACGGCCAATGGCTCAGTACCTCATAAATCAAACCCTGCATTACAAACTAAGTAAAAACTAGTCAAAGCTGGAGGTATTTTAATTTTTTGGTTTGTGGACTGGACTTGCTGCAGAAGAAATGGGTTTCAGAGGTGTTGGCACCTCCATGCGCAGGGCCCCGTGCGAGCACCCGCTTCTCTGCAGCAACGTCAGCCTGAACGCCTGACATGTCATTGCGTCCCTGTGTTTCCTAGGTAATATTTTCTCTCTCATCTCAGTGATCAGCATAATGAACATTTTTGTTCCTGCATAAATAGCACCTGAAAGAAACCCCGTTTAGCAGAGAATTACCAAATTGACGGAAAATGCCTGACACTGAGAATCCCCCGAGGACTTTCCCTCGGGATGGGGATTGGTGCTCCTTCCTGAAAGGAGAGTCTTTCCAGCTCTTGCAGGAGGCATCAGGTAATAGGGAATGAGTAAGAAAAGGTTGCATCAATGCCTGGGGGGAGCTGGGGATTGCGTAGATGGGAATATTTTCAGTTTAGGGTCAGGGTTTCTGCCGCCATTCCCAAAGTCTGTGTGACCGCTCAGAAGTGCGTACGGCTTGTCCCTCAGAGACGGAGGAAAGAAATATTCCTGCATTTGACTTACGTTTAAAGGAGGGCTAGACATGACGTTATTGAAATGATTCCTCACCTCACTGCCAGAGGAGGCACAGGGCTGGGATGCTGAAGGCATAGGGCTGGGATGTTGGAAGGAACAGGGCTGGGATGCTGGAATGAACAGCTCTCGGATGCTGGAAGAAACAGGTCTGGGATGCTGAAGGCACAGGTCTGGGATGCTGGAAGGAACAGGGCTGGGATGCAGGAAGGAAGGCACAGGTCTGGGATGCTGGAAGGAACAGGGCTGGGATGCAGGAAGGAAGGCACAGGTCTGGGATGCTGGAAGGAAGGCACAGGTCTGGGATGTTGGAAGGAACAGGTCTGGGATGCTGAAGGCACAGGTCTGGGATGTTGGAAGGAACAGGTCTGGGATGCTGAAGGCACAGGTCTGGGATGCTGAAGGCACAGGTCTGGGATGCTGGAAGGAACAGGTCTGGGATGCTGAAGGCACAGGGCTGGGATGCTGGAAGGAAGGCACAGGTCTGGGATGTTGGAAGGAACGGGTCTGGGATACTGAAGGCACAGGTCTGGGATGCTGGAAGGCACAGGTCTGGGATGCTGAAGGCACAGGTCTGGGATGCTGGAAGGAACAGGGCTGGGATGCTGGAAGGAACAGGTCTGGGATGCTGAAGGCACAGGGCTGGGATGCTGGAAGGAACAGGGCTGGGATGCTGGAAGGAACAGGTCTGGGATGCTGGAAGGAAGGCACAGGTCTGGGATGTTGGAAGGAACGGGTCTGGGATACTGAAGGCACAGGTCTGGGATGCTGAAGGCACAGGTCTGGGATGCTGGAAGGAACAGGTCTGGGATGCTGAAGGCACAGGTCTGGGATGCTGGAAGGCACACGCAGCCACGAAGGGAGGCTGCTGGCTGTGGTTCGCGGGTCAGACCGTTCTCCTGACAGCTGGATCTGCTGAGTTCATTGTTTTGCCATTTCTCTTTGCCATGTGTGACCTGGTGCTCACCAGCTTGTCCCCTGGTGACACGGGGGAGCTGCCTCCGAGCTTGTGCTCATCTCGCAGCCGCACGTGAAGTGAGAGGACACAGACAGACAGACAGACACCTGCCATAGGGTCATTTCAGTGTAGTGCAAGTTACAGCAAGGGTATTTCACCCTCCTGTGGGTGAAGGGTGTCCCGTGTACTGAGCACTCTACTGCAGTCACCAGTGGTATGATATAGGTGTCTAACAGGTAACGCGGGCAGAGAAGCGCGGGCAGGTGAAGGACCATGTCCTGCCTGCCCAGGTGAGACCAGGCCAGGACGTTCCTGCCACTCGGGTGTGACAGGGACAACGCTGAGCCGCGCTCAGGTTTCCACTGGTCCCCATTGTTAAGCCACCAAGGTACGATGTCCGAGAAGCTTTCCACAGTCCCCAAACCCGCTCCCATCCCCAGCCGACCTGCCAGAAATGGGTCCCTGCTCACATCCAGCATCAGGGCTGCAAAAGAAATCCCAGGTATTATGATTATTTCCCATGACACTGGCACTGCCCTGTCCTCAGAGCTTTAATTTAGATGATTTAGGGGTCTTTCATTTAGTTTTAGCCCATTTACAATTGTAAAGAGGCTGTGAACCGAGACGCTGGTCCCCGCACATATCGACAGAGCTGATCAATGGCTGGCTTCTAGGGCTGTGATGTGGTCAGGCAGCAAAAATATATCTTTTTTCCTTCCTAATTAGGTGCTTCGTTTGGCTCTGCAAGCACACATGGTTTTGGTGGCAGGGGTGACATTTTCAGCTCACCAGGGCGATGACAGGGGAAGCAGAGCGTGCCAAGAGCTGCGGGAAGCACAGAATCGGAAAGAAACGCACATTTCCGTGCCACCCCTAAGTGTTACCCCCCTTGGGGGTGGAGAGCTGGGGCCTGACCTGGGGACAGGCAGGAGGACTCTGAGCATCAGCAAGCGGGCAAAAGTAACCCTGCACCCCAGGAATGCCTGAGCGAAAACAACGCAACGTGCTTCACGAGGGAAGATTAGAGGCAAAAGCACCGAGACAAGCAAATCAGTTCCGTTATTCTCCCCTCCAGACTATCTCACCATTGCCCGTGCGTCTTTAATTAACTGAGCTGCTTTACGGAGCAGCCTGGGTGAGCAGCAGCAGCGGGCAGGGCCGGGCAGGCTGGCAGGGGAGCCGTGGGCGAGCAGCTCGGGTGGCTCTGCTGCCAGGTCTCTGCATGGCCAGGATGGCTCCTCCGAGCCCAGGCTCCGTGCCCAAGGCTCTGCAGGACAGCCGGGGTGATACTTGGTCCTTGGGGTGCCTCTGTAAGGCTGGCGTGAGCCTCCTGCCCGCAGTGCACACTTGCAATAGTTCTATTTGTTCCTCTCTCTGCTGGGTTTTAAAAATTAAGCGTAGATCTAAGTGCCCACATCCTTACCAGTGCTAGTTTGAGCAACCAGTTTTTCTCCCAGCTGGACAGACTTTAGGGATCTGTTTTAATCTCTTCTGTAACCTCACCTTTTGTGCAAGCAGACCCAGAGCTGCCGGTGCTTTTACCGTGGGGAGAACCAAAACCTCCTGCAGCGAGCACAGTGAGCTGGTTCCCTGGGCATCCCCTGGTTCCCTGGGCATCCCCTGCACCAAGGGATGAGGCAGCCACACCGTGGTGGCAGCCCAGGGATCTCAGCCGGGGCGGGAGGCGCACAAAGACATACATACCCACTTCTTCGGAACTGGGATCAGATGCGGAGTGTTGGAATCTGGCTGCAGTTCCCTGTCTAACTAACACAGACCCAGTAGTCGCTTCCACTTTGGGAGCTGGAAATCTTTGGAAGAAGTCTGGGGGTGCTGACCCAGGACTCAGAGGCCGATTTCAGCCCACGGGAGCTCACTGCAGCGCAGCAGCTCCATGATGGAGCCCTGTCATCCCAACACACAGGGAACGGGCTCGCAGAGCAACCGGGCACCGCACTGCTGCCCATGAACACACCAGGACACTGCTCATCCCTCCCAGCCCTGGGGACACTCAGAGATTTCAACCAGGGGCAGGGTAACCTGGGGCAAGGACGCTGTCCTGAGGGACAACTGAGCCTCCCCGGAGCTGAGTGCTGCAGGTCGGCTTTCCAGGGTCATCCTTTGGAACCGGCTCCTCTGCAGCTGTGCTGTGCAAACAGAGGGACGTGGTGACACTGGGGGCTCTGCTGTCCCCAGCCATCCCAGAGTCAGCCGTCCTTGCAGATAAACCTTGCAGTGCCTATGAGGCAGAGTTAGAAAAGTTAGCGTTGGGAAATGTTAGAGCCAACAGAGCCCAAGTGCTATCTGTCCGGTGCTGAAATCTCCCTGCTGATTATTCCGGCTTTGTGCAATAACAGAAGCTTTTCCCTAAGTGGTACCAAATGCACCAGATTCTCGCCGCCCCACTGTGTCATCCCGGGCTCCTGGTACCTGCCAGGGACACACGTGGGGTCGAGGGGACACCATCACCCCCGACCACAACCCGGGGGCAGATGCGCTGACAGGTAGCACACAAGGAGCTGCTGGTGCTGCTGTTCTTGGTTTCCTCCCTTGTTTTTTTCTTTTTCTTACCATCTTCCAGATGCTGCAGAATCCCCAGATGCAGCCACAACAAAGTTCTTGCATTTTTTACTTTAAAAAACATAATTGGGTAACTGAAAATAATGACTAAACAATGCAATAAATCATGTCTACACCTGGCCTGGAAGCAGGGGGAGGGCGGTTCAGGGAGAAGTGTTCCTCCCTCATTAACGAACAGAGCTGAAACCTCGACACAAAATGCTCCCAGAGTCAGCAAATCTGTTCCAGCCCTTGCAGGTCTGTGTGCTCCGGCCCTGGGGACGCGGGGACAGGAGTCGCCGTCCCCAGGGCTGGGGCTGAGCCGTGCAGGCGAGGGGGGACATGTGGAGCTAAAGCCCAGAGCCTTCCCTCCCACCTGGGCAGAACGGGCAATTGAAACAGAAATGTCACCGCTTTAATAGCCGAAGACATTTTTATGTCCTGGCAATAATTTCTGACTGCGCGGTGCCACTCACCTTTTCTGTTGTACAAACACAGCAAAGAGCCGCTGCTGAGCTCAGCCCGCGGTAATTATCTGGGGCAGGAAACTGCCGTAACTGTGCTGGAGTGTTAACGTTCATTTTATTTGCTCATTTATATCGCAACCAAGACCTGCAAACCTGCACCCAGCACAGAAATCCCCCCCAGCTGAAGAGGCCGGTGCGAGGATCCCTCACCACCCATCTGCTGGTGAACAGGGCAATAGGAAGGAGGATTTTTAGGTTTTGGAGGGTGGCAGACCCTCTGCTGCAGGATTAGTGCTGCTTCTGGCTCATAAAGTCCCAGATCAAGCAGCTCCAAACAGAGAAGGAATGAGTTATATCAGCACTGTCATCTTCTGCTAAATATGACTTTTGCCCTTTACACACAGAGCACATGATGGGAGAACAGAGGGAGGTGACAGCCAGAGGAGGGATGGGATGGGATGGGATGGGATGGGATGGGATGGGATGGGATGGGATGGGATGGGATGGGGTGGGATGGGATGGGATGGGATGGGGTGGGATGGGATGGAGTGGGATGGGATGGGATGGGACAGGACGGGACGGGACGGGACGGGATGGGATGGGATGGGATGGGATGGGATGGGATGGGACAGGGTGGAACAAGCTGGGGAGAGCTGTGACACCCTTGTCATGCTCAGAGCTGTGCCCCCACCCAGGGGGACAGGACATCGCACAGCGCCTTGGGGCCGGGCTGGGAGCAAAGATGATTTGCACCAGGACAGCCCCTGCACTCCTCCAAAGAGACGCTGTGGCCAGGCTTGCTCAGATGCTCTGCTGAGATATTCTTGCAGGCTCCTAAGTTTATCTGCTAGTTCAAAGTGAGATGCTTATCTGTTTGAGCCTCTTCAAGCTGACAGATGCTCTTATCTCTGAGTGCTGCAGAGTTTTTGGCAAAAATGCAAGGAAAAAGTTTTGGTTTTGGGAGCCTGAGCCTGGGGGTGATTTCTGGGTCCTTATCTCTTATTTGTGGTTGTTCAGACTTTCCTTGAGCACCCAGAGCCTTCGAGGAACTCGTGGCCATTTCTGTGTTACACAGGCATCAAGTGGAGCCCTTTTTCCAGCAGCCTTTGCCCATCACGGGACACACTCACCCGCATCCAGCCAGGGCAGAAAAGTGCTCCCAGGGCATGTGAAGCCATAAAGCAATTGGCACAGCCAGGCCAGTCAGTGGCACGACTGAAAAAACTGCAATGAAAGCTCAGAGTTCGGCTGATGGTCACTTAAAGGCCTCTTCATCCACCCTTACTCCTCAATATTCTGGTTTTGGTCTGCTCTGATTCCAGCCTAAGCTCTCCAACTTCGGCGGCTTTGCCTCCTGACCTTCTCCATCCTCCATGGAGAGGCTGGTGCAGGTACCCACATGCAGTTCCTGAGAGCTGCAAGGAAAGCATAAACATAATTGGCAAAAATAATTGAAACTTATAACGATGTTGATGAGAGAGTTTTCTCCTTGGCCTGCCATTAATCGTCAGGAAATAAATACCTTTATGCCTTCTGTAATTATGGCCGAAATACAACGGAGAGAAAATTTCTATCATTAAGATCTTCAAAGATCTCATGCCTCCACCTGCTCGGCCTTAAAACAGCGCTTTCCCAGACTGTCCACCCAGAAGATGCACAAACAGCTTCCCAAGACACAGCCACCGCGAACCTCAAGAAAGTGGCAAATTTCCCGCTTCCTCAGCAGAGCTTTGCCCCATTAAATCCACCTCGTACCACCGCGCTGCCCCAAGCATCCTCCATGTCGGGGCAGGCTGCCGCCCCCGCCCACGGGGTGACCCGGGTACCCACGTGCCCTCCATCGCACTTTGCAGCCGGGATGCTCGGGGCTCGAGGAGGCGGCGTTTCAATGGCACGTCTCCAAACGCCGTGGGCTCGCCCGGATTCGCAGCTGTAAGCGGCAGAGCCGCCGCTGCACCGGCCCGCAGAGCCATGGCAAATCCCACCTCTTCTGAAGTGGCCTGAGACCCTCCGGCAACAGCGCTTGTGGAGAGCAACGTGCTGCTCGATCTGTTGTATTTATAAGGTTGTTAGTTGATTAACCACACTCGAATGCTGGCAGACCGATTGTTTCGCTGAGTGGCTTCAATGAGAGGCTGGAACAATAAGATGCACACAGACAAAGGTTTTAATGGATAATTAATTGTTCCGGCGTGTAAAGTTTCTGAGCAAAGATCCTGGTGAATCAGAGTTTCCAATTTCCACCCTCTTCACAATGTGACTAAACAGTAACACAGAAATCATGGACTGGATGGGAACTTCTTTTTTCAAAGAGTGTGGCAGAAAAGGGGGAATCGCAGTGTCTGGCTGTGGGGAGTGGGTACGAGGGAGCTGGGGACGGTGGCAGCAGCAGCACAGGTCTGGGACATATATTCCAAAGCTTATCTCATCTGAATCTCTGCACCCCGTTAGCTGGCACTCCCACCCCAGCTTCTTGTGTTCAGGAATACCCAGAACCACAGGCCAGCCTTGCTCCACTCTGCTCGGGGATGAACCAAAGCAAAGGCAGAGCGGGGATTTAATCTTTTAGAGCTGTTCAAACCTGAGAGGAGTGGGGGTGACCGGGGCAGGGGGGACACCTGCCGGGAGCCTGGGGAGCACGTCAGCAGCCGCGGCTCCCCACCCAGCTCAGCTCACACAGACAGCACAGAGGGTCATGGTCCCGTCAGGCTTTTTCTTGCCATGCCGTCCCTCCATGGGGTAGCTGGAGATTTCTCTGCACAGCTCTCCAGGGATGCCAGAGCAAAGGCGGGTGCTGCAGGCTCTGCCTGGCGAACAGGCAGGAGCCGGGCGGGATTTACCTCCTGGGATGGGGCCTCTGTAACCAGCCCTACGGTGAGTGAGCACATGGGATGAGTTTGTCACAGGACGATTTGCCTCCTGCTCTCCAACCATAAATAAGGAAAGGTGGTAAAACCAGCACAGCAGCGCACCTGTGCCTGCGAATGCTCTAACCCTGCATGGGAAGGGGCTCCTGGCAGGAGGTGGGAGCTGGTGTGACTCACAGCATCTCCTGAAGTGGCTGGAGCGAGTGCTGGGAAAGGGATTGACCCCGTAAGCTCCTTTGGCACGGGGCATCCTGGTGTGTGTCACGTCAGCTCTGTGATTGTCTCCTAATCCAAAAGCAGGCTCAGGGCATCTTGAGGTGCCTCTTCAAGGAAGGTTAATAAAGCAAAACAAGAGAAAGAGAAGAGAAGAGACAGTCGGGGCTGCACATCCCTGCAGAGCACGTGCTGCCAGACGCTGCCCTGGTGCCACAGGGACCGTCACCAGCTCTGCCTGCAGGGACCTGGCCCAGGAGCATCCCCGTGCCCGCAGATCTGCAGGGACAGAACACAAACTGCCTTCGCTGTGCCACGGGTGGGCTGGGGACACGAGCAAACCCCCCGTACACCAAACACGCCGAGGTGCACGCCTCGCGTTCACATCCACACGTTCCTTCACAGAGCCCTGGTCTTCACGCTGGAATTTCTGCCTGTTTGTCTCCGTTTGCTGGGTGTGTTTGGACACCACAAGCCCCGGTCCGTGCCACAGCACACAGGTCCATGCCACAGCACACCGGTCCGTGCCAGAGCACACAGGTCCATGCCACAGCACACAGGTCCATGCCACAGCACACCGGTCCGTGCCACAGCACACAGGTCCATGCCACAGCACACAGGTCCATGCCACAGCACACCGGTCCGTGCCAGAGCACACCGGTCCGTGCCAGCAGGCGCGGATGCGCAGCCCCGGTGGCTGCTGCACATGTACATGCTCACACATACATTAGCGGCAGACACATGCTAAGCACACACACGCATATTAATCACTTTTCGCTGTCTGTCTCCCCCTCTCTCTTTTCTAAGCTGTGCTTAAAGCCGGAGAGATTAGCTGATCACAGCCAAACGCATGGTACAAAGCAGACTTCAATGGAGACTGAGTATAATGGTAGATTACATTAGAGAGAACAGACAGACGTGTCCTTGTCATCCCAGGTTAATATGACTATAGATTAATGCTGTAGCTGTTGATTGTTATGGAAATCCCCGCATTTAGCTCGTTCCTAAAGCATTGACAGTTCTAGCCTTGAATTGGGAGCAGGGGTGGAACTTGTTAATGGATTTCATTTTCCTGCAAGAAGCCAAAGCATTTAAAGGGAGAGGGAGCACAAATTTGCTGACTTTCTGGAAGCATTCCAGTGTGCATTGAGTCAGGGTGGACATTTAATCCCTTGTTCAGATGCAAAGCAATGCAAAGAGCCATGTTGGTCTGGCCTCTCTTGGAAAAAGGAGGAATTTAGGCTTGGGGAAGTAAGCGTTCAGGGGGTTGTTTCCTCTTCAAACCTCTCCTGACCTGGGTCCCGAATCCCGGGCACATCCCCACTCCCGGTACGCAGACACCGTGTCACCGCACCTGCAGCGGGGACGTTTCTGCCAAGGTTGGCTGATGGATGCCAGCTCGGGGGCTGAAGCCACCGCCATCCCTCTGCTTTGTTGTCAGCTCCCGGTTGCTGTGTGTGTTTGCTTGCTTTCCCTGGCCGGGTGGGAACGCTCTGCGCCCCAGCTCAGCCCTGCCGCTCGCTCCCTCTACAGCCTTCCTCCTCTTTCATGGCTTTGTCACCGTCCCCCTGAGCAATAGGAGCGTATCCCCCTGCTCGTGAGCAAACCCAGAATGTCTCCGCGCATCCATATCCCTATGAATTATTTATTTAGGTTTCAAACGGTGGCTCGTGGGGCAGCAGACACACACTCTCCGGAGCCCAGAGCTCAGCAGGGCTGGCGCAAGCACACAGGGAGCAGAGGGGTTGTGGGGGCACAGCCACCCTCAGTTCAGGTTTGCTTTACAGGTATTTGTGTTCTCTTTAACCAAGAGTCGTCTCCCCCTTCCCCTCTCTGCTCCCTCTCACTAGGAGGGATAATTATTCCTTGCAAGGCCATCCCAGGAGCAGCAAACTGCTCTTTGATGCTTTCAGCATTACTTTTACTGCCTGCTGGGGAAGTTCGGTGATATTTCACCACTGACCAAAAGGTCGCTCTTGCCTGCCATAAGTGATGAAATCCCATCGTCTCCCCCCACCCCATTTTCCAGCAGCAAAACAAACAAAACAGAAACAAAGCCACAAGAAGCGCCACGTTGCTTTTCACCGTGCAGGTGATCATTTCCAGAGCTGGCACACATGGAGCGTGGCCCTCGGTGGGGGCCGAGCAGCACTGAGAGGTGGCTGCGAGCCCCGAGAGCAAAGGGAAACAACGGGTTCTCACTGCTTGCTGAAATCCTCCACCTTTTAGGGAAGTCTGCTGTAAATTCGGATTTACAGAAGCAAGGACCATGCTTTAAGAGCAATTTTATACATTCCCAGCATACTGACGCGGTGCACAGTAATCACGCTAATGAATTCCCCCCTGCCCAGCTGGTCCCGGTCCCGGGAGCTCCATGTCCGCTGTCCCCAACCCTGCTCGGTGCTGTCATCCCTGCCAACCCGGCTTGTCCCTGCCCGGACCGCGGGGATGGGGGGGTTGCTGTGGAGATGCCTTGGGGGGTCCCAGACGTGGGAGCCGGACTTCAGGTGGGGGAATAAGCAGCAGGAGCAGCCGATGAGCCCCGGAGAACAAAGCTGCCCTTCTCATGCAAATGTCTCTGGTGGTGCCGGGGATGGGAGGGAGGGAAACACAGGGGCTGCTATGGCCGACAGAGATGCTGCATTGTTTCTAATTAATTAGCATGTTTTCCAAAGCTTTCCACGAGTCGTCAGCAGCTTTTTAAGGGCGTTTTGCCAAAGAGCATTGAAATGGAAATCCCCCTGAGATACAGCATGTTCTTTGCAGGGTCTCCCTGGAAGGTGGATTCTTCCCAGGGGAAACCAGCCCCTTCCTCCGTGTTTAACGGGGGGGTCCATTTGGATCCGGGGGATTACTGTGTCGTTCCCCGCACAGCCCCGCTCCCCTCCCTGGGGTGCAGGACGGTCCGTGTGCCCGAACCCCACAGTGACAGCCCCGGTGACCTCCCTGCGCGGGCACGGACACGCGGGGACCGCCCCGGGGAGGAGCACGCTCCTGCCCTCCATGCAGAACGCTGCTGCTGATGCAGGTTTTCCTCTCGAAACGGGTGGTGGTGCCACCTCCTCATGTCCCTCACACCTCAGGGACTTCTGGGGGCTGCAGCACATCGGGGTCCTGAAAGCAAAAAGGTGGAAACTGGGAGTTTTGAGAGCATTTCTGTCCCAGGCTCAGCTTAGCAGGTGTGGAACACTCCTTCATTAACTTAAGATCAGCCTGGATTTTGCCTTTGCCACTTTCTTTTCCAACCACGTGGCAATTCAAACGTTCCTTTCCAAAAAAGACTGCAGCTTTCCAAGCCGAAGGTCTCAATGACATGCGTGAAACCAAATTGCGGTATCCGCCTCAAACGCGCACATTTTCCTACACAAAGGAAGTTGCAATTTTGCTACTTTCACCAAGGACAAGGAGTCTCTTTTTGGTCTATTGTGCAGGCATGCGTCTGTGAGATTTTCACGGCCCTGTGATTTATGCCGGGGCCTGAGTTGTAACTCACATTTCTGTTTAAAAGCTAAACACTCTAATAGTGGTGGCTATTACTGTCATCACGTCCCAGCCGCACTCCTGAGATCCCATCTAGCCAAGCTGGCCTACGTGATCTTATCTGTGTATTTGTCTGCCTGATGGAGCTGCCTTTATTTTTTCTCGTTGGTACATTTCTGTCTCAAGGACTGTTTTCCAAGCAACAATTCATGTCTCCTTCAGTCATCAGTGAAAACAATCAAGCTCCATTTTATTTTTGGCAGAAATCAAATGCTAAATGAGATCTTGGAATCATAAACAAGAGTGATGTAGACAAATCGGAGGGAATTCAGAGAAGAACAGCGTGGATGATTAAGGGGCAGGAGGGAATGGCTGATGGGGAAAGATTAAAAGAAGTAAATACTTATAGCTAGGCTAAGAGAAGACTAATGGGGGACATAATAGCTGTCTAGGAATATCCGAAGGGTGTAAACACTGAAGAGGAAGAAATATTATTCAGAATGGACCCAAGGCAGCGGAGCTGAGGATAAAGGTGATGAAACTCAACGAAGGGAAATTCGGCCCGAACACCAACACAGATTTTCTCCGTTTCTGCTGGTGTGCGGTGCCGTGGACCTTCCCGAGGAAAGCGGGATAAACACTGTTGCTTGAGTGCTTTGAGCCTGCAGAGAAGAACATCCCTTAAATAAATAATTGGCACTGGAACATTTTCAGCATTATGCTATCTTTCCTCATAACTAGCCGAGATGAATGAATAATCCATGATGGATAGCTTTCTCAAAGAATCCCGCTGCTGCCATTGCCCACGCTTTGCCAGTGAATGGATCACCAATTCATCTAACACTTCGGGCTTATCCAGTTCATTTTTTGCGGTTTTACTCTGCGGACCGAGGGCCGGCAGAGAGCGGTGGGTGCTGGGTGTGCAGAGCGGGGCAGCGGGTCTGGTCCCGTAAACCATGCTCCTGCTCCCGGCTGGGATGGACACAGCTGCCCGCTCAGGAGGACGGGTCACCGGAAGCAAATAACTGGATGTCAGCACGGTTTTCATCCCCAGCTCTGTGCTGGGTTCCTGGGCTCACGGTTTCTCTTTCCGAATGTGCTTTTCCTGGGGCAGAACACACCAGCCGAAACAGGAAACAAATCTGGACAGGGCACATTGAAGGTTGAATTCAGCTACAGTCCCACAGATTTCTCCTCTCAGGCTTTGGCTAGTACAGCTAATTAAACTGCAGGCGCATGAGCGGGTGAACAATTAACACATGCTTTCTAATGGAGCCAAGGAGCAGCGCTATTCTGCAACACACAGCTCTCTCTGGGGTAAGTCTGAGGCTGTTGGGATCATCTCAGCAGCTATTTGGGAATGGAAGTGAAGAACATGTTGTCCTGAGGGATGGTGGAAGATGCAACATATTGCCATGGACTCATATATTAATATAACCACAGTTAGATGACAAATGGTGCTTTGGTTGGTTGGTGGCTTTGCCAGACACTGGCTCGGTAATGAGTCGGGAGATGGACAGTCACCCAGCAATGTCCCTTCAGTGCCGGTGTCCCTCAGAGCACTGAGCCAGGCAGGCTGGATGTCCCTTCAGTGCCGGTGTCCCTCAGAGCACTGAGCCAGGCAGGCTGGATGTCCCTTCAGTGCCGGTGTCCCTCAGAGCACTGAGCTGGGCAGGCTGGATGTCCCTTCAGTGCCGGTGTCCCTCAGAGCACCGAGCCGGGCAGGCTGGATGTCCCTTCAGTGCCGGTGTCCCTCAGAGCACCGAGCTGGGCAGGCTGGATGTCCCTTCAGTGCCGGTGTCCCTCAGAGCACTGAGCTGGGCAGGCTGGATGTCCCTTCAGTGCTGGTGTCCCTCAGAGCACTGAGCCAGGCAGGCTGGATGTCCCTTCAGTGCCGGTGTCCCTCAGAGCACTGAGCTGGGCAGGCTGGATGTCCCTTCAGTGCCGGTGTCCCTCAGAGCACCGAGCTGGGCAGGCTGGATGTCCCTTCAGTGCTGGTGTCCCTCAGAGCACCGAGCTGGGCAGCCCGGGCAGCAGATCCGCATCCCCCAAAAGTGGTACCCACGGCTGAGCCCCACACCCTCCTCCCCACACCTTCCCCTTCATCCCGCTTCACTCTTCTGCTCCTTCTCCTCTGCACAGACAAAGGCAGGGGGTGTGTGGGGGGGTAGAGCTTTAAACCCCAGCCAGCGGGAACAGCTTTGAGCCAGGCACTAAAACATCCTGGAGAAAGACTTGTCTAGGGCTTTTCACCAGACCATTTCAAAGGAAACCGTAAGTTGCTGAGCTGGGGAAAGGCGCTGCTTTGGAGAGGACAGGTCGTGATCGACTCTCCCGCACGCGGCTGTAAATCTGGAGCGAGTGTAGTTCATTGGGATTTACCGCAGCGTGACAGGGAGCAGGACGCTGCCCCGGCGCTCGCTGAACTCAACTCACAAGGTCAACCCGCTCTTGGCAGAACCGAAGGGTTTTCAGCAAAGCCCCCAGCAGCAGAAGCATTGGTGTCTTCAGAAAAAGGAAAAGTCCCGTGTCCTCTGCCCCTGCGATGCCTCCTGTGGGAGCCAGGGGTGCAGCGGGGAGGTTTATCTTTTGGAGGAAGGTTAGTCCTAGCTCTAGTCCTGGCCCCAGTTCGCATTGTGTCAGGAGCTCCCGGATTTAAGGTCTGAGTGGGGATGTTCAGTCTATTGGCAAAGCGACAGCTGTCTGGGTTATTTAAGAATTTGGGAATGGGCTGGTTACCTGGCCCTGCTGGCCAGCAGGCAGCCAAGAGCGCTTTGTCAAATAAACAGCAGCCGGGATCCATCTGGAGCCCCGCTCAGATGTGCAGAGACCTCCTGGACCAGGCGCTCCAGACAACAACACAGGCAGGTCCCCAGCCCTGCGGCTGCTCCAGGCTGGGGTGCTGTGAGCATCCTTTGTGAGGGAGCTTCTTGGTCCCACCTCAGGCTCCTGCCCCATCCCTTCCCCGTCCCGTCTCCTGCCAGCTTCATCCTTGCCAGGGCCAGGGTGACCAGGTCTGAATTCCAGCATCTCTTGGCTCTTTCTCGATCTGTCACCGCTGCTTTTCCGCCCTACCTTCCTTTTTCTGTTTTCTTTTTTTCCTTTTTTTTCCTTTTTCCTTTTTTTCATGACGACTGGTTTTGTGCTGGAAACAAGTTTGTTAGAAACAAATCACCATAATGGTTTCCCTGCAGAGTCCCCCATCCTGTCTGACCCTCTTTAGACACGAGGATGAGTAGAGGACCCCTCAGGATGGTCCTGCTCCTTTCATCTGTGCTGGTGGGGAAAGTTGCCCTATTGCCCCCCAGCCACCGCCCTGCCCTAGCAGTGGTCAGAGAGGGACACAGTTCACCCCCTTGGCCCTAAAAAAAGAGCCCATAAGCCCTGGGGGACACGGCAAGGAGGTGACAGCCCCTCCGTCACCCCTCGCCGGAGCCCCAACCAGTGGGCTGTCCCACATGGGGAGGGGGCTCCAGCGCTGTGGGTCCTGCTGGCCCGGCTGCTGGGGCTGGAAACCCAGAACAACACAAATAGGAAACACATTGGGGATTAGTGGGAGAGATAATAACAACAGACGGGGCCCGGCCTGGCCTTGATTACTGCAAAATCACAGCAATCGCTGCTGTTTATCATTCCAGCAGAAGCAATTCTATTTCATTGTATTTTCTTCTTGATTGTGTTTTGGGTTTTTAGCCCCTCTATCGTGAAGTTAAAGAGACCTTGACGTGTAGTTTAGGATCAAATCTGGACCTGAGAAGGAATCACCATAATCTGATTACATGGGAATGTCCCCCAGATCTGAAGCGAGTAACCACTTTAATTGCACCTGGCTTGTACTGATACTATATTCATTTATATTTTTTTAATAAAGGGAAATATTTCAGTCCAATATATCTTGGATCATTGCTGTTGCATCATAGCCGAGGGCACTTTAAGCAACCCATCCTCAGGTATGGCAGCCACCTCTCCCAGGCGATACCGCATGTGGACAATTTGGGTGATAACGGCAGCCGGGTGATACTTGGGCTGCTGGCAGAAAACGGGGGTGCTCAGAGGGGGTGTGAGAGCTGGCGGGTGAGCTGTGCCCAGATGGCACCGTGCACAGATGCTGTGAGAGGAGGCTGGGGCCGGTCCCAGCCCTTCCTCTGCCTCTGCATCTGCCCCTTCCTCGGCGTGACCTCCGCACACCTGCCTGCGCGTGTCCCGGGCTCTGCTGAGGAGCCACCGACCGTCACTCGGGGAGCCTGGTGATTTCTCAGAGGAGCTAAAAACCCTCCAAGCAATTAAGGCACCGCCTGGCCAAGCTGGTGCTGGTGCAGAGGGGACCCCGGGAGCTGTCACCGGTCAAGTGTCCGCGCGCTGGGCTGGCTGCTGCTCAGGGCGGCAGCGCCGCTGCTCAGCGGTCCACCGAAGGCTCGTTTATTTGGCGAGCTGGCAGGGAGCCCGCGGCAAGGCTGGGGCTGCCAGCTGGGCTGGGGATCCCACACGCAGCTGCTACGTTTGCCAATGTACCAAAGCATCACGAGATGGCAAGGGGAGGGGAGGTTCCATCATTTTGTTTGCAGGATGCTTGTCTTCGTCTAAAGCTGCAAACACTGAGCGCTGTCGTTCTGGAAGAACCTCTGTGCATGCGGGTCAGGCTGGGAAAAGCGATCCCAGCAGTGTCTGTGCAGGAGCTCAGACCAAGCTGTGGAGCCTCTCCTCATCCCCTCTCCAACCACCCCTTTGTCCCTCTCAATCTGTTTTGTTTCTCTGTTCATTCCTATCTACATTCTTCTCCCCCTCCTCCCTGCCTGTCAAATTTCACTCTCCCTTCATACCTGGAAAGACTGAATTAGAGGGTTTTGAAAACCACTTTAAAAGACAGCCATCACCTATTTTTTTTCCAATGGCATATGGTGATAATAACAGTGCAACAGCCCCAGACCTCCTGGCTTCAATTACTTTACAGGATCAGCTAATCCCAGTTAAAATTACCTATGTAACTGAAGAATAATTGTAAACCAGGCTCTCTCCTGGACTCTGGCTTTCTGAAAAATCATTACTGGGTTGCTCCGTGTGCCAGGGCTGCAGAGGGATCGGCGGGTGAGCAACAGGCACTAGGAGATGCTGTCCGAGAAGATTGGTTTCCTTTTCTTTCCAAAGCAAACTCCAAACAGATGGCCACTTTTTTCCCCTATGACTCTATGGAGAGGATGGGGTTGAGGGAACAGAGGGAAGAGGAGACATCTGACGAGTTTGTTTGCCTGGGTGGAGCTCCAAGGACTGAACTTCAGTCCAACGGGACAGAACCAGAGCAGAGTCTCAGGTCCAAGCAAACCCCACGTCAGGGTTCAGGTTGGATGGGTGACTGGTTTTGTCCATTGCCAGTTTTATCTTCCTTTATTGTTCTCAGCCACAACAGGAACAGGAGGATGAATTAATTGAAACTTATAAATGAGTAAAGACAGCCCGTTCCTGGACCTGACGTGACAGGGACGGGAGCTGGCTCCCCCAGGAGCTCTCGTCTCTTGCGCAGTGTCCCTGGGCTTTGCAGCCTCAGGACATCTCCCTGGCACTTCCCCTGAGCAGATCTGCCGCTTACCATGACAAGACGCGATTCTTCTTTAGTTGGCAGACAAATCTCCCCTGAACCAGAGCTGCATTACGGTTTGATTGCCTTTACGCTTACAGTAACTTCCATGACACTTACTGCAAATTGTTCCTTTTAAACCTAAAATTTCCTGGATTTAGCCCAGCTCTCGAAGAGGTGACCTGCTCACCACCCCTGGCACTGCCAGCCTGGCGCTGCCGTTTGGATTCCCACGTTATTTCACCACCGGCCTCTGACGAGGAAATGTTTTTCCTGGCAGTTCCGTTGCAGTCCTTGATGAAGGATCAGACAGACACCGATGGCTCAGAGACTCAATAAACTTTATTAACTCCTTGACAGGCCGAACACACTCCTTGCAAGACTCCGTTATAGCCCCAGGTTTCAAGCACTGCTTGGTGCATCCTGCAGAAAACCCTGGTCCTGGCGTTTGGCAAAACTCGTCAACAGCTGCAGATCAGATCTCTAAAAAAAATACAGTTGTGTCAGGTATATTCCGAGAGATATCTTCAGCTCAGGGACCGCCAAGAACAACACGCATTCAATCCCTAGCACCACACAGAACTACTCCCGCCTGCTGCGGACAGGCTGCAGCGGGCTTGTGTCTCCGTTGGGATGCAGATGCCACTGGAGCGGTGCTGGCTGCCCCCGGTCCCCAGCCCTGTGACTGGGAACACCTCGATGCGCCTGGGCATGCTTCTGCAGGGACGGCTGTGGTGCTGAGCCGGGAAATCAGCTCTGCTGCCCATTCCCGTGGTGAGGGCACGGCAGCGGAGTCTGAGGCTGTTCTGAAGTGCGCGATGGGCAGCAGGGCCTCGCCAGCAGCGCCCCCACAGCCCCTGCCCTCGCCGGCTCCCTGCATCCAGATTATGTTTTGGTTTTGCAGCCCAGGGGCTCTGGAGCATCAGCAGTGTCCTCGGGACATCACGGCTCGTGGCTCCTTCTCCAGGGCGGTTTGCAGGGTGTAAGAACTGCAGGGACAGGGGATGTTCTCGAGGCTGGGTGCTGGGTTTGCTCAGCAGCAGCACCCAGTCCCTTTGCCACTGAGGGTGTAACGCACCTCTGTTCCCCTTCCCATCACTAACTGTGTACAGGTGATGTCTTGTCCTTTTTCTCTCTCCTAAGACAAGGGTTTGTCAGTGCAGGGGGTGGGGAGAGGGGCACTGCCCACGCGATTTGCCGAATTAAAACAAGGCTTATCTCTAAATGGCATAATTACACTCAAAATGTAAGGACCAACAATGCAAGGTACATCCTTTAATCGCACAGCAGCTTTAATGAAAGTTTGTGTTGTCTGGAGTTAGCTGAATATTTTTGCAAAGAAATACAAAAATGGGAAAAGCAGCGGCATGATCAATGTTGCTATTTGGTCCTCCTCAAATTGTTTTTCTTCTGTAAGCATAGCCCAGCATTTCTGTTACCGTTATTACTCTCCCCTGTTTTTCAGTCTGGTTTATGAAAGCTATTGATCCATCAGATGCTTGAGGATCCAGCTTCCCCAGCTGGGCTGTCTCATCTGAGGCCATTATGGACTCCGCACACTGCAGTGGTTCGGGATCAATACGGTCCCAGGCACACTCGCACGCTAGCCCGAGTGCAACTTAATTGATATGTTGGTTAGAAGATACTCAGGGCTGCTGGCAGGGCGGCCGGCGCGTCTGGGGGAAAGGAGAACCCGTGTCTGCTGGTCGGAATCGCTTTGCAAAGTGCAATTCTGACAGCCAGCATCCGGCTCTCAGCTGCTAAACTTGCCTTAATGATGTTTGATTTGCCTCTTACCAGCAGATAAGTAATTGTATAAGGCCAGGAGCTTGCTCAGAGGAAGGATGAGGGGGGAGGCAGAGTCATTTTCTGATTTCCAGTTGCAAACTTGTGATGTTCTGGGAGACTGAGGCCGTGTCGATGCTGGGGACCGTCTGCCCTCATCCTGCCAGCCTAATCATTTTCTCAGCACCCGTCACCAGGTCACTAAGATGTGCAGGTAATTGTAGAGAGGGACAGAGGGGCTTTAGAAGATTTTCACAAGTTATCTGGTATGGATTTACCGGGGTTTGTGTTAAACACAAATCCCAGTGTGTTTTAGCTCATTCTGGGCTGTGCTAAGCTCTTGGCCAGGACTTTGGAACAAACAGAGCAAGATTTACCCAGAAAACATACTTCAGGTTTTCATTTGGTCCCCCTGCATTGGGACATAAGGCTGCGAGGTGCTTTATTTCAGGTGGAGATTGATAGCCCAATCTGAGTCCATGTGAGCAGCAAAGTGGATGGCAATCTACTTTCATTTTGGAATTAATATTAATTCCCAGCAGATGAGGCCAAGTAAGCCATACACAGGGGTTATTTGCACAGTAGATTGAAGGTCTGGGCCATGGAGACATTGTTGAGCTTTAATTCCCTTTGCTGCTGCCACCCTGGAAGAAGACATTGTCGCTGGTGGGTCAAATGGAGGCAAGACAAATCCATGGCTTTGTCACCATTTTGGGGGAGCTGGGGGAGCCGACTGGCACCTTGGGAAGGACGGGGAGAAAGGGATTGCTGTGCCTGGTGGAGATCAGAAGAGCTCGGAAAGGCAGGTGCCCCCTGCCCAGGGTTCATGGAGCCGGGAGCGTCTCCAGCAGCGATGGTCTGTCTGCGCCGCCGCGCAGTCGCGGGGTACAAACGCGAAGGCGGAGAGCTGGAATAGCTTACCGAGGCCTCGGCAGCTCCTTGCTAGCACGCAGGAGCTAATGTGTTTTTTGCCTGTGGACTGACAACACTCCATTCGCTGTTGGGGGTTTCTAATGGGGTCCTCCTCAGCTCTGCTCCCAGCCTTTCAAACCAGCAGTGGCCTTTTGTTTGCAGAAAAAGACAAGTGGCTCTGGAGAGAATGCACATTTGTAAGGATTTTTAGCATCCTATTGTGTGTGTTCGGAGAGCCAGCGGGAAAAGTTGAAGAGTTTATGGAACGATGTTTTCAAGAGGATACGTGCCAAGTGGTGGCACCACATTCCGTCTCTGCCTGGAGGAGAGGGAGGGGGTCAAGGCAGAGACCGCTCTCTCATCCCTTCTGCACAAGTCAGTTCAGATCTCGGTGGGTTTAGAGGGACAGAGGAAGGGATAGATCCATCTTCATTGCAGATCCTCAGTTTTGTGATGCTTAATAAGAATATTCAAAGCCAAACCAAAGGTCCAATGTGTTTTTGGCTGCAGCAGAAATAATTATCCCCTGTTCAGCCTGGCTTCTGAAGTCACTAGGTTGTAACAGCTGCCAAAAGAATTAGTTCCAAACGCAGGAAGCTGTATGGGCAAAGGACGGAGATTTCGCTCACCCAAACCTCAACTCTATCCACCCGCCAAAGGAGTGGGAGGAACCTCTTTGCACAGAGAGGCTGTGGGATGGAGCTGGCGGTGCCCCAGGTCAGAAGCATCTCTTAGCAGGCCCTGAACCGATGTCGGGTGGGATCGGGGCTAATTCCACTTGCTGAGACCTTGCTGGGTGCCTGCCCGAAACCCCGACCTCAGATAATCTGAAACGAATGGCAGGCTTTAGTCACAAATAGAAGAGCATGCTTGCAGAAAGCCTGGTTAGATTTCAGTATTAAAAAGGGGGGGAAAGGCTTTAAAAGTGTGGCCTGCCCTGGCAGGAGGGCAGCGCAACGCCCTGGGTCAGCACGCAGGGTGCTGCTGCTGCAGGGGCGCAGACCCTGGAACGTGTCCCCAGCCCGGGGCAGGACCAGCACCCAGAGCCGGACCCCAGCCCGCACGGCAGCCGCTGTTTAATGTTCACACTGCACAGGGACCGACCACGGACTCGGGTAATTTTTATTCTGTGTTTTGAATTATGTCACCAAAATTGAAAGCTGCTCATAGGCAACTTTCAGCCTGAAACCAAGCAGAATTATTCTATTAAACAAGTTATTATGAATAATTCAATCATGCTCCAGAGGTGAAGGTGGCATCTATCATAAATATCAGAAGGCTTTTGCTAAAGGGGTGAAAGTTTGGGCTATGATGGGAGATGAGTGCCCGACCTGGGGCCACTGCTGGTGTGAGGGGCAAAATGTTTTCCTTAAAGTGCTTGTAGAGATCAAAGTCCTACAGCACCTACAGCAGCCGATCATCCGCCGTCTCCATCCTCCCGCAAGGAGCTCATCCCCATCCGAAGCAGCCAGACTCGGCCAGCCTGGGAGAACCTCATTTCACAAGGTGGCAATTAAAATTTTATGCTCTGAGTTTTCCCTGAATGATTTTAAAATGTCTTTTCTGATGACTTCCTAGTAGCAAGTCGAGTAAATTAGAATCTGAGTGCAATCAACATCCTTAATTCAGACGCCAGCGCGGGATCCGTCGGGGAGGCTGCGTCTGAGCGAGCTCTGCCTGCCTCTGAAGGTCAAGGGCTGGGTGTCCTCGGAGGCTTTGCCCTTGGAGTTTTGTCAGGGAGGGAAAGAAAGAAACTCCAGAAAGTAGGACACAGACCCCAAGTAGCACAAAATCCTGCCCTGCTCAGCAAACTCTACTTCTTTCCCTCGTCTGTGTGTTTCCTGTCACCTCTGAGATGTGACTTTGATGGTGTATGAATAAAGGCACAGCCAGCGGCAGCCGCAGCAAAACCAGCCCCTTCCTGTCCTTGTGGCTGTGGGGAGCAGGGTGGGGGGAGATGCTCGTCGCCAGGTCATTCCTGCCGGTGCTGGGCTCCAGCTGTGGTTTGGCATCAAGAGCTGGTTCCTCAGGTCTCCTCGGTCTTCTCCCTGCCCACAGCACGCCTGGGTGTTTGTGTGGTGGAGCAAACCAACCCATTCAACCACCCTGGTGCGAGTCTGTGCAGTGCTCAGCTGGGGCGCAGGAGACGCCAAGGACCTGGAGCGGGACCCATCCCTGGGCACAGGACCAGCAGATGACAGAGGTTCTGGTGCGGGCCATGTCCCCATGGGCACACACGGCCGTGCCATGGCTGCTGCTGCTGCTAAGGAGGCTCCATCCGTCTTTACAAACTCGAAACCATTGTGAAACTCCGGGAGCACAGCCCAGGGCAAAACCTCTGGACAGAGTCAATCCCGATACACTAGCAGAGGGGTGGGAGAGTTTTTCTTTCCAATTAAAAGCTCAGGGGCTCCAATACGCTGCAGCTGCAGAGAGGGGGGTTGTTTCTCCCTTCCCTGGTGCACACAGGCAAGGCTCGGATGGGCCCAGACTTTAATAAATTACAGTGAAAACAGAGCACAGAGTTCAGAATGGTGTCTGCCAGCAGCCCCGGCTCCTCAAAGCAGCCTTGTCGATAAAACGCAGATTTGCAGCCTGCCCCGGTGTGTGCTGGCAGGGATGGGACCCTCTGCGGGGCTGAGCTGCCGGGAAGGTGCCATCAGCAGGCTGGGCACCGCGCGTGTCCCCGCAGGGGAGGGACCGACCCAGAGGAGGGAGCTGGGTCCTGGCTCTGTCCAGGGGTCCATGGCACAGGGGGACTGTAGGGGCTCCTGGGGAGGAGCAGATCAGCCGTCCCAGGGCGGTGGGCGATGGGTGCGCGGATGGAGAGGGATGTGGTGGGCACCACAGCCAGGGCCGCTCCGTCTCCCGCCGTCCCTCCACCGAATGAAAGCTGGTTTTGTTCCACCTCCTGCCTCAGAGCCGAGGTGCGTAAACAGGAAGAGTCGCTCCCTGCGCACCGGGAGCGGGCGAAAAACGAGGTGTTGAAAAGATGACAACTGGCTCTGCTGAGGAGTTCGCCTGGTGCGGGCGGCGGGAGTGGGGGACACTGGGGAGGCGAGGGATGGGGAAGGTGGGGGGGCTGCAGGAGAAGAGGAGGCGCTTGGAAAATTGTATCTTTTCTTTCAGGAGCAGAAAATCCTCTCCATCGCTTCCTGGCATCAAAGGTCTTTCACTTTCTTCCACGTTGGAAAAATAAAGCCAGGACGGTCTGCCTGATGAGAGATGGAGGGGCAGCGGCGGAGCCGGGCGGGCAGGAGGACGGGCAGGATGCAGCGAATGAAAAGCGCTCTATGCAGCTCGGCTCTCCTGGGGGCAATAAGGGCTGTTGAAAAGCCCAAAAAGAGGCTTTATCATGGAGTGTTTATCGCTGAGGTCATTTCTGCCCTTCCTCACTCCCAGCCTCCTCCTCCCTGCCCTGCCTGCGGACCAGGCTCAAGGGTTTCCCGAGGAGAGACACTGCCAGGTCTGAGGTCCTGGTGATGTCCCCACAGCCCCTGGAGAAAATCGACATTGGGTGGCAGGATAAGATTCCTCTGTCCTTCAAAACAAGTCCCCCCCATGGCCATGCGATACTCCGGGAGGACTGATGCTCCACCACTGCTCCCTGGTCATGGATGCTCCAGCACACGGTGATTTCTTCCCCACCCACCAGTGGCTTTGCAGCATCTGCGCAAGACTGGGTGGCGTTAGGGGACAGCCAGCTCCTGGTGGCATCGCTGAGATACACGTTGTTACCACCTGGTGGCACCAAAAAAAGTTGTCAGAGGAAGAACTAATTAACACCAGTTGCAGCCCGTGGTTCGGGGATTTCAGTGCGGGTTTTGGGATGGCTGTGGTTCGCTGGGTGGTTGTTAAACACTGAGCCGTGTTTTATAGCTGGAGGGTTAATGCTTGTGGGCTTCAGCCTCGCAGCAGGAGCTGGGTTTAGGCTCAGGCTGCACAATAAATAAAAGGGGGGGTTCTGCCTTGGAGCTCAACCCCTTGCACCCCCTGGCCACCCCCCACCAGAGCTGGGCTGACAATGGCACATGGGGTGACTGCTCAAGAGTGGGGTCCCTGCCTGTGCGAGGGCAGGCAGGTGACCCCGCGGGATCCTAAACCCTTCAGGGTGATCACAGATCACCCCCAGCTTGGGCTGATTCACCCTCCCTCGTTTGGCAAGGCTGGAGTGAGGACCGGGAATGGCAGCTTGGACCAGCAGCATCCCAGTGCACGTCAGCAGGAGAGCTTTGGGGCTGGGAGGGGCGGTGGGTGGGAATAACTGGCCAAAATTCCTCCCCATCCAGGAGGGAGGTGTCACAACCGTGGCCCCTGGGGTCGCACCCCCGGGAGAAGAGGCCGGGTCCCTGGGGGGCTGTGCTCACCAGGTGCTGACAGCAGCTGGCCCACAGGGAGCCCCCCAGTGACCCTAAAACTGTCCAAACAAAGCCCGTCTCACAGCTTTTCCATCTGATGGACAATCCATCACTGGGTCTGCTTTCCCGCGGGTGGGAAGGGGCTGAGCGTGGCAGGAGCTGTGCACAGCTGTGGTGTTTGCCTCCCATCCTCCCAGGAGCTGCAGGGGCCATGGCCAGTGGGGACAGGACTCGAACTCCCCCCATGTCACAGTGTCACACTGACACCCTCGTCCCTTGCTACAAAAGCCCTTCTTCATCCCCTGGAATGGCACGAACCAGCACTCACATGGGGAGACAGCAGGACAGTGTCTGATGGACCCGGGTGGGGAAGACAACGTCCTGCTCTGACCTATGAGAGCCAGGAGCTGAGGAGCTGCATGAGAGCTGGACCCTTGTCTACCTGTGAGCATCACCAGTATCCCCAGTCATCACCAGTACCTCCAGTCATCACCAGTACCCCCAGCCAGCACCAGTACCTCCAGCCAGCACCAGTAACCCCAGCCATTCACGCCCTGCCCAGTATATCTTCTCTGCTTTCCGAGCGCCTTGTCTCCCTCCTCGCTGCGCCAGCCTTGCGCTGCACAAAGCCCACCCCAGTTCTCAGGACACCTCTACAGCGTTCTCACCAGCAGGTTCCCTCCCAAGCCGTTAGGTGAGCCGTGGGCAAGGGCTGCTGCCAAAGGTGTCAGAGGCTGCAGGGATGGGCCAGGGCACTGGGACATGGCTGGGTTGTCCCCACACCACGTCCCACCCAGCCCTGTGCAAGGCTGCAGGAGCCTCCCACGTCCTTCCTTTGCCTGGGACATTGCTAAGCAGGAGGTAAATTGAAGGCAGGACATCTGATGAAAGAGAGTTTAATTGCTTCAGGTTTCGTTCAAAAAACATAGCTTAAATAAAGGGGGATGGAGGGAGGTAGCAGCTCTTGATAGTTTGAGAGATTTATGTATCTCAGCTGCTCCTGATCAGCCCCGGTCACCTCCAGCTCCCCATCGCCTGTTTTCCACCCTCGCAGGGTTGCCCCGTGTGTTGAAATGTTTGGGTGTCTCCGGAGGACTGAGCCTTGGCCCCCATTAATCCCCTCTCACTAACCCGACAACAGGGAGGAAATTGGCTTCAATTAAATGTGTAAGGTCTCATTTCCCTTTGAAGTGCAGAGCAGCACAAGAGGCTGCTTTGGGGAGGCCTGGAGAATAACCAGATAAAACTGGGCTCAAAATCTTAAAATCGGGGAACTGCAAACTAGCAACTAGTCTAAGCCCATGGAGCAGCCCAGTTTCTGTTTCGTCTCCCTTAGGAGAGTGCCTACATTTCCAAAGCGGCACCTGGGCAAGGGACAACATGGCAGGGAGGGAAAGGGACGCAAAGACATCGGGAGGGGTGATGTGTTGGCACCAGCGAGAGCCAAGGGCAGGGCCACTCTCTGAATGTCCTCTGCACCAGGCTGAGCATCAAGGCAGCAGGAGGCTGAGCATCCCCTAATCCGCCTCACCCTGTCCCAGGGAAGATGAACGTCCTCTGCATGGGGACACCTCTGTCTGGCTTGTTTCCTTCAAGGCTGTGGGGGCAGTACCCAGGCACGGACTGATCCAGAGAGGGGCAGTGAAGCCACCAGGTCCCGCTCTGCCTTGGCGGGGCCTCCCGTCCTTGCCCAGAGCTGCTCTGCCGCCCCTGGCCCGGGGACCTGCGCTCGAGTGCAGAGGATGTTCCATCCAGCCCAAATGCACTTGCTGCAATGAGATCCAGAAGCACCCAGCCACATTTTCTGCATCTTCTGGCATGCTGTGGGAATAACAGATCACCAGCTACTGCCTGTCATCCATCCTGCTTATTTCCTGTGCCGGACCTGATTTATGCCTGCATCTCTTTCCTTTATGCCATCAGTGCATGCTGATAGATGGCCCCTCTTTCTGCTCTTGCTGTCCCCTTGTGATACACCAAACCATTAATTCTTTGCCAATGTAAACCTGTCTTGGCTTCAAGACTTTAATTTTGCAAAAGCATAAACACCTTATAATCTGTCTGTCTTTATCTCGCTGGCTGGCTCCGGAGCTTTCCCTCCCGCTCCGTTGGCCGTGGGTTATCTGGGGTGATGATGCGGCCACGGAGGCGAGAACAGCAGCAGATGTGGCCGGTGGGGCTGCCCCAGTCTCAGCAGCATGAGCCAGCGGGGAGGAAGAGCCACTCACCATCCTCATCGTTCCTTTGAAGCACAGAACAGCCTGTGCGTGTTCCTGGAGAGATGTGGGAGGTTCAGCCAGGTCCAAGAAGCCATTAAATCCAGGGGTCAAGTGCTTGGAGGGCCACTAAGTGGTCTAAGCCCAGCTTCCAGCTCTCTGAATATTGCCTGGACCTTCTGCATGCGGAGACTTTTCATCCTGAATGAACCCTAGTGTTTCTTGGGTTTCTAGTCCTGATGAAAGATTGAAATTGGAGCTTTGTGATGACCTGGGGACCAGGCGCTTGCTGCCTGCCCCATCCTGCTGCTCGCCCTTTGCACTTGGGGTGTCGAGCTGATGGGCAGATCCACGGCGGGGAGCTGGGACAGGACCTGTGCTCAGTGCCTGGAGATACTTCAGGTTACGTGTGGGTGTCCTGAGGTTCCCTCCAGCAGCGGCAGCTTCACCATGGCCAAAAAGGAAAAGAAAACTGTGAGGACCTTGCAGAAAGAAGCCGCGCAAGCCCTGGGGCAGCAGCGAGAGCCGTGCGTGTCACCGCTGGGCGCTGACACTGCCGTGTGCTGACAAACGCGCTTGTTCCAGAAAGAGGGACATACGGAGTCAGTGTGTGGCTGTAACAGCCCATGTCCCCGAGCAGAGCTGACGACCCCACGGCAGAGCAGCCCCGGGGGACAGGCAGTGCCCAGGCAGGGGTGCTGACCCAAGGGGACCGTCACCCAGCGCCAGCACCGCAGCAGCACCTCCAGCCTGTCCCCACAGCGCTTTGTCCTTCCCTCCCTAACTTTCCTCTTTCCCGTTTTTGATTCTTATTTGAGTCATTTGTCCCCATCTTTGGCAACTCCTGCAGCATATAAAAATATGTGCCATTTCTCCCTTTGGGGAATGACGTGAATTCAGTTCCATAGCTGTAATCCATTTAGTGCCAGGTTATTAAAATGAAGATATCTTTCAGCACTACGGACCTGTTAATCAGGGGAATGGCTTCAAAGGGCTTTTGTGGGCTCTGTTAATTTGTGCTGCATTGAGCCACGTAGAGCTGAGAGGAGCATTAGGGACGGGAGTGAAGGGAATAAATCAATAAAGTGGATTGAAGAGTGCTCGGCTGGCTTGCTATTCTGCGGCTGCTGTGTTCTGACTTAAACGTTTTACATCCATCACGGGCTGCAGATGTATCTCAGGCTCGCAGGCAACAGGTTTTGTCCTTATCAGCGCAGGTTTATCAGCAGGTGGAGCAGCCCTGCGTGGTGGGCGCTGTTCCGGAGCATCACCCCCCGCCCGTGGGCTCTTCTCCAGGAGCTTCACTCAGCAAAGCCGATGGAAAGTGCAGCTCAAAGCATGGAGGCACCGTCACTTTGTGGGTGTTGCCTATTTGATGTGTAAACCAGAATGCTGGAAGCTGTTGGGTAGTTTACACCGCATGTGCCGTGTCTGTGGTCAGAACTCCCGCGTACCCCCTGCTGTCTCAGCCCTTCATTGGCACCCGCTGCCCACCTCGGAGGATGCTCAGCACTTACGTTCCTGTTCAGAAACAGCGTTCTGCTCCATTCTGGCAGAAACCATGGAGATCAGGCAACCAGCTAATGTGGAACCCCACCACAGTCTGCACATGAATGTGGAAATCCGTGTTTCTGCCCGGTTCCTCCCAACCCGCACCCTCGCAGCCGCTTGCACGTTGTCTCCACGGGGAGCAGCTCCCGAGGCGGGGAGATGAGCTCAGAGATCTCTGCTGCTTCTGCTCAGCCGTGGTGAGTGCACAGAGGGAACGTGGGCTCTCCCGTCCTTCTGCTTGGCACCGCTCACCTGCACATAGCAAATTAAAGCCCTGAGCACACGTTCTGGGGGAACTGCTACTGCCCCCAAGAAAGCAGAAGACAAACCCACCCCCTTTCTCTGCAGTGCCCCTTCCCAGCCTGTACCAACAGGGTGACTTCTAAAAATGCATAACTTCTACTAATTGGGATTTTCCTTTTATAGTAATGGCATTCTGGCAAACAAAAACGCACCACGCTGCCCCCGCATCCCCTGTGTCCTGTGCGCCCAGAGCTGCTGTAAATACAATGGGGTTAAATGAAAACCCTCTTTGCAGAAGTACAGTTACTGTTCTGCCTTTCAGCAGGTCTGATCACTTGTGGGTAATTTGGAGCACATCATCCTCTGTCCTCCTTTTGGCTAAGAGGGAGCTCTTGCTTCTGAAGGAAACGTTGCATTTTCATTGGGTTTGATTCTTTAGGAAAAGAAATCATTAATGTCTCCTGACTTTGAAACCTGGAAGTCTTAGCATCTTGCTATTAATAATGTTCTCTTTTTTTGCTGAAACGTTACAGAACAGCAGCTTTTAAGTCTTTGCTGTGGTCAGACAACGGGAAGATGCCATCAGCTCCATGCCTGGGAGGGGCTGTAAGGGAATTTTAAGGGAGTCAGAAGCTGGAAGTGAAGCACCAAAGAGATGGATTAGGATTGTTACCCACCCAATAGTGCTGCTTAGAAGAAAATATCCTATAGGGGAATGACCTGCCGTGAGCAGTGGAGTCTGGGTTTTCCTACACAGAGGCAAGATGGGCAGAGGAAGCACCATGACTGGGCGACACCCACACCACCAGCAAAAGGTGCCCGAATTTCGCTGCACACCTGCAGCGTTTTGCACATCGCTGCAGGAGTCTCCTGTTCGGGGCCCTGTGAGCAGGTTTGCAGTGTGGTTTGTGCCTCCTGCCATGTCCCTCTCGAGCCCCTCGCTGCCCACTCTGTGGCTGAAGAAGGAAACCTTGGGTTTCCCTTCCCTCACAGGACTTTGTAGACCTGTCTTGTAGGCTCTTGACTCAGCTTCACCCATCCAAACCCCTCTTCTTGCCTATTTTTTTTTAAAGCAAACTCTCCGTATACATGATAAATGCCACCCGAGACTTGGCCATTCTCTTCATACCATTCACCAGACCGTAACATCAGGCTTGAGCTGCAATTCCTTGCTGGGTGGTGGCAACCTAGAATTAGCCATGATGTATGAGAGTCTCCAAAGAGAGATACTGAAAGATACGTTGCTCAAGAGGTTTAAAATATGAACTGCAGGGATTCGGGGTAAAGAACAAGCCAGTGTCTGCCAGAAGGGAGGCAAAACTGACACTGGTTTTAAGAAAGCTCTCTTCATTCAGCAACATTAATGTCTGCACAGCTCTGAAAGGAGATTTTGATCAGTTTCTGCCTCTTTTACGACTGCACATAGTGCGTTTTATTTGTAGGTCTTATGCAAATAGCAACCACTGTTTATTTGTTTTTAAACTCTTATCAACAGCGATAGGTATTGTTTGTTTTTAAACAAAGAAAGGCTACTGTTTGAGTGATATTTCTTGCTAATTGGAACTTACTGTGTGGGACAGAGCGGAAAGGGAGTTTGACTTTTAGCCAGCCCATATGTAAGAGTGCTCTCATTTTAATGGAGCCGAATGCTGCTCGTCGCCGGCTCCTGATCTGAAAAAGCAAAGTAAATATTTCAGCATTTAACAGCCTCTTTTCCATGCTTCAGAGCTCTGGGGGGAAAACGCATTTTCATAATTGTGAACTTCGTAACAGTGAACTTGAATATGTTTGAGGGAGAAAAAACCAGACAAGTTGGCTCCAGGAGAGGAGCTGAGTTGCTCCTGCACCCGTGTCCTCCCGTGCCCCCCACGTTCCCCCACGCTCCCTCATGTCCACCCGTGCTCCCCCGTGTCCCCCCATGCTCCCCCATGTTCCCCCGTGCTCCCCCGTGTCCCCCCGCACCACTGCTCTGCTCCCCAGCTCCTCGATGTCCCCCCTCTCCTCCCTGCAGGTTCGGTCCTGGGGCCGCGCAGGGATGACGGGGCAGCTGGAGCGCGGGGCAGGGATGAGGGTGCTCGTCCCCCAAACGCTGGTCCCGCAGGTGCCGCTGCCACACGGGTGGATCCATCCCTGCTCAACCCCTCTCCTCCTCTCGGTGTCGCGTTCTCAGGGCTTGCTCAGCAGCCCGGTTGCTGCTGCTGTCCTTGGGAAGAGCGAGAGCCAGGAGCTCATCTCCATCAGGACCTTCTGGTGGCTGAGCTACATTCCCTTTCACACAGGTGCCGTCCCAGCTGGTTCTCCCTGGGGCACTGGGACCCTGTGACCATCTCTGGACCTCAAACAATTGTTTTTTACTGCAGAAAACTTGATTATAAAGTTAATTTTTCAGCCAACAAAGCCGAGCCTGTTTCTATCAACTTGTAGGTCTTCTGCGAAGCTCATTGATGTCTGGGGTCTTTCCCTGAAACTTTGAGGCCAAGGGAACAGTCTCGTTAAACAAGACGGCATCATCTCAGCAGAGGAGTTTTGCAGTTCATGCCAATTAACAAATTCAATGATGCTTTTAGCTTTTCTTTTTTGGTGGCCCAGAGACAGGCACACACTGTGGAGGCTCATACGTGTTTCGAAAGGGCTGGTTAATAACTAGGAGAGCTGCTTCGATATTGGAAAGATTTTGAAGACCCAGGGAAGCTCAGAATGCAGAGGAGGATGGGGATGATGGAGGACGCCCTGCAGAGAAGAAGGGAGCGCTGGCCTGCAGGATACCCTGGGCTGGGGAAGACTGAAGCAGATCAGCTGTCTGATGGCCTCTGCTGGAAATTATCATAAAATCTTTAAAGCAAATAAAGTTCCCTTAAACTGAAAAGGTATTATTTGAATGCTTTCTGAAAGAAGAGGTTTGAACAGCATGATCTATTCTGTCTCCGAAATGTCACGGAACATTTATACAGCTGCTCAGTTGGCATTAAAATCTAGGTCTGCTGCAGGAACACAGCAAACAGCTCCAGGTCACTGGGGTAAGTCCAGGACCTCAGGCAAGGGGTGGCTGGGGACGGTGGGAGCTCCAGCCCAGCTCAGCTCTGCGAGCAGATGACCACACGCCACAGGCGATACCGTGTGGCCACCGCTCCCGGTTTCAGCACAAGAAACCAGGCTGGAAACCAGTTCCCTGCACAACGCTGTGGACCACTGCCTGCAATACCATGTCCAGCACAGTGGGTGCTGGAGAGGATGGAGGAGAGAAACAAAAGGAGAGGGAGGTGCCAACACGGGCGGAGATAGCCCCTGTTGCCTTGTGAGAGCAGGAGAGGGGCTCCCGATGAGCACACAGCCTCTCCCAACGGTGGGAGTCGGAAGAACCCCAACCAGTTGTGTTCAGAGGAATGGTTATATCTGCAGAAGTGCAGACACTTTATCTGCTGATTATCTCCTCTATCCACCTCTCCTCTTCCTTGCAGCCACCCCCATCTGCCTTGTCCCTCGCTGCCCCCTCCTCTCCCTCCTCCATGTCCCACGAGGCTGAACACACAGAGTCCCGCTGCCTCCTGCCGTGTGCTGGGCTCTGCTGCCCCACCGCTCTGCCCCACGGCACTGCTGCCAGCCCAGTGACCACCGCAGGCCATGAGAAATGGGATGGGAGGGTGATGGGACACCAGGTGGGAGGGCGGTGGGACACCTTCCTGCCCTGCACCCCCTTGGGAGCTGCCCTGGGTGCTCGCTAACCGCCCGTTGTCTGATGCAAGCACCAGAGTTTTCCTTCAGCCCTAGTGGGAAGACTCTGTGGCTTTGGGTAAATATCCCATCTTTGATCCTTTCTCCTGGCTGCAGCTCCCTGTTTACGCAGACAACCACAGCCCTTTGTATCTGCACTCATTAACTCTTCTGAAGCATTTTCTGATCACCAAGATAAGGCTCCGGGTGTCTGAGCAGGGACCAAGCCCACGTCTCTGCGCTTCCGATCCTGCCCTGACAGATCCCTCTGAGCATCTCACCAGCCGTTGGGGTATGTTGATGGTGGCAGCCGTCCCAGACAAACCACGGGGGGACGGATCTCTCCTCCCCGGGTAGCACACCTTTTGTTCCCCAGGAGGTAAATGCAGGAGACCCACCTCGCGCAGGCACCGGCGAGCCGGGGGCGGCAGCCCCGCGGGCAGCGCTCCATGGAGGACATGGCTCGGTGCCTCTGCTGCTCCTTCACGTGCATTAGGGGGTTTTGAGGGTTGGGTTTTGGTTTTTGTGGGTTTTATTTTTTTGCTCGCTTTTATCATCCTAGCCTTTCTGGCAGGCTTTTGAACATACATAATGACTTGGAAGGTGCAGCAAAGGTTCTGGCATCCACAGAGCAGAGCGGGAGCAGAGCCAAGACGCAGGGCCGCACAGTGGTTTCATCCCATTTGCAAACTATAAGGCTGCCTTTGAGCGGAGGGGGGCACTGCGAAGGAACATGTGCTAAACATCATGTTGGGAAGCTTAGCGCATTAAGGGGAACAGCGTGCTGGCTACGGACAAATGGAAATGGTTTGCGATTTGTTATAGGAAAAGGGGAGGCGAGGAGCAGTCTCTTTTGATTTAGGGTTTAGTGAGCAGCGCTGGCAGGGCAGGTAGGATGGTCTTCTCTAGGTGTTTCAGCCAAGCAAGTGTCAGAGTGGCATAAATCAGAGTTTTACCCATGTCTGTCAACCCTTTGGGAAGGACTCCTTGGTATCTGAGAGCTCGCACACAAAGAAGGGTATAGACACAAGGTAATGAGATGTAAAGAGAGTCCTTGGGAAAATAAAAACCCAGACACCAACCTGCAGCGTGTGCTTCAAGCCTGGGCTCTGAAATCTTCCCTTGGGCACCCGGGATGGCACAGAGAGCTGCTCCTGCTCAGCACCACTGTGTCCTCAGTGATGACACTGCAAGCGGCGGGTGCCTCCAGCAGCTCCAGAGCCAGGGACAGACCAGCTCATTAGGCATTAGTTTACTCACCGTGCTTGTGCAGTTCCCTTCCTGCCACAACAGAGGCCATGACATCTGATGTCCTGTGGTGGACCTTGGTTGACCAGGCTGCTCTCATAAACCAAAATACCTACGAGACTGAAAGACTTAATCTGTCATCATGCTGCTTGGGATGGTGGTACGGACGGAAGAGTAAACTTCAGAGCTGGAGCTGTGGGTGCTGACTGACGGGTGTGGGTGGGTCAGGCTCCCTGGGATTTAGGAAGGAAGGTTCAAAGCTGCAGTTACAAACTGAAATCTCTCCTTCAAAGGAATTCCTATCTGTCCCTTACTTTCTCCACCCCAAGCCTGCAGGAGACCATTTTGTCAGTGCTGGGGCGGTGGGCAGGAGTCTGATGACAGCCACAGCCAGACGAGAAGCCCCAAGGTCCTGCAGGAACAGAAGTGCTTTTTCCACCAAATGAAATGCCCAGGTATCATTTTTGGGAAAGAAAATGGATCAAAGCAGCAGAAGGAAAGCTGAGAGTCTTTCGGCAAACAGGGCAGGGATGCTTGCGCTGGCGGAGGGCGAGGACCAGCGCAGGAGCTGTCTCACACACCTCTGGCTGCGGACCAGGGCTTGGCCCTGGAGCATCCTCCGAGCCAACAGAGGGACCGGCTCAGGGTCTGGCTGGGGATCCGGGCTGTGGGGTGCTGGGAAAACACCGTCTGTCTCCCACCTGAGTGACAAAGAAGCTGCTGTGAAACACCAAGCACGGGCTCAAAGCCTCTTCCAGATGCACATTAGGGGCTCTGGCTCTAGAGCGGGACATGGCTTCCCTTCTCCTGGCCTGGTAGCTCTGCCCAGTGGTGCTCGGTGTCAGGGTGCAGAGAGGAGGGGTCTTGGATGGCATCTCCGAGGCTGGGACATCCCGCTGCTGCTGTCCCTGCCACACGCTGAAGTGGCAGCAGGTCCCAGGCTGATGCTGCATTGCTGGGGCTGGAGAGATGTGGTTCCTGGTGCTTGTGCTCCACCCCAGCACGGGAATGCAGGGTGGCAACAACTACCTGCAAAACAGACTTGTTCCCACTATTCTTGTGCTGTACCTGGCATAACAGCTCACCAGCCTGCTTTAAAGAGCTACAGATATAAATGTTTAATAACCAATAACACGATACTGGCTGGGTGGTGACATGCATCAAACCGTGAGGCACACACCAGCCTGTTCCTGAGCAGGGAAAAGCTGCTTCCCTCCACATCACTTACAGCTTTAATGGGTATAGAAAATAAGTCACACCCGAAAACGTATGAAAATGGCATTTCCCCTCCGTGATCTCACTGGGAGGCCAGAGGCAGCGGCTCTGGCACGGCAGCTGATGCAATCAGGTCTGTGTGGTTGGACCTGGCACTGCCCTGCGTGCTGGGCTGGGGGGCAGGAGTCCCGGTCCAGCGCAGGCGCTGGGACACGGCCGGAGGTGCCGGCCAGCCCGTGCCACCCCCTTCCACCGGCAGCGCGCTCTGCTCCACCACTCCCCCCCTTTTTCTTTTTCCATTTGTTTGTTCATTCCTTCTTTATTCTCTGCAATTGTCCTTAATGGAAACAGCATCTCAGCAGAAGTCACCCTGCAGGAAAGCTATAGCACAGAGGGATTTTTGTAGATGGCTTTAATAAAAACATTGAAGGTCTGTTGTTGTTATAGTGCTGTGTGATCCATTAAGTCTATTAAATACAACAGAGGAAAACTGTGAAAAAAGCCAGAGGAGGCCATGATGTCACGAAAAACAAATGAGCCGGGGCCACTTTCCTGGTTTTCTGCCATTCAATGGCATCACAGCTCTGCCCGGCGCCTCGCTGGCCATGCCAACGAAGCAGGGACCTGTGTTTGCTTGCCCTTCATTTGCCACGTGTGCAGGCGCGGATGTATCTGGACTCCCATTAACGTGTAGTTTCTAGATATTAAATCCAGAGGATATTAAAGGCGAGGGCCCCGGGAGATATGCTCTTCCCGCTGTGCACAGGCTCCCCCACGGCACACGTGTGCTGGATAATTGGTAGCTCGTGTGCCTGCACAGGTGTCTCTGGTTTTGGGTGGCCCACATCAGAAACAGGGCCTGGCTGTGTTCTCTCCTCCTCATAAAACACTCATCAGCTGCAGACAGGGATGGACCTGATGCTATGTGTTCCTTCTCTGCCTGCCAAAGCTCAGGTCTGACTGCAGGCTTCAACCTGGAGCCCAAGCCAGGTTGAAATCCAGCCTTAAGCTCAAGGACAGACGTTCCACCTCAGCACAAAGTGGCTGTGAAGGGTTGGAAGGATGATGTGCACAGAGGGAAGACTGTTGCTGGGGAGATGCTGCATGGCGTGAAGTGTCTTCTGCAAGGGGAGAGAAGGTCTGGCCAGGGAAGGGATGGTTCAGAGCAGACAGTGGAGTCATGGTGTGGGATCTTCCTGGATGTCACCCTGGGCATCCCACCGTCACAAAACGCTCCTCAAACAAAACGGCTGGAAGTTCCTGAGCTCTTGGGGTCTGATGTGCCCTCTGGCAAAGCCATGGGTGTCACCACCAGTCCTCGTTTGGTGGCTGCAGTGATTAATGACCACCTGGAAAGTGTGTGGAGATCGTCTGGTGGAAGAGCACATGGATTACATGTGGGTTTAGGTCTTTGTATTTTGCATGTCTTCGTGCACCCTGCCTGGATGTTGCTCTGCTCTAAGCCTTTATTTGTGGAGAAGGGATTCGCTGAAGGCTGAAGGAGGAGGCAAGGAAGGGTGGATACTGGAGGTCCATGTTGCGCTGCTCACCCACGGAGCAGGCAGAAGAAGACGCTTGTGACTACGTGCACGGCGTGAAGGACTGAAATGTCCCCAGCTGCTCTAGCACGGAGCCGTCGTGCACGAAAATCTCTCTCATCCTGGGAACACGCCCCGGAGGCAAATGGCTCCCCAGCCCAAGGCAAACAGCGGGGTGGGCTGGAGCCAGCCCCCCGTGGAAAACCAGCCCGGGCCCCCGGCAGCGGGCAGGCATTCCAGCAATTCCCTGCGCAAACAACACAGGATAATCCATCTATTCTGTTTATTTGCACAATATAATTTTTTTGTTGACATTTGAGAACCTTTTTCCTCTATCCCCCTTCCCTGGTGTTGCTCTAAAACGTTAACCCCTGGTCTCGCAGCAGCTCACCAGAGCCCCACGGATGCCAGCCTGGGGAAGCTGATGAGCCCTGGGCAGGCGAACCCCAGGAGCCACCACATGGGAACCCTGGGCACGGTGAGCAGGGGACCCGTGGCTGCCGTGTCCCCCTTGCCCGCCTGCAGTGTCCCGTCCCCTCCTCAGCGCTGCTCTGGGTGACACAGCGCTCTCCACGCTGGCAGCCCGTCTGTCCTCCCTGCCACCAGCCCCGTGCTGATGTCACAGCTGTTAGACAAAAATCTGGGGCCCAACCAAAGGGCACCAGGAGCAGCGTGATGTTCCCAGCCACAGCCAGATGTGCTTTCTCAAGGAAGAGCACCAGAAATAAGTCATGTACAGAGTGATTTTATCCCTTGTGTATCCTCCCACGTTCTGCCAGGCCGTGGTTTATACTTCTGGAGTTGCTTAATAACCCCCGTTGGACCTGCCTTCAAAGAAGGCATCTAATCCCTTCTGGAAACCTTTTAATACCTTTGGCTACTACACTACTTTGTGGCAATGAATTATTACGCGACTGGCCAGTTCTTTCTCATCATTGGGCTTTCTGGCCTCTTACCATCCATGGTGACTTGAGAAGGGTGTACAGACTTTAAAAAGAACCCCTAAACCATTCTCCTTGTGCATCCGTCATTCCAGTCACCAGCTACTGTAATTGCATTTTGTGGCACTATCAGCTGTAGACAATATTCAGGAACAAAGCAGCAGAGAACAAGGTCTCTGTATGCAGACTCCAGCACAGAAACAATTTGTAATCCTGCTGTTATTGTCCTGGTACGCCGGGGAAACAACACTTTCCCAGGAACTTGTGCCACAATGTATTTGCAAATATCAGATTGGGCTTTTCAAGTAAACAGACCTAAAAGTAGATATTTCAAAACAATGGATGTTCAGAACTTGCAATGCAAGCTCAGAAGCCTAGTGATCAGACTGTGATTTTAAATGCTCAGACACAATAAATTAGACAAAGGGACCCTTCTCGTGTCTATTGCTTGTACCTTTTTTCCTTGTTCTTCTCCCCAGGAGGTTTTTCAGCAGTTGTGCTTCAGTGGGTACAGCGTGAGACATTCGTGGAGAATCCAACCTGATGCCCTCCCTGATGTCTCTGGGTTTCAGCCCCCACTGCCAGCATTAAATGGATGGCAGCATCTGCATGTGGACGTGGCACAGAGAGCTTTCCTGGGCCATCCCTCACGCTGTGAGTGCTTCAAGGAAATGCTGGCTGGTCTATTTTTATTCAGCGAATTGAAAGGCTGGAGTGTCTAATTTTGTGCTAAATATACCCCCGAGCAGAGTGTGGGGACAAAGGGACAGGTTTGTGTGGCTGGCGATACTCCCACAGGTCTCCAGCATCCCTGGGGTGCTCAGCATCCCCAGGTGCTCAGCATCCCTGATTCTGGGGCACTTGTGTCTGAGTCCAAACCACTCTCCAAATCAGCCCCACGTAGCCCCTGGAAACTGGTTTTCAGTAGGAATATTCCTAGTTTGCCTTCCTTTCCGAAGTTAGCTGTGGAACACCTACGGCCACTTGGTCGGGTCTTAATCCACAGATTAGGACCTTTTACATGACAAGGCTTTTTCTTCTCCTGGAGCTCCGTACTGTGGACAAAGCGCAGGTGTCCCTGCACGGCTCCGACTCAAAGCTCACTCAAACAGGAGACTTCCCCGACTGCAAAAGAGCGTTACCAGAATTGGGTCTGAATAAAGAAGTCTGGTCTTGGAATAACAATATTCACAGCAATAGACTGCATTATATAATGTACTATAATAAAAGATATTACGGTATTACCCGGAGACAGGAATGCAGCGGGAAGGAAGGAACAGACGTGACAATGATAAATCAATCTGGAGAAGAAATACCAAATGCAATATATTCTTTGTCTCCTTTTGTTTGAGACTCTGATAGATGTTTCCAGGTTCAAGTAATAGAGCTCGCAGAAGCATACTCCTGCTCTCCTACTTAGGCATTAGGCTGATTTTATGAGAGCGCTCGGTAAACAATGGTGGCAACGCGTCTTCCCACCCTGGCAGCTGTTGGACAGATGTCCAGCGCTGCGGAACAGCAGTGGCTGCACCTCGAGGATGGATAATTCATCTGAAAATTGCTCCTGATGAACATAATGTGCGCCTTAAGGAAGCTGATAACATTGGTTCTAAAGACAGTCAATTAGGGAGCAAAGGGCAAAAGAGGTGAAAAGAGACAGGGTTTTCCCGGTGTGGCAAACCTGCCCCCCCAGCGTGCACCCCCAAACCACGAGGAAGAGAAAACTCTGCCCATCGTGGAGACTTTTACTGCCATGGTTATAAGGTAATTTAACTTTTGAGGCCTCTGTTCAGCAAGAGGCTTGATCATCCATCTAATTTCAAACACTTAAGTAAGTCCATTGACTTCAATGATTTTCTTCAAAGGAACAGCCCTGATATTTAGCGTGGCAAGTCCTGCAGAATCGTCCCTTGGCTCCCTGCCCAAGGCTTTGCAGCTGCTCTTCGCATTGACCAATCGCTTCTATGGAGGGCTTTTTTTCTCTTTGATGCTCTTAATTTACTTTTCTTACGACTTTTAACCACAGGAACAAGAGTGCTGCAGTTTTTTATTTTTTTTAGCTGTGGAAATTAGGAGGAAAAAATGATGACCTGTGACTTCACCAGAAGGTATTAGGTTGTCACTTCTCATAACGTCTCCCGGAGCTTCACTGGGTCTGTCACACTGTTCTGGCCAGGCATTTTAATATCAGCGCTAAGGGAGACAATGGGATAAGAACCCGTGGTTGGAGCTACTATTTTAAGCAACATTAATCCAGCCTTACTCAAGTGTTCCAGGTGGATTCGGGGCTCCCTGGCACAGTTTTGGGGTGCAGCCTGATGCAGGGCGCCTGCTACCTGCCCGGCCCTCCTGTCCCTCCTCTGTCACACACGGGCACTCTGGGGCCAGCTGAGGGGCAGCAGCCCGGCTCAGGCAATGATGGGGGTGACCACAGCCAGCCTCGTGTGTGGTGGTCCTTGACCCAAAGGCTCTCATGAGTAGTCGTGGTTAACAGCCAGGGGGAAGAGGACTCTAAAGGGCCTTGGCTTTTCTTTTTCCTTGTTTACCTTCACCAAAAAAAACCCAACATTTCTTCCTTTTTTTTTTTTTAGTGAGCCAAGGGAAAATATGAATGTTCACAGTGGCACCTTGCAGCTGGTCCCCAGCACTGACCAGTTCAGCAAGAGCCCAGAGAATCCGCTCCTTGTGCCAGCACAGTGGTACCCGCAGCCAAGCATCCCTCCAGCAGACCCGAGACAGGGACCTGTGCCCCGTGGACGCTGGGTGGTACCCACAGCCGAGCATCCCTCTGGCAGAGCCGGGACAGGGACCTGTGCCCCATGGGTGCTGGGTGGTACCCACAGCCGAGCATCCCTCTGGCAGAGCCGGGACAGGGACCTGTGCCCCGTGGACACTGGGTGCTTCCCACACCTCCCCAACACCTCAGCTCACCCAGGAGGATGCTGCTCCAGCTTTTCTCCTCCTCTCACAAGGAGGGAGGAGAGCAAACCCCGCAGGGACACACACCCAAGACCTCATCCTTCTCCAGGCACCCTCCCTCCTCCTCTCTGCTCTTTTCTCTTTCTCTCCTTCAATTTCTGTCTCCACCATGACTTCCCCTCCCTGCCACTTTTACACATGCCCCCCTTCCCTTTCTTATCTCTGGATACCAAAGAAGATTAGACTTTCTCTAATTACATATCTGTTTGTTGGTGGGGTCTCCAAGCTTTGCCTAAAAGCCGCGTTGCCTCAGATGTTCTTGCGTGCAGGCTTTCTGCTTGGTTACACTTGTTTATTACTCGTTCATTAGCTTTTTTACATTGCTGGAGATCTGAGCCGCTCACATGGCAAAGGAGGCTCGAAGTGACAGCACTGAAAGGCGCTGCTAGTGAGATTATAGCTGCTGGCTGGCGGGGCTGGGAGAGCCGGAGAGGGCAAGGCGGGAGCGCTGCCTTTGTGCCGGCTCAAAGGGCCCTGTCAGCCGGCGTCAGGCAGCCTCCTGGAAAAAAGGAACTTTCCAAAACCCCATGAGAACTGGTTAAATTAACCCTTTCGCTGGCGGCCGCCCCCCGAGGGGCTGCGGGCAGAGGCGGGGGAGCTGCTGTGCCGCCCTCCCGCGGGTACGTGTGTTCCGCACACGGCCTCTCCCTGCTTTAGGAACAGGTTTATTCTTTTCACATCAGGACAGAAAGTCCAAAATCTTGAAATAAATCAAGCAGAGAATTATCAGTCCACAGCCAAACAGCTCTGCCTTGTCCTTATGGCTTTAATTCCCGCAGTTTGCGGTACGGAGGTGCAGGACGCCCAGCATCACTGAGCCGGTGGCGCTGCTGATCCCATCTCTACAGCCACCCACTGGGTCACTCGGTGCTTTTCATAGAATCATTCTGGTTGGAAGTGACCCTTAAGATCATCGAGTCCAACCCTTTTCTGCCCTCGTTCATCCAGGAGCCCCGGGGAGAGGATCCGTGGGGCGATGCTGAGCCTTGCCCTGTGTGGGTGCGGGTGCTGCCGCGGCTCCAAACCATGGCAGCGCACAGCAAGAGTGTGTTTGCATTAAAACCACATTATATTTAATTGCAGGGGAATCCTGAATTAATGGAGCAGAGGAAACCAGGTGGTGAAGAGGCCAAATGGTGCTAATTGGCTGTTCCATGGCAGATTGTACAAAGTACCTGTGGCCCCAGGACAGCGGAGCAGCAGCATCTACTGTGGAAGATGTCCCTGCCCCGGCGCCCAGGAACGGGACCCACTGCTGCCACAGCAGGGGTGTTTACACGCGAACCTGATGGACGGGCCAGGCTGTGACAGTTCATACAGCATCTCCGAGAGGTGACCAGGAGGGCTGACAAGCTCCCGGCGAGCACTCGCCTCTCCGCAGCCAGCCGGGTGCTGGGCCCCGAGCTCGGGGAGCAGGGCAGCGTCGTGATGGGGCTGCTGGTGCCCTCCAAACGCCACCTCGGCTCATCCCTCCCCACCAAACCCCACTGGCAGCATCACTGGGGGACTTTCAGATGTCACTATTGCCTGCAAAGTCCCAGGTAACCATGACCCGATGCACCTCAAGCCCCTGGGGATGGCGAGGAGAGGAAAGCGCTGGCAGGTGGGGGACGACCTGGATCCGACCACCAGCTCCTCCAACGGGCTGTCCCTGCAGAACCGGCCATGCACCAGTGTCACCACGGGCTGGAGCAGGAGGGCATTTGTCCCCATGGCCAGCAGGCCAATGCAGGCAAGTGGCTCAGGGGACATGCCTGATGGCACCAGGGACAATAAATCCCAGCAGAAGCAATGTGCCCTGTGCTTTGAGCAGGGGCCACATGGCATGGTGTGGTCCCATGTGGTGCAGTGCCATGTGGTGTGACATAGCATGGCATGGTCCCACACGGTGTGGCGTGGTGCGGTCCCATGGCACGGTGCAGTCCCATGGCACGGCACGGTCCCATGGCATGGCGTGGTCCCATGGCACAATGTGGTCCCATGGCATGGCACGGTCCCATGGCACGGCGTGGTCCCATGGCACAGCGTGGTCCCATGGCACGATGTGGTCCCATGGCATGGCACGGTCCCATGGCACGGTGCAGTCCCATGGCACGGCACGGTCCCATGGCACGACGCGGTCCCATGGCACGGTGCAGTCCCATGGCACAGTGCGGTCCCATGGCACGACGCGGTCCCATGACACGGTGCAGTCCCATGGCACAGTGCGGTCCCATGGCACAGCGTGGTCCCATGGCACAGTGTGGTCCCATGGCACGGTGCATCCCGGGGCCCTACCCAAGCCGTGGAGCAGCAGGAGCAGGTCCAGGGCCACGGGCTGCCGCTCGCTGCCCGCCTGACGGAGCAGAGGCTGACGGGGCTGACTGCCATCGCACGCACGATTGTCACACACAGCCAGTGCCTGTCCCCATGACGAGCCCTCCGCAAACACCACGCAGACTGGCAGACTTCTCGGTGCCCAGCTCTGACCTGTCCCTTAAGTGAAAAAGAAGAAAGGTGCCAAGAGCACATGACGACAGGCCCTGACATTTTGTTTGCCGAAGATGCGTTTTGCGCAGCCTCCCCCCCTTTCCTCGCAGCAGCCGGAGCTCTAATGAACTCACCCACTAATGGGCTGGAAGGGTTTTAATTGCTTCCCCACCACCCCCGCTGCCGGAGCGGCGCTCCGGGGCACACGCGTGAGAAAGGTTTCCTTTCACAATTTGCATTGTTCTGAAGGAAGCACATTTTTTTCCCAACTCCTAATGAATATTGCAAATTCCAAGGGCTTGAGGAGATGAATCCTGCCAGGCCGGATCGCGCTCTGCAGAAACACTTTGTCACTAGCTGTTCCCATCATGTGCTCTTTAAAAGCCCGATAAAGTCTAACTCATGATTATGGACAGCTAATGTCTTCAAAGCCCGCACCGCCAGAGTCTCTGTTTTCAGGTCATGGAAATGCCACTGTCACTTCAATGTCTGAATGTCCCAAACACGTTGTCAATAGGGATGTGAAATGCCCTGAGCCAAGGGAAAGGGAGACAAAGGGAGCAGGGTCTCAGCTGCTCCCCAGCACCGGCCCCGCAGCGCTGGGGCTGCGCTCAGCAGTGGCACCCGAAACCCGAGCAGAGAAAGGTCTGGGCTGTGCCACAGCTGCGTGTGGGCCCACCAGACACAGGGAGACATCCCAGCGCTGCTTCGCCTCCTCGGAATTTGTGTGCGCTGTGCCTGTCCAGGTGTGCGCTACCGGCACACATCCCACACACATCCCACACACACCCTGCACACATCCCACACACATCCCACACACACCCTGCACACATCCCACACACATCCCGCACACACCCTGCACACATCCCACACGCATCCCACACACACCCTGCACACATCCCACACGCATCCCGCACACACCCTGCACACATCCCACACGCATCCCACACACACCCTGCACACATCCCAGACACATCCCACACACACCCTGCACACATCCCACACACATCCCACACACACCCTGCACACATCCCACACGCATCCCACACACACCCTGCACACATCCCAGACACATCCCACACACACCCTGCACACATCCCACATGCATCCCGCACACATCCCAGACACATCCCGCACACATCCCAGACACATCCCGCACACATCCCGCACACATCACGCACACACCCTGCACACATCCCAGACACATCCCGCACACACCCTGCACACATCCCACATGCATCCCGCACACATCCCAGACACATCCCACATGCATCCCGCACACATCCCAGACACATCCCGCACACACCCTGCACACATCCCAGACACATCCCGCACATATCCCAGACACATCCCGCACACATCCCGCACACATCCCGCACACACCCTGCACACATCCCAGACACATCCCGCACACACCCCACACACATCCCACACACATCCCACACACATCCCACACACATCCCGCACACACCCCGCGTGCCACCGCGATGCTCTGGCATTTGGAAATGTTTCTGTGCCCGGTCTGTGCAGGGCCAGGCAGAACCGGGGTGATGGGCTGTGTCCCAGAAAGCTGTTCACTCTGCACGCTAATTGATGGGGGGACAGCAACACAGACACGGGCGAGCATGGTAATAACAGCCACACAGTCAGAACTGGTAGAACCGTTTATACCCAAGTTAATGTGAGTTTAAGGAAAGCCAAAAAAGGAACTGGCAGCACATCGGAGCCCTGTTAAATCAGTCGCTAGCTGACTTTCTGCCTCTTTTCAGCTGAGCTAAAAAATAGCTTCGCTTCATCCGCAGCGGTCAGATGTTTCTCTAAGGAGCAGGGACGTGCGGGAGAAAGCAGGAGCTGCCGTGTGGGTCAGGATGGACACGGCGAGCGGGGCTGTCCCGTCCCTGCGGCCGGACCCGCTGCGACGCGCCCGCCAGGTAACACCGGCAGCACCTGGGCAATACGCACAGTATCACTTCACCAAGACTCTTCTCTTTCATAGTCTCAAGGTGTCACACTTTACGAGAAAACATTACAATATTTGCTGTGACCACATTCTTTGCCGGCCTCATTTGAAATCCCATGTATTTACAAACAGCAGCAGTGAAGTCAGACACTTCACGTGGCTGGAGGATGCTCAGGTGTGGCCACTGATATTGATGAGTGCTGTCTACAAATATTTAAGCAAGCAAGTCAAACTTCAGCCCAGGGAACCCAAGCGCTCTGCGGCAGCCGAGAGCAGCGTGGCAGGGGGCACAGGGCGCTCCCACGGCAGCAGATCGGGAATATCCACCGTTACCATTCACCGGTGATCACCATCCCCACCGCGGCGCTGGTGCCGCGCGTTGGCCATCGCCAGGCCCTCTCACTTTTCCCTTGTTTTCTATAACCGACACCATCATTCTCTTCTCTGCCTTCCTGTGTATTTTAATCACCTTTAACATCAGGCGCTTCTCAGATAATGTGAACTTTTCAGCCCCGCTGCTGTGCGTGTTCCCTCGGCCGCCTTTCGGGCTCTGAGCAAAACAAAAACTGAGATTAAAGCTCATTTTTAATCTTGGCTATTTTTGGTAGTGCTTTTCCACTGCTGTTTCTTATTTCTCCTATCCATTTCGCGGTAATCGCATCTCAGATAGTTTAAATGCTTTCATTTTGAAAACGCTCTCCCAGGGAAACGGGAGACGGATGAGTTGTTTGAAAACCCTCAGTGTTGTTCACTTCCCGCCTTGGGTTTTGGTTTTGTTTGGTTTTATTGTTTAAAACTGTTAGTGCAAAACAGCGAAAGAAAGTGGCTGAGGTGGTGAGGACTGAATAACTATAAACAACAATAACAAGCCAGATTTTCCACTACAATGGAGCAAGAGTGAACTTTTCCACCAGGAAATGTGAAGCAGCAGCAGCATCGTGTGCCTGCACACGCGGAGCCAGCAGCAAGATCACACTGCTTCTGTGCTAAAGGAAACTATTCCAAAGGACAAACTGTTCACAGAAGGAGGTTTTCCAGCACTTTCTGCTTGCGAGGACAGCAGGGCACAGCGGCCGTGGCCGGGAGAGCTGCGGGCACAGGGCACAGCGCATCCTCCACACACACCTGTCTGACCACGGCAAAACCTTCACTGGAAGCATCCTGACTTTGCACAGGGAGATTGGTAGCAAATCGTTCATTTCAATTCTAATACAGTCAAATGTTAAGCAAGAAACAGGAATACTGGCTTCCTGCTTTGGTGGAGTTTTTAGTTGAAAAAACAGACAAAGAGTAATGACTGAACACAGCCTTATGTTAAAAACAAACAAATGAAAAACAAAGCCAGAAACGAACAATAAAAACCCCACAAACTTGAAGTCAATTCTCTTTGACTGCGCTAAAACCCAACGCGGCTGGGTTTGTACAGCAGCGTCACGCAGAAAGGCAGCGCCGGAGCCATTCGATTGGAAAGAAGTCCATGCAGGTTCCCAGCATCAGGGGTTTCTCCACCTGGCCCCGTGTTTAGCACAGGAAAGAACTCTCTTTCTGTTCGACTCTTGTGCTCGCATTAAGTGGCCAAGAGCACAGAGAGATCCCACTTGGATCATGACAAAGTCCCCACATCCTCCCACCGCCCGGCAGAGCGAGCGTCGCCTTCTGCGAGCCTGCAGCAGAATAGCACAATCTGAACAACAGCAGTTATTATTATTGGAAGCAGCAACTAAATTCAAAGAGCGAGGGTTTGTTTTGTTGCTCGGCACCATTATTTATAGTGGTCTGGAGATGGAGGCGTGAGAAAAGCAACTTTATTTCAGCAAAAACGAACATGCCCGGAGTTTGACCATCCTGGCGTGGGGGTGCTGTGCCGGTGCCTCCCTCAGCATCCTCGGCAGCGCAGCTCCGGGAATGCGCCCCCCAGCCCCCAGCCCCTCGCCGCTCCTTGCAGCAGTAAATAGGGCAGCGGGGGGGTCTCGCTCCCCGCGCTGACATGATCGGCGGCGATGAGGTCGCTTTCGCGCTGCTCAGCTCCCGCCGCGCTTGTCAGGAGCCATCGCTTCCGAGCCAGGGGCCACGAGCCACATATTGCCCCACGTTGCCCTGCATCCCACCCAACACCCTGCGTTGCCCTTGGGGTTGCCAGGCCCCCGGGGAGCGGGGACACGTGTGGGTGGATGCGGGGGGCTCATTCCCAAAGCCCCGCTGGTGGGGGTAAATCCAGCCCTTTGCTCATCTCTTCCGGGGGTCGTTGCTGCTCCAGCCCGTTCTCACCCTGCTCAGCTGGGGACGGGTGCTGGGTGGGAGAATTTGGGTCAGTGGGTTTCACAAGCATCTCCGAGAGATTGTGGCACAGATTTTGCATTTGGCACAGGGTGTGGGACCGGCTGCTCATTCCCCAGTCTGGCTCTATGCCTTGGGCGGGTGTCACAGGGAACAGAGGGGTCTCAAGGAGCCCCCGTGCCCCCTGGGAGCAGTGGGGAGGAGGCTGCAAGGACACACGGAGCTGGGGTGTTTATAGTCTCCTGTTTTCTTTTGCACAAGGCTGAGTGTTTTATCTGGCTGTGCGCATCGTCCCTGAACTCCAAAATACCCGTGTTCCTTCCTGGTGGAGCGGAGCAGTTTGCTTTTTCTAGATTTATCATGCAGATTTCTCATTCCCCTCACACCCAGTAATTGCTCCTGGAGACAGGAGGGCGCGGGGAGGGTTCCGTGTGCGGCTCTGCCTGTCCCTGCACACACGCACGGCGTCGAGCACCGGCGCGCTCCTCCGTGCCGACAGCGCCGTGCCCGCGCCAGCCGTGCAGGCACGCAACTGCCGACACTGCAGGTTTGGGCACGCGAGTGTTTGCCAGCTCCACTCAGGTTGGCTCGTGAGGCTGCTCCGGTCTGACGGGGCATTAGCCAGTGGCACTGGAGGGGACAGTGGGTCTCAGTCCCGTGGTTTAATAAGCGTCACCCCTGTGAGCCACCCCGCTGTGAGCGAGCCCCACGGCCAGGTTAATGGGACACACCGCTCCATGCTCATGGAGCAGAGAAACGTGCAGTGCTCCGTCATTAAAAATAAATGGGCTTTTGGAGACAACTCCTGAAGTTCGCTTGGTTTTCCTCATCTACCCCATCCTCCTCAATGTGCAAATCAGGCTGGGATTTCAGGAGAATAATCTTCCCACTGAGATTTCAGGTGTTTCCAGGAGTCACCTGTGTCGTCACCCTTCTCTGAGTGCTCCTCACTGCTGTCACCAAGCAGCAGAGGGACCGCGCTCTCCGCAGCTGCAGAGCTTGGGTCCGGGGACCTGTGTGGATGATTTAGAGCCGGCTGGAGCACGTCCCTGCCGCAGAGCGGTGGTGGAGGGGGCAGCCCCCTGCCCATCAGCTGGCTTGCCATACCGCGCGGTGCAGCCCCAGAACAGCACTTGCCCGCATTGCTAAGCCCTGGAAGGAGCTTCGGCTTTGCAGACAGGTGGAGCTTGAGTTTTGGAGCTGCGGGCCAGGCTGGCTGATGAACAGAGTAGGAGGAATTTCTCTGCGTTCTCTCCTCTCTTGGGGAGGTCGCCGCCGCCTGCTGGAGCCGTCCCTGGTGCTCTGGCCCGGAGGGACAGCGAGTAACAAGCACAGATGGACTCGGAGACACAAAATCTCCTTTTCCTGCTCCTGTTCAGGGCGAGGGACAGTCACAGAACAGGACACAGGGGACACGCCTGAGCTCAGCAGGGGAGCAGAGCTGTGTCCAGCAGCTGCATCCTCCAGGGATGCCCCTCCATCCCTCCCTGCCCCCAGGCTCCGACATAGGACGGATTTATTCAAGTCAGGGTGGGTGAGGAGCAGCCATTCGTCCACACATGGGTGCTCTGGTACGTGTGTGCTCCTCCAGCAGCGTTTAGGGACCACCTTGCTTGAAGATGGTGGTGAGGGCAGCGGGGCGGTTCGCAGCACGGGGAGCAGGGGCGCTCTGTGCCACGCCGTCAGGTGCAAACTTGCACCGTTTCTGATCGTGCGCCGTGCAGCTGTTTCTAGAGCACCCAGCTGGTAATGCGGAGGGTGAGCAAACCAGCTGAGCGGTTGTGGCTCTTTGCAGCCTGGCCTGTCCCCACCGTGCTCGTGTCACACTGTGCTCTGCAGCCCCGCGGCTGTGGGGAGGCAGGGCGGGGTGAGGACACATTGATGGAAGCCCTTGCAGGGACACACATGTGATGCCATCCCTGTAACCGAAAGCGGCATGTGCCAGACTCGGTCACCCTCGTGCTGGCTGTACCTCGCAGCCGCTGCTAGAGCTGCTCTGACATTTGATGCCCCAGCTTCTGTTTTAAAGGAATATATTCCTCTAGCTACGCAAAAGCCCTCTCCTGAGCTAGAAATGATGGCAAGCTTCATCTGTAGAGGTGCCTGCATGGGAAGACTGTCCCTTTTCCCTGGAAGCTCCGAGGTTCTGCTGTGGCCCTGCAGATCGGGGTGCAGGATGGAGCTGGCAGTGCCAGGAGGGGCTGTGCAGCTGCACAGCATCTTTCCATACTGGTGCCCAGGCATCACTTGAAGAGAAACAAGGTGTCCATGTCCCCTTGCCAAGCACACACCAGCACCTTCTGGGCACGTCTGCCTTCACCCAAAGGCAGAATTTTTCCCTGCCCATATTGGCTCCGGAGCAGCAGCCGCAGGCTGGGAGCGAGGACAGAGGACGTGTTCCCGGGACAGGGACAGCAGGGGCCGGACCGCAGGCTGCAGAGTCTCAGAGACCGAAAACTCAAGCCAGCCCCCCGCTTCCCTATTCCCGGTGAAGTTTTTGTTCTCACCCTGCTGGAGTCCCAAATGCACGTGAACTCGGGCCCCACTTGTTTACAGGCTGGTGTGAGCGGCTTGCAGAGAGCGTTTATAGAGCGATCCTCGTACGTGCCGCATGCTGGTAAACTTTTCCCTCCCCCCGACGCTCCCATCCTCCCCCCACGTCTCTCCGCCATACGGACACAGCTGAGCAGCTACTAGATATTCAGAGCCGTGAAGGTTGATAAACAAAAGTGAGATAGGACATGGCACCAGAAAGACCTCAGCTAATGGAATTTTTAAGCTACTTAATTTGGGGGCTTGTCAACCTTGACAGCAACCCTTTAATAAATGATGTGCTGTAATTCCCAGCGAGTTCAGTAGGTGTGGGGACCGCTGAGCTGTGGAGGGGGATGCAGCGGGTGCAGACCCCGGCACACACGCCAGCGCCCTGTGGCCGTGGGGACTCCCGGGTGGCAGCGGGTCCGGCTGAGCCACAGCACTGCCAGCAGCCCCCCAGATACCAGGGGATGGGGACACGGGACAGCCACAGCCTGGCGGCTTTGACGAACCGCCGGTCAGTGCAGCCTGCGGCAACGCCCTCGAAGCGCCAAGCGGCGGCGGGGACCCCCCGAACCCCCGCGGGGACCCGACAGCCGCTGCTCGGGAACAGCGGCCCCGGGGGGAGGGCGCTCGATCCCGCCCCCATCGCTGTGTTTTCCTCTGGAAAATCCCGCTGGCAGCCCTGGTGCCAAGGCGTGCGAGTGCCATCCAGTGTCAGCCGGCGGGCACGGCGGGACCCGGGGGCGGGGGTTCTGTCCCCGCGGCTGCCGGGGAACAGGCGGGACCCGGCTCGGGGTGCCCGTGCGGGAAGTGTCTGCCCGGTGTCCCGGGGCCACCTCTATTTCTGAGGCGGCCCCCAGCCCCCAGAGACCGTGGTCCCACAGTGTCCCCACAATGTCCCAGCAGAGCCCAGCTAAACCAACGAGCCAGCAAGCAAACCCCCCTCAGCCTGGGGTGTCCCCCAAAAGGTGCTGCAGCTATCACCAGGGTGTCAGGGAGGCAGCAGGGGGGCTCCAGGGGCTGGGGGCAGCCCCCCCCCATCACTGGAGGATGAAGGAGATTTGTACCCCATGGGACACGGGGAGGTGTCCCCCTCCCACTGCTGCATAGCTGAGCCCACTGCCAGCAGGGACGGAGGGACATAGCTGGGTGGGGGCATGGGAGGAGACCCCACTCTCCAGGGCAGCATCCTGGGAGGACACAAGGCTGAGGGTTTTCTGGAGGCTTTGCTACCGGCAGGACACATGCTCAGCTGAATGCATTTAGCAGAGGATTAATGAGTTCTGGCCTGTTCCTCATCAACTCGTTATTCTGACCCACATCTCCACTGCCCCCAGCCCTGAGAGCCCTTGCCCTCTCTCACACCTGGATCCACCAGCCCACCGGCTACATTAGTACTGAGGTGCACTGTGTCTCATGTCTGTTGGGCACAAACCTGCCCATCCCCTGAGCACTGCAGCCTCACTGGACCCCCTGGGCTGCAGGACACAAGTGGTGGCACGGTGTGGTCAGGCTGTGACACCCATCACCTTCCAACCCTGTTGGCTCTTTTGCAGGTCTTGCTCTTTTTTTGGGATCCTAAAGGGCATCCTCACTTCTGCTCCATGGGAATGATGCAGGACAACTCAGTTTACTGAAGGTGAAGTGATAAGGGGTAAAGCTGAAAGCTCCAGCAAACCAGCTGGGTGTTCCCCATGGGTTCTGTGGGGGAGGAGGATGCTGCAGCAGCCTCTGGGGAAGAATGCAGTGAGGGGTAGAAAACAGCACAACCTTTTGACCGCTGGCAATCTGGAAATGGCAGCAGCAGCCAGGGCTGCACACATGCTGCAGCCCCTGAGCATGGTGGAGAAACGAGGCGTCGGGAAGAAAGTATCCAGGCTGGGAAGGAGCCAGATGGCAGTGGCGGCGGGGAAGCAGATGGCAGATGTAAAACATCCTGCACATCTGAGAGCGCCGAGCCCCCGGTCCTCTGGATGCGTGGAAGGACATGGGAGCCGGGGTCCACGGAGCTGCCAGGGCCATAGGGCCAGCAGGAGCCTGCCCTGGGGCTGGCGAGGCAGCGGTGCCCAGCGTGGGTTTGTGGGGCTCCTGCCCAGAGCTCCAGGCTCCTTCCAGCACCTCCAGCAGCCGTCCTGCTCTGCTGTGTCCTTCTGCCAGCAGCTGCCTGTCCTCGGAAAGCATCTTCCCATCCCCTCCCACAGCGGCACAGAGGATGGGCTAGAACAGGGTCTCCTATATTCTTGGGAATTGCACCCTATACCCCGAGCCTTGGGCTGGAGGATGCAAAGCTGCCAACTTCTTATAGGTCTTTCTGTGCCTCTAGCCCTGAAGCAAAAATATCTCCAACTAAAAATATTCAGCAAAATTAGCTGAAAATCCCAACTAGGTGTGAGACAGCTGAAATCACATTTTAAAGCAAATTTCTCATTTCCCAAATCTCTCTTGCCTGCCTCTAGAAATGTGTGCAGGAGGCCCCTGGTCCTGTGGGAGGAGGGGAGCTGATGAAGAGCCAGAGGACCCGGCAGGATCAGCAGCACCGGGACCCACGTCCCAGGCTGGGGCTGGGGCTGTGGGGTTTGGGCTGCCGGGCCAGATGGCTCCGAACACCGTGGGTCACTCCGTACTGTGGTAGATCCTGCTCGGAACCGAAACAGCTGAGCTGAGCGCTGAATTGCACTCTCTGGAGCTTTATAGCTGGTGAAATTAATTTTTTAAAAGTCCCTCTATGGTCTCCGGTATCCAGCATTTGGCTGGGAAGTCAGATGGTCTCCAGCCACTCGGCCCCATGTCCAGATGGCAGGGAAAGGCAGGGAGAAACCAGAGCCACGAGTGCCAGTGTGTGCTGGGAACCTGTGGTCAGAGCAGGAAATGTGGGACCTGGAGTTTTGTTACCCAGGCTGGGGTGGAGGATGCTGGAGGTGGGATGCTGGGGGGATGGAGGGTGCTGGAGGCGGGATGCTGGGGGGATGGAGGGTGCTGGAGGCGGGATGCTGGGGGATGGAGGATGCTGGAGGCGGGATGCTGTGGGATGGAGGATGCTGGAGGTGGGATGCTGTGGGATGGAGGATGCTGGAGGAAGGATGCTGCGGGGGTGGAAGATGCTGGAGGCAGGATGCTGCAGGGATGGAGGATGCTGGAGGCGGGATGCTGGGGGGATGGAGGATGCTGGAGGCATGATGCTGTGGGATGGAGGATGCTGGAGGCAGGATGCTGCGGGGATGGAGGATGCTGGAGGCGGGATGCTGCAGCGCTGGGGAGAGCAGCCAAGGGTGAGCTCCCACAGACTGGGAACACCAGCACTGCACTCTTGAGAGAAACACAAACCTTTCATTTCCAGTTGCCTTTAGCATCCAATTAGGCTTTTGCAAATATCTGGGACTAGGGTGGCTTAATTATAACTTCTCCTATTTCCGAGGCACAGGCTCCCGGCCGGCACACCGTGCATGCACAGGCTCCTCGGGGTGTTTTCTGGGGAAGCGCCGGGCCATTCTGCCATGGGGCAGGGTCCTGGGTGCTCAGCTGGGTGTGGGTCCCCCACAGCCTCCCCGGTCACCCGCACGGGTGGCAGCTCGCTGGGAAATGCCAACCTCAGCGTTCCCAGCCCTGCGGGTCAGGGCGCCGGGGAAGCTCAACTTCACCAGCCCGAGCAATTACTCAGGGTTTTATCATTCGCAACTAAAAACAGAGCCTATAAATAACCCGGATCTCTGTCTTAATAGCTGCATTTCAGCATATTTTTAATTATCATTTTATGAATGGGTGCATTAGAGTATATTTAAATACTAGCTTAGCTGTGCTGTTAATGAGGCAGGATTGTTACAGGCCAGGTCTGGCTGTACATTACGTTGGTATATACATATGCTTCGACATCACATTTAAAAATTAGCCATTTCAAGCGTAAAATTATAATTGGTTTGTCTAATAAAAGGATAAATAAATATCTATTTAACTTCATTACTGTCAAAAGCAGGAGGCTTTTCTCCATTGTCTCCTTAGGGTTTTATGGCAGAAAAGCTAATTAGCTGTAATTGGGTAGATCCGAGGCGAACGAGGCAGGCGCAGCAGCGGTGCTGGCTGGGAATGGGGCACCCGTGCCTTCCCCGGACCGGTGTCCTGTGCCTGCAGGAACAGCCACCCCGCCAGCCCCACGGACGGGCTGGGGTGTCTCACTGGGGCTGCTTTGCAAGGTCACTTTGGGGTCTGCACGTTGTCTTCTACGTTTTGATGGTCCTGCTGCCAGATCTCCCTCCGTCCCACCTTGCCCTGAGTGGGGCTCTGGGGCACTGGGACCCCAAACGCTGGCCGGGACCCCCAGTCTCAGCTTGTTCATCCCCAGTTTGGGAGAAATCCTGCTCAAAATGTTGTTTCTGGACACGTCGTGGTGCACAGGAGGAGCCACCATCATCCCTAACAACCCCATCTCCGTGATCCCCACAGCTCCCACTCCCTTTGCTCCACTGTCCCCCCAGCCCTGCGGAGATGGAGCAGAGTCGCGTGGGACGGCAGAGGACACTTGTACACAGCGCAGCCTGTGCATGTGCTTAAGTTTCTTTTGCAGATGTTATTTGCCACGAGGAGAAGGAGAAGCAGGCCTGACACCCGGAGCAAATCACCGAGCTGCCAGCGAAATCCTTCCTTCTTCTTTTAAGGGAAAAAGACGGAATGTCAGTAATTGCGCAGCTGCCCCCTAATGCCGAGCGCTGGGCTGGGGGGGGCGTGAGCATGGAGGACGTCGTCTGGGTTTTGCTTATCAGTTCTGCTTCTTGAGCGTGTTCCAGGGATGGAAGAAATGCCAACAGACAGTGTGGAAAATTAATTTTTAATGCCTTTTATTAGTGCTTAAGTCATTCAGAGAGGATGAAATAATCCCTGTTTGGGTGGAGTGGCAAAGGTCTTGCAGAGCTGTCAGCAGACCAAGTCACTGCACCCGCCAAATTCTGCACACCCATCTCCTCAGCCCATCCCCGCACCCCTCGGCTCCCGCCGCACCTCCCCGCACAGCCGTTTGGACAGACAGACAGACAGACAGACAGCTCTCCTGCGTGGAAGGAGCAGTGAGCCTTGTCTGTGATGGGGAGCAGGAAATGTTGTTTTTTCCTCCACGTTAAAATATGTTGTATCAATTCACCAAGGAATTAATGCTCCTCATGCTCGAGAGCCGAGACCTGCCCGGGCCGGAGGCTGCTCCGGTGTCGGGGATGTGATCCCGCGGGGAGGCCAGCCTGGGGTCGGGTGGTTAAAGCCGGTATCATGACACACGCTCACAAGAGGGCTGAGTTAGACCTGTACAAGTGACCCCTTCTGTTCTTGTAATGTATTCTTTTCTGCCATCTACTTGCCTTTCAGTGCATGTATTAAGCACTAGTAATACATTCTCTGTCCATTTCTAAGGAATTTTATCTCTGCGCATGCATATGTCTGTATCTATATGAGACACGCAAGCATATCTTTATATAATGTACATTTGTGGATATATCACGTATTTGCCCCAATGCCTGAGTGACCCACCTGAAGCAGGAGAGGATCTGGCTGTCCACCTTCTCCAGCATCCTTGGTACCCACCTTCCCCAGCATCCCCCTGGTACCCACCTTCCCCAGCACCCCCTGGTACCCACCTTCCCCAGCATCCCTCGGTACCCACCTTCTCCAGCATCCTTGGTACCCACCTTCCCCAGCATCCCCTGATACCCACCTTCTCCAGCATCCCTGGTACTCACCTTCCCCAGCATCCCTGGTATCCACCTTCCCCAGCATCCCTGGTACCCACCTTCCCCAGCATCCCTGGTACCCACCTTCCCCAGCATCCCCTGATACCCACCTTCTCCAGCATCCCTGGTACTCACCTTCTCCAGCATCCCCGGTACCCACCTTCCCCAGCACCCCCTGGTACCCACCTTCCCCAGCATCCCCCTGGTACCCACCTTCCCCAGCATCCCTGGCACCCACCTTCCCCAGCATCCCCCGGCACCCACCTTCCCCAGCACCCCCTGGCACCCACCTTTCCCAGCACCCCCTGGCACCCACCTTCCCCAGCATCCCCTGGTACCCACCTTCCCCAGCATCCCCCGGTACCCACCTTCCCCAGCACCCCCTGGCACCCACCTTCCCCAGCATCCCTGGTACCCACCTTCCCCAGCACCCCCTGGCACCCACCTTCCCCAGCATCCCCTGGTACCCACCTTCCCCAGCATCCCCCGGTACCCACCTTCCCCCAGGATCCCTGGTACCCACTTTCCCCAGCATCTCCTCGGCTTGAACGTTCACCCCAGGATGCCAAAGGTCTCTCCCCAGGAGGAAGGAAGCTCTGAAGAGCCTCTTCACATGATGAATTTTAACGTTTCTTTCCACATCCAGCCCAAGCACAAATCTCTTCAAAGCTCCAGCCCAGCGCAGCAGAACTAATTTGAAATGTCACCAAGGTCAAGCCCTGCTTCCCCAGCCATTAACCTGCCTCTCAAACTACACACTTCGTATTTATTTACATAGTGACGTATTTATTTAAGCCTCAGATCGCAGCTATAGGAAGGGACGTGCGCTGTGTGGAGGGGAGGGGGCATCTTGCTTGGGGGGCTCTGAGCTGCTGCCCCTGTGGGGACAGCAAGGGGTGGCTCTGCCCAGGAGCTCTGTGTCCAGAACACAATGGGGAGGATGAGGAGAGAGATCTTTGGAGAATTGGTTGTTCCACCCTGGCTTTTCTGGTTGTGCTTTCTTCAACTTGCTCCTGTCCAGAGACAGAAAGCACAGCTTTTCCTCTCCAGGCAGGTCTTTCACAGGCACAAATCAGTCCAGATTTACTCTAGTCAATGATGCTGATTTACAGGAACTCTGAGCCCCCCTGTACGTTTCAGCCTATGTTTCCAAAACAGATGAGAAGAGTAGGGACCAGGGGAATGTTTCTGCAGGTGCATTTGCTGCCAAACTTTGGTCATTTCCCTGCTTTTTGTCCTGCTTCTCAGCCACCCTGGTGAACCAGCACACTTGGAGAACATCTGGACCTAAACTCCACCAGGCTCCACCTCCTCGGGGTTCCTGTCCCCCTGAGTGCTGTCCTGGGCATTACTGCAGCTCCGTGCTACCTCCAGATCAAACCAGGTGCTGTGCTGGGGGATGTGGGCTTTGCACCATTTATTCCCCATCTGGTCTCATGTCCCTTCCCCTGGGGGTCTGGGCATGTGGGGGACGCTGCCACGGAGGGGACTGTCTCCCCATCTTCCTTCCTGCGGGGCAGGCATGTGTGTGCGTTGTGAAACACAGCCTGACCTTCCTTTCGCGTTAACTCCTGTTCTCATTGCTCACTTACATGTTTAATTTAAGGCTGTGGAGCTGGCTAGCCTGTGGTTTAAGATATTTTTTTTTTGAAAGCTCTGGCAGGGAATTAAAGCAGTTTGTAGTAAGTTGAAATTAGCAGGGCGATCTGAGACAGATGTTGTGAGCAAGGGAAGAGGAACTCACTTGCTGTGTCTCCTCTGCTGTTGTTTAAAAGACACTAATTTGATGCTTTCTTCTTAAAAGCAGGCATCTGTAGGTAAGGATAATGAAAATACATTGTTCTCTTATGGTATTCCAGCACCTTCTTCTCTTCTTGCTTTCTTCCTCTTCCAGTGTGCCCCAATCCTGACCCCTGGGGCCCTGGGCTGGTGCTGGTTCCCACAGCCTCAGCTCCTCCACCCTGCCCGGAGCTGCTCGCTGTCCCTCCCAGTGCTCCAGGTGATGGGGAACTTGTGCTCAGCTCCATCTACAGCAAAGCTTTGCACTTCAGCTTTGCTTTTGATTGTGGACAGGAGGGTGCAGCTCCCGGGGAGGTTTGTATGTTTGCCGAATTAGTAACAGCAGCATGTGTAGGGAGCGAAAGGGGAAAAAATATAGGCAATGAAAAGTGGGGCAATTCTCTTATTTCCAAGCTGATTCCTCTGGTGCAGTCGGAGGGAGGATGGGTGGAAGCTGCAGCTTTGGGTGATCCGTGCCCTAGGGATGCGCTGGCTGCACAGAGCATCTTCCCTGCGCAGGCTGGGTTGGTTCTGCTCTCACCGCTGCCCTGTAATCACAACCTGGCTTCAGAGGACAACGAAGCTGGGAGAGGAGGGACGTGTGAGGCTCTTAACGAGGTTAACCTGCTGCCGCTCCTCTAAACGAGGCTGTGACAGGGCAGGCGGAGAGGAGCCTGGAGCGGCTGTGACAGCGGGGAGAGGGATATCAAACCCTACCAGAACAAAGGCAAGACAAAAGGGTTGGAGGAAAAAAAGCTTCTTGTCAGCAAAGCTGTCAATGGGTGAGATTAAAGAGCACCTGCCACCTTCTCCAAAGGTTGTGTCACCGCAAGGCAGGAGGGAGCTGGCAGAGCTGGAAATAGCCCTGATCACCTGGAAATAGCCCTGATCACCTGGAAATAGCCCCCATCAGCAGCCCTGTGCTGGGGTTGGAGCAGTGATGCTCTGCCCATGCCCTTCCCTGCAAACCCAGCCCACACTCCCCATGTCCTGCTCTGCTCCTGCCTCCTCTGTGCTGTGAAGCTCCTCTCCGCTGGGTTCTGCAGCACTGAGCTCCTGCCCGTGTTTTGGGGTAGGCTGGGAAGGATGCGGGGGCTCACGGCCAGCCCGGAGGCTCTGCAGCACGGGGTTGGTGTGGGAGGCAGTGCTGCCCGTGTGCACTGGTGTCTGCGGGTGTTTCACCCCTTGCTTCAGGACATCAGAGGCTCTGGTGAGTCCGGAAAGGTCACGCCTTAAGAATCCTCCATCAGCTGTGTGCAATTTCAGCCCAACATCATCACCACCACCTGAAGGACAGCTGGGCTGCCTGTGCCTCGGTTTTCCAGCTGCTCAGAGGGAGACATTTCCCGAGGGGGGGCCGAGCATCCTCCTTCTCTGTGTAAAGGCAAGCGGGGCAGGGGAAGGAGGACGTGGAGCGGATGTGCAGCGCTGCTCAGACACGCTGCGGGTGCTGCCTGCACCAGTGGAGCCTGCTGCAGACAGACCTGCGCTGCTGCACCGGAACGCTGTGTGTTGTGACCTGAGCGGGGGCTGGGGCCGCCCCAGGATTACTGGCTGGAAATGTGCAGGAGATAATCCAAAAGACGAGTGTCTGTCAGGTGCCCAGGTGTTAGCAGAAGTTAATGAGAGTCTCGGTTTCTGATCTCTTGCAATCAATTCCACTTCCTATCACTCTGCGAGAGGTGAATATCCATGCTGCTGTGACGGTGGTAACTCTGGGTGATGTGCCTGCTTTCAGCTTTGACGCCAAGGGAAACTGCAGGATAACATTGCTGTGCTGCCTCAGGCAGGGCTGGGGGAGGGAGATTTTTCCCCTGGATGGCCCAGCTCAAAGGGAAGGTTCCTATTGGAAGTACAATCACCTGAGAAAACCTCTTCCTCTCCTTCCACAAAATCAAATCTCCCCTTGGCTGGGAGAAAATGTGCCAAGCGATCAGGGAAGATGGATGCAGCACGGAGCGTGTGGCGGGGGCATGCGGTGAGCCGACGGCTCGTTTACTGGGAGCGGGAGAGCTGCCAGTTCTCCTCGGAGCACAGGCTTGTTTACAGAGCCCCGGCGCGGGGAGAGGGTGTGCGAGCCTGGCTCCGCAGCTGCTGCCCTGGCACCGCCAGGGCCGGGAGGGGTGAGCACCCAGCACCGGGCAGGATGAGCACCCAGCATGAGGCAGGATGAGCACCCAGCGTCAGGCAGGATGAGCACGCAGCACTGGGCAGGATGAGCACGCAGCACTGGGCAGGATTGTCCTGCCTGCAGGAGGAGCTGTTGGGGCAGGAGGGACATTTTCTGGGGCCACCAAAGCCTCTAGGAATCTTCCCTCGTGGAAGAAACAGCAAGATGAGGAAAGACACATCCCTAAGTTTGGTCTTTGATTATTTTCCTTCAGTAAAGCTTTGGGACGGGATTTTCATTGCTCGGCATGGCTTATTGCTTTGCCAGCCCTGGAACAGGACCGGCGGGTGCTGGGATGAAGGCGTTGTGTCACATTTAGTTCCTATCACCTGCTCTCAAAGATGCACCCATGGAGTTAAGCCCCTGCAAGTCTCCGTAAAGCCAAGGAGGGGTGACTTGTCTCCCGCTGCTGCTCGATGGCATGGGCAGAGTGGGGCGAGGGGACAGCAAGGCGCCGACGGCACGGACAAACAGCCCAGCACGTGCAGCCCCAGCAGGCAGGGAGGTGGGGACGATGCTCGGCGCTGTGAGCGGGATGCAGATGTGACGAGCGGAGACGTGCAACATCGCGCCCGGCTGCGGGTTCCTTCTGAAATGCAAATCCCAACATGGGGCCTGTCGGTGCTGAACGCCAGTACAAGACAGCCGTTCTGTGCACAAACCAGCGCCGATTTGCTACCGGTTATGGCTGCGGGTGACACTTGTAGCTTTGATGTGAGGAGGGAAAAGCAGGCGGGTGGCTCCTGGAGCCCTGCTGTGCCCTGGAGCCGCCCGGACGCAGCAGTGAGGGGCTGCTGGGGTGGCAGGGAGGAGCTGGCGGTGACCACAAAGAGCTGGGAGAACATGTCTATGGAAATCAGTCACACTGTGGGGACTCGTTGTGGTGTAAAGCTCGTGCACTGAAAGAAATAGAGGGTTGGTGTCCCATCCCCAGCCATTCTCATTCCCATCTTCTCCGGGTCCCCCCAGCCAGGTGAGTCCGTGGTGGCTCCAGACAGGTGACTTAGAGCTGCTCGGAGCTCATGGCACGTCCAGGTTTCTCCCAGTTATGGGAGGGCAGGCAGGGAGACGGGGGTGTGCAGCCCCAGGGGATGTGGGAATTGCTGCATTTTGGTGCTTTCAGACACCTGTTCTTGCAAACCCTGCTCTGTGTGACAGGGGACACAGAGGAGGTGGCAGGTGTGACGGCTGCAGTGGCAGGAAGAGCAGAAGGAAGAAGCTGCTGTGCAGCCTGAGTTTTGGTGATGCTTCTGACCTCCTGGCAGTGAGAACGCTGCCTGACCCCCGTGTGTCCATGCAGCCTTCCTCCCACCCACACCTGGGGAAGAGCAGGCCAGCCCGCCCCGAGCCTTGCGTCTCTGCGCTTTGTCTGAGATGAATAAAGGGGCAGGACCGAGTGGCTTTGTGCACAGCCTCTGAGCAGCCCCAGCCTTTCCGCTTGGCTTTGCTTTACCCTGCAGGGCCGTGTTCTTCTCCTAAGTGCTTGTGCTCCCCATAAGGCGCCTCGGGGCTCGGATGCTCTTGCGTCTCACGTTGCTGTGGTCTCCTGAACGAGAGCGCTGAGGTTTGGGGCTGAGATAGATACACGGCAACCAGCTTTGCCTTGCACTGGCTGCTGCCGAGGAGGCTGTCCCGGGGGTTCCTGCAGCTCCCCAGCCAAACCTCCCCCCTTCCTGGTGTGTACAGTGTGGGAGGCTGCAAATCCCGCTTCTCTTTCCCAGCGCTTGCAGAGCTGCTCTGCAGAGCCCCGGCTGCCCCCAGCACCCTACGATGGGCACGGGATCCCCGAATCACTCGCTGAGCGGTTTCGTGGAAATCCAGCCAAGATGGTTTTTCTGTCGCCACGGGGTGCGTGGTGCTACTGTAGATGGCACATTTAATTTCTGCAGGATCCGACAAAGCCTAACAGCCCTCTGTCAGCTTGGGGATTTATGAGACCTTTCCATGCCTTGGGGAACCTGGGACCAGGCTGACACAAGAGGAAGGGCCAGTGGATATAAATTACCTCTAGCTCCACTGGCTCCATTTTACCAGCAGAGAAAACAGCCCCTCAGCTTTATGTTCTTCCCATCAGCCACAAATGAGCAGCTTCTGTCCCCCCTGAGCACTGGTTCTGTTTTGGGCCCATACTGGGCTAGAAAGAAAGTCTGGGAGGTGGTGGGGAAATATCTACGTATGCTCCTTATACATCTATGTGTGTGTTTATAAAAATGTTTAGCAGAAGCCAGTACTTGATCCGACACAACCTCCAAGTGTTAATCATAATAAATGGTAAGGGGAAATAATCACTGTTGAAGGAGTGTGGGGGTGTTGCTGTGCGGGTGGGGTGTGAGGTGGTGCACCCCCTCCTCTCTGCTCCCTCCCCAGCCCAAAGCCCTCCTGCTGCTTTCGTGGCTTTGGGGTGACAGCAGCCCCCCGTCCCCGCTGCCTCCCATCGCCCTGCCCGGGGGCAGCACCGGTGCTGGGCACCTTGTGCCCGTCCCCACGCTGGCAGCACGAGGACGGGGGAGCTGTCCCTGCCTGCCAGCCCTCCCCAGTGACCAGGCAGCGAGGGGACACACGACCAAGTGCTGCCCGCGAGGGCTTAAGCATCTCAGTAATTACAGCGGCTCCCCGAAGACCGCGCTCTCCTGAACTACAGCCGGTACCCGATGATTCGTAAAGACTCCTCGGGGACTCGGAGCGGACGGTTCAGCCGTAATTACCTTGGCTGCCTGCCACCGCCGGTGCCAGGGGACCGCGCGGCATCGCTGCAATTAAACGATGGGAAAGCGCGCGCTGTCGGCTGCTCCCCCCGCGCCGGGATGGGAGGGACACGCAGCCCCGGCCAAGGCTCAGCCTGGCCGTGTCACAGCTGGGGGACCTGGGGGGGTGACACGGCGTGCTGTGACCCAGCAATAGACACAAGCGGTTTTATGACTCACGCTTCTTCCCCACTAATGAGACGCAAAGAGCACCTTTTGCTTTTTCCCATTGCGGGCCCATGAACCGGGCACTGGCAGAATTACTTGCAGGGGATAGGCGGTGGCCAGAGGCTGAGGAGGTGGCCCCGCAATGCCAGGACATCCTGCTCCACGTCCTCTGTGCTCCCCAGAGCTCCCCGCTCACAGGAGGACGAGCGGGAAGGAAGGATGGAAGGGAGGATGCCTTGCTCTGCAGCAGAGGGATGTGTAATTTTATCACACATCACGGCATTTTGCCCTGGCAGCTTGTCACCAGCTGGGCTGTTGAAATTCCCTTGAAAAATGAGGGATCCGTGGCAAATTACTGATTATAGGATAGGAAAGGTAATCTGGCTGCGTGTGATTGATCGCTTTGATACTGCGATGTTCAGTGCTCTACAAAACCCGGGCAAGAGATGCAGAGATAACGTCGTGCTGTGATAACTGCACAGACAGCAGTGACGGGGTGTTCAGAGACAGCACACAGACAGACAGACAGACAGACAGAGCACCCGGGACACGGCAGATGGCTGCACAGAGGGGCTGCATCACCTATGAGAAGGGAGGACAGATGAGAGCTCCGGGAGCGCTCAGTACGTTCACGTTCGGAGCAGGAGTCACGCAGCAGCTGTGCTGGTTGCTGCATCCCGCTCTGCCGGTTTGTCCTCGGTCCTTCTGCTCAGGAAAAGGACAGGGATGGGGACGGGGAGGTTTTGATGCCTGTGCCATGGCTGATGCTCAAGCACCCACTGCCAGCAGGAGCCGGGTACCGGTGCTGGGCAAGGGGCAGCAAGAGCAGGGATGGGAGGGCAGGAGCTGCAGGGGCTGCGATGCTTTTACCTGGGGGCTACAGCACATCCCTCCCCACCATCCAGAAGTGGCCTCGACAAGCAGGCAGGTGAAACAGCAGCAGAAGGGAGAGCAGACCTCCTGCAGATGTTGAAATAACTCAGGAACAAAATGCACTTGTGGAAACGCAGTGTGCTCTCGGATATTTGACCACACCAGTTCTTAACAAAAGAAAACCCCAGCTCATTACATAGAAACATCAAACCAGCCAAGATAATTATCTCTAATTAGTGCTAATTTCAAAGTGAGGTCTGTTCTATAGCTGAATTGTTGCGTATTTCATTAGTTCATTAGATGCTGAGCAGACAACACAGATAAGAGAATTGTTCATGGGATGATACAAATTTCATCCTCTCTTCACCAGAAACAGCGTGTGGGTCCATGTCCACAGCACCAACCGCGCACGGGGCTGTGCAGCCCCAACAACCCAGCCCGCACGGCTCGGGGAGAGTTCACTGAGGGGAGAGAAACAAGCAGTTTGTCATGTTATTGTCTCACTGTCTCTGCAAATATCAGTCGATTCATTCCAGGTTTCTTTTAGTGTCTGGATGAGAAAAATGTTGTGCAGTTCAGATTCACCCTTGTGAAAGCGAAAAGCATCTTGCTCCAGGTGCTCCAAGTCCGTCTGTTCTGGCCCTTTGGATTTTATTTCCATGACCAGTCGTCTTTTCCATGTCTTCATCCTCTGTTCCATGTCTTCATCCCCTGTTCCATCTCTTCCTCACCCCCTGTTCCATCTCATCTATGCCATGGGCTCACTTCACCTCCGGTTCCCTCCCCGGGCAGGGCTCGGGGGCCACTCCTGTCACTGGGGAAACCAACAGCTGCCTTGTGAAACACTGGATTTTCAAACCTCCACTGCTGGTGGTGGAGCTGGGTGCTGTGGGACTCACGGTCAGCCCGGGGGGACAGCTCTGAGTGATATGGGCAATGACAGGAAAAAAGGACCACGTAGCGATGGAGATTTCCAACCCAATAGAGCTGTGCCTCTTACGGATCAGTGGCATCATCTTCGGTAATAACCATAAATGCCAACTCTTCCCTGAAGAGCATCTGGAGGAGGCGATGCCGTGATGCTGGTGTGTTGCACATCTTCCTCTATCCGCTTCTGCTGCAGAAGCTCCCAGGCCCACTCTCACATTCTGGAACCGTTTGCCTCCTGGCACAATCCTGCCTGGCCCAGGGAAGCTGTGACTCAGGAGATGAGCAAGAAATTGGCACTTAAGTGGTGATGTGTGAGCAGGAATAAAGCATTTGACTTTCAGAACCTCTTCAAGATTGCAGGGAAATAACCCTTTTCACTTGTAAGCTGCACATGAGCTGGAATGCTTGCAAGACAATAAAATCCCCCTTCTCTTCACACTGCGGGTTTTTAATCAGATTAACCTGACTTTCTGAAGCTTTCAGCTGTGACTGCCAGCGGAGTGAGGACCTGGCCTGATGCAAGAAAGGCAGGGAAACATTTCACCCTCAAGAAGTTCCTGAGCAGGATCACAACCATTGAGGAAAGTCACTGCAGGTGTTTGAAGCTGTAATTATTCTTAGAGATAGAGAGGAAAGCTTCAAGTTCTTTGAAGGAGCGAACTTTGGAGTTTTATACCATCACAGAAGAGTAAATTGAAGTGGGATGAAAAATGTAAAGAACAAAACGCTGCCACGAAGTGCAGGTCCAGGCGGTGGGTTTGGGAGATCTGGAGAGAAGCCAGGCCAGGGGGAGGTGGGAACCCCCAAACCCGGGGGCGCAGTGATGGGGGGTGTGCCAGTGACTCGGTGCGGTGGGGCCCACTGAACGATCCGAAAATGCCATTTATCAGCGTGTTCCGGGAGTCAGACCCGGGTCCCAGCCTGGATCAGCTGTGAGGTTCCTGATGCCAAACTCCAGTTTATTTTTAGCGGTGCTGCTGGAGAGGCTGGAGGCGGCTGAATGGGTTGAACAGGACGGGCAACAGCAGCCACTGCAGACAGCACCCACGGAGACCCAGGTACAGTACCCAGAAGAATCAATTAGTTAATGGCTGCCGTTACAGACAGACAAGAACTGGGGAGAGTTAATGAACGGCGATTTAACTTATTGATTAATCAGAAAGCTTTCCACTCTCGCTAATGCTTGCCTTGTTAAGCCAGCATCTCCTGCCTGCCCTGTCCCTGCTCTCCCTCTGCAGGCAGGTGCCAAGAGCAGGAATTTGGGGAGCAGGAGCTCAGGGACCTGGTGCAGTGACACTGACCCTCAGTCCCATCCCTCACAGCACCCGAGGCTGCCCTGCTCCCACCGCTGGCTTTCCCCATCCTCCCCGAGACCCCGCTCCATGTTCCCGGCATCCCTCCCTCGGTGTCGCCCTCCGCTGCCACCAGAAGTGATGTTTCCATGTCATGCTCAACAGTCGTGATGCAGGGCAAACATCAAAACCTCAGCAGGGTGCCTGGGAAAATCTAAGGGAGAATATCAGAGGAATCTGTTTCTACAAAGCAAAAGAAATCAACAAAGGTTCTGTTTGGGGGTGGGTTTGTTTCATCCTGGACCATACATACAAATAATAAGTTTACACTTGTTTTTTATTATTATTATTATTAGTAGTAGTAGTATTATCACCCTTCCTGATATCAATCTCTCCATTTCATTACAATAAATATTGATTTGTGCCGTTAGAAAATGCCTTCTCCTATCTGCTCCTTGTCTTTCCGCAGGCGCGGTGGTGGGGACGTGGGCAGCGGGATCCGCCATCCCCAGGAGCAGCCATAGGGCCACGTGGTGTGTGTGGGGCTCATCCGTGCAGAGCGGGGCTGCTGAACCGTGCCTGTGACCCCCTGTATCTGCAGGGATGCTTAAAATAGCCCTCGGAGTGTGGCTTCCCTCCATCACTCTCCTGCCACGAGGCAGGACAAACGCCTCCATAAACTGCTGATGGTGGTTTTTCTTGTCCGTGAACGTTTTCCTTCTCCAAGGCATCTTCAGGGCAATGGCCTCGTTCCTTTGCTGTGTTTGTGTAGTTCCCGGCACAGCTCTTGTGCCACGTTAATTATCTTCCACGTGGAATTTGTTTTGTGCCAGCAGAAATGCACTCAGGTCAGAATACGAAGTGAAATAAAAATAGCTCCTCTCCCCAGCAGAGCTCTCTGGTTATGCAAGATGGATCAAAGCTCGGAGCCGAGGGAAGGACCGTGCTGCGGGCTGGTTCCTGCATCAGCCCTTCGTGAGCATCCCAGATGTTCAGCTGGAACAGGGGTGTAGATTTGGGAAAGGGGGCAGTTGAGAGAGCCCAGAGAATAGAACATTAGATGGGAGGAAAGGGCCGTGGTGCTGGGAAGAGGATGAGGAGGACGAAGAGGGGATGAAGGCAGTCGGAGCTGTGTATCACCGAGCATGGGCTGGCCCAGTTCCCTGCTCCTGCAGGAGAGCCAAGACACCGCTTCTCGGTGTCACCATCACTCAGTGTCACCATCACTCAGTGTCACCATCACTTGGTGTCACCATCCTGCCACCCCCGAGCATCCCCACAGAGCTGGTTCTGACCTGGGACACCACAGACGGGGACCCTGTCACCAGGGGGACATGAGGGTCCAGCCTTCTGCCGGGGTTCACCCCATTCTGGGGATGCTGGTGCAGGAAAGGCAACTCCAGCCCAGCACACCCTGCGGTGCCTTTGCCAGAGCTGGCGCGGAGAGCAAAGAGGGGGCTTGGCAGCCCAAAGTTTTCCGGTTTCTGCTTGGCATGAGAAACGCATTCACCCTTCTATCTCAGCACTTCCAGACTTAACCGTGAGCACAGCCAAAATCATTTCCATGAGATATCAACAAGATCTACATGAATAACAAGTATAACAGTGTCTTCTTCAAATCCAGGGAGCCCTTTTCAGAGCCGCAGCCTCAGCTCGGAGCACCTGCCAGCCTCAGAGCAAACCGCAGGCGCGTTCTGCCAGGAAAAGCCGATAACCCCCTTGTTCCATTCCCCATCTTTGCCCTCCGGCACCCTAGGGCCACACCTGAGCCTGGGGGCGCGGGAGGGAGGGAAACAATGGTGTTGCATTTTTAAAAGTGATGTTTATCAGAAAGCTTATTTTATTTCTCAGTTTTATTAAAGCGCCATTTCCCAGAGTCACGGGGTCATGAGTTAATCTCAGCTTTCAATTAACTGAGGCTCCGTGTTTCTCACTGCTGGAGCTGAGGAGTTATCCACAATGAGGAGAACCCAGCAGCGTTGCGAGTCCCCAGGCCCACGTGTGGGGGGAACGGCTCCCGAGACCTCACAGCTGGTGCTGCCGAGTCGGGCAATGGCCTCTCGCTCCCAGGAAAGCTTTCGGCTGCCGTTCTGGGTGGGGGTTCGTGCTGCTCCTGCAGTCCCCAGGCAGGGACATCCCCCTGTCCCCAGCCTGGGTGACCAGCGCAGGAGCTCCCAGCAGCCTGGGCAGAGGGGATCAGGCTGTTAGATTAATTGGAGGAGTTTTTCCCCCTCAAAGCAACCCTTTGGCAACGCGTCCCTATAGGCATCCCTGTCCCGGGCCCCCAGCCCCTGGCCCCAGGGGGAGCGGGATTTGCAAGCTGCTGACACCGACATCCTGCGCGGGTGATGGCGGCTTTGCCACGGCCCTGCAGACACCTCCCGCAGCCGCTTTCACTAACAGATTTATTATTGCTGGTGAGGAAAGCGAAACCATGTGGAGCCGGCGCGCAGAGCCCAGGAAAGACGCTTGCGACTTGGAGGCAGACGGGAATTTCCTGAAAGGTGAATATGGCAGAGCATTAAAAGACAAATAAATAAAAAAGCCTCGCTTTATTCCTCTGTCTCAGCTGTGCTCCAACTTGCCCCAAATCCAAGATAATACAGGAGCCTAAGAACTGCCATAAAGGGCCAGACCGGAGCTGCACTTTGTCTGAACGTCCATCCCTCCCAGCACTGCTACCAGATGCTGCAGGAGAGGCCCGAGACGTCCCATAAAGAACATTGATGGGGCAGTCTGCACAGATGAGAGATTTCTGCCCACTCCAGGGAGCCGGAGGATGCTTTAGGAGCTGAGGAGGGAAGGTTTATCTCCCCCATATTTCTCTCCTGTTTGCCTACCTGGCAGTAATATGAGTGTTTCTGGTGAACCCAGAGCACAACTGTTCATAAATGCCCTTATGGCTTTTTATGCCTGAAGGGGTCTCGCCTGGGAGCTGCAGAGGAGCCCTGTGCCCGGGTCCGAGCCCTGCAAACAGAGGGGGTCTGCCTGGTCAGCGTCCCCCGTGACAGCGTTTCTGCCGTGCATACATCTCCCTGGGACCATCTCTGCTCTCGCTGCCTCTTCCCTGCCTGCCACATTGGGCCCAGATGTCTCCTTTAAAGGGGAACTGCAAAGTTTTGTTTAAAATAACACTATTTCTTCTTTTTAAAATAAAAACACAACAACCCTTCCAAGATCCTCAGCAATTAATCAACTCTACGTGCAGGCTCCAAAGTTGCAAACACATCTGAAAGCAAACTACGTGAAGCTGAGCTTCCCCCCGCTCACCTGCCGAGCCCCAGCGCTGCATTTGGGCTGCTCCCTGCCGGGAGCGGTTGTGCCCCCCAAACAGCGTCAGTCAGCCCTGGCGCCCCAGCCCCAAGGTCCCATCCTGGGGTCCCAGGCTCCAGGGGGACACAAAGGGAGGATTGCAAGGCAGGGACCACTCTGGTCCTGCATCCCCTCGGCACGGAGCTTTGGGTGCTTCATGGAGAGAACGCGGAGAGCTGAACGTTGGGAGCGGCAGAACCAGAGCCCTCCTTGTAAATCCCCCCTGTGCTTGACTGCAGGGTGAATTTTAGGTGCAAAGAATGAGAATTTGGTCTTTTTCCCTTCTGCGTCCCTGTGACAGCCCTGCACGTGCTGTGACCATGGGGGACAGCAGAGAGCTGCAGCAGCCCTGGCACCCCAAGAGGCACTTTGCTCCTCATCCTCACGCCCAGGACGAAGGCCCAAGCTCGTCGGCTGTGGCCCCATCTCAGCCCGGGACAGCTTCTCAAGCCCCGAATCTCTAAACAACTCCCCTCCTCCCCTGACCCTCAGTTTTAATTTATCAGGAGAATTATTAAAACAGCCATTTCTCAGCTGTCTAACGTTTCAAACCCCTGCTCTCATTCATCTGATAAATATTTACAGAGCTTGACATTGTCTTCAGCTCGTTCCCTTCTGCGCCAAACAATCCCAAACACTCGCTTCCCCTCTCCCTCGGCTGGGGAGCGGCTGCCGTGTGCCCCCGCACCCCCTGGCCATGGCAGGGGAATCACCACCCCTCCTTCGGCCGTGTCCCCCCCTCTGCCACATCAGCTGGGGGAGCGGTTCTCGCTGGAGTCTATTTGTGCCCAAACACAGGGTTTCAGGAGCTCTCCTGGAGCTGCATTGATTTCAGTGCCATTTTCCACAGGTCAGGCCAAGGACCCTGCGGTCACCTCCGAACGGAGAGAGGGAGGCAGATGCTCACAAATCAAAACCCCAATTCTTCTGATTTGGAAACGGATGTTTCGACACCATCCAATTCTGCGAGGCCTTACAGGAGGTCGCATTTTGTTTCCAGCAGAAAAAAATAATCAATTTCAAGCTTTTGAAATTGTTGAGAAGCAGAATTGCCATCCCCTGCCAGTTTCATCTTAACACAATGATCTTTTCCCACATATTTTTCGAGTTAGAGAGATGAAGTCTCTGCTGCTGCTGCTTCTCAAAACATTTTCACAGGGCCACTTCACGGGTGGGAAGTGCTGAGTGGCTGCTCAAGCAGCCTGAGCTCCCCAAGGAGGGGAACGTCCCCTCCAATCTGTGCAATGGACTTCCCAGGCAGGACCTCCGAAAACCCTACCAAAGCAAGGGGCTGGGGTGAGCCCAGGGGAGAAAGCGCAGAGGTGGGTGGGCAGAAGGCGCTTCAGCACATGCGTTCAGCTCCGCAAATGTGCGCTGGGGTGAGCTGGGCAGTGCAGCCATCCTCCCATAGGACAAATCCATCGGCTGTCTGATCCCCGTGGGATCCACCCGCAGCTCATCCACAGGGCTTCCCAACCATCCACTAGTGCTCCCCAAGCATCCACTAGTGCTCTTCCCAGTCAGTTAGGGAGAAAAGAGGAAAGGGGAAGGGGAAGGGGAAGGGGAAGGGGAAGGGGAAGGGGAAGGGGAAGGGGAAGGGGAAGGAGAAAGAAGGAGGAGGAGAAGGAGGAGGAGAAGGAGAAGGAGGAGGAGGAGGAGAAGGAGAAAGGAGAAGGGGAAGGGGAAGGGGAAGGGGAAGGGGAAGGGGAAGGGGAAGGAGAAGGGGAAGGGGAAGGGGAAGGAGGAGGAGGAGGAGGAGGAGGAGGAGGAGGAGGAGGAGGAGGAGGAGGAGGAGGAGGAGGAGGAGGAGGAGAAGGAGAAGGAGAAGGAGAAGGAGAAGGAGAAGGAGAAGGAGAAGGAGAAGGAGAAGGAGAAGGAGAAGGAGAAGGAGAAGGAGAAGGAGAAGGAGAAGGAGAAGGAGAAGGAGAAGGAGAAGGAGGAGAAGGGGGTTGAGTCCCCATGTCGCAGCCCCAGCCCCAGCCCAGCCTGCACCCAGGTTTGCCCAAAGCTGCCCCTTCAGCTGCCGGTGCCTCCCCCCAGCTCCCCCCGGCGCAGCGCCCAACAGCAGCTCCTGCCACTCTCCCTCTGTAATTAACTCCCAGCGCCACCCGTAACCCCCTCACTCACACCCACAGCCCTCGCACTCAGAGCCGTCTGCTCGCGAGGCTCCTACAGCCCTGTGATTGACATCTAACAAGACAACTGGGGAAACAAAGCCATCAATCGACACACACGGTTTTCAGCTGCAGATCGGTGTTTGCAGCACTAACGTGACGTCTCATTACTCTGCTGTAGTGATCTTGTTAAATGCCAATTTAAACCCCGATCACAAAAGAGCGAAGCACAAGATTCCAGCCAGAGCAGCAATATGGTGCAGGAAGGCGAAATCTGCAGCCTGCCCTGCGGCGCTTCGCTGCAATGGCACGGAGAGGAATGAAAAAGGCCTCTTTATCTTCTCCCCTACCCTCCATGGGCCACTCCAGGACTGCGCATTAATCCCCAGGGCTCCCTCCAGTCTAAATTTAAACGGCTCAGGGTTTCCATCACTCCCCTTAGGACACTGTTCTCAAGTCTATGGAGTTGCTCTGCTCTATGAAGTTTCTCTGGGAGTCAGCCTAAATACTTAATTTCTTCCCCCGTTGTCCTAATTAGACCTAGCAAAATAATGAGAACATTATTTACAGATTATTCAAAGCTAAGATTTGCACACAAAAATTCTGTGCTTATGGAGCACGCTCACGGGGAGCACGTGCGTGCCAACTACTGTATATGTGACACTGGTATCCATCTCGTATTCAACTGGCCCTGTTCAAGTCCAGTCCCCGAGGACGTTCCCAAAGCACTTGGTCTGTCCTGGCACGGCTGGAGCTCTGACCCCTCTGTCCCCAGTGATGCTGCCCAGGCCCCCCCACGACACCTCCCAGTGGGGGAGCGTGACGCTGCAGGGAGCAGCACGGCTGTCTGCAGGGTAATTCTGTGCCTGTGGTGGAAAAATGCCTTCAGAAGAGGACTGAGCAGGATATGAACGCAGTGCAACCCACCATGTGCTGCCCTGGAGTGGAGAGGGTCTGTGGAGGCTCTGGTCCTAAGCCCCTCTTTCAAAGGGTTTTATTACATACTTAGTCATAAAACTTTGCCTGAGGCTGACTTGGCAAATGGGGCCTTGGCCCGGAAGCCAAACCCTTTTCATTTTTTAATAACATTTCGTGAAAATCCATTTGGCCCTTTGTAACTCGGACAGGTGGGAAAACAATAGAGGTTTCTATTTCCAGCTGCTGGAGCGGGGCTGGGGGCTGCTCCCCGCGCAGGGACCCCCATGCAGCCACGGTGGACGGTGTCACCGCGCTGGCCCCAGTGACAAGGACCTTTGGGCATGATGAGGGCCAAGCTGTTTGCTGGAGCATCTATGCTGCAACCAACCCTTGCCCTCCCCAGAGCTTTTGTCCAGCCCTTGTCGCCCATACCCCACTTTCCCAGACCTCCTACCTCCCAAATCCACCCTCAGGCAGCCCCGGGACATGGGCAGCATGGCCCGGGCTGTGTCACCTCCACCCCCCTCTGCTCGGGATGCCTTGCAGGCTGCAAGTCGCCAAATCCGTGTCCCCATCCTGACACCTCCCAGCCGGGCGCTGAGCCCCCCGCTCCATGGCAGCTGGGTCACCCCGGGGAGGGAACGGAGGGAGCGACCTGCAGCTGCCGCCAGCCCAGCGAGCAGTTCAAAGACGTGTTAGATGGGTCTCTTGGCATCGGGTTCTATTTTTACAGCTTGTACATTAATGCTACCAAAGTTTAAACAATTGCAATGGACCAGCAGCTTTGGAGGGAAAGAACATGTCAGGTTTAGTGCAGGCAGCGGGTGCTGAGCCCCAGGCAGGGGGATCACCCAAAGGCCCAGCTCGTGGCAGGATGGGGTCGTCCTGGATGTCCTGGGAGGGCACGGGGACCAGGGGACAGCCAGTGTCACCAGCAGCGCACCAGCACTGTGGGCACCCCGCAAAGGGACCCAGCTGCCATCTGAGCTGAGCTGGGGTGGGGGGCACGGGGGTGCCAGCAGCAGGCAAGGGGCTGCCCATGGTACCCAGAGGAGCAGCCCCGTGGTGAAGAAGGAGGTGACAGTGACCCTGGATGGACAGAGGGGACAAGCCCCGTCCCAGCTGCCAGGGCTCTGCCTGCGTCTCTCTCAGTGCTGGGCTCAGCGCCGCTCTGCGAGGGCTCCGGGGCAGGTTAATGCCAGAGCTGTGTTTGAAAGGTTGGAGTTATGAGCTGTCAGCATTTCCATTACAGACCCTGATTAATTTGGGGGGTACGGGGTAGGGTTAGGAGTTGTCATTCCAGATGTGAATTTTTGTTTTAATTCCTCTAAAAAAAAGGGGGGGAGGGGGGTAAATCCTTTAACTTTGTGTTTTTCCTTTCAAAGGAAAGAAAATATGTGCCGTCTGGGTCTGTTTTGTTTTTGCTATAGAGCTCCAAATGCTGTTTGCCAGGTTCACGGCCGTGAGTGCTTTCATTTGAACCGGGTTCTTCCCAGGATCACCCCCATTTCAGCCCGCGGATCCTGACCAGCACACAGGGGATCTGCCTGAAAACGGCCCCCAGTGTGAGTTCCAGCAGGGCGGGGGGGCCTTTTCCAGGAATCACCTGCCACAGAGGGAGGTCACCTTTGGGGACCAGCACCACAGCCCAGCTCCGTTACGAGTGGTTTGCAGCATCCAGTGTCAGGTGCCTCAGCAAGAGCCGGGCGAGTCCCATAGCCAAGGCTGGGGTTGGTGCTGAGCGGCACCGGGGCCCGGAGGCGGCGGTGACCCTATGGTGGAGGTGGTCACCCTATGGCGGAGGCGGTGACCCTATGGCGGAGGCAGTGACCCTATGGCGGAGGCAGAACTAAACAAACTAAGGTGATGCTTCACCATTTCTAAACAGCAAATTTCCAGCAGACCGTATCCAAGATCAAAGCAGAAGCCAAAATAACGGTGTTACCCCCACCAGGGGAACGCAGGTTCCTCCTCTGCACACTCAGAGCACCCGCGTCTCTTTGGTGAATGGGGGGTGCTCCAGTCACCCCTGCAAAGCGCTGACTCCCCATGATTTCTGCTGTGCTCCATCTCACGTGCTGAGCTCTTCATGTTAATTCTGTCCTATATAGGAAGCGTTTTCTGTTAACGCTTATGTCTCTCATCCTCTTAAATGCTCCCTGGACACCTTTCACTTGTTTTTAAATCACGAGGAAGGATAAAGATTGGTGCAGTTCAATTAAATATGTCTGTTTTCCAAAGCCCTCTGGCTGGGGGGTATCTGTGCTGTGCTCCCCGGTTCTGAGCACACGTGGGGTTTGTCCACAGGCCCTGAGGATGGGACTTGTGGGGTGAAACCGGGAGCTGGGGGGCTGAGCTCACACCCACGCCAGCGAAGGGGCAGCTCAAGCAGACGAACACTCTCCTGAAAACCAGAGGAAATCCCCACTGCCGCATCGCTCTGGTGCAGTGGCACCATCCCAGCGCCGCACTGGAGGCCGCATTGCGGTTACTTGAGCAAATTCATCCGTTTATGGGTTTTATCAGGATAAAACTCTGTCCCAAGGCAGGCAGGGGTCTGAGTGGCACCTGGCAAGGTCCTTCCCATTCCTGTCCATCCCCCCCAGGACATGCCCTCCCCAGGGGACACCTTGTGCCACCACAGGACATCTGCAAGAGCGCTTCGCACCCTTCTGCTTTCCGGTCAGCCTCCCAGTGAGACGCGCGGGTGAAATCCTATTGCCAGCCCGCCCACTGTTCTTAAGCACGTCTAATTTATTAACCGCTGTCCTGTCACTTTAGTGGGAGGGCTTGTTAGTTTTCATTATTTAATCACCACCAGGACCTTCCCGTTCAGCGGGAGCGGTGTGCTGGCCACGAGAACGTTTGCTCTGACAGTGCAGCAGGGGCAGAGCTCTTCCCACCCCCAGGAAAAGGGGTCTCAGTCCCGGGGTGGGAGTTGCTCCAAGCTGCCCCACTTTCTGGGGCTCCCCTGCCGTCTGATCCTGCTCCCCCCAGGCGCTGAGCGTGACTCGGGGGGGCGCCAGCTGCTGCCCTCCCCGGGCTGCGGCTTTCAATGGTGAAATTAAGAGGTGGTGGACTCAAGATACAAGAAATGGGCACAGAGCTCTGCAAAGATAAACACAAAAGTGCCAGGGTTTGCTGCAGCTGCTTGGTGAGATGTGGAGGGGGCTGTGAAACGGCGAATTTTCTTTTATTGACATCTTTTCACTTGAAAATCTGCCTGGCAGCTTTTCAGCTCTTTGCAGAGAGACTGTTGTTGTTGTTGCTGCTGCTGCTGTTGCTGCCAGGAAAAGACTTGCAAATAATCTTCCCATTAAAGCCGACTTGGTATCAAACTTGGTATCAGCATTTTTGAGTGAGGGCTCATGCGGGAGCTGAAGGAGCCGGGCGTCGCGTGTCGAGTGGCTGCATCTGTGCCTCACAGACCAGCACTGTCAGCCCTGCCCGCGCTGGCAGGGACACCGGGGGCTGGCAGGGACACTGGGGGCTGGCAGGGACACCGGGGGGCTGGCAGGGACACTGCGGGGCTGGCAGGGACACTGGGGGCTGGTGGAGATTCCAGGAATTTGGTGGGGATGCTTTGGGGCTGGTAGGGATGCCAGGGGGCTGGTGTGGATCCCAGGGATCTGGTGGGGATGCCGGGGGGCTGGCGGGGATGCCAGGGGGCTGGTGTGGATCCCAGGGATCTGGTGGGGATGCCGGGGGGCTGGCGGGGATGCCAGGGGGCTGGTGTGCATCCCAGGGATCTGGTGGGGATGCCGGGGGGCTGGCGGGGATGCCAGGGGGCTGGTGTGGATCCCAGGGATCTGGTGGGGATGCTGGGGGGCTGGCGGGGATGCCGGGGGGCTGGCAGGGATGCCAGGGGGCTGGTGGGGATCCCAGGGATCTGGTGGGGATGCCGGGGGGCTGGCGGGGATGCCGGGGGGCTGGTGTGGATCCCAGGGATCTGGTGGGGATGCTGGGGGGCTGGCAGGGATGCCAGGGGGCTGGTGTGGATGCCAGGGGGCTGGTGTGGATCCCAGGGATCTGGTGGGGATGCTGGGGGGCTGGAAGGGATGCCGGGGGGCTGGCGGGGATGCCAGGGGGCTGGCGGGGATGCCAGGCGCCAGCAGGTGAGCCCGATGCCAGCCAGCCCACCAGTGGGCTCCGTCCTTGTTCCACTCCCCTGCTCGCCCTTCACAGACCTTGTAAATGTGACTCGTGCCTCTCCGGGAGGGGGGACGGGTATGGCTGGTGTCCCCCACCAAGTGTCCACCTCATGCCTGGGAACTTTCCCTGCCATGGGACAGATGGGTGTCTGTTACCAGGGCTCCTTTATGAGGATCCCAGTGATGGGGACTTTTCTGTCCCCTACCTAAGCAAAGGTTGAGCTCTGATTTCCAGAGCTTCTCTGTAATTAAGCTGATCTCCTTCAAGCACCAAGTCTCTCCTGCTCTGGACCATTCACGCCGTCCTGCAGCAGACTGAGCTGCTCTTTCCTCCCACAGCCTTCGGCAGAGACGATGCAGCGAACTTGGATCCCAGCTCTGCAAACCAGCCCCAGCTCTGCCTGCACATGGGCAGATGGGCAAGTCGGAGCTGGAAAACCAAGGTATCCCACAGGAGACAAAACCTGCCAGAGGTAACATCAGTCACGAGTGGAAAGGAGGAGAAAGGAGGGGCGGGTGGCACAGGTGGAGCTGGATCTGCTGGGTGACAGGGACTGGATGGGGACAGCTGAGCCTCTCTGGGGTGCAGGGGCTGGGCATCCCAGGGGGCTTTTCCCCCCCAGTCTCTGGCTGCCCTCTGACTGACCGCAGGGTGGGACAGCAGGGATGGATCAGATAAAGCAGAGAGTTCCCTGCTGCCCTGCATAAAACTTTGTCTAACAGCAATTACAGTTATTTTTTTTAACTGTAAAGAACACAGCTGGAGAGGCGCAGATGTGACAGCAGCCAGCCCTGCCGGGGTGTTCTGTGCAAGCGCTGACGGCACAGGGGGTGAGAGCAGCCGCCTGCAGTCCCTAAAACTCTTCTGTCTGTAGGGCCCCGTTTGATAAATAACTGCAAGAATACATTAATCTAATGGCCCTAATAGGTGTGCAACTATGTAGGTAGCCATCTGCATTCCTAAAAAACTGCTGCATAATAATACCGAGTCATGACCTACATGGTCAACTCCATCCCACAGGCGGTTCCTGTGCTCGTGGGGACCATGGGGACCCTCCCTGGGTGCCCTGTGAAGTCTCTGGGCCCCAAGCCCCCTGCATCCCACGTGGGCTCCAATTCACGCTCGACACAACCGATTGACTTTCTTCCCAAGGAAATTCATGCTTCCTTATTAGGAGCAACAGATTAATTGCTGACATAAAGAAAAACTGCAGGAAAAGCGCAGTTAAAGAGTCAAAGTATGATCAAGGGAAAGGAAAGCATTTCCAAACGCAGGGTATCTCGGGCAGGATCTGACACTGCCCTTCATTGTGAAGGCTGTGCCTTTGCCTCTATTTACTGAGAGTCCCAGGAGCGTTCTCCAGAACTGTCTGCTCATGGCTGGGGGTGCTAGGGGCAGGAGCAGGGGAGGCAAGTTCGTGAGGCACAAGTGTGCCTGTGTCTGTATCCCCTGCAGAAGGGGCTGCCCCACCTGGCTCCGGTCCCCGGTCCTTGTCCCCAGCTCTGGTCTCCAGTCCTTGCCTCCAGCCCCAGTCCCCGGTCCTTGTCCCCAGCCCCGGTTCCTGGTTCTTGTCCCCAGCTCCGGTCCCTGGTCCTTGTCTGCGGAGCCCTCAGGCAGAGCTGCTCACCGTGCAGGTGCTCAGCAGAGCGTACCCCAACTCTCCAGCTCTGCTCCCTTCCAAGTGCAAGAGCAATTCACAGCTTCTAAAAATAATTCCACTAGTATCTATTATTTTATACAGGTTAGGAGCCTAACCACGGGCATGGGCGTCCCCGGTCCCATCCTTCCCGGCACCCTGCTGGCCAGCAAGGCTGGCAGGACGTGGTGGGAGCTGGTGCCAGAATCCATACGTGCCTGGCAGAGAGGCTGAGCGGAGAAGTGGGCATGGGTCTCAGGCTTAGCCTGGGGAGTGCAGGGAGGACAGGCTGGGGTGAAGGATGTTTGCTACTCACTGCAAAAATTAATACCTCTGTCAGGTTTTACAGCACCTTTTCCCAGGCAAATACCGCCAGGAACCCCCAGGTGATACCGCAGCACCCAGTCTGCAGAGCAAGGGCTTCAATTGGCAAGTGAGGTCACATCGGGAGGAAGGTGCTGGGGTGATGAGCAGGGAGGGACAGGGCGGCCAGGCTCAGTCCAGCACACCGGAGCTGCTAATCCCGGCTTTACAGAGCTGAGTTTACACACCGAGGTGACAGAGCCCTACATAGAAAATGAAATTTCCAACTCCTGCCACACATTTTTTTTTCCGCAGCTCTTGTGCATTTTCCCGTCTTTCTCTCCTTTCTTTCTGCTGTTTTCCCTGCTGTCACCAGCCAGGCACAGTGTGGGGAGCAGATGGGGGTGGGAAGGGGGAAAGGGGGGGTTCTCTGTGCAGCTGAAGTTAGTCATGGAAACGCAGACATCATGTGCATTCGCACGTCAGCCTGAAGTAAGTGTGTCTTTTTATGTTTCCCAAATGAGGTTGGGAAGTGGACAACTAATTGTGTCACGGTTTGGTTATAGCTAATTGATTTTCCCGCCGTGGGAAGCTGGAGCGGGGGCCAGGTGAGAGGGTGCTCAGTGCTGACCAGCACCGCGGCCCAGGAGGGGAGAAACCCCACGCCAGGATCTCCCGCTTTTCCTTCCATGCGGTGCCATGGCCCGGCAGGTCCCGCCGCCCCCCCGCAGCGCTGCCCCAGGGACCGCGCCGTGTCCTGGTGTGAGAAGGACCATCTGTCACCCCCTCCCTCCCGGGGATGTAGTTGTGACTTCCCCAGAGCAGCACCATTAATTAGCGGGCAGCACCATTAATTAGCGGGCAGCCCGCGCTGTCAGGGAGCTGCCCGCCGCGGGCAGCGCGGGGAGGAGGAGGAGGAGGAGGAGGAGGAGGAGGGGGCATCCAGCGCGGGAGAGAAAACGGGTCATTTTTCAACGTGATGAATGGGAGGAAAAGAAAGTGGAAAGGCGGACAAGGGAAAGAGAATGGAACTGATTTCCAGATAAAGTTTTCAGGACACTTAAATAAACATCTCAGCCAGCGGAGCAACAGGCGGGGTTCGGCGGGAGGGACCCGCTGTGCTAGCTGGGCAGCGCTGGGAGCATTTCAGCGGGACATCCAAATAAACAGCATTTAAAAACCAGGAGTGCTCTTTGTCCCAGGGCTTCTCCTACTGCAATTCCCACCATGTTCCCAGCTCAATTCAAAGTTTGCAAGTGTTTCCAGTCTCATTTTGCCCCCTAGTAAGGGGGATGCTGGGCTGGGGGACCCTCTCCTCTCGCAGCCCTTGTCCCCGGCACAGGGATGGGTGGCTGTGTGTCCCCGGGGCCGCTGTCCTGCCGAGCAGCAGAGGCGGCGGCGCGGTCCCGGCACAACCCGCTTGCCTGCGGCCGCCTCTTCCTTCCCAGAACAAAAGAGCAAAAGGGGAGAGCAAAAATTGCCGAGCCATTAAAAACAAAAATGAAAGCCCATCAGCGAATTAATATGGCATTAAATGTTAATAATTAGGGGATCGTAAACATTTATGGGAACAGATTAAAGCCGAGTTCTGCTCCATTAAACCGCCCACGTGGCCTCTGCTTTCCACCCACCTCCGGGAGGAAGAGAGGCAAGGGGAGAGGCGGTTTGGCGCAGGGGGCTCCTGCTCCCTCCAGGCGCATCTCCTGCCCTCGGGGTGCTCGGTGCTGCCGCCAGCAGCCCTGGGGACACCCTGCGCATGGGGACGGTGCTCTGGGGCAGGATGAGCTCCCAGCAGCACAGCCGGTGCCTGCCCAGAGCCGGGATGCGACAGCTGCTCCCACCACGGCAGAATGGATGCTCGGGTGGGAAACGTTGTGTTTGGAGCCTCTGAGCTGTGATAACGGCACAATTAGTCATCCGCACCGAGCCCGGTGAGCCTTTTTATTTATTTGGGTTATTTAGGAAGTGTTTGAAGTCAGGTGGTGGAAGATGGCTTGGTTAAATGTGCCAAACATGGGCAGAGCATCTCCTGGCACCTCAGCTGCATTTTCACACAGAATCACAGAATGATTTGGGTCGAAGGGACCTTCCCAGCTCCCCAGTGCCACCCCTGCCATGAGCAGGGACATCTTCACCAGCTCAGGTTGCTCAGAGCCCGTCCAGCCCGGCCTGGGATGTCTCCAGGGATGGTTCATCCACCACCTCTCTGGGAACCTGGGCCAGGCTCTCACCACCCTCAGGACCAACAATTTCCTCCTCATGTCCAGCCTGAATCTGCTCTCTTCTGATCCAAAACCATCACCCTTTGTCCTATCCTGTGCCCATCTGTTGTGGCTCCCTGGTGGGTCAACCACCCTGCCCGGAAAACCTCGTTTAGAAACATATCGTAAAACCTTGCACCACAGGAACAATACTTTGTGTTTGGCAGCAATATTTACAAAAGCTGCTTTTTTCATGAGTTAAACCCCCAGTGAGGCAGCTACTGGCGTTTTGAGAGGAAGAGCAGACAGGTTACCTGGGGAAACCCTGCCCACGTCTCCTGCCCTGTGTTTGCAGCACCCCCGCTTTGCAGAGGCGAATGGGGGTCGCAGTGGTTTCCCCCGGCCTGGCAGCCCTGGGGGAGGAAAGGGTGGACGCTGGGGCCTTTCACCACACTGAGAATGAAAATGGTTTATTTTTAACATGTAAATCAATGTTTCTTGGGGAAAACTTGTTGGGTTTTTTCAGTTAAGCTATTCTTAATGAGCACTTTTTTTCTAACCACCTCTGTTTTAATGCCAAACTTTTTCTGAAAACATAGTTTTTCAAGCACTTTCTTTCATTTACCAAAAAACACACTGGGGAAAAAAAAAAAAAGAAAAGTTCCTTTTTCAGTAAAATACATTTTGAATAAAGAAATGTAAGTAGATCTTAGGTCTCTGCTTGGGATGCCTGGCCCTGAGCCCATCTTATTCAGCCTGATTTACCTCTTCACTGCTCACCACTTCTACAGAAATAACCACTTTTCCCAGCTCGTGCTGCGATCACGGGGGGAACGTGAGGAATCTGCTTGGCATCCCCGCAGTGCTGGGAGCACATTGCAGCAATTTTGGCTCATGAGGATGCTGCCAGAGCTGGTACCTGGGGACCAGTGAGAGCATTTGTGGCGTGGGATGAAGCAAGAGCACCCCCAATGTGGGATGAAACGAGAGCATCTGTGGTGCAGGATGAAGCGAGTGCATCCGTGGTATAGGATTCAGTGAGAGCATCCCTGGTCTGGGATGGAGCAAGAGCATCCATGGTCCAGGATGCAGTGAGAGCATCCATGGTGTGAGATGAAGCGAGAGCAGCCCTGGTCCAGGATGCGGGTGGGAAGCAGGCAGCGCAGCACAACTGGGGCTGTGCAGAGTGGGCAGGCAGCAGCGGGCAGGGAATGCACACAGACCCCACAGAGCCCCCGCAGCCCATCCCGCTGGGATCGTGTTGTTGTCGGCCGCTGGGGTTGGGGGTCCGCGGGGGGCGGGGGGGCCCTTTGCAATCACAAGCTTCCTGCTGGGGACCCTTCAAGGGCAGCCCTTGTAGCAGATCTAATTATACAAACAATTTTGTTCTTCTTCTCCAAATAAACACAGCGCAGTCTGCGGGACACGGCAGGATGGGGAATTAGAAAGGAGAACACTGGCTAATGGGCTCCTTAGCTGCGGGGGTAAACAGATGATTTGAAAAGGCTCCGGTCGCCCCCAACAGATCCACTCGCTTCTCCCCTCTCTCTTCCCCACCTCCTTTCTCTCCCCCCTCGCACCAAATATTAACAAAGCTTGCAATTTAATCAAATCTCTGAACTGTGAAAGGAGACTTCTGCAGATTCGATTTCAAGGTTTTTCCCTGTTAAGATTTGCATTGAGAAAATTAGATTAAAATCCTGCATGTGAAAGGAAAGGGTTGGGCAGGGGGGAAGCGTGGAAGGGAACTGGGGGAGCAGGAGAGGGGGCAAAGAGGGGGCACAGGGCCTGGCTGTCTGCAAGCTGAGCCAGGAGGTGACCAGCTATGGGGTGACATGGGGACCCCCCTCCCTCCACACTGCCCAGAGAGCACCCCATGCTGCACCAGCACCTGTCAGAGAGCTGCTCTGCATCGGACCCCAGGGGCCAGCGGGATCTTGCTCCATCACATGGCTCTTGGAGACTACGGGCTTGTTCCAGGCTGGGGATGGGTGACACTGGGATGGGTGACACCGGGATGGGTGACACCAGAATGTCTCCACTGGCACCAGACTGGTGGTTTGAGGCTGGGGAAACTCTTGTAAGGTCAGCCAGTGAGCCCTGGGGACAGCCATGGATGGGAGGTGTCACCAACCCACTGCAGTGTCCCCAGGGTCTGCAGGACATGGGTGGCCTTTGCCCAGCTCCTCCACTGGGACACCCCGCGTCAAGGGGACACACATGCCTTTGTCCCTTTACATGGGACACTGAACTGTCCCCAGGCTGGGAAGGTCCCACGTGTGGATCCTGCATGAAGGGTTTGATCCCACACCTGTGGCTCTTTACAGATTTCCCAGGGCCCGCAGCAGTGACATTTCAGAGAACAGTCAGGACACCCCCTGCACCGGCTGGCAGCCAGGGCTAGGACAGCTGGACACCTCGGGTACACGCTCTGGTGCCACATTTGGGGACACCTGATGCCTAGGAAGCTGGGAGGATGAGGAGGGTGTGGGAGCTGGCACGGGGCTCGTTTGCCTGTCAAAGGGAGACTCGTGTCCGGTGCAGCGTGGTGCTCCCCAGCAGCAGCTGCGCGGGTGCTGAGTGCAGCTCTCCGGCACAAACGTGCATCCCGGGACTTGCCAGCGCTACCGGATCCTCGTGCCGGGGCTGCTGTGCGGGGCTGGGAGCCCCAGCGCGATCCCACAGCGCGCACGGGGCACCCGCAGCCCTCCCGCCGTGCTCACACACGCGGGCTCCATCAACGCCCCGTCACCAGAGGAAACCTAAATCGAGCCAGAGTCCCTTGATGGCGGCTTGGCAGGAACACACTGTTGGCTCAGGCTTTGTTTTCATTACTACTATATGTGATTTATAATCGTATAAAAACGGAAGGACTAATTGCAGTCGCCGTCCCGCTCTGTGCCTGCCCATCCCGGTGGCAGCGGTGGGGTGCAGGAGCACTCGTCCCGTACACAGAGCATCGCTCCGGGGCAGGGCCGGGGTCTCCGGGCTCCTCTGCCCCCTGGGACAGGACACACTCTGGGGTGTGGGGGTCACACAGCACCTGAGCTGCTAACGGAGCCTGCAGGATGGAAAGCTATTCTGTTTGACTACAAGTTTTTGTCAGCCAGCTACACCAGCTCCGTACTTTCTGAATTCGTTTTGCTCATCCTGAGATCTTGAAATGGAACTTTCTTTTTTTCCCTTTGACATTTCAGCAATGAAATGTGTCAATTTTTCTCTCCAAAACCCTCTGCTTTTAAAACACCGTTCAATCCTACATTTTAAAAAGTAATGCTCCAGAACAAAACAAGTATTTCCCTGCAAGTGAAACGTAACATTTCATTAAACCTGGATCAATTCCTTTAGAGTCTTTCCAGCAGCAGCTCCCCCTGCGGCCCCTCCACCTGCCTGAACACCCAGCTGGGGAAGCTTCGGGCACCAAAAGGCGTTTGGCATCTCGGGGAATGTGAGAGCCTGGGTGCACGCTGGGGAGCTGAACCTCGAGCATCTCATTTTGCTGTTGAAAGATGAATCTGTGCACTAAAATCACATATTTGGGAGGAACTGGGACCCACTGTCGGCCTGTGTTTAAAGTTTTAAACCTCCTGCCCCATGAATTCATTTTTTTGCCTCACTTCTTGGCCTTTATTGCAGCTAATGCATCCTCTCTCATCAATCTTGCAGAGCCTGGGGTGGCACGGTGATGCCTGCTGGCTGCCACACCAGTGTCACATCCCATCCGGGCAGCAGCTCTCGCTGGTGGTGGCACCTTCCGACCCACGGCCCCCAGCCAGAGCTGAGCCAAGGAGAGGTTCCTGGGGAAAGAGGGGCCAAGGGAACGATGCCCAAAAAAACCCCGTAGGGCAGCACCCTTTATTAGGGGACTGGCCTTTCTCCTCCACCACCCAAGCCACTGCACCCACCATCCCCAGCAAACCACTGCCTGACAGCAGCTGCGGGGGTGTGAGGCTTTCTGGGTGTGTGTGCCAGCAAAATTCAGCGTGGAAACAAAAAAAGGGGCTGAGAGAGGGAAAGAGGAGCTGTTAGAGGAAACCTGATCTGCCCGCCATGCCAGGGTGGGCGGCTGAGCCCGTCTGTTGGATCCCCAAGCTAAGTGGTTTTCCCTCCACCTCACTGGGGAGCGGCTTTTATGTTCCGCTGAAAAGGTATCCTGCTCAAACAAGCGGAGACATAATGGGGAGAGCATCCATTAACCAGGAGGAAACGAGGGCATGTTAAACATGAAATATTCATGGGGGCTCTTGCCAGCTTGTTAATGCATTAGTGTTTGCAAAATACCTCTGGCTGGCGAGCAGGGAGGATGCGCGGGGGACCAGGGGAAACCGCCGGGAGTTGGGGGGGGACACAGAGGGAGTTTGTGCCTGGTGGGAGGTGGTTTGGTCACAACAGACCTGCCCAGCCCTACAGAGGCACCTGAGGCAGCCAGCGGCTCCTGCTCTCACGTCCCAGCCCCGTCACGGGGAGCTCTGGTGCGGGGTGCCCTGCGCTGGGCTCGGGTGCTGCCCCTGTCCCCAGGGGCTTTGGGGACCGCGGTGTCCCAGCCTGGGCTGTGAAATCCTGCCACAAAGGCTTCAGAGCATTTCTCCAGCGTCCGACTACAGAGACCTCGCTGCTGCTACAAAACCGACTTCCATGTATTTACTGGGACATTATGAGATAACATCAATAATTAAGAATAAACTACAATTGTCAAAATGAGCGAACAAAGTGCAGCTGGTGATGAATTGCCCTGGCTGTGCAAACCAGTGTTTGCTCTCTTGGTTGCTAAGCCATAGATTTCATTAACTCACAACCGGTCTCCCAGTCATTTAGTGCAAATTAGGGAAGATCTCTTGTATTATTCCTGTTATTATTATGAATTATCGTCATTGTTATAGTTTTGTCACACAGCCTCACGGGTGAGTGCCGCTGGCCAGAGCAGCGTTGTCGCAGGCGTTACTGGAACTCGAGCCCCGTGGTGACGGGGGACGCGATACCCGATGGAGCTGGGCCGGGTGAGGCGTTCTGCGGTGGAAAAAGCCAGCATGTAACAGAGCCGTAAAACCTTGTTCGTGCCCTTGTAAAAATCTCTCACTCAGAGGAAGAGGCCGGAGGGAAGCGGCTCTGGCTGAGGAGGGGGGGCTGGGGGCTCCTCTCGCTAAAGCCCGGGACCAGCACGCAAAGGGAGATTTTGCCTGATGTGGTGACAAATCCTGCACAAGTGTGAATTTTTCCGACCTCGAGTCCTGGGGAAATGAGACCAAAGTGCAAAGGGGAAAATGTTGATGCAGATCAGGTTTATGCTGTGCAAATACATTCTTACATCGGTATTTGAGACATGCAATCACAGACTCGGCCAAGGAGGAATTAACAGCAGGTTCAAAGGCAGCTTGGGCTGAATATTTATCAGAAATTGCCTTTTTCTGTAATACCAGCCTGGCTTTTCCTGGGGCTTTTGCCTCCCAGCCCTCCGCTGGTGGGCAGCTCCTCAGAGCCCAGTGCCAGGTCCCAGAAGCATTTCCCAGTCTCATACTGGTGTTCATTCTGCCAAAACCCAACTGGAAAAGCAACCCAAAGTGATGGAAGTGGCCTGTGGGTCCCGAGGGGCCAAGAGCGAGGGAAGCCGGGCGGTCTGGCTGTGCTGCAGCCCCAGCAGGGACCCAAAATCCAGCCCTGAGCATCCCCAGCAGAGCTGGGGGCTCGTGGGCAGCTCCAGTGAGGAGAGCTGGGCTCTTCCTCGGGCACAGCCGCTCGCCTGGCCCGACACGTCGTTCTGGGATATTCATCCGTCTCGCCATTGCAAACCTCCCAGGTCTTTGTTTTGTAAAGGGGAAGCGAGCTGATTATTTCAAATTGATGTTCGGGGTCACTGGCCGAGCTCCTTCCGCAGTCTTTTCTTTATTCTTCATGGGCAAGAGAGGGAGATGGAAAACGCTTTCCCCATATTTTTAAGAGGATCGATTAATTTTTCTCCATTTGAAACAGTCGTGAGTTTCACTTTCACCTCTAGTTTGTTTTATTCTTCAAATTGTAACAATAATAACAACATTCAGAAGGAAGTTCTTGCTTGCCGTGGGAACAACGCTCCAGTTGTGCCCAAAACACCATGCCCCTAATGACACAAACACCTCCTGAGCCGCTGCCCCCCATTAGCTCTTTGCAGAAGACCCAGGCTGAAGGGCATTCACTGCCCCCCCGTGCACCCCAAAACTGGGGCTGCCCTGGCCAGGGGGGAGATGCTTGCAGGTCCCTGTGGTTTGGCAGAGCTGGGGACGTGCCTGCCCTGCTGAAAGCAAGGATGAGCCATCCCTGGTATTAAGAGTCTTAGCACAAGTGGAAAAACCTTCCCTTCGAACTCTTTGCTGGCTCCAGGGGGGAGCACCTGGGCTGGGAGCCGCTGGGGGGGCTGCTGGAGCAGGAGGAACCACACACTGCGGCCAGATGTGCATCTACTCTAATTATCTCTGGCTCATTAACACTATGGCAAAGGCAGGGAGGTTTCTCCAGCACACGGTGCTGCATCAGGAGCTCACGGCAGAGCTTTGCCTTTTGGGCTGTCTGTGTCCAACAGGGATGGTGACACTGCAGCAGGACAAGGCTCTGGCCACCCCTGAGCTCAGGTCCCTGTGTGACCCTCACGGAGACCTCCCCACACTCCGGTGTCCCCATCCAGCCCAGAGCTGTGTCCCAAGCCCCCTCTGCAGAGGCACCAGCCTGTGGCTGGGGGTGCCTGGAGCCCCATGGTTGGGCCTGGCCTGGGAGAGCAGCTCCAGATGTCCCCCACAGCTCATCCCAGGCCCACTCAGCCCAGTTGTTTATTCCAGGGTTTATACCTTCTCCTTTCTTCTCTTTCACTGGTATTAAGAGCCTAGAAATAGACATTCTTCCCAACCCAGCTGGTAATGTAGAACCAGGTTAACACAGCCGCGCCGCGGAGCAGCAGCCATCTCATTTGCTCTGAAAACAAATTTATTAGGGCTTTGGTCTCTCTTTGCTTCTTTTTCTCCTCTCTCCCCTGGTCACAGCACAGTTTTCGCACAGCCGTGGCGGCTGGATGGCGGGGTGGCCGGGCTGCAGCTGCAGCAAGGGACAGCACTGTCCCCACACAGGGAGCAGCCGGGCTCGGGATGGAGGGAGCTGGTGGGTCCCCAGGCAGCAGCAGGGAAGGGGTGAGGGCTCTGGGCTCCTGCCAGCCCTGTCCCAGGCCATGGGGGACAAGGAAATGGCTTAAAATCAAGCCACCCCCAGTCTGGGCATGGGCAGAATCAGTTGGACCCTCCAGCGATGGAAGAGGCTGCGAACAAAACTCACCGTGTGCTCCGACCACAGGTCGTTACAGACCAGTGGGATCCTTTATAAATAATGAACCAATATTGATTGCCTTTGCCAGTAAACACAGAGTGACCTTTATTAAAAATACACAAAAAACTCACTTAGGGAAAGACGCTGACTTCTCACTACAGGCAGATTGACACAAAAAGCCGGTTTGTCCCGCAACAGCCGGGAACGCGGTGAATGAGCACTCAGCACGGCGCTGGACACAGGAGCCAGACACGGTCCCTGGCCAGGACAGGGCCCGCAGCTCACGGTGCCACGGAAATCAGGGAATTCGCCTTGGGGCTGCCCTCCCCTTCTCTGATCTCTTGGGGGTTTTGCAACAATTAATTCTCTGCTATACAACAGAAAGATCATTCCCTCTGGCCAAGGTTAAATATCCCAGTGCCGCAAACCAGCATGTGTGTTACCTCAAAATAAATCTCGCTTGTTCACTAGGCAATGATGCTGCTTCAGATTCTTTGTCCATAGATGAAAGCAATGGGCACCAGCGTGGCTCCAGCCCCTGGAAGGGAGATGGAGAGCTCAACCACCTCTCCAGTCAGGAATTGCCACTTGGGCCCCTCCTGTCGGCAAATTGCTCCTAACGCCATGGCAGTTCTTGCCAGTGTGTGGCTTGGTCTGCATCGTTCACCTGACCCCAGGGCTGGCAAGCTTTGCTACTGGTGGCCTTTGGGGCTGGGGACAGGGGTGCTGGCACAAGGAGGGTGCAGGGAAGATGTTGACATGGAGATGAAGTGGTTTGTGGAGCCCTGAACAGCTCGGGCTGTCCATCGGCAGGGGAGCGATCCTGACACCCAGGTGAAATAAGCCTCTGGGGAACGTGCCGAACACGGTTCCATCAACCCCCCAGGCTTGGCCAGGCAGCCTTTCTGGGTGCTCTTGTGCTGGGCACGTCGTGTCCAGACACACGGGCTCCCCTGCGCCAGGCAGTGTGGGGCAAAGTCTCTCTCCACCGCTCTGACCTGGGCGAGCTCCAGCACAGAGCGCAGGCTGCGTTGGCTCGGGCTGCGCTGGCACGGGCTGCGGGGAAGGGCTGGGCTGCTCCATGCACGACGCTGAAAAGCCAGCGTGGAACTGGGCCAAGGGAACAAAGGTTTTATTAATTGGAGTGCATGTGGGTAAGTAGCATTGATCACTGAAGTCAGGGGAAGTACATTACTTATGGCTTTTGAACAAATGCTGCCGGAGCAAATGTCTCTGGCTGCTTAATTGATTTGGGATGTTTTTTTCCCTCTGCTCTTTTTGGCCAGGTGCTGAGCATCCAGCACCCGCACTGTGGGCCTTGCAGGTTGTTCATATCAAATCAGCCTATTTCACATTCTCATTTCTACCTCCCTTATCACCCCCCAGCTCCCAGGAAGAGAAGTGCAAGCAAAAGCCAGCCTGTTGGTCCCCAGAGAAACCTCTGTGAGAGTCTCCTGGCTATTTTATCATTGATTTTGGGCGCTGCCAAAACAACACAGCAACACCAGAGCTACATGCTGAGACTCCAGGTAGCATTCAGGTAGCTCCTTCTCCTAGTCCAGTCACCAAAGCGATGCATTAGCTAAAGGCCACTGTTAGCTCCAGGTCTAAATGGGGGTTTTCCCCCATACGCTGCTGAGGGTGAGAAGCTGGATGCTTCTAACCAGCCGGTGCCTTGGGACATCTCCCCAGGGAGACAGCGAGTGCACAAACCCTCAGGTGGATCCAATATGGAATTTAATTAATTTCTAAGTGGGAACACATGGCACCCCCGCCCGAGGGAGCGCAGAGCTGCAGCTGATCCAGGCTCCAACCGCCGCTCCTGCATCCTCGGGAGGTCCCAGCATCCCGCCCCGGCGCCGGGACTGGGAGCCACTGGTCCCACAAACGCACGGGCCAGCTTCCCTCGCTTGTATTTTCAGTTCCTTTTTCTAGACATCAGACGGCTTGTGGAGTTTTTTCATGTATAAAAATACAAAATGAAAGGTAAACAGGCACATGGGTTTAGTGATCAATCATTCATGCAATTCACACTTTGGTTTTTTCTACCCAGCACGCTGAGGAGAGGCGATTCAATAACTATGGAACAAAACGATCAGTCTGTTCCCAGAACGGCTCAGGTGCTCGGGAAGGTGCGGACACACGGGGCCGCGCTCGCCGCGTCGCCTCTGTGACCTGCCCTGCACGGGGATTCAACGCTGAGACGATATTTGCGTTTTGAGGGAAATTTCCCAACTTCACAAGTTATTGTCCTCAACTTCCGCAGAAGCCTCTCGACAGAATGGCACTGATGGAAGGAAAAACAACCTTTTTCTGCACAGCCCTCAAAACGTTCCGTTTTGGAGCAGTTGAAGCAGATTATGAAAGAAAACAGACTCTCCAATCACAGCCCAGGCAGGAAGGCTGGAAAGAGCGGATGCGAGAATGAAATGTGATGTGCAGCGGGATGAGATAAACTCCCTATCTTGTTTTGGCCCATTATGGCATATTATTCATCAAAACACTTTGTTCAAATCAGCCAGCTCCGGTTTTTGTTAATTTTCTCTGTTACAAAAAAAACCCAGACTTTGGGGAAAAAAGTGCCAGAAATGGATGTTTAACTCGCTGCAGCCAAATGGTCCCGGGGCTCAGCCTGTCATCCCGGGTTCTTACTTCGCTCTACCCCCGGGATAATTTGGAAACGGTTTATCTGAGGCGAGAAGGGAGGGCAAGGGCGGGGGGTGGATAACGTGCTGCCTTGTTAAAACATTCAGGATCTTTTCCTGGATGGCGGGATCCCCGCAAGCAGCTCAGTGTTTCTCACACCGCAGCAGAGCAGGAGACCCTCAGTGGATCGTAAATGGAGCCCATCAGAGCAATCACTGAGATTAGAAAGGACAGGCCCTGCGCATCTTGGTGCGGCGCTGGACTTCGGAAGGTTTAGGCAAAACCACCTTTGTATAGCTTAACACCCTTTAAGGAATGTTATGAAACAAAAGCACCACCTCTTATGTAATATTTTGAAATAAAAGCATATATGGTCTGCCACCTCAGACCGCTGGGGTTTCGCTCTTCTCCCCGTTAGGACAGTGACTTCAGGCTCTTTTATTATTTGTATATTCCAGCTCTCCACTAGTGTCAGCCAAATCTCTGCAAGAGGAGCACGAAGGGATGATGTTGAAGGCGAGGGGGTTCGGTCTCTGCCACAGCTGCTCCGTGCCTGTGCAGGGCAGCGCAGGGCACTCCGGGGCACGCTCGTTGCTGGACGGTTTTATCCGTGCCCACCTCGGGGAACCCAGCAAAGCCCCCCGGGCCCCCCGGCCCTCACCCAGCTCCCCGAGGCTCTGTCCCAAGGCAGCTTTGTCAAAGCTGGGAACAAATCACCTCTTTTCCTTTAAGACTTTCCAGCAACACCACCAAGTGTGCTGCAACATGTGGATCAGGTGAAAGTCATTAAGCCTGGGTGATGAACCACTAAAGCCCCTCGTTAGCGCTCATTAGCGCTCAGTTACTCCGCTGATTTCAAAAGGTCCAAAACCTCGGGCTTTGTGATGTCACCGATGGAAATCCGGTTTTGCCTCTTCGTGCCCCCTCAGCCCAGAGATGCTCCGGTGCCAGGCATGTCCCCAGGTGCCACTACATGGGGACAAGTATTTCCAGGCTTAATCCAGCAGGTTCGGTTACTTTTGCTGGTGAACCCATTGGCATTTCCCTGCACCCCGCACCACCGGGGAAAGGACATACCAGACCCACTCTTTGCGAAGAAGGCAGCTGGAGAGGTACGAGAGGAAAGGACTAATTGGAATGTTACAGGGAGAAGGACAAGCCAAAGGGTAAAAATGCGGCGGGCAGGACTTCACGGGAGCTGTGCGGGCTCTGAGCCAGCCCCTCCAGATCTTGGCAATGCCTTGATCCACCTTTTTTGGAAACATATGTGTAGATGCTGTGAGCACGGGCAAGGCTGTGGCGGGGGAAGCCGGCCAACCTGCATCTCTTCTGTCATCCTCCCTTGCTCGCCGGGCAGCTCCCGGGGGCCGCTGGACGTGACGAACCCGCCGAAGCAGCGGCCGTGGGATGGAGCCAGCGATCTGGTTTCAATAAAATCAGCAGATTATTTCATGGCTGGATGGGAAAGCTGTGAGGCTCCAGGATTTGCTCCTCTGGCAGCTGGATCTCGTTTGTCCATCACCGTCTCCCTGGACCGCATCTCCCAGCCCAGCTCTCTGCAACAGGCTACCCGAGAGATGCTCCGTGCCATGGCCCCTCAGTGCTTGAGAGACACTTGGACAGTGCTCTTCACACGCATTAGCTTTTGATCAGCACTGAAGGGGTCGGGCAGTTGAACTAGATGATCGTTGTAGGTCCCTTCCCATTGAAAACATCCTATTCTGTCCTCCAGTTGTCATGCTGGTGGGAGCCCAGCGCCTGCCACAGGACCCAGCACACTGGTGGCACCAACCTCCCGTGGGGACACAGGGCAGGGGTGTAAAGCAGAAAGTTGCAGTCTGGTCTGAGAGATGGATGCTTCGGCTGGTTAGCAGATTTCGAAGTCTCTGAAAATACTGGCAGGTTGGGTGGACAAGAGGGTTTCCAGGGAGAAGTGGGTTCCTGGGCTGCCGAAGCCGCTGTCTCATGAGGCATCACCTCTCAGGGCAGCCAGGTGACCCAGCGAGTCCCCTGTCCCTGCACCCCCGGCCACCCCAGGTGGCAGTGATGGAGAGGGCTGGGCCTGGGGGCGAACTCCGCTGGTGCCTCCAGAACGTGTAGTGGTGTTCGTGGCGCACAGGAGGTGGATACAGGAGCGGCTCCTGGCCCGGCACAGCACAGCACGGCGCTGGGCAGCTCCGGTGGGGACACAGCTCGGACTTAGCGCTGAGCAGGGACATGAGCCCAGCCTTAACGCTGAGTCCGCACCCAGCCGAGCGCTGGGAAATACAGGGCAGATTTCGCGGTTACATTTGGCCTTTCTCTGTATCTTTAAATTCCAGAATCAATGTGACTTCCAAGAAAAAAACAAGCCCTTAAAGCAGTAAACAGCTGTTTTCCCTCTTTCTATGTAAGAGCAATTTAAAAAAAACACTAAAAACTTTAACAGCCTTTTTTCTTTCTTCGGAAGCAGGGCCATTTCAGGGCTCTGTCAAGCATACTCAGTAACAACATGACACATCCAGTAATGGCATCACCAATAGCCATCCTGGCCTCCCTCCCTCGCCTGGCTTTATTACAGTTCCCAAACTGGCCCAACAGGATTTTCTGCTCTGTATTTAAATGAACTCGCATGCCATAAAGCAGCGAGTATAAAGAAAGGGGTGAGGATTATGTCAGTTTTGTGTATCATAACCTTTTTACTTGCAGCCCCTATATCTTCTGCATTCTGGCAGGGGCAGAAGCACTAACTTATTCACTCCCTCTGTCTCCATCCCCAAAGTGTGCAGTTAATCCCAAATCCGGGGCTGCAATATCAGCTTTCTGCTCCAGCCAGGACAGAAAAAAACCAGAGCAGGACAGACCAGCTGCGTTTAGCGCCCCATCAGCTAAATTTCAATGAAATCATTTTGATGAATTGTTTAGGAAGGGGAAAAAAAAGCCCCATTAACTGTACAGTTGCTGTTAATTAATAGTCTGCTTTTTCTCTCCTCTCCCGAGCTGTTTCAGCAGCGGATGCTGGGGTGGGCGATCCAACAGGCGTGAGCCGCAGCAGGGGAGCGAGACAGGAGAGGCGTTCCTCAGCTCCTCGGTTTTATTATTTTTAATAAATTCCTCTTTTCATCTATTTATTTTCTGTACATATCTTGTAAATATCTCTGGAATGTTATTCGAGAGGAATGTTGGCCAACATCCCCTGGAAAGCAGCTGCGGGAGCTGCTGTTGGGGACGGGAGCGGGGGACCCAGCGCTGCGGGGTGCTGGGTGCCCGCAGGGCCTGCCAAGGCTTAACACCAGTAGCAAACACACACGGGAGGCAACTACAACCAAGGAAAAGTCTCGTTAAATCATTTTTATGCCTAATTACTTTGTCAGCATGTGCACAGGACGTTTGAGGAGCCAAAATGCAGGTGGGAAGAGGGAGCAGTTGTGTGGCAGAGCATCCTCCGTCCTGCGCTGAGGTACCGGGGTGGCCGCGATGTCCCCGTCCTCGGTGCTTTCAGGGCAGGCAGCCTTTGAGCAAAGTGCTTCATGGTGTATTCTAGGCTGCTCGCACGGCTCTGGGCTGCACTCACAGCTTGTGGAGCAAACCCTTACGGTTCTGAAGCCCAGAGGCTGAGGAGCCTCTCAGGGAGAAGCACTTATGGTACGAGTCCTGGGGTGCCCAGCTTTGTTTAAGATGTCCTCCCCCACTGAGACCTTCCAGGAGAAGCCGCCCTGGGAGGAAAATGTGAAATACTGGGATGGTGCATCACTTGTTGTGGTACCTGCCATCTCAGAGGGTCTGACTCTTGGGGGATCGTTGCTTCTCAGATGTGTCTCTCATCACTTTGGCCTGGAGGACTGGGGGATGTGGGGCTGGGGGATGCGGGGCTGGAGGATGCAGGATGCTCGGAGCCAACCACCTCTGCAGGTGCTGCCTGGCCCAGCACAGCAAAACCAGAGCGATGCAGGGAAAGAGCGAAGGGCGAGCTGGGGCCGAGGGCTGTGCCCTGCTCTGGAGACAGGGATGGGGACAACCAGCACTGCCCGGGTCCCATCCTGCGAAGCTTCAGCAAAACGGAGCGAGGGAGGGGCGGCTGGAGGGCAGATCGCTCACCTTCAGCGCTGACTTTCTTTCAAGTGTTTGGGTTTCCTGCAAATAAACTCTGGATTTCCTGGGGCTTTTTTATTCTTCTCAATCTACCGTGGCCTCCAGCTTGTGCCAGCACATCCCTGTGCCTGCACAAAATACCACTGCTGTCAGTCACATCTCCAGGTCTGGGCAGGAATTGTTATAGGTTTGGGTCTAAAAGCTTCCTTGGGGGATTTCTTGCTCTTAATTTTTGATGTGCACGCTCAGCACAGGCTTCACCTTCAGGAAGCGTCACCTCTGAGTGCCCCAGAGCAGCGAGCCCTCATCCTGCCGTGGGAAAAGGGGGCAACGACCCGCAATCGCTCTCTGGTCCGTGAGCAATCAGTGCAACGAGCTGCTGCAAAACCCGGGCGCTGCGTCCCTCGGCCAGCAGCTCAGCCCAGAGGAAGGAGCTGATGTGGGTCTCTGTAGGAAGCCAGAGTCGCTCACTGCCGAGCCACATGCTTAATTATCCTGACTAGAAAGAGGAGCCCTAGTAACATTTGGTCCAAATTAATGATGGTTTGTTTTGAAATGCAAATAGTTTTTAATCAGAAGGGGAAAGGTGGAAATAGACACTACTTAGTTTCTACATTTTCAGACTTTTAATGAAGCCATGCATCTCTGTTGGTTTTTTTTTTAATATATATTTCTTTTATTACGGAGAATAACTTTTGTGTGGGCTGAATTAGCTCTAAATGAAAGCAAACAAGATATAATTAGAAACCGGTTCACTTTTTTCTCCTGTTTCTTCTCCCCTGTAAGGGCAGCAGGATAACAAGGGGTGCACGTGGGAGGGGAGGGCGCAGAGCCCGCCTGGCTGCCCAGAGCAGGCTGTGGAGCAGGAGCTGCGCAAACACCGAGACCCGTCCCCGCTGCTCGGAGGGCCCAGCAGGAGCAGGATCGGGCCCCTCTCGCCCCTGCCAGTGCCCGCACCACCGGGACCCCCGGCCCATGGGGCGAGGGGCTGGATTCCAAAGGCATCTCCACGTGTGAATCTGGGAAGCTCCCGCATGGGAACAGCATGAGTTTCTCATTTAATATGGTACCGTGCTGCATTCTTTCTCTATAAAGAGACCTCATTTAACTTTAGGCGTGTTTATACATCTAATTAAAAATTGGTCATGTTTAATTGATTGCATATATCATTACCGCCGCCTCCTTGCGCGGCTGAGCGGCAGTCACAGAGCTGCTTCCCTGCGCCACGGCACAGGCACAGCAACACCGCCATGTCCCAGCCCGTTTCTCTCTGGTTTATCCCCATTTTGTTTGCGATGTCCACAAACCATCCCACGTTTTCTGCTCCTTGGAGCCGCTGCAGCCGCTGCCTGGGAAACATCTGGGCGGGTCAGCGCTTGGCTGGGTGTTCAGTGCCCTCCATCTGGCACCACAGTGCCCACACCAAACACCACTGGGGGCTGCTGGGCTCCAGATCCCGTGGGGCTGAGGAGGAGAAAGCCACGTTCAAGGCCAGGGAGAACCTAGAGAGCTCTCTCCTGTGGTTTTGCCACCACTGGGTGGGTGCTGAGCAGGGTGCTGGGGCTGGATCAGGGCTGTGGCTCTCCATAGCAGCTGCCTACGCTCCCCATCACCTTGTGCGTGATGTCCCACACAGTCCCCTTCTCCTGCCATCCCCACAGCCAGGGACACGTGGGCTCCGTGGGGTGGGAGCCTTTCCTGCTTCAGGAACAAGGATAGATATGGGTAGACAGAAAAGAGCATCGCTGGGGAACAGCCACCGCCTCAGGAGCATCGCTGGGGGACAGCCACCACCCCAGGAGCATCGCTGGGGGACAGCCACAGCCCCAGGAGCATCGCTGGGGGACAGCCACCACCCCAGGAGCATCGCTGGGGGACAGCCACCGCCTCAGGAGTATTGCTGGGGGACAGCCACCACCCCAGGAGCATTGCTGGGGGACAGCCACCACCTCAGGAGCATTGCTGGGGGACAGCCACCGCCCCAGGAGCATCGCTGGGGGACAGCCACCGCCCCAGGAGCATCGCTGGGGGACAGCCACCGCCCCAGGAGTATTGCTGGGGGACAGCCACCGCCTCAGGAGTATTGCTGGGGGACAGCCACCGCCTCAGGAGCATTGCTGGGGGACAGCCACCGCCCCAGGAGTATTGCTGGGGGACAGCCACCGCCTCAGGAGTATTGCTGGGGGACAGCCACCGCCTCAGGAGTATTGCTGGGGGACAGCCACCGCCCCAGGAACATCGCTGGGGGACAGCCACCGCCCCAGGAGCATCGCTGGGGGACAGCCACCGCCTCAGGAGTATTGCTGGGGGACAGCCACCGCCTCAGGAGTATTGCTGGGGGACAGCCACCGCCCCAGGAACATCGCTGGGGGACAGCCACCGCCCCAGGAGTATTGCTGGGGGACAGCCACCGCCCCAGGAACATCGCTGGGGGACAGCCACCACCTCAGGAGCATTGCTGGGGGACAGCCACCGCCTCAGGAGCATTGCTGGGGGACAGCCACCACCCCAGGAGCATCGCTGGGGGACAGCCACCACCCCAGGAGCATCGCTGGGGGACAGCCACCGCCCCAGGAGCATCGCTGGGGGACAGCCACCGCCCCAGGAACATCGCTGGGGGACAGCCACCGCCCCAGGAGCATCGCTGGGGGACAGCCACCGCCCCAGGAACATCGCTGGGGGACAGTCACCGCCCCAGGAGCATCGCTGGGGGACAGCCACCGCCCCAGGAGCATCGCTGGGGGACAGCCACCGCCCCAGGAACATCGCTGGGGGACAGCCACCGCCCCAGGAGCATCGCTGGGGGACAGCCACCGCCCCAGGAGCATCGCTGGGGGACAGCCACCGCCCCAGGAGCATCGCTGGGGGACAGCCACCGCCCCAGGAACATCGCTGGGGGACAGCCACCGCCCCAGGAGCATCGCTGGGGGACAGCCACCGCCCCAGGAGCATCGCTGGGGGACAGCCACCACCCCAGGAGCATCGCTGGGGGACAGCCACCACCCCAGGAACATCTCTGGGGGACAGCCACCGCCCCAGGAGCATCGCTGGGGGACAGCCACTGCCCCAGGAACATCGCTGGGGGACAGCCACCACCCCAGTAGTATTGCTGGGGGACAGCCACCACCCCAGGAACATCGCTGGGGGACAGCCACCGCCCCAGGAGCATCGCTGGGGGACAGCCACCGCCCCAGGAGTATTGCTGGGGGACAGCCACCGCCTCAGGAGCATCGCTGGGGGACAGCCACCGCCCCAGGAGTATTGCTGGGGGACAGCCACCGCCCCAGGAGTATTGCTGGGGGACAGCCACCACCCCGGCCATCAAGGTGGCACACACACAGCCAGCTCTGCCCCCCGCCATCCTCCAACCGCCGGCACCGAGCACCATGTACCCCTGCGGCAGCGACGGGCTCTGCTCGCCCTCCTCCCGTCACACCTCTCCTGGGTAATTGAATCAAATTGTCAGCAAAGAGGGGATGATGATTCAGCTCCCACCAAAGGCTAGACCATTACCCAGCAGCTTAATAATGAAAACTGTCATCATTCCTGCAATAAGGAAAGATAAATAAGATATTAAATGCAAGAGCCTGCCACCTTCCCCGGGCAGGGCGCCATGCCAGAAGAATATTAACTGCTGGCCACAGAGACGGAGCTCGTTCTCCTCCCGCCGGCTCCGGCAGGCTCTGCTGGCTCTGTGCTGGGGGTGCTGGGGACCCCTGCACCACCCACCCCGCTCCTCCACACAGAGAAACACGGGCCCAGAGAGGGGGACACGTGGGGAAGGCTGAGCCTGAGGAGGGGCCAGAGCTGGGCCTGAGGATGCACGATTCACGCAGGACCGGTGAGCCCTAGGCTGAAGTAAGGTGTGCGTTAAGCAGAGCTCTGCTGAGCAGCTGTGGTGGGGCCCTCTGCTGCAGGACAACCGAGGAGGGACCGACAGAGCATTGCCTGTGGCAGCTACAGCAAAGGGGCTGGCTCAGCATCCTCCCGCGATGCACCCAGCAACCAAAATCCCTTTTCTGTCCCTGCCAGTCCCTACTGAGCTCACCTGGCTCAACTTGAGAATCTGTCAATATGTTACAAAACAAAAGGCATGTTGGATGTGGAGAGAAAAAGGTGAGAAACTGGAAAGACAGGAGGAAAGAATAAAGGGTGTTTCTTGCCCCGGCTGTATTGTACTGGGACAACACCCGTGAGCTGCTGCGTGCCCGGCCGGGAGCTGGAGGAGCGAGCGCTGGTGCTGCGCAGAGCTGTGGGTGCTGTTCTGCAGAGGCAGCCGTAACAAACGACCTTCATAACACCTTCCCTCTGAAATTCTCCAACTCTCCCACTAATAAACAATGTGGTTGTCTGGGCAGTCCTATCGTTTTATCTAAAAATTGCTCCTTCCTTCCCTGCTGAGCAGTCAAAGCATCTTCCACGGAGCCTACAGCGACGCATTCTCCTCTCCACCCTTCTCTGGGGGGAGTCCTCCCCAGCCTGCACCTCCTCCTGCTCCCCGAGTTCTGACCTCTTTGCCATCGCTGTTACCTCCCAGGGGATTAAAAAGAGAAGTATTTGCTGCTGTGGCAGCTCTCTCCTCTCTGGGGCACCCCTCTCCATTTTTAGCCTCCACACAGCCCCTGGAATGATGTTTTTTAATCGCGGTGTTTACACGCACCCTCTGGAGGCTGCTGAAGCGCCCCGACAAGCCTCTGAAATCAAAGGCTCGGAGGTGCCCCCGGGGCAGGGACCAAAGGGAACCCATCACCTGGGCGGGTGGGCTCGGGTCCACGGCACCCGCAGGTCCCACCCAGCCACCCACGGGGACGCGGGTCCCGACACGCCGCCCGCCGCCCCCGCCCCGGCATCCCAGCCCGCAGACGCCATGGCAGACCACAGGCAGGCTTCCACGCCTGGCCAGGAAAGAATCCATAAAGTTAGCGAACATCTTCAAAATGAAGCATCTGACAAGCCCCATCCTGAAGCCGAGGGCTGGGTTCCAGTTTGGCACCGGCCCCGTGCCGTGCCCTTCCCAGAACGGCAGCCGGTTCCCTCGGCGTGTCTGTGGGTCCCAAATGCGCTTGGTGTCTCCTCGGGGAGCCAGGCTGTGACACGGAGCAGGCTGGGGACACTGCCACCAGTCAGGGGGCAAAGGAAGGCAAGAGGACACTGGGAAAGTGGGGAAGACGTGGCCTGGGTCCTCATGCTCTGCATTATCCCAGCAGAGCCCCTGTTCTGATTCCCAGGAACGTTTTGCCCCCTGACCACCCATTTTCAGGTGTGGTGGTGTGGATGGCTGATGTTCTCAGCCCATCCCGGGCGAGCAGGGCTGTGTCTCTGGGGGAGGCCATTCCCCTGCTCCCTCAGGCTGGGCTGAGGGCTTGTCCGTGCTGCAAAGGCCTTCGTGCCACGCATCCTCATCCTCGCTGCCGCAAAGCCCTGTCACCAGCCCTGTCACCAACACAGCGACGGTGAGACCGGCCAGCAGCCCTGAGACAACCTGTCAAAACGCTGCGTACCCCGACGCTCTCCCGCTATTAACAGTGCAGCACCCAGCGTGTGGATGGAACAGACCTGGGATGTCCTTGGCCTTGCAGCAGGAAGGGACAGGCTCTTCTCAGCCCACAGCGGGGGGGTTCCCCCATGCGTGCCCCCCAGGCGAAGCTGCCCAGGGCGGAACCTCCTCTCCAGCCTCCTCTCTCCCCATCAGTCTGCTTTGGGTATCCTGCATCCCAACCCATCCCTCCTGCAGACGTCTGGGCGCTTCACCCCACTCATCTGCTCCTGCCCCCTCCTTGTGGGGCCAGCCCCCCACCCCAGGTACCTGCCCCCCACCCCAGGTACCTGCCCCCTTGGGCCAGACCAGCCCCCCACCCCAGGAGACCCTTTCCCACCGCCTCCCGCCATCCTCTGCCCTCCACTGCTCTCCTGCCGGCCATAAAAATATATAGAATATCGAACATTATTTTATGACGTACTATAAAAAAAAAAATCCTGGAACTACAAGACGCGCCAAACCTCGGCAGCACAGGGGGAATGCTTTGTTCCAGCTGTTGCTGGGTTGCCTGAGCTCTTCCCAGCATAGTTCGAAGGCTTTTTGGGACAGGAACCTTGTTTTCTTGATTTATTTATGTTTTCTGGCCTGGGGCGGCAGCAGCAGCAGTTGGGGCTGTACCTGGTTGGTGATGCCATTTGTCCCTTCCACACACGCCATCCTGCTCCAGCACCCACACCCCGCGATGCCAGCCCCTGCTCCTCCTTCCCCTTCCCCTCCTGGGCTGGTGAAACTTTCCTATAAAACCTGCAAACCAAGCTCCATAAAGCTCCCGATTCATTCTGCAGATATTTCCTGCACGGGGGCTTTCAGCAGCATCTGCTGGTTTGAAGTAGGGTTTTTATTCGTCCTGGGGGCACCATTACTTTCTGCTTTAGCAGTTTTGCCTGCTCTGTAGTCTCTGCCAGGCTCCATCCACGGAAGAGAAAATTGGTGAAAGAATAATAATTATGATTGTTATAAACAAATATTTCATTGCAGTGGCCCTTCGTGCATGTGTTCATCACTGATGAGGAGACCAGAGGGGAGAGCCGGTGGTGCTCAGCTTGGAACAGGCTCCTGACAGCAGACGCTGTGTCCTCACCCAGCCCAGAGGGCAACTGCCCTCCTCCTTCTCCTTCTCCTCCTCCTCCTTCTCCTTCTCCTTCTCCTTCTCCTTCTCCTTCTCCTTCTCCTTCTCCTTCTCCTTCTCCTTCTCCTTCTCCTTCTCCTTCTCCTTCTCCTTCTCCTTCTCCTTCTCCCTCTCCCTCTCCCTCTCCTTCTCTCTCTCCCTCTCCCTCTCCCTCTCCTTCTCCTTCTCCTTCTCCTTCTCCTTCTCCTTCTCCTCCTCTTCCTCCTCCTCCTCCTCTTCCTCCCAAGACACCTGCCAGGACGCCCCTGTCTCTTCTCCCCAGAGGCTCTCTGGTGGGTCACAGGGGCCAGAAGAGTGGGACATGCACTAGGATGGCAAGAGGAGGGGAAGGGAGCGACTGAGCTGGGGATGCTGGGGAAAAAGTCTTGCAAAGCGGGGCATGGGGAAAAAGTGCATAACCGTGTCTTCTGGATTCTGCCTCAGTTTCTTGATGGACGTCTGCTCTCTGCCAGCTGGCTGGGAACACAAAGGACTGATAATTTTGTTTGTAGATGATTCACAGTGGCAACCAGCAGCAAATTTCTCCTCTCATCAGGGAATTATTTGAATGAGAATTTTGGGAGGGAGTGTAGAGGATCTTTCCCCCTCTCTCTTCTTTCACCAGCCATGCACGATCACCTTCTGCTCGTGTCCCCCAATCTCCGAGCCCTGCGGCCTGCGGATGCTCCACGGGCGAGCGCCCCGGCCCCTCACTGCCCCCCAACCTCCTCCACTTTCATTTCCTGCTGCAGAAGGTTCCAGGTATTTCCTGCAGCCACTTTACATTTCCTGGAGGGTTTCTTCATCTCACCCCCAGCAGGATGGCCTGAGAGGACAGGGGCAGTCCTGCAGAACGGGTACGCGGGAAGCCCAGCACCCCCACCCTCCTGCAGCATCCCCCAAAGCGGGGACTGAGCAGGTCCTGCAGCTCCCTGAGCCACCTCTGAAGCTGGGCCAGCTGCTCTGGGCACTGGGTCAGCCCGAGGAGTAGAGCCCAGTCTCCTAGCACCCCATCCTGACACATCGCAGCCTGGGAAGGCGGGAGAAACAGGCGAAAATACACCAAACGGAGCTTGTATGAACGCAGCACCAGCTGTGAAGTCTAGGATTGTTTCCCTTTATCTTCTGTAAGATCGGTCACAACCTCTACTGAGCCCGTCCTCCCACTTTGGGCAGAGGACACGGACCTTTCCTGTGGCTCCTTCCCCGCTCCCCGCTCCCCTGTGCACATCCCGGGGGGTACCCAGCTCCTGCAAAGCCCGAGCATCCCGCTGCGGCCACGTCCGCCCCACACGGCCCAGCAGAGCCGTCCCCAGCACCCGCTGTCTGCTCCCCGTGTAAACAGACATTGCCATGGAAAACCCACACAGCTCAAACAGCGGCTCAGCAGTGTTTGCCGAAAGCCTGGTTTCTGAGCCCAGAAGGAACCCGTGCAGCCCAAAGATTCTCTATTGCCCTTGTTTGCACACAAGTAAGCTGTTTCTTATGTTAATTTGTGCTTCAATAAACGTGAAATAAAATTCATTCTGCCCTTTCCCAGCTGGCGTCATCACCGTTTCCCTCTGTTTATCGCATCAGCACCATCGCCCTGGCAACCGCGGCGTGTCCCAGGCGGGGATGCTGCCTGCAGGTCCGGCAAGTGCCGGCTCCGCGCCCCCGAAACCAGGATCCCACTTGCACACCAGTGTCACCGGTGGCACGGACGGGAGGGAGGGACGTGGGGGAACAAACGCGAGCTGGGAGCTGAGCGGGCTCAGCAGAGGATGCTCTTGGCAGCGGAGACACCGACCCCGCAGCGCCTGCAAGCCCGAGCTGCGGAGGTGTCTGCCCTGTGAACCCGCAGCCGTGGACATCCCCCCGGCCTGGGTCCGGCTCCGGGAAGGATCCAAACGGAAAGCCCAGCTGGGAAGGAGGGAGTTCGGGCGCAGTTCGGTAACCTGGTCCTGGCGTGGGCTCGTCCTGCGCCCAGTCCTGCTCTCCCGCCTTGCTGGGCCCTGTCCTCCCCCCGTGCCTCCCCGTTGTCCCGGCAAGCACCGAACGGACCCCTTCCAAACCACACTCCAGACACCATCTGCAGCGGGATTTTTTCCCTTTTAACCCCACAGCGATTTGATCTCAGAATTCACTTTACAAATTAGATCCTTCCTCTCCAGGAGCCCCCCGAGCCCCCGCGCTGGGCACAGCGGCTCAGCCCGAGGCTCTCGCTCCTCTCCACCCGCTCCTGCTCCAGTGCCGAAGAGCCGGAGGCCACGAACACGGGATTCTCGCAGGAGCCGCCGACCGATCGGCCGCGCCTCCCGCGGGCTCCGCCTGCCCCCCCGCGGCAGCGCCCGGACCCGCGCGCGGAGACACGCACGGACACGGACACGGACACGGACCCACGCACGGACATGGACCCATGCACGGACACACGGAGCCGTGCACGGCCCCATGCACGGACATAGACCCACACCCGGACCCACGCACAGACCCATGATAGGACCCATGGTGGGACTTATCCCCGGACAGGGACCCGCACCCAGGCCCATGCATGGACACACGGACCTATGCACGGAGCCAGGGTGGGACCCACGCACGGACCCACACCAGGACACACGTCAGGACCCATAGTGGGACCCACACCCGGACACAGCCCCATGGTGGGATCCACACACATACTCACACTAAGACCCCCAAAGCCGATGAGCCCGGCCACTGCAGCACCCCAACAAGTGCAGGGGTGTAACCCCCATTCCCAGCTCCTACTCCCACCCCCCATTCCCAGTCCCCACTCCCACACTGTGTGGGTGGCCAGGAGTCCCTAATGTGTTTGCTCCCTCAGACAGCTTTGCATCTGCTGGTTTTAATGGCATTAACCTCAGGTGGGCCAGTGGTTCCGGTGTTCTGACCAGTTGTCCTGGAGGGCTTTTGGAAGATTTTGCTGCTGTTCAGTGGCAAAAGAGAGCACCTGTCTCAGCAAGGTGGGGACAGGAGCCAGGTGGCTGCACATCAGCCAGTTTAACCCTGTTATGGGAAAAATACCGGACACATTCTCCCAACAACTTGTAAGCAGAAAGAAGATAACAAGGCAAGGAAAGCAGTCAGCATGTTTTTCTCAGGAAAAAAAGTCATGTTGAACTAATCTCACACTTCTTTTTATGACAGAGCAACAGCCCTTATGCTTAAAGAGGAGCAGGAGTTGTCCTATGTTTTGTCTGTTGTGCCTTTTGATGTTGTCTGTCGTGAAACACTCGTGAGCAAGGGAGAGGAAAACCGAAGTGATGAAGAACTGGGTGCTGGCTGCCGCAGCCCTGCCCGAGCGGAGGGCTCCAGGCTCCCGCCAGGCTGCGGTGTGCGCGGAGCGGGGCTGACTCCGGGCTCATGCATCCATTAATGGCTTGGCTGGTAGAATGAGAGCCTGCCGATTTATTTGGCATATGTGATGGAGCAAGAAGGACACAGGAATAGGATTTGAATTTGAAATGATATTGAGAAATAGGAGACACAGTCTTGGGGAAAAGTGAAGCACGGTTCAACAGGAGTAGATGAAGCTCTGCCCTTAGGAATGATCAAGCGCACAGAAGCAGGAGGGGAATGGTTGGCAAGGCGGGCTCTGAGAATGGCAATGGACTTCGCCTGAGCGTGAGTCCCCCGTGCCACTCCGAGAGAGAAGGCCAAACGCTGCCCAGGCTGCCTAGCCAGCGGTTCGAGATGTGCAGTGCAGGCTCTCCCCTGCTTTGCCCTGCAGCTGTGTCAGGAGGAGCAGTTCGGGGCATTGCAATTCAAGGAATTTGTGGGAAAACGCCAGAGAAGGATCAGAGGGAAATGCTGAACCATTGGGGGAGATTCACTCAAGAGACAAGACTGGAGAGTGGACATAATCCTCCCCAAAGGCACACGTTTTGGGGCTTATACCAACCTAACATCAGTCCAGCTCCTCTAACTTCAGCCACTCATGCTATGAGGATGAGGTGAGTCCTACCTGCACTGGGACTGGGACCAGAACCAGGACCGGGACCCTCTGGAGGCTCCAGAGCCGGTCTCAGCTGAGCCCGACCTGCAGGCAGTCGTCATCCCCTGCCCCACACCCTGGGAAGCCCAGTGCCCTGGAAGGACACAAAGCCTTGGTCGAGAGCCAGGGGAGGGGCTGGATGTTGACATCCCCAGGGGAGCCTTGTGCAAGGCTTTCAGCTGGCACAGCCAGCAAATGAAGATTAAATAGCCACAGAAAGTTGCTTTGCCTCTTATCAAAGAGCTGTTGCTCTCCTCTCCATTCACAATGACTCATGCTATGCTGGAGCACTTTCCCCAGCCTCATCTGGGATGGATTACTGCCTTGGACCCCGCTCTGCTTCCTTACAGACATGGATTCTCCTGGAATGTCTGCCTCCTCCTCTTCCTCCTCTCTAGTGTTTCTGCTCCTCGGATGTTCCCCTGCCAGCTGACAAACGCAATACCCTGAGCAGGGCTCTCCTGGGCTTGCCCACGACTCCTGGGACCCCCTTGTTCATGGGCATTCATCCCATGAACAGCAGAGCTGCAGCGGGAAGCCAAACCGTCCTGGCAAGAGTAAGACGCAGCCAGGAGACGGCCTGCGGTGCAACAAGTCTCAGGCATCACATGCCTGCGAGAAGAGAGGATTTTTGCCAGCAGGTGTGATGCTCAGGTACATCAGGGCTGAGGGACGCCTGCGGTCCCAGCTGGCGGTGCTCAGGGGAATAACCCTGCCTGCACCCAGCACCCAGCACCCAGCACAGGCATATCTGCAGCCCAGCGCTGCGGATGGCGCTGCTCCCCAAAGGCTCCCCTGTGTCCAGGAGCCAAGAACCCCATCTGTGCCCATTCCCACCCGCTGGCCCCGCTCTGCCCATGTGGGTTCTGTGGGTTGCAGAGCTGCCCTCCTCTCTGGTTAATTCTGACCTGCAGAGGGGCCACGGGAGGGTGTTCAAACTCAGGGCAGTGAGCACAGATGCATTGGATCTTCATTAGGAGCTGCCAGCTGACATGGGAGGGGTGATTGCATGCCCCTCTCTTTAGGGAGGTTTAATTTAACTGCCTCGGAAGCCCATGTGTCATTCAGTGCTGGGGACAGTGGTGACACGAGGAGGCAGCAGAGCTAAATCAGATGCCAAATACCGATTCCTTTGCACGTCCCCCGGGACTGACAGCCAGAGTTACTCTCACCATCTGTCTTCCCGCGTGCAGCCCCTGGAGAAGACGCACGCTCCTTCAGCTAACACTGAGACAGCAAAAGGACAAATGCTTTCGTTTCCAAGCGTATGGATTTTCTGTTCAGGTATTTCGGGAATGCGCTGCGTTAGAGGAATGTGTTTTATTCATCTGCGTAATGGGCCGCAGCGGCTGCACTGTGCTGCAGGAGCAGGTGGTGCGTGCTGCCCCTGCTCTGCTGCTGGGCCGGCCCCTTCACAGCCGTGCCCAGGGCATCTTTCAGGGAGTTGTGTTTGCACTTCAAGATCCTCAGAGGAAAAAAATGTGTAAAATATTATATTTATTGTTCCTCATGCTCTCAAACTTATACCAGGCGAGCCTGGAGGCTGAATGGGTTGGCCAGAAGCTTGGGACATGTGATAAAGTCATTTTCTTTCTAGATAGGACACGTGTCCATGGGAGTGAGACCGGTATTAATAAACCACCAACTAGCAGCCAAGTTTGTTGTGTTAACTCAAAAGTGATGAGGTTGTTGTGAATCCCTGGGAGTCTGGGATGTGGGTGTAGAAAACAGCTTGGAAAAATACTATATTTGGCCAAAACCTGCAAGTGAACCCTTTTTTAAAAATTTTTTTTATCGGTTGAAACTATTTAGCAGTTTATATCCTTCGTGTTAATTTTCCCTTTCAAGCTTCCCAGAAAATGGGAGGGTAAACCCCAGGAACTGCAAGAACCAGCCCAGCCAGGGGAGCTGATGGGGGCATGGGCAGGGACCCCGAATCGCCTGTGGACGGGGCTGTTGGTGACGCTGCTGTGTCAGAGGAGCCGAGCTGGGGAGGCACGGGGGCGAGCTCTGCTGACCTGGCCGAGCCTGAGCCTGAGCCTGAGCCCGAGCCTGGCCAGCAGCGGGAGGAGGCTGGGGTCGCCTTCCCCATGTCCCCAGACACACAGCTCTACAGCAGCAGTCCGGATGGCTTTTTGTCCCTCAAGGGGCGCTCGATGGGCAGAGCACTCACAAAATGTGGGAAAAACACTCGTTTACAAAAGTTTTCCAGGCTACGGGTGTCTGGGGACTTTAGGAAGTAGCTCGGTGGAGGGTGACATCCGAGTCAGACAAGTTCTCGCAGAGAAAGGGAGCTGTGGTGGGAAAACCCACTCTCCCCAGCTTTGCATATTCATTTATTAAGATTAACAGGCTAATCCAGTGCCCCTCCCTGCACTCTGACAACCTCAATACCCATCTGCACTTTGAATTACCTTTTCCCTGCAAGGCCTGGCTCCCCAGACCACCCACAGTATCACCAACAGCTCCTGCTTACCCCCCGCATCACCCGGGCTGCCAAACGCTGCCAGAGCCAAGCCCTGGCCCAAACCCTCCTGTGCTCGCGGGGCTCATCCCCAAACCCAGACAGCCCAGCCTGAGCTCCTCTCTGCTTTTTTGTCTCCACACAGTTGTGTCCCTGCCATGCTCTTCCTCCTGTGCTTGCATCCTGGCAGGTTCTCCTCATCTTCCTCATCCAGCCATGCTGGACCACCCTTGCTCAGCACCCCTGTGAGAGCATCTCTGTCTGCACGGGGACACCGGGTAGGGTGGCAGAGGAGCCACATCTCGCCCTGCTCGTCCCGAGGAGCAGCGCAGGTCCCCAGCCTTCCCCTACCCGACGCCGCCAGCAGCTCTGCTCCCCAGGCCCGTGCTGCCACGTGCTCTAAATCCCAACTGCTCGGCTTAATTCAAGCAGTGGCTCGTCCTGCCCCACCATGAGCATCTGCAGGGGCTGGTAAAGCTCCAAAGAGTGCTGGAAAGGCATTGCTCGCTGCCCTCAGCCCTCCAAACCCCCCATCTTTGCTTCAGAAAAGCTCTGGTGATGCCAGAGTGGTGCGGGTTAATCCATCTTCTCGGAGTGAGAACTGAAACAGGAGTATGTAAGCTCTTCCAGCAGCAAGCCCGATGGATCAGGGATTCAGAAATGCCCCACTTGGACCATCGATGTTTTATTCAGTGCTAATTTGCAAGTCTTTGCATTTGAGATGATATTGAAATTACTGTAGTTTCCAACAGTGGTAAAACCAGGGCTTACGCAGACCTGGAGGAAGCTCATCTGCTTCATCACCAACTTGGCTTCCACAGCATTTCCCAGAAGGGCGAACAATTCCGCAAAGAATCAGCTAAAAAGTGACATATTCACCCGCCTTTGTTTTCACTTAGATCAGCTGAAATCTTCCTCTTTAATTCCTGTAATGCTCTTATTTACAATAACTTTGCAGGAACATGCGAGTAACACGATGCTGCGAGTTCCCGAGCAGCCGAGCAGGGAAACCCGCAGGAAAACAAGACCGGGTTTGGTAAAACCCATCCCGACGGCTGATGCCTGCACGGGGCGATGCTGCTGCTCCCCGATGTCCCTGCTCACACGGGGCTGGGCCCATCGCAGCAGGACGTGGGGGGACAGGGCAGGGACCCCCAGGCACTCCTGAGCTCCCAGAGTTCCCATCACTGCTCTGCTCCCATCTTCGGGGGGTTGTTCACTGCAGGTACACTTTTTATTGGATTTTGTTAAATTAAATGTGTGATCCCCTAATATCTGACCCAGCTTTGAAATCTCCCAGGCACAAGTAAGCGCTTGCTGTCTCAGCTTTCCATTTACATGTTTATTTACTGCCTTTCAGATCACCCGGTTTGCACTGTGCAGCCTCTGATGAATAAATAACCAGTGCCCTTGTAGGCCAGATTGATTAAATGTATTTAATTAATGAGCCTGGCTCCCCTTGAGGGCTCTCCCAACTAAAATACTGAAACCAGCCTTTTATATATGACACCACCAGGACCCATTGATTTGCAGCAATATGAAAGAGGAATAATTTATTAAGTTCATTGATGCCGTAACAAGGATGTCCCCGAGGACGGGGACAGGCTGCTGAGGGGCTGGGTCACCAGCGGTTCGCACATGGGTTGCTTCAGCCACACAATGCCTGCAAATGTCTTTATTTCTGGCGGTGGCGGCTGTCTGTCTGTCTGTCCCTATCCCGCCAGCTGTACCCACGCAGTTGGAGGGACCGGGCACTGCAGAGCTCCCAATAACATCGCAGAGATACGGGTACTGGGAACAACGGGAAAGAGTGAGGTTTGTGCGCAGACCCGCAGTGACCTGTACCTGGGGACAGGAGCTGCTGAGCTGTTGCTCCCACGGGAGGCTGTGCTGGGCTGCTGGGGACGGGGGCTGCAGGAGATGCTCAGCCAGGATGGGTGCAGCATCATCCCCGGAGGGGCCAGCTGGGGCTGTTCCTCCCCAGGGTCAAACCTGGGGGACTCCAGGAGAGGGGAAGTGGGGGCAGCACTGAGGAGCTTGCACTGGGCTGGAGCAGGGGGGCTGCCCAGGGCCGGCCCCAGGGACCACCCAGTGAAAAGGGACAGACGAGCTTCTGCTGCACCCCCAGTTCTCCCAGTTGGAAGGCGGATGTTGGGCTGTGCCAGCAGCTCGCTCTGCCGCAGACCTCGCCCTGCCAGGCTCAGCAGCGTCCTAGAGGAGATGCCACATGTGTTTGTTAATGAGTCCCTTAAATTACTGCTGAAGCTAATTGAGACCCACACCTTCCCCCTCCAGCTCGCTCCCCACCGGCCGCAGGCTGGGCAGGCAGACGCAGCACTACGGGCGATCAGCAGCGTGCGGCTGATGAGCCGCCCCTGGGTGCCGCGGGAGCATCCAGCGCCGAGCGTGCCGGGTCCGCCGCGCCGCCGGCACGGGCGTCTGCCGGGCTCATCTCGGTGACGATCGTCAGGTTTTAATTAGTCTCAAACACGATTCCTGTCACAAACACTCTGCTGGGGGTTGTTTGTTTTAATTTGATCAGGGACAGGCAAAAGAGAGGGGGAAGAAGGAAGGTAATTAAATTTGACTAAAAATCTTGGAATGCCGCGAAAGCTGATGTCCTCATTTGCATAATCCGCCACCTGCAGCGCCCCAAATTGCAGCAGCCTGACTGTCCCCTTCCGGCAGAGGGTCCCGCTGTCCCCAGAGGGCACTGCGGCCGCGGAACCTGCGCGGGGGACGGGGACGGGGATGGGGGACGAAAAAATCCCTGGCTGGCTTTGTGCACATCGGGGGCTGAGGGGGAAAAAATGTCAACATTTGGGTGAAGTGGGGAAAATGCCAACACCTGCATGAAGTGGGGAAAATATCAACATTTGGGTGAAGTGGGGAAAATACCGTCAGCTGGTGCTCGCTGCAGGCAGGCGCCTGGGGGCAGCCTGGAGCGGATGCCTCAGTCCTGCCCCAGGACCAGCGCGGTGACCATCAGTTCTGTGCACAGGACGCCAGAGCAGGGTGACAAGAGGCGGACACAGCTGACTGTGGCTCCAGGTCCCCAGCCCGGGGACAACTGAGGGGCCCCCAGCTGGGGGTTCAAGCACAACGCCAACAGAGCAGCAGGTGGGTGTAAGATCAGACTGGGCATTTCTCTCCTCTGTCTTCCTTTTGTGTGGCCTTAAACAGCTCCTTTTGTCCCTTGGTGCTTCTGTTTCCCTACTTGTGTTTCCCTGTTTAACACGGAAAAAACACTGTCCCTAATTTCCCTGCTTGTCTGTCCATAAAGCAATTATCCGAAAATTATTTCTGCTCATTGGCAAGTTAGTTCTAATGATGTTTGCTAAACATTTGATTATTATTGCAAACACTGCTTTTGCATGGGGAGTCAGGGCTGTGATTTCTAGAGACAGCTCCTGGCAGAAGTAGGTTTCACAGGCAGGCGTTTTGTTTTATAGAGATGTCACAGTCAGGACTAGAATGGGTGATGCTGTTAGGTTTTTCTGGCTGTATAGATAAAAATAATCAAGGTGATAAGCTTAGACTGGGTGACAAACAGGGGTTTGATGGCTGGTAGTAGAAATCCTGGGCAGTTCGGAAAGAAACATGGAGATGAAGAGGTACTGGGTGTGTTGGAGGAGGCACAAGGATGGCCCTGTCCCTGGGGTGTGCATTTACAGCCAAACCAAATCCTCTGGATGTTTCATGCAGGAGTACCTGCCCCTGTCCCTCAAACCCCTCCGCGGTGGGTCCAGCCATCCCTTTTCGAGCCCTGGAGACCATTACACAGTGTTTAAGAAACGCTATTGAAGGGCTTTCTGAAGGATTTCTGTAACCATGGCCTTACCCCAAGAGCCGCAGGGCACCAGAGGTCGGGGGTCATCCCAGGGAGGGTTTGCCCATCGCTCCTTGCTGTCTGAAGGCACACGGGCTCCTCACATCGCTCCCTCTCATTGCAGGAGCTGAGGGGACAAGAAGAGCCCGTGAGAAATAACTGAGTGGGTTAGAGTGTGAAACACCCAGGCATTTGGTGAGAAGAAGAGAGAAAACTGGAGAGAAGCTTCATTTCAGCCCCCAGATGGGCTCTAGGAGGAGAAAATGTTGGTTAGACCCACATAGCTGCCCAAATGGCATCAGCTCTTATCTGGCCAGAAGACAGAGCCACCCTTGCAGCATCTGGCACTGCTCCTTCCCCATAAACTTGCTGGGAATAAAACCTCAGAAAGGAGAGAAACAATGCAGAGATGGAGCTGGGAAAGCCGAGGGGCTGTCAGGGTCCAGCCCAGTGCTGCTGGAGCAGGAGAGGCTCTTGCAATACAACGCTATACAAAAAAGAGGACTGAAGAGTGACACAGAGCAAGGTGAAGAGGCTGAACTGTTAGAGGAGCGGTGCAGGGAAAGAAAGAAAGTGATGTGGGCAAAATGTAGGAGGCTTTTAGCAGCTGAGGGGAGTCTGAAGGAGAAGGTGCTGGTGTAAAGGATGTGAAGGGGGCTGTCATGAGCACGCTTTGCAGCAATTGCAAGAGTGAAAGGAGCTGGAATGGCACCTGCTCCGAGCAGCACCCCTGTGGAGAGCACCCAGGAGGAACTGCCCCTTCCAGGGCGCTGTGGGAACCGGGCACCTTCCTCCAGCACACAACGCTGCCCGTGCCGTGGCTGAAAGACGGGGCTGGCAGCAGCAGCGCGTCGGGAGCTCATCACCTGGTGGTTGTTATGGCAGCACACGTTACCTTTACGAGGTGACGTGGTGGTGTTCAGCTCTTTCAGGAATGGATTGCATTTATCACGGGCCCCAGCAGAAATAGGATGTCACAAAAATGAATTGCGCTCGCAAGCAGGGTAACATCTGTCTTTGCTATGGATGAGCCCCAGGAGCTGCCTTGGGAAGAGCCCCAGCCGTCCCGCACAGAGCAAGGGCCGAGGGTGCGATTCTCTTTTGTGCTGTCTGCAACCACAGCGCAGGATCTGCGAGATGTTGTCCTCCTGCTTAAAAAAATACGAGGCAAATGACACGTTGGCTGTCACTGAATGCTGAGCTGGAGCATCCTCTGAGCGCCGTTCCCAGCCCATGTGCTGTCGCTTTCCCTACTGCTGAAGTAACACAGCTGGAGAAAACAGGCATGATCCAAAAGTCATTGCTGCTGCTGTTCCCGCCCTCCCCTCAATATTCAGCCTATATTTGGGGTTGTTTGGCCTCTCTTGTGCATCTTGCACCCTTCCTTTGATCGCACAGCTAGGGGCTCCTCCCGAGCTGTTCCCTACCCTGCTCCGGCAGCATCTTCCCCTGGGAGCCCCCAAAGTGCTGGCCCCTCCATGCAGTGCAGCAAAGCAGGTGAGATGGGCGCAGGACTGGCCAGCGGGATCTGCATCGCACTTTAAATCTTCCTGTTAAAGGCAGCCCCGTTGTCCCCTTCCTCCCCGCTCTTGGGCCCTCTCTGCTGTCTCTATTACACACAACGGTCTGTGCATTCGCAGTTCAGGAGTCTCGGGCTGCCCAAAGCAGCCAAGGACACAGATGTCCAAAGATGCTCTTTAACACAGTGCACATCAGAGCCCCAGGGAGGTGAAGATCGATCTGCAGCTTCGCCAGGCAGGTCCAGCCCTGCGGGAGCAGAGCTGTGGGTGGGAAGGGTGGCTCGGCAGGGTCCAAAGGACCAGCAAGAGGAAAGCTGTGCTGGTTCCTCTGCAAGGCCCAGAACGGGTTTAATCCCCTTCCAGACCTGGTGGTCTCCAGGGAGCCGGTTCTTGAGCTTCTCTTTGGAACAAGAGCGAAAAAAAAATCAGTCATTTTCTTCAGATGCGTGTTTTAAAGCACCTGTAATGAAAGACAACTGTACATCTTCCTTTCTGTAATGGGTCTGTTTGCACTACAAATATGGTACATTTTCTACCTGACTTGCTAATAAGCAATCATTTTATCTCCTTTTATCTATAATTAAGCAGAAATGAGCCTCATGTTGCGGTTTTGCAATCATTTGCTAATATAGAGTTCTGCTAAGCTTGTAAAGGTTGGCTTTTATAAGGCTTGAAAAGATTGATCTGAAACAATATGCAGGGGGAAAAAACATGAATCCCTGTTAATGGAACTTGAAGGATTTGAATAAGGGATTGATTTTTAAATGTTCATTTGTGAGAGTCATGGGTTGAAAGAAAACACTCTTGTACTCATCAGCTGACAGCGCTGAACAGGTTTGAGAGCGGGGCTCTGATCCAAACAGCGCTGAGGTGCCTCCAGACGGTTTTGCAAAGCCTTGGGGGTTGTTGCTTGTTTAGTGTCCCCAGCAGCTGCAGGATGGTGCGATGGGACCCCCTTTCCCGGCTCTGTCCCCGCAGCCCCGGGGTGCTGTCACAGGGGGCTGTGCTGGCATCGCCCTGTCCCCAGCCCTCCCCGTGCTGCTGCCACCTTTCCACGGGTGCTGGTGGCAGGTGGGTTCCTGGGCAGCCTTCTGTGCCTGGAGCAGCACAGCCCCTGCCCACAGACAGCAGCCAGCAGCGCTTTTATGTGTGTATACATACATACATTTACATGCATAAAGCCAAAGGCTGCCCAGTTCTGTGACGGTTTTATGGCCATGGCATCAGTGTAAAGGGCTATACTCACTGGTACTTTTTTCTCACCGTACCCTGTGGTCCCACCCTCCCAGGTGCAGACGGTCTGACGAACACCTGCCCCTTCATCATTGGAGCCTTCGAGCCCGAGCACTTGGCGAGTACCACCAGCATGCCTGGGGCTGGACGGGCAGCCTGGCCACCCTGTCCTCCAAGGTTCGGTCCTGCTGCTCACTACAGGACCCTGGAGGAATCCCGCGCCATTGTTTTCCCGTTGAAGCCCTGCAGAGCTGCGAGCAGCAGCCCAGCGGTGCTGCGGTGTCCGGCTGCTGGGCTTCTCCCTCAGCGGTGCTCCCCTGCGCTGTCAGGACACCTTTGGCAACAACGGGAGGAGCGGGGTTTGCTCCCCGCTGCAGTCCTACCCGGGCGAGCGGCCCCGTGCCTGTGGCTGCTTGGCCACCACCTACCTGGGTAAGGCCAGCATGGGACCTGGGGACAGGGATGATGTGGGGTGGGATGGGCTTGCCTGGTGAGACCAGCCAGGGCTACCGAGATGCCTCTGCCCCCTCTAGCGACAGAAGCGGGAGTCGTCCTGCTGTCAGCCGCACCACCACCCCCGGTTCATGAGGTTTGCACTTTGGCTGTGCCCAGAGTGAGATTTCTTCCTCTCCACGCTTGAATCTTGCAGCCTTCATCACCATCGTCTTCACCTATTCCAGCACGTTCTACTCCATCCACGTCGTGGCGTTCAAAGCAGAGAGAAGCGTCTGCTACAGCAAGCTGCCATCACAAAGCAGATCTTCTTCGTCATCTTCGCGGATGCTCGCTGCTGGAGCCCCATCTTCTCCCAGAGCTGCTCTCCCTGCTACAGCTGGATCCCGTGTGAACCCCCACTCCTGAGGCAGAGCCCACACGGCTCAGCTTGGGGTTGCTGCTGTGCTGAAGAATCACAGAGCGTGAATGTTTCCTCATCAGCCAGCAGGTATCGTTAGTACTTTATTAATTACATGGATGGGAAGAGCACCCCCCATCCAAGTCAAACAATCTGTTGCAGTTGCATATGATACAAAACAAAAGTCCCTTAAATACAAAATACATGTCTTTTAAGTGAGCATCACCTGGCACTGAGCTCTACTGCCAGCGTTATATATTAATATTCCAACTGTACAAGTATTTATAGATAGGAACACAAGAAACATTTTAAAAAAATATTAGGAGAAAAATCACTCTCCCAAATGTTAGTTATATTTTTATATATATATAAATATATATATAAAAACAGAGAAGAGAGGCTGGGTTGCTTTTTTCTTTCACCAGGAGACAGACAGGTCGTGTTACAGCGAAGCTGACACCGGGAGTCGCTCCCGCGTGTGGGTCGTGCTGCCTTCCAGTTGGAACGATGTCTGGTGACTTGGGTCCCCGCTCCAGCGCAGGAACCAGGTCAGGTCAGCTCCGGCGGGGGTTTCTCCGCGGAGGAACAGGGAGGGATGGGGGGGAACGGGAGTCTCTGCAGGGGCAGTGCTGGGGAGGCAGCTCCACGGCTGGGGAGCAGGGACACCCCCACCTCCCACCGCCCCACTGAGCCGGGGCAGTGCCAGGGGAGCCCCAACAGCAGCAGGACCGGGGAGCTGCAGCACCCGCCGTGTCCCTCCTCCTGCCCACGGCACCTCTGCATAACCAGCCCAGGGCTCCAGATGTGTCCTGCCCCCTCCAGCTGCTGGGGATGCTGGTTTGAAGGGACAGGCTTGGCTTGGAACGTGGTTCATCCAAAGCCCAGTGCACGAGAGAGGGCTTTTAGCCCAGTAAGAGCAAGGCACAGGACTAGAGGGCTTTTCTTCTCCTATGAAATTCAGCACCAAAGGTAATTCCAACAGGCTCCTTCTGCCACTCGGGGCAGAGCCCTGTATCTGTGTGCAGCTGCTCCACTCCCAGAACCGCCGCTTCTCTCGCTACCTGACAGCTTCTGCTGGTGCCTCCCTGGCTGTCCCTGCCGGGTGACACCGTGCACACCGCCCACCCCTCGCTGCCCACCCTTCACTTCCCAACACAGCACTGCGACCTCCCCGCTCGCTTCTCCCACTTCTCCCCACGCACCTTCACTCCTCCTAGCACAGTGGGACCCACTGCGCCCCAGCCCTGTCCCCTGGGGTCACCCCCAGCCCCTCTCTGTGCTTCCCAAGCCCTCTGGTGGGGACTAGGGGCTGCACGGCTTCCTCTCTGCTGTGCCAGGGCGGCCAAGGCAGCATGGGGACAGCGGGATGGGGATGCCCAGCCCAGGGTACAAGGACACATATAAATATGTGTCCCTGCCTCCCCTGCCATGCTCCCCCCGAGAGCCCATTCTGGATCCACCAGCAAGTCCACATCTGACAGGACCGAGCATCCTCGTGGCGCCTCAGATCTTCGTCTCGGGGCCGCTGGGACTCAGGGCAGGGAAGGAGTCGCGGATCCTCACCAGCTCCATGGCACAGAGGTGCCCAAAGACCCTGTTGTACCACTCGGGAGACCGGCCCCTGGGGAGGGAACAGGAGGGCGTGAGCGGGCAGGAGGGACCCTGGCAGGGGACAGGGAGCAGGGTGTCCCTTTGTGCTCCAGGATAAGCACCCAGCGTAGCTCGACCCGCGATGGATGATGAGACACTGAACCAGTGCAATGTGACAGAAAAGGGAACATGACCCCCCGCCAGCCACAGTGATGTGGTGACATAGGGGAATGTCTGGGACCCAACCTGGCTTGTGCCAGCCCAGAATGACGACCGGAGTGCCACTGGCCCTGTCCCCAGCCCAGTCCCGCTTCCCTGGGGCAGGGTGAGCGGGTGAGCTCCTGCCCCTCACCCTCCCACGGGCCTCTCCTCACCTGAGGTCAGCTCTGCAGATGTGGGTGACCCTGGAGCGGCCCATGGCGCTGGGCTCCATCAGGTACTGGGACGTCAGCACGATGGCTTTGACGCCTCCCTCCGCCGGCAGCTTCTCGTGCTCCACTGAGATGGAGATGAGCAGGCAGGCTCCCCGCGGCAGGTCCGTGTGCCAGCGCCTGGGGACACAGCGGTCCCCTCAGTCCCGTCCCTGCCGCCCAGCCCCGTGCAGCCCCTGCTCACCCCTCCGGGGGGGACCCACCACCCCAGGTCCCTCCCTGTCCTCACCGGAGCACCACGCAGTCCCTGCGCGGGTGGGGGGCCATGCTGTCCGTCACGTAGTGGTAGACCTCCACGTTCTTGTCCAGCGCCTCCACCACCTTGCTCTGCAGCAGGTCCTCGTCCCAGAGGTGACGCTCCCGCAGCACCCGGTGCAGCACCGTGGCCGGAGGGGCCTCCACCTCCGTGGACACCTTCCACAAGCGCAGAGGGTGCCCGTCCCCGACCTGACGGGCCGAGGGAGGGGTCAGGCAGGCTGTCCATGGGACTCCCACAGTGCTGACCCTGAGCAGCTTTACTGATGGCTCCCAGTGCCACGGAGCAGCACCAGAACAGCTGCTTGTATGAGGAGGTGGGATGGCAGCTGCTCTGGCTGCTGGAGAGGGGCTGGATGCAGGCACAGCTCCCCTGCCAACACCACCATGGTGTCTCTGTGCGACTGCTGGGCACAGCGCACCCTCCAGCCCAGAGCTGCCCATCTCTCAGCCCAGAGCTGCCCATCTCTCAGCCCTGACCCTGGCCAGGGAAGGGGCTGCTGATCCCTCCTCACCAAAGGGAACAAGTGCCAAGGGTGCTGGCAGGTTGGCAGGTGCCTGCAGCACCTGTGGCACCCAGGGGTCACCCCGTACATGTTTCCCTGTGTGACTCCAAGCCCCCTCCATACAGTGCCATTTACCTTTTTGCAGGAGAGCTCCGTGTTCAGGGGCCCTGGGGTGCTCAGCCACCCCTTGAATTTCTCTGACGACTCTTTCAGCAGGTTTTGGACGCTCTGCTCGAAGTAGGAGTGTAAATCCTTGCTCTCCCCCTGACACACGAAGTCAGCCAGGGGATGGGGATAAGCATCTGCTGCCATGTAGGAGCTGCTCAGCTGGAGCAAGATGTCGTGGGAGACCTACAAGCCAAGAGCACACAGATCATCGGAAAGCCAGATGGAGCCTACGTGGGCTTGGTGAGTGGTCCCAGGCAGCTAGAAAACCACAACTCCTCATGTCATCGAGGAGGGGTGAAGGGTGGACACAGGCTCCCAGGGGACAGGGCCCGCAGCCTGTGACCTGCAGCACCACGAGATGCCGCTGAGCTGCGCTCCCGGGCTGGCCGACCAGCGGCAGCCGTCCCGCTGAGGACTGGGGGCCCTTACCTCACCCACACTGACTCCTCAGGACCCGCACCCCGCTGGCGAGGTCGCATCTCCCTCTGGCAGCACCCGGGTAGGGCAGTACCGGGCTGGAGATGCCACAGCCACCCACCTGGAAGAGCTTCTTGCAGTCGGTGATCATGTGGGACAGCCCCTGCGTTGCAGCCATGTTCTCATTGAGGTCCTTCTGGTCAGGCTTCCCCATGGTGCCCCTCTTGTGGATCACCCTGCAGGGGAGCGGGCAGGGCTGGCACCAGTGGGGACCCCCTTGCACAGCACAGCACAGCACAGCACAGCACAGCACATCCCACCAGGGAAGGGGTGATGGGGAGGCTGGGGAGCCAGCCCAGCCCTTACCTGGGCGAGGTGCTCTCCTTCTTGGACACGTTGAGGTGGAAGATGGAGGGGGCCAGGCAGACAGCCAGGTTCCCAGCGGTCATCTGGTTCTCCTCGGCGGAGGCGATGTCGCTCAGGAAGTAAAGCAGGGTCTGCAGCACCTCCCGGTTCTCGTCCGGCATCAGGATCACGGCCGCTTGCACCGCCTGCAGCCGCTGCTCCTTCGACACGACTGCCGGCGCGGGGCCAAGACGACGGTCAGCAGGTCCCTCCCCGCAGGCCACCGCCTGCCCCACCGCCCCGTCCAAAGGAACAGAGAGGTCCCTCCCGCCAGCAGAGCCCCGCTCCCACCCCCAGCCCAGCACTCACACTGGTAGATCTGCAGGAAGGTGTCCGTCAGCTTGCTGGTGAAGATGGGCTCAGGCAGGTCGCGGAAATACTGCTTCAGCAGGTCAGCCACGTCGTACGCCGACTGCCCCTCGTAGTTGACGTTGTCGGGGCTGCTTTCGTTCATGTGCCGGAGCGCCTGAATCCGGGACTTCACCCCGGACTTGCGGAAAATGCCAACCTGCCAGGGAACAGCAGTTGACGCTTGGGCACAGAGTGGGCAGGACCGGCAAGGCAGCCCCTTCCCCAAAGGTCTCTGTCCCCACCCCAGAGGAGACACCTGTGGGAGTGGAGGTCCCACAGACAATCTCACCCTCCCGCTTCACCACAGCCAAGCGCCACGAGAGGCGAACAAAAAGAACCCCTGAAAGCTCGTTTTTTTCCCCAAATGACAGCGATGCGGTGCAGCGGTGGCATCACCTGGTCCAGGCACCGGCTGCGCAGGTAGCGCATGGCCTGCTGGATGCTCTGTGGCAGCGGCTGCCCCGTCCGCTGCACGTTCACGATGGGTGGCACGCCAAAGACCATCTTGTCCCTGTAGTCGGGGACTTTACTCCGCTTCATGAACTTGGGCACGGTCCTGTGGGGTGGGACAGACAGACGTCAGTGCAGCAAACAGCTCCCTCAGCACCAGTGCACAGAGGGGAGCAGGGCCCGGGTGACACACACACACACACACACGCGCACACACACATGCACACACACGCACATGCACACACACACACGCTTCTGCCACGTTTGAAATGGAAGTGACGCAGCTTTTGAGCAGGAACTGCAACACATTTATTAAGCCAAAATACACTTTAATGCTCGGCTACAAAAGGAAACCACTGTCCCGCTCTTACATTGCTGCAGCATTTTTAATGCCCCGCAAATGCCTGCATCCCTCCTGGACGCAGATGATGCCACAACCTCAAGCATCAGCCCTCAGCTCACACTTGCAAAGATGCCCACAGCCACACAGAGCAAAGGCAGCTTTGGTTTTGGCTTTTCCCCTCCCTCTCCAGCACTTTGCACATCAAAGCTGCCCCAGGCTGCGGGACCCGGTCTAGGGGCAGCACCCAGCACAGCCCACGGGGTCACCGTCCCCGTCCTCCTCCCCAGCAGCTCACCATGTCCAGGCTTGCTTGTGGGGCACAGAGTACTTCTCCATGATGGCCGTGAGCCGGAGCAGCGAGCACTTCTGGAGCAGGTTGAGCTGGGCAGAGGACTGGCGGTTGATCTCCAGGGAGGCCGAGTTCAGGCTGGGCCGGTGGGAGTTCTGGAAACTGTGCCAGCGCAGCTTTCTGCGGGGAAAGGCTGGTGATGGTGGAGCTGGAGACCCCAGGGAAGGGCCCTTCCCTGCCCGCGGCCCCAGTGCTGGGGGTGCTGTGTCCTCCCCTGGGTGCTCACAAACCCGGTGGGATACGGTGCCAGGGAGAGCACAAGTGACACTGAGGCCCTGCCAGGAGCCCGGACACTCAGGGTGACACATGCCTACAGGGCCACCATGCAGAGCAATGCCATGGCAAAGGAGACATCTCCAACACCTGTGTTCCTGAGAACAAAAGACACCCCAAGGAAGTGGTGTTCTCTTGGGAGCCTGTTAAGCTCTTCCCAAGTCTGTGCTGTTCCTGCCCAGTTGCTCCAGTGCATCCCCAAGCCCAGAAGGGACATTCCCAGCTAACGAAAAGTCCACCCGTCTTTATCCCTCCACACCTGCCTGCAGGCACATCACCCTCCAGCATCGGCCCAGCAGGGCTAGGAAAGTCACAGAACTCAGCAACGGCTGCAGTTTCCTTAGGGAAAGCCAAAGAGAGCTCCAGCACACTGCAAACAAGTGCCTCCTTCATCTAGACCTGTTGTTAGTAAATGCAAACCCGCTCAGAGAGGTGGCAGCCTGTGCACAGCAGGCAGCAGCAGGCAGGAGCAGGCAGCAGCCACCAGAGTGCACCAGCGACCCGTGCCTCTCAGCCTTCTCAGCACAAAGGTGCTCCGGACTCCTCAGCATCTTTGTGTCCCTCTGCTGGACTTTCTCCAGTAATTCCTTGTCCTTCCTAAACTGGGGAGCCCAGAACTGGACCCCGTTCTGCAGATGGGGCCTCCCCAGGGTAGAGCAGAGGGGGAGGATTCACCTCGACCTGCCGGTCACACTCTTCCTCACACCCCCAGGTACCACTGGGCACACCGCTGGCTCACGTCACCCTGTTGTCAACCACAACTCTATGATGCTGCTTTCCAGCAGGTCAACCCCCAACCCGCACTGGTGCCTGGGGTTACCCTCCCCGGGTGCAGGACCCTTCCCCAGCCCAGCCCCGCTCACCTGCAGGGCCTGGTGAGCGATGCTCCCACGCCCGAGTCCCGCCGCTCCCGCATCTCCATCTCCTCAGCCTCGTTGAGGGAGTTGCCCGTGCTGTCGAAGTCACTGGCAGAGGTGCCAACATCCGACATGGATCGCTCTTCGAAGTGCAGGTTGGAGGGTTCCCCTCCCGAGTCCGACTCCTCCTCCTCCTCAGCCCCTTCCTCCCCAGCCAGGTCGGGGGAGATGGCTTTATACCAGAGCTCCACCTTCTGCTGCAGCCCCCACATGTGCTGCAGGATGTCGTCGAGGTTCTCGTAGGTCACCTCCCCGTCCTCCTTGCAGAAATCCTCGCTGCTGCCGAACTCGGGCACGTTGTCGTACACGCTGACGCGGCTGCCCAGGGAGCTGCAGGAGCCCCGGCGGCGGCAGGGGAAGCCCCGCGGGGAGGACGAGCCCTCCACGCTGCTGCCACCGCCTGCCACCAGCCCCACGGGCACAGTCCCCGACTTCCAGTGGGTCAGGGAGCTGCCGCCCACGGGACACAAGCTTTCAATGGACAGGGATTTGGGGAAGGTGCCCGGCTTGTGGTCCCGCGGGATGTACACCAAGCAGTCCCCCCGGTACACCTGCCGGCACGGGCGGTCCCCGGCAGCCCAGTCGCCGCTGGCCGTCACCGACGTGTCGTAGTCCTCCAGATAGACCCCGCTGCGTTTGGAGTCAGAGCCCACCTTGCTCCTGCCTGCACCCAGTAAGCGGTTAGTCCTGTACGATACCGAGAAGAAGTGTTTTTTGCCATGGAAAGAGGCAGATATCCCTCTTTTGGGGGAACTGGCCTTGGCAGCTGCAAGGTCCCCGTTAGTCTTCAGGGTGCCCCATCCTGGTGTGGCCGTGATGCTGCTGTGTGGGGCCACCTTCTCATCTGTGCCAGCTTTCTCCTTGTCCTTCCTTCGGAGTGACTCGATCCTCTTCAGGAAGCTGCGAGACCGTCGCTTCTTCAGCTTCTCCTTGGAGCCCGTGTCGCGGCTGGAGGGCTGCTCGGGCGAGGAGCGCTCGCTCAGGCTGTGCCTGGAGGCGGCGATGGCAGCGGCGGTGGCGTGGATGGGGGACGGGGGGCCGGGTGGCGCAGCTGCGATGCCCAGCGTGCCGCCCGCGCTGCCGCTGCTGTGCAGGGACGTGGCCTCCGGGTTGGTGCTGAGGTCGGTGAGGACGCTCTCGCGGCTGGACGCCAGCGGCATGGTGGAGCTCAGCACCTCGGAGCCCTGCGAGAGGACGTCGACGGAGCCCACCCGCGACCACCTCTTGCTGTCCCTCTGGAAAGCCCACCGGTCGCTGATGGCGCACAGGTCTTCCTCCTCAGAGTCTTCATTCTGCAGGTGGTCGACAAGAGGGGACAGTGGATCAGTCAGAGTCCCAGAGGGTCTGTGTGTCCTCCCGCCCCGCTGTCCTGGGACAGGCGCCCCAGCAAAGGGCACAGTCGCAGCACATCCCCTTAAACCCATCCCGGTCCTCTTTGGTGATGAAGGGCTCCAGGGCCGTGCCTGTCCTGGGTGACAGTGGAACAAACAACCGGGCAGTGCCGGGGCCGTGCCTGTCCTGGGTGACAGTGGAACAAACAACCGGGCAGTGCCGGGGCTGTGCCTGTCCTGGTGACAGTGGAACAGACAACCGGGCAGTGCTGGGGCTGTGCCTGTCCTGGGTGACAGTGGAACAAACAACCGGGCAGTGCCAGGGCCGTGCCTGTCCTGGGTGACAGTGGAACAGACAACCGGGCAGTGCCGGGGCCGTGCCTGTCCTGGGTGACAGTGGAACAAACAACCGGGCAGTGCCGGGGCCGTGCCTGTCCTGGGTGACAGTGGAACAAACAACCGGGCAGTGCCGGGGCCGTGCCTGTCCTGGGTGACAGTGGAACAAACAACCGGGCAGTGCCAGGGCCGTGCCTGTCCTGGTGACAGTGGAACAAACAACCGGGCAGTGCCGGGGCCGTGCCTGTCCTGGGTGACAGTGGAACAAACAACCGGGCAGTGCTGGGGCTGTGCCTGTCCTGGGTGACAGTGGAACAAACAACCGGGCAGTGCTGGGGCTGTGCCTGTCCTGGTGACAGTGGAACAAACAACCGGGCAGTGCTGGGGCTGTGCCTGTCCTGGTGACAGTGGAACAGACAACCGGGCAGTGCCGGGGCTGTGCCTGTCCTGGGTGACAGTGGAACAAACAACCGGGCAGCGCTGGGAGCTGCTGGGAGCCCGGGGCAGCCCAAGCACACAGGTGGTGTCACCAGTCGCTGCCACCACTGCGCGCATTCCCCAGCCCCTCGCCTGCCCACGAGCGCGCAGGACGCACCTGTTTACGCTGAAAGTGGACTTCCAGCTTCATGGAGGCACAAGTGTTCAGGGTCATCAGCCTCCTGCAAGAAAACAAGTGAGGCTTTACCCCAGTCCTGGCCCCTGGGGGGCCACGGGGCTCTTCTTTTTGCCTTCTTTTCTGTTTCTGTCTGAGAGCCCTTGTTTGCTGTCACCTGTCAGCCAGCAGCTGCGGCTCCAGGGACCAGGGGGACACGCAGAGCAGGACCGGCCCCAGCCAGGCCCTTCCCCTTTCCCTAGCCCACAGCTTCAAGTCCTGTTCCATTTTCTCTACACAAGCGAACAAATCTTCAGTTAATTCACTTTAATCAGCACCTTCATGAACACTGAAACGAGGACTTTTGTTCAAGCATGCCAGTCCCATGTCTGCACAGCCAAAACACGAACCTCAGGGACATTTTACCAAAAATGTGTCTGCTGCCCCCCTTGCGACCTCACTGAACCCCTGAGCGAGCGCGGCCCTGCCGAGCATCCTGCGGCAGGTTCAGCCTGGCAGAGGGAGCGGGATGGGAGCACACGTGTGTCGGGGAGAACACGTCCAGGGGATTCATCGTCCTGGAAGAGCTGCACTTTCCAGTGCCCTTCTAGAACTTTTTGTTAGGCAAAAATTGCATGGGGCCACCTCAGAGACCCCAGAGACAGCGGGGGGAGCCAGGGACACTCCTGCGCCGTGTCCCAGCCACCCTGCACAGGGATGACCTGCTCAGGTCATTAGAGCAGAACCATCTCCGAGGCTCCTGCGGCCAGCCAGGCAATGACAAAGGGACCCAAAAGCTCAGCTGGGGAGGGATGGCCAGAGACATCTCGCTGCCTCCCACCCTGCTGCAACCACAGCGAGGGAGAACAGGAGCTCCTGTTTAGCAGCACAGGGGATCCCCCCTGCCCAGCCTCTCTGCTGGGAGAACAACCAAGCGGCAGAGCCCTTCCCGTCCCTCTCTGTCCCATTCAGCAGCAGCGTGCGTGGGAGGGACGGCGCGCGCCAACGCTCGTGTCTCACCACGGCGTCAGCGTGGGGGCATGGGCAGGATGATGTGTCCCAAAGCCAACGGTAGGCTGAGTCACCACGTGCCAGAGGGACACACAGCCCCCCCAGACGCTGGGACAGAGTGGGGGTCCCTCCTTTTGGGTATTTCCTCTTGCTCAGGCTGGCAGAGCTGGGTGAGTCCCCCAAACACCCGCTGCCAGCAGCAGTGTGTCCTGCTGGGAACACGTGGCTGTGTTTCCAGGTACCGGGTGACAACCGTCACCCAGAGCCAGCGAGCGCGCGGGGACGCGGGAGCCCCTGGCTGTGCGGGGAGCCGGAGGGACCGGCGGCACAGCTCACCCGCGCCAAGCGGGCCCCAGCACAAACTGACAGCTCCGAACCGCCAGCAGGAGCACCCCCAGCTCCTAACGACCTGCACAAAGCGCTAATTAGCAGCCTGCAGCTTCCATGGAGCCCCTCGCACAGCACCAGTCTCAGCACACCCCTCGCTGTGTGTTTTTTCTCTTCCGCAGGCGCCTCACACCTGACAAACGAGGGAAACTCTGTCCACAAACACGATTTCATCCACAGGCACTTTGACTTGAACCCGCCTTACACTGAGGACCCAGCAAGATCCCTTCGTTCTGATGCAGCGACACGGTTTCCAAACTCCATTTCATACTCAGAGACATCATGAAGCATCCTTGCAAAATACAGCAACATCAAACACACCCGGGGAGACACGGCTCCCTCCCCTGGGGACTGCAGCCCAGAGGTGCCCCCAGGGCAGCCGGCAGTGGCAGGGGACAGCGTGGGCAGTGGGGACAGCGTGGGCAGTGGGGACAGCATGGGCAGTGGGGACAGCATGGGCAGTGGGGACAGCAGCTCCGGGTCTCTCTGCACCTCTGCTGCTTTACAGTTCAGCTCTGGCCAATCCACTCCTAACCGAGCTCTACAGCACAGTTACCCAAGCGCGAAATTAAAACACAGCCCAAAAGTCACACCATGAGAAGAATTATTCCTGGGAAATATTTACATTCTCCAGGAGCTCCACATGTTCACAACAGAAACCCCTGGCACCACCCAGCAGCGCTGCCCGATTCCGAAGGCGAGCGCATCCCAGCCTCTCGGTGCCAAGTGGTACCTGCACAGGGATTTGAGGGAGTCCTGGTCCAGGAAGCTGTGGTCCTTCTTCACAGCGCCGATGTCGAGAGGGAACAACGAGTCTGCGGAGGGAAGTGAGAGGAACATCAGCGTCGATCCCAAGGCAGCCGCCCCACAGGGCCAGCGCCAGCGTGGGAGGGGATGCTGCGAGGAGACACTGAGGATGGAGAGGTGTGGGAGGATTCTGGGCTGTGAACATGAGGTGGAAGAAGCCAGGAAGGCTGGGGCATCGCATTGCCACTGGGAGCTGCCATCCGGATGGGTGTTGGGGTGGATGCTGGGATGGGTGCTGTGCTGGCTTTAGCACTCGGTGAGATGAGCTGGCTCAGAAGCCCAGCCCAGCCCTTGCAGCACGTTCACACGCCCACGCGGGTGCCACCACGGGGCTCTGCTCCCAGCTGAGCACAGCTGGAGCTGCCCCTCTGCAGCGGGGCAGGGACCCCTCGCTCCTCCCCTCAGCACCTCATGGTGGTTTGGGGAGAGCAGCCACCTCCCTAACGCTGCCCAAGACACAGCTGGGTGCCCCTCAAGGCCACACCTCACACAACCACTGATTGCTCATTAATGTCTCCCTGCTCACATGGATCCCCCAGGGTCAGGAAAGCCCCTCAGCTCCACTGGGCTGAGCTGGGAGCTGCTAAGAAGTCCCCTGGGGCAATAAATTTGTACCACTATAGTGGTACAGTAAACCTAGCATCAAATTAAATCCCCCAGCACGTTTCAATGGCCACGGGCTGGGTGTGCAGGGGCAGAGCCGCTGGCTGGGCCCGGGGCAGGAGCTGCAGGAGCAGTCAGAGCTGGTGTGTGCCCAGGGACTCGGGGCAGTGCCCGTTCCAGGTGAGCTGGGGGTGGCAAGGTGCCCACAGATCTCCAGCCACGTCCCTGCCCATCTCTGTGCGCTCAGCTCTACTGGGACAGCGATGTAGGACCTGGACCACTAACCACGAGTGCCTAAGCCCAGCTGTTAATGAAGCTACCGAGTGCAATTACCAAGGGGACACTGAGCCCTCACAGCTGTGGAGAAAAACAGAATGAAACACTTGGAGGATGTGGAAAGTTTTGCTCAGAGAGGGTGGGAAAAGTGTTGGTTTATTCACAGACCGCAGCACCCAGCGCCCGCTCCTGAGGTCCTGGCCTGTGAGCACTGCTTGGGGACAACACCTGGGGTCTCCCCTGGATGAATCCGGCCGGTCCCTGCACGTGGCCGTGTTGGGAGCCTGTCCCCTAAAATAGCAACCCAAGGCAAACAGGCAGCCTGTAAAGCCATCACCCGGGGGGCAAGAGCCGGGCTCCCGCGCACGTGTTGCGGGGGGCGGTGGAAGTGCCCGGCCGAACAATGGCCACGGCCGCAGCCCGCGGACACCCGGCTTCCCGGTATTGTCCCGGCCCCGCGCCCCGGCCCCCCCGCAGGGACCAGCACACAGCTGAGCAGGAGCAGAGACCCATCCATCCCCAGAGCCACAGCAGGACCCGCAGGGCTCTGCGCATCCCCTGCGCCAGGGGTACCCGTCTGCTCCGGCACAGCTTGCTGGGGGCTCGGAAAGCACAGACCTGCTGCCAAACAGCGCGTGGGGCAGGGCAGGATGCGTGCGCAGGGAGGGAGGAGGGAATGCTCCCCACATTACCCGCATTGACTCCTCTGCGCTCCCACTCCTTGCAAACTCTCCCTGGAGCGCTGAGGAGCCGCTGGCTCTGCAAAATCTGCCTGGCCCTGGCCCGAGCGGCCGCCCCGGGGACTCCCTGCAGCCCAGCCTGAAGGGGAAGAGTTCAGGAATGCAGGAGGGTGAACAGCAGGGCTGGCTGGCCAGGCCACGGCCAAGTCCCAGGGCTTGGAGTTTTAACACATGCTCATGTAATTCGTAAACAGTCTTCTCCATCCTCTCCTCTCCCAGCGCTTCGTGAGCTCTCCCCGCAGCCCCCTTGGAATCTGGCTGAGATACAGGGCAGGGCTGGGGAGCAGCAGAAGAGGCGCCCTCACCTTCGTACAGCTGGGCATACTGGGGGAACCCCGCCGCCCGCAGCCACTCGCAGGCTTTCCTGGCTTCGGTTTCTGAAAGAGAGCAAAGACCCAGGCTCAGCATCGCGCCCGGCACAGCGATGCTCCCGCGGCAGCAGCTGCTCCCCCGGCTCCCGCAGGGCCCGTGTTCCATGGGCACAAACTGAGGAACAAGCGGCTGCAGGTTCGGAGCCAGGGAGCCCGGGGGAGCCTGGGGGGGCTGAGGGGGCAGCGATGCCCGTGCACGGAGCGTCTCTGCCCAGGGAGCAGAACTGCCCGGCTTCAGCCGCCCCCCGGCACACAGCACAGAGGAGCCGGTACCACAGGAGCGACAGGGACACAACACAGCGCTTCAACCTGCCGGTGAAACACTGCATTTCTGAACCCACTAAACCAAACACAGCTCTTTGCCAGGCAAGAGAGGAAGATCTTTATTTTTAATAATTAGTTCAGAGCTCACCAAAGCTTAGGGCTGGTCACTTTTGCAAACATCCTCCAGAAAAGCCTGCCAAAGAAGCCTTGCTCTCTCCTCCCTCCTCCCACCTCTTCTCTCAAGCCATGTTCACCCTGGCAGGCATCAAAACCCTGACGGTTTTCTGTGTCCCCCCCTGGCCGGGTCCCATCCTCACATGCGGTTCAGCTGTCGCCCAGATGAGCCCACCCAACAGCCAGCCCTGTTTTCTGGGAAATGTCTTAAACTTACAGAACCTGAGGGCAAACAGCCCAGAGCTCAGGCAGCCAAGGAAGCTGCTGCCGGGAGTCGGACCCGGTCTGCTGAGATTCACCCTGCTGAGGGTGGCAAACGTTTGACCTCAAGTGCAGAAAATGCAATGGCAGTCTCAGGGTGTCACCCGTCCCTCTCGGAGCACCACCCAGCACAGACGGGACGGGGGGGATCCACCCAGAGCAGACTGCAGTGAAACACCCCGATTTCATCACCATCCATCAACAGCCTTGGCCCAGAGCTCTGGCTGCATTTCCAATTACAAAGCTACAGCAGAGGGAAAAAAAATGTGCTCAAAACAAGCGGTTCAGTTCAGGACGGGACCAAGCCAAAACCTTGGACCCAAATATTACAGAAGTTTTGGGAAGAAGTTCTGGATTAAGCATTTGCAACTGGGTCCAAACAGTGCAGCTGTCCTTAACCGCACCAGGAGCTGGAACCCTGGGCCTGACCCCTCCTGCCCTCCGCTGGGCTCCAAACCAGTGACTCCAGTGGAGACCTCAGCCCTGGAGCCTGAGCGGGTCACCCTGTCCCGCAGAGCAGCGCATCCCTCCCAGGCACCCCGCACCCCCGCGGGGAAGGTGACCGGCCATGGGGGTACCAGGACGCCATCTGAACAGATCCCTTTGGATCCAGGGGCAGGCTGGGCCCAAGGACGGGCATCTCCCCCAGCCCCACCAGCAGACATGCCAGCCCCCCAACTGCCCCCAGTGGCCACTGGCCATGCGGCCACCACAGCCAGAGGCTGCAGCTCAGGGTGTCCCCAGCCAAGAACACAAACACCAACCTCCTAGCCCTCTATTGCCCCATAATGTCCTGATCCCCCTGCCCGCCACCCCCGGGGAGGGACGGGTCCGGGGTTCCCCACGTGCTGAGCTTACCTGGGACAGAGCAGGGGCTGAACTGGCAGAAGCGCATGGCCAGGGTGGCGATGGGCACCGCTCAGCCGGCCAGGGGATGCAGAGGAGCCCTGTGGCACCCCGCGTGGGGACAGCCACCCGCCGTGGGGAGCGGCCGGGGCTGCGGCAGGACGCTCCGGCGCAGGACTGAGCTCTGCTGCCCATCACCCGCTGGAAACCAGGAGCCAGAGCACGACATTTCCTTCCCCCCGCGCCTCCTCCCAGCGCAGGGGCTGCCGGGGGGGCCACGGGAACCAAACCTCTCCTGGCCCCTCTTTGGAGCCGGGTCCCCAGCTCTGTCCCCAGCAGCAAGTCCTGCGCCCCCCTCGAGCCCCCGCAGCGGGAACAAGTCCACCCAGAGCAGGGACTCTGCCCACCCGAGTGGGGACACCAACGTGCTGGCACTGAGAAGGTTTCCACGAGTCCCCGTCCGGAGCCGGCGTCAGCGTCCTCCTCCCACCCCGCTTCCCGCAGACGCACTTTCCCAGGGAAGCGCAGGAAAGGACAAGGACGGGCAGGGACAGTCCTGCCCAACACCCAGAGAGGGGCTGAACCCCACTGGGCCGTGGCCGGACACCATGCACGGGGTCACCCATCACAAGACATGTCCCCAGCCCATCCTCATACCTCCCGGCAGCTTCACTGCCAGGATGAGGTGACAGGGGACCCAAACCCTGCACGGGCAGCACAAGAACCTGCCTGCTGCCTCTGCTGGACATCCAGTCCGAGCCCCAGGGACACTGCCTGGGGACCCTCTGAGCCCCAGGGACACTGCCTGGGGACCCTCTGAGCCTCAGGGACACTGCCTGGGGACCCTCTGAGCCCCAGGGACACTGCCTGGGGACCCTCTGAGCCCCGGGGACAGTGCCTGGGGACACTCCGAGCCCCGGGGACAGTGCCTGGGGACACTCTGAGCCCCGGGGACAGTGCCTGGGGACAGTCCAAGCCCTGGGCACCCTCCGCTGCCTCAAGCCGGGCAGAAGAGCCACGAGCAGCAGCGATGGAGATGGGTTTCCAACACAGCTGTGTATCTAGATGTGCAGATACCCTGATGTCTAATAAAGGCTCATGACACACTACGTCCACCCCTCAGCAGGGCTGGGAAGAGGGTCTCGTTGCTTCCTCTGGTCAGTAAATTATTTTCATGAGCTTGTAGTAACTTAATATCTTTGCAATCTGCAGTTTAAATGCAACGGAAATGATCCCATCGGAATTGTATTGCGGGAGGAGCGGGCGGCCGGCTCCGGCAGACAGGCACACACACACAGCACCGGCTTCCTGGGAAACACGAGGATCAATCCTGCCTCTCCAGCACCCACCCGGCCCCAGCGCGGAGGAACCAACCCCCGCGCACCCACCCGTGCCAGCCCCACGCCAGGGCCTCTCACCTTGCTGGTGAAAGTGGAAGAAAAGGACAAAAACCAACATGGAAGTGGGAAAACAAAAAGGACGCAATTCCCCTACTGACCCTCCAGCACAGGGACCGCACCGTGGCGCTTCCCTGGACGGGACCGGCCGGCGGGGAGCACCCGGACCCACGGCGGGTCCACGCGGTTCCGATGGGAAGGGCTCCTGGCCACGAGATGTTTGGAACCCAGCATTTCTCCCTCGAGTGCTTTTGGGACGACAACTACCCCACCCCTGCTCTGGAACAGGCGCGGATGAGGAAAAGCCCGGGAGATGCAATAAAAGCTCTAAAACGAGTGAGGTGGAACACCAGAGGTCAACGTAATTACAGGCAGGAAAGCCACTTCCCAGAACCCCGGCTCTGCACTTTCGCTTTAAAACTCCAAAATAAAAACCACCCCAGCATCCCAGCTTCTCACAGCAAGTTTCCAAATCCCCCATAAAAAGTCCCACACAGCCAATTAGTGTGTGAAAAGCAAACCACATCCAGCATTGCCCACACATGACCTAATGGAAAGCCCTGCGAGCAGCTGCCCAGCAGACGCGGGTGGCAGCTCCGAGCGCCGGCTGCACGCTCCGCTGGAAACACGCTCTTCGCTTTGCTTTTTGCTGCATTTTCTTTCCATCCCACCTTAAAATAAACTGCTGCCTACAAGAGTGCCCATGCAGAAGCGGAGCTCAGCTCGCCTTCCCAGCCCATAAGGTGCAGCACTTGCCTATAGAAGTGACACCTCAACCAGGGGTACGCGCCTTCCCCGCCTGTACAGGTGAGGAGCTGAAACAACAGCTCCCATGGAAACGTGTACCTTGCGGCTGCTGCAGGTACGGGAACAGGGGCACGGCCGGTGTACGGGAAGTTACAGGGGAGTTAATTCCGGCTGCAACGCTCAGTGCTGAGCTCTCGAGGATCAGAGTCACCTCTCTGAACGGGGCATCACTCGGACACATCCGAGGGCCAAATCCGCCCCTCCGTGCTGACTGAAGGTGCCTCTCCTGTCACAGCAACCTGGGCTTTGGGAGCAGGAGCAAAGGCATCGCCATCCACACATGCCACAGGCATCCCCATCCACACATCGTCTGGCACTCAGCACCAGTAAATACCAGTTATCTGCCTCCAGCCCGGCCCGCTCCCAGCACCATCCAGCAAAGCGCAGAGATTTCCAGTCGCCAGCACGGACAGGGCACAGGGATAGGAATGAGAAACGCAGTTGGACGCTCTCCCAGATGCAGCGGGTTTCCATAATTAACCTTCACGCAGTAAATAGGTCTCACAAGTTTTGGAAACTGCTCCTCACTACGTCGCCAACAAGGAATTGTTCAAATGCCTCCACCACCTCCGGCCCCGAAATGTCCTGTCTGCTCCCAAGGGCATCGCTGCCCTGGGGGTGGCACCTCACAAGGGGGAGGGCACATGGTGGCACCGCCAGCCCCAGCCGGTACCAGAGCCCCCCGCCCCGTCCACGTCCCAGACAGCCACTGCCTGGTGCAGGTGAACACGAGGGAAACCTGGGCTAACACTGATCCTAGAGGCAGCACAGGAGCTGCTGGCCAGTGCTGGTACCCAAGCACAAGCCACCCACGGCAGAGAGACCGAAGCTGTTTGGTTTCTGGATCAGCCCGTGTACCACCCCCAGGTATCACCCCAGGCTCCTCCGCTCCCAGCTGCCCCAGCCCGGTGCTGTCCCCTCCTTCCCCATCGCCCCGGCCGTCCCAGCGCCCCATGCTCGGGGCAGCGAGTCTGGGACCCCCAGGCGGCAGCTCGGGGTGGGACAGTGGGGAGGAAGGAAGGGCCCGGGGTGCCGGACAAACAGCTGCTCTGTGGTCAAAGGAAAGTTTCCAGGCAATAGAAGCGGCTCCACGCAGTGGGTCCCCCAGCCCAGGGCAGCAGTGGCTCCATGCAGCACCCATGGAGCTCCCCCTTTGCCCCTCTTATCTCTGCCCCGCTCACAGCTCGGCTCAGCGCCAGGGCTGCGTGCAATCACCGCTATCAACTGAATGTGACAGCTTTGGTTTCCTCTTCTGCAAACGAGCCTAACCGTAGTCTCCTATCTGTTTTATTCTGTTCTAAAGAAAGTTAAAATACAGCCCTTTGCACCCAAAGTGAGTAGGACCTTGTGTTTTGCAGTCAGAAACACAGCTGTAAGACCATGGGGGAAGCAATGCCGGAGCTCGGCTCTACAACACGTCCAGCCAAAAAGCGGCTTCTCCCTGTGCAGGCCGGCACCCGGCTGGGAGCTGCAGCCGACCCGCGGGGAACACCATCGCTTCCACACACAGCACCTCGAGCCACTTAAATGCATGTTTGCAGCCTCTGCTGCCTTTAATAAAGATCGCAAGATAGCACCAAAGCAGCCATATCAGCCCCAAACGGATGAGGCTTCATCCGACTTCTGTGAAATGCAAACACTTGTTACCTTCTTTACTTCAAAAACGGGAGAAAAGTCCTCCTTTCAGTGTTCACTCCCCTGGGACAACAAAGCTGAACAGCCACCTCCAGAGGAGCCGAGGTGCATTTTCTGCAGCAGCAGAGGGTCTCATTCTCCCCTGGGCTGTTATTTCAGATGCAGCAGTTGACCAAACAACATCCACGCTCAAGAGACATGGGGTGCCACAGCTGCTGGGGGAGAATCCAGCCAGGCAGCTGGCCACGCCACCCGTGGGACATGGCTGCAGGACACGGCGGGTGACAGAGAGGGGACGGAGCCGTCCCCGGGGCCGGCGGCTGCTCCTGGCCGCGGCGCTGCTCACACGCGGCACGGCAGAGCAGGCGCGAGCAGGTCCGTGTGTCACCAGGTGAGGCATCCCCTGCAGGGTGTCCCAGGGGACAGGCGAGCCGCCTGCTCCCCACAGCCCCCTCCACTGCCCAGGGTCTGCTGGCACCTTTGGCCACCCCAGGTCACCTCCTCCCGGCCTCGGCTCCAGCCCGTCCCTGGGAGCAGGAGCACGGCGGCAGCTCAGGGGTTAAACGCGGCACGTTTGAGCGCTGCAGCTGCAGAGCAGATGTCTGGTGGGAACAAGGGAATGGAAAGGGCACGGATAGGAACAGAAACAAAGGGCCAGGAAGGTGAAGACCCTGATCCATCCTCCTTTCCTCCCCCACCTGCATTTTTGCAGCTGCTCTGACCCCTGAGGAATAACAGCCGGGACAGGAACCACTCCGTCCTGCTCTGGCCAGGGGAGCCTCCGCTCCAGCCCACCCCGTGCATCACCCAGAGAAGGTCCCTCAGCACCGGGATGGCCAACAGCTCTGCCTGGGTCTGGGCTTGGGGTGAAAAGTCACTGTCTTCTCTTTGGTACCAGTTCCGTTATTCCCTTCCTGGGCTCTTAAGGCTGAGCTGCCTGTATCTCCACAAACACACATCTGTGTGCAGGGGACGGCCAGAAGCTTCCCAGGGAAAATAAGAGTCAGAAGGTGCTCACCTGGCTGAGGCACCCAGCAGGAATAAGCGAGGCTGGTACAAGTGACCTGTCTGCAAATTAATCCTTCTTGCCCATCCTGTACCCCACCCTTTCTAAAACAGCACTGCTGTTTTCCTGTTGATCATCCCGTGGGTCTCACACGCACTTTGTTTGGACTAACGGACGCCGTCCCTCGAGCTCAGCCGGTGGTGCTGGAGCTCCCACCCTCGGTACGGCATGGGACACTGCGGATGCTGACCGTGACCCCGACGAGAAGGGACCACATCATGCATTATTATACATTGACAACAACAAAACCCCATTTTCTGCTGCTTGAAGAGGCTGGAGCCAGCACTGGCAGAATGACACTGCCCCCGCAGCGCGCCTGGAGGTTAAAGCCCAGAGAGCCGCATCCTGCTGCTGCTCCTGCCGCAGCACGGACAGCGAGACCCGGCACAAGCCACTGCCGAAGGCCAAGGAGGGTCAAGGCAAAGGAAAACAACAACAGCTTCACCAAAAAGCCAGAACCAGCGGCAGCTCCCGCCTTCGCAGAGTGCTCTCAGCTCCATCATGCAACACCCACAGCCGATGCACATTCATAGCTCCAGCCCATGCAACCAGCTGCAGGCTCCCTCCCACACCGCCTGCTCCGGAGTCATCCTCAGCTCCTCTGTTTTTAAAGCCAGGCATTACAAACAGTTACTTGCTTAAGACACGAGGGACTTTCCTCCTACTTCTGTGCATTTATTTAGAATAAACACTAGTGTGTGTCACCAGAGGAACCCCATGGAGCAGCATTCCCTCCTGGTCTTCCTGCAGCTTTCATACGTTGTACAGATTCTAAACCCCACCAGTCCCCAGCTGAGGGACGCACAGGTTCCTGTGGCCTTGGTGGCCGTCCTGCGAGCCCCTGGGGACGCCGAGCCCAGAGCCAGCGCTGCCCGAGCTGATGGCCGGCACCGCCAGACACGTGTCCTCGCAGGAAGAAAGGGGCACTAAATCCTCAGCACAGGCACAAAGGGATCGCTTCAGGGCTCTTTTCTTCCCTTTTTAAAGGCTGCAATACACAAATAAGCCAGAATCAAGTATTCCTCCAGCTGCGCACAATAATGCAGCTCCTTTTTCTGCCTCGGCAATCCCCTGTTGCAGCAGGACGCCGCAGCCATCCCCTGGCGCTGCATCCTCACCCAGCGGTCACTGGCGTTTGCTGTGCCCAGACCACCAGCCGGTCCCTGCGAGCAAAGGCGCCCAGCGCTTCTGCGCACACAGCCACACGTGCCGGCCGCTGAGCTTGCCAAAATCCCACCCCACGCCACGAAGACTTCTGCAAACACGGCTCTGTACCACCACGAAGCCCTGCGTGTGCAGATGGCCACAGTCCCACTCCTCAGCCTGCGAACGGCGGCTTGCGGGTCATTTACAGAGCGGCCCCCCTGGCCAGGGACATCTCCCTGCAGCCCTTCCGGAGAAAACTACAAATCAAGGCGTAAAGCCAAAAAAACCCCAAAAAACTTCAGTTTCAAAAAGCAGCCAAGTGACATTTCCTCTGCAAACGCAGGTGTGTGTGTGCTGGGACAGGACTGTCACCCTGCCTGCGCTGCCAGTGGGAGGGGGTCAGCGGGAGGGGTCAGGGTCAGGGTCAGCAGGAGGGGTTGGGGTCAGGGTCAGTGGGAGGGGTCGGGGTCAGCAGAAGGGGTCAGGGTCAGTGGGAGGGGTCGGGGTCAGCAGGAGGGGTCAGGGTCAGCGGGAGGGGTCAGGGTCAGCGGGAGGGGTCAGGGTCAGGGTCAGGGTCAGCAGGAGGGGTCGGGGTCAGGGTCAGCGGGAGGGGTCGGGGTCAGGGTCAGGGTCAGCAGGAGGGGTTGGGGTCAGCAGGAGGGGTCAGGGTCAGTGGGAGGGGTCAGGGTCAGGGTCAGTGGGAGGGGTCGGGGTCAGCAGGAGGGGTCAGGGTCAGCGGGAGGGGTCGGGTTCAGGGTCAGGGTCAGCAGGAGGGGTTGGGGTCAGGGTCAGCTGGAGGGGTTGGGGTCAGGGTCAGCAGGAGGGGTTGGGGTCAGGGTCAGCAGGAGGGGTCAGGGTCGGGGTCAGGGTCAGCAGGAGGGGTCGAGGTTAGCAGGAGGGGTCGGGGTCAGGGTCAGTGGGAGGGGTCGGGGTCAGCAGGAGGGGTCGGGGGTCTCGGCTGGGGCTCAGGACAGCAGGGCAGGTCGGGAGGAGCTGGCACGTGGCGCAGCCACCGCGCTGTCACCAGCCTGGCTGACTCTGGGAGCATGAAAAAGGCGTCAGGTCCGCCATACCCGCTGCATCTGAAGGCGGGAGCAGAGGCGAGGAAGAAAAGCTCCACACAATGAACCGAACCCGGGCTGTGCTTTGTCACATCCACCTCCCCTCTCCTTCCTCTCGGCACAGCCGCACCCTCAGCACTTGGCCTGATTTTTTATCAGGGTTCGGGGCTCACAACACAAGCGGCTCCAGCCCTGCCCAGCCCGCACGCTCCTGGCACGGCGGAAGACGCAGGTCATTCCAAGGGGAAAAAAAGGTAAAGGAAAATCTAGTCCGTTTTGTAAGGAAAGGGGAAAAAAAAGCTTAACAACACAACAAACTACACCTCCTAACCCTTCCCTCACCCTGCAGCGTCAGAGCCACAGCAAACTGACTCGCTGCAAAGGAAACGCCGTTTTCGAGAAACGTCCGACAAGAAGTAAAGAAAGGTCACTTCACAGGCTTTCCCATCTCCCCCAAAAGAGCGCGTGCTGGCTCAAACCTCTACAGGATGGAAACGCAAAGCTGGGACCCGAGCAGACTCACCGTGGCAGGAGGTGTTAATTCTGGCTTAAACCGTGGATTCAATGTAGAAAACAACATCAGCATGACCACTGGCCTCCTTGGCCCCCCCAACCCCCCCGGGCCATCCGCCGCAGGGGCACTCCTGGCCAGGGACCTTCCCGCCGGCGGTCAGCTGCAGATCGCCGATTTTTCCACACGGGACGATCGTACTGAGCTAATCCAACGTGCTCGCATTGACCCAGCCGTCGTGCTTCTCGCCCAAGGCAGACGGGACGGCCCCGGGCGTGCAGGGCTGAGCTGGGGGAACAGCGGCGAGGCCGGGGGGAGCAGAGCATGCAGGCTCACTGCTCCCGTCAGCCCTGCCCCACCGGGGACAGGGCACAGCCCCCAGCAGCCTCCTGCAGCCGGTGACACTGCTGGTCCCTGCAGAGAGCGGGCACGAGGTGTCCCAGAGCAGGGACACCAAGGTGGCCATGGCCAGCCGGGCATAGGATGCTCATTCCAGCCAGGTGGGCAGCAGCTTTCAACTGCAACTGGAGAAATGAGACACCGAGGTGCTGCTCAGGGGGACACACTGCTCAGGGGGACACGCTGCTCAGGGGGACACGCTGCTCAGGAAGTGATGCTGCTCAGGGAGAACTTCATTGGCTCCAGGCTCTGGGAGCGGCGCTGCCTTGCAGTGAGCTGGGAAGGGGGAAAATGATGGAGACCCCCAAAACCACCTCTGCCATCCCACCAGACAGTGACTAGACAACCCCCAGACCTTAAAGCTCAGCTGAGCAGCTGCTCTTGGTCACTGTTTGCAGCCCACAGGGGGTGGCACCACTCGCAGCCGTGCAGGGCAGTGACCACAGACGTCCCCATGGGCAGGAGCCGGGCTGGGAATGCTGATCCAGCATAAATCACCCAGTCCTTCGAGACACCAAAGAGGACTAAAAGCTTTGGAAGAAGACAGTTCAGGGACAAGACAAGGAGTACCTGCTGTCTGAGATACATGGATTTCATAGCCCAGTTTTCTACCAATTCGTGGTCTGCGCTCAACCCACCGGTGCTTCGCCTTGCCCTGGCACTGCTCCTGGGACTCGTCTGAGCTGGGGCGGCTGATGGGAGCTGAGGGAAACGGCACAGCCCCTGCAAGAAGCTTGGGGTGACACGGGATTAGTGTCCATAGCGAAAAGCACATTCTCTGTAACTGCAAACCTTGGAGAGGAGCGGGGTGGTGAATGCATCTGCGAGCAAACCTTGGAGCGGAGCGCAATGGAAACACCCGCACAAGCGACAGCCGTCGCCTCGCAGATGAGGAGGCGTCTCTGCGGTCATTCCAGTTACCAGCGACCACGTGTGGAACTTCCACCAGCACAGGAGGAGTCAAGAGCTGCTTCCAAATGTGATCTCACGGCGCAGCGATGCCGGGAAGTCCCGGCTCGGGCAGCGGTGCTGTTGGCGAGCTGCAGGGGCTGCTGCCCTGGGCTCACCGCACGCACCGCACCGCTGCCAGGGACCACACGGACCCCGCGCTTCACGAGATCCTTGAACCCAGAGGTCTTGATCCTCTGGGGGCTGAAGGCAAGTACGCTCTTTGCAAAGAGAGAACTGCTAAAAACAAGCTGGCGGTGGACTGAGTCAACCCGTAACAAATAACAACCATATTTTAGAGTGAAAAAGGCCTTTCTGTGCACATATTGCAGCTGACACCAAACCCAGCTGCCGCTGCAGGTGCGGGATGGTGGTGGCCGAGGCTGGCTCCCCGCAGAGACGCACCAGGGGTGCTGGGGCGAGGTGTCAGGGGGCACAGGCGAGTGCCACAAACACGTCCTGCCCCTGGAACAGCCTCCCCCTCAACACGGGGATTTTGGTCTGGCTCTCCTCAGGAAAAGCCTCTTCCAGCACTGTCCCCGGCCGGACCTTCCTGTCATTAACACTGCTGTGGCGCCAGAGAAGGAAACCAGGCCGCGAGTTCCAGCTGCAGCAGAGGAGCAGCAGCCGCCCCCGGGGTCTCCAGCAGCCAACATCTGGAGGTGGGACTGGAGGGAGCAGAGAGGCTCCACTGGCTCCAGAGCAATGGGAGAGGCAGCCAGGCGTCCCCTGGGCTGCAGCAAACCAAAGTGCCGCCCAGAGAAGAGCCTGACAGGGTCCCTGAACCCACCGCTCCCGCTGCGCCGTGGAGAACGTCCCAGTGCCACCGTCCCCTTCGCCTCTGGGCCAAGCGGCTCCCCGCATGCTCCGGGAGCTGCTGCCCCGAGCGGCGCGGACCTGAGCTCTGCGGGGGTCACCAGGACAAAGAGGAGACCACAACCTGCCCCCCTCCCCACCAGAAGGAGATGGTGCTGGCGCTGGAGCCCAAGCTCCAGGTTGCCTTTTCTGCAGGAAGTTAACCGGAGCCGCTGCAGGGAGCACGCCAACGGGCTTCTGGAGAAGCCATTTTAAAGAACGTCACAGTTTTGCAAAGAGACAAAGAAACATTTAAAACAAAAAACACAGAGGTCTCCTTGTCAGGAACGTGGGGAATGTCAGAGAATATTAGAAAACAGGACGCAAAAGCTGGCCTCAAGCGATGTTATAGACTCACATGCTGACCTGAGTCAAGATACTGCATCCCGATGGAAGAAACCCACGGGAAAGGCAGACGGGGCTCACCTGGCTTGGTCCCCACTGTGTGTCCCCAGTGCCGTCACCTCTGTCCCTGCACCCTGCAGCCCTTTCCCCCGACACGCATCCCCACAGCCCACACACAGCCTGGACTGCGGCCCCTTCTGCGTAACGGGGCGTTTTGGGGGGCGCTGAAGCGAGCAAAGCCCGTGGGACACGGACGAGGAGCTCGGTCACGGCAGAGTGAGGATCCGAGGATGGCCAGCGGAACGGGATGAAGGACAGCCCTGCATCCCAGACCTGGGCTGCAAGCAAAACCAAACCCTTCTCAGATAGTGGTAAAAGGGCTCTCTTCTTCAGTTCTGCTAACGAACCGAGGCCTCCCTGGCCTCCCCAGCGGTTTGCAGGCGCAGGAGCTCACAGCCCCGGCACAGCCGCCCCGGCGCACGGAAGCTGCGACACCGAACCGCGGAGCCGGTGCAAGCGCTGCAGCCAGCGCGGGGGAGCAGAGCAAGAGCTCCTGGGTCTGGGTCAGGGCCAGGAGAACCCAGGGGCTCGAGACTGCAGGAAGCCCTCATTCCACACACCAGCCCTTTGCAGCAGCAGCAAACAGAGGCAGTTACTGGCAAAGCAACACCTTTTGGCAGGAACGGGCATGTTTTCTCCAGCTTCCCTTCCATGTGAAAGCCCCTGTGTAAGTAAAAGATTTGTCACAGCAAGACCTCCTGGGGGTTTCCTTGCCCAGCACAGCATTGCCCCAGAGCACAGGGGTCTTGCCCGTGCTGGGACACAGCGAGGAGCAGTCTGCTGCTAAAGGAGACAACCTCCCCTCCCAGCGACCGGCTTGTGCAGGGGAGCTGGGCTGATGGAGGCTCCAGCCCACGCCTGATGCTTTCAAGGGGTTATGGCAGGAAAACCTTGCCCTAAAGGCAGTCACACGGGAACATCCACCTGCAGCCACACGGAGGAACCTCTCCCACAGCTCCTCTGCTGCGGTGGCCGGCACGGCGGGGCAGCCCCGCTCTCCCCATCATTTTGGGGCAGGAGGAGCAAAGCAAAGGCCGGCACGGTGCTCACACGGGTCTCCTCAGCTCGTGGGAGCCCAGCCGGAGCGATCCCTCCGCAGCGCTCAAAGCCCGCACACCGGCGTGTCACAGGGTGAGGGACCTCGGCGGCATCGTCCCCCCTACCTGCGCCCCAGAGCCCCCCCGTCTCCCCCCTGCCCTGTACATAAGTGCTTTGCATGGCAGCATCTTACACGTGGAAACTTCCCCGGCAGTCATCTCTGCGTCTCTCAGAACAACGCTTTAGAATGTTTGCATCTTCTCACACATGCTACCAGCATGGGGCAATTCTGCTGCCGATGTTTCCAAGGAAACCTTTGCCTCAGAAAACTTCTACCTTAGAGCTGCAGGCTAACGTCATCTGGGGTAGATCAACCAGCTCACACCCTTCTAGAACTCAGCCATGTCTGCTTCTGTGAGTCGCTAATTTTTGACTCACACGCGCGTGTTTTCCAATGGGACTCAAGGCCCTTAATTAACACTCGGCTTTCACGAGTGGCGAGAAAATCAAGCACTGAGCTGCTTGGAGCCAGCAGGCGGGGAAAGTCTCTGTCCCCGTCCCTTTGCGAAGGGCGGGCCCAGCATGCCAGCAGCCCCGCTCAACCCCAGCACCTTTGGGGGCAAACACCAGCCAGCACGGCCACCTGCTACCCGGCCCTGGCACAGCAGCCCCTGCCTGCTCCTGTCCCAGCACACGCCAGCTGCAGTGCAAAGTGCACAGACGTACAGATGCACGGAGGGATGGATGGATGGATGGATGGATGGATGGATGGATGGATGGATGGATGGATGGATGCACAACTGCTTGCCTACTGCTCAGCTGGTTCACTCCCTCAGCACCATCAGACAGGTCGAGCTGAAATTACCTGTGCTCATTTTCCCTTATTTCTTGTCCTCCTTTCCAAGCCCTTCCTGCCATTACTGCTCTCCCCTCTGGACAAGGAGCTGTTCGGGTTCCCTGCCCATGGATGGCCCTGAGCAAAGCTGGAGATGAGCAAAGCGGGGCAGCTCACCTTAGATACCGGGGAAAGCACGGTCAGAGCTGCTGGTGCATCATCCGATACTGCGATGGGCTTAGGAGCCTGGCCAAGAAACAAGAGCACCTCAATAATCTGCAACACACAGACTTACGCAATGCTGAGCTATATTTGTCTGCGCTGTCTCCATGCTGCCAGGAGCATTCACAAGCACAGCTCCCATTCCAGGGGTGCAGGCACCACCAGAGAGCGGGTCCCCTTCCCGGGAGGTGACGTTGCCAGCGCAGCAGAGCCCAGGGACAGCCCGGAGCTCTGTGTCCACGTGCAGTCGGGGATGGCATCTCAGAGGCTGCAGGTCCCACCAGGCAGGACCCCATCCCGGGCAGTCAGGGGGGGCTGGTCCTGCCAACACAGATGTTCCTAATCCACCATGTTTTCCTCCTCTCTATGGAGACAAAATGCCAGTGAACCTTATCAAATGTTAATCACTGAGACTTCTGATCTCATTATCCCCTTGCCACCTCTGACAGACGTGGCCAAATCAGAGACGTGAGACACGGGCGCCTTTCGCAGGAGCTGGAGGACCTCAGTCCCACCTCAAAATGAGAGGTTCCAGCCCAGACACAGCTCTGAGGGCAGAACAGGGGCTGCCCTGGCAGTGCCGGCCGAGCTGGGGGATTGCACGGCGGAGAAGGGGCCAGGAAGGAAGAACGTCAAACCGCAGAGCGCTGCCGCGCGCTTGGCGCTGCTTCCGCCACGGCTCCGCAGGGCTGAACGAGCAAACAGCTGCGGCGCCACATCCCGTGAGGAACATTCACAAAAACACGCTCCATTCATGCAAAAAAAAAAAAAAATAAAATAAATCCATACTTGTGAAGCAGGTGGGGAAGCTGTGGAGAGCAGGGGCAGAGCAGCACCACTGCCCGGCTGTGCCCCAGCCCCGGGGACGGCGTGACCCCCGCCACGGCTGCCTGCGCAGGCGGAGAGCTCTGGGCACACCCAGCTCCTCCAAACAGCCTCTGCCAGCAGAGAATCCGCCCCAAATGCAGCCCCAGCCCCTGCTGGCCGAGCCCAGCCAGCCTGCTGCGGCTGCGGGCACCCAGCGCTGTGCAAGGGCAAGGTCACGGCCACCAGCACCCTGTGCCCACGGAGCACGGCGGGCACCACGAACCCTGGGCCGGGCAGCAAGCTCTGCCTTTCCTCTTTCTCGACCCCTTCCATCCCGTGCTACGTGTCCTGCCGCCACCACGGGGATCTCTCCCGGACACTAAGCAGACAGGACGGGGAGTGACGGGGCACCTCACACACCTCTGACCCTGCCTGAGCAGCAGCTGCTGCCCACTGGACACCAGCACATCCTCACTCAGTCCTGCCGCTGCCAGGGGACCCCAGTGCCACCCGCTGCACCTCGGTGTCACCGTGGAGCTGAGGCACCCTGAGCAGAGCAGCAGAGGAGCGGGGAGCGTGCAGACCAGGATTCACCCCCATGTCCCAGGGCAGCCAGGCAGGGACGAGCACCAGGACCTGCAGCTCTGCGGTGTGGAGCTCCTGGGGACCCCCAGGGAACCCAGATGGGTTGGGGGACAGCTGGGACACCTGGCACAGACAGCACCGCGCCACCCACAGCCAGGATGAAAAGGCGCGTGTCCCTCTTGTGGCAGGTGTCCTTGCTCCGAGGACCACGTCTCACACCTTCCCTACAAAGCAGAACTAAAGGAGTACTGGAGAATGAATAAACCCAAGAGTGCAGGTTTGTTTTCCCAAGAGGGGTCCTGGAGAACAGCAAACATCACAGCTGCTCCAGCTGGGGACACACACAAGGCTGCTCCCCGCTCCCAGCACCCACACCTGTGCTCCAAAGTGCCATTTCCAGCTTTTCACCATCAAAACACAGGTTCCACCCAGCACCGTCTTAGCAGGCAGCAGCAGGAGGTGAGAGCAGCCTCCTGATTCACCAGCAAACACGTCTGTCAGACCTGCAGCAGCCACTCAAGAAGCAGACTTCTTCAGTCACATTCCCTATGCAACCATTCTGTGTTAAACTTAATTCAAGCCTTTCAGCTTTCCGAATCAAACACTTAAACTCGGAGCTAACAGTCCGCCAGCACGGGGGTGTGTTCAGGCAGAGCGGCACCAACCAGCCCCTGCAGGCAGAGCCCGGTTGGAAGAGCGGCCGTGAACCGGGCAGTGCGAGCATCCCTGGGGCAGCGGGTGCTGCCATGGGAGCCCTGCAGAGACGCAGCCTCCAGCGAGCCCCCAAACGTTTCCAGAGGACATCTACAAAACCCCGTGCTCCCACCTCACGGCCAGCAGCATTGCGTGGCCAGGACCGCTGCTCCTGGGGTTGCCAGAGCCAAGCAACGTTACCGGTGGCCTCGGCAGAGACGGGGCCAGGAGCCAGCGCGAAACAATGAAAACCATTTACAGAGCAGGAAGCTGCATCTGCTGGATGAAACGCTATCTTCAAACAAGACGTGTTTGGATAACTCCAGTTTCATAACTCGCCTCTTCCGATGTTAGGAAATCACAGTAATAAAAAGAAAACAAAATGGGGGAGAAGAAACTTGGCAAGGGGAACAATGGGAGAATTGCTTGAGCCCCAGCACTGCCTCGGAGGTGAGCCCAGCCACGAGGGATCGGGGACCGGCACAAGAACAGAGCTCTGCTCAAATATCAGTGGGAAGAAGAGTTAACTCTGCACGACAGACAGCAAGAGCACTGTGAATTTTGATTATCTTTGATTATCTTTTGATTATCTTGATTTTTTTGTTTTGTTTTTATCAGACATCAAAGCCATTGTGGGGGAGGGAGCAGATACAGGTGGTCAGCAATGAGCCTCAGTCTTGAGATCCAGCAGCACTTACCTCCATCATCCCAAAGGTGATGGAAGGGATGGTCTGAAGGGGTGCGAAGGGCTGACAGGTCAACTTTTCTTGGCGTTGACCCCTTCTTGGGCAAAACCAGCTCTTTCCTGGGGTTAGCAGGGCTGAATTACAGTGAAGATAAACCTGTCTGCTCCATAATTCCTGACGCTAACCTCAGCACCCCACAGACGATAGAGAAGGACTTAGCGGTGTCTTAGCAGGTCACTGCTCAGCAGGGAGAAGCCAAACACGAGAGCTCCTCAGCTCCAGGCCCAGGGCGGCTGCTCTGACCCGGAACACCGTGGGTTCCCCCAGAGCTCTGCCCGAGCAGCGAGGCCGGCGCAGATCCACAAGAACCAGGGGCGTGCAGGGATTGCAAAGGCAGGGCTTGGTAATGGGATTTTGCTCCTATCTTTAAACACTGAGGCTTTAGTGTAAACCAGGGCTTGCTGCTCCACCGGAGCTTCACACCGTTCTGTTTGCTCGGACCCATCTGTGCAAACGGGTGTTTGTGTCCCCGACACCCCGCACGCTGCCGGGACCCCCTCGTCACCCCGGCCGTCCCACAGCTGCCACCTCCAACAATCCAGGACAAGGAGCCAAAAGCTGAGGTCACTCGGCTGGGGCCACCGGCCCCCTCCCCAGCACCCACCTCCTCTCCCCACCCTCCCCAGTCCAAATATAAACTTGCTTACAGGAAATGCCTTAAAGAAAAGGCACCTCCCTGCATCCCAAAGAATGCCCAGAAAATAAACTGTCTCTGGACACGAAGGAAATGGCTTTTTTTTAAAAATCACACTGCAAAGCAGTTTTAACCGTTTCAGCCCCCACTGCAAACCCAGCCACCCCGGACTTCGGAGCTGTCTGCGCCCCAGGCTGGCGATGCGAGAACCACCTCTTGCCAGAGGTCCCTGCGTCCTGGCACCATCACCAGATCTTGAGCAAAAATGGTCCAAAATCCACAACCCCAATGCAAACTCTGTTTCTGAGGAGGAAAAAGGCAAAGCGGCGCGTGCCGGGCCAGCCCGCAGCCCCCAGCAACACCAGCGCCCCGGCACCGCATCTGCTCCGGCCCCGGTGGGCACACGGCGACAGATGGAGGCTTAGGAGGTACAAACGCTGCTTTCACGCCAACAGCCCTACACAACACATGAGAAAGAAGAAAGTGAAGAAATTCGGGAGATCAGGACACAGAAAGGCAGCTGTCTCAGAACAGCTGGTCAAGGAGGCTCCAGAGCAGGGACAGGAGACAGCAGGAGACGAGAGCAGAGCTCACCCTCCCCAGTCCCGCCGGGGACCCAGGGCATCTGGCATCCCGGGAGAGCCCTGGGACCAACACATCAGCACGGTGGCACCAGCACGGTGGCACCGGCACCCCTGAGGGCACCAGGCACTGCCAGAGCTGCTGGAGACGAACAGCGGTGCGGCAGGACCAACAGAACACAACTTGGTGGCAGGATCTGGTAGCATCCCCGTGTGTTCACAGGTCATAAACTGTTTACAGAGAAACTGAATTCTCTGTTGTCCCACTCCTCCGAAGAAGAAAGCTGAGGCAGAGCCTCTCCCGGAGCAGAGCTGGGAGCAAAGCCAAGAGCGCAGCCCAGCTCCCTGCGTTCGCAGAATCACTTCCCTTGTCACCGGACCACAACGCCTCCCTAAACGTGCCCCTTCAAAAATGTATACTCAGGGCTTTAAGTCTGAGATGCACAAAGCAGTTTGATACAATTCAGCTGCTGTTGCAGAACGCCTAGAATAGTCGTTTTGTGCTGTTGTTCCGAAGGCCCCGGCGCTGGCACGGCGCTGCCGCAGAGCTGCAGAGGTGTGCGCTGGGCTGGGCGTGGGAAAGGAAGGGAAAGCAGCGGGGTCAGCTCCCACTGGGCTGGGGCGCCGGTGTCCGGCCGGAGCACAGGCGGGCTCAGCGGGAGATCACACCCGCCTCCCGAGAACGCACAATTTCTGCTCCGTCCCTGCTTTCTTGCCTTGTCTGTTGCGGTGATCAGCGCTGACCCGTGCAGAACGAGAGCCTCGAGAGCTGGCAGTTCTCCTGCAGAGCGGCACCCAGTGCTCTGGAGAGCTCTGCAGGACGCAGGGTCCAGGAGAGCAGGATTGTGCAAGGACATCCAGTGCTCAAGTCAGCATTGTGGGACCTGAAGCCTCTGGAGATGCCCACATGGAAGGTGTTAGGGAAGAGCAAACCACACAGCGGAGCCGGGAGATGTCCGGACGGACATCCCCAGCAGCTGGATCTGCAGCACCATGAAGAGGCACATGTGGGAACGCAGCCCTGGCTGGGCGAACCAGGGGAGGCCCAGCGATCCCCCCGCTGCACTGTGCCCGGGATACATAAAATAAAAGCAATAAAAGCCCCTCTAAACCAAAAGAGCAAAAACTTCCCAGGCAGAACTGCTGTGTGCGCTTGTCACTGCTGCAGCAGCAGCGGGGCAGCCGGGGTCCCACCGCCCTCGGCCTCGGGATGGGGAGCTGCGGTGTCAGCGGAGAGCCCCGCGCTGCCCAGGGGCTCAGGGGCTGGTGCCACTGCCCCATCCCTACCTGCTTGTCCCCACATCCCCAACACCCACACCAGCCAGGCACAGCTGGCACCTCGGGTGAGCCCGCCATGGACCCTGCGCTGCGCTGGAGGGGAGGGAACACTGCAACGTCCCACAGCAGCACTTGTAAATCACTGATCTGGACTTCAGCTCCGTTTCTGCATCGCCGGTCCCGCTCCCAGCCGCGTTACAGGGCGGTCACAGCACCCACCCATCCTCCCAGCACGACGAGGCCCTGAGCAGACAAACAGCAGATGTTCAAGTACCTTCCGCTGCGGAGCTGCCGCTGCTGATGCCTGGTGCACCATAGAAACTAATCAGGCCATATAACTGTCCCTCAAGAAATGTTCCCTGCCCAAATTAGTAACAGAAGATCAGAATCAGAAACATTTCTCGTGGAAGATAAAAAGATTTGGAGGTGGGCACAAGGATGCTGAATGAAACACAAAGGAGATAAGCGCTGGCACGGCCAGGCTGGCTCTGCCATGGCCCAGCAAGACAACGCTCTGTCCCCATCACAGGCGAAGGGTCCCTGGGCTGCAGGGGGACAGGACGGGGACGAGGGGACCCAGGCAGGGCAATGGGGCACTCTGGCACACAGCAGGTAACGGTCACCTCCCTTCCCATGTGCAGCCTCAGGCATGTTCAAGTCCTTCGAACCCTTTTTGGTTTTTTAATAGAAGCCCATTATTCTTAGCTGGGTGAGAACCGCTGCTTCCTAACTTCTTGTTGCTGCTCTGACACCACCGCAGCTTCACCCAGGACTTCACTCCAGGGTCCTTACGGCCGTTACGTGCCCATCCCCGGAGGGTCAGCCGGGGGCTCTCACCGGGGCCACCCTCCCCGGGAGGTTTGCTGCGTTCAGCACCAGGGAGCAACACCCTGCCTGGGAAAACGGTGCTCAAACACCGGCCCTGGCTGCCCAGACATTCTGCTCTTGCCCAATGGCCGTGATGAAACAAGGTCAAGTGTGCTCTGAGTCACCGCGAGCGTCCCTGTCCGGCAGCCTCGTGACACCCCCGCCTGCCACTGCTGTGGCCAGTTCCAGTTTCGCAGGGAGCAGCAGAGGGAATGGACCCCAGCCACCCCCGTGTCCTGTCTCCCCTCTCCCCGCGCTCCCCCCGCAGCCCCACTGCGGACACTGCTCCCTGCTGGGGGCAAAGGGCTGGATGTGGGACAGGTCCCCTGGTCCCCCTGCACAGTTGCACAGGAGGCTGGCAGCGCAGAGATCCCTCCACGCTGCAGATTTACTGCACCGGCTCCACAAACACCCGGTTTCCAGCTGGCAGCTGCCATGGGGCCGTGGGTTCGACCTCATCCCCCCAAAACCCGTGGCAGCCAGAGGCTGGAGCCCCCACAACGGCGCGGTGGGAGCGTTTTGTTGCCAGTCCTACAAGGAATGGGGAGAGAGCGTGACTGCTCTGTGCTGCACCAGACAAAAGCGCATTCAGAAACCCAACTTGTGCCCTTGAGAGCAGCGAAAGCATTCTTGTAAAATTAATTGGGGGGGAGGGAGAAATGGAGAATAGAAGCCCCATCGTGTACCTTTGCAAGCAAATGGTACTTGGTCAGCAGCACGCTTGCAGGTCGGATGCACGCTGTCCCGCTGCCACCTGTGCGGGGTCCAGCACAGGCTCCCGCAAGTGCAGCCACCTCCTGCAATAGTGGCATTGATCACCTGTGCCCTGGAGCTCCGACCAGCGGTCCCGAGGCTGCTCCCGCACGCACTGCGAGGCTGGGAGCGCCTGGAGCCACGGGCTCTGCAGCCACAAGCGCACCCTGCGCTCGATGCTTTCACTCCCAGATGAAGTGCAGGAATCCCCGGGACACCCTGGCTCTGCTGAGCCCCAGGGGTCAGCAGCGTGACATCCCAGCAGGAGACCCTGCCTGCTCTCACCCCACACACAGCAAAGCAGCCCCAAGGCTGACGTTACCTCCATCCCAGTGACGTTACCTCCATCCCAGTGACGTTACCTCCATCCCAGTGACCACCCCAAGCTCCCGCTGCCATCCCTGCACCGAGCACGGCACTGGCAGGCACAGCAGCGAGCATTTTCCCACTGGCTTAGCTCCCAAACCCCACACAACTGCTCGACCCGGCTCAAAGAGACTCTGCAAGGGACCAGCCTGCACCTCAGCAGCTGCACCTCATGTGCACAAGGTGTGACACCAAACCACAGCCTGGCCACCAGGTTTTGGTGACCCCAAGTTCCCCCTGACCAGTGGCAGCAGTTTGCCACGCAGACTAGGACATCTCAGTGGGACCCAGGAGATGAACACCAGGAAGATATAGAAGAGGATGGTTGAGCTCAGCCACGGGGCAGCACGAGGAACTCAAGCTGGCAACGTGACTCTGTGCAGCGGGACACGGGACGGCTGAGCCCCTGGGGAAGGTCTGCCAAGCTGCTGCGCCTGTCGCAGCCCGTTCCCAGTGCCAGCCGTTAACGTTTACTCTGCCTGTGACTAGCAACGGGTGACAAGTGCCCTTTTCTGATAAGAGAACCTTCAACTGGCTCGACAAACAGCCCTGCCACTGCACGGGGCCGTGCCCGCGTGGCGCGGGGACCCTGTCGATGATTAACCGAACCGCAGGGGCAGAGCCGCGGGTTGGCGAGATACCCGCCCCGGGTGTCACAGCTCAGCAACCAGGGCCAGGGGCTGGACACCCGCATCCCGCGGGCTCAGGGTTGGCACCTGGGTCCCATCGGGGAGCACCAGGCGGAGGGACAAGTACAGAGCGGGGCCAGCGGGGCTCTGCAGCCCCAATGGGCCTTAGCGCAGAACACTGCAAACAACGTGCCAAATCAATCAGAAAGCAAACAGACAGTGAAAACCGGCAAGCCACAGAAAAAGAACTTCTTGCTGGAAACACAGGAAAAGACCCTGCCTCTTTAAATTTCTGTGCCCAGCCCTGGCAGCTTGGAAAAGTTAATATAATTATCCGGAGGTGACTTTCAGAAAGGCTCGCACAGGAAGGGTTATTGTGGCTCAATCATTAACCTGGCGGGAGACCCCCGGCCTTGCAGGAATGTGGCCGGTGCTGCCAGCGCTGCCGCTGCTCCCTCAAGCTCAGCTCAGGGGCCGAGGGACGAGCTCGGCTCAGCGGTTCAGGGACGAGCTCAGCTCAGGGCTCGAGGGACGAGCTCGGCTCAGGGGTTGAGGGACGAGCTCGGCTCAGGGCTCGAGGGACGAGCTCGGCTCAGGGCTCGAGGGACGAGCTCGGCTCAGGGGTTGAGGGACGAGCTCGGCTCAGGGGTTGAGGGACGAGCTCGGCTCAGGGGTTGAGGGACGAGCTCGGCTCAAGGGTCGAGGGACGAGCTCGGCTCAGGGCTCGAGGGACGGCTCCTCCCCGCCAGCCCTGGCCACTGACCCAGGCAGCCCCCAGCCGCCCTCCAGCACGGCCTCTCTTCCAGGAAGGGTGTGAGGATGAAGGAAAGCTGAGAAATGACCCGACCCAAATTCCATGCAGACATCCCCGCTGCCACACGTGCCTCAGCTCCCAGCTCAGCTGGCCCGGGCGGTGCTGGCAGCACCCGGTTTGGGTGTTGCTGCTCCAGGCAGCTCTTGCACGGGCACAGCGCGGGACAGGAGGCAAGGGCAGCGGCATCTCGGCTCTGCAGCCTCGTGCTGCCCCGATAGCCTTGCACAGCCCAACACCCTGCCCAGCTTTCAGCCCTGGGCTTTGGCAAGATACTTCACCAAATCTGGCGGGCAGAGGGATGAAGCAATGTCTCCGTTATCAAGCTGGTGGAGATGGAAGGAGATGCCCACGTTACCTGACGCACCGCTGGGCTGGGCTGGCTTGCTGCCTGTATTTGGAGGATTAAACTCCCACAGACCTCTGAACGCAAAAGCTCTGCAAAAACCACGCAATATGCAAATTCAAGTCTGCAAACCCTTGCAACAGGCAAACCGGGGCTCTTCAAGGAATGACCGGTCCAAGGCAGGGGACTCGGTTCTCCTCTGCTGGCCATGGTTCCCCTGCTCCCGCAGCTGCCCCTGCTGCTCACAGTCACACAGCGGCCGCTGCTGCGCCCTCGGGGAAAGGGCAACCTTTCTGTCCCCTGCTTGGCTTCCATTGGCTTTGAGAACCTTCAAATCTTTTTGAAATTAGTACAGAAACCAAGGGGAAGTACTGAAGCGCCCTTAGGCAGAACCATATTTTGTTCTCTTACAAAACTAAATTGCTGGCAGCCTGTCCCATGCATATGTTTGGGTTTGGACATTTGAGGCAATGCAGACAAGGAACGCTTAACAGAAGCACGATTGGATTTATTCAGTTGGTCTTTTATTAGAAAAGCATTTCTCGGAGGAAGCACAAGCACATGAAGTGAATGTAAGCACCTCCTCAGAAGCCAGGTTTGAAACCTGCTCTGCATTGGGACTTGGATGTTTTGTCACATAAGGAAATTACTGTCAGGCTTTTGGCACAAAGGTAGGGGCTGATTTTCTCCCTACAAGAAGGGAGAGAGGCTGACGGGGTCTGAACGGAGCCGTGTTCCCCGCCCAGCTCCCTGCCAGGAGCTGCTGTGCCCGCAGCGCTGCCACCTCCCTGAACTGTGCTTCAGTTAAAAGGGAAAAGGAAAAAGCACATTCATTGATAAGAACCGAAGTATGCACATGGAAAAGAATGCAGACTTCTGCCAATAACGTCATATGGGCTCTGACATCCTGTGACTGTATGAGGGTCTTTAAAAGAAGAGGCTCCTCTGCACCAAGGAGCCGTTCTCAAACACAAACCACAGAACCGAACGCACAAAGAGCTGGTGTTTGATTTAGCCACGATCAAACAACCCTGAGAAAACAGCCTCTCACCTTGGCAGCACGCTCTGACAGATTACTGCTCGTTCTCAACGTGACAAACTACGCACGCCTGGCAAACTCACTTCTACCCAAGACAAAGGTCTCCATGAGAAACGATGAACTGGAAACACGTGCCTACAGCACCGAAATCCAGAACGCGGAGTCCAGCCTCCCCCCGCCACGGCGCAAGGGCCTGATCCGGAGCCTCCTGACGTCAATGCAGCTTTTCCATGAACTCACTGGCTCTCTGGATCAGACGGCAAATCCGCGCTTTTCCAGCCACCAGTTTCACCGCCAGTAATCCCAGCCGGCGGAGCGCTGAAGAGGAGCCCTGCGACACCGAGGGCAGCCCAAACCCCCCAGCCAGCCCATCTGCATCCCCCCGCCACTTTAGCGACAGTTCTGCTGGCAGTGAACGTGCTGAAGGAGCCATCAGCCCCCCCGCCAGCCCCACCGGATCCACCCCACGCATGGCTGTGACTCAGCCTGGGAACGATGGGGACCCACCAACAGCTCGAGTGTGTCAGGGGCCGTGTGCCAGCTCCCAGCCTCTCCTCCTCCCCAGCTAAGAAAAGCCGGCTCGCACCGACACACAGACACCCCGCGCCGAGCAGAAGGACCCCGACCGCAGTTCGCTGCCCCTGGCAGCAGCTCCTGGCAGCGCGGCCCGAGCAGCATCCTCCCGGGGGGCAGGCGGCGGAGCGCGGCCGCGACCTTCCGAAATCCGCCCCTCTGCTGCCCTCTTGCCCTCCCACACACCCACCCTACCCCCCCATACACCGCCACACACGGCCAGAGGACCCGCAGGTTCCTGCTTTACCTTCGGGCTGCGCGGCGCCTCCGCCAAACCCGCGCGTTCCGGGGGAAGCTGCCGAGTCCCGGCGGGTGGAGAGGAAGAGGAGGAGGAGGATGAAGCGGAGGGCGTGGGGGGACCCTCGGCGCCGCCGCGGGCAGCGGGCGGGCTCGGTGCGGGCCGGTGCCAGCCGCGGCTCCGGCCCTTGTCGGTGTGAGCTCGGCAGGTGCGGAGCCGGGACGCGGGTCCCGCCGGCTCCGCCCGCCCGGCTCTCGCCACCGCCCCCGGGTCCGCCCGCCGCCCGCCCCCGAGCCCGCCCGCCCCGGCTCCCCCGGGTCCGCAGGGCCGGCTCACGGAGCAGCAGCACACGGGACACCGGGACAGCCCGGCTCAGCACCCGCCACCAGCGCTCCGGAGCCAAGGGGAACCGAAACGTGGGTCCCCAGCTCCGGGCTGCGAGGCTGAAGCTCCCGAGGCTGTGCCACGCACAGACAGGACAAACCGTGGAGCCACGTCAGCTGCAGCCTGGGGAAGGGGCTGCCACGACACGCGTGAAACCCAGCACGATCTCAGCCTCTGTGCATGGTCCGCACTGTCCCCCCCGCTCCGCTTCCAGACCGGCAGCAGCAACTGCAGGGCCTGGCCTGGCCCCAGCTACACTGCCAGCGTGGGCTGGGGCTGGCGGCTCCGGCACAGGGACACCAAACAGCTGCAACGGCCCCCAGCACCCGGGAGGGTCCCTGGGGGTGTTCCCCCAAAGACCAGCCCCAGGACGGTTTCTGGACTGACGCCCGGCTGTCCCCAGCTCTCCCTGCCCCTCAAACAAAGCAAGTGGCAAAAGCAGGGCTGCAAGCTGCAGCAAGGCACGGAGCAGAGCAGAGGCTGCTCCTGCAGGGCTTATTTCCCAAAAATCCTCCTCATGCTGCAGGGGCTGTTTGCTGGTAGTTACTCCCCCGACAGGACTGGGCGAGGACAGAACAGAACACACGTCTTCCCACAGAACACACGTCTTTTGTGGCCTGGTTTCTGCATCCCAGGCCCGTGTGATGTCAGATGGGACAAGCCACAGACTGTATGCAACAGGGTGAAGAAAATGGGGAATAGGGTCTGGAATATAGGGGTTAAGATGAAAAAATAGTGTTTAAGGTGGACTTGAGGGAGGAACTTCGTGGGAAATGGGAGGCAAAGGGGCTGGAGGGCGTGAAAGCACCAGCCTGAGAGCAGAAGGAGAAGCAGAGAGGAGTCAGAGCACGAGACAGACAGCAGGACAGTGAACACAGAGCATGGATGCGAAGCAAGGAGAGGCAGGCAATGCAATTTGGTGTGAGGATGGCCAGAGAAGCAGGAGAGACCTCGTACATTGTAAGGATGCCACCAACTTGCTTTTCTTTTGATACTACTGGCAGGGGTTGGAGTATCGCTCAAGCACCTTAACACGTGAGGATCGGGGGGGAAAAATGAGTTTTTTTCCATTGTTTTCATAATCCAAAAGGCTTTTGATGCACTTCTCCTTCCTTCCCCAGCCCCAAGCTCCTGACCCTCCTCCACCAACCTCCAGACTGCCTCTGCCCTGGCCCCCACCGCGGCCCCCGCCTCTGGCGGAAGGGGCACTCAGCACAAGCCTCTGAATGAGGCCCTTGTGGACTTGAAAGTCTTTCTAGAGCTTTGTGCAAAGGAGCCTCTCACCAGCCAGGGACAGGGGTGGCCGGGGGTCAAGGGCTCCTGCTGCTGGAGAACAAGCAGCCGATGCCAGCTCTGCAATCAGCCACGGCGAAGGGAGCAACCGGTGAGAGCACTGGTGGAGATGGGTGCTGACTAAACCAAGGAGGGCTGGAGGCTGCAAGCACCTGCTACAGAGCCACAGGCAGACGAGGCGTCAGAAGGGGGGTTGGAGCATCAGGAACCCAGACGAGCCTCAACCCCCCAAGTACCAACATCCACAAAGTGCTGCTCCCCGGGATCCAGGAGGGTGACAGAACAAGGTGGAGGGGGATCAAAACCTCTGGAAACAGAGGATGGGTGCAAAACCTCGGGGTGCTGAGCAGCACACCAGCACCCCAGGGGATGGCTTGGACTGATATTTCACTCTGGCCACATGAGTGGGAAAGCGACAGAGGCAGAAAGATGTGGCACCGTTCCCAGCGTGGGGAGCACGGCTGGTGACAGCTCACAGTGTGTGCTGCCGCGGGCACCAGCGCCCAGGCAGCCGCAGCCACACGGTGATGGCCAGTGGAAAAATCACTCAGCCCACAGGGGGATTTCAGGCATTTTCCACCCATTTCCTCATGCAGAGCGGGAACAGGGAGGGCGTGGGGGCAGAGAGGCAGGAAATCTCCCGGAGACGCTGAGCTATAAACAGGCAGCACAGAGGGCAGGACCGAAACGGCGGGTCCCACGCAGACCCCGCGGGCACACGCTCGCACCGGGAAAGCCGACACAGATGCTGGGAGGAGCAGAAGTGGCGCATACCGCACGCTCCCCCCGCGCCACCCCCATGAATGGGCGGCATTCACACCCCGCGGTATTAATAGTTCCCAGCGTACTGCCGAGAAATGGCAGAGCGCCCGCGGGCTCGCCTCCGGCCGCCCCGCCGCCTGCGCGGGGCACTCCGTGTGCGTGCGTCTGTGTGTGGGTGCACACGCGTGTGCTCACACAGGCACCCCGCGCAGGGGTGAACGCTGCCTGTGCCCAGCACACCCACCAGGCGCTGCCAAGCAGAGGGAGCAGGGACGGAACGGACGGAACGGGCTGGGACACGCTGCCCTGGGCAGGGCAGGGGGAACCGGGACTGCCGAGGGGTGGAGGTGCCTGCCCAGCCCCGGGTAACCACCACCAGCAAGGGGAGAGGGATTAGGGTGGTCCTAAAGGGTGACACTGAGAAGGGACAAGAAAAAAATCCAACAATGGCCGTTTTGGGCTGGCTGGACACTAGGAAAACATCAGGAAGCGTGAACAGGCTCAGCCCCCGCTCCGCCCGCGGCAGCGCCGGCCCCGCTCCACCGGGAGCAGCCGCGGGAGAGGGCGCCCTCTGCTGGCCACGTCCCGCAACGGAAAACGCCCTGGAAAAGGCAAAAAACGAGCGAACAGCTCAAAGAAGGGGGAAAAAAATAATCATATGAATGCATGGGAAAAGCAGCTTCGCTCCAGCTGAGCACCCACCCCGAAAGGAAAACCCGCACATCCCCTGAACCGGCCCCGAGGTGGCCAGTGCCCACTGCTCCTCTTCCACCAACCAGAACAAACAGGAGGAAAAAAAAAAGTTAAAGTTTTCTTTCAAGTGTATAAATAAAACCCAACAGAACTGAACAAACCAGAAGTGGGTGTCCCGGGGTAATTTTATGCACAAACGCATGCTCAGGGGACTCTTGCTCTCCTAACACAGCATTCTCCATGTTTCAAATTTTTCCACTGCCCCAGCTGGAGAACAGGAGAAGCCCACAAGATTTTCACGTGAACCGGCTTCATCCAGGTTAACGCCCCATCAGAGCTGGGCCCAGCCTGCACTTGCCGCCCTCTCCCACCTTGGGGTGCTGGATTGATTTCTCTAGCTGGCCACCCTTGTTTGCTTTTCTCAATCCCCAGCTATCGCAGCAGACACCTCGCCGCTGCCACTGCAGCCCTCGGGGTCCCCAGTGAGACCCCCACGAGGAGCCCCCGCCCAGCAGAGCATCCCCACACACCTGCCAGCGCACACCCACCGCAGGGCACCGCGGGCGGGCCTGTGCCCTTCGGAGCGCGTGGATCCACGCGGATCTGTGCAGGGCACCAGGGCGCTATCCAGAAAGAGGGATTTGGCATCAGGCGTCCCACACAAGGCTCCAATCCCATCGAGCAGGACAGGAGCCGCCTGCTCCTGCCCACTTCAGAATGTTTCTGCAGCGCAGATAACCCAGAAGCTGCCTTCGCCCCATCCACCAGCGCTGGCCCTTGCAGGACGGCGTCTGGGGGTGCTCCAGCAGCACCGTGGGCAAGCTGGCTCCAGCTGAGAGGAGGAGGATGGCTTCAATATCCTTGTTTACAACAGGAAAATCCAGGGAAAGAAGTGAACTGGCATACACCAAATAGCAGATGGAGCCGGTGCCACCAGCTGCACAAGTACATCAGGCAGGATTTCACCCATACTGAATTCCCCAGCTACCAAGGGAGGAGGGCGAGAGGGAGGAAAAGGGAAACTCAGAGACATACACACAACAGCATCATTCATGGCAGCTGATTTTGTGCAACAAGGGTCCTGTGTCTGGCCCAGAGCTCAAGGCAATTAAAGCAGCAGCCACAGATCTCCGAGAAACAGCAGGAATTTATCTGAGGAATCCAGATTATGTGGCCACTGCCGAACCAGAGCAAAAAGCCTCCAGCTCCTGGAAGGTAAACATGTTGGCGAGCAATGAGAAGCAGCAAGCAGCTCAATTACCCCAACTGTTTCTGGTTCACCCACCCATGCTGCAGCCCCCTCCTGTTACATCGAGGTGGGGGGGTGACTGCTGCTGGTTCTCCCTCCATGCAAACGTGGCCACCAAGGGGATGGGGAAGACCCAGGTCCCCTAGTGCACACGTGGGCTCTGCCATAGCAGGCAGAGGAACAGCCTGGTAGAGGGCACTGTGTCTGCAATCAGAGGCACGAGCGATGCCAACTACTGCAGAACTGCTACAGGGACATGCAGCAAACCAGGACGGTTTGTTGTTCCAGAGACAGCAGTGCTGGTTTGCAAGTCTAAGAAAGTGGTTTCTCCATTCTGCTCCAGCTCAGGAAGCACATACAGGGCTTACCAAGACAAGTAAAAAGAGACAAGATGCTGATTAATCTCTTGAAAACCTTACTGGCACATCTGGCTCCTGGGAGCAACTACGGATCCTGTGGGTGATCCTTGAAGAGGACTTGCAGCTGCACCCCCAGCTCTTGTGTGGGTCATCCCAAAAGAACCTCCTGCCCAGCTGGGCCAGCAGTCCCTGGCACCTTTTGGGCCATTCCTGAAGGGATCATTCAACAGCAGGAGGAACAAGCCTCCAACACCAGCCTCAGGGCAGGTACAAGATGTAATTCTCCTCTGAGCATCAGGGCTGACTGAGGAACTGAGCCACAGCGGTTCCTCTTTCACACAACCCAAAATAAATTGCTTTCGAGATTGTTATCCACACACTGCATCACAGGCACCTTCAAAAGCCACAACAAAGCAGTTTTAGCACCAGAGTTCCAAACGAAGAAAAAATCCGTAAGCATTTTAACAGTCTAAATAAAAAGACCGATACAAGCATCAACACATTATCAAATACATAACAATGCCCCTGTTTTTATGGAAAGTGTGGGGTTCATTTCTCCTCATGCCCCTCGGGTGGGTGATCTGCTTTACCCCTCAGCTCAGGACAGACACCCCTCAGCTTTTGGGCGAAGCTCCCCCGCTCCGCTCCCAGTGTCTCCAGCAGCAATGACAGAGACCGAGGGCCGCAGCAGCACCGGGACATGCCCGTCCTGTCCCGGTCCCTAGCAGGGAGCTGTCAAACACAGCAGGGTTCAGATCCGCAGGACTGAAGGGACAAGGCTCACGCTCGACCTCACACACACATCCTTACGAGCCATCAGAAACACATTAAACCTCCCCGGCACTGCCGCTTTCCTCGGGGACATCAATGGACACCAGCTGTCCCTCCTGCCACACCAGGAACACCCGCATCAGCAGGCAGAGAGACACCTGGTCAGAACATCACCAAATCCACGCTAGTTTAGACCAGAAGGGAAGCAGACCCCCAGGTCCCTCTCAGCCCACGTTTTCAGGCCACACTCTGCCTTTTGCATCCCACCTGCGCTGCCTCGCCTGCCGCCCACCTTCCCCGCAGCCCCGGCTGCTGCCCCCTGCGCTTCCCAGCACCAGCGGCACCCGCCGCCCAGCCCCCCGGACCGGGCTGACCCCTCAAGCAAACAGCGAGGCCGGTCCCCCCCGCCCCTCCCCGCCGCTGAGATGGGGAGCGAGGAAGAGGAGGAAGAGGAGGAAGAGGAGCCGGGGCTCTGCCAGGGCCGGACAGAACGGTCCCGTCCGGACTCACCTGCGCGCCCGCGCCGTCGCCGTCCCCGTCCCCCCCCGCAGGGAGCAGCGGCCGCTGCGCGGCGGAGCCGCAGCCCCAGGGACCGCCCGGAGCCCCCGGCCCGGCACCGGCCCATCGCTCCGCGGCCGGACGGGCGAGCGGCGGCGGCTCCTCCCCCGCACCCCGCGGCCCCGCCGCTCCCGGCCGCCCCCTCCCTTTCCGCCGATTTCCTCCCCGGCGGACACTCACAAGCCGTTCCTCCGGCAGAGGAAGCCGCTGGCCCCGGGAGAAGGCTCCGCTCTCCTCCTGCCTCCCGGTCCTGCCCCGCTCCCCCCGGGACCCGCAGCATCCCCGGCGCGCAGCGCTGGGCCCGGCCGGGGCTGGGTTACCACGGCCAGAACACGCTGCCCGTGAGCCAGCCCGGCTCCGGCCGGCACCCGCGCCAGCTGTCAAGGTCAACGTGAAGATGATTCACGTGTTCCCCGTTTCATCTGCATCCACCTAAAACTGAGTCACCAGCGGTCCGGCCCCACGCAGCACCGGCGTACCTGGGAACGCGCTCGCTCCCGAGGGTGGGTTGGTCTTCCAGCACCGAGGGTGTTTCAGGCAGGATTCAGAGTCTCTTCGTTGAGAAGAGAAGTAACCAACATGATCAGACTGGCCTGCAAACACCTCACACCTTTCTTTCTCTCATCTGACCTCTCAGGCTTTGAAAAGAAAACCACAGGAGTATTACAAAGCACACCAAGGCCGCGGCTGCACAGCCCAGAGCCTCCTCCACGGCCGGCAAAGTTCTCTCCAGAAGCACAGGCGAATTATTTCAGACACAGGAAACATTACCTTTCCTTGCATTTTTAATGCTGCTCACATGTCAAAGCTTTACCAAAGCAAAACCATTGTACAGCCAACCCTTTCTCTCAGCTTTCAATGTATTTTCTCATTATATTTTCAGGGAAGTAACCACACTCAAAACTTCCCTCTTGACCCTTTTGGCCTCGTGCAAACTGCCCAGAGGCTGCAGATACAAATGTACTTTCTTGCCTGCAGTTTATTTCCAGTCTGTCTCAATCGCTTCTTGCTGCCATGGGAAAATCCTGGAGACGCGCTGGGCACAGGGCGGGCAGAGGGGCCTTTTCCCAGCTCTTCCCCTGCACTCCGAGCGCCCGCAGCCCGGCCAGCCCGAGGACAACCCTGGCTTTAGCCAAGGCTCTGCCATTCGGGCCTCCAAGGCAAATCACCCCGCTCGTGATGGAATCCTGCTGTTCAGAGGGGAATCTGTGTTTGGTTAGCTACAGGAAACGGAAAAGCTTCCAGACCCTGGAATTAAAGCCCCAGAAGGATGAAGGGGACGAGCTGGGGGATGGGAACCAGTTACTGCAGCAGTCCCTGAGTTTCAGAGTTACAGAAGGTTTTATAGGCAGAAGAGGAACAAGGACAAGAAATGGCCTCATTTCGGGGGCTGGAGGGGCCTCTTACCTCTGAGAAATCATTTCCCCATGATCATTTATTGGAAAAACGGAAGTGTGGCCAAGTTGGTTTTGATTTTCTTTTAAAGTCTTTTTTCTGATTTGGTGTTTTCCGCTGGTTTCTCGGGAGCTGGTGGTGCGGGACGGCGCTCAGCGGCGGGGGCAGAAGGGGTGCAAAAGGGGGGGCTGATCCGGCAGCCTTTGCCTATTTGCCAAAAGAGCACAAAGGTGACACAAGAACAACCCAAAAGTGTTCAGAATTGCTATGGGCCAAGATACAAAACGGAGTCCTATGCGTGCCCATATCACTGCCCTGGTGGTTCCTGTTAATTAACCACGGTTATAATTGCGTGCATGGCTCCGTGGGTTTCTATGAGCGTTCTCTGCAGGACTGCGGGGAAGCAGCAGCACGAGGCCGGCGGCTCTGGGGACACGGGCGGGTGTCACGGGGGCAGCGCTGGGGACGGCAGCGCCTGGCACAGCACCAGGCGTGTTGTGTTGGAGCCACCAACCCGTAAATGTCCCCAGGCAGGGGACAGCAGGAAATGTCAGAGCTGGCAGCCTTGGCTCTGCCCGGAGGCTTTAGCACCAGCCTAATTTCTCAGGGAAATTAAACCAGTATGGATAAATACATATCAAAGAACTCAGCAGTTCAAAAATAACCTCCGGGGTTCACTGAGGAGGCGGGAAAGGAAACGCTGGAGATGGTGCCTCGAGCCTCAGGAGATGCTGTCCCCAGCTCCCAAGAAAACCTCTGATGGAGAGAAGCATGAACTGTTTGTTTGCTCTGAAAATGCCCTGGCAGGGTGATTTTAGTGTGTGTATTCCTGTTCAGGAATTATCCTTTTACTCTATTAAAAACTTTTTTACTACTTAGAGTGAACCACAAAGCACTTCACGCTGGCCGGGCAGGACATCAGTTCCCAGCGATGGGCGAGTGGCCCGGGAGTGTGGCCACAGGGGCTGCAAGAGAAGCAAAATGAGAATATTTGAGAAAGAACCCTCTTCCTTTATGAGAACTGAGCAGAAGAGGGGCAGAGCCCGTCCCAGGGTACTTGGGGACTGAGGCTGGTGTCTCAGGGTGATTCAGCAGACTGACCCCACAGGCAGGGAAGAGGAAGCAGCGACGCAGACACGTCACCCCAAAACCACTAATAATCACATTCGGTTCAGCTTTTCTATTTCCTACCCCCTCGACGGGGATCCAGACCCGTGACCGCGTTTTCCACCACGTAGCAGGCAGCGATTGCTCCGGAGTTTCAGAGCTCCAGAACTCAGCATCCCACCCCACGCCGGTGTCCCCCTGGCACCAACAGTCCCCGCGTGTCCCGGCGTGGCCTCGCGCCCCCCGGCAGCCCCGGCTGCTCAGCCCGGTCACGCAGTGACAGAGAAACAGACACCAACCCCCGTTCTCCCCGGAACACAGGGCACCGAGCGCACAGCACACACCAGGCGGGGAACAAAGAGCTCGTCCTGCAGAACCAGTGCGGGAGATTTTCGTGTAAAGAGAGAAGAATAACTCAGCTGTGACAACATATCAACAACAGCTAAATTTAGCGCGTTATTTCTGGAGATGCAGATGCTGGGTAAATACAACCTTATTCTTTCACATAGGGGCAAAAGTTCAGCAGAGTCCCTCGTGCTTCTTTTCTCTGTTATTTCACCATGCCCAGCCGCAGAGGCCCCTTCTGAAAGGCTGTGACACCGTCATTGCCCGGCTGCGCTGGAGGGAGCCGCCAGCTCCGTCCCTGTCCCTCGGCACTTCAGGGAGGCCACTGCTCAATGACAGCTGCAGAGCTGCTCCCGACCCTGCTTCTGGAGACCCGACGCTGCTGTCGGCAGGAATTCACTCGGGGACGTGGTTTCTGCGTGCGCAGCTGCGCGAGCCTTTCCTTTCTGCTTTGTCCAGAACAATACATGGGAAGTGGAGGCTGGAGAGGAAGCGGAGGGCTCGGAAACCCACGGAAACCTGGCCTGGGAGGGGAGCGCGGTGGGAGGGACCAGGGCCAGGCGCTGGGGGCGATGGAGGAGCCGGGAGAGGCACATCCCCAACAGTTACCAGGATAAACGTAGCACCAACTCAACCCTGCCGCGTGCCGTTGTCTCAAGAGCCGAGATCCTCTTGGCGCCCGCCTCAAAGAGACTAAAACATCAGGGAAGGGGGTGGCATCTCCCGAGACCACTGTCTGAATGTTTCCTTAAGTGACCCCCATTTGTCAGCATGTTCTGGGGATGCTCAGCTAAGAGGACAGCAAGCAGCTGCCCTGGCCTCTTCTCAGAGCTTCAGACACCCCAGGGCGGGTACGAACTGACAGCGGGCTTGCTCCAAGCCAGCACAATGCACGTGAAAGGGAAAGCTCCAGCCACGCTCCGCTGGGCTTCATACTTTGCACCAAACTCCTAGCTCCGTACTTCATACCAAACTCCTAGCTGTGAATGTGATCTCTAAGAGCCTTCCCTGCCCTTCCCTCGTGCAGGGCTCCTTAAAGCTTTCTAACAAGCTCTTGATAGTCATGTTGTTAATCTCTCCCACAAAAGGGCAAGAAAGACCACCCAGGATTACCTCTGGAGCTCCCTTCACAAAGCACCTTTTGTTGCCCAGAGCTTTCCTGTGCTCCTGGGCTCTTGCGCCAGCAGCTCGAAGCTCACCGAGCCTTCACGTGGATGAAAAACCAGAAGCCAGGTCTCTGCCCTCCAGTTCAGGAACTGTTCAGAGATCCCGGGCACATCCCCCAGGCTCCCTGGGGGGCAGCAATTCGCATTTCCCAGCACTGCTCCTGCCACCTCTGCTGCTGCTCCAGAGCTGCCATCCACAGGACCTGCTGCTCCGGAGCCACCATCTGCGGGATCTGCTGCTCCAGAGCCGCCATCTGCGGGATCTGCTGCTCCGGAGCCACCATCTGCGGGATCTGCTGCTCCGGAGCCACCATCCACGGGACCTGATCTGAACTCTGCTGAGAGCGGAGGAGCCGGCACAGCACCCAGGGTCCCTCCACTTTCAGCAACGTCTGACAGCAGGACCAGGCCAGGTTTAATTCTGGGGGTGTTGCTTAGCAAAGAGTCTCCATCAGACCAACCAACCAAGTTACAAACTGCAGGACCTCTACACACCTTGTCCACAAGCAGGGCCGCGTCTGGCAGCAGGGCTGTTTGTCCATGGTTGAACACGAGGACAGGGCAAGACCCAGAGCATCTCCTCACCCCCCTCAGAGCAGCACCCAGGACCGGCTGTGCCACTTCACACCAGTGTGGAAGCAGGACCCTGCAGCTCTTAAAATGAGCAGTGGGCTGTGTCCTGTCTGGGAGCCCACAGCCCTGTCCCCAGACCTGGTCCCCAACCCCTCAGATGCACCCCTTCTCCTCTTCCCCTTTTCCTCTTCCTCTTCCTCCTCGCCCCACAGACCACCATCAGCCTCCAGCCTGCCCGGCACCCACAAGCTCCCCACGGCAGGGTGGCCCCGACCCCCAGCCTCCCCCCCGGGTTTGCAGAGGGCTGGTTGGGGCAGACGCAGCCCCTGGGCCCTGGCGCAAGAACCACAGCTCAGCAGGAGCTGCCCCCCGGTTCACATCTCAATCACACCCAGCTGGGGGGGCTCCCAGCCGGGAAATCCCCCCTGGAAATGCCCTGGAGCTCCTGATGAGCTTGTTTGCAGAGGATGAAGTTGTTCACCACAAAGAGGAGAGGATCTGAAAGGGCACCAGAAAGGAGCAGAGCTGCTGCCACCTGAGCTGCCCTGGCTGAACGGCTCCCGGTGCCAGCACAGCTCCAGCAGCTCCGGCGAGGGGCTGCTCCGCTCCGCGGGGTCCAGCGCACACACCGCGGCCGGGATGTCACCCCGGTCACCGGTGATGATTGCGGTGTACAGCCAAGCCACGTCTGCAGCCAGGAGGGAAAGGATGGGGCCAAGGGGGAGCCGGGCATGTCCTGGGGTCCCTTCGGCACCGCCGGGGCTCAAGGGGTACCCAGGCTGGCACTGCCTTGCGCTGGCTGCATTTGCTGCCCCTTTGAAAAGCAACGGTTCAGGGAAAACGCGTACTGCTGGCAGGAGAAACCAGAAGCCCGGCACGAGGATGATCCTCTCCTTCTTGTGACCCCTGCCCACCACGCAGCAAGGGCACTCCTGCCCAGAAAACATTGTCACGCTTACCTGCATCTTTCTTGTCTTCCAGCAATGTGAAACACTGTGAAAAGAAAGAAAAAAGATGATAAATCATTTTGTTATCTTTTTGATTTTCGTATTCATGGTCTTCTGCCACTCGCGGTTGGGCTCTGTGGGAGCAGCAGTGCCTGCTCGGGCGCTCGGGACAACACGGTTTCCAGTGGCAGAGCCTCGCCAGCACATGGGAGCCGATGGCCGTTTGCAGAGACGTGGAGGAGCAGGAAGGTCCCCGGGTGACACTCCACAGGCCCCTCTCGGGTGTAGGTGACCCCCCCAGCACAGCCGCAGCCAGAGCTGTTGGGGCGTACGGCTGCAGGAACGTGGTGCTGCTGAACAGCCTTTCCCGTGGCCCCGGGACCCCTCTCTCCTTCTGCCGGGGGTGCCCTGGGGCAGACGGGCTGACCCATCTCCCCGCGGCTGCGCCTGCCCCAGAGCAGGTGCTGGTTCTGTGCCCCCGGCCCCGCTCCGCAGCGTGCGGGGAACCGCAGAGCATCAGAGCCGAACGCGTTTGGACGGGGCGATGCTCACCCCTCACGTCTGCTCTCACGAGCTCTGCCAAGGGCTGTGCAGCCGGCACACGCAGTGCGACCAGCGAGTGGGGCGAGGGCTGCGGGCACTGAGCTGGGGCTGCTCCCCCAGGCCACAGCAGGGAAACGGGGTCCCTGTGCTAAAGGGGGGGCCTCTTCTCTCCTGCCATTGTGTCCTGGCCCTAATGCCTTCTTTTTCCCGTGAAGTCTGCCACCGGCAGCAGCTCCACCTCATTTAACCTGGAAAGAGCGTTAATCCCGCGGACAGAGCCCTGCACATTTCTCCTCCTTCAAGAAATTTCTCTGCTGGTCCCAGCGAGTAGCTGAGCAAACCAGCACTGGGAGGAAACGGGAAAGCGAGCTGGAGCAGGAGCTCAGCCCCGCATGAGGCCATCCGTGCTCGCCAAGGGAAATCGGGAGGGTGATGTCCCCTGTCCCTTCAGCTCCCCTGGCCCCAGAGCCCACGCAGCCGCTCGACTCGGCTGTCAGAGCTGCTCCCGGCTCCCCTGTCCCAACGCCCCGTGTTCCAGGAGGGCCTGTGCAAGGTGGGGACCAGCCAGGGTCCGTTTGCCGGTGGGGGCGGCTGCTGTGGGGCTGCAGTGGGTCTGTGGGGATGGCAGCGTGGTGATGGAAGAAGAACGGAGAAATGAAGTGTCCAGCAGATTATCTCGTGTTGCTGCAAGCAGAGCAGCGGGAAGCTTAAAGCCAGCAAAGGCAATGATGCAGAGAGCACAAGCACCCCTGAACCTGGGAACAGCACCTGCGGTACCCAGCAGGGAGCCCCTCATCCCCAGTCTGGGCTTTTGCAATGCCAAACGCAACATGAGCTGCATGGGCTGAGCTAACGAGGAAGCACAAAATGCAGAATCACCATTTTGTGCCTCCCCTCTGAGCACCAGGGCAGGTCCCACCCCAGCAGAGTCCCCCGTTCCTCCATGCTGGCTCCGCTCTGGGGGAAGCACCACTTGGCTTACATCCTTTGAGCAGGTTTTCTTCTCCCCATGGCCAGTAGCTGGAGGTGCTGAGCCAAGAGACTCAGCCCTCTTCTCCAGGGCTCATTCTCCTTGGGCAGAGCCATCCCTTCCAAGCACAAAGCCCATCTCCCATGGCAGATTTCTTCTGGAGCCCCCGGATGCCTGGAGCTTCCCTTGTCACAGGCCCCTGGCCGTGACAGCTCAGTGTCCGGGGTGATGGTGGCGAGGAAGAGCCCCAGAACCGGAGGACAAAGTAATCCCAGACCCATCGGTGACTTTTGCCTGCGCTCCATCCCCGCACTGCCCTGGGCATCTGGCAAAAGTGTTTTCTAAGCAAGAATCAGATACAAATATTGGCTTAAGTAGTAAAACTGGAGGGTTCAGACGAGGAATTATCCTCGGGTTGGAGGGTTTGGAGTGTGTGCAGGGTGGGGAGAAGCCCCATGTGCTGCCGGGGCCGTGGCCCGAGGAGCAGCTGCAGTTGGGAGTCCCAGGGACAGCGAGGGCAGGAGCTCCCAGTGCTCACCAGTCCCCAGCACCCACAGCGGTCGGAGCAGCGGCCCCGTCCCGGGCAGCAGGTTCCTGGGCTCTGCTGGGTGCTCTGGGCTGTGCTGAGGTCCAGGCTGGAGCCCCCGGGGAGCTGCAGCTCTGCTGGGGGGACACAGGTCCCAGTCCCTGTCCCCTGTGCCCTGAGTGCGATGGCCACAGCAACACACAGGGATGAGGAGGGTTAACAGGGACATGCTAAGCTCTCTGGAGACAGCGGGGACAAGACAGCTACTAATATTATTAATGAATTTCACAAATGTCATTTTTAGACTCAACTATTTTGGGCTTTGCATTGAAAGCCCGGGGGAACAGCCTGCATTCCACATCCATGTCACCACGGCAGAGCCACTCGCCTGACTCAGCCCGGTGTACGGCACGGGCTGGAAAGGGATTTCACTGCTTTTGCCAAGCCAAAACTCCTGAAATCCACACTAACAACACCTCCAAAATCTGCCCAGCACACCTACCGCCGCACTGGCTGTGATACTATAGCTTTAACACAACAAATGGAGGCAGTCGGAGAGAGCTGCACATTATTAAGGTGGCAGATGAGAAATTAAACCCGAATGAAAAATACCAGATGCCATGAGAACCACTGCTGCAGGAAATTAGAAGCTCAGGGCCTCTGGTCTCACTGCTCTTTTGTCACCCCACATCCCTGCACACATCCCACACCCATACAGACATCCCCATCCATACACACATCCACACCCATACACACATCCCACCCGTGTTCGGCCAGGGCTGCCGGCTCCGGGACGCTGGTGCCACCGCTGACGGGCAGCGACAAGCGCAGGACACACCGAGCAACCCATCCGCACCCTGCCCATCCAAAATTAGCCTTTCACGTGTGCATGGGGCCCGGGCACGGCGTCCCTCTGGTCCCTCTGGAGCAGATGACACCACACACGAGCCCCAGCCCTGCCTGAGCCCCCCCCGCCGCCCTTTCCAGCGGCTCTTCCTGACACTCGGAGGTGTCGGGGGCCGCCGTTCGGCAGCCGGTTCTTACCCTGGCTCTCTTGAAGCAGGCCCAGAAGAAGTCCAGCAGCGGCATGGCGCGCCGGGCGCGGGGCGGGCGCGGGGCCCCACTAGAGCGCGGCGCGGGGAGCCCCCCCCGGCACCCCCATGGCCGCTGCGGCAGAGCCGGCGCGGGGAGGAGGCAGCGCTGCGGCGGAGGCGGGTCAGCGATTCAAACCCTGCACCGCTACGCAGTTGGTTGCGAACAGGCTTGGCCGGCGATTGAAATTCCCCGAAGACTGCGAGTTTTAAACAGCTCCAGCTTCGCTTCCTGCCTCGAACGCAGCCGCGCTCCGTTCCCAGGCAGCGGGACGGGACAGGGGACAGAAACACCCCGAGCAGCGGGAATGGGAGTTTCGCTGTCAAAGGCACATGTAGGACGTTGGAAACCCAAACCCCAGATGGTTTAGGTTTTCACCCCGGCCCCTGCTCCAGCTCACCAGCGGCGCTCACAGACGCGCTGGCGATGCCGTCCCCTCCGAGGGACAAGCCGTACCCACGTGGTCACGTTGTTGTCCCCAGATGCCCCCACCACAAACCCCTGCGTGCTCCGGCACAGCCAGCCCGACCCCCAGGCAGCGGCAGCGCTGGCAAACCTGCAGCGTCACCACAGCACGGGCAAAACGCAGGGGCCCCCGTCACCAGGTGTGGCCCGGCCGGTCACTCCGGCTCTGTTCACAGCTCCTTATCTCCCCTCGCAAACATTTGTGCAAGCTGAGCGTTTGTTCACGAGAAGGACCGTAACAAAAGGCAATGCCACAGGGGCTTGTGCCAGCCATCCGGCACACCGGCCCAGGGCTGCAAGGCTTCCTGCAGGCGCACAAAATCCCCAGCAACCGATGATTTCCAGGGTTATCCAGAGCAAGCGATGGCAAATGCTGAGCCACGCTCCCCACGACACCGGCAGGAGCCCAGCAAACCAGTGGGACCACTCCTACCCAGCGCCCCCGGCTGGTGTCTGGCTCCACGTGCCCCAGGGGACAAGCCCTGCACACCCCAGGGGACAATCCTGCCCCCGCACAGCCCCGGGACAGGGCTCTGCCGGTACGGTGCGCGCAGCAGCTGGGCGCTCTGCCCGCTGTCAGCGCGGGAGAGCAGGATGCGGTGCTGCGGGCCCCGAAGTGGGACCAGCACCTCGGCAGAGCACCCCTGCCCATCCTGGGGCCACTGTCACTGCTTGTTCCCGCCTGTCACCGGTGCCCTTCAGCCTGCCTGGCTCTGTGCACGCGGGGGACACTGGCACAGCCCCCAGGTGCTGGTGGGGGGAAGAGCATCAGGGAGAGGAGCGGAGGGGCAACAAAGCACCGTGGCCATGGTGGGAAGGACCGGGTGGCTGGCAGTGCCAGCACAGGACATGACATGACGTGTGGCAGCTCCTCCCAGCCACAGCCACCACCGCTGCTGACCCAAGGGGCTGCTCAGGCCCCAGATCTCCCTCACAGCAGGAGCAGTGCCAGCCTCGCTGGTGCTCTCTGCGACAGAGTGGGGACAGCGGTCACAGCTCCCAGGGACAAAGGCAGGGACTGGAGCACAGACGACCAGGATGCAACAGAGGCAGAGATGCTGCGCTCGCCTGGAAGATGACATTGGGCACCACCACCTGCAGCATCCCGCAAACCCGACCTGCACCCAGGGCCCCCGGATCCGCAGCGCTGCCCCAGCACAGCACCAGCACGGCACTGGTGGCACCAGCAGCACCACCACAGCCCCGGCGGCACCAGCGTGGTCCTGGCGGCAACATGCGGGTGGCATCGGTCCCGGCGCCGGCTCCAGCTGCCTCTTTCCATCTCCCCCTCGCTCATTCCTCAGCAGCGCTTGGCATCGCTCCCAGGCTTGGCACCGGCCGCGGCTCCTCCGCCGTGTCCCCTGTGTTACTGAGCCAGCGCAGTGGGGCTGGGGGCACCGAGGTACAGTGTCAGCTCTGTGCTTCAGCCTCTTTTCTCCTCCCTTAAACACCCAGGGCTGGGAAGACCGTCTCACCTCTATGGGACACTTGCCCGGGGTCACCTTTCCTAGCAAGCATCTTAGCCATAGGAGGGGGTACGTGCAATGGCCGCTTCCAGTGAGCACGGGCAGCACGTGAAGCGGCAAACAGCCATGGGGAAGGCAGTTGTGACAGACGGACGGAGAGCGCTCTGTCCTGCCCAGACCAGGGCAGTCCTCGCGGAAGGGCGAGCAGCCGTGCAGCAGCATGGGCACGGCGATCCCAGCCCACCAGAACAGTGCTGCCAGAGACACGGCCCCCGGCACCCAGTTCACTGCTGCCCCGGCCTTTCCCGCTTCCTCCAAAGCAAAAAAAAAGAAGGAAAAAAAAAGTGAATGCAAACAGAAGAAAGCTGTCTCCTTCCCAGGGCCTGCAAGACGAACCACAGAGGCTTCTGCATACTTGTGCAGCTTCTTCCTACCCAGTCATCCCAAAAGCATCCAAGTAATTTTAAATCTAGGATCCTCCTTTAACACACCAGGATACCACCCTTGATAAGAATAGGTCCCCGGGACTGGACACCCTGCGAAGCGCCTGAAGTCTGCACACACCAAAGCAGTTATTTCTGCAAGCGGTGCCGGGACGCGGCTCCGCTGCTGCAGTTGTCTAGCCCAGCGTTCTAAGGTACCTGCTCCACAGACTCCTGCAGGAAAAACAAAGGCAATTTCTATTAATTCTCTCTCTATATGTATCACTATCACCTTCAGACTTCCACGAGAGCACATTTTAAACTCCAGTTCATTTTAAAAGGCTGAATCTAAGGAGAACCCCACCCTGCACGCACTCACTGAGCGTTTTGCAGGTGGTGACCGCCAGCCCTGCCCCACGTCCTGCCCACGGTGCCCAGCGCTGGGACGGACACCGGGACACTGAGCCCGACCCAGCACTGCCACAAGCACCTCTGTAAGTCACAGGACAGGGAGAACAGGTACAGCCTCTTCTCACAACAGAGCCTCACCCAGAGGATCCCCCATCACTGTTCCTGCCCATTGCAGCCTGGCTGCTGCTCGAGGCACCCGGCACAGCATCCACACCGGCGAACTCACCGACCAGAGCAGCCAGTACCGCTGCTGGCACCGCTCCCCGGGCCGAGCAGCACTGGGGCCGCCGGCAGCCCCGCGAGCCCCAGCACACGGTGATTTTCCACGGCTGCTGTGCGCAGGCATTGCTGTGCGCGGGCATTTCCCGAGGTGGGGAAGGAGCCGCCGCTGCAGCACAGGCATTTTCCCATTAGCATATTGGGAACAGTGATCCTTTTATTGAGTACGGTGGAATTGCCGGGGCAGGGCTGGCAGCGCCGGGCAGGGCTGTGGCACCATGGGGGCGGCCAGAGAAGGGTGGTGAAGGCTTAAAACCAGGGAGCTGCGGGGCCCAGGGACAGGGCTGAACCCTCCTGCACCCAGGCAAGGGGCTGTGGGGGCTCTGCCCCACATCACCCCATGGCTGCAGTGCTGTTCCCAGCATGGACCTCAGCACTGGGCTCCAGCCAAGGCCCTGCTGGGCTGGGGGCTGCTGCACCACCACAGCTGGCCCAGAAGCCCACGGAGACACGGGACCACGGCAGAGCAGCAGGAGACGTTCCCAACTTCCCGCTGGCCCATGGCCACCGCTGAGCTCCCTGCCCGCTGCTTTTCCCTTAAAAACTTCCCCGTTAAAGATAATCCCGATGTGCATGCTCCAGTCTCCAACAGCGTGTTCAGGAACATGAGAAAACTGTTCAGATATGGATTGGTTTTTTAACAGACGGCTGTCTAATTTCTCCGGTTCTGATTCTAAACCAAACCACGCAACCAGAGACCGTGTTGTCTCTCGGACAGGTACTGAGGGCACCGCGGCTCTGCCCCGGGGGGACGCCGCACCGGGCGCTGCCACGGGACGGTGAGCAGGACGGAACAGCTCTGACCAGTACAAGCTCGATGACAAACTATCCCCATCCAAAGCGATCAGCCTTGACACACGCCCGTGAAGAAGGAGCCCGTTTAACAACAGAGGAGGGTTATTTCCAGCGGGGCCCCAGCCCTCCCTGACAGACAATTAGGCAATTACTTAATCCCCACACGCCAGCTCCCGCAGCCCAAGGGAGCGCTCCGGTGAGCAGCGCAGCGCCCGCATCCCCCTGGGGCCAAGGCATCAATCCCTGCCCCACAGCCATGAACCCACCAGCCGGTCCCACGGGCCCCCTTGGCAAGTCCCTTTCCAAAGGCTGCAGCAGAGGAGGGGACGTCCCCCCCAGGCTGTGGCACTCGTGTCCCACTGATGTGTCCCCCTCCCAGCCCACGTACATTTTTCCAGCCCAGGCACACACTGGAATGACTTGGGGTCCAAGGGCTCTTCGCCTCACCCACGGCTGCAGGAATGCACCCGGCCTCCCCAGCCCCCCCGTAGGTCCCGGTAAGGGCTGCATCTGTGCATTTCTCCTGAAGGATGCTCGGGTTTGTAAATACCAGGAATGCCTTTACAAATTCTGATTTGCCTTTACAAATATTGATTTGTTTAGCATACACACAGAAAGCAAATAAACTTTCCAGATGACCAGTCCTCCCAGACCCGCAGAACCCCTCAGTTTCACTAACCCAGAGACGCCATCACCGAAATACACAGCCCCTGACATTCCAGCGGAATTCCCGATGCACAAGCCGGGCAGCGCTCCTGCCCCACCACCGGGACTCCCACGGGTCTCTCAGTCCTCAGCTGTCAGCCAGAGCGCTTGAAGACTTCAACAACAGGAGGTTTGCACCAGTGAATTCCATTAACACACAGACACCACAGCCTTGCCGAGGGGTGTCCCGGCTCCCCCCGCTGCAGGGCATCCAGCCGGGTCACCGGGACCCCCGTGTCCCAGCACGGGTCGTTTCTCACCACACACCCCTCACTTTGTGGTTGAAGTTCACGATCCTGCAGTGCCAAGGGCTTGTGATCCATGGGGAAAGGGCTCGATTTAAGTGCATTTGCAGGAGCGTGGCCGATATGGTAACGCTCTCGAGATGCTATAGACAAGTTACACAAATTGCAAATAGACCCAAGTGATTTAGAAGGAAAATGGATTTTCCTGAGACCTGTGTACCTGTCTGATTTTAACTCCATTATACTCAAGCACCTAAGAGTGTCCGGGAAGAATCTACAAAGACTCTCACACGAGGCAGAACTCCAGCAAAAACCTGCTGCTCTGCCCTAGCTTTCATACAGGCATCCTGAAGACAAAAAGAAATACATTACAGGCTGCATATTTTACGTATAAAAGATATGTTACATATAAAAGATATTTTTACATCTAAAAGATAATTCTACACACAAAAGATATTTTTACATGTAAAAGCAGAATGGTGACAAGGAGCTTTCCCTTCCCCATGGGAGCGTTCCGGAGCCCGGCTGGGACACTAATCCGCTGTCCCCGAGGGCCGGCGCCAGGGCAGCGCAAGGAATTGTGAGCATCTCTTATAATTAGCAAGGGCAGGGAGGCTCCGGGGACAAGCGCACAGGCCGGCCCAGCGCCGCGCTGAGCAGGGGCACGGACGGGCTCTGGCCCCAGGGGGATGGGAGGGACAGTCCTGGGCAGCCCCAGCAGCAGCCGGTTCAGCAGGGGCTGCGGGGAGCAGCACGGGGAGCGCTGGCAGCACCCAGGGGCTCCATGGGCAGACACACACGGACAGACACACACGGACAGACACACACGGACAGACACACACGGACAGACACACGGCAGCAGCTGCTGGTGCAGGGAATGCACTCCTGCGGGTGCCTGGCTACCTGCCTCCCACAGCCAGCAAGCTCAACAGCTAAAGAGCAGAAATCACAAGCAGCAGAGACACATCTGTCTTTGAGTCTTCTACAACCAAATGCCATTTAATAAACTAGATTTGACCTACTCCTATATTTTCGCACATAGTTCTAGCAACAGCTGCTGTCTGGGGCAGATCCCAGCCCTATTTCTGGCCGAGGCTGGGGATGAATTAAGGGACAGAGGAATCTGTGCCAGGTGCAGCGCTCTGCGCCCCGCGAGCAGGGCAGGTCTCGGCGAGTCGAACTCTGCGTGACAAACCCCCACGCAGCCGCCTCTCGCGTGCAGGGCTGGACCATCCACGTGCCCAGTTCTCCATGTCCCGAGCTCAGAGGCAACCCCTGAATCACCACCACAGCGATGCCCTTCAGGTCATCGATTGCACAAAGAAGGAGAGACGCTTCTTGCTTGGGGACAGCAAGTGCCTGTCCCATGTCCGTGTCACTGCAGCCCCTGAGCTGGGCAGGAGCCGCACGCTGCTGTTGCACTTCCTTGGGGACACCAGCAAAGCCCAGAGGCAGCTTCAGACAACGCTCCATGCAAACCCTTGTGCACACAAAAGCATCATTATTTAGCAGCAAATTCTTTCCTTCCCCCAGTCCCCGTGGCCACAGGGGCTGCCAGGCCGGTCCTGGCGAGCACATCCCACGCCCGGCCCCGTGCCGAAAGGCTGAGCTGGAGCCATGGGCTCGGGGTCCCTGCTCCAAAGCAACCAAGAGCTACAAAAGTGACCCTGCAGCGCTCCTTTCTGAGGCTGCAGCACGCTGTAAACTTGGCTAGCTAACGGTGTCAGGTCAAAGGTGCTGTAGAACACCTTGGACAGACCGCACAGGCAGTAACCAGCAATAGCTGCCTGTCCTGTAACTGTTCCCCATGTGTTGTGCACTAACACCTCCTGCAAACATCACACAATTGCTCAGCCTTTCCCCATGCTGGTTTTGTGTTCTTCATTTCTCTCTTAAAACAGAGAGCTCCTTTTACCTGTTTAGAGGGAGCTGGTGTTTCGCGTTATGCTCTTCCCACTGCTCGCAGCACTGGGGGAAGAGACGAGGTTTGCAGGGCTCTGTCTGGGGCGTGTTTGCCCTGGGCACCTTTGGAAGGTTCGGTTCCAGCTGGTGCAGCGCAGGGGGAGCTGGGGCCGGCGGGCAGGGGCTCAGCCAGGACAGACGGCGATGGCTCCGGCACAGGTACGGCGGCAGCGCCGGGACTGCTCGTTCCCCCTGTGTCTGGGTGGCAGGGGCTGCCTCGCTGTCCCCAGGGCTCCATCGACACGCAGCTCCTCACCACGCTCCGCAGCACACGCAGCGGCTCAGCAGCCGCAGCTTCGGGAGGCAGATGTGCCGAGGTGCCAGGCACAGGCAGACGTGAACACGCTGAACAAAACCGTCCCTGTTCACTTTCCCGTGCGAGCAAACGGCTTCGAGCCCTGCAGTGTCGGCAGAGGGTGACAAGGGTCGAGGAACACCACCAAAGTGGAAATAAGGAAGCTATCCTCTCCGCGCCAGCACGTGCATTTGTTTCTAACTTTTCATTCTCACTAGGATTGAGGATGAAATCTGGAACAAGTCTTTGCTGCTTTCCAGGACCCATCCCCTGCCGTGCACATCCCAGCCCCGGACAGCACGGCACTGCCCATCGGAACAACGGGGTCGCTGTGCCCGCGGTCACAGCGCGAGCGTCTCCCTGCAGTGACGGCCGCGGTTGGACACTCGGGACTCGCCTCCTGGGGCTGCCCACGAGCTGCTGTCCTCACGGGACAGCTCAGACACGAAAAAGGGGCTGCCGGTCCCACATCTGCCCTGGTGGAACAGGACAAGGCAAGGGGAGAGGTCTGCAAGGCCGTGTCGCCCTCTTGTGACCAGCAGGACACCGTAGCCTCATTCAGCCGGACCTGGCGCCTGCTGGCCGTGTCCCTGCTGCGGGACGGTCCCCGCTGTCACCCGTGGCACAGAGAGCACGGCCAGGCGCCAGCAGCGGATCCCAACGTGCACCTGCAGCAGCAGCGACTCCGCTGGCAGAGGGACGGGGATTTATCCTCACCCCGGGGCTCCCGACATCCAGCTCACCGATGCGCAGACACAAACCCAAATCCAATGCATCCCGTGGGCACAGGAGGAGCGGATTCGGTCGTTTCTCTGCCCCACCTTCGTTTAACTCACCCCAGACCCCCAGGCCGTATAAAACACCTTTTCTGTGGCCAGGTGTTGGTGGGATCCCCTGGAGCGTCCCCATGGGACAGGCTGCTCCCGACAGCCCGCACCACTCTGCCCGCTCGCCTTCCCGTGGGCTTTGATTTACACGTGTAACATTAAAACCAATACATTCTTTTCATTGGTATGAAATAAGTCGAAATTAAATTCAGATTCAAACACATACACCAACTTCAGCTGATGAACAGTATTAAAAATATATTAGCAGGGAAGAAAGCCTGGTTTACACATCAGAAAATCATTTGCTTTGCCTACAGAATAGTTAAAACACTTCATTAAAGGCAAGACGTCCATGGTTCTTCTTGCTGTCCTCCCCTCAGCCAGCTTTAAACAAGAAGGAGGAGACTTTTTCCCCTTGGAAACAACGACAATTGAGTCATCACACACATTTTCATAACAGATGGAGAATCTCTGTTGTGGGTAGAAGGTGCCTGACCTGCACGTGGCTTCGGAGCAACGTGCTGCGTAACTGGCTGCACAACGCGGAGCCCCACTCTACAAACAGGCACTCACGTCACTCCAGCATTTTAAAGGACTATCGTCAATTCCGGGCAGCCCGTGACTGCCAAACAAGCTCGAGGTGTTCCGCTTTCCTAAACCTGAGATGATTCAGTTGTGCTTTCCCGTGTCCACATCCACACCCTGCGGAACCCCCCGTGGAACCCCTGTGTGCCGAGGGGCAGAGGCAGCGGCTTTGCGCAGCAGCAGGGCTGGGCTGAGGGACAAATTCCCGTTCGGCTCCTTGACGTTTTGGAGTCAGAACACAGTTAATCTTCAATTAATCAATATGATTCTCATTCCCACTGACCCTCCCCACTCGCTCTGCCCTCCTAAGCAATCACACTTCACGTTTTTCCACTGATGATCATCTTCGAGTGCGGGCCGAGCCACTCTGGCTGAAGCGCTTCCAGACCGAGCGCAGCGCTGCTGGAAACGCCTTTGGACCAGCTCTGCCGTGTGGTCCTGAGCGGCTCGGCACCGGGCAGGCCCCGCAGAACACAAGGTGAACGAGGCCACGAGCCACAGCAACCGCAGCTCCTGGACGAGGCCACTCGTGTCCTCTGCTCCCCGCTAAACAACGAGCAAAACACCACCGTACAGAAGACATGGGACTTTATTCAACTGGAGGCACAAAGCTCAGAAAACCTGGTTTCCTAGCCACATCCTCCCAGCCAAAACCTCAGCACAAGTTACATCCTCAGTGACACAAACCCACTTGTGGATTTTACAGCTCCAGATGATGCTTTCCATACTGAAGGAGGATCAACGAGTCAAAAACCAGACAAAAGCGTTCACAGCATCATACAAACAGTATATTTCTGCCTATTCTTTCAGATTAAAAACATCTCTCAACTAAAAACTTGAGTGATCAGTTGAAAAGTGAACCTAGTTAATATAAAAATAATTTTCTTCTCTCTTGTAGAAGCCAAGAGCGACGAGACAGAACAAACCAGCATGAGACGTACAGCAAAACCAAATCAAGCAGGGAAAAACTGGGGGTTTAATTCCTTTAGAAATCATTTTCCTTCTTTTCAGAAAGATACTGGATCAATTAAACATTACTCCAATTATGTTTCAGACACAATATCAGTTTAAGTCCCAAGACACTGGAGCTAGAACTCCGAGGATTTCCCTACAAGTGTAGTTGGATTCTTTTGCTGCAGAGGGACAGACAGACCTGACTCAGACTCCCACTGTAGCCATCAATAGCTTTACTCTCTACTTCTGTTCAATATTTCTTTTCAGCTTCATGAAGCTCAGCTCATGTTTAAAGGAATGGAAAACCACACGTTTAAAAGAAAAATCGCATTCCCTGTCAGTAATAATTGCAGGAAGCTGGAGGATTCCCCTGGCAGCCCTGGCACAGCACCCCGGCCCCACCGCGCAGGAGCCCCCCCAGTCCTTCCCTCCCCAACCCCTCCCGGTCCTTCCCTCCCCAACCCCTCCCGGTCCTTCCCTCCCTGCGCACCCCCCAAACCCAAAGAGGTACTTTCCATCTGCACGTTTGGGAAACCTCCATCCCAACTGTCAAATACTTACAGTGTTTACAGCAGAAACTGCACTTCCCATATATAAATATAAACTAGGTGTATTTGCACCTCAGCAGGACCCACGTACATGAATTCCAAATCTATTTGCATTGCTATAGGAAAAAGAAAATACGATGCTCATTTTCAGAAAATGTGACATTTGAACAGCAGCTTTTTGGCCCCCAGGTGTTTCAAAGCTCTCCCCTTGGATTGCTCACTGAGCATCACGCACAACATGGGCAATTTCTGCAGAGTTTTCAGAAAGCAGCTCCCAGGTCTGTCCCTACACTCACACACGAACCGCACCCCCATCCACTGCGGACAGTTCTCCATGCCAGCGCGGCTCCTTCAGCCTCATTCTGTTTCCTTCCTCCAATCCGTTTCAGAACGTTGAGAATTTTCCGTTCTCAGTACGCGCTGACAGCCAAGTCCCCTCGCAAACCAGCTCTGACTGTTTCTCCAGGACTTTCACCTCTCTAGCCTGTGGTCCCATGGAAAGGTTTGTAACACACTCCCTCTCACGCAGTGCAAGGGCTACTCAGCGTAACTACGGCGATGGAGGCATTTGGCTGAAACGCTCTCCAAGTCTGAAGGGAAGAATCAGAAACACACAGTACACGAATACGAGCAAAGGCGGTTCCCTTCTGCCCGGTCCCAGTTCACTGCAAACTGGACCCAACTTATTTTCTGCTGAAACGCAGTTTCAAAGTGAAAGCTCACAGTCCTGCGATGCACTTTATCTACATTTCACCACTCTGAAGGTCAATGAAAAACGACACGCACGTTTCTTCCCTGTGCAACAGATAACAGCAACGAAGTTCTATTATTTCATAAGGCATCTTCATCCTCAGTGAGAATCCGAGCACAAGCGAGAATTCCGCCACGCCGTGCGATCCTGTGACTTCATCTTCACCTACCCAACGTCTTGGCATTTCAGGACCTCCCACTCTGCTCCTCAGGTAGAACAATCCCTGTCACAGTGGACATTTTCTAATCTAACGCAACTAAAGAGCAGGGCTAAATAAAAAACCCTCAGCAGCTGCACTTCTCTATCTTTCAAAATGAGGGACACAAACGACCGATTTTTGCAGTTCTCTGGCTTTATCCCATAACCTGCCTTTTTACAATATCTATATATATAAATTAGAAAGAGATAAAGCCAATGATTAACTGCTGTGTTCATGAAAAAACTCCAGTCTGTATCAGAGAGTCTCTTCCCTTGGGCTGGGAGATCACTGGGGTGTGAAGGTGAGGATCATCCAGCTGATGACGAAGTAGAAGAGGAAGATGGGGTACACGACCAGGGCTTTGCGGTTCGGGGGCTGACTGTCTGCCAGGAACGCTGTGGATGCTGCGGAGAAGACAAACACGTCATAAAACTGCAAGTCTTAGATCCATTAGATCTGCATTAGAATTATGTTGAAAGAGAAAACAGAGCAATACCAATGGCCTGTAAGCAGATATTAAAACTTTTTAAAATCCTATAGAAAGATAGACGCTGATTAACATTCTGTGACAAGAGTCAGACTTACAGATTAAGAAGAGAAAAAATGCAGATGCATCTGTACGAAATTGGCATTTTCTGATAATATTTACAACATATATCACAGGAAACACCCATCAGCATCACATGGCATTTAATATTAAATTATCAACCTCCTGCTGAAGGCAATTTGAATATGATGGTGACAATCACCAGGAGCAGAGGCCGAATCTTTGCCAACACAAGGGCTGGAAGAACTATTTCAGCAGCCTTAACCCACAACATGCACGGGCTGCTCCCAACCCAGCGCACGCAGATCAGGGTCAGGCATCGCGCTGCTCAGCGCACACAGTGCTGGAAAGTGCTCACCTAACGTTGACCAGGCGAACATGGCGACTACGACAATGAGCCGGATGATGAAGCTGACGGTGCCGGCGCCGGCCAGCAGCACCAGCCTGCACACCAGCATGGCCACGGTCAGGGGCAGCACGCAGTAACCCAGCACACACAGGCTCTGGAAGAACGAGCTGCAGAGACACAAACGGGGAAAAAGTGGTCAAACCAAAGCCTTGCAGAAACTCCTCTGCGACTAAATAAGCCAGCACTCACATAGTTCCTCCGAGAAGCTTTGAGTTCAGTGTGATGACAACGGCACCAAACCAGATGATGACAAAGACCTCGGCAAACTGGGGCCCTCCGTCGTCTTTGCTGTCTGCTGCACCCCCCTGCAGCATCCTGCCACAGGGAACAGATACAAACGGTCATTTGCAACTGACGGCTGAGTTTGGGTAGACTTGGAGTAGATGACAGAATAGGAGCCCAAAACATTGATCTCCAGCTGGGGTGCAGACGGATCATTTTTCATCTGTTTGCTTATTTTCAGTACCATCCTCAGTTTTGCATAGGAAAGGAAGATGGTTGTGATGCCACTGAGGGCATTTCAGTCTGTCTGTTTACCTGCTTTGAGGTCTGTGTGAGCATACAAAGAACAAAACCACAGATAACAGGCTAAAAGGTGAAAATTATAGTACCAAAAGTTTGGTAACCTCTCAAAACAGGCAGTGAAGTGCCCGATAAAACACTTTAAGTATCAAGGAAAGCTTATAACTTTAATAACACAAAGCCTGGAAAAGTGACCATGCATTGATTTCAGCGTTTCAATGACACTGTCTGCTCTGCCAAAGTTTCACCAACACCTTCCTAGATGGTTTCTGTACACTGAGTGTGTAGATGCACCTGAGCCAGCTGATATCACCAGCATTTCCACGCTGCCCCAGGCAGATCTGCGCACACACCAGCGGAGCAGCAGGAGCTCCTGGGAGCCACCATCAACTCCCGCAACAGCCGCTCCTCTTCATCACAGCCAGGAACCCCCAAACCCTTCACCCTGAAATCCTAAGTTGGGAGAAGGGAGGTCCTGGCGGGCTTGAAGTATCAGAAACACATTTTATAGGAAAATCTAAACAGGCAGAAGACCAACAAAGGATGAGGTGAACTTTATCTCAACACACGTAGTCAGAAATGCGTAACTTGTCCCTTCTCCAATGTAAAAGGCTATAAAACCCCAACTCTGCCCACTGTGAGTACTTACAGTGCAAGGGAGACACAAAGCACCAAAGGGCCCCAGAGATCCCCTGTAAGTAAAGGAAAAAATAAAATCACAAATATCATAGAACGGTGCTCAGTTTCATTTTCCTGGGAGTAATACAGCACCTCTTCCAACTCCCAGTGTATCACTTTTCATATTACACTTTCTTAGAATTTCCTAATTTAGCATCTTATGCCATTTTTTATAATACAATCTATTTCAAGTCTGCCATGCATTCCACTTTTAAAGAGTTTTGGGAACACTCTGATTTTTCATGTTTGCTATTCAGCATTCTACCACAGTGGAAAGAACACGGAACAAAGACTTCTGAGCCCCTGTTCCCCCAAACTCCTCCTCCAGGGCAGGCAAAGCCTGTTGGCAACACATCCTTCCAAGACCTGGGAAATCTTCCTGTACGTACAGTCTCTGAGGAGCGCGCTGCTCTTCTTCGGGTACATGACGTGGACAAATTTCTTCCCAACAGCCTTCAGATCTCTCATCTGAAATGAAAACGTAACTTTAATTTATCCTAGTCTAAAGATTACCGTTCCCAACTAACAGACAGAAGTAAAGCAATCAGGAGAGGATCCAACCCAGAGATTTCTGCAGCATCCTCTGCAACAAGAAACGCCTACTTTTTCTACATTCCTTAACGACCGCAACGTTGTATCCTTTATTAACATCTGGTTAAGACTAACGATTTATTTGCTCCTCAAGGGAAAGAAAATTAATGAAAAATCCTGTTAGCCAGGGCAGTTTTCTTCCGAGCTCCATCTGAGGCCTTTAGCCTTGCAAAGATTTTGAGATCACGGAGAAACTTTGAGGCTCCTACTCAGACATTTTTTGACCCTCAAGAATTCATTTTACATGGCTAATTCTAAGAGGAAAAAAAAAAAAATCCCCCAAGTTACAACAAAGTCAAGCAGAGCTATGCAAAAATACAGGGTTTGCGTAAGTCAGCCAAAGATGACACCAAAACACGCGTTTTACCCCAGACAGAGGCAGGGACTCACAATAGTGTCCTTAACGGGCTCATCCAGCGTGGAGAAATCATCTTCAGGAGAGTGCGATCCCACAGGAACCGTGATCTCCCCCTCCACGGGAATGTCTTCCGATATCGACACATCCGCCAGACCTGCAAACTGCACGGTTTTTAAAGCTTTAGAAAGAAAGAAATACAAACCGGCTCCCATTCACCTCGTCTGTTTTCAGCGGGGTTTAGCATGAAAACACCTGCTCAGAATTCAAAGATGCCCCACTTCATAACACAGCCACCAAGGGAGCGCGGCTGCTAAGGGGTCCAACAGCTCACAGTCTGAGCAGCTGAGCGGGTGTGTATAAGCAAAGCATCTCTGCCTCCTGCCCTCTGTTCAGCCAGCAATAACTAACGGCAGTAAAGGCTGGTTTGTGCTTTTAAGCAGTGCGATGCCGGCCCCTGCGGCCCCGAGCGCTCCGTCCGTCCCGGGGCCGTTAAACCAACCGCAGTTCCGTGAGAGCGCCCGGCTTCCCGGACACGGAAACAAAGAGACCGACGGCTTCTACAGCGAACTCTGGGGCGGGCGGCAGCCGCGGGAGCGACGGCTCCGTGTTCGTGCCCGTGTCCGTGCCCGTACCTTCCCAGCCCCGCTCCCGCCTGCCCCCCGGCCCGGAGCGGGAGGCCCGAGCGGCCCGGCCCCGCCAGCCCAGCCCCCGCGCGGCCCAGGGCACCCGGAGCTCCGGCCGCACCGCTGGGCCCTCTCCTGCCCGGCCGACGAAGGCCCGGGCGGGCCGTACCCCCGGGCGGGCCGAACCCGCCGCCCCGCTCACCAGCGGCCCCGCGGCGCCGCCCGCCCCGCTCCCCTCCGCCGCCGCCATCTTGGCCGGCCAGGCGACGTGGAGGCCGCGGCGACGTCATCACCGCGCGCGGCGAGCCCCGTCGCGTCACGCGCCGCCAGGGGCGTCCATGGCAACGCGGGCGGGGCCGCTGCGCCCCCGCCCCGCCGGCAGGGGGCGGCCTCGCCGCGCGCCGCCCGGGGCCGCGGAACCGCCCGCACCCCCGGGGCTGATCCGGGACCCCGGGGAAGGTCCGCGGCCCCGGGGCCTGCCCGGGAGCTCGGCGGGAGGGAGCCGAACAGGGGCTGGTGGCGCCAGCCGGCTCCTGCTGTAATGTGACCCAATCTCGGAACATTAAACAGGCGGAGAGGCCACAGATCCGAAACCTGGTGTTGATAATTGAACGGAAACCGGTTTTTTAACGATCTCCGAGGGCATTTGGGGCCATTCCTGCTGCGGTGTCCCCCGCCGGCCTGCCCGCGGGCTCCCTGCGCCTCGCCCCATCTCCCTGCTGGGGAGACCCAGGGACGCTCATCAGCGTTAAGGAAGCGGCCACCGGAGACACGATCAGCGCAGCCCGCGCCGCGGCAGCGGAGCCTGGGCAGCGCTGCGGGGCGGGCAGGGAGCCACGGCAAACCCCGGCGGCACCCCCGCCCGGCGGAGCGCGGCCGCGGACCGAGCGGTGACCGCGCCGCGGCCGTGGCGGGCGGCGCCGCGTGTCCCCCCGCACCGAGGCTGCCCGGGCGGGCCCCGCCGAACTACAAGTCCCGGCAGCAGCGGGAATGCCGGAAGCGGGGGGCGGGCGGGGCGGGGGTCGCCGCAGCCTTGGGCCTGGCGGTCCCGGTGGTCTCGGTGCCGCGCAGGCGGGCGGCCGGGGGGGAGCTCCGCCCGCCCGAGGCTCCCGGGGCAGGGCTGGGCCGGGGGCGGTGCCCGGCGGGATGGCCGCGGCGCGGGCTGCCCGGGGCGGAGGGCGGGCGCCGTAGCCGCAGCCGCCCGCCCCGCAGCGCGGCGGAGCCGGCGGGAGGAGCGGGCGCCGCGGAGCCATGGGGCACCCGCCGCTGGAGTTCAGCGACTGCTACCTGGACAGCCCCGACTTCCGAGAGCGGCTCAAGTGCTACGAGCAGGAGCTGGAGCGGACCAACAAATTCATCAAGGAGGTGATCAAGGACGGCAACGCGCTCATCGCCGCCATCCGGGGTGAGCGGGCCGGGGGCCTCCAGCCCGGGGAGCGGGGGGGACGGGCAGGGCCGGGGAACGTCCTGCCGTGCGGCGCGGTGCGGGCGCGGCGGGGATGGGGCTCCCCCGGCTGCCCGGAGCGGCCGGTGCCTCTGCCGGGGCTGAACGCGGTTTTCCCTCTCGAACACCGCCGTGGTTCTGCAGCGCACCCCGGGCCGCTCCCGCGGAGCTCACGCCCTCGCCCCCGGTTGCTTGGTCCCTGGTTTGTCACCGGGTGGTTCCCACAGGGACACGTCGGTCCCCATCGCCCGGGCGAGCCGGGCTGGCCCCGCAGTGCGCCGGCTGCTCAGCCCCTCGAGCGCTCCCGGGCCTTTGTTTGAGGAGAATAATCTCACGTTTGGGGAAGTCGTTCAGTTATTCTGCTCCACCGAGGAGGGGTGGAGCATGGCCGGAGGAGCACGGGTCACCCTGGCACCAGCCTGGCCTCCCGGGGTGACCGGAACCAGCGGGCTCCATCCCGAAGCAGCCTCTGGTCCTTTTGTTCTGGGTGTGATTTATTATTTTTTTTTTCTTTTTTAACCATGATGAGGATTTTTTACAATGAAATGTCGATTTCAGCGTTGACTTTAATGCAGTCACTTGTCCAGAAGTACTGACCGAGACCATCAGAGGTACCTGGGCCAGGTTGTGTCGCCTGAAGCCACCCAGTCCTCATGTTAACGCTCTACTGACCTGTCCTTCTGCTTAGAATTTTTTTCCCCAAGAGAGGCAGATACACCCACCCTGTGTTATCTCTTACATCTTCCCTGCTTTTAGAAATGTGGCTTAAAATATGGCTAGAAGTGTGTGACAGCACAGCAGCTGTGATTGCTGCGCTTCCATCAGGCCAAGTGACGACAAACAAACACATCAGCGGGGCAGGCTCCGATCGTACGCTGTTCTTCTTGCAGCTGGTTGGTTTTCAGTTGGTATTAATAGGTTTAGCTGCTGCTCTTTTGTTAAGAATAATTCAGAGCTTCCTTGTTATCAAGGCCATGGCTGGAATAGCCTGTGTTTGCCCATCTGGAAAATGGTGGAGACAAAAGCTGGTGTGACTGGAAGAGCAGACGTTGCAGGGCTGTGAGGTGCTAAAATGTTCTACAGAAAAAACCCCAAATCTCTGCTCAGTCCAGGGGGAAAAAGACCAAAACCAAACAACAAAACGAAAAGGAAAGTGATTTTAACAAGCTTTAGTTGCTAATGTAAATATTCCACTTTTTCTCCATCACTTTGGTCAAAATGTTTCCGTTGTTAGTGTTTGTAAAGCCTGACGTCCCTGGGAGCAGGGGCAGGGGGCTTTGGCTGGGTCTGCAGGCGCGACGCAGCGGGGCTGGTGGAGGGGGGGGGAGGGAAGCTCGGGGCGCCCCGGCAGCGCAGATAACCCCAGCGCGGACGGAACCCCGTGTTTCTGCTCTGAAGTGCCACGGGGGTGTGTTTGTGCCGTTTTCGTTTTGAAGGGTGCAGCTGAAGCAGCGGGCAGGGCTGGTACCATGGGCTTCCACCCGCTGCCGGGATTCACCCTCCCGTTCAGTTATCAGGGAACTTAGAACAAATATTGCTAGGGTTTTCTCCCTGAATTCTGTCCCTGTGGGACCCTGGGTGGGAATTTGGGACTGTGTGTTGCCTGGACTCCTTGGCCTGGATCTGTCCCTTGGCAGCAAAGCCGATCGTGATCTCACCCAGAGAGAGGGCGAGGTTGCTCCATGGAGGGCAGAGGGTTAATCGTGGCGATTGCTGTGACTGGGCTGGCTGTTACCTGTCCAGAGGTCCCGTCCGTCCGGTCCCCGGTGAATGGGTGAGGCGCGCTCGTGGCAAAACCTTTGGCCACGCCGTTCCAAGGTACTGAGTCACCGCGCTGAGCACGGACCGCCGGTGGCTTTACAGATGTACGTATCATCTGCCCGTTCGCTGATTAATTAATAAACGAACTCCAACGTGATGTGTAAAGCAGATCAGTCCCCCATTTTGCTCAGATTCGTGGAAGCGTCCAGCACCTGCTGTCTCCAGCTGGCAGATGCTTCAGCTGACGCGGGGCTGGAACAGAAGCCTGGGGTGCAGCGGGGGCTGCACACGAGCACACGCAGCCCTGTGGGTTCTGCAGGCGCAGCAGAGCCCGTGCCGGCTCCCGAGAAGAGAAATGCAGTTCCTCATTGCAGGAAAAGAGGGTCTGCTGGGCTTTACGGGACCTGCTGTAAACACAGCCCATACTTGGACTGAAAACCTGAGGCTGCCCAAAGTTGTGTTTTATTTTCCACTTGCCGAGTAATAGGGGAAAAAAGGGAGCGTGACTTTACGCGGGGCTCTGCGGGGCCCTCCGTTCTGCGCTGGGTGGAGCCGGGCGGTTCGGGTTGTCTGTGATAGCAGGAGCACGTGTGTTGTTCCCCTCTTGGTTGCTGGTGCTGTTCAAAGTGTCCGGCCAGCCCAGGTTGTCCCAGCCCCGAGAAGCCAGAAGAGAAACCCCCCGGTATCACAGTACGATGTCAGCAGCACGAGCTGGGCGTCCAGCATCTCGTCAGTGCTACTTCCGTGACTTCTGTATGGAGGCTTCTGGATGTCTTTTGACTTCTTTGTAGCCCTTTCACAGGTAGATTAGTTCACCATCATTATATATGTAGAAAATTAATATGTGAACTTGAGTGCAAATATTTTTAAACAAGTCATTCAAGTACTGTGGGATTGCAAATGCACAATATGAAATGCTTCCAGGGCTGGAAGGTGCACTGTTTTAATTGAATGGATTGCTTGTTTTACAAATGCACGCACTCCTGTTGCCCGGTTGTTCGAAGAATGGCTGCTTTACGTTATTGTATTTCTGCGGCTCAATGTGTTGGTTTTTTTGGGAATCTCTCCTTGCTGTGCTCTGCTCTGTGTGTGGTAATGCAAAACCATCTATTTCCCCCACTCTTTGATCTTATTTTGCAATTGCATATTCAAATGGAGTTTGAGAAATGTCAGTGTGAGGCTCTTCTCATTAATGTATTAGTGCTGCCATGGTGCAAACTGTCCTTTGAAGCTGGAAGAGCTTTGACTTCTCATGCAAGTGTTGCACATGTGGTTTTGAACTTGATTTCTGTGCTGCATAAAGCTTTGCAGATTGCTCCAGCCTTCGCACGTCGGTTACGCGACCCAGGCAGCGCGGGCGGTGTATCCTGGAGGGACAACTCGTGAAGAGGCACCCGTGCCTGCGGAGCACACGGCGGTGGTGTCAGCAGGGACTGGGTGGGCTCTGCCCTGGAATGGGGAGAGCGGGGACCCGGGAAGGTGCCACCGTTGGTGCTGCGGGTGGGAGCCGGCTCATTGTCCCCGGGGACGCTGCCGTCCTCGGCACGGCAGACCTGCTCTCAGCGAGTCCTGTGCCCTTGCTAGAGGTGCTGCTCGAGGGTTTAATGCTTTGGATACAGAAAGCAGAGCGACGACAGAACGCGGTATTTAATGAGATGGAAGCAGCCCTGGCGTGACCTGTCTGCCCGGTTCCTGCGGAAGCCCGGGGTGCTGGGTCATGTAAAGTCTGTAGAGACAAAGCTTCGTTACTACAGTGTAGTGGAGCTAGATACTGGTTTTCGCTGGCATCCGAACAAACCTGAGGCTGCTCTGGGAAGGAGGCAAGGGGAGCGACGTGTCCCACGCACGCCCCTCTCCTGGGGCGGGGGAGCTGCCGCTCTGCCGGCAAACGTGAGCTCAGCGCCCCCGGCCCGCACCGCCGCGCCTGCCGTAAAAATGCCCTGTCCCACAAAGACAGCTCAGTTGTGAGCCGGCATACGGCACGTTAATGAAGATGTGCGCAGAAACGGTCCGTGTGGGTGCACAGAGCCCTTCTGTCTCGTGGAAGCTGCGCAGGATACCCCGGGGAATCGGGAGCCCAAACCAGACTCACAGAGCAGTCTCTGGTGCCGCTGGCTGCTCGTGAGCCCGGGTCAGTAACGCAGCTGCTGCTGAGCGGATCTGACCTCCTAAAGATCGCTGTGTTCTCTCCTTTCTCCGCCGGCTGTATCCTTGCATCGGTCAGTGCCTGAGCCTCGACGTGAGCGGGTGCAGGATCAGACCCTGCGCCAGCGGCACTGCTCTCCAAACAAAGAATTGGCCCTGGCTGGGTGTAATCAGCTGAACAAGGTCTCGGTGGCTGCATTAGCTTGGTCTCTCTGCTGTCACTGCAGTTGGAGATGCTGTTTGTTCTTAAACCAGCGTAGGGGGAACCTGAGCCTGGAGCTGCAGATGGAGCGAGCGACTCGATGGGTGTTGTCCCCGCTGTCTCGTCAGGCACCTTCCTAATGAAGGAGGCTGGGAAGGGGTCTCAGAGAAGACACGCAGACACCGCTGTGCGGGCCGTCCCCTGCACTTTCCCCCTGAAGCATCCCTGGGGCCTTGTGCTTCCTGTGGACGTGGTTTCCCAGCGGTGCTGGGGGCACCGGGAGGGGCTCCCTGGGGCTGCAGGGCCTGGGACACCGTCCCCTTCCTCCTGGAGCACATTACGCACAGCAGCCAGTGCTGAGCTGTTTCTGGACACAGCGGGGGAAAAATGACTTGCTGGAAAATACATCACTCCCCTCTAGCAATAATGCGTTCTCCTTGTACTGGTCTGCTCTGTGCTGGTCTCGGTCCTCACTGGGGGTTTCATCCAGTGAGGGCTCTGGTTACGGCTGAAAACTTGAAATTTTCTCCTAACTTCTCAGCTTTAGTTGTCCGAGAAGCTGTTAGACCTATACCCAGCTTAAAACCCATCGATTGCTTTAGGGTGATGTTGCGTGGAACTAGGCAGCTCCTAGAGCTAGACCAGTCACACTCAGTAAGTTAAAGACGTCGAGAACGTGGTGCTTTAGCCAGGAATCGGGGTGCTCTGCAGAAGAGAAGCGTGCAGTGCTGGAGTGCAAACGTCTGCCGAAGATCCGGAGACCTGCGTGCTGCTGAGCATCGCGGTGCTGCGCTTGGCACCGTCCTACGGCGACGGCGGCCGCAGGAACACCTCAAACCCTTCACACGGAGACCCTGGGCTGGGAGATCAGCTCTGTGTGTGATGGGAGACCACAGAACTCTGCAGTGCTGGTAACACACACCACCATTTGCAGAAGTGATACTGGAAGTACTCTGGTGTCTTTGGCCTGATGGCGTGTACATAACGATATCCACCAAAGGTGATTCCTTCCGCTGAGAAAAATCACATCACCTCTTTTGATTTTCCCTCTGTGGCCCTCTGTTTCTACCTTTGACTGAACCGTGCGTTCAGGCTCCCCGTCCGCTGCAGCAGCGATGCTCAGCTTGCAAACCAGGTTTCTGTCGGCAGCGGACGGGAGCTGGTGTGCCGGCGGCACGGTGTCCATGGTGAGCACCGGGGCCAGCAGGCGATGGGGCGGCTCCTTTTCCTGGGCTGGAGGCACCGTGCACAGAATCTAGGGCCCCAAGTTGGTGCAAATCTAAACCAGACATGCTTTTAACCAGAAACTGGGAAACAATAGAAAAATAAAAGAACAGAAAACCCTTCCCAGAAGCCAGCCCTCCCCAGCCAGAGCCGTATCTCCCGCCGCCGGCAGGAAGGACGCGGAGCAGACAGATCTGCCGCTCCAGCTGCGGGGCGCTTGGGGTGTCCGTTGGGTTTTGCTCGCCCTGCACGTTGCTTTGCTGTGTTGGTGGGGTCCCAAACCCCCCGAGAGCTGCTGGGTTCCGCTGGTCACAGCCACCCCCGCCATGTCCCCTCCTGTCCCTGTCACCCGCACCGGGGTGCCCAGGGCGGGGTTTGCGGTGGGGAGCCCGGGGCAGGGGTGTCGGGGGGGTCAGTGCTGCCTTTGGGAGGTTCAGAGTTTCTGCACAGCTTGAGGAACGGGGAGTTCATAGGCAAGGGGACAGGCTCCTTCCTTGGGGACAGGCTCCTTCCTTGGGGACAGGCAGAGCCGTTGTACAGACCTTGACCGCGCCGAAATGAAAGCGCCTTTCAAACTACTGCTGAAATTACACAGGCAGCAGTTATTTTTCTTACAAAGCATCAAACAGACATTTAAAACATGTCAGCCTTCTGAGTTTCTGATACGTATGAAGAAAAAACAAAGCTTTTGGAAAGCTGTGGTTGTTGTGGTGACGATGGACCGTTCCACGCCGGCTCCAGCTTTCCTCGCAGACCTCGCGCTGTCCCCGAGCCCCTCGGAGCGGCGACCCCCAGGGCTGGGGAACCTTCCAGCGCTGCCCTTGTGTCTGGCGGCCCTTCTTATCACCGAATTCTCCGCGCAGGTGAATGTGCAGTCACGAGTTGTTCGAATCACAATAAGAGCAGCTGGGTAGCCTGAGATAATGTTTATAAAAATAAGTAAAGCCCAGAATTCAAGTTGCTCTTTGCAGTCTGTTCTCTCTCCTTTTTTTTACTTTATCCTGTTCCTCCAGCCAAGGCTGATTATGAAGTGCTGAGGCTGGATGTTTTTAAAACGAGTAATTCTGTTATCTTACTAAACCATGTAGCTGTGGAAATGGAGAACAGGGACATGATGTATTCCTGCGGCATCAAGTGACGGACTGGGGACCTGCGGGGTGCGGGGGTCACCGAGCCCTGGTGGGACGTGGGGCTGCACAGGTGCCCAAAGGTGGGGGGGCTCTCGTGAAGCCCCTCCGGGGGTGCTGGGCTTGCGCTGTGTCCGCACCGGCAGCTCCTGGCGGCCCCGCAGCCGGAGGGATGGGGCTCCCCGCGCTGCCCCGTGCGCAGCGCCCCGGGCTGCTGGCGGCGCTTCCCTCGCACGGTGTGTGACTCATCTGGCTCCCGCTCTTCTCCCCGCGCCCCCATGGAAGGAAACTCTGAGGCGCTGGCGTGCGGGGAGCGAGCCCTGGCCGTGCCGCGGAGCTGCCTGCCAAGCGCCGGCCCGCCCAGCCCTGCCCGTGGAAGGCGGCTGCGGGAGAGCGGCGAGAGCCGCGTCCTCGGGCTCCGCAGATCATGCGATGTCTCTGTGGGGACCGCGAACGCTCTGCCCCGGATAACGGGCTGTTGTTTTCGTGTTTGTTTTCCTGCGTTCGCACTGCCTATGCAGCAGGGAGCCGCGGCTCTTGGAGCACACCCTCTCCTGCGCTTACGCCAGAGCACCGTGCCAAAAGCTGGCTGGGCTGCCGGTGGGGCTGGGAGCGCCGGGCGCCCGAAGCACCGCGAGGGTTCGTGCAGCTCCGGCCTGTCCTGGCTGAGCGGCCGCTCCGTGTGCGGTTCTGGCGCTGCCCCCCGGAGATGGGCTGTTCGGCCCCGTCTCAACAGCTGCTCCTCCCCAGGGACAAGAGAATTCATTTGCTTGCTATGGCTCAGCTTTTTGGGGGGGTGTATTTGGACGCCAGGTGGTCTGCACTTGGTGCCGGTGGAGCAGCAGCCAAGCCCCCGTGCTCGGGTTTTGGTCCGTGGGGGACCAGGAGGCTGCGCCAGCGTTTTCTCCTTGGTGAATCTTCTCTGTCTTGGTGGCCCTTTGAGCATTTGCTAAACATTGGTTATTGCTGTGAGAGCTCACGTGAGCGGTCAGGCTGAGCCTGGCCCTGGAGGTGTGCGCGGCGGTGCCGAGCTGGGCCGTGTCACCCTGTCCCAGCTGCGCCAGCCCGGTGCTCGCGGTGTCGCCTCCCGGCACCTTGGGTGCTGCAGTCCTTGTGAAATGTGTTTTCCTCTGCGTCACCTTAACTCAACTGAAATACAAAATGTGATAATTGCCTGAATGATCAGGCTTTCCTGGAGCTGCGTCGCCGAGGAGGGAACTGCTGGTGTGCGAGTTTGGGGTGAAATCACACCCGATGGGGCTGGCGGCAGCCGCGCCGTTCCGGCCCCTTCGCCCTGCTGGGGCCGCGGGGCTTTTCCTGCTGCCCCTTGTCCGTGACCCGGGGGGTGAAGCTGGTGGGGAAGGCTGGGTCGTTTCCCCTCTGACAATACCGGGTGGGTGTCGTGACGTACGCAATCCGGACAAATCACAGTTGTGTGATTTCTTAACATGCATTTCAGCGCTGTTGCCGATTTCCAAGGCTGCCAATCTTTCCCGACTTCCATTGCAGTTAGCCGCGCGTCCTGGGCGCTCTGCCTCGGCTCTTTTTCCAGTTTCGCTGGAGGAGCCCTCCAGGTTTGCAGGGCTGCGAGATTGGTTGGAAAGGCCATAAAATACCAGAGCTGGAAGTGACCTTTTGAGGAGTTCAGGTGTTCCAAGTGTAGTTTTACCTCCTGCCTGTCGTGAGGTGCGTGGTGCCGGCGGGGGTTGTGCGGCACAGGCTGCGCCGGGGGCCCCGCGCTGCCCGGGACGAACGTCGGGGCAAGCATCACAGAAAATGAATCCATATAGAATGCTTATAAAAACATTACAAATATGGGCTCAAGTGCCGCCCTCCAGGAGACCAGCACAAACCAGTCACTGGGAGAACGGTGGCTGCGCTGCCTGCTCGTCTTCCTGATCAACGGCGTCGATCACTAGGAAGGTCTAGGGGAGGAAAGCGGTGCTGGATAATTAGTGCTCACTTAATCAGAGGTGGGGGAAGAGCATATCATTCTCCCCCCAAACCGTAACCCGCCTCACTTGCATCCAGATTGCTCCAAAACAGACCAAGACATCCCAAAGTGTGGTTGTCCTTCCAACCTTGCTTGCTTGGGTTTGTTGTGTTTTTCCGGAGCGGAGCCCGAGCCTCTCCTGCCCGGGGCAGCCGGACAGGCCCTGCAGTGCCTTTACCTCCCCGAGCTGCAATCCAGCGTCACCAGGTTTGCCAGCTTTGCTGTGGCAGTTCTCCTTCGGTGGGTAAGGGAGGTAAAACAAGCATGAAAAATACACGATAAATTGGAAGAATCGCTGTGTTGGCCTTTTTTTTAAATTAATAAGTAAAGCATGCTTGTCAAACGAGTTTGTGGACTTACCAAGGGGGAGAGTTTATGAGGATGAAAGATGAGGTTTAGGACAGGGAGCAGCTGGGGTAGCAGAGGGTGGGCTGTGAGTTCAGGTGGTGGCACAGCAGTCAGTAACCAGCTTGCAAAGAAAAGGTCCCTCGGCAGAGACGGTTACTGAGAAATGTGTTTGTACGTGAGCCACAGCCGTGCTCTGCTGCATGGAGCCCGGGCTGCGCTGGCTGCTGGGGGGAGCTGCAGCCTGGGGAAGGCTCGGGCAACAAAGGGCGGATTAGAAGCGGTAAGTGTGTAACGGAGGTGTTAGACATTCAGCAAATTCCTTTGCAAAAGATTTGTAAAGTACAGCTAAATATAGGCAGTTATTTTTAGAAGTTCATGCTGGCAAGTGGAAAACCCATGTCAGGGTGTGCAAATGGGCTCTGAGAGAGAAACCCATGTCAGGGTGTGCAAATGGGCTCTGAGATAAACCCGTGTCAGGGTGTGCAAATGGCTCTGTGATAAACCCATGTCAGGGTGTGCAAATGGGCTCTGAGATAAACCCATGTCAGGGTGTGCAAATGGGCTCTGAGATAAACCCGTGTCAGGGTGTGCAAATGGGCTCTGTGATAAACCCATGTCAGGGTGTGCAAATGGGCTCTGAGATAAACCCATGTCAGGGTGTGCAAATGGGCTCTGAGATAAACCCATGTCAGGGTGTGCAAATGGGCTCTGAGATAAACCCATGTCAGGGTGTGCAAATGGGCTCTGAGATAAACCCATGTCAGGGTGTGCAAATGGCCTCTGAGATAAACCCATGTCAGGGTGTGCAAATGGGCTCTGAGATAAACCCGTGTCAGGGTGTGCAAATGGGCTCTGAGAGAGAAACCCATGTCAGGGTGTGCAAATGGCTCTGTGATAAACCCGTATCAATGTGTGCAAATGGGCTCTGCGAGATGTGTCGGTGCTGCCGAGTCCCCGCGACCTTGCCGTGGGTGAACACAGCGTGCTGGCTGTGCAGTGCTGGGCTGTTTCATTACCTAGCGGTAACCGTCTCTCATTTATGGAGCAGCAGGAGTGCTGTTTGCCTCGCGAGGTGCCTGTGCAGATCTGGAACTATCTGGGAGGCTGACAGGAAGGTTGTTTTTCCCCTCGTCCGTACAAGTCACCAGCTGTTTGTGTTGAGCGGCTGTGGAGCGTCGAGCGCTGCGGGAAGAGCGGTGCTTCTCTTCCCCTGGGCTGTTGTCCCCACCCAGCGCCCCCGAGGGCACGGAACGTGTTCCATGGTGACCAAGTGTTGGGAAGAAATAAACGGAGGTGCGTCCGCAGCTGCCGTGCACCAGGGTCTGGCTACGTTCCCCTGAAAAACTGCATTTCAGAGTTCAGTTCCTAACCCTAAAACTTGCCCTTGGCTTAAAATGCTCTTGTTGAAGTACAGAACGAACTTTTATTGTCTTTTGTTTGTTTAATTGAAAGAAAAAAAGACTCTGTGGCTGGTTTTGGTATTTCTGTTCTCAGGCTAGAGAAGAAAGAAGCAAAATCCCAAGCTGGATCTCCTCCGTACATTGGGTCTGTTCACTTGCGGTGCCAGAGCTCAGAACCGCTCGGGGTGCTCGCGGCGGACGGTGGAGCCGCTGCTGATCGTGGGGTGCAGGGCCCTCTGTCCTGTGCCCTCGGGCGGGGGAACCAGCAGCTCGGGGGAGTTTTGTTGTTTTTCAGTGTTCTAAAATGGTTCCTTTCTAAAACTCATGCTGCTTTCCCTCTGTTACAGCCCTGTCCCTGTGCCCCGAGGCGCTCTGAGCGCAGCCCTCCTGGGCACATTGCTCCTGGTGGCCCCTGCAGCTGCCACCAGCGGGGTTGTCACTGCCACTTCCATTGCCAGGTACTCGGGGACGTGTTTTCCTCTCTCGGCAACAGGGAACGGTTGCAGTTGTACAGATAGGATCCTAAATAAGCGTGGCCCTCCTCTGAGGAGTGCAGAGCCAATTCAAGATGCACGTCCGTGCCGTCTCGAGCAGCGTCCCCGTGCCCCGTTCTCTGGGCGCGTCCGCTCGTCCCGGTGGCAGCGTGCGGCGGTCCCTGGGTTGTGTCCCCGCGGGCTCTGTCCTGCCGCAGTGGTTTCCTTCTGTTTTAAATTCTAAGCATTGGGGAGAAAAAGCAGAAGCACAGCCACCTCCCGGTGGCAATCTGGGCTTTCTCAGAAGCCCATGGGTTCTGCGAAGATAGCAACAGTTTTTGTTGGTAGTCTTTGGTTACTACGGCTGCTGCGAAAGGCTGGAGGGAGGGTCTGAGCCCGGTCTTTGGGCTGTGGGGCACGTCCCTCCACGCTGCAGCCTCTGGAGGTGTGTTCGTGCGTACAGAAACACAACCGGAAGGTTCTTTGTGTGCCTCCTGAGACTGATGCGGCTGGAGCTGCTGCGCCGTGCTCCGGGCACGGCTCGGGTGGGCTCTGTGCAGAGGGCTTCGTTTTTCCTGCAGTAGGTTATCGTGGCTGCAGATCACAGACATTGGCATCGCTTGCTGGATGCTGGAGGAAGAACAGTCCTGGAGCATCCCTGGTCGAATTCATTTTGGTGTGTTTCCATGGAAACCGGCCGAGCTGCACCGAGAGCAGGCTGGGGCTGTGGGGGGATTTGCCTGTGTTTGTGGGGTGTCCCTGCTTGGTTTGCAGGGGTGTCCCCCCTCAGTCTGCAGGGGTGTCACCGCTCAGTTTGTGGGGTGTCCCTGCTCGGTCTGCAGGGGTGTCCCTGCTCGGTCTGCAGGGGTGTCACCGCTCAGTTTGTGGGGTGTCACCGCTCGGTCTGCAGGGGTGTCACCGCTCGGTTTGTGGGGTGTCCCTGCTCGGTCTGCAGGGGTGTCCCTGCTCGGTCTGCAGGGGTGTCCCCCCTCGGTCTGCAGGGGTGTCACCGCTCAGTTTGTGGGGTGTCACCGCTCAGTTTGTGGGGTGTCACCGCTCGGTCTGCTGGGGTGTCACCGCTCGGTTTGTGGGGTGTCCCCCCTCGGTTTGCGGGGTGTCCCTGCTTGGTTTGCAGTGCTCATGCTGTGGGAGCTCAGCCCGTTCTCCCCAGCCCCCCCATCCCTGTCCCCTGGTGTCACCATGCCACTGTTCGGGTGCCACCGAGGGAAGGGCTGACTCCTCGCCGAGTGTCTCTGAGCAGCGCGTGGCGATGCTCTGTGCTCCACATCAGGCCCGGTGCTGTCCCGGCTGCGGGACCCTGGGGGACACAGGACAGTCCCTGGGCACGAGCATCCTGCGTTCCCTCGGTGTGCGGTGCCGTCGGGCTCTGCTGCAGTGAGGCAGCTGCGAGTCACCCCGTGTTGATTCCCCAATAAACACCCCATGGTTAACACCGGCGCAGCACCCGGTGCTGTGCGTCCTGCGCGCCTGTAGCTCTGCGAGCCGCCGGCGTTCAGCCAGGGCTCCGTACGTGTGCGGGGACCAGGCGCGCTGGTCCGTACACTCTGCTTTCCATTACCGGCCCGGGAGCCGGGCCAGGCGCTGGCTCTCCCTCCGCGCTGGCCTCTCCTCCCCTAGCCCTGCATCTTCCGCGGTTGTTTTGCTGTGCTGGGGTCGGCGCTCGGCACCAGGCGGCTCCCCCAGGGCTGTCCTTGGCGGCTGTCACCTTGGCGCGGGGCAGGGACGGTGAGGACCTGTTGGCCTGGGCAGCGCGGTGGCACAGCGGGGGGAGCACCCAGGGCCACTGCTGGCAGACGGACCTCCTGCACCAGCTTTGCTGAAGGATGGGGATGTCTCCCCAAAACGAAAAAAATTATTCATCCCAGGCAAAACCAAACAGCACTGAACTAATTAAGGGGCGCTCGTTCTTCTTTCCACCATTAAGCTCATGTGAGATGTGGTTTATAGCACGTCCACTTGGATTTCCTTCAGCTAGACAACTGGCAAATAAACTTTCAGGCCAGACAACCTTTTGAAACAAAAATGTAACTTAAATCAGCTATACAGTTGATCTTTTTCTGTTTAAAATATATTGTGTTTGGCTTTTTCAAACCCTGCTCTGCTGTGGCCCTGCTCCTGTGCCTGTAAACCAGAGGCGAGCAGCTGGCCGAGCCGCATCTCCGGTGCGGGGCTGAACGACGTGCGCGGCGCCCGCAAACCCCCCGCCCTGCCCGGCACCGCCAGCGCGGTCTGACGGACACCGGACAGAGGGACAGACGCCCCGCGGGGCAGGGGAGGCCGTGGTGGATCCAGCGCCGTGCCGGCCGGGGGATGCTGGAGCTGTCGTGGCTACCGCTGGCTTTTGGAGGGGCTGGGTCGGAGGGCGTTTAACTGGGGTGGTGGGAGTTCACCCGCTAACAGGCACGGCCAAGGAGCGAGGAGGGGCCGGGCAGGGGCTGTCAGCAGCACCCGGGGGGCGAGGAGGGTTTGTGGGGACAAACAAAGATTCCCTGAGCGCCAGCTGGATGGGCCCGCGGCCCCAGCCTGGAGCGAAGGCTGCGGGGACTGAGAGTGAATTATTTGCTGAGGTTTTCCACCAAATCAATGGCACCGTTCTGTGCTGGAGTTCACCCATTTACGCGCTCTCAGCCCCCCGGCAGCTGTGCTTAAAAAGCCACATTCAGGCCTGAATCTGCCCATTCAGGAGCAAAGGTTTGACCCCTCGGAGGAAACCGCTCAACGAGGCTTTTGAGGGGAGAGCGGGGACCGGGCTGTCCCCGAGTGCCCCGGGCTCTGGGCGCCCCTGCCTGGGGCCGGGGGAGCGCAGCAGCTGGGGACCTGCCGGGGTCCCTCACCAACACTTCGTTTCTTTTCCCAACGTTCAGTTCAGCGTTGTCAAGTTTTTCTCTGCCCTTTGTAGCAGTGTTTCCGAAACCCCGTGTTTGCTGCCGTGGTGATAGTTCCTTTGTTACTGGGTCTGCAATGGAAAAGAGCAAAAATACACCCAGATCACCGTTTTTGTCAGGTTAGAAATGCAGGGGTAGCCTATTCCGTGTAGACGCAATTCCTCACTAATTCGCTCCTCGCTTTTGGCTGTTGTTTCCCTCCAGATTTAACAACTGATGGCAAAAGCGATCGTGCATGTCTGTTTTGTTAATTTGCACAGACGAAGTGGAAAGCCCGGCCGTGCCCCAGCGCGGCTGTGTCCCGCGGTCCGGCCCGGCTCGGCACAGGGGGCTGGGAGCCCATCGCACGTCCCTGCCGGTGCCGTCACATCTCCCACGCTGCAGCGTCCTGAGCTGCAGACGGTGCCGTCTCTGGTGCCCCCAGGAGCCCAGCCTGGGCCGCGGTCCGAAACGAGGGAAAACAGCAGCGTAAATCGAAGTCTGAAAGTGTTCCTTTGCTTTTGTTGTGTTGTCCACGTCCCATTCGCAGGTTCAGCCTCCCGTTTGTCTCCTGGGTGTGTGTTGGAGGCAGACTAACCCCCCCGAGAAGTGTGTAAGTGGTGCAGGCGTGCAGCCGATGCCCTGCGCTGTGCCGGTGCTGCCGCGGAGCCGCGCGTTTCCCGCAGGACCAGCGCGTCGCGGTCGCTCCCGGCGTGCAGCGGGACACGAGGCTATCGAGGGGCTGCCCTGCGGTTCGGTGCATCCATCAGTATTGTAGAAGCATTTTCAACAACACCGAGGAAGAAAAACAAAACCAAGTGCTCTTTGTAGCCCTTAGTGGGTATTAACACTGCGATGTTTTCTGGAGTGCTGGCATTCATGGTGCCTGTGGATTTTTCTAACCACCTCCCTATAGTTTTGTTCCCTGCAGGCTAAATTTCTAAGACTTGCTCCTTCTGTATAACAGTTTCAAAAATACACAGCCTTGTTGCTCTGTCCTCCTCCAGGTTACTCATCGGCAGTACAGAAGTTCTCCCAGACTCTGCAGTCCTTTCAGTTCGACTTCATCGGTGACACGCTAACGGATGATGAGATTAATATTGGTAAGTGTTTGATGCAAACTCAATAATGAGAAGGCCTCTCCTTCTCTAGGAATGTGCCTGCACTGACGGCTTTCGAACAGCATCACACGCCGGTCACTGCACCGCACACGCACCGTGTTACTTGCAGTGAAAAAACAAAGTGATTCCCTAGTGCATTTTACAAAGCTGAACTTTCACGGGTAGAGTTTCATGTCCCCGGTTCAGCGGATAATGGGTGGGAGCTGTTTTCTGCAGCTCCAGCCCCGCTCCCCGTGCCGCGCTGGACTGGGAGCCGGTGGCACCGGGCACCAGCCCCTGTCCCCAGCCCGGCGGGCGCTGCTCCCGGAGCTGCCTTCGCTCTGCTGGAAACGCCCTGCAAAACCAGCACTGCCCTGGAAGAGGGACCAGGCTGCAAGCTGCTGGGAAAAAGGAATCGCTGCGTGTGTCGTATGGAAAATAACAGCCAGTCTGTGCCGTGGGAACCTGTGGCACCAGCATCATGCTGCTCCCTACGTCTGCTATGGGATAAGCCATCCTGAAGCCGTTTTAGGTCCCTGCCAGCCCCACGTAACTGTGCAGGTGGCACCGCTGCACCAGGCGCTAAACCCCATGACCTAAATGCCCTAAAGCCAGCGCTGTTGAAATGAATCCTGCTCCTGGCCCAGCCAGCGCTGCTGAACAGGGTGCGGGGTGTGGGTGCTGGGGGGACAAGATCCCCCAGCCCCCGCTGTGACCCTGGCCATGGGACAGAGCCCTGGGGGTGCCCGTGTGCCATCACCCGGGCTGCTCCGGGGGCCAGACACAGGAAGAAAGAGCAAAAAAGAAGGTGTTTGTGAGGCTGCTGCTGGAGAGCAGCGGCCAGGGTGGTATTGCTGGTGTCAGGTCTCTCGGCCGTGGCCGAAAGGGGAAGGAAGTGAAGCCTGTTCTTGGGGTTGTTTTATTTAAAGCAATTTGAAACAGATTGCAGCTTACCATTCAAAGTCCGATTTCCTTTATGGAAAGTCTCTAGGTGAAACCCGCTGGAAATGAGTCACCCTCCAAATGTAACAGTAGAGGTGCTGAACTTCCAAACACATCTGAGTAAGGGAGGGGAAACCGTTGCCTTATAAACGCTCCTCCTGGGAGCAGAGGGATCTGAAGCAAAGAGCCGCTCAAGGAGAGGAGGGTCCCTGCTTGGCTGGGGGGACAAAGCCCCCGTGTCCCGGGTGGGAGCGGAGCCCGCGGGCAGGGGGCTGCTGCCGTGGGGCTGTGCGGAGGAGAACTGCTGGAAGTGGCCAAGGTTGAATGTGGGGTCGTGGGTGGAGGAGCACGGGAGATCCCAGCAAAGTGAAACACTCCGTGGTGAAATGAGCGTGTTTCCCTACTTCTGTTTTTGTTGGAGAACGTCTGTTTTGCTGTTTGGAGAAGTGGTCCCCGGTTTCCCAGCCTGTGCTGTGTTCCACCCCCAGCTTTGCCAGGCTCCCGGTTCCCCACCCCACAGCAGGGTGTTGGCGTCTCCCCGAGGATGCCAGAGATCTGCGTGGGAGCTCGTTCGATGTGCAGGAAATGGGAACGAAGCAAAACATCCACAGGCACTTCTTATTGTACTTCAGGGGCCGTGTTTGATCTGGAAGCAGAACTAATGGCACACTGCTTTCTTTGTGTGTGGGCGGAGAGCTGACACCCCCAGGTCAGGTGAGGGCTTTGGGTGCTGCGAGGGTGAGTCCGGATGCAGATGCTGGGTTCGTGTTGTTGGTCGTGAGCAGCACCTTCCCTGGGGATGTCATCAGTCACACTGCTGCGGTCCCTCCGACTGTCACCCCCACCCGCAGCTCCTTCCCAGAGGGACGGAGCGATGTGATCCGGCGGCTGTTCCTCCCTCCCAGGCACAGGAGCCACAGCTCCTCTGCTTTGAAGCAGCTGATGTTCCTGGCTCTGGGCAGCAGCCAGCGAGTGCTCCCAGGCAGTTCCCGGATCAGGGGTGCAGGCAGGGGTGCAGATGGATGCAGGCAGGGGTGCAGGCAGGGGGTGCAGGCAGGGGTGCAGATGGATACAGGCAGGGGTGCAGATGGATGCAGGCAGGGGGTGTAGGCAGGGGTGCAGGCAGGGATGCAGGCAGAGGATGCAGGCAAGGGTGCAGATGGATGCAGGCAGGGGGTGCAGGCAGGGGTGCAGGCAGAGGATGCAGGCAAGGGTGCAGATGGATGCAGGCAGGGGGTGCAGGCATGGGTGCAGATGGATGCAGGCAGGGGGTGCAGGCAGGGGGTGCAGGCATGGGTGCAGATGGATGCAGGCAGGGGGTGCAGGCAGGGGTGCAGGCAGGGGGTGCAGGCAGGGGGTGCAGGCAGGGGTGCAGATGGATGCAGGCAGGGGTGCAGGCAGGGGGTGCAGGCAGGGGTGCAGGCAGGGGTGCAGATGGATGCAGGCAGGGGTGCAGGCAGGGGTGCAGGCAGGGGGTGCAGGCAGGGGTGCAGGCAGGGGGTGCAGGCAGGGGGTGCAGGCAGGGGTGCAGGCAGGGGGTGCAGGCAGGGGTGCAGGCAGGGGGTGCAGGCAGGGGTGCAGGCAGCCTCCCTGCTCTGCCCTGCCGGATTTGGAAGTGTCCCCAGGCCGGCAGTGCGGGTCTGCCCCGGTGCTCCCCACACGGCTGCTCGGCAGCGTGGTGCAGGCTGAGCCCCGTGTCCGTGGTGCAAGGACAAAGGTGGAGTTTGCTCTGTGACCGCAGCTGGGAAACGTGTGCCTGGAGCCTTCCTGCAGAGCGAGGGAAAAGAAATCTACTGAAAATATTAGGCATTGACATTTTCCTCGTAAGTTCAAGCCTGGGTTTTTCTCCTTGCGACAGTTCCTGTCTTGGCTCAGGCTGCCGGTGTCTGTGCACACATCAGGTTTACACGGTGCTGAGTAAGCGCGGTGACAGTCGGTGTGTCAGCCCCGCGGCTCGGCGTGATGAACCACGAGGACGATGCCTGTGCCGGCTCCCCAGCCCTTGCTCGGGAAGAGCTCAGAAGCTCCTGACTCATCAGGACGGCTGTGTTTTGATGATGCCAGCGGAGGGGCCGTGTCACGAGGCTGTGGTTTCTCCCGTTTGTGTCTGTCTCAGCAGCCGCAGAGCGAGGGCTCTGCCCGGCAGCCCGTGCTGGCGCTGCGGCAGCGTTCCGGCTGGCGCTGAGCGGGAGGACGGGCGTTTCTGCTGAGCTGCCGCCTGGGGGTGCGGGCACAGGGCCCTCGGTTTGCAGGCAGAGCATCCGATACGGGGATGCACTGTTGCCGCATGTGCCTCGCTGCACCCCGGTCTGTTCCCCGCCGAGCCGGCTGTGCCGAGCCGGATGTGCCGCTCTGCTCAGGGCTCTGCCAGCGGCCCGGCGCTCCGAGGTGCTGTGCTTCCTTCTCAGGCAGTGTTTACGTGGCCCAGCAGCGCTCCAGTGCCGTGCAAGAGCCGTGCAGGGCTTACAGAGCCGCTCTGGGGTTACAGCCGGCAGCGTGAGGGTGGCCAGGGCCGTGGGACCCGTCCCCAGCACTGTGCCGAGCGGCACCGTGGGAACCCTGCCCAGCAAACCCCGGGCGGCTCCCGCGGGCGCTGGGCTCGCAGCCCCGTGTGCGTGGGCAGGTGTTTGCCCAGCCCTGTCCCACCCCTCCCGCAGAGCCCGGGCTGGGGCCGTCTCCCGGTTTCGGTGCTGCAGGGGTCTCCTGCTGGGAGCATTTTCTGCCCTGCCACAGATCTCGCCCTGTCCCATATTCCCTTTGGTGGGCAGAGAGCGGGGCGGTCAGTGTGGTGTCAATGTCCGTGACCGGTTCTGTACCTGCTACCTTTCTTCTTTAGGTACACAGACCTTGTTCTTCGTGTTGCTGAATGTCATCTTTGTCATTCTGGGCTGTTTTCATTTCACAGACTTGCCCTGGCCCTGGGAAGAGGCTCCAGCTCCTCCCAGCTCCGGCAGAGGCGCCGGGGCCGTTCTGGTGCTGCCGGCAGCGTCCAGGCAGGGCAGGAGCCCCATCCTGCCCGCAGAGCCGGTCCCACCGCGCTCCCTGGGGCCATCAGCCGCCCTTTCCGCTCATTTACCGCTTCCCTGCCACCTGCCTCACTGGCTTTGCAGTACAACTCTAATGAAGCTGATTAACATCATCTTCCCAAGGTGTTATCTGCCTCGTTGCTCCGGCAGCAGGCGCTCCCCTCCCGTGTGTAAATAAATACCCCCATGGCCTTGCCTCGCTGGGTTCCTGCCAAAAGGCACCACCTCTTCTCCGGTTTTTGGCAAGCGTTTGGGAGGCGATGCGGGGGTGCAGCCGGGTTCGGGTACTGCGCCTTGTCCCGTCCCCCGTGCCACGTCCCGGCTCCGCTCACCAGCCTCTCCTCTTCTTTACAGCCGAGTCCTTTAAGGAGTTTGCGGAGCTGCTCCAGGAGGTAGAGCTGGAGAGGTCCATGATGGTAAGATGACCTGAACTGTGCTCTGATAATTACAGCCTTGTCGTTGTGTTTAATGCTAATTCACAGCACCGCGTACGTTGGTGTGAAGCTTCCCATGGGAGGGCAGCTGGTAGCGCTGGCACTATTGCACGTTGTACCACGTCTGGCGACGGCGCCGTTGCCACGGGCCCCGAGCAGCACAGGGAGGTGCTGGGGGGAGAGGTGGTCCCGCAGTGTCCCAGCCCCCGTGCCAGGCTGTCCCCGAGCCCCAGCGCCCTGCCTGCCCCAGCGGGTGTGCTCAGCACAGCCAGGTGTGTCTGAGCGCTGACAGCCTGGTCTGTGACAAAACAGGATTAACAAAGAAGAGGCAAGATGTATTTTTAGGTTACTTTTGCCAGCGCAAGCAGGCAGGTCCCCGCGGCACAGCTCCCGCAGAGCCACGTGCTCCCGCTGCGGCGCCAGCCCCGGCTTCCCCCTGCACCCCAATTCCAGGAGAAGGCGAAGGCTGGGCTGGGTGCGGAGCTGTCCCAGCGCCGGGCGCGCGCTGCTGGGCTCCGCGCCCCTCGGCCTCCTGCGCGGCGGGAGCTCGCGCCAGGCTGCTGGCCCGGCCAGCGCCACCGGTCCCCTGCGCGGGTCCCCTGTGCGGGCAGGGGACGGGTTCTCCACCTCCTGTGTCCCATGGGGACAGCCTGGGCCGCGGGGCTGTCGCTGACAGGACTGTCCCAGGACACAGGGCTGGTGGCAGCCTGGGGACACCCAGCTGTCACAGCATGTCCCAGAGCCTCCTGTGCCGTCACTGCCGTGTCTGTGTATTCTGGATGGGGAAAAGTGGATACGGATGGGTTAAGTGGCTTTACCTACGGACAGAGAATAAATGTGCAAGTTGGAGACATTAAAATCTCGGAGTTCTTGGCATCTGGCCCTGTTCAGGAGAAAATGAATCTGTGTCCTGTAATTAAACTCTTCCTTTGCACCGTAGGTACAAAACGCTAGTGACTTACTGATCAAACCTTTGGAAAACTTCCGGAAGGAGCAAATAGGATTCACCAAGGTAAGGCTTGATTGATTGCTTGCTTTAAATTTGACAGATGCGTTTTCTATTGCTATGCTTGAATTCGGTATTTTGATCCAGTTGTGTTGTTTTGTTTTAAAAAGTGGAGGTTGTTGTACTACGTTTTGAGTCCGTGCTTTCAGAAGCTCCCCCGTCTGGTGCCCACTTCCAGCTGCTGGCCCGAGGCAGCCTGTACCGTGACTTTTAGTCTGATTTTTCAATCATAAGAGGCTCCAAAACCTTTTCCTGAATTCTCCGGGTTCTCTCCTGGCCCGATTCCAGTGCTGTGTCCATCCCGAGCGAGGGGCGCTTGTTCCGAGCGGTGGTCAGGAGATACTTCTCGCTTCTTCCCCTTTCTCCCCTTTGTCAGTTCAGCGCTGCTGAGAATAAAATGCTTCCCATCGATAAGGGAGCGCTGGAGCGGGAGGGAGGAGGAGCAGGGGCCGGCAGTCCCAGCTGGATCGCAGTCGTAGGGCTTTTGCTATGAAATGTTTAAATAAAGCGTCTGATGAGTCTTTCAGATGGATCAAGCTTTTAAAGAAACAAACTATAAAAAGCAAATCCTGCACATGTTGAGCAGAGGAGATTATTTTTCCTTTGTTTGCTATCAAGAAGTCCAGGTTCCACGTTACTCCGCAGCAGCCTGAAATAGGGCTGGCCCTGAACCAGCTCAGAAATGGAGGCGTTTTGGAGAACGCTTGGGGTTTGGACTCAGCCCAGCCCATCTGGAGTCTTTGACGTTTGATAAATGCGGGGTTTGAGGAGCGACCCCGATCAGCGCCGTGCTGCAGCGTCGCCTCGTGGCGCAGCGCGGGGTGACGTTCGCTCCCCGGAGGGCTCTGCCGCGGGCCCTGCCGCCGGCGTCTGTGTTCTGAGCACGTGGACGTGCCGAGGACTGAGAGAAACCCCCTTCGTTATCCGTCTGCATTAACAACAGGGCCAGCACGTGGTCGTGGGAAGGAGTTGTGGGGACAAGGTCAAGCTTATTTTCCTCTCTGTTTATGGAGCGCTGAAGTCAAGAGGGCAACAGTCTGCAAAGGTTAAGATGAGGGTATTACAGTGTCCTTTGGGCTGTTTTTCTCTTGAGCGGCGCTTCAGGTGTGTGAGGATGACTTGGTCTGCAGCCAGAGCCTGCTCTGCTCGAGAGCCGTGTGCCCGCAGGTCCGCACCCGTGGGTCAGTGCCCGTGGGTCAGTGCCTGTGGGTCCATAACCTGTGTCAGTGCCCGTGGGTCAGTGCCCGTGGGTCAGTGCCTGTGGGTCCGTACCCTGCATCGGTGCCCGTGGGTCAGTGCCCGTGGGTCAGTACCTGTGGGTCAGTGCCTGTGGGTCCATACCCTGCGTCAGTGCCCATGGGGCAGTGCCCGTGGGTCAGTGCCCGTGGGTCAGTGCCTGTGGGTCAGTGCCTGTGGGTCCGTACCCTGCGTCAGTGCCTGTGGGTCCATACCCTGCGTCAGTGCCCATGGGGCAGTGCCTGTGGGTCCGTGCCCGTGGGTCAGTGCCCGCCTGTCACTGCGGCGCTGCCGCCCGGCAGGAGCAGCGCGAGGCTGGTGGCGCCGGCGCAGCTTCACCGCGGCACACGGCCGTTCCTCGGCGAGCTGGGCTGTGCCGCGGCCCCGCGGAGCTGCTGGGCGCAGGAGGCGCAGGGGAGCGCGGTGCACCCACCGTGTTCGCAGTGAGCCCGCGCCGGCAGGGGACACGTGCGGAGGCGACAGTTTCTCCGATGCCACCCTGCAGCCGTGAGCGGGCGCGGGTGTCAGGGTGAGCACAAAGCCGGGCCGGGCTGCGGAGCAGACCGGAGACATGACACAGAGAATTTGTGCCCTCTGCTTCGCTTCCCGTATTTTGGCAGAGTCGCCTTCTGTGAGATGTTTTCTGTTCTCTTTGCAAGATGCTGAAGCCAGATAGGAAGAGCCGTTGAATGGGGTCGTTGTGGTGGCTGTGGCTGGGCTGCAGCCAGCCCGTCTGACTCACACATCTGAGTCTGCATTAACCCGGGTGCGGGTGCGGGGGTGTCCCCGCTCAGAGCCTGTGCTCCCGCGTGGGGCAGCCCCGCTGTCACCGCACCCGCCGCGGCGCCCCCTCCAGCCACCTTAACCACGGCCCCGGCGGATCGGTGCTTTCCCCGTGGCTCGTTGGTGAACGTTTCTGTGTGGAGGCATCAGGAATCCCAGCGGAGGATCTGGGAGCCCCTGGGCTGCAGCGTTTCTGGGCACGGGTGGCACCGCGGGGTCGCGTGAGGAGGGAGCGGCCGGGGGCTCCGGTTTGACAGTTCGCAGCAGCTCACGTTTCATCCTGATTCCACTCGGAAGGAGACGGTTTTGGGTTTGTTTCTTAAGAAAAAACCCCAAACCAAACATGAAGACGCAAAGCAAAAACATGGAAGGGGAAAGGCTTCTTTGGGCTCATTGTGAAGCTGCTGGGGGAACACTTACTGTGCTCTAGGGTGCTGAATGAATGCAGTCTGTCTTGAAAAGTTCTTACATAGGAGGCAACATGTATTCTTAAAACCACATAGTTAATTCTATTATTAATGTTTCATTCATAATAATTTCAGAAAAAAGGGAGGACAGTAACTTCTACTTGTTTTTATCTCTGTGGGAGCAAGATCTAAGGAGCATTCGGGAGAGCACAGGGGATGGGGGGAAAAGAGCGGGCGGAACTGAGTGTGCTTTTATAGAAATGCTCTTTCTACGCCCCCCACAGTGGCATTTTACTTTTTAGAAATGATCTTTTTGTAATCAACTGGTGGTGCATGACACCGATCGGTTGAACTCCGGTGTGAGGTATATTTTCCATGGGAACACGTTTCTCTTCTCGCGCCCCCCGTGTGCCGGGGGCGGCGCAGCAGGACCCGCTGCCACGGCTCCTTCCAGCTCCGCTCCAGCCGCCGTTTGCGGTTCCCCAGCTGATGGGGTTTGGATTCACCCAGCGCTGCCTTCAGGGAGTGATGGTGAACGCGTCCCCATCTGCGCTCCTGACCGCCTCTCCAGGTTGCAGCACGGGGCGGGAAGTGCAGCGGGCGGCTCTGCCCGTGGCTGCATTGCCTGGCTGGCACCGTCCTGCTTTCCCTGCTGAGCAAACACAGGGAGGCTGGGTGGCTTCTTGGACTTGGCAAGCGTTAGTGGGAAGGTGGTGCTGTCCTCTGCTGAATATTCATGAGGAACTGATTTGTGCTCATGTTTCCAGATTGTGCTTCAGTCTGGGTGGTTTTCTGTGTTGTTTTTCTGTCTTGGCTTGCTCTGTTCAGCAGCCAACAAGCTGTTAGGAGCTTTGACTTGACAATCAGGAGGGATTTGTCGTTCATCCCTCTGCTTTTCAGTATATGTTAAATAGCCGGAGTGGGAGATGATTGGCAGGCCCGCTTTTAGTGCCAAAACTGCCGTTCCAGCTGGTGCCCACCTCGGCAGTCGTTCCCGATCCCCCGTCCCAGGGGTGGCGCCGACCCTGCTGTGCCGAGAGGCCACCCCCGCGTGCCACCTCCCTGGGGACAGCTCCGTCTGGCTGGCCGGGTTTGGAGCTGCCTTTCCATGGCTGGGGCCGTGGGGACCTGCGCGGTTTGGCCGTCCCCGGTGAGCTGCAGGGAGCTCGCGGTGCGGCGCGTGTCACCGCGGGGCTGCGGCCTTGGGCTTGGTGGCTCCTGGCCACAGAAGCGAAGGCAGGTTCCTGCCTGCCCTGGACGTGGCGTGTGGCGGCACGGCCAACGCAGAAGCGTGGCCCTGCAGACGTGGTCGTCGCTGCTTTGCGAACGCTTTGCCGCTCCGGGTTGGGCCGGGCTGCTCGGGGTGTTAGTCACGAGGGTGGGGGTTGTTTTCGCAGCCCTTCCTGGCATCGGCTCCGCAGCTGTGGGGCTGCTTAAATTCGGTTTCGCTCTCGGAGGACTCTCTGCTCCTCTGGATTTCATGGGGATTTCTTTTCTTCTGAGGTGTGGATTTGCTAACATGAAGTTCCAGTATCCCTGATAGTGCAGGGGACGACACCAGAAGATACACTGACTGCTCTGCAGGGCTCTTGTAATTGCGGGGTCTCGGTGGGGCTGGAGCAGTAACTACCGGGGTAGAAAGGTTTCCAAGCTGCATGTGCTCCAGTAAAACTGTACGAGTGTCTGCCCACGTGAGCCCACCAGAAAACAACCCTTCTCCTTCCAGAGGCACCGGGGCAGCGGGAGCGACGGGCTGAGCAGGGCAGGGCTGGGGGCACCCGCGCCCGGCCGAGGTCCCGGTGTGGGAACCCCTGGGTGCCCCACCGGTGGGACATCTCGGACAGACCGGGCAGCCCGTGCTGCTGGAACGGGGAAGCAAAACTTCATGGCAGGAGAACCCACTGAAGAAAGAGAAAAGACCCTATTTAGGAAATGCAGCCTCAAACTTTGCGGTCGCTGCTGAGTTCATGAGGAAAATCGCTGGTGTCAGCCAGCGTGGCAGGGTCCGTCTGCCCTGTGTTGGTGTGAGTTTGCGTGTTCATGGATTTCTGAATGCGGGGAAAGAGAGCAGCATTTCAGAACTTTTAGGACATAACTTGAAAGATACCAGTAATTCCACGGCAGGCTGGCCTTTCATCACCCTGCTTTCCACTTTCCTGAGCTTCAAAAGCTAGACAGAGGATTTGGGCATCCTGTAGATACTCTGTAGTATGTATACACCAGTCCTCAGCTACTTGGACCTGACAGCGAGGCCTCTGCCCGGCTGGAATTTCCTTATTTAAGCAATATAACTGCCTCTCAGTGGCCGGCGGTGGCTCACTCACCGTCTGATCCGAGTGTTTGTCAGCTGGCATCTGCTCACGGTTGTGCCTTGGTCGCCGCAGTCCCCCGCGCGCTCACGGTCACGGCGAGGCAGGAGCGCGCGGCCGCGTCCTCACCGCAGCTTCTCGATGGGTTTTGCTCTCAAATGTCTCTTTTTGCTCTCATTCTGGACATTGATTTGTTTTAACTTGCTCCTGTTTGCTCTCGTTCTGCCGGAGCTCAGTGTCGAGGTGCAACTCAATCCAGTGTGGGCGACGAGCTGTAAATCAGTGCCGGTGGCCGGCTGTTCTGGGTGGGTCCGCCAGAAATTTGCCATAAGAATACTGAATTACACAGAAGGTCTGGGTGGTGTTGCGTGACCGTGTCTGGAAAACACCAACAACTGGTTGTGCTTCAACTCTTGCATCTACAGGAAAGAAAGAAGAAGTTCGAGAAGGATGGTGAGAAGTTTTATTCTATGCTGGATCGCCATTTGCATTTATCTTCCAAAAAGAAGGAATCCCAGTTACAGGAGGTGCGTATGGAGTTTTCTCCCATCGGGTCCTGAACAGAATCTGGATCTTAAAAAGGGGCTGAAAAACCATCCCTTCCAGTAACCAGTTGAAGCTGATAAACAAGTAAATCTACCCACAGCCTGTTCACGTGGATGAGACCAGGGAAGCTGAGGTGACAGTTCCCCGTGTGTCGAATGGCAGTAGTGGCTTTAAGCATCGTCATCGCTTGTTCTTACAGTGCAGGGTTGTGACCAGTTCTCCTGGCAGCCTTTGAACTGGCCTGGGGAGCCGATCTGGCTGAAAAGCAGCTGGTTTTGACTGTTTTTGGCAGCCCGCTGTGGGTGCCGGTGCCTGCGGGGCGGTGCACGGGGGCTGCCCCTCGGCCGCGGCCGCACACGAACGGGCAGAACGGGAGGCACCAGCCGCTCCAGCCCCATCGGAGCAGCTGGATCAAACCAGACCTGCCAGACCACTTGTCAGATCAACCTGCAAGCGTCTTTGCAAGGCGAGCTTTGCGTAAGCCGTGGTAAGGCGGCGTGCCACGCTGTGCCGCCCGGCGCTGCAGCGCTGGGGTTGCCGGGGTCGGGCGGGAGGAGCGTGACGGTGGCCTTGTCCTCAGCAGCTGCGGGTGGAGGAGGAACTTGTGCTGAAATCACAGATGTGCTTCGGGAAAGCCTCGTGCTCGCAGAGGGGAGTGAGGTTCTAAGCGGAGCCAGAAAAGAGAGGAGAATGCCCAGTGCTCCAGTCTTCCGCTTCAGAGCGTTCAAATCCTGGGCTGGACACCTTTGGCTGGCTTTTCTTAAGCAAGGACAGAGCTCCTTGTGGGCTGACAGACAAACACTACTCAAATGTCGTCAAGCTAGGTGGGATGGATTTTCTCTTTTCACCTCTCCCTCTTTTTCCAGGCTGATCTTCAGGTTGACAAAGAGAGACACAACTTCTTCGAGTCCTCGCTCGAGTATGTGTACCAGATCCAGGAAGTGCAAGAAAGCAAGAAATTCAGCATTGTTGAACCGGTAGGAGCTGCCTTTCTGTGCAGGCCTTGCTGTTTGATGCTCAGATGTGCTGGCTTGCTGACAGCCACAAGGGATGAGTTACCGGGCTGGATTTGGTCCCGGGGAACCTTGCGGTGGAGCAGGAGCTGACCTTGCACGCGTGGGGCGCTGCAGCCGAACAGCCTCACCGGGGTTTGCTGGAGCACCTGGTGAGGCCACAGCCCTGTTCCTCCTGTCCGTGGGTCTGTCCCGAGGAGCAGGCTGGACACCGTGTTATGCGTTATCTCCACACCTGTGTGCGGTGAGCGTCAGCTGCCATGGAGCGCATCATGCTCTGCTCGGCTCAGCTGCCCGCGCGGGTGCAGCGGGACGCGCCGGCGCCCGTGCCCAAGGACCCTGTCCCGGGGTGGCTCTGTCCTTCCGTGGACGTGGCCGAGCGTGGGTCCGGCGGGACTCGGACGAGCAGCCTGCGGGGCTGCGCTGGTTCTCCCGGCAGGGTCTTTCGTTCTGGGTGTGTGTTATCAGGACGAGCGTGTGGGTGGTAGACGGGGGCCTTAGGGACTCTGCGGTGGATAAGTCATACTAGAACTTGCATCGCTCTAGAATTGTAAGGAAAACCATTATATTTGTATATGTAAATTCTGAAACTCTGTGTCCTGTCTTTCCTCTGAGCAGAAATATAGACGTTTGATCTGTGTCCTTTCTCTCCTTCGCAGGTGCTGGCTTTTCTCCACAGCCTCTTTACTTACAACAACCTGACGGTGGAGCTGACGCAGGATTTCCTCCCTTACAAACAGCAGCTCCAGCTCAGCCTGCAGAATGTGAGTTCCTGCCCAGCTCAAGTATTTTTTGCATGTGACTTCTATTTCGTTTGTGTTTAAACGCCTCTGCTGGGAAGGCTTTTCCATGCAAGACAAGCTGTCCGTGTTTGCCTTGTGGGAGGTGCAGACAGAGTTATTTCCCTCTCAGTTCACATGTGTTTTCTCCTTTCCCGCACAAGACCGCCTGCAGCAGGTGCTGTTATCACGCTTTTCTCTGTCTAGGAGGGGGACCACTGCCATTATACCATTCAACCTTGTGCATAAACAAGCCTTATAATTTCTTCCAATGTCATGAGATCGAAATTGTACACATCTTCTAAAAAGGCTTCCAATGTTGATGTTAACGGTCTCAGATTACAACGTGCCTCGGTAAGGCCCTCGCTGGCTGAGTGCTCCCACGGGGAAATACCTGTGTCCTGCTCCTTTTATCCTCAGCGTTTCGTGGCCGACGCTCATTCCCGTGCAACAGCAGCCGTGAATGTGCGCCAGGCTGAGTTTGCTGCTGGCTTGTGAATTGGTCTGAGAGGTGTTCATAAAACCCTCTTTAAAAGCCATCCCATGCCCAGCGGTGCAGCACGATCTTCTGAGGAGTGGGCGCCCGTGGTTGTGGAATACACCTGTTACCTGAGCAGCGGTGCCGGAGCAGCTCAGGTGCTCCCTCTGCCTCACCTTGCTTTGAAATGTGCTAAGGTTCTTTCATTGAAAGAGCAAGTGTCCTCCCAGTCGTGACTCCTCAACACCATTCCGCACACGGTGTGTTAAGCCTTGTCCGTTCAATCACGCTTTAAGAGCCCGGTGTTCCGAGAGCTGGAGTTTTCATGTGAATTTGTGCAGTGGCTTCCACGTTTTGTACATTGGGGACCGATTGATTCCTGCCAGAGCACCTGGATTTTGAGCAGGGGTACCTGAAGCTTGCTCTTTGTTCATGTTCAGATGTGCTTCTTTGCATTCTCTCTGAACAGACAAGGAATCATTTTACCAGCACACGGGAGGAGCTGGAAGACCTGAAGAAGAGGATGAAGGAAGCCCCCCTGACCTGCAAGCTCCCCGGGCAGCCGACCATCGAGGGCTATCTGTACACCCAGGAGAAATGTAATGGCTTTTGCATGCCCCTCCAGGCGGTAGGGAAGGGCGAGCCGGCTGTGCCGGGAGCCGCAGCATCGCCCGGCTGTGCGCCGGGACCCCGGAGCTGGCAGCCTGCTCGGCGGTGGCACCCAGCCTGCCCCGCGTTACGCGAGCCGTGTAAGCGAGGAGCTAATTGCCCTGCGCTCCGGTGGGCTGAGACCGATGGCTCTGCTGTAGCGCTGGCCGGTCGCACGTTGGCTGTGTTGACGGGAGCCGGGTGTCCTGCCCAGCGCTGCCGGGGTCCGTGAGCGCGGCTGGGGCGTTGTGCACCGGCAGAGCTGCGCTGCCGGGAGCCAGGCTGCTCGTGATCCTGTGCAGGGTCAAATCACACAGATCCAGCCCCTTACAGATGCTCGTCGTAGCTTCACATGGCCACGCAGGCACCAGCACGCGGGACAAACCTGTGTGCAGAGCTGTGACCTCGGGGTCTGCACACAGCCTGCTCTGTGAGCCATTCATTTTTGGATTATATATGCAAATATATTGATACATATATTTGTATGTATGTTTACCCTGCTTTTCAAAGAAAAGACATGGACAGGAATTTTAGGCACAAGCAAATGTGGCACGTCCCTACCTGCTAATGGCTGCCTGCCGCCCCCATTTGTGTTTCCCCTATAAATGGAGTATGAAGAGAGTTGTTCCTCCAGACACTGCGACTTACAAAAAAATACAGAAAAAATATCAGCTGAAGTATTTAATATAAAGGGGTTCAGGTAAGACAGCAAAGAAAAGTGACAATAAATCTAGTGTGGTATAAATAGGGACTTTAGAGTGTTCTAAAGACGCTGTTGTCTTCACTGCCAAGTTTTCGCCGGCAGGAGAAAATAGTGGTGTCTGTGTGAAACAAACATTCAAGCCACGTAGGATCCTGCCAGCATCGGGCTGGGCTGGGCTTGGCCAGGCCGGCTTGGCTGGGGACCAGAGTCCCACAAACGCCCTTTCACCAGCCGCCTTCTCGGAGGGCGATGGAGGCGGCTCCTCACCCGCTCCTCTTCCTCCCCCCTTCCTCTCCTCTTCCTCCCCCCTTCCTCTCCTCTTCCTCCCCCCTTCCTCTCCTCTTCCTCCCCCCTTCCTCTCCTCTTCCTCCCCCCTTCCTCTCTTCTTCCTCCCCCCTTCCTCTCCTCTTCCTCCCCCCTTCCTCTCCTCTTCCTCCCCCCTTCCTTTCCTCTTCCTCCCCCCTTCCTTTCCTCTTCCTCCCCCCTTCCTCTCCTCCTTCCTCCCCTCTTCCTCTCCTCCTTCCTCCCCTCTTCCTCTCCTCCTGGCTCTTGCGGGTGGAGATGCTGGTGAGGGGGGTGTCCCCGGTGAGGGGTGTCCCTGGTGAGGGGGGTGTCCCTGGTGAGTGGGGTGTCCCTGGTGAGTGGGGTGTCCCTGGTGAGGGGGTGTCCCCGCGGTTTCGGTCCCTGGAGCTGCAGGGCTGTGCTGTCTGTGACTCCAGCTCCTTGTGTGTGTGCAGGGGCGCTGGGCATCTCCTGGGTGAAGTACTACTGCCAGTACGAGAAAGAGGCGAAGACCTTACGGATGACGCCCATGGACCAGAAGCCTGGAGCTAAACAAGTGAGTTCGTTTCTTGGAGGGATGTCCGCAAACACCGACCCAAACAGCGGGTCTCACCCCGTCCCCCCATCTCATCTCTTGCCATAAGCAGACAGACGTACAAACGCCACAGCCCCGCTGGCAGGAGCCATCGTCTGGCAGCTGGGGTCCCCTGATGAGCAGAGGGCTGTGCTGGTGTCCCCAAATAGGGCTGTGCTGGGGTCCCCTGATGAGCAGAGGGCTGTGCTGGGGTCCCCAAACAGGGCTGTGCTGGGGTCCCCTGATGAGCAGAGGGCTGTGCTGGTGACCCCAAATAGGGCTGTGCTGGGGTCCCCTGATGAGCAGAGGGCTGTGCTGGGGTCCCCAAACAGGGCTGTGCTGGGGTCCCCTGATGAGCAGAGGGCTGTGCTGGGGTCCCCAAACAGGGCTGTGCTGGGGTCCCCTGATGAGCAGAGGGCTGTGCTGGGGTCCCCAAACAGGGCTGTGCTGGGGTCCCCTGATGAGCAGAGGGCTGTGCTGGTGTCCCCAAGCAGGGCTGTGCTGGGGTCCCCAAGCAGGGCTGTGCTGGGGTCCCCAAGCAGGGCTGTGCTGGGGTCCCCAAACAGGGCTGTGCTGGTGTTCCCAAGCAGGGCTGTGCTGGGGTCCCCTCACGAGCCCAGGGCTGTGCTGGTGTCCCCAAGCAGGGGGGGTCCCGTCACGAGCAGAGTGCTGTGCTGGCAGCAGACGCGGGTTCGTGTGACGCGAGTGTCATTTGAGCAGTGGTGACTTGCGAGTTTGGTCCAGTGTGAAGCTTCTGCCTTTCTAGACAGGCTGATTTTTGTGTTTCTCCACAGAAACGGGCAGTGACCCTGCAGCCTGGTTTGCACATGAGCCTCTGGCAGTGATTCCAAGTGCTGGAATTACTTGAGCTGCCAGCTGAGCGCTTCCACAAGCAGGATTCTCTGCCTCTGCGTGTTTGCTCAGTCGCTGGTTTGTGGTTTTGATTTCTGTTTTCAGAACTCGTTACCGGCGTTAGGAGAGGAGGAGAGGGCAGTGGCTGCAGCTCTAAACTGCGCAATGAAGCAGTGGTTTGGGGCACTACTTCTTTCACAAAGTGCTTCGGTTTTCGGCAGTGAGCGATGTGTCTGGGAGTTCCTGCCGTTCCTAGGAGGGGCCGGGTCGGGGGATGATGGAGCACAGCGAGCGCGGCCAGCGGGGCCCACCCGCCTCCTCTGGCGTCCCCCGGGGCTCCGCAGCCCCTGAGCTCATGCTCCGCTCCTTGGCAGCCCTGCGCAGCAGTCACACAGAACGTGCTCTTTGGAAGCCCTTGGCAGAGACCTTGACAAATACACGTCCGAAACATGGACTGGAGAGATCTGTTGTCATCTCTGCCGTAAACACGTCTAGTGAGGGCAATTAGCACAGGGCAGGGACTTGTAAAAATGTGAATTAGTGCTGTTCCCAAACTCTTGCAGTCTGGTAATCTGCACGTTTGAGTCACAGCTGCCACACAGCTTCAAACGCCACTGTTAAGAGTGCTCTTAAAAACCCCAAACAACCGGCGCACACAGAAAACACGGCCAGGAGATTTATCAGCACAGCGTGGAGGCTGGACCCAGCCTGGGAGCAGGCTGGACCCAACCTGGGAGGAGGCTGGATGTAACCTGGGAGCAGGCTGGATGTAACCTGGGAGCAGGCTGGACCCAGCCTGGGAGGAGGCTGGATGTAACCTGGGAGCAGGCTGGATGTAACCTGGGAGCAGGCTGGATGTAACCTGGGAGGAGGCTGGATGTAACCTGGGAGCAGGCTGGACCCAACCTGGGAGCAGGCTGGAGGTAACCTGGGAGCAGGCTGGACCCAGCCTGGGAGGAGGTTCCTTGTCACTCTCTTGGCTCTGCTCGATCCGCTCCTGCCAGAGCTCCGGCAGACTCAGCAGTGCCACTCGGGGTGATGAGCGCGTTCCAGGTTTGCAGCTCAGCCAGAGGGTCTGGTTGGTTTTAAGGTCTCCTGAGCATCTCTTCAGAGCTCCTGCAGGTCCTGGAGATCTCACAGTCACATCACAAATCGACTCTGCTGTAGAGTCAGTCAATGCCCCTTCACTAGGGGACATAACTTCTTCTCAGTGAGGGTGGCAGAGCCTGGCCCAGGCTGCCCAGGGAGGTTGTGGAGTCTCCTTCTCTGCAGACATTCAAACCCGCCTGGACCCCTTCCTGTGGAACCTCAGCTGGGTGTTCCTGCTCCATGGGGGATTGCACTGGATGAGCTTTCCAGGTCCCTTCCAATCCCAAACATCCTGTGATACTGTGATAACACAGAGGTCCAGAGCACAGCCCGCAGCGCCGGCCGCTCAGCAGAGCGCGTCTGCTCTGGAGCTGGTCGGTTACTGTTCTTTTTCTACAAAGTATTTTGTGTCAAGCTGTTTGTGCCATGAACGCTGTGGATAATTGTTAGTGCTGATTAGGTCCGACGAAAATCAGGACTCAGCTGTGTCAGATGGCGGACAAGCACAGTCCTGGCTCCGAGACCCGCGCCTGCCTCCCGCGGGTTGCTCTCGCAGGGCTCCTGCTCTGCAGACTCGTTCTGATGCTGAGGTATTCAGCGCTCATTCGCAGGTAGTGCCATGAAGTCTGGAACGCTCTGTAGCCGAGGAGAGGAAGCCTGGCTCCCGAAGCCTTTGAGCTCTGCGTGTTGATGGTGGGAAGGACCATCTGTGCTCCCAGTGCCGATGCCGTTGGGCGGCAGGGCACCCTGGAGCCGGCGCTCTGCGGGCAGTGCCGCACCGTGCCACACCATGCCACACCATGCCACACCGTGCCCCACCATACCACACCGTGCCACACCGTGCCACACCGTGCCGCAGGGTGCTGAGGAGCCCCAGGTCTCCTGGGCTTCTGTCTTCTGACCTTGGCTTCTGTTTTCTCTCCCAGGGCACCTTAGACCTGACCCTGAAATCCTGTGTAAGAAGAAAGACGGACTCCATAGACAAAAGGTTTTGTTTTGACATTGAAACTAATGAAAGGTGAGATGCGTCGTGTTCAAATGGCCTCGAAACAGATGAGCCCTGTGAACCCGAGTGAAATCGCTCTCTGCCATTCATTAAAAAACCCTTCCTCTTCGTTTCCCGGCAGGCCCGGGACCATCACGCTGCAGGCGCTGTCGGAAGCCAACCGCAGGCTGTGGATGGAGGCCATGGACGGGAAGGAGCCGGTGAGTGCGGGAGCTGCCGGAGCGCGGCCGAGCAGCGTCCTCTGCCGGCGGGACCGCGGTGACACGGCCGCCGCTGTCACCTCCTGCTCTGCCTGCGGCGTCACTCAGCCCCCACCGAGCTGCGGCTGGGGGCTGCGCAGTTCCGTGGGGCACACACGGGTCTGAGCGGTTCCATGGGGCACACACAGGGCTGTGCAGTTCCATGGGGCACACACGGGTCTGGGCGGTTCCATGGGGCACACACGGGTCTGAGCGGTTCCATGGGGCACACACGGGTCTGAGCGGTTCCATGGGGCACACACGGGTCTGAGCGGTTCCATGGGGCACACACGGGTCTGAGCGGTTCCATGGGGCACACACGGGGCTGTGCGGTTCCATGGGGCACACACGGGTCTGAGCGGTTCCATGGGGCACACACGGGTCTGAGCGGTTCCATGGGGCACACACAGGGCCGTGCAGTTCCATGGGGCACACACGGGTCTGAGCGGTTCCATGGGGCACACACGGGGCTGTGCAGTTCCATGGGGCACACACGGGTCTGAGCGGTTCCATGGGGCACACACGGGGCTGTGCAGTTCCATGGGGCACACATGGGTCTGAGCGGTTCCGTGGGCACACATGGGTCTGTGCGGTGCCGTGGGGCACAGATGTGTCAGTATGGTTCCATGGGGCACAGATGGGTCCGTGCGGTTCCGTGGGGCACAGAGGCGTCCATGCGGTTCCGTGGGGCACAGAGAGGTCTGTACGGTGCCGTGGGGCACACACGGATCTGAGCGGTTCCGTGGGGGACAGATGGGTCTGAGCGGTTCCGTGGGGCACAGACGGGTCCGTGCGGTTCCATGGGGCACAGATGGGTCTGTGCGGTTCCATGGGGCACAGACGGGTCCGTGCGGTTCCATGGGGCACAGATGGGTCTGTGCGGTTCCATGGGGCACAGACGGGTCCGTGCGGTTCCATGGGGCACAGATGGGTCTGTGCGGTTCCGTGGGGCACAGATGGGTCTGTAGGGTTCCGTGGGGCACACACGGGTCTGAGCGGTTCCATGGGGCACAGAAGGGTCTGTGTGGTTCCATGGGGCACACACAGGTCCATGCAGTTCCGTGGGGCACACATGGGTCTGAGCGGTTCCGTGGGGCACACACAGGTCTGTGTGGTTCCGTGGGGCACAGATGGGTCTGAGCAGTCCCATGGGGCACACACAGTGCTGTGCAGTTCCGTGGGGCACAGATGGGTCTGAGCAGTCCCATGGGGCACACAGTGCTGTGCAGTTCCGTGGGGCATAGAGGGGTCTGTGCAGTTCCATGGGGCACAGAGGGGTCTGTGCAGTTCCGTGGGGCACAGAGGGGTCTGTGCAGTTCCATGGGGCACAGAGGGGTCTGTGCAGTTCCGTGGGGCACAGAGGGGTCTGTGCAGTTCCATGGGGCACAGAGGGGTCTGTGTGGCTCTGCCGGCAGCACAGGCTGCACCGGGAGTGGTTTCCCCATGGTGCCGCAGAGCCGTGGCAGCTGCTGCCGGGCAGGAGGCTCGGGCCGTGGGGCTCGGGGCTGTGGGGCTCAGGGCCGTGGGGCTCGGGGCTGTGGGGCTCAGGGCCGTGGGGCTCAGGGCTGTGGGGCTCAGAGCTGTGGGGCTCAGGGCTGTGGGGCTCAGGGCTGGTGCTGCCAGCCGGGCACGCGGGGGCTGGGGATCCCCCAGCTGAGGTGTGTTGTTACATAGGACGGATTTTTGATTTTCTGTTGGGAACAGCACCTGCTGTTTATTGTTAATAAATAAAATACAGCGTTTTTTGTATCGGATGAAAGAATGTCCTGACACTTAAATCTCTAAAAGCAATCAAATGGAGGAAAAGCCCCCAGCCCCTGCGTGCCCGGCTGCGTGTTCACTGCGCACCTAGGGACAGGCAAAGTTTCCTGTTCAGTTTTTGGGAGACCTGTATCCTGGAAACAGGTGCTCCAGTGAAATGCAGCAACAACCTGTTTACTGTGTAGATAATGGTACCTTGCTTAATTATAAAATGACATTTCTTGGGGAGATTGTCTGGCTGTGATTGACCTCGGGTGATTTATGGGTGCTGCATTTTCTTTTGAAGGGAAACACCAGCTCACTCGCACTGTGTTCTCGTTTCTTGCTCCCCGTTTCAGATCTACCACAGCCCCATCACCAAGCAGGAGGAAAGTGAGTAACCGCTGCTGCCGTTCCCGGAGCTGCCGGGGCCAGATCAGAATGGGTTGCGAACGGTAAAATGTGTCGGTTGCGATGTGCGGGTTTTATTTAGCAGAACCAGCAGGACGCGGGGTTCAGTTTGTGCCTCTAAATCCCAAAGTAACAGAGGGGAAAAAGGTCAGCGGGAGATTTTGGGGACGTTTCCCTTAGCAAAGATTATAATTGGAAAGTAGAGGTGGCATTTAGTCCCTGGAGCTGCCATCCCAGCACCTTGTCCCATGTGTCCCCTCATGTGGGGGTGTCCCCTCCCCCCAGAAAACACAAACAACTCTAGAACTGCTCAAAAACCACCACCACCAGCCACAGAAACAACAAAAGACAAAAACCAACCAAACAAAAGCCAAACAAGAAGCTGCAGCACCGTGGTTATTTAGGAGAAATCCAGTGTGAAAGTCTGCACTGAACAGAAAAGCGTCTCCCGTGGTAACGCAGGCCGTCCTTCCAGGTACCCTGCGAACGTCAGCAGGAGTGGTGATGGGATTGCAGAGGTTGAAATATGTGTATGGGGACAATCCCGCGTTCCCACCTGCGTCGCGATGCTCCAGGCGGGCAGAGCCGTGCTCTGGGTCAGGCCTGGGACGGAGCTCGTTCTGCTCCTCCCAGCACATCGAGCTGTGTTGGGTTTGCTTTTTAGTCTCGTCGAGTAGATAGGCAGAAATTACACGGTCCTGTGATGGGGAAGAGCTTTGGCTGTGGATTTTGCAGTGCTCTGGACTGATTAATCTGCTCTGGAAATGATTAAGCAGCTTCTTATCAGATACAAATTCACATGTGGCCAGACTGATGTACACTTTTATTATTAAAGACAGAAAGGGGGTAGGGAGCAATGCTGGAACTCAGGATAAATAGAAGGAAAAATGGAGCACGTGGAACTAATAATTCCTCGTAGGATGCAAGGGGTGCCGGTGTTTTCCGGGGATGCGGGTGCGGGGTGCGAGCGGGGCCGGCGGTGCCCGCTCAGGTAACCCGTGTTGTGTTTGGCGCAGTGGAGCTCAACGAGGTCGGCTTCAAGTTCGTGCGGAAATGCATCAACGCGGTGGAAACGAAAGGTGAGGTGCGGCCGCCCGGCTCCCGGCGCTGCCGCCGCCCTCGCGTTGCTTCGCGGCCCCAGAGTTGTGCTGTGTGTGGGAGTCCGCGACACGGGGCTTCGGCCGTTAACTGGAGAGCACGTGTCCGAGCAGCAGAAATCCTGCGCCATCCCGGGTGTCGTTGTACCGGATGCTGGTTAGGATTGAATTTCTGCCCTTGTGCTGGTTTCATCGACCAGTTTCTCGCACACGGGTTGATGGCAGGATGAGAGCTCTGGTGTGCCTGTGCTGGGGGACAGGCAGGGTTAACTGGGGTTAACTGGGGTTAACTGGGGCACCGGCTCATTCAGCCTCATGTTGCTGGAAGCAGCAGGACAGAAGCGGGGGGCTTTTGTGGAACACCTGTGCTGGTTGGTGTGCAACAGCTGTACCAGTGTACATGGCCTGAACCAGTGTACATGGCCTGTACCCATGTACATCAGCCTGTACTGATCTACATTGCCTGTACTGGTGTGCATCACCTGTACTGGTACACATCACCTGTACTGGTGTGCATCAACCTGTACTGGTACACATCACCTGTACTGGTGTACATCAGCCTGTACTGGTACACATCACCTGTACTGGTGTGCATCAACCTGTACTAGTGTACATGGCATGTACTGGTGTGCATCACCTGGACTGGTGTACATCAGCCTGTACCAGTGTACATCACCTGTACCATGTACTGGTGTACACTGGTCAGGGTGTGGAGCTGAGGGTCCTGGGATGGGGATGGGAACAGAGCTGGGGTGCGGGGCTGAGGGTCCTGATCAGATCTGGGGTGCAGGGCCGGGGGTGCTGGGATGGGGTTGGAGGTGCGGGCCGGGGGTGCCGGTCAGATCCGGGGTGCGGGGCTGGGGGTGCGGGACAGGGGTGCCGGTCAGATCCGGGGTGCGGGCTGGGGTCCCGATCAGATCCGGGGTGCGGGCTGGGGGTGCGGGTCCCGGCCGCTGCGGTCCCGGCGGTGGCGGTGGCGGCGGCGGTGGCGGTGCCGGTGCCGCCAGGGGGGGCCGTCGGGCCGCGCCGCCCGGCTGACGCGCTTTCCCCGCCAGGGCTCGCTACCGAGGGCGTGTACCGGACCGTGGGCAGCAACATCCAGGTGCAGAAGCTGCTGAACGCCTTCTTCGGTAAGAATGAACTGTTCTGTGCAACCAGCTTCTGCAGTTTCCGTGTCGTTTAACAGGGACAGCGCGGGTCAGGTTTCCCATGTCCGGCACCGCTGTTGGTCCCCCTGGCCCCACTTCACCTCCTTTTCTGGGCTTTTTTCTGCAACCTGCTCTAGTGCCTCTCCCTTTAAACTGCGTGTCTGTTTTAAGTTAAGAGAGCAGCCGCGAGACGAAGCGAGGCAGTGACCCCGGAGCAGTGGGGACGAGCTTTCTCCCATCGGCTGCTAAAAATATTCAGGCATTTTGGAGTCACGTTCCTGCTGCGGGCCCAGGGTGCAGGATGGTGGCCAAGGAGAGACGAGCCCTCGCCCTGCACTGCTTTGCCTTGTCCCACCTCCTAAACCAGCCCCCCGACCAGCGCGGGGGACCCTTGTCCTTGGTGGGTGTCACAAGAACTGTCCCCTCCAGGGATGCCATCCCGCTGGGTTAAGGTGTTCACCTGGATGGATGGGATACCTCACTGTATGCAATGTGTACGTGGGTTGGTTAATGTATGCATTTCTGTGTTCCTGCGGTAAGCACTGCAGAAGGTGCCCTGGCACCGGTACCCATGTGCCTTGGGCTGCACCAGCTCCCTGCGCACACATCTGGTATCAATGCAGTATGCAAAGGCTTTACTCTGGTTTTTCACTATTGTTTGCTATTGATTTTGGTATTGTTTGTTAAAGCAGCTGGTTCGTGGTGATGTGTAGCTGTCCCGGTTCCCGCGGAGCCGCGCTGCACACAGCTATCCAGTTACACCAGCTACTGACTAATTACTTAGCATAAGTTTTTGTTGCTTCTTGGTTCTCACCCTCCCTGTGAGCAGCTCTGCGGTTTTCTCATCTGAACCCCACCAGTGAATGGTTTTTCGTTTTATTTATGGGCATTGGTCTGGTTGGCCACTTGCCACCCCACTGTGTACAGACTCAGGATGGGAAGTGCAACAGCACAGCAATAGCTGCTGCAGGAGGAGCAGCTGAGCTTTGGTCACAAGATAGAGATTTTTTTCTTTTTTTGTCTCTAGTCCTATTCCTTTTCATAAATAAATCATGCAGTTTGTTTCTCGAGTGCAGCCGCCCCTCATCCCCGAGCAGGGCACGTCCGTCTCTCCTCCGTGCCCAGCGGCGCTGCGGCTGCCGGGGCGGCCGGAGCGCTGTGTCCTGCTCCTCCTCGCCCTGCAGCGACAGGGGATGTTTCCAGAACAGCCTGCAGGGGAGGGCGTGGAGCTGGACCTCTGGTTACTCTGAGTGTCAGAAAGCTTGTCTTGGATCTAAGTGTGTCCTCTCTGCCCGTCTTGGCTGTGCTGGGAAAAAACAAACTGTAGAGAATGTGCCCTCACTGACTTTTCGCCACTGCTTAAACATAACTGCTCTGTCCCCGCTAGCGCTGCTCCTCAGCCCTTCCCAGCGCCGACACTGGCACTGTTGTTCTGCTTGTCCCAGCAGAGAGAACCAGCAGCTTTCCTGCTGTGCTGCGGGAGCTTCGCGCGTCTCCAGAGGAGCCCCCGAGCGCGTGCTGTGTATGAACAGCCTCCAGGCGGATCCTGTTCTAAACCTATTGTGTTCTTCCTCCAGATCCAAAATGTCCAGGGGACGTGGATCTCCAGGGTGGCGACTGGGACATCAAGACGATCACCAGCTCACTCAAGTTCTACCTCAGGTAGCGCTGCAGGTCACACCTGTGCCGCGTGGGCTAAGGAGCTTGGGGCTCACCTGGGCAAAAGGCGCAGCGAGCTGCCAGGTGTTGACATCTGGCTCCTGGAAAGGGCGGAGAAGTGGCAGCGGCTTTGGGAAGAGGAATGGATTTTTCAATTTTAAGCTGCTTTTTTGAGAAATACGCCTGTTGTAGAAACGCCACATCCCCTGGGGAAGGCAGATCGGTACTGCTGGTGGGGGGAGATGCCCCGGGGAGCGGCGGTGCGGGAGGAGGAAGGGGTTTTGGCGTCTGTCCCTTGCCGTCAGCGGTGCGCGGGCACTGCCCCGCAGAGCTCAGCCTTCTCTCTGCTCCTCGCAGGAACCTGTCCGAGCCCGTCATGACCTACAAGCTCCACAAAGAGTTGGTCCTGGCTGCCAGTAAGTCCTGCGCACGGCCGGATCCCCCGGTATGGCTGGATCCCCCGGTACAGCCAGATCCCTCGGTACAGCCGGATCCCCCGGTACGGCCAGATCCCCCAGTACAACCAGATCCCCCGGTACGGCCGGATCCCCTGGTACGGCCAGATCTCCTGGTACGGCCAGATCTCCTGGTACGGCCAGATCCCCTGATACGGCCAGATCCCCTGGTACAACCAGATCCCCCCAGTACAACCAGATCCCCCCGGTACAGCCGGATCCCCCTGGTACGGCCGGATCCCCTGGTACAGCCAGATCCCCCGGCACGGCCGGATCCCCGGCACGGCTCTGCCAGCCCCACGCCGCGTGTCTGGCCGCAGCCCCACAGGAAGAGGAGGGACCCTCTCTTCTCGGCGCTGCATTGCAGGGAGCGGCAGGTGCTCTTCCCTTCTTTCCTTTGCTGTCGCAGTTCTCGTCCCTCTAACAGGGCTTTGTGCTCCCGGGGGTCTTGAGAGCAAACACAAGTGTCCCGGAAGGATTGTTCCTCAGTAGTGTTAATACCTGTGAGGGAGTGGGGTGTGCTGTTGTCACACAATAGATAAGTGCTCCCTTTGGGTCATGGAATTTGCCCTGGGATGTTGAATTCAAAGTGTCTACCAGCACATGAAAGACGTTTTTCCGCTGCCGCTCTTGCGACTGAGCTGCAACCCGTAGTGACAGGGATGAGCCCAGGCAGGTGGACATACCGACAGCGTTGCCTCGGCTGCCCCTTTGGTGTGGCTGGATTTAATAAGCTGTAATAATCCTGCACTGAATCCTGAGAGCGTGTTGAGAGCCAGCGCGCTGAGGTGGAGCCTGGAGGGGTACAGGGAGACGCTCATCGCCCTCAGAATGAGGGTCCAGGCGTTTGGAAATGCCGGCGCGCTCCGGACACCTGGGGGAGGGCATCCTGCGCACCCCTGCCGCCCCGAGCCCGCGGGAGCGCGGAACTCCCGCTTCTCTTCGTTTTGGACCTTTTGAGAATTAATAACACTTGTTCTTTCCTGGAAAGGAAAAAATTTCCACCACCTGCTGATTGCACCCAAGCCCAAGATTTATTAGTTTCAGAACCGGTTAAACCAATGGCGACTGGGTACTTGTAAACCGTAATCCCTTCCCTACCTCAGAAACCTGCACGTTAAGCTTCTCAAGAAGCCCCACTATCATTTCACGCTGTTTTACCGTGTCTCCGTCACCCGTGTCTGCCCGGGCTGGTGAGGTGCCCGCGCAGGGGGCGGGGCGGGGGTCCCCGGCCTGCCCGGCTGCTCAGTGCTGCCCTGGCTCCCGTGCCGGCCTCATTTCTGCCTCTCTCCGCTCCGTTCTGTTCCTCACCACCATTACCCCGTTGCTACGTAATCTCGTTTTCCTGCGCGTCCCACGGCGGGTTTGGCCAGCCAGCCCCACGCTGCACAGGGAGCAGCTCCCACAGAGTTTCTTTGGCTTCATCTTTCTCTGATGTGTTTACTTTGAAAGTGGTGGGCACAAACTTTCCTTTGTGTTATTGCTTTCCAGAGTCCGAGAACCTGGATTACAGGCTGGGAGCCATTCACGCTCTGGTCTATAAACTGCCTGACAAGAACAGAGAGATGTTAGAGCTCCTCATACAACACCTCGTCAAGTAAGCAGATGTTTTGCTCTGAAGCCCAAGCAAGGGGGATAATGGAATCAGCAGCACAAGCCTTTTTTTGTGGCAGGTTTGCAAAACCGTATCCACCGCAGTCCCCCCGGGAATGTAGGGTTGGAGTGCACGAACGGTGGGGCTGTGCGTGCTGCCCGCTGCGCTGAGCGCTGCTGCTCCTTCAGCTGCCGCTTTCGCCCCCGCTCTGACAGGAGCAGCCAGGAAATAATTTTAAAATGAAAATACCCTCTGGTAACAGAGCTATAAATTGTCACATCTCACTCCAGTTAACAAGAACGTTAGGTCTGGGGTTTGGGAACAGCTGTGGGACCCGCGTCCGTGGGCTGACATGCAGCGTGCTTTGGTTTTATCTCCAGCTCTGTGGACTCCGTGTCCTGAGCCCCCCGAGCAGCACGAGGGCTCGAGCGTGCCAGTCTGTGCCCCCAGCAGGGGCCACGGCATTGGGGTGACAGGGATCGCGCTGGGACTGTGGAGAAGTCCCTTTCAAAACCGTATCAGAAATAAGCAGGGCCGACCTGGGATCGTCACACCCGACACTCAAGGCGAGTGCTTGGCCCCTGGTGCCAGGGCCCCTCTTTGGGGGATCCCACCCTCTCTGGGGGATCCCACCCTCTCTGGGGGATCCCACCCTCTCTGGGGGATCCCGCCGTCTCTGGGGGATCCCGCTGTCTCTGGGGGATCCCGCTGTCTCTGGGGCTCCTGCCCGCCGTCCCGTTGCAGCTGCCCATGCACGGTGTGCGGTTTTCGGAGCCCTTTCCCGGCGGGCAGCAGGGCTGCGTGTCCGATGTGCCATCCGGTGAAGCTGACGCTGCACTTGTGATCATTGTGTTTATTCCTTAAAGTGTTTACTCTTGAACCCTGCTCCCTGTCCCTTTGTGCCGACAGAAACTTCTCTCACAGCAGTGGCGCGGGGCAAACCCGGGATCAGGGTCCCACTGTCCCCGTTCCAGCTCTGGTGCGGGATCAGGGTCCCGCTGTCCCCGTTCCAGCTCTGGTGCGGGATCAGGGTCCCGCTGTCCCCGTTCCAGCTCTGGTGCGGGATCAGGGTCCCGCTGTCCCCGTTCCAGCTCTGGTGCGGGATCAGGGTCCCGCTGTCCCCGTTCCAGCTCTGGTGCGGGATCAGGGTCCCGCTGTCCCCGTTCCAGCTCTGGCGCGGCCGTGCCCAGCGCGGTGGCCGGTGCTGCCCCGGCTCACGAGCTCCTGCTCAGCTCCAGGGCTGCTGGAGAGCCAGCTCTGCCCCGTGAGAACGGGGGCTCTTTCAGAAAGAAGATGCTGTAGAGATCAATCGTGAACCTCCAAAGTGTGCTCCCTACATTCAATCCTCCTCCTTCACAGAGGAAAAATTAAAACCAGAAGTCAGTTCTGGATAAACAGGATATTCCTGTTTAAATGGTTCCTTTTGTGTGTGTGTTGCGCAGATGACTTTTCGTTGCAGAGTGAGGAGGGGAGCCGGAGTGGGAAGGGACACATGGAAGTGCTGTTGCTCTCCCAAACACGCGTGCCGTAGCCAGAGACACGTTTTATCTCTGGGAGAGCTGGGAAACAAATTCTGCTGAAACAAAATGAAGCAAATAGAATGACTGATCCTTACACTATCGTTTTCTATTCCTTGGAGTAAGATCTGTTTGAAGAAGCCCAAACCAAGCCCTGTTCCTCTGTCCGTCCTCTCCGCAGCGTGTGTGAGCACAGCCGGGAGAACCTGATGTCCCCGTCTAACATGGGGGTGATATTTGGACCGACCCTCATGCGGGCCCAGGAGGACACCGTGGCAGCGATGATGAACATCAAGTTCCAAAACATCGTGGTCGAGATCCTCATCGAGCACTTTGGGAAGGTAGGGGCTGCTCCGGCGGCTCCATCGCTCCGTTGGCTGTTGCTGCGGCAACGATGGAGCTCGGGCTCTTTTTGCCGGAGTCTCCGCGGGGACTGGGGGGTTTCTATAATGCGCTGTGCAGAAATGCTTGGGAAGGAAACAGTAGTGCAGATATGTTCCTCGCTCTTCCCTTTAGCTACTTCTGAAAGAAGCTCTGAGTCCAGGGATTTTTGCTTTTCTTTTTAAATAAGAGGAATCTTTATTGAAAAAAATAACCTGTTCTGTGCCTGGAGATACAGGCAGGCCTCTCCATGTTCCTTTGCTGAAGGCAGGAGCCAGACCGGAGCGTAACTGGTTTCAATGGGCACAGTCCATGATGAGACACTATACAACTATTAATACAGGGGAAGAACCAGAATATTCCACTGCCTTCTGTATTAGTGCTTTCTCCTTGTGCTGTCTGATAGGCTTGTATTTCGATATTTAAAAACTTGAGCAGCATTCGCATTTGGATCAGCATTCCAGGGACCAGGTCGCTCTCCTGTTAACAGCACTCGCTTTGGAGGAGCGAGTTTGGTCCTTCAGCCTTCCATAATGCTTGATGTTACAGAGTGTACAAGCACCCTCTCCTGTTTTAGGGTAGAAGACAGTTGGAAGCCATCCTTTAAAGGGATGGGGGGTTGGAAAGCATCCTTTAAAGGGATGGGGGGTTGGAAAGCATCCTTTAAAGGCGGTTGTGGGCTGTGGGGCGATGGGGTAGCGCTCCCAGCAGGCAGGGCAGCCCCCGTGCAGAAGTGGGGGTCCCTTTTTGGGAAGGGGAAATGAGGCCGGAGCTGAGGGAGCAGAGTTCTTACCAAAGCAGTTGTGGGGTGGGAGCAACCACACAGGGACCAGATGGGTGCACGGGACTTGGGTGTGGTGTGGGGGTTCGCACCAGAGATACGAGATGAAAGGGCTCGGAGAGGCTTTAACATCCACACGAGAAGCTCATGGAGATCACAAGCCAGACCCTTTGTGGGTCTCTGCGAGCGCTTTTCGTAGGTTCCCGCAGCAGCACAGAGCCTCGCTCGTGTGTCGGGCGCTCCTCGGCTCGCTGCAGAGCCCGGTCTGTCCTCCCCTCGCGCGCAGCCCGCGGTGCCGCTGAGTCAACGCGCCGTTTGCCTCCAAGAGCTGGAGTTACAGCTTTAATTAAGCCACACATCTCTTTGCTTGCTTTTAATTTCTTCAGATATAAGATTAAGTTGGTGACATTTATTAGATTGAGCTTGTAAGCGCAGCGTCGGAGTTGAGAGCATCTTCAGCTCACACATGAGCAAACACTCTAAATGAGCCTGGAGGGAGAGCGGGATGTGGTTGATATGGTGCGTTATGAACGCTCCAAGGACACAGTAACTGTTCATGAAGTCTTTGTGGACAATTCCTGTTTCCACAGCTTATGTTTCAGTGCCGTGGTTAAATTAAATAAGTTGATAACTCTGGAAACACTGTCTTCCCTGTACAAACCTTCTAACCGTGAGGGTCTGTCAATATCTTTGTACCTTCAGGTTGCTTAACTTGGGTTTTCATTTGGAAGGCAGAAGCAAAGCAGAGGCTGCACCCCCATCTTAAGCAGAGTAGTTTGCGGTGGGTTTTATTATGGGTTTCAGATGTTGAAAAGCATCTTATCAGAACAGCTTTTTGTGGTACCTGTATAAGCATCCATGGGGAAAACAATATTGGACTCTTGTCAGGATACAGGGCTGAGGTTGATGTTTCCAAAACGTTGCCCTGCTGCGGGTAATCCTCTGCTGTTTTAATAACGCGTGAGCTGCTGCTCTTACATCGTGGGCTGTTATGTCACAGCAAATTCCTCCGGATCCAGGCAGGGGGAACCCACCGCACTTGGTGTTCTGGAGCAGAGAACGCGTGCTGGCCCCGCAAAGGGCAGAGACCCAAAGGGCATTGAGCACCGGCAGCCCCGCTGTGCCCCCAACGGCCCCCGTGTGCCCCCAACAGCCCCGCTGTGCCCCCAATGGCCCCCGTGTGCCCTAACAGCCCCACTGTGCCCCCAACAGCCCCGCTGTGCCCCCAACGGCCCCCATGTGCCCCCAACGGCCCCCGTGTGCCCCAACGGCCCCCGTGTGCCCTAACAGCCCTGCTGTGCCCCCAACAGCCCTGCTGTGCCCCCAATGGCCCCCGTGTGCCCCCAACAGCCCCACTGTGCCCCCAACAGCCCCGCTGTGCCCCAACAGCCCCACTGTGCCCCCAGCAGCCAAAGCAAAGCAGCCAGAGGTACCAGCCGGGGGTTTGGAGCTCGGTGGGGCCCTGCACTGGATCTGTTGCTCCTGTCTCGGTCAGAGCGGGGCAGATGAGGTCGGGAGCAGAGCCCGAGCGCATGGTGTCTGCACCGAAGGCTGGGCAGGCTGGGCTGGGACGCGCCAGGTGCCCCCTCGTCCCCGCGCTGCCCAGGACAGGAGGTGACAGCCCGGCTGCCGCTGCCCGTCCTCGCCCCAGCGCATGCTGCCCCGGCCGGGGATCACGAAGGACAAAGTGGGACGTGTTGTTCTCTCAACGTGGCCTCGACAGCCCCTGCCACCCCCTCTGTATTAGCTTGCTCTTTGAAGCCTGATATAAATTCACACAATCGTGGACTGGGTTGGACTGGAAGGGACCTCAGGGATCAGGCAGTTCCAGCGCTGCCGTGGGCAGGGACGCCGTCCCCAAGCAGCTTTCCCAAAGCCCTGAGCACCCCAGAGGGCTGGGGCAGCTCCTCGCCACCCTCGTGGTAAAGAAATTGCTCCATTAGTACCCACGGGAAAAACACATGAGCAGTTGGGGTTGGTCCTTAATGTGGTGGTTCAGATCTTCAAGAGGCTGCCTGGGAGCTTGACTCTTTCTCAGCTCTTAAAAAAGCACTGACATGAATAAGAGCCTATAAATCAAACCAAGCGAAATAGGTGCCATATGACCGGTGAGAAAAAGAGATAAAACCCCTTAGCAGCATTGTTTCTATGCCAGTATTTCATCCAAGATCATTTTGTGGTAGCACACGCTTCATTGTAAGCCAAGAGACGACAGGTTTTTAGCATTAAGTCTAAAACAATGCGGTGGTTTGTATGGGTGCTTTCTGTAGATCATATCGCCTCACTGGTGTGGAAAACTGCGTGTTTCTTAGGAGCTGTCGGCTTCGAACCTTCCTTCATCTGCTCGGGGATGATGTGCTCCTGCACGTTTATCTGTGTTTGTGATTTGGTGCATTAATGAGTTTGGTGCTGGCGTTGCTGCGGTGGGGGTGTGGGTGGGTGGGTGTGTGTGTGCAGTGGGTGTGTAGGTGCAGCGGTGTCACCGTCTGTCCCCCTCCAGAGGGGCTGGGGGACGTGGGGACGGGGCTGGGGTGAACGCTCTTGTGGGGCCGGGTTGGGCAGCCCTGGCTGTCCCAGCCCCCAGGGGGGTGACAGGTGACAGCTGGCAGCCCCTCAGTGCCCGCTGGGCCGTCTGACCGTGTCTGCCTTTCCAGATCTACTCCGGCCCTCCCGAAGACACCGCTGCCCCCCCGGTGCCCCCTCCCAGGGTGGCTGCCCGGCGCCACAAGCCCATCACCATCTCCAAACGCCCTCTGAGGGAAAGACCCGTCTTCTTCGGAGCTTCTGTGGAAGACAGCGGAGGTCAGTGCAGCTGCTTGCGGTGCCTTCCCTCGCCTGCCCCTGCTCTCCCGCCCAGCAGCTCTCCAGGAGCAGCAGCGGGTACAGCAAAGGGTACAACAGAGGGTACAGCAGAGGGTACAGCAGAGGGTACAACAGAGGGTACAGCAGAGGGTACAGCAGAGGGTACAACAGAGGGTACAGCAGAGGGTACAGCAGAGGGTACAACAGTGAGTACAGCAGAGGGTACAGCAGAGGGTACAGCAGAGGGTACAGCAGTGAGTACAGCAGAGGGTACAGCAGAGGGTACAGCAGAGGGTACAGCAGAGGGTACAGCAGTGAGTACAGCAGAGGGTACAGCAGAGGGTACAGCAGTGAGTACAGCAGAGGGTACAGCAGTGAGTACAGCAGAGGGTACAGCAGAGGGTACAGCAGAGGGTGCAGCAGAGGGTACAGCAGAGGGTACAGCAGAGGGTGCAGCAGAGGGTGCAGCAGAGGGTACAGCAGAGGGTACAACAGAGGGTACAGCAGAGGGTACAACAGAGGGTACAGCAGAGGGTACAGCAGTGAGTACAGCAGAGGGTACAGCAGAGGGTACAGCAGAGGGTACAGCAGAGGGTACAGCAGTGAGTACAGCAGAGGGTACAGCAGAGGGTACAGCAGAGGGTGCAGCAGAGGGTGCAGCAGAGGGTGCAGCAGAGGGTACAGCAGAGGGTACAGCAGAGGGTGCAGCAGAGGGTACAGCAGCGGGTACAGCAGAGGGTGCAGCAGAGGGTGCAGCAGAGGGTACAGCAGAGGGTACAACAGAGGGTACAGCAGAGGGTACAACAGAGGGTACAGCAGAGGGTACAGCAGAGGGTACAGCAGAGGGTACAGCAGTGAGTACAGCAGAGGGTACAGCAGAGGGTACAACAGAGGGTACAGCAGAGGGTACAGCAGAGGGTGCAGCAGAGGGTGCAGCAGAGGGTACAGCAGTGGGCAGCCCTTCCCCGCACGGCAGAGCACGGGAAGGAAACAAAACCATGCTCACACACAGGCTGCACCACCTCACCACTCAGACCCCATGGGCGTTTCTTGCAGCCTTCTCCCTCTGCTAAACCAGGACTGGTTCCTGAGATGAGAAGCCCAGGGGAGAGGTTTTGCAGCATCAGAGGCAGAAATGCAAAGTGATGCAAACACAACCCAGGAGCGGAGCTGGGGGGATGGGAGCTGGGGCACTGCTTGTCCCACCAGAACGGAGCCGTCCCCAGAGCGTCCCCAGCGGGGCTGGCTCAGCCGCAGGCGATGGTGCAGCCAGAGCAAGAGCACCGGAGCACATTTCAGGACCTAGTGATAGGATTTTCTAGAGCAAGTACAGTTCTGCTGGTAAGCTCATTTGATTGTAAGGAAATGGTAAGGCCCTTATTATCATATCGAAGGGCACATCAGTTTAAAATCGTGTTTCTCTCTGCACCTGATTTGCTTTAATTGTCATTGTAAGCTGTGCCCTAGATCACATAGTCACCGAAGAAATGAAGAGTCTGTTTCTCTGTTACAGTTTTCAGAGCTTTGATGATGTTTTAGGCTTAATACTACAAGTGTACTTTTTGGCACTGGCAAAATATAATTGATTCAAATTGCTCTTTAGAATCACAACGCTGCTCATGTAGTTAGCAGCGGCCTTGCATTTGCATGCTCCTGGGAATGGGGAGCAGAAGCGTTAGCGCTCGGCCGCCCGAGGCTGCAGGGTGCCGTGGTTTCACGGCAGCGCCTCTGTGTCCCACACAGGGTCTGCGGCACGGCGGGGCGGTTTGGGAGGCACACGGGAGCACAGCACACGGCCTCTCATGAGCAAGAGCGCTGGAAATCGAAAAGAAACCCAGAAGTATATTCTGCTACATTCAGTGTTGTTTCCGTTTTCTTTATTCCTCAGCATTCCCGTGAGCCACTTGCTGTTTGCCTTGTGCTTGGAGTGAAGGTCCATGGCTGCCGGAGCAGCCGCCTCCTCCAGCTGGTCCTGCGGTGCTGCCTGAGCCGTACAACTCGGGGACAGAGACCAGGACACCTCTGTGCTCCGTCCTAACCCGCGTCTGTCTGTCCTTGGCTCTGCAGGAGACCGGCACGGCCAGACCCCCAACGGCAGCGGTGGCACCGAGGTCCCCAAGCCACTGCTCCGCAGCCGCCCGCCCGCGCCCCGGCCCGGGGGCGATGAGCCGCGTCCCCCCAGTGAGGGCCGGCCCGAGGCAGACGTGGGACGGCTGGTGGCCAGGCTGCAGGATGGGGCAGCCAAGCCTGCCAAGGCAGCCAACGGGCTGGTGGCCAGCCCAGCCCTGCGGACCAGCACGCTGCAGGCCAGGAGACCCGCTCCGCGGCCGGGGATCCACGGCAGAGAGGGTGAGCGGGGCTTGTGTCGTCCTGGGGACAGCCCGAGGTGCTTGGGCAGACGTGGTGTGCCAGGCCAGCCGGAGCGGGCGCTGGGCTTCTCGCCTCCAGCCCCTGGGGCAGCTCAGCGAGCATGGGGGGCACACAGCCCAGCTGGAGGGTGGGCAGGGACCTGCACCCCAGGGCTCGGTCCAGCCGGGGCCTCCCCAGTCCTCCCGTTTATCTCAGACAGTGGGTCCCAGCGGGCTGGTGCTTGTTGGGGTGGCTGCTGCGGGGTTTTGGAGCCGCCTGCAGAGCTGGGTGCCGGTGCCGGTGCCGGTGCCGCCTCTGCCTCTCCTCTGCAGGTGCCGGCACATCAGACGAAGCAGAGCAGGCTTCCCATGCGGCAGCTGAGCCTCTGCTCACACTGAGCTCAGCCCAGCTCAGCGGACTCATAAAATTCACGCTTGAGTAGCAATATAAAGGCCATTAAAGCCGAGGCAATTTGTAGCCAGCGTAAGCGGCTGTCAGCGCTCTGGATTGTCGGTGCTCTCCGCAGCAGGGGCGAGAAGAATGGCTGAAGTCACATTTTGATTGCTGATGGTTTTGTGTGTCAGGCCCCCGCGACGCAGCCTCCGGGTTACCAAGGCTTTGCTGGGAACACGTATTTCAACAGTTCATCTGTCGTTGTTAAATATAAATAATGATTATTAGTTGTATTGTCATAAGCTTTACTCAGGAATTCATTACAGTCAGAAACAATTAGTGTGGGGCCCGCTCCGAGCTGGCGTTGCCCATTTCGGAGGAGGCAGGCGGGCGTTTGCAGCAGTTGCAGGACCGTGCACGCTATGTTAATACAGATATTTCATGCTGAGTTCTAGGAAGTACGGTGGTCATAATAGAAGATATATTGTGTGCTGCCATTTGCCAGCTTTTCCTGTGCGCTTCCCAGTGCTTTTCAGATGCTGTCGTACCCTGACAGCTTCACAGCCCTGCGCTCGGGAAATAAAAACCAGGCTGCGTTCTTGACAAATGACTCCCATGTGCAACGCAGAGAAAGAAAAATGGCCCGACTCGGTAGCACAAACATCGGATTTGTCTGACTGACACTACTGCCTTGATTTAAATTGGTTGTATAAATGGTAGGTGGAATTCTGCTTTTGGAAGAGTAAGATGGCTTTTAAAGTTGGTTTATACATCAGCTGCATTTAGCGCTTCTGAGCGTTCCGGATTTGCACGATCACACGCGAAGCGCTGCCGCGTGTCCTGGAGCGTGGCACGGCCGGCCGCGTCGGTCCCCGAGCACACGCAGCGCCCGAGGGGCCGCAGCGCCGCGGTGCGTCCGCGGGTACTTCCGACCAGCGCTGGAGCGCTGTCTGAGCCTTTAATGTGCACGGTTTGGCCATCGTTTTTAAAAGCTGGAGAAGCCGAGAGGTACAGGCTAAAGGATTAGAAAACAGGCTTTTTACCGAGAATTTCGAGTTATGCAGCTTACTGAGGAGAAAATTTAGGATCAGAATTCACAAATGCAAGCATGGAAGAGAGCTGGTTAAGGACTGGTGTTTGAACTGGCACACTGGGACATAATAATGTGTAACTAAGGGGCTGACAAAGCCTTGGTGAAGTAATTGCAACAACTAATTATCTCACCAAACAGAGAAACGTCTTTGACTGATTTGTGATCAGAACCAGGACTGTGTAGTGGTGGAAATGTCTACAGGAGCAGGAACGCGGCCCTCAGAGGGCTGGGAGCTGCGTGGGTGGCCAGGCAGAGCGGGGTTGCTGCCCCGTGAAGGTGAAGTGGGTAAGGAGGTCGGCTGGGTCCTGGGGACGCAAAGCGGCCGAGGCAGGGGCTCTGGTGACAGAGCAGCGAGCGGGGACAGGCCGTGTGTCTGTGACCAAAGCTGGGGACACAGCAGCTCTGGGCTGGTCCTCTGGCTTTGCAGGAGCAGCACTGCACAGGGTTTGTTCAAGAAAACTTGTCGTTCCCAGGCAGTATCATCTTGGCACTTAACAACTACGTGAAGTTTGTCATCAGAGGGTCCAGCGTCAGCGCCTCTGGTAGTGCCGGGCAGGATGGGAACTGCCTTTTCCTGGGACTTCTTCCCCAAATCCTGGCTATGGGCTGCTGTCAGAGAGGGAGTTGGGGCAGGCAGGCAGGCAGGATGAAGCTCATTGACTTGTTTAATGCCTCTCTGTGAACACTGAGCGCTCCACCAAAGCTCCATACTCAGTGTTTGTGATGCCACCCTTGCAGGCGAGTGCGACGGTGTCCCCAAGCCGCGATCCCATGGCGACAAGCCCGTGATAACGCGTCCCCCCGTGAGACCTCCGGACCCCCCGTGCAGGACTCCTGTCCCGCCCCGGCTGGAGCAGAGGCCAGATCTGATCGCAGGGACAGCGGAGGAGGTGCCTCCATCCGTGTAAGTCAGCGTCCTCGCGGGCAGGTGGTACCGGGTGCGGGGGAACAGGGTCAGCCCGGACAGCAGGAGCTGGTGTCACCTACTGGCAGTTTTGGAAGAGGAGGAGGAAGAGAAATGCCCTGTTGGTTTCCAGCACCGGTGGTGTACGATGGCTGGAGCCCGTGGGTGTCCCTGTCGACCCCGGTGCAAGCGCGGGTTTGATTACGTGTTGGAAGAGCTGTGCAGAGGGCAGGGCCTGGGAGCGGAGCTGCCCTAGGAAAAGCAAACACACCCAGGGAGAGCAGAGCTCTGAGCCTTGCCCAGCGCAGCGCTGGGCTGAGCTCTGTCCCGTCACCCTCTCGCTGTTTCTCAGGCGGCTGAGGCTGCAGACCCTGCCCGGCTCTGAGCAGGGCTCGCGAGTGAGGCGCTGCCTGGGAAGGATGGGATCCAGCTTGGAGCTCTCACAAGGAAGTTGGATGATGTTCAGCTTCATCATCAGATTTCTTTCAGATTTTAAAGGGACAGAAACCCTGCTGGCTTCAATGGGAATGACTAAGTACGGGGGGGCTGAGCCCAGCAGGCAGGACGGCGTGGTGGGGGCTGTAACCTGGGTGCTGCCGCGCAGCCAGCAAAGGGGCGTATTTCGGTCCCTGCCACCCATCAGGGCAGCACCACAGGTCTGTGCTAACACCCCTCACCCCGTGCTCTGCACCCCTGGGCCCCCCACCCGCGGTGACACGAGCTGCGGTGTCCCTGTGCCGTCCCTGCGCTGCGGGAGCCGCCAGCCCGCAGGGACCGTCCCCTGCCCTGGGACACGGCTGCTGGGACATGGCTGCCCCGGCGCGGCTCCGCACGCCGCTCTGCGCTGGCCCCGCTCTGGGACAGTCCCGGGAAAGCTGCTGCGCCAAACCCCGCGCTTGTGCTTTTAGTCCGGCAAAGCTGCTGTGAAGTTCAGCACCCGCAGGGCAGGAACGGCCTGAGTCACTCGATAAAGCTTTTCTTTCTATGAGGAGAGCCGGAAGCTGAATATGAAGCACATAAAAGCTGAAGGAGAGGCCATAAAAACTGACGGATGCAGGTTTATAAACCAGCACGTAGTACTATGGAGCATGGAAATAAGCAGCCAGCGAAAAACAATGGGGCTGCTGAGCCAGGGCGGTGTGGGGGCGAAGGGAACGGAGCTGGAGCACCAGGAGCCGCCTCTGCAGAAAGACACGGCTCGAAGGTGACCGTCTGCGGTGTCCGCTGGTGGTACCGCTCTTCTTCCGGGCACAGGTGAGATGTGATTAGCAAATGGCCTTTTCAGATAGCCGGAGTGACCTCCCGTGTTCTCTCTGCAGGGTGGCCTCTAGGACAAAGTTCTTTGAGACGGCTTCGCGCAGGGGCGGCAGGTGAGGCTGGCACGGGGGGCACACGCTGTGACTCGGGGGGCGCGCACTGCGGCTCGGGGGGCGCGCGCTGCGACTCGGGGGGCGCGCGCTGCGACTCGGGGGGCACACGCTGTGACTCGGGGGGCGCGCACTGTGGCTCGGGGGGGCGCGCACTGTGGCTCTGGGGGGGGCGCGCTGCGGCTCGGGGGGCGCACACTGGGGCTCGGGGGGGGCGCGCGCTGCGGCTCGGGGGGCGCGCGCTGCGGCTCGGGGGGCACGCGCTGCGGCTCGGGGCGCCCGGCCCTCCTGCCCCGGGCGGACGCGGCGCTCAGCGGCGCTGCTGGAGGGGAGCACAGGGCACAAAGTGTGAAACGCGAATCCAGATACAGACGATAAGTTAAATGTAAATCAGCCGAGCAATGAACGTATTTCTGGATCGTGTTATCACACGCGTGGATCTACGCGCAGTACACGCTGTACTTGCCTTCAGCCGTTGTGCAGAGCAGAGATAAGATGCTGGGAGATGCGAGGAGGGCTGGGCAGGTTAGAGATGTGAGCCCAGAGGGTGGATCCTGCGCACAGTGTGCAGGTGCAGCTCCACCGCGGGGCCGTGCGCTGGGACGGGTGACCCTGGGGCGGCGGAGCCGTGGGGCTGGGCTGGGTGACAGCGCTCTGGGTCGCAGGCATTGTGCTTTGTGACAGCACGTTTCATTTGCAGTAATATCTGCTCAAATAAGCTCACCCTCCTGCTTTTAAAGATCCCCAGCCTCTGCCAAAAGTGTGAGCTTATAATGTAAGTGATAAGCGTTCCCTGTTAGTGCTGATAGTGGGTTCACCTGGTACACTGAAAAATACGTCCCTGACCTGTTGTTCCCCAGCCCGCTGTTTGTGTTTGTGGGTCTGATTTGGAGCTTATTGCGCTATTTTTTTTTCTGTTTCCTTCTGCTTCCTTAAATACAGTTCTCCATCACCGCAAGGCAGGATCCCGGGTGATGAGAGCTGATGATAGAGGTACGTGTTTATGACAACAAACCGAGCGCACGCGTGACATCAGTTCAGCATTTATGGGTGGGGGGAGTCCAGTGGAGGGAAGGGAATCTCAAAGAACGATCAGGAGCAACGTCCTTGCCAGGGGAGACCCTTGCGGAAGGAAGGGTGAGGACGGGGGGTGGTTCGCGCCCCTGGCTGGGGTTCCGGCCGGCAGCACATGGGCTGCTCTGCCCTTCCGAGGCTGCACGAGCGCTCAGGGCTTGTCTTCTTGTGGCTTTGCCGTCGCTGGTGAATTTGTTGCACAGAGCATCCTTGTTTTCTTCTTCCAGCCTGCGTATCCACCTCAGCCCAGCGAGACCCGGGAGATTTTCTGTGCTTGTGAACACAAGCGTCTCAGCTGAGACGCTGCCAGTCCCGGTGCCCCTGGAGAGCAGCTGACTTCCCGGATGATTCCCGAGCATGCTGTTACAAGTGGCTCAAGAAATTAGGAGAGAGGGAGATGAAGATGGAGAGGAGACCCTACGCACACGTTTGTTTGAACTTCCCCCATCTGTCACCCCTCGGCTCCACGCGGGCTGGATGGTGCTCGTGTGCCCGTGGGGGTGGGAGCAGCCGTTGTCCTGCCCACGTTTTGGGACACAAGCCCTGGCCAGGGTGACCTCGGGCTGTCGTTGGACTGGAAGCGCGAGGGGCTGACTCCCTGTGCCGGGATGCAGGGGTGGGGCGGCCGGAGTTTGGGTTGGCCCCCAGCCACGAGAAGCTCCTTCTTTATGTTTTTTTTCCTCGCTCAATAAGCTATGGTGTGTTTGTCAGCGTGTAGGAGAGCAGCACGTGTTACTGGAGGTGCTGCTTGTGCTAAGGCAGGACAGGGATTGTGGGACCATCGTGCTCAGCTCTGGGGACAGCTGTGCATCTCCTTCCCGGTGTCAGCTGCCCCTGGCCCGGCAGACGCGGTGCCGGGGGCTTTGCCTGCGTGGGGCCGTGTCCCCTGCCCGTGGGTCGGCTTTGCTGGGCGGGCCGGCGGCCTCCGAGAGCGCGGCTGAGAGGAGGCAGCAGGCAGCCTTCCTCCTCGTTGTCTTCATCCTCCTTCTCCTCCTCGTCGTCTTCATCCTCCTCATCCTCCTCCTCCTCCTCGTCGTCTTCATCCTCCTCATCCTCCTCATCCTTCTCCTCCTCCTCGTCGTCTTCATCCTCCTCATCCTCCTCATCCTCCTCATCCTCCTCCTCCTCCTCCTCGTCCTCCTCCTCCTCCTCCTCCTCCTGCTGCGGGAGCTGCTCTCCCACCAGCTCCACTTCTCTGGGCCCACCCAGAAGCCTCGGTGCCCAGAGTTACTCTGGTGGGCCAGCACGGGGGTGCTGAGGAACCGGCACTCGCTGAACACGGGCCCAAGGCCACCGTTTTTCAAAGAGGCGCCCGGTTTCTTGTTTGCTTGTTACATTGGTTTCCAATCCAGGAGATGCCCAGTCTCCTTTTGCTGAGCAGCGACTGTGTAGGTGATGCCCTGTGATCTGGCAGGGTTTCTCCTGCCAGGACCAGCCCAGGACCCCTGTCGGTTCCAGCCGACACCAGGGCTCGTTCTGAGCTGTAGCATTTCCCTGTAAATAGGCAACAGGCGCCTCCCCCGCTTCCCCTCACCAGCCCAAAGGCAGCTTCACCATTTTGAATGATTTTCCATGGGTGCTGGGACCATTTCCCAAACCAGTGACCAAACCTCCCCGGCAGCTGCATCCTGGGTGCTCCATCCCTCCAGCATCCCACCCTGCCCGGTGCGGTTTGCCGGGGCTGTGCCGCGGTCCCTGCTGCGCCGTGTCCTGCCGCTCGCCGTGTGTCTGTGCCCGGGGCTGTGCCGCGGTCCCTGCTGCACCGTGTCCTGCCGCTCGCCGTGTGTCTGTGCCCGGGGCTGCGCCGCGGTCCCTGCTGCACCGTGTCCTGCCGCTCGCCGTGTGTCTGTGCCCGGGGCTGTGCCGCGGTCCCTGCTGCGCCGTGTCCTGCCGCTCGCCGTGTGTCTGTGCCCGGGGCTGTGCCGCGGTCCCTGCTGCGCCGTGTCCTGCCGCTCGCCGTGTGTCTGTGCCCGGGGCTGTGCCGCGGTCCCTGCTGCGCCGTGTCCTGCCGCTCGCCGTGTGTCTGTGCCCGGGGCTGTGCCGCGGTCCCTGCTGCACCGTGTCCTGCCGCTCGCCGTGTGTCTGTGCCCGGGGCTGTGCCGCGGTCCCTGCTGCGCCGTGTCCTGCCGCTCGCCGTGTGTCCGTGTCCCGCGCCCGGCTGCTCTGCCACTGAATGTAACTGGCCCTGCGGTCACACGCGTCGTGTCCACGGTGCTGCCGCGGGCTGCTCGCTCCTGCGCTCCTGCTTGGACAGTGGCATGTAAAAGTGGCTTTAAAAAAAACAACGTGATATCAATGCCTGGACTGTGTAGCACACGCTGGCATCTCAGGGCTTTGTGAAGCTCCGGTGAGCCCTTCTGCAGCCGCCTCTGGCCAGCGCCCCGGCAGCGAGCGGCACCGAACCGCGCTGTGTTGTTCTGATCGGGTGTCTGAGGGCAGGTGAGACCGTGAGCCCGCGGGCCTGGGACAGAACAGAGGTTCCGACCGGCCCTGAACGGCTCTGGGTGCTGGGGTCGCCTCCCAGGGTGGCTTTGTCACCTCCCGGGCTGGGTGTCCCAGAGGCCACCATTTCCCTGACGCCGTCCCCTGTGCCTGCGGGTTTGGGCAGCGCCGGGGTCCCAGGGAGCGGGGTGGCTCTGCTGGTGGCACCTGCAGTGCCCATTGTGCCGGGAACAGTGGCTGCTGTGTCCCCCCCGCTGCTCATGGACGGCGACACTTGTGTCCCCTCCCCAGCACCGCCCCATGGGACAGCCGGGTCTGTGGGAAGGGAGAAACGTGAGGGAGTTTTTGGTTTTCAATCTGACATTGTGAACAACGGAGGGAAGCAGCTTGTTAGAAACGGGTTTCATTGTGTCCTCCTGAAGTCATTTGTCATGCGTGTCTGTGGTGGCTTCCTCCTGCGTGCACCGCGGAGGGCTGGGACCAGCGGCAGTGGGGCTGTGCTGGGGTGTGCTGGGGTGTGCTGGGATGTGCTGGGATGTACTGGGCTGTGCTGGGATGTGCTGGGTGGTGCGGGGGCTGTGGGGCGCAGTCCCACTGCTGGGGACATGGAGCAACGCAGGGACGCGGGGTTGGCCCCGTGCAGGGCCCTGGACGTCGCCGTCAGAGCCGCCTGTCGTGTAAAGTGTAGGCTACTCCAAGTGTTTATAAAGTTTCCATGAGTTAAAAAGAAAGACGAGTCTACTTGTGCTTTATTTGCTGTTCGTGGAGCGCTGGGGCTGTTGCACCACCCTCCATGGTGTGACCGCCCCGGGGTCCCCGCCTGCCCAGACACGGGCTCTGGGAGCCCCGGCAGCACCGGCCGAAGCAGCAGCTCGAGGTTTGGGGGTTTGTTTCTTCGTGGCTCCTCGTTCCTCTGCAAACTTTACTGTAACCTTTCCAGGGGTGGGTTCCTTCGGAACAATGGTGTTTCAGGGAAAGAAACCGTTTTCTTTTTCTGTTGGCCCTTGTATTAAAGGATTATGGACTGTAACGAGCACCGGGGCGCTGCCCCCGCGCTGCTGCTGCCCCCACGCTGCTGCTGCCCCCGCGCTGCTGCTGCTGCCCCAGCGCTGCTGCTGCCCCCGCGCTGCTGCTGCCCCCGCGCTGCTGCTGCTGCCCCAGCGCTGCTGCTGCCCCCGCGCTGCTGCTGCCCCCGCGCTGCTGCTGTCCCGGCGCTGCTGCTGTCCCCGCGCTGCTGCTGCCCCCGCGCTGCTGCTGCTGCCCCCGCGCTGCTGCTGCCCCCGCGCTGCTGCTGCTGCCCCCGCGCTGCTGCTGCTGCCCCCGCGCTGCTGCTGTCCCCGCGCTGCTGCTGTCCCAGCGCTGCTGCTGCCCCCGCGCTGCTGCTGCCCCCGCGCTGCTGCTGTCCCCAGCGCTGCTGCTGCTGCCCCCGCGCTGCTGCTGCCCCTGCGCTGCTGCTGCTGCCCCCGCACTGCTGCTGCTGCCCCCGCGCTGCTGCTGCTGCCCCCGCGCTGCTGCTGCTGCCCCCGCGCTGCTGCTGCCCCAGCGCTGCTGCTGCCCCCGCGCTGCTGCTGTCCCGGTGCTGCTGCTGCTGCCCCCGCGCTGCTGCTGCCCCAGCGCTGCTGCTGCCCCCGCGCTGCTGCTGCCCCCGCGCTGCTGCTGTCCCGGTGCTGCTGCTGCTGCCCCAGCGCTGCTGCTGCCCCCGCGCTGCTGCTGTCCCCGGCGCTGCTGCTGCTGCCCCCGCGCTGCTGCTGCTGCCCCCGCGCTGCTGCTGTCCCGGCGCTGCTGCTGTCCCCGGCGCTGCTGCTGCTGCCCCCGCGCTGCTGCTGTCCCAGCCCGGTGCGTGGTTTTGCTCCTTATGGAAACGTTTGGATTTCATCTGAGCAACAAAAATATTTTTCTAGCATAAGTAAAACCTTGTAGGTTTTTATAGAGAAAAGCTATCAAAACAAGAAGTTTCGAAGCTCAAGGCTGGGCCCCAGTGAGCGGTTCCCTGGGGAGGAGTTTGGAGAGGTTAGAGGCACACTGCGGTAGACACATCTACGTGATGAGTTTAGAACTGAGATGGACTGAGTCGAGCACTGGCATCTTAAATTTATGTGCTGCACAGAGAGCCACGAGGGCCCAGGAATCCGCCCACGCGGGACTTATTGCAAGAGCAGAGTCTTAGTTTTAAGCTCCATAATTCTCACTGGCCCAACTCTCCGCACAATTAACCAGCTGAATGCTCTGATTTAGGAGCAGCTTTCTGCACCGGACGTTTTCTTGGCAACCCTCAGGAGCGTTACTTGGGCTGTACATCCGTAAATCAAGAGTCGGGCCACCAAAACAAAAATCCTGCAGTTGGCTTAAAAAAATCAGGAGATGCTTTAAAGCAGCAAAAGGTGCAATGTACTTATTTTCCTTGTATTCTCAGACGTTCATCAAGAACGGCTCCCATGGCCTCTGTTGCAGTCTGGGAGGGAGCTCCCGAAAGGCAGGAGCTGCACAGACTCCTGAGATCGTGTGTATTGGTAACAGTTCCCACTGCCCTGGAGGCTCGGAGGAGCGCACCCCTTCACGCCGCCCCCAGGACCCCCACCCACTCACAGCTCCAGCACCTTTTGCTGGTGTCCTGCACGCCCCGGTCCCTCCGCGGTGCCCTGGCCCTGTGGGGACATCCTGGCCCCGCCGTGTCCCTGTGTCCCTGTGCTCTGCTCGCGCTGCTTGGCGCCTGCCCGCCGGGAGCGGCAGCGGTTTTGGGCGAGGAGCGGAGCCCAGCGCTGGCCGATGTCCCCGGTGTGACGCGGGTCGGCGTGACCCCTGAGCCTGCGGCCGCTGCTCCAGCCCCGCGGGACACGGGGGGTGCCCAGGCACAAACTGCAGAAGCAGCGAGAAACCAGCAGCCGGGCTCTCTGCAGGCACCGGGGCAGCCTGGGCTTCCCATTGCCCTGATCTGGAGACAGCTGCAAAATTTATGTTGTGCAAATTGGAGAAACTCAATTTAAAGGGCTTTCTTAATAAACAATCTGCTTGTTAGCAGGCCCTGTGGTCTCAGGCACACCCTCCCACAGCTGGGAGTCCTTTACCACCGGGGTCTGTACAAACAACAGCCGTCTCCAGCCACAGTCTGCAATTGCTGTGTTTAAACACCCATTTGCAGTCCCGGACCTACAGAAAGCTGGTGGCCCTGGCCCTGTTTCTGTTCTTTGACCAGGATCAGTAGGTGCTTTAGGACACTGTCGGACACAGGACAACTAGATGGCCGCATCCTGAGACACAACATGCGCATGGCCGGGGCTGCATGTGCAGCATTGTTCTCCCCATCCATGCCTGATCCAGCCGTGGGGCCAAGCCCGGCTGGGCGAGGGGACGGCGGAGCCGCCCGAGGGCACGGTGACACTGTGGCTGCGGCTGGAGGAGCGGGGACCCCGTGGCGTGGGGCTTCGGCACTGGTGGGTGTGAGGGCACGGTGACACTGTGGCTGCGGCTGGAGGAGCGGGGACCCCGTGGCGTGGGGCTTCGGCACTGGTGGGTGTGAGGGCACGGTGACACTGTGGCTGCGGCTGGAGGAGCGGGGACCCCGTGGCGTGGGGCTTCGGCACTGGTGGGTGTCCGTGGGGCTGTGGGGGCGGGTTTGGGCAGTGCTGGCTGTGTCCTGTCCACATCTCTGCAGTGACCCCTGCAGAGCAGCTCCCCGCTCTGGGGCAGCCTCGGGGGGTCAGCGCACCCCAGACCCCATAAGCCCGGAAGGCTGCTGGGGGATGGTTGCTGGTGCAGCTGGGGTGGCGTGTGCAGCGCTCCCAGGGAGGCAAACCACTGCCAAAATGTGTTTACAGCAACCCATTGTCGCTTTAGGAAATGGAACAGTTCTTCTGTTTTAAAGGTTTCCCACTGGCTGTTGTGAGGACAAAGGCAAAGCAAACGGCTCTGAAGCCTGGAGCCATTTCAGGGCTGCTTGACATGCGATGTTTTCAGGGGGAAAAAAACCCAAAAAGGCAGCAAGATTGGTTCCTCGCTTGGTTTGTGCTGTTCGGGTGCCCCTGCCGGGCACAGCTCCCGCTGCTGAGGGGCAGAGGGGCCGTGTCCCAGCAGCCCCGCAGGCTCGGCTGACGTGGTCCCACTGCGCTTGTCACCCCAACGCCCGGGAAGGGCCGGGGACAGCGGCTGTTTGCTGGCTGGGCTGCAGAGACCCACAGCCCGCTGACAAAGGCAGCGAGCAGCGCAGCGCTGCAGCCCCCAGACCCCCCAGCACGTCCTGCTCCCGCTGCAAAGTGGAGTTTCTTCTGAATTGCACGGCTGTTGTGGAGATGAAGCGGCTCTGTGCTCCAGAGCAGCTCCCGAGCTCCAGGACAGCTGCCGAGGACTGAGCGCTCGGCCCGAGCGCTTCTCCCGTCCCTCGGGGGCAGCACTGCGCCCCCAGCCTGGCTCCATTGGATGGGGCTGGGGGGCAATCAGGGTAATCAGCAGGTCGTGGTGAACACGGGGCGCGTGGATCATGACGAGCAGCAGGAACGGCTGGAACGTAACGGAGCAAAACCAGTTCAGGTGAAGCGAATTTGCCCTTTAGGGCAGCCCCAAGCCCTGCAGGAGATCTGACTCAGGTCCTGCTCTGCTCACACAGGGAAACTCTGCGGAACCACCAGTGCTGGAGCCAACAGGACACGGGCTGGGGGACCCAGAGCCACGCAAAGGACAAGTCTGTCCCCCCCTAGGACGTGCTGGCCCAGCGGCTCCAGAATGTCCCAGGGGATGTTTGTGGCTGCGTGAGAGTTTGACGGAGGGACCCTGGGTCTAAAGGATGCTGACGGGACAGAGGGACCCTGGGTCTAAAGGATGCTGATGGGACAGAGGGACCCTGGGTCTAAAGGATGCTGATGGGACAGAGGGACCCTGGGTCCAAAGGATGCTGATGGGACAGAGGGACCCTGGGTCTAAAGGATGCTGACGGGACAGAGGGACCCTGGGTCTAAAGGATGCTGATGGGACAGAGGGACCCTGGGTCCAAAGGATGCTGATGGGACAGAGGGACCCTGGGTCCAAAGGATGCTGATGGGACAGAGGGACCCTGGGTCTAAAGGATGCTGATGGGACAGAGGGACCCTGGGTCTAAAGGATGCTGACAGGTACTTGAGAACAGCGCTGGATTGTTCAGTGCTGATTAAGGGTGGAGTTGGGAAATCACGCATTCATTTTTAACTGTGGCTCAACTAGAGGGACAGGATCGGTCTCTGCAGGTGACTGAATGTGACACTTCTCCACGTGGGGAGGGTTTTGCAGGGTTTCTGCTTCCCGCCCCGGTGCCTGTCCCGCCGGGGGGCAGCTGCACACCAGACGTCCCCCGCTCTTTGTGCACTGATATTATGTTCTTCCCATGCTCTTTGATTTGTCTCACAGTGAACAAAATCTTGGCCCTGAGCAGCATTCACATCTGTGCGTTGGATTTGAAAAGTGGGCTATGATAAGCCGTCTTTTTTATTACTCGGAGAGCGCAGGTCAAATTTCTAACAAAGTTCCAGCAGAACGGATTTACAACTGCTCATAAAGATACTGAAAACAACAACAAAAGGAGGAGGACACTGGCCTTTATTAGCTCCTTGCTTTGAGAAATACATTAATCAAATGAAATTCAATTTAAAAGACCCAAAGAGGCATATATGAAAGGATTAGTCAATTGATGTGTAAATGAATAAACAGTTCAGACGTGATTACTAGCAAAATCCGACTGAAAACAGCCTATATGAACAACCCCACACGCAGCCTTGTCCACTGGAAAATGACCCACTTGTCCCTGGCGTCTTTGAGAGCTCATATTCACCACACCAGATAACGGTTTTCATGCACATACTGAAACAGAAGCCAAATACACACGCAGAGCGGCGCCCCAGCGAACGAGATTCTGCCTTTGTTGTGCTTAGAACAACAAGAGACGTGAAGGTTACAAGAGGAGCCGAACACCGGGCGCGCAGGCCTGGGCTGAAGGGTCCATGAGCGGGTTGTGCGTCCCCAGCGCGGGAGCGGTGCTGCCCCCGTCCCGGCTGCCAGGCTGGCTCCTCTTCCTTACGAGAAGAAACGTCCCCAGGCAACACGGTAGGTCTCTGTTCTCCTTATCCAGCGCGTTCAGGGCCAGATCACAGTCCAATTAAAACAAAACAGAGCAGCGGCAGCAGTCCAACTAACATCCTTCTTTAGGAGCAGAATTTGGCCTCAGATGCTATCAATTTAGGCAAAACGCTGCCATTTCTGGAAGGTGACTGGAAAAGACTGCAGGGTTGCAGCCGTAATGAAATGCTACGAGCGTGCTCCGAGTCCATCGCCCGTGCTGCGGAGGAGGAAGGTGCAGCGCGTCCCACCCAGACACGGCCGAGCCCTTTTCCAGCTGAGCACAGGACGCTGCGAGCTCAGGGGAGTCACCGTGTCAGTGTACCCGACAGTCCCTCTGCCCGCTCCATGGCTGCTCGTCCGTTTTCTTCTGGGAACCCCGCAGAGTTTGCTCCAGGGCTCCGCTGAGCAGCGCGGCACAGACCTCCCGCGCGTTACCCCTGAGCGCTGCTGCGGGCTGGGAGTCCTTCCCAGGCAAAAAGGCACCGGCAAGGAGCTTTTTGGCTTATTACAAAGAGAACAAAATATATCAATATAGAGAACTCTCTTTATTACAGAGACATGTTAACAAATAAAACCAGCCTTAAATTGCCACGGAACACAAAATACCTGGCACAGAGAGCAGCTTACTGCGAATTCGCTGTGGCTGTATGTGTGGGGCAGATACTCGGCTTTTCCATCCCAAGTGCAGGTTCCCCTGCAGTTTAACGGGGATGAACACGGGTCCTGTGAGCTGCCCGGGCACAGGCGCCACCGTCACGGCCAGGAAGGGATTTCTGCGCCTCTAAAAGTCAACTTGGAAACACTCAGAAAACAGCAACCAGCTCAGAATCCCAGGATTGTGCCCCAAAGTGCAAGGACACTTTGTGCAGTTGAAGAGGGCGGAAATAAAGGACGCGGTCATCCCCCAGGTGCAAATACTGTCCCTGCCTAACCAGAATCGGCTACAGGAGAGCTGCAGAAGCAGCTCCTGACAGCAGACAGCGCCAGTCTGCCCTCTGCTCGTGGCACTGAAGGACGGACCTTTGGAAACTGGGCTGCACCCAACCAGGAAAAATCATTAAATTAAAAGTTTCCATTAATATCGGCACATACTGACCCATCTCCTGAAGGATGTTTAGTTGCAATCAATGTGCAATCAGAAAATAAACTCTCTTAGAGCATTAAATAGATACCATCTTTAGCAATATAAAATGGGGCATGCCTTCATATATAAATACATATATATGATCTGTTTAACATACGTTACTGAACCATCCAGGGAGCGAGCTCCTGAGTGCAGTCACAGTGCAGGGGCTGCAGGGACAGGTAGTGCTGGCAGGTGACACCTCGGGTCCCAGCCCAGCATCCCCAGCACCACGGCAACGGCGATAACCAAGGACAACCTCACCTGCACCAGCACCACGGCAATGGCGATAACCAAGGACAACCTCACCTGCACCAGCACCACGGCAATGGTGATAACCAAGGACAACCTCACCTGCACCAGCACCACGGCAACGGTGATAACCAAGGACAACCTCACCTGCACCAGCACCACAGCAACGGCGATAACCAAGGACAACCTCACCTGCACCAGCACCACGGCAATGGTGATAACCAAGGACAACCTCACCTGCACCAGCACCACGGCAATGGTGATAACCAAGGACAACCTCACCTGCACCAGCACCACGGCAACGGCGATAACCAAGGACAACCTCACCTGCACCAGCACCACGGCAACGGTGATAACCAAGGACAACCTCACCTGCACCAGCACCACGGCAATGGCGATAACCAAGGACAACCTCACCTGCACCAGCACCACGGCAATGGTGATAACCAAGGACAACCTCACCTGCACCAGCACCACGGCAACGGTGATAACCAAGGACAACCTCACCTGCACCAGCACCACGGCAACGGTGATAACCAAGGACAACCTCACCTGCACCAGCACCACGGCAACGGTGATAACCAAGGACAACCTCACCTGCACCAGCACCACGGCAATGGTGATAACCAAGGACAACCTCACCTGCACCCTGTAGCTCAGGAAATTGTACCTGTTTGTGCAAAAATGCAGCTCCCGGGCTGACACCAACTCATGTTCCTCATGTCCCATCTGCTGCCTTCGGCGGGCGCTGCTGGTCTGAGCCAGGACCCGGGTTAAGCCAGCGCAAAAGCCCAGACGGCTCCTACCTAAACCAGAGCAGAGGAACCACCGGGGATGGGGACAGGGGCTGGGAAACCTCAGCAACAGCTTCTACGTGATTGTGAAGATGGTGACAGTCTTTCGCTTTATTAGAGCAAAAGTAGAAAACACAAAGTATAAAGACATATGGCAGGAGCTGGACTTTGGTATTTCTTAAGTCTCTTTTTTTCCCCAGTTCCTGGAGCAGCTCATGAAAATAAACAAGGCAACAGCATTAATCCCCCCGGCAAATACACACAGAGGTGCCAGTGACCCCGGTTCCCACATCCTCCACTCATCCCTCTAGTAATATCGAAAGTCAACTTGTGAACAAGAAGTTGCAGCAGCGTATTTGGTGCTGGGGGGCAGAGAACACAGCGCGGTGCGGGGCTGCGCACCCCCCTCCGGCACACAGCACACGCACCGCCCCTTCCAAACCCGGCTGCGTTCGCACCGCGCTTCCACCAGCCCCTCAGCGCATGCAAATCCTTACGAAGTTTACTTTCCTCACAAAGTGCCAGCAGAAAATCACCCAGCAGGACACCTCCAGTGTCGTTAGCTAATGAAAACCTCCCTGACACGAGCCCGTGCGGAACACAGAGCTCTCCAGAGGAGCCATTCAGAGTGCTCGTAAACATCCTCCTGCTGATGACAGAGATCAGGGCGCTGCCAACCCCGTTATTTATTGTATCCTGCTAATAGCCATAAAATGTTCAACAAGAGAAGGACGCATCAGCAGGATCTTTTTTACTGGTTCATTTGCAAGTATCAGTAGATCATATCAACATTTTAAATGCTCGCTGCCCTCTAAAATAGGAAAAGTTATTAAGAACACCATCATTCAGGAAGGTTATCTACAGATTCTGCTGCCACCTGTACAAAGGGATTTCAGGAGGAAGAGCACGGTCAGAGCCGTATCCAGCACGGGAGGAAAACCCATTACAAATAACCACAAAGAAAGATCCTCTCCTTCAATAGTTTTGAGTTGTTTTTCCCTACCCCTTCCTTTAATGAAAATCACATAGCACAACAGAAAAGCATTAGGAAAAATTAAGTGCTTGTTCTTACTGGGAGTTCGCAAAGAACCCAGACGTACCGTGGGGCATCGCCTGCAGAGCTGGGGGCGACGCAGCTCCCGAACCGCCCGAGCGGCAGAGGCACCAGCGCTGTTGTCTGCGCCGCACGTCCGGTCGCCAGCGGCCCAAACCCCCTTCCCTCCGCTTTTACACACCCGACCAACAGGAGCGGCTGGCACCGCACAGGGCAGCGCGGTGCGACGTCCCACGCGTCTGATGGGGCTCGGCTCTGTGCCACGGCCCACGGGGCTGCTCTGGGCGGGCACGGCTGTGCCGCAACCATCGCTCCGTGCCGCAACCATCGCTCCGTGCCGCAACCATTGCTCCATGCCGCAACCATCGACCTGTGCCGCAACCATCGCTCTGTGCCACAACCATTGCCCCGTGCCGCAACCATCGCCCCGTGCCGCAACCATCGCCCCGTGCCGCAACCATCGCCCCGTGGCGCAACCATCGCTCCGTGCTGCAGCGGCACAACCCCCGCTCACCAAAGAACCAAACATGCCCTGGCACTGACTTGCCGGCATAAGGGCACCTTATAGACGGAACGGAGCTCAGCAAATAAACAGATCTGAACATCAGCATCAGATGGGCCTGCGTTTCCCTCTGAACGTGGGACAGCAGGTGTGGGATGGCGTGCGCGGGGCGGTGCCACCCTGGGCTGCAATCAAGCACCGCAATTAGCAGGAGCTGCGCGCATCGCTCAGGAAAGCATTAGGTCTTGGCAGTGATTCCTTTGCAAACCCCTGAAGTGCCACGATAGGTGCCACAGCCACCTCCCCGGGGACAGGACCCACCACCAGCGTCCCGTGGCCTCACAGGTCCTGCTGCTCTGCTCCGGGAATGCGCATCTGCTGGCAGCAGAAAGAACGGCTGTGACAAATGGAAATCTGTAGCTGGAAAGCCAGGTCTGCGGACACCGAGGGGAGCAGAGCCGGTGCGGGGCTGGGCAGGGGCTGCGGTGCCACCGCAGAAGGGGACAGCGTGAGGTCTGAGGGCGTCAGGCACTTGCGGAGGCGGGCATGGCCGTGTCGGAGCAGCAGCTGTCGAGGACGGGAATGTGAGTGCTGAGCAGCCGGTGTCTGCGGGACAGAGCGAGACGGATACAGCTTGACCGGCTGTAGGAGACACATCCCAGGTGGAAAACAGCAGCCATCCGCCATCGCTGGGCATCTCCGCAGGGCAGCTCCAGCCCTTTTGCCCACAACCCCGTGACACTGCAGCTCATCACCGTCACCGCTGGCCCGCGGGGCTGCGGGCGCTGTGGTCGCGGTGCTGCCCGGCAGCTTCCGACCCAGACCAGGTCCTGCCAGTTCATCAGGCTGAAAATTCACCTCTTCCGCAGAACTCTGCTCTGTTTCTCTGCTGCAGTATTTTAATTCACCTGCTTCCCAGCACCATAATGCAAATAAGTCCCAAAGGAGGCCAGTAAGGTAACCCACACTCCAACTCCCAGGTTCCAACTGCTTCTTGCCTTGTTTTTAGAAAAAGCCCAAACCCAACAATTGCTGGCATTTCTGCCATGGCCCTGGGCCACTGAAAGTCACTGTGGAAAGCACACAAACAAGAGAACGTAGACACAGTGCTGCTGCCACCGTCCCTGTGCCAGCACGGCCAGCCAGGCCGGGCAGCTCAGCTCAGAGGTCCCTCAGGAAAAGCAGACATCTCAGGAATCCCAGCAGGTCGTCATTTGCCACTGTCCGTCCGCTGGGCGGGCGGGATTCCCCAAGGCACTGCAGTGCGGTAGTGCAGAAATAAACTGCAGGACGTGGCCGAGGCGGCGGCACAACCGGGGTCCCTCAGGAAGGTCACTGTGCGTGGAAGTAGATGGGCTTGACTTTTCCAGACAGGATCTTGGGAACCTGCACAGAGATGATCTCGGCCATCATTTCAGGGTAGTCCACGCTCACCATATGGGCCTTAATCAAAAGGTCAAATGTAAACTGGTGCAGATCCTTGGCAATCTGCAAAAGGAAGAGCGTTTGGTCAGTGAGGAGCCCCTGGGCAGCGGTTTCTCTGGGAGGACCCAGTGCAGCGTGGAGCGGGTGCTGGACCTGGCTGCGCTGGGACCTGCTCTGCTCCGGCCACCACTGCCAGGCCTGCGCCCAGCCGCGGGTTCCTGTCCCCAGGGTGCACCAGGCGCTGCCCAGCCCAGGGCATCAGGCGCTGCCCAGCCCGGAGCACCAGGCGCTGCCCAGCCCGGAGCACCAGGCGCTGCCCAGCCCGGGAGCACCAGGCGCTGCCCAGCCCAGGAGCACCAGGCGCTGCCCAGCCCGGAGCACCAGGCGCTGCCCAGCCCGGGAGCACCAGGCGCTGCCCAGCCCGGAGCACCAGGCGCTGCCCAGCCCGGGAGCACCAGGCGCTGCCCAGCCCAGGAGCACCAGGCGCTGCCCAGCCCGGAGCACCAGGCGCTGCCCAGCCCGGGAGCACCAGGCGCTGCCCAGCCCGGGAGCACCAGGCGCTGCCCAGCCTGGGAGCATGTCACGTATTTTGCCACGATCCCTCACACTCGGACATTACCAAGTCCCACAAAAAAACGTATAAAAACAGCTCTTCCTCGGTCCTACAGCAGCTCATCTTACTGTGTGCAGATGCTGCTCACCTCACTCACTCACTAAGAACTACTTGTGCTTGTAGCCATACAGCTGTACGGGCAGGGAGCTGCGGCCCAGGAAAGAGGACAGGTCCAGCTCCCGTGCCACCAGTAAAACTAAGTCACAAACAGAGAAGTTGTTTTCACTGCTATAATCAGAGAAGATTCATGAGGGGCACTGAGATTTTGAGCTGTTCTGCTAGGCTGGCGATGGAGAAGTATTGCCTACAAAGAGCTTTTCATTGCTCAGAAAGGAAGCCCATAAACCCGAGTGGTTATTGCGGGCGGTGACAGGCGCAGACAGCTCGCCCGCAGCACACTCAGCGGCTGTCTTTTCCCTGTCCCTTACTTTGGGAGCACACGGCAATGCTGTCCCGGCAAAGGTGTGCCAAGAGTTAAACCCAAAGAACCGCAGAATCATCCAACAGCTCAGATTGAAGGGACCTAGAAAGGTCACCCGGTGCAACCGTTCCTGGGAAAGGGAGCGTGGATGAGACCATCTCGTGCCCTGTCCCACCGCATCTTGGAAACCTCCACTGGGGGGGACAACCAACATCTCCAGAGAAGGATCGTTCTCCCTGTAAAACGTTGCTTTTTTTTGTTGTTTCTTACGTATGTAGACAGACATTTCACTGTCCTCTCTTACAGGATGCACGGAGTCCAGGACCTTGGTGAGCTGGTAAAACCGCCGAGAGCAGGACGTAGGGTTCTTCCTCTTGCAAGCAATGATACGGTCAAGTTCCTTGATGTAATTCATTCGAAGTTCATCAAAGAGCTTCTGGTTCTTCAGGCCATCCACTGGAACTGGAACACGGCAAAGAGACAGCAAGAGTTACCCAGAGAGCGGAGAGAACGCAGGACCAAGAGGAAGGCTGGGGAAGTGGTGAGCGCAGGCCCAAGGAGAAGGTTCTGCCCACCAGCTGTGGTCCTCTGACCAGCTCAGTGGACTGCTGCTAGCCCAAGGATGCGCGTTCAGCGGTCACTACAGAAGACAGGCAAGAGAACAGACTGCAGCACTGCTTTCCCACTCAGCAGGTGACACTCAGAGGTCCCCATGGTGACAGCGGCCAGGCCGAGGAGCCACCCCCGGGGAGATGCTGTGCTCGGCAGCGGTGGGACAGGTCACCACGGGCTGGCTGGTGGCTTCCTCGCCACAGCAGCTCCGCGTCTGTGAGCAGCTCAGAATGACGCAGAGAGGGGAACACCCACAGCCCCCCCGGGAAGCAGGGGCACAGGGACAGCAGCAGACACGCGCGAGGGCTGCGAGGAGGGGCCGGCACTCACTGATGCTGAAGAAGAGCAGAGCCTTCATGCAGAGGAACTCCTGCGGCGTGATCTGCAGCCAGCCGAACTCCTGCGAGAGGTGCCGCATCCGCACGCACTGGCTGTACATGCGGGACTTGTGCATGCGGTACCTGCGGGGCGAGACGCGTCAGGCACGGCTCGAGGTGACAGCGCCGTGTGACGTGGGGCGGGACACGGCCCCAGCCCGGCGCTGCTCGGGGGATGCCGGCAGCCACGGGCCTGTGTGCGGGAGGGGAACGTCGTCCCAAACGCCCGTGTGTCACCATGGGTCCACCTGGGACTGCAGGGTTTGTGTGACCCTCTGCCATGCTGAGACAGGCTGCAGTGTCACCAAACCTGGCTGGCTGCGAGGGACACAGAGCTGAGCCCAGAGCTCTCAGAGCACGTTTGGGCTCACTTGCTGCTGTGCCCAGTTATTGGGCTTAAGCTCCTCTACCTTCACATCAATAAAACAGGCCCGACTCTAAGTCATCAGAGAGAACCCCCTGGCACTTACAATACACATTACAATACACATTACAATACACATTACAATACACATTTCAATACACGTTTCAATACACATTTCCACCCTGCTGATGCTCCAGTGGAAGCCAAACCCACAACCCACAGCCAGGCTGACAGACCAGGAGGAAGGACCAGGAGGGACACTACAGCTCTCCTGATGGCTCCTGGGATCCCTGCAGAGCACTCGGAGGGGACACACAGGGCCCTCCTGGGCTCTGCTGGGCTCTCAGAGCACCATGACGCAGGCTGCATATTTCATAGGCAAATTCCTTGTCTCGTTCTCATTCCTCATCTAGTCTGACCCAGACAAAGCACAATATTAGACTGCTATTTTGCACTTACTCATTGAAGACCAAATCTGGAGCGAAGTAAAGCATCCTGGAATTGACGTTGGTGAAAGATCTCCAACCCATAGCAAAAACCATCAGGCCCATCCAAGAGTACTGGATTATCGACATCTGGTCATCCACATGCAGGTTGCGAAATCCTATTCAGAAAACGAGAGGGGGACGTTACAGATTAGAGTTGGGTTCGTGCGGTGAGCAGGGCAGTGTCTGCAGACCCCAGCGCTCCTGCAGCACTCCCGTCACCACGACGTGAGTAACCAGTGAGGAACCCTGAGCTCTCACCACGGGGTTACAGACTGCTCCAGTTTCTCTGTCAAATACACAATGCATTGATCTCATTACTATAAAAATGAATATGAAAACCTCCGTTGAATTGCAGGCTAACCAAAAACATCTATTAAACTCCAATTAGCACTCCCAGATGGCGGCGCACAGCGAAATCCCAGGCGTGTTTGCAAGACGCGCACAAACACCACCCCAACACTGTGCTTTTTCCAGATTTCTGTAATGAGTGGAGCGGACGCGTCCCCGGGGAGCCCTGGCCCTCGGGTGAGCGGTTCTGTGTTCTGTGTTTCCCTTTGTCCTGTGTGTACGGGCTGGATCCCCGCTCTGGGGCGTTACCTGCAGCAGCAGCACCCCGAGCAGCACCCGCGGCAGGCCGAGCGCCATCGGAGTGCTGCTTCCTTTTGGATTAGCCCTGTTTCTCATTGGTTTCTGTCGCCTGGTTTTGCCTTTGTTGTGAAATAAGGTTTGTTTGAGCTTATTAATTGTTTGGGTTAGTTCTGGTGCACCTCTGTGGCAATCTGGTTTCAAGAAAACCATACGTTTTTTCAATCAAATATTGAAGCAATTCTAATGCCTCCGGTGTATAATTATAATCCACTGCAGCAAGCATCTGTTTCTTGCCTGGGAAGCTGCGAACTGCAGCTGGGCGCACGGCAGTTTACTGCTGACTGAGCTTGCTTCACATTTGTAAGTTTTCCTTCCATCTTCCACGGCAGCGGACCGGAAAGCCGACGGCTGCGTGCGCTGGCGCCGCCCCGCGCGGTGACCTCCGCCCGCCGGCCCAGCGGCGAGTCCAGACACGCACCCGGGCACCCACGGGACCCATCACGCTCCTCTCGCGCGCGTGTCGAAATCGGGGTTTCAAATTTAATTACACTACTGCATGCTATAAAAACACTTTCTGTTTATCCAGTAAATTTGGTCAGAGACTCATTCAGCGCCTTTGAAGGCCCAGGCCATCCACAGCGACAGCTCCCTGCCCGGACCTGCCGCTGTGGTTCCTCCTCGCCCAGTTTCTACAGAGCTGGGGAGAACTGGAGTCCCTCGCGGAGGAGCCGGCGGCCGGCCCTGCACCGGGGCTGCGCGGAACGGTGCGCACGGCGACAACGGTGATCGTCCCATCGGTCTGCCACACACTCACCCCCCAGTCCATAAGGTGGAGTTTTCCCTTTTAAAATTGCTCTTAGAAGGACAAACGTTTCCTGTCCTCAGCGGGAATCAGCAGCCAACGCTCTGCCAAGGGCGGACACGAAGCAGCGGACGGAAGCGCAGAGCGACGGGCAAACCCTGTGCGGCTTGCGGTGGGCGCTGGCCAGGCTCAGCGCGGGACGGCCGGGACGCGCACCCCACAAAGACGCTCTGAACCTCGCGGGCCAGAGAATCCCACCGACACGACCCTATTTGTGGCGGCAGATGCTCTGTCTTCAAAAGAGACACCGGAGCTTCCAGTGGGTTTGCCCGAGCGGCGCTGGAGGGCAGAGCGCTGCCAGCACCACCGTGCGCGGCACGACCCGCGGTGCTCCCAGTGCCAGAGCCGCCCCGCGGGGACCGGCCCCGCACCCACCTCCCCGCCCACCTCGCCGGTGCCCAGAGAAGCATCTTCCTGCACTCCTTCGTTACCTTGTCATTACGCTCACCGGAAAAAAATATTTGTGCGAGCTTTATCAATGTTTAAGGAAAGGTGTTTGAACACGAGGGCTTGGTTGTCACAAGGCTTTAAGATCACTCTCTGCTTCTCCACAAAAACAAGCCCTAGAAACACAGCGGCCGATTTTTCTAAAAGGAATCACTGTTTCCAGTTCCTGAGCTGAAACGCCTTGAAACAAAACTGATGTTCAGAGATCAGGCACCTACCGTTCCCTGGGAACCTCCCCCTGCAGGCATCTCTGGTGAGGTACGGCCACAGTCACCGTAAACCAAAATAAATACTAAACTAATACCGCAATACATTGTTAAATTGTTAGCACTGGCATGGTTTGAAGAGACCTAAAAGAAGCTGCCTTCTACAGAAAGGAATCAGAGCACAAGTGAAATTAAATTAGTGATGATTTGAAGAAGATCAATGCATAACCTTTTCCTTGTGAACGATCCTAAGGCAGCCTGCTTGGGAACACAGGCATCATCCTCCCTCTTGACGCGCCGCTGTGCCAGAACGGCATCCTCCTAGGAATCAGCAGCGGAGCAACATCTCGTTACCGTAAAGCAACATTTCTAATAGGAAAAAACACTCATTTTGTGTCTGGAAATGTCATTGTCCGGAGAATGGAAAAGGAGGCACCATCAGTTGTATCATTATAGCTAAAGGGTGAGTTAGAGTATAAGGCAACAGACTGGAAACAGAAAAGCTAGCAATGGCCTGGAGCCCCACGCACCCCGACTACCGCAGGACACGCAGGCTTGGGGTGGCTCTGATAACCAGGTCCTGCGGCAGCAGGTGCCGCGTCTCCCCGACCACACCTGCGCCAGCTGCCGACCCACAGGGCTGTGGCTGCTGTGCCACACCTGTCCCTGTCCCTGTCCCCAGCAACGTCCCTGTCCCTGTCCTGCAGACCTGCCATTTGTCACAGACCATTTCCTGACAGCTTTGGGGATGAGCTGAAGGCTTTGCATTTGCTGCCAGTCAAAATTATCTTTAAACTACCGTGTCTGAGCGCTGAGCTAAATTAACACCTTCCCTGAATTTATTCATACGGAAAAGGGAACACACATACTCCTTCCACCTACCTTGAAGTGGACAGATTTCACAAATTTAATCAGACTTTCTCATTCTGTTTCAGCAGCTTCCTTCACAAGCTGTGGTTATTTAATCTTTCATTTCCAGGGAAACCGCAGTTTGATTCTACCTCCTCCCATGCAGAATTTCAATTGCACAGGGTCCAAAGGGCCACACAGTAAATTTTCTCCTCGGGACAGAGGCTGACATTGCTGCTGCGGGCACGCAGAATTCAGGAACCCTCCTGCCTAATGCTCTTTTCTTCCTAGGGTGTCAGCGAAACCTCCCTGTAACAAGTGCGGCAACACCGTGCTGTGTATTAATCACTCGGTATACAGGTGATGCTCATTACAGGATGCAAGGTCAACAATCACCTATTAACCAATATTAATTTATTGCCAGTCCTACCAGGCTGAGGAAGTTACAGGTGCGAGTTCCCGCTCCCCCCGCCAGCACCAGCCACTGGAAACTAAAACCTTTACCCGGATTTCTCTCGTAACTGATGCTCAGGGCTGCTTGTGCTCAGTGAAGCCAATGCGTGTGCCTCATTGACGGGGAGAGGGGAGGGGGACATTGCCGCCCTGCCTGGGGACCGGGCGGCTGCCAGCAGGTGCCAGGCTGCCCTTGGGGCCGTGCACGGAGCCAGGGAGACGCGCTGCCATGTGCTGATGATGTGTGTCATGCACTGATGTGACGTGTGCCATGCGCTGATGTGACGTGTGCCATGCGCTGATGTGACGTGTGTCATGTGCTGATGATGTGTGTCATGCGCTGATGTGACGTGTGCCATGCGCTGATGTGACGTGTGTCATGTGCTGATGATGTGTGTCATGCGCTGATGTGACGTGTGCCATGCGCTGATGTGACGTGTGCCATGTGCTGATGATGTGTGTCATGTGCTGATGTGACGTGTGCCATGCGCTGATGTGACGTGTGCCATGTTCTGATGATGTGTGCCATGCGCTGATGTGACGTGTGTCATGCGCTGATGTGACGTGTGCCATGTGCTGATGATGTGTGTCATGTGCTGATGTGACGTGTGCCATGCGCTGATGTGACGTGTGCCATGTGCTGATGATGTGTGTCATGTGCTGATGTGACGTGTGCCATGCGCTGATGTGACGTGTGCCATGTGCTGATGATGTGTGTCATGTGCTGATGTGACGTGTGCCATGCGCTGATGTGACGTGTGCCATGCGCTGATGTGACGTGTGTCATGCGCTGATGTGACGTGTGCCATGTGCTGATGATGTGTGTCATGCGCTGATGTGACGTGTGCCATGCGCTGATGTGACGTGTGCCATGCGCTGATGTGACGTGTGTCATGTGCTGATGATGTGTGTCATGCGCTGATGTGACGTGTGCCATGCGCTGATGTGACGTGTGTCATGTGCTGATGTGACGTGTGTCATGCGCTGATGTGACGTGTGTCATGTGCTGATGTGACGTGTGCCATGTGCTGATGATGTGTGCCATGTGCTGATGTGACGTGTGCCATGTGCTGATGATGTGTGCCATGTGCTGATGTGACGTGTGTCATGCACTGATGTGACGTGTGTCATGCGCTGATGATGTGTGTCATGTGCTGATGTGACGTGTGCCATGCGCTGATGTGACGTGTGTCATGTGCTGATGTGACGTGTGTCATGTGCTGATGTGACGTGTGCCATGTCCCCCCAGCCCAGGCAGCCTGCGCTGCTCCCGCCCTCCGCTCTGCTCCCATCGCACCTCGTCAGCAGCGGCCTTCGTTAGCAGCCTCCAGCCTCCCAACGCACCCCGGGAAGATCCTTCTGTTTTAGTAAAACAACTGCACCCCGCCGGTGTAAATGGCTCGGGTTTTGTTTCCATTACTTCTGTCCCTGCGCACGTTCACCGGCAACACCCGCCTCCCGAGCCCGCCGAGCGCCAGGCTGCCCAGCCAGCCCACGGGCTGGGACCGAACACACTTCTGCTTCATTAACCAAAACGTAATTTAAATAAACTACAGCCAGCAGACCACCTCTGCCTGGGGGGCAGGATTCTGCATGTCTACCCAAAAAGCAAAGCAGCCACGGCGTGTGCAGGGCAGGGCAGCGCCGGGCAGAGCCGTCTGTCCCTCACCTGTCCTTGCCCAGGGAGCCCAGCGCCCGCAGACCCTGCAGCAGAACCTGCTGCCCAGCATGGGGGCTGCGGAGCCATCCCCAGGCACCGCCGCACCAGCACCGCGCGGCTGTCGCTGCTTCCCTGGAGAGCACCAGCACTACGGCTAAGCGGCGAATTTGTGGCCATCACTGCTGAATTCCAGCACTGGCACACGTCAGGGAGCTGCTGGGAAAACACACAGGCTGTGCCTTCACTGCACGAGCAGTGATGGTAACGGTCAGACCAGCACCAGATGTGATGCCCATGGTCTGACCTGCACCAGATGTGATGGTAACGATCAGGTCAGTACCAGATGTGATGCCCACGGTCAGACCTGCACCAGATGTGATGCCCACGGTCAGACCAGCACCAGATGTGATGGTAACGATCAGGTCAGTACCAGATGTGATGCCCACGGTCAGACCTGCACCAGATGTGATGCCCACAGTCAGACCAGCACCAGATGTGATGGTACCGATCAGGCCAGTACCAGATGTGATGCCCACAGTCAGACCAGCACCAGATGTGATGCCAATGGTCAGACCTGCACCAGATGTGATGCCCACGGTCAGACCTGCACCAGATGTGATGGTAACGGTCAGACCAGTACTAGATGTGATTCCAATGGTCAGACCAGCACCAGGTGTGACGCTAACAGTCAGACCAGCACCAGATGTGATGGTGACGATCAGGCCAGCACCAGATGCGATGCTCCGTGGCCGCAGATGGGGGCAGCCAGCGGCACCGTCCCTCCGCAGCACGCCCACACAGCAGAGCTGGGCTCCACACAGGACCCCTCCCTGCAGAGGGTTTGTGGTTATGCTGTAAGCGCCCAGAGCGCGGTGACCGCCCAGATGTAGGATAATTTTGCCCAGATGCAGGATAATTTTGCCCAGATGCCGTTGCTGGCGCGGCGGGCACCAGCGCAGTGCTGCCACGCACACGGGGTCAGAGATCAGCTGCAGCACAGGAGCGTAAAAGCCTTTGATAAGGGGGTGGTTATGATGAAAACTGTTTTTCAAAGCACTCTCCCTTCCCATTAGCGCTACCGCAGTTTTCCAACCTCAGCCCCCGGATTGCTGGTCAGGTTTGGTCGTATCTCTGTGTACTTTTCTGGAAAAGTCTTGGTGTCTGGTATAGGTACGCCAGCAGAGAAAGCGCGATTTGTCCCTCGCTTCACATGCCGGGTGAACCTTTTCTGACTCAAGAATGTAAGAAATAGAAGGGGCTACTCTACATTTAAGCATATGCAGACTAACACCCCCGGGGCCACCAGCCAAGCTGCTTCCAGGGGGGCTGCCACGTTTCTGGGAACATCAAACATCTGACTGCAGCTCATCACCAGGCTTTGGCACCTAGTGGCAAACTTCCTCTGCCTCAGTGCTCTCCTTGGTCACAGCACCCGCACACAGGAGCAGGGTCTGTGCAGCATGGAGCAGGATCTGTGCAGCATGGAGCAGGGTGTCTGTGCAGCATGGAGCAGGGTCTGTGCAGCACGGAGCAGGGTGTCTGTGCAGCACGGAGCAGGGTCTCTGTGCAGCATGGAGCAGGATCTCTGCAGCATGGAGCAGGGTCTCTGTGCAGCATGGAGCAGGGTCTCTGTGCAGCATGGAGCAGGGTCTCTGTGCAGCATGGAGCAGGGTCTCTGTGCAGCATGGAGCAGGGTCTCTGTGCAGCATGGAGCAGGGTGTCTGTGCAGCATGGAGCAGGGTCTCTGTGCAGCATGGAGCAGGGTCTCTGTGCAGTATGGAGCAGGATCTCTGCAGTGAGGAGCAGGGTCTCTCTGCAGCCAGGAGCAGGGAGCTGGTACCAGCCCCACGCCCCAGCTCGGGGGTGCGGGAGGTGAAGCGGCTCCCGCTGCACCCACAGTGATCTCAGTCCTCTGTAATTTCACTCGTTCCCTGGCAGGATTACGACGCAACAGGCGGCGTGTTACGGACTGGTAACCTCTGTGCTCAGAACCAGGGTGCGTATTCAGGGAAACACATCTGTCACCAGGATGTTTTCATTTACAGCACCTGATCGCTATTAGTATTCGGAAACTTTCCAGCCATAATGTACTCCCATAACACAACTCTGAATGCATCATAAACATATCCCAGCAGCCTGTCACACAAGAGCAGCCTGACCGCCGGGAAGAAGCTCTTTGGGATTTCATATCTCTCTTTTGCCATTTTACAATTAATTGGCCTATGAAATACAGCACAGGTGAGGAAGGATCTCCTCCATCTCTCAAGCCTCAGCTCCTTTCAGCCCAGTTTTCCCATCTCCCTTTCACATCATGAAATAGCACACGTCTGAGTTACCCGGGGGAGCTATCACCACTCCCTGTGGGTTACGGGATGGGCTGATGATGGTTTTGAGAAGCCTTCTGCAGGTCTGGTGGCCACGGCCCTGCCCCTGGAGCAGAACCCCGCACGGGGAGCGGGAGGAGAGCGGGAGCCCGAGCCCCACAGCAGCAGCCCCTCAGTCTGCACAGCTGGGACAGACCCCAGCCCACGCCTTCCTGCAGACTCCGTCACCTCTCCCACCGACCAGCCACCCCCAGCAGACAGACCCAGGGCTGCTGCGGCTGCTTCCCGGAGGTGTTACACACGGGGTGCACACGGAGGTGCTCCCCAAGGAGCAGAGCGATGGTGGGACACAGGCTGTGGAGCCCTCCTCCCAACCCACCCCGGCAATGCAAGCGGGGCCTCGAGGACAGTGCCAGGGAAGGGATGGGCTCGTTAGTTAGTTAGTTAGTTAGTTAGTTAGTTAGTTAGTTAGTCAGTTCTCCTCTCACCTGGCAAGGCCTTTGCCCATTTGACCACGTAGACCAGCTGCCTCTCCCCGAGCTCGTTCAGGCTGCTCAGCAGGTTGGAGAAGGAGTCGGGCTGGCTGTTGTCGTGGCCGGCACACACCACGCCGGGCTCAATGGCCTCCAGGACGTTGAGGAAGATGGGCTGGCACTCGTACCCGTCAATGTGCGTCATCACCATCCTGGGCGCCTGCTCCTCCGTGGGGCTGGACGAGCTGGCTGCCTCCGCCTCGTCTTGTGTCTTCAGGTTCCCCAGCTTCTTCAGCTTGCGGGCTGTGGAAATGACGCGTTTTAGTGTGAGACTTAAAAATAAAACAAACAAACTTGAGGTTTCTTGGCCTCCAGCTCCATCACTTATATTTAGCAGGAAAGGGAACCTGATGGGCACCAGCAGCTCCTCCTTCAGCGCACACTGCCCAGAGTGCCGGGCACCGCGGACCTCCCGTAAGGACAAAAGGGAGGACACACAGCACAGGGAAACCCATCTCCTCATTAATCTTGTATGGAAAAGAACAAGCATCATTTACATCCTCAGCCGCGACCGGCCCCACACCAACTCCCACTTAGAAATGGAGTGGAAGAGCTGGGGAAAACAGAGAAGAGGTGACTCAATCTGCACAGCTACTCAGGTGCAATTAAAAAGGGAATACCCTCAGTAGAGGGTCACGTTCCAGGGGAAAAGCCATTGCCTCTGGACGCTCAGGTCAGGCTGTGCCATCCCAGGCCAGGGCGGACACGGCGGGGTGGCCGGGGTCTGCTCACCCGCTTCGGGAGCAGCACGGGCTGGGGGACTGGGGCTGAGCGAGCAACTGTGCCCATGTCACTGGGATGAAGCGTCTCCTGTGCACTCAGCGTTAATTACAGACACTAATCTGCTAGTGAGATGCACCAAGAGCTTCAGATGTGGGACTTGAGAATTCTTTGGGAGTCAGTGAGCACCAATCTGACACCTCCGTGACGGTGCTCAGCACAGCACAGCCTGGCAGGCCAGCGCAGACAGGAACAGCCTTCGCCCCTTCCCGGCTCCAATAAACCCTAATTAATTACACAACAAAAGCCAATTGTTTAATTCAAGTTGAGAATATAACATCAAACCAATTGTCCTTGGGGTTTTGGCTCCTTCATTACATGATGCTTATCTCAAATTTCCTTTCAGCTGTAATTAGAAAAATAAGCAGCAAAACATAAAAATGTCAAGTTAAAGTGCAGCTTTGTAAATCAATTCAAAACGTTGATCTTTAAGTGATGCACTTTGGATGATCTACTGTACGAGCAATTAAGACAGGCTGCTCTGTAAAAGGAGGAGGAGGAAAGAGCGGCAAAGGGGAGCGGCGCGGGGCGCGGGGCGGTGGGCAGGACACCCCCTCGGCCCCATCCCACCCGCGGGACCTGGGGGGCAGACCCCACAGCTCACAGCGGCGCGTGGCGCGGGGCCCTGGGAGACGGGGGTGCCGCAAGGAGAGAGGAGCCCCTGGCTGAAAGGAAGAAATGAACCCCAAACTGTGACCATCGGGTCCTGTGCACAAACGGAGCCAAACCAGTGCTGTATAAAACACACACACGGTTTGGTTTACATGTTACTTTTTTTCTTAAAATTGAATTATCTAGTACTAAAAGATGTGAAGTGCGAGGAGAACAAGCACCAGCCACGCTGGCTCCGAGCTGGCAGCTGCAGACCAGCCCCTCTGTGTGCGAGGGCAGTGAGGGCAGGTGGTACAAGAACTGCTCGGGCCCCGGAGCCCCGGGTCTGCGCTGCCCAGGAGCTCCACACTGCACCGAAACACCAGCGTCACTGGGTGGAGAAACACTTTGGAGGCAGAGAGTGCCTTACGTTCAGTCCCCGTGCAAAACCCCGGGTTGGTGGTGGCTCCTACTACTCAGCAGCCACTGGGAACAAAACCAGAAATAAACAGAAATTAAAGGCATCTGTTGTACTTTAAGTCTGGGATGAGCTCAGGCAGGCAGGAGTCCGCACCGCACTTCTCCAAACCACGGTGGGACGAGCCCCAGCACGTGTGACTGCTGTGAGTGGGGACAGTGACACCGGGATGCGGGAACAGCGTCCGCACCGACGGGAGGGGGAAAGCTTAGAGGACGTAATCAGCTGTTCTCAGGATAAAATATTCACCAGTGAGAACGCCCAGGGAGCGCAGGACAGAGGATGACGAGGTGACAGACGATCAGCATCGTCACCTGCCCACGCTCCCGCTGCTGGAGCTGCTGAGGGAGCACCCTGGGCTCCAGCACCAGCTTCTCATGAGCGCTGGGGCTCGGGGGGCTCGGGGGCTGGGGGGAACCGCTCCGCTCAGCAGCAGCAGGAGCGCCCGCCCAGCACCACGCACCAGCCGCAGCTGCAGGCTGAGCGCCAGAGGCTGAAACAGGACCCGACTTATATCCTGCTCTTTAGATTTGTTATTAACATCAACATGCGGCTTGTCAAAACCAGATCCTATCAAGCTATCAGTCTTTCTTGGCAAGATAACTTTAGTTGATAATTACAACAGAACTAGCACAGCAGACATGTTCAGGGGATCTGAGTTAGTCTGGCTCACATGAATTAAAAGGCTCAAATTATACAAAATCAGACGGTACCGCTGAACGATTTCAAATCGCTCAGGTGGTACATCTCAAAAGGAACTATAAATGTTCAAACAACATCAAGTTTGTTTCTTATGATGGTTGTTCATGGCCCTTTGCTAGTGAACGTCTACATGGATTCCAAAAAGAAAATGAACCATGTCTACTAAAGTCTACTGAAGTCTGTATGACAACGCCAGGATGGGAAAACAGTAACGAACATTGAAGGCTGATAACTGAACAGATCGATTAAGGTCTGCTGAAAAGCTCAGTCTGTTAAAGCAAATTACGTTTAACTGCAAACAGACGTACAGAGCAACTGCAAAAGTGAGCTGAGCTCGCTGAACATGGAACTCCATCCTGGGCCGCCTGAAGCCCCCGAAAGTAGCTGGACAGACAGAGCCTGGCTGGACAGACAGAGCTGGGAGCTGGCAGCAGGTCCAGGGGACGCAGAACCACGGGCAGGAGGAGACGCCCCTCACCACAGCCCCAGGCACCGGTGCTGCCGCTTAAACAGTGACGCCCAACCACAGGAGCCACAAGCACAGGAAAGACCACACAACGCACCTTGGAGCAAGGAAGACAAGAGCTCGGCCTAGGTGGCGGGGCACGAGGCTGAACAGCTTCCAAGTCACAGCCAAGATACCCACCGTGGGGCGGAAATGCAACACAAGTCGTTTTTTCAATCAAGCAAGCAAAGCCATAATAAAGATCCAGTGGCTGGAAATCAAGGACAGACAAGATGAAAAATAAGGTACGTCTATCACAACACCGAACCTAATTAACTGCTGCAACGGTGCGGCAAAAAATGTGTTAGCTGCTCCACCGCTGGAAACGCTCCCCTCAATACCAACTGGGTTTGTACGACGTGAGCTCTGTTTTAACCACAACAACTGGACCTGAATCAGCACCGAACACAGGTGTGACTGGCGCCTTGGGCTCACGCAGGCTGCTGGCAGCTCCTATGCTTTCTAGCCCTGCCACCCGTGGAACGAACTGAACGTTACAGATGTGGGAGGTTTTGCCCTGGGAACGGGCGCACAGAGCGCAGTCCCTGGGCAGCGCTGGGCACGGGCAGCAGGTGCTCGAGGGACCTCACAGGCACTGGAAAGGACGCAGGGGTTTGAGTGCCTGCGTGTGCACGGGGCCTGGAAGGATGCGTGTGACCGTGTGTGCAGCAGCACGTGGACAGGATCCCTGTGCCCACGTGTGCAGCGGCACAGGGACAGGATCCGTGTGATCGCATGTGCAGCGGCACAGGGACAGGATCCGTGTCACCATGTGTGCAGTGGCACAGGGACAGGATCTGTGTCACCGCGTGTGCAGCAGCACAGGGACAGGATCCATGTCACCGCATGCGCAGTGGCACAGGGACAAGATCTGTGTCACTGCATGTGCAGCGGCACAGGATCCATGTGACTGCGTGTGCAGCAGCACAGGGACAGGATCCCTGTGCCCACGCATGCAGCGGCACAGGGGCAGGATCCGTGTGACCACATGTGCAGCGGCACAGGGACAGGACCCTTGTGCCCGCGTGTGCAGCGGCACAGGGACAGGATCCGTGTGACCACATGTGCAGCAGCACAGGGACAGGATCTGTGTGACCACATATGCAGCAGCACAGGGACAGGATCCGTGCAGGCACCTGCGCTGGTGCTGTGGGAGACAGGACAGTGCAGCAGCCGAACCGAGCACAGAAAACCAGCATTATCACTTTTTTTTCCTCTCTTTGGCTCTACAGTGTTGGTCGGGAGAGAAGATTCTGTTGAATGGATTTCAGCTTGCAGGTCAGAGTGATCCCAATGAATAATGAAGTGCTCCGACACGCTGCCGTCTGTGCCAAAGCAGAGAGCCCTGAATCAGGTATTCAGTGTCACCTCCTCCCCCGCCCCGCTCCCGCACCGCCGCGGCTCCGCTGGTCACAGCAGCGCTATTGTACCTGCCCGACTGGTCATTAACAGGCAGTTAAAAACAACTGTGCGGCTTTGCGAAGGGTTTTCAAATGCTCTGCCCCTCTACTGTGGGAGAAATAACTGCGGACAAACGCATAGTGTGCATGTTTCTAACAATTGCCTTAAACCGACGTTGAAAACAAATGTAAACCAGACCAGGCAGAACAGGTCAGGGTGACCCAAAGAGCTTACGGAAAAAAAAAGGAGGGGGGGCTAGCAGTATTAGCGTTAATTTTGTCAGCGCGTCCTGCAGAAGAAGGCTCCCCTGATGTATGTCTTCTCTCACTTAAGGAAATGTCACCAGAAAAAGGCACTTAAAAATACGAGCGTGCTCGCTGGGGATGGCGGCGCCGCTCGCGGGTGCTGCTGGTGGAGTGGAGTGGGGCGATGGCTCCGGCGCCGGCTCCGGCTCCTGACCCGGCCCCGCCGGGCCCAGCGCGGCCACGGGCAGGGTGGTGACAGCGTCCCCATCCCACCCCGCCCAGCAGGACACGGATGGTCCCGGAGGAGTGTCCCCGTGGGACGCCATGGCCACCAACAGCCACCAGCGGCCACGGACACGAGTGTCGCTGGGAGCCCCCGCGGGCAGGGACGGGTGATGGGGCTGGGGCAGGGACGGGTGACAGGGCTGGGGCAGGGACAGGTGACGGGGCTGGGGCAGGGACGGGTGACGGGGCTGGGGCAGCACCGGTGGGGCACACACTGGGAAACGAACCGGAGAAAGCAGCCGGTAACCCCTCCCCTGTCCCCTGCGCTGTCAGGGGCCATTTCAGCACGGGGCAGGTCCCTCTGCCCCGCTTTTCACACGAAGTGAACTCAAACACGAGCCACTCGGTCATCTACATTGTAGCCTCTAGATTTTGAGCAGAAAACCTCTGGCTTTGGATACGAGCATTGTCACACTTTGGTGGAGCTACAAGTCTTGGGAAAAACAGCAACAAGGATCTTTACCAAGGACAGAGAAGCAACTTCAACAAAGAAAAATACTGGGGCTGTAATCTTATAAAGGAAAATGTCCCTTTCTGCCTGGGAAAAATATTCTTAAGAGATTGCTCTGTTGAAGGAGGGTTCAGTGTGAGTGGGGATCCAGCTTACCCAGCCCGTTACATTTTTTCAGACTAACAAGGTTTTAAATTAAGGAAAACAGTGTTCCCTGAAACTCAAACAAAGGCTTAATGAAATTCGCAGTCTGGGTATTAGAAACCTGCAAATGTTTCCCCAGGCTCATTACACTCTGTCAGCCTCATTTTTCCAGACATTTAGTGACTATTAATATGCCAAGTAGGTTTGTTATCTGCAGATTAGCCCGGCTGCCCCAGCCCAGCCCAGGAGCCCCGGGGTGTTCAGATGGAGGAGCCTGGGGTGTTCAGATCCAGGAGCCCCAGGGTGTTCAGACCCAGGAGCCCCAGGGTGTTCAGACCCAGGAGCCCCAGGGTGTTCAGATGGAGGAGCCTGGGGTGTTCAGACCCAGGAGCCCCAGGGTGTTCAGATGGAGGAGCCTGGGGTGTTCAGACCCAGGAGCCCCAGGGTGTTCAGATGGAGGAGCCTGGGGTGTTCAGACCCAGGAGCCCCAGGGTGTTCAGACCCAGGAGCCCCAGGGTGTTCAGATGGAGGAGCCGAGGTGTTCAGACCCAGGAGCCCCAGGGTGTTCAGATGGAGGAGCCGGGGTCTTCAGACCCAGGAGCCCCAGGGTGTTCAGATGGAGGAGCCGGGGTGTTCAGACACAGGAGCCCTGGGGTGTTCAGACCCAGGAGCCCCGGGGTGTTCGAGCCCGGGGTGTTCAGCCCGTACCTCCCAGCGTCATCCCCGCCTCGTAGCACTTCCGCAGGCGGCAGGACGGGCAGTTTTTCCTCCGGAACTTGTCGATGGTGCAGTCGTTCCGGCTGGCACAGAGGTACTTCTGTTTACCTGCAAACACCAGAGGAAACGGCCCATGGGTGCTGGGCACCCGCCCGCCCGGGCTCACCAGGAGCAACGGGCTCTCGCTTCCCCAGTGTCCCCAGGGTCAGTGGCACCACGGGAGGAGGGACAGGAGGGACCACGTCAGTGCTGGTTTCCCAGTTCACTTCCCACCAGGAAATTTCAGTTGGAAGTCGGTATCCTTTGGGAAACCAGCACCGCTCTCCAAGGAGCAAAACTGCTGTGCAGCACAGCAGGGCAGGCAAGAAACAGCCTTTAAAAAGCAATGAAACAGGGAGAGTTTGGTTCTCATTTTTAAATACCGCACGCCTCGTGGTTGGTTTTTTGCTGCGAAGAGCCGTTCTTCTCCCAGAACACGGTTTGATCCGCCTGCCACGGCACTTACCCATCGTTTGCTCAACCCGGTCCCCAGTGGCCTTCCCTCCACAGCACATTGGGGGCTGAACTGTTCCTTGTGCCACCCATTAGCACCACCTGGGTTTGTCTGCAGGCCCCAGCTCTGCCGCAGGTGTCCGGCACCAGCCGCCCCGTCCCAGGGCTGCCCGGGCAGCTGGAGCGAACAGGACCGGAGGGGCCCTGTGCGGGACACCCTGTGCAGCCACAGGCTCGAGGGCAGGCAGGAAATCCAGACCTACAATTTACTTATTGTCAGACTAACCAGTATTTTAGACTCACCTTTCCATTTGTTCCCAGAGCAGCCCTTAGAGCTCCGAATTTCAGCTCCTTTTTAACTGCCTCATTTGCTAGACATGCCAAGAGTGAACTTTCCTTCCTGACTCATCATGTGTTTTCTTGTCAAGTCTAAACACGTTTACTGGATCAGGATTTATCTGATGTTCTTCATACTGTTCCAAACTAAACCAGCCTTGGGAAATAATAGAGCTGTGCACCTCAGACTCTGCAGAAGCAGCCTACATGGGAACTCCGTCTATATCCGGCCTAACCTTCATTTATCATCCTGCAAGTGTCTGCTTCTATATTTATATAGGAATAGCCCTTTAGAGTCACCAGAGCTCCATTAAAAGGATGAGGCTGAATCTAACTGCTCCATGTACCAGTTTTGAGAAGAGATGCACCAGTTCTGGTGCACTCATTTACCAGCTCCCCACCTGCCCCACACGCACCCACAACTTCCGAAGACACCAGAATCAGAAAGAGCAAAGGTTTCACCAGCCTGGTGTCCTGGACCTCCCTGGCACCCTCTGGTGCTTCCCCACCACCCCCAGCCCCAGCGAGCAGGAACCCCCGAAGGTGCCACCGTCCCCCAGCGCTGGCTGGTGACACCGTGCGGCTGCAAACCCCTGCAGCCATCGCAGGGGTGCAGAAAAGTCACCGTAACGCTGGTTATAACCAACTCCTCATCACCCTGCCCGTGCACAGCACTGCACCCCAGCTGCCAAAATACCACACGCCCCAACTTCTTAGAATCACGCCTATTAAAAGCTGATCGCTACACCCGCCCAGCGCCTGAGCTCTTCAGACTGGGACATAATGGGCCGCGAGTGCATTACCTGCAGCACGTGAGACCTCCATAGACCCTTTTAACACTGCTCTCATCAGCAGCTCTTCTCATCCCCTCCCTTTGCTCATTATCGGTGTTAAGGACACTCAGACAAGCCTCAGAACACAAGCACCAGCCTCCCTTTCAACAGTTCATTGAGAAGGATGAGTAATAAACAACTTCAGCTGAAACTGGGTTACTTGGAGTTATTTTTGTGCTATGGGAAACGAGCGCCGAGGCCACACTCTCTCCACTCGACCTCTTTCCGAGCGTACGTCAAAGGGAACAGACGCTCTCCTTTCCCAGGCATGGGCAGCGGGAAGGGGATTTGACTGCCCTTCCCCTCCGGCTGCACTGCAGGATTCCTGTCCCCAACAGCGTCTGACAGGGGACGCTCCAGAGCCCAGCAGAACAACCATGAGTGTGAACCGGCCGGGGCTGGGGTGCCGGGAAGGCTCAGTCCCAGCGCAGGGCCGGCTCGGTCCCTGGCCGAGGCCGCGGGGCTGCCCGGGAGCACCCGCACACCCTCCCGCTCTCCCCGCGCACCGGCTCCTGCCCCTTCCCTGGCTCGCCTCCCTAGTCTGAACCACAGCTCAGGATCTTCACAAAGGTCAAGCCTGCCCATGAACGGCCGTAGCAAGGGAAAGCAGCACAGTCACTGCCCAAGATCCCTAAGGCCACCCCAGGGTCAGGCACAGCCCCATCTCAATTCCCCGGCCAAGAGCAGGAGCACCCCCAGTCCTGCCCCTGCTCTCCCCAGGCTCCGGGCAGTGTCCCCACCCCGCTCTGTCCCCCCGGCACCACTGGGAGGGGAGCAGGGCAGGACCAGGTTTGGCTCCAGGCACAGCTGTGCTGTGTCCCTCCAGCTGTGCAGCAGCATCCACCACCTCTGGCACATCTGGGAAGGGACGGGGACAGGGACCCATCCGGCACCAGAGGGACCAGGCAGGAGCCTCCGCCCCGCAGCCCCGCTCACCCTGCACAGCGGCCCCCGTTGGGCTGGGCTGACCGCGAGCTGCGACGCCGCAGCCAACAGCTCGCTCATGGTCACGGTACGGTGATTCTGCTCAAATGGCGAGCGCCTGCTTCCTGGTTCACAAAACGAACTCTTTGGGGCAGGAACCCATTTTCTGTTAACCGTACACGCATAGGCTGGCACTGCGTATTTTAGGCTGTTAGCCATTAACACAAAGGGAAACAAATGGTCATCAAATGGCTGTTCATGACTCTGCTTCTGCTCAGCACGACAAGCAGCTCCTTGCTCACCTTGTCCTAATTCCAAGCAACGCAGAGATCCCCCTTTTAATTACTGAAGAAACTCACCACCTTCATCACTGCTGTCCCCAGCTGAGGATACGGTTTGTGAAACAAACCCAGGACCTGGGAGAGGGACCACACCCTGTCCCTGCCCCAGCAAAGCCAACTGTGCTGCCCTGCCCGCGCTCGCCCCATCGAACCGCAGTGAACCGCAGTGAACCGCGGTGCCGGGACGCTTATCACCCAGCGGCACCGGCACAGGGCTGGACCCAGCGGCTGGCGCAGACACCAGCAGTGGCAGCTCCATCTGCTCCATCCGCACCAGCATCCTCTGTCCCTTCTCCCCAAGCCGGAGCCTGCATTAGTGACAGGGACACGATCGGCTGCGTCCCCCGAGCGCAGCACCGGTGTGCGGAGATGGTGCCAGGGGCTGTGAGAGCCAGAGAACAAGGAAGGGTGGCTGGAGCACAGAGAGGTTCCATCTGTCTTAAGTAACTTCTCTTATACAGAGACTTGGTTTTAATTTCAGGATAATTTAGTCTCTTCATTCACGAGCAAGCTGGGACACTTGCAATCAGCTGGTCTTTATTTAAAGTTAAACGCACTGTTTTATTCTCAACATTGGAATGACGTTTTTCTCTTTTTCATTCCTGCAAACAGCAGAGGCGCTTTCTCACGCTGCTCCAGAGCAGGGGCTCTTGCTTTGCAAACCTGCAGGTACAGGTCTAAACTTCAAACCTGCTCTCCTATTTCACCCAGCGGTGCTGCTCTTTGCAAAGCCAGGCACCCAGACCCTTCACAATGGGCACGTTGCCCTCAGATACAATCACGCCGCTGACGACGCTGCGGAGGGCGCCCAGAGAGGACCCCTCTCCTTCCCCGCCAATGCAGAGGCCGTTTGCCATGGACGGAGGTGACAGGGCAGTCCCCAGGGCACTCGCTGTCCCTCTGCTCCGGGAGCAGCCCCAGCAGACGGGTCTGTGCGAGCGGGACCCTCGCGGCTGCGGGACCCCCTGCTAACCGGTTCCAAACACATTGCTGTGCCCTGCCCTTCCCTGGGGACACCCCGGCACCCGTGTCCCCCCCTGTGCCACCCGCACCGCCAGAAAGGCGCTTCTGCCACCCCCACGTCCTCCCGCCCGTCACCTGCCATGGGCACAGCGGCAGCCGGGGAGGAGCACTTCTCCAGCCTCCACTGGAAATAGCGAGTCAAGGAGAAAGATCGGCTGCTCAGGCCGGAGAAGGTGTTTTGCCAAAAGCTTGTTGTCACTTGAGTTGTCGTGCCCAGAGTCGCTTTCCCTTCCAGAAAGCAAAGCAATCTGTGCTAAGCCTGGAGGAAGATTTACGACTCTGAATGTGAAAACCCACTAAATGCCTTTTGAGTGAGGACAGGGACGGGGACCTCGTCCTCCTTGTGTTTCAGTGCATGAACCAAATCCTAAGAGCTGGGGACTAAGGCCAGGCTTTCCGAGGGGGTGACTCCCCCAGGTGTCACATAACCACAAGGTCTTCAGTACAGTTAGGACAGCAATCATCACCTACCACTGCCCTGCATCCAGTTTTATCAAGAGCCAGATCTATTGTCTGTTTCCCAGAATAAAGACTCTATCCTCGTACCCCATGGTACGGATGAAACCTCGCGCCCAGGCTGCCGCTCCACGGTCTCGTCCAGGGAAAGGCAAAGTGCTGCTGCTGCCAACCCCAGCACAACCCGCCCTTCTACCCTCTGTGACACCCCCGGGCTTAAAAACTAAGCAGAAATACAATTTACATTAACGATGTAACACAACTGGGAGAGGGACCACCACCACAGCACATGATCAAGAGCAGCGCAAGCAGCTGCCTCATCCCGCAGCACCCCACAACATCCCGCAGCACCCCACAGCATCCCGCAGCACCCCACAGCATCCCGCAGCACCCCACAGTGTCTCCCAGTGTCCTGCAGCACCCCACAGCATCCCCCAGGATCCCCCAGTGTCCCCCAGTGTCCTGCAGCATCCCCCAGCACCCCCCAGCACCCCCCAGCACCCCCAGCGCCCCGCATCCCTGCCCAGCGGGACGGAGCGCACGCTGGTGTACGATACAAGGAGCAGCACCGGGACTCGCCTGCTGACACGGGGCATTTCATCAGCCCTTTATCTGACAGAGAGCGCCAAGATTCCACTTGCTATAAATCAACAATAACTTGCTGACTTAAATAAGCATCTGTTATTTACTCTGGCTGCACAAGCTAATCCAGAATTGGTGTACAGCAAAGGGACTTATCTGTAAATTATTTACTTGAGAAAAATATGCCAAACTTATTATCTATTAATATGACTCGGCTGTCTGATTATGGCAACAGGATGCTGTTGGCCTCCGTGGCACAGCCACTCCTTCCCTGAACCAGTGCTGGCAAGTTCACTCCTGGCATGTGAGATGAATGAGGAAAAATGTGACTCCAAAACCAGGCCGGATAACGCCAGGATCAATCCAGAAGCGGCGCTGTGACAGCAGCAGGTGAGCACCCACCAGTCTGGGACCTCCGCCCGACAGAGGGTGACGGGAGGTGCGGGGGGACGGTCACAGCCCTAACGCCGACCACCAAGGCCGTGCCAGTGCAGCACATACATGATGTCAGCACCGAGGGAGAACGATGATTTTTTGGGTCCATGACTCCAGAAAAGCAGCCGGATGTGTGATTTACAGGCGCGTTCCGCCAGCAGACAGCTGGGCTTCCACAGCAGAGTCCCCCGTGCCACCAGGGCACCGCAACTCTGACCTGCGGTGACAACCAGACGGTGCGGGAACAGCTGGGCCGGGCCCTCCTAGAGCCCACCGACCAAGGGAAGGCGGTGCACAGACCCTGCCGTGGGCAGGGAACAGCTGGGCTCAGACACCCCTGGAGAGCCTGGCACCACCAGCCTGGGCGAGAAGAAGTTGCTTTCTCAAGGGCTGGGGAGGGGGATCATGGACACTGAGGTCAGAGCACGGCTCTCGATGGACAAATGGCTCTGTGGTTTTGCAGGTATTGAGAGAACTGAGCCTCTGGAAGAGGAAAAGCATCCCCTAAACTTGGAGCTGTGGCTCTGAGATCACAGGAGGGCTGAGGGAAACTTAAAGCATCCTTGAGAGTCAGGAGAAGCAGAACCGGCTGCTCCGGGGTCCCACCGCTTTGCCAAGACAAGCAGTCATTGAAAAGGTTTGTGTTCTGGCAAACTGGTGTGGCTGCTTTTTGAGGGCCATCTGCAACGTGGAATGACAAACGTATGACAAAGAAATGAATTTACCCTTGAATTTTCTCCTTTACTAGTTTAAGAGGCCTTAGAAACCCACCAGATGTTGTTCCCACTACTCTTCTCTCATTCGCCCTTAACCTCTCTCAGCTGGAGGAACAGACATCGCGACGCTGCAAACGCCTCCAGCACTAACGCGTTAGTGACCTGACTGCAGACGAGCAAGAACTGGTGTCAGCAGCACCCGACCCCTCAGCCGCTTTGCCGAGAGAGCCCACGCTGCGTGGGACTGGTTTCTCCTCCGCACACGTTACCTTCAGCCGCCCGTTTGAAGAAGACCTTGCAGCTCCCGCAGGTGAGGGCTCCGTAGTGGCACCCAGAGGCTTCATCCCCACAGATCAGGCAGGTCTTCTGAGGCGGAAAGTAATAGTCGATGGGCAAGACATGCTCCCGGCCAGCGTCCAGCCTGCAGCGGCAAACAGAACGAGAGAAGCGAAAGGGTCAGCACCCGAGGCTGGGACGAGGTATTGCTGAGCACAGTGGATGGCGCTTGGGAGGACACTCATGGCAAACCCCAGAATTTCAGCGACGGGACAAGCCAAGCGCTGATCAGAAAGGAGCCAAGCAAGGACTAAGCCGAATCTCACTCTGACCTTGGGACTCGGTCATAGAATCACAGAGTCATTTAGGCTGGAAAAGACTTTTAAGACCACCAAGTCCAGCTGTAAACCTAACAGTACCAAGTCCCCCTGTCCCTGTCCCTGAGAACCTCATGTCCGTCGGTCCAGCCCTCCAGGGATGGTGACTCCAGCACTGCCCTGGGCAGCCTGTTCCAGTGCCCCACAGCCCTTTGGGGAAGAAACTGTTCCCCAGATTCAACCTCAACGTCCCCTGGCGCCACTTGAGCTGGGTCCCCGTGATCCAGGACCATGGGAGAGGATTTCACCCGCCAGTGCCGCATTAACCGCAGCACCGGGGCGCCCCGGGAGCCAGCGCTGCTCTGGGACCCGTGCTCCCCACACCCCCTCCACCGCACCCCCAGACCCATCCCCGTGCTGCTGCCCGTCCTGCTGCCTCCCTCCGACACCCTCGTTTGAGAAGCTGCCTTTTCGGAAGGCAGCAGGAGAGCTGCTTATCAGAATCACAAGTCAACGCACGCCCAGGCAGAATGGGGAGCAATAGCGTTTTAAGTTATTTGCGAAAACTGGCTTTTTGTCAAAGCACCAGATGAGGCAATTAGCTTCCAACAGTTAGCAGGTCACTGCAACTTCTGGGTCAAAATTAGATCTGCTCTTGGTTTCTGGTATTGTTTGAACGCTTGCAGGCGAGCTCTCAGAAATCAAGTTACATCAGGAGCAAATGTGACAATTCTGGGACTTCTTGGGAAAAATCTTTATGCTCAGAAAAGCCCCATTTGTACCCACAGTATGAATAAACCCCAAATCACCGAAACAGAAAACAGCCGCGTGAGATGGCGGCCTGAACCCCTACTGTGAATCCTGGGCAAAGCCTTGCAGCTGTTGGGCTTCTCCACCGGAGTTTAAGGGGCTGCTGCTGCTACGTGAACACCAGCTGGGCTGTGTCACCAAGGCCAGCGCCGGCACGGGGCACGGGGCACGGGGCGGCGTGCTGCCCGCACCCTGAGCGCGGCTGGGACGGGACAGCGGCGGGGACAGCGCAGCCAGGCCCAGCGCCACCCTGCCGCCAGCTGTGCTCCCCCAGAGCTGCTGTCTGCTCCTCGCCAGAGAGCTGCGCAGATCCTGCCTGCATCGCAGGTTAATAACTGGAGCAGCGACCTTATCCTCTGCTCGTAAGGCCAGAAACAGCTTCAGTAATCCCTCATCGTTTCAGCAGCCGCAATCAGCATCAGTGACTGATCTTAGATGCTGCTCAACTCTCCTTCCCCTACAACCTCCATCGCCACGGCTTTTCCTGAACGACCGATTAAACGGGGCGGTACAGGGGGGTGCGACAGATCCGCCGCAGTAAGTCCTGATGCAACAACCCCCTCTCTGCCCCACCCAGCGTCCCCGGCCCGGTCCCACCGTCCCAGCAGAGACCCAGGACACCCCCCGGCCCTCAGTTCCAGAGGGACCACAGAGCTGACACCACTGAGAAATAACCAGCAAACGATAGCAAAGCTTTGCTAGAAATATCTTATATATCCAGCAATGTTTTAGACTCCAGCAGAACCAGACCTTTCCTCTAACGACTTGATACCTTTTTGCTCCTCTCCACGCAATCAGAAATCTGAAAGGAGCTATTTTATCTTTTTCTACAAGGCTTTCCACATTGTGCTTTCCCAATTCTTTGCGCTGTGTATTTCAGATCAGAGATCAGCCAAAGTGGCTCTCGCAGCAGCAGCTGTTGCGATGACAGAAGCAGGACCCCCAGAAGACCTTGGAGTACTTTTGAGGCGTAATTATTTAAAGCTGCAAAGTAGGTTACCAATTAAGGCTCGAGTGCTTTGTAAACAGCTCCTTCTCCACAGGACGAGCTGTGCAAGTGCACATACACCTTTGTGCCCACAGGTGCCTACAGAGGTGCCTCTGCGCACGCGGGCGCTGGGGCTGCCCCTGCAAACCCGAACCCCCGCGTGGGGCAGCCCGGCCAGCCGGCCCCGCCAGGCGGGACACAGGGGCTGCCCAGGCCAAGGCTGGGCCTGGCGCGGGGCTGCGCTCACGCTCCTGCCCTCGGGGCTTGCGCTGGGCAGCGCGCAGACCCCTCCCATCGGGAGATGGACGCTTTGGGTCGGGAGATGGACGCTTCAGGTCGGGAGATGGATGCTTTGGGTCGGGAGATGGACGCTTGGGGTCGGGAGATGGACGCTTCGGGCCGGGAGATGGACGCTTCGGGCCGGGAGATGGACGCTTCGGGCCGGGAGATGGACGCTTCGGGTCGGGAGATGGACGCTTCGGGTCGGGAGATGGACGCTTCGGGCCGGGAGATGGACGCTTCGGGCCGGGAGATGGACGCTTCGGGCCGGGAGATGGACGCTTCGGGTCGGGAGATGGACGTTTCACACCAGCAATGTTTCCAGCTCGTCCCTGTGCCTTTACTACCAGCAGCACGCTGTCCACAGAGTGGAAAGATTTGCCGGGGAACACCCCTGATTTTAAAAAGATGCCAATTTGTCTCTTTCTTATGTTTAGAGGGAAAATTGTAAGAAAAATATAACTTGAAATGCGACCAACTCAGAGCGAGCTTTAACAATCTATTTTCCAGTTTCCAAGTGACCTTTTAAGGGCATTCTCTACACACAGGGGTGACGGCACTGCCACGGGCCAGAGGCGGCTGTGGAGGCCGTGCAGCGCGGGAGCTGCCCAGGCAGAGCCCCGGGCACCACCGGCTCCCAGCGGCGCCAGGGGCTGCTCTGTCCCTGCACCGGGGACCAGGGGTGGCCCAGCACCAGCACCACAACCTGTGCTCGGCACTTTGCTCCCAGCAGACATTCTGTGTCGGTACCTCCTGATCGTACCCACCCCACGGAGCCACAGAAACACAGAGCTCTGACCCAAACAAGCAATGAGCGCGGCGCGGGGGCTCCAGAATACGCGACGGTAGTTTGCACAATATGTGGCAAGTGTCACAGCGGGTCCGAAAGCCAAAGCAGGAGATAGCGCGGCGTGGGCAGACACAACCGGCGCAGCCGTGACGTCGGGGCCGATTCAGCCGGCGCACGGCCCCAAGGCCAAGGTCAGGGCTGCGCACACAGCAGCCGGAGGAAAAACAACCTCAGTATCTCCCTGATGGCTGCAGGAAGAATTTTACTGTTGTTTCAGAGGGTTCTTTAAGGAAAGGAAGAGTCTGCTGACCTCCTGCCACATGCAAATATTTCTGTGGAGTAGGAACTACGATTTTGCAAGGAGCACTTGTTTGTCAATAGTTAATTTAACCAAACAGCTGAGATTTCACCACGTGCCCAGAAAGCCAAGGGCAACCGCAGATAAGAGAAAAGCCAGCCACTTCTCCTAACCCACCAAGAGGGTTTGCACCCCGACAGCAGACGGCGCTTGGTCCAGCGGGAGCCAAGCACAGCTGCCCAGAGCTCCTGGCGCCCAGGACAGAACACGAGAGCCTACGTTTGTGCTTATCTGCAGGGCTCTGCAGCCCACGCTACCTGCTTCATCACATTAATTCATTAAGAACTCACCACGATGCAGATTCCTCACACTCCCTGTTTTCCGTCAGTCTGACAAAACTGAACAAACACAACTTCCACCTCCTTCACTCTTGAATTTGATTTGGGTTTGGGACTCAGCTGTCCCGTCCGAACAGCTGCTGAAGCACAACGCAGGGGACGCGCAGACACGGGGACGTGGCTGGAACGGCCTTGGACAATCCTGCCTGCAGCTGCCACGTGCCCAGCGCATCCCGCCCCGAAGGCACAGCCGGGAGCGCCGGAGCGCGGCACCGGAGCGCGGCACCTCGCTCACTCACCCCGGGGGAAGGTCCTGGGGTCCCGCACCTCCACAACGCTGCTGCTAAAACTCAGCCTGGCCATTGCGCCAAGGCGACGCTGAGCCATGAACTGAATGAGCACTTGCACACAAGCCCGGATGACACAGAAGCCTGTCCAGCCATTTCAAGTACTGTTATTTCTGAGATTCTGTGATGTTATCAGTGGTAAATGTTGCCTTTAAAAGGGCACAGCGTGTGCATGACATTTTCAAGCACAATATCAAAAATAACCGGCTTCCCATCCCTGGAGCTGCGTGGCGACGTCTGGAGCAGGGTCTGTGGAGGACAGCGGGCGCAGGTCCCGCGTTCACGGTGCTCGGTTCGGGCAGGAGCCTCAGGTCCTCCCGCACATCCCCGTTTCGCTGCCACCAGCCTCAGCACGAGCTGAACTGAACCTCCCCTCCAGAGCCACCGAGCTGCGCTGACCCAGATAACGAGGTCTGCGCGGACACTTTCAAGCATCCCATCTGCTAACGTGCTTTGAGCAGTCTAATCTATAAACACGCAGCCTTGTACACTGGATTTATTTCCTTTTTTCTAAATAGCCTTGACTATGTTTCTAAACTGACCACGTCTTGTTTTCATGCAGGACCGCTGGAGGCGGAGAGGTGAGACAGCATCTCTGAGAGAGCAGCGCGGAGCACAGCGCGAGCAACGGGGCAGCCCGCTAAAACGCACAGGGAACTCCATCTCCATTGGATTTAAACAAACATCAGAGACGACAATGGGCTTTGCAAACATCCCTGACGGCAAGGGCGGGCAGAGCCAGCGTCCCCGGGAAGGTCCTCCCCGTGACGGGGCTGCTCCCGGCCCGGGGCAACGGCAGCTTCTACAAGCACAGCTGCACGAACCCCTGCTCAAACCTCCCAAACCGAATTATCTTTTGTCTTTTCAAATGCTCCGTTTACTAATTTGGTCAGTTTATTTTTCACAGCCATAACCAAAGCCCCATCTCTACCAGAGGCTGGGGCCGCTTGTCCCAGCCCCGGGGCCAGTGCCCAACGGCCATGGCACACCGAGTGATGGGGGGAGAGCAGAGGCCATGGCAGAACCCAAACCCCCGCCGAGTGTCCCGACTTCAACCACCTGGCTCCCACCTTCCAGTCGTCCCCAAGAAAGCAGCAGAAAACGAGGTTAAAAAGGAGGCAGATGCGGTACCCCTGAAATGCAAAGGTACACGGCAGCAGCTGCTGCGATTTGGACACAGTACTGAGACCAAACCTTCTGCCTCAACACTTGATCCCCAGCCAGGGAGCTCAGGGAGCAGCTTAAATCAGCCCAGAGAAGATGAGACACTTGATTTCCCCAGGCAGAGCAGGATCTACAAACGGAGACAGCATGAATGTATTGCAAGGTTACTTAAGATGGGAATTCACCTGATTATGAAACATGAAGGGGACAAAAAGCAAAATGAGTAAAACAAGTGAGGTTCAGCCCCGGCGAGGCCATCAGCACCGTGCACCGTGTCGCCCTGGCGACTGCGGAGTCACCCGGAGCTCCAAGGACAAGACCCCGGTGTCCTCGGTGCACACAGAGCCCTACTTATTGCCCGAGGAAACAGCCTGTCCTGACTAATGTTTTTTAAATTAAACCACACCATAATCTTCCATTCTCAAGTCCACTTCCTCTGCTGGCAAAAAGAAAATGTGAGTATATGAAAATCACCAATAATGAGATACTCTTGATCCATGTATTTAGTCTCCAGGAGACCCGGCCACTGTTCTGGATGGGGAATCCTGCCTCGCCATCCTGGCAGCATCCTGGCTGTCACAGCGGGCTGTAACAGCCTGCCGTGGGACACAGTTTGCCACAGACACAGCCTGCCGTGGGACACAGCCATGGGACACAGCCGTGGGACACAGTTTGCCACGGACACAGCCATGGGACACAGCCTGCCGTGGGACACAGCCAGGGGACACAGCCGTGGGACACAGCCTGCCCTTGGGAAACAAGCACCGCGACGCTCCTCAAACACTTTGGGAGAGCTGGCGCATGCTCCTCGGCGGCTCCTGGCAACAGCCAGGTCTGAAGCGCCAGTCCCCAGGGGTAACAAACCGCCCCCCTGCCCACGGCAGCCACGTGTCACCAGGGCTGCTCCCAGGGCTGGGGGCTCTGCCGGGGACGCTGGGCTCACAGCCGTGGACACCAGCACAGGACACAGGACCAAAGACCAAGGCTGCTCCCTGCACACGCCCTTCACGTGCAGATGGATGCTCCTTTTGTTTGTGCAGCACACGATCCCATGCCAGCACTGCATTTATAAACCAGACAAGCGGGCCCTGCTCACAATGCTCTGTAGGACGATTCCTGCCCAGAGACGCTGCGGGGCAGGACACCCGGGGCTGCAGAGGTGACCAGCACTGACCCGTGTCCCGTGACAGGCGCCGCCGGGCACCTCGTGAACCGGCCGCTTGGCCCCCGCGGTATCTCCACAAATCACCGGGTCAACCCACCAGGTGACGCGGTGTCTCAAACAGGAAACAACAGCTGCTGGGGGTGATGGGCTGGCAGGACGGGGCTGCTGCCAACGCCGTGCTCAGGGACACCCCCGCAGCAGGACCAGCACCGCCACCCCTTCACCAGCCCATGGACACCCCCAGCGGGACCAGCACCGCCACCCCTTCACCAGCCCAGGGACACCCCCAGCTGGACCAGCACTGCCACCTCTTCACCAGCCCATGGACACCCCCAGCGGGACCAGCACCGCCACCCCTTCACCAGCCCATGGACACCCCCAGCAGGACCAGCACCGCCACCCCTTCACCAGCCCATGGACACCCCCAGCAGGACCAGCACCGCCACCCCTTCACCAGCCCAGGGACACCCCCAGCGGGACCAGCACCGCCACCCCTTCACCAGCCCATGGACACCCCCAGCAGGACCAGCACCGCCACCCCTTCACCAGCCCAGGGACCCCCCCAGCGGGACCAGCACCGCCACCCCTTCACCAGCCCAGGGACCCCCCCAGCGGGACCAGCACTGCCACCCCTTCACCAGCCCATGGACAACCCCAGCGGGACCAGCACTGCCACCTCTTCACCAGCCCAGGGACACCCCCAGCGGGACCAGCACCGCCACCCCTTCACCAGCCCAGGGACACCCCCAGCGGGACCAGCACTGCCACCTCTTCACCAGCCCAGGGACACCCCCAGCGGGACCAGCACCGCCACCCCTTCACCAGCCCATGGACACCCCCAGCGGGACCAGCACTGCCACCCCTTCACCAGCCCAGGGACACCCCCAGCGGGACCAGCACCGCCACCCCTTCACCAGCCCATGGACACCCCCAGCGGGACCAGCACCGCCACCCCTTCACCAGCCCAGGGACACCCCCAGCTGGACCAGCACTGCCACCTCTTCACCAGCCCATGGACACCCCCAGCGGGACCAGCACCGCCACCCCTTCACCAGCCCATGGACACCCCCAGCAGGACCAGCACCGCCACCCCTTCACCAGCCCAGGGACACCCCCAGCGGGACCAGCACCGCCACCCCTTCACCAGCCCATGGACACCCCCAGCAGGACCAGCACCGCCACCCCTTCACCAGCCCAGGGACCCCCCCAGCGGGACCAGCACCGCCACCCCTTCACCAGCCCAGGGACCCCCCCAGCGGGACCAGCACTGCCACCCCTTCACCAGCCCATGGACAACCCCAGCGGGACCAGCACTGCCACCTCTTCACCAGCCCAGGGACACCCCCAGCGGGACCAGCACCGCCACCCCTTCACCAGCCCAGGGACACCCCCAGCGGGACCAGCACTGCCACCTCTTCACCAGCCCAGGGACACCCCCAGCGGGACCAGCACCGCCACCCCTTCACCAGCCCATGGACACCCCCAGCGGGACCAGCACTGCCACCCCTTCACCAGCCCAGGGACACCCCCAGCGGGACCAGCACCGCCACCCCTTCACCAGCCCATGGACACCCCCAGCAGGACCAGCACCACCACCCCTTCACCAGCCCAGGGACACCCCCAGCAGGACCAGCACCGCCACCCCTTCACCAGCCCATGGACACCCCCAGCGGGACCAGCACTGCCACCCCTTCACCAGCCCAGGGACACCCCCAGCGGGACCAGCACCGCCACCCCTTCACCAGCCCATGGACACCCCCAGCAGGACCAGCACCACCACCCCTTCACCAGCCCAGGGACACCCCCAGCAGGACCAGCACTGCCACCCCTTCACCAGCCCATGGACAACCCCAGCGGGACCAGCACTGCCACCCCTTCACCAGCCCAGGGACACCCCCAGCAGGACCAGCACCGCCACCCCTTCACCAGCCCAGGGACACCCCCAGCGGGACCAGCACTGCCACCCCTTCACCAGCCCAGGGACACCCCCAGCGGGACCAGCACCGCCACCCCTTCACCAGCCCAGGGACACCCCCAGCAGGACCAGCACCGCCACCCCTTCACCAGCCCATGGACACCCCCAGCGGGACCAGCACTGCCACCCCTTCACCAGCCCAGGGACACCCCCAGCAGGACCAGCACCGCCACCCCTTCACCAGCCCAGGGACACCCCCAGCGGGACCAGCACTGCCACCCCTTCACCAGCCCATGGACAACCCCAGCGGGACCAGCACCGCCACCCCTTCACCAGCCCAGGGACACCCCCAGCGGGACCAGCACCGCCACCCCTTCACCAGCCCAGGGACCGGGATTTAATTCAGCAACAAGGACCCCTCTGCTTAAATAATCAATTTCCATCTTTTCTACACCTGCCTTTGGCAGCGATTTTCCCTGAAGCACGCATTGGGTAACAGCCCCTACCTTCCCATCTTCTCTTTGCAACGTGCAGAACGTGTTCGTTTCAGCAGGGCGCTGCTGATGGCTCCGCAGAGGCTGTGACAGCTCTTTTCATTAGCGGGAGCCTTCCCCTGCTCCACATATACACATCGCTTTTTTGAAGCAATTCTGCAGTTTGTCATGACTTTTGATTTTGCATTCTCTAACTTAGAAATGGTGTATATCACATTTCTTATTTATTAGATTCTAGGCTAATATTTTATTTGTGACGGGCCGTTTTCTAAGGGATCTCCAAGATTCAATAGCCGTGGGACACCCCTGTCCCGTGCCTCCTTCTCCACTTGGGCTGGATGAAAACCTCCCGCATTTTCTGGCTTTTTCACAGCTCCGAGTAGATCCCTGTTTCGAACGACGAGCCTTTGAACTGAACTGGCTGAATAAACCGGATTTTCTCTACTTTCCAGAGCTGGTTTAGCAACACAGTGAATTCCTGGTGCTGAGGTGCTACTTCTGCTGGGAGCTTGGCCTCCTCCGCGCCTCCGCAAACCCGCGAACCACCCACCATTATATTTTACTGACCTCCCGTGAGTTTCACAGGCTCTGGTAAACACAAGCGGCCACATTCTTCCGTGATGAGGAAGTGGATATTCGGCTCCACGCTCGCCCCGCTCGCAGCGCGTTGCTCTTGCTGCGGGTGAGCTGTCCCCCCGGCCGCAGCACCCGCCCCGGTCCCCCCCGGCCGCAGCACCTGCCCCAGTCCCACCAGCTGCAGCACCCGCCCCGGTCCCCCTGGCCACAGCACCCGCCCCGGTCCCACCAGTCGCAGCACCCGCCCCGGTTTCCCCCAGCCGCAGCACCTGCCCCGGTTCCCCCGGCCGCAGCACCCGCCCCGGTTCCCCCGGCCGCAGCACCCGCCCCGGTTCCCCCCCGGCCGCAGCACCTGTCCCAGTCCCCCTGGCCACAGCACCCGCCCCGGTCCCACCAGTCGCAGCACCCGCCCCGGTTTCCCCGGCCGCAGCACCCGCCCCGGTTTCCCCGGCCGCAGCACCCGCCCCGGTTCCCCCGGCCGCAGCACCCGCCCCGGTTCCCCCGGCCGCAGCACCCGCCCCGGTTCCCCCGGCCGCAGCACCCGCCCCGGTTTCCTCCGGCCGCAGCACCCGCCCCGGTTTCCCCCGGCCGCAGCACCCGCCCCGGTTTCCCCCGGCCGCAGCACCTGCCCCGGTTCCCCCGGCCGCAGCACCTGCCCCGGTTCCCCCGGCCGCAGCACCCGCCCCAGGCCCGCGGGAGCTCCTGGGGACTCATGCGACCATCCCAGTTCTTCCACCCAGGAACGAGTGGGTGCAAATGGGGGTGCAGACCGGAGCCCCCCACCACGCGTGGCCCTCAGGCCGCCAGGACAAGCCCATCGCGGGCAGGCTCCCAGCCGGGCTGCTGGGGGACGTCAGGATTCGCTTCCAGACTCGCACATTTAACACGTGTTGCATTTTCCCCAGTTCATCTGGCAGCGGAATTATCGCTAAGGAAACCGGTGCTGCAAATTCTGCATCTGTATTTCTCCATGGATGAAGCAAGAGTTGAAAATGGGAAGAGGAAGATAAGGGAGGAATCCAGCATGGGACATGAGAAGACCACAAAGGCCACTTACATGGGAGGGACACACAGCGGGCACAGAGACCAACGCACGGGCAGCAGAACCACAGAAGCCACCATCCCTGCAGGAGCTTAAAATACAAGGTTCTTAAGGACACAGTTTAGTGCTAAAATCAGGTTCCGGTTGGACTCGATGGTCATGAGAGTCTCTTCCCATTGAAAGGATTCTACGATTCAGCTGGTCCTGGAACTTCCTGGCAGAACTGGTTTATTTGTAGGCACGTTTACACCGAGACCAAACCTTTGCAGAGACACAGTTCCAAGGGCACAAAAATGCTTTTCCTCATTATGTCCTAAATGGGTATAAGCTATAGCTGCAAATTTTCTCTTCAACTCTGCTGGCAAACCACTTGTTTTCTAGAAGAGACTTCACAACTTACGCAAGAATATCATATCCCCATGCCCTCAAAGCAGATCATGCTTTGAGTCATCTCATAAAGAGTAAACACGCAAATGATAACAAAGGTTTCACATATCTATGGTCTTCTTGGCACTTCTAGCCCTGATCTCAGCAGCAGAGGCACATTCCTCGGCACCCCACAGCAGCCGGTCCCCCACGCCGTGGCCCTGCTTCCCTGCGCGTGCCGCGGCCACAGCTGCCCACATCTGCCCAGGGAGCGGAGCCCTGCCGCCGGGGTGCTCCTCTGGAGACACCAGGCACGGGCAGCCAGAGCGGGGGCTTGGGGCTGGAAGCATTTACTGGGAAACAGAGCGGGCAGAGCCCTGCAGCAGCCATCGGCTGATCCCGGGGTCCCGGAGCACAACCACCGTGACCTGCGGCGGCGCCGGCCGCGCTGGGCAGCGGTGCTGAGCGCCGAGGTGCTGGAGCATCAGTCAGGAGCCCAGCACGCTGCTCCGGCCCTGCTCTGCTCTTCTGAGCAGGCGAAGAACCAAAGCAGCCAGGAACCATTTTAATCCCGCCTGCAAACCAAAACACAGATGCCACATCTAATTTTAGGCCTCCTAGCCTTGACAGTGTTCTCTGAATTCTCTTTTAAACACGCAGCAAGATAATCATCTCGGAACAGCGCGGCCGAGCGGCACCTTGACCCAGCTCTTGGACAGGCGCGGGTGTGCGGGGACAGAGCCGGGAGCAAGCGTGTCACCGCCGGTCCCAAGGGATCCCCACGGGACACGGAGCCCGAGTCCCCTCTGTCACCGGAACACAGAGGGACGGTCCCGCTGCCCTGTGACACCTTATACCCGGGGCCTGGGCAGCTGGCCATGAGGCCTGAGGCCATAAGTCAAGCTTTTAAGCACCAGGCTGAGCTGAGCGAAGGCAGCACCGCTGTCCCCAGGCCCCTCTCAGCTGCCACCCCAGCCCAGCGGTCCCACGGCTGCAGGGGAGGATGAGGATGCTCCGTCCTGCAGCGCTGCCCCGCGCGGCTCCCCCGCACAGCCGCCCTCACCACGGACCAAGGACCTGCCATTTGGCACAGGCTGTGCTGTAAACAAGAAAGGGAAAAAAATCCCTGTGCTGCTATTTTTTCTCAATTTAATCATCTAAAGATGTTCCTGGGGACTTGGGAGCAGACTGGGAAGTAACAGATTTCTTTGCAAGTGGAAGATGGTGCTATCAGGGAGAGACTTCCCAGCCTCAGAGGACACACACAAGCAAAGCGAAAAACTGAAATCCAGAAAACTAAACCCGTGTGAGCAGGGTGAACTCATTGGGATGGCCCCACACGCTCTGACGTGTACGAGCACGCACAGGGACAAACTGGAGCCAGCCAAGGAGGGGACACGGTCCCGGTGGGACCACAGCTCCAGGTCCTGGACCTGACCGGGACACGTGCCACCCAGACACAGGGACAGCGCTGCCAGACAGCAGGGAAGGGAGCTCAGGGACCTGGAGCTCTCAGCTCTGTCCCGGAGCAGTGACAAGATGAGGGGATGTCCCTGTGCAGAGGCTCCAGAAGCCCCGTGTCCCAGGGGACGCCTGTGCCCAGCACCCAGGGGCAGGATGGTGCCGAGCGCCCGTTGCTCCAGGTCTCCCCTGGGGGCGGATTGCCGCACGCACCGCAGCGAGGGACGCACGCGTTCTGTAAGCGAGGACGCACACGACCCCACGCGCGGTGCCCAGGGTGGGGGCGCCCACAAACGCGCGATCCAAGAAAAAATGTAGATCGTCCGATCAACATTTGCACGTGGTATTTCATTTTCCAGTTCACGCACCTAATTGCCACCCAGATGAAAGCAATTAACCTGATCTGCACACACACTGCTTTTCTCCTTTCCTTTCTTTCACAGCAGTAAAGAGGAGAACTGAGCAAAGGCACCGCGGGAAACGCGCGGCCGCTGCTGCGGGGGGAGGAGGGGACGAGGCAGGAGCCTTCCCCAGAAATCACTGATACAAACGCTCCTGCCTGGACTGTTCTCAGCACACGGGCCAAGGTCAAAGCATTTTTTTCTGCCATTTCTAACCAGCAAAGAAGCAAATGCAGCTAAAATATGTAACACCAGTCAAACCGCTGAAGGGCTGGTGGGAAAACACCAGGAAAAGAAGCAAAGTATCATCCTGGGAAAGACAAGGAGCAGCAGCCCTACGAGGCCTCCCCGACCGGCGAGAACACAGCGGGAGGAAGCAAAGCCCAGGGCTTTCCCACCCTGCCTGGGCAGCTGATCGCGTCCCAGTGGCTCTGTAAATGCACTTCAGGAAACCTGCCGTCTCCCCTCTGCCATTTCTGGGGATGGCTCCTGATGGCACTTCAGGAACACCCAGCGAGGTGGTGGCCGGCAGCACAGACCAAGGCGCTGTTGTAACGTGGGGTGTACCCAGGGCTCTTCCCAAAGCCGCCGCCAGCCCCAGCGTCCAGTCCCAGCAGAGCATCCGTGTGCAGGAGGAGGGCACCCAGTCTGCGCCCCCAGCCCCAGCCGAGTGTCTGGCACAGCAGAGCCCCAGACTCCCCCAAAACTGAACCCCGAGCTCTGCAGCGGTGCTGGCAGCCCGGGCCGGGCAGCCAGTGTCAGGGACATCCCCCTAGCAGCACCCGGCTGACGGCGACTCAAAGACAAATCGTTACAACACAGCGCAGCGGTGGCGGCTCCTGTCCTGGAGGGGCTCCAGCTGGACGTGGCGCAGACCCCAGGTCCCCCACATTCCGTACAGTGACGTGTGCCCGGCTGCCCCCCGGGGACCCGAGGACGCTGCCCGCCGCACCCCCTCGCTCTCGCAGCAGAGGATGCCCCGCACAAACACTGCTCGTGTCCCAATACGGGCAGATCTGCGCTGACTTTCTAAGCCTTATTTAAGGCCTATCCTTTGCTCCCAGAGCGGGTCTGGAAGCAGTAGCCACCTCGCCTGCAAGCCCCAGGAGCCCAACGCGGTCCATGGCATCACCAGCCCCTCGGCAGCCCCACAGTCGAGCGGTGCGGTGGGGGCACCAGCCAGCCCCCCAGCAAACATACGGGCTTATCCACTGCTCTTTACCAGGACTGCCACTTATTTATCACGGTGTGCTCCATTCTGCTGTTTGATCACACAGAAAAGTCACCAGGAGCCCTGCGGAGAGCTCGGGGTGTCACCCGCCCTGTGCGGATGCCCGGGATGCCCAGAGCAGGTGACATCCAGCTCCCGCCCAGTGGGACCGGTGCCCGCTGCTGGGAAAGGGCACCGGCTATAAATACCCATAGAGATGGGCTGTATTTCTGAGATTATTTCTACTGCCGCAAAATCACTTAATCTGTGGCCTGTGTCCCACCAAATCAGTGTTATTGCTTTTGAGGACGTGTCATCATCTCACTCCATCTACGGAAAAGGAATAATATCTATTTTGCATGGTTGCCCGCGGGCTAAATGAATTGCTGCTCCTACGTGCTCCAGAAGGAAAGTGCCATCAAAGCAGAGAGCACTGCTGCTGGTAATACTTCGATTACTCTTAGAGGATGCATTGAACTTCACTTGAAAATGCTCGTGAGAAGAACAGGGGTTGTGAAGGTTATTTTAAAAGCAGAATAAATCACACACGCGTTGCACGTGTGGCCCTGCGAGCTGGGGAGGGTTCGCGCGTCGGGGGGCGAGCAGCACAGGCACATGGGTGGGGAGCACAGAGGCAGCGCTGGAGACAGCGAAGGAGTACGGATGAACCTCCCTCACAAGGCTTCGCCATGACAACTGGGTCAGTTCCTTTTGATTTTAATGAGCTTGCTCATACAACTACTGTTGTTGAAAAATAAAGCCAATTCTGGTCAGGCTGTTTCCCAGCTACACCAGGCTCCCAAACGCTACAGCAGCCTCGCTCATCTAAATTAACTCTGGTCCCTTAACTGAGGAGTAACAGGCTGCGTATCTCGACAGGAGATCAGGTCTCCGTGTCCAGCCCCCCCGCAGTGACAGTGGGAAAGCCCCGGTGACACCGGCACACCGGCCCCAGCCAGCGCCGTGGCCCCAGGCAGGAGCATCCCGGTGGGAAAGACGCTCCCAGACCTCGGGCTCGATGTCTGTGCAAGGGGCAACTTCATTTTCTCCACGTATTTCCACCGTTCAGCTGCCAGAGCCACACAACCGCTGCACAGATCTTCGGGACCAGCTCAGAGAAACCAACGGTGGTTTTTACTAGAAGTAGTAGAAAGTCTCCCACAGAATAGTTTCCTTTCACTAAATGCTCCTCTGATAACTTTAAAATGTTCCCGTAGATGATAAAATGTTTATATTTTATATTTAACTTTGTAATTCTAGCCTGCGATCACGATCACAAGCGGAAAGTATCGGTGTCACAGCAAATGGGCTCGGAGCAGGGGCTCGGGCACCTGGCAGCGCGCGAGCGCACACCACGCACCCCACGCCGCGCACCCCACGCCGCACACCCCACGCCGCACACCCCACGCCCCACGCCGCAAGCGCAGGAACGGCAAACCGGGATAGCCAGTTGTTAATCAGCAACCCATAAAACATGAACGAAGCTCAGTGCTAAGATAAAAATGTAATTAATATAAATGACAGAAAAATACAGAGAACAGACCTCCTGCTCTATATCACAAATCCCTGTTAACTCTGTGAATGGAACTGCTTACATCATGTCCAAACAAAATGTTCCCATATGACCAAAAACACTTCCAGCATTTCAGGCAACGTTGGCATTTCTTCCTGCAGGAAAGAGCGACACGTCCAGTCTTCCTCCCCGCTGAGGACCAGGGGCGGGATCACCCCTTCCCTTCCACCACGCACAGACCCCGGCGCCGTTCAGCTCCGAGCCCCACAGTGCCAGTTGGAAAATAAAGACCACTGAAGATGGCTCCTTCTCCTCCGTTCACTGCTAAACCCCAGTTCAGTGGCAAAGGAGGGGACAGAGCTCCCACCACCTCCTGCACGGCCCCCGCAACCAGGAACCTGGGGGAGCACCCCGAGCACCGGTGCTTCTGTCAGCCCAGGGGCTCACCAGTGTCAATACAAGGACCAAGATCCTTCCGGTCCAGAGCGTCTTCTGGGCGGCTCTGGGCGCCTCCAAAAGCAAACAGCCAGTCCCCCGGTGCATTGTGCCAGCAGCACCCAGGCTCCCGATGTGGATTTCAGTGTGCTCCCAGTACCAAGTCTTTAAAAAGCCTTTGAAAAGTGGCACTTGCTGCTCTTGCACCCTGTGGGCTGAGTCTAGGTAACTAGCCCAGCAGAGCCAGGCTCCAGAACCGCACACCCCAGCACAGCCAGGCTCCAGAACCACACACCCTGGCAGAGCCAGGCTCCAGAACTGCACACCCGCCTGCTCCCAGCAGAGCCAGGCTCCAGAACCGCACAGCCCGGCAGAGCCAGGCTCCACAACTGCACACCCCGGCTGCTCCCAGCACAGCCAGGCTCCAGAACCGCACAGCCCGGCACAGCCAGGCTCCAGAACTGCACACCCGCCTGCTCCCAGCACAGCCAGGCTCCAGAACCGCACAGCCCAGCAGAGCCAGGCTCCAGAACCGCACACCCCGGCTGCTCCCAGCACAGCCAGGCTCCAGAACTGCACACCCGCCTGCTCTCAGCAGAGCCAGGCTCCAGAACTGCACACCCGCCTGCTCCCAGCACAGCCAGGCTCCAGAACCGCACAGCCCAGCAGAGCCAGGCTCCAGAACTGCACACCCGCCTGCTCCCAGCACAGCCAGGCTCCAGAACTGCACACCCGCCTGCTCCCAGCACAGCCAGGCTCCAGAACCGCACAGCCCAGCAGAGCCAGGCTCCAGAACCGCACACCCCGGCTGCTCCCAGCACAGCCAGGCTCCAGAACTGCACACCCGCCTGCTCTCAGCAGAGCCAGGCTCCAGAACCGCACAGCCCGGTAGAGCCAGGGTCCAGAACCGCACACCCGGCTGCTCCCGGCACGGCCCCAGCACAACGCTGTTTCACAACCTGACCTCAAGCCATGGCCAGCCCCTGGTCACAGCTCGGTAATGCGCCAATTGCCATTTAAAGGGGTCCTGAGTCCTCTGAGCCACATGCGGCACTGGTGCAGGACTGGCGTCTTATTCTGGGTTTCAAACAGCCTTCCCGTGCCTGCCAGAGGGGGACCAGCATCAAAAGGTGATGAGGAAGATTGTTTTTAATGCAGGAAGATTGTTTTTAGTGCTTTCTCTTTACCAGGATCCATCAGAAAGCTCCAGCACACCAGAGACTCTCCCGGCTCCTCGAGCTTTGCCGATCGTACCAGCAGCTGCGGACCGCGAGCTGGCCAAGGGACCAGCTTCGGGAGCCACGTTCTTCCACGCACAGCTTGTCTTCAAAAGCAATATGTACATAACACAGAGTTCCCCTGAGCAGAAAGGCCGTAGTGACAACTGCAGCGGGAGGGCCGTCCCCTTCCCAAGGGCTTCGGGTCCCGCAGTGAAGAGCTGAGGGTCAGAACCCCCCAGTCCCTGGGACGGGGGACGTCGCGGGGCGGCCCAGAGAGCAGGCGCTGCCCTCCCACCTGCCAGCCCAATAACCCGCCCTTGATCTCTTTATCAGAATCTTATCTCCTCCTTCAGTACAGAGAAATTATTACAGGTATTATCTGCATGCGGTATCACAATTACATAGCTGGCCACAAAGAGATTATCTGGCCATTAGGGCAGATACATAAACACATGGCGCTCGCCCAAGCTGATGGCAGCTGAACCGAGGAAAGGAACCCGCAGGTAGGTGGAACCAGCAAATACAGCGATACCAAACCTGTAACAGCAGCAATAGCAAGTGCCACTTAAAAATGTCCGAAACTACATGGACAGCTACATTTTTCTGAGCCAATTACCGCCTAAATTCATCACCTTTGTTTCCATTGCTTCAGTAATAACTCCTTTGAGTCCATTTTAGCCTAAACAAAACAGACCTATACCCCTCACCAGCGCTGTGCTTTGGTCTTGCGAGCCATATTCTGTAAGTGCTGCATCTCACTCTTAAAACAGGTTATTGAGTCAGCTCAAAGACTGCTGGTAGTAATTATGCGATAACCAGAGCACAAAGATTAACAGCTACAAGTGCACAGTGTAACAAAAGCTTGTATTAATTTGCTAACTACAAATAAGCATTACTGGCACAATCAGCTGCACCATATCAAAAGCTTTACATTAACCCAGATTCTATTGATGCCTTTGTTTCCTCTGCCACGTTTCAGTGCCTCTAACCCCAGACAGCCCCCCCTGCACATGGAAAGGGCCGGCAGCGGCGAGGGACCCGCGCCGGCACCGCCGCAGCGCCCGTCCCACCGCCCCTTGTTCCCGGAGCTGCGCTGCCGCGTTCCCGACCCAGGGAGGCCCGCGCCTCCCTTCCCATTCGCGAGCCGTCCAGCCCCGTCTCGCACAGCTTCAGGGGAAACTCTTCTAGCAGGGACCCCAACACCCAAACTGGCTGTAGTTTATAGACAGGGAAAGTGTCAACAACTCTCCCCAAACATTAACAAACTGTTCACGCTTTGAAGTCCCATTGGAGAGTGTGTGTTTGTCTCTGCCTTAAAAAATACCTACTTACACCAGACCTGGACCGCACCGGGCAGAGCCGGGGTTGTGGAGAGAGGTTCTCCTGGGAGGGGAGAGATGTGAAGCCACTGGCACAAAGCAGCGACCAGAGCCAGGAGCCGCACACCCCCGAACGGCCGGCACTGCTGTGCCTGTAGCTGCCGGCACTGCAGCCGCGCGGGGCTTTCGGTGCAGGTCTCGGGCTGGCGCAGCTGCACCGAGCCCACAGAACTGCCCTCAGCAAAACGACAACACGACTTTCCCAAGGCCAAGAGGGCAAAGCTTTTGTGCAATGCCGCGTAGGGCAGGATTTTAAACCCGGCACTAGAAGCCAGCAGCGGAGCACAGATCAAGGCATACCGTCCTTTGGTGAGCGAACCTTACAGTAAAGCGTTTTAGCCCCCCCGACCCTCTCCTCGCAAGCGCTGCTGCCTGGGAAGCTGGAGCACGACCGCTACCGGCAGCACCGCGGCTGCAGAGGGGCCGCCTGCTGCGCTGGCACCGCTCGTACCCGGGGAAATTAAACATCACGACAATTAACAGGCAGCACATGGTAAAGTAAAGGGAGACTTCGCTGGGATGAAACATAAACTTGGCAGCAATTGACCTGGATGGCTTTAGCCAGACCACAAAGGAGCGTTCTGCTTTCCTTACAGTATTTAAAAACTGCATCCGAACGCAGAGCAGGGTATAGATACTATCAGCCTGCGGCTCAGGCGCAGCAGCTGGGTAACGCTGTACGAGCAACGGAGTTCAAGGAACAAGGTGAGGGTATTTAAAGCCTTCTGTGCTGGCTCCAGTTCCACCGATCCCTGCAGACACTTGCCAGTGGGAGCCCCGGCCCTTTGGAGCCGCTGTGCCGTGGGGACACGGACACAACGCGTTGAACAGAACTGCGAGGAAGAGGAGGACACGGCGTTTCCCATGGAACACCATTTATCTCTAAGGCTGGACTTGGGCAGAATTTACCTGCTGCCCAGGTCCAGCGCACACGGCCGCCTGCCGACCACCCCGTGAGCCAGAACCCGCTCTCAACACAACATTCCCCATCGGCGCGCGGCTCCGTTGCACGGGCAGACAAACCATTGCACGGCTGAGCCTTCTGCTATCGAAAACCTGCCTAAACCTGCCTCCTCCATTGCCAGCACCTGGACAGTCGAACTTCTCCAACTCCATTCACCCCTGCCCACTCTGCACTGATTCCAGCAGAGATTCACCCGGCTCCAGAGGAGCACACGCAGGCTGTGCAGACTCCTGCCCGCTGGACTCACTGTGACCCGGCCTTGCTTTCCCCCCAGCTTTTCTGCCAAGCCCTCCCCTTCTTCATAAAATCCCCAAGTAAATTGTTGTGTGGAATATAATCACTACATTGCCTGAATAAAGCCGAGAGCATTTTAAAGCACCAAACAAGCACAGACGCACAAGCGTGATGCATTTGCCCTCTGCTAATTTAAAGGGAAAATGTAGCTGTTCGTTTTAATCTTTGCTCCCACCAGACCGAATTCCACAGCGTGTGCATGCGGATGCGGAACTCCGAGGATGCAAACCCCGGCTCAGGCCATACCAACCACTTGTGGCTGGGGCTGCCTCCGAGCCAGCAGGAAAACCCTTTTGCAGTCACATTCTCACTCCCATTCCTACCAGCTGCAGCGATTCCCACACAGCAATGTGATTTGCCGTGATGAAAGGTGAAGATGCAGTATGCCCACTGGTTTAGATGGTATACACCTATTTCAGAGACAGTTAATCTCCTTTTCTTGGGTTAATCCACCAGCAAAAATTACTTTTGAATGAACCCTTCGCAAACAAACCTCTCCTCTGCTGTACTCCTATCTCTACTCTAAAACACAAGTTCTACCCGTACCTAAAGCAGAGCTTCAGAGCACACACAGTATTTCTCTGCCTACATATCCAGCAGTCGCAGCCTGTTCTGCACAGCTCATTGCCCATTTGTCCAGCTCACAGCAGAACGAGGGGCAGGGAGAATTTTAACTTGATCTCAAGATCTGTCCGTGCTTCAAGTGCAGCATCCTGATTCTCGCACGCTTACAGCAGCCGAGAGATGAGGGACAACAGATGCGTAACGAAATTAGACAAATGCACTCAACCTTTAGGGGCCGGCGGAGAATACCAGGAGTATTTCTGGCACAATCTTGCCTAATAAGTCACAAGTGACAGCATTTCGGTAAAAGGGAAGGCTCGGCAGCAGAGAGGTGAATCAAGCGGGGAGCAGGCAGGACAGAGGCGGGCTGGACCCGCGGCGTTTGCCGGGGCAGCTGCGGGAGGCAGCGGGGCGGCTGGAGGGGTGCGAGCGCCGGTAGGATGCAGGGTGCGGTGGGGCGCAGGGTGTCGGTGGGGTGCGCGGCACGGGGTGCCGCTGGGACGCGGTACGCCGATGGGCTGCAGGGTACGGGGCGCCGGCGGGATGCGCGGCACAGGGTGCCGGTGGAATGCGGGATGCTGGGTGCCGGCGGGACGCGGGTACTCACCGGACGTCGCCGTAGACGCCGGCGTAGCCCTCGGCCCAGGGTCCCAGCTCACTCTTGATGCAGGCGGGGGCGGCGAAGGGCGCCCGGCCCGCCGGGTACCAGGCGTCGGAGGGGAAGTCGGCGGTGTCGGCGGCCGGTCCGCGGCCGCAGCCGAAGGGCCCGGCGGGCAGCTCGGCGCAGGGCCCGTACAGCTGCTCCTCCTCGGCGAAGAAGGCGGGCCAGGAGGACGCGGGGCCCGGCGGGGCCATCTCGGCGCCGTAGCGGCACGGAACGCCCCAGCCGCCGCCCGCCGCCGGCCCCGGCGGGCTCTCCAGCTTGATGCGGGCGGGCGGCGGCGCCAGGCTGAAGCCGGGGGGCGGCCGCGCCGCGGGCCCCGGGGAGCCGCGGTAGAGCCCCGGCCCGGCGGGCGCGTCGACGGCCAGCACGGCCTCGGCGCCCGCGAAGGCGGCCGGGGCGGGCAGCGGCTCCGGCGGGTCGGCGGGCGGGCGCGGGGCGCGGGGCGGCGCGGCGGGCAGCGCGAACATGCAGTCCTCGCGGGGCAGCGGCTCCCCCGGCGCCTCCAGCGCCTCCAGGGCCAGGCCCATGGAGGCGGACACGGCTCTGCAGAGCTGCTTGGCGCTGTCGCCCAGCGGGTCCTCTTTGGGCTCCGCTTCGGCCTCGGGCGGCGGCAGCAGCGGCAGCGCGCCCGCCTCGCACAGCAGCTCCCTCAGCTCGCCGGAGCCGGGGAAGGGCGAGCCCATGGCGGGGCCGGCGGCCGGCACCCCCTTCCCGGCGCCGCGGGGCTCCTGGGGCGGCAGGCAGGCGGGCGAGCCCGGCGGCGGCCGGGGGCTCGGCGGGCAGGGCGCGCACGCCGGCGGCTGCTGGCTGGTGCCCGGCTCCTCCCGCGGCGCCTGGAACGCCTCGCAGACGCTCTGGAAGAAGGTCTGAAAAGCCCCGCGGAAGGTCCTGCCCGCCGCCCGCGGGTAGACGCGGCCGACCCCCAGCTGCACCTCCATGCCTGCCGAGCGTGGGGCAGCCACAGCGGCAACGGCGGGAGCGGAGAGCGCCGGCAGGCTTCCCCCGGCCGCCCGCCCACCCAGGGGGCTACCAGCCGCGCTGCCCCGCGGCGCCCGTCCCCGCCGGAGCGCCGTGCCGGGCGGCGAGCGGCGGGCACGATGCTCGGAGCGCGCAACAGGCAGAAAAAGTTGGAGCCGGCGGAGCGAGCAGCTGCGTGCGGCCCGTGTGAGCGGCGGCGGGGGCAGCGCGGCAGGCAGGCTGCGGGGGAAGGAGGTGCGGCGGGGGAGCCCGCCCCGCGCCGCCGGCCGAGGGCTCTGCAATGATTAATCCGGTCCCCGCCGCGGAGGGAAGCGGCACCCGCCCTGCCCGCGGCTCGGCTCCCCCTCCGGCGGCAGCGGAGCCCCGCGGGGCGGCCCAGGGGCTGCGCGGCCGCGGAGCTGCAATTTCTGGGCTCGGCGCCTCAGGCGCGCCGGCCCCCGCGGGCGGAGCGGGACGGGACGGGACGGGGAACAGCGCCCGCCCCCACGGGCTCTGGGCGAGCGCCCGGGCCGAGCGGGGCGGAGCGGGGCTGCGGCGGCCCCGGTTCCCGGGATGGCGCCTTCCCCTCGCCCGCAGCTCGGGAGGGCACACGGCCGAGCCGGGTTCAGCGGCGAAAACGCTCCTGTCCACAGTGCACTGAGGCAGGCGGTGCTCAGCAGCTTCCCCAGGCTGGGCCTGGCCAAGGGCACCTGTGTGACCCCAGCACCCGCACACCTTTCACTTGGTACCCGAGGGAACCAGCCGCCCTCTCCTTACCCAGCGGGAGAGTTTGCTCCCACCTTCCTCTGCTCCGCACCGTCAACAATCCCCGCTCCGCACCACGAGACCCAGCAGGTTGGTGCACCTTGTGCGTATGCACCACTGCTCTGGGTGCAGGTGAGGTTGAAACAGACCAAATAGCCAGCAGACATCATTAGCGTAGGACCTACCGTAAACAACACTTGAGCTCCCCTTACTGGTCCTGTAATAACGGAACCCATTACTGGAAAGATACTCATTTAAGATAGGTTAAAACAAGCCCGTTAATTTCAACCTTTTTTAGAACAAAGGGAAAAAAAGTAATGATTTGTTGCAAATGGAGAAGTGGAGCCAGTCGGGAAAGTGAAGACTCACGTCCAGCCTTTTAAAAGCATTTTTACAAGCCATAGAAGATAAAAATATAAAACTAAATACAGCCAAGCAAAATTTGGCAGCGTCCTCCATGCTGCCTGTGACGCAGAGAAGCCGGCCAGTTTGTACTGACAAGTAATATAGCCCCTAAAATAATAAAGAAGCTCAGCTAAACCCTCAAAGTGTAATAACGGAGGGAGATACTGTAAGGTAGGTGTGGAGTCCCTATTTGAACACTCGCAGGTCTCAGCGATCCCGCCTGCACCCCGGAGCTCCGTCCGGCACATCGCGGCGCGGCGCCCGGGGAGCCGAGCAGCCGCAGCTCCGCGGCCGGGGCAGGGACAGCCGGGGATCGGGGAGAGAAACCTGCAGAGACAAGGAGGACTCTGCGCGGCCAAGTGTTCGCCTCGGTACAAACTGCTCCTCACGTCCCCACGTGGGGAAGAGCCCTAACACGGGGCAGACTTGTGAAAGAAGCGTCTCCTGCGGGAATAAGGTTGTGTGCATCGCTTTTCACAAAGCTGGTATAAAAGGCTTAACTGGATTTTCTACAAGATTAGTGCGCAGCAGTAACGATGGCCTGGCTGAACTGCAAAGCTGCTCCGCGTTTCAGAAACGATGGCAAAAACCTAGAGGCACAAACCCAGGATTCACAACTGAATCTTATTATGGTGTCCCCTGTAAATAATGCAAATGCCCCACCCCGCCCCAGAAAATCAGCCCCGAATCCATGCAGATACCTGCCAAGTGGATGCAGATTCCAGCGTCTTTGCTCTTCCATCCTCCAGGAGTTGTCAGGCCTCTGGACGGAATATAAGGACTCTGCAAAACATCAAGGGGAGGGTTCTTGTGATTAGCACCAAGAACTGTACGGAAAAAAGCTGAGGATGGAGATGCAGTCTATTATCACTTAAGAAACAGATGCGTTTGTGTTTTAAACAAAAGTGTGCTGTTCAGATGTGCGAGTCCAAGGGGCTGTGTAAGCACTTGGTTTGACACCAGCACTGCCGCCGGGGAGAGACCTCGGCTCGAGGCGCTGGAGGGGGCCGAGCCGTGGCCGCGGTCCGGAGGCGCTGGGCACAGCAGGCGCACGGGACGAACACCGCGAAACCGCGTCTGTGCTCCTCGGCCCACAGAGCCAACGCTCCCGTTTTCACTGGTTGTCTATGTGGTTAACGTGTATTATTTTAGAAGCAATTTTCTGATTAGATCTTCACAGAAATTTGAAGAAGCTGGTAATTATTATTTTTTTAATTTATTTCCTGGAAAGGCATCTTGTGAGCATTTTGTTTCCCTGGCATTCATGTGCCCTTTTCTCTGTGTGTGTGTGCATGGCTGCACATGCTTTTTCTTAAAGGCTTCACGTATTTTAATCTTTATACCTGGCTGATGAAGGAAAATCTGTACTGTTAATGCACAGAGCGTTTTATTTGCGGTTACTATCTTGCACATATTAAAATGTAACTTTCTTTAGCGTTTCAAAGTTCCTTTCCTAGTTTCATTAAACCCTCTCCATAAAACCACTTTCTAGAGTTTAGAAGTCAAGCACAATCTCGGTTTCCATCTTCAGTTCCGAGCACTGTGCTTTACCCAGTAAAATGCGCATTGTTTGGGGAAGGACCAGGCAAAGCCCGCGTGTGTTCGTGGTTTCTGTGTGCGCGCCGAGCCGTGGGTTTGGTTACCGCACGAGCGAGCGGCGGCAGCAGCCTCCGCGTGTCGGGACGCGGCTCCTCGGAGCCCAGCGGAGCTTTGCTGCAGAACGAAGCTGCAGGACGTGTTGGGGGTTGTTTGCCGGGACGTTGTGCGGCTCCGGGGTCGGCGCTGAGGTATTCCTGCATCTGATTGCGGTTTATTGCTGAACTAAGGCGGGCTGAAAGCATTTTGTTTCGCTTTGCTGTCTCACAGCTCCCGACGCGTTCTTGTCTAGCGCTGCAGCGGTGTTTGGTTTTGTTCATTAAACCTGAGTGCAAGAACGATGATACCCCGCTTTCTGCTGTAAAATAACATTAAAATCAGACAGCGCGGGGGGCATCCAATCTGAGAGTGCCGCGGTTTCAACCAGACGAACACGTCCGGAGGGCGCAGCCGTCCCGGCGGTTGGACGCGGCGGAGCGGCTGCCGGGCCCAGCTGTGCGGTGCGAGCGGCGTCTCCCCCGCGCCCCGCGAACCGCCCGCTCGACGGAACGGTAACCGCGAGCGAAGAGGGGCTGTCCACAGACCACTGTGTTCTAACTGAGGTACATGTGGCTTTTGTTATAGAATAATGGCTGGGGGAAAAGCCCGCAGGATGGATGGGTTCAGCGGAGCTCTGGGAGCAGATGTTCCTGCAGGTGACCCCGGGGTGGTAAATGATGATAAAATGATGCGTCAGATAATTTTAAGAGAAACATAACTTTTGCCTTTATTTTATGAGGGGTTTACTGACGTAAACTAAATGCATGTTGGTTAATTAAAAAAAATTGAGACCCTGGATTCATGTCTAAACCTAATAGAGTCTATAAAGATATGTTAAACTAAACATGAAAACATACTATTATTCCCTGTATTTGCTCCCAAGATCATAAAGACATTTTTACATTTGCCAGGTGAAGTCACTGCTCAAGTACCGAAAACCGGAGTTTATTGAGAAGTGAAACGGTCGTTTCCCGGTGTCCCATTGGGGCCAGTGAACATTCCGGCCGAGCCCGTTGCCCGGCCCAGGTCGCCAGGCCGGGCAGCAGCGCGGGGCAGGAACCCGGGGCAGGAACCCGGGGCAGGAACCCAGGGCAGGAACCCGGGGGTCCTGTGCCCAACGGGGGCCGGGAACCGATCCGATCTGTGCTGAAACCGGAGGGACACACGGACCCTGTGCAGTCGATGAGACGCATTACATGGGGATAGCACTTTATTTATCTGTTAAAATACTTTTATCATTAAAATAATCATGTTTTTACATACTCGGAATTTAATAGCATTTCCTTTAACTGTAAAAATGATCTTAAAAGTCTGCATCTATATTTTAACTGATTTTTAATGCAGCTTGATACAGCAGACAAACAAAAGGAATAATCATACTGTAATTAAGAAATAATTCATTCACCTTTTTTTAATGTAATAAGCGTTCAGAAAACTCTGAAAAATCCAATGCTGAGCAAGATACAGTTCAATGGTTGAGATCTGTTTCTCGTACCTAAATAGAGAATTAAAACTCCTGCTATCGACGAATCTCCGGGTAGCGCGGCCCGTCTGGCAGAACTGGGTCAGCTGGAAACCAGGGGACGCGTGCGTACGGAACAGAACACAAACCCAGCGGGGGGAACGAGCTGGGGGGCAGAACGTGGGGCCGCTTCACAGCACGATTTGCAGCACAAAGCGGACGTTTCCTACAGCATCCATTTGTAAAACCCTCAGCATATTTTTCCCTCTTCTCCTAATTTAAAAAAGCAGCTCGCACGTATTCTGTTACTCAAGCTATACGTATCTTACAAATGGTTTCTCCACTGGAAATATTTAACAGGAACACGTTCTCCTCGCCTTGCACATCCCAGAGACAGCCCAGCAAACGCGAGCAAACCGCTGCTCCCCGTAGTTACTGCTGGGAACCTCGATGGTTACGGCACAGCTGGATGTGCTAAACGTGCTCCGCAGGGACCGAGCGGGTAATCAGGATCTCCCGGGCTGCGGACCCTCGCGGGGCTGGAACTGAAATGACTTCACAGGACAACTACTTATTACCAATGTCAGAGTAACAAAACGTTTGCCCAAACAGAACGCATTAAAACTTGACATAAATCCCCTGGGACTCTTAAAAGCAGCTCCATGTTAGCTCTGTTGTGTAAGCCCTGTTTGCACTCATGCGAGCTTGTTTACCAACACAAATGTCTGACACTCGCTTTCTAACAGTTTTCACACAAGACCAAATCATTTATGTTTCAGTTTATCATAAAGAATGCTACAATATTTATTTATCACTTGGATACAGCGAAAAGCAAAATGAGGGATTTCAGTTAACATTTGACCCAATAAGCTTGCAGTTTCCTTCCCAGGTCCCTGCAGTGTTTTAGCGATTTTTGAGCACTCTTTTCTCTTTCCTGGCTGCTCCCCCCGCTCAGCCCCAGCGACACTGTTTGCCGGACACGGTGACACGGCTGCCGGACACGGTGACACGGCTGCCGGAGATGGCGACACCGTCTGCCGGACACGGTGCCTGCGCGGGCTCGGCTGGGGACGCGGAGGGAGCAGATCCCGTAGGAACACAACGGGGATCCACAAGACACCATCTGTGTGTGTGTAACATCGCTGCCCGACGGGTCCTTCCCACCCCGGGCAGGAGGCACCGGGCCCTGGCTCTGCCCTGGGTGTCCCCTCGCTGCCCCTGCCCTGGGGCCGCTCCTGCCCTGGGGCCGCTCCTGCAGGGACACGGCCGGGTGGGACACCTGCCGCAGTCCCCAGCTCAAACCGCTTCCCCGGCGCCGTCCCGTGTCCCGGTGCCGCGCGGCGCTGGCCTCGGGCGCTGCGGAGCCTGGGCCACGGGCAGCACGGCTGCCGGAATGAGGGGGAGCTCCGGTTTGCTGGTGTCCCCGTGTGCTCAGAGCCCACCCGAGCACTGCCCACGTCCCCCATTACAGGATCCCCGCCCCACGGCCCCGTCCCTCCTCCTCCTCCCGCAGAAAGAAGTGAACAGCTTCCTCCTTCCATTGTCGTGCTTCCCTCTAGTGCTGCCAGCCTCAAGGAGACGGTCAATATTGAGACAAATGAATCCCAAAGTGTGACAATATTTGCACTAATGCTGTGTATTGCTGCCCTTCACAACCCAGTCGTGTTCGTGCCTTCGTGACTGACCTCGCTTGCTTGAGGAAGGGGCTTTAAAAGGAAAATGTAGGATATTAGCCAGGACACCGTGCTACTGACAGCAAGACAAACCCATCCCGGTGCTGGTGACGCCACTCCAGCTGCTACATAAATATTTCCTACGTTCTTTCTGTAGCTTGCTCTGCATTGCTGATACCAGAGGGATTTTCGGCTTTGTTTTCGATACTACCTACAGGCTCACAAAGCTAAAGCTTGGCTCTTTCAGCCCTAATTAGCGTTTTGCATTTTGAGTCCTCACCAAATAGTTCCCGAGGTGCTGGTGTCTGTTACAGCACCTGCTGGCTGCTCCCCAGGCCCCTGGAGCCCCGGCCGGACCCCCAGCCCCTGCCCGGGGATCCCGCAGGGACCGATCCTCACCCCACCAGACTCGCTGCTCCTGTTCGCTGGGACAGGGAAGCTGGCTCAGCAGAGACTCGATCTTATTGATCTGGAGCGCACACGTCCTCGCCAACGCCGGGAGGTCACCCTGCGGGGAGGCTCGCCTGGCGAGCAGCTGCATTAGATCAGTTTTACAACAGACGAAAACGCTCTCTGGGGCCATTGTACAAGTGCTCATCCCTAGAAAGATCAAGCAGGCATTGCCTGCTGAGCACGGGAGGCCGGGAGCAGCAGGAGGGCTTCCTGCAGCAGCTGGGCCGCCCGTCAGGTGCTGCAGTGGGAACCGCACCAGCTCCGCACACCGGGGGAGGCGCGGTTCCCAACCGCCACACAGCCTGTGCACGTTTCAAAGGTCTCGTCCCTGCGCAGTATTTTAGCTGCTGGGTAGAACTGCCTTGATGTTAAAGTGAAAGCCGGTAACAGGGCAATGCTATAAAAGATGTATGTGCTGGGACTGGCCTCTGCTGGCTGAAGGGGTTCCCAGTATTTACATATTTAATCCTATACCGAGCTAACTATACAAGTTAGTAATCAAGTCCTTTGGGATGCCTCCTCTAACTGTATTAACTAGGAATCCTTACAGTGTTCGCCTTTGTATGACTTAACCATGTCAGAGCAGGAATGGGCAGCAGAGCCTTGGCAGCTGGGCAGGTGGGAGTTTGTGTGAGCACCGTACACACAGCACTGGCTGCAAGGAGGTGACTGCAGGGCTCTTCACTGCAGCCCCGTGTGTTAGAATCTGGCTCAAAATGTTCCATGCTCTGTACATGCAACAGGAAAACAGCTATAAATATTCTTCAGGCTGTGCTCAAGCACAACAAACAGTAGATTGTGGACAGTCAGTTATTCTTGAATGTGACTGTCAGAGGAAATTACACAGTTTCTTCTGCCACTTTGACCACAGACAGAAAATTTTATTGCATGCAATTTTCTGCTTCCTTGTCCTATGGAGTGACACATCTCCAGCGAGCCCGTCGTGCCTGTCTGCAGCACACAAAACGCCTCTAAAACTGCCGCTTTCAACCTAACTGCGAGAGATCTGTTCAAACCTCGTCTGTAGCATTTCTGTTTGAGCCTAAGCACTGAAACCATCGTCCTTGTTTGCACATTTCAGATGTGATGGCGAAGGTGGCCGGGCACGGGGCGCTGCTGGGGACGGTGTCCTGCCCACGCGGGGCTGGGCGGACGGGCCCCGCGGCCCCTGCACCCAGCCCGGCCCGTGATCGTATGAAATACTCATGTGCTTACCGCTAAGGATTCACTTAAGTGCTTTGCTGGATCAGTACCAAAACGATTATTTACAGAGTGCTGTCAAACACATCAGACACCAAGAAGAGACTTTTTCTGATGAAATCCTTTGGCTGCTCAGAACCGCAGCAAATAACATTTCTCAGATAGATAGGGACTTTCCATTTAAAACCTTCTCCCTAGACTCAAAATTAGCGGCTGCTCCTTCCTTTTGTTTCCTGAAACAAAATTTCCATACCAGGTGATCTTTAAGAGCACAAATCTACAGCCATTGGGAGCCCAAATGTTATCGCGCTCCCGTGGAGCTCGCCAGGAGCAGAATCAATCACTGATAGCCATTAATCTCTAGCAGAACAAGGCCGATAGCACAGAGTTCAACGGTTTTGCTTCCACTCATCTGAGGCAAGTTGCAGGCATAACTCATTAGCCAGTTACCTACAGTATTATTTTGACAGTTCTACTTCTTTTGTGCTACCCCAGCTATGAGCTGATTAACCTATTTATGGTATGGCTGCAGAAGACCTTCCTTATCCAGGTCCCATAAGTGTTGAAATAACAAAGGCCTTTCCAACCACAGTAGCCTGTATCAGAAAATTAAGAACTGTTCTTGTGATGCATTTAGAATAACGAAGCAAATACTGAAAGAGAATCTCGAGCACAAGCGGCACCGCGCTCCCCTGGCGGCACAGCGTGATCAGCCACAGGCGTTCGTGCCTCTGCGGATTTGAACTTGTTACTGTTCTCACCTAATTATGACAGGGAAGCAATGGAGACCGTGTAATTTGGGGGAAAAAACCACGCAAGCAGGTGAGGTGTCCTCTGTATCTGCTCCAGACGCCGTGGCGCAGGGCAGCGCGCGGAGGGGAGCTCGCTGCGCTCCAGAGACGCAGCCGCCGGCCCCGGGACCCCCACCCGTCAGCACCTGCAGCGGAACGAGGGGTCCGCAGGGACCCGGCTTCATCCTCCCGCCCACACGCCTCCTCCTTACCCGACTGAGTGTGCTATTCTCAGGTTGCCTGGTGCTACACAGAACCTGTTAACATTTCAAATGTTTTGGCCATTAGTGTCAATCCTGGGCTGCTAACTTTGCCTTGTCTCGTTAGACAGACGTGTGAGTTCACGTGGGTGGGTTATGAGGCTTCAAAAACTGTCTTTGCAGATGGGTGCAGAAAATGTTTTGGCTTTCATGTAATTCTGAAAGGCAAGAATGTCTTACATCTCTTCTTGCTCAATGTGTTGCATCCTTTCAATGCAGGACCACAGGCTGCTGAGCTCTCCCTGTACCTCTCCTTGATGTTCAACGCTCACGCTGGTTTTACCCAAGAAAGCCCAAGCCTCACGTGCTCCCAGGAGGGGAACTGCCCGGCTCCTCGCCATTGCCCTTGTGCGTTTTGATGGTGTTTATGGCAGAGATCAGCGAGAGGATGCGGCTCTGTCCACCAGTCACCCCGCATGCCGCGTCCCAGCCAGGGGCAGTTGGTGGAGCATCGTCCCCTCTGCAGAAGAAAGCACTCGGGAGACGAGCGGGATGGGCGCCGGGCACGTGCGGGACCCGTGGCCGGTCCCTGCCCAGGAGCAGCATCAGGCCATGGCCAGGTTGCCCAGCACCCGGCAGCACCGCTGCACAGGGAGCGCAGCCCGCACGGGGCTCTCGGCACTGTTGGTCACACCTCTCAAAACAAGCCCGCGCTAAACACAGGACGGAGCAGATGCCTTAGGTAATATTTCTGGAACCGTTACAGTCACCTGAAATGTTTCTCTTCTCCTTGCCCAAATTCATCCCTGTCACCTCCGAAGAATCGCTAACGTATTTTCCTTCTCTTACAAATTGGAGACAGATTTTCAGAACAGCCTGTTCATGCAGCTTGAGGAAATGACTGAAGCGCTTGGCCCATTTGATCCAAGGCAATCAGCGCGGTGCCGAGAACTCTAAGAAACTTCATGCCTAATGAAACACACATTTCTACCATTTATCGTGTCTTACACAACTGCGTTTTGGGCAGAGTTTGAAGAGCTGGGGAGATAATACATGGTGGTGTGACTCCTAAGCTCCTCTCTAAAGCCTGGCCCAAGGCAGCCCTGTGGGCAGCCCAGTCTGCCCAGTGCACAGCTGGGAGGAGCTGGGACGAGCTGCTGGCCAGGGACGGCCACCTGGGGAGGGACCAGGGCTGCGGGAGATCCACGGGAGGCACGAACCCCCGGGCCATTGCTGCTGCCCCCAGCCGGCTCAAACACCGCTGGCGTTCAACGGCCTGAGGAGCTCAAACAAGCATCAAACGCTTTCCTTTACCTGCAGTTTCCAGCATTGCCGGTCTTTGTCTGAGCAGGCACAGCTCTTCCTCAGTACACCTTGGAGCTCGTTTAAGTTCTGGTTTCCAACCCTGCTATTTAAAGACCCCGTAACAGAGCGAACGGACATGGCAGAGGAAAGATGCGCCACGGCTCAGCCGCGGGCATGATTGAGGGGTTAGGTTGTGCTGGTCGGGGTGTGAGCTGCTGTGGGAAGGGAATTGCCCACGGGAAAGTGCAGCAAAACTGCACATCTGTATGACAGTGCTACAGTACGGGTCACAAAAACACTGATGCAATGTCCTAGAGGTGTAAGATTTTACACAATTTACTTCACTGTTCATCGGACACTGAGGAGTCCATTCTTCCATCAGGTCAATCTATTATGTGGCAGGTCAGCCCAGCCTGGCCGGGGTGTGCGGCCCGTGTGCCCTGTCTGAGAGCTGCCCCCGCTCCTGCAGGAAGGAAGCAGCATGCTGGTGTGATAAGTGACGAGGAAAAACAAAACAGTGCATCCCCAAGGGAGAAACAGTAGAGATAAAAAGGATTTGGCAAGGGAAACCTCATGCATTTGACCTGGAGAAGAAAGCCATCGCCAGTAAAACGGCTGTGACGCACAGGTGTGGAGGGACCCCCCCCCGCCTTCTGTTTTCTGCAGCTCCCGAGCACAGTGGTGGGGGAACGGCAGCCAGCCCGCGGGAGAGCTGTCCCACAGGTGCCGGCAGCGGGCTGCTCCGCGGGACACCCCGCGGTGACACCCGGGCCGGTGACGTGACAGCGGAGCCACCGTGGTGCTCCAAGCCCCGCTCCTCCGCGGGGAGCGTTGAACTGGCCGTGGCTGTTGATGGGTTTGTGGTGTGGTGCCTGCTCACCAGACACGGACCGTGCAGCCACTGGCCGGGACTGGGCGCTCAGCACCGCGCTGGGGCCCACAGCTTCCGCCTGCAGACCCGAAGGGAAAACCACGCAAGGGCACAGGCCCTGGTCAGCACTGCCCCGACCCCACGCAGTCACTGCCTGTGGGTAACAACCGCCTTGAGCCTCCTATTGGTCTCAAGGTTTATTCTTTCAATTTTCTGTAGAATAGGAAGCAGCGGAATGCAGCGGGGTAGCTGATTGTTGGTGTGTGTCTCACTCAACCAATTACTGACTTTAACATTTTATATAACTGTAACTGGAACCATATTGTCCAGAGCCTCCTTGTCAGACCTGATTATTGCTCATCATGTGATGTTCTGGGTGCTTTCATAAACTGTTGTTGCGAATTCACTTGGGGAGTCCTTTGTGCTTCTAAATCATTGGCAGATGTCTCATTTTTCTGAAAAATCAATAAACTGGCAGCTTTAAAAATAATAATAATAATAATAATAACATTTTTCTTGTTGTTGTTACTGTAGCTCCCAATTATACAAGAAATCTTCAGCTGTTGCATATATTAGCATTCTGTTGTTTTCCAGTTTTGCCCCTGAGGAACCGATCCTTTTGATACCCAGCGCTATGTGGAAGCAGAGAGCAGAGACGGTGTCTCTGTGCGAACGCTCCCGTCCCGGCCGCGCCGCGGGGCCGCTCTGCCTGTCCCGCTGCCCCCAGCAGCACCAGACCCGTTCCTGCCACCGGGGCTGCTTCCCGGGACCGCGGCCGCTTTGGCCTGGGCTGGCTGGAGGGAGCTGTGCGTTTGGAGCTCCGTCAGCTCCTGCACAGCTGCACTTTGTTCATTTTGATGAATTCTGTTTCATGATTTTTATTCCGTCTCGATACAAAAATAAACTGATGCAGCGTCCTGTTCTCACCTACATGGGGTCAACCTGAAATAGAAACTTTCTGGTCTTGTTTGCACCAAACAGACGACTGTCACTGAGCCCCAGAGAATGTAAACCTGTTGTTCTATGATCTTCCTTGCAGCAGCTCAGCCCAGGCAGATAACAGAGCTGGTCCAGCATACCAAGGCACGCTCGACATCTCCTTCAGGCTGGTATGTTCCGTGGCGCCCCGCAGCACCCCCTCCATCGCCCACCAGCCTGCAAAAGCCAGGGCTCAGGGGGGTTATGGACGCGAGCCCAGCCCCAGGGACTCCGAGGAGCTGTGTCCTGGAGCCCGAGCGCTCTGTCTGTCAGTCCGCAGCAGAAGGCTTGCAAAAGCATCCACGGTGCAGAAAACACAGCTTAAAAGGAAAATGGAACTCCCTTGTGCCAGAGTCTCGGTCAGGTGTCTGACAACCCTGTTCACACTGTTTTCCGGGAAGCCAAGAGTTTCAGCCGAGCGTTCAGAGCCCCCTCGCTCCCCACGTGCAGCGGCAGAGCGCCCACGGGGCAGCGGCTCGGCGCCGTCGGGCAACCGCGGCTGTTCAGGTCCTGCCTCACCACCGACCCCCGAGTACCTTAAACCTGCACTGTCTGCTGAGCATGAACTGGACAGAGTCAGTTTTAATGTGGCAGAAAAAGACACAAAACCCACAACAAACAAAACCCCAACAACAACAAACACCAAAAAACCCAGAACAGTCCCCACACAACAACACCACCACCACCACCCCAACCAACCAACCAACCCCCACAAAACCACCATGCTTTCAGTCTTTTTAGCCCAGGAGAAACAAGTCCAGAAGAAATGCAAAAGGCGGATGTCCCAGAGACCCCAGCAGAGCCAAGCAGGTGATTTTCCCCCTGGATGTCGATGACTTTACCCCAGCAAAAGGGAAATGGCTGCACGATTTTTGGCAGCTGAAGAACCGAGACAAACTCCCAGGCTGCTCGTGCTGTCTTCCTCTCAGTGGTGCTCGGCCCCTTGGCGCCGGTGCCGCCGTTCCCCCCGCAGCCCCACACCCCACAGCCCGGTGTTCTGCACCACACGGGACAGCCGTGCACAGTGGCCGGTGCCACCATTCCCCCCACACCCCACAGCCCCACAGCCTGGTGTTCTGCACCACACGGGACAGCCGTGCACAGTGGCCGGTGCCACCATTCCCCCCACACCCACAGCCCCACAGCCTGGTGTTCTGTACCACACGGGACAGCCGTGCACAGTGGCCGGGGCCACCGTTCCCCCCACACCCACACCCACAGCCCGGTGTTCTGTACCACACGGGACAGCCGTGCACAGTGGCCGGGGCCACCGTTCCCCCCACACCCACAGCCCCACAGCCCGGTGTTCTGTACCACACAGGACAGCCGTGCACAGTGGCCGGTGCCACCGTTCCCCCCACACCCACAGCCCCACAACCTGGTGTTCTGTACCACACGGGACAGCCGTGCACAGTGGCCGGGGCCAGGGCCCCGCTCGTGTGTCACACACCCGTGTCAACGTCCCGCCGGGTGTCCCGGCAACCTCATAAGGTTCTGCAGCCCTAAAACTCTGCTGTCATAAAACTGGACTCGAGTGCAACGAGAAAACTGATCTGAACAAAGAGGAATGAGGCTGGTTTATGTATAAATAACTCTGTCAGACCTGGAAACACAAACCCATCCAGTATTATTAGATCAGTGAGCCGCACGACACACAACGAGGCAGCTGGAACTGGCTGGCTTTACTCTCCGGGGTAACTGATGAGCTCAGAGACAACGACGGACGGGAAGGGCAGCCTGAGAGTGAGATTCCTTGCGTCCTCGAGCCTCCGCAGTCTCCCGGGCTCGGAGGGCTGTGCAAGGTCCAAGCCATCTGTGCTTCGTGGTGGAGCACAGCCAGGGCTGAGGAACCAGAGGCCTGGTTTCCAGAAGGAGGAATCAGAGTGTGTAATAGTGCTGAAGATAAGATTGAAGTGTTACCCATGTTCTTCTTTGGAAAAAGATGTAAGAGCTCAGAACAATGAGCTGAAAGGAATCTGTTGTTTTCACCAGTGCGAGAGGTGAAGAATCCCAGCGCGTCTCCAAGGCACCGAGCGGGCCAATGTAGTATTTCTAATTCATCATCTTCTCTGCAAAGAAAGTCTCTTTTCCACAAACTATCTGCTCTTGTTCCATCCCTCAGCAAGGACATTGCAAATCCGTATTAGCTGCCTGTTGGGTAATATGGGACGTGTTGCCTCCATACTGTGTTATCTCTCTATCTGCAAGGAGGTACCAGGTCCTGCCTCGTGTTTATGGGCTGATTGTTGGCTTCGTCGTGTTGACTCACTTGGCAAAGCAAAACGCGATTCCTTATCCAGCTCTATCTTCTTCTCAGCCACGCAAGAACGTTTCACAAGCAATCAGTTTCAGGGAACGCTTCCAGCCGTTTTTAAGGGTGGGACCTTATTGATTTTGGATGAAATTAAAAGTTTTGAGAGAAAAATGGGGGACCAACAGCTGCAGAGACTACAATAGGTAAATAAAACGAAAAAATGTGGATGAAAGACTCCCAAACACCCACCGGAGAAGACAGACCTTGGATGTCAGCTCTGCCCTCCCCAGAACGGGCAGGGTGTTGCTGTCCTGACGAAGCTGCCTGGGCAAGGAGGAAGACAATTAATTCCCTTCGCCGTGCGCCAGGCCGCCGGCACAGCAGGCAGAGCTGCCCGAGCAGGCCCGCGGCGCCCGGCAGCGGCACTGCCCGAGCCCTGTGTCCCGCCAGCGCCACCGGCCACGCGCCACCGCGGCCCCAAGCACACGGTCACCCCTGCAGCCCCGTCCGCGGCCTTGGCGCTCTGATCAAATGGCTTTCTGGCTGGAACCGAGGCATCCTGCACACTCGGTGACACGGGCTGGCTCCCGCCATGCCCAGCACCGGCCCTCCCGCGCCCTCCGCAGAAACAGCCCCGTCGCTCTTCGTACAGTTGCAAAAGGTACTGGCAGTGCTGCCGGAATTCGCTCAGTGCCTCTGAGCAGGCGAAGGAAGAGAAAGGGCCAAGACGCGGCCTCTGCGACGGCTTCCTACATTTGTTGCTCATTTGGCTGCCGCATTGCCAATGGCTCATTGCCTGCGATTCCTGTCACCAGATCCGCTCCACATGTTGCGGTGGCTAATGTGGCTAATAAGGCTTCTACCTCACTGGAGGAATGAAGAAACACAGTAATCACAAATCAGCTCGGGAATATGAGATCCCTTCACCAGGCTGCCAGCCAACAGCCAGGCAGACAGACAGACAGGTAGCTTGTAGATGTCGACAGGTGAATACACGGATAAGCAGACCAGACGTTCGCACCTGGGGTCCCCCAGCCCTCTCCTGCGCAGACTCCGAGGCACGCGCGGAGTGCAGCGGCAGTTTCGGCTCCAGCAGCCGGGCCCGGGTGTGCGGTGCGGATCCGCCGCCACACGTGCTGCGCCGCAGGCTCCTCCACTTGTCCACATCGCTGGCCTCTGAGCCAATGTCATGTGCACTCAGGCATCATCTGACTCCAGGCACGCGATGCATTGCAAATAACGGCCTGTTTTCCTTGGGATTTTCAGAACTACACTGCTCTAGGGATATCGGTTCTTGCGAAACAAACAGGAGTTCTTTAACTTCCACAGAATTTAAAGGAAACGCACCCTGAAATACGTCTCAGTTCACGTGCAGTCTAATGAAGTTCTTGGGGTACAGCTAATGGAAGAATTTATTGCGCTCTGACTCTTTCATTTTCAAAGAGAAATAAGCGCAGGCTAGGATCAGGGTTTATCTCAGCTCAATCCGTTCATTTAAACTGAGTTCTCCTGTCTGTCACTATTCAAATTCGACAAAGATGATTTTGTATGAATGTTGTTTAAAGATATGAGCGCCTGGAATAAAACCCTAGTGCAGAGAATCATGACAATTTCAGGAAGAACCCCACGGCAGGATCCCGCTCGCCCTGGGTGGCCCGCGCCCGGGCTCCCGGTCCCGCCGGCCGTGGGCCGGGGTCTGTCCAGCCCCGCTGTCCCGCGGCGCCCCCGGAGACCGAGCCCCGTCTGCCCTTCTTCTGCTCACCCCAGCTGCTGTTCCGCGGTTATTTCTGAGGACCACGAGACTGACGTCAATGTTATTTTCATCTTTCATCCTTCCCCAAAGCACAATTAAGCCCATTCACCACTGTTCAGTTCAAATCTAGATTTGAGTATCAGGCACTGGTTGCACAGTCTCCTTGAGAGCCCATTTGGTAATCACCCCTCAGCCTTAACAGTTGATGCTGCCGATGGAAGCGGATGCTCAACACTGTCACTCACAGCCTACAGAGGGATCACGTTCAGAAACTGGACATCCGGCTGGTTTCCTATAGCATTCCCATTCCTTTCCTGCAGCTGAGCCATTCCTGTTGCTGCCACCGAATCTGCAACAAATAATTAATTGCGTTCCCAGCTGCGGTTCGATCTGTGGCTTTCTGTAAACTTCCTTATCAGGTGTATCTCTTAGCACCTTCACACACAGAGTGCTATGAAAATAAACCCTAATTAACCTGCACAACTTCCGTGTAAGGCTGGGGAGCTTTCTGATCCTTCCTGTGTCCGTGGCGAAGTTCTCTGTTTGCTCCAAGCTCATAAAAAAGCCGATGTCAGAATCAAGGTTAAAACTCAGAACTCCTTAGCTCCTGTCCCTGGGATCTGAGCTTGCCCCTCTCGAAGAACCCCTGTTTACACCTTAGCGGGATCCGTCCCTCCCACACCAGCACGGACCGGAGCCGTTAACCCGTCGCGCTGCCAGGACCGGGGCGCAGGTGCGCGGCACCGCGGGCACAGCCTGTGCCTGCCCCGTTGTCACCTTCCCATGGATGTCCTTGTTTAATTCCACATGCTCTGCAGTGGACACCTCTTATTTGCACTAGAAGTCAGTATAACTACCCTGCCCGTAAACAAAGAATTTAATACACTGAGGGAAATTTACTTAACTTGGGCCATGGCAGATTTATAGTTTTTAAATGGAACGCCAGAAGGTTGTTGGCACTTAGGGAAACCTGGTTTGTTATTTCATAATCACATATTTATGGTTCCCACAGCATATTGTTTTTGTCTCGCTGTTCATTTACTGCAGGTCTATTAAGCTGTCACTGCTCAGCTCCAAGGCGCTGTTGTGTAATTCTACCCCGCGCTCTGATTGTGCTTTCATCCTTCTGATGGAGATCAATATCAGTGCCGCGGGGAATAGATAAGGAGCATGTTCTGCTCTATGAAGCGGGCACAGAAAAAGTGAAGATTGTGACCGAGCTATTGTCTGAGAAACACGCTTACAAGAAGGATTGTCAGCAAGCGCAGGTGTTGGCTCTTTGAGTGTATTTGCTGATGAACGCAATCCCATGTAGCAGGACCCACCCACACACCTCACTATTCCCGCTGGCAATTGCGGCTGAGAAACCCGAGTTAAAGTAGGTAATTGATACTTAGCTTCCCTGGAAAAAGAAATGCCACCTGGAAACCTTGGTGTGTTTCTTGCCCAGGCCAGGATTGTGCAGCTCATTCTTCTCCTTGATTTCTCCTCCTCTGAGTGGGCACTGACGCTCGGTTCCAGAGAAGGAGCTGCCTGGCTGTTCCTGTGAGGATAAAGGTGGGCTGGAGTCCCCGGGGGGATGGAGACGGAGCCAATGCTTTGTAGAAGGTTACGTGTGTGTGACGATGAAACCGAGACTCGAGCCCGAGAGCGCGGCCAGTGGCGGCTCTCAGCATGGGGAGAGCTGTCGATGGCACCGGCCCTGACAGCGAGTGCAGACCAGGCCACCGGGAAGGGCGCTGGGGTGACCATGCAGCCCCCAAACGCCTCCCGGCCCCCGGAGCTGCCCGAGCACGGGTGCAGCCGGGGAGCTGCAGTGGGTGTGCGGCAGGGTGGTCTCACACCCGTGAACATCTGGCCCTGGTGTGCGGCAGGGTGGTCTCACACCCGTGAACATCTGGCCCTGGTGTGCGGCAGGGTGGTCTCACACCTGTGCACATCTGGTCCTGGTGTGCGGCAGGGCGGTCTCACACCTGTGCACATCTGGCCCTGGTGTGCGGCAGGGTGGTCTCACACCTGTGCACATCTGGCCCTGGTGTGCGGCAGGGCGGTCTCACACCTGTGCACATCTGGCCGCGGTGTGTGGTGGGGTGGTCTCAGACCTGTAAACATCTGGCCCTGGTGTGCGGCGGGGTGACCTCACACCTGTGCACAGCTGGCCCTGGTGTGCGGCAGCGTGGTCTCACACCTGTAAACATCTGGCCCTGGTGTGCGGCAGGGTGTTCTCACACCTGTGCACAGCTGGCCCCACATGTGCAAACCTCTCAGCTCCCCGACCCAGCACTGCCAGCACATGTCCAGAGCCACCTTCACCTTCTCCAGCTCTTCTCAGGTCTTTCAGTCCAATCTTGTAAGCCTCAGTGGCTTTAGATTTTTCTGCTGCTGTTACACCTCTCCCTGTCCTCAACTCCTCCTCGCTGTTCTCTGCCCCGCCATTTCCATCCAGCCAGGGGGTGTCTGAAGTTCTGCCAGGACATCCAGCCCCAGAATGGAGTCATTTCAGGCACGTTCTGGGCAAGCTCCTCCACGTGTCCCCCACCAGTGCACGTTCTGGGCAAGCTCCTCCACGTGTCCCCACCGCCTGCCCCTCCAGCCACCACGGCCCGGTCTCCAGCCACCACGGCCCCGTCTCCAGCCACCACGGCCCCATCTCCAGCCACCACGCCCCCGTCTCCAGCCACCACGGCCCGGTCTCCAGCCACCACGGCCCCGTCTCCAGCCACCACGGCCCGGTCTCCAGCCACCACGGCCCCGTCTCCAGCCACCACGGCCCCGTCTCCAGCGTCTCTCAACCCAGAACCCTACAGCTCTGCGGTCAAGTTTAAAAAGCAAACCTAGCAAAAGTAACACAAGACATCCGCTTTTGCTTTGTACCCGAAATATATATACATTAAAAAAAAAAGGCAAATCACTTCATTATGGTTGGAATTCAGCAGCCAACTGACAGATATACGTGTTCACAAGGACAAAGAGACAAGGGACGCTCCAAAAGCTGCTGTGTGTGACGAGGGGCTCTGGGCTTTCCAGGCGTCGCCCAGCAGACAGCGTGCGGATCAGCTCTTACCGCTCCAGCTCCTTCCTCTGTGCGGCTTCAAGTTCACGGTGTGACTTCAGGAACCGCTATGTGTGCAAAAGGTAACGATCCATGCAGATACTTACAAAAGGTTTACAAAATATTTGTTTGTGCTTAAAAAACAAATCGATGCAATTGAAATTCTGCCCAAGAATGCAATTAAACAGAGGAAATAGTGAATACTGTGTTTGTGTGAAGGGAGGGTAACAAATAACGGAGAGTACTTAACAGTCACTGATTTGCATTTTCAGCATTTTGAGGTTTCATCCATGCTGGAAGTTTCTCTGCAAGGCCTGGACTTTCTAGAGAGACTTCTGCGCGCCAGCGAATCATCATCAGTGGTGCTGCACTCTGGCCCTGGCCCTTGTCACACTGGGATCAGGAACTTCTCTGCCTGTCGTCAACGGCTGGGAAGTTTTCCCCAGGTATTTCCAGCATCATCTCGTACTAAATGCCGGGTCACTCTCGCTGGGCTTGACCTCATCGCCGTCCCTGCAGAGCCGGGCTCGGCGTGCGGGGCTGGCCGCGGCTCTGCTGGCAGCTGCTGCCTGTCCAGCCTCATCGCAAGATGGATGTGCCGGCGCTCCCTGCCAGCGCCAGCGCCGCAGCTCTCGCCTTGGCCTTGTGCAAAAGCAGCGCTGCATCAAACCAGAGAGACCCCTGGGAGCGCTCCCATGACCCCTCCTCGCCTCTTCCTTCTCTCCAGTCAGCTAAAGCAGCTCGCGATTGCGAAGCCAGTGCTGAGGTCATTCCTGTTCTCGAGCTGGCCAGCTGCTGGGATCTGTCACCGCAGCCGGCCGGCGCGTCCCCGCGGTCACCGAAGAGCTCGTCCCGACGAGCCGCAGCCCTCACACACCGCGGGTACGTGCCCAGCACGGTCCAGCAGTCACTGCCCAAGGGGTGTGAGAAAAGCACCGGGATACCGCGCTTCCCCAGCAAAGAGTGTTCTCAGCCACCCTGCCCGGCACGGCGGGCTCGCCCCTCCCCGCCTCCGCACACAGGCTCACGGGCTCACAGGCTCACAGGCTCACGGGCTCACAGGCTCACGGGCTCACAGGCTCACAGGCTCACGGGCTCACAGGCTCACAGGCTCACGGGCTCACGGGCTCACAGGCTCACAGGCTCACAGGGTCACAGGCTCACGGGCTCACAGGCTCACAGGCTCACGGGCTCACAGGCTCACGGGCTCACGGGCTCACGGGCTCACGGGCTCACAGGCTCACGGGCTCACGGGCTCACGGGCTCACAGGCTCACGGGCTCACGGGCTCACAGGCTCACAGCCTCACGGGCTCACGGGCTCACGGGCTCACGGCCTCACAGGCTCACGGGCTCACGGGCTCACGGGCTCACAGCCTCACAGCCTCACGGGCTCACGGGCTCACGGGCTCACGGGCTCACAGCCTCACGGGCTCACGGGCTCACGCGCTCACGGGCTCACGGGCTCACAGGCTCACGGGCTCACGGCCTCACAGGCTCACGGGCTCACGGGCTCACGGGCTCACGGGCTCACAGCCTCACAGCCTCACAGGCTCACAGCCTCACGGGCTCACGGGCTCACAGGCTCACGGGCTCACAGCTGCGCCGGCGCCTCGCGCTGCTTCCAGCTGCGCGGAATTTGCTGGACTTCTATCTGCGAAAAAATTTATCCGGAATCCTTTTTGCACAACTAACACCAAATGTAGTTCTAGATTTAGAAGAGCATGAGCAACCCTGAGGTTCAGTAATCACGGTGCGGTTGGGAACGGGACGCACTGCGGTCCGTGTTGTTCAGCAGAGAACTGAGAACCAGGGCACGCAGCCTCCTTTTCTGAATGAGTGCACTTTTTGATTCACTTGATCATCCAAAAACCTTTCTGATGAGAATATCCATAACTTACATGGCACAAGCTTAAGTTTTGTCTGAGATTTAAATTCATTTGAAGTAAAATTCTGTAGTGCAAAGCTGCAAATAACACTAAGAGATCTCCATGGAAAAAACTCTTATAATGATGCATATCATGTGCCTTCTGCTGTGCAGAGAGCTTTTGATGTTCGGTTCACATTGAAAAGCAAAGGTGTAAATAAGCTCTAGAAGAAGTGAAAATAACACAAAGGTTTTGCCAGAGCCTTCTGCAAGCGCGATGCTGAGGCCGTCAGCCGGGGCACGGGGTCTGTCCCCGCGTCACCAGTGACACACGGGCGGCTCAGAGGGCTTCCCGCACACCAGGGATGCTGTGGGAGGGCAGGACGGCTGAGGACGCCCCTGCGGCATCCAGATGAGCCGGGCAGGGGCAGCGCAGGCGGGCACTGTGTGAGCGCCTTTTGCTCACAATTGTTTACGGGCTAAAAGACAAAAAGCTAAAGCAACGAATGTCCATGTCAGCAGACGTATGTCCATGTCAGCAGACGTATGTCCATGTCAGCAGACGTATGTCCCGTCAGCAGACGTATGTCCATGTCAGCAGACGTATGTCCCGTCAGCAGACGTATGTCCTGTCAGCAGATGTATGTCCATGTCAGCAGACGTATGTCCCGTCAGCAGACATATGTCCATGTCAGCAGACGTATGTCCCGTCAGCAGATGTATGTCCATGTCAGCAGACGTATGTCCTGTCAGCAGACGTATGTCCTGTCAGCAGACATATGTCCATGTCAGCAGACGTATGTCCCGTCAGCAGATGTATGTCCATGTCAGCAGACGTATGTCCATGTCAGCAGACGTATGTCCCGTCAGCAGACGTATGTCCTGTCAGCAGATGTATGTCCATGTCAGCAGACGTATGTCCCGTCAGCAGACATATGTCCATGTCAGCAGACGTATGTCCCGTCAGCAGATGTATGTCCATGTCAGCAGACGTATGTCCATGTCAGCAGACGTATGTCCCGTCAGCAGATGTATGTCCATGTCAGCAGACGTATGTCCTGTCAGCAGACGTATGTCCTGTCAGTGAGAGGTCTGCTGAGGAGAACAAACAGCATGTGAAAATCACAGGAGAGACACAGCCCCGACGGGTGCTGCAGATCACGAGGCTGAGAACTTCAGCAGCCGCGGGGCACTTTGTGTCCCCTCCCCGCGCCCCGCCAGCCCAGGTTCCCGCCTGTCCTCTGCTCCAGGTGCCCCTGCTGTTGGCAGAGAACCGAGGGGACCTGCCCCAAACGGGACAGAGCGTGGGCTCAGACCCGGAGCCGGTGTCCGGCACCGCCGTGTTCCCGTGGGCCCCACGGCGCCGGGCATAGCGGGGACGGGGCCCCGCCACGGGGACACTGCTGGGCAGGCGGTGCTGCTGCACTGCTCGGCCGCTGCCTCTGCAGCCTGCTGGGGGCTGGCTGGTTGGTTTGGTTTGGGTTTGGTTTATAAAGCCTGTTGTGTTTCAATCTAATCTCCCACACAGATTTCATTCTGTTTTCGTGCTGCAGTACAAAACAAATTACTTCCATGTTTGTTTATTTCATAGATCACTGACTTGGGAAGGTCAAATGCTATTTCCTCTTCCTCCTCTTCTTCAGCCTGTTTCCCTAAGGCAATTAAATCACCGCTGTCGTGTACCTGCTTGTGTTTGTGCGCACGTGCGCACGTGCGGGGCTCTTCTCGCCACCTCGGGTTTTTTGATAGGGCAGGACTGTTCCCGGGGGGCACGAAGTTCAATCCTAACAGTGTTGTGAAAAAAGTGCATTTGTAAGGGCAGGAGGACCTACTGACGAGTGGCTGGAGGTGAAAAGCTGCAGTGTGACTGCAGTCCCTTCAGTCCCCAAAGAAGTCACATAAGGGACAGGTGTCACACATTCGCTGAAGGTGGGACTGAAAAGCCTCAGCTGGAGGTCACGCTCTGAAAAGGCTCCATTCCCTGACACCTGGTCAGGGCAGAGCACATCACTGCCCCAGCACACCCTGCTGAGGGCACCGGCTCCCGCAGGCCCGCGTGGAACATCGACCGCATCAACCACGCAGGGAGCCCGGACAGCCCTGCTGGCCCTGGGCAACCGCGGCCCACCGTACACAGTGTGGAGGGGACCTCAGGTTACACACATGGGGACATCAAATGCAAACTTCACCTTTCCAACGGGTGTTCCCGCAGAGCCTGTACCACAGAATTTCCGCGTCAGAGCGGTTTTGTCTATAAGTTCAAACACTCCAGGGTTCCCCGCGGTTCCGCAGGCAGCCGCACCGCGCGGGACCAGCCCCGGAGCAGGGTCAGCAGACACGGAGCCCAGTCCCTGAGTCTGGTTGGCCCTCAGCAAGCAATCGACCCACCATGTCACAAACCTCCATCCAGGAGTATTTAAAAGCAAAATCGTGCACCTCATCAGTGCAGTAACTCAGTCGCAGCAAAGCTAATGGTAAAAATAGCATTTGTACCTTGACTTCTGCATGCAGCTGAGAAAACTGCGTATTTACGGCGAGTCCCAGCCTTCTGACCCACCGCGACGGTACGACTGACACTGCCAGTCTGCGGTGAGCGAGCAGCAGCGTCCGGGCGCTGCTGGTGTGAGCGTCCGTCCCACCAGCGGCACCAGCGCGCGGGTTGGTGCGGCACGGCCGGGCCGGGCAGCGCACGCAGACGGAGCTCACCGGGCTCCCCGGGCTGGCAGCCGCCGGGCAGGTCTGCCCCCGAGACACGAGCCACCTGCCCCCGAGACACGAGCCACCTGCCCCAGAGACACAGACACAAGCCACCTGCCCCAGAGACACGAGCCACCTGCCCCCGAGACACGAGCCACCTGCCCCAGAGACACAGACACAAGCCACCTGCCCCAGAGACACGAGCCACCTGCCTGCTGCAAAATGTCCCTGAAAACCTGAAACAGGCAGCATGCTCAGCAACATCAGTGGGCTGATTTAAATCCCTATCTGACCAAACATCACCTGTTTTGTCTGGGGCCGCCATTCCCCACCTCGGTGAGAGGAAGAGACTGAGCGAGCGCAGCAGAGGAATGAGGAAAGACGCCTGGATTTATCGAGCTGAAAGCCCCAGGAAACCTGCTCTATTCTAAATAGATGTTAATCTCTTTCAAACTACCTGCTCCTTTTTATCATGCATATTTCTCAAGACCTCTCTGAACCGATGAAATATTTATCCCAAATCCTCTGTGTGCGGATACGAAACCAACACCTACGCTCAGCCCTCCTCCTGCCCTCCGCGCAGACCCATCGGAACCACAGCCTAGACCAGGGTCGGGCTCACACTGTGCTCTGCTTCCAGTTACCAAAACGTGTTGTATGACACACAGCTGGTTTCACATCTCAGCTCCCCGGTTCACGCTTGACACCTGGCCAGAAAATGCCACCAATAAGGACAGAATTTGACCATATTAAGCCCGGGTCAATCTATTATGCCCATTTGGTATAAATTTAGGAAAGGCTGTTAGTTTATCACATAGGATCTGAAACTCCATTCCTGGTTTTGCCACTTGCCCGGGAAAATCTGTTTTCTGTTGCTGTTTTAATCCCCGGTTTGTAACCCGCGTTATCTCTGCCGCACACATCCTGCCCGCAGGTCTGGTGCCTCGGAGCTGATCTGTGTTACACTCCAGACTCTGCTGGGATAGTAACAGCTACAACAGGTATGCTCAGCACATCCACCGCCTGCGTTCAGCCTGCCGTACCCGCACACGGAGCGGGGAGAATCAACCCCAGCTCACCTGCCCGGAAAGGAGCGTCTGGGGCACGGCCGAGCTCGGGCCTGGCCTGACCATCCTCTCTCCTGGCAGCAAGGAGGAAGGCGAAAGAACATCTTAGCCTCCGCTACACTGCTCAATTATTCAGGAGTTACTGTTTTCCCCATAAAGAACGGAGAGAAGGCGCTAAGGCAGGCAGCAGTGTCAGAGGCGCTCTCGCCGAGCACCACGCAGCGCCACAGCCGGAGGTGCAGCACGGCCGCTCTGTGAGCCCTGGGAGCCCTGGGAGCCCTGTGAGCCCCGCTTGCCCCGCAAGCCCCGCTCCTGCAGAATTCGGCCCGCAGGAACCTTGTCTAAATAAAGACAGCCTTGGCAAGCGCGTCGTCCAGCCAGCGGTGCCTGCCAAGGCAGCCTGCGGTCAGGGCAAGGCCGTGCGGCGGGAACCCAGAGCAGAGGAGGAAGAAAACACATTTCTGTTCAGGTAAACAAGGGAGAAAACGGAGCCTGGCAGCGAGAGCCAGTGAGAACCCGGGCAGCACCCCAGCAACGTCGCTCGCCCCGCCGTGCCGTCGGGAATGCCGAACCCCTCCAGGAAGGGGCATCTCCAGACCGGTGCCTTTGCGCCCCTCTGCAGCCCTGCGCTAATCTGAAAGCTGACGGAAAGAGAAGGAAGGCAGCACAGCCTTTCTATACATACTACATACATAATAGTGCTACATATGTCATAGCGCTACATATAGCAGACTATGCTCATTCTCTCATAGGATCTGAACTTCTCTTGAAAATTTTGTATCCCCTCCCAAACCCAAAAGCAGTTGGGTTTCAGCCTCCTGAAGCTCAGAGTGCAGGGGGCGAGCACCCTGCTCCAGACAGACACCCGCAGAGCCCCCTGCAAAAATCTCACTGCTGGTTACCACAGCCCCTAGGTCAATACTGTCCTTAGACCTGATGTAACTGCAGTGCAGGTTGACTGTACGTCTGGGTGTGGAATGAGGACAGTTCCTGCTGGAAACGGGACTGCCAGGAAAAGCTTCCCTGCGGTTCCCCCAGCACCTGGAAATCAGAGTTAGCACTGAGCAACGGCTTGTTCGCTTCAGACAGCGCCAGGCAGACAGAAACGTCTGTCAGACCCATATTCCCGTGCTCTTGCCTCTCCAGCAACATGGTTTCTCCTACCTACAGGAAGGGGAAGAAGCGCGGTGCACGGGAGGGGACGGGGTCCCGCACGGCCCCCCGCGCTCTGCAGACAACGGTCTGTAGGCACTGCCGCCCGTGCCGCAGCCCCTCCAGCGCCGACCGGGCCCAGGCACAGCACAGCCTCCTGCACACCTGGCCGTGCACCTACAGCCAACACGAGAGTGCTAAACCTCAACGTTCAAAATACGTACGTCCTTCCCCTGGTCGAAGGCAGAGGAAGTCTGTCCACAACTTCCTTACAAAAACGGTCTCGTGATGATAAACCATGAATTCCTAATCTTCAAGATAAGGAGGGATATTCGATCTGTTTATCCTTTTCCTAAAACCATCTGCTATACAGCAGCTCTGTGATCTTAGAGCTGGTGACGTGCTCATGCCTTCTGCGAGAAGACACGGACAGACCAACAATAGCAGTAACACATTTGGCAATCCAGTGTAGGCCAAGCAGCCCTCCTCCTCCCCCCAGTGCACCACGGTTGTTCTGTATCACAGAGGTGCTCTGAGGACAGAAGCCCCAAGGGTCTGGGATGCTCGGGTGCCTGACCCAGCGCTGCTGTCCCGTGCTGCCCCAATCACCCAGGTAACGAGCTCGTGGACCTCGCGCCGTCCTGCCCGGACCCGCAACACAGCCCCGTGAGGCACACGCAGTGACGGGGAGAACAGGAACACCGTCCTCTGGTCAGAGGGCTTTGTGGCTGCTTTTCTTAGATCAGAAATACTACTGTGCTCAGGGAAACCATGTAAATGGAATCCAGTTTCTAATTTTCTACTGCATTCCTACTTAAACTTCTAAAAGAAACACCAAAAAGCATCCAGCCCAGGCTCAGGAATGAATACAAAGCAAATACTGTAATTTATCTGGGTTGCAGTCACTGCAAAGTGATGAGTAAATTCAACAGGATAAATAAAACTGTACAGTTTGGTTGGTCTTTTGGAACACTGGCAACAGATACCATCCTGCAAAGCACAGAGATCCGTGCGAGGAGGGGAGCCACGTACAGGTTCTGAAGCTGCTGACCGACATAAACAGGCTGTATGTTCAGTAGGGAATGGCGCAAGTCAGAGAAAACAGGGAGAGAAAACATATGGCCATGGTCTGAAAAGCGGATGAAAGTTTGAACTGGGAAAACAAACCCAGCAACTCAGACAGGGAAATACTCGTTCTGCTTAGGCGTATATAATGATCACGTCGAGAAGATCACGTGTGACGTTATCTGCAGGCAAACAGTTTGAGAGAGACTCAAACAGAAAACTGAGTTCTGGATACCTGTGACCGTGACGTAACCTGCAAACCCGCAGCCACGCCATGCACCGTGCAGGCGCCGCGCGTGAACCCCAAACGAGCCCGGCCGCAGGCGCTGCCCCGCGCGCTGCCCGACAAACCCAACCTTCCGGCTGCTCTGCAGGCAGCTCTGTCATCTGGTGAGAGCTGCACAGCTCGGGAATCACACCCAGGCGCTGAGAACCGCAGCTTTCTGTGAAGAGCCGACCCACTGCAGCGCGGAAGGGGCTGTGTTCCAGAGCCACGAGGGACGCTCCTCTGCAGCTGACGACATGGCTGGTGCCGTATGCAAGCGGTTTCTGTCGGGTCGGCAGCATGTTAAATAAACCAGTTTGTTTTTCCCATGTTAGCCGGTGAGCTATGACTTCTCTGGAGGGGACTTTACACCTCAACGTCATTTATTTTTGGTTGTTACAACTGCAAACTTCTGTGGTGAATGAGAGCATTTGTCCCAAAGCAATCAGTGTACGAAGCTTTGCAAGCCCCTGAGCAAGACATCGCTCCGAAGGGCAGAACGTGCCTAGTACTGCTAACTGATCTCAGCCATCTCTGAGGTCTCGTGACAGAATATTTACCTGGGAGCGTGCTCACTGCCACAGACCGCAACAGCAGCCAGCCCGGCCTCCAGGCAGGCGAAGGGCAGCTGAGGGCTGCGTCTGGGAGAGGGGATGCTGGCAGAGGGTGAGGAGGTACCGGAGTAAGGAACTCAGCTTGGAGCGAGGGTTCCTGGGGAGAACCAGCTGTGCTTGCCCGCGGGGCGCATCCTGACGGCCGCAGCTGTGGACGGTGCCTGCCGTGTTCATCTGCCTCTCGCCTGAGAAGAAATCGTGCGCTTGGAAAGTACTTCTGGCAAGGAGGAACAGACATCTTCTGTGGCTGTGGCTCACAAATACGAACCAAAATTCACAGTTCATTGTTAGCGCAGTGTTACCCTTTGTCCTTATTATTTTGCCTTTAAACAGACATAATAAACGCTGTTCATTACTCAGATTTATTCTGAGGGAGTCTAAACTTCCTCAGCTCACTCTTTAATCATCCTCTGGCTTACACTTTTGTCCTTCCTTCCAAAATGCTAATAATAAATAAAGCTGCTGGAATGGCCACAGCACTGCGTCAGGCCTGCTAGCACATACAGCTTTTTGTAGTTGTCTGTGGTTGGTTGGTTGGTTGGTTGGTTGGTTGGTTGGTTGGTTGGTTGGTTGGTTAGTTAGCTGGCTGGTTGGTTGGTTGGTTGGTTGGTTGGTTGGTTGGTTGGTTGGTTGGTTAGCTGGTTGGTTGGTTGGTTGGTTGGTTGGTTGGTTGGTTGGTTGGTTAGCTGGTTGGTTGGTTGGTTGGTTGGTTGGTTGGTTAGTTAGCTGGTTGGTTGGTTGGTTGGTTGGTTAGCTGTTTGGTTGGTGGTTGGTTGGTTGGTTAGTTAGCTCATTGGTTGATTGGTTGGTTGGTAGGTTAGTTAGTTGGTTGGTTGGTTGGCTGGTTGGTTGGTTGGTTGGTTAGCTGCTTGGTTGGTTGGTTGGTTGGTGGTTGGTTGGTTGGTTAGTTAGCTGCTTGGTTGGTTGGTTAGTTAGCTGGTTGGTTGGTTGGTTGGTTGGTTGGTTGGTTGGTTTTGAACTGCCCAATGTACAGCCTCCTAATTTCAGAGGCCTGAGGACGTCAGCACTGCTCAGCTGGCATCCTGCCTCAGAAGATGTCCCACGAATGTCTGCCACAGCTTGCCTCTGATATTATCAGCAATGACAATCAATAAGAAAAGCCAGAGGGCACCTGGGGGCCAAGGGACAGGGAGGCAGGGAAATGTGCTGCTCTCCTGTCTCCAACCCGCCCTCCATGGCTGAAGGTGAAGAGAAGGCACGTGCTTAGATCTGATGGACACCTGGGGCACAGACTAAAATACATTTAAACCCAAGGAAAACCCTTTTCCAGAAAGAGAAACGCTGCCCGCCCGGCTCCTGCACCAGCCGCTCTGCCTGACCCAGGTGTGTGCGGGCAACAACACAATCCCAAAGCAAAGGTAGCTGCTTCCTTTCCTACACATCCGTGTTCAGATTTTTTGATTGGTTTCAGAGGTATTTTAATAGCTACATCTTTTTAAAATGAGGCAATTCAAACTCAGGTGGCTCTTCCAAAAGGTGGGGTGACCACACGGCACGCACACTCGCTTCAGGTGCTTTGCTACAGTTGTCGAAAACTGGACGGAAGGAGAAGGGATTTTTGTGGCAGAAAGGTCAAGAAGCCCAGCGGATCTCGCTCCCAGCGCGAGACCCAGCAGATCATGAACATCGGTTCCACGGGGAGCTCCGACGATTGCGTGGGGAGCTTTACTGGAAAATAATTAACATCAGGACTTTCTTCCCATTTGCGATTTTGTACCCTGCATTTGTTCTGATGGCCCCCACCTGGCTCGTGTGTAACCAGAGAGATCTGCTATTAAGTGACATGCAAGCATGACATTATACAGCTTCCATTGCTGGATACCTCTGCAATTATCCATATTGCTACCAGATGTTCAATCACACACTCCAAGTCCCAGTTTGGAAAGCAGAATCCCGGATTGCTGGTGGGTACCGGCGCCCCCTGTGAACGGTTGCAGGGCCCCTGCTGCCCCAGCAGCCCCCAGATGCCAATGTGATCCTGTTGTCTTCTCTCCTCTTTGGGAAAACCTGCCGTATTTTCATGCCAAAGCGTGCAAAGCAAAGGGGATTGCACATAATCTCCAAACAGTGACTGAGCCATCCACACCCGAGAGCTGGCAATTGTATCGGGGAGCAGCTAGGATATAAATAAGAGAGGGAAAAAGGCTATAGTACAAAAGGAATCATCACTACTGTATATTCTCTCAAAAAATATCTGAATGTGAAATAGGAGCCAGTGTCTTAGTAGCAACAAGGGCTAACAGCACCCATTCATCAACCAGACTTCAGGATTTTTGGCGATCTGGAAAATCGAAGGCTGGAGCGGCTGCCAAAATCACCTCAGCCCGTCCGAGGCACGGAGAACAAAGGCGCTGGTTCAGTAACGTCTCCCTCACAGCCCTGGAACGATGCAGCCGTGACTAATCCATTGCTGCGGTGAGTTCCCTGGACCGGCTGTGTCAGCTGCGCCGCTTTCCATGGATGGACTTCAATCACACGCATGAGAAAACGCTGGTACAGAAATTCTATGATGAAAGGGAATTTGAACTTTTAAGTTATTTAGATTATTGGGAAAGAATTATTCTGTATAGCATTGCTTCATCCAGCTCGTGCTTTTAAGTTAATGAACTCTGTTATGCAATTGTAATTCATCCTTCTTCTGGACCGCAAGCATTAATCAAGAAAAGAACACCACTGATTGGCCTGGAGAAGCCCTGATGGCCAAGCGCCGCCTGGGAGGGACGGGGACACCGCGGAGCCTGCGGAGAGCGGCCCGGGCGAACCGCAGCCCTGCGGTGCCGAGAGCGCCGCAGCAGGACCCTGGGCCCGGGTATCGGCACAGGGCGGCACCAGCGCCCGCGCCGCGTCCCCCCCGGGGCTGCGGCACAGCCCGGCCCTGGGGTGCGGGGGCCAGCTCACCCGGTCCCGCACACCAGGGACGGCCACCGCAGGCACATCCACGTTTAACACCCACGTGTTAACCTCTGCCACCGCTGAGGAGGTGCTTTCCAACCCCTCGCCAAGAAGACGATGCTGTTGCCGATCATATGGCACCACATAGGTCAGTTTGACGCTGTCAGTGACACGCCAGGGTGACAGGCAGCCCCACGGCCCATTGCCTCCCGTGTGATCCGCAGCTTTTCACCCACGCCAGGCACAACCCGCTGTGCTGATGCGGCCCATTGCTCTTGACTTCCATACCTGGCCAGCCTACTCCCTTCTACTACTCCTGGCTGTGTTTCCATCTCCCCATTGTTCTTTGTAACTGCTACGAGGCATTTTTATTTATTAAGAGATGGCGCAAGTTCCAAGATCAAAAAGCAAATAAACCATTAATGATGGCTGTACCAAATTAAAATCTCTCTTATCTTTCTAGTTCTATCGTTGTTTATTCTACTGATTCCACGGTTGGAACAAGTCTAAATATAACAGACATTCCTCCTCTGCCCATCCGCACAGACCAGAAGCAGGAGTTCAAGGAAATGCACTGACACGGCTAAAGAAAACCTACAGTATGAAAACCAGCAGTTCTCAGCCTTTCCTACATCACCACTCAAACACTGTGAACAAGATGAAACCAAGAATCTTCAGCACACTAAATAACACAGAAAATGAAGCCCGTTCGTCATTCCCTGACACAACATCCCAGTTTTGGGGGGCTCTCAGGTGGGAACCCCGCAGACCAGACGGTTTGCTGCAGCCACTGAGGCTGCACAGTGGGTAGGACACACTCCGCTCTTCTCAAGAAGACCGTCAGGGCCAAGTATCTGGAAGCTCTTCATAGTGATGTGTTTTTAAGACAGTGGAATTATCTCTTACTGAAAGTGGTTGAAAAACCCATCCATCAGCCGTCCAGCAGTGAGCATCACAACGTTACTATGGGCAGAGGTGGACGAACGGAGGGTTTTACGGGTTCTTTCTGCTTCCAGATGCTGTAATTCTGCTTCGTTCCCTGCCCAGGAGCAGCGTTCACCAGCTCCAAACAGGACCAAGGAGGAAATGCAGCAGGGCAGGAGTTCCTAAAAGTCACTGAAAAATGGATTCTAAAAGTGGATAAACATGATTGCAGTGATCTAGACACTGAAATCCTGGGAAAGACTCTCAGTCTGCTTGTATCAAACGGTTGTTGAGAATGACTAATGGCCATTTCCACTGGCTACAAAACACACAGAAGATAAGAGGACCTTATGTTCTCCCCCAGGCTATCGGCTCAGGTGTGAGGTTCGTAATCCCCCGTTTGTACCTCCATACGAATAACGTGTGTACGTGGGTGGCTGACCGCCCGTGCCTGGCCGTGGAGAGGACACGTTTTGTTGTGCGGTTTCTTTTCTTCTAACACAGCAAGAAAGAAATCGGAGTCGCCTGGGTCACCATGGTCCCCTGAGGCTCCTCAGTCACCACAGTCAGTCTCCTCAGCAAACACTGAAACACAGGGCAAGTTTCATCAAACTGATGGGACTTTTACAAAAACATCGTGGGAAGACGTATTTCGACATCCAGCCATCGTGATTCTCTGTCCATACGTCACTGTAAGCTGCTTCTGCACTGCACAATTAACAGAGTCATTAACGCTCTTTTACGGGAATCAAAATCTATCGTGAATGTTTCATGGGGACATCCTAACCAGCTTTATACCTCCACACAGCTATACAAGCTATGGCCATGTTCCCCGATCGCATCCTACACGGTGGTGAAAATCTGCCCGTTGCAAGAGAACAGTCACTGCACGGGAAAGCCGACCTCTGCATTTTGTGTCTGCCCCACTCCGCACCCCGGCTGCAGGAGCCACATCTCCCCACCTCCGGAGCCAGCGCTGCCCGCACCACCCGCCAGCGAGGCCTGGGCTGCAGCGCGCTTGCCCTGCAAACAAAGCCCCACCGACCGCCAGGGCTGCCCGAGGAGCTGGGCAACACTCCCACTAAAGCTTCCAGCCCTGGTTTGCCGATCTGAAGCGCCGAACACGAACGGCTCCTCTCTCGACAGCCTGGCCCCATGGCCGCCCCCCGCTGCCAAACATCCCCGTCATGTTCCTGAAGTGCATCTTCCCAGCTGGAGTTCGCAGCCCCTGCATTTCGTTACGCTTCTATGAGACACAATTAACAGTACAGGCTGTTCTTTCCAGGACTCTCTCTAGTGATACATCTCTCAGATAAGAGCTTCACTTGCTTCAGGCAAAAACTACAGCAAAAGCTTATTCCTTCCCATCTCAGATTCCTGCACAGCACTGGGTATGGTCACAGAGACACGCTGTGATTCCCACGGCTCCGGCGCTGTCCCACCCGTGTCCCACAGACACACTGTGACTCCCACAGACACGCCGTGACTCCCACAGCTCTGTCACTGTCCCACAGACACGCCGTGACTCCCATAGACACACCGTGACTCCCACAGCTCTGTCACTGTCCCACAGACACGCCGTGACTCCCATAGACACACCATGATTCCCACAGCTCTGTCACTGTCCCACAGACACGCTGTGATTCCCATAGACACACCATGATTCCCACAGCTCTGTCACTGTCCCACAGACACGCTGTGATTCCCACAGACACACCATGATTCCCACAGCTCTGTCACTGTCCCACAGACACCCCATGATTCCCACAGACACCCCGTGATTCCCACAGACATGCCGTGACTCCCACAGACACCCTGTGATTCCCACATACTCACCGTGACTCCCACACACCGTGACTCCCACAGACACACCATGACTCCCACAGCTCCGTCACTGTCCCACAGACATGCTGTGACTCCCACAGACACACCGTGACTCCCACAGCTCCGTCACTGTCCCACAGACACGCTGTGATTCCCACAGACGCACCGTGACTCCCACAGCTCCGTCACTGTCCCACAGACACGCTGTGATTCCCACAGACACACCGTGACTCCCACAGCTCTGCCACTGTCCCACAGACACCCTGTGATTCCCACAGACGCACCGTGACTCCCACAGCTCTGTCACTGTCCCACAGACACCCTGTGATTCCCACAGACACACCATGACTCCCACACACCATGACTCCCACAGACACCCTGTGACTCCCACAGACGCACCGTGACTCCCACCACTCCGCGCTGTCCCCCCTGCTGCCCCATTCCCGGCACCGTCACTCTCGGCTGTCCTTCTGCCGCGGTGCCGTGTCCCGGCGCCGACCCCCCGGCCCATCTGCTCCCAGCTTTGGCCGTCCATGCCACGGATCCACCAGCTCCTGTTCACTGAAAAAATGAACTGGAAACTTGATAGAAATGTGTGTATGTGGGGGACGGGTGAGGTGGTGTGGAAGGAAAGCAGGAGTCACCTTCTCTTTGCACCCTCTATTAAATGTCTTGTGCTGCAATTTCCTGGCTCTGCCTTCTAGTGAGTCTTTGCTTTCATAATATGGTACTTGTGGGTGCGAATCTGACAGGCACTGGGATGCTGACTTCGCAGTTCTGCTGTTTCCTTCCTTTGGATCCGGTGGTTTGGGGTTTGACCCCTGTCCCCCAGGGCTCAGCTGCTGGTCCCCGTCCCTCGCCCCGAGCCAGCGGCAGGACAGGCCGTGTCTGCCCACGCCGCCCCGCGGCGCCCGCGCGCATCCCGCCCTCTCTTCGCTCTCTCCCCGTTAAGATAAAAGCACAACATCTCACTTCTGAGCGCGAGCACACGTGGAGGGTGAAGGCAGAAGGTCAGAGGGCCCGGGCTGCAGGTACGTCCCAGGGCACGCGGCTCTCTGAGCGCAGGAGCTGCAGGTACGTCCCAGGGCACGCGGCTCTCTGAGCGCAGGAGCTGCAGGCACGTCCCAGGGCACGCGGCTCTCTGAGCGCAGGAGCTGCAGGTACGTCCCAGGGCACGCGGCTCTCTGAGCGCAGGAGCTGCAGGCACGTCCCAGGGCACGCGGCTCTCTGAGCGCAGGAGCTGCAGGCACGTCCCAGGGCACGCGGCTCTCTGAGCGCAGGAGCTGCAGGCACGTCCCAGGGCACGCGGCTCTCTGAGCGCAGGAGCTGCAGGCACGTCCCAGGGCACACAGCAATCTGAGCGCAGGAGCTATTGCACCCCCTCCTGCTCCCCCGGGATCTCCCACCCGTGCGCTGTTCTTGTCCGTTTTTGCAGTGGGTACAGGGTATAAATTTTGCACTGCTCCAAGGGTGGGCGGTGACGATAGCGAGGGACTTCTGAATTTTTCTGACATGCTGACCACGGTCATCTTACAGGGATCCTATCTGCATGTTTTTTCTTGATAAAAAGCAAAACCACAAGTGAAAGCTCTCGACACCAGCACCAGAGACAACTATCCCTGTTTCTCTTTCTGTGGATCCCCTCCTTCAGCCCCCAGCGTACACAAGAGAACAGAAGCCCCAGCACCACTGTCTGTGGGACTGGTAGGGCTCTGTCACTCTCAGTGCCTTCGCTTCAAGGTTCTCCAGCGCAGTGTAAGAGCGCAGACTGGCAGCACAAACCCCCCAGAAGAGCGAACACGAGATAGCGCAAATCATTAGGTACAGTTCTTCGTATGTTTCAGCACCATATCATATAAGCCCATTCAGAAACTCATCAAACAGCACTGTAAAAGGTAATCCAGTTGTTCTTCCTCCTCCTTTCTGCTCCTCCTGGAAGGGAACAGGGCACATCTACGCACGAAGCATTTGCTTTGCCTTGGTTCTCAAGGCACGGCGTTAACGGCGGCTCAGACACCTGCAGCCCACACGGAGCCGTTGCTTTGCGTGTGACTGTGTCTGGATCCAGGGCTCCTTGTCTCCCTGACACCTCGATGTTCCTCCTTCACACCTGCTTCAGATTGGATTTTAATTACAAAACCTACTTCTAAGATAAACATGTCGGAACAACGGCACAAGACAGAGTTGTGACACCAATTAATTCTGTTTCCAATCTGGCTTCTTATACAAATAATTATTGCTTAACACTACGAAATTTTCGTATGGGATACGCGAAAGTCAAACTTCAAACACATAACAAAGAACCACTGTGGGAAAAAAACCCCAACCCAAACCGCTGATATCCATCTGCTGCTTCCTCTTCAGCTTCTTGGGCCACAGAATGATCAGTTTCCATCAGACCTCGCACAAAAACATCTCTCCGGTCTGCAGGTGGTAACATTGCTTTCTGCTGAGGACACGGTGACAAACGACGGCTTTGATCAGCTAACCACTGCAAACCTTCGTGCATTTATTAGTTAGTTTCTACAGGGCGGGCATGGGTTGTAACCAAAGGCCACTGGAATAAAGCAATTTGGCCAGTGCCCAGTGCAGCAACGTTTACCACAGCACACGCTGTTCGGCTGCACTGATGCTCGAAGCTATCAGTCCTAAGTCTGAGGTTTTTATTATCACTACTATCATTGAGATTTTCGGCTGTGTTACCTCTTACTCCAGGGGTAAGGGGGTGGGATGAAGTTTGACCCTGCTCTCCACGTTCGAGGCAGTGCTGTTACGAGTGTCCATCCTCACTGCCCGCACGGTGTGCTCGGTGTCCCACCTGCTCCCTCGCAGGGGAATGAAGTGTCACCGTCCCCTGCCCGGCCGCTGTCATTCCCACCTCGGAATGGTCTGCTCCCCTGGAGCTCCTGGCTTCCTTCAGCGAGGTGCGTACGTGCGAACCCCGAGGGATCCGAGTGGTCTAGTGTCACTAGGTGTGTAAATCCCACCGTGTTGTAACCAGGTGACCGGGGCAGAGCTGGTAAAACGGAGCCCCCATTCTCCTAGGCCTGCGCCCAGGTCACCTTTCACTGAGGCGACCCAAAGACGACGTGGGTTCCGTGCTGTCCGCTGACACCCCTTGGTCTCAACCGCACCTCTCCCACTGTCTCGCGCGGCTCTCCCAGGATACCCGAGCACCAAACCATTCTGTGCCAACGCCGCTGCAAGGGGGCAGCCAGACCCGGGATGTCCCAGAACTTCAAAGGGACAAAAAGGCTGACAAGACCCTAATCCAGAAAATGAATAATGACACTGCCCAGCAATTGCAGAGAACGGCAAAAACATCCATGGTTTTGAGGTTTCACAAAAACATCTAAGCTATCCTGTTTCTGTTGTATCTGGAACATCTTATGCATGAACGGAAAAGATCCCTGATAGCTGGAAACTCATTAGCTCCACTCTCGGTTACAGAACGTGTAAACACTGGCAGCACACGCTGGCAGCGCTCGCCACTCCATGAGGGTCAGAAGAACGCGCTCGCGCTGCTGCCCGGGTCCCCAGCGCGCCACGGGAGCACCCACTGGTGTGCGGTACCAGCGGGACAGAGGGCGGACGGGCCCAGGGACCACAGCACCCACCTGCACCACACCAGGCTGGATCAGACCAGCAGCTCCGGGCAGATGCACGTCCAACCTGCTTTTAAAGGCCTGCAGTAACGGAGGCTTCACCGCCCCAGGCAATCTGTGCTCCTGACTCCACTGCCCCTGGCCAATACTTTTAAAAATTAATGTCCTGCTTTAATCACTCGTGCTGTGGTTCAAGCACATCATTCCTTGTCTTATCCAGCATGAGCCCAGAGAACAGATTATTCCCTTGTGTAACAGCATTTTACATATTTGCAGTCAGTTATCTGTCTTTATAGGTCATATAGACAGGTTATAGGATTTCTGATGACTTTTGTTACTCTGGCTCTCCAGCCAGTTCATGTCTTCTTTGGAGAGCAGCCCTCACTAATTGTTTTACTTGAGGCTTTACCAAAACTTAGTTGAGCCACAAGACTACTTCAGCTGTTTCGCTGGCTGGATTCCTAATTAAACATCGTATTATCGGTCTTTTTAAAACAGTAAGACTCTATTTTGGGTTCAGGTTGTGATCCGCTCTAACTCTGCATTCTTCTCCGGACAGCCATTCGCTCCCGCCCCGGGTTCCCCCCAGCGGTCCCGAGCGCTCTGTCCTCCCTGCTCTACACCCGCAGCTCCGGTTGCGAATGACAGCACTCACAGTCATTCCAGCACTGGGAACAGTGTGCCCACACCTCTCACATGCATAGTGCTTTGTCAACAAGGGGGTGACAGCGACAACACCATTTTGCAGCCTGGCTCAGCAAATGACACTTTTGCCTGGAAAAGCCGTTGTCTGGGTTCAACTCCTTTCCCAGCGCCCGGCGCCCAGCAGGAAGGACCTTTCGGACACTAAACCTCCCGCTCCACGTTGCTGCGGCCGCGCCAGAGGCAGCGGAGAGCCCAGACACGGGTCACACCGCACGGGCACCCCCAGGGTGATGGGCACACCGCGTTCACACCGCGCGGTGCACGCACGCGGCCCCCGCTCCCCACTGCGGTGCAGCAGCAGCTTGTTCTCCAAAGCTGGTGACCAGGCACACCCCCATTTTAGCTATTCTCGTTTTCTACCAGGCTGGACATCTCCAAAATCTTCATCAAAGCAGTAATTACAACAAGAGACCATTTCCTGGTTGCTCACTCTTGCCTTTGCTCAGTGGATGACTTGAGAAATCCGGAACAAAAAGGTTACGTTTCTTCATTTGGAATTTAATTCAAAGCTGTAATAAACCTTCACGTGTCCAAGCTGGTCAGGGAGGATCAGCACCAACAAACCTAGCGCTGCTGTGCCCGCGTCTTCATCACACTGAGGGCTGCTGACCATTTCATTTACAAACCCCGCAGGAGGAGCTGCCTCTAAACAAGGTTATTTCCTTAGTCCAGCACACAGAGCGAAGATAAATCACACTGAGTTTGTTGATGCCATGCTGAAGCAATATGAGGGTGAAACACTGACAGAAAAGGTAAGATTTTAGAACCCTATTTTAGGGTCCAAGATGTCTCTGCTAGGTAGTCTGGTAAATTTCTGGATCACAATGGAATTCAGGTTATCCAGTGTGCAAGGTACAAACAGCTTGCTTTTTAAATTCAAAGACATGGCATGGGTCTCCTTAAAGGTCGCATATTATTGCCACGTTTTGTGAGCTGTGTTGCGTTTTCTGTGCCACTACGACCTATATGGTAAAGCCATGACAGTGCCCATCGCCAGGAACGGGTCTGCTGTGTGTGACCAAAACGACCCGCACCCCCGGCACACCCTGCGTGGTCCCCCATGCGATGAGCCCGTCGGGGACCTTCCAGGCGAACAGTGCTGAGCTGGTAAGTCCATATCAGCAGCTGCTCCAGATTCTGCTTTAAAGGGCTGGTTTGTCGCTGTAGTGTTTGTATACAGCCCAGGAACGAAAATGTTTATTTGTAGATGAGGACAGCAACCATTTCCAGGCCTGGTGCCCCGGCCGTGTAGCTGGGGGCCCGCGGCGCCCGCGCCAGCTCTGCGCTCCCGCGCCCCGAGGCCGTGCTGGCCGCGCTGCTCTCGAGTCCACGGCCGCCAGCAGCGCTGCGGCAACAGCTGCGCCAGGGCCGTCCTCGGGCAGCACAGCTGTCTGAGAAAGCAGCGTCTTCTTGGAGCCTTCCAGGACAGGGCACGGAAGAACACAATGCGAGCCATTTAAACAGGAATAGCAGAGAGACCGGGAGCAGGCGTCATTTCAAGCTGCTGCTCCCATGAAGGGTCTGCGCAGAGGAAGGATCACAAAAGCTCGCTTCACTGCTACCAGCTGCACTGACGAGTCTTTCATCACAAACTGGAAATGAAGCTGAGCGGAATGAGGTGCAGGTGTAGGATCCCCAAGCCCGAGGAGCATTGCACAGCTCCAGGGGCCGCTCCACACCCCAAGCTGCACGGGCGGCACCTCGGGACCCTGCGCCGCAGCCTCCGAGCCAGCCCGGAGCCACTTCTGAGCGTCTGCATTTTATGCAAATAGAACAGATAAACCTGTCACTAATACAACAGGTAACTCTGTTTTCAAAGGGTTCTGACATGCTGAACAACCAGGAAGCGTCAATACCAGAAAACTACTGGTGGATGCTGCCAGAATAGCAGAGGAAAACTCACCTGGAAAAAAAACCAAGGCCTAAATGAAGGACAGGCCTTTTAGAAACCTCAGACTAATCACGCTGACAGGACTCACGCTCTATGGTCTTGTGCTTTCATGGAATCCATGCATGAAGCCTCCAACAAAAGGCAAACCATCCCGGATCTCTTGGCCGCTCCTGGTGTGCTGGCTGCGGTGTGAGCCAGGCGGCCGAGGGCCGTGCGTGCCACCAGCGCCGAGCTGCGCCCGGAGGGCCGGCTGTCCAGGTCTGCGAGCCATCCCGACAGCCCCTCAGCAGCCAGAGGAGGTCCCGGGACAGCGGCTCAGAGCAGCACCTGGCCCGGCCCCAGCTGCCCCCGACCTGCGGGCGCCCCCGCTGCAGCGCCCCCAGCTCCCCAGGAACACGGGAACGTCCGACCTACAGAACCCCCCTTCTGCACCCACAGCTCCCGTGTTGTGTGCTCCCATCGCCTTCACAGAATTTCCCTTCAAAATAAAAATCTGCCTGAGAACAGCTACTCTCCAACTAAACAGACCTCAGTGTTACACAAACAGTCAAAGCTCTTTCTGGATGTTTTCCCCATAAAGTTCTCCATCAATTATCACATTAGTATGAAGATATACAAAAGTGGATTTGCATACAAAATTTGCCAGGTAGTTGCAAGTTCAGAGATCTGTTTTAAATCACAATCGCGTTATTTTTAAGAAAGTTTAAATCCCTTGACAATTTTTCCTTTTCCTATTGCAAATACATTTTTGCTGTAAAACCTAAACTGCTCTCTAGGAGGGAGTTTGCCAATTGCCAACTGTCTCCACCAAAAAGCTTTCAACAAGTTCTATTGAATCTTAAGCTACAGGGTTCAAAACCAAACTGGATTCCTCAAAGACCTGATGTATATGATATTCAGACACATGCTCAACAGCCAGGAGCCCTCCTGGGTTCCCCGGGATGCTGGGAGCCCCAGTCTGCTAACGGGGGCCGCAGACAGACGTCGCAGCAGGGCACACCGTGCACGGCCCGAGAGCGGGCGCTCCGGACGCTCCGCAGCCATCGCATCAGTGAACGACAGCCACCGAGTGCAGAGAATCGACTGCAACGGAGCCAAATCACCATCAACTGAAAATGACGTGAAACGTGGAAGCGTAAAGAGTAACCGCGTTACAAGGCTGAACGCACAGAGGTACCGGCAGATGCTGCCCTGCTTAGAGCATCCAAACAGACAGGTACATGTGTGGCACACGTGGAAGAACAAACACGCAGCTGTCACAGCAGTCTTTCGAGCCAGGTTAAAATACCCTTGAGAGTCGTGTAAATACCTCGGGGGGTGCCTGGGGAACAGGGCGCGCGGGAGATGCCCCTCCCAGCCCAACACACCAGGGAGCTTTCTTTGGGCAAAGTTAAAGCAAAATAATGTTATGGGAAAAAGAATAAAAAGTCACAGAACAGAGCCCGTTCCCCGTTCCCACTGCAGGCCACGGGTCTTTTACCTGCTGAACTCCAGCGGACACCTTCGAGCGTCTTCTGGAGAGATGAAACAGATGGAAACGGCCCGGAAGAATGGATCTGAAAAAACCAACCATTTCCACTGTTAGGAATGCTTCTAGCAATCCCTCGGTAACCCGAATTTTAGACCATTTTTACATTAAACTTTGCACATTCTAAGTTATTTCACTCAGCCAGACAGCAGGCGATTTGTGGACTCCACGCTCCGGGCGCATGCTGGAGCACCTTTCTGGAGCCTGTGCTCAGCCTGAACGCGCTGCTGGGGGCGAGAGGCACACACTGCCGCAGCAAGAGGAAAACTCACACCCAGCAGAGTAACGCAGGAAGCGGATGTGCACCCAGTGACTATGGCCAAAACTAAAGATCAGATATTCTGTAGATGGGCATTGTGGCTGTATGCACTCTCATCTTTCTCCTTTTGGGAACAATGAGGAAAGCATTCAGCTAAAGAATCTGCATAGGTAATGTTGCCTTCTTTTGTTCTGAATTGATAACTGAATGCATTTTATGCATGAAATATGGAGCATAAATACTGCTCCATGGAGGGGAAAACAAATTATGGTAGTGGAGAGCTCAAAAACGAAGCAGGGACTAAGGGTCCATTAAGTCTCTTGCACTGGTTTTAATGGCACTAACTCACAAATGTTCCTGCGTTCTGACAGACCCGTCTCTCACCACAAACTCTAAGTGCAGACGCCGGGCTGCTGAGCAGGATTACAGCACCACGCTGACATTTGGAAAGACCAGAAAAAATATACACAACTGGAGAAAAGCAGTAACATTTCAGGACTGTTTGTTCCACTATCAGCAAACCGAGAAGCCTCAGAGGAGGGCACGGGCATCATTTCAAACTGCCAAATGCCCTCAGAATGCCTGATGTGAGCTGTGCCAGCCACAGCCACAGAGGAAAACACCTGGAGCGTGTTCTGAAGGGCAGTGACCATTTGGTTGGCCAGCCATGACTCCCAGACACCGCAAACAGAACACAGACCATTTGAGGGCTGAGGAATTGGCTGCACGGCTGAATCCATAGTGTGGCACTCAACGGCAGCTGAACAGGCTTCACAGGGCAGCTCTGGCCAGATGCAGCAGCGCCCCGTGTGCTTTAGGCTTGACCTATTCCCCCTGGCGAGGACCGCTCTCCTCGCACCCCAGAAACACATTGGGGTTCATCGCTGCAGCCACAGACGAGGAAACGGCGCGAGGGGTAGAGCCCACCGCAATGACACGTGGTGCTGCGCATTCACGCGAGGGTTTGGATCTGACCCCACAGGCAAAGCGCGGCCCAGTGAGTTACACGAGCCCATAGGACTATCTGGGTTACTTAAGGTGAGGGGCTGCTGTCTCGAAGCTGCGGGCCACACGTCCCGCTAACCACAGGCTTCATCACACCTTGTCTAGATGGCTCAGCAGAGCAGCGGGGGCCTGCCCAGAAAAACTGCCCAACAGCAGCGTTTCACCGCCAGCTGAAACCAGAGCACCGATTCGCTTCAGCTCGGCCAGAGCCAGCAGAAATCAGCATGCTGCTAAGTACTGGTGCCCGTGCCCACGGTCTCCACCGAGCTCCAGCAGCTGCAGGTTCAGTACTACACCAAAATTATTTTACCTGCACAAAGCAAAGAATCCCAGAAGCACTATCGACCATCATCTCCTGCCGAGGGCGGCTGAAGAAAGCAGTGTGTGACGCCTCTGGGCGGGCTGTTCGATGAAAGGCAGCAATGTGCAGGCAGAAGGAAAACACTTGCCCGCAGAGCTCGCTTCTGGTTTCAAATTAGGCCCTGGAGTCCACGTGCAAACCAGCGTCTGTGCCAGCTGTCTCTTCTCAAGAAGCCGCCCTGCCCCGCCGCCCTCGCCGTGCTGCCAGCGGGATGCGCCCTGCCCTCCTCCTCCTGCAGCCCCTCTGCTCTTCTCCCCTGCCCTCTCTCCGCCCTGGCTCACACCGTGTGGCTCCAGCCCGGAGGATTTTCTGTGCGAATCCTCTGCAGGGAGCTGCCGAGGCCCGAGCTTCGGGTCTGCAACCGGGCGGGGCCGGGGCGGGCGGGGGTCCCGGGGCGGGCGAGGGTCTGGGGACGGGCAGGGGTCCCGAGGCGGGCTCTGCAGCGCTCGTTGTTCGCATTTAAACGCTCTCGGGTCAGTGAACGCTGAGGGCGCTGCCCACAGAGCGCCCCTGCCAGAGGCCCCGGAGCCCCCGGTCCCCCCGGTCCCGCGCCACCGCACCGAGCCCGCCCGCGTGCGCGCGGCCTCGCGGGAGCGGCGCCACCTCGCGCTGCGCTCGCGCCCTGCGGCCTCGCGGGAGCGGGGGCCCGATCCCCTGGGGGGCCCGATCCCCGGGGAAACCCGGTCCCCTGGGAAACCCGATCCGTTGGGAAACCCGGTCCGCTGAGAAACCCGGTCCGCTGAGAAACCCGGTCCGCTGAGAAACCCGGTCCTCTCGGGCTTCAGATCCTCTTTGATTCTGTGCAAGTTGAAGTGACAAAGTCAGATGGTGCTCGATGGAGTGATGGTGTTTTTCTACGTGCTTTGCCTCGGTGGTACCAGCAGGACCCAGGCTTTGGAGACGGCGGGTGCTGTGGTTCCCCTGTCCCCACACAGCACCGTTGCCACCAGTTTCTTGCTGCCCATCCTGTTGCTGTGCTGGAACGATTCTCACTCTGTTCAGTTAGCACACTCTCATTCTCCCAGGCCCCTCAGGCGGTCCCACGTCCTCCCGGCAGTTCCGCCCTGCACGGATGTCCCTTCCTCCCAGAGCAATCCGGGGAAGGCGCGGGTGTCTCATCTCGGCGGGCAGGCGCCTGCTGCCCGCACACGGCTCCCTGGCTCGCTCACACCTCGGAACGCTCCCTCGGTGCTGACCAAGAATTCAAGCTGTATTCTGGTTTTGCTTTCATTTCCTTTCCTTGGTTTCCTTCCCAAAGGTCCAGCGTTCCTGCCCAAGCCGTGTCTGTCGCTCCGGCTGGTCAGGCAGCAGCCCCTGGTACAGCCCATGCTCCAGACACGTGCCGCTGCCTTCCCAACCAGCCCCGTGGCGCTGCCCCTTGCTCCTGGTCTGTGTCCTGGCGCACCAGGGAAACACAGCTGAGCTTCAGCTCGGCCCCCCTGAGCCCAGCTGAGCCTCGCCATCAATCTTCCAGCTCTCCAGAGCCTCCTCTCACCTGAAGCAGGGTTCCATTGACGACCTGCAGAGTTCAGCATAAAATGCATGAGTTGAGGAGCAGCATAAAGGCTGCCACCTTTTCCATTCTGGAACCCTCTGCCTCCCGTGGAGCGGAACCGTTTCCGGTGGTCGCTGGAGCCCAGCAGCGGGGTCCCCACCCCTCACCGTGGCTCAGCCCCGCCGCTGGTTCTGGAGCGAAGCGGTCGAGCGCAAACCCGCCCTGCGCCGACGGGCAGCGGTGCCGGCCTGGCGCCACGGCTGTTTGGTTCGTGTTTAGGGGTTCTGGCGTGTGAGATCAACGCGAAGGCTTCAGCTGTAAAAAGAGCAGTTCTACGTCCCACCCCCTCAGCTCCCTTGTCATGTGTTGGAGTTTGCTCAGGAGCTCGAGCGGCGCATTGGCCAGCAGGTGCTCCCGCGCCCAGCTCTTCGGATCTGGTTCTTCTTTTTTCCCATAAAGGTAACACAACCTTCTGTTGCTTTCTGCTCTTCCCATTAACATGTGCTTGTCCCCTTCTGGGTTTAATCTCTACTGGTTTCACATTTCAGCTTTGTTTTGCTGTAGACTGTGATCTAAAGTGAGGATATCTGTTATCTATGACTTGTGTGCATGCTCCAACACATAATTCAGCTACAGAGCATGATAAAGATCAATTTTTTGGAAAATAAGTCCTTTTTCACCTTACTGTTTCTCCAGCCACATAATAATGCGATAGGTGCGTTCCAGTGAACGAGAAATCCTCCTTCACACACCCCGTGAAGAACGGTAGGAATCACCATCTAAGTTTCCATATGGAAAAAGAGCTGTTACACCAAACAATACTAATGAGGGTTAATAGTGGTTAATGATGGTGTTTGGAACCTAAGTTCTTGATAAAGCTCATGGAAGAGGTGGCTACTTCTCATCCTGCTAAGTGGGAGACATCGCTGGACACCTTTCCACAACAACAGAATAAACGGTAGAAACAGCTGTCCAAAAGGAAATGTTGCTGTGCAAGTCCTGAACAAGAAATCACTGTGCAGACAAGATGTTTTCCTGGGGAACTGGCTACCGGTGCTTGTGGGGCCGTGCAGCTCTGGCCCCGTGTTCGAGGCAGGGGGCGGCTGGGAGGCCTGAGGGCTCCTTGGAAGTTCGGTGCACAAAGAGAACAGAAAGAGCGCTCAAGGGCACAGCACTGGCTGGAAAGTGTGCTTGGAAACTGTTAACGCGGAAACTCCTGGCTATTGCTGACCTTTGCCATGTTTACAGAAACAGAACTTCTGACACTCGCAGATGGGAAGGAATGAACTGAGAAAAGATCTGACTCACATCATCATTTTCACCTCTTAACAGAAACAACTCCATAAGGCTTCCAGTACCACCACGTGGGCCAGGAGGCAGCAACTCGTGACAGCAAGCTGTGTTTTGAGCGTTGCCGCCTGGTTGCTTTGCTGGTGTTCATTCCACATCCCTTTCCATCTCTCCCAACAGCATCCTGACATCTCCCGCTGCAGAGTCTGCCCGCGCTGCTGCCCCATTGCTGCTGCCCCATTGCTGCTGCCCCATTGCTGCTGCCCCATTGCTGCTGCCCCATTGCTGCTGCCCCATTGCTGCTGCCCCATTGCTGCTGCCCCATGCCCTCGAGCTCCTCCCCGGGGCCGCCGGCCCGCAGCGGCACACGAGGGCAGAAAGGACGGCCCTGGGCTCACACTTCCCGTCCGTGACAGCGTTACCGGGGATCTCGCCCGTTTGTCACTGCCACCACCGCACTGCACCTGCGGTGACTCGGTGTCTGTAAGAGCTTTGCTGTGGAGCCACATCTGAGCAAAGCTAGCGAGGGCTCCTGAAGGTGACGGGGCTGTTAACAAAGGGCTGCAAGGACAGAAAGGTGCTATAATTAGAAAAGCCTTGCTCACTTGGGAAACCAGCTTAAAAAGAGCTGTTGTTGACAGTCGCAGCTGAGATGTTCTTTCAGGGAAGGTAAACAGTAATGCTGTTCTCCTGCCAATAGGTGAGACCCTAAAATACCCGCGATGTTTTGTGAAGGGCTGACAGAGCCCTGCTCGAGGTGCGGGGGGGACGGGGACGGGCCCTCCAGCCCCGCAGAGCTGCCAGACCAGGTACGGCGCTGCCGTCCCCTGCTCCGAAACGAGACCTCGCCCTCTCAGTCTGGTCAGCGCTGACTTTGAGATCACCTGGGGTTTTGCTGTGAGCGCTGGAAGCTCTGAGTACTGAGCGCCTCAGAGCCAGCGGGGCTGAAGCCTTAACTCCACCGCAGCTTCCTGGTCGAGGGGAAAAGCACAACTTCAGTCTTTTTGTTCACGGCACAGTCGGGCTGGCACGAGCTCTGCGCAGGCCGTGGAACAGCACCCGGTGCTCAGCTGGGACCGTGGCATTCCCCGAACGCCCGCGAGTGACCCTTCGGCTTTGATCATCTCTGTTAATGGAAAAACACGATTATCCGATACGCCTCTGCTCAAGTTCTTGGAACCGCTGATATCTAGCATTTCGGTAAAGGATCAGCAGTGGCAACCTGCAAGCTTTGGCAAACAGAAAGTATCTTCTGTAGGATAATGTCCCAAGCCCCCAGTCCCTGGCTGCTCTCGGGACACACACGTATTGTGATGTGTGTTTTGAGAAGCACCAGAAGCGCCTCCTGTCATCCTGCGTCTTCCACCTCCCCTGCTCCAGAGTATATCCACCGCCCTACACTAGATCGGGCGCCAAAGTCTGCCGTGTCCTGTGCTGCCTTTTGAGAATACAACACAAGGACAGACGTGCATGCTGAAAAATATGGAAATGATTTTGTAACCGAGACCTGATGTACTGCATGTGTGTTGAGCTGGCTCCGTTGCCAGGACGCGTGTCTGACGTGGGGTTTGGTGATCGGCAGCGACAGGCGCGCAGCCAGCCCGCTCCAGGAGTACCCCCGTGGTTTTGGAAGCGCACCCGCAATAATTAACACATTGAGCTGGTGCTGTCTCTAAAAGCCTTCATGCTGCGTGGACCTTTTGTTCACAGCAGACAGCTCCGCAGCAGCCCCAGCCTCTCCGTGAATCATTCCTTCACCAGGGCAGTTCTGGGATGCCGTGGGATTCTTCGCACAGCAAGAAGCGCCAAGTCCCTTGGCGCAGCGCACAGACTGTCCTGCGCGTCCCCCCGACCCCCGTGGCGGTGGCAGGTGCTGACAGCGTGGCCCGGAGGTCTCTGCAATGTGTTTTACTGGGCTGGTGCATCCGCAGGGGCGAATGTTCAGAGGTACCAGACCTGGTGTTCTAACGGAAGCAAGTACCTCCCCTTGTCACAGTATTTGCTTGGCAGTTTGTAGCATTCCCACGTTCCTGTCTTCATCATCAACTGCCATAAGGACAATTAGTGTAGGTGTTAATTCATCCCATGATGGGGTGGGAGAGAAGGAGGCCGCTCAGTCCCAGCAGCACATCTGCTGGTCTCAGCTGCGGAGGGGAGTACATCTCTGGATACCTTTCCTTTGGCTGGTCCAGCTCGTGACCACTTGGAGAGACACGGTTTAGATCTCCCAGAGTGCAAAATGAGAAGTTTGTGGAGGGCAATACCTATATTTCTCTTTCATCGGAGAATCCCCAGGACCTTTCTGCTGCTATCATGTTGCTCTCAGTTGCCTGCACCTGTCTGCAGATTAACCTGTCTGCTGCCAGTCCTGCCTAGAGATGCCACATCATGTTCAACTGAAACGGTAGAAAAGGTCATTAATGTCAGGCATCGCTCAGCGTCACGGTTTGGACTGTGGAGCTGCCATGTGTTGCATATGGGGCTGTGGAAAATCAGGCAGAGGTCAACGGTGACAGCAGACCCTGAGCGAGGATGGGGCCGTCAGCAACCTCTGTATGTGTCCAAAATCGTTCATTCACTCGGGATAACAGCACATGATGAGAGCTATTGATGGATGACCTTCCCGAAGGTTGTTTTTCAAGATGGTCGTAGGCATCTCCCAGTAACGTTAGTGCCACACGAAGTGCGTGGGAGGCTGTGTGAAGATAATTCTCGCTGTTTAGCGGTTCCCGGCTCCAGCGGGGCCGCAGATCCGCGCAGGACGCTCCCGCGGTGCTCTGGCACCCGCGGTTCTCACTTGGGCCGGACGTACTGGGAAAGCAGCGTTTCGCTATTACCGTTGGGCAAAGCTCCGGTTCAGCCTGACTTTGGGTGAAAAGTGAAACAGAAAGCGGAGGAATATCTTTTATTTTTTCATTGGTGGCTCCAGTTAAAAGACTCAGCAAGAAACACCATCTGAAGTGCCAAGATGATGGCGCTTGCTGAAGACGTCTCTGCTCATAAAGGATCCAATATCATACAAAATACACTTTACAAGAAGCAGTGCTTTAAGCATTTGTTGATTAAAGGAGAGATCCTTGAACTGTACGTTTATGCAAAATGTAAAACACAATATTAACCCTCACTGAAAGCAGTTAAGTACATCGTGCATTACTTGGAAAACATTCGAGATGTCATTTCAGGCATCTTCATCTTGTTCTCCCTCTTCTCAGTTTTCTACAGCTGAGGGAATATTGTGCAAGGTCAGGTCAGTCTTTCCCCCCCACAGGACTGCAGCTCGCCCGTTTGAGCCTGTTCCCAGCGCACACCTCGCGTGATTCGGGAGGGACGTTCGCAGTCGATTCTGCTGCTCTCATCGTCCACTCGGCACCTGAACGCACGTGCCCGTCGGTTTCTGTGCAGTTGTGGGAGCCTGAGCGGTGGACTCGCGCGGCGCTGCGTGCGGGGGCTCCAGGGCGGGCAGGGACGTTCAGACTGGATGGTAGGAAAAAGTCCTTCCTGGAAAGGGCTGTGGGGCATTGAACAGGCTGCCCAGGGCAGTGCTGGAGTCACCGTCCCTGGAGGGGTTTAAAAGGCGTTCAGATGAGGTTCCTAGGGACATGGTTTAGTGCTGGAGTGAGGCTATGGTTGGACCTGATGATCCTGAGGGTCTCTTCCAACTGAAATGATCCTATGGCTCTATGGGCAGTGCCGCTCCTGCCTCTGCAGCCCGTGTCCCCAAGCCTGGGGGCTTTCCTTCGGGCTGGGCTGGCGTCCACACCAGCAGGAGCCGTGGTTGGCATCTCAGCACTGTTTTGAAGTAGCTGACGGTATTTTCTGGAAGCCAAGATCAATCTGTTGCTTCAGTTACTGAGTACGATACACAGTAATCCAGTCTCGTAAAAGTCGAGTTCCACATCCTCTCTTAATGGGTTTCCAGTGAAAGCAGCGGAGCGCGCCCCGGTGCCCCGGCCAGGGCAGACCACCGCTGCCTTCCCCAGGACAAGGACGCCTTTGTTCTCTGGGAACAGGGCGCACGGCTGAGGCAGGTGACGTTCCTTTGATTCGGAGACCTGGGGAGGTTAAAATTCACTCAGACTTCGCGGTTCAGTGTCGTTGCCTGCGGCACAGCGGAACGCTCCCAAAGTGTCCTGTCACAGGTGACTGGGCCGCTTTCTACTGTTGTTATCGCTGTGTTATCTGTGTGTTCTCAGCCCCCTCCATGCCGGTGGTTGTCCCGTGTCCCCCGGGCCGCACGGCGACCCCTGTGCTCTCCCGCTCGCCGGGGCCCCGCAGGCGCAGCCGCCCACGGGCTCAGGGAGCGTCCCCGGGAACGTTTGCCGTGACCCCAGAGCTGGTGCTGTGGGACGTGTTCCGTTTGAAGAACTAAGAACCAAAGCCGGCCGCCTCACAAACGTCTGCAGTGTCCGTTGTGCGTGAAATGCGAAAAGAAGAAAAACACCAGCTTTCACAATAATTCGTTTCTGCAGCCACTTTCTTGCATTTCGTGAGCTGGCGTCCTGCAGTGACACCAGGGTGACATCGGGATGTTGCGAGTGGCACCTCTTCTGCATTTCCGTGCCCTGGCTGGCGCTCCGGGCTCACGGTGCGGTGCGGCTGCCACAGGCCACGCGCGCGTCCGCGGACGGCACAGGGCGGCGGGTGCGCTGCCGGCGCTGGGTGGTGGCTCCCAGCTGTCACAGCCGCGCTGGAGGAGTGGGGGGCAGTTTAGCACATGGAACACCTGCTGAGGCAGAGGCCAGAGCTCCCAGCCGACGTTCCAGGGCGCTGCGAGGGCGCTCTGTGCCAATCGCACACGAACATGCTGAGATCCCATTAGCTCTGACTCTTCTGATGCTTATCTCTGCAATTTGTTCTATGTTTTCACTTTCTCTTCCTTATTAAAAAAAAGATGCCACTAACTGAATACTTGGTCAAGCTCTATTCGTCAGTTTAATTTATTTTGGCCACAGCCTGAAGATTAAAGCGTGCGAGCGAAAGGGCGGATGAGAGGAAAACTGGATGTGAAAGGAAGGGATCTGAGCGCCCCGTCACAAACCTGTGCTGAGCACCTGGTGTAAAACACACCGCGTGGATCACGTGGAGCTTCTCTATTAGAGACACTTCTGGCACCATCAGCCCCAAACTTGCCTGTTCAGTGGGCTAGAAGTGACCAAAATGGCTCTGCTCGTTAAATACATCCCACAAGTATCTCAGATCCCTGTTTCGTTCATTTGACATATTTTGATGTCAGTAGCACTTGGTTCTTTGGTATCTCTCCTCAGGTGAGTGTCGCCAGCGGTGTGTGTGTTGGTGGGCTCTGAGGACAGAATGCTGGGGCTCTGTGTCCGTCGTGGTCGTTGCAGGTGGCAGCTACAGACGAGCCCAGCAGGGTCTGCCGAGGCAGGAGCCGTCTCGGAGCCGCACGCAGCCCGGCCAGGGCAAGAGAGCTACGCTTGGCCCACTCCTTACATGTAAGTTTCTCTCAGAATCACGCTCATTAAATGAAGTTTCTAATTTTGCAAACAATTGCCAAAATATTTGGGGTTTGTTTTGGTTTTGTTTGTTTGGGGTTTTTTGTTTGTTTGTAGGTTTTTTTTGTCCATAAAGACGATAACGAAAGGAAAACTGAGGAGCTTGGTGGGCAGAGGCTGAACTGTGCTGCTCGGTACTCAGCAGCTTTCCATTTTTTGTTTGCTTTCTTTGTTGTTGGTTTGGTTGGTTTTGGTTTGTTTTGCTCTGTTTTGTTTGGTTGGTTTCGCCCTGCGTCCCCTGGGCGACACCGGTTCGAATGCAACCAGCGCACAGCGCCAGCTGCGCACGGGGCCCTGCAGGGCTGGGGGGACCCCACGGACGGTGTCACCCACGGACGGTGTCACCCACGGATAGTGTTCCCTGCAGTCGGTGTCACCCACGGACGGTGTCACCCACGGATGGTGTTCCCTGCAGTCGGTGTCACCCACGGACGGTGTCACCCACGGATGGTGTTCCCTGCAGTCGGTGTCACCCACGGACAGTGTCACCCACGGATGGTGTTCCCTGCAGTCGGTGTCACCCACGGACAGTGTCACCCACGGATGGTGTTCCCTGCAGTCGGTGTCACCCACGGACGGTGTCACCCACGGATGGTGTTCCCTGCAGTCGGTGTCACCCACGGATGGTGTCACCCACGGATGGTGTTCCCTGCAGTCGGTGTCACCCAGGGACGGTGTCCCCTGCGGTCCCGCACGCGCTGCGCAGGGTGCGTGTGGCTCGGAGCTCCCCAGGCGCAGAGGGCGCTGCAGGGACCACAGAGGACACTTCCCCAGGTGACAGCGGCTCCAGACGTGTCCTGTACGGGGGATGAGAGACAACCAGGGAAAATGTCCTTGCTGCCTTCTCTGCTGGTTTTCGGTAGTTACATCATGACAAAAGAGCCAGTAACGTGCTTCTTATATGAAACAGTTGCTGCTTTTCTGGACTCTTTTGAGTGAAAAATCTTTTTTTTTTAAAAAAGAGCAAATATTTGAGTGTTTACATTGGAACAGTTCGCAAGGTTGGGCTAGAATGGCTTTGCAGTATATTTTGCCATTTTTCTCTGAAAATATTTTCAGAATTTGTAATTGCATTTATTATTTTACTAACTTGCAATGAGAAAAATTATGACTCTAAATGTGGGAATCACTATTTGGGGTTTTTAAAAGACAAAATACCTCATTAAAGTTTGGATTCAATGACACTTGTGGAAAAGTAGGGTAAGCAGTTTTGTGAGAAGCCGATGAGTGGCCCGGGGGTGACAGCGTGCCCTTAGGGCTGAAATCAATCCAGCGCTCCTTATCCTCCCAAAAGAGCTGCTTTATTTCTCCTCTGCCTCGCTGGCTCCTCCGGTGCTGTTTCCCTGGGTAGAAAATAGCTGCAGTTCTCGGGAACGCTGGGAGGGTCCCACTGGGAGGGAAACAGTGCCCAAAATCACAGGCGGGAGGAGATGTGTCCACAAAAATACCCACGCAGTGAACACAGCCCGAGCGCAGGCTCTGCGCAGGTCCCTGCTCAACGGGCCAGAATTACAGCAGAACAAATCCATAGTCAGGGTTGTTTCCTCACAATCCCTCTCTCTCTGCTCCGTTTCGAGCGGTGTTTGTTCAGACCGGCTCGGACCTGGCTCCGCAGCCCCTGGCGGAGGGTGCTGGTGCCTCTGCGGCTCGGGGCGCGCTGGCGCTGGGCTCGCGGGGGTTTCCGTCTCGTGATGCGGGAGGAAACGTGCAAAGCCAGAGCCCGCAGTGATGCAGCACGGGCGGCTCCTCGCGTGTCCCCGAGGTACCGCGTCCCCGTGCAGGGGAACATCTGCCACCGAGCAGATGCCACCAGGTGACTCGTGCCGTGACTCACGCGTTGCAAAGGTCAAACCAAGCTGGAGAACCTTGAGCTGAAGCTGAGTCAGAGCCAGGGGACGGTCACCACCTGTGGGGGTCCTGGGCAGCCTGTCCCTGTCCCTTCCAGCGGGGAGGTGACCAGGGACCCCTCCCCAGACACAGGGACACTCACCCATCGCAGAGCCGAGCTGGGTCTGTTACCTGCTCTGGCTTCCCCGTGGAGCCAAGAGTGTTGTGTGTGAGCGAACAGCTACAAAAGGAAGATTTAATTAAGAACAGAAGTCATAAATCTGCGGCAGTTTGTTTTCACCATGGCTTGATTTGATATTTACCTTGAAAAGATCAACAGAGTCAGGGGCAAAGCCAACAGTGATGAATGAGGTGACAGATTCATCCATTGTTTTCTCCGTGCTGCGGGCGCTGGTCGTGCCGCTGGCTCCCAGGGTCGTCGCTCAGCTCGCCCCAGCCGGAGTCGAGCCGGGCTCAGGGCTCGGGTCGGTGGCTCCCAGGGTCGTCTCTCAGCTCGCCCCAGCCGGAGTCGAGCCGGGCTCAGGGCTCGGGTCGGTGGCTCCCAGGGTCGTCTCTCAGCTCGCCCCAGCCGGAGTCGAGCCGGGCTCAGGGCTCGGGTCGGTGGCTCCCAGGGTCGTCGCTCAGCTCGCCCCAGCCGGAGTCGAGCTGGGCTCAGGGCTCGGGTCGGTGGCTCCCAGGGTCGTCTCTCAGCTCGCCCCAGCCGGAGTCGAGCCGGGCTCAGGGCTCGGGTCGGTGGCTCCCAGGGTCGTCGCTCAGCTCGCCCCAGCCGGAGTCGAGCCGGGCTCAGGGCTTGGGTCGGTGGCTCCCAGGGTCGTCGCTCAGCTCGCCCCAGCCGGAGTCGAGCCGGGCTCAGGGCTCAGGTCGGTGGCTCCCAGGGTCGTCGCTCAGCTCGCCCCAGCCGGAGTCGAGCCGGGCTCAGGGCTCGGGTCGGTGGCTCCCAGGGTCGTCGCTCAGCTTGCCCCAGACGGAGTCGAGCCGGGCTCAGGGCTCGGGTCGGTGTCCCCTGCGCGTCCCACCCCGCGCGCCCCGCTGTCCTGCACGCGGGCTCTGCTGAGCCGGGCCTGGCCGGGCCCTCCTGCTCCTCAGGGTTGTGCCTGTCCATGGGTGCCTTTCATCCTCTGGAGAAAACAGAGGATCTGGAAAAGCTGAAGTGGGGGGGAAACAAGAGCTGTTTCAAAAGAGCTCATATTGTAGTTATCCAGAGAGGAGGCAGGAGGAAAAGGAGATCATCCAGTTTGCTTCTACCTTCCAAACCAAAATGAGCCTAGGAAGAAACCGATTAAACAGTGGCGTTAACCGGATTCCTAAGGAGCTTTTCTGGGAACTGCAATAGCCTGGGCCAAGAAATATCAATATTTGAAGCTCTGAGTGCGTTAGGTCCTGGTGCAAATGTCTCCACCCGACCTTCAGAGGAGGCCCGTGCTCGGACCAGTTCCCCCATAAGCACACCAAGAGGAGTGGTGGCCCGGCCCCGTCTCCGGGCAGGTTTCTATTGTCGCACCCCACGCTGCGGTCACGGGTCCCCGCGGGCTGTGCTGGCCCGGCGCTCCTGACCTGTGACAGTGACCCGCGACAGTGACCCGGGCACCGCAGGGCACGGCCGCTGTCACTGCCAGGAAAAAGACAAAAGGCCAGCAGACAATAACACAGCCGTAAATGAAGGCTGTAAATACCGAGGTGGACAGCAGATAACCACAGGCTTTCTCTCGTACACGGGGCGTCCAGCGTGGAAAGTCCTGTGGGTCAGGCTGTGGCTTGTTCGATGGGATGTAGGAGTTGGGCGCAGCAAATCAAAGCCTGTCCTTGCTTCCAGTCCTCTGGTGACCGTGGGCATTTTGGAGTTCTGTGTCTCATTTCTGGAAACCTTGCTCCAGTGCTGCTCGAAGCCCAAAAGGAGGTGAGGTCTGTCCACCTCTGTGGCTTCGCGTGGCTCTGTGGTTCATCAGCACCCATCGGTGTGGCGCTGGCCACAGCCCTCTCAGGGTGACAGCCCGGAGGGGAGGACCACTCGCCCTTTAGCGACTGAAAAACAATGCATCTGCTTTTCTCAGCTTCCATGGGTGGACATTTAGATGCAGGGTCAGTGCTCAGGTTTCAGCAGAAAACAGGAATAATAACACCCGCAGCCCCTGAACGCTGCCGGGCTTCTCAGAGACGAAGCTCTCTCGTGGATCTGAAAGTAAGTTCGAAAAATCAATTCAGAGAATTCAATTGCATAGAATGAGGCTGTGGGTACAAGTGGGAGCAAAAGGTTGCCCAAAGATCCTGGTATGTTTAAAAAATCACACTGATTTAAGCTGACTCCATGCCGTGACTGCCCTTCCGAAACAGTTCTTTGCAATATGAATTTATAAGAGGCTGAAACGTTACTGAGTTATACAATAACACCGTGGCTCTGTAACAGCCGTAGTTACTGCCAGGAGGTTAAGAACAGTTGATTTGCACTAATGCCTATAAATGTACTTGAGGCAGTCGGTTGCTACTGCTGAGTTTATGCTTAATTCTGTATTCTGGACTGCCAGTGTTGGCACTCGATGTATGGACGCGCTTAGGGCTGACTTCTGTTCGGCTGCAAATGGGCTGCGCGCTGCCGAAATCAGAGCAGGTGCGCGTCTGCGGACCAGGCGGACTCGCAGCAGTGGAATCCTCGCAGAGAGCCTGAGCTCCCCTCCCGGCCCGGGGCGGCTGGCAGGCGAGTGCGAGGGGCAGCGCTCCTTCTGCAGGCGCCATCCGGCAGCACCGTGCCGGGAGGACGGGGGCAGCGGGCCGGGTAGACCCCTCCTGCTCCTCGGCCCGGCCCCCCTGCCCGGGGTGCGCTGCCCGCCTCCTGCAGCGCAAACCTGGCGCTTGTCACAGCAGCTCTGGGCTTCCAGTTCAGAACAAATCAAACGTGCTTCCCTACACACTGGGTGCTTGAGCCGTGAAACTCATCTCCAGCAGATTCTCTGGATGCTGCATTTGTCCGTGGGTTTGGGACCAAACTAGGGATTCAGGGAAGAGGAGTCCACCAGGGCTTACTAAACAAGTGTTTGTGCTCTGTTTTCATTCTCCTCCCTGTGTCCCAACACCTGTCAGAAGGAGGGTGCTGGGCCGAAGGGTCCTTTGGCGTGGTCCTGGAAGCTTTTTCTTCTGTTCTTCAGTAATTCGCTCTCTGGAGTCTTTCCCTCTATTAAATCTAGTCGCTGTCTTCACCTGCAGAGCTTTACACAGCTCTGATCATCTGCAGGTGCCCCTTTGCCAGGCTCAGGCCCCGTGTCCGTGAGCAGCAGCCGGTGCCGATGCTCTCAGCCTCGCCGCTGCTCGTCGGCTTTCCACACCAGTCCAGCTCCAGCCCCTGGCTCGGGCTCCCCCTGCTCTCTGCCATTTCCATTCCGCCTTTGGAATCTGGCCTGAGAGATCTTCAAGGCAGGGCCTGTCCTTGGGCTCTGGAAGAACATCTCTCCTCCTGGGTGCCGTGCAAAAGGCCGACAGCACAGCAGAATCATTAATCAGGGCTCGGGAGCGGTGTTTGCGTGGGCAGGAAGGCGGCAGCGCCAGCAGCGAGGGCTGCGCAGCGAGGAGGTGCCCGGCGACGGCCGAGCCCGGCTCCTGACAGCAGGAGCTGCGAACAAAGGAACCCCTGTCTGAGAAGCCAAAAGCGGTTCGTGGGGAGTTAGAACAGCGGTAGAAATGCACCAGGTCTGTTCAAAGCGTGGGGGGCTTGCAGCTTTTCTTATCTACTGGATTCTTCCTGTAAACTGACCCAGGGCGAGGAGGAGGCAGCAGCGTCCCCTCGGTGGCCGTGTGAACACCGAACGTGCCCCGGTGTGCCTGCAGCTGCCCAGGCTGGGGGCAGGGTGGCTTCGGTGCTGTTCCTGCAGCTATTCCATCTTATATGTTTTTATTATTAACTATGGAGCAACAATCAATGACTTTTAAGCACAGAATTGCTCCTCTTCTCAAACACGCAGTTGTTAGGAGTACATAAACACAACGTGCTTGCTTATTCTCTGACAGCATCTTGGGGCTGCCAGAAAGATTCTCAGTAACTTTCTACCAGTTCTGCCAAGGGAAAGCTCCCGAAATCTACTGTGATGTCCTCCGAATGCTGCAGGGGAAAGGTGTGTGCCAACAATTTGTATCTGTTCTGCTTTTACTTTTGATCATGCTGAAAGAACGCGTTGCCAAAAATGAATGCCATGAAAAACATCAGGGATTGTGCAGAGCTGTTTTCAGTCTGCGAGTGAAACTTGGCCTTTCTCCTGCTGAATGCCGGCGCGCTGGGTCCCGTCGGATTTCCCTTGAAGTGTCGGATGGATGTGTGACCAGGACATGAAGAACAGCGGGCGCGTGTCCTCAGGTGTCCCGTGGCTGGCGAAGCTCCGTCCGGGCAGGGTCCTCGTCCCGCAGCTCGGCGGGGGCGGGGGCGGGGGCAACTCGCCCCCCGGCTGGCAGCCAGCTCCTGCAACACACAGCAGAGCAGCCAGCCAGCTGCTCCAGCCAGCTCCTGGGCATCGTTTTCCCCTCCGAAATCAGGAGACACTCTGTCATTTCCACAGCCCCCATTTATCTGGGGTGCTCCTCCTGGTTTCTCACTGGAGTGACCAGGGAAGCACCTCCCACCTTAAAAACCCCACCGAAGCCACCAAACCCGAGCCGCTGCTCCCTGAGGGCAGCCGGGGATCCTGACCTGCAGCGGGTGCTACAACCAGCAGCAGCTTTTGTTGGGTGCAGCCGGGGTGACGGCGCTGCCCGGTGTCTGTGTGCTCTGCTCTGCGTGTCCCAGCATCCACAGCTCACCGGGGACCTCTGCTCAGCCCCCCATGGCAGCCGCCCCAAAGCAGCCCCTCGGCAAGCTCACAGAGCCTCAGGGAGCTCCTTGTGCTCTAGGACAGCAACACCATCCTGCTCTCGTCTGGCGCATTTGAAATTCGCTCTTCATCCTCCCAGCTGGGAACGTGAAAAAGTTAAAATCATTCCTTGTCCTTTTTCCCTCCAATTAGAGTTTCTTTCTGTCCTCCTCCCTGCTGCCAAAGCCCCCAGGCCCCTCTGCAGCTCCGTGGGTGCTCTGCGGAATCGGAGGCTGTGCCGCCCGAGGGCGCTGCTCTGCAGCAGGGCAGGACAGCTCAGATGGACAGATGGACGGCCACCTCCTGCTCCGCCAGCACGGACACACTGCTGTGTCAGGGGGTGGCAACTGCCCGTGGCAAGGCGGTGACTCCGCCAGAACCAGTTCTGCTGCACTGCCCGCCTGGCCGAGACTGCTTCCCTTATGGACTTGTAAATGCAGTTTTGCTAATGGCCTGAACTGCACAAAACAAAGCGGAATTTCTCTCAGGATTTTTCCCTTAAGAAAGACCACCTGAGGAGCACTGGAAAGAGCCAAAACCAAGAGCATTAAGTCCAGCAAGACACAAGTAGGCAATAGGGCTGGGTACAGCAGCAGAGGTTTATTCTCTGAGAACCTGCAGTGGCACCATCTGCTCCCGGGCACACCGCGGGCTCCCAGGTCCCGGCAGCACCTCCCTGGCCTGGGCACACTGCAGGCTCCCCGCCTGTGGCTCCTGCACAGCCCGGCAGTGCCCAGGTCCCAGCAGCATCTCCCTGGCCTGGGCACATCGCGGGCTCCCCGCCTGTGGGTCCTGCACAGCCCAGCAGCGCCCAGGTACTGGCAGCACCTCCCTGGCCTGGGCACACCACGGGCTCCCCACCTGTGGCTCCTGCACAGCTCAGCAGTGCTCAGGTCCCGGCAGCATCTCCCGGGCGTTTCCCTGCCTCACTGAGGGTATTCGAGTCACCCTGAGCTGTCTGAAGGGTGTCTGGCGGGAAACAAGGGGCTTTGAGCAATGGTATGGAGAGGAGTGAACAAGAGTGAGGCAAAGGACAGCTCAATTGGGGCTTGCTGCTGAGCAGAATAGCGTGAAAGCAAGGGCCATGTGCCTGAGTTTGAACACATCCTCCCTGTCTTCAGGGGTGCTGCCTGCTTGTGTTCTCACAGCTAGAACTGCAGGAGCGTGCGCACAGTGTGAAACAGGGGTGTCCTGTCCTGCTGGCTGCGGCATGGGCAGCTGTGAGGGCTGGTGGGGTGAAGGGCATGGTCAGCGAGATCGTGGGGAAGAGTCTCAGGTGCTCAGAAACCTCGCACTGGGTGTCTGCAGGGACACAGCAGAGGGGTGGAGGGAAAGCTGGAGAAAATGGGTGAAACTGGCTGTGAGAATAGAGAGAAATAAATTATCTAAGGCGAAGCAAAATGACATCTGTGCCGGTGGTTGTGTGACCTCCCCAAACCAAGCCCGGGGAGGAGGGTGATGAACCGATGTGATGGGTCTGTGCAGCATGAGCCGTCCCGGCGAGCACCCAGTGCCCTCTGCTGACACCGGCCCAGCAGCACCTTCCACAGCACCCTCTGCCCGGCACGGCGCGTTCCCCAGCGCCTGATTCCTCCCGCAGCAAGAAAACCAAGCAACTCCCCTTGGGGAGAAGCTGAACCCAGCGCTGGGCTGGCCCTGCCGGGGCTGCGGCGCCCGGTCCCGTGTCCTGCCCGTGCATCCCACACCACCCCGGGAAGCAGCCGCGACCCAGCGCCCGGGGTGCTGCGGAGGAGCAGCCCCGGCAGGCAGGGAGGAGGCAACGCTGGCAGCGCGGGGGCTGGGGAACCCGCACGTGAGCTGCTGGGCTCAGAAACGGGAACCGCGTTCCGGAGGCCGCTGTGTTCAACTGTGAGGACGAGCAGATTCAGAACATTTTTAACCATTAATACCCTGGAAAGATTTGTGACAGGTATGTAGGTCCAGGTACGGACTTCAGGCTCTGGCAAACCAGCAACATCAACTTTCACAGGCCCGCACCCAAGAGCGAATGTGCAGGTTTGAAAGGAGAGATGGGCATCCCGCACCGGGGAGTTTGGATACTCTGCTCGGGAAGGCTGAGGATGTAAAAGCCTACCTGGCTTTTGTGGGCTCGACAAATTCCCTGGAAAAATAAGCCACCAGCATTATTTAATGCAAAGACACCACTTGCCCCTGAACCACCGTTTGCTGGAGACTCTTCTGGAGAAGTGTCGCGTTAGCCTTGTCCTGGTGGCTGCCAGAGAAAGGCTGTCAGGCGACATCTGTCCAGCGACACTTGTTCTTAGGTGGGCTCGTGGCTTATCACGTGGAGAGGGGAGCTGCATTTCCCTCCTCCGCTTCCCAGGAGAGCGGCCCAGCCGATGGGAGCTGATGGAGAAGCAGACCCCACCGTCCGTCCCTCTCCAGGCTGTGCCTGGAAGGCGAGTGTTGCTGCCTCAGAGCGCTGTGAAATGCTCCGTCATTGCCAAGACAGGGCAGCCTGGATGCGTCTGGAGGCGCAGGGCTCTGTTTCGGAGGGTCACAGTCCCTTGGTCAGCTGAACCCGGGCTGTACCCCCAGCAGTGCCCAGTGTCCCAGGCTCACAGCAGGAGGAACGTGCCGTGAGCGCTGCAGAGCGCCTTCCTGCCCTGGGAAAGGCTGAGATTCCTGCCCCGAGCCCCGGAGCGCCACAAGACAGAACTCCAGACACGCCAAACGCCTTCTAAATACCTTCACAAAGAAAGTCAGCAACAAGTCCTGACCGACACGTATGGAGGAGTCAAGCACGCGTGGGCTGATCACGTGAAACACCCCGTTTATGTAACGGCCCTGGAAGGAACCTGCGCGCTGAGACGTGTGGGTGCAGTCAGCGCCAAACAGCAGGCAAGGGAGCAAGGTCCTCTGGACGCTCACCCTGTTATTTTGGGTGCTGCCAGGGGAAAGTGCAGCAAAGAGCAAATCAGTCACACAGCACCTCAAAACTCCATGCTCAGCTGTATTTTAGGCAATCACGGGAAATTTCTCATAGGGAGAACTGAGTAGATCTCAGCCCAAAGCAGCTGTGCTGCTCCCAGGGGATCCTGTGCTGCTCCCTGGGGATCCTATACCATTTCCAGGGGATCCTGTGTTGCTCTCAGGAGATCCTATACCGTTCCCAGGGGATCCTGTGCTGCTCCTGGGGGATCCTGTACCATTCCCGGGGGATCCTGTGCCACTCCCTGAGCCCCCATCGCCTCCCCACCCAGTAAATGTGACCTGGTGGTGGGCAGAGCACTGGGCTGGGTCCAGGTGACTGCACCAGTGTGGCTTCACCACACCGTGTGTTACGTGGATGATCCCCCTGTGTCAGAGGAGGGGTCTGTGTCTGTCTGTGTCTGTCTGTCTGTGAGGGGGGTGAGGTGTTCACAGTCGCTTTCCCCCACGGTAAAATCGCGCTGGACTTGGTGCCCTCTAGTGTTGCGAATGGTCCAGCACACAAGAAAAACCCTGTAAAACAGATCCCTGCCTCGGAACTCATGGTTTTGTTAGCTCGTAGTACGGTAATTACATTAATTGTGCTACGTTCTTACAACTGAATGGAGATAACGTGATCCTGAGCATATTGGATAATTACAGTCACAACACCAAATACCCGAGGACATGTTTCTGTGGGTTGAAGCCAACGTCTCAAGGGCCTTGGTCGGCAAAACACACCCAGACCTGTTCGTTACCTGACCCGGGACCCCTGCACCCGGGCTATCAGAAATCCGCAGCCGTGGCGCGGCCGGCGCCGCCGGGTGAGTCTGGCACCGCTGGCGCTGCCACAGCCCGTGCGCTGCAGCGAGCAGCCCGGCCACGTCCCGCGCTGCAGGGCTTGTCACCGGCCTGGGGCTCCCCGCGCGTGGGAGCTGCTGGGGGGACGGGGAACCCACCGCAGCCACAGCAGGGGCAGCTCGGGGCAGCTTGCTCTGGCTGCCAGGAGGACACAACGGGACAGCAGGACACATAGGGGGAAATGGGGTGAGAGGGGGCTGATGGAAGGAACTGGGGTGAGAGGGGGGCTGATGGAAGGAACTGGGGTGAGAGCGGGGCTGACGGAAGGAACTGGGGTGAAGGCCTTGACCAGCGCCAGGGCTCGGGCTGGCCAGCGCCGTGGGGCTGCACACCCACTGCCAGTGGGACCACCCCACAGCACTCCATAGCACCACAAAGAACCCCAAACCACCCCACAGCACCCCAAAGCACTCCATAGCACCACACAGCACCCCAAAGCACACGGGCTCCGAGCAGCTCTGCAAATAAACACCGATCATCCACCAGGTGTGGTATACTGGATGCTCTGTCTGCAAATCTTTCACCTTGATTCAGTCAGCTTTGTAGAGGAAAATAACCCCACAGCTGCCCTCTGCTGATGTCGTTGCGCTCAGCGACCAGCTCAGCATCAGCAGGAGCCGGGGTCTGTGTCCCTGGGCCTGTCCTCGGCTGTCCCCCTGCCCCAGGCCCCGGTGCCACCCGGCCCCTCGGGCAGCGCGGCCGCCCGCCCGCTGACACAAGACGGGCGGTTGCATCAGGCACGGAGCCGCGTGAGGCGCACGGCCCGTGGGGGACGTGAAGTCGTCTCATCCCCCTGCAGAACAGCTCCTGTGGAGGTGACATCACCAACCCGGCTGAAGCACTGAGCTGTGAAAAGTCAGAAGTCTCGGTGAGCAAACAGCCTGACTGCTTAACTGAGTTTCACGTGAAATGCTTCTAGATATTCCGGTCGGACAGTCCGGCCTCTCTGGAGGCTGCTATGCAGTGGCAGTGGGGAACTTAGGTGACTCCTCAAAAGCATCTGCTGGAGAGACATCACTTAAATTTTGAAAAAAAGAGAAAGAAATGGGGACAATGTCACAAAAGAACAGGTTTAAAACCAGCACAGTTCAGGTACACATCCTTGTCCAACAGCTCACTGAGAGCCCCTGCCCGAGCCAGCAGAGCAGCACTGACTGCCCACCCTCCGCCGCCCGAAGGCGGGGAAGACAGGAGCGGTTTGCAATGGGCAGATCAAGCTCCAGCGCTGACTGCTTTGGAGGCACAATAGAGGGAGCAGAGGGTGCCAAGATCAGTGCTGCTGGGAAAATAAACTCCCTCCTGCACAAGAAAGTTCGATTTCACATGGCAATTTGGTAAACACTGTGATGGAGCAAGTCGTTTGCACAATAATTCTGGGATACATCCCAGATAACACCCTAAGCCGCCCCAGAGATTCACTGATAAGTCACACCAAATGCTCTGTTACAAGTTCAGTTCTGAGCGTGAGAGAAGCCCCTGGCCACGGCGATCGCGGGTGGTCCCTGTGGGCAGAGCCACAGCCCAAAATGTCAAATTTATTCATTTCTGATGCGTTCACTCGTGCTGACGGAGGGGGCTGGCTGCGCAGGGACTGTTCCAGCGTTTCTGGGCCCGCAGCAGAGATGTCAGATGCAGCTCTTGGGGCGCACGGACCCGGCCTGGGGCCCCCGGCTGCCCCACGCCGCTGCTGAGCCCGCCGGACACGCGTGGGCCGGAGCTGCTGCGGTGGCACCGGGCGGCCCGCGCCGCCGCTGCTCTGCCCAGCCGCCGGGTGGCGCTGCTCGGCGCTCCGGCCGCCCCACCACGGCCGCTGCTTTGCATAACCCCGCCCAGACGGCGGCGCCTGCCAATGGGAGGCGGCGGGGCGGGGCGTGACGGGGCGTGGCGGCGGGGGCTGCCGGTGCCGTTCGCTCCACGCGGGACACGCCGAGTCCGGCCGGTGCTGCCGGTCCCGCCTGCACTGCCCGCCACGCATCGTCCTGCCGGTGCTGCCGCGCTGCCTTCACTGCCCACGCCGCTCTGCCTGCGCTGCCCGCCCCGGTCCGCCCCGTCCCGCACCGTCCCGCCGGCACCGGAACACAGGTAACCCGTGAGTTCCACGCACCCGCCCGCGGCGGTCTCGACCCTCCCCGGTGTCGGTGACACCGCCGGCCAGGGGCTGTTGCGGAGGCCGCGGCGGGTCCCGCACCCGCGAGGACAACGGCAGCGATACACGTGGACCGAACCGGCTCCGGCGGCACCTCGGGGTACCGGGCCGGGGGATGCGGGGGTGCCGGGCCGGGGGATGCGGGCCCAGGGTGCCGGGCGGGGTGATGCGGGTGCGGTGATGCGGTGGCGGTGCCGCCGCGGGTCGGGAGCCCCTCGCCGAGACGTGCCCGGGCATATCCCGGCTCGCTGCCCGCTCTTCCGCGGGCGGGCGGCGGGGGGCGCCGGCGGGGTCGGGCGGCGCTCGGCAGTTCCCCCGCGTGGGCCGGGCCGCGCTCCGTGCGTGGGGGCCGGGGGAGACGGCGGGCGAGCCGGGGCTTGCTGGGCTGCGTGGGTGGGCGGGCGGGCGCCCTCCGGCACGGCGGGGAGCGGCGGCCGCACCGCGGGGGTGGCGAACACGCGTGGGCGGCAGCGCCACATGCATCGCACAGCCGGCACCGCGCCCGGGGCTCGCAGCCGGAGCCTCGCCGCGGGGTTTCGGTCCCAAAGGAGCTGGCGCCGGGCCGGGACCTGCGGGGGCGAGGGGCTGGCGGGGACAGAGGTGACACCGCGTAACCAACCGGGTCCGCGCCGTGTGCGCCCACCCCTGGAAAACGTTCAAGTGTTCTCACCTACCCAGAAGTGTCGGGCATTCCTAAGGGCATGCTCAAGTAGTTCAGAATAAGTACTGTTGCAAATTCTTTTATTCGTAACCGTCGTTATTCAAATCGCACGATGCTTTTGTTCTTCTCAGTGTGGTCTGTGTGAGTTTATTTATGACAGTGTTAACAATTGAAGAAAAACCCAGGCACTCTGAGGAGACTGAATTATTATCACAAGTGAGACAGTGACGATTACTAAGAAGTAGACACGGGGCAAAGAAAAACAGAGAGAAACCCAGAGTCTTATGAAAATTAATAGGAGTTTGGGCAATATTACTTGCGATATCTAATAAGGAAGAGCATGGATGCCCAGGGTGGGCAGGCAGAACTTGACAAAAATCACAGTTATGGTCCCAGTCTGTAATTATTTAATTGGGACAGCCTGGGCTGGGGCTGCTCTCACATAAAGAAACACAAGTTCCCAGACACTGCAGATTGAACAGTTAGTGGACAATGTTGTGAGCAGAATTTCCGAATAGATTGGAAAACCTGCTGACTTCCAAGCCGTGTGGAAAGATCCCGATTCAGCCTCTTTTCCCGTGTTTGCTGCTCCGAGCAGTGTTTCATCTCCAGGGCATCCCGGGGGGCGGCAGAGCCGCTCCCAGCCAGCTTTGCCGTGTGGGGCGGCACAAGTGATGCTGTCCAGACAGAATGAGCGCAGACTAAACGAACAGGAGTGGAGGAAGGACTGAGCGAGAGGCTGGGACTCGGCACTGCCAAACCCAAGGCATGAAGTAATATTTTCCAGATAACACTTCATTTCCCCCCTCATCCCCCCTCGCAGCTCTTGTTCAGGATGCCAGCTCTCCTGGGCCCTGTTCTGATGTACGCGGGGGCTCACCTGGGGTGCCGTTACTGCCAGGCTGTGCCTGTCTGGTGTGCAGAGCACAGGAACGCCGATGATGTCCCCCCGCCTGCCGCTCTCCCGTTTTTTCCTACCAGAATCCACTGGCTGGACATAAAGACACTTACACGTAGATTCCCAGGTGGTCTGAGCTTTTTTTGGAGGTTACATTTTCACAGGACAAACCGACTGGCAGAGCTCTGGAACTGCCACAGGGGTGAATGCACTGGCACTGTAGCTTTGCTGCCATGTGTTCTTTGGTGTGTGGGGTTCCCTGGGTTTCGGTGTTTGTTTCCATGCCATGCAGCGCAGCTCATTCAGCCGCTCGTGGCTCTGCTGTCCGGAGCCCCAGCTCGGCGGGCAGCGCGCTCTGCTCGCCCTGCTCAGGCCAGTCCTCCCGCGAAGACAATGGGAGATCCCCTTAACAAATCGTGGTGTTTCTAAGGTGGAAGATTTCTGCATCTCGAAGCAGTGGCAGTGCCTCCAACTCGTGAGTGCATTGATGCTCTTTGGCAAATAAAATCTGGTGCTCTGTCAGTCACCTTGAGATCCCGTGTAGGATCCAAAGAGGTGGGAGGGTTTTGTTGGTTGTTTTTGTTTTTTACTTTTGTCTCCTTAGGACCAGTTGTTCTATTTGCTTGTTAGACTCTCCGGAACTGCTGCTTTCAAGGAAAGTGTGATGTGGTTTGAGTATCTGCTGCACTTACAAATTAAATGTCTTGGCTCTGGTATTGTTAAAATAAGAAGTTTAAAGCTGTGGGATTCTTTTTTTTTAAACTTCATGCCAGATATTCAACAGAGTGCTTGTTCCGTGTATCTTTCCATCGTGGCTGGAGAACTAGCAGGCCTGCTGCTGTTTGGTAGCCCTGCGTCGGGGTTGCGTCTCCCGGCCGTCCCGCAGCGGTGCCGTGTGCCCACGTTCCCTGCGCCCGGGCGGCTTCCTGCTTGTGGGAAACTGGTTTGGGCTGCTGGGGAGACAGGGACAGTCCCTGCTGCAGACCCTTCTGAAGCGCAGGGAGTCCGTAAGTGCCTGAGAGAAAGAGGTCACGCTGCGTTCGCGGGACAGGTTCACTCGGAAGACCGCTCGCTGCTCTGTGGTTTGGGCTGTGGTTTTCTCAACACCGCTTTCTCGTGTTACGAGGGCGCTTTGGAGAGCGGGTGAAAATCAGCCCCCTTGTTCTCCAGAGTCCGGTGTCTTCGCTCCTCTCCTGTTTCGCGCAACTCTGTTGCACACACCGTTATGCTCTTGTTAGGGGTGAAACTCCAAGTGAAGCAGCGGGCTCTGGCGCAGCAGCCCTGACCCCTGTGCTGGGCAGAGCCCCCGCCGGCGGGGACACGGGGCCGGGGGCCATGGCACTGAGTGCACCCAAGGCTGGGTTCCAGGCCAGCCCTCTGAACTGGTTGTGTCACCCGCTCGGGGCCTGTCTCCCCCCTTTTTACTTTCCCTACTGCACCCAGCCCGTATCTGAACCCCACCGCTAAGCCCCGTGCTCCCCGGGGCACTGGCACCGAGCTCCCTCTGCGCCACCTTCTGAGATGGTGACAAATCTCCTTTATTTATTCAGTAGTGTCAGTAACCTTTACACTATTTATAGGCCGTGATCATGCCCCTCCCGAGATATTTGCAAGATAAATTTAGCTCCCTTAGCTTCTCATCGCCAGTGCTCGCGGGCTGGCGCTGCCTCTCCTTGTGAGAGCCCCTGGGAGCCGGCGTGCGTGGAGCCGCGCGAGAGGTGACTCACCCGCTGCGCTCGTCCGGGACAGACTTCATCCCCAATGAATCTCGGTCATTCAGAGCCCGGGGAGCCCGGCCAAGCGTCTGCGTCCGCCCGGCGAGGGAGTGGTGGGGATTAGGCAGGGGAGGAATGCTGCGGGGGCTGCGGCGGGGGGGCTGCTCGGGCGCTGGTTTTCAAAAGAGCATGTCGAGGTGTCCCTGTTCCCGGCGGCGTTCGGAGGCTCAGGGGTCTTGCTCCTCAGGCTGGTTGAACACAGTTTCTCTCCCGATTTGCTGCACAGGGTTAGGGGAAAAGCAAAATGAAGATTGGTCTGGGGGGGTGGGTTTTATTCCGTTTTGGCCATCACAGTAAGAGCACACCTAGAATATATAGAAATGAGCAGGCAGCCCCAAAACTCCAAATGAATTGCTCAATTTTGTAGCTTCGTTCTGAGTTGTCTGTTCCTGGTGAGACCCAGGTCTCATGTTCTGCTGTGAACCACCCTCCCCAAAGGGGCGAACTGGGGCTCCACTGGGGCTGGGGCAGCTCTGCCCTTGGCTTCACCTGGGGAGGCTCTGGGTGGTGTGCCCAGGGTGGTGGGTGCTGGTCCTGGGGCAGCAGCAGTGAAACCTCGCTGAGCTGGGATGTGTGCAGGGCAGTGGGGCCGTGGCTGCGTGTCCTGCTCTGCCAGGGACACATTGGGCGTGTGGTCACGTCAGAGCTGAGCTCCCGGGTCCTGAAGCTGGGACTTTGCTGGGACTGAGCTTTGTGCCCGTAGTCTGGGGTAGCCAGACCTGCAGCCGGGGCTGGCGAAGTCCACCCGCCTCCAGCGCATCGGTGGCCTGGGCAGCTGGTGGGTCTGCCTTAACGCTGGGTATGGAATGTCATTTGCTCCGTCCTGAGGGCTGCGTCACGGCAGCAAAAGCAGGCGGTTCATCCCCAGCCTTGCTGGGAAATCCTCCCCAAGCACCGGGGCAGCCTGTGTGCGCTGAGAGCCGCAGCTTTGGCAGCCGTGATGCACCGGGAGCTGGGCTGCTGTCCCGCCAGAGCAGAAACTCCTGCCCAGGAAAGGGCAATGCTGCTCATCTCGAAAGTGCTGCGCCCGGCTCTGACCTCTCTGCCGTCTCCTCCTCAGCTCCCGGCCCCCAAGCCCCATGGCCTGCCAGGAGAGCGAGTACCGGGATGAGCATGGGAAATGCACCCCCTGCAGAAAGTGCATGCCCGGGCAGGAGCTTTCCAAGGTAAACCGGCTGCTCTGGAGCAGCCCTGCAGCATGCGGCAGCAGGGTTTTACAGTGCCAGCGGGTCCTGCCAGCCTTCCTTCAGAAGGATCTTCTGAGCTGCTGGCGTGCTGGGGAGAGCTGGGGCTTGGTGGGAAGGGACGGTGGATGGTGGTGCTCACCCTGGGTAGGAGGGTGAGACAATGGAAGCAGGAGCTGGGAAGGGATTTCACGTTACCCTCAGCATGCCCTCTTTCCTTTTTGCCCATGGAAATCTGAAGTTCCTCCCAGTCCGTATCACCGGGTGAAGCCGCGCTGCAGGCTGGGTGGGCACGAGCAGCACGGGGCTGCGGGGGCCTGGCCTCGGCGGTGGGGCACCCAGCGGGTCCGCAGCCAGCGCTGCCCCCGGGATGTGTCGCCGCAGGACTTTCCTGCTCCCTCAACACAGCCCATGGGCAGCAAATGGCTTCCCGGTGTGCCTCCGTCCCACTGCTCCGGCGGCCTCTGCTCTCCAGGGGCTCTCAGGACCCTTCACATGAGCAGTAACCCCCCGACCCCTTGTCCCCAGAGAAGTGGGGCCAGTCCCCTCTGTACCACTTTGGGACCTGAAGTGGCTCCTGGCCACAGCTGCATAACCGACCTCGTGTCTTGCAGGACTGTGGTGACGGCGGCGGGGGGGACGCACAGTGTGTCCCCTGCCCCCCCAGGAAGTTCAAGGACAGCTGGGGCCACCACGGCTGCAAGACCTGCCTCTCCTGTGCCCTCATCAACCGCCTGCAGAAGTCCAACTGCACGGCCACGGCCGACGCTGTCTGCGGGGAGTGTCTGCCGGGGTGAGCGGGGCCGCAGCCGCGGTGCTGACGCCGGGGAGGGTGCGGGGACAGAGGGGGCTTTAGCTGAGGCCACCCAGAGCGTGGGACATAAGAGGAGCCCTGCTGACCAAGGGCTACCTCTTTGAGGACGCTGCTAGTGACATAAAATCCCCCTTGTAGCTCCAAAGAAGGGAACATAAAGGCTCCTGTGCACGAGCAGTGGAAGAAAACTCCTTCGAGGCCTGGGTGCTCCTGTGGGCACGGGGGGCAAAGTGCTGGAAGATGAGTGGCCATGGAATGCCACAGCTGGTGGTCCCCAAAGAGGGCACGCCGTGCCACGGGTGATGGGTTTGCAGAGGTGCAGGTGGGAGCTGCTGGGGCTGCAGAGCACGTGCCGGCGAGCAGGGGACAGGAACGCGTCGGGGCTCTGTTTGAGGAGCCTCTTCCCAGATGCAGTCGTAGGCTGGGGTGTTTCTGTGGCTTTGTGGAGCTGTTAGGCACCGTCACCCACTTGAGCAGTCGTGGGGCAGGGGAAGGCTGTTCAGGTGATGCCCCTCCTTGGCCGAGGTGGCAACAGGCACGAAGTACCTGCGGGTGCAGCTTCAGCCAGCAATGGGAGCCCTGGGGAGCCCCGCTGCCCTGCCTGTCCCAGCCTGGGCAGGAGCACGGGGTCGGCTGTGCCCGTGCTGCTGCGGGATGGACAAACCGCCTGTCTGTGGGAGCCGGGCCGGGGTCTCGCCGCGGGGCCCGCGCTGCTGAGACCTGTGCTGTGTTGCAGGTTTTACCGCAAGGCGCGGCTGAGCGGGCAGCTGGACTGGGAGTGCATCCCCTGCACCAAGCAGACGCCGTCCTCCGAGCCGCAGTGTACGTGTCCCTGCCGGGGTCGGGCTGCTCTGGGGCGGGGGCGAGGACGCGGGTCACGGTGTGTGCCAAGTCATCCTGAGCGTGTCGAAGCCGTGCACTCAGGCACGCACCGTCCCGTCACCCATCCCGCTCGCTGGCCGCAGCACAAGCCGCAGTCCCACAGACCTGCGGAGGAGGGACGGGGCGCGGAGGGGTGGCCCAAGCCGTGGGGTTAGGCTCCAGCGTTTTGTGGCTGGTGTGTTTGCAGGTCGGTCCAGAACAAACCTGGTGAAGGTAGCCGTCCCCACCGTCCCGCCGCAGGACACGGCCCTTCTTGCGCTGACCAGCAGTGCCCTGGTCATCATCGTGCTGGTGCTTCTGGCACTGTCCATCATCTACTGCAAGCGGTTTTGGAAGAGCCAGTGCCAGCGGGGTGAGTCGATGCCTGCAGTGCTTCCCGTTCTCCTCCCTTTGCCCTTCACGCGTGCCCGCAGCCCCTCTTGCCGTGCAAGGGACCTCTCTTGTGCGTTGCCTGCTCAAAGGCACGAGGAGCCTCCCTGCTCAGCCCCACGGTGAGGAGCGGGACGCTGCCGTTTCACTGCCACAGCTGCGGTCCCCTCTGCCCGGGGTTTCTGGGGCCGGCTGAGGTTGGGTGGCTCTGTATGGGGCAGGACGGGTGAGGGAGGAGGGCAGCAGGTGTGGTGGCCAGCCTGGGACACGCCGGAGCCCCGCAGCGTGCCAGGGAGCTGCCGGCTCCTCGCAGGCAGACATACCGCGCGGCTGAGGACATGCTGGGGAAGCGAGCCAAGCCTTCGCTCAGACCGGTTCTCCTCTGTCCTCCAAGTCTTCCTGAGGACTCAGAACTTCTCGGGCCAGCGAGCAATGTTCCCAGCGGCGGCGGTGCCCGGCAGGTTCCTGTGTGAGGAGCAGATGTCTGGTCCCTGCTGCCTGGGCGTGAAGAACCTGAGCCCCTGCTACAGGCAGGCAGAAGGTACCTGCGGCTGCCGGCTGTGCCTGGGGCAGGGAGGGGGTGCTGGGCCCAGCTCGCGTGGTCCGGGGACCTACTGAGGTGTCCTGGGGCAGGAAGGATGGAGCCGGACAGTGTCCAAGTCCCACCAAACTGAAGTTTGGGACCTCTCTTAATCGCTTACAGACTTTGTGCCAGGAATGGTCATGTGCAGCCCCTGCAGCTCTGTATTGGGTTTGCATGGCAAAGTTGTAGTAGTGGGGAGGCTTCTGTGAGAAGATGCCAGAAGCCACGACCTCCACAAGCTCCTGAGACCCCCAGACCCTCTCCCTGCACTGGGGGGAGGAATTGACCCCACGCAAGACTTTGTGGAAAGGCACAACGGTGGCTTTGCTCGGCGGTGGTGCAGGGGACGGGGCTCTGGGCTCTGGCAGGCTGGGCTCCGCTGAGCCGTGCTGGTTTCTGGTTGCAGGCCCCGTGGAAGCGGTGCAGTTCATTTCGGACGGGGAAGCCCTGGGTCTGCAGCTCCCCGCTCTGCAGCCGGAGCCGGACGTGCCGCTGGCGGGCACTGCCTCCAAGGGCCAGCGGGGCCGGGGGCTCCTGGAGAGCCAGCCCCTCATCCGGGCCCCGCCGGACGCCATGGCCCCGCTCTCCTCCTGCGCCTCCGAGATGCAGCACAAGTGGCCGCACGCCCCGGTGGAGTGCACAGAGCTGGACCTCCAGAAGTTCTCCACCCAGGCGGAGTTTGTGGGCGGCGAGCGGCCGGAGGACCGGGCAGCGCAGAGAATCCCGGCGGAGGCCGGCGGTGCGGGGCGGGAGGGAGCCTGGTGCCCGCGCTCCGCGTGCCCGAATCCCACTGCTGGGAGCGAGGAGCAGCCGGTGAGTTCCTCTGGCCTCAGGGCTCCTCCAAACACCGATGGACACCTGAGGCTCAGGCACAGGGTGCTGGGCTGGCCGGTGGGGTAGGCGTGTAGACAAAGGTTCGTTAGTGTTTGGGAGTAACTGGTACTTACAAAAGCCAGTTTGCCAGATGTTTAGTAGTGTGTCACTAAACAAGCCGTGAGCCATGGAGACCTGATCTGCTGGGGTGGTTTCAAACACCCAGAAGACCACAGTTGTTTACTGGATGTAGGAGCGTATCTCTAACTGCTGTGCTCTCGAGTGGTTCTTGTCTCTCGCTCTCCATAAAGCTGACCTGGCAGCGCGGGAGCGGGTTCCTCCGCTCTCCGTGAGCTCATCAGGAACATGGTGACTAACGTCACTGAGCCTCAGAAAGCGTCTGGCACAGAAATCCCTGTCACAGCCGGCTCCGGGTGACTGTTCATGGAAGCAGTTTGCTGGGAGGCCCTGGAGCATGGCGAGGAGGGGGTTGGCTCTGTGGGATGTAGTGCTGAAGGAGAAGCGCCGTTCCCCGAGCCTCTGACAGCCCTGGGCATGGAGGCAGGCGTTGCTGTTCTCGCTGGGCTGCCAACAGCCTCGGGTCTCTGTCTTGCCAGGTGGATGACGCCCAGAGCCTTGTGACTCAGATCAGCAGCAAGACGAAGGGTGAGTGTCTGTCCAGTGTCACCTTTGTGCTCTGAGCATCGGGGGAGAGAGGCGGGTGCTGGGGAGGGAGCTCCTCCAGAAGCTCACCGCAGCTACGTGGAGGTGCCGGTTGTCACAGGGACTTACCTGGCGTTGCTGGCCTTTGGTGCTGGTTCACGGGCAGGTGTGGACGGATGCCCAGGTGTCACCAGTTACCAGCCTCCCCAGGCCTGAGCCAGCCGCGTGTTGCTGAGCTCTGAAGGCGGTGCCAGAGGAGATAACTGCAGTGGCAGGGCGGCGTTTCACCCGCTCGGCAGGGACAGGAGCCCAGCTGCTCCGCTTACTCTTATCCCAGCCAGGTATGTTGGGTTCTGACCTCCCTTTGCTGTGTTGCTGCCCCAGGTCTGCCGGTAGCAGAGCTGCCCCGTTCCTTGGTGCAGTCGCTCGCCTTCTTGTTGGACCCTTCCTTGAACGGCACGAAGAACTTCAGCCACGTGGCGCTGGAGCTGGGCGTCGCACCGCAGTTCCTGGGACGGCTTTCTGGATTCGAGCAGCTCGTCGCTCACCTCACCCGCTCGGGAGACGCGGTCACTGTCCCGCTGCTGGCCCAGGCCCTGCAGCGGCTCCAGCGCTTCGACGCTTTGCTCCTGCTCTGTGACCACTTTGTGCTTGGCCAGGCCCAGGGTCGCCAGTGCTAGAGGGACAGGGAAGGGACGGCTGAAGCTCCAGGTGCTGCGTACTGGTACAGGAGAGGATCCGGTAGCCCTGCGGTCACATAACCTCTTTGTGCAAGTGAGGAGTACGCGGAGATGGTCTCTGCGTTGTGTAACAAACAGAAGGACACGAGGGGAGCTTTCATCCTCAGGGGGGCCGTGGTCGTGCCCCATCCATGCCACCCCAGCACCTTCCCCTTCGTGTCCTGTTCATGACGCGGTGCAGTTTTCTTGCAGGACTCTCAGACTGATCCTGGGATGGGCTGACGTTTGTCCGTGTCACAGAGCAGAGCTGTGGCTGCCAGCCTGGGGACGGTGCTGGCTCGCGCCCTGGTCCTGCTGCCCCACAAGAACCTGTGGCCGCTGTGGCTTTGCAAACCGCCCTGTGGTGACACAGGGTGGCAGAGACCGGGCTGCTTCACCGCCGTGCCAGCGCTGGGCGGCAGCTGGAGGCTGCAGCCTGCGGCCATGGCTGGGTCACAGCGCGTCTGTCCCTGTGCTGGTCACAGCAGAGCCAACTTCTTTTAAAATAATGATTTTCTAGTTTTTTGGGTTTTATTTGTCTGCCTAAAAACAGCCTGATTTTCTCATTTTTGGGTGTAGCTGCTAGGGAGGAGAACACCCTTCTGCTTTTCATTTCTTCCTGGAGGATTTGTCAGAGCTTGCACCAGTGCCGCCCGTGCCGGGTGCCCCTGATTTTGGGAGCTGTGCCCCAGGGCCGGTGGCTGCAGGTGTCCGGGCTGTTCTGGATCTGCCCCCAGCCGCTGGGTGTTACCAGGATTGTGCTGGCAGTGGTTTCGGAGGGTGCAGTGGGAGCCGGAGCCGAGCGCTGCCCCTGCAGCCCGGCACATCTGCCGGGGCAGGCGGTTGCTCCCCGGTGCGGTGCCAGCGCGGTGACGCCGCTGCCGGGCCGCGGCTGCCGTTCTGCTGAGCTCATGGGCAGAGCACCACCCATGACTGGTGGTTCGGCACCGGTGCCTTTGGGTGGCATCCCGTAAGTGCCGCCCGGGTTGTGCCGGGACCCGTGCACCGGCGCTGTCCCTCCGCAGCGCGGCTGGGTCCGGCGGGTGCGATCGGCTCCGTCCTGTCACTGGGGCTGTGTGGCCGCCAGCAAGCGGCACTGTTACCCTGCCGGGCGTCCCTGGCCGAGCTCACGCGATTTGCCTTTATCTGACCGCAGTACTCAGAAAACGCAGGCGACCTTCTGGGAAGGCAGCGCTTTGCTCGGATCTGCCCGAACACGGGTATTAATAGCTGCTGTCTTTTTTCTTTTCCCTGTTAAATGCTGTTAAGACTTGAACGCGCTCAGGATGTGGTTAGATAGCGGGAGGCGTGAGCAGTTTCAGCTGGATGTGACACTTTCTCTCCCCCGCTGTTCGTTTCTTCCAAAGTCAAGGTCATTCTATTGCTCTTTGCTCTGCAAGAACCAGAAGTATTAGACTTTTTGCCCGTTTTAGGCCGGGGTTAGTCAGGCTCTGGTTACATACTTGGTGTGTTACGGAGCAGTCAGGAAAAGTATTGCTAAAGCAAACACAGCCTGTGGTCGGGTGTTTCATTTGAGGTTTCTCTGTGGCAGGGAGAGAGTGTTTGGATTAATCAAATAAATATTTAATACCTCTGTGGACACACTTAGTCACTTCCAGCGGGAATTAAGATAAATTCACCCACAGCTGTCTGAGTAAGAGCTGGCTCGACTTGCCAGCACTGGCTTTGGAGCTGGAACTGGTCCGGGTGGCTTGTCCTGCGTGTCCCTGTGTCACCAGTGCCACCAGCGGGGGGTCCCTCGGGGGCCAGGCAGGACGCAGAACCAGCCTCCTCCTGTCCCTCGGGCACGAGTGGTGAGCAGGAATGGCTCTTAAATTAAAAACAGTGAATAACAAGGACATTATAGAATCACAGAATGTCCTGAGTTGGAAGGACGCACAGGATCATGGAGTCCAGCTCCTGTCCCTGCACAGGACACCCCCCAGGTCACCCCGTGTGTCTGAGGACGTTGTCCAGTCTCTTCGGTCAGGTTGGGCCGTGACACCTCCCTGGGAGCCTGTCCAGTGTGCAGCACCTCTGGGTGAAGAGCCTTTTCCTCGCGTCCCACTGACCCCCCCCGCACATCTCCTGCCGTTCCCTGGGCTCTGCTGTTGGTCACTAACCAGACGAGTTCGGTGCCTGCCGCTCCTGCTCCTGCCGAGGAAGCTGTAACCACGATGAGGTTGCCTCTCAGTCTCCTCTTCTCCAGGCTGAACACCCAGTGACCTTTGTAGCTTCTTCTGGACGCTCTCTGGTAGCTTAGCAATGTGTTTTCTCCCGTGTCCCCAGCCCTGCACGCAGTGAATGCCGCGGGTGAGGCCGCCCCAGGCAGAGCAGAGCGGGACACCCCCCCCCCCGGCTGCCCTGCTGTGCTGGCTGCACCAGGACACGGGGCCCTCTTGGCTCCAGGGACGCTGGTGGCTCATGTTCGTTGTCACACGTGTGCTGCAGGTCTTCATGTTCCTCCCTCCCTGAGCAGCTCTGCTGGTCTGGGCTCGACCCATTGCGTGGAGTGTTTCCCTTCTTTAAAGAAATGAACCCCATTCACTCCATGGTTTTTAAGGCAAACTATTATTTTCCAGCTCTTTGATGTCTGAGCAATATTATTCACAGTCAAAACCCAACCTCTGCCCCGAGGCTGGGGAGGCGGCTCGCAGGGTGGGTGTGCAGTGCATGGGGGTGCCGTGCACAGCGTGTAGGGTGGGATTGTGCCGTGCATGATGTGTAGGGTGGGATTGTGCTGTGCACAGCGTTTAGGGTGGGATTGTGCTGTGCACAGCGTGTAGGGTGGGATTGTGCCGTACATGATGTGTAGGGTGGGATGGTGCCGTACCCAACGTGTAGGGTGGGATGGTGCCGTGCTGTACGTGATGTGTAGGGTGCCCACCCACCTGCTCCCCCCGGCCGGGCTCGCAGCGGGCACCGTCCTCCTTCCAGCCACGGCGGCCAACTCTGTGGTGTTTACATGGGCCACAATCTCTGCTGGTGGCCTTCAGCGCTCCCCTGGGAGCCCCTTGGCTGGGTTTCCACAGTCCCAGCTGGAGCCCAGGGGAGCCATGTGAACCTGAAAAATGGGGCATAACGCTGCTGTTTGGACATCGGCAGGAGCCCCGGGGAGAGGAGCTGCTTTAGCTGGGAACCAGTGGACTTGATACTTGACTTTGGTTTTTTAACCAGTGTTTTCAGCACAAGACTTGGAGTACAAGGGAAGGAAATTCCCATACGCTGGATCTCGCGTTGCAGCCTCAGGAAGCTGTTCGTGCCAAGCTGGCATGGCTCAAAAAGAGCTGAAAGAAATCACATAATTCAGCATCTGTGTAAACTGTAGCTGGGCCTGAACAATGGAAAGACTTTTGTGCAGTGGGGTTATTTTTTTTACAAGCAATTGTTTCTGACACCACTCTTGTCTGGAAGTCTGATTTGCAGAGGAATTTATATGATAAGTTTAAGTCCAGCCCTGTTCTGGAAAGCTCTTAAGCAGAGATTTAAAAATAGGCATGTACTTAAAGCCTATGAAACCCTTGGGTGCTTCTCCTGGGCAGGGTGCTTGTGAGAGCTGTACTTTCAATGTGCTCCTACGGGAGCCGTTTGCTCAAGTGAACTCGTTTTAATGATCCGGGCACACTTCTCAGAAAAGTCTGCGAGCGTTGGGGGGCAATGCCGGTGTGGTTGGTGACTTAATAACGCAGACTGGTGCTTTTTAAAAAACCAATAAATACATTTCTGTAGCCATGGTTTACCTAGGGGAATACATGGTATTTTTATGGTGAATGTTATTTTTCTTAAAGGTTACGAATAGGTTATTTATATTTTTGTAAATTCTGTGTTATTACCATTGTAATTCTGGAGTTGTTCTGTTGTTTTTTGGGGTGATGTCGAGGTTGGAATAAACCAGTAGCTGAAGCTCCTGCCCTGTTCATTAACCAAGGGCCGCGTGTGCCCCACGTTCCTCCCAGACGTGCTGCTCTCGAGCGCGGTGTTCGTAGATCCATAAACCCCAGAGCTGGAGGAGGTGGCGCCGGGCGAGTTTTGGATGCTCCCCTGCAGACGGGCAGGGCCTGGCCGGGCCAGTAGCGCCGTTCACCGCAGCCACTGCTGCGGCTGAGCCCGGGCGCTCGTGACACTGGTGGGGACGGGCAGGAGCGGCTCCAGCGGGCACTGCGGGGCCAGGAGCAGCCCCTGCCCTGCCAGACACCAGCCAGACATCGGCTGTGAACTGGTGTGCAGGTTTAACCTCCCTCACAAGGGACAAATCCCAGGTGGGGTTCATTGTGTGGCCTGGGGATGGGGAGGGGTCAGGGACCCCGTAAACGATGCCCGAGGAGCTCTGGTTCCTCAAGCTTCACTGAGAAGCAGTTGCTCTTTAAGTTTGGCAATTACGGTGCTTGTTAAGTCTGTTCATGCCCTTGCACTTTGCCTGTTCTCTCGAATAATTATGAGAATGAAGGATATGATTTTCTTTCCTAATTAAAGTTATTACACATGTCCAAGCCCTAGCAGGCTGTATCGGTGCTGCTGCTGTGCATGGCGCAGTGGCGCAGGAGACAGCGGCCCCGGCATCCGGGCCCCGAAAAACCCGTCATTCGTCGCTGAACGCAGACGCACGGCGTGGGCAGAGCTGTTCAATGTGCACGGCATGGGCAGAGCTGTTCAGCGTGCACGGCATGGGCAGAGCTGTTCAGCGTGCACGGCATGGGTAGAGCTGTTCAATGTGCACGGCATGGGCAGAGCTGTTCAATGTGCATGGCTCCAGAGAACCCTTTCCAGGGAGCTCCTCAGGTGTCTGGGGCCTCTGCGTTCACTGAGATGACTTTGCTGCTGTGCTGGGACCAGCCAGCTATGTGCGAGGGTCTGCAAGGGGTTGGTGATGCCGGCGTCCCTGCCAGCCCCGGCGTAGCTGGAGGTGGATGGTGCAGGGGGACGTGCTGCGGGCTTGGGGGGAGCTCAGCTGTCCCGGGGTGGGCAGCTCCTGGGACCGGTCCCCAGAGCCCAGCCCATGGGGAGAGTGCCAGGGATGGTGGGGATGCAGCCTCTGGCACGCGGTTGGGATGGGAATCTGGAGCGTGCCTTGCCGTGTCTGCAGGCTGCGGGGCTGTAGCCGTGCAGGACTTGTCGTTCTCAGCTGTCCGAGGACTGGCTGCGCTGCGGGTGAGGTGTGGGTGGGTTTGGCCCCACCGCACGGGTCTGCTCTCCCGTGCCAGCAGCTCCCTGTGAACGGAGGGTACACCCACTCTGCTCCCCGCCTTGGGGCGGCAGTGCTGCCTGGTCTTGCCTCGGTTTTGGCTGATGCACAAGAAGCCGTGATAAACCGTGTCCCCCCAAGCACCTGGGACTCCTGTTCCCAGCACTGCGATAAGAGGCGTGTCTGTGGCGCAGAGCTGGTGGGAGGAGCAGACCCGCTCCACGCGAGCAGGAGCCCCGCGGTGCTCAGGATTCGGGGGCCCCTGCCCCCCCAGTCCCTGCTGCCCCTCAGCCAGTCCGCAGCGAGGCTGGAGCGCATCGACAGACCGGGGTACACGGTCCTCACCTCAGCTGCCGCTGGGAGGAACATCTCCCGCTGGGATGCAAAGCTGCGGCAAAGGCATTCGGGGCACAGGGGCCGCCTGCCTGACGAGCCTCTGGTTCCAGAGGGTGCCGGTAAACACCATGTGTCCCACGAGCCATGTGTGCTGGGCGTTCTCCACAGCAGGAATGCAGACGTGTGTCCTGCGGCCACAGCCTGTGGCCAGCGATCTGCCAAGCCAAATATTCCTGACGGACAGGCTTTAATTTGAAGAACTCGGCTTAAGTGTGTGGGGTGTTGAGACGCATCACTTGCATCCCCTGATGAAGTAACTGCAGAGGAGGAGACCAGTGGCTCCAAGTCCTTGTGTAGACCAGTAAACCCTGGGCAGACTTTATTTGAAACCTATTGAGGTGCTAATGCAAGTCAAGGGGGGTCTTGGTGTCCTCGTCACAGGGGACTCCCGCTCGAGGGCACGTCCTCCTGCCCCGTGAGCATGGAGCTGCATGGTGGAGCTGGGGGAGCTCTGCCCAGGCTGCAGATGTTCCCATAGACTAAACGCTCTGGGCGTGATCCTGCTTGGCAGCCTACAGTGAGAGCCAGGCTAATTAATGAGCCCTGGATTAACAAAGACTGTGTGATCTGTGAACAATTAAGTCAGATGAGCTTTCTAAGGTTGCCCTTGTGCAGATTCTGGATGCACAGAGCAAGTGCTTTTACAGCAAGACCTTCTTCCTGAAGCCTGGTGTTTCCATCTTTGGTCTGAGCTGATCTGGACTAAAACCAGCATGGCACGGGAATACAGACCAAACGCCGGTGCTTTTGGGGAGCAGAGGGCAGGGAAAGAGACTGCGTGGCCAGGGAAAGGCGGCTCTTCACAGAAAGGGTCAGAGAGAAGCGTGTGCGCCCCAGGGGGGCTGGCTCAGCAAAAAGCTGGGGTGGAGCGAGCAAATAGCAGAAATGCGGGAGTGCTCAGTAACACCTTGGCAAATGCAGCTTTCCTGCTCTTGCGCTCTATTTCCTTGCCCACCCTATAGAAAGATGTGATGCCAAACACGGACCAGCAGGCTCTGGAGAAGCATTGAGACACCGCAGACAGGCAGAACATGCACCCTGTGCAGCGCGGCTCGGGGGGGCCGGACCTGGCACAGCCGCTTCGTTAGCACACGGATCCCTGATTGCGTTCAGTTATGTGACAGCCAGAAGGATCTTTCACAACGGTTCAGACCACATTTCAGGTGGGTGGAAAACCGTCCAACTGAAGTTTTGTGTTGGTCTAAGGTAACTTAAGCCCTGTCGCTAATATCTACTCATGTGGCATGAACAATTTGGCAGAACGCAGGTGGGGAGGGCACGGAACGGCAGCTGGAGGCTCCGCAGAGGAGCCCACGTCCTCCAGAGGTTCCCCCCTCGGAGCTGCGACAAACCCCTTCTCCAGGCCCTGTCCCCAGCACTGCAGCCCTGTGCTCCGGACCTTCTCAGTCTGCCCGGCAGCTCCGCGCTGCTGTCTGCTGCACGCGGGGCCTGGGGGACACTGCAGTTCATCGCTTCTGCTAAAAATGGAGCCTTAAATCCATTAGGCAGAACTGAATGGCCAGTCCCCAGTCTCTCTCCTTTTCCACTTTCCTTCCCACCGACCATTTTTTATTGTTTGTTCTCTGATTTTCCCATTTTGTGTTCTCCTCAGGCTTTCCCTGTGTGCACACTCTGGTGTTACTGCTGCTCTGCAGGACACCGGCGCGATTACGAGGGAATGAAAACACCCATTGTGCAGCACATCATTGAATTAGAGGGTGTTGGCCAGCAGACAGAGGTTCATTTCTCTGCTGCCCCCAGACTCCCCTGTGCAACGTGGGGCTGACCCACAGGGCCCTCCAGGGCAGTTCCAGGAGCGCCGCAGTGCGAGTGCCCAGGTGTCAGCGTCCCCCGCTTTGTGTCACCCGCAGGGACTGCAGACGTCACCCTGCGGCTCTGCTGGGCGGACAGAACCGCAGCCGGGCCCCGGGGCTGTCCCTGCCCTGGGACCCCAGGCGTGGAGAGGGGGACCCCCATGCGGAGGAGGGGCCGGGGAACCGGGCACAGGGTCTGGAGGATTAGGGGACATGAGCGAGAGCAAATTCTCTCACCTGGAACCAAACTGGGAGCAACAACAACCTCTGAAAAACTAAAGAAGGGAGCCTGATACCACATATTGGCAGCAGAAGTTCATTTTTAAGGGAAAAACATTGCAGCTCCAAACATAAAGCCTTGCTGATTAAAACCAAACCAAAACGCCACACTGCTTTCACAGGGACAGCCTGATGCCAATAGTTATTACTATCCATCAGAAATACATTATTACCCCAGGGAAATCCCTGTATTCCTGCCCTGGCCCCTGGTGGTAAATGAGGCTTTTTGAGACTGGCCAGCCTGTTTCTGTGTGACGATTATTAACAGGGCCAGTGGACCGGATAATGGGCTCTTTTGGATTCGACTGCAGCTGCATCGGGCAACAGAGTTTTAGAAAAAGAATAAAGTGGTTTTGCAACCCATTCAACACCTCCTCAGACTCCCCCTCACATCCTCCTCTGAGCTGGGTTTGAGAGATTATTGGATTACAAGTAAGTACTCCAATTAAATACAATGGCGATAGGGCCAATTTTCATAATTTCTTACCTGGTGTGGTTAGTTCAAAACGGGCAGGAGCGAGAGCTGGAGGGGTCGGACCCGGCCCCGGCGCCGTGGGGCCCGGAGCCGCGGTGGGCAGAGCTGGCCGGGAGCAGCGCCTGGGCGTGCGTGCGCGTGCACAAACGTCAGCGAAGGGTCCACAGCACACCCGGGCCCGTTGGTCACGAGCCCGCGGGGGGATTCTTTCCTCTTTGTTTTCCTGCCCCTCCATTTCTCCACCCGCACCGAGACTCACACCATAAACGAAATAAGAAATCTGCCCTTAGATTAGAGAATAGATGCCCCAGAGCTAACCAGAAATGCACATTGCACCACCCATCTCCAGACTGGTCCTCCAGCCTCGCCAGGAGCGTTTCGCAGGGCGCCCGTGGGCCACTAAAAGCTGCTCATTCCACAGGGAGGGACTTGGTGGTGCTTGCGGGTATTTGAATGTGGGGGGTCAAACAAGCTTAAGGTTCATTTTCAGCCTGTTCCCATTTATAGCTGAGACATCTGAATATATTGCTAAATATTCATAGTCTCTGTTAGCTGTGTTAACCACTGCAGTTCACCTACAGGATGAATACATTCCACATTATGCCCTGCTTGCTGTGAAGGACAACAGGATGCTTTTATTCCACTAAATAGAAAGCAAGGTAATGCAATTTAATTCTTTTAAATAGAACACAAGGTAACCTTTCATTCAAGTCAGCTTTAGCTTTCGGTTTCATAAAATTAACCTTCAAATTTAATAGAGGGAAAAAATCTATAGCCTGCAATAGAAACGGGAACACAGAGAGGGCTGCTGTGCTGAGGTGTCTGCGTGGAGCTGTAGCTGTTGCCGTCCCCGGGCCGGAACCGTTGCCTTTGTTCAGCGCTTGTGAGCAGGAGCCACTGTACATTAATTCAGGAACAGGGTAGAAAATGCCGATAGTCTGTTAAATAACTGACCTCTACGGATAGACTGAGGAAAGGCAATGGACCATGGTGGGAATTCTAGGAATACCGCAACGGTCACAACTGAAACTTGATTCCTTTCCAGTCTTTTGGAGGGACTTGGTTTGTTAACCTGAATGTGAAAGGTCCGAGTGATGTATCGCAGTTCAGAGAGGAACAAAAACTTCCAGCATTCCACTAATGGGGGCACTCCCTGTGATCGGTCCTCATGGTGTCCCACGGAGCCATTGTTTCTGTCTCCAACAGACAAATCAGATGATCCATCGATCAGATTTTGTAAAGCAATCTGTCTCTTCCTATCTGCCAAGGAGGTTTTTATGCGGCCTGTCATGGAGCAGTCTCTCCCAGAGACAGACTATTGCACTGTAGAAACAGGCACATGGGTTCTGCAGGATTCAGCCCGCTGGGGTATTTAACTGCTGACTTTTCCCCTCTCACCTGTGACAGGGGACAGCTGCTGGTCGTTGGCAGCTCGTTTCAGGGGGCAGTGTCCTCATGCCGTTTGGCTTTGCTGAACAAACCTTCCTCATGACGGCCAAACACATTAACTGAATGCTTACCGCTGGGGTAAAGGAGAAAATACTGGGGGTGGCAGGGCAAGAAGTGCATTTGCTTCGATGTCTGGGGGGACGTGAGTAACCTCCTGAGCGAGGGAGGGTTTGCAGCAGGCGCCGCCACTTGCGACCGCTGCTCTGGCCACGCCAGCTCAGCTGCCCCGGGCTCCCCAGCGCCGTGGGGCGCTCGCTGGAGCCGCAGCCTCCGGAACCGGCTCCTGTGCTCCCGCCGTGTGCCATGGGCCCGTCCCAGCGGCTCCGCTCTGTTCAGCGCAGACACCCGGCGCGCGTCCTGGTGAGAGCCGTGGGCACAGAGCTCGCTGGGATGCGCCCGGTGTCACCCGTCGTGGGAAAGGTGGGTGCCCCAGAAGCACCGGACAGCGAGTGCGGGGGAGCAGTTAGGAACGTGTGCTGGAATTTGGGCAGGGAGGAGTGCTGAGCGCCGGTGGGCCAGGGCAGCCCTGCGGACAGCTTTACCCCGAGTGCTGACTGCAGGATGAACCTGCCCTGTCGGTGCCCGCTCGGTTTCCATCCAGAGCCGGGAGGTCTGAAGCATTCTTCTCCGCCGCAGCGGGGCTGGAGGAGCCGCGTGTTGGCTGCTGGTGGGTGAGGGGGCAGAGCTGCTGGTGGGTGAGGGGGCAGAGCTGCTGGTGGGTGAGGGGGCAGAGCCGCCTGCCCCGGCTTGAGGGCGAGACTGCTCCGCTGCCCGCGGCGCAGGGTGTCTGCTCATTAACCTCCCAGCGTTAATTCGGGTGTGCCCGCTGCGTCCCAGCCTCCTGGGCGAGGTTGGGGGTTTTCCTCGCTCCGTCCCGCTCTGCAGGGATCAGTCTGCTGAGCCGTGTCGGGGCAGAGTGCAGACCTGACACTGACCCAGGGACATCGCCACTTCCAGGGCTCCATCCGGATTTAGCTGAGGACAATTCCCTGCATGCTTTGGGCAGCCTCTCAGTATTGTTTTCCACTTGAAGACTTGACTGATGATAACTTTATTCTGTTTCTCCTTCCTGAGCTAATTTTCTGACTCATTGTGCATTTTTGTTCTGCCCGCTTTTTGTTCATCTGGTTGGCATTTTGTGGTTTCTTTGTTCATTATGTGATGGGGCTATATAAGGGGATTTGTTTCTGGAATTCAGGTATCCCCTGCACTATGTTCTCTGTTATCATCTTCATCAGCAACTATGCTGAAGGCAGTTAGATGCATTTGGCATGAGCTAACGTTAATAAATCTGGGTTGTTAATCACTCAGACATGTCTCTGAATCATGGCATAGTGATCTGTGTGGGCTCAAATACTTTCCCTGGAGGAGACTCCTGGTAACTCGGTGTTTTAATAACTCACCCTCAGGGTTTTGCTCCAGGGCTCTGCCTGCCTGGGACAGACTGGAGCCGCCCGCCTGCCGAGGGAGCAGCACGGCACGGCAGGGCCACGGGGTGACGGCAGAGCCACGGGGTGACGGCAGAGGTGCAGGGGTGATGGTAGAGCCACGGGGTGACGGCAGAGCCATGGGGTAATGGTAGAGCCACAGGGTGACAGCAGAGGTGCAGGGGTGTTGGTAGAGCCAGGGGTGACGGCAGAGCCATGGGGTGATGGTAGAGCCACAAGGTGATGGCAGAGGCGTGGGGGTGATGGTAGAGCCACAGGGTGATGGCAGAGCCATGGGGTGACAGCAGAGCCATAGGGTGACGGCTGGGGCTGCAGGGTGGGAGCAGGACCGGGGGTCTCTGAACAACAGTGGCTTCCCAGGGACTCTTCTCCCACCCTGCGCTCTCAACTGGCCCAGCGGCCACGGGGCTGCCACAGCACTGGGCTGCAGCCGGTGCCACGCGTCACCGCGGGTGCCCCAGCCAGGGCAGGTCTCAGGGCACACGACCCGCAGCAGCCACGGCCCAGCCCGGCTGGGAACGGGAACAGAACACCCGGAGGGTTGTGCTGGTCCCGGTTTGGGAGCTGTCCCCCGGTCCCGTTGATCTCTGCGGGGCTGCCGCCCGTGCCGCTCAGGAGGCTGTGCCCACCGCCGAGCGGCGTGCCTGAAGACAAACTGATGAATGCTTGAACGTGTTCACCTGCTGAGCTGGCTCAGAGCATGACTGTTCCAGCAAAGCACAATTTCCTAGACCCTTTCGCAGGCCTTGTCTGGGTCGGCCCTGCAATCGCCGCAGCCTTGTGCCTGCAGCTCGGCAGAACCGCAGCCTCTCGCCCCTGTCACCCTGCCTTGCCCCAGTCGAACAGCATAGCTCGGTTTATCTTCCTTTTTCACGTGGTGCATCCTGTTCTTCGCCTGAGCGCCGCTGAGCGCGCTGCTGTGGCAGTTGGGGCATCCTCAAGTGATACATGAGCCTGGAAGAAACAGGCAAAGCGTGCGAGGCTCTGAATCTCATTCGGGCATTGATAATTACCAGTGTAGATAGCTGAGCCATTACGAAGATGCAATACAGTCGGCTCTTACATCATGCCCATTTAGGGGAGAAAAATCCAGCCATGAAGAGATGCTGCAATTGACAGAACCAGGGAAAAGCAGCTAGGTTGTTTTTCACAGCAGGAGACAGCTAACTACACGGATTAGCAGAAGATCAAGGGAGTACGGAGAGAGGCACAGGCCCCTGGTTCCTCCTGAAAAAAAAATTATAACGCCATTTAAAGAAAGAAAGGAAGGGGAGACGGGGGGAGAAAACACCAACTAAGAAATATCAAAGATGGACTCAACACAAGGTTAAGATACTTTAGCTCTTCTGCTTGGCCCACAGCCACTGGACACGACAGGGGCTCCGGAACAGCTTCTGTACCGCAGGGCCGATGGGCAGGCGCGGCTCCAAGGGCTGCCTGCTGCTTCCCGGGAACGCGGCTGTTCCCGAGCAGCCCAGCACCAGGCTGTGCCAGCACCCTTGGACAAACACCTCGAGAAACCGCTCACCATTTCTTGTGTGGTACAACAGCCCCGGGGACGGGATTTAATCCCCAGCTTGGCTTGTACCCCAGAATTTGCCAGCAGCAAAGCCGATTTCATTTCAGAATCACAGCGAGAGCCATAGATTAATATTTCTCATGGAAGATACCAGTGTTAGTGTTGTTGCTATGGTTATTTCACAGAAGCTCAAGATATAATGTGCATATTGAAAGACCCATAGCACTATCTCTTCAGAAATGGTGTGTTTTGTGTGCATGGTGCATCGCAACGCAGCCGAGGGACGGCCGGGGGAGCCGGGCTGTGTCGGGGCTGAGCCCAGGGAGCCGGGCTGTGTCGGGGCTGTGCCCGGGGAGCTGGGCTGTGTCGGGGCTGTGTCGGGGCTGAGCCCAGGGAGCGGGGCTGTGCCGGGGCTGTGCCCAGGGAGCCAGGCTGTGCCGGGGCTGTGCCCGGGGAGCTGGGCTGTGCCGGGGCTGTGGGTCCACACCAGCGATGCCGCTCAGCACTGGGTCACACAGAGCTTTGGAAGCCAGGATGCGATTCTCCACTTTCCTTTGTTCCTTCGTGCATTGCTTGCTCTGCAGGTGTTACCCGAATGCCCTGGGGAGTTCTGTCGCCCCCCAGGCTCTCCATGGCCCCAAGGCTGCCAGCGCTCGTGATTCCACCCTCCGGTCGCTGGGAGAAGCCCACTCACAGTACGTTACAACTGCATCTCGTGTGCACCCTCAGCCTGCGCTGAACACCTGTGCCACAGCAGCCAAGGATGAAGGATGCTGGGTTTGCAACCTTTGGAAAAAGGATTTGAGTGGAAAAGGGCTGCTGCATTTCTGCAGTGCAAACGGAAAACTCCATACCACAGCCAGCCTTCCCGCAGAGAATAAACAGTATTTTAACGGAATTAATAATATTTTAATGGAATACATGGTAGTTTGAGGACCTTGCACTCTAAGTTGATGAGGAGTGAAGAACAGTAAAAAGGCAAATAACAGCTTCTCTGTAATAAGTAAATGAGGTGATGCTCATTAATTAGAGATGCTTTAACACTTTGAAAAGCTCAGAACGATGTGTTTTGAGTGCAAAGGGACGCTGCTGTCCCCAGAGGGGGCAGTGCCTGTGCCCAGGCTGCCTTTGCTTCCCGTGTCCGGGGAAGCGGTCATTTCCAAGGGAAGCGCCGTGGGGTTCCCGTCTCCATTGATTCCGCTGCGCTCAGGATCCTCTGCTCTGCTCTCCTCTCCTTTGCAGGTGTTGTGATGAATCCCCAGGGAGCAGGGACGTGGCCAAGCGGGGTCACCTACCCCCCTTCTCTCCAGTTCCTTTTCACTGTGCAAATGGGGAAAAAACAGTCAATGCTTAGATTCCCTTCTGTGTCTGTCCGACTCTCCCCAGGAAGGTGGTGGGAGCACATCATGGTCCCCACCAGCCACCTAGGTCCCCCCGTTTCGTCCCAAGGCAGCAGCTCAGTCCCAGGGCAGAGCAGGAGCATCCCCGACCCCAAAACTGCTGAAAACCGTCACCTGGGGCTCACCAACTGCACAAGCCCAGCGTCCTCAGCCGCTCCTCACAGGACATTCCTTCCAGCCCTTCACCAGCTTCTTTGCTCTCTTAGGGACACATTCCGGGACTTCCACCTCCCTCTGAGATCACGGGGCCCAGGACGGCACAGGGCTCCAGGGGAGGCTGCACCAGCGCTGCACACCCCTTAGCCAAAGCACTCTGTTTGGGGTTTTTTGGCTGGGAGTAGTGTGTCCCTAGGAATTTCAGGCCTGAGGACCAGTGTGGCCAGCCCAGCTGCAGCCCCGCTGGCACCACCGAGCACGTGCCCGTCACCAGCACCGAGGTCCGAAGGATTGACCAGGACCTGTTGGAGCTCAGAACACACAGCGCTTTATTCTCGCAAAGGACTTGTAACTATTGAACCCACCGTCTGGACGGACAGGTGAGTAATAATCATTTTCCCCTTTTGTCTCTGTGCTGCTCAAGCTCACCAGGGTCGCTGGGAGGAGAAGTCTGGCCCCTGTGGTCTTGGTGTGGCTCTCAAGAGGGCGGTGTGATGGGGAAAGGGACATCGTGGCCAGGCCAGGTCCTGCTCCCCCGTGCCCAGCCACTGTGGCACTTCTGGGTTCTTTCTGCGTTTGTGGGCTCTTCTCCCTGTCCTTCTTCCCTCTCTCAGGTACCACACCTTTCCTTTGCTCTGTATCCTTTTCCCTGCCTCCCCAGTGCCGCTGCATTACATTCCTTTTCCCAGGACTGGAAACAAAACCTTCTCAGAGTCAATTCTGTTGTTCAAATGAAACTCTTTTACAGCAAATAGTAATTTGGAGGATGATTTCATTCTCCCGTTAGTGAATGCTACAGCTCTGACGAAAATTTTTGCAGCCTTTTGTTTAGTGCCAGTGTAGGTTTATTTCCTGAACAAATACATTTATAACAGACACAAAAAGAAATGCTCAATGGACTGGATTTATCCACCCAAGTGCCACCTGAGGCTGCTGTGCCGATGCCCGGTGAGCGCCCCCTCCTCTGGAGCGGCGTGGGGACACAAGCTGGGACAGATGGAGCGAGGGGGAAATGGCTATGGGCTGACTCCCACTGCCGGGGAGGCTTTGCTGTAACTTATCTGGTGGAAGCCTGTGTGGCTGGAGCCACCCTGGATGTCCAGGCAGGTCGGAGCGGGTCCTGTGGCTCTGCAGAGCCCCGCGCTGCGCATTACAAGCTCCGGGACCGGCCCATGACTGAGGACAGCACGAGCCATGATGGAAACCTGGGTCCCCGTCCCTCTGCTCGTGGGAAGCCCTGACAGCAGATCCCCAGGTCAGCCCCGTCCCCTGCGCGTGCCCCCACTCTTGAGCAGCCGTGGGCTCACAGGGAGGGCTGGGGGCTCCACTGCCCCCACCCAGCGTGGGGGATGCTGCTGTGGGACACGGCAGCAGCGAGACCCCAGAGCCGCGGCAGCGAGACCCCAGAGCCGCGGCAGCGAGACCCCAGAGCCGCGGCAGCGAGACCCCAGAGCCACAGCAGCGAGACCCCAGAGCCGCAGCAGCGAGACCCCAGAACCGCGGTGGAGATTCCTCAGGAGGAGCAGGGGACGCCCTTTGCTGTCCAGTGAATGCAGCGAACTCACCTGCGTCCCCCGGCTCACAGGTCGGTGTTGGCCGTGCGGGTGGTCCCGGGGGGACACAGGCGCTCGGGGACGGGGCCCTGCCGCCCCCCGGGCTGCCGCAGCCAGGCCTGCCGGCACGACGGCACCGCGGGTGGCAGCACCTTGTCCTCCGCCCGGGGCACCTTCTGGCACATGCAGAGCAGGGACCTGAGCTCCGCCCTGAAGCTCTCGTTCAGCCAGCAGTAGATGAAGGGGTTGTAGCAGGTGCTGCTCATGGCGAACCAGTGCAGGGCAAAATAGAGGGAGTTCTTGGTCTTGATGCCGAGGCTGGAGATGAGCACCACGTAGCAGTTGAGAGGGAACCAGCAGACGGCAAAGACCACCACCACCAGCATCAGCATCTTGATGCTCTTCTTCTTGTTCCTGTGGTGGGTGATGTACTGCTGCGTGGTGACATCTCCGATGGCGTTGCGGAGCCACAGCTTCTTGGCCAGGCGCGTGTAGGTGACAGTGATGATCAGCAGAGGCAGGAGGTAGAGGAGGAGAAAGGTTGACAGGTCCAGATACTTCCAGACCAGCTCTGTGGGCTCAGGAAAATCGGGGAGGCACAAGCTCCGGACAGTGGCTTCCCTTGAAAACAAACAAATACATAGCGTGTGTGGCCGCTGCTGCGCAAACGGGCGCTGCTAACTTGGCAAAGCACAGCGGGGCTTCTGCACCCCGAGTGGGCACCTGAGCCCTGCGCAGGAGCAGAAACCACTGCGGGAGCTGGGACGTCAGAGCCGCTGGATGGAGTGGGAAGGGGCTGCTGGGGCCATGGGGAGGCAGCTCCCCTTCCTTCCCACCCACCATCCCGCTCCCAGCAGGGCTCCAGGAGACCGTGTTTTAAACTCTTATCGCTACATCTTAAAACAGGTGCGATGATTAGAAAACCTAGTCACTTAACTCAAGTTTAACTTAAGCCTGGCAGTTTAACTTCTGATGGTTAGCTAGCAAAAGAACCAAGTTTAACTCCATGTGACCATTTATTTTAGCCGCATTTTGTGACCTGTCACGCTCAACCCAGCGGATCCAGGCTCACGCTTTCTGGCTGCCAGCACCTCTGCAGAGCCCCGCGTGTCCCCTGCGCACGCCCAGCGGGTGACTGCATGCGATGGAACAGCAGGAGAAAGGAGCACTCGCTTGTTGGTTTCTGGTGGATGTTTTATCCTTTTCCATCCTTTTTTTCCTCTCCTCCTGTTATTCCATTTTGCCCTTTCTCCTCAACCTTTGTCCTCATCTCATTTGTATTCAGCAAAGATTTTAGTCTCCACCAAGCTGCGTTATTTGTTGCAGTATTGATTCACATCTTTAATATCCTGGTTTTGACCTCCGGAGCTGCCTTTTGTGCCACAAATAGAAGAAGGGCTGCGCGCAGGGCAGTGCGGCTGCCGGAGGGGCGACACGGGGCACGGGAGCAGTGCGTGTGACCGCGGCCACGGAGACCCCGGAGACGCCGCTCCAGAGGGGACCTGAGGCGGATGGGAAACCATCCTTTCCGAACCACAGTCCCGACCTCTTCCCCGCCAGGATCCGCCTGGCCGGCGGCACAGCAAGGTCAGCCCCTGCCTGCCCGGTGGGACCTGCCCAAGGAACTGGAGACTGGCAGGGAAGCAAGCACGGTGACACCGCAGTGCAGCCCCAGGGTGACACCACAGCGGGACCAGACCCGCCACAGCCAAGGGGCAAAGCCACGGGGGAAGAGCGCGAGCGCCGGGGCAGTGGCACGTTCGCCCTGGCACGATCGGCCTGGAGCTCCGGATGGCGTCAGCGCTGTGGCCGGGGAGGGCGATGCTTCAGTGCGGATGGAGCCTAAAAACACACCTGAAGAGAGCGGGCAGCAGTGTGATCCCACAGGTAACCAAAACCAGTCACTGCCCTCGCTGCCCCTTCCCTCCCACCTCGGAATATGGGCGCAGAGCACAGTCATTTCAGGGAAGAGGCTGGTTGAGAGCAAAACCAGTCACGATGCTGTATTTTGGTAAATTCTGGTCCAGCGGTGGACGTGGCCGCTGCAGCCAGAGCTTTGGTGCTGGCGGAGCCCCTGTCCTCCCGTCCCCAGCGCCACAACAGCTCCCTCAGCAGCCCCTGACGTGCAGCAGCTATTACCAGCTCTATTACAGCTGCGATTTTTATTCAATGGAAAGCAGGGATGAAAATAGCGTGTCCTGGAAGTCCTTATATCGCTGGGCCGCCTCATGCCGATGCCGGGCTCGGTTTCCTCTGGCCGTGCCAAGGGATGAGCAGAGACAGGTGCCACGAAACAGATAGCAGCGTTTGTTCATTCATGAGCAATTTGTGCAGTAATACCCGAGCACAGCTGCGCGCAACGCAAGTACAGGAGTAACCCAGCACTTTGTTTACACGGCCTGAGCAGTTGCAGATATCGCACCCCACACGGAGCAGTCCCAGTCACATCAGCCCCAGGCACGCCTGAGGAAGAGCTGCAAAGCCCCGCGTTCCTCTCCCGTCTCATGTGCCCTCTCAGACACAAACAGCGATACAGAACCCGTGCAGGCATTCAAACGCTCCCTGCCACGCTGACGGGAGGGAAGTGGCTGTGCCGGGGGAAGAAATATTTGTCCTTTATGCAGGACCTCAATATCTATGATAGAGATCTTTCTCCTTTTCCCCATTCCTGCCTCCTAACCCAGCTCCTGGGGCCGCTGCGCTCAGGTTGAAAGCACTGTTCACTGTCAGATTACCCCTTTGGGCTCCGGTCTGGCATTCCTGTGAAATGTGGCACCAGCAGCGTGGCGCACCATGAGAAAACACCCCCTGCGCTGCATTATGGACTGGTTTCTAGCCAGGAGGAGTCGTAGCAATGCCACGGGCTGGTGGGGACAAGAGGGCCAGAACAGGCTGGGTACCATGGAGGAAAAGAGGATTGCAAGGGCAAACTATCCTGGCTCTCTGTTTTGCCCATAGCAATGAATGCCATCACTGACCAGCTGGAATGGGGGGAAGATGATACACTTCTGTTTCTCTCTTATTCTTTTTCCCTCTAGATCAGAAACTTCACTTTCTTCTGATACTCCGGAGTCCTCACGTGGCTGTGAAACCCCACTTCATCTCCTTCTGTCAGCTTCTGCTGCTGCGTCCAGCCGAGCCGGGCTCCGTCCCGCTGGGGCAGCAGCAGAGCACGCGGACACGGCCTCGCTCCCCTGCCCCAGCACCGCTCCTCTCCGCCCTTCGCTGCAGGGGAGACGTGCGGGTTTCTCTCTTGCTTTTCTTGTTTATGTTGGGCATAAGCTCAAGCTTCAAGGAAGGCTGGTCCTGTTTCATAAACCCAGACGGGTGGAATGGGAGGTGTGAATCAGCCTATGAACTCCTGCAGCCCCGGGGTTCGTGCCCCTGCCGCCCCACAACGGCGGTCCTCTCCTCCCTGTTCTTGCTGCATAGCCTTGCTAAACTCATGGTTACACCACGAGTTTTGTGTTCCTTTTCAAAGTGCAGCCCCGTCTCTCTCTTTCCTCTCTGCCTGCACAAGCTGGCTGGACCTGCCCTGCCCGGCTGAGCTCTGAGTGGGCATGAGGGGGAGAGAAAGGAAGGAAAAGGGGAAAGGAGCCTTTTGGGACAAAGCATCTGCTGTGGGCAGTGAGGTTTCACCCCCACACAAATCCCTGCATTCCACGCTGTCCTTGGCAGCCCCCGCGCTGCAGAGGGTACCGGAGCAGTTCCGGAGGGAAATGCCTCACCTGTAGTGATACTGGAACAGCTTCTGGTAGATGGCGTGGGGCAGGGAGAAGCAGGCTGCCAGCAGCCACATCGCAGCGATGCTCAGCGCTCCCTTCGTCAGCGACATCCTCTGCTTCAGCGGGTTCAGCAGGACCTGCAATGCAGACGGCACCGTAACGCCGGCCCCGCCGGCAGCAGAGGCCCCGGCCCACGGCGCACAGCAGGGGAGCTGCTGACACGAGCTAACGCTGCTCAGAAAACGACGGCAGCGATCAGGAAAACGGCCTTTTAGTGTGACCTGGAAAATGGGAAACCTTGACTGCTCAGCCTGCTCAGCAGCGCTTTCAAGTAAACTGTTGTTCTGTGAGGACCATTTTCCTTAAACTGTGGGTTCCATTAGGTAAGAAAAAAAGACATCTACACATCTCTTCTCTTATGGGTATGTTTGTCTGTTCTGTATCAGTTACATAAAGATATGTCTCCTGTTCTAGCTAAACCTACGAAGCTGAGACCTCTTCTCTTTTGACGCATTAACTCGCCTTTTATGATTTTGTCTTTGGTAGATGAAAAGGTAAAGAGCTTATAAAATCTGGGAGTCTGGAAGATAGTGTTTGGCCTCCCAGTATTTTCAGCCGAGGTTTCCTACTCTGCCGCTCCCCTCTACGCAGCTGCAGCACCAGTTCCGTAGTTCTACCACAGGACTTTAGAGTCAGAGTTTCTCTTTCCTCCCTGGGACGCTGAGCTGAGAGCTGCTGCCGCTCCAGCCGCCCTGCGGCGTGATGCCGCAGCAAGTGCCCAGGCTGGTATTCGTTGTGTTTTGGGTGGTGAACCCGAAAGCTCGGCAGAGCTCCCTGTGCAGCTGGAGGAGCCCGCGGCGCCCGCGGTGGCTCCGCTGTCGTTCCAGCAAAGCCTCTCGGATCAGCTCGCCTGGCCATGCCTGGGGGCCATGCCAGACCTGCATTCTAAAAACTATGTGAAAAATGCATCCTCACTGTTTTCCCCTGAAAGTTTGGCAGTGTCCTGTGAAACCTGGGATGCTGCACTTGGTTATTCCCCCCCTCCAAGTCCATCAAGCCTTTGACTCTGGCACACAAGGGTTGTCTTTCAGTTTAGCTCCAGAGCCCTCTCACTGGGTGCGGGTTAATGCCCAAATGCAGCCAGCCTGGCGTGGCCAGGCCTGAGCGGGGGCTGGGAAGAGCCCTGCGAGGGAGCGCGGGTGGCGCTGTACCTGGTGCCTGTCCAGGGCGATGGCCGCCAGCGTCAGCGTGGAGACGTGGAGCGAGCAGTACTGCACGAAGCGGCTGACGTGGCACATCGCCTTGCCAAAGACCCACGTGCTGTTCACAAACCGAACCTGAAACCCAAAGAAAGAAGAGCTACATTTGATTTGGAAACACCTTCACAGAAGCGCTTACAAGGTCAAAACCCACAGATTAAATGAGTGGTGCTGCTGCAGCCCTCCTGGCTTGTTCATATAAACACCATTTGTGAACAGCAGCAATAACTTTTTGATTATACTAACAACTATCTTCAGAAAAAGTGGACCGAGAGCTTTCAGGGAAGACTTTACCCAACTTGCACCTCTGAAAAGCTTGACTACTTTCTTCCAGCCACCTAAGTATGACTGGTATTTGAGCTGTTTTGACCCACTGAGTCTTAAGTGTGACTCTCTAGTGCTCTCCAGCATGTATGTTAAAAGTACAAGTTAATCCAGGCACTTATTCTGCATTCCCCAGGAAGCTCTTGCTGTGGTTTGGTGATGTGCTTGGAGAGACTGTGGAGTCTTTGAGGAGTTACAGAGTCGAAGGGAGCAAAGGGAGCCCACAGGTTGCTGAGCGGCTTCCTTGTCTGGCAGAGCTGTCTGCCAGACTCGGGGGTGCTGGGTTCGCGCCTCGCTCCGGGGAGAGCACGCACAGGAGGCTGTGACCACCGGGCAGAGCTTCCCGGGGACGCTCCCCTCCCGCGGAAGGGACAGCACAGCGGGCGCTTACCAGGGTGAAAGGCGTGTTGAGCAGCGTGATCATGATGTCAGACACGGCCAGGTTGACGATGAAGAGGCTGGTGGCCGAGTGCATCCTCTTGTTCTTCAGCACCACGTGGCACACCAGCGTGTTCCCAAAGAGAGACACGACGATGATCACCGAGTACGCCACGATCAGGAGAGCTTTCACTGCTGGTTTCTGGGATTCTGGCTCATATTTAGCCAGCTCAGCAAACTTCTCCCACTCAACGATGCAGCTGTCTGTCCAGTTGAAGCTGGTCCTGTTGGTTGCTTGGTAGACTGACATGAGCTTGGCCAAGGAAGAGGAATGGTCCAGCTCCTCCAGAAGCCCCACGGCCTGCGAGCTGTGTGACTGGAGCAGCAAGCGGGGCATGGCGGGGTCACCAGCCCTCACTCGGCCCGGGGCTGCCGGGACCACGGCTCCGGTGGGCACAGCGAGCGACCCCGCAGCTCCCGCTGCCCGGCTCCCCAGGAGGCTGGTGCAGATGCAGCTGCCATTGCAAACACCTTAACTGGCGAAGCTGGAGGACGCGATGGGCTCTCCAGGCCAGAGGCGGCACGGGGAGCAGTTCCAGCCGCACGGTGCAAAGGGGCTGGTTTGGCACCACACGCACTCAGCCCCTTCATAGACCATGAGGAGCCGCAGCTCCGCAGGCAGGCTGGAGAGGAGAACTAGTTATTACTTGTAGCAAAGGCAGGAAAGCCTCAGGTGGCGTTTGAAGTTGGTTTAATCCCACGTCAGCATTTTCTCCTTTGTTCTCACCTGAGGCCATTTTCCCTCCAAGTTTCAGAAGGCTGCGCTGCTGGGGTTTTCATCCTCTGCTTCAAAATATCCAGTTCTTTTCTGCTGAAAGGTAAAGGCAGAGCCACTTGGGGATCAGGTCTCAGAGCACAGGTAGCTTCCGTCTGCGTCTCAGCCAGCAGTTATCCTGCAGCGATCCAGAACCCAGAAATCACATCAGAAGCCGGCTGACTTCAGTCTCTCTCGTATTTTCTTCTCCAAACAACAACTGAATTCTGCTTCCCGTGGTTCAGTCCCAGTGAGGAAACAGCCTTTCCTGCAAAAAGCGAGACTCAGCGGTAGAGGCACGAACTCAAGAGCCACTGACACCGTGTACGAACAAACCCCCACACAGCGCTGGAGGCACAAGAACCATTCCCCAGAGACAAAAGCATCAGCTTCCTCACCTTAACCCATGTCCATTTGTAGGTATTTCTGGTGACTCAATATTGCGTTGATCTACTGATGTTAGGTGGAACCTACTAACTACGCACACTGGTATTTACAGGTCTGCTCTGTCAGTTCTCGGAGAGGGTGGCTGGTTTCTTTGGTACGTGCCATTGCCAGCAAGCCCCACGCTGTGTGCACAGATCGATGGACCTCACGCTGTGTGAGGGATCAATAATCAGCTTTCAGAGCTCTGAACGGCTCCCTGACACCTCCCACCCCGCAGACCCCAAACCAACACGCTGCCCACTCACAGTGCAGCCTCGGCTGCAAACGCCCTGCAGCAAGAGTCAGAGACCGACTGTTTCCCGATGGAAACGGGGTGCAGTGACTGCGCGTGTTTGTGCCCATACATTCCCACAGCACGATCCCCTTTGGCTTGGCTGCTTACTCTGGGGAGTGTGGGAGGACCTACGAGAAGGTGCCTCTCCAAAGAGACTCCAGAACCGCGTCCCTCGGGGCTGCCGGGAGGAAGGGCAGACTCCAGAACCGCGTCCCTCGGGGCTGCCGGGAGGAAGGGCAGACTCCAGAACCGCGTCCCTTGGGGCTGCCGGGAGGAAGGGCAGACTCCAGAACCGTGTCCCTTGGGGCTGCCGGGAGGAAGGGCAGACTCCAGAACCGCGTCCCTTGGGGCTGCCGGGAGGAAGGGCAGACTCCAGAACCGCGTCCCTTGGGGCTGCCGGGAGGAAGGGCAGACGGCCCCGAGGCCCAGGCAGCCCAGTGAGTCCATCCCCCGCGTGGGTAAGGCGCAGAGGACTCCGCGCCTCCTGTTGTCTCAGGTTCACCCTGAGGATGCCGCTCGCTACGGCGCACAGCAGCTCGCGGCGGGCAGCGGGAGGGAGCCGCACCGAGCTGCAGGGGCGGTGCAGCGTGTGTGTAACAAGGAAATGTGATTTTAGACAGCTCCAGCTGAACCGCTTTGATCTTTGAACAAGCACAGCTGGAATATTCACACTACACTGAAATGCCACCACGGCCTGAGAGAGGATGCTGTAGCGTGACAGATGAAACCACCTATTGTCTTCCCTGCATCAGTTTACATTAGGTTCTCATGTGGAAACTTTGCTGCCATGAGATAAGGCTGAGTTTCAGGAAACTGCTGTAAAGCTCAGGTCAAATCAGATTTGCAGTCCCTGTGCTTCAGGCCGGTGTAGGGCAAGAAGAAACCTTGTACAGATTGTTCGATTTTAAAAAGCCAAAGAGGTTTTCTCAAGTGCCAATGTGGCCGAGAAGCCCATTTCTCAAGGACTACCTGCCGGACTCGCACCCTGGAGTAGCTCACAGTGATAAGGGAACAACGATGAATGGGGACGTCCCTTCTCCCTCACTACACACAGCCATTTCTCTTGTGGTTGTGTCCAGGTCCCTGTACAATCAAATCAAAAAGCTGATCCATCTGAAAATTAAATGAACAGTGTTTGCAGCTGGGTCGGTCTCCTGATGTGACCCACGGCACGGCTGAACCTTGTTCTGCCCAGGGGAGGCACTAGGAACAAATGCCCAAGGAGAAAGGAAGAGCTCGAGATGATGCAGCTATAACCTGATTGTCTAGCACGGAATTTCTCCTCAGATCTCTCTGTTTCCAGCCAAACCTGGCTTTCAGTAACTGCCGAAGCTCCCAGCACTGGCTGCTGCCTCGGACAAGAGCACAGGTGCAGCAGAGAGAAGGCTCCTGTTCTCTGAGGAAGCACGGGTTTAAATGCAGGTTGTCCCCATGAGTTGAAATACTCTGGTTCCATGCAGTAAGAGAGTTTAGCTTCCAGTTTTTACAGCCTGACTGAAAGTGAGGGACCAGAGAGGAAGTGCCACCTCAGGACAGCTTCTCCCAGCCCCTCCTGGTTCAAACGGGCCGGCTGAACAGCCCCAGCTGCCTCCGCAGTGACTGCTCGCCATGCAGAAACATCAGCCTCCCGCTCTAACAAATTTAAAGACACCTTTGCAGCCCCGGTCTGCCCGGCCGGTTGAGCGCTGCGCAGAGACCCGCGTTCCGCTCACGGCACCAGGTGAGTCCCGCCCGGGGGCACACGCGCTGCACGCTCCGCTTACCCGCGCCTTCCAGCAAAGCCCCAGGAGAACGCGGCCCCGCGGCGCTCGGCCCCGGCACTCGCCCCCCGACACTGACCCCTCGGCACTCGCCCCCCGACACTGACCCCTCGGCACTCGCCCCCGACACTGACCCCTCGGCACTCGCCCCCCGACACTGACCCCTCGGCACTCGCCCCCCGACACTGACCCCTCGGCACTCGCCCCCCGACACTGACCCCTCGGCACTCGCCCCCGGCACTCGCCCCCCGACACTTACCCGTCGGCACTCGCCCCCCGACACTTACCCCTCGGCCCCCGCCCCCGGCAGCAGCGCATCCCCCGCTCCGCGGGGCGGCGGCTCCGGCTCCGGTACCGAGCCCCGCACGTGCCGCCGGGCGGATGCGGACCCGCCAATCCGCGGGCGGGGCGGGGCGGGGCGGGGCCGTGGGGGCGGCCACTGCTCCATTCACAAAAAAGCCCCGGGCACGCCCGCCGTCCCCCCGCGTGTTCCCCCCCGGGAGGTGGCGAGGGCGCCTGCGGCGCTGCCGGGCGGGGACGCGGCCCCGCTCGGGACCCCGCTCTCTGCTGCCCCCCGCTCTCTGCTGCCCCCCGCTCTATGCTGCCCCCCGCTCTATGCTGCCCCCCGGCCCGCGCCGCCGTTCCGCCCGTGCCGGCGGTTCCCCCGCCCCCCAGCCCTCTGCCGCGGGGCACGGCCGCTCCGGGCGGGCTCTGCCGGGCGCTCGCGTCCACCGGAGCGCCAGGGAACGCGATTTGGCTCCGGGCCGGTACACATTTGATGGGAAAGCAACGGCATGGGTTAGTGATTGTTTTTGGTTTATTGCTGTGCCACAGCTTTGCATAATACTTTGTGGGTGCTACAAGAGGTCCAGACAAAGACACAAGTTCCCAGCAGGGATACCTTTGTAGGAATCGTAACTCCTCTGTTCCTCTGTGGCATTTTAGCAAAGAGCTGCTTACAAATTTCATGTTATTCTTTCATTTTAGAAGTATAAGAAGCAGCAGATAGAGTGCTTGATGCATGTAGTGAAAATTGTCACTGTTCCTTTTGAAGACCAGCTGTTTGTAAGTTGTTCTGGAAAAGGAACAGGATGCTTTTCTCCCAAGAGGTTTGGCTGGTCTGAAAAGCCATTAACAGGAATAGAATAATATCAGCTGGCACAATGTCTCTTCTTTTTTCCCCTCCATGCGGGTTGCCAGAACACACACGAGCTGATGCCGAGGGTGACGGTCTGATCCCCTCCCCAGCTGGTGTGGAAAGTTGGCGCCCTGTCAGGGAATCCACGGACCCACCGTAGTCCCCCACGGTGCCCGTGCCACTTCTCTGGCGGGGAGTGTTGAAAAGCTCGCTGTGAAGCCCAGTGAGCTCAATGGGATTCTGGTGCTGGTTCCCCTGGGCCGTGCACGAGCCCTCGGGCAGGGCTGCGGCGCCTGCGGCACCCGGCGAGGACGCAGGAAGTGCTGAGGAGCCGAGCCCGGCGGCGCTGCCGCGCTGCGGGTGCCAGCCCAGGCCCTTCCCACCTCTTCATCCCGCTTTGGGGGGCAGGAGGGTGAGCGAGTGGCTGCGTGGTCCCAGTTGCCGGCTGGAGCGAAACCACCAGCACTAGTACAGAGCGCCCGTGCCTGCAGAGGCACCGGCCAGTAGCTAATGGGAAGAAACAAACCTTGCAAAAACCCCCAAGCCTGAATTTCTGAAATGAGGCTCTCCATGGATTTTCAGCACTGGTAGACTGTTCTGAGTAAGTGTTTTTCCCTCGTCTGGATTCCTCTTGACAGATGCTGACACAGAAATGTGAGAAGAAAAAAAAACCAAAACACCACAAAAGACAATTTATATTTCAGACAGACTTTAGAAGACATTTTTATGCTGGAGATTGTTATCTTTCTCATTTTGCACGCTGTGTCACTCACACCTCTCCTGAAAACAAAGGAGGATGGTTCTGCACTCTGCCCAACTCCAGCCTCCCTGGGATCTCCTGATCCCTCCTGTGGCTCCGTTCCCACTGTCCCTTTCCTGCCTGGTACCCCAGGAGGTGGCACCCGAGGTGCAGGTGGCTCATGGCCCACGTCAGTCTTGCCAGGACCGCCTGTCCTGGCCCCCGCTCTCCAGCCACGTTTGAGGCCTCTGCCAAGGCAGGAAATGGTCAGGAGAACTTAACATTTTCACTGTTTTCCCAGTTCGGGTGTGTTTGCCATATGGAGCATCCCAGTTTGCACCACATCGGCCAGAGGCTTTGAGAAACCAGTGAAGATCTTCCTGGTAAACAGGAGAAAAAGAGAGCGCAGACAGAGATAGGAATTCCTCCTGTGGGAGGAAAGACATATATACATATGATGTGTGTGTTTCCAGAGAATCGGTTCTTTGCTCAAAATGTTGTATTTATTGCTTCCCAGGGTCCCAAAGCTGCTCCAGTTCAAGGCTGTGGGACAACTGCAGTTGCTTTCAGCAGCAGCAGAATGAAGCCTTGTATTTGCCACGCTGTTTTCTTGTCTGAGGGCTGTAGAAAGGACATGCTGTGCATTCATTATCATCACAACAAGACGCATCTGCTTTTTTTTCCCCCAAAGTCGCTCTCATCATGAGTGTGAGATTCCCATGCATCTGAAGTCATTTCTTTTTCCTCTCACATTTTTCATGCCTGGCACAAATTATTACCAGGTTTGTAACTGCGAGTACATTCGAAGACTAAAGGTATGAGTTCAGTTTAATCAAACCTCCAGCAAAATCCCAGGCACGTAATCTTTCCCCAGGTGCAAATTATTTAATTACAGGTGTGTGCTCGAACCTCTTGAAACGCTGCAGCCCTCACTGGTCGGAGAATTGCTGCGGCAGGCTTGGGTGCCGCTGCAGATGAACCGAACGCCTCTGTTTGCAACCCGGAATCCGAGCAGAGACTGAAATCATTGCCAGCCGCGTTTCCAAAGGCGTGGATCAGAGCACTTGACTGAAATCACGCCATTTTAGCGGAATTCCTAGCAGCGAAACGTGCCGTGCTTTTGTTTCACCATTGCTGGTGGCTGAACTGGCGCTGCCGCTGCCCCGCAGCAGCCGCTCCCGTCCCGCACACACGCTGTGGACCTGTTGCTCCGGTGCTTTCCCTGCCATTAAAGTGTCTAAATGCCGCCTGCCTGACATTTTACCTCTCAGGAAACGCTTTAGGAGCAGGTATGGCTGTGTTGAGGCACAACAGTACTTTGAGTTTTCTGCCTGTTTTTCTTGGGCAAAATTCACGTTACCTGCCGGTCTCTGAGGAGACTCCACAGGCTGGAGATATTAAAGACATTCAGTATCTTTCTTTCTTGTGTCTTACTGTTGAATGTCAGGAGGTCTTGTTGTCTCCTGGAGGGCTGGGTGCCCTCTAGACAGATGAATTAGTAACGCTGCAGATACAGGGGCAGCGGGGGCATCGCAATTCAGGAGCTGCAAGAGCTCCTTTTGCTCTCGAATATCAGTGTCTCCTATCGCCACCAGATGTTAAGGCACACAAGGCAGAGCTGAGTCCCTGCAGTGCTTATTGCTGAGCCTGTTCAGCGTGCACGGGGGCAGCGCGGGGTCCCTCAGCCCTTCTCGCTGCCCAGGCTCACATCTACAAAGCGCCCGGGTTCACGCAGGGCAGCGCGGCCGGGTGGCACTGATGACTGTGACCTGCGGGGCAAGAGCCCCTGCACCAGCCGCTTCCATCGCCTCAGCGTCCCCGCCGAGCTCGGCTCGCGGAGCGCGGACCAACCGGCCTCCCCCGGCCCCGCTGCTCGGCCGCGGCTTTCCTCACCCGGGATGAACCGGCCGCACAGCCAAACCACCGCATCTCACGTCTAAACCAGAAACTACAGCCGCATTTTACATTCTTCTGCCACGTTAAATCAAGATACAGGTCAGGTGGCGGGAGCTGGGAAGTGCAAACCGACCTTCCAGCGGCACCGAGGCAGCTTCCCCAGGGTCAGGGTATGATCTGGCATTAGCTGCCCATCTAAACAGGAACAGTGCTTTCAAACACGTTATTTCAGATTAGTCTGCCATTAGCATAGATTTTAAATAGCACTTATATTCATCATAAGCAAGTGATTGGAGGAGTAAGTTACAAAATGGGCTTCAAAAGCAGAAATAAGAGCAACAATGCGATAGCAATTGCATTTGATTTTCTGTGGACAGTTACAATTTAGACTTTATTATTCAAAATACAAATGGCAAGTACGTAATAGCTACTAATAATGGAACTTCAGAGTGGCTGGAAAGAAGGGCTTTAAAATGGGTTTGATAGTCCTTGAATTTTCAGCTGAAAGGCCTGGATGACAGAACAAAGAAAAGCGATATGACATTGTTAGTCTGTCCTCTCCCTGAGCGGATGGGTATTGTCTCATGGCTCCACCGGGGTCTGCATCTTCAGCCTTGATTTTTCGTTTTCTCATTTCCTGTTTTTCTCCTCGAGATGGCACAGAATGGCCCCGACAGGGTTCACCTGCCGGCCGTGCCGTCCCACCGCGCGGGAGGAACCAGCGGGTGACAGCGGCAGCGGGCCCGTCCCTCCCTGCGCCCCCAGCCGGGCCACCAGTGTCCCCCGGGACAGCCCCCGCAGGACACCGCCCCGCGTGCCCTGGAGAGCGCTGTGCCCGGCTCGGGGCTGCAGGCGCCCCAGCCTTAACACCCTGAGCGTGATTTCTCCTTCGGAGGTTCTGCTTTATTCTTCTTCGCGCTCTGTGTGAGGACAGCACAGGAACACAACCCACCGCATTTTCCTGAACAGAAAACGCGTTGCTAGTAAAATGACCTGACGACAGTGGAAAGGGTAAGTCATTTCGGGTGCGAGGTACATACGGCTTGTTACTGGGCTCACCTGTGCAGCTCCAGCTCCAGCTCCAGCGCACTCCGGGTGCAGCCGCCAGCGCACAGCTGCACAGCGCTTTTAGCCCCTGAAAACACAGGAACAGCGAACGGGGACACTGCCAAGCTCAGGCAAGACCATGCAAAACTGCACTTGAAGCACACTTCTCTGAGTTCACAGGGGCCTGTTACCTTCCATGAAAACTTCAAAACTCCTCCACTTCTCACAGCCCTAAAAGCAGACCTGTCTGCGAGCACGGTGCTGCTCCGCAGCCAGCAAGCCGAGGCTCAGCAGGCGAGACTTCGCAGCAGAATCGCTGTCACTGTGAACCTCTGAAGGCGTCTGAGACCTGGGGGCAGGAGCATCGCCAGGCACCGCGGGGACCTTTCACCGCACCTCGCCTGTCATGGGCGAAGGAGGCAAAGCCGGAGGTTCGGACGCAGCTGACAAGGTGAGGAAATCTTAGGTAGCACCTTAGCACTTGCTGTACATTTTCCTGGCTTTTACATAATGGCTCGTCACCTCTCTCCCCTTTAATGGCCTGATTAATTTTAAAGGCATGATAGGTTTGCTGGGATGACTCACATATCAAGAGAAGGAAGGAACAGAGGAAGATGAGACTCAGAAAGTACTGGTGAAATATACAGTTACTTCAAAACTCTGTTCCTTTGTGCAGCTCTGACCACAGGAAGAGAGGTGACAAAGCCAAAATCCGCACAAGCCAGCAAAGGACGGTCGTGCGGAGAAGCTGCAGTTCCTTCCGCACTCCGGCTGGGTCCCAGTCACCCCCAGACCCTTGGTTTGGGGACCTTACCGTGGTGTCAGGGCAGAAACCCCCGCGCTGCGGAGCCCTGGTGAGCGCTCACCGGGCGGCAGGGACAGGGCTCCCTGCGCTGTCCCCACCTCGGCCGGCTGAGCAGCAGCGACGTCCCCCGCAGCGCCCCCAGCTCTGCCGCCCGTGGCCGCGAGCCCCGCAGCGCGTGTCCCAGCAGAGCAGCCGAGCGGCGGGGGCGCGGGGGACGGGGTGGGAGCCTCGGCAGCGCTGAGGCCGCGGGTGACGGGGCCTGGCCGCTGCACCCCTCCGTGTTCGCAAACAGACGCAGGAGCAGAAGCCAGCAGGAAAGCAGGTGGGTTTCGACAGCCTCTCGCTCCGAAGCGTTTAATCTTTAGTTTTCAGCTAATTCAGTCGAAAGAGTTTATGAAATTATACTAATGAAATCTGAAGAGCGTACTCCAACTGGCGCGCCCCCAGGAGGAGTGAAGAGCTCAAATACAAAATTACTGATTATCATGCGTTTTAATTGATAAGTTAAACCTGCCTAACCACCGAGGGAACAGAAAAGAGTAAATGTGGCATTCTTTCTCAAAATGGGCTCCCGAGCCAATCCTGGTTATTTTAGACCCAACTTCCCTTCCAAGCAGCCTGAAGAATAGGATTAATACACATGTGGAGAAATGGGATTGACTGGAAGAGAAGTGCAGATGCCACTTTAGAGAAAAAAACCTCCTTGTTTGAAGGAGGCACCGCGGAGCAGGAGGACACGCTGCATGGGCCGCTCCGGGTCCCCAGGGACACAAGGTCCCTCGGCCTTTGGGGAACCAAAGCTGCTGCGGGACAGCGGGGACCAGGCAGCTCAGCCGCCCTGGGACCCATCGCCCGTGCGGGGGACACACGGACGCTGCGGGCCCAGAGGGGAGAGTTCCCCCGGGGAAACGCTGCGGCACCAGCGCCGTGACTGAGCTGATAAAGCACGAGGAGCATTTTCCAGCATTGTGCCAAGCCCCAGTTCGCTGGGACTTTCCCAAGGCTTGGCCTGCAGGTGCTGGAAACGCACAACAGTGTTGGGCGCGTAGGTGTGCAGCTCCGACCTCCGAGCAGCCCAACAGCCCGGCTGCCGTGCCTTTTCAGAACGCAGCCTCCAAATCTCAGCTCTCAGGAGCTAAATAAGAGCACTGATCTGTGACCTGGGATCAAGCAATACCAAAACATTTCCAGAGCCGCTTGGAGGCTTAGATTTCTGTAATAACTGTGAACAAGGTAGTAATTTTCCATTTCTTTCCTTACTTTAAGAATCCTAAACAATCCAGGCAAGAAATAAACACACAAACCACCCATCTAGCGTACGGCTGTAGAACACAGCCAGCATCCACTCGGAAGGCTTCAATTACTGAGCAAAACATATTACATGTGCAAGCTTTGGCTCTTTTATCCGCAATATTTTGTACAACTGACTCAAATGGAAACAGTCCCACGGTGCAGTTCCGACCCCTCAGTGCCCGTTCCAGTGCTGGCTTTCAGGAACGCTGATTTCCTGCTCCTGCTCGGCTTCCTAGCTCACAGGACTGACCTAAATCACAGTGCCGTGGGGTTCCCCCTTCCCAGATGTCAGAGCAAAAGTTATGAAACCCTGTCTTGCACTGGATGTGTTTGCTGAGGAGAGCAGGCAGCGATGGCCCGGCAGGTCTGCTCCTGCCACGCACAGCGTGTCCGGGAAAGCGCCTGGGGCAGGAGGAACCGGGCCTGGGGAGGGGGTGACAGGGCTGCCCACCCCACGCACACCCCGCGTGGGCACCGAACCCGCTCGTGAGACGCGCGGCTGCAAAGGGCCCGACGTCCGAGAGCAGGAGACCGAGTGCGCAGGGATCTGCCATGGGCAAAGCCACGGAGCGGACCGGACGGTGCTGCTGGGCTTTCCCAGGAGAAACACGGAGCAGCAGTTCAAAGCCTTCGGTGGGGTTAACATCATCCTCCTCGGCACCGAGACTGCTGGAAAACCTGCCCAAACTGTTCACCCGCCTCCCTGGCAACCCGCTGCTCATGTCAGCGATGCTTAAGTGCACTGGGTGATGGATTAATGTATGTATTTGGGGCTAATCCCATTCGGAACTCAGATCCTACCCGTTTTCCTCCAGCCTTTTCCCTGCCCTAGCTGCTGTCCGGGTCAGGGACCCTCGCTGCTCTGCAGGCAGCAGCAGCCGCGGGGATCAGCTGCCGATCTCTTTCAGACTGGGTTTTTGTGACCATAGAGCGCCCGGCATTTAATTGCACATTAGTGCTCTGTGTTTTCCATTTCACTGATTAGCTTGGCAAACACAAAAGCCAGAGGCAAATGAATGGCTGCAGAGGAGGAATCCAGGGACCTCTCTTTATTAGTTTGAGAATATGAGCACTTTAAACTGAAGAGAGAGGCATTTCCTTTGAGCACAGACAATTTATTGCCAAGTGCTGGGCCTGGGGAGAGATTTTTCCCTTTCTACCGAGCTCATTTGTGCTAATCAACAGGGTATAATCTCAGTGAAAAGTGACAGTGCAGGTCAGTGACCTGGTCGCTGGTGGGACTTGCTGGGATGGAAGGACGGCTGCTCGGACCAGCCAGGCTTGTGGACCTGAGCCCTGAAATCCTCCTGAGACGAGAACAGGCATCATCAGCTTTGGAGACCTTGTGTAAGAGCAGAGATACGTGGTGGGGCTGATGCCATCTGCTCATTTTTGCAGTCTAAGCCCATTCCAGTTCAGCTGACAACGTTTGTGCACCTGGGAAGCGGAGCCGGTACAGAAACGGCCGCGACAGTTGCACGGGGGCTCTGAACAGGGACAGGCTGATACTCCGCTTTGCTTGCAGTTTAAGTGATAATAATCTGACAGCTCCCCCCGTGCAAGAAGCTCATTGTCGGAAGAGATTTGCTGCAGCTGGGGGCGGTTTTGAGGCAGCTGTACCCCCACAGCTCCTGCTGGTGCCAGCCGGCGCGTTCTGCTCCGGTCAGGACTGCAACGAAGCGGAGGAGGCGACGGACAGAGCCGCCCGGTGCCACGGGATGCGCTTCCCTCAGGTACCCCTGCCCCGCGATGTGAATCAGGTACCCCTGCCCCGCGATGTGAATCAATCAGGTACCACTGCCCAGCAATGTGAATCAATCAGGTACCCCTGCCCCGCGATGTGAATCAATCAGGTACCCCTGCCCCGCGATGTGAATCAATCAGGTACCCCTGCCCAGCAATGTGAATCAATCAGGTACCCCTGCCCCGCGATGTGAATCAATCAGGTACCCCTGCCCAGCAATGTGAATCAATCAGGTACCCCTGCCCCGCGATGTGAATCAATCAGGTACCCCTGCCCAGCGATGTGAATCAATCAGGTACCCCTGCCCCGCGATGTGAATCAATCAGGTACCACTGCCCAGCAATGTGAATCAATCAGGTACCCCTGCCCAGCGATGTGAATCAGGTACCCCTGCCCCGCGATGTGAATCAATCAGGTACCCCTGCCCCGCGATGTGAATCAATCAGGTACCCCTGCCCAGTGATGTGAATCAGGTACCCCTGCCCCACGATGTGAATCAATCAGGTACCCCTGCCCCGCGATGTGAATCAATCAGGTACCCCTGCCCAGCAATGTGAATCAATCAGGTACCCCTGCCCAGTGATGTGAATCAGGTACCCCTGCCCCGCGATGTGAATCAATCACGTACCCCTGCCCCGCGATGTGAATCAATCAGGTACCCCTGCCCAGCAATGTGAATCAATCAGGTACCACTGCCCAGTGATGTGAATCAGGTACCACTGCCCAGTGATGTGAATCAATCAGGTACCACTGCCCAGCGATGTGAATCAATCAGGTACCACTGCCCAGCAATGTGAATCAATCAGGTACCCCTGCCCAGCGATGTGAATCAATCAGGTACCCCTGCCCAGCACTGTAAATCAGGTACCACTGCCCAGCGATGTGAATCAATCAGGTACCCCTGCCCAGCGATGTGAATCAATCAGGTACCCCTGCCCAGCGATGTGAATCAATCAGGTACCACTGCCCAGCGATGTGAATCAATCAGGTACCACTGCCCAGCGATGTGAATCAATCAGGTACCCCTGCCCAGCGATGTGAATCAATCAGGTACCCCTGCCCAGCGATGTGAATCAATCAGGTACCCCTGCCCAGCACTGTAAATCAGGTACCACTGCCCAGCGATGTGAATCAATCAGGTACCCCTGCCCAGCGATGTGAATCAATCAGGTACCACTGCCCAGCGATGTGAATCAATCAGGTACCACTGCCCAGCGATGTGAATCAATCAGGTGCCCCTGCCCAGCAACGTAAATCAGGTACCCCTGCCCAGCGATGTGAATCAATCAGGTACCACTGCCCAGCGATGTGAATCAGGTACCACTGCCCAGCACTGTAAATCAATCAGGTACCCCTGCCCAGCAACATAAATCAGGTACCCCTGCCCAGCACTGTAAATCAATCAGGTATCCCTGCCCAGCAATGTAAATCAGGTACCACTGCCCAGCGATGTGAATCAGGTACCACTGCCCAGCAATGTGAATCAATCAGGTACCCCTGCCCAGCAATGTGAATCAATCAGGTACCACTGCCCAGCGATGTGAATCAGGTACCACTGAGCTCTGGCAGCTTTATTTGAGCTCCTCTGGTGCTGAAGCTTAATAAAGATGAGGATGAACTTCTTCATTCTACCCCGTATTGTGCAGCATGAACCTACTCACAGATTTTCAGAGTGTGAAGGGATGAGCAGACACCCAGGAAATGCTGGATTATCTGTACCAATTCTCATTTTCTATGCCCCTCTGGCAAATCGCCCTGCAGTTTCCTGCTGTTCTGGTGCTAAAATAGAAGGGAAATTGTTTCCTTATGAATCAGCAAAACCAGGATCTTTTGCTCATTTCATCTGGCTGAGTAATTTGTTCTTGGGAGGGAGAAAATTGTGCCCATAATCCCATGAAACATCCGCAGTCGAACACCCACAGACCGAAGGGAAGGCGACGCTGGACTTGAGAGCCAAAGACTGAGACAGATTTCTAATTATTCCTTCCACCGCCCAGCCCCTGACCAGACCCCGCGGGCGGTGCCGAGGTGCCCAGGCAGTGTCCCCCCGTGTCACTGTGTCACACGCGGCTGTTCCCTGCGCTCCTGCACTGGGGCTGCGGGCACTGATGGACAAAGCCAGGCAGCGAGCGGAGTTATCGCAGAGACACCGGCGCTGCTCCGCTCTGCGTTTGGAAAGTGAAGGGTTTCTGTGGAGGCACAGAGAGCAGGATGTGACACGACAACTCCTCTGCCTCTGACCTTAGAAAAAGACTTGTTTTTATTAACAGAGGATAATGCAGACAAATCTTTCTTTTCTGCTGGCAGCTGTCCGTACCGGTTTGCGTGCACAGGCTTTCTGCACAGGCTCTCTGCCGGCTCCCTGGGAGGCAGGAAGGCAAGGTGATGGGAAACCCCCGCAGGGCCCGCGGCTCTGGCCCTGGGCACAAGGGCCCAAAGCTCTCAGCCCTGCCGGCAGGAGACACCCCCTCCATGGGCAGGGGCGTCACTGGGTGCTCCCGCACGCCTGCTGCAGCAGCTTGCTCGAAAGGGCCCTGGGGACAGCATGTGGAGAGGATCCCAGGGATCTCTGCTCATTTTCCCTTTCTGCCTCTGCAGAGCTTGCGATGAGCACCCCTAACTCAGATCAGCCACACATCAGAGCTCCTGTCCCCTCGGGATTCCCTCCCAGGCTCCTGGCGGGTTCTGCTCTCAGCATCCCCAGGCTTCACCCGCTGCCGGTGCTCCCGCGGTGCCACTGGACCGGTGGCCGGTCCCCTGTGACATGGGGACAGCTCCAGCGCTGCCTGTGCTGCTCCGTGTGGGGGGTGTCGGGGTGCCAGGGGCACTGGTGGCTCATACAGGGGTGTCGGGGGCACCGGTGGCTCCCGAGCAGCCCCTGAGCAGCACTGGGGTGGTCGGTACCTGCCCCAGCCTGTCCAGGGTGCAGAAGCAGCTCAGCGTTTTAAAACCCTGGCGATGGAGCTTCCCGCAGCGCCCTCCATCCCTGCAGAGCCGCTCCTGCGGCCAAACAGGCGCCTTCCCCTCGAAATTCTGTCTCTTGCAGTCGCATCATTTCACAAAGAATTGTGGGTTTCAAAAGTGGGCTTATAGCAGTCCTCTTTCTGAGAAAATGTGAGTTGGCACAAGTGTCAAGGGCTTTTAAAATGCTTACCAAGAAGCAGCTGTAATTTGTTACTGTTTATGAGCCCATTAAGCAGGGGATGCACATTCTTTACAAGCTGATCAGGAGCACCACCACCTAACGCTGGAGCTCAACAGCGTGGGGCGATCCCTCCCCTGGGGAAGGCCACAGGGGACACAGACCCGTCTGAAGGGCAGTGCTGCTGTCCCCAGCCCCTGGGACACCCCCAGTCCCCCATGCGAAGCCAGCCACGCTGAGCTGTCCCGTTACCCTCACCTGGATCCCTGGGATCCCATCCACATGAGCTCAGTCCCTGTGGTTCTCATCTGAAAGGTCAGGATCTGACTCACGGCTCCAGTATGGCGATATTTTTGGCTCTGTTTAAATCATTTTCTCCTGTATGTCTCACGCACCGCCTGCCAGAACTTCTTGTCCTCCCAATTATGGTGAAAATAGATTATTAGTAACAGACTAATTCAAGAACTACTTTGGAATTATTGACTAACGCAGAATCCAGTCCAGCAGTATGAATTCCTCATTTATCTGCCCCACTCCAGTGCTGGTATGGGGATAAAGGGAGATCACTTTTGTCTGCTGCTATGAGCCCTTATCTAACATCCCGACCTTCAATGTTAACTTGCCAATGCAAAAGTGAACACTACAACCAGCCAGCCTCACCAGGATCCTTGTCACTGACTTGGGGTCTCCTCTCCATTTCCACTGAAACAATTAACGCTTTCCCACGCTCCGCAGAAGACCAGCGCCCTGCTCCCAGCGCCCGCGCTCTCGCTGCACCAGCCGCAGCCGTTCCATCCGCATCACACTGACTCCCGAATCTTTTGATGTTCATTCATGTTCCTCAGTCCAGACCCACCATGCCCAGCTATTTCACTCCTGGGATCCCAACAATTTCAAAACTGCATTTCCTCTACAGCAATTTCATTCCACATTAACATCATGTCTTTCATGTCTCATGTTATTTGGCAAATGTTAATTCATACGCAGCCCTCCTGGGAAGCAGAGGAATCATTATCATTAACCTCATTTTATGGTAAGGAGTGATTTGTTGAGGGTAGAGAGGGTGAACTGGTATCAACGTGTAAGAGCTCAAAGGTCCCATCTCTCCCCTCCGCATCCCGAGGGCCAGGCAGCCTTTTCTGGGCAGCCAGCTCGGAGACCCCCACCACACTGTGCTGACACCTCCTGTTTCCCCCCACAGCGCCTTTTCGGACCCGCCGGGGTTGCCTGGCCAGGGAACAACAAGGTACCTCGGGCTCCCGGGGGCTTCCTCAGCTGGGTTTGCTTTTGCCGAGCGACGCGTCCGACACCCGGGAGCGGCGGGCGCGTTCCAGCCGTCACCGGCCCGGGCGCCAGCGCAGGTGCCGACAGCAGCCGGCACGGCACGAACCAGCGCTGGGCACCCTTCTGCAGCACCGCGTGTCCCGCATCGCCGCAGCCACAGCTCAGCCCGGGGGGTCGGGAAAGCTGTCCCTGACGTTCTGACAGCTCGGGCAGCGCAGTCACTGTGAAAACGCGTTGTGCAGACGGTGGATGCTGTTGCCTCATCGCAGGATGCTGCCCTCCCCCAATCCGGCCGAAGACAACGCACAGGGAGTGCGGCGGCCCGGGGGGGACACTTTCCTGTGGCTAATGCCTCATGGATTTTACTGAGACTTGAGAGAGGGGAAAATTGTGTCGCTGTACGACCAAGACACTTAATTTTCGTTTTTTGTTTCTCTCTCATTGTGAAGGGGATTTTATTTCTCTACTGCATTTTTCCCACTCTTTTGGGTACGTGTTTAGTTTTCTAACAAATGTGTCCACTAAGGAGTTTTCTTGTATCCTGAGGTGTGACTTCAGCACCAAAAAACCCCTCTGCCACAGAAATAACGCTCATCAATCGACCGACCGCTGGAGGCTGAGCGCGGTTAACGGGACTCTGCCCCAGCTCGGGGCTCGTGCGTTGCGGCCGTGACGAGGGCAAGGGGAAGTGTTTCAGACATTAAACGTTTTTTCCACTCGAAGAGCTGAAGGTTAGAATAACATTATTAATAGCAGAACCATGTTGCAGAAGGCTCCCATTCCCAGGCTATCAAGAAACCCAAATACATAATTCATAGTAGTTTTGGTATCATTTTCAGATGCTTTCGGTTTTGTTAAGCAATTTGCAGAAATCTGAGACTTGAGGAAAGATTATTTCCTGTTGGTTCTTTGACTTCTGTAATCCGGTCCGTTTGCATTCGAACGACGGCGCCCCCCTGGCCCCGCGGCCCCGGGGACACGGCCGGTGGCACAGCGGGACACGCGGCAAACAAGGCTCCTGTGTGTGGTGCCTCTTCCCAAAGCGTGTGCCCCCCCGGAAACACAGGGGAACCCGGGGCTACACGGAACAACCGGAGAGGCACCGTCAACAGCCAGAGCTGGCTGAGGTCCCTCCTGCCGCCAGGGTTGCCTCAAGACGGATGGTGACACGTGTAGGGGTGGCAGCCAGTCACACTGCTGGCCCTTTGAGCCTTCATCTGAAATGCAATACTTCAGAAATACGATGGTTTAAACAATTTTAGTGAGTGAGTCAGTCCCAGATTATCAGCCTACAGCAGGAGGGCAGTGACTCTCCCTCATAAATTAGCAACCAACAAGCTCTTCCCTTTGATGAATGTTATTTTAAACTCATCTCACTTATTAGCTCCAAGTACACTGCCCATTAATCACTGCAAAGGAACATCGCACCCTCCTCCCCCTCGCGGCTTCACTCCTGGGGCGACTGGTTCAGCATCAGCCCAGAGGGAGAAGGAAACTGAAGAGATGAAGCCCCTCCAGAGACCTGGGGACGTAGGTGCCATAGTGCAAAGGTCACCTCAAGGGGTGGGAATGATGGGGAGTAGCTTGCAAGGCTTCCAAACCTAAAGATATTAGAAAAGAACTAAACCTACGCCTGCCAGCAAAGTTTTGCCTGGCCTGGGAGAAGGGAGAGGGAAAGGTCCTGTGCCAAAACACGAGATCAGAGCCTGGGCAGGGCGGGCTCTGGTTGCCTCATCTGACAGCAACGTACTGACCGCCACACACCCTCTGAGGTTCTGCATGAGCTGCGCTTCTTTCCATCCACTGCTGCTGTCTCGCCGCTGTTTAACTCCTGCAACACTCAGACGAGCTCCGCAGCTTGGCTGTGGCTCTGTACCTGATGTTCTCCACAGACTGGGATTTACTGGGAGGAACGCGAGTTAAACAGGTCCTGACAGGAGCTGGAGCTGCTGCGCGTGGCTTGGATTTCACATCTGAGGCTCCAGAAACTGAGAAAACCCGTGGTTATCCCCAAAGCAAACCCAGTGATACCACTGAAGCGCCTCTGGGTGTGAGTGAGCAGAACGAGTCCCAGAAGCACCAGCTCAGCGAACGCTGGTCCGGCCTCGCAAGGCATCGCGGGAGGGTGGCGACCGCCGCAGCTGCCAAGACGTGATCCAGCCTCCCAACATCTCAGACCATGTTTATTCCTGGCCTAATTCCGCCGGTTTCTGTGAAGATAGAAAAAGTCTGCCCTCCACATTCAGTATCTAGGAAGGGGATTCCATTTCAAACGGGGCTTGTATCTTTATGTACATACACATATATTTATACGCACGTTTTCGAGGGTGAAAAGGGGGAGCCACGCGCTCTGACCCTGTGGAACCAGGGCCGATGTCGCTCCACGCTTGATCCAGAGCGGGCGAGGGCCCCCCCGGCTCAGGAGCACTCGGCCGGTGGGTTTGCCCGGGCTGGCCGGTTTCGGCCGCTCCAGGGCGCCGTGGTGCTGAGGAACGCGGTGGCGCGCAGCCGATCGCGTGCTCACAGCATCGCTTCTATTTATTCCTCACAGGCTCCGCGACACCGTAGCGCTGGCTCGGCTCAGACAGGCGGCACACGCTGACTTGGAACAGCTTCTTAAACTCCTAACCCTTGCAGATGAAACCCCTCTTCCCACAACACCCTTTCCTGCCCTCCCCCGAGTTTCTCCCACCTTCCTGAACCCATTCTTCTCCAGTGAGACCCTGTCCTGCGCCAGCTCTTGTTTGGAGACGGGTCACTCGAGGGGCCGGGCTTTGGTTTAAGGCAGATAAACAGCTCACAAAAAAACATTATAGTCAGAATTTTTCTTTACCCGGAGACAGACGTTTATATTTTTCACTGAATATTTCTAGAAGTAGCAGAAACGGTTACTTTGGGGGGTCAGAGGGGATCGGGAATCCCCCACTGCACAGAGGGACGTGGGGCGCTGCTCTCGCAGGCAGACGCGGAGGCACCACGGCAATGAGGACAAAGAGCATTGTAACAGACAGATACTGGTTATCATAGCAAAGAGCAAGATGAGGCAGTTCATCTGAAAGTCTCAGACCGCAAAGAAAATTGAACTGCCATTTATACACGCACACACTAATTACCAGGGACATTAGCACGTTGTTAAGTTCATGGAGCATCACCAACTGTGTACTGCTGGGAACCCTGCTTTGGGAACCGCTGTCTGAGAGCCCCATCAGCTCCAGCAAATCAAAGAAAGACAAAATCACATTTCACCACAATGGTGGCCAAGTTCACAGTTAGGATCCAAAATAGAAAGGGCTAAAATATACACTGAAAAAACCCTCCAGGAGAGGGCGGACATCCTGGGGTGAGGTGTGAGGGTGTTTGTTCTGTTCAGAAGAGGAGCCCCAACCGAAGCAAAAGGATCCCTCAGCTCCCAGCCCCAGCAGCGAGCCCCAGGGCGGAAGCCAATTCTACAGAGCGAGACACCAAAGCACCTCTGGCCCCAAGCAGGGGGCCCCAGAGCACCCCCAAAACCTGCTCACAGAGACGGGGGAAGGCAAACGGCCCCTGGACTTCTGTTACCCACTATCTGGGCGTTTATCTCACAGCACCTGGCTCCCTCTATGGCAATGTTTCCTTACAATACATTTTGGTACATATTGTGACAAGGCACTGAGGAACCTGGCTCAGTAGGTTGATATCTATTCTCCGAAGTTTCTTACGGCAAGCTCATCACAATCCCTCCCTCAGGGCAGGAGCTCAGCTCAGGAAACTGGGGAAAAGACATGAAAACAAGCAGAATAGGCCACGTTGTGGCGGCGAGCTCACCCTTCCCCGGGAGCCGGAGGGGCTGGGTCGGCCGTCTGCAGGACACCGAGGAACCGCAGCCAGAGGAGCTGCGGGGAAGGGCCCCTAGAAATCAGCCGTGGGTGACGAGGTGGAGCTGCAGCTTGCTCGGGACACACAGCCACAGCTGGCGGGACCACCACCCGCACACCTGGCAGGGCCGTTCTCCTCAACAAGCTTTGATTCCTCCCCTCACGTCACTCAGCGTCTGCAGCCTCCTGGGGCACCTGGGGCACCTGCAGCATTCGCTGACATGAAAGCAAAGCATGTCTATACTCTGAAAAAGAGCAAATTGATTTTTCAGAGCGTGAGCCCTAATTAGCGATCTCATCCCGTCACCCACCCTGGCGGTGACGGTGCTGCCCTGTCCCTGTCCCTGTCCCCTGTGCCACGCACAGCCAAGCCTGCTGAACACAGGAAGGGTTTCTGTGAGTTTAGGCGACATCCAGGACGCTCTCATCAGCTTCATCTCACACGGGACAGAACTGCTCAGGGGTGAGGTCCCTCCAGAACTGCACTTGAACTCTGGAGCGTGCTGGAGAGAGGAACAATTCTGGGACTGGGGCAAAGTTCCATCCTGCCAAGTCCTGGCTCCAGCCTCCGGGCCCTGGAGCGTCTCCCCAGACACAGGAGAGCGGCCGGGGTGACGAACTGGCTGTGAGCGACCTCGTTTGGCTGAGACTTCTCTGAATTTATCAACTTTTCGCTTTTCTATCACCTTCCTAAGTACGCACATTGTCAATTGTGCAGCTCTGGAGAGCGGGGCTGGCGCTGTGCGGGAACGCAGCTGTGCCGTTCCCGCTCGGGGTGACGGCAAACCCAGAGCATTTTAGTAATGCTTCCGATTGTTATTTCTGTCTACAAGACAAGAGGAAAAACAGAAAAAGAAAAAATATAACGATAATTGTGCGGTTTGCTTTTACAACACACTTTACTTGAAAACTTTGTAGTTTTTCAAACAAAGTGAAATTGTGAAACCTTCTTCCCACTTGTGTTCACATACCAAGGAGGAACCACTCTCCCAAAAGATTAACAGAAAGACCTGGTCCCACATCTGGAAACTCGAGAAGCAGCCTGGATATAGAACCAGCCTGCGTATAAAATAGGGTAATACGCTGTAGGCAACAATGCAGCCGATAACCTCTAATGCAGGACTATGGGCAGCAGCGACAGCGGGGAGCGGCGGGTCCCGCGGGCCGGGGCACATCTCCAGAAGGCCTGTGACCCCCGGTTAGCTGCGGCACCATCGACCACAGCGAGGGCTGGTGGGATTGTGCCACCTCTCCGCACACGGAGCCGTGTTCCCGAGTGTTCCCAAGTGGGGCTGTTGTGCTGGGGTACCCGCCCCCTGGGGTGTCTGAATCTGACCCTGGGTGCAAAGGCAGCAGGAGCTTTGGGCAGGAGAAGGAGAAAGGAAAGCGAACGGGACGTACCAGCAGCGTTCGTCACCTCCAGGTTCAGAGCCTCTGCAGACATCCAGCAATCACTGCAGCACTGGGGGTGCCAGCGAGGTGGGGGCTGGGCGCCCCCCCACTCCTTCAGGAGAGCTTTAGCAGCCATCAGCTGCAGAGAGCTGGCTCCAGCCTTCAGATGCTACAGCAGGGGTGAGAAAGTGGGATTTGGACTGATGAGACACGGAAGGACCGAGCTGAGGAGGGAAGGGAGGATTTGGCGCCGGAGCCGGCACCCCTTGCCTTGGCGAGTCGTGGGGGAGCCGGGCCCCGTCCTGCCCCGCTGCCTCGGTTTTCCCCTCGCTGCTGTGACCTGTGCAGCCTTAGGGCAGATCCCGCTTCAGCTCTTCCCGCGTCCCGTGCTCCCCGGGGCCGGTCCCCGCAGAGCTCAGCGCAGACCAGCGTCCCCGCAGTGGGCGCCGGGAGCCGCGGGGCCTGCGCGCAGGAGCGCGGGGCAGAAAGCGTTTCCTGAGCCGTGCGGGGTGAGCTGCGCCCGGCAGGGGCTGCTGGAGCGCAGCCCGGGACCTGCCCTGGCACAGCAGGCAGGCAGGATCCGCCACTCCTTTTGTTGCCATTACAGCTCTTTTGAAGTTGCTACTCTTTTAGAAAGCGCCTTAGTCTGCCCTTTCTTCAAACAGAGCTTTGCCCAGGGCTATGCAAGGCCCTGATACAAGGCCCTGATACAGGTTTCGAGGCGCTCCCTTTAGGATCTCAGAGCTCAGGACCGGGACCTTGCGGGCGGCGCGTTTCAGCTGCCTGCGCTGGTCGCACCTCACTGCTCACGCTGCGCTGGAGCAGCTTTCCAGATGTGTGCAGAGCAAGAGCTTTGGGAAGAGCGATTTCAGCCTCGAGCCACGCGGCTGCGCCCCTGCACGTGGGGGCTCAGCACCGCCGCCCCATGTCCCTGCGCTCCGGGCAGCGTGGAGCTGAATGACACCGGCAGCCTGCGCCGGACGGGTGCGGAACAGAGCCGGGGCTCGGCGGCCCTCATCCACTCCTGTGGCAGAGGGGATGTTACTTTCTTATTCCTCCACAGACTCCTTAAAGTTGTCGCTTTTTGAATTATTCTCACAAGGCTAAGCTGACACCTCCTTTTCTGATGCTGAGCAGCACTATGATCTCAGCATCCTTTCCTCTGTCAGCTGATGGGAGCAAACCTTGCCTACATTGTGCTTTCCATATAAAAAATACGGAGTCTTATGATTCTGAGACTAATGTAGAGGACTCAGGAGAAGGGTGGACAGAAGACAGGGTGCCCATTCATGAGAAGAAACAGCTAAAAAAGATGGCACGTTGTTCAAAGCAGCCTGCAGAGCAGCGGCAAAACGTGTAAGTGCAGGGAAAACGTCTGGGGGATTCATCTGTTTGTTTTAACTTCCCGGGGGAGTTTCTTTCCAATCATGGGCTCTTGTGTATGTTTAGGTGCAATGTTATTACAAACAAATAATAAACTGGAGAGGAGAAACATGATGTCAGAGGATGGAAACTGGCACTGTCAACATTCGGTTCACCTTCCCTGGAGATCTGTCACCCACCCGGTGCTCTTTGGATGCGACCGAAGTTTGAGGCTGGCTGTACCGCTGGGATGTGGCCGCTTGCTGCTCCGGGTGACCACTGCAATTCGCCCCTCAAGACCTATTTTTAGTAATGTGAATAACGAAGGATTTTTGGAGTGGATCCTGAAACGCCCTGAGACCCACCAGGAATGCGAGTGGCGCTCGGCGGAGCTCACCCGCAAGTGCTTTGTTTGTTCTTCTGCACAGAGCCTTTTCATCCCGGTGTCCTGGTGACTCACATTTCCTCTGCCCACGGCTTCCTCGTGAACAATGCTGGAAGAATGAGGTCCTCTGCTGCTAACTTAGCATTCAGCGCAGGCCCAGGAAGCTCAGCCCTTCTGTGGCCTGTGTTCCACGTCGTGAGCACGCGGGCCTGTGCCAAGGCGGCTCTGCCAGGCTGGCTGGTGGGATCTGTCACCGAGCGTCCGGGACACAATTGCTCCGTTTCCTCTGCCCATCTGCGCTATCGCTTCTGGGAACCCGGGGCAGGCGCAGTGAGCCAGCTGCTGCATTAGGAACTCCAGGTCGGGCTGCCTTATCTCACTTATTTTAATGCATTCTTTTAACTCAGATACGGAACTCCTCAGATGTGTGTTGTGCCTGGGGCCCAAGGGGTCTCTGCCAAGGCAACGGGCAGAGCTCCAGAACTACAGCACTGGCATTAGCGACGAGTGATTTAAACTGCAGCATATCCCTGAAAAGGGGTGCTTTTCTGGTTTATCGGGACCTTGGGTTTCTTGAAATGCAGGTGGACTTCCAGGACACGCATACACACACACAAATCATCTCTTCACAGATTTCTTTTTCATTGTCCGGATCATACATTACTAAAATGCTCCAAGTAGGTTTCACGTTCTTATTGTATTTTTCAAGTCTTGAATCATATTTTGATATGATGTTTTAAATTATCTGAGAAATCCCCCTCCACTCCAGCCACTATAGCAGCACTGAGAAGCAGCAGTTCGGTGAGAGTTGGGGTTTGAGAGCCCTCCCCCTGCTTTCCGTTCCCGAAGCCGAGGGAGGGTTAAGGCAGCCACCCGGCCCCAGCCCGGGTTTGGAGGACGGGCCCGCTCCCAGCGCCCGGCCCCTCCTGGGGGCTGAGTCCCCCGCTCCCAGCGCCCGGCCCCCCCTGCCGGCTGAGTCCCCCGCTCCCAGCGCCCGGCCCCCCCTGGGGGCTGAGTCCCCCGCTCCCACGCCCGCCGCAGGACGGCAGCGGCAGGACCGCTTCTCCTGGGGAGGCAGGGGCTCAGCCGCTGGCGCATCCCGCTGGTCCCAGCCGCGGCTGCCGGGGGGGATGCAGCGCCTGACGCCTCTTGTGACTCCTGGCTCTGCAGCTTTGTGCCAGCCTTGCCCGCCTGCAAACACAGCCAGCAACGCCCCCTCCAGCGCCACGGGGGGACACGGGAGACACGGGGGGACACGGGAGACACGGGGGGACACCGACCCGCCCCCGCGCCCCGCGCCGGGACGGTGCCACAGCGCCCCCTGGCGCCCCCCACGGGGCGCCGGCCCCTGGGTCGCTCTCGGCGCTGCCCGGAGCTGTTGCGGTCCGTCCGGTCCCGGTCCTGCCCCTGTCCGGTCCCGGTCCCGGTCCTGTCCCTGTCCGGTCCCGGTCCCCGTCCGGTCCGTGTCCCGCAGGAAACACCGGCCCTCACCCCGTGAGGTGCCAGGGCTGGAGGCAGGCTCCCTTCGCTCCAGGAAGCGCAGCAAAGGGCATTTACTGCAAAAACCGGCATTTACTGCCAAAATTGGCCTTTACTGCCAAAGACCTGACCCCGAGCAGGACGCTGAGGGAATAAGGAGGATCTTGGATGCTGTTTCATTAGCAGTGAGTTCCCTGGAGGGACCCGCACACCAGGGGACCCGCACGCTTCCGCGCTGAGTCACCACAGCCCCTGGTGTTCCAGGGATTTTTCTCCACCCTAAAGACAACTAAAACTTCTGGGCCAAGTTGGAAAGCTAAAATGCAACACAAACATCTGTCTGAAGTAGCAGAGTGCAAAAAGAAGAAAGCAGCTTCTTTCTCTCTAGATGCTACAAGAAAACTTTGTCAAGATGGCTCTTTAGCAGGAGTACTCTGGGAAATGTACAGCAGTATCACCGGGAACACCCTGAAACTCGTTATTCTGTTTAATGATGATGGCTGCTGTGTTTCCTGATGGCTCTGATTCCAAAGCAGTCATTCATTATTAGTATCTCAGCTCTGTGTTCCATGGAAGCTCTTATATAGATGAGACCTACTAAATTTTCGTGTTTATTTAACATAAAACTTCCTTTGGGAAATAAGGTGCTAAGCGAGCTTTGAATCCACAAGGACAGACCTGCCAAAGATCCTTCCACGTTACCGCAGGTTGGTCAGTAACGTTTTAACTGGCAGTGATCGGAGCAATTGGTTTTTCTCACCTGCAAAGTCTGTTCCATAACTCACGGGCATATTCTGGAATAAAGCAAATATAGAAGTAAAAGAAAAAACCCCGCATTTTAGCAAACAAACAAAGGTGTCGGCTGAAGCAGTGAAGTGCAGCTGTAGAAGAAAAATAAATGAGCAATGTTGGTAATGCTAATCTCATGAAGAATTACAAGACCTCCATTAATGCCAGGACCTCGGTGGGACACATTCCAGCTAAGAAATAGACCGGGCTCTTCCAGGCCTTGGGGTGTTCAGCGGGGGGATCTGAGACACGTGCTCCTCATTTTGTTGTGCCAAATACCGGATACACTTTCCTCGCCAGTCTCTGTGCAAATAGCGGCCTCGCGACAGCCAGCGCCGTTGGTAGCAACGGGAGCAATTCCTGAACCCCAGCCAGCGGACAAAAATGCAAAAAATGGACAAAGTCCACAGTAAAAGTTGCTATTAGTTTTACCAGCTTAATAATTACACGGTTAGCTAATAATTACTCCACTGGCGAGTATATCTCCTGTACTGGATCGTTTAAGAGTGGCAATAGCCCTAAACTGAGCGCATGGCAGGTTCCCGGTGCCCAGCGGGGCGCTGGGGCGGCCGCAGCCCTGGGGCGGCCGCAGCCCTGGGGCGGCCGCAGCCCTGGGGCGGCCGCAGCCCTGGGGCGGCCGCAGCCCTGGGGCGGCCGCAGCCCTGGGGCGGCCGCAGCCCTGGGGCGGCCGCAGCCCTGGGGCGGCCGCAGCCCTGGGGCGGCCGCAGCCCTGGGGCGGCCGCAGCCCTGGGGCGGCCGCAGCCCTGGGGCGGCCCCGCAGGGCTCTGCCCGCCGTGCCCCGGCTGGGGCGCTGCCCCCGCCCCGCTCCCTGCGCACCGCGCTCCTCCCACACCTCCGCCGTTTCCTAAACAAAGGCGTTTGGTCTCGATTAGGAGAGAACCACAATGCTTTGCGCCTTAATGGGACTGCGAAGTGAACCCAATTAACTGGTGCAGTCCTAATAGCTCAGGGCGGGACTAATTGTCCCCAGCCTGTGGCCCTGGCCGTGCAGCAGCAGCGCGTGGGGACACCGGCTCCGCTGACCCCCGTGCGGGGGCTCTGGGCACACGTCCCAGAGCGAAGACACCGACCGGTGTGCCAGGAGCCCCGGGCAGAGCCGCCTGCAGCCGGGGGTTGACAGCGAGCTCAGGACCCTCGAGTCAGGTCACGAAGGAAAGAAAATAGACAGTTTTCGTTGCTTTTGGCTTTCACTAGAGGAGGAATAAAATCCATGAGCAGTAACGCTGGTTTTAGACCTCAGATTTTTTTTTTCAAGTATTACATAGAAAAGAAATAAGGCTTTTTTTCTGCGGCATTATGTGGTATGGCACGGACTATCTGCACATTACAAAGACAGTTCCATATTAAAATAAGTTATTTAGCACCAAACTTGCTTTACCTGCGTTACTCGGAATGGTGGGTGTTTCGGTTGTGCTGCATAACAATACCATTCTTCACTGAGCAATTGTAAGACCGTATCTTTTATTTCCAAGCAAGGAAAAGCCTGGTTTTCATGGAACCTGTTTTACAGAGGTCTGGCTCGAGTTCCACGTCACATCGCACTTCAGAACACTGCTAAACCCTGCCGGACGCTGTGGAGCACTGAGCCACAGCCCGAGCCCGCAGGCCGGTGTCCAGGCTGGCAGGCGCTGCTGCCAGCGCCAAAGAGACGTTCGCTGCGTCCTGCGGCGGGCGTGGGTGAGAGAGACGGACGCTGCTCCTGCCCCGCCAGCCCCGGGCCCCGGCAGGACCGCGGCGTGGAGGATCAGAGTGGGACGGCAGTGAGCTGCGCCCACGCTCCCGTCCGGAGCGAGAAGCGCTGCCCAGAGCCGCCGTCCACTGCGTGAGCTGCAGGGAGACGGGGGGGAGCGAGGGGCACTTACAGCCAGCACGTGTGCACGGGTGACTCCTCCTCTGGGTAAGCACAGCTCTTCTGGTTCCAAAGGGCTCTTCACGCTGGAAGATGTCAGAACACATGCAGACACAAGTTCTGGTCGCGGTCCTGAGCCTGTCAGGAGCAGCAGTCGGTGCTTTCTTGTTAATCCTCTGCTAGGAGGGCACATCTCCCTTTCCAAACTTAGAAAAGTGACACAGAACCAACAGGAGAGAGAGTGGGTTCTAAACAAACAAACCAACCAAAGAGATAAACCAGACATTTTATTGAGCTGTTATCAGCCCCCAGAAGACATCAGTGAATCAAATCTCGTCGTATTACCACCATAGGGAAATTTTAACAGAGCTCACATTAAAGCAAGAGTACCAAGCGGAAGGTTGCATATAATGATGGTGAACTTGTGAACTTTGCCAGACTTTTACAAATCCGGGAAGTTCTGGCAATCACCTCGAGGAAATACCAATTTGTTGAGGTGGTTGAACACCACCAGACTGGAGATCCATCTGTGGCTTGGTCCCCACTGCCCCTGCACCCCCAGAGCCCGGGGGAGCCCCCGCTCGCTCCCTGCTGAAATGATGAGTACCGAGAACAGGCTCTGGTTGTTTGCTCCAGAGCAATGAGTCCCAGCAGCTCTCTGGGAGCGTGTTGGGATTCACATGCAAACTGCATTATTTAATCTCATTGAATTTTTCCAGTATAAAAAGAACATTTGAAAGAGAAGACGTTGCATTGAATTACTCACCTTAACAAGGTTGTATCTGGGTTTGTGGTTGGTGTTGTTTTAACAAGAGACCTCTTGTTCACAGAAACCCTCCAGACAGTTGCATTATGGAAATGCCATTTGCAGCCGTGTGAATTCCAGGTTTTTCCAGACAGTAGAAAACCCCAGCTCAGTGGTAATCTCAGGTTTACGCTGTTATTTCCTTGTAACACAAACTGAGAGGCTGGCATGGCTGCCTCCACCGTGCTGGCTCTGTTCACATCTCTGCTATGCAGAGATTAAAGAAACGTCAATTAACAACTTTGAAACATGCAAATATAGAGTTTTGCTAGGAAATGACATGAGACATTGTGGAGGGAAAGCCCAGAGCTGGTGACAAGGACCCGCACACACCAGCAGCACAGGTACCGCGGGCCAGCAGCCCCGTGTCCCCAGGCCCGGCGGGGACTCGCGGGGTGGCAGCGCGGCCGGGCAGAGCTGCGGCATCTCTGACGGGTACAGTGCAGGGATGCTGTTCACGTTATTCATCTGGAACAAACTACAGAGATATAAAAAGGAGCCAATACAGCGTTTCTATATGCATAAACAGCCATCTGCTTTAAAACAGTGTGCACCAGTTGGCCTGTGCATAATCCATGTAGGTTCCCTTATTTGCTTAGGCTGTGAAAAATTCTGCGCGCTGTTAAAGAATTCTCTGAATATTTGCTGATTGCTCAATGACAAATTCACTCAACAGCCCTCACTGGAGCCGACACGTGGGCAAGGCCATCCCTGGAGAGTTCCGACACCTGACCGGGCACGGTCCTGATGGAGCCCGTCAGCCACGGGCAGCCCTCGCTTCGCGCGGGACCTTGGTCTGGTTGGCGCCCAGCTCGGCGTTCCCGTGACGCCACGCGGCCACCAGACGAAGGGCTCAGCTCTCCGCCACGACGGGCTGGACGCCGGAGATGTCCGTCCTGGCAGAGTTCCTCTGGGAGCTCGCCCTTGCCCTGCGGCAGGCGCCCTCGGCCCAGGCGTGGCGGGGCGGGGGGGACAGGGGCCGCAGGGCGTGGCCCTGGTTCGCGCTGCGCCGCCGGCACGCGCCCAGCAGCGCCTTCAGCTCCGCCCTGAAGCTCTCGTTCAGCCAGCAGTAGATGAAGGGGTTGTAGCAGGTGCTGCTCATGGCGAACCAGTGGAAGGCAAAGTAGAGCGCGTTGCTGCTGTGGATGGCCCTGCAGGAGATGAGCACCACGTAGCAGTTGAGGGGGAACCAGCACACCGCGAACACCACCACCACCACCATCAGCATCTTCAGTGTCATCTTCTTCTTCCGCTGGTGGGCATAGTACTGCTCCATGGTGAGGTCCCCGATGGCGTTCCTCAGCCAGAGCTTCTTGGCCACGATGGTGTATGTGATGGAGATGACAAGCAAGGGCAGGACATACAAGAGGACAAAAGTAGTCAAGTCCAAATACTTCCAGAAAAGATCGGCAGGAGGAGGGAAGCTGGGGAGGCAGACCATCCGTATTGTTCTGTTCCTGAGGACCAAAGAGAGAAAGAACTGCCAGCTCCGCCAGCAGACGCACGCAGCACCCAGAGGACATCATCTCAGGCGCTCTTACAAGCTCCAGTAGAGACGCAGACAGCAGAACCGTTCAGCAGCATGGGGAAGTGCCACATGTGCTGGAATATCTTGCTTCAGGTTTAGCCTTTGGCCCCCGTGAAGATATTTTAAATACACCCCCAGGAACAGAAAAAAAATCCATAGTGACCTGTCTCTAATGGTGAAAAACACCTGTCTCCTGTACCTACCTCAGATTCCAGGGCTGATCTCTGAGCCAAAATCAACTCTCAAACAAGCCTGAAAGCAGTTTCTCTGATTTTCATTGTCCTTTAATGAGAAACATGTCACCTACTCACGAGCAGGAAGACTTCTCTGTTACTCCACACTTCCTTTTTTAGTAGCACAGGTGGGAAGATGTGTGCCTTTGAATGTGTGGGGCTTTGGTCAGGCTGCGTATGCCATACCTAAAACCAAACCGACCAAACAAAACCCGCCATGCCAGCGTCTTACCCGATATAAAACCTCGTCAGAGTCTGGTAGACGGCGTGAGGCAGGGAGAAGCAGCTGGCCAGCACCCAGATGATGATGATGCAGATCCCTCCTTTCACCATGGACATGCGCGGCTTCAGAGGGTGCATGACAACCTGCGGAGAACAACCCGTCCTGCGGTTCACAACGCGCTCCGTGTCACCCGTCAGCTCGCTGGGGCTGGGTGTCCGTGGAGCCGCATGCACTACGGGTGGTTACACCAGCCAGTGAAACAGTAATTAACAACAGACCTATCATGGCATCCAAACGAACCCTTGGCTGATGAAGCCTTCCGTATTTCATGCATGTCTTTTGTAGTCTCACCATAAATATCTACTTAAGAGAGCTCCTGGAACTCGCCTGGAGCGCCGTCTGCTCTGGCGCCTCCCGGGACCAGCGGTACTTTTAGAGACAAGGGTTGGTTTCTGTTGGTGCAGCGACACCTCCTTACTCCATCTGTACCTCCCTGGGCCATACCAGCTGACACCAGTTCTGAGGAACCTATCCCACTCAATTTAAAGGCAGGAATCGTGTTTGCTCTTAATTAAACCAATACTTCTGGATACCCAGCCATGCCTTGAAATTAACCCAGAATCTGCTGATTAACATTAATTCTTATCAAAATGCTTTGCTTTTATAAATCGCTACGTTGCACATAGAATGGGCAGACTAGCAACAAAACAAAAGCACCACCAACAAACCTAACAGAAATGGGTGATCTGGCAGTCACTGTAAGTTTCTGACACCAGATGGAGCACATCCCAGATGATCAGAGCGGATTCCATTATTGTTCTGAACCTCGTCTACCATGTCTTTTATCGTGTAAAATTGCTTTTCGGTAGCGACCATTTACGTGACTGCAGCGCTGCAAGGGAGGCGCGCGGTCTGCCTGCGAGCACACGGGTCTGACAGCTTCAGCAGAAATCACACACTGAATTACACTGCAGTTAAACACTTTGGTTTGCGCTCATTGCTTGACCTGTAAAGTTTTCCTGGTTGCTATTTGCCAAAAAAGTGTTGGCAAAAAAAGGCAAAAGCCCATGTTTGCAGCTCGTTATCTTCTAGCAAGCGCAGGTGGTGTCCGCAGCGTACCTGGTGCCGATCCAGAGCGATGGCAGCGAGGGTCAGCACGGACACGTGGACGGAGCAGTACTGGACAAACCGGCTTACGTGACACATCAGCTTTCCAAACACCCACGTGCTGCTTACAAACCGCACCTGAGGAACAGACAGAAGGGGAGGAGAACCGCGTGCGCTGTCTGAAGGGGAGCAAACAGGGCTTCCCAGGAGCGTGGTGAAGAAGAAATGCTGGAATATCGTTTCCTTATGCTTTGTAGGCGCGTTATACTCAGTTTGTCTAGGGAAGCAGTGACTACACAAGAGGCTCTGAAACAGAGGTGAGATTTACTAAACTGGGCAAACAGATCCACTTGAGTGGTGCCCCGTGTGTGTGTTTGCGTGGGCATGCGTACATGTGAGATGGAAAATGTAAATAAATCTTAGCTCAGTTTCTTGATGAGGCTCTGCAGGGAAAAACAGCGGTTTGCCTCCTTAAAAACAGTGGCACGCTGGAATTTGTGGATGCTGAAAGCTGCATGGGTTCAAAACTTAGTGAGACAAATCAGTGGAAGCAGAAATCACTGAGGACACTGAGATAGTGAGGTGACAGCTCTGAGCACGGGGCTGCTTGTCCGCAGAGCACCCCCGCCGAGCGCCCCCGTGGAGCTGCCGGGCCCGTGCCCCCCGGCTCCGCAGCCACCGGCCGCGCTCAGGAAAGGGCACGGAGCGGGTGGCAGCGTCGCACGTGGATCTTCCCATGTCACATCGGGCGAGACCCACCAGCAGCAGTTTCAGAGGTGACAATTCAGCTACACAAACAGAGAGGAACATTTTACCCTCCCGCTGACAAAGCGACTCGCGCACACAAGCTGGGCTGTCCCGTGTCCACCTGAGCTCCACAGGGGCCGGAGCTGCTGCCCCCCTGAACCAGCGGCTCTGGGGGGCAGGAGCACGGTTCCCCCAGCCCGGCTTTTCACGTGGGTTCCCCCGAGCTGCTGCTGACGCAGCGTTTCGCAGAGGAGATTACCCCACATAACAGTCGTTCTCCCAGTCCCTTCTTATTCCTGACTGTGCAATGTTCATTTCAAATGAACGTAACTCATTCTGGAAGCAGATTAAGTTAATTTGAAATAAAACACATTTACTACAAAACATCTGTACACACAGAAAATGAGTCAAGACTACCTAATTTGTTTTCAGTTTATCTAATTAATTTCCCTATAGAGACGTGTCTAGCAGTAATGACTCTGTCAATGAAGCCCTAGCAATGTGCTGTTCCTTTGAAGTCGATGTCAGGCTCTTTCCTGAGAGGGATCACGGTTATTTAATTAGCAGCGCCTAAGGAGCCACTCGTCGCGCAGACACACAAGAGGGCACTCTCCTCTCCACGGACACAGCAAGGCAGAGAAATCCCACCAAGAAACACCATCAGTTTCAGAACAGGGAAATTCGAGCTGGTGATTCAGGAACAGCTGTTGGAAGGCAGAGGACACTGCAGAGGGCGCAGGACCGCAGCTCACCCGGGGGGCCCAGGGAGGGCGGGAGAGCCAAAAAGAAGCTGCACACCAGCCCGTTCCTGGCCCGCTCCATACAGACCTACACGGCTCTGACAGACACACAGACACCAGCGACACACGGACACAGCGACACGGCTGCGGCGGGCGCTCACCAGCGTGAAGGGGGTGTTCAGGACCGTGATCATCACGTCGGCCACGGCCAGGTTGACGATGAAGAGGCTGGTGGCCGAGTGCATCCTCTTGTTCTTGATCACCACGTGGCACACCAGCGTGTTGCCGAAGAGCGAGATGCAGATGATGATGGAATAGGCCACGATCAGCAGCGCCTGCACCGTCCGGCTCTGCGACTCGCCCTCGTACCTGGTCCCGCTGCCAAAGTCCCCCAGGTCCTCCAGGTCCAAGTCGCTGTGGAAGAAGGACTGGTTAGGGAAGGTGTACAGGGCAGAGAAGAAGTCAGTGGCGTTGTGGTTCTCCGGTCTCCAGAAGGGCTTGGAGATGTAGTGCAGAGGGAACCAGGCGTGCCGGCCCATGGCTCAGCCCGCTGCGTCCCCCTGCCCTCCTCCCGGCAGCTCAGGTGCTGAACGCGGTGCTCGCGGTGCGGAATTCACACGCTTGCATTTTACAGATCTGCCCCGTGGCTGCGAACCACAGAGCAGAGCTGGCGAACGGGACCTTTTCCTGCGCTGGTCCCGCGTGAGCTGTGCTCCAGGGGCTCCCCGGCCGCTGCTCTGTCCGCCCCACGTGTCCCACACACACAAGCTGATTCAGATGCTGAAATGTCAGACATCCCCAAACACTTGCTCTCTGCACCTAGGCAGAAATCCTAGAGAATATTTCCCTTCAGACACTGTTCTGCTTCTCTCCCACAACTTCTCCTCGGAAATCTGTTTCATTGGTTTTCCATGTAATCCTTCATCCGTCAGGTGTCCGTTTCCCAAGAATTTTCAGAGCTTGTCACAATCAAAAAAGCCAGGGCTGCCTTTCCCTTCTCTTTCCATCCTGGAAGTGTCTGTGAGGCATAGACTGAAGCAGCTTTGCTGGGAGGCTGAGCAGTCTGCTTTCCCTGTGATATATGCAACCTGCCAGATGACACACCGCGTAGCAAATAGCCAATAGTGTATCTCTTCGCGGTTTATCCTGAGGTGCATTGCAACCCCACACAGACGATGTGTCTGACACATGCAGGTCCAGCAGAGCAGCAAAACACAGAGCGTGGATGTGCCCTGATCTTCCCAGTGCCCTCTCCCCTCCTGGTCCCCAGCACAGCAGCCATGGGGGTGAAGCATCTTTCCTGGTTTGCAGCATCCTCCTTTCTCTCCCTTCCAGAGTTTCAGCAGACAGAGAACATCCAAGAACTTCTGCCTCTGGAGAGCTTTGTGTCTGACACCACCCCCTCCTCGCTCTCCTGAGTAAAAAGTGAAACATAACCTGAAAATGAGAGCAGAAGCTTCAGGGTGCTGCTGGGTGTCAGGGACACCCATGCTACAGCTCAGCCCCGTGTGCACTGAGCTGGGGAAAGAGCAGGAGCAGAGAGCAGCAGCACGGTGGAAGCCCCTTCTCTCCTCTCCCCCCTTGGCGGAGCAGCCTCAGGCCCAGGCGCTCAGGGCAGGACGGCTCCTGTGCTGCCCGCGCCCAGGGACGGGTCCAGCAGCACGGGGCAGAACAGGCACGTTTGCACACAGGAGTGCAGACGCAAGTCAGCAGCTTCTCATCTCTGATGGACTTGGCATCTCAGCGCCGAGCCAGGCACAGACCAGCGAGCAGACACGTTGCCCTTTTCTTCCTGGTTTCTGTTGTGTGAGGATACTGATCAACTCTGCATTTCATGCGGAGGACTTCTTGCAGATCATCCTTCTGGAGCTCGCACCGAGCCACCGCAATCCTGCTGCGAAACTCTCCCCCCGCTGGTAGGGCTGGCAGGGAGACGGATGAATTGCTTTGCACTACCTTTAAATGCATGTGAAATAGCAAGTTCTGTCTATTGCCAGGCTTGTCAACGGTTTTACATGGGGAAGAGGCCATTAGTAAGAGAAGACATTATACAGAACAAGATCTGAAGGCAAGCTCTATTCCAGCTAATTATCTTGAACTGAAATGGGGTTCTGCTGCTGCAAAAAGCGAACCGAGCAGAGCTGGGTGTTACGTCCTCACTCGCATCGGGCTGGACATCCTCAGGCTGGGCTCCCAGGAACCATGAAACACTCCTTTCATATTCATTTGCATCTGCACCCCCGCAGCCCCTGCATCCCTGCAGCCCCTGTGCCCCCACCCCCCTGCATCCCTGCACCCCCTGTGCCCCCACCCCCCTGCATCCCTGCACCCCCTGTGCCCCCACCCCCCTGCATCCCTGCACCCCCTGTGCCCCCACCCCCCTGCATCCCTGCACCCCCCTGTGCCCCCGCAGCCCCTGCACCCCCTGTGCCCCCACATCCCTGCACCCCCTGTGCCCCCGCAGCCCCCGCATCCCCACCCCCCTGCATCCCTGCACCCCCCTGCGCCCCCGCAGCCCCTGCCCGCAAACTGCTGCAGAGAAGCGGCATCAGGAAACAAAGAGACAAACGCGTGGTGCAGTGCGAAGGTGCTCAGCCTTGAGCAGGGGGTGCGGTACAGCTTACTCAGTCGTGCCCAAGGAAACCTCACTCATTACTTCCAGGTGCCCTTTGAAGCGCTGTGCTCTCTTCCCAGTGCAATGGATTGCCCCAAGGTAAACGCACACTGTACAGTTCCACACAGAAAAAAATCCCCCTTTGTGGGGAAAAATGTGAAAGGAAGGTGCCAGGTACAGACTGCCTATCTGCCAAGGTACTCAAATCTCCCTGAAATCGCACTTGAGCTTTACTGGGCGGTAGCGAGATACCATTCCCATTTTGCAGACAAGCAGGCAAGATGATCGAGACCGTCTGCGTGGGATTACCCAGGACACTGACGCTGGAGTTAGGAGCTGAAAATCACTACTTTGCTATGGGAAGTCTGGTCCAGCACATCCAAGGACTGACTTACAGGCGCCCCGTGAACTACCCACAGCAAGTGGGGAGGAGCTGCCTGCCCTCGTGATCCAAATGCTGTGTCATGAACGAGGTTTTGCAAACACAACTGAAGGAGCCATGCACAGCAACCTGTGTTTATCCCGAAACACCAGAACACCCAGCTCTGTACCGTGCTCTGTGTACAAGTTATCACGCGTTATTGCCAAACGAGCACTTTTGCGCTGGATCTGCAGCACCATTTCGGAGAGGGGCTCGGTTCCGAGGGACCCCCTTCGCCCCTTTCCGAGGCAGCAATCTTGGTTTGTGTCCCTTGGCGCCAGAGGGACAACTGGAGCTGGCTGGGGCTGAGCGCCGTCACAGAGCCGGGTACAAACGTACCTGGGGGGTTTTCCGTGGCTTCTCGAGTGCATTTGCAATTCTTTCTAACTCAGTGAGCCAGACCCACACTGGAGATCACCTGGAGCTCGCACAGATCACCCACAGCAAAGTGCTCAAGTGGCCACAGACACATCATTCTAAGCAGTGGGAAAGTGTAAAATTATATTCTAAAATTTCACATTATTTCCTATTTCCCGTGACTATCAAGTGGTTGTAAAGTAAAACCAGGGTAAAGTAACCACGGGACAGGCTGTCAGCTCAGGATGTGGAATCTGGCTTAGGCTAACCCTGCAGGTTCGCTCTGACGCGGAAGACGTGGCCGCTGCAGACGGGATGCGGGAGGCGGCAGCGCGGGCAATCGAGGCGGCAGCTGCTGATCGGGGTCCCGCGGGAGGTGGAACCAGCACTGCCGGGTTCAGGTAATGTGCTTTTTCCCTTTGCAGAGGATTCGACACCAGGAGAAGGAGCCAGACGGGCTGTTCCGCAGCCTCGTCCCGCTGGCAGAGGCGGCCACGCTGCTGTGGGAGCTCCTCTCATCTTCTCCCTGAGTCTGAAGAACGCTCCTCTGGGAGGACGGGAGGGGCGCTGCACTGGAGCCAGCTCTGGAGCTTCTGGAGAACAATCCCCTCCACAGAGAGAAATGAACCACCCCCTAGTCTGATTTGCTAACAGCTCCAGCTGTTCAAATGGGAACAGAGAGCCTGGTTCCTTTAGCAAGGGAGGCAGAAGAAAAACACAATATTTGAACGGAAAAGTGCAATAAGCAGCCTTGAAATGGTTCTGAGGGCTCCCGGGGGCAGGGGCAGGAGCCGTGACACACGCAGTTGTGAAACTCGCACGTGAGCGGCAGCTCTGCTCTCCAGAGAGCGACTGCAGGGCAGGTGATGCTCTGCAGGTTGGTTGAGTTCTGAAAATGCTGTTTTTTCACTGAAAATCTGAATGAAAGCCAGGACATCAATGTAGTCCATGCCGATCCAAAATTTTAGCTATGGACAATAAATTTTACCCCATTGGGTGAATTCCGGGCAGGACCGCAGCTGCTGGGGAGAGAAGCGGCCCAGGAGCAGCAGCCAGACCTGGAACCGGCGTCACCCGGCACGTGTCCCGGGGACAGAGGTGACACCCCTCGCCCCCCAGCACTCACCCGCCCTCCAGCCCTCCCCAGGCCTCTCTGTCCTTCCCACGCTCACAGGCTCTCTCGGGCGCTCTTACTCATTCTGGGATTCTTTTGTTCTTTGCCATTTCTCCCAGCATCTCCGTGCTCCAGGGACAACGTTTCCGAAACACCGATGACTATTCCAGCTTGGGCTTGTTTGCATTCACATTGTGACAGCAACACTTCTCGCATTCAGTTTGTTCTCCTTTCAGCTGCGCCTCTCTCAGCTCCGCTCCAAGAAAAGCAGAACTACCCACTGCTTTATTTTCTCTCCTTGACATGGTTGCCACAGCCCCCCTGCAATCGCTAAAATTCCTGGCTTTCAATTAAAAAGATACCCTAATCTCCTGTTCCCTTTGAGGGCTCCATGATGGATGCAGCCCCCCGTCTCTTCCACCTCGCACAGCGCCGGGGGCCGGGGCTGCGGGGGGGCAGAGGCTTTTAAGGGCTTTTGACCATTTCCCAGCTATGTTTCCTCACCTTTTACCCTGTGCCCAGGCACCTCTTTATGGAAATGTAAACCGGTTCCAGGAATCCAAATAAGACCCAGGACTTCACTTCTGCACCTGGTCAAAGGTTCATGGTTTTTAACAACCCATTTCTCACACCGATCCCTTTCAGATGCAGCCCAACCATTGCTGCATCAACCGCACAAAAGGAGAGGTTACTATGGTGCAAGAATGAGCTGAAAGCTCCCAAAATTGCTGTTATGTACAATTACACAGCTGCTACTTTCTCTCTCTGATATCCAGCTTTCCTCCCTGCCTCCCAGAGCTGCTGCCTCTTTCCTCGCTGGGGGAAACTGGGGGGCTGCATTTGCTCAGAGAACCTGGGAGTCTGGAAAAGCTGAAATGCAGAGCTTGAAACACACGTGCTCGTGTTCTCTTTCTACCGCCAGTGCGGGCGGTGGTTGCAGACACCAAAGCTCTTCCAAGGATCGGGGCTCACCCGTCCCGTCCCACAGCACCGGGAGCCCGAGCGCAGGGCCCCGGGGGAGCCCCGGCTCTGTCTTCTGCTGCCTCCCACACTCAGTCACTTTCCCCTTTAAAACCTTTATTGAAGCTTCGCTATTCCAAGTGAGGGGTGTTTTAAAGTCCTGGGCAATACTGCAAACTCTCAGCAGAGTAGGAAAAATTCAGGCTTGTTTTTCTGCCCAGCACACAAATACCCAGGAAAGGTAACTCGGCAGTGAGTGACAGAACACCAGGAACACCTGTGCTTATCTATTTCTCTGCAACATCATCTACAAGAGCACAAGAAGAAAAGAGAAGTGCAAAGAGGCTCCCTGCTACCTCATCCAGCTGAAATGAGCACAGGATGAGAAGAACATTTAATGTCGTGTTGCTTATGAACCGGGAGCAGGACAGCTCAACGAGACGCATTAGCAAGTTCTGAACTGCTCACTGTCCTGGAAGTAACTAATGCAACAATGCAGTCAAAAATCTTCTAAAAGATGAAGCCATTCTTTTCCTTTATTGGGCGGCGTTAACAGACCGAGGACCGAGTCACCGAACAGCAGCCCTTGGTGCAGGGACGCGCGTGCTGGGGAAGAGAAAAGAGACCGACTCCAACTATCCTAACGGGTTTGCCTTGGAATGCAGTCTGAGATCTCCTATGCCTCCAGAAAGCATTTTTGAAGATAGTCTCATTCGTTCCCTTAATAGTGATGACTTTCAAACAAGAATGATGCCACTGGGGTCCAGTCATCATCATAACCAATTTCCTACAAAAACTACAATTGCATCTAGGAATTCATGAGGCTCTCGGCTCGGAGGAGATGTTTGGGAGGAGGGACCCGCAGAAGAGACAGAAACGAGCTCTGCGATCGTATCACCGCTTTCCCAACAGTCAGAGTTTGAACAGAAATACAAAAGCCCATGGCAGAGCTCCTGTGCAGGAGGTTTCCACCGCAGAGTACAGCATCCCGCACCTTTCCTTTCTACTGCTGGTTACATTGACTAACGACCTCTCTTCAGGCTGGACAGACCCAGGCGTTAGACCAACGCAGACAGCTTCTCTGAGGGTTTGTTTCCCCTGCTCACCAACAGATCATGAGCAATTGCAGCTGTCCTGAAGCCCGTGGGGATGGGGGGGATTTTGGGGAGTCAAATAATCTAAGTTGGAGGTGTTCCTCCCCATTCACTTCTCAGTGAGTTGACCCCTTACAGCTTCACTTCGCAGGTCTGCAGCGACTTTGGAGCTGACACACGAGGGGAACGAGGGGAACGAGGGGAGAGCCGGCCCGGGTCCCCAGCCACTCACCTTCCCGAGCAGCTCCCACGCTCCAGGGCCCTTCAGGCTCATGGAAGAGGAGAATTTGTTTTCAAGCAGGCAGGAACCATGCAGTTTTACCCCCAAAGGGCTCTCCTGCAGCCTGGGCACTTGAGGAACTGCTTGCCATCCAGCAAGGCTTCCTTTATAAATTGCCAGTTAATTATTCATCTCCACAAAGCAAGCACCTGGGACTCTGCTTAATGCCCTGGGCCAGGAACAGCTGTGGCTGCAGACGGCCGCTAAGCGGCGGTCCTGCTGACCAAAGCTGGGTTTTGCAAAGCACAGGCTCTGCCCCCAGCCTTGGAGCGGCTTGTGGGCCCGGCCGGGCTCTGGGGCTCCGGCGCAGCCGGTGCCAGCGTGGGGGCGGCTCTGGGTGCACCCGGGCCGTGGTGACCGGGGGAGCAGGGTCGCTGCGGGAAGGTGATTCAGGCACTTGCTGTCCTGCGCTGCTTCCCCAGCCGGGCTGAGCTGAGCCGAACGCGTCCTTCGGAAGCACAAGTCCAGTTTAAATGGCACCGCACCAGCTGGAGGGTGCTGACCAAAGACTAAGCCAAAATACAGAGATGCACCCAATGTCACAACAGGAGCTTAGAGGTGAGAAATGCTATTCCTGTCTTTAGCTCTAATCCTGATCCCTCCGAAATGAATGGCATTCTTTTCATCTGTGTTTTCCTAAACTTTTCCAGAATTTAGCCCTTTTGAAACACCAAAAATAACAATCTGGTTGGGAACAGGATGTCTCGTTTCGTGTGCTCAAAACAACAGCACCTCTAACGCTGGCCAAGAAAGGTTTTATGCGGCTGGCCACCAGGGTGTACCTGATTTGCACATAAATCCCACCTCCAGAAGGTATTATGAATTTTTAATTATAGACAATCCGCAGCAAAGTGGCCCTGGGTGGCATCCAAACTTCTCCCGGCTGGGCAGAGGGTTCTGCCCCCGGCAGTTTTTAAAGCGCTTCAGCCAAGGATAACGCTGAAACAGCCTTGAGAGTCTGGAGTGGAAGCGGCTATTAGTGCAAAGTTGTTGTTATTATCAGCAACAGCTTCTTAAGTTGCTGAACCTCAGATGCTAGTACAGAATGTCTCTATAATTAAATATCGGCTCTTTCTGAGTCATATTGGAACACGTGCTGTGAGGCAGCCCGAGGCAAAACAAGGGCCCTGCACACAGAGGATGCCTTTCCACCCGGCGCCGCGGCCGTGCCTCGGCACGGGAAAGCAGCAATAATCACGAACAGCTGACCCAATATCCAAAAGCATCGCAAAGATCCCTATGTGTGTGAAAAAAAATCCAATAAAGTATTTTTGCAGAAGCATTTGGTTAAGGGTTTTTTAATTTGTTTTCGTGCCTTTCTTCTATAGAAAAAGCAGGCCAAGTGAAGACAAGAGCAGCCCCGTATTTCTAGTCTCCATTTTGGCCAGTCTGTTACTAATTAGCACTCAGGCAGTAACGATCGATTCTGTCTCCCCGCGGCCAGCGGGACTCGGGAGCTGCGCTGATGTCCGAGCGCGCTGCTCCGACAGCAACCAGAACCTCGCCCGGGGTGCTGGTGAGGAACACGGGCACAAACCGGGTGCTGGGACAGCGCGGCAGGGAGGGCTGGAGAGGGTCAGCCAGGGCTGGGGTGACCTGCACCACGCGCAGGGTGACGCGAGGGAGGGGAACGCTCTGGGACGCAGACGGTGGCCCTGGGGCAGTCGGGAGCGAGGATCCGCGGGGGTTGTGTCTGGGGCTGTGCCGGAGCGCGGGGGCTGCTCTGCCTGGCAGAGCTGTGACGTGGACCGGAGTCCCCTGTGACACCCGGGCAGCTGTCCCCGAGCATCACTGGGAGCCTTGCCATGACATCAAGTGTTACGCTCTCCGGCTGAATGTCTGGGGTGAGCTGCAACCTGCTTTTCCTTTCTGGCTGCTTGAGTGAAACAATGGCTATGGCGTTTACATACTTATGAAACAAAGCCTGTGCTAAAAGCAAGCTGACCGGTCTGGAAAGTGAAGGCTTCTGTCTGACAGAGCTCCATGGTGAGGATTTCCCCGTGCTGCCCCAGCTCGGGCGGTCTCGGCTCTGGGGGTTTCGGGGACACGAGGGGCAGCGCCCGTGCCTGGGGCTGCCGGGACCGCGGGGGCGATGCTGCGGAGACCCAGAGCTGACAGGGGCGTTCACAGCCCCTCTGTTCTTTGAAGCGCTAGAAATGAGAAACACCCCATTGTATACAGCACAGGAATACTCTCCAGGCTCATCTGGCACGGGGACCCTTCGCCCCAGCCCTGCCCTCCTGCCGCTCCGCTCCCAACTCCCCAGCACACAGTTGTGTCAAATATCTTGCACTTGCCTGTACCAGACATCTTACCTCTGCCTGCCTCGATTTTTATTTAAATACTAGAGAAGATAGAAAATACGTGTAGGAAGGAGGTAAACCAGCAGTCTGCGAGGCTGTGGGATGTGCCACGAGGTTTACATCTCACCTAAGCTGTGTTTTTGCTTCTCGAGTGCTCTTTGTCAAGATACCGCTGTCCGTCATGACACGGGGAACCAGAGCGTGGGTTCGCTGTGCGGCAGGAAACACAGGTCAGGGAATTCAGCAATCTCCCTTATCTCTGCCTGCAGCCCAGAAATGGGATAAAACAGTTTTTCTAGAGTGCATTCCTCAATACTTTGGCAAATTTTACCGTTTCTTGATAACTAGAAACAAAACACACATTTGTAAACTGATGGTGTGTTTTGAGCAGCTGCAAAACTGTAAGTTGTTCTCTCTCGAAACACCACCTTAGCTAAACAGCAGCCATCTACTCAGCAAGTGTAAGGAACGGCCCCGCCAGACCCGGGAGACCCTCAGGCGTGGGTCAAACACCACGAGGGCAGCAGGAGCCTCCCGGCCCAGCCACCGCTGGGTCCGATCCCTCGCTGGAGTCTTTGCGTTTGGGAGCGGAACCCTTGGCTTTCTGCACACACGGTTTGTTAGAAGCTTTGGGTACTTGCATCTGGTAGCTCAGCACATTTGCCAGTGGGCAATGGAGCAGGTCGGCACAGGGTCTCCCACGGGGAGCCCACAGCTGCTTTGGACAAGTTGTGTCTGGGTAGCCTTCAGCTTTCGCATTAGGTTTGTTTATCACGTAACTCCAGCTCCGTGGTCACCTTTTCACGCAGCAAGTACTTTGTCCATGGCGGACTTACTGCCCAGCGGCACGAAGCCTCAGCCCCTGCCAGCCCCCGGGAGCCAGTGCGGTGCTCGTTGGAACGGGAGCTTTGCCATCAGCCCAATTACACAGCGAGCAGCGCCCGGGCCGAGCCTGCGGGACCCCAAACCCACCGCCGTTTCAACTTCTGAAGCCTTCTTACCATCCGGGCAGCTCATAGCTCTCAGCTGTTACACAGCTCCCAGCAAAAGGATTATTCTTGACGTGCTCATTTGCAGAGGCACCCGTGGGCTGAAATTGCTGAGAACAAACTGCGGGTTCCCAGCCTGTCTGAGTGTTTCTAAATGGTGCTGGTTTCTGCATGCAGTGCGAGCAATCCGAAAGCAAGTGCCCGAATAAGTACACACGGCTCCCAGGTGAGCTGAGGAACTCTCGCTGTGTTTGCAAAGCGGGGAGGAACATGTGAGAAAAATGCCTGATTTTCCACACTGTACTGTGGGGCAGAGATAAAAAATGAATGAGTGACTGAGCCCAGGGCTTCATCAATCCCCTCTCATTTGAAACTCTCAGTTTAAGCAATGGCTAGAAAAGAGAGCTTAGTCATCCAGAGGCAACAAATTGTCTCCTTTTCAGCCGTGCCGGAGAACCCCTCTCAGCAACGGTTTCAGGGCTCTGGAGGAGCCTGTCCCGCAGGCAGGAGCCGGCGCTTTTGTACGGAACTTACAGAGTCACGGTGACAACAGCCGGACGGTGACCGCGCGTGGGGCCCCCAGGCTGGCGGTGGACAGCCAAGGGACCCTGGCTGGGTCTCCCAGCCTCATCGTGGAACACCTCATAGCTGAGGATCGCTAAAGCATCACGAGCCACGCTGGCACGAGGCTCGGGCCACACCTGCAGGACAGGGAGGGGACGGCGCAGCCGCCGCGTTCAGGTGACAGCTTCACTCAGACGCTGCCCTGGGCTTCTGCCAGTGGCTGCAGAAAGGGACAAACCCCAGACCGGGCCCCTGTAGGCTCCAGTCCCAGCCCAACCCGTTCACTGCCTCCCCAGCCTTGCGCAGGTCAGGTTCCCTAAGTAATCATCAGGTATGGAAGCAGACAACTGAACTGCTCCTGCCCTGCAGTTTATGTAGGTGGCCGGCGTTGTTTATAACAGATACGCTCACTCTCTAAGTTTCAGATGGCAGGAGGCACTGGGTAAATCTCCTGAAATACAAAAAATGAGAGAGTGAGAAGAACTTCTGTCAAGAATTTACCCATACTGATTTTTCTTGTAGTTTCAGTCATACCTTGCAAAAATCAAATGAAACGTTCCAGTGGCATCAAAACATCTTTGTAAACAGACAAGATAATTTCCATTTTCCATTATGAACACCTTTTAAAGACAGCTCAGACAAAACCTCCCTCAGGTTTTCAGAAAGCAGAGCTGGAATGCCTGATTCAGTTTTATGGAAGCAAAACCTTCCAGTCAGGAGATGCACGTTGGCTTTTTCTTGCAGAACAGCAAGAGCACAGCTGAGGAGCGGGACGCGCGGGCGCGCCTGCGGGAACCGAGACGCGGCGGCCGCTCGGCCCTGCGCCCGCTGCTGCGGGACGGGACGGGATGGGACGGGATGGGACAGGACGGGACAGGACGGCATGGGACGTCCCCGTGGCCACGGCACCGCCAGCACCTCCTGCCTGGCACACGAGACTTTAACTCGATGCTGCGGACCAGGCCAGCGCAGAAGCGTGCACGTGTCCGCAGGCACCCATAGTCCGTGGATTTATAGATGTGATGGTGAACGTGTTGGCCAAAGCACAGGTTAAATGAAGGAATAGCTCTCTCCACAAGAATGATTTCTCTTGCACTGAAAACGAAGCAGAAAGGAAGTTTTCTGGGATAACCTACTGAACTGTATATTCGCAAAGCATTGGTGAAAGAAGGTTGAAGAATAGATCAGCTTAATGCACCGCTAACGAGCTCCTCCAGACGAGCTGGAGCACGGCTGTGCTCCCAGTTAAATGCAATCCAGCTAACAAGGCACCTGTATTAAAGCCCACGTTGCTGTGACACTTTGAGGTTTCTCGATGTTTAACAAATTCAGAGCCTGTGAATTGGATTAGTGGCCATCCTTACGCTCAGTCCTGCTCAGCAGGCTGGGTTTTAAAAGCCTGCCCACTCCTAACTGTGAATCCCCAGGACACGGTCCCCAGCCACAGCAAGAGCAGAGCGCTGCAGACCACCAAACGTGGCGAGAGCAGAGCGCTGCAGACCACCAAACGTGGCGAGAGCAGAGCGCTGCAGACCACCAAACGCGGCGAGAGCAGAGCGCTGCAGACCACCAAACGCGGCGAGAGCAGAGCGCTGCAGACCACCAAACGCGGCGAGAGCAGAGCGCTGCAGACCACCAAACGCGGCGAGAGCAGAGCGCTGCAGACCACCAAACGCGGCGAGAGCAGAGCGCTGCAGACCACCAAACGCGGCGAGAGCAGAGCGCTGCAGACCACCAAACGCGGCGAGAGCAGAGCGCTGCAGACCACCAAACGCGGCGAGAGCAGAGCGCTGCAGACCACCAAACGCGGCGAGAGCAGAGCGCTGCAGACCACCAAACGCGGCGAGAGCAGAGCGCTGCAGACCACCAAACCCAGAGAGGGAGGCTGCGCAGGGGCTCACAGCAGTGGCCTCTGCCGCACTACGTGTTCGGCTCAGGAACTCTCTGGTTTTGGCACGGGCAGGCAGTGAGAGCCCCCTCGCTGGCAGCTGAACCCCCCAGGGCCAGCACGTCTGGGTCGCCGCCCAGCACAGGGCGCCCATGGACGGGCAGGGACGGCCGCTCCCTTGGCACCCCCAGCTTCGCCTCCTGCCCGCTCCCTTCTCACAAAGCGAGGTTTAAGAATGCAGAATGAGGCCTGTTTTGCAAGAACACTAAAGGATGTGAGGTTTATGAAGAACACCTGCTGAGTATAGATCTACTTTCCCCAAAATAGGAGCAAATTAACAAAGAAATTGATTTCCAAGACAGGCTGTCTCTGAATTTTAACACCATAAACACTAATTTCCAGTAATAGCTGTTTCACCAGTCACATGCCCAGTCCTGCTGTTCTCACATTAGTTTAGTCATAGACCATTCTGGCAATGGTTTGTGAGACCAACGCTTTGGCAGGTTCGGTACCTTGTGTTCCCCTCCTGCCTCACTCCTGTATTCCGCATGGGAATGAGCTGGAGGCTTTTACTTCTGCTCAGATCCATCCTCCGACCCTGCAGAGCCCTTTGTTTTGGCAGCTACTGTGCTTGAACTCCCTTCCGCGGGCAGTGTATGTGCACATAGCTCCAGACCTGCAACCACTCCCATAATTCGCTATGCCTACAAAATGATAACCACTGGAAACAGTCCACGTGGTATGTTATAAAGCGCATTTAATTCCAAACCAAAGACCGCATCACACCTCAAAGACATTCCAATCCTTTCACCGACAATTACCAGTGCCAGCCTCTTCCATGGTGTGCCTCAGGTTAATTTGACATGAACGCCTATGTTTTGAGAGAAAAGGAAGAAATGAAGACAAACGTTTTACACTTCTGTCCTGCCACCTGCACAGCCCGGCGCTGACTCACGTCTCGCATCGCAGCCGGAGCGGGAGCACGGAGGAACGGCAGCCGGACGCTGCCCGGCCGTGGCGCAGCGAGGTGACGGCGCCCGCAGAGCGGTGCGGTGGTGGTTGTGCCTGCCACTGAGCCAGGCGACGGCGCTGACAGAGGTGCGGTGGCGGTTGTGCCTGCCACTGAGCCAGGTGACGGCGCTGACAGAGGTGCGGTGGCGGTTGTGCCTGCCACTGAGCCAGGCGACGGCGCTGACAGAGGTGCGGTGGCGGTTGTGCCTGCCACTGAGCCAGGTGACGGCGCTGACAGAGGTGCGGTGGTGGTTGTGCCTGCCACTGAGCCAGGTGACGGCGCTGACAGAGGTGCGGTGGCGGTTGTGCCTGCCACTGAGCCAGGCGGCGCTGACAGAGGTGCGGTGGCGGTTGTGCCCGTTGCTGAGCCAGGCGACGGCGCTGACAGAGGTGCGGTGGCGGTTGTGCCTGCCACTGAGCCAGGTGACGGCGCTGACAGAGGTGCGGTGGTGGTTGTGCCTGCCACTGAGCCAGGTGACGGCGCTGACAGAGGTGCGGTGGCGGTTGTGCCCGCCACTGAGCCAGGTGACGGCGCTGACAGAGGTGCAGTGGCGGTTGTGCCTGCCACTGAGCCAGGCGGCGCTGACAGAGGTGCGGTGGCGGTTGTGCCCGTTGCTGAGCCAGGCGACGGCGCTGACAGAGGTGCGGTGGCGGTTGTGCCTGCCACTGAGCCAGGTGACGGCGCTGACAGAGGTGCGGTGGCGGTTGTGCCCGTGGCCGAGCCAGGCGACGGCGCTGACAAAGGGGTTTTCATCTTGGCCCTGCTGCAACCTTCCAGCCGCTGTCACGGAGAGGAGCGACAGCTCTGCAGCCACCTGGGACAGCCTGCGAGAGTCTGGGTGGCTTTGAATAGATGAGGGATCATCTAGGTGAGCTTCTGAGAAGTTTATCACACATAACTGGGGTCTAGAAGGGGAACACTAGAACTGCAGACAAACAGCAAATTTCTAGCCTTCTGCCTCTAGGAGCCACGCTAGTAGATTACCTGAGCACTTCTTTCTCAGTGTACACTATCACGACCCACTCATCTCGAACCAGCACAGAGCAGAGCTTTACCTCTGCTGGTTCACCCCGCACGGCAGGAGAAGCGGGAGCACCCACAGGACCCACGGCCCCAGCTGCGCCCGGAGCTGCTGCCACCCCACGTCCCCGCGGAGCAGCAGGGCCTGACCTCCCACCCACTGGGGCAGGGGCCCCTCGCTGGCCACGCGCGCATGGGGACCAGCACAGACGCTCAGGGTGCTCAGGTTTCCTGCCAGAGCAAACACACGTTTGTTCGCAGGCTCCAGCTCAGGGGCACCAGAACAGCGAAACCTCCAGCTCAGAGGCACCAGAACAGCGAAACCTCCAGCTCAGAGGCACCAGAACAGCGAAACCTCCTGCTTGTCGCATGCCCATGGGCTGGGAGAGCCGACTCCTGATTAGAGGCCGCTGTGAAGTTGCTGATAAACTGCTCTTCATCACAGTTCGCTGCAACAGAAAGTGTTAGAGTGTCCAAAGCTTTCCCGAGTGCTCCCAGTCTGGGGTGGAATTGCTTTGACACCGTTCCCACCCAACCAGCCACTCGGTTGTGGGCTCAAGAGCGTCCCAGCTCCCCAGGCCGGAGAGGAGACCTCTGCCACGGGTGCCGCACTTGGCCCCAAAAGCATTACATGGGCGACTTTTGGCAGCCGACTGTTGAAGGAACACGAACAAACCTGGGGGTGCAGCCCCAGTCCCGGTGCTGCCCCACCGCGGAGCCAGCACTGGCACCAGCTCTGGGCCCTGGCTGCAGTAAACACCATTACAATTCCTCCTTTGCCTCAGCATGGGCTCAGGACACTTTTTAAAATCTATTTTTTCCACAAGCCAAGGAGAAAAAGTTTCCTGCCCAGTTCTGCCTTCTGCTGACAGAGCTGCTAAAAACCACCCAGGACTGGGTAAACCTCTCGTTTGCAACGGCAGCTGAACCAGAGCTGACAATAAGCAAAGGGCACCCATGCTCAGAGCATTCGTCAGCCCTCCAGCTCCTCACCAGGCTTAATGAAGTGTAATGAAAGGAAATTAATGAGCTCTGTCCCCACTGCCAAAGGAAAGGGCAGCTGGAAATATGCACGACCCAATATGAATTGAGCATGATTAAGTATGTTATAACTATTGTTCTGAATAAAATGGTGCTGTTATACCTAAATAGCCTACAGCAGCCACTTGTCATTACAACCATTTAGCTGGCTCTGCTTTAATTGCCTCTGAAAGCCACCCAGAATGGATTTCTTCTACACCCTTCCCTATTTAAAACCAGGGACAGAAATATCCGAACACGAACCTGCATCCATTTAGATAATGGGGATTCAGTGGGTGAGCCAGGAAGACACAGATGTTTTACAGGGACCCACTTGGTACCTGACACACAGGGTGACACCATGTGGCTGTGTGGCTACCAGCCTGCAGTGTGGGCTACCGAGCTGCAGGGTGGGCCATGGGCTGCAGCCCCCAGCCCAGCCCGCGGCTGCAGGCAGCTGTGGCCACCGGAGCAGCTCCACGCACCGCAGCTGATCTCCTCCGGGCTGCCGAACCGCGCCGGCACCGCGGCCGTCTCCCTCTGCACCGCGGCCGTCTCCCTCTGCACCGCGGCCGTCTCCCTCTGCACCGCGGCCACATCTGCCTGGACAGAACGGCCCTTGCACTCCCATAACTCCAGCTCACACAGGCCTGAGCCTTAGGCTCAGCTCACAGCAGTGGCGCAGCAACAGCTCAACTGTGGAGACCATGTCAATACAATATATTTGAAAGCAAGAGAGCAAACCACAGCGCAGCACAGCCCAGCGGCCCTGTCCCTGCCGCAGGAGGAGGCTGAGGTGCAGCCCTGGGCAGGGCCCGGCAGAACCGCCGTGCAGGGCGGCCAGGACACCGCAGCTCTGGGAGAGGCTGCTGCTCCCACACAGGACACAGGTCCTGTCACCAACGCACGTGGCCCGGGGTGGCGGGAGCAGGAGGACGTGTCCCAGCAAGGCTGGTGGCGAGGCACAGCTCCAGGGCACCAGGACATGCACTGCCCTGAACGTCCATCTGTCCAATCACTCATCAAAAAACAGCGATCCAAATCTAAATTAACATTCTCTCTTCTGTATTCTTAATTGATTCACAAAAATGAAAAAATTATCTTCCCCTCTTCAGACTAATCATTCAACGGCTCGCAGCTCCTTGCGAGACAATCCCAGCTCAGCTCTGGCAGTGGAGCAAGACAGGAATTCGGCCGACGCTTGTCTGCTGAGAAGGGCCAAGCGGAGTCGTTCTGGAGAGAAGAACACAGGGGAAACGTCTCTACCCTTCCTCAGGGAAGAAGAGTATTCTAGAAGGACACTTTTGTTACACATCTTCAGTCAGTTCAAGGGGTCCCTGGGTCTCTCCTGGACAGACCTTTTCTTTACGGAGTGCTGAGGAGAATACATGAAGAGGTCAGGGCTCTAGCTTCCCCTCCTCAGCTTCTAGAAGTACAGTGTACGACTTAAATGATGCCCCAAAATCTTTGCTGCGGACAACGACCCAGCCTTGCCCCAAGCGCACAGCCCGAAGTTTGTATGTGGCTTTTATAGCGCCGAGTTCTTTTTAGACATCAGTTTGAATCCATCGTCCAGGATGGACCTTCGATTGCGTCTCAGCCTCTTCTGTCTCTCCAGGTAGACGACCGCTCCCAGGAGGAAGCAGGCGACCAGGAACAGCACCAGGCCCGCGATGGCCAGAGCGATGATTGTGGCCTCCACCTGACCTTGAGCCAGCTTGGATCCAAAAAGCCTGATCTTCTGGGACTCATCTGTATCCTCAGGTGGCAACTCTGAGAGACAAACAAAAACACAGTTCCAGTGAGAGCCAGAAATTCTACAACTAAAAGGTTCTGGGAAATACAAAAAGAGAACAAAAGACAGACCCAAAACGAGTCAAAGACGGTCCAGTTGCTGTCCATCCAACAGACCCCTGTCCCCAAGGCCACACAGGAATTTGAGAATGAACGGTTCTTTCCCTAATCCGCTCTGCCCCAGGACCTCAGCACGTCTCACAGTATCACAGTATGTTTGGGATTGGAAGGGACCTCAGAAGATCATCCAGTGCAATCCCCCCGGAGCAGGAGCGCCCAGGTGAGGTCGCACAGGAAGGTGTCCAGGGGGGTTTGAATGTCTGCAGGGAAGGAGACTCCACAGCCTCCCTGTTGGGCCCGATCAGCCAACCATTGCTGCTCCCGCTAAGGAGGGAGGTGACCCCAGGCTGCTGGGGACTCGGTGGCTGGGCTGTGGAGACAACAGGTGTCCAGAGCAGGGCTGCTGTGTGTCCCCCGCCCCAAGCCCCGCACGTGGCTGCTGTGTGTCCCCCCCACATGCTGCTGTGTCCCCCGCCCCAAGCCCCGCACACGCTGCTGTGTGTCCCCCGCCCCAAGCCCCGCACGTGGCTGCTGTCCTGAGCACCTTCCAGGGGTCCCCACTCAGTCCTGCCATGGGGAGCCCTGAGACCCTCCCAGCTCCCCTGCTCCGGGCAGGGGCAGCAGCCTCCTGGGAGACGGAGCTGTCTGCACAGGTAGCAGCCGCGCATCGCGGTCCTGCCTGGTCAGACGCAGGCTGAGGGCCGAGGACGGCATAAAACTGAATTATTTAATGTTGTCGCTACTGCTGACGCATTTCCTACTCCTCTTTACACGCACTTTGAGTAAGGGAAACATTGTTAGGAAGGAAATGACTGAATTATCAGTAGAGAAAGACTGAGGAATTGTAGGTCAAAGGCTGCATTTTCAGCTGCTCTTAAATCAGCCCAGCTGGATTCATTCACAGCAGCTGAAAGATGGAGTCGGAGAAAGATGAGAAAATCCAGGAAATAAATCATCACCATAAACTATTCAGACGTTTCCCAGAAAACTTTAAAGGGATCTTATCTACCACTCCTCTTCTCCCTCGTGCTGCCCAAGCAAACGTCTTCTCACATCTGTTCTCTCAAATACCTGAAAGGCCCGGGATATGTGCTCAGGCTCTTTCCTGCGAAGAAGAGGGCAGATGTGCCCGTTTACGTGCTGACTCAGTCCCACAAACCACAGTCACTGACTGTCAGCGGGAGGACACCTCATCTCGGGTGCCCCTTGGGTTTGGATTGAAACAGATAATTAATCTCCCTTGCAGCACCCTCCTTCAAAGCGCTTTGAGCCCTGCCAGTTCCTCAGCGCGCACAGGCCTCTGAGGACGAGCCCACACAAACCGGTACAACAGGACATGAGGCCACTAAACCTTTTCACCTAACAAGGTCTAACAAGCCCAGCCTCGGTGTTTTCAACCATCAGCGCAGAGGTGGAGAACACACAAACCAGCCCACCTGGAACCCTCCCCGCCCCCCCCGGCAGCCGCAGCCCAACAGCGGCGAGCGGTGCCCGCGCCCCTCCAACTCCGTGCTGACCCGGGACGTCCCTTCCCCGCTCGCACCGACAGCGCCTGGCGGCGCCACACACCCCGTACCTGTGCTGGTGTTCAGCACCAGAAGCACCGGCTCTGAAAGGAAGCAAAAAGAGGGTGAGAAAGTGCTGGGCTGGAAGCAGCAAGTCCAGAGCAGGGCGTTCGGATGGGATCGGATCCGGGGCAGCACGGCTCCCCAGGGGCCGCAGGTTCTCTTCTCCTGTCAGCGCTTTCCCTCCTTGCACATCACCGGAGTGTTGTGGCATTACCTGCTTCCAGAGCGGTCCTGCTGCCGCACAGCCCTGCGCGGCCGCCGAGAGAGCGGCACAGAGCCCCCCGGCGCGTGGGGGCCGACCCGGCTGGCAGGGACCCCGCGCCCCAGCAGGACCGCGGGGGGAGTCCGAGGCAAAACAAAGACAAAAAGCCTTGTGGGTTGAGACAGACACAATTTAATAAGTGAAGGGTGGCAAGGAAGGGCCAAAAAAGCCCAAGCGATGCAAAAGCACCGGCCACCAGCAGAAAGATGCCCAGCAACAGCTACTCTGGAAAAAAACCACCTACCCACAGAGAGGCAGACCCTGCAGGGCACGAGCACCACCCAGCACCACCCAGCACCAGCCGAACCACGGGTGTGTTCTCAGCCCTGTTTTGGTAACAAAGCTGAGCCACAGCACCGCAGAGGCTGCCCTGAGGAGCATTAACTCCATGGCAGCCAGAGCTCGGACGGACTGCCCCGCACCTCTGAGCGCCCTCCAGCACCTCCTGCTGAAACGAGAAGCCTCAGGTGTGCATTTAGAGCATGGGCAATGTTCTTAAGAATAATTACTAGCTGATGGCTGAACATCACTTCTCATACACAAGCTAAAATAAAACTCATAATAATAATGTAGGCAATATAAACCTCAGAAATTGATTTGTTAGTAATTCCAGCTGCAGGTATTACCACGTTCAAAGGGAACATCTTAAATTAACAGTACTTAAGTACCGCTAACTGCTCGGTTACCTGGCTGTTTATGGTATGTAAAGGAGCTCTAAGTGTGATGTAAACACCCAATTTCGCAGTAGTAGCAAACAGCACTGTCAGGTGTTTTCTGGTCACAACCGGTGGCAGGTCCCTACCTGGTCTGGGCAAGACCGTGAAAAGCGTCTCCATCCCAGCGTGGATGTGGTCGGACACATGGCAGTGGAGCAGCCACGTCCCGGGGTTCCCGACCAGCATCTCCACCATCTCAAAGGTCCCAGGGAACAGATCCACAACATCTGCTCTGTAGCTTTTGCCATTCTGTCAAAGAGAGAGGAGAATGTTAGCGTGCAGCTCTCTACTTCTTCTCAGACAAAAAACTCCGTCAGTGTCACTGAGACCACGTCAGGACTACTACGGTTTGTAAAAGCCCAAGAAAAGATTTCAAAGAGCAGCTCCAGGCCTGCAGCTGGGAAAACGAGCACTATCTGGTAACGCCTGATCCTAAAAAGGGTTAAACTAGACATAGCACAACGCAGAGGCTCAGCGAGTCTGATCCGGATGTGTAAAACCCCATCCCTTTCCTAGGTGGGTGAAGATGCTGTGAAGCTAAACGCTGAAAAGTTAAAGCTGAAAAACTTCAGACAAAAGTGATTCCATCAGTGGTCACTCTCTGCTTTATCAGCAGGACAGTCTTACCTTGTACACGAAGGTCTCGGCATGAAAGTGGACTGTGTGGACATCAATCTCCTGACCCATTCCCAGCAGGTACCAGTTCACCCGTTCACCCTGGAACATGGTCAGCCCAGGCAGGTTGGAATAGAGCCTCCCATTGATCGCTGTGCAGTAAATAACACGCAGAGAGCAGAAAAGGCTGTTACTGAAGTGTTAAAGACGCCAAACCACCTCAGGAAAAACATGCGGGACAAGCTAGATGCTGCAAAGCTCATCCAGAACCAGAGCACCAGCCGTCAGCGCCTTCCCGTGACAGTCCCCGAAGCTCTGTCTCTCTCCAGCTCAGCCACCCATCCACCCTGTTAACTCAGGTCTCAAGAACCACCTCGTGCTGAACACCTGCAGTCAGTCAGCAGAGATGGTCACTCCTACAGGTCAAAATGCATAAAAATGGCCTTCTTAGCCCAGTGATAGGGAAATACATAGATATCTATATACACATAAATCTCTGAACAATTTACTTGCTGAAAGACAAAACCAGGTAAATCCTATCAACAGGCAACCCTGCCATTCTGTGTCCAAAGACCTGTGCCACATGTGTGCAGCAGTATTGACAACAGGCAGTCAGTGCCATCCGTGCCACTGACAAGGGGGCAGGGTGAGGACACTCTGCAGGAGTCGGGCTCTCGGGTCAGGGTGCCTGGCCACTTACAGGGGTCAGAGTCACCATCAACTTCGCGTAGACAGCAATGGGTGCCCAGGTGCCTAACGGGTATTACCGTGCATTTTGTTGCTTTCCACAAATTTGTCATCCAGCAGGTTGATCTCCTTGTGACTTCCCTTAGTGTAACGTTCCACATTCTCCTCCAAGTACCAGGACTGATTCTCATCAAACACCAGGAACAGCAGAGCGAACTCCCTCTCCACGTCCCTCCTGAGCCCACCAGCCCGCAGGGCCCCTCTCCGGCAGATCTTGAGGGGCCCGATCAGCCCGCTGTACACATCCTGATCAGAACGGAGGAGAAACCTCTGAGGCCAGAATCTTCTCACCCTCCCCTTCGCACGCAGCTCTTTGCCTTCCAGCAACCACGCTTTCTGTTCCCCGCATCACCCCACTCAAAACAAACGGTGCTAATGTCTGAGCACTCTCACTGCTGAAAATCAGCTCCCCAAGCACAAGAGCAGAGACTACAGAGGCTCTTTTGAATGCAAATCTGAAAGTCATAAATATGAATGTTTTCAAAATATTCCCCACTCTCTGGTTGCAAAAACATCTGCAACTTGAGATCAAAGGCAACGATCTCGGGGATGAACGGGATGGTTTACTGCAGGATCCTTGAGGTTGTTTCCCTGTGTACCAAGGCTACAACAACTGATCCTGGCAACGCTCAAATCTTTCTCCTTTATCCATGAGGCCTAATTCTGAATGATTTCCACCTTTCCAGATTAACTCTACGGCGCTCGCCAACAGAAACCAGGACTGACAGGGCGATGTTCTCATATGCTGCAAATAGCTGAAGGAAGGTTGGTGTCAAGGAGACAGCGGAATTGTTTTATGAAGGTTTGTGCTAGGAGGAAATACGGACAAATATCAAGATAAATTGGCAGGATTTCCTCTCCAAGAACACTGGAGATGTCACCAGATGGTGCTTCTGCCTCTCAACTGGGTCAATCTCCAAATTGTATCCAGCTCCCATTGTTTTCTAAAGGGTGTGAAAAACTGGTCTGACTGGGCCTTTCTGGTTCTAGCTTCTATTTTACCTTCACCGGGTCCACCGTGGAGTAGTAGATCCAAGGAACACAGGCTGAATCATTTGGCCCCGGACCAGACCTCTCAGGAACCTCCCACTGGTACGTCAAAATGTCACCTGAGCGGCACAGAAGCGCCATCAACACCAGTGTGACACTCCCGCAGTTCGCTGAGCAGCACACAGCAAAACAAGGAAAGAGGACCCTGTCTCCAAAGCGCAAATTCGGTTCTGATTTTGTCAGACATCCCATCTTCCTTCCCCAGGCACTGAAAGGCAGGGTGGAATCTCCTCTCCCACAGGTCACAGGACACACACCAATTATCTGCTATCAGCACAAATCCCTTTTGTCTGCACCTCTGCGTGCGGACCTGACCAAGGAAATTCCCCCTCTCTTCAGCACAGGTGGAGCCTGAGATGATCTTTCCACTCTTTGAAGTATATTTATGAAGCTTATTCAGATTATTTTTTGTAATTATTATTTTGCATATTAGTACTAGGTTTCAGAAAGGCAGGGCCCAGCTGAAAACCGTTGGTTACTTAGGCAGCCTGTGCGAGGTGAAGGGCACCAAAGGTTACACAGACTGGTGTCCGGATTGTGAAACAAACCGGTGATGTCATTCAGTGTCCTGGCGAGCGATGGTGCATTTCTCCTATCTCCTGTTATTTTCACACTATTGTGCACATCAGTACAGATCCCAAAGAAGGAGGACAGGGCCACCGAGGGCTCCCCGGGCTGTGAGGGGCTGCCATCACCTTTCTCCATCCTACAGACAGACCTGGGGGATCCAGGGATGAGGCTGCACATGGAAGAGTTTGTGCTACAGTTATCCTGGAAGCCAGAGCAGAATATGAACAGCCCGGGCTGCCGTTCCAACACAAATTGTATCTCTAAAGCCACGGTGAACCTGAAAGACCTGTTACTGCTTGGTTCCAGTTCCCTCCCAGAAAACCTGTACACGTAAGCCCGCTGAAGGAACCCAGCCGAGCTAAAGGCCGAGTTAGCTCTGCGAGCCCCCAGAGGAGCGGGGCAGGGGAGCAGGGACTCACCAGGGTTGGCTGCCGGCACCCGCCCCGTCTCCCGCTCCAGCACCCCGTGCGCGTGGATGGAGTAGGGCCGGCTGGCGTTGTTCTTAAACACGACGTTGAGAATGTCTCCCACTTCCGCCCACAGGAAAGGACCTTGGGATAGGAAGAATGTGCTCCGAGACCAGCAAACACTGCCAACCTATCTCCTGAGGATATTTCCTCCTCTCTCCCATCATCTTCTCCCCAGAGATGCTCCCCTACAGTATTTATGATGCTCCCCTCCTCTTCTCTACTTTATCCCTACCTCCCAAAAAAAGAGATGGAGGTCAGTCCCAATTTGAGTACTGAGCTTCACAATGAAGGTTGTTTAACTGTGCCCAGTACAGGTAAGGCTTGATTTCCGAATACGGCTATGCTATATTTCACATCAGTTTGATCGTACCTTGCTGCTGTCTTTAAAAATATGATAATAATCCATTTGGCCTGACAGTGCAACAGTGAAGAGCCGCGGCCTGTCTGGGACGGCACGCAGTGCCTCAGCCTTGCTGCCGTGGCACCAGCGTCCCGAGCCCCCACAGATGTCCACGGTCACCGCAGCAGCTCCTCCACCTCCCAGGGCCTGCCCGTTTTGCCCCAGAAGCATTTCTCACAGCTACGGATTTTCACCCGCCTCTCTCAGCCTGGTCTCCAGCAGCCAGCAGTTATTTCTGTTCTACAGCCAGAGAAATGCCCGTGTGAAAATGCTTTGCCCGAGACAGGAAAGTAGGTTTGCGCAAAAGCAGGCATGAGAATTGCTGTCCCCAGCGCTGGCAGAGCTGGGTGACAGCCTGAACTTCTCACTTGCAAGCACCGCAGATGCCTACGTATCTAGGAGGCCTCCGGATCACAGCCCGTGGCCACTGAAGTCGCGGGGTGGGGGCTGACGCACCCTCGGCTCGTATCCTTACCTAGGATCCCAAGGTGCTCAGCACCGCCTGTCCTGACCTTGGGGGTCTGGAAGGTCCCGTCGGTGTATTCCCTGTAAACCGCTTTCTTGTACCTGGAGCCAAGCAGTCCGTTCTCATTGCTCAAAAACACGTCGGCGTAGCTGAGAAATGCAGAAGCAGTGCTGAGATACCCGAAAGCTCAGGAGGAACCAACAGCTACCCTGGGGGGGCTCGCTAGGTGCTCTGGCTGCAAAGGGAGACGCGGGGGCTGCGCTCCCGCCGGCAGCACCACCGGCAGCGGCACAAGGTGGCCGAGGCACCTGAACGGGCTGCGGGGTCTCTGGGAACCAGAGGCCTCCCCAGCACGAGGGCTCTACCTCTCCACGGAACCGCTGTGCCGCTCCCTCTCCCAGCTCCGGTCAGGCGCGTAGTCCCACTCCACCTCCTCGGCCACGATGTAGTACGTCCGCACCCCTTTGTACTGAGGGGCAGGGGCAGGATCCCTTTTTCCACACTTGGAAACGGAGTAGCGTTCCCTCATCCCAGCCTGGTAATGATTGCTGGTCTGGCAGTAGATCTCAAAAGTCCCTGAGGGAGGCAGCACAAACAAGGAAATCGGCTTTTAAAGATCCCAGGAAACAGCCGCTTCCCACACAGAGCTTATGGCATGGCTGACAGTATCTGTGTGTTTGTTTAGGGAGCTCAGTTGCTACGGGCTGGGATTAAAAGGGGTTGTCAAAGAACGCAAGCAGGAATGACACAACGTCCTACAGAAAAATCATCTCAGGAGGCCTTCTTAGGCAATAACCAGCTTATTAGATGTGAAGAAACCAAGAAAGCGATGTAATCACGCTACCACTGCTGAGACACCAGTTAAGCAGAAGATCCAGCCTGTGAACGCCGCAGGGGAGGAGAGGACGGGCAGCTGAGGCCATCCCATCGTGCGAGCGAGACAGGCGCGACGAGCCTGCTCCGTGAACTGCGAAGACCGGGGTCTGTCAAACTGAGTCTCCCCAAGCCACAGACAGGGGAGTTAAGCACAGGCAACTGTCTGCTGCTTTATTCTGAAAGACATGTTAGTGTGGGTCCCAGGCAGGAACGTCCACTGGGGCTGCTACTCCAGATACTTCATGGGAAGTGGCAGCCTAGAGAATCAGTCTGGGACAATATGGGACGAGATCCTCCATCCCCTGTTCTCCTCCAGAATCAAATGCAGATACAGCACCTGTGGCCTCATACATGGGACCAAACAGGACGTAAAGCACAGCTTTGCGCTGTAAGGGTTTACGCTGTGCTAAAGAACCAGCCACAGGGGCAAATACTGCAACAGGAGCCTTCTGCTGCCCAGTCACCTGCGCAGGCACTTACCGCTGTTATCGGGTTGCATGAAGGCGGTAGCGAACGTGTGGGGAAACAGATTGGTGGAATCCCTCCGCATCCCATTGATCTGCAGGGTGTTTCCCTGGAACACAGCTCCGTGCACATCTGCTTCGCTGCCCAAGCCCAGAAGGTGCCAGGCCACGTTGTCTCCTTCACACACATCCAGCCCAGGCAAGTTACCAAACATCAGTCCATTGACGGCTGCAAAGGGGAGAACAATCAACGCTCCGCAGGTAGGTATCAGCCGGATTAATTGTGTGCGTGCACTTTGACAAGGCAGGGCTGCCACTGGAAACACAGCCTGCTCGTGCCTCACCCGACTGTCCTCGGGCAGCTGCTCGTCCCGCGCCCCACCCGCTGCCCCCCAGTTTCCAGCCGGTCCAGCGCAGCCCCCAGCCCCGGCTCCAGGTGAGCAGGGCCCCGGGTCCCGCGGGTTCACTCCCGCTGCACGCAGAGCGCGCCAGCCCGTACCGTGCATCCTGTTCGACTCCTCAAAGCCATCGTCCTTCACAGAAGTCTCTTCCATCTTCAGATAGTACTTTATGTTTGCATTTAAATACCAGCTGAGGTTCTCATCAAACACACTGAAGAGAAGGTAAAACTCCTTGTCGATTCCTTTCTAAGATATAATCACAATGATGGCTGTTAATTTTTTAAGTGGATCAATTAATTATCCTTACAGTTAGAGCCGTTTGGCCTGGCTCTCGCGTTCCCCTTCACCTTAGCTTGGCTCACTGAGGCCAGAGCTCTGTCCCTTTACTCGCGTTGAATGTTCCTCTTTTGTCCCACGAGAGGCACCATGTCTGGATTTTCCATGATATTTCACATGAGCAAAACCATCAGAATTCAGCCCAGGATCTGAAGCCACCACCTCCTTCCCCACAACCCTGCTCTTACGTGGAGCTTTCACTGCCTGTCCCCACCAGACCTGAGATGGGAGCCCAGCCCAGAGGCCAGGCTGTTCCAGCCCTGCTCCTGCAGGCCTGGGCTGGGTTTTAATTACCCTAAACCCCTGAACACATTAATTCTCCTAAGAAATGCACCCCAAAGCACGGTGTTTCCCCACTCCGGGAACACGCCCGGTGCTGTCTGCACTCACTGACGCCGGGCTCCTGAGCACCCGCGGGAGCTCGCCCGCAGGACTCGGCGCTCCCGCCCGCAGCACACGCGCGCACCCTTCCCAACCGAGCACGCGTTAAAGGGCTGCCTGAGATTGCGGAGCCACAATTGCTGCCCCAGGTGATTTCTCCCTGTCCTGCCTTTCCAAATAAGTCTGTCTCTTTTTTGTTTACACCCTTTCAATAGCTGCATGTGCTTTCTCATCATCACAGCTCATTCACATTGTGGGCTGTACATACTCACAAGCCTCTGCTCAGAAGATTCACGTTTCCACGCTGTGTAGCACCCTGCTCTCTCTGCACTCCTAATGCAGGCACGCGGTGCCACCGCTGCAGGCAGACGGAGCAAACTCACGGAACCGCTCCCTGGCTCGTCACCGCACGGCACGCGGGACGGCACGAGGTGGTTTTTCTGCCGCCTACAGTTTTTCACAAGGCTCTGCTAATCTGTCTAGCACTTTCCCAGTATATTAATTTACTGCCTTCTCTAGACTTGCTATCCCTGAGCAAAACTCCAAGAGGCAGGTCTGGCTGCCCTTCAGATTTCACTTCTTTCATCAAAAGCATAAAGACAGAGATTTTCTTATGCTTTTATGTAGTCAGCTCTGATGGAAAATGAACTGATCTTGCAGAAGAAAGGAGGCTCACCCAAACCCCAAAGCAGTGCACGACTCGAGCACAACACCTGCCAGTAAGTGAAAATGTCTTTCCAACGTTTGAGCCCGCAGTGACTATCCCACGGGACTGTGACAGCAGCCTGCTATGTGAGCCTGGGGACACAGTCACACCTAGGGCACGCTTGTTCAGCCACATTTGTCCACGAGCTTTAAGCAGAGCCCAGAACACACCGGCCACCCCCCGCCGAGACCCGGGCACCATCTCTCTGACGTCAGCATGCCTCCGGGCTGCAGCTCCGCTCTCTGGACCCGCACCGTCCTGTCTTGTTTTCATTATGTTCCTTCATGTTTCACCAATGCTCCCTTTCTCTACAAGAAAACAGCCTGCTAAGCCCTTTTCACCTGTCTGTTGTTGTCATCCAACGTGCCCGGCCTGCAGACGAGCAGAGGCCCCACCAAGCCCGAGCTGGGGTCCCTGACGGGGTCCACGGCCGAGCTGTACATCCAGGTCAGGCAGGGGGGGTCGCCGGGACCGGGCCCAGCGCGCTCCGGCACGGCCCAGCGGTACGTGAAGTTGTGCAGCGGCGCCACTGACACCCCGTTCTGGGACAGACCTTCAAAAGAGAGCGGCACGGTTATTCCCAAGGTGCCGGTACAAACTGTCACACCTCCTTACCAGCTGCATTCATACCAGGCTTTGCTTCGCTCACATCACCAAAACACCCGGCATGTCTGAAGCGTGATGTGGGTGTGTTTATAAGCACACGGGAAGATGCTCTTAGGGATCGTGTAAACTCCACCATGCCATGGCAGAGACGGGCACAGTGATGGGAGGTAACAGTGAATCCAGCTGCTTCTCCATTATGAAGATGGGAAGCACGAGGTTTTCTAAGCTGGAGCGCGCTGGACACGTTCCTCTGCTCACAGGGTCCCAAACAGCGGGAAGCGGTCTGAGCTTTGGTTTGCAATTCTCGTCTGAACAGTTCTGCCCCTGCCACCCTCCCTGGACACCAGCCCGGGGACGTGTCCTTCGGCGAGGCCTGGGCAGGCTCCGAGGACCAGGCTGGCTTCCAGCCACAGGGCATCCCGCCCCTCCTGGCTGCAGAGCCCCCGCACAGCGGGAAGGGCCGCAGAGCTCTACCACCAGCATTAGCTTTGAGTTACTCGAGAAGAGGAGGCACAAACCATCATGGTATCGCATTCCTTCCCATGCTTTGCCATAGGACACTCCATGAGGCTGGATGCTGAAAGGCCAGGAGGCTTTGTTCACAAACGTCACCAGAATGGTGTCTCCAACTTCAGCTTTGATCACTGGGCCTACACAAACAGCAGAGAGAGCACATTGGCAACAGAGCAACCCCCGGGTGACCAGACACGCCAGAGCAGCCACGGCCACCTTCCACCCGGGCTGGGAGGAGCAGAAGACGCAAAGAACGGTGGATGAGCCCATGCACCGGCACCGCCTGAGGCCGTCCAGCCCTGACGGGGGAGCAGGGGGCTGACAAGAATTATCTGACAGCATTTCAGGTCTGCAGGAAAGCTCAGAGGCTTCAGGCATTCACAGAAGGAGTAACAAAATCGCCAGATGTGCTGAAACACCCTCGGGAAGGCCCATGTCTCTCACTCGCCTACACAAGGCCCCTCAGTTCTAAGGGTGCGAGATGCTCTAAGCCCACGGCCCCTCTGTGAGCCCCTGCCCAGCCAGCGAGAAAGGAACCGTCAGTCTTTCATGTGCCTGTCGGTTCCCACCAGCTCGTTTCTGGCATCAATAGATTATCGGCCATTGCTGAGGCAGGACATGGACCCACACTCGTGCTTCCACCACGTACACCCCAAAGCCTTCATGTGTCATTCATTTGCCTCTGCACACTCTTCTCCTCTCACCCTTCTCCACCCCTGCTGTTAGCTGGCTATCAGAGATAGCACCTGCCTGGGAGAGGTTTTTTGTGAGAAACTGGGGTTTGGACCGTGCCTTGAAGATGCTCACTCAGAGCCACGTAGCTGTGAGCTCTTAGTGCGAGCTGTTCAGCTCTAGGTACAAACGCCGTACTGTGCCCTCCACCCCTGCCCTGCACACTGCCTGGCAGAAAAGCAGTTCTGTCCACTCCAGCATTCCACAGCCCAGGGCTGCTCCCCTCGCTCGCGAACGCAACCGCAGCGAGACAGGTCTGTGCCCCCCGCACAGACGGGAGGGCCGGCGCAGCACACCCAACACCAGCATCGTCCTCACCGGCACTGAAACAGGATTGATGTTGCCGGATGATTCCTACCGAGTATCCCGAGGTGTTTCTCTTCTTCTGATCGCTGCTTTTCCTCACGGAAGCTTCCATCTGTATATTCTACATACTTTGCCTTCCAATAGACTCCTCCAATTCGGTAGGGGCTATGCTTGAAAAACTGCTCCGCAGGGCTAAATGCAAAAAGCAAACATCAAGTCATTTCTACAACAATCAGTCCTGTTCTCCCGCTCCCTCCCCACACCCCTCTGACAATGCCAGCAGCATCTACACACCAAGCAGCTTTTCAGACCAGGCCAGTGTCTGCGGTTTGGAACCAGCACATCCTGTCTCTGCAAAGCCCCTTCCTCCCTCAGACTGACCTGCCCGCTGCGCTCGGGAGCTCCCGCGCACACAGCCCCCCCGAGACCGCGCATCCCACGGCACAGGGCTGAGCCGCAGCGCCGTGTGCGGGAGAGGGCGGTGAACACAACTGCGGAGCAGCGAATGGGAAGGTGGTGCTAAAACACCGAGCTCTTCGGAGGCCAGGGGACAACTGCAATCGTAACTAAAAAAACCAAGCAACGGCTGTAAAGAAAGACTTATTTCCTCCGCCACCGCCCTGTCCAAACACAGGGACGGACAACGTGCCTTGCAGGAGAGGCACCTTAGTGACACGGCCAGCTCACAGATCTACGGAGCTTTCAGTTCTAAGGTCTATATGAGAGCTGCTGCGTGGCCTTGGGTAAATCATTAACCTCTCCATCTGAAAGAGGCATATCCTCCCCAGCAGCTTCCCAGGGAAGGGAATGGAGAGGCAGGAATGCCTTTACTTCAGTCAGCTGAAGCCTGAACGGGAAAGCATTCAGCAGCGCTATCACACCCGACACGTGGGACGGAAGGCTGAGGTCCCCATCACTGCATTTCACCTCCTAGAAATTGCTCGCTGCAGCAAGGCTACACCAGAGCGTATCTGCAGACCCGCTCTGCCACCCTGTGTCTGCTGCACGCTCTGCTTTCCTCACTGCTCGTCGAATACACGGACCTGCTCCAGTTCGGCACAGCCGGCAGAAACCAAGCCCAGAGACAGGTGTGGCAGCCCGCGTTGTGCATCTGCTGGGACTGCTGGCCGCTGTGGGTGAGGCTGTGAACCCAGGACCGCTCTGAGCGCAGTCCGCCCACAGCAGCCTGCATTTCCAGATGGGATGGTCTGCCTTCCCAGGAAATGCTCTCCACACCAACTGCAGGTGTATTTTGCTAACAAAGAAATGCCACATATTCCTTCGCAGCCTCCCCGACGCAGACCAGAGGCTCCAGACATGCCCTGGCCCCCAGCCCCCACCTACCTGCCCGCCTCATTCAGCCGCTTCCCGCTGCTCGGGTCCAGCCCCGAGGGTCCGTAGTCCCACTGCACCTCCTTGGCTGCTATGTAGTACTGCCGAACTCTCCCCGCCAGCCTGGGCGCCGGAGCTTGCCGAGAACAGGGCCGGACTTCATAGAGCGCTGCCATCCCAGCTGTTTGAGACACAGGAGACCACGAGCGCTTAACGCCCTCAGCCAGTCTGACCAGCAACCAACACACTCCCACCTTCCTGCCACAAACCAGCGTTTTCCTCTCTTGTCCCAAAGAGCACACGGCTGGGAGAAGACAATTCGGTGGCTCTCAGAGCCAGGAGGGTTCTGTGCAGTGAGCAGCGCGCCTGCCTTAGCCATTGGATGTGATGGAAGCACGGACAGAGAGCAAGCAGCCTCTGCTGTCCTCGGGTGTCCCAGGCGAGTGTCCCAGACAGGGACTGGAGCTCAGCGGCACCGCCTCGCCTCAGCTCTCCGCCGTACCCAGCCTGCTGTCTCCACCGCTGACCACCATGAACACCACACAGTGGTGACGCCATCCCCAGGAAGTCTGGTCTGCACGTTACAAATCAATCCATCCCAGTTCATACAAGACAAGGAGTCACCCCCTTCAGCCAGGGACATTTCAGTGGGATGCTGCCCACAGAAGGCACTGTCCCCACCTCACCGGGAGAAAAAAGGGAGGCCGCAGGACATCCCAGGCCCTGCCTTACCTTGTATGTGATCATTGACCTGACAGCTCAGCAGCCACCTCCCGGGGCTGCTGGGGACCATGCCTGCTGTCACAAAGGTGGCTGGGAAGAGGCTGGCCACATCGGTCCTGTGGCCGCGAATACTGAGTGTTTCTCCATGGAAGTAGGCTGTATGAACATCGATTTCATTGCCCATCCCAAAGAGGTGCCATGAAACGTAATCCCCAGCACACATCGTCACCTCAGGGAGGTTCCCAAACACGTAACCATTAATAGCTGCAAAATCAAGCAAATAAAAATCGGAGATTAGAAAAGGGGCCTCCAGAGCTTCTGTCACTAGGTGACAGCACAGACACGTTTGGAGGCCAGACCTAACCAGAACTCATCCTGCTCTCCTTGTTCTGGGAAACCCAGCTCCACAAGTCACTCCTAACACAAAATGTATTCACAATCTTCAACCACCAACCCTCACCCAAGCTGAAGATCAAATCAGAACAACGCTCCATTTTTCTGGAGCTGCTGCACGGTCACTGTGACGATGTCTGCTCAGCACACGATCTCAGCCCTCGCTGTTTCCCTCCCCGCTGCCCACAGCCCCACATGCTGCCCCACAAGTGCGTTTCCAGGTCCCAGAGCACCGACCCCAGAGCGCCCGGGCGGCGGCAGTGGCTTCGCAGGGGTGACACTCACCATGCATTTTGTTGCTCTCTTGGAATTCCTCATCTTCTTTGTCTACGGAGCCTGGATCTGTGCAGAACGACGCGATGTTCTCATCCAGGTACCAGCTCAGGTTCTCATCCACCACACTGAACATCAGAAAGAAATCAATGTCCACATCCCGGCGCCTTTGAGAGCTCCCAGTCAGTATTCCTGCAGGGAGAGAAAGGCTGAACGAATACCCACCCATGCAGAAGAGCAGACGTCAGTCAAGGGATCCAAAGACCAATAGCAGAGTAACTCGTATCGCATAAATTGGAGACAGACGCTTTCCCCGCTGTCCGGCACAGCTCACTGCGGAGCTCCAGCTGCCTCACTCTTTCTAACACACGCTGCTAGCAGGTGCTCACTCCCGAGCGGCTCTGCCACCGCACGGCTGAACCACAGCACCTTCGGTGTCCTGACCCCTGCTGAAATCACACAGTCCTCGGGTTTCTAATACACAAACCAGGCCTTGGACAAGATTCCTTCGTTTAATAATGGATTCAAACAGCTCTCTCATGTCAAGAAGCCTCCAAGCTCACCTGCCCAGCCACTAAGGGATAAAGGCAGCGTAATGACCAGAACACAACCTCTGTCTTCTCCAGGCAGGCTGCATTCTCCCAGGAAGCCGGGAACTGCCCAGTGAGTATTTTCTCATCCTATCCTTGCTCAAGTCACCACAAAGAGCTTCACGGTATGAAACCGCAGCCCTCAGCTGCTTGCTCTTGGAGTTTTTACCTTTTTTGCATGTAAGTAACGGCCCAATTAATCCTGATGCAATGTCCTTTGGTGCATCGATATGAGAGTGGTAGATCCAGGTCAAGCAGTTTGGGTCATCAGCAGTTGGGCTGTGATCTTCAGGCACAGTCCAAGTGTAGGTGTAATTCCCTCCTGGGAAAACAGCATCATCCTTCTTCTGATCCTGAGGGGACATATCGGGATACAGGGATCCTAGAACAATTGAGCAACCACAACATCCATTCAAGAAGAGCAGAGATGTCCACACATGTAACCTTACACAGAGCTGCACGTATATACTTGAGGCGCAGATTTCAAAGTGAGATTCAACATCCTGAAGCTGAAATAGTGTTTAATCATCATTATCTCACAGAGAAACTGAGGCATGGAGCCACTGTGAGGCAACTTGCCCGTAAACAGGTCAGCACAGTCAGAAAGATGATTCCCGTTCTGCCTGTTGCCGTTAACCCCCCGATGTGCCACAGGCAGCCCCTCTACAACCTCCCGGGCTGCTGCAAACAGCACAGCTTTGCTCTCACACCTCACCACTCTTGTGAACCCCCTGAAGCTCCTCACACTGTGGCTCTTGTACTACAGCACTTCACATACCAACTGTAACCCTTCCTTCTGCACCCCTCTCCACTTGCAAGCTTTGGTGGTTTTTCTAGAACTCCGGCAATCTGCGCTGTGAGCTGCGCTACCCAGGCCAGAAACTCCTCCCGGACCCACGGACCCGCTGACCCGACACCAGGGGACCTGGCTGAGCACCCACGTGCGGCTGCTTCGAGGCAGCACCGCGCTGGGCAGCCAGGTCTGCTCTGGGTGCGCGCTCCTGAGCCCCCATCTCCTTCATGGCAGCAGCTCATGTACCTTCAGAGTCCTTTTCGTAGAACACGCCGTGAGGGTGGACTGTGTACGGTCGACTAGCAAAATTTTTTAGGTGTACTTTAATGGTGTCCCCCACTTCTGCTCGGATGATGGGCCCAAGGAACCCCAGCCAGCCGGGTTTGGGAATCTCGGTGGTGTACGTGGAGTCTGTGTATTGCTTATAGACAGATTTCTTGTACGTGCTCCCCACCCTGTCTTTGCCGGGCTGCAGGAACGTTGAGGCCTTGCTGTTAAATTCAGAAAAGGGAAAGGCACCGTGAGTCACACGTTATATCAAACAGCTGGCTGATAACACGACAGAGTGACGACGACACAGCTTTCCCAGGTGAGCCCAAAAGCTCTGGGGTTACACAGGCCCTGCTGGGCTCTCCCCATCTGCAGCCTCCTCCTCCTCCCCCCGCAGGTGAAGCCCGTGACAGAGACAGGAGCGCTGCCCGCGGACCCGTCTGCTTTCCCAGCACGTGAAACAGCGGGGACGGCGGCGCTCGAGCAGCGGGTGGGCCCGGGACACGGCCTCGGTCCTGCTCCCGCGCAGCCCCAAACGGGGAACAGGAAGGGCGGGCTCCCGCCAAGCATGGCGCTGATGCGGGGAAGAGCAGAGCCCTTCTCGTGCCTGCACCAACCTTCACGGGCCTCTAGAAACTCACTTCGATGCCTTCGTGGCATTTGCAGCGCAGTCACAAGAGAGGGGAATCCTGAGCTCTCTGGCCAAAATCCAGTCTAAAAGATGATTTTCTACTAAACAGATTCTGAGCTCCTTACAGAACGGCAGACAAGTCAGGCAGGTAAGTACCCAGCCTGTAACCGGCCTCCAGAGTTAAAGCCTCATACAGGTACTAAAGTTCAACTCATGAGTGTATTTGCTCTTTATGGCTAATTCTTAGTAGATAAGAGATGAATCATGGTCCAGGTATTAGGCCAATCCCACTAAATGAGAACTGAGGTTACTCCCTACCCAGTGTCAGTCACCCTACGGTGATCCAAGCACTCCTGAAATACAGGCGAACTCTGACGGTATCTCCTGGGAAGAGTTCGGAGCACAGCGCGACGCGCTGCCCCGCCACGCCGGGCTGCAGGGCGCCGGGCTGCCGGCACCGCAGAGCTCACACAGGGCTCACACCGCATCTGCGGGTCCGCCTCCTCCACCCAGCGCGTTTCTTCCCAACAGAACCACAAATTCTGTACGCACCTCCGCACCTCTGTCGTTCAGAGCACCATCACATCTCATTGCTTGCAGTTTGGTTTCTGCAACCACTGCGCAAAGGAGTCCCATCAGCTAATTGTTGGCAGTGAAAGAACAGTTTTTAAACTGCTTTTAAGTTTAATGCCCTTGAATTTAATTCTCTTCAAGTACTACAAGAGGAAGCAAACATAACCCACTGCATTCATTATCACCGCAGGAGTCAGTGACAACATCTTCATTAATCCTGAATTTGAGTTTCCTCTTCTGTGACCTGGTTTGTCTGTTCAGCACCTCCAGAGAAGACTTTTCCACGCCAGCCAGACTGTGACGGCTCCCTGCGAACCCAGCTGCTCCTGCCGCGCTGCGCCCCACGACGCGTGCAAACCCCAGCGCCGGGGCCACGGCGGGGATGACAGAGCAGGCCATGAAATACAGGTTATTTGCCACAGAAAGTGGGTGGGAAGAAAAAAAGCACAAATGCCTTTAAAAAGCTGTGGAAAACCATGCGAGAAACACCAACTAAAACCACCACCAGCCGTACACATTGGAAAAAGGTTTGGTGTTTTGAAAACCAAAAACAAAGCCTGTTTTGGTAGTGACTCAAAGCACTTATTGCAGGTCCCAAAAACAAAAATATTTTTCAAACCGCCCCTAACATTTCATTAAGGAAGTTCCATTAAGTCTAAGGCTCGAAATTTCATTCAAAGAAAAACAAGCTGGCTCTGTGGAGTCATTTCCAGAGGTGAAAAGTCCCCGTGCCTCAGGATACACACGCTGACCACCAGCTGGAAAACGAAACCCCGGGGCAGAACATTGCACAATCCGCCCTGCTCGCGCTTTTACTTCCCTCCAGCGAAGGGGCCCTTGATGCTCCATTAAGCTGACCATTCGTTCTCCCATTGATACGGTTCCTATGTTCCTACCATAAAACACGTTAACCATTAAGCTCATAAAGACCAGACATCTACCAGACTGTGCCTCTTGCTTGCTTAGATGCCCCAGAACGCTTGCAAAAACAGACTCCTAAAATGACTGTTCTAAGGCAGACCCAGGCCCAGTTCCCGCGGAACCGCACGTACGTGTTGTGTGCGATGCTCTGGTTGGCGAGGACGTTCCTTCCTGTCGGTGCGTAGTTCCAGGCCAGCTCGCGGATCCCCAGGTAATAGACGCGGGTGACACCTCCAGCAGACGTGGGCGACAGCACGAGGAGGGCAACCAGCAACAGCCACAACCACCCCATCATAGCCCGAGGCGAGGGCTGGTGTGGGGGTGATGCCCAGTGGGGAGAAAAGAAAAAAAGCAATGAAACAGCAGCAGAATATACGAATATACTAATATATTATGTGGTTTGAAAGTACTGCACATTGAGAGAGCATGGAAAAAATAATCAGGTAAAAGTGCTACTGGGATCATTATTCAAACATCCGTGGGTTCTGAGACACAGAACTCACTCCCGTACCAAAATGAACACACGAGGAGGATGGCGGTTATGCCCTGCTAATCAGCCCCCAACACCACATGTGCTGCTCTCATAACAGTTTGATGAACCGTGGGGTTTTCTGCGTGCAGTGCTCTTCCAAGTGCTTTGTTCCGCAGTGCTGAGCAGACACCGCTCGTCCAGCACCGCTTCCCCAGCAGAGCAGCGCACAGGCTCCCACAGGCACCACGTCAGGGCACGGGCATCGCGTCTGGGCACGGGCACCCACAGGGCACGGGCACCGCGTCCGGGCACGGGCACCCACAGGGCACGGGCACCGCGTCCGGGCACGGGCACCCACAGGGCACGGGCACCGCGTCCGGGCAGAACGCGCCACTCACACCGGAACAACAAGGGACTGGTTTTCCACCACCCCGATGTCCCAAATCATCTTACAGGACCACATTCAGACCTCAAGGAAGCAATCCCGAGCCAGCATCTCTGCATTTTAAACCGTTGCCACGATCTCTCTATTCTACTAAGCCACCTAACGAAGTGTGATTAGTCACTACAAAGCAATTTTAAATGTTAACTTCTTTAAAGACTGTTCTTACAGAGTGGTTCTCCGTAATCCTGGAGAGATCTCACATGGGCTGCACAAGGCTTTTCTGCTTAGTCTAGTTCCATTAAACATTTTCCCCATGATTTAGACCACAAAGTAAGGAGCTTACTCATAAAACTTTCAATCAACACCAAGGTTGGTGTGAATAAGCACCAGAAATACTCTGGAGATCCAGGGCACGTTGCAGAAGTTGCCCGAAATTATCAGAATAGAGTTTTGTGAATACAAGTTCAAAGAGCTACCTGTATGAAGAAGAAACCGAGACAACATGGGGCAGCAGAATTACACCACAGGATAATAGCTTAGGGTTGAACTAAATAGAAAAACGTATGAAAATGCTTAAGGAAGTTCTCATCCAGTGATACAATTAACAAAGCTGGATGCAACCAATAAACAAACTGTCATCTAAAGCAGACGTCCAGCTCTTGAGACAGAAAACAGCAACTTAGGAAAAGCTCAGCAGAGGCAAACAGAAAACAAGAGAATTAGAAAAATGTGACCTAGCACTTAAAGGAATCCATGTTCATTAACGTCCAAAAGAAGGGATTGCGACATAGCATCATGTCAGACAGAAAGGGTTTTTAAAGAGCTTGTCACTAACTTTCCCCCCCATCTCTGGTAACAGCACCATGAATATCTCAGGTTTATTTGCAAAGCTGGATGTCCTGTGAGCGTTCAGCACAGCACCGCGCCAGGACAGCTTTCCCAGCAAAGCCGTGGAATCTCACATCCCATACCCAACACGCAGGATTCGGCCCCAGCTCATGGCAATGGACTAGATACCTCCCAAACCTTATTCTGGTTGCCAAACACGCTGTGCTGTCCTCAGAAACTAATGACAATCGATCGAGTATTACTGGTTCTAAACAGCCATTACATTAAGAAGTTGAGAGAAAGCAACTCTCAATTTAGAAAAACCTCCTTTCCCTCCTTTCTCGGGAGGTGCCTGTAGGTGCCTGTGCAGGTCAGAGTCGCCTTTGACCCACCAGCACAGCTCTGCTCCAGCAGCGAGCCCTTCGGAAGGTCCCACGCCTGAAGAGCCCGGGTTCAGAACAGTCCTTGCCACGGCCCCCGCCGAGCTGGGACGGGCACAGCTCAGCCCCGCTGCCACACACCGTCCAAAACCCCACCGACCTGCTCCTGCCGCTGCTCCGGGACTGGAACCCCCGCGCTCCCCCGCTCCTCCGGCGCCAACAAAGGCGTTTAAAACCAGGTTGCTCGGGAAGCTGCACCCGTCCTGTGCCACAGACACATCCCGTCGCAGCAAGAGGCAGTGGTGACAGCAACCAGGAAAGATCAGGCTGGCAGCGCCACAGCCCTCAGCCCGAAACGCCCCACCCCGCGGGCACACGCCCTGTGGGAAGGGCAGGGGATGCTCCTGACGCAGCCGGAGAAGTGTCACCGCGGGCAAAGTCCGGAGGAGCAGCTTCCCGGGGACAGCGTGCCCGGTGCATGCAGAGGGCACCCCAAGGACCGTGTCGGCCAGTCACTGTGGGCTAATCGTTATGTCCTCTCATGTTAAGGGGTTTTACAAGCAATATCAAACCCTGGGAAAGGGCAAAGCTTAGACTTTATACCGAGGACGAACAGCAGCTCTTAAAGTCGGCTGTGAAAACTGCCTACTCAGACAAAGCCCCGCTGCACCAGCCCGTGATTTCTGCGTGGCAGAGTCCCTGCTCACCACATGAGAGCTCTGCACTGCAGCATCAGCAAACTCATCCGATAAGCCAGACTGGACCAGAAGTCACGGCAATCTGAACGCCCTGTGAGCATGCTCTGGCGCCGAAATACATCGAGGAGAAAGCCTTCGGGACAGCGCTACTGTGTCTCTACAAAAGTCCCATTGGGACCTCCGGCTGCAGTTCGATGAAGACGCTGTGCAGACCTCTGGCAGTTCTCAGAAACAGCAAAACAACACCCTCAGAAACAGCAAAACAACACCCTTCACTGAACACTGACCCTAATGACCGACTGTGTGCTCGACATTCTCTTCACAGGGACCAACCATCACTCATTTACTCTGCTAGTCCAAGGTGAAAGAAATCGACAATTTTAGATTATTTTCAAAAAAGTTAAATCTTTCTTCAAAATGTATGCCTTGATTAAAAAAAAACCAAACCAAAACAACAACCCAAACTTCGCATTCCATTCATCCCTAAAGCTTGCTAGTTCACAGTAGAATGCCTGCTCCCAGGACTGCCCTTTGCTGATTCATCAGCAGTACAGCAGCTGCGAACGAACAGAAAATCACACTCCGGTCCGCTCGGTATCGGGGCAGATAGGAACGCAGGTCCCCTCCCGACACCCGCCTGCAGAGAAACCGCTGTCCGAGAAAGAGAGAGAAAAGGACTGAATAAACGAAAACCGCCTCACCGTTCCGTGCGGAGCGGGCGAGGACTCAGCCGGGCGACATCTCCGGGAGCCGCGGGACGATGCTGCAGCGCCGCGGGGACAAAGTCTGGGCTGTAAAAAGGGGCGAAGCCTCAGCTCAGCCCGGCCCAGCTCAGCCCGGCCCTGCCCGCCCCGCCGCACTAGACCCGCACACGGGGCCCCGCCCCGCCCCGCCCCGGCTCCCGCACCTGCCCGCCCCGCCCGGTTCCGGTGCCCCGCGGCCCAGCTCGGCCAGAGGTTCGGGTCCCCGCTGTGGCAAGCCCCAGGAACCAGGGGGCAGTGAGGCGGGGCAGGGCCGGAGCCGCGGCACGTGGGTGTCGGTACCCGCCGGTACCTACCTGCACCTGCCGGGCGGAACACGGGGATAGAGGGACACGGGGCACCACGGCCCCGCCTGAGGGCTCCCCCGGGGACGCGCGGAGCGGAGCGGCCCCTTTAAGGCGCCCGTGGTGTCACGTGGCCGCGCGCCGCGCTCCCTGGGGAGAACAACAACAGTCACGCTCGCAGCCGCAGGGCGGGGCCAGCGTGGGGGCGGGGCCAGGCGGCACGCACCAATCAGCGAGCTCTCCCGGCCGGAGGCCGCGCCCCGCGTAGCGTCACGGTCGCCGTTGGGCGCCCCGCCCGCCCGGCCCGTTGCAGCGGAACGCGGCCCGGCCCGAGGATGCGGGAAGCGTCGGCGCTGCCCGGCGCCCCCGGCGCCGCCCCCGTGCCCGGCTTCCTGGCCAAGCTCTGGGCGCTGGTGGAGGACCCGCAGAGCGACGACGTCATCTGCTGGAGCCGGGTGAGGGCGGCCCGCGGGGCCCTGGCCCGGTACCGCCACCCGCGGGGCGGGGAGCCGGGGCGGCCGCGGGGGGCGGTGCGGAGCGGGCGGGGGCCAGGGTGTCCCGGGAGAGGGCTGGGGGGGTGGCGGGACGGGTCTTGACGGGTCCCGGGAGGCGGCGGCGGGGGGCTCTGCTGTCCCGGGGGACCGGCGGGGCCGCTGGAGGGGCGGGCCGGGCGGGGTCCTGGGTATCGCGGCGGGTGACCCGCGCACAGCGGAAGAACCGGCACTTCGAGGAGTAATTAACTCGTCATTTTCTCCCGCACGAGGCGGCCGGTGCCCCGGTGCCCGCGGGCCGGGTCAGACCCAGACCGGTGACACCAGCGCCCTGCGGGGGTTGTCCCGGCTCTTCCAAATCGCCGGGGCTGCTCAGCTTGGTTCAGAGCTTTGGCCTTTACAGAGGCAAAGGTGAAACGAAATGTAGTGGATTTGATCTCTTGCTGAACAGCTGAAGATGTACAGAGACCTGCCCTGTTTCAGTGAGTTTGGACAGGAACACGCGATGAATCTGAAACTGCTGGTGTCTCAGTCGCCCTTTCAATACTGGGTTGTGTTGTCCGAACTGTCGGTTACTTGGTTATTTTTGGTGGTGACATAGTCCGTACAATGGAAGAATCTCGTCAGGAGCCGGGCAGCTCTGATCAAAGCAGATAAGAAGCCCTCTAGCGGCATGAATTCCATTGTGCAGTGTTTATGTTGCCTAGGGACGAATACGTGGGGGTTTAGAGTGATTTCTCTTTGGATTAAGATGAAAACAAATGCCCTATTGAATAGGAGTGTTCCACGTAACTACCTTTGTGGATTCAAACTTCTTAGTGCAGTCCCAAGGACTCGGGAGTGCTCACACAGTCAATTCCCTTTGCTACGTGTTTTGCCCTTCCCTGTTGTAGGAACTGCCTCTGATTTATGGTCTTGACTTACGAGCAACACTTTAGAAAACCTGTGCTTGTTCTCTAACAGTTGCTTTTGCTTGTTTCCTAGAATGGTGAGAACTTCTGCATTCTGGATGAGCAGAGGTTTGCCAAGGAGCTGCTACCCAAGTACTTCAAACACAACAATATCTCCAGCTTCATACGACAGCTTAACATGTGTAAGCATCAGCTGTTCTTATGTATTCTTTCTGCCAAGTTCGTTGCTACTTGGCATCAATTTGAATTTCTTTAAACAAACCAATTGACTTGCCAGATCTTTCATCCCTGAAAACCTGAATTCTGGTCCTGAGTTTGCTTTGCAAAAGAAAACAGTAACAGTAGAGCTTGGTTTAGTTTTTGTTTTCCATGCTTTAGCTCTGAGTCCTTCTGAGCAGCACCTTTACAAATATATTTTCAAGTGCTGCGACCTGGAGCTCGGGTGGAGTTCACCTGGCTCCGGGGGTCGTGGTGATGGTAACGGCAAACGCGTGCATACCCTGAGGAACACGGGCTGTATCTACACCAGTGCATCTAGCAGATGAAAAACGGCCCGGATCGTGCTGCTGCCTGCACTGCTGTGTTGAAACAGGATTAGTCACACGGATCGAGGTCGTTTGGTGGTGTTGTGGTTGTGCTCTCTGGCTGTGAAGACCAGAGCAGTCAGATTGTTGAGCACCAGAGAAAAGCAACTTTGGCTATTTTTTCTGTAGTTTCTGCTCCTGGTAGCTGTAGTGCTGTAGGTGTTTCCATAGCCACAGGGTTTTCTTTCTCTCTGTGTTTCAAGTCAGCTTTGCACTGAAAGAAATGACTTTGTTAATCGCTCTCCACAGATGGTTTCAGGAAGGTGATAGCACTGGAGAACGGTATGGTTACAGCTGAGAAAAGCTCCGTCATTGAGTTCCAGCACCCTTTCTTCAAGCAAGGGAAGGCACATTTACTGGAAAATATCAAGCGCAAGGTACAGTCTGAGCATGTATTTACTTCAGTTTTTTTGTTATGAGAAGTTTTGTTATCAAGAGCATGTCTGGGGGTTTCAAAGACTTTACAGCAAAGAAATTCCGCGTGAACCAAGGCTGTGTGTCAGCAGGCCTTTGTAACTCCCTCCCGAATGTCAGGCTAACGCTTGCCTTGGCCTCCTCAGGCCAGCTCTTGGACAAAACACGCCCTGCTCTTGTTCAGCAGTGCACTGGGGTAGGACCATAGACTCCACAGCTGTCAGACTAGAGCCGTTTTCCCACGGAGAGTTCATATACACAGCTGCAGCTTAGTGTGCAGTTCTGTCAGCACAGCAGAGCTGGAAGGAGTCACAGAGTGAAAGAAGTAAAAGATAACATTCCCATTTGGTGCTTATTGAAAATTAGCAAGGGCTTCAGTAATCAGTGGATTTGGGAGAGTTTGTATGAATTATATTATTCCTCCAAAACTATGCTGCCACTAAGCTACGTTTTTATTAGCACTTCCTAGTTTTCTTTTGTACATTCAGGCCTTGTCTGACCTGTTTCTGCACAGATACTGATCCTCTGTTGGCACATTACAGCCCATAGTATCCTGGCTGCCAGAGAGAGAGAGTATAGTGATACATCATGTTGACATTTGAACCGCAGAATCTTTTATTTGGGATGCCGTAATGTGGCAGCTACATTGCCCAAGTTAATAAAAGCACGGGGTAGGTTGGAGAGTCACAATTGTGTTTGGATTGATTCTTCACTGAGCTGCCTCTCTCGGAACCACAGCTGATGACAAATGGTTGCTGGGCTGCCGCTCTGCCCCAGGCCGCGCTCCTCCCAGGGCTGTAATCCTGGTTTGCCGGGGCTCGTATGGTGCTGGGTGGAGTGTTCTGGATGGGAGGACAAAAGCTCTGGTTGGTGCCAAGGACATTCACATGAAGCTGTTGAATAGGTCGGTGAAACATCCTTGGTAGCACAGGAAATGTTAGTGATTTTTTTGCAAAGTGTCCATTAGTTTTCCCTGCTCTTTTACTGGCCGTAACGGAGTCATGTTTCGGTACTTGTGATGAACTGGATTTCAAGCCTCTAACAGGAACGCGGCTTTGAATGCAGGACTTCCTTTATTGGCTCCCTCTCCGTGTTAGCTCCGTGCCTCGGTCTTGACACCCTTGCTATCTAGGTAGAGACTCTGAAGAAAGCGGTTCCTTGCACTTGGGCAGAATGTTTTAGTTTGGCCCTTTTTTAGAGGCAGAATGACGACATTTGACATTTCCAGCTGCTGTCTGCATCTTTTGGGTGTCTTCCCCATGGAGAGGTGGGATGCTGAAGAGAAACCAGACAGCCAAGAGTTAGATTTGGGATACAACTCACGTTCCTCAGCATCAGATGTTATCCTCAACAAATAGCGAAACATCTACAAATGCGGACAGAGAACAGTCAGGCTGCTCGGTCCATCCTTTGTAACACTGGGTTATGTCAAGGAAGTGATGAGTTGTTTCTGTGGAGTAATTGTATAAAAATTCTGCCCTGTTTCATCATGAGGTGATGGGATGTTATAAAATAACACTGGAGGTTGACTTCTGACCATCCCATTCTCCTTTGGAAAAAGGAGAGCCTCCTGCATGGAGGTCATCTAGGAGGTTATCTGGTTATCTAGGAGGTTATCTGGTTATCTAGGAGGTTATCTAGTTATCTAGGAGGTTATCTGGTTATCTAGGAGGTTACCTAGTTATCTAGGAGGTTACCTAGTTATCTAGGAGGTTATCTAGTTATCTAGGAGGTTATCTGGTTATCTAGGAGGTTATCTAGTTATCTAGGAGGTTACCTAGTTATCTAGGAGGTTATCTCGCACTTCAGCAGGCCGGTCCCAGGTGCTCTCACCTCCCTCTTGGAATTTAGTAGAATAATAAGAAAAATCACAGCATGCTGTAGGTTGGAAGAGACACCTGATGCGACTTCTTTTCATTCAGTTATGGTTGGTATTTGGCTAAATGGTGTTTAAAACCATGCCCACGAATCTTAGACATCATTCAGACTGTGATGTTCCAGACCCTCCTTCTTCAAAATCCTGAATCCTGCGTTAGCCGTCAATGAAGGAATGGGAAAATTTGGAATATGAAGGTGTGGGGAGTACAGAGTGAGCTTTGTGCTTTCTGCTGACTCTCCGGGCATCGTTTGAGGAGGTGGCGGTCGTGGAGTCTACTGTGGCAGAAAAGTGGCTTGCACTCTTTCTGGAGACAAGTCTCCGCAATTTTGAGATGTCATTGAGTGGAGAGGCAATAGAGGGAGTGCCGGCACAGGAACGTGCAGTTCAGGTGGTGTGGGACAAATTTTCAAATCGAGTAGGATGTGTATAATTAGACTCTTGTTTTGTTGTTGTTGGTTGTGGTTTGTTTGTTTGGGTTTTTTAACCCACACCTCAAAGGAATGCGATCATCTCGTTCTCACTCCCCTCTGGATTCCCGCTGGTTTTGGCCGGTGTGTTGCTCTCTGACACCAGAGGCCAAGCTGCCACCAGCGCTGTCAGGACCCCGGGGGGGCCGTTTTCAGTCAGTAGGTTTGTGTCGTGGGTTACAATGGTGAATCTGCGTTCCACACGTACAAAGTGCTAATCTCGTGCTTCCATTGATACCTTGGTTATTTTCAGACTGCAGACAGTCCAAGGGCTGCCGTCTGTCGCATCGCGGTGTAACTACACTGTTCCTGTAGGAAGGGGCGTGCAAGGCACCGTTCGTAGTAAAGCGTGTGTAACCTGGTCCTGTTTAGGTATCCGCAGTAAGAACTGAGGACCTCAAGGTCTGCACGGAGGATTTGCACAAAGTGCTCTCTGAAGTCCAGGAGATGCGGGAGCAGCAGAACAACATGGACGTCAGACTGGCCAACATGAAGAGGTAGACTCGCCTGTTTCAGGGACGCTTAGACGTTGAATGTTGGTTCTGTCTAATGGAGCTTGACTCTAACGGCGGGTTTCATTTGAACCGGAAACAGGTGACGCTGTATTTTTCTTTAAGAATTGCCATTCCACCTCACACAACATTCTGGACCTTGTTTGTTTTCATAATTCGGTAACAGACATTAAGACTGGGAGTTTGTTGACTGTCTTGAGATGTTGCTTTGGTTGCCATCACCTGTAGTAGTTTTTTAGGGCGATCAGAGCATTTCCTTTTCTGAACACAAGACAGGGTTAGATGCAGAGAGGGAGAGAGGATTAGTGTTTGGTTTTCTTTCTGATTGGAGGTGGCCTTTGCATGTCCTCATCTCTCTTCCCTCAGATCCTTTTTGTACAGACACTGGTAATTCTTTCAGATCACTGGTATGCAAGCAGTTATCAACCAAAGCTGAGGAGATACCTTCACTCCACTCCCTCCGTTCCTTAAAAACAACAAAAATAACCCAAACCAAAGACAAGCTCTAAAACGGCTCTGAGGTGGTGTGTGTTACACTAAGCCTGTTTCCAAACACCAAGGCTTTATTTTAAGGCTTTGAAGGAATACCTCCGATCGAGATAATTGGCGGAGCAGCAGAGGATGCGGTTGCCTTTATTAGTGAGTGTTCGGTCCCGCCTGGTGGAAAATGGAGTTAAATCAGCCCAGAGTTTATACTAGCGGATCAAATTGAGCAGTTGTTAGTTATCCGCAGAAGGAATGTTGCCATTGGTCCTGCAAGGTACTGTGAAAGTTTGAAAGCTGTAAAACTAGAGCATATGAAGTAAACTCTGTTCATCCTCTGTCTTTCGATTTATTCTGCATTGCAGAGAAAATAAGGCCCTGTGGAAAGAAGTGGCAGTTCTAAGGCAGAAGCACAGTCAACAACAGAAGCTGCTGTCTAAGGTACCATTGCAGCATCTTCAGTGCTACCATCCTTACTCCTGCCTCTGCGACACTCGATGGCATTCTTTGCTGATGTAGAATGACAAATGACACAGACTGAACAGGCTATTTTAATACAGCACAAAGGAAATGTTCACAGTTCCTGAGAACAATCCCAGAAGTAGTGCAGTAAATAAGCACCAACAAAATACTGAGGAGAAGTCTTAGTGAGAAGGGTGTCACTGTGTGTGGAGTCTCAGTGCATCTTATTTGGAGAGAAGTCAGGACCCCAAGCTGAGCGGGGTGACGGTGGGGCTGGAGGCAGAGCGCGGTGACAGGAGCGCAGGGACACGGGCTGGGCTCTGGGAAACGTCTTGGACCACTCAACAAGTCAGCTTGGAACCCAGAACCTATAGGAGCTTCTGCACTGGTCAGGTTTTCTCTGCTCACCCCTCAGCTGTCTCTGGTCTGGAATCCTCTGGTGGCTCCTGATGTTATATTGCATTTGAAAAAATAGAAGAAATGTTCAAGCGGGATAAGTTTTCAATGCCCTTTGTAACTATAATTTTGGTTTTTAAGATACAGACACAAATGGATATTCAATTAACCTGTTAATTTCAGTCATAAAACTGCATAATTTTATAGTAAAGTCTGATTTAATAATTTAATAAGAGGATTGCTATACTGACCACTTGCTTTTGGTTTTTTGTTTTTTCTTTTTAGATTCTTCAATTTATACTAAGTTTGATGCGAGGAAATTATATTGTTGGGGTCAAAAGAAAAAGGTAATTACTAGATAAGTCACAAATCACTGTCAGATGTGAATTATAGGGACAAATCAGCTTCTACACGCAAGATACTTTTCTTAAAGTGCGTGAAGAACATTTTTATGTTTTGTGGCTTTTATTCAAACTTGAGAAAGCTGATGGTAGTTGAATAAAGCATGAAATGAAGAATTCTTCTTCCTTATCACTAAAAAAGATGGGTGGGAAGAGAATATACTGTACAGTTTAAATTTCAAAGGGCATGGTTGTCAGAAATGGTAACTCTCTTAAAATTTGCCAATGTGACCGACGTACTACAAAACAAAGACCTGTTTAGAGTGCGGCCTGGCTGCAGGACGTCAGAAGGGAGCATTTCCAGAGCCCGGTTTTCTCAGAAGCGGGAGAAGAGCAGCTCTCACCGCTACTGCACGCGGTGACAGCGGTTTCCTGCGGAGCGAGGTGCTCAGGCCGTGTTTTGTCTCAGGTCTCTCACAGATGCTGCGGGTGCTCCGCCTTCCAAGTACAGTCGTCAGTTCGTGCGCATCCCGGTGGAGGGCGGCCAGGCGGTGAGCGTGCGGGCGCGCGCGGGACCTCGCGCCGTTACAGCTCCCGGGACCCTGCTCTTACCAGCAAGCACGCTCTGCTTTGAAATGGGCAGCTCTGAAGCGTTGCGCTGTCTGTGCAGTAAAGCAGTACAACAGCCTTAATGAAACCTGAGCAGGAAATGGAGCGGGAGGGGTGGAGCTGCAGCATCGACCAAGTCAGACCTGTGGGTTTGCTCATCCCGGTTGCTGTATCCTGCAGGTGACTTTTCCTGAGCGTGGTGCGGATGACGAGGATGGCAGTGGTACAGGTCTCATCATTCGAGACATCACCGATACCCTGGATAGCGCCGGTGACGGTCTGCTGGCCGTGGCACACACCAGCGGCAGAGCCAGGTACGGTGCAGGACGGGCAGGTATTTGTGCTTGGGCTGTTAACCGGGTGGTTATGATAGTGTTGGTGATCCACACGAGTCTGGGAAACGGCCTCTGAATTGTTGCTCTGTCTGTGCTTGACAGGCCTGTTTGTAGGCTGACTTTCACAGCAGGTAGCATTGCTCGTGGTCAGCAAAGCCTTTTAAGAGCTCATGTCTCTTCAGGAGTACCTGAGGGCCTGTCTGTCTGCTTGGGACTCATTTGAGTTGCTGAGGCTTTTCTGTCTGTTCAACAAATAGGCACGTACTTTTTGACCAAGCAGGGACCTGAATGCAGGTATAGTTTACCAATAAGCAAACTCAAATGGATATAGATTACTAATAAACAAACCAATATGTGTGTAGTTTTCAGCTTCAGTAGTTCTCTGTCCTCAGAGTCTTGTGGAAACCCATTTAGTTGTTAACATTTGGAGGGAAATATGGACTGATTTGGAATCTGTTACTTCCGGAGATGCTATGCTATGAGTTTTCCTTCTGCGTGGTGTCCGTGTACTGTTGTGCTGTCTTTGGCCTGGGGGTGTTTTGCTCGGATACGTGCTACCTGCCTGAACTGTAACGAGAGATTTTTCATCTGCCTTTAGGAAGGCACTTTCCTCTTTTTCTAAAGACTAGTTGGTTATTTGAGCCCTTGACTTGCTTGACCTTATTCAGTATTAAAATTTGAGGTGCTAAACTTGCAATGAGTGGTAATGTAGCTGATGAATTCTCCTGTATGATGTTTCTCTTTGGGTCTCGTTTTAGAGAGACACAGGCGGCTCTGGATCCTGGCTTACCGATTTGTCAAGTATCGCAGCCAAATGAGTTAAATTATGCAGAACCTATCCCACCAGTTCATATAAATGATGTCAACAAGTCCAGTGAAATAGGAAATTCTGCTGTGGAGCTCCATGCTGCACAGCCTACCGCTCCAGAAGACCCCGTGTCCGTGATTGACTCCATCTTGAACGAGAACAACCCTGGAAACCAAAGCGACCCTTTACTGGACAGGTATTCACTTGTTTCTAGAAACGGTTTTGCTGTTGTGCTCGTGGGATCTTCTCCAAGTTGTAGAGGGTGTTCAGCAGAACACGGTGAATTGGCTTTTTCAACGTTGGACTGAATTTTCTGCCTCTTCGTTAGTAGGTCTTGGAGAAGGTAAGTGTTGGTGTCATAGAGGAAAAGCAGGACAGTTGTGTGTGGTAGTGTGCCTGGCTTCTGATGTGGCGGTCTGAGCTTGGTGAGGTCGGTGTCGCGTCAGCCCGTGTCCCCTGCTGCTGGCGCTGCCAGGGTGGCGGTTTCAGGAGGGCACTGCGCGCCCCGTCGTTCCTGATAGCAGGGTACGTGTTCGTGTGGGTGCTGGTCTGATGCGTCGCAGTCGTGTCCTTTCCGGGCTCCTCGTTTCGCAGAGGTTCCTGCCCCTTGCGCTGTGGGATCGGACTCCACAGGCGGTGCTTTCGCGCTCAGCGGACCTCGATGTACGCTGATGTTGGTTCATAGGCTGGGGTCTGAGAACATTCAAAAGATGTTAAAATGAAGGAGGAAGCAGGTGTGGAAGGGGCGCTGCGGCTTGGTGCGCTGCTGGTGGTCCCGGTGTTCAGACAGCCCCCTCGTGCCCGTCCTCCCGAGCGCTGGGCCGGGACAAGCGCAGGAGCGCGGTTTCGCTCCGTCGCCAGTTGGCTGTTCTGTGCGTGAGCAGCCTGCCCGGTGCTGCAGGAGAAGGCTGGAGCTGCCCACTGTTCTTACACTGCTATGTAATTTTGTCTTTCTAGAGAGGAAATTCAAGATTTTCTCAATTGCATCGATGCCAGCCTCGAAGAACTTCAAGCAATGTTATCTGGGAAGCAGTATAACTTTGGTTCTGAAGGTTTCAGCGAGGTGAGTGTCTTCATTTTTTCTGATTTCTGAAAAACACTGATCAGGATGCATTACGAAATTTACCGGTTCATTCCATGTTGTAATGGGCAGGAGGGGGTAAAATCCTGAAAAGCTAGTAGTTACGGATAGGATGATACGCAGTCAGCCTAGAGTCAGCAGTGTATGAGGTAGCACTGGGAGCCTGTTCAGTTCATGTGGGGTTTCTGTTATACGCAATTCAAGGGGAAAAAAGAAAAAAATTGGACTTGCTTCTTCTCAAGCCTTTGTGGCCTATCAGCACGTCCTGATTACGTGTTTGGTTCTGCATTCCGATAGGGAGTGAAGCTCTGGTGCAGCCTGGGGTGGCTGCGCAGCGTCCTTTCTCCCCGTGACACAGCTGTGCTGCTCGGGCCCCGGCGCTGCAGCTGCAGGGCTGGGCCGGGTCCTGCTGCTCTGCCAGGAGCAGCCGCAGCTTATAAACGTATGGTCTGGTTTTCTTTTCAGACGCTTAATCCTGAGCTGCCAGCCCTGGATATGACCTTGATGGAAGCTTCCCCTGGTATGGAAAATGTAAGAGTAAGATTTGCTTCTCTGACGGGGAGGGGTGATACGATGTTGAGACCTGAATTTTGCCTCATGCAGTTTGGGGGTCGGGACTGCACTGATAGCGCAGGAGGACACTGCCCTTCCACCTAGTCCTGCTGACCCAATGGTTTCAGTCATCCCCCTTGGCACATATGAATTTAAGGGGGCTCTCAAGATAATTTCAAGTCTTGTGTTCCAGGCTTCAGCAGTGCCCTCGGTGGGGTGCTTTAAACTGCCACTTTGCCTTGGATTACCTGTCCTGAATACGCCTGAGAACATCAGGAACAGGGAAACAAACTGGTGTCTGTTGAATCAGCCTCCGTATTGAGGGACTTTTTCCTTCCTTCCTGTTCCTTCTGTAGCTGCGGTTTGGAATGAAGCAGCTACAGTATCTAGTGTCGCTTTGGTCTGAGTGTGTGCGAACAGGTTCTTGGCTTGTTTCTCCTGGGCCTCATGATGTCGTTTAGCCAAGTAATAGCTGGCTCTGGGGTTATAGTTCAGGTTAGATTGTGTCTTCAGTCCATCTGAAGACAGAAGGAAAAGTACTAAATGAAAAATATAATGCAATATACTGTATTTATTCTGAACATGGCTGTATGAATTTCCTCAGAGAATGTACAAAGGTTCAGTGCAGGTTTATATTTCTCTTGGTCCAGTTCCTAAAATTGACTGGTGTTTAAAAAAACCACAGCACCAACCTTGCAAGTGTCACTTATTTAGTAGTTCTGAAATAATATTTAAACTAGAACTTCCCAGTCATAGGAGCTTAGACCACAACTGAGGTAAAATGCAGCTCTGTTCAATCAGTGCTTGCAAAATGTAATTATATTGGTGAAATCTTGTTTAACAGTGTGATTCCAGCAAGGCAGACTATAATAAACCTTCTCGCTTGGAAGGTGAAATGAATGTTTGCTAGCCAGAAGCTGTTTGGCTTTAGCGAGTGGAGTTTGCCTGTACTGTTTGCTGGCCCACACGTGCAAAGCTGGGCTCGTTGGTCAACTGGTGCATTGCTCTTCCCTCCTCCCACCTTTGATCCTGTGAACGTCTCAGTGAAGGCTTGCGTTTGTTGTTGAGCATTCTGTCTCATTCTCCGTCCATTCTGCAGATTCAGATCGCAGACCTGGCAGAGGGCGCTGAAGATCTGGGAGCGAGTGAGAGAGCAGCGGCGGGGAGCAAAGGTGGGCAGGAGGGAGCGCTTGGGCTGGGACAGCTCCAGACTCTCCCGGCACTGTACATTGACATGGGATTTTTGCAGCCCGTAGCATGGTTTGTCTCTTCCCTTGGTCTGGGCTTAAAATTTTTGTGAATACTGGGAGTTTGACCTTCATGTGCCTCAGCTGTAAGAGGCCCCATCCCATGGCCCATGTTGGCCTTGACCGTCTCCTTTTCCTCCATGTGAGCAAGTGCCCTGCAGGGAGCGGAGCGGCCGGTGTCCCTGTGCACGTTCCTCTGTGTGCCCGGCGCGAGGGCTGGGGCTGAGCCGCGGGTGCCCTGAGGGCTGGGGCTGAGCCGCGGGTGCCCTGAGGGCTGGGGCTGAGCCGCGGGTGCCCTGAGGGCTGGGGCTGAGCCGCGGGTGCCCTGAGGGCTGGGGCTGAGCCGCGGGTGCCGTGAGGGCTGCGGTTGAGCCGTGGGTGCTGGTGGCACGGGAGCCGGCAGCTCAGAGCTCAGCCATGTGCGTTGCTTCAGGGAACCAAGTTCTGAATCAGCCTCTCCCGTTTTCCTCGTCTTGTGTCACCTCGGGGAGGCTCTTGCTCAGGAGCCTGCAGTCTGAACTGTTTGTTTCCCCTCAGATATGCAGCTGATCCAGTACAGGGCCAATCCTCTGCTTTCGTTATTTGAAGAACCACCTTCCAGTGAAGCCGCAGGGAAGCTGGAGGATCCGAAAGACCTTCTGCTGCCGCCCCTGGAGGACAAACCTGCTCTTGATCCTCGGCCGGGCAGCGGAGCGGCCCCGCCAGCAGCCCCGGCCGGCCCAGCGGAGCCGCTGGATGCGCTGGGAGTGGGGGACCCGCCGCTCCTCGCGGAAGACGGGAACGGGGAGTACAAACTGTTCCCGCTCCTGCTCCTCAGCCCTGTTGCCAACTTCATAGAAGAGGCCTCCGAGATAGAAACTTCTTGAACTCTCTTAACATCTGCAGCTGCCTTAGTGCGGTGGAACAGGCAACAAAGGAATGGATCAGAGAGACCCTGACGGCCCTCGCCTGCCTCCTGCGTGCCGCGCCCCGCACCGGCACAGGACGGCCCCGCAAGCAAAGGGCGCACCTGGAAAAACTGAAAACAAGCTCGGAACGAGCTGGTGGGAGCGAGGGCACCGGCCGGGGTGAGAGCGGCCTCCTGTAAATGTACCACAACGTATGCCCAGACTTTTTATCCAATATCCTTATTGCAAAAGGAAATCTGTTTGTATGCTGTTTGTAAACTTGGGTTGGAGTTTTTTGTGTTGTTTGTTGGTTTGTTATTTTTTCATTTGTTTTTGATTAGCTGGATAGTAATGTGGTGTTTAATATTTTAATCGTGTGTTTTACCCTTCTGAGCGCTTGTTTCAGTAGTGGCTTGTCTACTGTTTGGAATTAAGATTTTTTAGTTTGTTTTTAGTTTGAGATTTGTTTGTTTGGTGGTTTGTGGCTACAATTGTTTGCATCTGCTTAGATCACTTTCGTATCCTAGATTTGCTCCTAGGTACAGGGAACGTTTTTCCTATGGAAAATTACATTTTAACTGTGGAGTATTCCTTTTTAACACGCTGACACGCATCCATCGCCACGGGTCGTAGGTGTTGCGGTAGGAAGTGCTTGCCACCCTGCATACGCTGATTTCTCATGCACATTGCATGGCAGTTCCGGGGTAGCTCGCACCTCGCTCACAGGCCGCGTGTGCTCGGAGATGGTGCGCAGGGCCGGTCCGCATCCGGCAGAGCCCAGCGGCTGCCCTCGCGGTGCCAGGGAGGGAGTGGCGCGGTGACGCGTTCACACCGGACATACCTTCAGATTGCCCTTCTCTTGCTGCAGCTCCGTGTTCACCTGCCCCTCTACGCACACTGGGCTTCTTCCTGCGTTTCCTGCTTGTGGCATCTCACAGCTAAGTTACCTACATGCGCTTGAGTCCTTCGACAGCGAATTACAAAAACTAGTGCCTGTTTAATGAAAAAGTCTTTCCCCAGAGCTCTTCCCCGTGCTGTTTCGTGCTGTGCCCGCCCCTGCTCCCTGGCTGGCGCAGCCGTGGAGCCGCCTGCCCGCGCGGGGCCCGCGCTGCCGGGCTCGGAGGGGCCCGGGGCAGGGAGGCAGCCCTGGACGTATCGCGGGATATTTCCTACCAGCACAGTTACTTGGCCTTGTTTTCAATTTTAGGAATTCAAGCTGCCTATGGGCTTTGTTCTCTCCGAAGTTTCTGAACTAGTACGTTTTGAGATCTTTTCTATTCAAGAATCCAAGTTAATCTGATATTCTAAAGCCTACTAGATAATGCACGTTATCTATGCTGGCCTTGTTTAATTGGGTTTGTGCTTTGTTGTCCAGTCCTTTGAGTTGCAGAGGACCTTCCCGCTGTGTGTACGTGTGCAGTGTCCTCACGGGCTCATTTTATTCCCGCGCTTCTGTCCTTTACCTCGTGACCCTTCACGTTTGTATCTTTTGAATTGCCTTTTGCCACCTGTGTCTTATTCCAGCCTTCTCTTGGCTTTCTGTTGCTGACTTCTTGAGACGAAGGGCTGAGTAGTCTCAAGTTCTCGTGAGCTAAAGGGAGAGGGGGAGTGAGTGAACTGCGTGTGTCCGGGGTCCGCTGCCTTTTCATTTCATCCCACAGGCTTCGGTTTTGCCGAGAGCGAAGCAGTAAAACCCGGAGTGTTCTCTGTGCTGTTCTGACAGCGTTCCCGCTGGACCAGGGCGCGCTGCGTCCCGCTGGGGTCGCTGTCCTGTTCTTCCATCATGGTGTCCCCTGCTCTCAGTGCATCTCCTCGTCAGATACTTGATCTGATTGTGTAATAGGTTTTAAATACACTTTATCTCTTAAGAAACCAAGGCTTAAGAAAACTGCAAATAAAACTTGTGCATCTGTGTCTGATTTATGTACAGGTCTAGGAAAAGAGTTTATTTGTGCAAGTTTCTGGGAAAGATCGCAATGGAAAGGGCAAGGCTGAACAGCAAGAAAAACCCACATGCTGAAGTAATTAAACTCAAGAATTGCAAAACCATTACTTTGTTTTCTGTACATTCTTTTTGTGTGTATTCCTGTGTGTGCCAATACTTCCCCGACCTGCGTACTGCGTTGGTCGAGGGGGAGCGTTGGTGCTCTCCGGGGCTCTCGCTGTGCAGCTGCTGCTGGTGCCCAAGTACCCGCAACGCTGAGTTTGCCTGCACCTGCGCTCAGAGCCGGCAGCCCGAGAAACAAGTTTAGGTTTATTATCGCGTTACCCCGTGTCCCACATCTCCTGGGATGGGCGGGTGGGAAGGGGGCGACCAGCAGGGCTGGGCTGTGGGCTCCTGTTGGGTGCGGGTGGGAAATGGGCTGGCGGTGCAAAGCTCCCCGGTTGCCAGCTACGAGTCGTGATGGTTTGTGTGCTGTGAAACAGCAGCTTGAGGAACATGCTGTATAAACACCTGCTTTCCCTTGCCTTTTGGAGACTATTTCAGCTGGAATGGGACACCCGGATACTTCTTCCCCCGTCACTCAGCCCAAGCCCTGTGCAAGTGTCCCTGTGCCTGCCTGCGGGGCCAGCTGGGCCTTGTCCCGCTGTCCTCCCAAACAGCCATTTCCCAGCGGGGCTCTGCCGGGTGAAGTGCACGGGGTTGTGTTCTTCATGGACTCGCTCAGAGGGGCCTTCGGCTCTGCAAGGTATTGCTCAAAGTACCGTTTGCAGGAGACCACAGGAGACGGAACCAGGGCAGAGCACGGACGCCCTCCACGCAGAGCTCTGGGCTGGGCCGGCGCTCTGCAGAGCGGGGCGGTTTGCCTAGGAGTCAAGATCGTTTGTCTGAAAACGTGCTGATCCACTCCAAGGTCAGGACGGGACACAGCAGCGGTGCCGTCGCTGGGAGCCACAGACAGACCCCGTTAGCATCAGCTGGGTACGTCTGTCTGCGGCCGAGGGACACCTGCGGCTGAGGGACACCTGCGGCCGAGGGACACCTGCGGCCTGGCATGGCCAGAGGCCGAGCAGCACAGGGGACAGGTGGCCGCGGATGGCTGACCCCTGGGGTACAACATCCCACTGGTTGGGACCACAACACCACTGCACCTCAGTGCACAGCACGTTTGTGTCACCAGGACCACGGTTGCTTCACCACCATGCAAGTTTCCGTTCCAGGACACGGCAGCTGCTTTTACTTCTCAGATTTAGCGTCCTGTGTCTGGGGAAGGAAAGGTTCTCCTGCTTCACTTCCCTGTGCTGAGAGTTTACAGAACACACCCAGGCATGGTAAGCACCGTGCAAGGAAGTGCGAAGTGCCCCTCACATGCTGCTTTCCCAATTACTTTTCATGGTGTTTCAGACGAGCCCTCCGCGCAGGCCATGGCAGCCTGGCCGTCCAGCTTTCACCTTGTGCTGCTTTGCGCTTGCTAGCTCGGAGCTTTCCAGAGCGCGAGAAAAGCTGGGTTTGAGCTGCGTCTCCTGGACCGCCTGGTGCCGCCTCGCCTGGTCCTCGCTCAGCGCGTTACTGGCTCCTAAACAAGATCCCAGGTTGGAAAGCAGAGCCCGTGCTACCGCAGCTCCCCAAAGCAAAGGCAGGAGATTGCTGCCCAGGGTCATCACAGCATCCAGGTGTCTGTACCTGCACCAGATAAAGGGCAAGAGATTTCTCCTGCTGCTGCCACCCCGACCAAAAAGGTAAATGTCAATATAAATATATACATAAATACATAGACACATACACACTTGTTTTTTCAGGCAGCTTGAGTTTTAGCTTCCCGGCTGGTACGCACCCTGCTAGTGGCAGGTTCCCCTATGGTGTAGTCCGGCCCGGTTTAGGCTCCTGCGCTCCTGCAGCCAGGTCCCTGGGAAGAGCTGCACTGCGTTCGACTTTCCCGAGCCGAGCAGCCCGGGAACGCCGCGGCCCAACCCAGCGGGTCCTGCTGGAACCGGCTCCCAAAACCTCCCGAATCTTTGCTGAACCTTTTTTTAATCAGCTTTCTCAAGAGGGATATTTTCAGAAGCATTTAGACCTGAAGACGGTCAGGTATCCTCTTTAACTGCAGGTGTAACTGCAAGTGTGGTAGATGGTAAGAGATCAGTTGAACAGATGATTGTCTAGGCTGAGACTGATAGACAAGCACAAGGACACAGATATTTTCTAACCAAATAAAGTCATGAAAATTGTGTGCAGTAAAATCAGCAGCCTCAGGAAACACCTCGGAGTGTTGTAACCTCAAAACGACCAAATTCAAACTCGTCCCAACAACATTCTCCTAATTAGATCAACGTAAGTAACAAGTAGCAAATAACAAAACCACACTTCTCTATGTATATATGCTTCTAAGCACCATTGTTTTGCAGAATGAACTATCGATGACTCTGAAACAAGGACATATGTAAAAGCAAACAATATAATGCAAGCAAGGACCTCGATGTAAAAGGAACAAGACCATATCCGAGCTCGCAGGGCTGTACACACAAATCTCCTGGTTTTCACATTAAATTGCAAACCAGCCCAAGGAAGCCGCCTGCTAAGGACGGTGCGGGTGGAGCCGTCTTTAACCCACACACAAGGCTGTAGGAAATGTTCCTTCCTCCCGCTGCCGCCGCCCCGGGCTCAGGTACGTGGGTGGCTCTGCTCTCCGGCACCGTCTCGCTCTCACCAATGGAGGGTTTGCTGCAGAACGCCATCTGGGACGCCGTTGGCTGTGTTTAATTATTCTGGTTACCTGCATTTGAGGACTGGATGTTGAATTTGGATGTAACAGCACGAAGGGCTCATACTGATTTAGCTGAATACGATGACAGAGGTTTTGTCATTAGGGAGTAAGAAAAATGAAGAGCTGCAGAAGACAGAAAGAGATGTACAATCTCTTGAAGATGTAGCAGATGCTTCTCCTGGATGGGCCTAGTGCTGAATTACTTAATAACACAGATTAACAAGTATTACCTTTAATTAATAATAACATGTGTCACAATTAAGAAGTCATCATTTCATAGTCTCAAAGATTTTCTACTTTGGTAAGTTCTTTTTTTTATGTTCTCTCTAGGCATATAATAGTTCACCTGCTTCCAAAGTCGTCTACACAGAAATGCAGGTGGCCCTCATCCATGAGTTCTAATTGAATGCAATTAATCAATTAAACCAAGCAGCTAAATTGCTAGATGAGAAAGAAGGGTCAGCCTGATATGGAGTGGGGTGGTCAAGCCAGGTGCCTGCAGCTCTCAGAAATTATTTGCTTCTAGGTTTGTACACCTAAATGCTCTACTTCTTCAATGGAATGCAGTGACATAGAATAGAATATTTCAGTTGGAAGGAACCTGCAGTAGTCGTCTGTCTCATACTGGTAACATCAAGATGCAGGATGTTTTGGAAATCTGGATTTAAAACGTGGTGAGGTCCCTGGAAAGGCTGGTGGGAAGATGACCTTGGTGGTTTAGCTCCTAGGGAGCGCTCAGACCTGCTTGTACGTAACAGGCGATGTGAAATGGAGCAGCGCTTTTTCAGCTCTCTTCTTTGCACCCTCCCTCAGGCCGCCGCTCCGCTCGCAGCTCTGACGGGCAGCGCTGGGACAGCACCGGCTTCCGAAAGAAAAGAGGAAGGAAAAAACACCAGCAGCTGCCATGGGTTCCTGAGAACAACGTGAGCGAGGAAAGGGAGGTGTTCCCGACTCACGCCGGCCCGGGAGAAGGGTCCGCGCTCGGGACGGGGCCGCGGCACCTCGGGAGGATGGGGCCGGGGACGCTGGTGAGAGCGGCCGCGCTGCTCAGCCCCCTGCTCCTGAGCAGCGGTGAGTGCGGGAGCGGCTCCGCGGGGTCTGCGGGGTCTGTATGGGCTGGGGCTGCCGGGGAATGGAAACACAGCAAAAGGGCCGGTGCCTGTGTGTGCTGCTGCTCGGTGTCCAGGTGTCTCAAACGCGGTGGCGTGTGGAGGCGATGGGAACGCTGCCCGCGGGCTTTGAGTGCGCAGAGCCCGTGCTTGTCGGGGTGGTCGTTTCACAGACCCCGCGCTTGTCGGGCTGGTTATTGTCGGGGTGGCCGTTTCACAGACCCTGCGCTTGTCGCCCTGGTCGTTTGGCAGGGTGCAGTGAGCAGCCCACAGCAACGGGTCTGGTTGGTTCTGGGTTTCCAGGAAAGGGGACATTTGGAAACCAAGGGAGAAGGGCATAGTGTCTGTGCGCAGGTTCAGCCCCAGGTTCAGTGACAATAAGCACTGGGACAAAGTCAACAGACCCAATTTTTATAGAAAAATTTAAAGAGTTTTACACTTCTTTGATCCCTTGCTCAAGTTGCTTAAGCTTAGTCTGACAAAGCACCGTGTTTGAGGAGAACAGAGGGGCAGCAGGGAAGAGCGATCTGTGAGAACTGTGGTTTGCTGGTGGCACGCGGCACCTCCCAGGGAAGCTGGCGGGGGAGGTGGGTGGCGGGACGGGCGCCAGCGCGGAGCCGTGCAGCCCGGCTGGAGACGAACCCCTGCCCTCGGCTCTGGGCCGTTGCTACTCCTGACCCTGAGCTCCTGTCCCTCGCCACCTGCAGCGGCTGCTGGTGCCGCGTCGCGGGGACCTCCCTTGCTGGTGCTCTCCCCACCACTTCGGCACCAGGAGCTGCCTTCTCTGCAACTGCTTTTCAAAAAGTGTCCTTTCTCCATTCTTCCTGCAGCTTTTCTGGACCTGAGAGGCCTAAATGAGATCAAAGGTGTTTGGAAGGGATCTGTCACCTTGCCGTGTGTCTATGTGCCTGTGCAAGACTTTGTGCAACAAACACTCACATGGACCATGGTACATGACCAGAGCCTGGGCACTGTGTTTCGGAGGGATGGCTCTGGCGACCACGTTCTCCTGTCCAAGTACAGGGACAGGGTCAGTGTCCCGAAGGACACCCCAGGGAACGTGTCCCTTCACATCCTGAACCTGGAGATGGGTGACAGGGGAACCTACACTTGCCAGGTCACCTGGACAGCCAGCAACAACAGCCTGATAGTGAAAGAGATCACCATGAAAGTGGAGGTTGTTAGAGGTAAGCACGAAAGGCAGCTCTGCAGGAGCGGGTGGTTGGCTCAGGAGGGGCTCAGGGAGGGAACAGACCAGCAGGGACCAGCTGGCACCATGCAGGAGCGTTTGCTGAGCGGTGTCAGGCTCCGGGGAGGAGCGGCGAACAGGCTGGGGGGCAGTTCTGCCTGAGATGCTGCGCCCCGGGGGCTGGGGGAGGATCGGCAGCCTCTCACTTACCGGTGGGTCCCAGTTCCACCTGTGTCTGGCAGCTCAGTGTTCCCACGGGACGCGCACCAAGGGAAGTCCCTGGGGTGCTGCATTGCTTTGCTTTGGCCAGACTGCATCAGCACAGGTCCAGCCTCCCTTTGCCTGGGCAGTGGTGATTTACAGAGCAAGAGAGGTGGCATCAGCCCTGCCTTTCTGGAGGAGGGGTAATGGTGGCATAGCTGGCACAGGCACGGGTGAACTGAGCTTAGTGTGCACAGGAGAGCGGTGCCTCTTCCTCCTGGGGAAGCAGAGCCGGAGCGTGAACTGCCGTGGAGGGGGGACCTTCCCCACCCCTGCCAGGCCCAGCGTCACTGTCACCCATCCGCTTTGTGTTCCAGTTGCGGTGACCAAGCCCGTCGTTGTGGCCGGCGAGCGGGGGCTGACGGTGCCGGCGGGAGCCAGGACCAGCCTGAGCTGCGTGGCCAGCGGGTCCCCCCCCATCAGCTACCGCTGGTTCAGGAGCAGCCCGGGGGGCAAAGCCCGGCTGCTGGGCCACCAGGCCGAGCTGGCGTGGGACAGCGCGCAGCCCTCGGACAGCGGGACGTACTACTGCGAGGCACAGAGCAGGGCCGGGGCTGCGCAGCGGAGCGACGCCGTCCGGCTGACGGTCACAGGCGAGTCCTGGCCCTGGGGGCACAGCTGGGGCAAAACATCTGGAGTCCTCCCCTGCTGGAACAGAGCGGTGCTCCTGCTTCCCTTCCCTGAAAGGGGAAAACACAAGAAGCCTCTGGCTTCTGCGCTCCGGAGCACTCACCTCCAGCTCTGCCTTTCTGTCATTTTATTGCCTGTGCTCATTTCCCTCCTGCTCTTCAGAAGAATTGCTCTTTATTGGTGCAAAAGAGGCCTTGTATTTAAAACACATATTTATTCCTCTTCAGCTTTTTAAAAATTCTTGCTGGCTGTGTAATGCTGCCTGTTGCGGTCTGGCAAGTCTATACGAGGAATCAGGACCTAACTTCAGTCTGAGAACACACAAGTGGTGGCTCGGTACCTGAAAAAATCAAACTGGACGTTGTTCCTTCTGATCGGCTGCACGTGCCCGGAAAAGACACGGCACTTTGTGCAGGCTGACCTGGTGTGCCCGGGCTCTGCAGGGTCCTGTTTCCCTCGGGTTCCTCGTGCCGCTCAGCGGGCTGGGGGAGCCGGCGTCGGGGACCAGGCGGGGCGGGAAGGTGGTGACAGCTGTTGGTTGTTCTTCCAGAAGAGAACCAAACGGAGCTGGTGTTCACAGGTACCTCAGTGGCCTCTTGGACTCCACAGGTCTCTACCGATATTACAGGTGTGTGTATAGGCATACATATATATATACACACACACACACACACGTATCTATACTATGTATAATATCTATCTAGTATGCATATATAGCACTACATATACTCTCCTTATACTATACTGTAACTGTAGTACTTATTCTAGAGTTTTCCTATTTTCAGTGCCTTGTAAAGGCGATGGAGACGTTCCCCTTTGATCCCACAGCTGTAATCCCAGATCTCCGGGAGCTAAAACGAGCACTGGAGATACAGTGAACCTTTCACTCCTGTTTGTTCCACAGATCTGCCTGCAGCAGCAGTGACTCCTGACAGTGCTGTGGGACATCCAGGAAAGAATTACACAACTCAGAGTAAGTGGAGAGCAAAACAAAGCTAAGATGAGACCAGGGACCCAACCCGGCCACTCTGTACTCATTCATTACCTCCAGCCTCAAAATCAGTGTTCAGCCTCTGGCTGCAGGTCGTGTCAATGGCTGCTCCCAAGGGTGACTCACGGTGACTCGTTGAAAGACTCTGGGTGTTCTTATGGGGAAAGAAAAAAGCAGCAGGACCCTGGCCAGGCCGGCTGCCGTGGCCCCGGGGACGCGGCCAGCGTCGTGCGCCCGCCGCTGCGCCCGGGCCGGTCCCCTGAGCGGCGCTGCCGTGTCGCTCCAGGTGTCCCGAGCGCGCGCCTGCCCCTGTACCTGGTCATCCTGATCGCCGTGGGCTGCGGTGCTGTGGTTTTCCTCCTCATCTTCCTTATCATCTGCATTCGGAAGCCCAAAGATGGTGAGTAGAATGTTCTGGAAAACTGGAATGTGTTGTGCGTGCCCAGCTTGGTTTCACCTTTATAATAATTACTATCAAATACTCCTTTTGCCTCTTTATCTTATTTTTATAAAGAAATCCAGCATAACGTCTTTCTAAATTGTCCATTACTGAACTTCTAATAAATAGGAAAATTGTGGGAACTGGAAACTTACAGTTTCTAAAGTTATCTCTACCTGTGACCTCGGGCTGGTTATTTCAACCACGTTGTGCTACAGCTGGGAATGGGTTGTTTTCATTTTCTGGGGCCGAGTCCTGGAAACAGGACCCGTCAGCCACCTACTGTGATCGCCAACGTTCCCAGTTCCATTCTGTCTTCAGCAGTCGCTTTCTAATATCAAGGAGACATAGTAGAAATTTCTTTTTTATAGTATTAATGCAAATTATTGACACACAATTCTTCTTTTCCAGCTCAAGTCTACGAAGTAAAATAGTGAGTATAACCCTTTTCTCACATAGTGCGGAGTCTTTGGGGCCTGTATCTGAGCAGGGAAAAGAGAAAAGCAGCTACTTAGCGGTGCAGATGAAAAGCCTCTTAAGCAGTACGGATGAAGAGGTTCACGATCAGCTCAGTATCAGGTTGTACTGATGGTCTATGGGCTTTCCACACCAACACAGCATGCAGAAGGAAAGATCTTTCCCTTTTCGGTATGAGAGCCCAATGACACCTGTTGAAGACCATTGCCAAGGATAAATTCCCGGTATTTATTCAAATGCAAAGAACAGGAATTCCCCCTTCTAGAGAGAGAAAGCTCCCAATGCACAGATTATACTCTGATTTATCCCTGAAATATCCCTGGCTGAACTCGCCTCTTCTAATCCTGGCTGTGGCAGGAAGTTCCCACTGTTTCTAAACTGGGGTTTCAGCACCCTGATCCCCGTGTAACCCACGCCAGCCGCACTGAGAGCCTAATAATCCAGCCAAAGCACACAGGAGGATGACCTCCGTAAATCACAGCGCTGCCGACACGAGCGGGCCGGGACGTTCCATGCCGTGCTGTGCCGCGGTGCTCGCCCGGGCCTCCGTGTCCACGCGGCTCCTCGGGCAGCTCAGGCGCAGCTGAACCCCGAGCAAGCGGCGCGCTGTGCCTTCTCCTCGGGGGAGACACTGCGTGAGTTGCACTCCGTTCACCTTTTACCATACCTCCACCACTTTAATACGTTCCTGTATGTATATACACATTTATTTATCTTGCAAAGAGCAGTTGTCTGGTTGTGCCCCTCCAAGAAACGGTGCTAATCCTTGTGTTGCTTATGAAGCTTTTGCTGCCTCTGGAGCTGCCCCTGGACTGGAGGCAGCGCTGCTGTGATGTCCAAGGTTCTCCTGCCACCGGGAAGCAAAGCACAAGGTTCTCTCCTTCGGGATACTGTCATAGTCCAATGGCCCAGGTTTACATGGGTTTAAATCGAATCACAACCTTGCTCCATTTCTTGATGGTTGGGAGATGCTTTGTCTACTGTCATTGCAGCTTTTCTTTCATGTTGTATTTTGATTTCAGCCATAACTCGAGAGCAGCAGCTTCTTCAGTGCAGGAAGGTACAGGTCATTATGAGGAACCCATCTGCGTCACTGAAAACAACTACGTGATGGAACCTATAGAAAACAAAAGGTCTGAAGAAATAAATGCAAAGCAGAATGAGGATGACGGTGTTGGAAAGGCCCAGGAGTCTGAATATGAAGAAGGGGACAATGTTCGAGAACCAGCGGTGCTGCACCGGTAGCAGTCCCGGAAGGTGCATCCAGGCAAAACCTCTCCTGCTATTCACCTTTGCCTCTGAAAAACTGGCTGAACAAGCAGCTTTTGCTCCTCCGCGGTTTGTGGAGCCCGAACAATCCCTGCAGTGACAACGCGAACCTCTGCAGGGACTTCAGCTACCGCCCGCGGTGTGGATGGCCTGACTTGCTCTGCTTGCTTCCCTTCCACCACCCCGTAGCAGAAACCCCTTGGAGAGCTCGAGTGTGAGGATCCTGGGCCAAGAGCCCTGTGCTGAGCCTGCTGCTGCGCAGCACCAGAGGGACCTGTGCTCCCAGCTGTGGTGTGCGGAGCAGAACCAGCACCCAGAGGTGCCCAGCAGCCCAGCACCTTGGGGTGGGACACACAGAGCCTGGCCCAGGAACCGGCGTTTCTCCTCTGACCACCTCACGGGCTGCGTAGGTGGTGGAAATGTCCTCTCAGAGCCTTAAAGAAACACCAAGAGACACTTGACGTGCTGATAATCCAAGGACCTTACCCGCCAGGAGCAGCAGGAAGACAAGAGATGTCCGTGTGCCCGTCGCACGGTACCCAACACGTTCTGTCAGCACCCCAGTGAAACGCAGACACAGCTTCCGCAGTCCGCAGCTGGACGGCTGGGCAGCTCTGACGCTGCAGCAAGGCACATTCTCTCTGAGTTCACCTTCTCTGAGGTCTCTTTTAACACATGTTTAATGTTTGACAGAAATTACATACTTTTCCATGTTTGTGGATAGAATACTTTACACACACCTGAATTATTTTTGCATGGCCAGTTCATCTTTAAAACGCTGGCGGGCACTCACGATCACAGCTCCTCACTGGATACTCGGGGAGGACTTTCCTCACAGCTCAGAGGGCCCAAGACGCGAGTAGTGAGCTGAAGAGCTCAGTTATTCATAGTTTCTACTACCCTGAGTAAATCTGTAACATGGACACTGCAGAGTTACAGCAGAATCTTGTTACAGCAAGGCCGGGGGACCACCGCGTCCCCTTAGAGCCATGTGGACAGATGTAGAACGGAACAGGCGATGTGCGGTGAGGGGAGATTGGTGACACAGGATTAGTGGACCCTGGATTTGCTGCTCACACTTGAGAAAATCATTAAACTTAATCCTGCAAAGTTAGTAGATGTTGTTGTACCTCTCTTTTTGCCTGTGAAGGTGGGCGTGTGTGGGTGTGCGTGAATGTGTGTGCCCAGGGGCTGCGATCCCAGGAGAGTGTGGGGCCGGAGCCGCGGAACCGCCGCGCGTCTGCTGGTGGGTGCTGCGGCCGTGCCGCCCGGCGCTCGCCGGCTGCAGCCGCGGCTCGGGGCCGGGGGGATGAGCGGGGGCTGCTGGCCCAGTCTGAAGTTCAGAGCTAATGAAACAAGATGTTCAGATGTGAAAAAGAGAGGAGTTGTACTGTGAGGAGGGTGAAAAGGCAGGGGAGCCTGGCAGCCTTCCTTCCCGAGCAGGGCGGTGGACGGGGCAGGGAAAACGTTGCACTAGTATTGCGAAGCACGCGATTGTTACTGAAAGTGTTTTCTAGATAACAGCAGAAAAGTCATGACTGGAGACTGCGTTAATGTGATGACAAATTGGCAGCGTTGAAATTTTCTGGGAAGCTGTCGTGTTTTCTTAGTCTTCCAGTTCTAGGTGAGGTTGCAGTTTTTGGAGCCCTGCAGTAACGCCCTTGTTCTTTAAAATGAGCTTTGTCAAAGTGTGTGTTCGGCAGGGAGCGGGGGGAGGGAAGGTCGCTGTTTCTGGAAAGCAGCCCCTGCTCTGAGCTCTGTCCCAGAAACAACCTCACTGCCATGGGAATACGGGGCAGGCCTGTACCGGCTGGACAGGAGCCGGTGATGGTAAACAGCGCCATGTTCAGGCCAGCAGCAAAAGGCAGGTTTGTGACACAGGGAAGAAATCCATGAACTGGAGTGTCTGTGTGTTTTGTGTCTGCTTGCACTGCCGGACAGCTGGACAGTGCAAAAGGGGCCGGATCCTGGTTCGGTCTGGGTGTCTCTGCGATGAAAGCATCGCATCTTGTGCAGTGTGTGGTGGGAGGCAGAAGCAGCGCCACGCCTGGAAGACCAGCCGAGGGTAAGGCAGGTCTTGCTAGACCAGCACTCGTGTTTACCAAAACCAGAGCCCAGCCAGCCTTCGTGGAGCCGCTGCAGGAGGAACTGGGAAGGTCACAAACAGAGCGCTGGGACAGCAGAGCCTGCCAAGGCGTCAGCACGGGGCCAGCGGGATAACTGCAGGTAAATGGAAATCTGCATTGCTCGAACAGCTGAACTCCTGAACTGACCTGTGGCACCAAGGAGGACGTGAATGCTCAGATGGTACCGTATATCCGAGTCCCTTTCTCAGTGCCAGGAAGGATTTATAAGGATCTGGCCAAACGGCGAGCCCGGAGCTGATGCCGTTCGCCTGGGAATTCCTGGGAAGGGCAATCAGTTTTCAGAACGTGCACGTGTGCATCGCTGTTCTGCCACACGGGCCCTGAAGGACACGTTCATCCGCACTCAGCCTCTGTCTCTTTAGGTGGATCAAGGGTCACGTTTTCATGACTGTCTGTACAATTGTCTGGGGTATATGAGAGAGTCGCGGTGTACACGACTGTAGTGGCTCATACAATTAGCTTCTCTGGGACATCCAAAAAACACTTAGATCTGAAAGCTGGCTATGGATGGACCAAGTAAGAATGCCTCAGGTCTTGCAGTAAAAAACACCTTTTTGTTCCGGAGTGCAGGTGGTTCAAAAGTAACGCCTTGAGAACTTTCTTCTTCAGCCGCCTTTACTGTGCCCCTCTAATCAGGCTGAGGTGTAGTCGCAGAAGCTGCAGAACAAAGATACGTCCTGGTGACTTTGCCGGAGCTGTGACACTGAGGACACAACACCTGGCAGCGGCGCCCGAGCCGCCGGCCCCGCCACCGGGAGAGCGACGGGCCAGTCCCCGCAGGGACGCGGAGACGCGCACACTCCGCTACGGTAGACCAGGGAAGGAGCTGTAACGCCTGAGACGTTAAAGGCTTTTTCTTCATGTGTTCAGGTGCAAAACCATGAGGGGTCCCTCTGGCAGGAAAGAAATGGTCTGGTTACGACTGAGGGATGAGAAAACCAGCAGCTGCGTCTCTGTCCCAGGGAGAGAAAGATGCCATATATATCACGTTTGAGGAACTACAGTTCTTTGTTCTTGTTTTAGCTAAATATTCAACTTTTATCCTGTATAATTACAGCTTCAGGAAGTCTTGCACGTCCGGTTCAGAAAATAGTTACATCAGCAGTTTTAGATTGGGTTTTCAGCTTGTTCCAGGGCATGTTCCCCAAAATCCAGCTGCTTTTTAAAGCCTTTTGCATAGGAGGTAGCTTGTTAGAGCAAGGTTCTGTTGCCAGTCATGGGCCAGGGTGGGCAATAAGTTGGGTTTAAACGATCTCTGGAAATGGACTTGTATTCACTCTTCCAGTGACACTGACTGGATTTTAACGAGTGCTTTGTTGTTTGTTTGCTTGTTCTAGGCAGGACTCAAACACAGTTGCTGGCTTCCTGGTGGCAGGGTGGGCAGATGGGGTACAGGCAGTGTGAACTGGTCCATACTGGCCCATACTGGTAGCTTCAGCAAAGAAGTCAAGAAGAAAAGGCAGCAAAAACCAGGTTTCCAGCACCAGCAAGGATGTGCTCTGCAAGAACGAGTGGTGCTGCCCCCGTCCTCCCGGGCAGGGTGACACCAGGACGTGGCTCCTGGCCTGAAACCTCCTGTGAGTCTGTGGCACGAGGTCTCCCCACACCACACCGGAGCTTTCCCCCGTGCTCCCCGCGGGCAGGTTTTGCTGCAGCAGCGAGCAGAGCTCAGCTGAGACCGCACTCAGCAGCCCAGGCACACGCGGACGTGCAGCTGCGCTGCAGCAGGGACGGCTTCGGGGCAGCTGGAAGGCGACGGAGCTTCTGCAGGGACATGCCTATCATAGTAAAGAGCAGGATATCGGGTTTTTTTAAATACCTCTTCTCTGTGTATTTTCTGTTAAAACAGAAAAAGTAGTAAAAGTGACAGCCTAAGGTTTCTGGTCTAAAAAGCTGGGACTTTGGCAAAGCAAGTGGGGCTGGCTGTCATCCCGGCTCAGCGGTGACGGGGCTGCCCATGGGGACCCCAAGCAGCAGCGGTCGGTGCGTGCGGCTGGCGGAGGAGCCGGGTGCCGTCGGCAGCAGGGGACGCCGCGGGCACGGACGGAGCGCCAGCGCCTCGGTCTGCGCCTGCTCCCGCGCCGCGCGGGGAGAGCCAGCACGCCCACACCGGGGCTCTTCCACCGCGAGATGCCCAGGTTTTGAACCTCATGGTACAGCACGGAGACGCTGAGCACTGAGCCAATAACACCACCCATGTCAGAGGGAACTGAATTCATGTTTCACAAGCATCTTCAAGTTCGCTTCCCCTTGCTACCAAGTGCTTGACCGTGTAGTCATCATAAAGCTCTTCCACTGGGAAATAAATGTAAATGTAGAAAGAAAGAAAAAGAAAAAAAACCCCACAATTATGAAGAATTTCAAAAAGAGCACTATTCAGAAAAGTCAAGAGAATGGTAAGATGGGAACAGGGAGATGGAACTGGAGAGATGTGAATGGAACTGCAGAGATCCTTCTAGTCTGTCCATCCTTCACCCTTCACCTAAGTCAGCAGCGAAATGGACTCGTGATGTTTCAAAAAGAGGATCCTAGATGACAAAGGACAAAATAAAGGGAAGTGTTCTTCACTTGCCTTCTGGTCCCAGGAGCGTGGGCTCTCACGAAGTGCAAGGGAAGGACAGACCTGCGGTTCTGGGAGAATGGGAGCAGCTGTGTGGACAGCGGTGCTTGTGACGGCTTTCGTCAGCTGCCACGGTGAGTAAACGCTTCCATGCACAGCAACAGAAATCAGACTGCTAAGGGGGTAGGCAAAGTCTTTTTAATTAGTGTCTTAATTTTTAAAAATTATCAAGTGTAGCAAGTCTTCAGTTCCTTTCACAAATAATAGAGCCTGAGAATTCACAGGAGTCTCCTTTGGTATCAGATAGAACAAGGTGCTTCTAGGAGTGGAGCAGATGGGGCAGAATCAGGCAAAAGGGCAGCTCCGTGGCCCCAAAGCAAGAACAAACCAGGATTGCTCAGGACCCTTGGAGAGGCCCTGCTCTGGTGTCTTGGCTTCCAGAGCAGGCTTCGTGGAGCAGGACTAAGCGCTGTTCCAGATTCGGTAACGCAGCGCTGTTGTTCGCCGGCGCAGCCCGGCAGAGCTGTAGCTGTGAGATGACGTGTGGGCACACACGGTTTCCCTGCTCTCCCCTGATCCGCTGACCCCCGAGCACGTGGGGAGAGGTGATACCGGAATCTTTGCTCTGGTCGTGTGGCCGGGAGGGAAACGCGCCGCTGCCGCGGCACACGCACCGGCCTGGCAGGGCGGTTTTGGGAAGCGGGAGAAAGTCCCTCTAACCAGCTGCAGGCAGAATGCTTCTGGCATTTAGAAAAACAGGTTGAAGTATGTTCCCCATTTCATCACTAAAAAACCAGCTTGGGGATTTCTGGGGTCTGTCTCTCAGCGATTTACTGTGAGTTGATGCAGCTGAATGTAGCCAGCGCCCCTCTGAGGACGAGGAGGATGGGGGAGCGGGATAAGTGAGCCAAGTCCAGCAAAACGCAGGTAATTCTCTGCTTAAAGAGGCACTCCCCAGAGGAGCTGTGGTCTCAGTGGGCAGAGAACGGGAGAATGAGCCGGGTACAACAAAACCCATCCCTCTTCTCCTGTGCGCACCTGAGTGCTTGGCGGGTGCTTGTCTGGTGAAGCAGGTATGACCCCAAATACCTAGGTCAGATCTGAAGTTCTCTAAGGCTAAGGTAGAAAGATTGGGTTTGGTTCCAGGTCCAGTACTTCAGCGCAGATCCGTAAAGGCCCCCGCCTGCGCGGTGCTTCCTGCCGCCCGGACAGCTGCGACGGAAGGTGCTCGACTGTTTTTCAAAATCGGCCAGAATATGAGAGTTCCGGGATTTTTTTCCATTTTCATGAATTTTGCATAATACAAACCCCTCTGATCAGTCTTCTAATCTCTAATATAACCCTTCGGGCTTTTGCGCGGTCCAGCTCAGATTTCCCTCCAGTGGGAGAATTCACTGTGTTTGGAAGGCTACATCCCAGTTCAAGTGTCACTGGGAGGAAATATTTCTTTTTAAAATGCCATCTCAGGGATTTTTATTTTGCTGAGTGTCTCCCATTCCCTCTGATCAGCTCTGCTTTGGAGCCACCCCGCTAGCGTTGCGATCGCTCACAGGCAGAGCGCAGCGGCTCTGCGGGTGCTGCTCCGGTGGGTGCTGCTCCGGTGGGTGCTGCTCCCGGTGGGTGCTGTTCCAGTGGGTGCTGCTCCGGTGGGTGCTGCTCCGGTGGGTGCTGCTCCCGGTGGGTGCTGCTCCAGTGGGTGCTGCTCTGGTGGGTGCTGCTCCCGGTGGGTGCTGCTCCGGTGGGTGCTGCTCCGGTGGGTGCTGCTCCCGGTGGGTGCTGTTCCGGTGGGTGCTGCTCCCGGTGGGTGCTGCTCCGGTGGGTGCTGCTCCCGGTGGGTGCTGCTCTGGTGGGTGCTGCTCCCGGTGGGTGCTGCTCCGGTGGGTGCTGCTCCGGTGGGTGCTGCTCCCGGTGGGTGCTGCTCCGGTGGGTGCTGCTCCGGTGGGTGCTGCTCCCGGTGGGTGCTGCTCCGGTGGGTGCTGCTCCGGTGGGTGCTGCTCTGGTGGGTGCTGCTCCCGGTGGGTGCTGCTCCGGTGGGTGCTGCTCCCGGTGGGTGCTGCTCCGGTGGGTGCTGCTCCGCGGGTGCTGGTGGCTATTCCATGGCGCACAGCAACGCAAAACCGTGCGGGAGAGACGTTCGAACAAAATTGTGTCCAGATGAATACACTGGATAGCAAACGAACTTGAGTGCACCGAATGCCTTGAAGGTCTTTCTGAGCAGTTTTCTAAGTAGCTTCCACCCTTCTTAGTTTTTCTTGGTGGGAGTTTGTGAAAACAGGAAGAAGATAAATGGAAAACCTTTTAAGACAGATAGACCAAGGAGCTGCATTTGGCTGGGATGTGAGAGTTGAAGCTGTGCCTGCCCTCTCAAAGTCACTAGGTAAAGCAAAAGCAAAGTTCCCTGTCAGAAAGAAGCATCCACTTTGCTCAGCGCCGCGGTCCCTGTGCTGTCCCCATGGCCACAGCTCCAGCGACCCCGACCAGCACCTCCCGTCAGCTCCGGGCCCTCTCTTGTACAGAGAGACGGCTCCGCGTGCACAGCGCTGCTGGGTCTGGGGAGCACCGCGGAGGTCACACAAAAAATGGTGATGGTGATGGATGTAAACATGCGGCCCAACAAGAACGTTTAATTGCAGTGAAGCAGTAAGTTTGCTTTGTTTGTGCTTCCTCCCGTGCAGAAGGTAGAAGTCAACATTGCACGTGGTGTTGCCGGGGCATCCCGTGTCAGCGGGGAGAGCGGCTGCTGTTTGACCTCTCGTGTCCCTGTGCGAGCAGCAGCCAGGCAGCAGCCGTGGGGTGCAAAGGCCGGGTTAGAGGCAGGAACAGGAGATGGTCCTGAAGGTCTTGTGCAGATGTGGCTGTGACCAGTCTGTCACCAGGAGATGCTCCTGAAGGTCTTGTGCAGATGTGGCTGTGACCAGTCTGTCACCAGGAGATGCTCCTGAAGGTCTTGTGCAGATGTGGCTGTGACCAGTCTGTCACCAGGAGATGCTCCTGAAGGTCTTGTGCAGATGTGGCTGTGACCAGTCTGTCACCAGGAGATGCTCCTGAAGGTCTTGTGCAGATGTGGCTGTGACCAGTCTGTCACCAGGAGATGCTCCTGAAGGTCTTGTGCAGATGTGGCTGTGACCAGTCTGTCACCAGGAGCAGGGTTTGCGCCTCTCTGTACCGAGAAGGAATTGAGAACTGGCAAGCATCCAGAGACAAACAATAACGATAGCCATGAGGTCAGAGCAACCAGTTCCCTCTGCCTAGCAAGGTCAGGACAGGCTCTGGTTTGTCTGGCTGCGGTCCAGAGCACATCTGAGACGCGCTGGCTCCCGCCCCTGGCGATCCCACCAGCCCTGAGGACAGCCTGGTTCTTATTTCCTCCCTTTAACTGCCGTTCCCTGCAGCCCTCCTGGATCTGTCTGGTGTCCACCAGATCAATGGCACGTGGATGGGATCTGCCACTATACCGTGTACCTACCAGCCCTCGGAAGGTTTCACACAGCAAACGCTGAGCTGGAGCGTGGAGCGAGACTACAGCACCTCCACCATCCTTCGGAGGGACGATTCTGGTGACCACATCTTGTTGTCCCGGTTCCGAGACCGGGTCAGCGTCCCAAAGCACAGCCCAGGAAACGTCTCACTCCTAATTGAGAACCTTGAAATCCCTGACAGTGGACACTACACCTGCCAAGTCGTCTGGAGGTCTAAAAATAACAGCTTGATAACAAAGGAGGTGACCACTACGGTTAAAGTTGTCAAAGGTAACTCCAGCAGCAAAGCCCTGCTCTTGTATAGCCAGTCTGACCCACAGAGCGTGGAGAAGCAGCAGCAGTACCTGGGAACAGCCTTTCACACCGTGCTGTCTGCCCACCCCAGGCTGGGTGCTGGGGCATCTGCTCCCGTGCTGTGCCAGCGCTTCTCCATTCGGGGGGGTAGGATGGACTGGGAGGGGTAGCAGTAGACACCTCAGTCTGGATCTGCCAATGGGCCACTTGGACCCATGGTGCTTGAGATAACATCCAGATCTGGGTTTGGTTCCGTGCATCTCTGGTTTCTATAGCAAGAGGGTGTTGTACTGGCCACATCTACCGTGTCCCCTTCTCAAGCATCCTCAGCATGTGATAGAAAGAACCGTCCTTCTGCAAGGGGGACCCTCAGCAGAGCAGCTCTTGTGTGATACGGCAGGAGCAATGGTGGCATAGCTGGTGTAAACTTGGCTTTAGGCACAGGTGAACTGAGCTTAATGTGTGCAGGGGTGACAGGAGAGCAGTGCCTTTTCCTCCTGGGGAAGCAGAGCTGGAGCGTGAACTGCCGTGGAGGGGGGACCTTCCCCACCCCTGCCAGGCCCAGCGTCACTGTCACCCATCCGCTTTGTGTTCCAGTTGCGGTGACCAAGCCCGTCGTTGTGGCCGGCGAGCGGGGGCTGACGGTGCCGGCGGGAGCCAGGACCAGCCTGAGCTGCGTGGCCAGCGGGTCCCCCCCCATCAGCTACCGCTGGTTCAGGAGCAGCCCGGGGGGCAAAGCCCGGCTGCTGGGCCACCAGGCCGAGCTGGCGTGGGACAGCGCGCAGCCCTCGGACAGCGGGACGTACTACTGCGAGGCACAGAGCAGGGCCGGGGCTGCGCAGCGGAGCGACGCCGTCCGGCTGACGGTCACAGGCGAGTCCTGGCCCTGGGGGTGGCACCCTCCCTTCTTCACAGTGTGCTTGATCACAGCAGAGGGGCAGGAAAATGTCCCCTGTGTCCCTCTGGGACCAGGACTGTGCAGGATGGGAGCCTGTCTCCTGCCCTGGCACATCTTGCTCTTATTTGGCTGGTACTGCAGACAGGGAGAGGGGGAAATGACCTGACAACCAGCCTGTCCCCATTTTCTCCCACAGGGTCCCCAGTCCCCCAGCAGCCCAGCCCTGGGCCTGGCGGGCACAGCAGAGCCCCGCTCACCCCCCAGGGTAATGTGCCCCAGTCAGTCCCCACAGGTAAGTGACCTGGCCTGCAAAACCTTGGTGCTCTGTGAATGATGGAGAAGGTGGATGAGGCAAATCCACCTGACATTCCATTTGGGCTGCAGATCCTCTTTGCAGCTAGAAAGGATTTGTCCTGTCCCCTGAGCACAGGGGGCTGTGGGTACAGGGTCAGGGTACATCAGAACGTTCATCCTCACGCTTTGGCAGATCTGCCAGCAGCAACACTGGTCTCTGGGAGAGATGCCATTTCCAAGGGGCCTCCCGTTGTCACAGGTGAGTGGAGTTTTGGGCTGGAAAACACGAGATTTCATAGAATAATAGAACGGTTCAGGTTGGAAGGGACCTGTAACAGTCATTTAGTCCAACCTCACTACAATGAGCAGGGGACATCCTCAACTACATCAGGTTGCTCAGAGCCCCATCCAGCCTGGCCTGGGATGTCTCCAGGGATGGTTCATCCACCACCTCTCTGGGAACCTGGGCCAGGCTCTCACAACCCTCAGGGCCAACAATTCCTTCCTCATGTCCAGCCTGAATCTCCCTCCTTTAGTTTAAACCATCACCCCTTGTCCTGTCACGACGGGCCCTGCTAAAAAGTCTGTCCCCATGTTTCTTATTGGCCCTTTTCAAGTATGGAAAGGCAGCAATCATGTTTCCCAGAGCCGGGCGAGGGCAGGTTGGCCAGTGCTGGCTGTAGACTCCACACCAAACGAACGCCTGGCCTGCCCAGCACGGGCTGTTCCCCAGGCTGAGCGTGCCGCCGTGCGCTGCGCTCTCTGCCTGCCGCTCACTGCGTGTTTCTGCCTCGAAGGCACCGAAACCGCAGCGCCGCCTCAGCCCCGCCCGCGCGGTTCGGCTGCGGCCGCGGGTTCCCCCGGCTCCCAGCGGTAAAAGCGTCTCCAGGCACTCCCGGGCTCGGGGGGTCCGCGCGGTCCCCCCGCCGCTATCCCAGCGCTGTCCCCTCCGCCCGCAGGTGCCCCCCGGGCCGTGCTGCCCGTGTCCGTGCTGGCGGCCGTGCTGGCTGGAGCCGCGATCGGGGCGCTGGTGGCCGCGCTGCGGCGCCGGCGGCGGGACAAGGCGGGTGAGCGGTAGGAGGGGGCGTGGGAACCGGTAGGGCGGGGGCGGGCGGCGGGAGGGGGCGTGGGAGCCGGTAGGGCGGGGGCGGGCGGCGGGAGGGGGCGTGGGAGCCGGTAGGGCGGGGGCGGGCGGCGGGAGCGGCGAGAAGCCCGGCGGGACGGGCGGTAGATGGCAGCCCTGGTCCGAGGGAACGGGACGGGACGGGACGGGACGGGGAGGGCGGGACGGCGCTCGCCAAGGCTTCATCCCCGTGCCCCTCACTCCCTTCCCTCTCCCATCTCCGTCACCCCATCACCCCCCTCGCCCCCATTATCCCCTCACCATCCCCATTCCCGGCTCCTGCTCCTGACCCAGCCCCGGTCGGTCCCTTGTACGGAGGCAGGGTGGGAGGGTTATTCCTTAAGGTGGGAGTACCTGCGTGCAGGTGTGTTTTCTCTATGACACATCAATCATAAAGTATGTCGATGCACACCTTTGATTCTTTTTTGTTTTCCCAGAACCTCTCTATGAAGTTGCTTTGTGAGTACAATTTTTCTGCCCTACCCTAATCTCAACCTTTAATTGCTTCATGCTACTTTCCTATTCAGAGACATACCTTAGCCATCTGTAGCCTCACACATTGCCATTTTCCCCAGTCGTTACCTTTATAAAGGCTGGACTATCTACTGGTAACTCTTTTAAGTATAATATGATAACATCATGAGAGTTTATGGTACCAGTGTTAACTGTTTGTTGCTGCTTTTTGTGTATTTCCTCTAATATGTCTTTCAGAGCCTCCTAGGCTCTCACTAGATTAATGCACATTTTGCTGTTCCACAGATTACATGGTAGATCTTGGTTTTGACTAAGATGTAAATCCCATTACATCTGATGTAATCGTCCCCAATAATGTCTCTCTCGCTTCAGCCATAGCACTGCAGATGTCACGGGACTGGAGGCTGATGTGGAAGCCCCTGTTAAGTGCCTACACAAGGAGACAAATTCTAAGACTGAAACATCCAATGACACTTTCAACATGAAAGACAGCGTCCATGGCAGCATGTGCACCAGGAAGGATCCTGAGTATGAGAACCTTGTGAGTGCAATGGAATCAGAATACGAAATAGAAAGAATTTAGTAGAGTTCCAGCTTTTCCACAAGCAGCCGCGCAGGGCTGCAGGTACTGAATTGTAAACGTTACCAAAGGAAACTCTTCTTCCTGTCTGCCTTCTGCTCTGATAAATACACCCGTCTCACCGCTTGCATTAAGCTGGGAACCGTGTAACCTCCTTGGCCCTTGGCGAAAGAGGCCGCGCGCTGTGGTGCAGCTGCCTCAGCCAGGCGGTTTTCTACCTGGGGGAACGATTGCTGGGCAGCCTGAAGGACCAAGGTGAGGAACAGGGGATCTGAAAGGGTGGAAACAGAAGTGTCTCTACCCTGCAGGTCACAGTGTGGCTGGGTGCGATGCTGCTGGCTGTAGCACCAGCGAGGGGAACGCTCAAGAGCGTGTTCCTCTGCTGGGACATGCCAGGCAGAGGAGCTGTGGATCGTGCTCTGGCTTTTACAGCTCAGCAAATACTGGTTTTACCTCCTGCTTGTCCTTTTTTGTTAGAGTGTGGTAAGGGTTAATGGGGGGGTGAGGGTTGATGTCCTGGGAATGTCATTTTTGCTGCCAGACCAGCTCCTTGCTTAGAGGAAGAGGGAAGGGACTGCAGGTGACGAGCCCCCCCCGATCTGCCACCCACTGCTTTCCTCCTGCAAAAGCAGAATCCATGTTGAAGGAAATGCTAGCATTTTATTGTTAGGGTGTGGGGGGCAGGGGCATAACAAAATAGAGATAAATGTGAAATATTTGGAACTATGATTGACCAAGGGATCTCCCTGGATGCAGCAGTCTGACACGGATGCGCTCGGTGGGACACGGGTCAGTCTGCCGTACTGCAGCAGAGGTGTGAATGCTGACCTGTGTTACGGGGATGCTGTGAGGGCCCACGTTTGTAAAATGCCTTGAAAAGTGCTTGATTAGCACAGTTTGGTTTCTTTCTCAGGGCAAATACAAAAGGCTTCAAAGGACTTTGTTGCATATGAATTCTGACTTCCTTGGTATTTCATTATCCAGCGCCATAATTTTTCTGCTGCTTGCTGCTTTTTCTCAGTCTCCTGATTTAATTCTGCAGAACAGGCAGGCAATTCCCCACATCGTTACCTCAAGCAGGAGGGCTGAACTGTACTGTCTGCAATAGCCAGCCCACCATCTTCATTAACCCTGCACTTTGTGCAGCTCTGATGAGGAGCCCCCAGACTGTGAGAACCCTAACGGGGTGCAGGCTTTGCTGGGGGTGTGTGCTCTGTCACTGCTGCTTAAACCCACCCCAGGGCATTCCTGGGTCTCTGACAAAAATAAACCAGAAGTTCTTTTTTGCAAAAGCAGCAGGGCTGGTGCTTTGCTGTTCCTGCCCTCAGCTGAAGTGTGTTTCCTGATACAGGCTCACTTACTCAACAGTCTGGTTCCTCATTGTTAATCACTTGCATCTTACACGTACTGGTGGTGCTGGGGGACTGCTGGGGTGCTCTGCCCCTCGGTTCTGCAGGCAGACAGGGCAGGGAGCGGGTGCTGCCTGCCTTTGGCAAAGCAAATTATCAAGTCAGCCGATGCAGCCGGGGGAGCATGGAGGAGCAGGTGCGCTCTGTGTCACACACACTGTGTCACACCAGGACCCACAGGGCTTTTGTGTCTGCTGCCGTGGATCTTCCCTTCCCAGGTCAGGAGGTTCACTGAGCACTGCAAGAAGAACCTCGCTGTTACCTCATGCTCTGAATTACAGAATTCTTCAGGACACGAGGTGTTGTTAGGCAAGATCAGAGAGAAAAGGCTCCTGCCTGTATTCCAAAGGTTTCGTAAGGCGCGCAGCGGGCACGGGGAGGTTGTGCTGCAGCGCCCCCCGCGCGGCCGGGCTGGCTGGGGACGCGGGAGCAGCCGCGGGGCAGCGCTGCCGGGGCCGCGCGGAACAGGCGCGATGGGGGAACGGGGACCTGCGGCCGTGTGCGAGGTCCCTGCTGCGTGAGAAGGGAACTGAAAACTCCTCAGCTTCCCCATCCTCACCTCAGTAGATCCAGGCCCAAAACACAGGACGTGGTGCTCTCTTTCAGCCCCCAGGTGCCACCTTTATTAATTCTCAATTAGCCTAGCATTTTATGCAAGACTTGCTGCCATTATAAGCTTCCAGTTCCCTCACTGACTATGTAACACCCTGATTTTTCCAGCTCTTGATTCCTCCCTGTGCTGATCTGCTCTGAGGAGCTCTGGCAGCTGCCTCAGGAGCCCTGAAGTGGGGTGAAGCTGCAGAGGAAGGAGGTGACGGGAGGTGAGATGGGGCCGCAGGTCCCCAGCCAAGCAGACACCTCACGTGTCACTGCCTCCAGGCTGGGCAGCAGAACAGCTCCGGGCATAAGAGCACAACAGTGGGAACACAAAAAGCTGCTCTCCAGTGCCAAGGTGGTTGTTTCTCCCTATGCAGCAAATGTGACGATTTTTTTAGTTTATATTTTTGGCATGTTTGGTAGTAAAACCTGCTGAAAGAGAACATTTTTCTCTTCAAAGTCACAGAGAGCTTGCTGTGCTGTATCACCATCAGATGAAACTTCTCCTTTGCTTGCGCTGGCCACTCACCCGGGGTCGTGACTCATCTGCTGAGCGCCAGCTCTGCTCCAGCACAGCAGGGAACCCTCAGCTTCTGCTCCGAAACCGCTCTCCACAACACACACCATTTCTGGTGGCCAGCACAGCGTCGGGAGACTTGCAGCTCCTCTGGCTTCGGAGCAGCTGGAGTTCCCGCACAACAGAGGGGAGCTGGTGGCTTTCCCCTTTTCCAGGCTTGCCCTGGTCTCCAGAGCCATCTGAACCGGCCATTCCAACCAGGAGAAGAGAGCAAGTCTCAGAGAAGCTTGTCCCATCAAAATTTAGTATTTGGTGAGAAAGGAAGGGGTTAACCTCCTTCGCCACCTAGGAGGAACTGGGTTGGAAGGGGGGTGTGGGTGTTATTTAAAAGGCAGAGGGGCCAACTGCACTGAAAGTACAAACTGGAAATGTTTGAGGAAACCATGGTGAAGAACATAAATGGACACGTGGCAGCTGTGGTGCGGAAGAGGTCAGGTGTGCCGAAACCTTGAGTTGTGCGAGGCCAGGAGGGGCTGGGGCTGACCTGCTATGATGAGGATCCACTGGGCAGAAAACAGCCCTGAAATAACAGACTTGTTCTCTTTGGAAACTGACCTCGGTGATAAAGACCGGGTGATGTCTGTGAGTCACCGGTAGGTGCCTAAGAGACACCACGGGAGTGTGAGTCATAAGGACCCTGTTTGTCCCCAAGTGCACAATAAACTCGTCTGATAGGAAGAGCAAAACACAATCTGCTTAGGCAATGAGATACATTCATTGGTCCCAACTTTGTAAAAATTCCAACTTCTCCAAAATATTTAGCAAGAAATCGTTGCAAGAACCTCCCCACACACACACTTAGCATTATAGTTCATCAATATTCTAAAATATTGCAAAATCTGTTCTTGGTACTGTCCTAAACCAAGTTTTCAGTGTCGGGTGATTTCTTGTCATTCCCTCACCCTGAGATCTTTCAAGCTGCAGGGCTGATGTGCTACAAGCCAGTAATTAAAAGTACTTACCAACCATTAGATCTTCAGGTGGGAAAATGTAAAGGGAATTACTTTAGCTAAATAGCAGAGATGCAAGAAAAGCAATAGGCAGCCTTGCTGCGAGTGCTGACTAGGAACGGCCATCCAAAACCAAGGAATCTTCTCCAAACAACAAGTTTTCAAGGAGAAGCAATAGACTTCAAGGCCTAATTTAAAAGCAGATTGAGCAAACATGCATTTGTCATGGGCTAACGGGATAGAGGGAAGTTAATCAGCAGCCTGATTAGTTTGTACTCCAAATGGAAGTGTCTAAAGAAAAGATTCTGTATTATGGATAATGCTGCCCTTACCTGTGATGTTGTGACTAGAGCTGCCAGAATCCTTGTTAACTGAGCAGGATTACTAATTAACAGCAGGCTAGTTAATGCTGTGGGAGAGAAGAGCATTGTTTCTGGCTGCAAAGGAGGAGCCAGGGCTTGGGGCTGTGCCCCAGCACCACTTCTGTGCAGCTTCAGCGTCGGGAGAACGCGAACGGGGCGGGAGGGAACCTGCAGCACGGGTCCAGCGGCGCTGGGGGCCGGCGGGACGGGCTGTCCGGGGCCTCGCTGGGGTCTGCAGAGGAGCAGAATCCGCTGCCGAGCGGAAGGAGCCGGAGCCGCCGCGCTGCTCAGCAGTGCCTCGCTTGGGGTATTTGACAAACTGACACTCTCGCACTGAGTGTCGGACTCAGCTTGTCAAATACACGCAGCGCGGCACCGCGCTCGCTGCCGGCCCCGCGGCCTCGCCGAGCCGTCCTGGGCAGGGCACAGGGGGAGCAAGGGCTGAGGCTGCTGGCCACATCAGAGGCTTTCTCCAGGTACCGAAAACCATCGTGATCCCTCCTGCAATCCCCCCTCCAACACTTTTCTTTGGGCGAGAACCACACAGCAGACACTGCCTGCTGCTGAGGAAAACATCCACTACGTTAATCTGTGGAGCTGAAAATGATGCTGAGAGCTCCAAACCCACCTTCTGCCCCAGCTATACACCTGCATTGGTAGCTTGAAATATTGACAAGATGTCCGTGCAAACACTCAGCACAATGTCACGAAGAGCAGTGTCTCTCTTGACACAGAAAGTCTGGACAGGGCAGCAGCTTTGCACCACTGTGGGATTTGGCAGCAGATGGGTCACAAAGGCACCTGGGGCCTTGTCAGTGTGGTTGGCCAAATTACTCGTCTTCCTCATCAAACTCTGCTGTACCATGAAAAGTGAAAGATTTTTAACAAGCTCTGAATGGTTTGCATAATTTTTGCTGCTGTTATTAAAACAGGGATGTGCACTCTCTGCCTGAAAACAATATGAATTAGACACCACACGGTAATGAAAGCACAGCGGGGAAAGAAGAATGAACCTGTCAGCCCCAAATGTGTCTCAGCCACATCCAGGTGTGATGGGGGGGGGCGCATGAAGAAAGATGGAGCGGGGTCTTCAGCAGGTACCAGTGCCCAGGCTTCCCTCAACCTTAGTGCTGATCTCTAACAGTGGAGCATGTGGCCCTAAGACAGAAAAAAAGGAGAAAAACAGAAGACAAAACCCAAGACAACACTGCTTCTGCAATCGCAGCTTAAAATAATCCCCCATTGTGGCTTTCTGAGTGGAAAACAGCCACTTGAAATGTTGTCAGCGACAGATAAGAGGAGGTACGCAGTGGAGATAATTCTATCAGCAGATGGCAATGGAGCTCGCTACTCCACCCCATGATGATAGTACCTGATATGAACGGATTTGTCTTTGTCAGAGCTTCTGCTTTCAGGCTGAAGGGGGTATTTCCAAGTAAAAGCTCGGTGTTGTAAAGCGGACTGAGCAACCGGCTGTGGGCTCTGCGTGGAAAACAGAACAAGGTTTTCCTCCTGCGTTCCTCAGCCAATCCCTTATGAAAGGCACGAAACGCTTCGGCTCCATCCCTCCGCGCTGCATGGTGTCTCTCAGGTGATTTTACAGGGCTGTCAGATTGCTCTGCAACCTGTGATGAAAATAAAAGTAAAATTATTGGGTAGACTTTAATATAATAACAGCACTAACAGAAGTGTGGCTGCGTGGTTTTCACATGCTAAGATGCAGGCTGCAGCCGTTTCAAGGCATGCACTTATTACGCAGGGTTTGAACTGGAATCAAGGTCACCTCTGTTCTCACTTGGTGAAACCCAAATCACAGCCTGGATGGAAAGCAAGAATCCCCAGATCTGTGGGCAACGGGGTCTGCTGGATCCCTGCCCATCAGATGTGCTTTTCCCCGGAGCCTTCCTGACGAAGAACCAAAGTGCTCTGCCCAGGGCAGACCGCCACGGCACGTCATCCTGCTCCACAGGGCACCCCCCGCGCCCCAGCCCTGCAGCTGGCGCTGCTGCGACCTTGGCCTGACACGTGTGGGAACACTGGGCTCAGTAAGGTCCAGCCTACCAGGCAGGCTCCAGCAAAACCTGCAGCTGCAGCCCAAGGCTTTTGCTTCATTGCAGGCAAGCTGGGTTTGTATAACCAAGCACAGTTCTCTGTAGCTCATCTGCTGACTTCAGCGAGACAGTTACCAACACAAAACCAAGGCCAGAGGCCAAATGGTGCAGCCAGTTAATTAATGACTCCTGCTCCTTAACGCTTTCCATGGGCAGAGGGACCCTCCTCAGCAGCACAAGAATCTCTTGTTCCCCAGCACCAGCAGAGCAGCAGCAGCGCAGGGAACCCGTTTTTGTGACACCCTTGTCCCTGCCCTCATTGAGAGCAGGAGCCTCGGGCGCCAGAGCAGCTGGGACGGCCTCGTTACCCCAGCCCAGCCCTCCCGCTGCCTTTGGGCTGCAGTTCACAGCACGGTGCGGCGAGCGGCTGCCCTGTCCCAAGGAAAGCTCCTGGAAACTGTGCTCCGGCAAGCATGGCAGCTGTCCCAGCTTTGGAGAGGACGACTGTCCCTGAGCAACTGCATGAAGCATGAAGCCAGCCACACATTCCCACTGCCACCATCTGTGCGACCCTGTCACCCCAACAGCCCCGCAGCCCTTCATATGCTGATGGTTGTTCTTTGTTTTTGTCACGAGACTAAAAGCAATGTCTCCATCCTCAGCCCAGGCTGGATGTCCCCTCTGCCCATCCCTGCTGGAGGTCACCAACAACAAGTTATCTGGAGGCCGCCAGCCACACACCCCCACAGCCCCTCACTCACCTGAGCCCCCGGCCCCCGTGCGGACTCTGCTCGCATCCCCAGTGCCCAGCAGAGAGAAGAGGGCTGCAGAGAAACCTTTGTCCACCCCCCTGAAGCCATGAGGACAGCGAGAAGGAGCTGAAGAATGCCCTTGCACCCAGCTGGGACACCCGCTCTCCCTGGTAAAACGCTGCTCTGCCCTGCAGCTTCCCCTGCTCTGCCCTGCAGCTTCCCCTGCTCTCTGTGTGCTGTCTCACCTATGACTGATTTAGATCAAGACCACCCTACCGCCAGCAATTCGTGCAGTGTGCGCGTGCGAGACGGGGAGCAGGCTCACGTGCATCCCGGTACCAAACAGGGCTGTGTACACATTGCTATAGCTGTTAATTGTAATTCATCCTCATCAATGAATCACGGTCCCTGGCTTGGACCAGCAGCGTCTGCATCCCCAGACCTGCCCTCACCAAAGCGTCCCTGTCCCAACACCGCCGTTTTTCCCCTGAGGAGAGACACCAGAAAGCTCTTCTGGCTCAGGCAGACATGGTGCCGGTGCCGAGGGGACGCAGTCCCAGCCCCAGCTGGCTCCGGTCCCCCGAAGCTGGAGGTGTAACCCGGGCTGGGACAACAGCTTTCTGCCTCGCCAGGAACGCGGACATCCCACAGTTTTTGGTGTCCCAACCCCTGTGGTCTTCTGAGACCTCCCAGAGGAGAAACAGGAGGTCACCCCATGGGACTGATCCTCCCCTGTCCCCAGCCACCCCCGCCAGCGGGCAGGATGGGGACCTGGCACCTACCGTGCTGAGCCAGCCTGGTCCCGGGCGGGCAGGGCTGGTGGTGCGGGGCCGCCGTGGGGCTGGGGCCTTGCCGGAGGAGCGCGGTGGGGGCAAAGCCCAGGCACACAGCTCGTTTTTGAAGGGGCTGCTCCTCCTTCGAGAGGAAGCTGCGAATGGGGAAGATAAGGCTGAGGTTAGATAACAGGAAATGTCTGGATGCGAGTGACAACACATCCAGGTTGTGAAAGCGCTCTCCCCATCCTGCCGAGCGGCACAGAGCCCGCGAGCGGCTGGGAGGCCCCAGCCGGAGGGCAGCGCCGCACCCGCCGCGCCGTGCGGCCATGTCAGGCTGCACCAGGTCCGGCCACCCCACAGAGACCTTGGGATCCTCCTTGCAGGGCCATTTTCTCATTCCCAGCATCCAGTTCTGTCCTTCCTTTCCAGCTTTTGCCTCTCGGGTGTTCCCTCCCCGGGCTCCCCGCTGCCACCCGGCTCTGCAGCCAAACCCCACGGAGATGCTGCGGCGCTTGCTGCCGGGCCCTGCGTTAACCCAGCAGCTTTCTGGTACCTCCCAGCACGCTTGGGCTGCAGCCGCATGGTTTATTATGTTCCTGCAGCTCTGTCCGAACCCCTGCTATGGAAAACACCCCCTTCTGCCTCCAGGTAACTGCACACCGGCTCCCAGAGTGCTCACAAGCTGCTCCCACACAGGGACACGCGTGGGGGAAACCTCCCTGCCAGAAGAAAACCTGGCCCTTGTGCCCCAGGGGTAGTTAGATGATGAGGAATACAGTTACTGCCCAGTTCCTCTTTCATCTGCCCGTGTTTTAAAATGTACAATAAAAGAGGAATGGAAAGGTCTGGGTGGTTTGGTTTCGTTTTTTACTTTGGTTTTAATTGGGGCAAAGAAGTAGGTTTGTTCATGTCCTTTGTAGTGCGTTTTTTCTAGATCTTCTTTTTCACTCTCTCCTGCTTGTTCCTAAAGGCCTTTGAAATGGGTGAACTTCCAGATCAAGGTCTACAGAAAGGAAAAAGGGCAGATGCTTTATGTCCATTCTTGGTGGGGACGCAATGCAAAGTGCTGAAAAACGTTTGGTCACCCCCATGGGAACATCAGTTGGTGCCAAATTAAAAAAAACAAACAACCAAAACCCACAAAACAAAACCCCACAAAAACCCCCATGAGTGCCTGAGAACACCCAAAGCAAATACCACTACATTTTGTAACTTCTAAAAACCCAGATTTGAATTTGGATCCAAAATCTTCAGTCCACATCCACCTCGAGCAGAGGGCTTCTCAATTGTCTTCTCTAGCAGCAGCAAACTGTGCAGCTCCCTTCATTTTCTGCTACCTGAACAGAAGACGTGAACCACTTACTCCTTTTTGCTAGTTTCTACACTGGTTGCAGTATCATTGATAAAATACCGCCGTTTATTTCTGATCTTGCTCACATATCATCACAGCCGTGGGACAGCCTGCACTGTACTGGAGCCAGTGCTGATGTACAGCAGTGCAGATCAGAATCGATTCAGGCCCCAGGCAAACAGACAAACTCAGGACTATGTCTACGTATGCAAAATGCATAGACTATTTAAATCCTTTCATTAGGAGAGCAAGAACATGTTGACATATTCCTCCACAAATTAAACTGACCTGAAGGAACTGCAATGCTCAGAGCAAGAGTGCCTTGATCCTCATGGCAAACATCCCCCCCCCTCTCAAGTTAACTGTCAAAATGCACTGCATTTGTTACTCAGGAAGTCACAGCGGTCAGTCAAAATTATCTTTTTTGGTCACTGCATCTCAAATACGAATCGTGAAAAGCATCAAACTTGGATGCCCGCACGCAGGGTATTGAATCTGCAGACAGGATGGTGGGAAAGAGCAGCCCTGGCAAAGGCTGAGGATCCCTGGCCTCGGGCTGCGGATCCTGCGGGTCAGGTCCTCCGGGGCTCAGCAGTTTAGGGGTCTCTTTACAAGTTGGGTGATTTTATCTTGCTTATTTTTGTGGCTTCTGGCCACAGCTGGTAGCAAGCCTTGCAAGTCTGGGATCTGAGCCGTGCAGAAAAACACTGCCCTTAGGTGGGTGCACAAATTATTATTGACCTTACATGTCCAGGGCAAAAAACAAAACCAAAGGAGTAATGAAACTGAATCAGTGCGAAAAGCAGCAAGAGCCTTGCACACCCAACAAAAAGGCCCAGAGCATGTCTGCAAACCTCCTGTTAGCAGCTGAGGTTCTTCCCTGTCCCCCTGCACCGAATCCCTCGCCTGCATCCCACGGCGCCATCCAAGCCCGCCAGCTCGGAGCTCAGCTCCGTATGCCAGCGGGAGCTGCAGCCAACAAGGATTTGCTGGCCAATGCGACGCAGAGACCTGAGCCTCGCTGACCAGGACGGCGGGAGACCAAGCGTCTCCTCCTGCCGGGACAGCCGCCCTGCTCTGCACAGCCCCGTGGGCCCATGTAGGTGTTGGAGATGGATGTTCCACAGTGAGCTGATTTCCTCTATGGTTTCCAAACGTTGCCTCACTACCCCACTCTGTGCAATAGCCTCAAAATTGCACTCAACGTTTCCCAATCGAGCCATTTTTTCAGTACGTTTGCAGCACGCAGCTCTGTGGCTTGCTCTGGAAGAGGAGGAAGGGAGGTAGAGAAGCTGGGGGCATTACCGACGGCCAGCAGAGGTTTCTGAACCGTTCCCCAAACCGCAGCGCTTTATTGGAGAACGGCCTGCGGGCTGAGCTGTGCACGATGCAGGGAGGCGCTGGGGAGATGCTCCCGCAGCCCCAGCCCCACAGCTGGGCACGGGAGGAACCTCTGCAGCCACAGCTGGGGCAGAGACACGGCACCCACGGCACCCCCGGCGCCCCCGGCACCCCCGGCGCCGCCTGCTGCGCGCAGGGACTGCGCCGCCGGCCCGCTCACCGCTGGTTCCTGCACCAAAAGGCACCTGGGCCGAGCCCCGCCACGCTGGCTGGCCCGGCTCTGAGCCGCCCCAACACCCCGTGTGCATTTCCACTCTCCCCCTCATCCAGAAAACACAAACCTAACCAACACACCACGAGGAGCTTCCAGTTCTGCTGCAAGTGACATCTCCCTCCTCCTGTCCCCCAGGGCTGAGAGGGGCCAGACTGCAGCAAACGGAGGATGTTTCTGTTGGTGGTTGATTATGCATTTGTCACTTTTATTTTTGACCTCTGGTTAAGAAAAAAAGAGAGTGGGAGAAAAAGACAGACACAAACCAGGAGGTTTAAAGCTGGTTTTCAGATGGACGGTGACAGATAAGAAAACCCCACCAACTGTCACAGCCATTGAATGACCCAAAAGACATCCTGTACAGCACACACTATCGACAATACCAGTACACAATGAATAACAGTAGTGCTAACACTGTAATTCTAAGGAAGCAGAAATATAGCACCAGCCAGAGGGCAGCTTGGCTTCATCCCTATTCCATCTCAGTTAGCACATCTAGATTTGTACATGAGTAGGGGAAATCCAAACCTCCTTTTGCCTTCCCCAGGTCTGCCACCCCTGTTCAGCTGAGTTCTCTGTTCACAGCTGCTGAGTAAGAATCACACCCTCACCCAGAGGCTTTGCCTCAAAATAAGCTCATATTGCAGCCATCTATCTCCTTAACTCCAGCACATCACTGAAAAACAAAGCCATATTTTCCCATATTTATTCCCTCAAAGGAATATCTTTTCTCTTGCAATAATCTTGTTACGTGTCCAGGCAAGGAGTGAAATCCTGCTCTGGGTGTGAAAGATTGATGGGCTTTATCTCTGAAAGAGATCAGTAGCTATGGATCTGCACTTCATTCACTGCAGATGTTAACACAGTCACTCCAAAGACATCGTCCCTGAGGAACCGAATCCAGCCCTGGAACACTGGAAAGAGCCCTGGACTCACATCTGGTGGGTTTGTTTGGGTTTGGAGCGGGGGCTGCTCTCCTCGGTTTTCTTTGTTTGCTTTGGTTTTTGTTTTTAACAATATTTTTTTTTTAACCAGTACTGAAGTTGTCAAACATAGGATTGTGCTGATTCTTTTTCACAGACGATGGAAGCAGAAAGCGACTCTGCTTCTGGTGCTGATCATTGCCTTTTACTGACCATGCTGAATCACTTTTCTCCGTGTGTTACATTCAGAAACTGGGTACTAGACAAGTTTCTCTGCTGCCAGTCTCTGCAGATCTTATCGAACGAAGGTCCTGGGTACAAAGCACTGCTGATCACGCCAGGGCAGAGCCAGTCAAGGCCCTGCGGCTCAGGACCGCGCAGGACAGGCCGCTCGGCAGCAGTCGCAGGTGGAAGCTCGCACCCCGCTCCCTCGCTGAAGGGGCCATTGCTGGCAAAAGCAGTTGGCAAAGCCAGGGAAGAAAAACACATCAGGCCTAAAAGTTCAGAGATACTGCTGCTGAAACGCTCCTGAGCCACAGATAAGTGGAAGCGGGACCGCACCACGGAGATACCAGCTGCCCCGTCCTTCCAGCCTCCCCGTGGCATCGCTGCTGCGATAGGATGCGGGTTGGCCGGGCCCTTGTCTGACCCCGGGCAGATGTTCTGCTCTTCGGTTAAGCCTCAGAAACAACTGCAGAAACAACACGGGACCAACAGTACTGGGAATACCTATGATACCAAAATGGTGTGGTTATCAGCCCTGCGCTCCACAGGCAGCCACCACGGCATCGCCAAGGCGCTTGCACTTGCCACTCTCAGACCCTCGGCTTTGGGCTTCCGGGAGGAGGCAGAGGTGCAGCTTATCACCCCCCCCCCGCCCCAGGCTTTTACACAGAGAGGTCATTTCAACACTGCTGCCTGTGCTTGCAGAGTCACTGTCGTGGGGAAGTGCGTGGCCACCAGGGTCCAGCTCGCATGCTGTGTTGCTCAACAGTAACAGTTGGGTTTACATCAGCCACCAGCCTCTGTGGCAATGAAGTGCTTCCCCAAGCCCAGAGCTGCTCTTCAGCTGCAGAAACCCTTGTAACAGAACAAAAGGGGGCTTTGCTGTGCGACACACATCCATCTCAGCCCAGGACGCACCACGCTGCTGGGGCTCCCTGTAACCATCGCATCAAATCTCTCCCGTTTGGACACAGAAGATCTTTCTAACTCCTGTCCCCAAAAAACACCTCTTACAGCAGGATGACCTGCTTCATCAGACCCCTTCACAGTGGGACAAGAACAGCTCAAAATTGTGAGGGCTGGTACAGTTGCCAACAAGTTTTGTAAAAGCAGAAGCCCTGTGTTTCATGAGCATTGCCTTGACTGCCTGCAGTGGCCCTTACCCTTCCCAAAAGAAAAACTCAACTTCGAAAGAAGATCACAGTCCTCATAACCTGGGCAGCCCTTTCTCTTCTTCTGAGGCTCTTCAGAGAATATTCACTAAATCGTACACCTCCCCGCTAGAGCTGAGCTGGGACGGACCCACCAAACAGACCATGATGTCTCCAACACACTGTATGCATTTCCAGTCACATCTTTCCTCTTGTGATGGAGCTTTTGAGACGTTCCAGAGCATTTTCCACTTCAGTGCAATTCCAACAGCACACATCTTCCACTGCAAGGCTCCATGGGACACTGCCCAGAGCAGTGATGCAGGCTGAAACGCCAGCATGTAGTAATTGGGGATTTCTCCCCCTTTCCCAGAGCATCTGAGTTGTTTGACATTCTTTACTCAGGTGTGAATTAGGGACTCCTCCAGGTAAGAGCGTGGAAAAATGGGAAGAAATTCTGTTGAACCTGGCAGCTTAATCTTATCCCAATGAGCTTTGAAAGCCCTCAGTCTCAGGAATTCAAATATATAAACCAATGTCTACTTTCAAAGCAGTTTATGGAACATTACAGAAATCCAACAGAGCAAGGTAAAAAATGTATTTTAATCAGCATCACAGCCTTATCCAGATAGTGAACTTAAAATTGGCACCCAGAGAGAGAAGACACTGCCCATCAGAGCACACTGGCCAAGGAAGGCTCAGCGTCCGAGCACCGACCGCTCTGCTGAGCGGGTTAAAACGCCTGCAGGGGCCGCGCAGGGCTCTGCAGGCTGCACGCAGGGCAGATCGAAGGGCTCGATAGGGTCGGGGCTGCTCTCGCGGCTTCCTGTCAAAGGCTGAGTAAATAGCAACGCTGAATCATAATACTGTAGCAGCCAGGGTAACTTCTTCATGAGGCACAGTCGCTTTTCCAAGCAGGTGAGCTTCTAACCTGCTGGGTAAGCTTTGCACACATGGTGTTCCCAAGCCAGGACAAGGCCGTTCTAGCACTGTTTCAGAGGAGAAACCTCAGTGTAGAATTCAGCAGGGCCCAGAGATGGGCATGATTACTTTTAAAACTGTTCTGCTGTGCCTCGGTTTTCTGTATTACATTATGGTTTTACCTGAGGATTTGCAAATTTTTAGTAGACACGAAGCCAAATTTAGGGTGATGGATGCAAGGAAGGGGAGAGAAACATGGCAGGGAACATGCTCTGCACCTGAAGTCACTGTGCAGCGCTCACACTCCTCGTTGCTCCAGCCTGGTCGCCTCCAGGACGGTGTTCGCAGCGCCCTCCTCCCTCCGCACACCCGGACCGCCCGCACCCGCACAGCCCGATACCGCGGAGCGGCGCTCGCTGCCCGCCCGGCGCAACGGGGCCAGCCCGCCTCCGCCCTCCCTCCGCCTCCGGCTCCCTCCGCGGCCACCAGGGGGCGGCCCCGGCCCTACCGAGCGCAGCCGCCGCAGCCGCAGCCGGGGCCGGGCAGCCGGGCTCCGGGCTCCGCTCCGCCCGCTCCCCGGTGGCCCGGCCGCTGGCAGAGCCCCGGTTTCCATGACGGGTGGTGCTGTGGAAGCTGCATGGGAACATTCTTCACAATCCTGGGCTGACAGTCTCTCCAGGGAAAGAGCTGCTGGTCACAAAAATACAAGGAGGACTTTTCACTCTGGGGGCTGGATTTTATTTTTAAAGTCCATGTAAAAATAATGCAAATAGAGTTGTGCCTGCTTGCGGGCCCAGAAGACGGAGTGCTGGAGCAGTAGCAGGGACACTTTCCCAGGCAGCTTTGAGCAGCCCTGCCAAATAACAACAACTGAAGAAGAGCAGCGCTACTGGACTCTTTGCCCTGGGAATTGCCTTCCTACCGGCTAAAATGTGACCTTCGGTATCGTTATACCAGCCACAGATTCTGCTAGAACCCCATTAAGAAAATTAAACAAAGAAGTGTTTGCTGGTTACAGTAATCCCAAGGAACCTGGTTCTTGTCAACCTGCAAACCGAGCAGTGGTCAGACCCAGCGCAGCCGCTGCTGACCCCCCCTTCGCCCCAGCGCTGCTCCCCAAAGCACTGCCCCCCCTTCACCCCAGCGCTGCTCCCCAAAGCACTGCCCCCCCTTCACCCCAGCGCTGCTCCCCAAAGCACTGCCCCCCCTTCACCCCAGCGCTGCTCCCCAAAGCACTGCCCCCCCTTCACCCCAGCGCTGCTCCCCAAAGCACTGACCCCCCCTTCGCCCCAGCGCTGCTCCCCAAAGCACTGCCCCCCCCGTCGCCCCAGCGCTGCTCCCCAAAGCACTGCCCCCCCTTCACCCCAGCGCTGCTCCCCAAAGCACTGACCCCCCTTCGCCCCAGCGCTGCTCCCCAAAGCACTGACCCCCCCTTCGCCCCAGCGCTGCTCCCCAAAGCACTGACCCCCCCTTCGCCCCAGCGCTGCTCCCCAAAGCACTGCCCCCCCCGTCGCCCCAGCGCTGCTCCCCAAAGCACTGACCCCCCTTCGCCCCAGTGCTGCTCCCCAAAGCACTGACCCCCCCTTCGCCCCAGCGCTGCTCCCCAAAGCACTGACCCCCCCTTCGCCCCAGTGCTGCTCCCCAAAGCACTGACCCCCCCTTCGCCCCAGCGCTGCTCCCCAAAGCACTGACCCCCCCTTCACCCCAGTGCTGCTCCCCAAAGCACTGCCCCCCGCTTCGCCCCAGCGCTGCTCCCCAAAGCACTGACCCCTCCTTCGCCCCAGCGCTGCTCCCCAAAGCACTGCCCCCCCTTCGCCCCAGCGCTGCTCCCCAAAGCACTGACCCCCCCTTCGCCCCAGCGCTGCTCCCCAAAGCACTGACCCCCCCGTCGCCCCAGCGCTGCTCCCCAAAGCACTGACCCGCCCTTCGCCCCAGCGCTGCTCCCCAAAGCACTGACCCCCCCTTCACCCCAGTGCTGCCCCCCCAAGCACTGCCCCCCCTTCGCCCCAGCGCTGCTCCTCAAAGCACTGCCCCCCCAAGCACTGCCCCCCCTTCGCCCCAGCGCTGCTCCCAGAGCCCCGTGTCCTTCAGTGTCCCTTACAGTAGATGGGAGACCCTGAGCAGAACCACAGCACCCCCTCCTGCACATCCCTCCTCAAACTCCATCTGCTTTGACACCCCGTGGGAGTCAGGCAGTTTTAATTGAGTTTAATACTATTGCTGGACAGGCACACGTTCTGGATTCATTATCAAATTAGACTTTATCCCTTGAAAGCAATGCCTTCCCCTTGGATTTAGTGATTAATTAATCTTGTGCTTCAAACTCTTCAAGGCAGGGGTAGTATTTATCACAATCATTCTGCTGAACTGTAACGCAATACAATCATATTTTTGTATGTATTTGTATGAGAGGTCAGGTCCTGATCCTGCCAGGGCTCACAGACGGGAGGAATCTCTGCCCCAGAGGACTGGCAGCTGCTGCAGCACAGAGCTGAGAAGAGAGGGTTAATGTGACTCAAGCACTGGGTGCAGGATCGCAGAGCGATCCCCGAGTTCAACCCTGAGCTGTGCATCACAGGCCCAGGCCTGGGGCATCACTTAAATGCCTCTTAAATATAGTAATGATTTTAAATCGCTTGGCTTCTAATTAACGCACCTAGAACTTATTACCCCTGCTGTTAGCACAGTCTGATGCCAGGAACCTAATTTAGCTTACCAAGCTAAGGGCCTAGCTCCCTCACCAGGCACACCATTGGTGCAGAAATGCAGATCCCATTTTACCTACAGGTGTCTCCAGAAGATGCACCATAGCTGCTACCCGTCCTGAGCTGGCCTCTGGATAGACCTTCCCTCCCTCCTCCCCCTGCCACAGCTTCACAGCCCTCAGCCTGACCCTCACGAAAGTCCTTCTCACTATCTGGCAGCCACAGTCCCACAGGTTTTACAGGCGTTTCCAGTTGGGATGAGCACTGGAACAAGTTTCATGCTACTAATGCCTTGAGACAGGGCAAACTTGAGGCACAAAAGGAACAGGTGAGCAAAAGAGCAAGCCCTGGGCGTGTGGCTGTAGTGTCAGTGCGGTGACAGCGAGTACTCACCACTGGAATGTCCCGCGGGAAAGGGGCCGCTGCCACAGCCGAGCGGGCGCGAAACAAGGCGAGGAACCGAGCTGGCTCTCGCAAGGGAACAACAGCACACGCTGCTGGATCCTGAGAGAGTGCGGCCAGCTCTTGGCTCTGTAAATAAGTGCAAACGGGTGAGGTTGGCTGGGCTGTGAGAGTGAGGGCAGCTGCAAATCGCAGTGCTGATGATGCTCTGCGAGGACACCTGAGCTGAATGATCAAGAGTATCTGCACTTCACATGGGACCAGAGCTCCCGTGAGCAGGTGGGGAGGGAGAGCAAAGGGCGGGGCGGGGCGGGGCGGGGCAGGGCGGGGCAGGGCAGGCGAGCAGCATCGCCCGTTCTGCGGGCCGCACGGCACCGACGCGCCTCGCGCTGCCGCGGCTCCGGGCTCCCCAGAGCCGCTCCTGGGGTCCCCCAAACCCTCCTGCTCACAGATCCCCAGAGGCTCCCCATCCCCTGTGCGCGGCTCCCAAATCGCACTGTCACTGGTGCAATTTGTCAGTGAAAATGTGGTTTGCAATGTCATTTTCCCAGGGACTAAAACATTTTGTTTCTCTATTCAGGGCCACATTTTTTCACTTCAATCAATCTTTTGGAAATCAGTAAAAATATATGCATGCTGAGTGTAGCGTGGTCCTCCTCAAATTTCCTTTTAATTCATTTGATAAAGTGAAAGGCTTCTCCAGTTTCTTTCCATATCCAACATTTTTCACTTGCAAAAACATGAGAAGAATAAAATAAATGCATATTTCAGACAGTTTTTTCTTTCAGCTAGTGATTCTTAGCTTTTTGCATCATGCTCCCGTGAGAAAAATAAAACACATTTCTAACATCACGTGACCTGGAAGTTTGGGGTTGTTTGTCTTTTAAACCTTTTCCCACTCCATACAGACGCACACTGCCACACACACAGTGTGCCCGGGCCTTGAAAGCAACTTTATCTTCCCGTTTTTTCAGTTCACATAGAAAAGATCGGAAACATTTCACTGGTGACAAAATCCTGGCTTCAGTGTCTCCCTTGAGCTTGCCAGATGCTGAAAACCTCTGAGGGGTTGGATGGAAGCGCACGGGGCTCCGGGCGGGACGCGGCTCTTCCGTCCCCCACCTCCCGGACCGACCCCGGCTCTGTGCGGAGCACCCGGCTCTGCCGGCACCACCGAACACAACAGCGCTGCGCCCTGGGCTCAGACAGCCCGGATTTGGTTGTGTCCACATCACAAAGCTCCTAGTCCTTGGTCTCTAGCATGTGGAGGCCTTGTGCTCCTAAAGCATTTTTCATGCCTGTTTTTTTTCAGTTCAAAGCAGACGAAGGAGCACACATCCTGTGCTGCAGTCCATCGGAGCATGGGAGTGTGTGCTGCCCATGCTGCCTCCTGGCAATGGTTCCTGATTTATGATATTGTCCAAACAGCGTTCAGGCATCATTTTGGAGAGTGCTATCAGCACAGGCTGGTAATTGAGTAGGACAGACAGTCACTGGCCCAGTGCTCAAACTCCCAATCGAGCGAAGACTTGCAAAGCAGCGCCGGCAGAGCCTGGGCCGGGCCGGGCGGGGGGGAACGCCAGGGAAACGCGGTTCGTGCGCTGCTCTGCCAGCCCGCGCGGCCCGCGCGTCAGCAACCTCGGCCCTGCCGCCCTGCTCCTTGTTTCTTCTCCAGTGACCGTCGGCTGCTGTATCATGGCTCAAGCGTTGTCAAATTTATGTACTTGTCTAAATCATTAAACATCGGTTCTGTTATGAAGGTAGATTTGATAGAACAGAGCAAGAATGTGAGCGATGAGGGATTGTTCACTGCGCGAGGGCTTCGGGCAGGAACGGGATGTGGTGGACACGCCAGATCTGCGCCACGAGCAGACCGTTGTCACCCGGAGAGCAGGAGGAGGCTCTTCTCCAAGGACAGGGGCAGCATTCCAGCGCCACAGGCGGCATCAGCGGTGCCGTGCTCAGGTGTTCTGCCTACCCACGCAACTGGGACCAGGGCTTCATGAAATCATGAAATGGTTTTGAAGGGCTGCCCTGGTTGTTCTTCAATTGCCCAGTAAGCTACTTTGCTCCTGCTCTTAGCGGGGAAGAACAATATCATGGGAGCAGCATTGGGATTGGGGAAGAATCATTGCTGAGTATTCCTGAAGTGCAGGGTGGTCCACACATGGTGGAAGAGTAGTTCAAAACACATCGGGGTCATTCAGCTACAATAAAAAACATTTCAGAACAAAGACTTTTCATGTGTTTTGAAGGACATTAGAATATTTTAAACAGCTCATTTTCTCCTCTTTGAAAGCAGCAGGAGTTACTCATAGTAATGCATTCAATACAGCTCACCCTCTGCAAGTTTTCTGTTCCAACACCCCCCTTTATTTTCTCTATTTGACTCACTATTTAAAACTCTTCGCTGGTGCCAGTCTGCGAGTGCATCCTCATGTGCAGTTCCCCGCAGCACATTCCCAAACTGCTTACCAGGCCCAGATTAACATGATTTAAGGGCTTCCGTCCCCTCACCTTTGGAAATGCTGCCAAGGTTTTACAGATCTTGCTGCTAGGACATTTTTCTAACCAACTTTCAGTCTTAAATGTCCTTTTGCACAGTTTCATCCCATTGGTTTCAGATACAGGCTAAAATTAAAAAGAACGACATGAAATGAAGCCAAGGGAAATGCATTAAGTCATGTTTGCAGAGCACTTGAGAGAACAAGACAAAATGTCCTTGGGAGAGCAAAGAAATTGATCATTAATTGTATATCTCGTGGTGCAGACACCAGAGAGCTCTTACAACCGCTGTGAAGTCAGAGTGCAATAACCTCACAGTGCAGACCTGCAGAGAGAGCAGGGGACCGAGGAGCTCGGGGTGCGGGGCTCCGGGGTGCCTGTCTGGGCCTGTGAAGCCCCGAGCAGCCCGGGTCCCGCCATGGCAGCTCCTCTCCAGCGCTGGGCACCCGCACAGGCGTCTGCTGCAGCCGCCGGCCTGCTGGGTGCGCACGGCACGGGGTGACTGTGGGGAGCAGAGCTCAAACTCAAGAAAAGTGCGTTAATCTGACTCCAAGTACCTGGCAAACCTTGTTCAATTGCATGAGAGTTAAACAGTATAGAGGGAACCGCAGTGGTCCCTTCATTGAACATGGATCACTGTTCTAAACCCTGGGTAGAAGATCTGACTCTAGAAACCTCTGACAGCAGCTGTGATTGTCCCACATACATTTGGCAAACAAAAAAGAGTTATAAACTGATTTAATCTTTCCTTCCTTTTGTAATAAAGTTCAGCTGAGAGTTGTGCTGCAGATGGAAGGAACAGTCCAGGCCAGCAGACCCCAGTACCCATCAGGAGAGAGAAGAAAGAAGGTGGATAAAGAGGAGACGTTTGACCAGGGGGATGGAAGATGACAAAAAAGTGAATGCCAAAACTCAACAAAGACAAATTAAACAAAGCGGACCTTTCCCAGCGAGTGGAGTGGCAGCTGGGAGGTTGGACCGGTCCGGAACCCCAGGCCATCTGAACCTCGACAGCTGGGGCTGCCCAGGGGAAGAACTGGGCAGCAGAGGCAGGTGAGGAGACCCAGACCCCACAGCACAGACCGAGCTCGGCGTCTTCTACGTAACGCACTGGAGTGCTAATGGCAGCAACTTGTGCAACAAATGAGATCACCAAAACTAATATTATTACAACAAATTCCACAGGAATTAATCATGTTTGAGCTATAACGATAACAAAGTGTTGGTTAGCGAATTATCTCTCAAACCTCCCATCCCTCTGGCACTCGCTCGTAGGCCAGTTTGGGATGGGGCACGGACTGTTTTCTTTCAAAAGAAAGCAAGCTTCCCTTGCATAAGAAGCAGATGCATTTAGGCTGACTGCAGTTTATTCACAGGTAGGTCAGGTTTTTGTAGTGTAAGCCATTCCAAAACTGCAGTACGATATATATTTTTATAAGGTTTTGTGCTGGGTTTTTTCCTCCTTTCTATGCAAAATACCATCAGGACCCTGGGAAAGTTCCCCCACCAGCCTTCTGGCTTTGAGATAAATGTAATCTCTCTATAAAAACACACACTTACATAGCTTACATCAGCCTGCTGCTGGATGCAGTGTTCACCATAAATCACGCTACTTCACTGCCATACCAGGTCCAAAACACAATGAAAGAAACCTCTTGGAGAATGTCTATCTTAATTTTTGTTCTTCAATAGCAGGAAGCTTAAGCAAAAGGTTTTTATTAATCCTTGCACCAAAAAAACCCCACATTTGTGAGATCTCCAGATAAAGGTTTTCCTGGATTAATAGACCTCATAGAACAACACATATCGATAAACAGAAACTCTCGTGACCACGAGAGGGAAAAGCAACACAGCAGAGCAGCTGGTGTGCCGGTGCCCGCTGGCTCCCCGCGGCCCGGCCCTGGCGGCCGATGGGCTTTGCCAAGGGAAGGACAGAAACAAAAAGAGGGAGACGGAGAACTTCGACCAAACTCCTGGAAACCAGCGCGGTTCTTGGGCGAATTGTCCATCACAACAGCGGCTGAAGTCGGGTTCATGGCAGCGGGTTGTCCATGGGCTCTTTTCCTCAGCCCGGCCATCCCAGAATAGCTGCTGTGCTGCAGTTGCCAATACAAAAGCTGTCTCTGTTGCTCACATGTAGCAAGCAGGAAACCAGCAGGAAAGAGTGAAGATTCCACAAAAATTCCGCCTTTTCCTGTATTACCGGCTGTGCTGGTGCTGTCTGTGCGCAGCTCTTGTTTGGCTCCTGGGCACCCATCCAGGTTCACCCTCTCTGGCAGGACACAAAAAGTGCCGTTCATAGACTGAAAACTGCAGCTTCGGTCTGAGAGACCATTTGGCCAACAGATGTTCCTCCTCCTCTGTCTCTGTAATTTTTTTCTCCTGTTAATTTCTGTCCTAGGAGGTGCATGGCACTGGTGCAAAGAACACGAGCGGGAGAGCCGCAAAAATGAAAACATTTCAAGAGCCTTGGGATATGAATTCTTAACCACCCCCTGTGGGTTGTTCTGCCTGGAGGGGCGCGTCTGTACCTCTGGGTCGGGGTGGGAGGCTGCCTGCAATTAGCATTTCGTGCGAATCAAAGGGCAGAAGTTACACAACCCCTCAGCTCGGCTCCACCGCGCAGGGAGCGTCGGCAGCCGGCGGTTCACAGGTACGGCCACTTACGAAACGGGCAAAGCTGCTCCCCATCCTGCAGGGACACCTCTGTCTGCACAGCGCTTGTCACCGGCGCTGAGGCCTTTGGCTTGAGACCAGCAATCTTAATGAGGGATGGTTTAGAGCAGGAGGCCAGTAAAATATTGGGTAAAGCTCAGGAGGAATTTGGGTTTCTTAATTCCTCGAGAGGACCAGATCAGATCTCATGTTATTCCTGTCCCCTTTGGAGAGTCCCTGATGGATTAAAGTAGCCCATAAAAAGGGAGCACAAAGCTCAGGACGTTTTGTCTTCCGAAAGCACCTTCACACACACCCTCACAAAACCGCCTGACACGCTGGCAGCTCCTTGGCCGCTTCTCTGCACCAGTGGAGGTCGGCACCCATCCTCGCGCTGCCGGCGTCCCCGTCCTGCGCTGCTCGGCTCCCGCCGCCCTCCCGCGCACCCTCCTGGAGGAAAGAGCGGCCGCATCGCTGCTGTGACGCGGGGACCTGCTCGCCGGGGATGTGAAACAACTACTGAAGTTGTGCCTATCAAGAATCTCCTCAGCGAATCCCTTGCCGTCCTGTGCTGGGATGCCTCCCTTTCCCTGGCAGACCGACGTCTGCAGCCGCTGCCCTGACACCGTCCATCACCTGCGCGAGCCAGGCAAGAGTCAGCACAGTCCGCACATATCTGCTCAACCGATTATATGAAATAGGTGAGTGTTCTCAGGTGCTCTCTGCACGGGTATAGCCATGTACCGACACTGCAGCTGAGCGGAACCCATTGCCTGCCGCAGCTGGTGGAGCCCCTCTTTACCAGTGCTAAATACATGCACTGGAGCCACGCTGTGACTTGTTCAGTATTCCCCATCAACATGAAATAATAACTTCAGGATGCAGCCATACAAAAGCTGCTGCCACCATTTACTGGGGTGGGTGGCAAAGCAAGAGAGAGTGGCGTAGGCCGCAGAGTCACCTTCATCAGGGATACTAAAAGCTTGGAAGATCAGCGCGTCCTCTGAGCCCTGATACCGCGTAAATTCAGGAGCAGGCTGGGTAAGTGCAGTTGCTCATCACAGCAAACGGGGGAAAACTATTTCATTGTTTAGAATAAAAGATAATTCAGGAAGAGTTGTATTAGAGCTCTGCCTTCTGCGCGAGATGTCCTGGTTTGCCTTTTTGTGTATAACTGGCTTCTGCACGTGGGCCAGGTGGCTGGAGCCTGGGCCAGGGCACCACAAGGTGTCAGATGTGTTTGGAGGGAGCGGGACATCAAAGGAAAGGGTTGTGGTTTGCCAAGCGGTGTTTCCAGGCCCTGAGGACCTCCTCCAGACCTCTGAACCGTCCGTAGCTCTGACACACACCAAGGCCCCCAGCTCTGCAGGGGCACTGGGGCACGCAGGGCTTCTCAAGGCAAAGTGAGTACTCCAAGCCATTGTTTTTCTCCTTGCCTCCTCAAACAGGCAGTGGCACAGGATGGGGGTCCTCCAGCTTCTGCAAGAATCAAGAGAATTTTGAAAGGCATTTCAAAACAGTGCCTTTTAAGGAGAAGAAAGCCATGCCAGCAAGTGGCGTACATGTGTCAGCCACCCGGGAGCCGGGAATGGTTTTCACTGCGCAGACCGACGCTGTTGGAGCTGTCACAGCAGGTAATGCACCGAGCCTGGTGCAGCGAGAACCGGAACCCAGCAGAGCTCACCGACCCCAGGTTTTACCCTAACACTGTACAAATCTACACCCTTGGATGTGTGAGTGGTGCCACCATTGAGCTCCATGCAATGCACCCGCTGCAACAGACACAGATGTGAGAGGGGCCCCGCTGTGCTGCTGGCTCTGGGCAGGACGCAGAGAGGGAAGGAGGGCAGTGGAAACGGGAGAAATTCAAAGCGGCGAATCTCCCCGCTCTGGGACAAGGAAGTTGCCCTATTTAGGACCTGTCATTTATTTTTAACATGGGCTCTTGGATGGACGAGTTGTTGTTACTGATCTTACAAAAGGAGCGGGGGGGTTTCCGTGCAGCAAGCGTCTGTGTCGCACTGGGCACAGGATGGGCTTGGAAGGTTCCTGATTCCAGGAATGTGACTTTTTATAGATCCTAGTTCAGGAAATAAAACGACGTGGCTGACGCCTGCACTGAGACACACACCGCGCGGCCCCCGCGCGCGGGGCACAGCGGCGGCACAGGCACAGACCCGCAGGCACGGGCTGGCCGGAGTCACCCCTGTGCTTGGAGGGGACACTCTGCTAACCAGTAATCTGACCAGTAAAACATCCTTGTGGTGAGACACGAGCTCCCAAGAGAAACAGCAAAAGCCTCTGTATTTTAGCTGTGCGATTTTTAAACCATCGCAACCCCTAATCAATTTAAAATCCATCTCTCAGGCCTTTCAACACTGTGCTAGATAAATCCCTGGCGCATATTCTTAGAGGATACTGGGCTTGTACTGAGACTGATTAGAGCACTGGCAGAGGCTGAAGATACAAGTGTAATGTACAGGTTTTCTCAGGATTGGAAACAGCGGCCTGAGATGAGTGATGTGTGCTTGTGCACGCCCAGCACGAAAGGAAAACACATGAAAATGTCAAAATAGCACAAAAGACTTCAGATGGTCCGGGTGGCCACAGCGTTCACTGCACCTTCTCTTGAGCTTATAAGCAGATAGTTGAAGCGGCGTATCAACTTTAATATGCTCAGACAAAATCCGACTGCTTCAGTCACCCCTCTTTCAGGCTACCTTAATGATGAGTCAGTGCCCATGATGAGACTCTGATTTGCTTGGAATGCCTTAGCCCTTTGTGATTTTCTGGTTCTGGCTTATTCACAGGTATTTTCAGGGGTAACTGCAGTCCTTCTTGAGTAACAAAAACAGTCCCACAGGGGAAACCGAGCTGCTTATTTTCTATATGTGCATGAGGTACCTGCTGGATTTCTTTTTTCAGCCTTTAACCAGGTTTCATCTGCCCCATGGAAGTGAATCCAACAAGACCAACACCCATTTTCTCTCCAAACTGTGCCTCTGTATGGGATTTTTAACTCAAGCACTCATAGAGCTGAGCGGAAAATTATGGTGGAGCCAGCAGTTCCCAACACGGAGCAAACCCTGCGCTGCTGCTGCAACCTCGACTGCACAGCCTGGGGCTTCGGGGCTTTGCAGCAAGGACTCTTTAAATTAGGAAGTGTAAGGCTTTCCTGTGATTTATCATGTGGGCAGCATTCCATAAATGCACCACAGAAATTAAATACAGAAAAAAACTGCTGATAGGTCTAATCCATTTTGCTTGGATAGCACAGAATTGGTTCCTGTGGGACAATTTGCATTGTTCGCTCAAGCAAAGTTCAACATTTCCTAGGTGATGAAGCTTCCACCAATTCTTTTCAGGAAACAATTAACAGCCTAACACTTCTCGGTGGCGCAGCGTTTTTCTGACATTCTTCTACTTTAAACGGCCAGCCAACCAGCCAAGCATACCGCTCCTGGATACGTCCTGCTGAACTGTTCTCAATCACTTCCTCTCCACCCGCGTGCCTGCACTTCCCAGCCGTTCCGGTGTGCTGCGCGCAGCGGGCAGAGGACGGAGTCATGCACGTTGTGATCTCCCGGATCAATCCCTTCTTATTCCTTCATGTAAGCTTTTCCCTGAAAATCCCCAATTGGCACATTTTTCTCCCTGGATCCTCCCCGCTCAGCCTGCTGCTTTTCCAGCAGAACGGTGACATGGATGATGGTTTCCGCAGCACAGGGCACAGCGCCCACTACTCAGCGTTTTGCCTTCCTTAGAATGAGTTGATGTTTCACGGGCTGTAATACCCTCTGTGTTCCTGACCTATCCATCACTTTGGCATTTGTTTTGTCTTTGGCCACAAGTACAGCTTTTCGTATTGGAAAGTATGCCAAGGCTTCAGCAGAGCACAAGCTCCTCTTCAGTACTGGTTTTGTCCAAGTTCAATGCATAATGTCGGTCTCATCTCAGTGTTTGTGGAAAGTTTACTCACAGCATTTAGCCACTCTTTAGTTTGGCACAGTGCACCGGGCGAGCGCCGTGGCTCTGGAACAGCAGCGCTGGCAGAAGCGCTGGGTCTGGATCTAAATGGGGCAGCGAAGCGCTGCAGCTGAAGAGCCGGGACCGGAGGGGACGTGTCCGGCAGGGGCAGGGTCACCAGAGGGGCTCCCAGCCGCGGCACCTGGCACCGCGGGACACGCCGTGAGCCCACGGCACCGCGGGCAGGGCCGGAGGGGGTTGAGACCGGTCCGGTGGAGGGAGAGCACTTGGACATTTCTGCCTTTCAGGGGCAGACCTGAGACCTCAAAGACACTCGTGTTCATCTTTCTTCTCAAGACAGGGAGCTCATCCAGCTCCTCGCTTGTACGATGCAAACTGAGATGTGCTCAGTTCTTTGTTAAGTGGATCTGCAAATGAAAAGTGCTATTTAATTTGGAAAATGAAATACTATTTGCATGTATGCAAAAAAAATGCAAAAATGAGAAAATCATTATAAGAACACCAATAAAGGAAGTCTGTTGCCTTTTGTTCCCTCTGCCGAACAGGAGTGGAACAGTGCAAGTGCTCATTCAGCTCCACTGGGCTCTGCTGTGTCTGATGCTGGGTGCTCAAGTGCTGTACAGTGAGGTCAGATAAAATTGCCTGATGCGGGCAGTTTTTACATTTTCTGACAATAAACTTTGTCCTCTCCCAGATTCTTCACGCCTGGCGTCCCCTGCAGGAAGGGACGAGCGGGGATGAAGCAGGGCTCGCGGGACCGCGGTTCGGTGCAGCCCTGACACCCAAATATTCAGGTGCCTGACAAGTGATGAACAAGCCTGAGAGTGACTGCAGCCGAGAACATGTGTATTGAGTCTGGTTAACATTTTCTGTGCCTCTTTACTGACTTGTTTAGCCTAACATATCTCTATTATGTGTACAGGAGAATCTGAGGCTTTTCCAGTAGGATTCACATCACTTCACTAGATGTTTATGAACATTTTGACAGTTCTCATAAAATTAAGGTAGGTTTTATAGTTATATAGTGAAAAACATGCGTACTTACTTTCAAGTGCTAAAGATGTATTAGTTCTCCTTTGTACTTCCTAGAAATGCAGTAGCAGTTCCCAATCTGGCCAGATTGCTTTGGGCTCTGGAACAAAGGTTTTCTCTTTCACAGAGATATTCAAACTGGATCAGCCCTAAGCTGCAAATCCATATGGGCACAGCCCCACTGTGCCGCTCCTGAGCCCGCGCTCCCTCACCGCTGCCCAGCAGCTCTTTGGGCAGCACCATCTCCCCTCCAGCGCCGCGGGCAGCCTCGGCCGGCCAGCGCGGACCCGCGGATGGGCTTTGAACAACCGAACACAATAAACACCTGCTTCTGAACCCGCGGATGGGCTTTGAACAACCGAACACAATAAACACCTGCTCCTGAACCCGTGGATGGGCTTTGAACAACCGAACACAATAAACACCTGCTTCTGAACCCGCGGATGGGCTTTGAACAACCGAACACAATAAACACCTGCTTCTGAACCCGCGGATGGGCTTTGAACAACCGAACACAATAAACCCTTGCTTCTCCCTGGGGGTTTCCCTCCCCAGTCTGCCCCCTCACACCCACGGCTCAGGGCTGCAGGGTGGGAGCTCTCGGGGAGGTGCTCGTGTCCCGTATCATTGAACAAACTGTGCTCCTGTTGGAGCTGCGGCCTCAGTGCTGAGCTCGGGGCTCCGCCGTCCCCTCCCAGCCAGCACCAGAGCCGAGCTCTGCTCGCCAGGGTGCCCAGCGGCTCCGGTCAAAGCCCAAAGGCCAAGTGGAAGCCAAAGTCCTTGGAGGTTGTTTCCTTTTCTCCTCCGTTTTTCTCCTTTATCAGCAAACGTCGGTTTGCCAGTGCAGACAGGCAGAGGGAATCAGCAACCCTGAGCAAACTAGGAACACTTGTTCAGACCAAATGCCCCCGTAGTTCCAGCAACCAGAGCCACAAAACCTGAAAAACTGTGAGAAGTCAGAAGATGGTCATTTTTCATTTTTTAATAGTTTTATTTCAATCTAAGGTTAATTTGGCTGGGGGGTGGGAGGGAGGAGGAAAGTTGTTTGTTTGGTTTTAACTGCAAACAAACCAGAGGAAAAAGAAGTTTCATTTGTTTTCATTTAGTTTCGTTTCTAAAATGAGCCGGCCTTGCTGCAAAAAAGTAAGAAAACAGAAACAAATATGTCATTGTTTTTGTAAACTTGTCATGGGAGCTACAAAAATCCAGAACTGAGATTGTTTTATTCCTAATGAATGTCTGTTAACTCCCCAGTGTCCCACAATGGTCCCATAAAATCCTCGGGAACGCGGCCAGCGGGGGAGCTGCTCATCCTCTCCAGGCACCGGTGTGGTGAGGGAGGGTGTCAGCACGGCCGTCTTGGCACAAACTCGGTGACATCGCTCGCCAGCCCCGACACTCCTACCTGTCCGATCAACACAGTCTGTGCCCCACGGTGCCCCGAGACCTGCACGGGGATGGGCTTTTATTTCCCAATAATACAATGGACCTCACTGCTCAAGGCTGGATGACAGCAATCTTATATGTGGTCACCAAACCGGAGCATCCTTGCAGAAGTCTGCAGGGGCATCCGCCTTCCTGCAGGGCTCTCAAAGCTGCTCCGGAGATTAAAATCTCGGGACTGTTCCACGCTCTGTCAGAGTGAGGGAGGTCACAGGCAAATTCACAGGTTGATGCAAGGACATCAGGAGTGTTTCTAAGCACCTGTCGTTTTCCTATGAGGGGTTTGTACCACCCTAATAAAGGACTGTCCAAGGCACAAGCTGTTTAGGGCAACACTTTGATGACACTTTGGCAAATCCAATCCCTGGTGATGCTTCTGAGGATTAGAGAGCTTTGCACAACTCCTCTGCCTGTTCAAAGCACCGTGAGCAACTCCTGCGTACAGCCCGTTTCCTCAAACAGCGGTCACGGGCTGTGGAAAACCTCCCAGCGAGACTGGTCATGCCCCAGTGATGTCCCCAGCACAGCCCGCTCAGCCCAGCGAGACTGGTCGTGCCCCAGTGATGTCCCCAGCACAGCCTGCTCAGCCCAGCGAGACTGGTCGTGCCCCAGTGATGTCCCCAGCACAACCCGCTCAGCCCAGTGCAGCAGAAGGAGCGTTAACATGGGTGTGATACCGTGCAAGGAATTCCAGTGTCACTAAGTAATCATTTGTAATAACTCGAAGTAACAATTTCCATATGTGGGACCCAAAAACAAGAACTACAAGTTGGGAGATGCCTTCTCTAGCTTGTCAGTGACAGCAGGATTTCCATCTCTGAAATAAGATCTCTTTTCTGTTCCAGTCTCCACCACCCCACCAAAAAACAAATAAAAAGCAGCTGAAGACAGCTACGTCAGTGAGCAGAGCTGGAGCTGTCGGCAGAGGTTTGAGTGGGGAAGGGCTGGCATGGGCTGGACCCTCAGCACCAGGATAACACTTTACTGGTGAAGGAGCCTGTACAGATGCACCTTTCACTTCCAGCTTAGATGGAAGCCTTGGGTGCCTCCTCCGGGACGGGAGTTTCGCTCGGTGAGGCTGGGAAGCTCCTCGGAGGAGCCTCCCGTGCGGTGTCCGCGCTTTCTCAGGGCCGTCCAGCCTGCGGAATCCAGAAACAGACTGGAACTGGGGGTGGGCACCAACGAAGAAACGGGGACGGAGGGCTCACTGAGAACCTCCGTCCCAAGAGGTCTGGGGGACTTTCCCTTTCCCGCCCCTCGGAGAGCTCTGTTGTCCAGCTGGGCAGCAATGGCCAGGAGGGTGAGGGTTAATGCCAACGAGGCTGTTTAGCTGAATGGCTCTTTTTTTGTCTCCTCCACCTCCCATTCCCCACACGCATCCACCTCCTAAAGCAAGAGGAAAGGAATTCCCTGTGCCGCGGGTACACCAGCAGTGTCCAGCAGCAGTGTCCTTCTGCTGCCGTGCCCCACGCCAGCACCACCTCAGCCCTCCCCAGCCACACCAGGAGCCACTGGGACCAGCGACACGGCCAATGGCTCCCGGTCCCGGTCCACAGCGTCACCCCGGCCACAGCCGCACGGAGCCCTGGCTCCCAGCCTGGCTGCGCGGGTTTTTCCCCATCTCTCTGCCAAAGCAAACTGGCTTCTGACACCTTCCTGCATGTTTTCATCCTTTAAAGGGCGGGAAGCTGAAAGCCTGGCTGTGCTGCATTGCCCTCCCTGTGCTGTCCCACATGGGTGTCACCGAGCTCTCCCAGGGAGCATGGGCACCGGGTCCCCATGGCAGCTGCTGGCAGGGCGCGTGCGGCGTGCACGGGGAGCGGAGCTGAGCCAGCGGGGCCCCTCACCTGCCTGTTTCACAGAGTGCCTCAAACTGACACGAAGCCATGTTCCTGTAGCTTCTTAGCATTTATTCCTGCAAGAATCCATCCCCGTCACTCCTGTAGAAAAACAGATCTTGGAAAGCCATTCTAGGAGAATCTACTAATCATATCGAACTGGCACAGAACCAAAATATTTTCCCTCTCTGCCTTTAAACCTTCCTGATGCTTTTTTCATGTTGCTTCCTTGTCATCTCAAAAAAAAATGGAAGTTCTTGGAAGTGCAAATCTATCTCCAGACTCAAACTGTCCAAAAGTGCACAGTGCGGGAGTACTGAGGCCTCTCGATTTGACCCTGGCAAGTCCTGGCAGTGTAAGTCCAGTAATTCTTCCAGCAGCTGGGAAAATAGATGAATAAACCACACAAAAGCAAAGCAACCTGTTCAGGGTCCCTTTGACCCACCAGTACAAGGTGCTGGGCCAGGAGGAACAGACCAGTGAAACGTGCGGTGGCTGCACGGCCCAGCTCATCTCCCAGGGGAAGAGCCGTTCTGTGCCGGCTGAGTTCCCCGGCAGGGACTGTGGGACCAGCGTCTGTCCCAGCGTCTGTCCCAGTGTCTGTCCCAGCGTCTGTCCCAGCGTTTGTCCCAGCGTCTGTCCCAGCGTCTGTCCCAGCGTTTGTCCCAGCGTCTGTCACAGCGTCTGTCCCAGTGTCTGTCCCAGCGTCTGTCCCAGCGTTTGTCCCAGCGTCTGTCCCAGTGTCTGTCCCAGCGTCTGTCCCAGCGTCTGTCCCAGCGTCTGTCCCAGCGTCTGTCACAGCATCTGTCCCAGCGTTTGTCCCAGCGTCTGTCACAGCGTCTGTCCCAACGTCTGTCCCAGCGTCTGTCCCAGTGTCTGTCCCAGCGTTTGTCCCAGCGTCTGTCCCAGCGTTCGTCCCAGCGTCTGTCCCAGCGTCTGTCCCAGCGTTTGTCCCAGCGTCTGTCACAGCATCTGTCCCAACGTCTGTCCCAGCGTCTGTCCCAGCGTCTGTCCCAATGTCTGTCCCAACGTCTGTCCCAACGTCTGTCCCAGCATCTGTCACAGCATCTGTCCCAGCGTCTGTCCTAGCGTCTGTCCCAGCGTCTGTCCCAGCATCTGTCCCAACGTCTGTCCCAACGAGCTGTCACCACAGGCACTGGTGCTGCTGCCCTGGGAGTTGCAAAGGTATCGTGTGATCGGGATGAAGCAAGGCCTGCGTCACAAATGTCGTTCAAATGATTGACTCCATTCTGACTTGCTGTGCTTACGGTTTTTGCTTCAACTGTGCTGTTTTCCACTAGAATATTGTCATGTTCCAGCCATTTGACATACCCATAGAAACATTGTTTTAGCATTCTCAACTCATTAACCCTCTAGAACATCAGTTGGCTGGATGTACAGAACTAAGAGATCCGAAGGGTGCTTTTCATCCCAGCCATCACTTACCTCTCTCCTGGAAGAGAGTGCTGGACAGCTGTGAAATCACTTTTCTCGGGCCACCGTGCCAGCAGGTTTCCAGCTGGAATCAATGAGAAAGCTTGGAAATAAATTGCTAGCTGCTTAAAGCAAGAGGATCAGGAAACCCAGCCCAGCTCTGAGCTAGAAAACCAACAGAAACAGCCACCAGCAGCCACGCTGCCGCGTCCCCTCACGGCTGTGCAGCTCCCGCCGCCTGCTGCCTGTGCAGAACCGCAAGCGCCCGCCCCAGCGCCACTGCAGCAGCTGCCTGGAAGAGGACGAGGTCGCTGGCTGTTGGACAAAGAACGATCGGGGATTCCAGCAAACGGAAGGCTCGGGAGGCACAGGAGGTCCTTGCCATAAGGAGGAAGGTGACAAGTCTGCATATGTCAGCTTGCCAGCTGGGTTTGAGCGGTTTCCAGCTCTTGTGTTTGGCGCTCTGCGGCACCCCAGCTGTGACGGGCATGGAGACTGACCCGCTGACACGAGCAGTAACCGTGGAACCAACTGCACTTGCAAAGATGCCCCGGTTCCACGCTGCCAGCAGTGTCCTGCAGCACAGCCTGCATCGTGGCCACTCCTGGAGCACCTGGCAGTAGAGGATCAGGCTTCTCATGGAAATTAAATACTCTGAAACCGTAGTACGTCATAAAACATGGCCAAAAACCATAAATTGAATATTCTCTCTCCATGGGTCTTACTCCCAGGGAAACTTCAATAAGACTGAGATGAAAGAAACCAGTAGAGAGCTATTTCGTGCAGACACCTAACAGACAGCCCGCGGAGTGCATCTTCTTGAGCGGCAAAGGGCGTCCAGTCCATTGTTCCTTAGAGACCTCAAACGTATTCTTAGCTTTGTTTTGTAGGAAAACAAAGCATTTACTATAAACCCAAATATGTTAATCTTTTCTTAAGCTCTGGAAAAGTTTCAGTCAGACTTTTCTGGAGTTTTGTCATTTTAAGGTAATGAAGTTTCTACAGGTTTTAAAAACATGAGGACCGGGGTTGAATTGGGACATATTAATACTGGTTTTATTTCTGAAAAGGGTATAAACTAGTTCATACCTTATTTGACATAATAGATAGCATAGCAGACTGTGGCCAAAAGAGAAATAAGGATTCTCTTGCCTTGTGGATCACAAATCTTATTGCTCCCTTAAAACAAAACCAAAACACAAACAAACCAACAAAACCCAATGGTGTACAATCTCAGACAAGACCTTGTGCTGACAATTGGTACCTTCTCCTACTTTCTTCACATTAGCAGGAACCTAATCCACTTAACATACTCCAGCCAAACTCATGTTCTTGATCATACACAGTGTGCAGCAATTTTTCCACAAAGACGAAGAATGGAAAAGGATCGTCCATGAACTGAATGAACTTTGCCTCTTCTATTCCTCTTCTTTGTCTTGCATGAGATTAAGAGGGACGATCTCTTCATTTGTGCTTATGCAAAATTTAACACTGTGGTATTATGAACTGATAAATAAACCGATCAATAAAAAATAAAGGTGATGGCAAAACCAGATGGGATCATCTGACGATTTGTTCAGCTAACAAGGGCACAAAGGACCAAGTCCAGTGCCCTTTGGAAGGCAGCTGTGAACAGATGTGCAGCCCACGAACCCGACCTTAACCAAGGAAGCCGTGAGCTGTGCCATAGCTGCAGCCAAGACGCGTGTTGTCAGATCTAATGCAGACGACCAGGAAAGCATTCCGTGGGACCCAGGTCGGGGAAGGGCCTTGCCAGAGTCCATTTTCGTTTCTGGTGCTATTTTTTCTATTACCAAAGCAGCAATTTACAAGACATTCCTTAGCTGCACAGTAACATGGTGAGGACATCTCACTCCAGTTTGTAATAAGTTCAGGGCCTAGAGGTAAAAGTGCCACAAAACATCGTAACATGTTGTCTGGCCTTGGAAACTGGGAAACAAAGAGCTTATAAATATGCAGGGACCTCCATGTGTTTCTGGGACCACATAGCAAGAAGACAGAGAAGCTCAAACACGTATGGAGAGGAATGTCTCCCCTCCTCCCTCTGCATGTGCTGCAGTCAGGATGTTTGTGCAAGAAGAAGCCAGTTGAACAATAAAACCCATATGTCAGATGTTGAAGGGAAGTCTGGAGCTGAACACACCGCAAGGAAAGACGGAGACCAGCTCATCCTTGTGATAAGATTACCCGCTCGAATATGCACGTCGCAACATCCTTGTCAGGGGACCACACTGATAACAGCAGCACTGGTACGCTGAACTTCTCACCTAAGAATTGCAATGTACTTTACGATAAAGCCTAAATATATCTTTATGTGAGATGAGAGGGGCTGTAAAGAGATAGCTCTGCTTATTTTGAGCATGAAAAACACGCAATTCTATTACAACACGAAACAGAAAGCTCTAATTGACAGGGAAATTGTGCTCCAAGGCCAGTGGACTTGCATGTCTTCACACTTAAAAAGAGAGTTTCTGTGACCTTTTAGAGCTACATTTTTAATACTAAAGGTGATATTAAAGCATGAACACGAGTCCTCACTTTACAAGAACTTCATTATTTATTCAAAGTGGAATATCTCTGAGCAAAGCTGGGAGATCCTCCTGGACAAGGGACAAACCAATATCCCCATGGAGGGCTTTTGAAGACCGAGCTGAATGCCAGAGTGAGAGGGAGCTTAACCTGAAGATGGAGCTACGCCATGGCCATTCCAGACCTTCACAAAGACACGAGCACGAAGAGCTGGACAAGGAAGCTCATGAGAGCCAAAAGCTCTGCCATGGGTTCTTAAAGGTTTCCTGCTGTTCCTATGGCCAGAAACGCTGCAAGCGCCATTTTTCTTAACACTTTCTTTGTTCAGAGCTATATTTATTCACCCTTCAAATAAAGGAGCAGGAAGGAAAGCGTTGTGGGCCAAGTCTGGCAAACATAAGTTGAAAGGAGGTCTGGGCACTGGGAGGTTTTACATCTGAGTACTTCAACATTTTCAACAAATGTTCATCAGACTCATTAGTCTTGGCTGGACAAGTGTTGGCCTCTCATCTATCTGTGTGGGAAAAGTACTTGCTAACAGGGTTTCTTTTAACATGTAACCCAAAAGTAATTAAGCTCCTACTTAATTAAGCTTTGAATGAAGTTCTGGAAAAGACAGTCAGGAGTGGGGTTGTCAGGCACTTCCAGAAAACAGCATCGAGCGTCTCTCAAAGTTCACGATCACTTGCCTGCTCCTCCTGCCCTCCCACCACCCACCAGCCCCTTTTCATCCTCCATTGCTGTGAGCAGCTCAAAGAGACGTTAATGGCCCAGAGGTGATCCTGGCGCCAAATTTCTCCATTGAAACCATCTCCAGGCAACAATCAGGTTTGGCACACGCCTGCTGCCCTCGTCACTCGCGGGCAGTCACAGCGCACCAAGCGTCGGGGCTGGTTCAGCTCCCGCTGCTGCTGCCCCCGGTTCGGCAGGGCTGTAAGCAATGGGGGGGTGCATACTTCCTTACCTCATCTGGCAGTTCAGACCTTGCCAAATGTATCAAGCCACACGAGGAAAGGAAGAGGCTGGTAAGACAGACATGGTGGCTTCAGATTCTGCAGCTTCTCTGCTTCATTTGTTTATTCTTGTCCTGTATTTTTAGAGCAAGTGTGAGGGAGTGACCGTGGCCCCGGACAAGGGGTCCACAACAAGGGCTGTCACACTCCCAGCCTTGGCATGGAGCTCCCAGTGGGGGATCTTATCCCAACTCGACTTAATCCAGCAAAAAAAGTATATGTATTTTTAAAAAGCATATCTATTTTTAAAAACATATCTATTTTACCCTGAGATCAGGCCCGTTATTGGCTGTGTAAGCCAGCTCAGAGCAACTGTGCTGCCAGGGCATCTCTTTGGTCTTACCATGCCAGAGCCTGAACTCTCTGGGATAAGGACTATGTTCCACTGTGTATATAGCCCCAAACATGATGAAGCATCGAGGCGTCCACCGGAGGGACAGGTGGGCGCCTGCGGGGCACCGTGCGGGGCACCGTGCGAGGGACCGTGCGAGGCACCGTGCCGGGCTCCCGCCGAGCAGCAGCGGGACCCGGGAACCGACGGCGCCGCCCGACGGAGCCCGAGCGGAGCCGCCGCCGCCGCCTCGGGCCGGCAGGGGGCGCCACTGCCCGGACCGCCCCGCCCCGCCCCGCCCCGCCCCGCCCCGCCCCGCCCCGCCCCGCCCCGCCCCGCGGGGCCGCGCGCCAGCGGCCCCGCGCGAGCCCACGCACCGGCCGCCCCGCGCGCCGGGACCAGCGCGGCCGCCGCGGCCGTGACGGCGGCAGGAACCGGAGCGGCGTCCGTGCTGCCCCGGGCCAGGCAGGAACCGGAGCGGCGTCCGTGCTGCCCCGGGCCAGGCAGGAACCGGAGCGGCGTCCCTGCTGCCCCGGGTCAGGCAGGAACCGGAGCGGCGTCCGTGCTGCCTCGGGCCAGGCAGGTACCGGAGCGGCGTCTGTGCTGCCCCGGGTGCGGTCCGGGCAGGGGTGTCTCTCGCGGGGTCTTCTGCGCGCTCCCCGGGATGGCTGCCGGTCGGTGGCGGTTCGGGTGTCGGCTCCGGGGGGCTGAGGGGGACGCGGGGCCGGGTCAGGACGCGCCGCACAAGCGCTGGGTGAAGCCGCTGCCGCTGTGGGAGCAGCTGGTTCCGTCAGCCCGGCTGCCGAGGGGAGGGGGCAGCGGGGGTGACGGTGTGTGCGGAGCTGGGGACCCGCCGGGCGCTGCGCGGGTCCGGGCGGGAGTGACCCCCCGGCTGCCGGGAGCGGCTGCGCCTGCGGCGCGTTCGCGGAGTCGCTTCTGCCGAGCGGTGCCGGAGTCGCCGCGCTCCGCATCCCGGTGTCGTTCCGGGGGAGCTGTCGAGTGCGCGTCACTTGGCGCTCCTCTCAGCAAACAAAGACAGGCAAAGCGGTTCTTTTGTTACTGTCTTGCTCCTTTAGACCCTGCCGGAGAAACGCAGGCTCTCCTGGAGGGGGGCAGCCTGTGCACTTGGCTTGGGGAGTGCGGGCGGGAAGAGGTGCAGTCTTGGCTGAGCGGCAGTTGCCCTTGCGGATTTTGTAAGTGCAACACAACAAACAATAGAATATCGTATTATCATGGGATTAGTCTGAAATAATGGAAAGTAAGAGGGGAAACTGTAAGCATTATTCAAAACGCCAGTTTGAAATTCTCAGACAAATCATCCAAAGCAAACAGTAGCTGAGTGGAACTGTTTTCTTTGCTGGGAGTTTCCACTGGAATAAATAGCAAGTTCTGTTAAAAAAAAAAATCTGCAACTGGTTGTAATACTTAGAGTGCTTGCCAGGGACTGGAGTGTGCCCACGACCAGAGAGGTCCTTATGATACAGAGTGATGTATTCTTGCAGCTTTTGCTGCCAGTTCTTTAGAGACTCTTGCAGTTTTTACCTATGAGCCCTACCTAAACCAGAGATGTCTGTTTTTCCCTTTACCTTCCCATCTTTTTCTACATTTAGAACATCCCTTAATATTGTTTTTTTCCTAACCAGACCTGTGTCTGCTGATGCCTTTGTATAACCCGGAAGGCTGCTGTGATGTGCCAGCACTGCATCACCTGCAGAGAAGGCAAGCGGGCCTTTAACAGGGTGTTCTTTGCCTCAGTGTCACAGCCGGTTGCTGCTCCTGCAGGAGCTCCTGCGTGGGTTGTATTCCTTGGGATGCACAGAGCCCCATCAGGCACCTCAGATTTCCCAGGGGTTTCTTCAAGGGACTTGATTGTGACTTTGCCCAGCATGAGTTTTTGAGCTAACTAAGGCGCTGGTGGTGGATGGGTTTGTATGAACAGCACTGCTCCTGGCCGTGGGACAGCTGCCTGGCTCCGTGCTGAGGGCCGGCACAGCTCGTGCCCAGCGGCCGGGTGTTCTGGGTGCTCTGCAGGACACACTGAAAGACAAATAACACATTTAGTTTGTGAGGCAGAAAGTGGTCAGGAGGCCATTTTGATATGTGCAGACCTTTGAAACCTTCCCCCCAAGGCTTGCAACTAAAGTTTTCTCAAAGATCTCGCTGTCTTTACAGGCAGTTAGCTTGATTGGGAAGCTTATTTATTTAACGCCCTCTAGCGATGTTTTAAAAATTAACGTAGATTCCTTTCAAGAAGAAAACAAATATTAATGTTTATTGGTTTAAAAAGATTCACGTGTTCTGAGAGTCAGGTGCTGCAGGGAATCCCTGCAATCCCAACAGCACACTTGCGATGGGTGCATAACCCAGTTTTGGATAGGGATCTCCAGCCATGGCGACACTGGTGGTCTCTGCTCACCCGTGGTGCTCAGTGAAGGTCTCTCCATGGACAGCACTGGACACAGCTCCTTTCCCTTGACCCATCTCTAAGTGCTGCTGCACTTTAGGTTTTGGGTGAACACACATGTAGTTCACTTAATGTGGCTCTGGTCTAGGTGAGCCTGGCACTCGCAGAAGGGACTGTTTGTGCTTCTTGGTGCTTGGTTCACCCTGACTCGGCCAGGCTGGCCCCAGAAATGGGAAGTGTGTGCCCTTGACTTTGCAGAGGAGCCAGCTCCAGGGCCTGGAACTCTTTGAGATTGTAACCAGGGGATGTGACTCGAGCATCTGTGTGGTCAGACTGGTTTTGCTTCATAGGTGTGGGAGATGCTGAGGAATGTACCATCGTTGTGGTTTCTCTTGATTATCCTGAAGATGTAGTGGATGTTTGTTCTTCATGACTGGCCATGAGGGTTCTCAGATCCTCTTCTGCTTGTAATGTGGAAGATTTTGATTTGTGGCTCTGATGCAGAGACCCTTCTTGTGGGTCCTCTCCTAGTCCCCAGTGGACAGCATTGCACCAGCACACCTGTGCAGGGTCACCCCCTCTGCTGCCTCACCCTCTGCCACACCAGCACCCCCCAACACCCCCAGGCTCCAGTGTTTGCTCTGTTCACTTTCATCCACATTCTGCTCACCCTTCCACCCTCTCCAGTGCCACCGCCACAGCAATTCCACCTGCATGGGGCTGCACCCATTTCAAACAAACACCCCGGCAGCCTCGAAGCACCAGCAGCTCGTGGTGTGTTTGGCAGCGCTGCCTGGGGGAGCACCGTGTCCTCTGGCTGGACGCTGGCCTGCAGAGGTGACCTGGGGGTGGGACACATCCGGGCTGCATGGCTGGGGTCTCAGCTGGGACAGGACACCTGCCTCGCCACCCCCTGGCCCTCCGAGTGCTGCTGCTCAGGGACCTCAGATGCGTTCTTTGACTTGTCTGTGAAAGCATCGCCGATATGAGTACTTACGCCTAGCAGAGCGAATGGCCCGTCTGCTTAACGGCACCTTCTCCATTTCAGCCAGAGCTTGGGACTGTAGCACTACTGCAATTAAAAAAAATCAATGAATCTTCCACTTCTCGGCATTTTCTCCTGAGGGATCTTGGAGCTGTGGGCAGAAGAGCTGGCACAGAGATCTGGGCACGCGGGATCAGCGCCCCTCTGCTTGTCACCGCAGCGCTGCCCTCCTCGTTTTCCCTGAAAGCGAATGGCAGCACAGATAAGGATGTGAGAGTTTCCAAAACCTGGCGCCCGTAGTTAGCCCCTCTGAAAACAGGTAGGGTGGAGTCCAGCTTGTGGCATGTGACAGAGAAACTGAAGGAAAACAGGATGTTTTTGTGATTTAAAACATATTTTTTGATAATTCCTATTGAAGGGCTTGTTTTGGTTTGATTTTTGAAGTTCCCTGCCACGTTTATTGGGAAATTTATCAGCCAAAAGCTTGGTGCATGTACGTGTGTGCATGTGCGCTTGCGTAGGGAGAGCAAACGAAGAGGCTCCTGCTCAGCCTCAGGACAGTCTCCTGACCGAAAAGTAAAACCAGTAGGCACTAACAGTTAAGTGATGGAAAATATAAATTCCATCTATGTAGCTCTTCTGAAAATCTTGCTGGATAATTGATTTCTGCTTTGAACACCTTGAAATTGGAAAGATTCTATTAAATTATAAAGTATTTATCAAGGACCCACAAAACTGCTCATGACTGGAGGTATTAGTTTACACATAAACGTATGTTAAACTCAAGTAACGTGAAATGAGGTGTAAAGGGGAGATGAGGAAGAGTTTGGGGTTGTTGGTAGCCCGTGCTGTGTCCTGTGCTTGGCATAGTTTTCACACTGATTCCTGTAGAAGTTAAGGCAAAAGTGGAAAAGCAATGCTGAGAGAAAAGGAGGCAGGGAATCATATTTGAATCAGAATAGTTGTCTTTAAATAGAATGTTTTTCAGAGTTTTCCACGCATGCCCCTCCAGGCTGCTCCGCACACAGGGGCACAGCACTGACGTCTCCAAGCCGCGCGGCCACTGGCTGTCCCCACTGCCAGGACCAGGTGCCACCTCTGTGTCACAGCATCGCTGCCTCTCTGCCCGTCCTCCTGGACCTGGCCTGTGCCCTTGCCCGGGACAGGAGGAGTCGTCGTGCTGTCTGGGCTGCGTCTGGTTCCCTGGCCATGCCGTGCCCACGCTGTCGAATCCCTCGTCCCCGCCAAGCACCGCCACGCTGCTCTCAGGCCCCTCCTTTGCCCCTTCCTTTCCACATGGGCTCAGCCCACATAATGCGGCTCTCGCCTGCCTTTCCATTCCTGACCTGCCCCGCTGCTCAGCGATGTCTCTCCCCTGACCTCTGTCACTGTTCAACCCTTAATGTCTTCCTGCATCTCCAAAACTGGCAAAAAAAGTGCAGTTGTTCAAGCCAAAGTCTACTTTTATTTGCCCAGCTCACGTAACTTTAGACTTGCAAGTCTGCTGAAATTAATTTCAGGCTGAGATGCCTATTTTTCATTTCCATCAGCTGCACAATTCTGTGGGATTAAATCCTGCAGTTCAGCACTAACCTAGTATGCGTTTTGAGGAGTTTGACAGCGAATGTTACTAATAAGCGTGTTACCAGCCCCGATGCTGACAGGCACATGAGCAAGCAGCAGAGAGGAGAAAATGCCTTTCCTGGCGCGTGTGCTCCAGAGGTGCCATTGGGTAACCCATTTTTCAGCCAGCCAGCTCTAAGAATGACATTTAACAACCCCAAGTCTGTATAATGCTAACAGGATGCTTATAAGGCAGAGAGGGATTAATGTTCATCTCTAATGAAATCCAGATGCACAGAGCTGCCTCTTCTCAAGGCCTTTTCCATGGCCAAGCTGCAAATAAAATGATTTAATAATTGTAAATAGATGAGAAACACCAGACTTGCAACATGCAGTAGGTTCTTAAACTCATGGGCACCAAAGGCACTGCCTGTTGGCGACGATGGGGTCGCCCAGCGACCCCCTGCTTGCAGCAAGACCATTTGGGAGGTGGAACCTGGGACGTTTCCTGGGGATTCACGCCCGTGTGTGTCAGGCTCTGGGCAGCTGGCTGGGGAACGAGCGCCCCCTGTCGGCGAGGGGAGCCCGAGGCAGGTGGGAGGCGCGGGCGCCCGCGGTCTGCGCGGGGCGCGTGGGGCTCTCGCCCTGGGCGTGCGCAGGGAGCGGTGGGGACGCGGTCTGCGCCGTGGGCTGAGCTGTCACTGCTCAGAAACAGTTGGTAACTGGCACTTTCTTGTCCTTGTGCAGTTCCTGTCTCCCCATACTCACGCCGGGCGCGGGTGCTGTGCAGTTCATGCCGTGGTTAATCTGGGCCCTGGTGGGGGCTTGGACCGGCATCCTCGGGCACAGAGACCCTGCCTTGGAGAGGCTGAGGTGATTCTGTAGCTGCGCAGACCCAGCTCTCTGTGAGTTTTTAATATGGCAGGAGGAGTTCTGAACCAAGCGAGGGGAAGGGAAGGCGCTTGCTTTAGAGACACAAAGGAATGTGTTACATTTTTATGCTCCTTAGGTTTGGCTGCTCTGCAAGTTTTTCATTTTGCCAAAACTCGATTCAGTGAACTATTTGTTTGCATTTTTAAAGAAAGAGAATGATTCTTAATTTACTTTGGCCCCAATGATGAATTTTTATACTGTGAAATCCAGCAAGTTCCCTTCCAATGTTATATATACATACAACTTTACAACAGAAACTTCTATCCCAAAGTACCAGCTTGAACTGAATGGCTTAAAGGGCTCGGTAAAGGTGCGAGCGCGCTGGCCTCCCGCACGGGTCTGAGCGGCGCGGTCCCCTGCCTGCTGGGTGCCTCGCTTGGCCAGAGCAGCCGCGGCGGGCGCCAGGGGCTGCGCGGGTTTCCTGCGGTTTCCCGGGGTTTCCGGGCGCTGCAGGGGCAGCGGCTCCCGCGGGGGCTCGGGGGCGGCTCTCAGCACCGCTGCAGAGGTTCTGTCAGACACACGTGGGGAATCTGGTGCGCTGGGTTTTCACCACGGGGATAAGCACTTCGGGAAAATCCCAACAGGCAGCAGCTGTTGGTCTAATCCATTGCCAGCAAATATTTCGAATTTACGCCGCGCTGGACATCAGAATTGCAACCAAACCATTGGGACCTCCAAGAAAAGATGAAGAAATTTTACAAAATGAGGTTTTATTTTTCCGCTGCTTTTGGTCTCCTCTGCTAGCTCTAGAAGGGGGAAGCGCTTCCTCAAGCAGCCGTTGGTTCCTCTCCAGGCTGGAAGCATGCGGTACAGAAGTATTTCTAAATCTATGTCAATATTTATTGGTCCCTTCAGTTTCCATCGATTAGCAATTTGCTGTGCTCTGCTGGCTACAGAGAAGAGACTTGCATTTGTGTTACTCAAAGTTTTTCAAGTTGGTATTGATGCAAAATAGACTTTGTGTAAGCGCACCCTCGGGACCGTCAGAACCTGGTCCTGTTGAAGGGGATGGCCGGTGATCTTCCTCGCTGGCAGAAAGCGTTTTTCTTGCAGTGCTTTTGTTGTTGTTGTTGTCCCGAAATGCACAGACACCCCCCCTTCTGCTGAACCTTCAGATTTTCAGAGAAAACGCACGGGCAGTTGCCCATGATTTTTACAGGTCTGTCCGCCAACACCGTATCAGTGGCCTGAGGCTTGGAAACAGCAGAAATATTTCTGTTCACCTCAGTCCGGCGCTGGATGCTGCGCTGAGGACACACGGGTGTTCACAGAGGCTCAGCTTAAAGCTTTCGGGCCCTTTTTAGGTGCCTGTCCTGCAGCGTGAGTGACAGTGACAGTTCGTGGTTTGGGGCACCAGGCGGCGCGGTGTCAGGGACCAAACCCTCGTGCTCGTCCCAGGCGGGGACGCTCGCGCTGGAGCCGCGAGGCTGCGTTCAGCGTCCAGAAACATGGACCCGAGCCTTGACAAATGCCAGGTGTCCTGAGCTGGGGTCCAGCCCAGTGTCATTTGAGAACGTGGGCCTCTCCATCAGCTGTTCAGAAAGACCTCAGGTGCTCTGGTGAGCCAGCATCTCCTGCGTGCTGGGCAGGGCGTCCTCTCTCAGTGCCCCCTGAGCAAGGCAGGCCCTGCAGGCACAGCAATCCATGGGAGCAGGGGAAAAAGTGGCGTGGAACAGATTAGTGTGGGTCAAACTAATCCCCGGGCACCTCCGAGTGGAAAACCCACCCGGCCTTTGGCCGCCAAGAATTGTTTCTCCCAGTCCCCCTTATAAGGGACACGTTAAAATAAACCAGCAGGGTTCCATTTCTTGGAAGGAAAAGGAAATGTTTCAAAGTGTGTCCTTGTAAACTGATTCACTGCCATCGGGCTCTGCATATTTTAAGAAACGTTTGAGTTTGGTTTGAGCCGTGTTTTAGCAGGGAGAGAGAGGGAACCAATTAGTGAAACACCACGGAAAATGAACTTGTGTAAAACAGCTCAGATAAATATTTACACCTGAGTTTCTTAGCTCTGAGTTCACGTTGAACCCTGCCCTGTCCCTCTGAAGGGACAAATAAAACACTGGGCTGTGGCCACCCAACATTATTTTATGCTTCCTCCTCTGATTAATGAGGCTAATTACGGATCTTAAAGAATTCAAAGGGTTAGAGTGGTGGCAGGAGAGTTAAAGATTCTCCCTAGCATTTGCAAGGAAATGTTAATGCTTTACCATATGTCTGTGCTGGCAAAACTCACCCCAAAGAGCTCATAAAACAGCTGCACTTTTTCTCCTTTCTTCCAGGCACTGCACTTGCACCCTGTGCAAAGTGAAGTAGTGCGAACTTTTAAAATATACGTGTACAGACACACGTGTCCTCACCTAACATGGAGCTGTCTGGAAAAACAAGGCTGGGTGGGCTGGAGCAGGGTTGCAATAGCCAGGGAATGGGGTGGAATGGACGGGCAGAGTGTGCTGGTGGCGGGGGCAGGGGGCGGTTGGTGCTGTGTTAACGGGGTGCGTGAGCAGCCGGTGCTGCTGCTCGCTGGGTGGGCTGGGTCCCCCGTGGTGTGGAACAGCTTCTTGTAGCCCAAGTGATAGTGCAGGGACCTGCTTCTTCGGACAGCAGGTGGTTAGGTATCAGGAATTCCTGATAGTATTCCATGAGATCTGATCTGCTCAGATTCTGTCTGCTCACAGATGTTGGTCTGTGCATTTGGATAAGCTCCTGAGGCAAAAACCGTGTCTTGATTTTGCAGTGAAAATGTTGCAACAGTGACTCCAGGGAAATATACGTTACGGTTTGAGGAGAAAGCACACCTAGCTTACACCTCTCCAGAAGAAAGACCCGGCTTCCGAGCCTAGCTCTGCCACTACGTGTCTGCATCGCTGCCGGCCTGTTACGTAAATCTTCATTCTGAGCCTCAGTTGCTCCGTTTTCCAAACAGTCCGGTCGAAGCTGGAGTAGAGATGTATGGGATCAGAGTAAGGAAGGGCTCAGCTGAATAAAGATGAGTGTGTTCTAGAGCCTATCAGCTGGAAAATGATGTGTGAAGCGAAAGAGTTATGTAGAGAGAAAAGCAGAAAGTCACTTTGCTAAGGCCACCTCTGGCAGCTTAGTCGTAGTCCTGGCAGAGCTCCTCAGCTGTCACCTGCTCGTGGACATTCCTCGAGACACATGGGGTTTGCTTCTCTTCCCGTATTCCTGTGCCCTGAATTCTCGAGGGCAGCCGCGGGGCCTGGAGTGCTGCAGGGGCGCGCACGGGGCCGGGGTGGTGTCGCAGCACATGTGGAGCTGCTCCCACAGCTGCTGGGCTCCTTACTGCCCCTGGGACAGAAGCCCGGGCAGCACAGCTGGGCTGTGAGCTCCACGATCTGGAGACCTTGGTCTGTGTCAGCTGCTCCGGGCTGTCCTGGGTGGCACAGCTGACAGAGGTGTGGGGCCTGCCCACAGAGCCCGACTGCGCCCAGACAGCGCGGCACAGCTGCCCTGTGCAGGCAGCTGGGGGCAAAGTACATTGGTTTGGTCTGGCGCCCTCTCAGATGAGGCACTTGCTGTCAATGTAAGGACTGGAAGGTGGTTGTACCCTGCCCCACTGGTAGCGTCTGAGCTTGTTGGTGGATTGCACCCAGATGTGGCAGGGAGCTCTCGGAGACTGGGGACGTTCCTGTGGGGTCTGTAAGGGCAGCCGGCTGTGACACCTCAGCCCGCTGCTGGGAAGGGTGATCCCAACACCCTCGTCTGCAGCAGATAACCCGCAGGGAACAGGGCTCACAGCCCGGCCTGGGAAAGGTGTAATTCCAGGGCTAAACCAGTGCAAACCCAGTGTGCTGCAGCCCTGTCTGAGCCGGGCTCAGACCATCCGCACTGGGGAAAACCTGGGTGAGGAGCAGGGGACAGACGAGCTTTGGGGGTGACCCCGGGGGAAGGCTGTGCCTGCGGGGGTCGTGTGTGGCCCCTCGAGTCCTCCTGCCTCTGGGCAGCCGCAGCCCCACTGCCCCAGTGCTGTTCCAGCAGGGACAGGGCACCTGGGGCAGTGTGGCTGGGGGTGGCAGCAGCCCAGGTCCCCACCAGTGCTGCCGGAGTGTCACCAGCTGGTGGCTCGTCCCATCAGTATGGGATACAGGGCAGGGGCAGCCGGTCCTCAGCAGCGTGTGCTCTGCTGTCGGTGCCTGGTCAGCGCTGCCGGGGTCCAGTGACCCGGTTAACACAGATCCGCCTCAAACAGTTAACGCGCCGTGAAGTTGTTCCAGGAAAAGTTCTGAATTGCACAGGAAAAGCAGCAGGTTCAGTGTAAAATGGCAAGCCCAGTTGTTTTCAGTTTGTGTAACCTAATGCCTGATTTCCTTTTATGCACCGAACGATTTCCCCCTCTCTTTGTGTCTCTCAGTTTGGGTTTTCTATCTAGAAACACAAGCGCAGTCGTACCCAACACTGTGTACGAGCATCCCGTGCTCACAGACAGGACACACGGCGGAGCAGGAGGCAAAGCGTCTCACATTATCTCATTAAGATACTTCTGTAGGAATGCCTGCTAACATAAACCCATTACTGGACGGAAGAGCAGCAGCAGGTGTTTTCACATGGATGGATCCAAGCCCAAGCGATCGGTTAATTGTTTCTGTTCTCTTAACTGTATTCTTAAGTGTTTTTTTGAATGTTGCCTGAGAGCTAAATAACCATGTGCTACATTTATACAGCAACTTCTGCTCTGTTCCAGTGGACCACTGAAAAATGTGCCTTTATGGGTTCAGCTGGTTGATAGCAGCAATCAGCGCTCTGCTCTGACACAGCACCGGTGCTGTGATGAGTGTCTGTAGGAAGAGGGTGTTTCGCGAGATATACCCAAGAATGAGAATAATGTTGGTGTTATTGGCTCTGAACAATCTGTGATGCTCCAAATAATCAATGACAATGTGGCCCATGTTTTACTGTCTCTGACTGTACCTTTAGCAACATAAGCCTCCCTAAGTGATCCGAATGTCAGTGTGGAATTGACTCAGAGTCAAAAATGCAGATGAATTGAGAACAAACATTTTATTTAAACACAGTGCTTTGGAAGAGCCTCCTAGTACAATGAAGGGAGGGCTCTGAAGGAAATCTTCGTGCCACATGGGATCTTAAAGCTTCCTACCAGGCACGTTTCCATTGGAGAATGTCCTCAATTCGTGCCAGGTTGCCCACCCAGCCCCATGCTCAGCAGCTTTGCAGCAGCCGTATCGTATGGATTAACCCAGAAATTCAAAGTCCCGCAGATCTGTCACACCTCACTGCGCGGGTGGTCCTGCGTCCAGGCAGCCCTGGCCTCGCAGGTGGCCAAGGCAACCCGCTCCTGGGCTGTGCTTGCCTCCCGGCTTTGGTTTGGCAGCATCGGGGTCTCTGATCCGTGCCATCATCACCAACGGGCTTTGACAGCATCGGGGTCTCTGATCCGTGCATCATCACCAACGGGCTTTGACAGCATCGGGGTCTCTGATCCGTGCATCATCACCAACGGGCTTTGGCAGCATGGGGGTCTCTGATCCGTACCATCATCACCAACGGGCTTTGACAGCATCGGGGTCTCTGATCCGTGCCATCATCACCAACGGGCTTTGGCAGCATCGGGGTCTCTGATCCATGCCATCATCACCGATGGGCTTTGACAGCATCGGGGTCTCTGATCCGTGCATCATCACCAACGGGCTTTGGCAGCATCGGGGTCTCTGATCCGTACCATCATCACCAACGGGCTTTGACAGCATCGGGGTCTCTGATCCGTACCATCATCACCAACGGGCTTTGACAGCATGGGGGTCTCTGATCCGTGCCATCATCACCAACGGGTTTTGACAGCATGGGGGTCTCTGATCCGTGCCATCATCACCGACGGGCTTTGACAGCATCGGGGTCTCTGATCCGTTGCATCATCACCGATGGGCTTTGGCAGCATGGGGGTCTCTGATCCGTGCCATGATCACCAATGTGCTTTGGCAGCACCAGCAGCTCGCGAGTGACAGCTGGTGCTGCTGCACGTGGTCTGATGGGGATGAGTCTGAGCAGGCGGCGTCTGCTGCTGCAAGCAGAGCGCGGGGCTCTGGCAGATGCGGGGGTCAAAGAAAGCACCTGGTGGTTTTGAAGACACAGTGTACCAATGTTTCTGAAACAAATATTTCACTTTATGTTTTGCAGAAAAATTGCACCATTAGAAAAAATTTCATTTCTGAATGTGGACTAAACCAAATAGCAGCATTCCAGTGCCACAGACATTGCAAGCTTTGACCAGCTGTTGACAGAAGGAAAATCCACCCTGTTCTAAGCAGATCTCGTTATTTTTCAGTTCCATCCCACCTTAACTATCTGAAGAATAACATTCAAGCACAGAGGTCAGTGGCGGGGGGAAAATCCCACTTGTGCTGGCCAGCTGTGCCGATAGCATAGGCCATACATGGGTTTGGAATGAGGAGCATTAGGCTCACAGCCTCTCCAGTGCCAAGAAATACTCAGCTAAAACTGGCAGCTCTGAGATGAGTAATGCACAAACGGTCCAGAGTGCTGCAAGTGCTCCAGCACTTTCAGGGTCTGTTGGGTAAACGAGGATCTGTTTCCATGGCACCAGAACAGCAGATGAGCCACGTCCCTCTGGCCCGTCTCGGGTTGCAGTGCCTGGTTAATGTGAGTGAGCGGAGCTGGCTCCCGGCAGGAGCGCTCCCTGCTGCAGCGCGGGGCATGGCGAGGTCCCCGTGGTCCCCAAGCGGTGCTCGTGGACCGGGCTGCGATGCTGCGGTGCCGGTGGTGGCCGAGCCCTGCACCCCTGGGCTCCTGCGCGACACACGGAGCTGTGGTGCTTCTGCTGTGCACTGACATGGGACGGGCTTTTGCAGCAAAACCATAAAACCGTCTGCCCTAGAAACGCGCGGGAGTCCGAGCACATTCCACGTGGCACTGAAGAACCCTCAAGGTGGCAGGAGACTCTGTCCTTGTCCTGCAGCCTCTTAAGGAAACATCATTTATATTCTCCCTGCTCTGGGATATGGCGTGACCGATGCTTTGCTGTGCTATGTTTTGCAGGAACATTTTATCCTATTAAGGCACCTCTGAAAGCCAGATGTTCCGTTTTAGTAGGGACTCTCTTTTTTTAAAACAAACATTTTTGAGCTGATGTTATTTTTATTTAGTTCTCTCTGTGAAACTTCTGAAGACAGATCTTTGCTTGGGAAGGTCACATCGGGGAACGAGAGAGAAATCGCCTTCCGTCACTGTCTGCGTAGAATCATAATATAGTTTTGGTTGGAAGAGACCATATAAACATATACACAAAGAATCTGCTTAGAGAGCACTACTGACGTTGCAGAGCTGGGTATTCACGTGTTAGGAAGTTACTTTATTAAATTGTGCCTGCAGTCCCACTCCAGCGTTGCGCGGGGGAGCAGCCGCCAGCCGACCTTCCTGGCTGCTCAGAAACATCACCCGGCACCCAAACTCACTGTAATCGCTCTGTTCCTGGCCTTTCCATCAGTGAAATGAGGATAATACCTTCCTCTAACATCGTAAGAATGTCATGTTAATGTGGTTATAAGGTACTGAGCTGTAATAGTGTCGTGAACTCGGAGATGGGACTAATGCGTGCATAAGCGACGAAGATTTCTACATTCAGCGCAGAGTTTGAAAGGTGTACGGTTAATAAAAGGAAGGTGCTTCCTCTGCAGGACCTCTCCTCAACCAGCAATCCCGGGTTCTTTTATTCCTAGGATATTCCATATTTTGATACTTTCAGAAGTCAAAAGATAAAAAACGCTCAGCATACTCTGAATTTCCCAGTCCTTAAAGCTCTAATACAGACAAATGCTGAAATTAGAAATGAGCTGCGGGAGAGGTTTTTCCACACTTACTGAGCAAGAGCCATTGGTGTGAGTAAGGATTTGTCTCCCAGGCTAAAACGTCATCTTCTGCAGCACAGAATTTGCTCAGCAAATAAAAAGAGACCCGTGACCTCACGTGTATGTGTTGTCCTGGATGGTGATCACGTCTAAGTCACAAGTGTCACCATTCCAGTCACCTCGTTTCTGTGTCACACAAGACGCTGATACAAGTGTCTTGGGGTGACGCTGCCAGGAGAGGGGCCCGATAACAGTCTGTTTGCTGAAACTCTAAAAATGCTCCCTACAGTGTTATATGCTGGTCATGGCTTTGTCCAGTCCAGTTTTAAATTGGATTTCTGTACCTTTCCTTAACAAACTATTCCATGGCATGAGTGTTAGGAAGTTTTTCCTGACCTTCAGCCTGTGGATTTTTCTGTGCTTCATTTCATGTCATTACTTTGAATTTTGGCTGTGAAAACTGGAAGCATTTCAAGTTAGGAAAGTTTGAAGTGTCCTACATAACTGTGAGAGCTGACAAGTGTTTTGATAATAAGGAAGCGGAGGGAGGTGTCTGAAAGCGCAGATCAGGGCTCTCGGTGCTGAGATTTCGCGAGCGTTGCCCAGATAAGAAGTGAAGTGGCGGATCTGCTCCCCAGGGGCCGGCTGACCAGTGTCCTTTTGTCTTGCAGAAGATGAAGCCCATAGTCCAAAGAAGACGATCCACCCCTTCTGCCATTACTAAAGCTCTCGGCAAGTCAAAGTCCCATTCCAGGTAGAGGAAATACCTTTCTGACTCCTTTTTTTCCACCTTTCTGCCTATACAGACTGAAATCAAACTGGTTTTCAAATTCCTTTAATGGTGTCAAGGGCAATTTGATTGTGGACAGGTATGGAACAGTTTCTCTTTTACTGGCAGGGCATGATGCTCAGCAATAAAAGCTGGTGCGAAGGAGGAGGGTGGGGGCACTCATGCTCTGGCATTTGCCTCCCCAGGCAGCTGCGGTGCGGAGCCCGGACGCCTGAGGTTCTGTAGGGTGGTTGGATAAACCAGCTCTGACACTTGTGCCGTTCAGCTCATTGATAGCCATCTTAGAAACAACCGTTCCTGAGGGATTTGGTTAGTTTGATTGTTTTTTTCTTTGTAAGAAGGAGATACTAAAGCTGAACTGATTGACAGTTTGATCCTGACCAGCTTCCTGAAGCGTACCCCGTTTATCGCACTGCGGGTAACTAATGCACAGCACATCCCACATTTCCGAAACAGCTCTGTGGGGTCAGTCTCGTGGGATCATTCAAAATAAAGGGTGGGACTGATTTTCGTTTGGTTGTCTTCTGACCAAGTCTTGTGGCTGCTTTGTCATTCCCTCTGCCCACTTCTAAATTGCACTAAAAAAAGTACAGAAGAGAAACAAATTCTTGACTTTATTTGGCTGGAGAATATCCTCACGAGGGAGGGAGGCTTCGGACGTTCCTTGTGATGGATTGCTGTGGAGGGCTCTGGTACAATGCCATCTTTGCTTAGGCCACCAAGAGTATTGGGGACATGTTTTTTCTCCTCTCCTGCCGTTGTGCTTACAAAGCTGTGTAAGTGCTCCCGCCCTAGGGATCCGCTGCTGGGACCGGTGGTGGTGCGGCTCCCACTGCTCAACTGATGCACGTGGGAAGCCTTTCCTATCAAGTTCAAGGATGATTTAGCTTCTCACTTGTGGAGGTAACAGATGCATAAGGCAAGGGTTCACTTGGTGGTGGCAGTGGAGTTGTAAAGAGGGAAGAGAGAATTTCTGTTTGCAGGAGCGCGTGTTCCTGGCACTGGGGGTGATCTAAAAAGCAGCTGGTGCTAGCTTTAACCTCACTCCCACAAAACTGGAGGGGCCAGATTATGAGGCCAGCAGAAACTGGGTTAGACTAACAATGCAAAAAATACTACCCTTAAAACCCATATGTTTTTTCATTTGCTTGTGCAGACTGCCCTTGGACTTGGGTAGTGTTGCTGAGGGGTGGAGGGAAGGTAAGGATCTATTCCACATGCGTCCTTGCCTGCAGGCACAATACACGTTTTTGTCTATGTGTAGAGACAGTAGGATCTGTGGTAGTTTCTATATACATGAATCCGAGGCCATGTCTCAGAGGTTAGCTAATTAGTCAGGGTCGGGCACACAAAATGGTCTCTGAACAAGGCTCAGCAAAGAACTACTGCTTGTTCGTTCAGCACAATCCTGCCTGCAGAGCAAGGGCAGAGCCGGGCGATGGCTGTGGGACCTGCTGGGACCTGCTGGGACCAGAGCCAGGAGCAGCCTGGGCAGGAGCTGGGAGGGCGCGGGGAGGCGAGGGGCAGATGGGCGCTTGGCAGAGCTCTTCCAGCTGGGGGGAGCACAGAGAAAGGATCTGCTTCCGTCCCCATGGCGGCGTGTGGGCTGCAGTCAGCATGCAAAGCCATCGGGGATCTTTGGAAGTGGTCAGCAGCTGTATCAGCCCCAGCAGACACAAGGTGCTGGGGTGCAGGCAGGCAGGGCAGCACCAGGTGGCCGGAGCTGGGTTGTTGTGCCCTTGGCTGACCAGCAGTTCGGGGCGGCTGCGAACACGGGCAGCGGTTTCCGTGCCTCCCCGCGCCGCGCCCTGCCGCGAGCCCTGGGTTTGCCTGTTCTTTTGAGTCATAGCTCACACGCATGTGCAGGAACTAAGTGATTTACCTGAGTGAGAAATGACTTAAAAATGAATATTTCAGCAGCTTAACCTCCCCAGATTTGGTGCAGGCATTCAGGGAATTTTCCATCCGCCTAAGGCTGGTAGAATTAATTGGGAAGAGGCAGACGAACGCAGTTCATAACTGAGGGCAATAGGGGCAGTACTGGGAGAAGCGTGGGCTGTGGGGCTGTTCCACAACAGTCACCTGTGTCCAGTGACGAACCCTGGTGAGAAAAGCTTCTGACAGATCCTGCAATCTTTCTTCCTTCTCCAGGGAAACTGCCCTTTCCTCCTCTCATCCGGACGATGGGCTGCCCAGCGGGGTGTTCAGCAGCCCGGGCTCCACGTTCGTCCTGGACGAGCGCGTACAGCTGACTGTGGGCCTGCAGACCCAGGAGAGACATCTGATCCTGTTCAGTGACGTGCTGGTCATCGCCAAGTCCAAGTAAGAGGAATTCGCACTTGCGGCTCCTCCCCAGCGTGTGCGGTTAGCGCTGGGCTCTGAGCTGTTCGTGGAGCAGGCGTCAAAACAACGCTGCTTTACAAATGTTTCATCCCCCCCTTCCACCTCCAGAAATTCTTCTTGGTATTAATGTTTCACTCAATTTTCCTGAAGGAAAAGGTTGTCTAATTGGTTTTGCCCTTTCTCTTGTGTGGCTTCTTGAAGAAATAGCGCGAGGAAAAGAGGCAGTAAGGACAGAAGACCAACTCCTGGTCTGACTGCTTCTGCCACTCATAAATTAAGAGTTTAGGTGACCTCAGCTATTAGCATAGACAGTAATTAGCCTAAATCACCATCTACCTGCATGTGGCTCTGGTGAATCACATTGCCCTATGCCACAGCTGTCCCACCGCAGCCACCACCCCAAAATCCCCTTGCAAAACTTCCCTGTAGTGTCTCCGCTTGCCCAGACGTTTAGTTCTGGGGTGCTTGTTGCTGTTACTGCATCTGAATGACTGCAGGGTGGCATGGCCAGACTCCGGAGGCCTGGATGTTGGGATCTGGCCTAAGAAATCCTTTATTTGAATTGCAGATCCTCCTCCAGCCTGAAGCTGAAAAAGCAGGTGCATCTGAGTGAAGTGTGGACCGGCACCTGTCTCGGTGAAGTGACAGAGAAGAAGATGGCTCCTGAGAACTCGTTTGTCATCGGCTGGCCTACCACCAACTATGTTGTCACCTTCAGGTATCTCACCAGACACCACACCTCCCCCTGCAGCCTGGCAGCACCTGAGCCTCCCGGGCGCCAGCAGAACGACGACTGGGGCCACGGGGCTGTGACCTTTACTGCTTTACTTCTCCCCGCTCAATAGAGACCTCCACTCACATAGGCAGCGTGGTGAAAACCTGGAGAAGGTATCTGCAGGTTGGTCCCTGAGCGCCTTTCAGAGGACCAGCCCGTGCAGGTGTTGTTATAGCCAGGGCTGACCCTGCAGAGCATCCTGCAGCATCACAGCCAAATCCACCATAGCAAACCAGCTACACCTACAAGCATGTTGTTTCAGCACCTGCCAGCAGCCATTTCCATAGGAGATTGGCCCTAGTTTGTGAATGTTTTGTTACGAAGGACAGCTTGGTGAAGTCAGTGAAAAATGCCGATGCGTTGCTGGCCTTAGGGCCACGTTCTGACAGGCGAGCTGCTCTTTGTGTCTTAGTCCAAACTCAACAGCAGTTCCATTTCCTTCACGTCACTGAGTAACCCGTGTTGGCAGCAGACGCTTCTTGGAACGACAGACATTGGGAAGGAAATAATAGGAGAAAGAAAATAGCAATTAAAGGTCACTGCAAAAATAATAAGGGCCCACAAGATGCGTTAACTCCAACATCACAGAAAGATATTTGTCCCTTATCTCCACACTCGGCAGCCTGGGCAGGAAATGGAGTCCAGTTTGTTGCTGGGACTTTTTTGTTATTATTATTTTTGTTACTAGTTAAAATAGGACAGAAGCAGGAAGGGACTGTGCTTTTGTTCCAGGGCTTTGCAGGAAGGAACTTCGACTTACAGCTATATATAACTGAAACTGGGTAGAGTTTCCCAAGGCTGTTCCCCACTCGTCACTTGTTTGATGGTCTGCCTCCCTTTTTGTCTCCAGCTCGGCTGACGGGAAGGAGCGGTGGCTGTCGGCGTTGCTGCGGTGAGTGACCCTCCCTCCGTCCTCTGGGCAGGCCCTCTGCACTCCCCAGGGAAACTTCTCATGCTGCGTGTCAAGTTCCCCTCTGATTTTCAGCACATTAAGTGTCCAGCTACTGTTTGGAAAATCCACCTTTGAAAGCTGAGTGTAGAAGCCCCTTGGTGACAGTCCAGAAAAGGTGACATCCTGGAGGGGTCACTGTGTTGGAGCAGCCTTTCCCTTGGAGCGGAGGCTGACTCTGCTGGTCACTGTGGAAATGTCACAAGTGTTCAGTGTTACTGATTCTTCACGTGTTCTTGTGATTTGAACTAGAGTTTGTATTTTGTGGCATCTAGAAGCTACAGTTGTTTCATGTTATGTTTTATATGTTGTTTCCACTGCCATCCAAGCAGAAATGTTTGTATAGGGAAGAAGGGAAGAAATCTCCTGTTTTGTGGAGAGGAGCGGTGGTCCCAAGGGTGCTGGCAGGTGTTACACTGGGCACGTCTGTCTGCAGTACAGTTGTTGTCTGGGGTTTTGCTAGTCTGGGGCCTCAAGGAAGGTACAGAAGCCAGTAGGAGATTATGACCACGCTATGAACACTGCGTGGTATTGCTGCTGTCATAATGAGTCTGTATTTGTTATAGCGCCAAGAAACAGGTCCCTTGGACCTCTTGGATCCAAACCTTAGGGTCCTTCTCAAGTTTGATTGGGAAATTATATTCTCCCCCCTTTTATTTGATTTTCAGGCATATCAATGAGGTAAAACAGAATGAATATGTGAAGAATCTGACCCTTCAGATCCTTGTGCTGGATGCTGACAACAGTTTATCTGTGAGTAGAGCTGAGAGCCCGCTCATGAACCTGCGCAGGCTGTGGGTGGGGGCGGGAGGTGGGGCTGCTGTCCCTTTTCAAAACTCAGGTCCCACCTGAAAAGGGTTTAGAGGGTGCACATCTGGGCAGCTGTGTCCTTCCCACCAGCAGCCCACGCCGGCATGTTTCATTTGGGAAATCAGGAGGTAGCCAGACCCCTACCAAAGAGCAGTGGATTCTTAAGATTATCCTTGGCCTCTGGCTTCTTTTCTCCTTTTCTTCTGCTTCACTTCATAACTGGTGATGGTTTGTGGTTGAGTGCCCAGTCATTCCTATTTTCAGGGCAGTAAGCTGAGGATATTGATTGTGAAAGAGTCACTGCTGTGTTCTCCTGAATTAATTTACTGGACTGTGTCCCGGTCTCTTCATATTAATAGCACACATTCGTGGGCTTTGTGCCAAGTCTGGTGGGTCACAGTTACCTCCTGGGGATGGACACTCGAGGTTTGTTGGCGTTGCGCCATGTTCACCCTTTGGAGTGAAATACTGATCAAATACAGCATCTGAACATCAGATTCCTGTGATTTCTAATGGACAAAATCTTTGCATGGTATAATAAATCCATTGTAGAAGTAGAGGAGAACAGTTTTCACAAGGTATAGCCATCACGCTTAGCAATTATTGCAGTGTAGAGTCAATGAGAACAACTTTTCTAACCATGAACATTCAGTAAAGACAGTAAATAGACAGGTGAGTGACATTTTCCCCAGATTTTCAAGCTACAAGAAACTGCGACCAAACTTCGTGTTTTCTTATTAGCTTCCTGTATTTTCTCTGTTTTGCTTTCTAGACAACCGCAGTCAACGTGTCCAATGTGGAAACTGCAGAGAGTGTGATGAAGAAGACCCTTCTGCAGCTCGGCCTTCCTGTAAGTGGCAGCTGCGCGGTGTGCGGGACCTGCCGTGGTCAGAGTGGGGTGCAGCCTGTGCGGGACCTGCCGTGGTCAGAGTGGGGTGCAGTCTGTGCGGGACCTGCCGTGGTCAGAGTGGGGTGCAGCCTGTGCGGGACCTGCCGTGGTCGGAGTGGGGTGCAGCCTGTGCGGGACCTGCCGTGGTCAGAGTGGGGTGCAGCCTGTGCGGGACCTGCCGTGGTCAGAGTGGGGTGCAGCCTGTGCGGGACCTGCCGTGGTCAGAGTGGGGTGCAGCCTGTGCGGGACCTGCCGTGGTCAGAGTGGGGTGCAGTCTGTGCGGGACCTGCCGTGGTCGGAGTGGGGTGCAGTCTGTGCGGGACCTGCCGTGGTCAGAGTGGGGTGCAGCCTGTGCGGGACCTGCCGTGGTCAGAGTGGGGTGCAGCCTGTGCGGGACCTGCCGTGGTCAGAGTGGGGTGCAGCCTGTGCGGGACCTGCCGTGGTCAGAGTGGGGTGCAGCCTGTGCGGGACCTGCCGTGGTCAGAGTGGGGTGCAGCCTGTGCGGGACCTGCCGTGGTCGGAGTGGGGTGCAGCCTGTGCGGGACCTGCCGTGGTCGGAGTGGGGTGCAGTCTGTGCGGGACCTGCCGTGGTCAGAGTGGGGTGCAGTCTGTGCGGGACCTGCCGTGGTCGGAGTGGGGTGCAGCCTGTGCGGGACCTGCCGTGGTCAGAGTGGGGTGCAGCCTGTGCGGGACCTGCCGTGGTCGGAGTGGGGTGCAGCCTGTGCGGGACCTGCCGTGGTCAGAGTGGGGTGCAGCCTGTGCGGGACCTGCCGTGGTCGGAGTGGGGTGCAGCCTGTGCGGGACCTGCCGTGGTCAGAGTGGGGTGCAGCCTGTGCGGGACCTGCCGTGGTCAGAGTGGGGTGCAGCCTGTGCGGGACCTGCCGTGGTCAGAGTGGGGTGCAGCCTGTGCGGGACCTGCCGTGGTCAGAGTGGGGTGCAGCCTGTGCGGGACCTGCCGTGGTCGGAGTGGGGTGCAGCCTGTGCGGGACCTGCCGTGGTCAGAGTGGGGTGCAGCCTGTGCGGGACCTGCCGTGGTCAGAGTGGGGTGCAGTCTGTGCGGGACCTGCCGTGGTCAGAGTGGGGTGCAGCCTGTGCGGGACCTGCCGTGGTCAGAGTGGGGTGCAGTCTGTGCGGGACCTGCCGTGGTCAGAGTGGGGTGCAGCCTCCCGGACCCTCACCCTGACCCTTTCACCCATGGTTTTTCTGTTCTCTGTTCCTCGACTGCCAGGGCAAGACAAGTGAGCACCACCTCTGGGTGATCTCAGGAAAGGATGACCCTGCTTACCCGCTCATTGGTAAGAGCTCTCCTGTTTTCCCTCCATGATAAATGACATTGGTGTATGTGGCAGGCGATATCTCAAACATTGTACTTTTCAGTTAAAAAAGCAGTTGTAGGGGGACTGTTGCTGATGTGAGATGTGACATCAAGCCGATGTGAGCTGTCACTTGGCTCTTATGATCTCAGCATCCACGTTTTATCGACACATGGTGACATCTTTGAAGTCCTGCACACTCATCTCCCTTTGCCAGGCGAATCTGTGCATTTCTGGATGGGAGCCCATGACACTTTTCAGCAGATGCTCCAAATAAAGAGGAGATTTTTAGACTGGCCTAAGAAGTTGTTTCTGTGCCGCAGATGTGCTGCAAGGGCAGGACGCGGCTCAGAGCCCAGTGCCGCCCTGTGGCTGCGGGTGTGGGTTTCAGGGCGGCGCGCTGGCCGGGCCCCCTCCCCGCAGGCAGGCTCAGCCTGGCGGCCCCGCTGCCGCCACTCCTGACAAACATCGCGCGCCTGCCAAGGAGCCCACCGCGCACATCTGGCCAGGGAGGAAGCAAGGAAATACGCTGATTTACCCAGCGCCTGAACCAAAGCTGTTAGATGCGTTTAAACTGCTGCTTGCTTCTTGGACAGATGTGTCAATGTGTGCGCGTTGTTCGGCCTGTTCTGCCCTATAACATACTGCTTAGTAATCTCTGCATTAACTCTGCATTGTGTTTTCAGTGATAAACCAACAAATACATCCCCAAGCTCTCCAAGGAATTTTATGCATGTTGCTTTATTAAAAAGATCTTGCTCCAAAACCCAAGTTGTTACAGTAAAGCTCATTAGACTGCACTTGTTTATTTGTGAGTAATTATTGGTGTTTTCCAAGCCATCGTGGCACATGCTTCCTTTTTGTATCTGTCCAATACATACTAGACTGTCATAGTAACTCACTCCTGCCCAGAGCAATGCTCACAGTATTTTGTTAGTGCAGGGGGGCCTATTTAACAGTGCTTTGTTGCGTAATATTCTGGAGAGCTGCTGCTGAAGAGTGGCTGGCCAGATTTAACTGGATGAATTTATTTGTAAAGCAATGATCATGGAGGTTTTGAGCAACATTTCTTAGAGGCCCAGCTGCAGTGGGAGCCCTTGGATGTGGCTGCTTCCTCCTGCTCAGATCTGGAGCTGTTTTCACACAGCTCTGCGTCTCCGCTTGCTCTTTACGCTCCTGTGTTCACCAGGGCATGAGCATCCTTTCAGCATCGCATTGAGCTGTCTGCGGGACTCTGCTGACCAGCAACAAGGAACCAACAACAACACCCTCCTGGCTGATGGGACAGAGGCGTCCTTCCTTGATCAGCTCCCAAAGGAAAAACAGTGTCAGTTTGTCCTGAAACCCAGGCTCCAAGCGCCGGTGCAGCTGAGGAGAGGTAGGGGCCGTGAGTGCCTTCTGACCCAGCAGAGACTTTGCTGCTTTCCACGGCAGTGCCAAGCTCCTCCCAGCATGACACGTGTTCCAGAGCCGCTCTCACACCTGAGTGTGTGCAGAGAGGAAGGGGTCGTGGAGGGGCTAAATGTGTCTGTGCAGATGTTCAGAATTAGCTTTTGGTCCTTGATTAGCTTTCAATCGCAAGCCAGTCTTACATTGCACAGACAGCAAGGTCACTGAAGAACAGTGATTGAGTAGAAGTTGCGCTGATGGCGGAGGTGAACAAGTGGTTTCCCTGTTGTATATTATCTGACTGTCCCCCTTAAGAGTGTGGTTATTAAACGTGCTGGGAGCTCTCTCTCTGGACAGCAGGAAGGACAGACGGGTGTGTGACGCACGTCTGTGTTCTCCGCAGAGTCGCTGCAGAAGCACAGCAAGAGGAAGAAGTCCCTGATCGACTGGGCGCTGCGCCGCAGCAGCAGCACCCCCACGGGCAGCCCCCCCTCGCAGTCGCCCACCACCCCGCGGAAGCTCTTCGGCCTCTCTCTGTCCTCTGTCTGTCCTGACGGGATCCTTCCCAAGCCCATCATGGTAAGGAGCAGTGCGGACCATCTGTCTGGACATGAACTTGATGTGTTTAGCCCAGAATGAAGTCATTTGTGGTATTTGTGAGGATTGGATGGGGAAGACCCCCATTTGCTTGTGATTCAGCTCTAGCTCAGTAACATGGGTGGGCATCTCCAAGGGGCAGTGTCAGCAGCCTGTGCTGTGCTATGGGGCTGAGAACCTACCTCACTACAAGAGTCCACAGGATGAGCAAACCCACATGAACCGTATGTGCAACTCAGCTGACAGCCCCTTGTCCCTGGTTAAATCATGATAAATCTCTTGTATCTCTGTCCTGTTCCCAGTACTAACTACGTCTTTTGTTAATTATGTGCTAATATGTGAGGTGTAATATACACAAACAGCAAGATAAAGTGTTAGGCTCTTAAGCACAACTGGGCTTTCTCTTAGGATATGCTGCTTCTGCTGTACAATGAAGGTCCCTCTACTAGGGGCATTTTCAGACGATCTGCCAATGCCAAGACTTGCAAGGAGCTGAAAGAGAAGCTGAACTCTGGAGATGAGGTCCGGGTGGACGGAGAGTCAGTCTTTGTGGCTGCTGCTGTCATCACGGTACGTTTGGCCAAGTAACTCAGCTGTCTGCGCTGATCGCGCCTTCCTGCTGCAGGAAGCAACGTGGGTCTTTGTGGATAGGGGAGATTTGAGGGGGAACACAAAGCATTTTCCAGCAAGGCACATACTCACCTGATGGCCTGGTCCATCGATGTGCACAGAGGTATCTGCCCGATCCCCTGGTGCACGTTTTCACACGCAGATGTGTGCACTGGTCTTCAGGCCAGTGTTTCATTTTACAAAACAGCCTGCAGCAGGTGATGTGGTGATTTCTCTCTCTAAGGCATCGATGCAGTTCTCTCTCAGTGCCGAGTGACATGCCAGAGTCTTCACTCAGCCCTGACATAGACATGAAGCCCTTTGGTGGCAGCAGTACAGGTGCTCGTTGTCCTTTCTGGACACACAGAGGAGACTGCAAGGAGATACAGGAGGACTTGTGCCATTGAAGTGCAACTGCTCTGCGTCCCCCCAGGGTGGAGAGGCCATGCTCAAAGGAGCTGGCCTGTGCTGCCCGGACCCTGAGTCCTCACCCTCTGATCAACCAGCAAGCAAGAGGGAAAACTGCTGCCAAATCCAAGTGAAGGGGTTGTGGTGGGTGTGGGATAAAGCTTGTGATAAGACGCAAGTTTTAGTGAGAAAAAGCTTGTATTTTGCCCTCGCAGTTGAATCTGGTCAGGACAAATCATGCATCTCAAGTATCCAAACACATCCCTGTCTCTTGCCCCCAGTGGCTTAATACAAAAAGCTGTTGACTGGGAGGATATTCAGGCACTTTCCAATGTAAGATGCATATTAAGTTGTTAAATAGTCCCCTGAGAAAAAACCAGCCATCATCACAGCTGAGAAGCCTTGCAAAGAGACGTGTGCGCCGGTGAGGGGTGAGTGAGTCCTCGCCCCGCGGCAGCAGAGCTCAGGGCGCCAGGGCTCCTCGTGCTGCTCCGGCAGGGCCCTTGGGCAGGGGACGGCGGGGGGTGTGGGAGGGCAGGAGAAATGTGTTTGTGGCATGTCTTGTTGTATCTTGTGTTTAAAATGAATAAACAATGACTATATGCATCGTGAAAAGAAAACAAGGAATTCAAAACTGACCAGACTGCTCTGCATATATATATTTAATTCAGGATTTTCTCCGAAATATACCTGACAGTGTTCTATCCTCAGACATGCACGGACTGTGGATGGAAGCTGTGGACACAGAAAATCGGGCACATAAGATTGAAGCTATCAAAAGGTTTGTAAAAGCCTTTGCAAAAGCCTTTGTAAAAGCTTATTTTGGTGGGAGAAGGGGAACCTACAGCACTGAGTCTGGGTGTCGTCTCTGGGGGACTCCCGGCGCAGCTATTGCTGATTGTCAGCGTCACTTGTCAGAACATTTTCCTTTCAATGGACTTTTATGAACATTTTGAACATTTTTGACCCCAAAAAATGTCTTTAGAAAGTTCTTTTCCAGTGGCCAGTTTAAATTATCAGAACCAGCAAACTGAAAAAGCACAGTAATTCAGCCACCAGGAGTGCATCGAATGTTAGCGGAATTACATCCTTAACAATGGTAACTTTTTTCTTACGTGCACAAAATGAAGCTGATCATCACATTAGCAGTTAGAAAGAGCCCTGCCAAGACGGTGACTGGGACCTTGAGAGCGGCTTTACTGCTCTGAGACAGCTGTGCCGAGCAAGGACAGTCGGTCCGTGTCCTGCGGGACGTGCAGTATCGAGCTCTTTCGCCAGCGGCTGCAGCCGGGACGCGGGCAGCGGGATGTCCCGTGCTGCTGGCCGGGAGCTGGGAGCGTCTCCTTGGGGCAGTCACCGTTTTGTTGAGGCACAAGGGACCTGAACCCCCGTTCTGGCTGAGTCCCCTGGTCCCTCGGGCCCTGTGACCAGGGTGCGCAGGCAATATGGGTGTAAAGCTGTGGCTCTCACGTAAGTTGGTGGCAGGAGTGACATGGTCTGACTATTATCCAGCATGATTGTCTCAAACTGGTTGCAAAAGGGCAGAAGGGTCAAAAACTTTGGGAAGGAATGTCTGATGCTTGAAGAGGAGATTTTTGTGACCAGTACTCTGCTTTTGTTCCTGCCCCTTGAACAGTCTGGTCAACCAGCTTCCAGAGGCCAACCTCATCTTACTCAGACACCTCTTTGGAGTCCTCCATCAGATTGAGCAGAATTCTGGTGTGAACCAGATGAATGCCTTTAACCTGGCTCTTTGCATCGCACCCAATATGCTGTGGCTACCAAGTCCCACTGGGCCTGAAGAGGAGAGCCGGTCTACCAAGAAGGTAATCTCCCATAGGTTTGGCTTCATGCTTGTCTTTTCCTGCATTTTATGGGCACTGTATTTTGTAAAGGAAGGCATAGGATCAGTGACAGCGCTGGCTGATGGTGTACAGGCTTCGTCTTTTCCCCTGTGCAGTGGTGCCTGTGCTGGCAGAGGAATACAGAAGTTTAGCCACTCTGTTTATCCAGGGTGGAAGGGGAAGCTGTGGTTGCTTTACCAGATGAACCTCCTGTATGGTCAAGCAAGCACAAGAAAGCTGGAGCAGCTGAAGTTGGACACTGCCACTTCAACTGGGTCTAAAGCCATCTTGCAGAGACAAAGCGAGCAATGAGGAGGGGGGAATGCTGGCTTGTAGCTTTTGAGGTGTTACCAATAGTAAGGAAAGTCGTAGAACATGTTGTACCTGGCTCACTCTACCAGTTTGTGTAGCTCGTATTCTTGCCCCAGGTGTAGTAAATACAGATGCATTGCCACGTTCTTAACTTCTTGAGCAAAAGGGTCAGTAGGAAATTATATCTTTGTCAAAGGAAAAGAAACATTCTGGGACTGATTTGACTTACTTTATATAGCTGGCTGTATTTTCGTGAAACCGACTCTGTAAATTCATGTCTTTGCCAGGTGGCCTTGTTAGTGCAGTTCCTGATTGAAAACTCAGGAGAGATTTTTGGAGGTGACATTGCTGCTTTGTTTCAAAGACCAGACAAAAAGACGTCCAAAAACTCAGAGGAATGTCTGGGTAAGTTGGTGATACTGTATCTTCCAGAAATGTTTGGAATCTTTCAATATGCAAAAGAACTTGCTCTCCCTTCACGTCCTTGCAAGGAAAAGCACTGGAAGACGGTTGGGTTTGATTTTCCCTTTGCCTGTCAGGCACCGGCAGGAGCGAGGGAGAGCAGAGGGCCGAGGGGCATCGCTTCACGTGTTCTGAGCACTGTCATCTTTCTTTGTGGCTGCCGTTCAACCCGCTCCAGCCATCAGAAGAATTTAGTGTAGCCTTAGCAATGCCGTGTCCCAGCAGTCTTTTCTTCCAGATTAGTTCTATAAAGCTAAACCGAAGGGTTGAATGGAAAGAGATCGTGTTGTCTCTGTTAACTGTCCTATAAATACAGGCCAGTGGTGACAGCTCAGGTCATCAAGCCAGAATTTTTGATCCTGTTCCCAGTCCTGCTCTGGTCCCTGCAAAAATAATAGATCGTCTTTGCTTTTCTATGGACTTGGTAGTATTTCCCTGCCTTGGTTGTAAGGTATGTGGGGCTAGGAGACATAGGCAACTATTTAATTTGCATTCTCTGCTCCAGGCGTAGGCTTGGCTCAGCATGATGATTCCTCTGATGAGTTGGAGTTCTCTGCTTGTGACCCAGAAGGACCAAAGCACCACCCGGTACCTGAAACAGATGCCATTTTTGAACCATCCAGCAGCTTGTTACTTGACAAGGATCAGGAAGACTGGGACTTGTTCAGTGAGATCACAGCCTGCTACCAGAGCAAGGCCAGGCAGAAGGCCAGCGCAGACAGCTACGAGCTGCTGGAGGAGGAGGGCTCCTTCTGCTCCCTCGGCTCCATCCGTTCCCTCAGCCCGGCCAGGGACCGCTGCTCCTCGGAGCCCAGCGTCTGCCTGGGCTCCCAGCCGCCCGGCCCCGGCCACGAGCCGGTGGCTCGCCAGTCCAGCTGCGACGCCACCATCATGCGCAGCCACACAGACTGTATCCAGCGGCTCCGGCAGCTGCAGGTGGAGAGCCAGAGGCTGATAGATGAAGGCCTGAGCCCTGGGGTTGGTAAGGCCAGGCAGAACTTGTGGCAGTCGCCTCAGACCAGCTCGAGGGTGAAGCAGCTCAGCCTGCAGCAATCCAGCCTGTCCAACAGGTCCAGCTTCTCCAGCCTGTCCTCTACCACCACCTCCCCATCCGCCTCCTCGCTCAGCTCCTTGGACAGTGCTTTCTCCTACTGCTCAGAGTCGTCAGCCGTCAGTCCCACCGACGTCTCCTCCCTGCCGTTCATGTTTGGCACATCTGCCAGGCTTCACGCTGTGTCCCCCAAGATTGCCAAAAGGTCCTCAAAGGAGTGGCACAAGCCCTTCACGTCACCCGTGGCTTTACATCTGTGTGGCCTGGACAGTCCCCCTGAGCACGACCCCAAGGCTGTGGAGAGCAGCCGTTGCTTTGGAGAGAGGAGAAGTTTTCCATGCGTCAGCGGAGCTGCTGTGGGAAGCCCAGTGACCGACGCCGCCTGCGAGGAACAGGAGAGACGGCCGAGCCGTGCAGGGGGCCCTGGCCCGGGGCTCAGGAGCCAGGACCGTACGAAGGAGTTTGAACAACCCCCCGAGCTCTCAGCTGCCAGCCCGGCGCAGGAGGAGCCCCCGCACAGCAGCCACCAGCAGCACAGGGAGAAGGCAGTGAAGAACGTGGAAATCAAAAGTGTTGACGCATGCCCTCCAAGCCAAGAAAGCTTGAAGCGCACCAAGATAACTTTTTACGTGGCCCCAAACAAAGAAAGCGGCTGGGGGTCTCCAGTGAAAGAGGAGAGGCCCGTGGCACATGCCAGCAGCAGCCGTGGGCAAAGCCCATCCAAGAGCTTGCAGACTGTGAGCGTCCGCATCCCCCAGACAGTTTTCTATGGGCAGGACACCCCCCTTGTTCTGCGGTCCAGCTCCAGGCGCCACCACCGTGAAGCGAGGATCCCGTCCCCGCAGGCAGAGCACAAAGGGAGCCCCCAAAGTGTCCCCACTCCCGAGGAGCTGGAGAGCAAGCCAGTGGCTGTGGGGCAGGCACCAGCCCAGAGCAGGAGCTTCAACACGTTCAGCCACACCATCCGTATCATCCTCCCCGCCTCCATTCGGGACACCGTCAGGGAGTACTTCAAGCACGATGAAACCCAAAGCTGTCCCGAGGTGGAGGCGGTGGAAGACGAGCTCCGGAGCAGGGTGGCGTGGCTCCGCAGCCAGCCGCGGGCACAGGCGGCCGCCGAGGAGCGCGATACAGTGGCGTTTGCAGAAGAGACGTTTGTCTAGGGAGATGGATGTGGAAGAACTGAATACTTTGTGTGTGTGTGTGCAACAGAAAATATTCTGTAAGTTATGATCAAGGTGTGAAGAATCTAGCAGGCTGCATGGGGCAACAAGTGTAAAGTGACACTAATGTGTATGTAATGTTGGGGTTTAACATTTATTTTGGCTGGGGCGGGAGAGAGATTGTTCTTGTTTTAAATTTACGCCCTTTTTCTACAGAAGAGACTTCACTGGCTGGGGGGATTGAATGCCACCAGACACTCATGGCAGTGCAGCAGCCGACCTGTACAGGGTCTGACTCCGTTTCTTTGTTAACTGGGAAAGGAGAAACTCTGCTTTATTTTCTCTAATCAGCTGCTGATGTGTGTGGATGATCAGAGAACTAGGACAACTAATGCTCCATCAGAATTACTTAAAAATCCTTACACTTGCACAAAATCCTCCACTATTCAGTGTTCACCACCACCATTCATCCGAAGACCCCTCACCTCCAGCCCAGAAATCACTGCTGCTTCTCTCTGCTCGTCTTGCATCCCCAGTGGTCCAGCTCACAGTCTGCATTCGTTATTGGTTGAAGCTGGGTTCTGGAAACACCAAATGGAGCCCAGAACCCAAAGCCCAGCTTTCATGGACAGATAGCATATGCAATATTTTAGCCCTAAGATTACTTTTTTTTCCCCCAGTTAATTGTGGGTTGATGCTCTCTGCCCATACCTCCCCTAAAGCTAGCATTTGACAGAGCCACAGTTACTACGAAGGTTTTTAGCACCGTCACTTTAGCAGGGCTAGGAACATTTGCCTTCTTTGGTGTCCTCTGGGTGCAGCTGGTCCTTTTAGTCCTAGTAAAAGGTGATATTTCAGAAGGCCCTTTTGCGAGGCATTGTGGATGGGGCAACTGATCAAAGGTCTAGGCATGCTGAGAGGGACTTCAGCAGTATTTGGCTTTAGCATGAGGTCAAGGAGTTGTGAAAGTTGTCAAGAATGCTGTCGAGTGATGCTGAGCAAAGCCACATCTGGCTAGAAAGTTGTCAGACAGCCCATAAGCTGAGGCTGCCCAGGGGTCAGCAGCTCTGATGCTGTTTCGCAGGAGCTCGGGGTTCCCGCTCAGCCCGGTACGTGCTGCACCGCTGCAGAAACGCAGCTGGTGGCCCTGGGAACGTTCCCATGGTGCCACCCAAAGCACCGCACAGCGCCACTGCAGCCTCGCGGGACCCGCTCGGGGCTGCGATGCTGCCGGCTGAGCTCCAACAGCAGCTGAGCCGCCACGTCGCCTTGACAGGCTAAGAAAACAATGGGAAAAGTCTCAAAGATTATGAGGTTCAGGATGTTTCATTTGAAAGTTATGTGAGAGTTTGCTAAGGTGGTTTCTCTCAGAGGGCCACTCCTTTTACTCCACTGACAGTGAATGGGTGAATGGGTGAAGGACAAGAGGAATGAGTGAATCCCGTGTGGAGTGCGTGCCCCCAGAGCCGCTGTCTGCCAACAGCCGAACCACCGCCGCGGTTCGGGCCTCGCTCGGGAGGCGTAAAACGCCCCGTGGGCGTCGGCTGCTCCCAGCTGGCCCAGCCCTGCAGGTTCACACCGTCCGTACCGGGCAGGCGCGAGGGAGAGCCCAGCGCCCGCTCTCCAGGTGCAGACTTTGATCTGTTACATGCAGGGTATTTAACTCTCAAACGTGGCACTCTGTGCCTTGGTGGCCCCTGTATAATGAAAGGTGTATATAATCATAATACCAGCTCCCCCGCCATCGTTTCCCTCACACGTGAACACTGATGAGGCATTCACAGTCTTTTTTACAAGAGCTACGGTTGTACCTATTTCAATAAAGACACCATTTTGTTTGTCACTGTGGTGCAAGGAATCACCTGCTGTCCCCTCCCTGCTGTGCTTGGGCGGGGGTGGGAGCCCCCAGCACGTCAGCTCAGGCACTGCTCCCACTTTTTGGGAGGTGAACCAGCAGTAACATGATGAGAAGAGTCTGTACTTGGAAGAGAAATTGCTGTGTGTTCTAAACACGCTAATGGATCGTAAAGCGGCTCGGTGGCTGGGCTGGTCTCGGTTCAAACAAGGGGGGCTTGGACCAATGCAGAGTAAGAGCTCGCGATTTGCGTCATCTAGAAGAATTATGAGCAAGTTAGAAAGAGATCAGTTTATAGAAATGCTGGCAGAGGCGGGGCAAAACACACATTTTTTTCTCTCTTCTCATCTTAGGCTGCCTAATATGGACGCATTTCCCTGGAGAGTTGCTCTAACCCAGCCCTCTACTAATAATTTTTCTTCATTTAAAACAAAACAAAATCCTCCAAAATGTATCAGAAAAGCTGCTGATACAAACTACTGGTCCCTTTGGGGCTGTGTGGCTGCAGGGCAAGGAAGGGTTTCTGTAGAATTCTGTTTGGAGAACTCTGTTACAGGTCATGGCTTCTTACGGCATTTGGATGGCAAGTTTGACGTGCTCGCTCAAACACGAGGGGAAAACCCAGTCAAGTAAACTGGGGCGATAGTATATTATACCTAAATTTCCATTTAACTCGCTCTCTTCCAGCCACGCTTATGTTACCAGAAAAGTGCATCTCATAGGTCTAAAATCCTAATTAGAATTTTATTAGATGTATGTGGTAGTACAGCAATGGGAAGATTAAGTGTTTGGAGAAAGTAGCAGATCATGGCACGTAACAATTCAGTCGCATGTAACGTCTCAGAAAGTGACTCCCTCTTCAGTGAAATGTCAGCGTTCAGCTGGTTATCAGTATGTTCTTGCTAACCAAACCCAGCCTATGTCATCAAGCCAGTCAGCATACCGTCTTGTATTTGGAACAGCTACCTCTTCTCGGGCTTCCCAAATTGGGAAAGCTGTTCTACAGCTGAAGAGCCGAGCCCTGCAGAACTCCCAGCAGTTACTCAGAATAGCAGAATTCCTCGAATTTCGCGGGAGCGGGGGAGTCACCCGCCCAGGGAAATGCAAGGCCACAGCTTCAGTCCAGTTGCCTTCAGCAGAGCACTTAAGCACTTAAAACATGTACCAAAGAACCTAGTGTTAAGCCTTGTTTAAATAAGAGATTTGCCGAACAGGCATTTATACTGAATCAGACCTCTATGGTCTGCTGTAAGCCGGCCACAAAAAGCAACAGCCTTGACAAAAGCCAAGTACCCAGCCACACCTGAAGTGAGGATGTGAGCTGTGCAGGAGCCGTTCCCAGTTACTGTTTGCTTTGCTCGCCAGCCTCCAGCTGCCTCCTCATGTCCGATACATCCATGGGCACCCGCACCGTCAGACCATCCATCCACTTCTTCATGCGCACCTGGCAGCCAAGGCGAGATCTGAGAAGGAAACATGAAGTGAGGCTCATCCGTTCCCTCCGTAAAGGAAGAAATTCCCTGCCCAAACTGGCGTGTCTGGTCCAGGCTGGGTTTTCGCTGAAGTTCCTGTCAAAGGTCTCCTGTGACCCAAGAGAAAGCAGCTCCCGAGGCACAACTGAAGTACAGAATAAGTCCTGTCCCCTTGGAAACGTGCCAGGTGCTGAGAACCTGCCTCAGTGGCTTGGGAAGGGACTGCAGCCAGCAGGGGGACTTACGTCTCCGTGAGCCCGTACGCCAGGTCCAGCATGTCCAGCTCTTCGTCTGAGATGGTTTCCAGCTTTTGGAAGGTGTTCTTCTCAAAGATGAGGTGGCAGGTGGAGCAGGCTAATGTCCCTTCGCAGGCACCTGGTGGAGATATGGAGGAGTGACACCAAATCAGAAAAAAACAAGGGGGTGAGAGAGATCGTCTTTGGGAACGGCGTGAGAAAATGTCCTTTAACAGATCCGGAGCACGTCAAAAGGCATGCCAGAGAACACAACAGACAGATGCAGATTTCAGCCCATCTCTTCTCTGGGAGGATCACAATCCAACCACCCGCACAGTGGCGTGGGCCGCTGGCGTGGCCGCAGTGACGCTGTGGCAGTCATGCTGCCACCCTGGTGTGATAAGCCAGCCCAGCAAGCAGCTCTTAGGGAAGAAAAGCTTGTTTCGTGGTCTCATGAGAACGCAGTGGCGTGCGTACAGTTGCTCTTTTCCCAGGCACCCACCGGTCACAGCACAGACACATAAACCCTGAAAGCTCATACCTCTGTGCAACACCTACCGAATCCATCAATGGCCAGGTTCTGATTGACCACCACTTCCAGCAAGCTCTCCCCTTCTTTGGCTGTGGCTGTAAGTCGCTCTCCATCCCGATTTATAAAATGCACCGTCACCCGACCTGCAGAGCTGTAAGACGAGTTTGCAAGTCAGAAGAACCCTCCCTTTCCTGCACACCCACTGTCGAGGGCTTTGGCTGAGCACTGGAGATGTGGCACTTGGAGGGAAATGCGCAGACAAGCACTTTCTAGAAGGATTACACCACACACGGCAGAAAATAATCAGACTATCAGTTCTCAGTGGTGAACAAATCTGAGCTGACCCAAAATACTTCCCGCGTTATCAAAGCTCCCCCAGAAGAAGGGTGTAGCTGCACATGAGGAAGCGCAGATGCTCTGCACCCGCCGCCTGCGCTGGGGCTGCGGAGGGAGCGCTCGTGGGCAGCCGGAGCGTCCGCACGTCCTGGGCCTGGGATGTCTGCTCTGGATGGAGCGAGGTAGTAACAAGAAAAGTGCTCAGGATCAGATACTAATTATGCAATAGGGGCTGTTGTCATTCACATTGTGTTTCCCCTTCCCAAGGGGATTACTTGATGACTGCTCCTCTTCTGCTGCTTGACTGTGAGGTTGGGGAAGGAGCAAGCGCTATTTGAGAGTTCTCCGAGTTCTCTCTGTGTGAGTTCTCTCACATAGCGCTTGCTCCTTCCCCGACCCCAGGATCAAGCAGCCGAAGAGGAACAGTTCTCACATAGCGCTTGCTCCTTCCCCGACCTCAACCACAGGAGCCATGTGGTGACGAGACGTGCTCCGTCCCGGCCGCCAGAGCAGCCGTGCCGAGGAACCTCTTTGGTCAGGAGAAACTGCTCGTTATTTTGACAGCCTGCAATATTTAATTTGGCAGAGAGTTAAGAACAATGCCATCAGCATCTCTTAGTGCTGGCTTGCAGAACCCGGATCTACAAATAAGAGGGAAACAGCATCTCCTGCATCTCCTCCAGCCCCGGCTCTCCCCAGCAGTGTGGAGAAGGCTGTCACCCTGACCGCGGCTGCTGGGGGTTTCCCACCGAGGCAGCGTGTGCTGACACCGTCTATTGGACTTGCCAGGGGACGCACGTGGGAGTTCCCACGTGGAGAAGGGAAAGCTCACGCTGCGGCCACACACAGCCGAGCACGACCACCCTGTTTCCCAAAGCAAACAGCCACAGAATATCTTTAAGACATTTCATTCTCCTCCACAGAGACACTGACTGGCGTTTCGTTGTAAATAAGCAATCTAAAGACTAGTTCTCAAATGTCACAAGAAAACAAGACAGGAAAACCCTCTCCCTAGTTTGGTGGATTAGACCCATTTATTCAGTTTTGATGGCAAAAAGGCAGAAGCCTGGCAGGACGCCGGTGCTCTGGGCTTGTGCAGCCCCTCGCACATGCAGCTGCCATGGGGGCCACTGAGCACCTGAGCCCGCTCCTCCACCCCTGCCGAGGCAGATGGCGGCCGGGAGAGCCTGCAGCGTGGCTCCCACCGCCTCCCGAGAGCGTTCTGCTCCCGGAGCTGCAGGCACCACCAGCCCTCTGCTCTGCCCGCCCAGCCGCCCGGACAAGAAACCCAAGAGGATCTGCAGTTCCCAGAGAAGCCAGCGGTCACCGCAGCCGCCCCTCCACAGGAACACAGCAGGTCACGGCCCGGCTGTCCAGCACACCTTGCCCACCACCCTGTTCCTCAAAGGCTGGTGACTGGACCCCACCGCTCAACAGACTTTGTGCCGCATCATCACCTTCCTGCTCTAGATCCAGGACCCTGGCTGCGGCCTCCACAGCTCCAGAAGCAGGACAGCCCCTCTCGTGGACCAGCTCCCTGTCCTGCCAGCGCCCGCTGAGCCTACGCGTGGCCACCACCTCCTGTCCACGTTTGCACTGGGCTCTCCCTTCTGTGGGGCAGGCGGAGGCGCGCGTGCATCTCCTGAAAAAGGTCCCTCCTGAAAAGCGTAGGGCTCAGCATTTTACTCACCTGGGCTCCCCAGGGGCATCCCGGAGCTCGTGCGTGGTGCTGAAGCCTCTTTTGGATCCCTGCTTAGCTGGTGCGGAATGCTGCTCAGTCCCCGCACAGACATAAATAAAGCGAATCTTGCTCGCATTCAGTCCACTCAGCAAGGGCCGCAGGAGCCCTGAGATGCCCTGAGCTGTCATGCTCCGTGTCTCCTGGGCTGTCCTTTGTTGCAAGGCCAGCTAGATTAAGAGTTATAAGTACAGCTGGGGGAGGGGGAAGAAAAACAGACCTAAAGCTAGGACAGCCTCCCTGGGGTGGGCGAAGGGAGGGAGCGGTGGACAGGGGGTTGTGCTTGGACCTCGCTGCAGCCCGGCCCATCAGGGCCTGGGAACTGGGTTGAGCACGGCAACACGAGCATCATCTCCACGTACCAGTCCCCAAGCAATGCTCACCTTGTTTTCTTTACAGACTTCCCTTTTAGCAACCAGACCTTAATCCAGTTTTAGGAGCAGTATTCGATGCGATGTCTAATCATCTGAGGGGTTTCAAGCCGAGAGCCGCTGCCTCGGGAGCAGAGGGATGTGCCAGTTCCGACAGCAGTGAGGTGACGGTCAGACTGACGGGTGCTGCTCTCACGCGGGCCATCCAGCCGCACCGTGTCCTTCCCCAGTCCTGCAGGTTCCAGCTCTGACAGCAGTGAGGTGACGGTCAGACTGACGGGTGCTGCTCTCACGCGGGCCATCCAGCCGCACCGTGTCCTTCCCCAGTCCTGCAGGTTCCAGCTCTGACAGCAGTGAGGTGACGGTCAGACTGACGGATGCTGCTCTCACGCGGGCCGTCCAGCCGCACCGTGTCCTTCCCCAGTCCTGCAGGTTCCAGCTCTGACAGCAGTGAGGTGACGGTCAGACTGACGGGTGCTGCTCTCACGCGGGCCATCCAGCCGCACCGTGTCCTTCCCCAGTCCTGCAGGCTCCAGCTCTGACAGCAGTGAGGTGACGGTCAGACTGACGGGTGCTGCTCTCACGCGGGCCGTCCAGCCGCACCGTGTCCTTCCCCAGTCCTGCAGGCTCCAGCTCTGACACATCGGTATCCACTGACTCCACAGGACAGTGGTGAGAAGCAGCCACACTTCGCTCCTTTGCTAAATTCCCTGCTGAAAAGTACCATAAAGGTGCAGATAAGCATAGTTCATTTCACACTGATACTCCACGCTAGTCAGATTTCTGTAGAATAAAACCCTTTAAGTTATTATCAGAAACACTGCCACTGGCTTGGTCTGCTCTCCTCTCCAGGGTAAATCCATTTGCCCCTGAGGACCAACATGCAACAGCAGAGACAGTTTCAGTTCCTGGTTTTTAGGGAGTTTGAGAAGAGCTCTCATCTCAGGAGCCCAAATTGTCCCTAGTACCAAATTAACAGTTCATCATTTGGTAGGATGTTTACTTTAATCAAGTTTTTAATGTGGCAACATATTAGCAGCCGTTATAAGCAAAAACCTTTGAAACTGGACTCTCTAATCAATCCGTACAGGGCAGACACTACAGCATAAGAATGAGAACTGCCTGGAAAATATTCCCCTCAACACACACTCAGTGGATTCATAGTTTTCAAGACAACTGGAAAGTTTTGCCTTTAAACCCCAAAATGACAATTTTCCATACAAAGCTTTCGGGTTGGAAGGGGATGCTTGAACTTTCTGAGAAAAGCATCAAAGGCAATAAGGAATGCAAGTGCTTTCCGTCAGGGGTGAGGGGGATCCTGTTCTCCAGTCCGATGAACGCTACAGGCAGGCGTCCAAGCGCTCGAACGCACCGCCGGGCGCTTCAGCGCAGGGAAACTCACGGGCAACACATAACGGATTAACAAAGTTTTTTTTTCTTAGGGAGAAATCCCGTTTCTAAAATCACCTGCCTACTTCCCTCTGCTCATTTTGCACCTGGAATTGAAGCACAGGGGAATATTTCATCCCACCTCACTCCTATTTGCCAGGCGCAGTCTGGGCATCGCTGCTGCTGTGGCGGGACCCACGCAGGAACATGCTCTGCTGTGGAGGAACATGGTCTGAGATAACTTGGAGTTGTATTTTCAGTTGTATTCCCCTTGCTCCTTTTGCTGAACACAGGTGACACGGCTCAACACGTGATGGGCTTGGCAACTGGCAGTCGCATCCCGAGGCACGGGTGCGCATCAGGCTGCCCAAGGTCACTGGGACTTCTCTGGAATTCCACACCTCAGTCCCAGTTAATGTGAAAATTCCCCATTTCCCATCATTTGCAGACTCCCCCTGCCCTGGCCGGTGCCGCAGCGCGGCCGTGGGAGCCGCTGGCCCCGGCTGGGCGCAGCTCTGCCCGCGTCCCTGCCCTGCAGCCCCTCGCTCTCAGGTCCGCTTTCCCGGGGTTCGCTCTCTCCTGCAGGCTGCCCTGCATCCTTCAGCCTTCAAACCCGAATTCTTGGGCTGCAGCTCACCTCAATTTAAAGATCGCTCTGTGCAGCCTCTGCAGCCACAGGACTGCCCAGCCCTGCCTTCGCTTTCCTGGCGCTAAGAGGGGCGGTGGGCAGCCCAGTTCAGTTTCTCGGTCATGTCTGCAGAAGCAAAGCAGGGCTTGCCATGAGAGACGCAAGGAAAGGGGCCGCAGCACATCCAAACAAACCACAAAGCGTCTTATCTCTCCAGCAAACCTTGAATTGAGAGATACACTAGATATACGCACAGCAGTCTTCACAGCAAGGACATCTGTGTGTTTGCCCGGCACTGACCTCCCTCCTCGCCAGGAGCTCAGAGCACAGCGGGTGACAGGTCAGTGTCACCCGATGGGACAGAGGCCAACAAAGGGAGTGAGGGCTGAGCGTGGCGCCCAGAGCTGGGAGAGCAGGCCAGGGGACAACTGTCCTCTGGGGACAGCAGGAACAGCGCTCCTGGAGCAGGAACAATCGTGACCTGAGTTCCAACAGCCTGTGTTAAGGCCTTCGAAATTTGGGAAAAGGACAGGACTCGCATCGGTTCCTTTGGCCAGAAGATACTCCGTGCAAGCAGCTCTGACCAGAAGAGCTCTTCTGTAGACTTTGTGGCTTCCAAAAGACCCCAGATGGAAGGTTCAGAATTACCACATTAGCCTGCTGCCTCTCTGAAAGCAGATGAAAATAATTGTGCAATCCTGTAGTTATTAATATACACATTAATATCATTTTAGTGATGACACAGTTCTGGGGTTGTGAGCGTAACTCACTACCATTTGAACCAGGACTGGATACATTTGACACGCTAAGGCAGGAACGGTTCCTCTGCAAAGGAGCAGGAGAAGAATCAGCAGGAGCAGAAAGATCGGGAGAGGGAGCCTGTCCTGCAGCCACCAGAGCAGGACAGGGCAGGGACAGAAATCACACATCAGAAACCACACGGCCTTGCCATGAGCAACCTGCAACGCGTGCAGAGATTACAGGTCATCCGGCACCCTAACACCTGTTTGCTGCAACACCGTGGCATTTTGTCAAATCAGTATTTGACAAAATCTCAGGTGCTCAACAGCAGAAGATGCAAAGGAGGTGTCCAGAGCAGAGGGAGGAACTGAGCGAGCAGCTCAACAAGTCACGAGGAAGCTGAGGCCCAGCACCATGTCCAAGCAGATCATTCATCACTCCCCTGCTGTCTGGAGCGAGCAGGACCAGCCCCCGCCCCGCTCAGGGCTTGGGGCAGGCGGGAGGTCTGGACACGCACGGAGCTGAAGTCTGAGCTGAGTTCTGAACCAAACTAAGATTGCCCTTCCCCACTGTCACTATGGACACCCATCAGCTACCTTTCCTGCTCCACAACAAGCTGCTAACAAAAGCAAACAGGACAATTTGTGCTTGTTCTCCAACCACTGAACACAAACCTGCAGACAGAGCGCTCACATCAAGCGTGCTCCAGTCTCAGGCGCAGCCTTGTGGAGACAAGACCCTAAACCTGCCTCAGCTTCCACGCCTCTCAAACAAGGCCAGCGTTGGCCCACTCCAGCCCTTCTCCAGATGTTCAGCAACCTTCTGAGAATCCCTACAAACAAAAGGAACAAGGGCCAAATTGTCACCGCTGGGAGCAAGAGGGCAGTAAATCCACCATCAAAGATGGGCGAACCCCTCAACAAGGAAACTGAAGGGATTCACAATGGGGCTTCTTGGCGGCAGCCACCTCTGCAATGCCGCAGCTGCCGGGGCGAAGGCCCCTGCAGGCACCGCGCCCCAGCCAGGGACGCGCCAGAGCCTTCACCATAACCTGCAGTTCAATGTATGTTATATTTCCACATCTCCTTGACCCTTCAGTCAGTCTTGATGATTGAAGATCAGCCCTGGTTTGTATTTCTTAAACAGATGATGCACAGAGGCAAGAGCAATAATGGATGCTTGTAATTTTCCAAGTAGTTCCACTTGACAGAAAGATCCGTCAATGGCATGGGCACCTGGTCAGAGACAGCGTCTTCTCAGCAGAAGCTGGAGGCACCGTCCCTTTCAGGAACTCCACTGCTCCTTTTTGCAGTCTCAGCACTACTCTTTCCCTAATGTCTGCTCCTTATTTTTTCCTCCACTTTTCCCTACATCCACTTCATCCTGTCATCTATCCCAAGAAAGGCCATCTTAAAATTACCAGTAACTTTCAGAGACCCATCACTTGGCACTGGATGTTCATTTAGGCATTGTTCAGTCATACAAACCTGCACCCTTCCGGGACCAAGCTAACATGAGAAAAGGGGGAACAAATCTTGTTTGAGATCCCAGAGACTGTTACTGGTTCCACAGCCCAAAACAGAGTTCAAGAGGACAGTGCTGTCAAAAGGCAGAGTCCTTGCACTGACTCCAGGGAGGAGGACAAAGTACCCCAGGCCAAACACATTAGCTCAACAGGCAGGTTTATCTGAATGAAAACTTGACTCTACAGAGTTACGCTGGCTTTTCTTTAGAGTTTTTAGCCAGTTGCATTACTTAATAAAGCCACGTTCCAGAATCTGCACAGTGTTCCTGGCCCCCAGCTCTGCTGAGAGCCTTTCGTGCTCTCGTCTGCCCCTGTCCTGCAGACAGAAGCATCTGGGCCCCCAGCACTTGTTGGTGTAGCCTAAACTGGGTCTAAAACACATGACAGACAGAACAGCAAATCCCGTAGAACGTGTCTACACAGATTAGAGGTTAAATACAAATCTGATTCTAAACTACAAAATGCCTTCCAACAAATTAGAAGAATCATGTGTTCCATATTTTTTTTTCTTATGACGTGGTCCTGCACAGCAGCCTTTGGCCATTAACGCTTTGCACTTCCATTTTGAGAAAGAACCCGAATACAGATATACCCAACGGGAGAATTACTAAGCCTCTGAAGCCTCCAGAGACCCAGGCAAGGGAATGCCAGGACAGGCAGGCCGCTCATGCGGAAGAGCGATCCAGCTGCAAGCACCGAGTCCTCAGGGACTCCCGCAATTCAAACACAAGCTGACAGGTATTGTCCTTTGAGAAGCAGGGGCAGTAAAAGCAGCAAGAAGCCCATTTGTGTGAAAAACCATCCCAGACCACAGCAACCTTCCCTTTAAGGCTGCAGTGATGTTGGCGCAGACATGCAGTCCCTCCAGTGGCGTTTGGGTCTTTGGAATCCTGGAAAGAAGAAGAAAGACCCACCTGTGGAAACCGGATCTGTGCACAGGCCTGATGGGGACTGCAGAGGCTCCATTGCTCCACCCTTCGCTTTCTGTTTACAGACAAGTTCGGGTTTCTGCCCGAGCACTGGGACATTGTGATGAAATCTCTGCCTTATTCCACAGCGAAGCGACCGCGGGCAGAGGACCTGCGGAGCCCGGGACCTGCAGAGCCCCTCTTCACTGCCGCGTGGAAGGCGGCTGCAAAGATCACACAGTTCGTCAGCAGAAAGGTGGCGGTGCCCACGTTCCTCCATCACCAGTCCCAGTCCCGAGACCTCGGGAAGCACGAGCAGAGAGAGCCACGAGCAAGGGAGCTGAGAACAAATGGGGCTGGGGCCGGACAGACTGCCCCGCAAGACGCCGGGACACGCGGCAGCACCGAGGGCCCCCCAGCTGTGGATGCAGCAGGGCTGGCAGGGCAGGTGCGATTCCAACAGCAGCTGCTCCTCCTGCCTTCACTGATCCATTTGCAAGTTAAACATGATGTGAATTTACACTCCATCTCCACAAAGAAGTGTGAATTCTGGCACTGGCTGCAGCAGGAGGGTCAGGAGGGATGAGGCTCACGCAGCTCTCTTTAGGACACAAGCAAGACGTTGTCTGTGTCCCCCCGGGAGCCGGCGGCAGAGCTGCTGGGCCTGGAGACAGCGCTGGACGCAAAGCGAGCTGAAGTAACCACCCAGACACCACCGACTGAATCTCTCTGAACTTTATTGGCACTTTAGGAAGAACAGGGCAGGATTTTAACAACTCCAAACAGGAAAAAAAGAAAGCCTTAATATCAAGGTTCTCTCTGCAGATCAGCACATGGACAATTAATTACTCCACAACTTTAAGGAACTGATGTTTTATTACAATCCAGTAAAAAGACTGGTCAAAAAACCTCAACATAATTTACAGCAACAAAAAAAAAAACAAAAAACAAGCCAGGCAAACATTAGATAAAGAACTTCCATCCCCGCCCCAGAAGGAGTCGCCATCCAATTAAAGGGGAACGTGGAGAGGAAGAACAATCCACTGTATTCTAACAAATAAAAAACGTGTCTACAAATCTCACTGTAATACTGAAAGCTTCTTACATTAGTTTTCTTGCAAAATATCATTTCTTTACAATACAGTATACATTTCCAAGGGAAGGAGGACCATAAACACATCCTCCATCCCATGACTAATATTTTCTAATTGTGCATAGCTAGAAGTATTGAAATCAAATATCATTAGATACCACTGAAATATAATACTGGTTAAGAAGGCAGGGCTGAAACAACTACAAAGAGTTAGGTGGACTCACTGGCACAAGCCGTTCTATTCCTGTATTGGACAATTTGGAATTAGAACGATTGAAAAACCCTATAAACAGAAGTCATGCCAGCATCATAATACATGAGCTCACCAGTGTTGTGTGACCCATCAAAGCAGAAAGGTTTACTGGTTTATTAATCTGAACACATATTCCAGGCACCATACATCAGCTTGTTAGGAAATTGTTAAAAATGTAATAAAGGCTTTTCTCCCTGCAAATGCATCAATAGCTGCTGTGGACAGAGCAGGAGTGCTGAGAACCAGCTTTAAAGCACCAAACGGAGTGTAAAGTTGTCTGTTCCCCAGTAACAAGACTCACATAGAGCCGGTGCCCATCAGTACAGAAACACACAGACCAGTTCTGACACGTGCGGCTGCAACCTTTCCTCTGTGACTCCCAAGCACCGAGGCGTGTGTGTCTGGCCAACCAAAAGCTTCTCATGCCACGTCCCCTCGGCTGCCGAGGATGCCGAGAAGCCGCACGCCGAGCTGTGATTTGGTGATCAGTGCACATCTCCACAGACTCCTATTGCTTCCAAAAAACAATACAGCACTGCTAAGGTTGTTCCCAGCAGCCCAAGGAATTCTTGGGGAAATACTGCCATTTATTAACACTATAATGAACATCTCTTTTTGGCACAGTCCCCCTTTACCTTTCCCACTAAGCAGCGAGCTCTAGCATTCAGATGTTCTCCTCATATCATCACTAGCAGTGATATCATACAAAGGGGGAATCCAGAAAACTGGGAAGTCACAAGATTTAGGAGTAGGCTAGGCAAGAAAATAAGTCACAGGCTGGGCTGACAGCTTCGTATAGGGACAGGCTAACCCAGCAGGGCAAAGCAAAGAGGGACTCCACTATCGGTGGAATCCGTTTTTAAGAGGCCTCTTGTGAAGGTTACATTCCCTTCTATGGAGAATCAAGGCAAAACCCAATTCAACCCTGAGCAAACGGGGCTGCTTCCTCCCCAGCGATGGCAGGAGGGACGCTGGGCAGCGGCAGCACGGGCAGCTCGGAAGACGGGAGGCGATGAGCATCGCAACCACCGGTACAAACGGCTCTCAGGACCAGTCTCACAACCACTAGTGTCCCACTTCGGGAGACACAGCCTTCTGATCAAAGCTACGAAGGGGCAAAGCATCCTTCCGGGGAAGGAGAAGACTTGCCAGGGATCTGGCAGAATTCTTACGATGATTAAGGCAACAATTGGACAAACGTCTCAGGATCCTCTCCCCTTGGATGCCGACTGAAGCCAGGAATACAGATGCAGTCTTGTACACGATCCAGATACAAGAGCAGTTTTTGGTCCCCAGCTGCTGATCACTTTTTGATTGCATCCAGTCTAAACTAAAGACATCTAAGCTACAGTAGATCTATACACAGTCATAAGGCACCAATGACTATGTGCTAAAAAGGCCTCTTAGGGAAAAACCTGAAATCCTGTTCACAGGATCAGAAATGTACTGGTTCAGCAAAGGAAGAACACAGCTACAGGAATTTTTAATCTTTCACGTGTCTGTCTACCCCTTTAGGGCTCCATTGGCAAACCCAAAAAAGAAGGCAAGTGTTCTTTAGCTATCTCTGCCTCACTGGTTACATTCAAGTCAGACAAATGACAGCGAACAAAGCCCTTTACCAGAGACAAAACTTCTGGAAAGCAGGGAAGGTGAGGCTCCAAACAACACTGCATCGGTGCAAGTATTCCAAAGGCCTCCTCATGATTAGGAAATTCAAAGTTGCATCATTAGACAACAAAAGGTAAAACCAGCAGGAACACCATAGAATCTGTTTGGTCTGCTTATGTTTCAAGGACAAAAGCTTTGGTCTTTTAGAAAGAAAGTCCATATTCCACTTCCAACCATTCTTCCTAAGCTCCAGCCTCCCCTTCTCAGCTACATGATTCAGACCCTGGCTACTAAGCTTAATACTGAAGCTTGTGCAAGTTAGTAGGAAGGCACAGCGTCAAACCGTTAGCACTTTACATCATTCAGTAAAAGCATCTGCTGGCCTCCCCACCCCACGGGAGAGGACAGCAACGCAGCCACTGCAGTAAGCAATACAGAACTAAACTAGTGAGCCTGTACTCAAAGCCAAACAATTTCAGACATGCCCCAATAAACGTTTGCTTTCCCAAGCCAACTTAGGAAGACGTAAATACTATTCTTTCTTCTGTTGCTTAACCCAGCATTTGCCCAAAACTTTGATAAATAAGATCATGGTCACTCTTCTGTAGTGGTTCCAGCGCAGCATGATTAGGAGTGAATGACAGAGAGGATGGGACAGAGGGAGAAGAGAGCGCAGGGCAGCGGTGCAGGGGAGTTTACATGGACTCGAACTCGTCAATGCGCTGCTTGGTGTTGCCCTGCCGAATCTGACGGAGGGTCTTGTACTTGTCTCGGCCCAGACGCATGTTCTCAGCGTGGATCATATCATTGGCCGTCTTCTTGGTTTCATCCCGAGCGTTTGCCAGCTCCGAGGAGAGAGCCTTTGGAGAAAGGGGAACAGACAGCAATGGGTTAGCATGTGCCAGAGACTCAAAGCTGGACAAAGAGGTTTCCTGTTGATCATACTAAAGATCCAATATCCCTGTGGACAGGCAACAGGTAAGCCCAAATGTCTGCAGTTCTGGCCAACCTGCTCTAGCTGACGCTGCTTGAGCAAGAAGTGCGACTATATGATCTTAAGAGGTCCCTTCCAACCTGAACAATTCTGTGATTCTGTGGAAGTTGTTAACATTCTTCCCCAGCATTTGACAGTAGAAAACATCAGACAATCTGTCACTCTATTTATCGCTGTCTAGCACGGTAAGGAGGACTGTCTCCAAGGTACTTCAGAAGAACAGACAAATGGAGGGATCCCTAAAGACAACAGGAATATCTGGCAGAATTTGAGCAACTACTAGCCTTCTACCACAAAAGAAACTTGCTGCAGAAGATACAGGGCACCTCTGTCACTCCACTTGTGCGTGACCACCACCACACGATGCAGAACAAGCAAAGCCTGATGAAAGTCAGGCAGCTACAGGCCGCGTAACAAAACGCCTGCAAAGCTTGGGCAGCAGAGCACTGGAGCTCCTTACGAGCAGGTGGTGCAGCTGCTCCCTCCACCCTGAGCCTCGTGCGCCGCTCTCGGCGCTGCGCAGCGCAGCCCGGCCAGGCGGGACAGGCACAGGCAGCTGCTTGACAGGAACCAGACCAAGGCCCCCGGTTCTCTGCAGCCCGCTGCCAGATGGCTGGTGAGACCCACACAGCCACGCTACACCTGACAGATGCTGCTGTTTGGCACTGCTTGAAAACACTTCACTGCTTCCCGTGAAATGGAAGTCAAGTGCCAAGAGACAGGATCTGCCTCTGCTCCGTGCTTAAGCAGCCCTCTGGCGGATCACGACCGCTCTTCTTGCCCCCACCTTTTTTTTTTTTTTTTAAATACCAGTAACACTTTCCAGCTGCAATTAACGACAAGAACAGAAGCAGCCCCCAGATACCCACCCCCCTCTTCTGTCAGCTTCTTACCTTCAAGTGTTTCTGGACCCGTTCGTTCTTCTCTGCCTCAGTGGTCCGCTGCTCCTCGCTGCGGTCCTTGATGGTGGCCTCCGACCGCAGCTCCGCACTGGCTTCTGCCGCGTTCTCATCGTGCTCATCATCGTGCTCGTTCTCCGCGTGCATGGGTTCAGGGACATGAGGGGTGCTCATGGCAGTCTTCAGCTCCTCTTTGGTCTTTTCTAGGTCCTCCTGCACCATCTGTGCCTGTGGTAGGACACGTCACAGCGAGTCAGTCACTATAACCCTAGCGTGTGCCGAAGCGCACAGCAGCGCTGCTGGGTGCTTGTTACAGGACACCTTGCACCTCTTGAACACTCAAGTGATGCGCTCCAAAGCCACTCAGCCACAATCTTTTGCAAAACTTTCTGCAGGCTAGCACTTCAGAGAAGAACAGCTATAATTAATGAAATATAGCCTATAAGCCTAATTAGTCAAAATATTTCTACATGGAGTCAGAATAGGGCACTCATTGCGCCAGGAAAGGCAAAGCTAGGTATTTACAACAGCCTCAACCTTGCAGACACTCAGTCCAGTGTGGCCACTAGTGCAGCAGTTTAGGTCATAACGCGAAATGACGAGCAACTTGCTGTGTGCTCAGGTAACACTTTACCTTCTGTTGCCACTCCTGGGCCTCACTCTCTTTCTTCTGCCGGGCCAGCTCCAGCTGCGTGATCCTTGCTGTGAGTTCTGCCATCTCAGCAGCCTGCAAAAGAAAAGCTTTTAGTGGGACAAAACAAAAGTACTCACTAAATGAAGCATTTAGTCCAAGTCCTGAATAAGAACAATATTTCTAACATCTTCTCGGTAAGGAGAAAGCCTTCCTGTAAACTTCAGTCCCACTGGTATCTCCATGATGCAAGGAAGTAAAGAAGTTTTGGGTTTTATTGTGGGTTTGGTTTTTGTTTTGTTTTGTTTGAGGTTGGTTGGTTTGTTTTAGGTGTTTGGTTTTGTGTGTGTGTGGTTTTTTGAGGTTTGTTTTGTTTTTCTTCCAAACAGAGCTACACAATTCTTTGAATCCAAAGCAGAGAAAGCAATCAGCAAGCTCTAAATGCTGTTCTCATTATCACATAAAAAAGAACAGGCAAAAAGCACAACAATCCAGATGTACTGTACAATTACACTTGTATTTAGGCATAAGCTCATCTGCTTGAGGCTAAAAAAATTATGGAAACAAACTACGCTGCCTCACTGCATTCATAGTCTGGTTTGCTTCAAAAGCTTAGATGCCGACCCTGTCACTATTTTCCCTACTCAATTTTCAGGTCACCCTCTTACCAGCTGTTCCTGGGTCTTCTGTTGATCATGGGATGCTTTCAATAGGGCCTCCTTTGCCTCTTCTGCCTCTCTACGTTCTTTAGCCAGTTTCTCTGCTTCCTCCTGAGCTCGTTTCCTCTCCTGCTCCAGCTCCATGGCTCTGCGGGTCTGTTCTTCCAGTTCTGAAAGAATGAAGGAGCACGTTTGAAGAGAGATCAAGTAAAGAATGGCAGCAGAAGAAAGTGCCCTTAACACCTGCATCCTGGATAAGGGGTTTCCTTCAGAGAAACAGGTAAAGGAGACGTAAGCAACTCTCCCCTTTCCTTTCCTTCACATTGTAACGGCAGCTGGAAGACTGAGCCAGGCCTGTTCCAAACTAATTGATTACTTGCCCAACTGATTTGTGGGGAATTACCCATCTCAAAGTTCTACCCTTAAAGGCAGAGAAACATACAGCATTTTACTGTGGCAACACTACACTGCGCATCTAAGGGAATACTGGAACAATTTGTATCACCTTGCTGAGCTTTCTTGGTTTGCTCCTCAATTTGCTTGAGTCTCTCCATTAGCTCCTCCTTCTCACGTTCAATCTTCTCCTTCTCTTTTTCTGCCAACTCCCTCTTCTTCTTCTCATTCTCCAGCAATGCTCTGATGAGGGGAAGTCATAACACCATTTCCAATTAACAGCTAGGCAGACTGCAGTGCTTCCTAGCGAAGCTGTGAGCATACAAGGGACGTGCACTACAGCACTGAGCTGACAAGTTTTATTCCAGGTGTGTCCCTTTACAGAAGTGCAGAAAGAAAAGAACTCTGCTGGCATTCGGCTCAATGGCAAGCTCACAACGGCAGTGTTAGAAGGAAAATCTCCTTCTATCAGGATCCATATTAGTCCCATCAAATAGAGGGCCAAATCTTTAAGAAAGTGACAGTGGGTCACATTTATGACGAGTGCCATTTCCATCAGCTCATTAGATATACTGAAGCAGAAAGCAATCTGCTGTATTTTTGGCTCAGGCTGATTAAGGTGCTGCCAGCAATTTATCCAGCACACGATGCTACTCAGTGATAACCAAGTCCAGGTTCCTCAGAACCCCACCAACCTCTCCATCTGTTTCTGATGCTTCTCTTCCCGCGCCTGTGCTTTCATCTGCTGCACCTCAATGGTATCTGGTTTACGTCTGCGCATGTAGAGCTCGTGGTTCCCCATGCAAAGGGCCAAGATTCGTTTGTTAATCCGTAACCGGGGGGCATAGAATACGAAGTCCTTGGGACAAGAAAAAGGCAGCGTTAGACCTGTTCTTCCAGCATAAGAACCCTCCTGTGTATGCAATAAGCTCCCAGACCCCAAGCTTCCTAGAACTGTTAGCTAGCTTCCCTTCCCTCGTTGGTGTCTCATTCACGGGGGTGGCAGCTGGACACGCGTCTTTCAGGAACGAATTTCAACCTGACAAACGCACCCAGGGCAGAACTGCCCAACTTGCTGTTAGCGTGCTGGGTTCCACCGCAAAGCACCCCCAGCACATCACCAACACCACCGGGGGCTGGTTCACCAGGCACACCCAGACTACGATTTCTCCCACTTAGTTATGTAATGCAATACCCTGGCCAGCCACATCAATTATGAAGTTTTGTCTTATGGCAGAAAGGGCCCATGGATAAATAACTTTGTTCTGTTAACAAGCAGCAACAGCAGCACAGAAATGTTTCCAAGCAGTAATGCAACAACAACAACCACCAGAGGAACAGAGGGGATCAGCTGACACGAAAAATTAATAAACCTTAAAGGTGAAACCAATTATGCTCATTATAAATGAGCTAGAAAAAAACCCTCCCAGTGTACCCTACAAAATGGCCTGAAGCTTGAAATGCAAAAGAAAAGAACTTCTCCCTGCCACTGACTGAACAGCTTAAGGTTATACTGGACAAATTTCTACCCTCCAGACAGAAATAAATCCCAACTATCACCTCGCTGCCATTAGACCCATTCTGCACACACTGAGCTGAACAGACCAGGTAGTAGAGCACTGCTTAAGTCAGCGCTGACATTGTTGATGAAAAGACTGTGTGCAATGAGTAAAAGAGATCGTTCAGCTAAGAAACTGAAAGTTTAACTTGAATGTTGCTTCTTACTGGTGCTTTCTTGTCAATGGGTTTGATAACAAATTTCTTGTCATTGAATGAGATATTTCTGATCTCACTCCAAGGGAATCCAATTTTTGGTGTTAGCCTGCAGAAACAGAAAGCAGAGGAAATAAAAAGGCCCCAAGTTATTACAAATCCTTAACTTAAAACATAAACCTCAAAATTCTACCAGATCTCCCCTCATATTTCAGTGCTCTTATGTTGACTGGAATCAGCAAACAAAATTAGTCATGCAGATGAACTATGAACAAGAAGCAATTTTTCAATCCTGCCCTCTTATTTTCAATCAAAACCAGAACTGGAGAATACATCTACGGCAGGAAGACTAGAGATACAAGTAAAAGCAGCTTGATAAGATATGACAATTTCTTGTATTTTTTGGTCCAAAACGGCGTCTTTTATGGATCATTCTGGCAGCATCAAAAATACAGCCAAGAATGATACAGAAATTGTAGAGTTTAGTTAGACTTGAAGTCCAGAGAAGATTAATTTTGAATGCCTTTATAGGGGAAAGGAGCTGAAGGTGATGATGAAGAGAGGGGGTTTATTACCTGTCATTCTGCTCATAAATGTTAAGTCCAAGAGCATCTACACCTAGCCAGAGTTCAGAGCCCTTCTTGTTCTTAATGTTGAAGTAATTCACACCATACATTTCCAGATCCTGTGCAATTTTCAGGTACTCCAAGACAGCATCTTCTCTGCAGCATGCAAAAGAGAAAGCAGATATTCCTTTTTGAGTCTACGATCCACCAGAGCAAGGTGCTGTCCTCCTGCACGAGCAGAGCAGCAACAAGCTGGCGGGTAACAACAAACCCACTCCGCACACTCAGCCTGTTTCACCGAGAACAGCCCGCTGAGGTGGACCTGCATCACCTGAGGAACGCTAACTCTTCAGGAAGCAAGCCACGGATTCCTGTACGCATTCATACATTACACAACAGCATGTATCACACTACTTTGAATACACCATTTTCACACTGCACCAGTTACCGAATCATTCCTCGATGCTCCTCATGCCAGACCTGGATCCTCTCCTCCCACTGGTCCTTGTTGAGCTTGTGCTGCTCCAAGACTCTAGGAAGAGTACACGCAACATTTGAGACCAGTCACTACATTTATGCACATACAGTCACATCACTCCCGATTAACACTTCATTAAACGCTCACTGTCATCACAGTTCCCCCCCAAAAGCACTCCAGGAAACACAGCTTTATTATAAAGCTAGCTACAGACACACTGGTCAGTGTTCAGACTCTGACAAACGACAAAGTTGTATTCAGCTGTGCTTTTCCTTATAGCATTCCGTTTTTTGGTTTTGGAGCTCCTCTCACTATTTCTGATTCGAGTTTCTTCAGCAGCAATAGGATGTTTAAGATTACAGCTCTCAACTAACCCCAGGCAGAGGCACCAGGCTATGTTTTATTCTGAACGTTCCAATCACACCCAGCGTGTCCCTCTCCCCCAAAAAAATAATCCCAAACCCTTGAAGGCACAGAAGGCGGAGACTCCCCAGGCTCACTCACCTCTGTGGGAGCAGTTTGTCACCAGCAAGGTAGCCAGATTTGTGCGTCTCTTTGTTGAAGTCTCCGTATTTTGACTGGACAGCATAGGAAGCCAGAAGGACGGCTGTTTCTGGAGGGCAGTAAATGTCATCATTCAGAATCGCCTCCTTCACTTGGAGGAAGAACAGGCGTTGTGTGATGTCCTGGATCAGCTCTTCTGCCACATCCTCCGGGTAAAACTTGGCACGGAATTTGAAAAGCAGGGGGCTTTCTTTGCGCACATCCTGTGCTGTTACCTGGAATGGAATTATCAGATTTTACAGCCTGTGTACCAACTGAAGGGAGCAGGTTTACGAGCAGGAAGACAAGCATGCATCAGAAAACAACTCTCCTTTCCAGTTGTGCTGGTCTGACACCCATGCAGAAGTGAGTGCGCAGAAATGCAAGGATTTTCAGTTGCTTACTCCTAAATACCTCCTCACCTCTCCACACAGGACTTATGACAAGCCACTAGTCAAAATCAGCACTATGGGAGTTACTTTCCAGGTTTCTCTCCAACCAAGACACTCACATGAGCAACACGTCAGCACGTTACAGGGACAGGTGACGGATCTGCGTGGGTAACAAGCAGGACTGGATGCAGAGGGACCGGGTCAGACGCTGACTCCCCGTACGCCGGGGAGGGGAGGGGTGGACTGCAGGACAGCAGCACCAACTCGCTGGTCCTGCCGCACCTCAGGTGTGTGGAGAGGCAAGAACAGATCCCTAACACAAGCACAGAGACCGAATTTGCCCCATCCTCCAAGAGAAGCGAACCCAGGACAAGAGAGCTTGAAGCAAACATACCTTTTTGTTCAGTTTCAGCCATGTTGAGAAGCCCTTGGTGTCCTGATATTGAAGTCCAAAAAACCAGACCTCTCTTAGACCAATTGTCTTGACAACCTGGAAGAAAGATGATTAGTAAGAGCCCAGTCAGATGGCTGATCTCAAGGGTGGCAGGAACGTGTTAGAGGCCAAGTTCAAAGACAAAGACAACCGCTGCCCAGCAATCCACCTGCCCTGCTGCGCCGCACACACCTGGATGAGGGGTCTCCAGTGGGAGATGCATTGCACTCATCCCTCTCCCTCGTCTATTTAAGGCTTGCTGTTCTTTACAAACAACAACTAGGACACTATTTTATTCAGCCACCTATGAGCCAACACGTTTGCCTTTGACACTGTTTCCCACAGCATTCTCCTGGAGAAACTGGCTGCTCATGGCCTGGATGGGAGCACCATCTGCTGGGTAGAAAACTGGAGCACAAGTGTGATGGGAGCGGCTGAGGGACCTGGGGGGTTCAGCTGGAGAACAGGAGCTGAGGGGAGACCTTCTGATCTCTGAACTGCCTGAAAGGAGCTTGGAGCCAGGGGGGTCGGGCTCTGCTCCCCAGGAACAAGCGCCAGGAGCAGAGGAAACGGCCTCAAGTTGCGCCAGGGGAGGTTGAGGTTGGATGTGGGAACAATTTCTTCGCCAAAGGGCTGTGGGGCATTGGAACAGGCTGCCCAGGGCAGTGCTGGAGTCACCATCCCTGGAGATGTAGACGTGGTGCTTAGGAACATGGCTTGCTGGTGGACTTGACAGTGCTAGGTTAACGTTGGGTTGATGATCTTAAAGCTCTTTTCCAAAATATTCTATTATTCTGTTCTATGTGTAGTCAAAGTACAATGCAACGGGTCTGACAAGTGTCAACACCACAGATCCATTTTCAGGTACACCTGAAATGCAAATATTACGTTCCTGGGTAAGCCGTGAATCGCCCTGCTCAGTTGTGAGCTACCAGGTTTGCGACGTTACAGTTTGCACTCTACCCACTGAGAGCTGGGGACAGGCCTCTCATGCAGCTCTGCAGCGAGTGGCACACGAGGAGGTGCTGCAGTGGGTACATCCACACGCTGTCCCTGTGCGGGACAAAGAGCCACCACAGAAACGAACTGCACCGCTATGCAAGCTTTCTCCTTAGTCACGTCCCCAGCACACCACGCGCTCTGAAAACACCAGGGCTTGCAGACACACTGCAACAGGAGACAAGCACCTCACGGCGGGGCAAGACGACTGCAGGACAATGCTACTTCTGGTACAAAGGAGGGGGAAGCTTCTTGGTAAAGCCTTGTCCCACGTTTTATGTTTTTTATCTAAACACCTACCTCCTTTTAAATTGCTTCCCTGTCGAATGCCAAGGGTGCACTCTGCGATGGGGTCTCTAGCTTTGTCAGGACACACCAGGCACTTGGTTCCCTGCAGACACACCACCAGTCGCATCTCCTCTAGCCTTACAAAGGCAGCACTAGGGCCCTCGTTCCTCTCCTGCCTCAAACCCAAAGGCAGCTTTCGGCAGAAACATGCTATCGCGTGCACACCCAGACAAAACCTAGGCAAGGTCATACAGTCTATTCGCATCATCCCACTGAAGTCCATGAAACTATTCACCCTGTCCTTGCTTGACTGCAAACTGGAGAACTGGCCTAAAGCCCACAGTAAACACAGGGAAAGTGGGGCAGATAAACCTTAATTTGTGCCTATCAGGTCGTAGGCTGCACACAACTAAGGAGACTTCCGGAGAAGCAGAGTTTGCTGTATGCACTGAAAGCGCACGAGGAAGAAGGGCTGCTCCGGGGCCAAGGAGAGCTCTGACCTCAGCAACACCACCACGTGCAGGGAGGGAGGCTCCCGGCCCTGCTGCCCCATGTACCAGCTCAGTGATGTTTCCACAGCCAGCTACTTTGGTGCAGAAAATGATTTCTAACAAAGCAGTGAAGCATCTGCATTGTTCTGTCACTACAAAAATCCACGTCAAATTTAACCAAACAGGAAAGAGGGAGACAGGAACACTTCTAATTCAAGCCCATTCACCTATTATTACTATGGAACTTTAGACTCAAACTGTTCTTCCTCATGAAGCTACTACCTAGAGACAAGCTTGCCAAAAGTCTTCTCAATCCTATTAATAGTAGGTCAGAATTATGTGTGGCATAATGAATATATTTATCTACCTTTATACACAACAGGTGGAAACAAATACCACCTAAACGTTACTGAACAAAGCCATCAGCACGCACAGAGCCGGCTGTGCAGCTAGAAACCTCGGCCATGCTTCGCAGCTTCCCTTCTGCTTAACTCAGAACTACCAGCTCAAAATGAAAGGGCACTCCAGGGCAAAAACATGCCGGGTATCTTAAATTCTTTCTGTGAAAGAGTCAAAAGTCAGGTTTCACACCAGAAGATCAATGTGCTGCAACAGCAAAACCATAAGTTGCTTTGCAGAGGAACTCTCCCTTCCAAAAAAAAAGAAAAAGGCATTGGTGAAAGCAGCTCCTTCCTCAGGACCAGCATCGTGCAAAAAGACCGGACTGGCAGCTCCAGGAGCACAGGACAGCTTAAGGGAGCCAGGAAATGAACAGCCAGAACTTTGTTCTTACACAGCCCATCAGGGGACCCAAGACCAGCTCAGGACAGAAACTGCGACAGAGGGAAGAGACCATGGGGCAGCGGTCGCTGCTCAGCCCCGTGGGTGGGAGAACCTGCGGTGTCCCCTGAGCGGCCCGATGCCCGCAGCAGCGCAGGCCCTGGGGACACGCTGCACTCGCGCCCGCTGGCTGTTCAGAGCTCCATCCCCAAGTTCAGGCTCTCGTGTTTTGGTTTGGTATTCAGTTACTTTTTTATGCAAAGATCAATATCTGTTTGAGCACATCCACATACAAAAGTACATGCTTTCCTTAAATTTTCCACCAAAAAAACCACACGGAACATGGAGAGACAGCAGTCTTATGTATCTGCTGTCAGAGACCAAAGTTAAACATCTTGCATTGTGGCAGGAGCTGAATAGATACCTCCCTTGCAATTAGTTTCCTTAATCATAAAGGGTTGATGACGAGACTGCAGGGCAGCGACAGCAGCTGGGATCAGGCCCCTCGAGCACTCACACAGCAGCAGCCTCCAACCTCCTTATTCATGTGAGCCGTGAAGGGCTCCTGACATCCACACGTACGGCCAGCTCCCCAGCGCAGTGCCCACAGCGTCCAGCCCCGGCAGAGGGTCCGCCCTTCTCCCCGTCACCACAGAGGCACCGCACTAACACCCCCGGCACCGTCGTGCCAGGTCTTTGACGAATCCTTCAGCCAAAGCTTGGACTGCTGCCCCGCCAAGGCTCTAGGACTTTCATTTCAGTGTCAGCCCTGTCAGGAACCAACGGTTCTACCCCCACAAGGAAATCTTGCGCGCTAGGCACCAGAAAACAGTTTAATTCTTATTCCAGCAAGCATAATATATGGACATCATAAAGAGAGAGTGTCTACTAAACCTTTTAGAAATAGCAAATGTTTAACAGGTAGCTTCACACACTTTCTCCCCACTGTACTTCCTCTTCCAGCTCTACCTACAATCCAATTTAGCTGAAGTTAGACGCTGCCTCATTTATATTAGCAACTTAGAAATTTAGTTCTGCAACAGCATTTGTTTTCTCCCTTCACAAGGTGTTTACTATAGAAAAAAAGCCCCAAACAACCAGAAGCTCTGCTTAGACAGGTGCTGTGTGGAACAGCCTGCAGGGGGAGAACGCACAGCTGCTGGAGGAAACGACACGGAGGAGTGAAATCAATTAGGAAGACATGAAGAGCTCCCATACTTGGAAACAGATCAGATGCTTCTCAAACAGCAACTGCTGTGCCCCACTCTGCCACTGCTGTGCCAGTTTGCCACAAAGGCTGCAGATGCTCCAGAGCTGACTGAAAATATCATTTGCAGATTGAAAATACTACTGACTTCTGTCGTATCACTTCTTAGCACCTGGTGCTTTACTTGGAAAATGTCAGACATCAAACACTGAAAAATAATCACGGAAGCATCCATGTGAAGAACACCCTCTAAAAAGAGTTCACCTTTCGATGAACATGGGGTTTGTCATCTCATCTCCTATCTATGTCACCTCCGTTCCCAGGAAATAACTGCTGAAGTGCCACTGTGCATGGATGAATTCCAGACAGAACCCAGCTCTCATTTCTATCAATCAAAAACTGCCACATTGAGACACCGGGCTGAAGTCTGTAGGAGCTGCTACACAGTAACACACAGGCATTGGAGAACTGCCCTGCAACCCAGGTCCTTCCTGAAAGCCCTTCTCCTTTTCCCACTATGAAAGGATGCTCTTCTAGTAAAGCCTATTCCACTCTATTCCCTCCTTTTCAGGGCTGGGCTGCAAAGAGCAATATAATATCTAGTGTTGAATCATCCCGCTCAGTACGAGGGAAAGTAGTAGTTGGTGGTTAAACATCTAAGAACATTTTCAAATTGGGTTCCCTGTCCCCAAAAGAAACAGCTGACTTCTTCGGGTGGTCAGCCTGTAAGTTTCTCTCTTCATTAAGACAGGTACTACACAGAGCTGGCCCCAGAACACTGCACTACTGGACTGCACCCCTATCGGATATACCTGGTCTGGCAGTTCCTTCATCTTGTCATTAATCCACAACTCATTTTACTCTTCCTTAAGCTATAAACGTCCTGTTCAGATTTTTCCCCAAGCAGCCAATCCACGGACTGCAGTAGAGAAACACAGCAGAGCCTGCCGATTTGCAGCCGCTGTGACCGGTAACGCCTGCCTGAGCTGCTCCAGCGGTGCCGCACACGCCTCCCTGACTCTGTTTGCACCAGGCAGGAGGAAACAGGCCCAGCAGGGATGGCAGAGGACGGCTGACGCACCCGATGGACACAGCACACCCTCAGAGTCCCTCAGCACCCGGTGGGGCTGTACAACATCACTGCACCTAACGCTGCAGCAACACCCGAAACCCAGCTAAGCCTCTCCTGTTGCGGAGACCAGCTGCTCTTTGAAATCAACTACGCAAAGCTTGCAAGTAAACCAACTAAAGATGGCTCACTAGCTCCCTCAGAAGACTTTTCTGCAGACGTCTACTGCTTTCCAATATTATTATGAGCTATAGCACCAGTTCCACTCAGACGTATGGATAGAATAGCTCCTAACACATTCTCAGAGATTAAAAAATGCAGTAGTTTTGAAAAAAATGTATTATTTCTTACTATGCTGAATTCTCATCAAGTCACTACACACACTGCCACTTTATTTTTAGAAATTGTTTGCTGTTGCCTTAAAAGAATCACAACAGCTGTACCAACTTTAGATCTTCTGCAGCGCCATCACTTACCTGATCAAAGAGTTGTTTCCCTGTAGTGTTGGGCTGGATGGCAAACTCCAGCTCAGCATCCATGGTGGTAACACGCACGCTGATCTGGAAGACACAAAAGGCATCATTACAACACCTGCTCCAAACGACACCACCCAACAACGAAACCAACACCCGCCTGCCCGTGGGGACCAGCTCCCGAGCCCCCAGGAACGCCGCTGCCAGCAGGCAGAGCCACCCGCCCTGCCAGCGCCGTGCTTCTAGTTTCCCTACAGAATTTAACCTTCCTGTTTCGCAGTGTAAGAGTTTCCTCTCTCCCCATTAATACTCCCATGTATATGTTGACACATGAGAGCCATCCACAGGTGAGGAGGTTGAACTTCCAAACCTTGGCACACACAGCCAGACACCCAACACTTCCATCTGAAGGATGAACGTCAAGAAAGTCCCTGGAAGCATTAACAGCTCAGCCTGTTACAGAGGACTAGTCAATACTAACAATACTGTTCCACCTCCATGGGTATTTGGAGAAATTAGAAGGCACAATCCCTGATATGCTCTGAGGGCTGTAGGTATGCAGCAGACAGGACACACAGGGGATCTCGTGATAAGGCAAAAAGGACACGTGCTGAACTAACAGGCGCATCACTACATGCAGACGCTGCACAAAGCAGCACCAGGATCTACAGTCGCCTGCTGCTTTCCAGTTCTTTCAGGGAGGTGAAAGATCTCTAAACACCGCAGGAACAGTTTGGGTGTAATTCAACATTGCAGTCAAGATTTCATGACAACATTAGTCTTCGATGTAAGTAGTACAATCATGAACGGTCTTCCAGAAGAAACATTATCTGATGCGCTCTGTCTGGACAGGAAAGCCTCAGCATCACATTTTCATATGGGAAATGAAGTGGCAAGGGACTGCAGCAAGGGACTTGGCAGCTCCACCCCATAGAGGCAGGAACGCATCTGCACATCTTCCACCCATAGTTCTCATAAAACGAGTTAAAACGGCAGAGGCATTTCAAATAAAAAATTACTGTAACACAGTCACTTCCATTCACAACTCCCGCCCGCTACTGGAAAACGTTGTGCAGACTCTTAGGGGTGGATTGGAATCCTCCTGCCTGAACGCAGATGCCTTAACTTTTCACAGGCAAAGCAAGGCCTGCAAGTACACCAAGCTGTCTGAAAATTCATTTCTATTTGCATATCAATTGAAAAAGGTAAAGATATTTCACAATTTATGAATGCAAGCTGCAGATACTTTGGATCAAAACGTTTTAATGCTTTTCCATCAAAGCAAATGTTCAAAATTCAAGTTGTACAGACAAGATATTCACAATGCACAAGCACCAGCATACAGGCTTTGCATTCATAGTTCTCTTTCTTGCCAACAGCCATTTACCCCACCTCATTTGCTCTCCCACGCAATCGGTGCTCGCAGCACTCGCCAGCCTTCCGGGCCAGGGGCTGCGGGGAGCTCTGCGGGCAGAGGCAGCGGGAGCGGCTCCAGCTCCCACCGACTGGAAGCCAGCCACATCACCCTGGACAGCAAGAAAAGCTCCAGAAGGCAGAGAAATGGCCAGGGAACCACCCAATACCAACATGATCACAGCCCATCCCGATCCCCATATTTCCACCAAGTATATAGGGACAGACTGCACATCTTGTTTACTCAGCAAGCAGCAGCAGAGCTACGAACAACCTTCTTCCATAAGCACGAACCATTCTGCTGGGTAAATCTAAGTCAAGTGCCAAAAGAGATCACTACAGTCAAATCCATTTTGAAGTTTCCCAAAAAGCGCCCTGGAGCCTCAGCACACCTGGATCATGCGTGATATTCTCTCAGGATGAACCTAAAGCTTTTCTTCATTTAAGTTTAGCTAAGAAGTACATTCAGTAAGAAGTTAAAATGCGGGCTTAGTGCAGCACAACTGAAGTCAAGCAGAGTCGCAGTTCTAACTGTAGAATGCCTAAGGAATAACACACACTATTAGAGAAAAAAATATGAACAAGCAGGCCAGGTACAAGTTGGTTTTGAAACCTTATTGAACCTTCTGACACAATTAAGCCAAACTGAGGAAGAACCATCCCGTAGAAGCAGCAAGGAAACAGCAAACCACTGGAATTCATAAGCAATTGCGTTTTGTTTAAAATTAGCAGTTTTCAATAGCATGCAGGTGCCTTAAGTTCTCTTGCTACACCTTCCCAAAATTATTGTCCTGAGTTCCTGGGTTCTGACATTCGGGTAATTTCACAGTGCCCTGGTGAAACAGCAATGTCGCGTGCTAGAAGGGCTGAAGGTTCCCCAGCAGCTCTGCCGCTGACACGGGACAGCAGTCTGTGCCACCGGAGCCTGGCTGCCGAGCCCGACTCACCCAGCGACACCTGCCAGGGAGAGCCAGAGTCCGAAAGCCCTGCCCAGGTACCGGAGGGGTTACGGTAAATAAGCCGTTCAGCAACAGGTTCTCTTTGTTTGTTTGAAGTCCTTTCCCTTCACATAAAACACTAATACACCAGCTACAATGAAAGAAAGTCTTTTTGCTCCACTGTTTATGGATAAAACACAATAGCTACTCTGATATCATCTGCATAGGTGACTGAACACTGAGGAATCCGAGCACAGAGGAAGCACCAGAAAACAGAACTGAAACATCTGCGGCAGCTCTCGGCAACCTGTGCCCCAACAGCTTTTGGGCTATCCAGAGCAAATCAGACCTCAAAAATTAAAATAAAGCTGTTTCAGTAAGTATCTGCATCATTCATGCACAATACTTATTTGTAAGACTCACATTTTTGTTAGCACAGTAAAGTAAGGTCTGGAAGCAGCAAAATTCTTTCACTATCACTCACTTAAATGCAGTTAAGCTATGTGACCAGCTACCATCCTTTGACCAGCACATCCAATACAGAGATACGTTCTTCCCCAGCAGAAGCCTCCTGAGCTCAAGATGAACAGCACCCTGAGCTTTACAAGCACAGTCTTGGGCCTCGCAGCTCTCGCAGCCGCTGCTTCAGCAAACAGCGAGAGCTGAGACACCACAGGAAGAGGTTTTGAGCTGAGACACCGCAGGAAGAGGTTTTGCTGCAGGAACCACACCCGGCAGCGCTGGTCCCGTCCACACGGGGCTGGGGGAGCACGTCCCAGGCTCTGCCGGGGACATTCTAAACGCTGGGCTTACCGTCATTCAATACTTGGTCGAGAAGTTAGTTTGCTGTAAAACTGAGCTTTGTTAAGCTTCACTGGTGTGGAAATAACATACAAAGACTTTTTTTCCCCATATGCTACCACGCTCGGGTGTTTCTTGAGCCAGTTGCTGTGAACTGGAAACACAAGCGCGGTCTCTGCCGTCTCAGGTGGTGGGAGGGCTGCGCTCCAGCCCCGGCACGAGACGCGAGGCCCGACTGAGGGTTTTGTTTGAGGAATCTGTGTACTGGAACAGAAATACAAATCGGTTCTCCCAGCACGTCAAAAGGCACGTCTAGCCTGAACCTCCTCTGCTTTAGTTTGCCCCATCCCTTGAGAATTACCCCACCAAAGCACTTCTAAACCATTTATCTAGCTTACCATCAGTGTTTATTCTAAGAAAAGCCTCAAGATTCACCAGCATTAATCTTTTCTACTTTGTATGTGTACACCATCTGATGAGGTTTTCCTAGGTCTGAGGGCTGGCATAGCCGTCGGCATGCTCACCATTTGCAAACTGAATGTAACGCTCCTCAATAAGAAAACCAACTTGGACTGCTGAGCATACCCAGTCTGGCTCTGTCGGTCCAGGCAGGCGCGGCGCTGGCGCGTAAGGCCGAAAACACAGCGAGAGAACGGCAGACACCGCTCAGCAGCCATCGGACCTCACGGCCCACAGCGACAGCGCTCGTTCACTGCACCCCCTTTCCAAAACTTATTGTTAGTAAACTCTTGTCTGCAACGGTCACCACTCAGGAGGTGTTTTCAGAGGATTTACTGGATTTCATCATCAGATTTACAAAAAATTACTATCCTAATGCAGTAATTGATACTCAAATTCTATTTAAAGCAACTAAATTGATTTTTTCATCATAACATTTACAATGCACTCACTGCTGCATCCAAGCATCTGCAACCCTCTAAAACCTGGTTAGATCTTAAACTAGGAGAAGTTTTACCCTAGCAGGTGGCCTCTAAATAGCCTTTGTCTTTCCATCATCACTTAACACAATATTTTGCACATGAACAGCTAGCAACTTCACATGAACAGCCTCCAGAGGAAGCTGTCTTGCAGAGAAAACTCGGGTATCTCATTTCAACAAGCAAATTTACATCCACCAAGCTAAAAAATACTCAGGAAAAAAAAGAAAAAACACAACATACATTTAACTGATTCATTTCATAACAGCTACAGGAAAGAAGCTGCTAGAAACTAGTGACTCTTCCTCTTCTCTGTCTGAGGAATCACCATTGTTCTACCAGCCAAGCTCCGCTAGACGTTGCTAGCAGAGCACGTCACAGCTTCCTGCTGCCAAGGACAGCGTCTGCGGGGGCGAGACCTCCTGCACCAGCAGACCCTCCCGCACGGACAGACGGACCCTCCCGCACGGACAGACGGACCCTCCCGCACGGAGCACAGCCCGCTCCAGCCCCCCAGCAGCCACAGCCAAAGAAAGCTCCTTTTGATCGGCAAAAGCTTGCACAAGCTCCAGGACATCACCGCCGTCCCCCCGCGGGGTTTGGCGCACTACAGGACACCGAGGCAGCAGACAGAGGTATCAGGCACCTCTCTGCAACATCTTTTCAGAAATTTTAACATTGCCCATACACCTTCGGGTCTCACTTTCTGCCCCACTGAGACTCCTGGTAAGTTTTACTAGTGGCAAGGAGTCTCAGTTATCTTCCAGGTCTCTGAATAACCTGCTATAACCACTTCCCAAGATGAAAATGAGTAGCTGCGTACAGCAGGGCAAACAGGAAAGACTGATACGGTCACAGCGAGTAACGGATGTGTAACTTGTACTAATGCCTCAGCACAATGAGCGGCACAAGAGGTAGAACAGACAATTCTGTTTGTCCGAATTTGAGGCAGGAACAGAGCACTAGGAAATTCATGTCACAATAACGGGTACAGTCAGCACAACCGAGCATCAACCTCTACAAAACCCTGACCCTGAGCTAAAGCTTCTTTCCTCCCCGGACGTCCTGACCGCGGGGAAGCTGTTAGGCCCTGCAAGCTTCAGATACTCACACTTCCCAGCTTCAAGCCACCAAGTGGACTATTTCTGGAGAAAATGGCATAGTGAAAAGTCGTGCTTTATTGCTCATTTGGCACGGCCTCGGCAGAGCGCACCAGGTGCCGCCCCCACTGCCCCGGCCATACTCACCGACATCGGCTCCTTCCCCAGCACCAGCACCCTGCCCAAACAGCCCCGGCTCCTCCGCGTCAGGGTGAGGCTGCAATCTGTCATGTGAAAGCGCTTGCAATTGCTAAAGGGATTAGACTGAATTAAACCAAGCCCCCCTCCAGCAGTCTTAAAGGGCCTTTTCATAGCCCTAAGCCTGTCGGTGGGGGAACAGCAGCCGGCACACCCCGGGCTCCGGCTCCACCGCAGCCCCAGAGCGCCAGCCCTCTCCTGCTCATCTCACGGGGGACACAGCAGGGCCAGTGAGACCAAGGAAGGCGCCTTGTTCCACCCCGCTGTGACAATTCGAATAAAGTCACCATAATGCAGTGGCAGAGGAAGCTCTCCCACCTCTGATGCGCTCGGTACCCATGAGCCAGAAGAACGACTTATGTGCTATAAGGTACATGTTATAACATCACCCTTGCAGTCAGAGGTTGTGTCTCGGCTTTCTTTCGGTATCTGGCTCCAGTCTGCAGCAGGAGCTCCCCACTCACAGAATCCCTGACGACTGGGGCAGGGCCTGAAGACAAAGAGCTGGTGTTACAGGAAACTGAGCTGCTTTGCACACGCATCTTTTAGTCACCTTAGACTATGATTAAAAACAGACACAAGCAAGGACCATTATCTGAAACACTTCTACCAGACATATAAGATACTCCCATGACTGGTGTAAGAAAAAAAAAAAAGGCACTGTCCCCACCCATCTCCTGTTCTCTTCACACATCTAAGCCCATTCTGCAGAAGTAGTTGTCAGTTATTCGGTTGGGGCTATTTTTAACGTCATTTCCTACAGAGCCAGACAGACACGGAGTTGACTGTACCCCTCAGCAACACACTAGTTACAAACACATCCCAACTGTCCTCACCCGACGGATGTTAAGAGGTAATACAGGACAGCCAGCTATAGATTGTGGATCAAATTTCGGAAGGTACCACGATGCCCAAGGACCTTGCAGCTTACTGCCTTCCATATGCATTGTTACCTTATGCACCCAAGGCCCATTTAAAACTAGTTCAATATTCCAAGCTTCAGGCTACTTTACATGAACAAGACACACGTGGTTGTCATTAAAGCACAGAAAACATCAACTGTAGCAGCCGGACCCGGCAAGAAACTACAGGTTTGCTTGAAGCTTACAGTAAAATTTCATCTACTGCTATGCCTGATTCCACAGCCACTGAGGGAAATTTCAGTTTGTACCTATAATAAAACTAAACTAAAAGCCATCTGCAGAGGGAGGACAGGCTTCTGTGAGCAAGCAGTGACAAGAGGAACAAGGGACTGCACAACTCCAGTCTCAATGGATGGCCTCAGTCACTCTGAGTTCAGCTTGGCAGAGACATCAGGAACCGTAGTCCGGAAGCACAGAAAGATGCACTTATGAGCTTCAGTAACAAGTATTTTTTCTGGCCTGTTCTCTTACCCGTGCCGGCGCAGCCCTTGCAGAAGGACGGAGCAGATCATACAAACAGTGTGCTCTGAAACACAGGTTACTGGGCTCTAGACTCAAAATGCGAGGAACTGGCAGCATCCTCCAGATTCCACTGGAAAACACGTAGTGCTGCTGATCTAGAGATCACAAGTGTGATCGGAGTCCATAACCACTGGATTTCTGTGCAGAGCCCCATAGCCACACATGCAATGTGCTGTTCTGCCCCGAGTACACAACATGTATTAATAAGTCCACAAAACAAACAAACACACACACCCCAAACCACACCAAAAGACCTTCAAAGACCTTCCTGTGTTTAAAAACAAGTGGCAGCTTGGTTGTGCAGCATCCCATCAATAAAACCTCCTGCTCAGGTCAGCATTTGAACTAAAAATGATAAAAGAGCAATTCACTTGAATTGCAGCACGATTATCATATACGGGCTATGAAAAGGCTCTTTAAGATAGGATAAGTTGAAAAAAAGCACAAAGGGCTTCAAAAGATGTTGATTCTGTGTCCACTCCAACAGCACGTGCTGTACCAGCTCTCTGACGGGGCTCACAGCGGGCGCCGTGTCCAGCGGCACTAAGAGCCAATCCCTGCTCTTGACAACGGCAAGGCAGAGAGATGGACTGAGGCAGCTCCAAACAGTGCCACGCAATATAACGCTAAAGCAGTCCCTTTCAAAAAGGAAACCAAGTGATTTGTCCCAATATACACCTTTGTCCTGGTTTTGTTAAAAAACAAGTTTCTCTTTTAGTGAATTTGCCTGTCAGCTAAAGCCTTCATGTTAGCTGCATTTTCCTGGAGAACCCAACACATGTTTTGGTTAAACCTACCAATGGAATGCAAACTTATTGATAAGCACGGATGGACATCTCGCGAGAGGGGCAATGAGAAACTGATGACTGAGAGACTGACCAATGGTGTACAACATTCCATTCACGTGAATACTTCATATAAAAGTGGGAGATCATGAGGATCTCGTCCCTTTTTCCCTTTTTTCCTCATGGCTGACATTAGGAGAGGACCTTGCTGGTCGTCCCTGCGAACTGAGGCCAGTGAGAGACTGAATCCAGCTCCGTTTGGCTACAGAGTCTAATCCAGGACTTTGGGTGCTGGCTCTGCAGTTGCTGAGACTTACAAGATTGGTTTTGTATATTTTGTATTATTTTCTCTATTCTTATCAGTAGCATTAGTAAAACATCTTTAACTTTTCCAACTCTCTTCTCTCTGTCCTTCTTTCCCTCCCGATCGCCTGTGCTGAGTGGGAAGGGGGGAGAGGGAGGGGCAAAAGGGGGAAGTGGGGGGGAGAGGAGGTTGACAACACATCTGCCAGGGTTTGATTGTCACCCCGCAATCTTAACCCTCGACAACCTTGTCACACTGCAGTGTCAGAGCCCCAAATGGGTATTTGTTTGGCTGTTAACACAAGAAACTATTTTGAGATTAATTTGAACTGCTCATCTCCCAGTGATAAGGGAAATAAAACTCTTCCACACAGTCAGTGGTAAACAGGAGCGTTGCCATGGGGAAGAAAAAAGAAACAAATCCGCTTCCTTGAAGACGCTCGCTGCCGTTGAGAAGGTGCTGAGAGCAGAGCAACAGCCGGATGTTGCTGCTGCTCCGGTTCTCAAGAGCGAGTGTGAGGAGCCACAACCGGCTCCGTGTTGAAACGCCCTTGCAGCTGATCAATACCTGGTATTCAGAGTGCAGAGCAGCCCCGTGGAGCCCTCGGGGACCTCCTTGCAGGACGTGTCCATCAGCCCAGACTTCAGCTACTCATATCCAGTCAGGGAGCCTATGTGCTTAGGTCACCTAGGGCTTTTTTTTTCCCCTCAAGTGGTGGAGAATCGGATTTATTATCCCCAAGGACAATCTCTCTGAAAAATTAGGTGTCCTTCAAACCACGTCCATGGGGCTCACAAGACGGTGTCAAAAAAGCCTGTTCATTATGCAAAGGGGCTGACGTTTGTCGTTGCCTTATTTCAGAGCCCTTCCCTCACCCACCCTGCCCCAGCTCCCAGCTGTCTGACAGTCGCTGTTCCAGCGTGCAGAGCTGTCACCCGCAGGCGGCACTCAGAGTGACGCAGGACGCAGAGCCGGCCGCGCCAGTGCTGCTTCACAGGGCGCGGAACCCGGCATTGCAGAACTCTGGAGGCATCGTTTACACGACTTAATTAGTGATCTGATTTGGGCAGGCAACTTTGTCAGGAATAAAAGTTCTGCTTCATAAGAAAGTTACTAATACCACAAAGTTACTCATTCAAAACCATTTTTAAGAAAGACAGGGAATTCCCCTACCCTCTGTACAGCACGGGTTCTGAAGCCATTAGTGACATGTTTCCAAGTTACAGCTACTTGAACACAATTCCTTCCTTCTCAAGCCCACGGCTGCCGGCGGCTCGCCTCGCCACCCCGTCCGGGGCAAACCACATTCAGACTGACACGAGGAGCTAGGGGTGAAAGCACTAAGCCAGTAAAACAGCCACGGGTGGATCCTCACATTTATACTCAAGTCCAGACATTTTTAGGCTACTTATTACACAACTTATACACACCCTTGTGCAATGGATCAATTTCTCTATTTTTGCCATTTCCTTTCTCATAAATAGATTCCTCACACTCCTCCCTTTGCTTTCCTGCAGCTGTTCCAAGCCATTAACATTTGCTATTTCTTTAGAGCTACTTTGAATAGGTCCTTAGAGTAACTATTTTTGTACCTGCTGTTTGGGGTACTTCAAGAGAACATCCTCTACCAGTCAAAACCCAGCAGATTAAAAAATCACGGGGAAAACCCTGACCCCTTTTCCACAACATCTGGATCAGGAGGCAAAACTCAAAGCAAGATCCAGCCGTATGCAGTTGCCATCATTCAACTTCTACACTCCACATAGCTTTGGGGTTTGTTTTGAGGTTGTTTTAGTTTGTAAACACTCATTTGTTCTGGCCCTGTTAGAAGGCACTATTCTTTGGAGAAATAGAATGTGCCTTAATATTATGGTGCCTGCGTGGTAACAGTGGGGTTGGCAGTTGTACTTCACGTGTCTGAGCTCAACCACATCCCAAGCCGTCAGCAGGGCGGTGTTGGAGACGCCGGCAGTTATGCAGGTGATGCTCCTGGCAGCTGCTGTGTGTCCCCCTCAGCAATCCCGTTCACAGGTTAAACGTGCACTTTGTGATCCCCCTCAACTCACGCACCACACACCAGTGTTACGACCCTGGCTGCTCCTACAGCGACTGAACCAAAACAGCTTCAACATCCTCCCACCAGTGGAAGTATTTCAGATTTTCAGAGAAGACTCTTACAGGGAACCTTCTCCCCCATCCCTGAACTTGTCTTAGTCTAGTTCTTCCCTCTCCAGCTTTATTCCAAAGGCAGAGGATCTCCCTTTACTGTTGAACAGCTGTGAAGACCCAGTTCAAGGGGCTAAGCAGACGAGCCTGGTAGCCGAGCTGCATCTCCAGACAGCCAATGAGCTTTCCAAACCGAGCATCGGGACATCTGCCAACACGACGAGCAGCTATTTTGCTGGAAGAGACTCCAAATAAGATCAAGACAGGATGCTAACAAGACAAGCGTGAGCTGCACAGAGGCACCAGATATACAGTAAGTACTTGAGGTTCGTGAGCTAACAGACCAAATACTCACTCCCTATGTAAAGGTCTCTAAATGCACCTGCAGTTCAGAACTGGTTTAGAGGTAACCTGGAGCCAAGGGCAAATATAAACCACCTACGCTCAGATGCTCGGCTTATCATTCAAGATCAACAAGCCAGAAGCGTGCCTGTGCCTTTCACACGCTGCTCTGTTCTTCACCCGTGAGCACCCAGCACTTCAGCTGGCGATGAGGGACAGCTGAACACGGGGCTGCCCGTCTGGACGGTCAGCCCTGCGCCCCCATTGATCGCACAGACAGCCCCGTACCCCCTGTTCGGACAGACAAACAGCCCTGCACCCCCCATCCGGATGGACGGACAGACAGCCCCGCACCGCCCGGGTGTGGTGCAGCGAGCTCTGGGCCAGCTCTGAGCAATGTGAACAACAGCCAGACTTGTAGGAGCTAGAACACAGACCCACTGTGGGACCCAACTGCCCAGACTATGAGCCATGCCTCCAATTTTAACTGCGGGCACAGCCGACTGTGAGGTAAAGCTGTTTCATCATCCTGGGATTTTCAGCCCTGTCATTTCCAGTGAGCTGAACAAATCCTTCAACTTCCTTTCAGCGCAGGCTCTCATTTAGGCTGGCTGCCTTTTCGTCTCTATTTAGGTCACAGTTCCCTAAAATGCAGGATTTCCCTGAAATGGCTCAGTTCTACACTTCTTTTAAATACTCAGTTTCCCCACCCATATTTGCTTTCCTCACCACCAACCTATTTTAGCTTTTAAATAGCTCTGCTGGGACTGTACGTAGTTTATAAAAGACCAACTTGCGATTGCTGAAGTACCTTTTGTTATTTTAAGCTCCATCTAATTCAAGCACTTGAGCTTTCCTAATACAGAGGAGAGCAGCTACACCACCAGGACAGCCGGGACTCCATCCCAAAACGCTCCCGACCGCGGCAGAGGGGTCGGGGAGCCGGGGCAGCGCTGCCAGCACCACAGGACGATCCCACCATCCCAAACCCCTCGGCCTCCTGCTGCCTCCTCAGACTGGGATCAGTGCCCCAGGACTGCACCATAACTGAGAACAAAGAATGAATCAGGCTGAGAATAACTCATCTGTTATTTTTTTCCAGCAGAACCTCTTCATTGGTCCTCTTCACTGCAGTTGCACAAGGGCACTGGTACTGGCACAGATTACAGGACGAAGGAAGGATAAAATGTTTTTTTGGGGTACAACTGGACAAGATGGGCCGAGCTACGGAACAACTGTTCTTACTGGCTCGCAGGCACTCCAGCCTTACCCTGTGCAGTGGCTGTGACACACGTCCCCCATCAACCCCCGTGCACATCCCGCCACACCAGGTTCTGCGGGGCTGGCACAACTGGTGCACGATCGAGCTGGACTATGGGGCAGCGCAAGGCAGGAACACACACGGGGAGCAAAACTTTACAGTGACCGCAAAGCTCTCCAACATGCAAGCAAGTTAATCTAGACCATTAAAGGCTGCAATTAAACGAACACTCAAGTTCACGCTCATACACCTCTTGAAATACATTGCTTGAAATAGTTATTTGAAAAAAATGCCCAATAAACTGCAGTTATCACTTGAAACTTAGATGCATGCAAGACGACGCTGCTAAATGCCCAGGAATCTCAGCAGTCAAGTAAGATTATTAACGTGTTTCTTTTAAATACAGGTCCATCACATACCACCATTACTATGCACAGAATTAAGGGCAGATGATGGCTGGACATTCTAGAGATCAGTCGGACACCACGAGACTAAGCAGTCAAAACACAGCCACAGCAGAGGAAAAACCTGAGTAAGGCAAACCCATAGTCCCAAGGTACGAAGGTGAGAGTCACGTCACATGCACCCCTCCTCTAAACTGAGGGAACCAGCTCACTGAGAACCAAGCTATGATGCACTGAAGCTTAAATTTTAAATATCTTACAGGAATTTGAGGGGTTCGATACAAAAAGAAGAGACACCCACCAACCAGCTCTTTGTTGAATGAATGAAAGCCCCTTTCAGAGCTCAGCCACAGGAGCAGTCCCTGCCCACCTCCCCGGCTCAGCTACACCCGGTGCTTAGTGGCAGAAGAGACTTTGCGCAGAGGAGAGCTGAGCACACAGCAAGCAACAAAGCCTATACGTCAAATTAGTCAGAACTGGAGGAGAAGCATCACAGCCTTCTGACAGATTTCTACTTGATTATTTACCATTTGTCAAAAGACACACTAAGATAGCATCATATTTCCTGTATGATGCTGAAGCAAATGTTGTTCACATCTCACTTTCAGTTGATTCCCTTGATCTCTTGGCAATTTGGAAGTTACTTAGTCCTTCTATTTGCTTTCTTCTGACAGAGATTCGAGGCAGACACTACAATGATACCTTCTTACAGCTGAAGATGCTGACACGTATCCTCATTTGAAAAAGATCTCTACCCTGTTCTGTTGCTTGTGCAAAGCGTTATCAACACCAAGCACAATACACCGCACTGCAGCTTGCAGTCAACCCTCAGCTCTAGATGTTGGTAATAAACCAGAGAGCAAAACCTTTCTGAAAAAACAACACACACAAACCACCAACTTGGGGAGTTTTGAGCTTTAACTCGCTTCTGCACATACACCTGTCACCACAACACCCTGGGCATACACTGTGCGCATCAGTGCTAAAGACATTCTGGATTTCACATCGCCCGAAATACTTGCAGCAGCCAGCCACTGAGAACCAGAACGTTCCGAGTCTTCAGGAGCTTACTGTGAGAACTTACCGCTTCCCGTTTGCCACAGCTGGGTCAGAAGGCGCAGCTTAGTGTTTTAAGACAAAAAAATATTCTGTCAGCATGCAGTAAACACTTCAGGAGGCTTTGCACACAAAGCTCAGGTAACAGAGGCTCCTAGTTTGCTTTTTGAAGCAAAGGACCAGCATTACAGCAGCAAGGAGCGCACACCATCTCAGGATTCCAGGCAAGAGGAAGCTACAGTCCTGCTCCCGTAGCGGAGGCGGCACAAGAGCTGCAGGCTGGAGGACTGAGACACGTTGCTTACTGCAGTGTTTTCTTGGTTTAGCGATGAAGTGTTTTACGGCGCTGAGCAATGCTCCCAAAGCCTGCCACCTCCCAGCCGTGGCCTTGGAACTTTGGGTACCATAAGCAACAGCAGCCTTTTCTGATCCCACTATTCAAGGCACCAGTAACCTTACAGGTTTTGAGCAGTCCTGTGTAACAGCTCATTCACACAGCAGCCCCTGGTTCTCCAGGATCGTGGATATTGCCCAGAACAATCATTTTACAGCTCTCTGCTTCCTGTATTTCACCACTACAAACAAATTCATGTGTTGAGTGCTTCTTGGTGAAAAAACGCAGATACAGGAACAAAAAGCAGTTGCTCACACAGCACGTTTTCAGAAACAAAGGAGGGTTTCTCAGCCTGGGGTAAGTGCAGATCCCCATTTTCACTGAGGATACCTGCAGCCACAGAGCTGAACACAGGCAGATGCTGGATTCAACATGGCTCAGCTAAAGTTCCTATTATCTACCCAGTAAAACAAACGAAGCGAACCAGTCCACTTTTTCAGAAGTGATTTTAAATGTCCTTAATATATATATTATATATATGTAGGGGCATCTAAAATAAGTGGATGTTGGCAAAATATTGATGCTTAAGGTTTTGATCTCATCACAGAGTTATTGTATCATTTGGTGTGTAACATAGATACAAACCATAAACTAGAAAAGCAACGCCTTCCTCATGCTTGCTGAGCAGCATCTCCATTAATTAATGCTGTCAAACAAAACTTAGTGGAACATATGAATATAATTAGTAGTGCATGAATTTAATTAGTAATATAATCTGGTATCATCCCTAAAGGACAACTTTGGGTTTTTAAAACAAACAAAAGCCCACACACAACAAAACACACACACCAAACTGTTACGATTCTGCACATGGTTATTGCTCAGACCACGAGTATTCTACTGTCTCAGCTGCACTATAAGCTACAATACAAGCAAGTTTCTTCCAACCCATCCAGTTTTCTAGGTAATTTACTTTCTTGACATATAGCTACTAGAAGATCTGTTTCAGTGGTCAGATATTAACTAAATCTAGTTAATAGCTTAACCAAGTAATTGGGCGCTACTGTAAGGCATTCAACAGGCAATGCGATCATCAGGCACAGTCGACACAGGTTCAGAAAGTCCTGACTAATCTGAAAACCTTCTAAGATAAGGTCACCCCCCTAAGAGACAGAGGGAAGGCGCTGGATGTAGCTTTTCTGGATTCTAGTAAGGATACGGATACCGTCCCTCTCAGCACCCTTGCTGAGCAGCTGCCAGACGAGCAGGTTCGGGTGAAGAACCAGCGGCACAGCAGAGTCTGTGACCGTCACCAGCGCTGGCCATTACTGCTGGCAGTGACCTGGGCACACAAGTTGAATGCCCCTAATAACATGGTTGCCAGTGAGCTGTCATATTAACAAAGACTATTAGGATTGTTTTCTTACGAGAGGATGGACTCGACCACAAGGTATTACGTGGGGTTTGTATCACCATGTGTTCACGGGCAATTTGATATTGTTTGAATCTGTCCACAGCGAACTGCCGACCTCCCCACAGAGCGCCCTCAGAACCCTTCGCTGCCAGCCCTGTGCGCTGCCATCACTTCAGCAGGAATTCAAGTTCCGCATTTTAACAGCGAAAAAAACCACACGTCCCAGAACCCTCCTGTCCACCCAGCAGCCAGCGCGAAAGACTGCGCAGGGCACTGAGGAAACGGAGACTGATTTCTTTTATTCATTATTCCAGAACAGCATATTCAGTGGGTGAAATAAATTACACATTATTCTTAGAGACAAAATGAACAAAGCCACACCTCCGGGGGGGGGACTGTTGAGAGCCCCGACACTTCACCCTGATAATTTCTCCAGCAGCTCATTTTTTTTGGCACTGTAACCAAGCACAGATTTGATATCAGAGAGTCAGGTTTGGCAGTTTAAAAACTATGGCAAGGAAAGATTCAGACCAGAATTCCACGCTTTATTAGCCTGTGTTACATAAAACCAAATACATTCATTAAATGTTGTGACTAAGTGATTGATCAGACTGTGATGGCAGATTTTTCCTGTACTTAGTCACTTCCTCACCAGAACTAAGCCTCCCAATCCAGAGAGAAAAAGGGTTGTGAGTCATAAGGGCTTCCTAAGGAGAAGAGGACAAGTCGGTGACACACAGATGAACAGCTCATGGCTGCACGAAGCTTTGCTTTAAACTGCTGCAGCAGATTCACTTTAAAAGAAAATACCTGGAGAACATCAGAAGGCAGAACAGCAGTTCTCCAATATGCTGCACATGAGATACTCTGACACCAACTTAACCTCCTCCCTGCCACTCTCAAAACAATACCGAGGCTTCTTCACGGTATTCACTCTGCCGGCCAGTGCGGTCTGTTCTCCTAAGCAGCCTTCCTCTACTGAAAACACAAGCTGACCAGTAGTGCTAGAAACTTGCAAGAGCATAGATCAGCCCAGACCATGCATATTATGCCATTTTCACTACTTCGATTGTCCTCTTTCTGATCTCTTTCAAGATGTCGTTCTTCTTGACTCAGAACTGCTGCTGGCAAAGAACAGAGTCTGTCTCTTCCCCCTCCTGGTCCATCATCCCATTCCTGCCTAATCACACGTTTCCCTGCAGAGCGGATCAGGTTTGGAGCTTTGTCATTCATTCCTCCTTTTGAGGGGCCGCTGCCTCGGTCCGGAGCTGTCTGTCCGGAGCTGTCTGTCAACCAGCAGCAGCCACAGGGACAGAAACCCAGCACAGTCAAAAGCTCCTATTTCTTAGCCTGGGAATGGGATGAGAACAAACATAATTTCTTCATCCAAAGTCTGTATTTCTGAAAATAGGTTCCTCAGAACAATTACAGCTTCAGAGATGTCAAAGCACCAGGAAAAACCATTTCACGGGAGTCGTACCATTAAAAGCCTCTTCAAATAGTGTTTTCTCCCCACTTAATACAAGTGCAACAAGCTGCTGTACCAAGGCAGGAGTTTCTGCCCGCCTGGTACCCCACTGGGGATCACACATCCACACCAGTGACGACATCCTTCCACAGCCGTGCAGGACGCAGCACCAGCTCACCTGCCTACAGACCCAGAGCTGTTGCAGCCATAATTGTTTCCTACCAATATAAGGCCTGAAACTCTGCAATCTCAGGCTTCGAGCCTCCAAACCATTGCAGCTGATCCTGTGGTTTTATAACCACCAAGCCTGCCAGTGTCTGTCTCTTCCTACATCCCTGCCAAGTATTTGCTGCAGGATCTCTAAACATTACAGTAGGAGCTCCTGGAGTCAGCAGGGTGGGTTCATGCCCACAACTTCCAAAACACTCAAATGCTCCACCCAGGAACAGCCACAGAAGTGTTCCAGAGACGTGTGTCGCAAAGAGCAGCTTTCCATGAATCCAGAGGCTTCAGCCTGCTTCCGAAGTGTGAGGTGGGATAAAACCAACCTCCTTTGATGCAGTATCATTGGCTGCACCATACAAATTCCTGCTGTTCCCAAACACCCCTGGGGAAATGCAAGTAATTAACCAGCTGCTTACTAGTGCTCTTAATTTACATCAGTTAATTGCCCTGGATTATCTCTGGGCAGAGAGGGATTTCCTCTCTTCCAACAGCGTCTGCAGCAGCAGAGACTCCTCAGCGGGGATGTACAGTCACTGGGCAGAAAAACCAGTCCCTGCGGGGACCCGAGGAGTTAGTGTGGAGATCTTGGAACTCTTTCACCAGCAGACCCCATTGTAGCCCTCAGAACAGCGATTAAGCACAGATAACAGCTTTATTGTGCAAATTCAGGGAGGCCCTCACTGCACAGAAAGGGGAAAAAAAAAAAAGCCATCCAAATAAGGTTGTTTGAGCTGCAGCAGCCAGGAAAGAGGCCAGGAGGTGACGTAGGGAGGAAGCTTTTAGTCATCTTCCTCCGCGAGCCGCGCGGGGCCGGGCCCACCTCTGCGGGGTCTGCGGGACACGGGGACTCGAGGGTCCTGCTCCCGACGCCCCGCCAGGACATACGAGATCTGAATAACTGCGTTTCAGCCCATCTGTCTGTCTTGTAGCTACCTAGGGGCTTCACCGAGCTCTCTGCAGGAAGATTTCACTTCAGATCAGACATTGTACATAAAACAACTGAAACAAGTTTCCTCTAGAGGCAGTGATGCCATTTCCTGTCAAAAAAAGGAGTCCATATTAAGACATTTTACGAACTATCCTCACAAGAGGAGCAAGAATTGAAATTGACTGTCAGGGATGATTAATCAGACAAGGCAGAGACAGCCCAAGGACAGTGCTGAAACCTCCTGCAGGTCCAGAACAGGCACTGCCCGACAGTGTGCAGGGGACAGGACATTTGCAGGAAGCGGGTGAGGAGCAGCCCCCGGCCCCAGGCACCCATGTCCCATGGGGCTCTTACACCAGAAGCAGCGGATCTGAACCTTTCCTTGGGTTCCTTTTATGTGCACCTCACCAACCTGCTTCTTGCCCATCTGCCTCAAGCAACAAATCAAGAGGTCAAAAAGGAAAGGACTCAGCTAACAGGTTTGATCTTCTAGAGCCTCTGGTATGATGCACACTCTCAGGCCTAACACCGTAACATTAAAGTTTTAATAACTGGATCATGACCACCAGTTCAGATTAAGCACTCGAAACAGTTCTTGCTCACTACAGTCCAAACCCACTGTCACTGGTATGTTTTGCACAACGCTGCCAGTTGGGTGCAAGGCTTTCCATAAGGGGAAGCAAGATCTTATGAGTATGTAAAACCAAAGTGAATGCTAAGCTTATCAATGGTATTCTTTAAACCCCCCGTTTAATTTTAACATAGAAAGCCCAGAAGCATCAAACAGAAGCTTTTGCTCACTATCAGGCTTAATTGCTTCATCTTTACAAGAGGTAAAACCTTGCTATTCTTGAAGAATCTAGAAACCAAGCTGGCGAATGTACTGCAAGCAAGAGTATAAAGGCCTTGCCTGGTTTGTAGAATTCCATGGTAGGTGTAAAGGTACAGAAAATTCACTGTGTACCAGTCCAGTAGTTTAGCCGGTTCCATGGTTTAGCTCTTGGTGCTTCTGAAGTACAAAGTCATCTGAAATTCACCAACAGGGGCAACACATATTTCTGTGTAAAGCAAGATCTTTGGGAGCTCTCAAACACACCTTTTCACAGCAACTCCATATATTTGAGCCTTAGAAGAGAGGTACAATGGACTCATTTTCTCTAACAAGCTAACACCAGTCACACCCAAGCCTGTTTAACTTTGATCAGTAGTTTCACACTTCCCAAGTTGTACTGCATGAGGGACAGAAGGAGACAGAACACCAAAGGGTGGGTCCTCAGATAAGACAGAAGGCATCTGGAATGATTCTAGTCCTCCTTCACAGCACAACGGGATCCAAACCCATGGCATCAAAAGTGCCCACCCATTACAAGTCACGGCTTCCATCGCTGTCTACCCTTCCTTCCAGCTTTCAAAACCTCTTGCAAATTCCAGGCACACAAAGCAGCACCCTCCAGCAGCTGCCGCCCTCTGCTCACAGCTGCCATCTTGTTGCAGCGTTTGGTGGCAAGTACCTACATATCAAGAAACTAATCATCCAGAGTTCCGATACCTACCCAGTGCCCGCTACCTTTCTTCTAACCAGACCCATGCAGCTCCAGGGAAGAGAGAGAGACGCTTCAAGGTCCTCCGAAGCCCAACTGGCAATTATAACCACCAGTTTAAGCTACAGACAGGCCCTGAAGGCCCTAATGGCTACTGCTACACTGAGTTTTAGACACTATTAAAGGAAAAGGCAACAGCAGAAGAGACTTTTTAAAAACTCTTAAATAGCATCATAAAGCTGATACCTATGACTCTCACTATTCTTTCACGCTGAAAACTTCATGTTTGTCCAAGTTGACTTTCTCTGCACTAACACTTTGCCCTAGAAACCTGGAGACTTACGTTCTTAGCATCTAGAGGAACATTTAGTTCTGCCAATACAATAAGAGGAGTCCAAATTTTATTATACCTTAGATTGAAGCTTTCTACATTCACGAGAGTAGCTCTGACTAAACCCATTTCTCTATAGGTGAAGACTAAGTTACATAAAACAGAAGTGCTGAAGTCCTAGCGATAGTACAGTTGGAACACGCCTCATACACGACAGATGCTCACATTTCAAGTTCTTGGTAGCCTATCCATTCATATAGCCACTATGTGAGTACATTCACAGGTAAAAATAGTTAACGAATCCTGGAACAGAAACACTGCTTTTCCTGATACAGTAGAGTATCAGGTCATTGCATTGACATGACTGGTACAAAAACATCGCTTTCCCTTCCACTCCTCCAACTAAGATGGTTTCTGTAATACTAAAGTTAAGTGATTAACTGTGAGGCTCAGACCAACCATCAACATGACAGCTTATTCACTTCTGCTGGGATGTGGCACAGAGTGTGAATTCCAGCTCTGCCCAGCCTGAGGTGACTCAGGGACAGGCAGGAGCACTGGTCAGCATGAGATCAGAGCTGCCCCTGGGAGCGAGAGGCTCCTCACGACAGATCGGAGCTGCCCCTGGGAGCGAGAGGCTCCTCACGACAGATCGGAGCTGCCCCTGGGAGCGAGAGGCTCCTCACGACAGATCGGAGCTGCCCCTGGGAGCGAGAGGCTCCTCACGACAGATCGGAGCTGCCCCTGGGAGCGAGAGGCTCCTCACGACAGATCGGAGCTGCCCCTGGGAGCGAGAGGCTCCTCACGACCGCAGGAGACACTCCAGAGCTGGACTCCGGCTTGCAAGAGGCATGTGAGTGCTCAACCACTGCCACCCCTCTGCGATACCAGGCGCTGGGGGAAATCAAAGCACACACCAAAGGGGGCATGTAACTGTTTACATCTTGCAAACCTTTCAGAACAAAAAAAAAGTAAAAACAGAGCTGGTTGCTTAACTACAAGACCATTCTAGATAAGGCAGTGAAGCTGTCCTGTGGAGAGCACAGCAGATCCGCAGCCCGACACATGATGTGCCTTCTACACAGCCTACGTGGCCTCCAGCAATCAAACCCCCCCAAAACACGCAGACCTTTCACTTCACAACAGCACATCACATGCCGCAAGTTCAAAGGTTACCGGAGTTAATCTTGGATTCCTATTAATAGTGCACCAAAGCATGGTGCCACTTGTAGCAAAACCCATGTAACGAAATGGCAGTCTCTAGCTAGAAGTGTTAACATTTAGCCTGGCTTAACAATGAGCAGGGACTCGGAGCTCAACGGGTTTTGCTGTGCAAGCCACACAGCAGCGTGTTCCGTAAGCTGGGCGAGATGAATGATAAGAGCTACCAAACACTTCAGACACAAATGTTTTTCCTGCCCAGCCAGAACTGTTCCCTGGAACATTTCCTCCATCTGTCTTCTTCACAATGGATTTATTTTTGTGATGAAGCCTACATATAGCTACATCTAACTGCCGGAGTTTCACCCACATTTGACCTTGATTGAGGAAAGTCGCTTGCATTTTACTGTTTTGTTAATTAAGTAGCTGCTACAAATCTCAAGCTAGCACAGTAGTAGTCATGTTTCTTTCACATGAAGAACTGATTACACAGTTAGGCCAGCATATCCTGTTCCTGCAAACCACAGCTCAAGAAATAATGTTTAAAGTATTATTTCTGTTTGGTCTGCAAGTAGGGCAGATGGGGCAGGAAGCCGAGGGCTGATGCGGCAGAGCCCTGCAGCTCCGCACCGCGCAGCACCAACACCCCAACCGCTTTCCGCGGGATCTGCGGCGTGCAACACAGCACCACAGCACACACTTGCAGCTCTGCATCTGTTCCAGTTTATAAACAGCCCGAAAGCAGAACTGCTGTCAGAACCAGAGAGCAGCAGGCCGAGAGCGCGGGTCCAGCCCAGGGCGTGTCTGCAGACGCAGAGGCTGCAACCACCGCTCACAACGCTCAGCCCCGGCCTGGCAGTGGGAGCCCTGCCCGTAAGCGCCTCTGCAACACAGCCAAGACTTCTTGGTACAGTCACACAAAAAAAGTCACTCACCGCAGCTGTGAACTCTCTGGCTAAAACACCTTCGCTGCATTTTACACAGAACTCCCCTAACCTGAGCTACTTCTGTTGATCTTGCTGAACTTGCTGCCTGATCTTGGGGGGGGGGGGGTGGAGGGGCTGGGGTGTTTGGCTTGTTAGGGTTTTTGTTGGGTTTGGTTGGTTGGTTTGGGGCTTTCTGGTTTTGGTTTGTTTTTTTTTAGGAAGTAACTTTTCACTTATCATTGTTGATGTTTGAAGAAAAGCCTTTCCAAAGCTTTAGAAAATACTGTCTTAACCTTTAAGTGCCTTGAGTTTGATATCCTTTAAGATATTGATGTTTAAAAAAAATAATCATCCAGCTATTGTCTCAGCTGGCATTTAAGACAGCAGGAAAAGTAGAAGTCAGTCAAACAGACATTTAGTATCTGTTCTAAAGGAATAAAATCAAACTATCTGTAAAAAAGAAAAAATCAGGGTGGATTCCATTCCAACTTCAGCTTGCACAGGGAAAGGTTTTTGTTTAGGGGTTGGGGTGTTTTTCTCCCTTATGTAAACCACAGACTCTGAGCTTAAACATTCGATGTTCTTTGAGCCTTCCAGATCACTCCCAGTGAGGAAACATCCAGAGCCTTCCAGGCTGCTCCTTCCTGTTTTATCAATGAAGGGCCAGGACCAATTCTTTTACTCCAACAAGGAGAAATTAAATGGAAAAACCCCATGTTCCTCATTAGTCACCAAACTCCTGCTGCGAGAGCCAGAGTCAAGTACAGACTTGACCAGACTTTCTGAAGTACCAAGATCTCTCCAGCCAAGAAATACTTCGAGTCAAGCTGGGACAAGGCTCCCTAGCAACTCATGCTGACTAATTACAAGTTGTGAAAGCCCCGGTTTCCCTGCACAGCGCACAGCAGAGGCGGCCACGGCACCACCTCCCCACAGGCCCGGGGAAGCCCCACCCCGGAGCGGGCGCACACGCGGGCGGGCGGCAGCTCCGCGGCCGCGGCCCCTCCAGCGCGGAGCGGCGGCCTGAGCAGGGCCGGCCCCGCCGTCACCCGCCGCGCCGAGCGGGCAGGCGGGCCCAGGCGCGGCCCCTCGGGCGGGGGCACCGGGGCAGGGCAGGGAGCACAAGATGGAGCGGCGGGCGGCTCCGCTCCCTCCCGCCCGGCCCGCGCCGCGCTCCCCGAGCCCGTCCCCCCCGTTCACCTCTCCCTCCGGGGCCGCCACCGCTCCCGGGCGGGGCGCAGGAGAGCCGGGCGGGAAGAGCCCCTGCGGCCAGCGGGCGGGCGGGCGCGCAGCCGGGGCGCCGCCGTCCCCTCCCGCCGCCGGGCCCGGGCACCGCTGCCGCCCCCGCCCAGCCCCGCGCCGCGCCCCCGCCCCGCTCCGGCGGCACTCACCGTTTTCGGCATCTTCCCGGCGGACTGGGCACGGCAGGTCGCTGCTCCTGCGCCGGTGGGGCTCTCCGCGGGCTCCGCGCTGCTCCTAACGGGACTCGGCGCCGCGCCTCTCCGCCCGCCCGCCCGCGCCGCCGCAAGCCCCGCCCGGCCCCGCCCCGGCCGCCTCCGTTGGGGCGGGAGCTGCGGCCATCGCGCCTCGGCCTCGTTAGCGGGGCGCGGCCCGGCCGTGCGGCGGGAAAACCCCGCGCCGGGAGTCGCCGCTGAGGCTCCGGGAGGGGACGCATTTGTGTGACCCGCCCAGCGGCCCCGGAGGCAGCGGCAGCGTCTCGCCCGGGCAAGGGCCGTGGGCGTCCCAGTGCCCCAAAACTGGGTGCCGAAAGAGCCGAGAAAGCCCTGAACACTGGAGTTCATTTGCATGTCAGGTGTCACTGGGTCTTCTGGTCCTTGCTAAAAGCATTATTTTTTAAAAAAATTCAATTTAATGGGTGATGGCACTGTTCAAAGTAAGACACTGCGCTGGCATGGGATAGATCCTTTCGCCTCTTTCAGTCTGTGCTGCGGGCTCAGGGCACAGCTTGGGGCCCACTCCGTCTGCAGCTGCCTGGGGCCTGTGTTACCCGTGAGCGCTGGCAGGTGCCGGGTGGTCACACCCTGGCAGGTACCAAGGTGTCACAGGCCAACAGGTACCAGTTTTTCATCCAGCTCCAGGTGTTTCAAAAGCAGAAAGGGCTGCGGCTCCCTGAAGCTTGGCAGGCAAACCGCCTCTGGTCCTCAAGTCGTCTTGGAGGCCACCACCATAATCACAGGGTATGAATGAACGATTGAATTATGGATGAAAATAACCCAAGCGCCAGCAGCCGCTCGCCAGAGCTTCCTGTGCCATCTGTGTTTTGGAGCCACTGATGGAGGGAGTGAAGGTCCAGCATTTTCATGGGGATCTGAAAAAGCCACCTCATCTCCGCTGGGCTCTGAGGATAACTGTTAAACAGGGACACAAGTCCTATTTTCTCTGAGGAAAAAAAAAAATTCATTCTTTTTAAAGTTAACAACTAGTGTCCAGAAGAAGGAAATGAAGTGTTCTCAGTAAATTTAACAGCTTATTTTTTAAGGAAGGTAGAAACCTATCTTCCCATTTTTCTTGAATGTGTGTCTTATGAAATCTACTGAACACTTTCAATCTTCAGGCCGTCCTGGCTGATGGAAAGACCATGCAGACTAGCTGTACTTCGTACCTAATTTTCCCAGCATGTTGAATAAATGAAGATAGTGTTAATATGAGAACACATAAATTCAGATATAAAATAGGCAGAGAGCAAGCCAAGCTCTACTAGGCAGTTCAGCACAGACTCCTGCTGAGTAAACTGTTTTCTTTAATTTGACTACAGGATTCTGTTGGGATTAAAATGAAACTGAGGTATGTTGGGAATTGACATCAGATTCATAACAACACTTTGTACAACTTTAAAAATTGCAGTTCATTCAAAAGATCCCTAAGTGCCTTGTAAATACCCATAATTAAATCCTCAGGGTCCGCAGAAAGGATGTTTCTCTTTTTTTCCCCAAGGAATAATATTGTTGTAAATGTAGATGTGATATAACAAATAATTTTTAAACTAGAAGCTTATAAAATGTGTTGATTTGCTTTTCAATGTGATGTTTCCTTACCATGCGGCATTATGTGAGAAAGAGAAAATCCAGAACAGTTCTCACCCTATAAAGAAGAAAAATGAGGTTTGTAAGAGACAAGGCCTTGCCTCACCCCAGAGTAAATGGGAATAATAAAACTGCTTCTGTGCCCCCCTGGCAGGAGCTGGAAATGGGGTCCAGAAGCTTTGCTTGCTTCATCTGAATATGCAGGTTTCACCTGGACTAAAATCTCTGCTCTGTCTACACAGGAAAAAACATTGATATAATTGGATTGATATAAATTGGTATAACTTTTCTACACAAAAAGTCACAGGGTCCGTAAAAGCCTATTTTACAAACTTTTCTTCCTTGTTTTTGCATTAATACTTTCTTAGACTAGGTCAAAGGAGACTGCCCCATGAAAGGGCTCCACTTGTTTCTACAGAAATTGACATTGACAGGAGAGATCTAGAATAATAAAGGCACTTGTTTGTGATGTTAACAAACAATAGTGGGCACCACAGTGCCAGGTTCAGATCTGCGTGAGTTATGCGTGAGCTTTCTCACTGAATCCAGGTGACTCTGGGGACACTTCTCCATTACCACGCTGACAACGTCACATATGGCCGGGAGAGCCTGATTCCGCATCTTTTGGGACTTCAGTTCCAACGTTTCTCCACCTTCAGGTGACAATAGTCTCGGTATTTCTACGGCGTAGTTTAGCACCCGGGAGCCAGTGTTTTCTCCAGCATGCTGAGAACAGGAGCCGTGGTGCAGGTGGAGCCCCGTGCCGGTGAAACAATCAATCCAAAGAACCACATTCCCGCTCACGGTGTGCGCAGACAGTCACAAAATGCCTGTCACACAGTCTGCGAACAGTCTGAATGCGTGAGACAAAAATGTGAATTCCACAGCATGATCAACGTTTCTTTCTCACCCCAGCCACTTCTCTTGTCCTTCTTCTCTATCTCTCATAGCAATAGCCAAACAAAATACCATTGCCACCACTTTGAAAGACAACAGTTCCCTGTAACAGGCACATGAGTCTCTTGTTTTATTTCCTCTCCTGCTGCTTCCTTTCCTCTTCCCCTCTGTTGCTGAGCGGGAGGACAAGATATCTGAAATATTTGAACCACATGGTGCTCCAGCTCCAGAGTCATGGGGCTGGGATGGACTAGATGACCTTTGAAGGGCCCTTCCAGCCCAAATTGTTCTATGATTCCAGGATTCCTGAGGAATTCCTGCTGCAGATGGGCTGCCCCAAGGCCTCAGCTCCCCAGTTCTCCTGCTGACTGTTGAGGATGGCGGCGCCAGGCCGGGCTGTGGCTGGTGGGGATGGTGGCACCAGGCCGGGCTGTGGCTGCCGGGGATGGTGGCACCAGGCCGGGCTGTGGCTGGTGGGGATGGTGGCACCAGGCCGGGCTGTGGCTGCCGGGGATGGCGGCGCCAGGCCGGGCTGTGGCTGGTGGGGATGGCGGCGCCAGGCCGGGCTGTGGCTGGTGGGGATGGTGGCACCAGGCCGGGCTGTGGCTGCTGGGGATGGTGGCACCAGGCCGGGCTGTGGCTGGTGGGGATGGTGGCACCAGGCCGGGCTGTGGCTGCCGGGGATGGCGGCGCCAGGCCGGGCTGTGGCTGGTGGGGATGGTGGCACCAGGCTGGGCTGTGGCTGCCGGGGATGGTGGCACCAGGCCAGGCTGTAGCTGGTGGGGATGGTGGCACCAGGCTGGGCTGTGGCTGCCGGGGATGGTGGCACCAGGCCAGGCTGTAGCTGGTGGGGATGGCGGCACCAGGCTGGGCTGTGGCTGCCGGGGATGGCGGCGCCAGGCCGGGCTGTGGCTGCCGGGGATGGCGGCGCCAGGCCGGGCTGTGGCTGCCGGGGATGGCGGCGCCAGGCCGGGCTGTGGCTGCCGGGGATGGCGGCGCCAGGCCGGGCTGTGGCTGCCGGGGATGGCGGCGCCAGGCCGGGCTGTGGCTGCCGGGGATGGCGGCGCCAGGCTGGGCTGTGGCTGCCGGGGATGGCTGTGCCAGGCCGGGCTGTGGCTGCCGGGGATGGCGGTGCCAGGCCGGGCTGTGGCTGCCGGGGATGGTGGCGCCAGGCTGGGCTGTGGCTGGTGAGGATGGCGGTGCCAGGCCGGGCTGTGGCTGCCGGGGATGGTGGCACCAGGCCGGGCTGTGGCTGGTGAGGATGGCGGTGCCAGGCCGGGCTGTGGCTGCCGGGGATGGTGGCACCAGGCCGGGCTGTGGCTGGTGAGGATGGCGGTGCCAGGCTGGGCTGTGGCTGGTGAGGGTGGCGGTGCCAGGCTGGGCTGTGGCTGCCGGGGATGGTGGCGCCAGGCCGGGCTGTGGCTGGTGAGGATGGCGGTGCCAGGCCGGGCTGTGGCTGGTGAGGATGGCGGTGCCAGGCCGGGCTGTGGCTGGTGAGGATGGTGGCGCCAGGCCGGGCTGTGGCTGGTGAGGATGGCGGTGCCAGGCCGGGCTGTGGCTGGTGAGGATGGCGGTGCCAGGCCGGGCTGTGGCTGGTGAGGATGGCGGTGCCAGGCCGGGCTGTGGCTGGGCCGTGTGAGAAGCCGCACATCATGGGCTCCTTGGGAGCACAGGCAGGGTTATCGCTCCTCCCGGCTGCAGGGCGAGATCCAAGGGCAGAACTGTCCGCTGACAGATCCTCCCTGCAGGAGGCTGGAGGGGTGAGTAACATTACCCAGGGCTGAAAAATGCCATTTTTTCCAGACTGCTCAGAGCCCAAATAGTATTAAAGTATTTTAGAATCAGATTAGACCAGGATGACATTAAGCACTCTCCTGGGAGGAGGTCTGGTATTTCACTGGGGATTTATTGTCTTGGTTTCACTTACATCAAGCCTTTTTTAATACCTTCTTTTAAGCAGAAAAAGTACATAAATTATTTGGTCTGAAACACCAGAATTATTTAGCATGAGCACCTAAACAAGAGTCCATTTCGTCAGTCTATAGTTTCTTCAGACTAATCCTGGGTAACTTGAACTGCCCTTTGCATAGCTTTGACAGAAGATAAAGGCCTTATTCCATCCAGATTGCCACAATGTAATTAAAAAAAAAACACAACAAAAAGTGAAAAAGCGAAGGTGTTCCGTACTAGAAAGTGCATATCAGAGGCTTGAAAGAAATCCAGTTGGATTCACATAGGCAAAGGGAGGCACAAAATGAAGTTATTACCATAGTATGAGAGCTACACCTTCAGCACACGGTAGTCCCCAATTGTCCTCTATTTCAAATTAACCAGCCCAGTTATGAGCTCTTCTTTGAATAACCAGTGAGCTTCTTTCTCCTGCTCTGATAGTTTCCTTCTGCTCAGACATTAATGCCCGCAAGTTCACAGTGATAGGCCTTCGATTATAATCTTGGACCATTTTAGTATTCGGTTGTGTTTAGAGACAAAAAGCATATTATCTTACAAACAAACACAACCGCTCTTTCCAAACACCCTTTCTCTCTAACAGCTTCACGCTTTTAGCATCAGGGTGATCTTTGCAGTGATTCTCAAGCTAGGAGGATGAGAGGAGCAAAGGAAAGGGAGAGCATACGACATTGTCCTGGTTTTGTTAAAACCAAGTTTCTCTTTTAGTGAATTTTTGCCTGTCAGCTAAAGCCTTCATATTAGCTGCATCCTCCTGGAGAACTCAACACATGTTTTGGTTAAATCCAGCAATGGAATGCAAACTTATTGATAAGCACGGATGGACATCTCGCGAGAGGGGCAATGAGAAACTGATGACCGAGAGACTGACCAATGGTGTATAACATTCCGTTCACGTCAATACTTCATATAAAAGTGGGAGATCATGAGGATCTCGTCCCTTTTTCCCTTTTTTCCTCACGGCTGACATTAGGAGAGGACCTTGCTGGTCGTCCCTGCGAACTGAGGCCAGTGAGAGACTGAATCCAGCTCCGGTTGGCTACAGAGTCTAATCCAGGACTTTGGGTGCTGGCTCTGCAGTTGCTGAGACTTACAAGATTGGTTTTGTATATTTGTATTATTTTCTCTATTCTTATCAGTAGCATTAGTAAAACATCTTTAACTTTTCCAACTCTCTTCTCTCTGTCCTTCTTTCCCTCCCGATCGCCTGTGCTGAGTGGGAAGGGGGGAGAGGGAGGGGCAAAAGGGGGAAGTGGGGGGGAGAGGAGGTTGACAACACATCTGCCAGGGTTTGATTGTCACCCCGCAATCCTAACCCTTGACAGACATCTAGGGAGGCAGGATTTGAAAAGGCTGAGAATAACTCTGTTCCCACTCAGCTGCTGGGACAGGGCAGAAGCTGATGGGGCCACTGGATGTGTGACCCCATTTATCTGACCGCTCCCCACCTGGAGGAAGGGAGCTTATTACAGTGCATGGTCCCCGCTCTTGTCCATTCCACAGGGCAGAAGTAGCTGGAAATGCCTGGAAAATCCCAGGTATCTGAGTCTCACCACTAACGTGCAGTCAATTCTCCCCACTGTACTGAAACTCGGTCAGCAGAATCAATGCTTGAAACACAGGGCTCAGACAGCCATAAAGAGGGAAAAGAAAACTGGCCCGTGTTTCCAGAGAGTGGCGTGTAACGCGGAAGATGATCTCAGCACTAACCGCTTCAGATAAACTTTACCAGTTCTTTCCATCTAAGTCTTGGCTCCACTCATTTTGCCTGAAACTTAGACCTATTTTTGGAAACCTTAAAAATATACAGGGAGTTGCCAGCCATTTTTATTACAATGTAGGAACATTATATACTGAAGGCATTACTCTTGTCTCCTGCTCAGACGGCAGGATTTTTCCAGGTGAACACCAAACCGTCACCCATGACAATGTTGTCTAGGTAAGGATTACAGCTGTTTCTGGGCTAGAACATGAAGTAGACTTAGCCAAAACAAACAAACAAACAAAACACAAAAATACCCCACACAAAACAAATCAAAGCCACCAGAACATTATAGGACGGGAGGTGCCTAGAGCAGGACTCTGCTCTGGGAATGTTCCTGCTGCCTCTCCACCCAGCTGATTCACCCACAGGTGAAGGGAATTCTCTCCCACCCGGTCGACACCCACAGTGTGATCTGCACCCCTTGGCAGCCCCAGCTCCCACGCTCTGCATCCAGTTCTCTTCCCCACAGCAAAACACGCTGATGCACCACGCAGCACTCACTGCCCTGCCCACTCAGGCACGGCCATGTCAGAGGGCATCGTTGATCTTTCCTAGGTTTTTACTAAACACATGGCATCTCTGACACTAAAATGCAGAGTTAAGGCATTTAGGATATACTTACCAGCAGAGTGAGTGGGTTATAAAAAAAAGTAATGGATTGGTGGGTAGATAAAGAACAGGTAGGCAGACACATAGATACATATGTACATACTGTGTTTTCAGCTGTTCTCTATCCCAGAAATGGCCGCCTTCAGCAACAGACACAACGCAGCAGACACTCAGTCCCAGTTACACCGGTTCTGGTTCAGAAGTCTGCTGTCTTCATAAGGAACACAGACTCCCACTCTAAAAACATAGCCGTCACTTTTTTTCTTTGTCTTACAATTTTCTCTCACCCAATCCATCCTGTCTGTTTTTAAGAAAAGAAAATCATCTGAATTAAAAGGACAAGTAAGAAAGCCCCCAATGTCAAAACTAGTTTTTCAAGCCCAAACACATATTTTGAGAAGATTGCCGAGTCCAGGAGCCTTCCCCAGCAGAAACCTCTGTCCTCAGCAGTCTTGGGGCAGGCAGAGTTAGCTCACTGGTATTTGTACAGTGCTCAGAAAACACAAAAGCTCTCCGAGTAGTTTTCTTTTAGAAACCACACAGCCATTGAGATACCAACGTCCCTCTCAGTGAAAGAGTAGTGTACAACGAAAAATAATAATAAAGGAAGGAGGATGGTTGCTCAGAGCACAGGAGATACCACGAGTCCTCCCTGAAGCTGAGGAGGGAGACGCCTTCCAGCAGCCCCAGGGCTGAGGTGCAACATTCTGAGATGAAATGTTATGTTTTTTCAAAACTGAAGCTGAGATTCTGATCTGGTCATGGGAGTCCATGAGGTGGATGTTTAAGGTGATGTATGGTCCATCTTCCTGGGACAAATAAGTTCAGCAATCTTTTTTTTTTTATTAAATTTGAACCAGAAGAAAGAACTACCTCTCGACTGGCTCCTTGTATCACCAGGCCAATGTGGTTCTGGTCTCATACTTAGAGTCTTAAACCTGGATTTACTGCCCTGATGAATGACTGCTCTTCCAGATTCTCTTCCACTTTGTTTTTGCCTAGCTTTCCACAATAAGCGGAGTCAAACTTTCCAGGATGATTCGGTCTGGCTGTAAGCAGAGGTAATCCTGTACAAACCCATGGAAATCTACCACATTTGCTGCTCTCCCAAACTCGTCATCATAACCTAAACTGCTGCTATTTCTACTTTGTCATCATTACCTACCTCTGCACCACTTCACATTTGTCATAAGGGATGAAGTATTCTCATAAATCCCAATCATGCTGCATCACAGCACCATGCCATTGTTCTCTTCATCGCACTCAGGGAACACGGTATCATGTCATGCCATAAAACCAAAATGGGAAATATTTAACATCAAAGGCTATCTGTGTCAAAAATCACTTGCCGCTGCTCTGCCTGCCGAGAGCTGCAGCTGCGGGCAGTGGTGGGGTGAAGAGCAGCCCTGCACAGGCAGCTCCTCCCCGAACCAGCAGCTCATCCCAGAGCCGACAGCTCATCCCAGAGCCGACAGCTCATCCCCGAACCAGCAGCTCATCCCTGAACCAGCAGCTCATCCCAGAGCCGACAGCTCATCCCTGAACCAGCAGCTCATCCCCGAACCAGCAGCTCATCCCTGAACCAGCAGCTCATCCCAGAGCCGACAGCTCATCCCCGAACCAGCAGCTCATCCCTGAACCAGCAGCTCATCCCAGAGCCGACAGCTCATCCCAGAGCCGACAGCTCATCCCCGAACCAGCAGCTCATCCCTGAACCAGCAGCTCATCCCAGAGCTGACAGCTCATCCCTGAACCAGCAGCTCATCCCCGAACCAGCAGCTCATCCCTGAACCAGCAGCTCATCCCAGAGCCGACAGCTCATCCCTGAACCAGCAGCTCATCCCCGAACCAGCAGCTCATCCCTGAACCAGCAGCTCATCCCTGAACCAGCAGCTCATCCCTGAACCAGCAGCTCATCCCAGAGCTGACAGCTCATCCCTGAACCAGCAGCTCATCCCAGAGCCGACAGCTCATCCCCGAACCAGCAGCTCATCCCTGAACCAGCAGCTCATCCCTGAACCAGCAGCTCATCCCAGAGCCAACAGCTCATCCCCGAACCAGCAGCTCATCCCTGAAACAGCAGCTCATCCCAGAGCCGACAGCTCATCCCTGAACCAGCAGCTCATCCCAGAGCCGACAGCTCATCCCCGAACCAGCAGCTCATCCCTGAACCAGCAGCTCATCCCAGAGCCGACAGCTCATCCCTGAACCAGCAGCTCATCCCAGTGCCAGCAGCTCATCCCTGAACCAGCAGCTCATCCCCGAACCAGCAGCTCATCCCTGAACCAGCAGCTCATCCCCGAACCAGCAGCTCATCCCTGAAACAGCAGCTCATCCCCGAACCAGCAGCTCATCCCTGAACCAGCAGCTCATCCCCGAACCAGCAGCTCATCCCTGAAACAGCAGCTCATCCCCGAACCAGCAGCTCATCCCTGAACCAGCAGCTCATCCCCGAACCAGCAGCTCATCCCTCAACCAGCAGCTCATCCCTCAACCAGCAGCTCATCCCTGAACCAGCAGCTCATCCCTGAACCAGCAGCTCATCCCTGTGCTGCTGGAATGGACAGAGACTCGGCACAGGACTCAGACTTTCTCCTGCACAAACAAAGATCAATATCCCAGAAACACACACCTTAGACAAATATTCACACCACAAAACCCCACAACTACCTCCCCCCGAGCTGCAATCCAGTACTCAGCCCCGCTGCCGGCTCCCCTGCCATTTACCAGGCCACGTGTTTGCGTCACTCAGCAACAATCCCGCAGACAGAACAACTGCCACTGGATCTGGCAAATTCAGTGCTTAGAAGGACTCCTCCCCGCCATTCCAAGCCCACATGATAACCTCATTCCTCTAATGAGATACAGAATAATAAAGTTAATTCAAGGCCTCAACAGCCACAGGCAGCGCTGCAGCCTCTGAGCGATTTGATGTCCTGGTCCCTGGCTCCCAGCAGAGTTGGGTGTAAATCTGCAGGCTCCCCATGCTGTGAGCAGCACCCAGCCTCTGAGATCATTGCATGCAGGGTCCTGACACAGCCGTGCACAAATTTAAGCCTACTTCAGTTCCCAGTGCTGCACCCTGCAGCATGTGGAATGAAAACTGCCTAACAAGTGATAGTCATCTTGCATATATAGCTTTGGAAAGAGTTCAGTGTGGTGAAGAACTGAATGGCTTGGTTCTGCTACCCAAAAATAGTTCATGGGGAACAACCCACTTTTGTATTCCAGTAAGTCCAAATGAGAGTGAAACAGCAAAACTTGCACGTGGTTGTTGTCTGTTGTCCAGTAAACTGCAAGACTATTCTGCTCCTTTCCGATGTCAATCCCAACTGTGCTTTACTTAATAGACTTGCTTCTATCATTCTTCTCCAGGTTTACTTCCTTCAGACCTGTCAAGTCTACATTATGGTAAGACACATCTAATTTTCTGATACTATTTGGATTTGTTTAAGACCACATTAAGATAATACTTTCTATTCCGTAAGGTAGTCGTTAATTTAATCTCTGTGCCTCAGTTTCCTTACATGTAACATGAAAACACTGATTTCTTCTGTTTCAAGAACAAAATGTTACACTATAGTTACTGATGTTTGCCAAGTAGTTGGCAGGTGTGCAAGAGAGGATATGAGTCCAAATGATTCCAAATACAGCACCGTATTTCTATACTACTGTATTTTTGAAGTACTATAAAAGGTGGGTGAGGGGCTCCCTGTGCTTGTCCTCAGCTGAGAATATTTCTTATATTTCATCTCTGCTTCTAAAGTAACCATGGTTCAAGGCATCAATATTTCATGAGGCATAAATGGTTCCCCTTTAGGAAAAGAAAAAGCAGTTTTTCCTGTTTGTGAAATCTCCCCATTGCCAAGAACAAGAAAGCTTTCGAAACTCTATCTGTGCTCTTGCAAAGCTTCACTGCCTTATAGGGTCTGAATCCCCTGGATTCCCGCTGGGCGGGCTGGGAATGCTGGCGTTTCCTCCTTCTGGGTGATTCTGGGAGGCCCGCAAATGATGTCATGGTACATTTTAGGCTACAATAACAGGAAATCATCGAGTGTTTACACTGGCAGACTGGGCTGTGATGTGATTTCCCTCCTCTTCCTCTCTGCCCCCCCACCCACCTCGCCCCTGCCATTGACTTCCTTGGTATATCTGCTTCCTCCGATTAAAATACTACAAGGTGACAACACTGAAGGAGGAAAGAGGAAAGTGGGGGAGGGAGACAGAAAGGCGTATTTTAAAAGGATGGTTCCTCTTGTGTCACTCACACACAGCACAGTCCCCCCGGCCCCGCGCACCGATTGAGCACAGCAGCCAGACCCGAGTCGGGAACTTGGCCTGAGGAGCCACTGGGGTTGTTCCTCTCCAAACTGCAGAAATGAAAAAGAAGCTCTCCCCTGCCTAGCACAGATGAGTCTCAGAAGAGATCTGCCCGGCAAAGAAGTTTTGCTTCTGAATTTACCCGTGGCTGGGGAAACGGTGCCACACAGGCACATCTGAAAATACATCCTTCCTTGTCTCATCCTGCTGGGTCTGGACATGAACAGGGCAGGAAGGGAAACAGTAGAAAATAAAATAATTTTATTTCTATTGTCTGTTTTCTCCCATTCATGCAGCACCAGCAACACTGACAGCTTTAAATCATGCCAAGAAATCACCCAAATGGAAAAGCAAAAAGCCTGAGAGAGTCACTCTGCAACACCACCACGATGCAAGAAGTGTTTCTCAGAGCATCATGGCCCTGTTCAGTGCACTGAGAAACTGCAGATCGTAAAACTCAGGAGCAGAAAGGCAGGAAAGCCTTTCAGGAAAAAAACTACAGTCAGAGGCACTTGACAGCCTGGGTCTGTGCGGCAAGTGCAAAGTGCCATTTACAGCAGTTAGCGGAAAGAACGGGAGCCAGGAAGATGTGACTTCACCACTTTAGCTTACTCAAGTACTTATCTGTGGTCAATGACAAGTGGTACAAACGGCATTGAAGCCCCTGGTGCTATGTCCTCGATGTCACTACCAAAGATGCTAACAGCATGACCCTCTGAGAGACAGTGTTATCTCTCGAGGGTCCTGAGGAGCTTCCTGATTTGGGAACTTTCATTAACTTTCTGCAGAAGTCAAATGCATTTGCTGTCTGTGAGTCAGCGCCTGGGGCTCCACCAGGCCTGTCTGCAGCTGAATTTCCCTTTGCTGCTGAGTCATTGCCCACAGATGGACGGTGCACATGCCCTGTGAGCACAGGCTGGGTCAGTGTGGGAGCTGCTGTACAGGACCCTACATTTTCCATACCCTCAGAGGCCCAGGAGAGTGACTGCCTTCACTGGCACAAGCTCTTACTGGTATCTGGGGATGCTATGGAGTTAACATGGCTAAAATCAGTAGAAATTCAGCCCATTGAGTGTAGAAAGTGTTAAGAAAACAGACTCAGAAGAGAGAGACAGGAGTACTGAACTTTGCTTTTAGGCTGACAGCAGCTGGGAAGCAAGAAGGAGTTCAAATTATCTGATGGTGATGAGCAGCCACTGTGAGCTGTCCTCTACCTGGGTCTGAATCCTGTTCACCGCACAAGCCCTGCAACTGTGTCAGAGGCACAAGGTCAAATTGCATCAGCTAATTCACTGCTACTCTGTGCCAAAAGGGGCAGGGAGATGGAGCATGAACCTGGCTGGCTGCAAATCAGTGCAAGAAGAGGGTGTGGGACACGGCGCACGAGGCTAACTTGGTCAGGCTCCTTCTTGCAGTGGCAGCAAAGAGCCTCACTTTGTGTAGCTACACCTCAGAGTCTCATTTGAGTAAGAAAACTCATAACCAGGATGGCTCATTTTGTCTTGCTGCAGAAGGCTTTATTCTTCCTATCTCTGCTGCTCTAGATGAGTGGAAAACACTGGTCTGAAAGTGCTTATCTGGGATGGGAACCAGCCACAGAACACACTCCTTTTGAAACATAGCATGGAAACCAAGCTCACACGGAAGTGCCAAGGAGCGTGGGGGTCTAGCAGAGACCTGATGACCACAGGTTCATTTATCATGCAGGGTATCAGAAATAGGTTGGTCCTTTACTTTTAAGTGAAAGAGGAAACTGTTTTGGAATCAAACAGGAAAACAAGCATTAGGGGTGAATGTAACAACCTAAGAAGACAGTGACTTCTAAGCACAAAGTGCATGACATGGCTGGTTAAGGAAACCACCCACCTAAAAGTCATGTCTGGGAGTGCAATACAATCCATCATCACACCACTGCTCTCATCTGCTTCTGGATCACCTAACGGCCTGAGACCTGACTCCTACCCCAGCACTGCAGAGAGACTGAGAGCTGGTCAGAGGCTGCAGTTCCCAGCCCCCCAGCAGGGCCAAAGGAGCGGGTCACAAACCTGGATAAGCCTCAGTGTCTTCCTTTGTTGGGCTGCGCTGGAGTCAGCAGGGAATTGTCCCACAGACCGTTCCTCCAGTGGATCACACCAGCAGGCAGCAACGCTTTCCCTTCTCACTCACTAAAGCCCAACTCATCGCAGTGCTCCCCTGGCTCAGGAGACCTGCGGCCAGGAGGCTCCACAAGAGACAAGTGTGGTCTGGAGAGGGGAAGGGACTCCACCTGCTTGAGCAAAGCTCTGTTGCCCAGGACAGGCCCGTTTCCCCCATCGCTTTTGCACTGTGTGAAGGTGTTTGTTAGTTTCCCAACGACAAGCAACTCCTCATCCTTCCACAGCGGGGAGCACTGGGAACACGAAGGAGGGGGAGCCGTGTCTGTCCCATGCTGAGAGGGCAGGACAAGGTGGCAGCACCGGTCAGCAGCCCCGCCGAATTTTCTGCAGGGAAAGCTGAAGCTGTTTTGCAGGATCCTTTGGTCCAGATGAACTACGGTTCCTTTATCACATCAACACTGACGTAATGTTGCTGCTGTAACTGCTGTTTTGATGGCAAACGGGAGCAAACACTAACAGATGTGACAGGAACACCCATTCACATCCAAATGGGGCCGTGTTCCAGAACACAGGGTGATACCCTCTCCTGATGTTCCCATCACGACTCCTGTGCAGAAGCGGGGCTGCCACCTGCATCTGCAGAGCACCCTCTCCTGGGGCGGCTGCGAAGGCCGCTCTCCTCAGACACAAAAGGTCTGTCTTCTGGGAACCGTTTGCTGAAAGAGGGATGTATAGCAGGAGCTGGCTAAGCACAGAGATAAGCTCTGCAGCATCCTGAGCCACCTCCTAACTTCGCGGGCAGTAACACGTAACTTCCAGTGAATGCAACTTCGATTCTTAAAGTGGAGTAATGGCTGATGGTTGTATCACAGACCCTTTCCTGACCGGGAGTTTCCAAGACTACGTATGTCTGCAGAAAACGGAGCATCACTTTGGTCGAATTCAGGGTCATTCCTGTGCACCAGCACGCGCGGTTTACCCTGCTCACTCCTCCACTGTGTGCAGCAAAGCGGGAGCAGAGCACCCGGACCTTCCTTCCACTGCCAGGGCACCTCCAGCTTCTCGTGTGCTTTGTGTCTGAAATGTTTGCAGTGTTTTATCCATCTCTTTACACAAAAACTAATTAATTGTAATTGCATTGAAATAGAGAGAAGTTACTTGATAAAACAACAAAAAAAAATAAAGCAGCCTTAAAATCTACCCTGAACAGAAAAAATCATAGTGACAGACAAAACTTAATCAAACTTGCAATTAAAATACAGCCTTAATTAATTTTAAATACATATGTGTTATTGTATACAGAAATGTTTACTTACTCAACAAAATAATCTTAGCACATCATCCTGCTATATAAACAAAGGGCGGTGGGCTTTTCATACCTCAATAATATTTGTTAATTCAAAATAAAACATAGGTAACAACACAATCCAGTTAAAAGATAAATATTCCTAGTTTATATCCATGCCTTGAGAAACTAAATAACCGTAACATTATATCGAGTACTGTAGTTTTTCTTCCCTTTGAACAACTAAAACATTAGATAAGTTGGCTAATAGCTCGGTGACTGTTACATAAAAATCCAGAACGGTTGAAAGGTGCTGCTCTGCTGGAAGTGTCCGATGAATCGCTGATCTCCAGGACAGGTTGCCATGGAGTTCAGCAGAGCCAAGAGGAGTTTGCTGCCACAGGGCTCCCTCGCTGCCACCCGGTTGCCTGGGGATTCCTGTGGCGCACGGAGTGGGTTGTCACCCCGAGCGGCTCCAGGAGCACCGCCAGCTCCACGCAGCCTCTGCCACGCTGGCAAATCAGAGGCACTGGCTTGTTTAGATAAAACAGGAAAACAAAACATTGTTAAAAAGAAAACAGACGTGCTTCCTCCTGGCTGTGAGAGCAGGACGGTGCACAAGGCTTCTCTCCCAGCACGTGCAATGAGGTGAGGGTCTGCGGGTGGCGGAGGGCACCGCGGGCTGAACGCCGGCTGCGGGAACACGCTGGGGCTGCAGCCATGGAACCGAGCCATGTGGCACACATTCAGGCTATAACGCAGCATCACGGCCCATCTCCGGACAGCTACGTGAGAAACTGTGGCATATAAAAGAGTATGGGATGAAGTGCAATGTGGGAATGATCCATGGGATTCAGCGGAGCTGATCAGCTGTGTACCAAGTGCTGCAACTGAGGCCTTGCCAACGGTTTGAAATACGCTAAAGCAGCAAATAAAAGCAGTAAGAACTATTTGCACTCTCTTCCCAGCAAAGGGAATAAACCAGAACGAAGATTTGTTGCTAAAGGCAAAGGGGAACAGAGGTTCTGAAGTGTTAATGCTTCCTCCTCCTTTTCAGCTTCTGTTTAAAGATAGCGATGTCATAATAGCTTCTAAATTTCACCATGAAAATGGGTATTGGGATGATAATAGTTAACATGCCGAACACTGCAGCTAAGGCTGCTGTCACTTGGCCAGCTGTGGTGAGAGGGATGATATCTCCATAGCCCACCGCGGTGAGCGTGATCAGAGCCCACCAGAAGCAAAGAAGAATGTCAGCGAAGTGCAGCTCCCCTATGTAGGAGGGATGGCTCCCCAGCAGCTCCCCGTAGAAAAAGAGAGAGCCAAAGAAGAGTGTCTCAAAGGCCAAAATCATCAGCAGGATGCAAATCTCTCTGAGGATAGACTTGAGGGTATAGCACAGAACTCTGAGGATCAGTGGCGTTTCTATCAGCTTGGATATCTTCAGGAGTTTGAGAAGATAGACGATGCGAACAAAGCCCAACCACAGCCCCAGGCTCGGCATCCTCTGGATCTGCCCAGCCACAAAGAGTTCGATATAAACTGGAAAGAGGGAGAGGAAGTCAACCACGTTCAGGGGATTTTGGAAGAACAACTTCTTGTCTGGGCAGGAACAAAGTCGCACAGAGAACTCAAAAGTAAACCAGAGGACACAGAAAAGCTCCAGATGAAGCAAGTAGGCAGCCTGGTGGTAAAAGTGTTCATGGCTGTTGTGAGAGGCTTCAGAATAGCCAACAGAGGTGGAGTTAGCAGTGAAGAACTCAAACTGTGCCTTGGTCTCCTCACAGAATATGATGACAATTCCAACGATGAACAGCAGAGAAACAAACGCCACGCACTGCAGAGGAAAAGGGCACACGTGCAATTAGTTCAACAAACGAGCATCGCCTGACCTCACTGCCCCACCACGACCCCAGCGCCACCGCCACAGGCACAGTACGATCCCAGAATAATCTTTCTCAAATCCCCGTGTTTTGCTCACGTGGAGTGCACTTTCTCCTTCCAGACTTGAAAAATAATAAGATTGGAGTCAAAGGAAAAACTACATGAACTCCTACATGAAGTTTGTAAGGAAGGGGAAATGTCCGACAGCCGGAGCGGTGTGGACCGGCTCACACTGGGGCCTCTTCAGCACTAAAATGTTGGCTCCAGAAATACCAGCAGCACAGAAAGCATCCTCTGCAGCCTCTGGCTTGTGTTTGTTGCTCTGCATGCCTGACATTTTAAAGGGGAACAGGGTGTGCATTTTGTGCAGAGAACAGGGACGAGAAGAGGAGAGAAGAAGGAGGTGTCTGTTAATGAGAAGAGAGAACTTCATTTACTTTTTCAACCTGGGACTCAAAGCGTACTTATCAAAGCTATGAACCCATTAGCACTTTTCATGGACCCATTCCAGTAATCCCAAAGGACACGGGCTGTGTCCATCTCCGCATACAGTATTACCTTAGCGCTGAAAGAGGAAAAGGGTTTGTCAAACGTAGACCAAATCTTTGGCTGCCACCTGGTTCGCCAGCTGAAATCCCTTCTTTCTGTCTGGACTATGAGGCACTGGTCATCAGTCTGTTCATTTTCATCCCAAACGTCAGCCTCCTCTGGCTGCACCTCCCTGTTATTCAGCTTCAGCCAGCAGCAGGATGCTAGCTGCGCCTCATTTATTTCCCAGAAAGCCAGCTCTTCTTCTAAGACTGACCTGCAGGTATCAATGGGACAGTGGAAATGTTTGGTCCTATAATAGTTCAACACATAGCTGAAGATCTCAGCACTCCTATCAAAAAAGAACTCTTTGGTAGTGGGATCATAGTCGTAGGTGCTTGGGGCGTGGGGCTCAGTGAGGCTGCACAGCTTGGTCCCTGGGAAGGTCCGGAGGGTGCTGCTGTATGTCTCGTATCTGACTCCTCCAATATTCAGGATGATTTTTTCCTTGGAGCCTTCCATCTGTGAGGGAGGTACAAGTCCTCATAGGCTCTTGTTTACCTTCAGTCAAAAAGAGCAGAACACAGATGGGAAGATGTAAAGTAAAGCAAGTTTGGGAGCAAGAAAATTTTCAAGGGTACCTCATTCCAGTGCTTTTAAAGCACATTTTGTACCTGAAACCCGCATCTCCTGTTGCATGTTCTAGGCTCTGCTCCAAGGCCATGTTGTCTGAGCACTTTTCAGGAGATGCATCAAATAAAATGGCAAACATCCGGTTCCCATTGCTCTCCCTCTCAGCTTGTACCCATGGGAACAGAGCACAGAGCCACATTTGCTCATATACTGTGGATAATCATTGCGATAAGCTCATTTGAGGTAAAATTGTAATTCCCAAGACATGCCTTCCACTATCCCTCCGCTCGTCTAGTTCTTCCACCTCTGTCCCCAATTTCCTTCTCCACAAAGATTTTCTTGCATGTACCTCCATGGGCCAAAGAGATAAAACAGTCATCAACAGCTTATTCTCCAAACAAGTCTTCAAACATAATCTCCTGTGTTGAGCCTGCACAGCAAGTTTCACAAGAGACCCTGCTGCCTGGTGGGAACACTTGGTTTTTTTGAGTTGTGCTTTTTCTTTGAGTCTTCCCTGTACAGAGTCCCACCTCCTACCTGGGATCTGTGCAGGATTCCTGGACTCGATAGGGATGCAGAACATGCTGCCTCCTCCTTCGGGGCCAGCTGTCACCTCAGAACAACACCAGAACCTGCTGCCATGGCCTCTGGCATTGGAAAGCACGTTCCACGTTCAGTTGCGTATCTCCTGTCATACATCCCCTCTCTCTTTTACTCTTCAAAATCCAACATACGTGGAAGGAGCTCGAGGCCTGCTTTATGACATTATTCTAAAGGAGGGAAACTGAGGATCTCTGTAGCAGGTAGGAGAGGTGTAGAACAGGGACAGGATGTTCTCGAGGAAGTGCCTGGGGCTGTCTGCCCCCAACACCCATCCACTTCTGACTGCCTGTCCCCCTCCACTTTCCTCTTCCATTCTCTTATACCCTGCGTTCCTAGTTCTAGCCCTTCTCTTCTTGTAGCAGAGCAAGCCTGTCTACCCCTCCTGCTTGGACTCTTCTACCCAGAGACGGGGGCTCAGCGTGCTGAGACCATGCACACAGAAATTCCAGTTGTCCCTCCTCCCTTTGCTGCAGAAAGTGCTGAGCATGGGAGTCACAGATCACTTCTGCGACGGAACTTTCCATCCAGGATCAGCAGGGAAACAAGCCCTGCGCCATGGGAGACTCTCAGAAGTAAAGAGCTGCATACAGCCCCCCACTCAACTGCATCAGAAAGGGCTGGAAGCTGCAGCTTGGTCACGTGCTGATGGCACAGGAGAATCACTGCCCATCCACTGCCCTTGCCAGTCCAAGCAGATGTGAGGCTGGATGCAGTTTCACCCTAAAACTTCCACTAACTTCATCGAGAGCAGGACTGAGCATAAGGTCTAACAGTGTGCAGGCATTGCTCAGTACATGCTGCACAGCGATCCACACAGCCTGCTTCTAAGCAGGGTGGATTCATTCAGCACTCGGCAAATCCATAGTTACCTTATTGGCCTCTGTTTCCTAGCTCTCTAAAGAGCACAGTGATTTTTGAGATCCCAGCTAAACTTGCCTTTATCTGCTTGGAATGCCAGATACCTCTTTCTCAAACATAACAATCCCCATTGAGAAATGAGCCCAGAATTGCCATTTCATGTTCTTACCTTGGTGCTATTACAGCAACTCTGCAACGAGAAGAAAGGAGAAGAGACTGGGAAGAACAGAAACAAAACAAGTGAAAACAGGATGTTCCATGGCTGGTCTCCAAAGCTCGAGTCTCACAGATGCCAAAACCAAACCCAGCCAATAGCACTGAGCAGATGCAGAGGCCCCTCTCCCTCGGTCCTGCGCTGGCAGCAGCTGCTCCCCGCTCCAGGGAACAACGTTCCAAGGACAGAGCCGCCAGCCCAGACACGCGGCGGCCGCTCCGCCACCCGCTGCTCTGCTCACAGCCCGTGTCTTTGGGAAATGTGCGGAGCTAAAACGTCTCAGGACCAATTAGAGATTAAACTAGCAAGCCACGAAAAGGCAGTCAGAGCATCGTTCTGTCTTGGCTGTGCCTTATTCGAGTGAAAAAAAGTAATATGGAAAACAAGAGAAGCAAACGAACAAACAAAAAAGCCCACCTCCCACCTTCTTGTCACACACTTTTTTTTTTAAATTTAAAGGGCTTTTTTTTTTTTTTTTCCATTTCTGTATTACTGAGAGCATGATCTTGTGCACCCACTGATTTTAAATGCATTTTTTTTGCCATGGATTACTCCAGGAAGAAAGTTGCACATAGCTGTTCATCCCAGTCTAGAAAGGCATGCTGCACACGAAATTTCCTATCAGTTAACATTTCAAGGCCATCACCTCTGCTTGCTTCTACCTCTCTAGAATGAAAGTAGGAAAGGGAATTTCCTTATTCCCAGAAAGAGCAAGAGTGTTCAGGAAGGCTCTGGAGCTTCCTTTTCAGTTATACAAATGAAACGCAGATTCACGTCTCTTTGGAGGAAGTATTATCGCAGTTCGCCTGCTGGATTTTTCATTTTAATCTACTACCTACATTACCCTGACACACTGAAATCCTTGTCTTTTAAATAACAGGGTTTCCATTTGGGCCTTTTCCCTGTTACAGATCACAAGCCTTGTTCTCCAGCCTCTTGGCATCTGCAGGTGCACAGAACCCCACTCACCCCAGCCTCCCACCGCAGGCGTCCCGGCCTCTTCCCTCGGCCACCACCACAGCGAGGTGCGGGAACCTGACCGGCAAACTGTTGCCAGGCTTGTGTGGGACACGGTGGGCAACGAGCCATCTCTGCCCATCTCTGGAACCTCCCAGTTCCGCCACGAGCAGCCGAGCAGCCGGACCTCGCCAGCATGGCCTCGGCACCATTCCCCTGGATGCAGACCCGCGAGCACGCGAGCAGCTGCAATCTGCACCGGTTCAGTCCTTGCTCCCCTCATCTCTGTAACAGACACCAAACTGTTCACATCTTTCTCCCTCTCCAGAGAGAATAAGAATGAAAAATACTCCTTTTAATTTAATTTCTGATACATCCCTGAAGCTCTGGAAGCAGGTGACCTAGTCGAGTTTGATGTATCCTATCTGTTCCACAGCACTGCACTGTTTGCCTTTACAGCCTTTGTACTGCAGGTCATTTCTGAAACCCAGAAATAGTCTGGCAAGCAGAATGACACATGGTGTTCCTACGATGTGAATGAGACCCTTTGATTGCAGTAAACAGCTTGTCCTTCCAGAACATTTTTAAGCAGATGAAAAGTGCAACTCCATTCCCAGAGAACGGGGCCCTGATCCAAGTTTTCTCCCTTCCTCATGTCTTCTGAGAATTCACTTTCACTACATGAGGCATTGTTGGAGTGTCAGGGTTTAACTCCAGCCAACTGGGGTCACATAGCTGCTTGCTCACTCCTCCCGCCTCATGTGGGATGGAGGAGAGACTTGGAAAGGAAAAAACCCACAGCCTCATGGTTTGGGGTAAGAACAGTTTAATAGGACAGCAAGGGAAGATAAAATAATAAAAACAGAACATACAAAACAAGTGATGCACAATGCAATTGCTTACTGGTTGTGATAACTGGTCTACATTTATCAAAACCGAAGAACAAGGTAGACTCTATTGGAGGGAGACAGGGGCGAAGAGACTGAAACTGTAATGAACTGAGAGATTTTTCAAATATGGTATTTTAAGATAATTCGTTCAGCATTTCTTTCCCATAATCTTTGGCATTTAATGCAATATTTTGTATAGGGCAGAATTTGCATGATTTTTCCCATTCACTCATATTCAGATGCACACTCAACCACGCGCTCAGGCATACTCATCAGTCTAAATTAGGGGGGGCTTCATTAACTGCACTTGTGCTAGAATATAAAAGGAGTTTGAGCTTTCCAGTATAAGCATTTCTTCAGAGAATGTTCATAAAAAGCTGGTGAGAATGTTAGCAGTTTTGCAAACAAACTCTTGCTTCAGACTATTGAACAAAAAAAACTTAAGCTACCCTAAAGTCCTGACAGCCTTGGAAAAGACCAAGCTGCTGTTCAGTGCTGCAGCCAGCACCAGAACCCGCAGCCAGCACCAGAACCCGCAGCCAGCACCAGAACCCGCAGCCAGCACCAGAACCCGCAGCCAGCACCAGAACCCGCAGCCAGCACCAGAACCCACAGCCAGCACCAGAACCCGCAGCCAGCACCAAAACCCGCAGCCAGCACCAGAACCCGCAGCCAGCACCAGAACCCGCAGCCAGCACTAAAACCCGCAGCCAGCACCAGAACCCGCAGCCAGCACCAGAACCCGCAGCCAGCACCAAAACCCGCAGCCAGCACCAGAACCCGCAGCCAGCACCAGAATCTGTAGCCTTACCTTTTCTACCAGCAACACCAGTGTCAGTAACTTCTGCAGGCTGCCACCTCCAGTGCTTTTTCCCATCCCATGTTTTGGTTCTGACCTCTGACACAAGTGTATTCCTGGGATTATGCAACAGATCAGTTAGAGTCTTTCATCGGAGCAGGAACAACCCCAGGTTCCACTATAAGTTGGGAATGACCTATTAGAGAGCAGTGTAGGGGAAAGGGAGCTGGGGGTCCTGGGGACAGCAGGGTGAGCATGAGCCAGCACTGGGCCCTTGTGGCCAGGAAGCCAATGGTACCTGGGGTGGGTTAGAAGGGGGTGGTCAGTAGGTCAGAGAGGTTCTCCTGCCCCTCTGCTCTGCCCTGGGGAGACCACCCCTGGAATATTGTGTCCAGTTGTGGCCCCTCAGTTCCAGAAGGACAGGGAACTGCTGGAGAGAGTCCAGCGCAGCCACCAAGATGCTGAAGGGAGTGGAGCATCTCCCGTGGGAGGAAAGGCTGAGGGAGCTGGGGCTCTGGAGCTGGAGGAGAGGAGACTGAGGGGTGACCTCATTAATATTTACAGATATATAAAGGGGCAGTGTCAGGAGGATGGAGCCAGGCTCTTCTCGGTGACAACCAGTGATAGGACAAGGGGTAATGGGTTCAAATTGGAACACAAGAGGTTCCACTTAAATTTGAGAAGAAACTTCTTCCCATTGAGGGTGTCAGAGCCTGGCCCAGGCTGCCCAGGGAGGCTGTGGAGTCTCCTCTGCAGACATTCAAACCCGCCTGGACACCTTCCTGTGGAACCTCAGCTGGGTGTTCCTGCTCCGGGGGGATTGCACTGGATGAGCTTTCCAGGTCTCTTCCAATCCCTCACATTCTGGGATTCTGTGAAGAGAGAAGTTTAAAAAAAGAAAAAAAAAAAAGCCTCCAAAGATAAGACAATTTATTATAACTTGAACAATCTAACGATTCAGCCTGCTGTCAAGATCTGTGAAGTGCGGCTCCTGGGAAGCCGAGCGGTTGACTGTTCCGAAGGACAGATGCACACAGCCAAGGCTGGGAGGTCCGGGCCCCCAGGAGCAGCAGCCTGCCCTGCAGCCCCCCGGCCGCCCTTCCCCTCCACCCGGACCCCAAACACACCCCACCGCCCCAGAACAGAGCAGGACGCGTCCGTCCCGCACCGCCCTCACAACACCCACAGCGCCTCTCGGCTGTGACCGTCGTTGGGGGTGATCCCACACACCCGGGAGACCAGTCCTGCAGCCCTCGGGCGAGCCCGGCGCTGCCAGGCGGGCCGAGAACCGCCGAGGCCGCAGCAAAGCCCGCACCCCCGCCGCCCACCCGCAAAAGCACCGCAGCCGCCACCCAGCTCGCCAGGGGCGGGAGCCGGAAGCTCGGCTCGGCTCGGCTCGGCTCGGCTCGGCTCGGCTCGGCTCGGCGCAGGCGCGGCGCGGCGCGGCGCAGGCGCGGCGCAGGGAGCGGCGGGCAGAGGCAGCGGCATGGCGGGTGGTGCGGAGCCGGACGAGCCCCGCGGCCGGCGGTGCTCGTCCCCGGCCCGCAAGCGGCTCAAGCCGCTGCGGACTGTGGTGGCGTGGAGGGGCCGGGCGGAGTGGGACCAGGTGATGGTGGGGCTGTACTGCGGGGACAGCCGGCTGCAACAGGAGGCGCTGGACCGGGTCTCGGCCTGGAAGAGTCGGTACGGGCCGCGTACCGCGAGCGGGGCCGCGCTGTGGGACCGCGGGGCCGCGCTGCCTCCCGGCCGCTGTCCCCGGGGCGCCCCGCTTCCCCGGCCCGGGCTGTGCGCGGCGGTGGCCGGTGCCGCCGGGGGCAGCCTCTGTCGGTGGCGGGTTCCCCGTGCGGCGGCCCCGGGGCGCAGCCCAGCCGGGCCGGGCCGACGGGGGTCGCGTTTCTCGAGGCAGAGGCTGCAGGGTGCACACCCGGGGGCCCACATCGCCTTGTTCTGGTTGTGTTGGTCGTACTGCACCCCCACACAAGACTGGTCTCGGTTTGGCCTCTTGTATTGTCTGTGTGCTTAGTGCGTCAGTAAGTGCTCGTTTAAAATATGCGTAGCAGGAGCCATGTGATCGTGCTATTCCACATAAAAGCCTTCTGGAGAGATTCTTTGATGGTGTCCTTCTGCATGCTGTTTCTTAAACTGTTGTGTACCACAGAGCACAAAAAGCAGCGGGAAAGGTACAGCTTTTGCAGAGGGACTGTACTCTTGAGAGACCGCTCACCCGCTTTTCCTTCATCTCCAGGTATGGTCCCAAAATGCCGCTTGCAGTGGATTGCACTGCCGAACTGGTTCGTTGCAAGGTCCTGGATTCATCTGGCAGGTTGAAGTCGCATGAGCTCATCCTCTCCTATGGGCTGGCGCTTGTGAGGTAGGGAGGACTCTGGGGGGCAGGGAGAGACCTGGGCAGTGGATTGTTCAGCTCTCTGACTTCGCTTTGCGTCTTTGGGACCACAGGGGGTTTTGTCTCTGGGGTTCCAGGTTTCTTTGCAGCTCTTGGTGGTCATTTATCTTGTCTGTTACCTGTGTACAGGTTTGTCAACTTGATCACAGAAAGGAAACAGAAGATGGTCAGCATTCCGCTGAGGCAATTAGCCAGAGAGGTAAATGTTTAATAAGAGTTTCTGCATAACTTAAGTATATACAGAGAGCATATGCATTGTCTGTTAACAACACTGGGTGGAGGGAGTAGTGAGGGGTCATTCCTTTGTAACTGAAGTAGTGGATATAGATGCCAGTTCTTTCCAAATGCAAAATTTGAAAGAGGGTTGATGTAACCAGTTCTGAAACTTTGTTCTTTAAAGTCAGATTAAGAGTAACAAAGGCTGATTATCATTAAAACATTTTGAATCGTGATCAAAAGGCTTGATTTGCATGTAAATAGTACCACTTGACATATATGCCACACTTCTTTATTTTTCTTAGCTACTGAGATATGGAAAAAGAGCTAAATTCCTGGTTTATAAATTGTAGTCTTTGACAAGCAGATTTTTGTATAAAAAACCCTTAATCACATTTGCAGGCATTTGCATCTTGTGCCTGTTGCTTGAAGTGATGTCTGCGGAGGAGGGAAGGGTCACGGTGTCACTAGTAGCAGGACCAGCTTGAGTCCTTTTATTGCCAGCTGCACTGAGCATCATATCTGGGTCTGAACAGCAAGTTTTGAAAATTAAGAAAAGACAGTATTTGGGACTTTCCTATATATGCAGCCTTGTCTGTGACAATGGTGAATTGATTGTATTTTTTTCTGGGTTTCTAAGAAGGGTGCTGCTTCTCACCATTGAAAACTGATCAAGATCTTGCATAATTTAGGTTGGCTGTCCTTAGGAAAATTGCAAAAAAATTGCACACAACCTAGAGTGTGTGTGATTTGTGTATTACATATGACATGGTTTGTATCTTTGATACACAAACCGTCATCCAAAATATTTCATCGGTTTAAATATAATTTAACTGCTTCTCAGTATCTTGCTAAATTACACACAGCACCTGTGTCTAAAAAGACATCTGTTGTTGCAAGTAACATTGAAGAACTTTACCTGTAACATCCCGAGTTTGTGCGGACGCGAGGCCAGAGGGAGAAGGGGCTCGAGGGGCTCTCAGCCCTGTGTGGTGGCGCTGGGGCTGCGGTGCCGGAGCCGCCTGAAGGGGCAGCGGTTCTGCAACCTGGCAGCGTGCACAGGGAGCCGGGGTGACGCTGCGACTCTTCTTGCAGGTGGACATCCCCATCTGGGTGGTGGATCTCCGCCATGAGCTGACCCACGGGAAGCTGCCGCACCTGGCTCTGTGCCGCAGGGGTGAGTGCTGCCACCGGTGACCAGGGGACCGGGGCCGCGGGCGCTGGGGGAGCGCCGCCGCCGTTTTGGGATTGTGGGATGAACCGTGGGCTGGTCCTGGCAGGGACAGCATGGAGTGAGGCACTGGGGGGGTTTGTCACTGCCCCGGGGGGACAACTGAGCTGTGTGCGGTGGCTCCAGCCTCTGGTGTGTCACAGGGCAGGTGCTCAGAGACTTTCCTTCCCTTGGAAAAAATACTGGAAACAATAGTTCAGCCCTCTTGCTTCCTTATAGCACAAGAAGTTCATCTTGGGAAGGAGGTAAATGCTTTTCCTGATGGTTTAGAGACTCCTGAGACTTGAAAAAAAATCCCGTTTAGGAAGAAATGCAGTAGGTACTGCAAGTCTGAATCGCCAGCTCTTGGCATTTGAAGGAATTCCTGGGAATTTGGGGTTAAGCACCGAGGAGCCAGTTAAACAACCTTCAGCAGGGTCCTTAAACTGAGTTGGATACTGAAAACAGTGATGGGAGAAAAGGGGTTTTCTTTACATTCTAATATACGCCTAATGTCGTCTCTGCACAAAAAATTGATGTTACTGTTATAGACACCGTGTTGGTCATGGTGACACTAAAGAATTGACTCATTTTCTTATCAGAACTCTCCTGCTGGGACTTAGTTTCTGCTTAAATTTGGCCTAGCTTGAAGGAGGTGCAGCGCTATAGCAGTGTCCAGTCCTTTCTGTTGCCAGAAAGGCAGTGGGTGGGTGTTACCAGGCCCGTGATGTGGGAAACCACAGCGGACCCGTGGATTCCCTGAAGGAGGGTATGGGAACAGAAATTAGCCTTGAAGATATTAAGGTCTACCCATGAGAAAGATGGGAGTAAAGGAGTATCTGGAGGTATTAAGGTGTGCCTGTGAGAGAGAAGGCAGTAGAAGAGTGACATTGACGATAGCAAAATTACCCAATGAGATGTTAACTATTGCAGCCTGTAACCAATAGCAAAAAGACACATGAACTGGTAAAGACTACATAAAAGGGCATTTGTGGCAATAAATGGAGGCCGCTGTTTGTACTTAAGCATTTGGTCTACGTTGTTTGTCCGTCTCAACCGCAACACCGTGATAACAGGTTGTAGGGGTTTTTTTGTTGTGTTATTTGAAAAAAAACCTCATTCACTTTTTCATTAATGGAATTGTATGTGATTTTAGGGTTCGTAACTTGTCAACAGCATTTCTTTTCACAATGCAGGTTAGCAATGTGCCGCTTGTATTTTTTTTTTAATAACAAAGAAAACGTCACTGAGAAGAATATTTTCTGTTCTCCCTTAGGTTGTGATGTTGTGTTGGAATGGCTACGAAAGACGTATTGGAGTCGTCAGCTGGGCAATAACTTGTGTGAAGAAAGCGAGGACGAGGACGAGGAGCAGGAGGGGGTGGAAGCAAATGCCGAGCTGGACAGTGATGCGTGGGAGGTTCAAACCCCAGAGCATGAGGCCTGTCAGAAACACAAGGAATTCCATGGTAGGTGTCCCTAGAACAACGGCAGATATGAGGATTAGATCTGTCTTGTGCTAGAGAAAGCAGTTTGAAAGCGTCATCTTCCAGCCCTGAGTGCATACAGATTTACCTTCAGCTCAGGTTTTGGGATTCCTCTTTGGACCTTGCTGGATTCTTGGGGTGACTGACTTTTTTGGTGTTAGCTCACTGAATTTGTAGCATAAAACCTTTTACTGCAGTTGAATATGCAGTTCCTAATTAGCAGCAACACTTATACTGGAATGATTTAGGACCAAACATTATAAAAATTAGTTGTAGTGTCTAATCAGCCACAGTTTTGTTATTGAGGCCACTACTGACAAAGGTGACTGTGGTCCCTTTGTAGCCCTGAAAATCGTAGATTCATATCTAGAGCTAGAGCAGGACAAAGGCAGCTCATCAAGTTTCAAAATACTTTGCAGGTGGACAGAAAAATCATTAGCTGTCATTGTATTAAATAAAAGAGCCGTGGGTAGCTCAACCTGGACATCATCTAAGATATGAAGTGCAAAACAGTGGGAAAACTTTGGTAAATTGTTCCAGTGGTTGCTTTTCCATCACCAGAAGTCTTTGAACCAAAAACAAGGAGCTTTTCTCAAAAGCGGGTTTCTGGTTTGAATGACTCGCTGGTGAGCTTGGGCATTCAGACTGGGTGGCTGTTCTGCAAGGCGTGTCAGGTATTGAACAGTACCTCAGACAGTAAAAACAATTAGTCGTATATTTTTCTGACAAAATACAGCGTGTTTATGGGGAGTTATTCCCCCGCCAGATTACAGCAGCCCAGTCCAAGGTCCAGAGATTGTGCAGAAGTCCTGAAGTGACCCTTATTGCTCTCTGGAAGATCACACTAAGTGATTATAATGATCTTTCTGCCTTTGGGATCTATGGATTTCTTGCAAGTCTTTTCTAGATTCCTTTATAACAGACTAATATGTAGATAGAGTAGCTGTGATCTAGAAGATATTAGCTAATTTGTTGTGCGCTTTGAGTTTAATACAGAATTTATTATAACAATCCAAATGGAGAGGCAGTGCTAAACCTCAGAACGCAGCAGCACTTAACCACTTCTCTTGTAAGAGTGTATGTCTGGCGCAGCTTCATGGATGAGATCCAAGCACGTGCTATTCCTTCCTCTCTCTAAAGGAAAAAACCACCCCAGCCCCAGTTGCCAAAAGAGAGAACCACAGAATAATACAGTAGATTCTGTGATTTATGTGTCCGGAGTAATGGAATGGCAATGGTGTGTCAGTCCTACGGTTCAAATGCATCCGAAGTTTTATCTGGCCAATGCGGGGTGGGTGGGCATCCTGATAGCCGGTGACAGTGACACCTGAATGGCAAAGTGTTTTGAAAGATGGTACTGTTTCAGGTGCAGTAAAAGTGGTCAACATGTAGAGAAAAGACATTTCATGCAGATGGTAAATTCGGGTTTCGTGAAGTCTGAGAAGCATACTGTTGGTTTGCGAACAGCCACAGTGCAGTTGGAATAGATTCAGAATGCAAGTATAAGGAACACAAATACACATCAGAACATGAACTGCCAAAAGGAACAATTTCTTCTAAGCTGATCTATTTAGGCATTTTTTGGATCTTCTGGATTTATCGAACTTGCTTGTCTTTGGCTGCTGTTAGTGATAAAATACTGAACTCCTGCATCAACCTCACTTGATAAAATTAATGTTGCTGGCAAAGTCTGGAAGCTATGGGAGTCATCAGTGTTGTCTGAATCAGGATTTATTACTTCATTTGACTGATGTCTTCCTTGAGTGCATATTTGGCAGAACAAAGCAGCTTGCTCAGGTACAGAATTCTCTTTTATAGTTGATCCATTCCCCGTTTATCTATTTATGTTTATTTCCAGAAAAAGTCATAGATGTACTGATATCCTACAAGAATGAGCAGTTTCGGGTAAGTGCAGTCTGATTATCAGCACATTGTGTTCTTCCCGTTCCCTGCTTGGGGCACTAAGTCCGAGGAGCTGGTGCTCTTGGACAGGCCTCGTTTGAAATGCCTGAGCAGGACTCGGGTGCCGTGCCAGGAGTTTGTTTCATTTAACTGTAGGGATCCCTTTTTTCTGCCTTTAGCATCCTCCCCCGGTCACAATCTGTCCAGAAGTGTCAGTGATACAGAAGGGATATCTTATCAATGCTTCAGAGTCATCTGCATAACAGTGTGACTGTACAGTCTCTGATACAGATACTTCTCTAGCTATTTTGTTAACTACTTATTACACTTAAAAATTTATGTAAATTTGTAAGGCGTAATCTAAGATAAAATAAGCTTTGTCATGGGGACTGTGGACTTTCTTGTCTGATTATTTGTGTGCTTAGGCTACAGGTTCTTCAGTCACTTTAGGTCATGTGTTCATACTTGATTTGTCGTTAAAGTCTCTTTTGCATGCAGTGGTAGCTTTGCAGATGCAGGTCAAGAGAGCTGATCACAGTCATGAGAACAACACCTTGGTTTTCCATTCTCATTTTACATTACATTCCTACCTGGTAGAAAAGTTATTTGTTTTCTCTCAGTAGTTATTGTCTTCCAAAAAGAATCTGCTAGATACTTGGTGATGTAACGTGCTTCATAGCAGTATTTTATAGAACGTGGTGAGGATAGAATTGTTACTTGCGTAGGTTGTGAGCAGAAATAGAAGACATGTCTTGCCCTACTGGACAGACCCAGATAAGGTATAAATCAAACCAAGAAATCACTGGCTTTCACATGAGTACTAACCTTCCATATTCTCTTTCATTCTTGGTACAACCTGGCAGTCTGGTTTGTGTGTTGCTTCATTTCATCAGATGCTCTCAGCTGATTACAGGTTGCCTAGATGGCTGTGTCGATTTGATGTTTTGGTTTCCTGTATGCATAACATGACTGGCAAAACTGTGTCCTAAGTAGGAAGCCTCATCCCCACCCCACCTGTGAAGTTAATGATGCGAAATCTGTCCTGGTTTGTGCTGAAGTCAGGGAGGGCAAGGTTTAGAACCAGAATGAGCACGTCAGGACTGTGATGCCTTGGTGACGCTGCCTTTTTAATGTATCCTTTTCGAAGTACGACATTGTTTATATTAATTTTTAATATGCTGCTGGGAAGGGGAACTTTAGTGAGTTTTTGAAGTGCTATTGATGAAATACATGTGGCATATGCATCTTCTCTTCATAGAAATGACTTTCTGTTCACCACGAGCATATTTGCCATTAATGTTTGGATTTTTCCTTCCCGCAGGTTATGCAGACTGTGCAGTCTGTGTCAAAGTCTCGAGAGCTGTGGTCCGATTCCTCTTCAGAAGTGGAGTGGATTTTGGCTCAGATCAAAGACCTGGTGCAAGAGAACAGGTACATCTGTGATAAGGAGCTGAGGTGAAGTGTAGGTTGCAGAGCTGGGCTTGTAGACCTGTTACACTGCATTTCACCGTGTTGTTCCACTGGTCATGGTGAAAGCAGTTGGTTGATTTCCTCAGCTTCTTTGAGGATCGAGTTGTTAGTCTCTGTCCTATGAGGAGAGGCTGAGGGGTCTGGGGTTATTTATCCTGGAGAGCAGGAGGCTGAGGAGAGACCTTCTCACCCTCTGCAGCTGCCTGAGGAGGCTGGAGCATGGATGGGGTTGGTCTCTTCTCCCCAGTAGCAAGTGATAGGATGAGACAAAACGGCCTCAGGTTGCACCAGGGGAGGTTTAGATTGGATATTAGGAAAAAATTTTCATGGAAAGAGTTGTCAGGTATTGGAACAAGCTGCCCAGGCAAGTGGTGGAATCACCATCCCTGGAGGGGTTTAAAAGACGTGCAGGTGAGGTGCTTAGGGGCGTGCTTTAGTGGACTTGGCTGTGTTAGGTTAACAGTTGGACTCTATAATCTTAAAGGTCTTTTCCAACCAAAATGATTCTGTGATTCTTCAGAAATTCAATAAAAGCTCTGCCCTCTGTAGCTGCTGCTCCTGATCCGTTCTCAACCATGACATTTGTTCGAGAAGATGAATATTATTATGCTACCAAAGCAGCAATGAGTGTGCAAGTGCTTATAATGAAGTCACTTTTACTTCAACCCCACAAACTTTAAACATATGGCTGTGTGTATATGTTTATGTAAGTGAACACAGAGGTTCCTAGAAGTTGTTTTTTTGAGTACCATAGTTTTTTGAGTACCGTTCCGTCCTGTGGGGTCTGTTGTGTATCAAATGCAGCTGGGCTGGTGCTGCCCCAGGGGCCTCTCTGGTACAAGCGGCGGTTCGGGATCTGGAGGCGTAAGTGGCACTAATGAGGCTCTGATTGCTCTAGGGAGGCCGTGGCTGAAGCTCTTCTCAGCGATGGCTTTCTCATCCCCAAGATGGAATGTCTGAAGATGCTCAATATCAAGTATGAAGGTTAGTGATTTGGTCACCACCATAGCTAGTGTCGTGTGCAAGTTGGTTCAGGTTTTTCCTTTTTTTCTCATTATATTGAAAACTGTAATTCTCTGCATATTTTTCATATATCTGGGTCTTTAAACATCTTTTGACCTCTTCTCTAGACCACTTTATGGCCACGCTTAGCTGTTGTTATTAGGTAATTCTCTCTCCATGGAAGAGCCCTGCAGCACTGAATGCTGCCTGGCCAAACCATCTCCTGAAGTTTTCATCTCTACCCTTATCTGCCATAGTTACTGATTTCTCCAGTTTCTTTTCTACATTGAAAATTTGAAGCAAACCTATGATGTTGGGTTTTGGGTTTTTTTAGCCTTGTTCACCAGTTAGCTCCGTGCTGCTGCCCGTACGTGTGGAGCTGCATGGATGTTCTGCAAGAGACTTAGGTACCTAGAGGCAATGAAAATTAATAATTTGTATGTTTCCCTGGGAGCTCTTTGAAACAACAGCCAAAGAATTTTCCAAGACAGATCCTCACATTTCTGTGATTATATAACAGTAGTAAAAATTTAGGAGTTCTTTGATTCTGTGTTGCTTTGCTCAGTGTGCATCTTTGGGCAGTATATTTTTAGACAGAATAGCTCTTCATTACATGTGAAATAAGCTGAGACTAGGAAGGGAAAACAGGTAGATTTTCGTGCAGTTTACCATGTTATTAGATCAGGCATTGTATTTTTTACTTTCATTGAGCTGTTGTTTTAATTATCAATTTGCTGCTTATTTACTTCCCTAGCATAAGAATAGTTCCAGGTTCAGCAGGGATCCCAGGAAGCCCCCTCGAACCAGTGATCTCAGAACAAGCTGCTTAAGTTTGGAAAACGTCATACCTGTGAGAGAAGAAAAATTATAAACCAGAGATTCCGGGCTTATCTTTTTTTTTTTTTTTTGTAATTGCAGCAAATAAAGAGGTATGGCAATTCAGAATTCCCCAGACGTTTTACTGCTTTTGGCAGCCTTTGCTCACAGGCCTCCTCTCCCGAAGTTTTACACAGACCCTAATAGAGAAAATGTTCATGGAGCTAAAGGAATGTTCTGACTCCTCAGAGCTGCGGCCCCAGTTCCTGATCAACTGGATTTCTGAGCTGCTGACTGGCATTGCCAAAGTGAACGCTGGTGAGCGCGTCTGCAATTTCTGTGTGTAAAACAATGAGAGTCTTTTCTGTACTATTGCGAAAATTGGGAGAGCGTTGTGAGCTTTAGATGGAAAGCACAATAACCTAGTTATTACTTTTTAGCATTTGAACATAGAGCTTTTATTTTTACATTTCTTAAACTTTTCAGCCTGCAGCTTCTGTATGTCATGCATTTCTTAGCACAAAATTGAAGTTGTTACTGACAACTTTGCTGCAGCCCCCTCAGGATAGGAAAAGCCCATCTCTCCCACGAAAGATCGGGCCCTGAAGTGCTGTTTTTTTCCAGATATTAGTAGTTGTAGCAAATAACAGTAGCAGATAACAAAGAAATATATTATATGCAACCTGTTAGGAGTGCCCGGTTCCCAGTTATTTCCTCACTTAACAGAAGCCAGTGTTTACAAGACGCGTCACCTTGCCGGCCTTTTTTAATCCCATCACAGGATTTTCATGCCTTCTAAACTTACATAAAAGTAGTAAGTAATATTTTGTTTTCTGTTCCTAACTCTTTAGAACTGTTTAAACTGGCAAACTGAGTGTTTCATTCCAGGAACAGAGGCATAGAGGAGCTTTACTTATTTGAAACATGTCACAGGAACTCTGTTAACGGGACTCTAATACTGCAATATAGTGTATCCCTGAGGAGGTTCCCAGCTGGTTGGTTTTGCACCAGGATTTTTCCAGTCTCTGTGGCGGCCGCAGGTCCATGTTTGACAGTCAGTGCCGAGCACATCTGTCATGTACCCGGATCCCCAATGGCCACAGTTCCCAGCTGCTCGGTCTACTCATTGCAGCGCTGTCTGGAGTGATCTGAGGCTCCAGGAGCAGTATACTCTATGTGTATATATATATATATATATTTTTATATATATCTGTGACAATACTGTCCAGGCGCAGCTGTGGCTGTGCTGTCTGGGCTGGCGTGCGCTGAACCAACTGGGGGGCGCCTGCTCTGTGGTCACGCCTGGTGGGGCTGGCCCGATGTGGTGGCAGGTCCCTTCAACACACTGGATGTGTTTGGTCATTACATCTGGTCTCGGGCTTGGAAGGCCAGCCTGTTTGAGGATGGGTGTTCCAGTAAAAATGCAAAGGGATGGAGGGCATATCTTTAATGAGTTTTGAGTACCTTGTTGTTTCTGTTGTCTTCTTTCAAGTGAAGAAAAAACAACAGTCTAACAAGCAGGTGTCTGGGAAGGACCTGTTCCTCCACAAAGTTCCTTTGCAGTGGATAAGACTGACGGATAACTGCTTGGAAGCTCCATGTTGGGCAACCCCACACCTTCTGCAGCTGTAAGTGTGACCCTGTGGGGCAGACAAGGGCAGCAGGCGGTGCTGTGGAACCGCTCCGGCCCCTCCTGTATGATGCACTGGGCTACAGCAGCATTCGCTCCCCTTTGCATCTAGTAGAGATGGGGCAGGTGCATAGAAAGCCCTCCTTGTTGCTTCTCACCTCCCCATTGATTCTACAAAGACAAGACCGAGGATAATTTAAAAGGATCCCACCTTCAAAATGAAAACGGAGATTATCTGGGGAGGTGTTAAAGAAGCGACCTGGTCAGAAGAAAAGTGACTTGGTAGCAGTCACATTGCAGTGACTTTCTTATAGAGTCACGTTTAGCACAAGTGGTAACTTTTTCACATGAAAACAGCAGAGCGGGAGTTCAGTTAGAAGTGTCCCAAGTCTTTAATTTTAATCACAAACAGGAGTATCCTGGCATCCACCCACCAGGGAATAATCAGATTGGCCTCTTGGGAGATATGTGGGTGAGCTGTCCTGGAGCAAACGCACACATAAAATGCTGTTCAGCTTGATAAACCCTCATCTGGAATATTTTTTGCTTGTAAGACTCTTGTGTTGGCCTTTTCCTTTCTAGGATACTCACAATCATGAGACCTCGCTTGTCACGTTCTTCACGGAAGAACCTTCTCTATCTCGCTTCTGTTTACACGGAAGGGGCTGGCCCCTTGTCCTGCAGAGGCCTCTCTTCAGACTGCGGTGAACAGCCAATTTACACTATTGAGAGCTTACAGTGGAGGGCCAAGCAAGAAAATCAGGTTAAAAATCAAGGGCAGACTGTAGAAAAACAAGAAGATGTACTGGAGAGAAATGATGATGTACAGGAGGTGGAGGAGGAAGAAGAGATGGTGACTGAAACAAATCCTTTGGAAGGAGTTGCTCATCCTGGTAACGTGGTGGCTCTGGCTGAGAAAAGGGCAGCGCTGCAGGGATCGGCCTGGCAGGTCACCGCAGGTAAATGTGACTTTGTAAGGCTTAGACAGCCTTTGTCACTGCCAAATGTTATTTGAAATACAAAGGCATCTCAGCCCATTGGGCCTGGCCAGAATTGGAAGTGTGCTTCAAAATGATCTAAGTGCCAAATCACTGAAAACTCTGCTTTTTTCCAGCCTTCTGTTTATGTGCAGGAGTCATCTCTCTACTTAGAATACTGTGAGTGCTCTTTCCAGGGGTGTTACTACCTCACTACATTTCATAGCAGGCTTTTCCAAACTGTTTAAAACTTCAGTGTATCCAATTGGTGGGGCAGCATATATGCCAGCTGTAAATGGCAAGAAGAATACAGACATTTCTTCTGTTTGTCAGGCCTGGGGTACTGGAAGGCCCAGTGTGGCGGTGCTGGAAGGCACCAGTCACGTGCTCTGAGTTCCACGCTGCAGGAAGATTGCTGCTGTGACAGGTGGGAAGCAGAAGAAAGGAGCGAGGCAAGTTCTTAGAGGGAATAAACAGTACACCCGCTGTTTCATTAGCTTTGTTATGGTAGCTGTACTTTCTTGTTGGGGTGGAGGGTTCTGTAGCTAAGGAGATATTGGGTGACTGATTTATGGAGAGACTCAAAGACAGGAGGAGGAGGTTGGTGGAGCGGAGGTGGAGAAAAACTGATATTTAAAGGAAGAACAGCAGCCATTAGAACGCAATGAACTCTTATACCGCACTCACAGGGAAGTTTTCCCAGGTCAAAACCCAGTCTGCGTGAGCAGCTTGGCGTAGTTGTGCTGATGTGAGCAGCTTGTTAGAGCTGGCGGTTTGAGAACAAGCAACACTGTCCTCTGCTTCAGTGACTTTGCTTCAGATCAAGCAAGGCTTTCAGTGAAGGAACAGACATTATGACCTGAACCACCTGATTTTTGTGAAGATTCTGTTTATGTCATTGTTTGTGGGTAAACTTAATTTCTGTTTGAATAATGTCTGTGTAGTTACCGTCCTTAAACAACCGGAAACTACAGCCAGGAGGTACATACAAACCCATGACAACATGTGGGATATCAGCTGTTAATGGGTTACTCCCCAAAGAGAGGTCTTAGCCTATTAAAGATATATAATGGTGTTTGCCTTACAGCTGTGTTGGATGTTACCAAATGCCATTTCTGCCCATTTTTTAGTTGTAAAATTGAAACACTTAGAAAGCACTGTCCTATGTGAAGATTTTTGTGTTCTAGTAAATGCCCAGGAATGGTCTAAAAGGAAGAACCAATACACCTGTTGGTGCTTTAGGATGGTGCTTGGGCTTTTGAGCAGGTTTCAGGCAAAGAGAAGGAAAAGGCCAAGCTGTGTGTGGATAGCAGGGGTCTCAGTCCGTGTGGTTGTTGCTGGCTCGCTGGAGTGGAGTCCCTTGTGTTCTGAAGGCTTCTGGTTGCTGCTCATTGCTGAGCTCCTATCAAGCTTTCCAGAAACAAGTGTTCTGCCATCAAGAGAGCACATGGACTTAAGAAATCTTACTGTCAATACAATGACACAAAATAATTTGTATCTTTAGTTAGATGTGAAATGAGATTTAAAGAGGGATTTCCGTATTGGGAACTGCCTTTGAAATTTTGGCACCACAATAACAAAGGGCTGGGCTGTCTGATGTTACCAGTTGTGGTGGATGGTTTCCCATTGTGCAGTTTCTGGTCCCGACTGGAAGCCAAATTCAACAGATATGAAGTCCTGGAGAGGAAATAGCAATAGGTGCTTGTAAAACCAAATAGCAAAATTTCCAAGACATTGTCATATTCTTCTTTGCCATTTCATCCCATCCCACCTGTCAGTCTTTATTGGTTACTTAGGTTTCTGCAGCCTTATCCTCTCGTACGTTTGTGGGTTCGGTTCCCCGGTTGCTGCTGCGCGGTTGCTGTGCAGCTGGCGGTCCCAGCGAGCCGTGAGCAGCCGCTCGGTCTTGCTGGAGGAATGAGCTGCTGATGCTGAGCTGCTGTTTCGGTCTTATCTGGGTACAAACGGTCTTTCCATTTACAGAAGTATGCAGAGTGACATTCTAAAATCAATGTATATAAGTCAATGTATGTGTTTCAGACAAAAGTATGCTTAAAAGAGGAAGGTAAATATGAAGCATTGTTCTGGAATACTGTGGGGTTTCTTTTAAAGGTTATTGCTTCACAGTGGTTTGGATGAACTGCACTGTGTAGAGTCCATGATGTTACAAGGCTCACATGTGTCCTGCTGTCTCACATACTACTGAGACTTTCTTTGGAAGAGGTAGTAAGGTTAGAAATAAAGTTACTTAAAACTATAGTTCAAACTTTTGCAGAGTGCCTGTGATCGTTTGTTTTTGCTGAGTGGCTGAGTTGCATGAGACAGTATTTGTGGACTTGGGGCGATCTTTGAAAATCTCTGGGGAGCTCAAACTTGTTGTTTCTGTACTGTTTTTACCCAGATGAAGTACAGTGGAAAGACTTCCCTCTTGGGAAGCTCCCAGGTCAGACAGATGACCCTGATGGTCTCATGTTGGACAATTATTCCATGATGTCTCTGCTCGATCAGCCGGTGAGAGATGAGTGGAAAACACCCAGTACAAGGTGAGTGATGCTGCAATGCCCCTGAACCACGAAACACATTTGTCTCTCTGTGCCTTGTACTATGTGATGCAAACAAGGATGGTATTTCCTCTTTACTTCTGTTTGACTAAGTAGTTTGACCCAAGTACCTGCTGCGATCTTTAATACTAATAGTAATACTAACTGTGCTTCTCACAGATTTTTGAAGTAATGTGTGTGTTTGGTAGGACATTTGCAGGGGTAGTGTAATAGCAGAACAGCCTGTTCTTCAGACTGTGCTGACAACCTTCAGTGTTCTCTGGTGCTGTTAGTGTGGTACAGTCTGATGATCCCTTGGAATTACTAGTCTGGAAGTGCAGAATTTTTAGAATAAGCTGGTGAGAGCTGATGCGGAATCTGCCTGCTGATACACTGGGATGAATAAGGGGAAGAACTGTGGCCTTGCAATTAAAGTGCTCAGGACTAGAAGCCTTGGAAGGCCACCGCTGGTCTCCCCAGTTGGGTTCCCCAGACTGGCTGGTCCTGTGTAGGAAGGAGGACTCGTTCTGAAATGCCGAAGCACTTTGAGGTGTGTTGGTGGGAAAGCCCGAAGATGAGGGACAGCATCCACAGGAAGGAGCTGACTGCAGTTTGCCTTTGTGACACCTGAGGGAGGAATTTCTCCTTGGTATTGAACTTCGGTACTTGCAGCTGCTTCCTGATGCTCAGTTGTTGCAGTGAGTTATGGGAAGCAGTTCAGGTCTCAGTGGTTTTACAGCACTGGCAAAAGCAGTAGAGTGTTATGATTAAATGGTGACTTGGTAAAGCTTCCAGTCTGTCTCTGACTTATATCACCTCTTGTGACTTCAGAATAAATGTGATCTAATTATTTGGATTTGGAGGACACGTAAGGATTGTTGGAAGGAGTTTTGAGAGGTAAAACTTGTTAGGATTTTTGTAACTCTGTTAAATGTTGAAAGTGGGTAAGATTTCTGTTTTTCCAAAGCTTGCTTTCCATATTGTGCTTCAAGAGCAAAGTGTCACAGTGTCATTACAATGGAAGCTGGAACTGTGATTCTGGGAGTTACGATGTCTGTAAAGGTGATATGAGATCCTTGCTTGAAAAATCTGTGAAGATGCATGTTTAAAGGATCTTAAGAAAAAACCCCAAATACAAACCAAACACCCGCACGCCAACAGGTGCTTCTAAACACCAGGCTGACATTTGGCTCGGCAAGTTTCTGATCCACAAACCGCTGGCAGGTAGCTGGGAACACTGGTCCTGTGTGCTGACTCAGGTGTCCGGAGACAGGCAACTCAGACCTTTGGTCTCAGCTAATGCAAGTATTTTTATGTACTGGAACCGATGTACAGCTAAATCTGGACCCCAACAGCATGATGCATGCTCTGGAAGATCTCCTAGGATGCATTTATCCCCCCTTCTTCCTGAATGTTAATAGTTCAGGAAATACACATGGCTGTCTTTTAAAAGGCCTCTTTCTCATAACAGACTCATCGGGGTATTTTTCTCTCCTCCATGCTGTAAAAAGCTTTGGAAAGTCAGATTTGTACTTGGTCATAAAGAACCTGCAATATGCAGGTTTAAAAGAACGCATAGCTGTAGAGTCACTCTATTTTAATAAAAAAAAGAGGAAAAAATATTTATACTGCTAATTAGATACTGAAATGGCTTCTCATAGTTACAAATGAACTATTTTCTTATTTGTGAGCTGTTCTTTGGAAACGCTGTTGGGTGTTTTTGCACAGGCGAGCAGTTGCTGATCCATACTCTAGGTGATGTTCTCTAGGTTTTGCTTTCTAGGACTTGTTCCTGAGTCACTTGCTTGCCACAGATAAGAAATAAGTGATCCTTGCTTCTGGGTGTATGGAAAGAAGCAGCAAGTCATACAGAACAGACATGGCTGTGGGGACATGCCAGGTCAGCCTGTCTGCACACAGAAGAGCAAATACGGTGCTATAGGGTAGAAGAAACTGGTGTCCAGCTGAAAATTTCCAAGAGGTTCTTGGGCTCAGGGCTTAGCTAAAGTATGTAAGTTTCCAGGATCTTCTGCTCTGTACCATACTTGTATAACTGTAATAGGAATTTTTGCTAAAGATACTCAGCAGAGGCAAGAAACTCGGAATAACGTGGGTTACGTTCGGGAAGCAGCGCTTGCTGTGCACTCGACCGTGGCCCCACCTTGACTTGCAGAACAAGGTGCGCTACCAGTGCAGAAAGGTTTATCAAGGCTCGCAGCTCCTCTGGTCCTGGAAGAGACAAACCTACTTTGCATCATACATTCTTGCTCACATGTGCCAAAACATTCCTCTTGATATCTGCAAATGGTCAGCTGGAAGGACCTGTTTTTTCTGATTTATTGGGTGCTTTTATTGTAAGGTGACGCTTAGTTATTTGGTACTTGCAAGGATGTGAACAAGTGCGGTGACATTAAGGAATTCATGGCAGAGTGGCTGGTATAGATTGGTTGTTCCTAGTTTTATGGTTAGGAGGACACTGCCATTTCATTCTATAGTGCAAAGCAGTTGATTGCCCCAGAGAGAATTAGACCAGTTCTGCAATGCCTGTCCTGGGGCCACGGGCGGAATTCCTGTGGTGAGAGGCTTGGACCGCTGCTGGCCATCAGTAAAACCAGTGCACAAACTGGTTCTGAAACCTTGCTTTAGAAAAGGGAGGGAAAGCCTGAGCCACCAATAAATATCTTGCAGTTAAGGTTGAGGGTATCATTCACTTTTTGCCGACAGTTTTCTGTTCTCTTCATGTGCCATGTGAACGGAAGGAGCAAAGGTGACGTATGCGGTGTGGCTGTGTTAAGAGCCAATGCTGCTGCCTCGGATGGTGCTGCAGCAGCAGAACGAGTCCCCACTGACTGCACAGGGGGTGTTCCCTGTTCTGTGTAGCGTAGAATCACTTGTACGCTCTTACTGCAGAGAAAACCAAAGCAATTTACAAAGGAATCATCTTGCAAACCCTGCAGTTCAGCCGCTTCACGTGGCCTTGGGTGCAGAGAGGAGCGTCTGCAAGAGCTTTGTCTGCATCCACCCAAGGAGGTGGTTTGAATTTCTCCTCGTGCTGCTTCCAGTTGCTGTTTTTGAGCAGTGTGATGTGTCATGCAGCTCATATCACTAAAAAGTACCGATGTAGAAAGTGAAAAAAGCACATAGCAGGCCAAAAGCAACGTGTTTCTGCATCTCCGTGTGTGAGTGAAAGGGGCAGATGGTTCCGGCCACACAGATCACAGCCTGGCAGGAGCCCAAGGAAAAATGCCCAGCAAGAAACATGAGGAAAACCTGCCGTTAGCCCAAACGAAAAGGAGCAGAATGTTATTTATCCCTGCAGCTGTGCCTGGAAACAGTCCAAGTTTCGTCAGGAGTGTTAAAACAGCAACCTGTTCATTCATCATTCCCTTGCACAGCAGCTCCTCCGTGTTCCCCCGGCCGTGTGGCACCGGGAGCTGTGTCTGACTTGCCCGGGGCAGAGGAACAGGTTTTCTTGGCTACTTCTCACGTGTTCTTCCGCATAGAAATGTTGCCGCTGTCTTGCAGCTCTGTGGGTTTTGTGCCTCCCCCTCAGAGGCGTTTCTGAGGGGCTGTTTGCTGTTTACCTGTGCTGTCATCCTGCCCTCCAGCTTGTCTGCACAGCTGTTCTGCCAGGCTTGCGGTGGCTGCTGCGCTGTGGTGTGAGGGATCCTGAGAATTTGGTGCTGTCCTTTGAAAATACCCATAAGATGCTTGGAAAAAGCATCTGCAGCATAGGAAGGACGTGTCCCATTGCCTAAAAGCCATGGCCGTCTTCTCTCCGACTCCACTGCTGCTTTGTTGGCTTTGTGAGGCGTCTGGCAGATTCATCTGAACAGGGGCTGTCTAAGAGCTGTTCTGACCTGAAGGGAGAAATTATGTGTCTCCGGGAGCTCTGAGCAGCAGCCCCTGCCTACAGCCAGTTATTCCGGTACTGAACATCAGCAGAAGACATCGGGTTTTTTGGTGTGTGGCTTGAAGTTGCTGTTTAAATGAAACTTTCCAAACATCTCCGTCATGTTTGCAGAAGTTCTTTTCTGTCTGCAGAGGTTTTTGGTTTTGTTTGAACATGAGATGAGATAAGCTCCTGTAAAGCTTGGATACTTTGGAACTGCTTCTTCCTCCCTGATCCCAAGGACAGAGCTCTGTTGTGCGGTTTCTGGTGTGTGCGTTGTCAGAGTTTGTGTTCAGTGTTGCTGTGGCAACCTCTGAAACTTTGAATAGCTGCTGTGGTCCTCAGGCAGACATTTTGGGTTTTTTTGTGATACGCATATGTGCTTTCTGTTTACTCCAGTGCCAGGCTTCCCTGGCAGCAGGGGCAGATTTGCAAATAACGACGGCTTGGACGGAGAGTTTCTGAGGCTGGAGTTGCTGGCGCGCAGTTGCTTTAGGGATTGCTCCGGGCGGGGGCACTGACAGTTCGGAAATGGGACTCATCAGTTAATGGTCATGGGTGACGACTGGATTTGTTGTCCTAAGGACGAGATGGATAAAGAGGTGAGAGGGATGGGTAATGTGTGCTGAAGGGTAAGCCGGTGAGTAGCCACGGAATATATTCTTATCCTGGAGGATGCTCTTTTGGAGCTCGGAGCGCATGAGGGTAAGGAACAGAGAAACTGAAAAACATGCACAAGACAACTGTATTTTCCCTTTTTCTCCTTCACAATGTCAGATACCAGGTTTCAAGTGGATCCTTTCAAGATTTGTTTTATTGATGAAATTTAACTTTTCTTATGTTCTCCAAGTGTTCTTTAAGCCTTGTGTTTGACAGTGCCTGATGTCTGGGAACAGTATATAAATCATAGAATCATTTTGATTGGAAGAGACCCTTGAGATTGAGTCCAGCTGTTAACCTCACACTGGCACTACCCCTGTCCCTGAGGACCTCGTTCGTACGTCTGTTCGCCCCTCCCGGGACGGTGACTCCACCACTGCCCTGGGCAGCCCACAACCCTTTTCCCCAGGTGCAAGAGCTCAGACTTGTCCCTGTTGAACTTCCCCAGGTCGTTCTCAGCCCGCTCTTGTAGCCTGTGCAGTCGTCCTGCACCACCTGGCTGTCCCTCCCACAGTGGCCACTTACTCAGTTTGGTGTCTGTGACAGCCTTGACGTGCCCCCCATCCTTTGCAAAACATGTATGTTGCGCTTTAAACAGACAGGTTTTGGAACTTTGGAGATTCTTCCTTGTTCCTTTGTGTGCTGTGTTAGCAAGCTGTGTAAATGCATCATTGTCTGGGGGATCTCCTGCGACTCAGCCCTAACTGGGTAACTTCTGCAAGAATGAGCCACCTTGTAGAATAAGAAATGACTTGGCACGCTGCGGGGGTCCCCACAAAGCTTCCTGCAAAGCCTCTGTAGGTGCGCTGGTTTCTGTGGCCCTTGTCAAGCGCTTGGAACGGATGTTTGCACGTGCAGGATGTGCGGGCGTTGCAGTGGTTGTAGCTTTGACTGCTCTCGTGTCTGCTGCTTGCTGAGTTTCCATCGCACCTGGTCGCTTGTGTTCCTGCCTGCAGAGGACAGATGGAGGTTCATATGGAAACTGTTGTGTGGTTATTTCTGAAGTTACGTCTCCCTCACAATTGTTAGGAACTGGTGACCTTTCATTGGGTTTGTGCTTTGGTACCATTGTCACGTTAGGATTGTTGCCTCTCTTGAGCAAATTGATTAAAAACTAAGGACATCCCAGCAGGTAAATGATCAGAGCTAAAAATGAGAAATGACATTTTGGTTTGGAAATCAAACTTGTTATCAAGTTTAAAGTGCTGTTCAAAGTTACTCTGCTGATGTGAGCTCAGAGTTACCTGTCTGCTTATGTGCGTTATTTCTGTTCCTCTGGCAGCTCTGCGGAACTGAATATCCCTGGGTCAGGACTGTTATGGACCCAGAATGACTTCCATAAAATAAAGAGTGGCCTCCAGCTTTTCTAAGACAGGAGAGTGCTCTGCAGCTTCCGTATCGCACCAGGTGAGTGGCATGGAAGAACTGGTCATGGTGATGGGGAAATAGGCACTCCAGGATATATTTCTTTTAATGAAGATACACTGATTTCGATTTTTTATATGTAAAATCAGTATTTTATAAAGCTTGTGTGTTTTAAGTTCCACATGTAGTAACCATTGTCTTGCTTAACCACGGTCATGAACTTTTAGCTCTAGTTGATACTTGTCAAATGCAGTTTGAGTACTTCAGAACACGTTAGTGTTCCTCTTTTTTTCTTCCTGTGGTTAAAAATACAGCTGGCTAGAGGCAAAGCTTCCTTCTGGACCCTGCTTTTCCTCTTTCTCTCAGGTCCTCGTTAACTGGAGTGTGGAGCCCTTCGTATTTCAGTGACGCCAATATTGTCCTGTATGATTTTCCAGGATGAGATTGTGCTGCGGTTTTCTCTAATTAGGATTCCATATGGAGCTTCGGGGATCAAGCCGAGTTATAACATGGATGAACACACTGTAGGGCAGTAAATACCCTCACACATGTTTTTCTCACAATTTTTTTCAGGTGCTAGTTTGAGGACACTGTGTGTTTGCTGTTGTTCCGTTAGGATTTTGCTGAGGTTGGCAACTAACACTGTGGTCCTCGCTGGAGCTGCTGTGACTCCTGCAGAAATGGACTCGAGTACCTTGTTGGACAGTTGCTGAGAAAAAAAGACTTCCGGCTAGTTTTTCCTAAATTCATTTTTTCTGTATTAAAGGTTCTCAGAACTTGGAGGTTTTGCAATTACCCATCAAAAACAGGAGTTTAAGCGTACATTCATCGCAGGACTCCACAGGAAGTATTTGCTGGAGCGTGCTTTTACAGAGCCCATCTGTGACACTGGCGGTGTCACAAGCGGAACAGAAGCAGGAGCCAGTGCAGCGCTGCGAGATGGAGCCTCCAGTTCTTCAGAGCCGCTGCCCACAGGATGAGCGATGTTCTGATGAGAGGGGGCAGCAGGGACGCTCGGCTGCAGCTGACACTGGAGAGCACTGAATTGCAAGTTAGAACAGCATTTTCATGGATGCCTTGGGCTGGCTCTCACATAAAGGCTTAGTTAAATGTCCATAATATAACTATTATTTCTGTGTTCTGTTTTTTTGTCATCTGCTCCACTGCAGCTACTCTTTACCAGACAACCCAAAGTTGTTTAAAATGGAAGAGACCTTGTATTTCCTTCTCTAAAAACAAGCAGTGCTAATGCGGAAGAACACAAACTTCTCTTTCTCTTAGGAGGGATTTTTCATGTAAGCCCTTCCCCCTTCTGGTATTTTTAGAAATTTTTCCTTTTACCCAGCAGTTCCTCAGGAAATTTTGAGGGAAGAGGATTTGTTCTTTTATTACTGTATTGGGTAGAGTATGAAATTACTTAAATAATTGTCTTTGTTCAAAGAGGAGAGAGCGATGCTGGTAAAACACTGTGTTACATAGAATTTTTTTGCCCTTCGGTAAAAGTTTACTTAGTAAAGTTTGTTTTCAACGTGCTGACTCTGTACTTGCCTGAGGCTCATTCTGTGGGAGCAGGAACGGCAACAGCGATGTCTTCCTAAATTACTTGATTTTTCCTTCTTGAGATTGCTTTCTCCTGTACATTTTGGGGCTCTTGCCTAAGGGGGGGTTACAAAATAAAAAGCTAGAAACAAATGATCCAATGGCTCTGTTTTATTAAATAAGCACGTTTGTGTATATATATATAAAAAGTATAACATTTCATATTATTAAATAATTGTGCAAACCTTTTACACAGAGTGGGGGCAAACAGGTAATAGCCTATATATTTCTTTTAGATTCTTCTCTCAATTAGTTTAATACATTTACAAATTTTAAATACCACAGACCAAAATCATAGTGTATAATAGCTCTTCAAAGGCGAATTAAACTCTGGCAGGAGAACACTGTAAGTGACGGTGCACTTGTGCTTTTCCAGCTGAAATGTTGCAAGAAATACAGGTACTAAGGGTCTGTCCCCCAGACAGGCTGTGGGCACAACGGAGCATTAAAGCTGAATGCTCACCATGGAAATCGGTGACAGATCCATGACCTGACTGCTCCAAGTCCTGCAGGACAGTCCCGCTCTGCGGAGATGTCTCACAGAAATGATTTAGCATGGACTTTTAAAATGACCGTAGTTGAGATCTGTCCCCTGAGATGTTCCTGTAGTGATCTGGTGCGCGTCACTGGTACACACGCCTGGTCACCAAGGGGTTTCAACTGAATTATCTGGACAGATCTGCATGTTCTGACCTTATCACTGAGAACTTCAGAATGACAAAATTCATAATTTGAGGCAAACTGGCTTTAAAGTATGAAGGGGGCACTCACCTGGAGAGATGTCTGGTTTGGTTGGTTCTTAATTAGGACCCTTCTGCTTGTTCTAAGCAACCACACCCACACGGTCTGTTTTACACAAGCTCAGGCTCACGTTACTAGCGAATGAATGACATGCAGCAGCAACCAGAGCAGCACATGCTTATTACTGCAGAGATTTACGAATACCACATACTGGTTTAACATCTGTTTTCACTCATTTTGTCATTAAGACTTACATTATATTTGGGTCAACCAAAAAAACCCAAAGAGATTTATAAAATTTTACAACAATTAAACAGTAATGTTTAATTCTACAAATGAGTAAAGCCAACCACTGCAGCTCAATACAACAGCAACAGGACTAACAGTAGTGAAATCATCTGTATGCACAATTTAATATATTACTGACATGTAATTCTTACAAAAAAGTTCAATAACTTAGACAGACGTTCCATAAAGCATTTGTTTTGATTCATGAATGTAAAGTTACACACTTGTATTGACAAATCATGTGAAAGTAACAGAGCTAAAGATGAAAGCTCAGGAATCTGCTCTGGCCCCAGCCAAGCCCTGAGCTCTGCTGCTCAACTCCCCAGAGCAGCAGCCCAGGACCGCACCTTCCCACTTCTCGTTTCTCATCCAGAATCGTAATTTCATGGATTTTATTAAAATATAGTTTCTAGAACTGTTCTTTTACAGTTTTAAAAACATTTAAATACTATGCTCTCAAAAAGAGCATTCATACAAAGTCTTCTATTTACAATATAGACAGTTATGATTGGGTGTTAATAAGATCAGCTCTTCCATGTAAGAAGAAATCTAATCTTATGCACTGAAGATGAGTGAACGTATTGGTGTTTTGAACTCGCACGTAAACGTATCCGAAAACAGACGTGGACAACTGAATTATCACTTAAAGTAGTTGATTAGGAAAGACCACATCACAAAGAGAGGTTTAGTGACCTCAGGAGGACTAAACCAGCACAAAACCTGCGGATCGTTCCCACAAGGCCACACTGCCCGATGCCAGCAGCTGCTGGACCAGCACAACGTGCGTGCCACGTGCCTCGGGAAACAGCGCAGGTTTGTGCTGGTAGAGCATTCCCGGCGCTGGAAAAGGAATTGTTCATCAGTAGGACTGAAGTTGGTGAAAATCAAAAGGACAAATCCTAGGAAAACGAGTATCTCCATAAACCACCCAGCACTTCACACAGAAATTTCTACTCCGTTTTCCACAGTAGAAAACATCAAAAAAACCCCACTAAACCCCTCTGAAAACAGCTTATCTTTATAATTGGAGAAGAAGGGAACAAACACTTTTCTACATACAAGTATTTAAATCCATGCAAGATGGAAAGTGTGAGTGCACAATAAACTTCATTTTATACCTAAATAAATTATAAATTAATCCATTAAGAATAAAGCAGGGTCTACAGCAATTATACCGCTACATTTTAAAACACATGCAGATGAGTTAACAGCAACATTTTTACATTAAGTTTAGTGCAAGAATGTATCTGCTTAATAAATAGACTGAAGATCACTATGTAATGCTTCGAGGTGTACACACAGCATCTGTGCACGTAATAAACTGATTCCGAAAAGTTGTCCTTGTTTGTCTATAAACTACAAGTGCCCATTTTAAATAAAAAATATCCATAATTACTCATGGGCTACTCTCCTGTGACACATGGTGTCACAAACATCGTGGTGAAAATGTAATACTGAAGTTCATCTAGAGATTGTTATTGTTTCTATACACAGTTTTTATACAATCAAGAAAAAGAGATACAATTTGTATCAACAAACAAAAGGTCATTTCTGGTTATTTGAGGCATTGCTCTCAGCTGCTTATACCATGCAAGAGAAGAGAATAAGAACTAATTGCAAATTAAAATTATTAAATGCTGGTTAGTAAGAAATGGTTTTGAAAACCGGTCAAGAGTTAAATGTTTTCCTCAACTATTATAAATGTCTGAAGATTTATTTTTCCTATTAACAGAGATGATAACAAACTAATTAAAACTTATTTTTAAATACCAAGTGTAATTGACTCATTTTAAATACGTAATGACATGGTCATTATATATGCTACCTGTACCAACACAGGGATGTTTATCCTGTGTGAAATGATATGGTTATCAAATCTCAATAAATTAACTATAGTTGCACCTGTAATTGTGGTTTGCTGTTGGTTTGTTTGTGGTTGTTCTTTTAAAATCACAGGAACGTATTCTGCACGTGATAAAGAGCCCACAAGATATTTAGAGCCAAACCAACCGCTGCAGTAACACAAGTGGAGGAAATGCTGTAACTGTGCTCCTCAGACAAACAGATAACTGAGAAAGCAGCATGCAAGCCGTTATCAAAACACCAGAAACAACCCTGACTGCAGCCTCACGTTCCGTGTGTTTCACAGTAAGAAACATTTAGGCAGTGTCACACCTTCTCATGAAGAAACAAAGGCCATAAACCCGGCCTTCTCAGCTTTCATGAAAAAAACTACAGTAGAAGTCAACAAGTCCCAGCTCGAGACCTGTCGAGTTAGTAATGCTTCGAAATGGTGAAATATACAATGGATTCAAAAAAGGGCGTCCAGTCAGTGCAGCTTAAAAAACAATAAACGCCTCTTTTGGAGACATTTAGCTACAAAGGTTCCCACCCTGAGCAAGATACCAGTTGCGCAAACAATGCCACACAGAATTATCTCACCTGTTGAAACAGGAACTCTAAAAGCCTTCGGGAGGCAAATGCACACCTTTGGATCTGGAGAGCACGGGCCAGCTTTGACAAATCCAACTGCAGCGGCTCTTTTCCAGAAGCTGCCCCCCCGCGCCCCTTCTCAGCTGGGCTTGCACGGCCTCTGCGGGCCCAGGGCTGTGCTGACCGACGAACGCCCACCTGAACTCCAGCGGCCGCTGCTTCCCGTCGAGTGACCCGACCTACACAAAACTGGCAATGTCAGCCCGCCGGGCCACAGCGGCCGCCCGCAGCCAGAGGCAGCTCTGGAGAGAGAAGCTACAGTTGAACTTCTTAGTTTACTGAAAGGCGCTCATGCCCTCGCAATCAATGTTTTGGTCCTAATTTAATAAAGTATTTGGCTTCTGTTGGATTGAGCCAACATGTTGGACAATGTAACAGATACTGACACTCTTGGGGAACAGTTTTGAAATTTAAGTACTAACAATACTGACATTCAAAAGCTGAAATCAGTGTTTCCTTTTACAAATTGAGTATTTTAATTTTTGTCAAGTTTACTTTTTCTCCAATATTTAATATGCCAGTAGGCCGTGTCAAATGACAAAGCTGAAACCCTGGGTCATCTGGGTGTGTATCGAGCATACCTTTAAAGCCAATTAGGTACTTGTAAGCAAATTGAAAGCGTACACTAAACCATGCAGTATAATTGCTAACAATCATTTTGCAGTAACAGCTTTGAGACACGGAACGTGACATTGTAGTTCTTAATGAGCTATCCATGCACCAAGGTATGCATTTCCCATAAAATACTACTAAAAATCCCTATATTTAAAATCTTAAAATTTACAATACAATCAACTCTTGTGTAGTGCCTCAGCACATGTATGCTTGCTACTGTGTACAGAATTTTATACTATCTTAGTAGAAAATATTTACAATAGATTTGCATCTTCCTTCTTCATATTAGTTTTCCTCCAGGTCCTGTACACTGTATATTTCCATTTATCCAAAAGAAGCTGTAATGCTTTAACGCCCTGTTCTTAATTTGGCAACAATCATAGCTGCCAGCTGTTGCGCATCTGTCATGTGGGGATTCTTTTCCATCACAGAAAGGACAATGCTCGGAGGGAAAATATTGCAGAGGTTCTTGTACGTCTGATACTGGTGCTCTGGAATGATATGGGGCTCCCGTGGCTCACCACATATCCCAATCCAGGGATTTCTCCAGAGCTGCTCCATCTTCTCAGGCATGCTTCTCACCATGACGGGTTCATAGCATGGCTGCATGAGGTTGTTACTCAGCGGATACGAGTGGTAGGTGTAGGAGTCTGATGGGCACGGCAATGGGTCCCAACTCGCGTGCTGCTCTCGACAGAGCGGTGGCCGTCTCTGCCTCGCGGGGTTACTTTCATAGAGCCGTGAGTCAGAAATACTGTCCATTCTGGTCATGACCAAGGCACGGCTTGGTTGCGCAGCCGATGGATGAACATTCTGAGGCACAGCGTATTCCCCTGGACAACTGGACCGTGCTCCAACAACTGGATGCTGGGCATGCAGGCCTAAGTGGGACACTGACTGTTTGCGAAGGGATTGCTTGGGCTCCTCAGCTCCGTAACTCTGAGCTCTATTTAAGGCTTCATGGTAACCATGGGAAAAAGGCTGAAGACGATTTTGCGATGGCAGTCTGTGGATCTTCACATTGTCTTCTGGACTGGCATCTGCTACACCCAGATACAAGTCATTGTAAGAGGAATAAGAATCATTACTTGTATGGCTTAAGCAATTGTCAGGACAGGGGCTTGAGTTTCTAGAATACATCCCCTGGTCCATATCAGCCCCATAATAATCTGTGTTACGGATACTACTTATGCTCAAGCTGGAGAAATCACTGAGTAAGGAATAATAGCCGTGGTCCCCCAACGATTCGTATTTGGGATACTGGTCAGTATAGCTAACTGAGGTGCCATGACTATTGGTGACCAGTATAGGAGGATATTGCACACTGGACATGTGTTCCAGTGAGGATTTCTGATGCATGAACTGTGAGGAACCTGGCACCGGACTGCTTGCCGACCGAGTATTTAACGCACCAGCTGCATGGCTTTTTGGTGGAGGGAGCGTTGGCACACTCAGTGCGGTCACCAGAGACGGGACAGAGCTGGCCTCGGACTTGCGTGCTACTGACAACTTTTCCTCGGGTTCCACAGCTACTGATCTAATGCTCGGATCTGACTGACGTTTTGGGGCAATGCGTTTCACTTCAGAACTGATTTCTCCTTTGGAGCTGGATGGCCCTGTGCCACATTTGGCCAAGGCTCCCTCACTCATAGTTTTCACAGCAGATAATTTGGCACTTATTCGAAGCTCATCCGCTACTGACCTTTGAGGCTGGTTTGCCCGTTCTGGGTGGTAATATTTACATTTGTGCCCATAGGTGCACTTTTTACCTGCAAGAAAAGTGTTTTCAGGTTAAATAAACCAAAAAAACCTAATCAATACCACCAGTTGCTATCTTTTTTCTTTATATCTTTTACCACTTCTCAATAGTAAAATTTCTATATTAACCCCCCAAGGAATAATTATATATAGTGTCCACAGGCAGTCACAGACTTGCTGTCTGTATCCATGTATATCACTGCAGCAAGGGCAAAGACACGTTACTTCTCTTACAGCTGGCTTGTGATTTCAATATTGATGACATACTCAACGCTATATAAATCAAACCAGCTCTAACACAGTTTGTATAGTTGTGAATCTTCTTCCTTTAATGCAAATCTGAAGAAAATAGCAAAAAACTGTGTTATCCACAAGGTATATCTGGTAATCCTTAATTTTCTGCTTCTTTTTTTTTGTTAATTATTATGTGTATGAAGGGTATAAAAACTGATACAGTGCTCAGATGACATTAGGAAAATTGTGCTTTTTTTTCAGTAACGACAAGATATTAATTAATTGCTTGCTTTACCTACCTTTGAATACAATGAAGCAATCTGACTTAGGCACTTACCATAAGGACATGGTTGTTTCTTATGTTCAGGAATAACTGGCCTTTTCCTTAAGAAATTTTCAAGGCTTGGACCATGGCGTCCTAAAGGATCATCAGGAGGCATAAACCTAAGGGGAAAGAAATGAAATGTGAATCTCAGTTATTAGCGAGGATGCTGAACTAGTAAATTCCCTTACTTTTGAAGAAAAAAAACCCCACAACATACTTGTCATTCACAAATGAATACATTAGCAGCCGTTCCTCTATGAACTTCTTCCATTCTGGCTTTTCATTTTGAAGATCCCGATAGTTGTCATTTGATACAATGATGCCATCCGAGTCAAAAGCAAGTTTTACTATGAATCGATCATCATAGCAAACTACTCTTCTTCCCTGAACTCTTCGAGATGGGGTGAAAACAAGGATTTTTTCTTTCTCCAATTTACGTAAGATTTCTTGATCTGTAAAATAATGTTGAGCAGTTTTTATAAAAGTTGTAAAAGAAAGAAATGCAGTCTTTTAAATATGAAACTTCTTGTCCTCTTTTCTGAGAAAGTATTTTGCAATTATGTTCACATACAGTCCCCATTATCATTTAAAAAATACCCAGATGCAGAGAGCCATTTTATTTCTGAGATTTCAAAGTTCTGGGTAAATGTTCAGTATTTAAGCTACGCCTCTGTAAACAAACACGTATCTCTACTCAGTCTTTCTGAACACGTCAAGAAGTTGGTTGTTGCGCTACTGTAACAGCCTTCTTGACAGCCTGGAGTGAAACCTGAGTGCTGCCTACTGCTCCAAACACATGCTGCCCCTTCAGTGCCCAGGACAATCCTGCTCACTGAGACCCTGGCCCGATGCCGCTGATTTTACACGCACCCAGCAAGTAAGAATCAGTCCCTACATGCTTAACAATGTTTGCTAATGGGAAAATTATGAGTACTGCTTTGCAAAACTGTTGAAACGATCCCGTATTGTTACAGAAACCCAGCACTGTTGACAGATGCAGATAGCTAAGTGCTTGTTTCCAGTGAAGCTGTTGTTTTCAAACAAACAGTTGAGTACAACCTCACACTCACAGTATGCGGCACCCATCAGAAACATGACGTGGGTGCATCTTCATGCAATACTTCATTTTTTTTTTCTTTTTAACCAAGAGGTCAAAGAAAATCTTGATCTGTTACCTGTAATCGGTGCATCAGGTCGAGACTGCTCCTTTCTCCATGCAGGTACAAACACAGTGATATCTTTATGTCCTTTTTCCAGAAACCAGTCAACAGCCAGTTGAATTCCCCGACAGGAAAATCCTTCTTTATTCCCATGGCTAAAAGTTTTAGAAATAGCAAGGACAAAAGTTACATTTGGTTTTGGTTTCTGTTGTTGTGGTGGTTCTGGTTTGGGTTTTCTTCTTTTGTTTTGTTTTTTCTTCTAAAGCTGCCATGGTCTAAGGGCATCAGGGAAACAGTCTGCAAAGAAGGCCATCAGACCAGCTTACATAGCTGGAAGACGACAACTGTCCAGAGCTATTCAGCTATTGGATTACAGCAACACCCCTACTTAAAATTCTAGAAATAGTCAGATTTCACTCTCCCAAAAGCAAAAACAAATAAACCAAGTTTTTCTGCTTTTTCATGTTGTTAGCTGAGTTAGTGAAAAGTGTCACTCACTCCAACAAATTGACCTTGCCTTAAAAAGTACCATACAAAAGTTATTAATAACAAAATCAAAATGAACTAACAATGCTGGTTGTCATGGGTGATATGGGCTTTTAAACATCTAGATTAAAAAAATATGTTTCTCTAATACTAAATGCATTTTTATTACGGCTTTTTCAAGGAAATGAAAAAGCTTTCAAAGATGTTCAGGCCCTGCCCCCATGAAAAATTTGTTTTCTGAAGCACACAGGAGTGACACAGCACACAATTCAGATATAGGGCTTCAATTTTTAAAATGGCCTAAGAACTACCCGCAAAAGAAAAGAGTTCTTTAGGATTTTGATACAAATTAAGCAGGATCTTAATTATGAATCTCATTTAGTCTACCTCATGGGTGCACCTATCTTGATTTGCTAAACATAGAGTGAACTAAAGAATCAGGTTTTAAATCCTCTCAGGAAATAGTTTAGGAATGCCTAAATAATACATGAGTACCTACATAAGAGAAGACGACATGTAATTATAACCTCCTTAGTAGGTAGTCTTCACAGATAAGAGAGAGTCACAGATCTTTGCATTATGGCTGGGTTTCATATTTAGATTCAAACCAACATTTTCTTTGTCTAGAAAACCAGAGTGCATATATTACTGCTGCACCATATAATTGAATAATAAAAACTACAGGTTCTGGCCCTTTTCAGTCAATGTTGTTACAATGTTGTTTGTTGCTGGAACAAAAGATTTGAGGGGAGAACTTGGTTTGAAAAAGAGGGGAGGGGAAATGGAATAGGGATTATATATATATATACGAGCAACAGTATAAATAAAAGCCTGGACTAAAGAGTCCATTAAAAAGATGTATTACCAGTGTAAATATATTGTGTGACTTAAAAGGACTTTGCCAGAAATATTGATTTTTCTCATAAATGTTTAGTGACTCGTGCTTGTCAAGCGGTGCGACAGGGAGACCCACCTCATAGCCACATTGCTTCCATCAATGACAATTGGCCTCAGGTTATCACTGTTGTCCACAACTTCATCTTCTAGCGACAGTTCAGGGCTTGCTATTTCCTTTGGGCAAGGGCCTCGTGGCACCAGAGCACCAGTGGCACTGCTGGCACTGCTTTGTCCCTCTGATTCGCTTTTGTTGCCAAGTCTCACAAGCTCTGCCAGAACATCATTGATGAGCGCATCTGCTCCCAGTTTATTCAGTACAGCCTGGATCTGATCTCCTGCATACCCAAGCTTTAAAGCAAAATCCATTTTAGCTTGGTATTCCTTGTCCAAATTTGTTTTGCATTCATCTAGCTTCAAGTCTTGTGTGATACTGCTCTGTGAAAAGCTTGGGCGATCCAAACAAGGGGACCGACAGAGCGGCCGATGTGGTTTAGTGGGAACCTCCTTTTCTCTCCACGGAGCGTTGCTGCAGCTGCTCCTGAAGTACGGCTGCTCAGGTTCACTGTCTGAGCTCGTCCATTCCTCAGATTCAGCACTGCACTCTCCAGCATCTTGTTCCACGTTTCTGGCTTTTCTGGAGCGTCTCTTCTCCATTTTCAGCTTCCCTACCATAGACCAGGCCGTCATCACGTTCAGCTTCCAGCCAGAGCGCTCAGTTCTCTTTCATTTCCAAAGCCACGCGGAATTTGTGCTCAATCACATTGTGCTGGCCAACTGAAAGTTTACATGAGGCTGAAGGTAATTTGCCTTGCTTACTGTGTTCTGGCATAAACAACACCAACATGAAGTTCCTTAAAAAAAAAAAAAAAGAAAATTAGCTTTTGACAAATTCTGTGAATTCTCAACTACGATGACTTTGTTCACAAGTCAGCAGAGGTCCCTCGTCATTCACATTTCTGTGTAAAAACTGATCATAAGAAAGCATGTAATTATGTTGTCTCTTTAATCACAAATTAAACTCTTTTTCCCTCCCCCAGTTACTGTACATACCAAAAAAATTACACTTCCCACACAATAAACTTACAGCTGGAATTAATGGAGTATCTCAATAATATTTAAAGATAATAAAACAGAAAAGGGTAATCCAGCACTTCCATCAGAAACTGCCTTTACAGCCGTCTGTCTACATAAGGAACACCTGTGTGGAGTTCCAGTACACACAAAACTTAAACCATTTCAGGCCCTTTTGGTAAGAGTTCACTATCAGAACTGACAAGTTTATTTCAAGCTGGCTGCTAGAGGCGTAAAGGTCAATAAACGGATGCACAAAGGCTCTACACCTAATCACCTAGTGCTGTTCACTGGACCTACTGCACTGCAAATCCAAACAATCAAGGACGGATATTATTGCATTTTTTTCAGAAAGTCAGGACAGACGCTCAGAATTCTCATCCAGGCCGGAAGAAAAGTTGTTCGTAACATCTCCACTCTTTTTGCCAAGCTGTCATCATTTCTTTAACCATAATGTCACAAGAATGTTTTTGCCATTTGTTAAACTTATCATGCCTGGCTTTCCACTCCAGTAAATAATCCTAACACCTTTGCTAGAGGAAATCTCATAAGAATGATCAGCCGATGGTCCTTGGCTCTCAGACCAGAGCAACTGAAAGCATTAACTCTGGGCTGGGCTGTTATCTCTTGTTCTCAAACTAAGTCCAAACAATAGCCATGCTAGCTACGAACAAGAAAAGTTTATAACTCTATGAAGAAAATTACCTCATTTTCAGTCAAACCACCACAAGGGCCAAATTTACATTCTCTTCTAAACACTTAAATATTAATTTAAACCACAAGCCAAATACATTCCTTCCTAACTGGAAATTAAATTACCTAGATTAACTCAAAAATACTATGATATTTTAATAATAATAACAACAACCATCATCATCTGGGTAACACTATCACTAATTAAATTTATATTTTTCAAATTTTCTTTAAGTTTTGCTTTTATTTTTTCCCCTCTTTCTTAGCTGGAAAAGAATCCATTTTATCAGCATATAAACTGATTTCACCATTTTGTTGCATTGTTCCAATTCTGCATATATATCTCTAGTTTTCTGTTATTTAACATCATGTAAGCAATTTGTCTTAAATCTCATTTGACCTTCCCTGAAAGTAAAATCTTATTGTAACAAGCAGATAGTTTGATCATCGTTCAAAAGTTATTTAAAACACAACGAAAGCACATTAATCCCAAGCAGAGTTTCTGACGCACTCACGAGGCAGCAGCTCCGCAGCCCCAGGCTGGGTCAGGTTGGCTGTGCTCTGGTCACAGCGCTGCACCCGCGGCTCTCTCAGGGAAGCTCAGTCTATGGGAACTCCCACTGCGTGACTCATCTTGGAGGTTCTTTTCTTTTTTTCATTCATGTCAGCCTTTGGTTGAAAGCCGCTAACTAGGGAAATTTTAGCTGCCTCATCCCTCTCTTGCATAGCAGTGGAAAATATTTGGTCTGTGATGTAATCATCACCATTATCTTTCAAATATTTTAGAAGGGAACTAAAAATACACTAAAAAAGAAATAAATCTCTAGTTGTTTTCAAACTATTTAAAAACTAAATCACAGGGTTTTGTAACAATCTCTTCATATCCATCTTGTGAGGGAAGCACTAAAAGTCAAAGGTCCTATTTGTACCAACTGTGTCATTTTTTCTACCAAAATATAACACAGAACAAAAGAAGAAAAATAAAAAGTAGACATTATAACTAACTTCTGGAAAAGTAAGGAGTTTTTCCCCATTTTCTTTAAACACCTTGCACACAAAGCCAGGACCCGCAGAGGCAACCTTTGCCAGCTAGTTTTGACAGTCTGTTCAGCACTAGCTGCCACGGGGACTGCGAACGGGGCAGGCGGGCTCCAGAGCCCACCCTGCAAGCCTGCACACTTGTGCACAGAGCTCTAGGAGAGAAACCAGCCTGCACCAGAGTCAGTCGCTCCATCTATGCAACTTCACTGCTCCCACGCATCCACAAACTTGGGACATTGCAGGATTTGTTTCCAAATGCATAAGGTTCTCAAACAATGAGGGTCATCTCATGGTTTGGTCAGGAGCACCAAAACAAACAAGCAAATCCAACAACAACGAACATATTACAGCACAGGACCAAGTTTTCCCACTGACCATTGAGAGAAGGAGCCCAGGAAGGAGGACATGTTGTGTTGCTCCTAAGACAGCAAATACAGTGGAATGAAGAACTATGCAAGAGAAAGAGTGGCAACTACCGCTACTTCAGCACAGCTGAGGTGTGGAATGACCTTACAACCCTTGAGGTTTTAAGGAAGGTATGTATTTATGACGCCGGACACACGGGGAATCATTTCACCTAATGCGTGTGCAAAATTACAGTAGCTGTGAGCTTGGTTAAATGCAGTAAAGTGTTACATATTCATGACAGTTTTAGGAATACCTATACATATTCATAACCTGTCCCTGAGAAGGCGGTTCTTACTACAATGAGTTCCCGGAGACGACTTCCAGAGTCTCCACCTCCGGCTCCTCTCCTCCTGGTTGCAGCTGCGCAGTGATTGTGACCCCGGGTCGTCTTTCTCTGTACACGGTCACCCTTGGTCCAATGTGATGAGTTGGTGAGGTCTCAGACTGCTGAGTTGGTTAAACTGGCGTATCTCCTGTCCTGTGCCCAAGTTTCTGTAATCTAGTTCACCCAAGGATGCACCCAAGGACTATTATTTTTGCAAGGCGTCAGTGAAGTCCTGTTTCTCGTACAATAAGTTACACAGAGCTAAGCAAGGCTAGGCAATAATGATGTGGGTTAAAGGGTTAGCTCTTTAAGTGTTAATTAGTTGTCAATTCCCTATATCACAGCGCCCTTCTTCGCACCCTCCAGATCAGAAATCAGACTTGTAACAACACCATTCAGCTACAAAAACAGCACTATGGTCTCTCCCTCACTTTTTCTCAGCCCCGAGTAGTCCAGTCTATACTGTGCTGCAATCCCACAGTCATCACTATAGATTTACTGCGTGTTCGCAGACTGCGATCCAGACCCGTGACCCTGAGCAACTCTCAGCAGTGAGAAAAGGCAGAGCTACAGAAACTGATTACCACTTGCTGTCAAATTGCAGTCACGATTTTTAAATAAATACCCAGTCCTGTTCTGGAGCCCAGGCTGACTATGGTGAAGACAGGACCTCTCTTCTGTCAGTGGGTATTTGGACCCAAGCAGCCTGTCAGTCACTGCCTCTGTCAATGTCAACCAGCACCACGGCTCTGAAAAGGTTCAGGTGCCCGCTCCTGGAAAGCTGAGGTCTCAGCTCTGTACCACCCATGTCTGAAACCATATTTGCTCAGTTTACTTCTGACTTCCAGTTCAGTACCTCTACTTGCTGTCATTACCTCTACACCCACAGTATGACACGCATTCAGTATATTAGTCCTTTGTAGTGGACCACATGGTTCTCCTTCAAATTAAGGAGTCATCTGTTATGTAGGCATATCAGGGAAATGAGTTTTCTGTATGTTCAAAGCACGTAAGCTCAGTGACTTGAATTCGCCCCCCATCTCAACCGTACAACAGTCGAACTGAAGAAACTGCTGATTAAAAAACTGTAAGTAGGAACTTAGGAAGTTCCTTTAAAAGAGGCGTGATGCTGCCAGGAAACAAAGAACAAATGAGATACTGACCGGGTTCTGTCTTGCCACCTCAAACACAAGAAGAGCCCAGGGAAGAGTTGTAGCCGCTGCTCTTTGCACCTTCTCATGGGAAACGTGAAATAGTCTTAAGCAGATACAAAATCAACATTTTATCTTTACATTAAGCCAAGTCCTCCATTTTTTACCGATCTTAAAAATTCTAATGCATTTTTGAGCAAGTTTTGGATTTTTTCATTAAGCTTTTGATAAGTAGCTTGTCTTGCTTCCCCTGACTACCTCTCCAACTAAAATAAGGTTCTTGCTTCACTGTTTAGATCTGTTGCCATTGAAGCATAACCTAATAAAGAATTTACACATTTAAGTTGCTAGCATTGTTTCCCGCTTCCCATACTGCTTATAGATTAAGCATCCCTTGTCAAACACATGTCATATAGTGCACCAAATAACTCTGGTTTCTGTTGAGGAAACCCTGAGCAGCTGCACAGCTCCAGTCGCAGCCAGGCCAAGCATATACTCCCAGGTTACACACACTAGCACACACACACACTGCCGGGGCCACCTGCACAAACACAATGGGACTGGGGGCCTCAACTCCTTGCCCTCTCTGGCTGATAAAGATGAAGGTCTGTTAGTATAACATGCATAATTTGTATAAATATAGTTTAAAAGAAAGTGTGTGCAAAAAATATATATATATTTTTTTTTTTTTTAACAAAAAGCTCGTTCGGTAGTTGCGTTTTCCACATCCGTATGAAAACAGCCCCTGGCTATTAATCTTCCTTCTGCTTCCCATTTTAAGCAACAAAGTTCATAATTTCTTTCATACGTGTAAAAACAACATCAGTGCCACATCTTCAGGACAACTTCCAGTCAGCAGCAACACCTGTATGCAATTAACTCACTGGCATTTAGGCTAAAAAAACCCTCAAAGCTGCAGTAGTATAGTTTGCTTGTCTGTTTTTCCACATTGCACTTCCCAAAATTCCAACTTGTCGTCTTGCAAAGTACCGACAATAATTAAGAATTTCTTTTCCTTCTCATTTACACTACCTGGCAGTGGTAGTACAGCTGTACCTACGGACCTCAACCAGTTCCTATTCTATTCTAACTCTGTAGTCCCTAACTAAACGAAAACACAATCGAGAATTATGACGACTGGCTACAGATTAATTCAACAAGTGGAATATCAGAAAGACTACAGGAAACACTTAAGTACTGTCTCAGTTTACTGTTTGTCCAGACACCTTTAGAAGGTACTTTGTGAGGACACTAAGGGAGTTTATGGAGAGGTTTTAAAGGAGCAAGTGAAAAGTAATGATGTGTTTAATATGCACATGTAGAATAATAGGACAGCTTTCGGGCAAAGTCTTTGGAAGGAATATCTTAGTTGAGCTCTATTTCTGGAAGCAATAGCTGGTCCATGGAGAATTCTCTGTTATCTCATTGCCTTTGTGCTCTCTTTGTCCTTACGTGCAGAGGAAAAGTTGTGGAGAAAGCGCTAATAATTTGTTTACAGAGCTATCCTTGCAGATAATTTTCCACTTTTTTGTTTTGTTATAGCTTATACTGTACAGTTTTTAAAGCTGGTATAGATGCATTAAGGAGTTATCACACAGGGTAAATTTTTAAAAAATCCATTTACAAGCAAAAAGACAACAAACACCTAAAAACATAAATCATTTGAGTCACACTTGATTTTGCTGATAACTACAAAATTGAGAAATGAGTCAGTGTGCCTCAAAATCTTGCCAAAGCTAGAACAAAAGCTCATCTCACAAATCATAAACAATAATACTGTGTTGATGAAATTTTACTGTTTGGTTAGTACGAGTTATGTTATCTCCAGAGACAGGAGAATGTGAACATATATCTAAGGAGAGAAAAGAAAGCTATTAGCAGCTTTTGATTTAAATATAACTCAGAAATACATATACTGCAGCTTTAAAATTTTAATTCTCACCATGTTCACTGCTAAGAAACCAAGTTTTCTTAGTAAACACCTCTTTCAACACAGTCACGACTGACTAGTAGAATTGATGTGATTCAGAGAAAAGGGTGAGGCAAAATTATGTATATTTTGTTCATAAAGGACTAAACTGGAACCATCTATTTAACTTTGCAGGTATTAAAATAGAAGGAAAATGTGTGCTCAGTAATAAAGCACTGTAATATTAACAAAAAACACTTGGAAATTATTCAAAAATTACTATTCAAATGACAATGACTATAAAAGAGCTGGTGCTAGAAATACTCTATTCAAAGCCTGTTCATTTCAGCAGGACCAAGACAATCAGAGCAGACAGAGTGAAAGGTGGGACCAAGCCACTTCTTTGGTCCCTTCTGACACTGTCTCCTCCATCCACGTGTGTCTGAGCCGTGCCCTTCAAAGGGGCAATTACATGATGCACACATCTGTTGGGAGGAACAACCTTTAAATGAAAAGTATTTTATTAATTAACTCCTTTCATCAACTTTTAAGCAGCTTTACATGTTTTCTGTCATTACAGATACTAAACTGGAAAAACAAACAAACACACCCAAGCCAAGTATTTTCTCAAATGTCTCTCCCACCCGGATAATAAATACAGATTATAATGATTCTATAGTATTTCTTTTAAGAGGAGGGAGGATTGTTTGTTTTCCCTTGTACATTTTTGAGATACATGCAGTTAATAAGGGGTTTTAATAACACTCAAGGAAAAAAAAACTAACTGAATACTGGCACATGAAACGGTCATGTCTAGGGGAGTTCCATATGCACAGTGAGGAATAAATATTTCAAAATTCTCCTTCCATATTTCTTAAACTGTCAAACAGACATCTTCACAACAATTAAAAACCTGGCATGTTTTCTATGAAGAAAATTAAGGTATTCCCTCCATGGCTTCAGCACGAATTTCAATGTTTTAGCATGTCTCTTGCCTCTCTATTTCACTAACTTACCAGCAGCATTCAGGACAAGCCATCTGTACAGAGAAGGCTGTTTCAAATAACAGCCCAGCCTTTGACTACTGTGGCTATTTCTATATCACCAGAACCCAACTGAAGAACAGAGACACACACCCAGAACAATGTCCATGCAGCCAGCTCAGGCACCAAAAGCAACCAAATCCCAACAACATGGACTGCAACACAAAGTGCACAAACTCACCAGGATCCCAGGTCACCTGTTCTACAACAAATGAAATAATGAGTTAAACCCATTCTCTCATCTTCACAACTAAACAACAGGTAGGGCTGGTATACTACATACCTACTACAGCTGCGCCTCATGAGTACAGCGTGAACAGCGTGTAAGCTGACTAACACCACAGCTGACAACTTCCACATACTGATCACGGTAAATGAGGAGTCTAAAACGACGGAAACAATATGAGTAGAGACAAAGAGACGTCTTTCCAAAAACGATTCAGTGTTCAGAGACACCATATCCACTGAGCCCTTCAACACTGCAGTGTGCTACAGCACAGACCAGCGGTGACCCTCAGGACACAGAGTGCACTTCTGTGATTTTTAACACTTCCATCACATGACTAATTGCCATTTTAAAGACATGACAATTTGGGCCTGCAGCACACATGCACACACACAAAACCAAACCGAAACACATGGCACAAGTCTTCGGGAACGTGAGCAGTATTTATCAGGCAGCAGTTAGAGGACACAGACAACAAGCAGCTCAAGATGCACAGATGGCGCTGGGCTTTGATTAGCTCTTGATTAGCGCATTTCTACAGCGCTCATGAAAAAAGTGACACAACCCAGCATTGGTGTTTTCACGGCACCGAGGACACAACTTTCTCGTATCCTTATTTCAGGAGCAGTACAGATATTACACATTACTGCTTGCTGCTTTGAATATTTTCTGACATAGTCAACTACTTTATCTATTGAGGAAAAAAAAACACTTAAAGCTGACATAGTATATGAGTCACAAATAAAAATGGTAGTTTTCCCTCATTCTAATTATACACTTAGGTGGTACACATCTGTTGGGACAGTTTCACAACTGAAAAAAGCAGAATACATTCTAAAATTAACACGTGGGTATTTCAGACTGGATTAAAAAAATGGAAGAGTTGGGCTGTGTGACACTACGTGCAATTCTCTTTTGTCCTTAATAAAAAGGGTTGGTGATCTGTAGCATTTTGCCAGTGTGTTTATATACCTCGAACCACTGGATTTCCTTATTTATCATTATTTTGAACAGAGCTAACAGGAATACATTACAGTTTACACGTGCATACCATAATAATACATATGTTGTAATTCAACAGGAATTAATCACTTTTACCCAGTTATTTTTTTGAACCTTAGAATTACTCTCAGCACGTAACAAATCTGTCAGCTTTGCATATTTAATTTTCATTTACTATGTCAACTGTTGCAAGATGGTAGGAAAACAGGATAAAATAAGCTTTGTAGAAAATGTTCCTATTTAAGTTGGCCATTTTGAGATTAAAGTGACTCCAAAATGGTGACGCTCTTGCAAAAATACAGTATGCATAATTTGTAGTCACAGTGTCCAGTGCACCTCTCAGTGATCTCAACAAGATCCTATGACCAAACGCTCTGAATTTATCTAAGACATGGAATAAAGAATTCTACTCTATTGCTCCTTTTAAAACTGTATTTTACACAGTTTTATTAAACTGTCCTAAGAGATTTTTTACTTAGCAAACAAGACTCATCAAATCATTGACACGTGTATAGTATATATATTCTGATAGAGCTTCCATAAACAGTCCAAAATACATACGAGACACTCAGTGAAGGAAAGCAAGTGTATCAAAGCAGCTGCTTTTGATGCAAACATCTGGCATTAACATCACTTACAGCACTTTGCTCACTAAGGAGTGAGGAATCCTCCTTATTTAAAAGGAGTACTCTTATTTTAAGATACTTGAACACGTGTTCAAATACTTTTGTACTTTTTAATCTAACAAAATCAGCTTATTTCTCCATTCTAGAAGAGGTGGTGTAAATGAATGACCTGGGCACAGATCTGCAGCTTGTTTATACATACAAGGCATATAATCAGTATTCCCAGAGCACGCACCAAGTTAAAACCCCACTTTTAACAGAAGCGTTAAAATGGCAGATCAGAATTTTTAGTCCCTTGATAATTAGAGTCGTAAGAATGACAGCATTTTGAGTCAGTTTAATGGATTTTTTTCTTACCTTACTATGCAAAGTCAGTCTCAACATGTTAATGGTGAGTTTCAACACTGTCATTCTGATGAACAGAAATCTTAAATTACACAAATCAAAGGCCTAATATTGTATAGTCTTTTATCAAGCCGCACTCAGAACACCATCAATAGAAATATTTTACTTCTTCTACTCATTAGAACCTCTCTAAAATAAAACACTGATGTACTTTAAGTCCAAAGTAAAGCACTACAGGTAACACCAGTAGTGAACACCTCGCCCCTATAATTAATATTGAAACTACAACTGAAAAACAGCCTGCTGGCTATGGTTAGTAATAATTTTTATTTAGAAACTTCCTCCTTTCTGAGTCACTTCAGATGCACTATTTTAAAAGAAAAGTGAATTTGCCTTTTCTGTTTCTGCATCTGCCTGTCTCCCTCCCTTAAGCACCTCTGGAGTAGGACAGTGAGGGATGTGACCCCACACGTCTGCCACAGCAGCCAGGAGGAAAGGAACTCACCAGTAATCATCATTATCACCCAGCCCTGAAGGGGATATTTTGTCTTAACAAATGCTAAGGCAACACTTGTGGTGGTGGAAGAGGTTCAGCTGTGCAGACAGGACTGAATTTGAGGAAACCACACACTAGAATGTATAGAACTAGAAATTAATTTAGAAATATCACTAAGCTTTACCTTGCTGACGTTCTATATCTTCTTGTACCTACATGTGTCCTGTCAACACACAACAGTGATGCAAAAAAACCCAACCATATACATACACACATAAACATACAATGGCTACCCTTAAAACACAAAGACACTTAACTGAATTACTTGTTTAAATAAAGAATGTATATATTTGCATCAAAACTGTCAGCTAATTAAGAGTTTTTCTTTTTATGGCACATCTCGTGAATAAATTGTTCACCTCAGAACCATAAAACTATATCTTAAGGCACACTATTCTGCTTAGATCTGCACTTCCAAACATGTTTCCTAAATCTGAAATGTATGAACTACAGTACTACAGATCATGGCATCAGGAAGCCTGGATCTGTAAAGGTGGTCATGGTATTCTTACCTCCAGAAGAATTATCTGTGTTACCATGAGTGTATTGTAACAAATCAACAAAAATGGACAATCCACAGCAAACAGAAAAAACCCACAATGCACTAACAGATGTAAAGAAATTTTAAAATACCAGCATTATTACTCAAACATCTTTTTCATTTATAATGCCTAGGAAAAAATAGCCTTTTATAATAAACTTACAAAAACCGTAAGTTTATACATACAAAAATATATATTGGTCCAGCTATGTACACATGGCTCTTCAAAGCACCTTATGTCTACCAGATTCCATGATCCAAACAGGGCAGCATTCTCAGGGATGTGTCTGAGGTCTACGTAGTATTGCAGCCATTTATATGTATATATTTCTTTTACATTAGCAGATAGACAAATGAATATATCAAACTAATTTCCAATGTGGCAACACCTGAAAACTTCTTCTCAGTTTATAAATTACATTTCTTCACCTTCCCAAGGCCAGTTCCCATAACTGAACTGACCTGCTGCCCTCCTTATTTCCAAAAGCTATTTCCAAAAGTGATGTAAGCACTAACAGAGTACAAGTGACAGAAGCATTTGTTTTATTTCTATTACCCACAGACCTATAGTAGAAGTGTTTTACAAAATAACATTTCAGTTGCAAACCATAAAGTCACTAGGAAAGGCAAAACCAGTAGCTGTCTACAAAGGAATAATTTGCATTGGAAAAGGCATCAAGATCAAAGAACAGAAAGCCAGAACTCCCTCACAGCAGTTCACAGTAAGAATTTACTTTCTTACTAGTTCATTTGCAAATCAACTATCACAGGTGCTCTTAACACCTCTTGTTTCCATTCTTTCTGAAGAGTCTGGATGTCCCTAGATTTTTTTTTTTAATACATCTTCAAGAGGCCATTTAAATGAAAGTGTCTTAGGAAGCTTTACAGATTGCTTCTACTAAAACTCACTACACATTCGATCGTTTTAGAAGACAAATAGATCACAGGTCCAGAAAACTTCAGCTGCCACAGGATCAATATATGGAAAACATATGACAGTGAAGAAGATGACATATTCTGGCAGCAGTTAAATTGTTCTAAATTTGAGGGTGACCTTGACTTTGCCACTAACCCATTTTTTCAGCAAGAAGCAAAGACAATTTTATAAGTGACATTAGCTACACTTGTGAAAGACACCTTTCAGTTGTACATACCACAGTCCGTTTTTAACATCCAGCAAGCACAAGATGTATCTCATCAAAAAAAGATACCTCCTATACAAGAATGACTACTTGACAGACACATCCATTTGAATAAACAAACACAACAAGCATAAGAAATGTGATTGATCTGGAATGCTGTACACTCAACAACTGCTATGCATAATGGAAGTTCATAAATGACCAGTATCTTAATTTAATTTCTATTCCTACTTCCCATTTATGACAATACGTGCTAATCACTGAAACACACTGCAAGATTAAAAAACAGAAAAAGGTATCACATGCATCTCAATAAACCCAAATTAACTCAGATCTGCCTTTATCAACTTAAGCAGACACAATACTGTTTGCTAACTTGTGAAGAAAATATCCAGCTCTTGTGACATATCATCTCCAAACGATTAAATGGCAACCAGAAAAGGACATAACTATGAAAAATAACACTTTAGAATGAACCACCTAGAAAAACTATCTAGAATGTCATGTATACTGCAGCAGGTGACCAGTTCCTTATTCCCATTTGCACTACAAAGCAAAATGGAAGGATGTGAGCAGGGATATAAGGTACCCTCCAAAAACGTAATTCCCTTATTTCACACCCTGCTTTCGTCAATGCAAGTTTCTTGCTGCCCTTCTTGTGTTCTGACACTGAGCACCTCCCTGCACACCGCGCTAACGCAGCCTTTGCAACCCCTTCTTGGCACTCGAATCACTTAACTGTAACCAGCCCAATTTCCTGACTGCACCCAGGCCGCCCTGGCCGCCCGGCCCCGCGCAGGCCCCGCGCCCCGGCAGTGCCCAGGCGGAGCGGGGCAAGGGGGGGAGCAGGGCCACAGCGAGCGGCCTCGCCTCCTCCTGCCCCTGCCCGTGCGCGCAGGGCAAGCGAGGCAGCCCGGCCCGGAGGCGGCCGAGCGGGCGGCCCGCTGGGCCCGGGCGGCAGCAAGGCCGCGGCTGCCAGGCCTGGAGGCCGCCCGGCGGGCCGGCAGGGGGCGTCCGACCGGCCTCCACCGGCGGGCAGCTCCCGCCGCGGGCCCGGGCAGCCCCGGCTCCGCCATCCTCCGGCCACCCCGCTCTCTCCCTCACCACCCTCTCCCCCAGCCGGGGCCTCACCCGCTGCTGTCGCTGCAGACACCGGCCGCGGCTCCCTGCGGGCTCTGGCGGCAGAGAGGCGACGGACGGCGGGGCTCGGCGCGGCCGCGACGGGGGCCCCACTCCGGCCGCTCCCGCCGCATGGAGGGGGAAGGGCAGGCCAGAGCGAGGGGAGCGGAGGAGGATGGGGGCGGTGGAGCAAAGCCAGGGCGGGCCGCGAAGGGAAGGTGCGGAGCGGGGCTCAGCGCTGCCGGGAGCCCGGGGGCCGGCGCTGCCGCCGCCTCATCGCTGCCCGCGCCCCAGCCGGGCCAACGCCGCTGCCGGGCGCCGTCGCCTAGCAACCGCGCCGGGCCCGCCGCTGCAGGCGCCCGGCTCCTCCCGCAGGCAGCGCACGCGCCAGCCGGCCCCCTCGCGCCCGGCGCGGGGGCGGGGCCGGCACGTTCCCCTTGCCCCGGCCCGCCGGGCGCTGTGCGCGTGCAGGGGGCGGGGCAGCGGCCGCGGCGCGCGGGCGTGTGCACGTGCGCGGCCGCCTGTCGCTCGGGGCACGCGCGAGAGCTGCGGCGCGCGGCGCTGAGGCGCGTGTGCCCGTACGAGCGCTGTCGGTGCGTCGGGCCGCTCGTGGCCGTGCTGGCGGTTGACGGCACCGGAAAACACGTCACAGGGTGCGCGGGGCGCTCGAGGTCCGAGACAGAACGGGAGGGGAAGGCCGCCGCCCTTTGCACCGGCCCTGCGCTCCTCCGGCCCCCATGAAAGGAGGTGGCTCAGGAGGGCAGACGAGTGGCAGCGTTGGTGAAAACACCGCGCTTGCTCGGCTCTGGAGATCACAGGATGTTACGGTTTAAGGCAAGGCGGCAATAAACCGCGGCAGACGCTCCCTGTTATGCCCTTGATCTCCCGCCACCCTTTCCTTTAGATCGGAAAGATGATGGAAGAGAGACTTAGACTTCAAGTTGGAGAGTTTTAAAGGGTTTTACTAGTGCTACTAATAAATAGAGAATATATATACAGAATACACAAAACCCATCTCAAGTGCTGGATGTGGAGCTGGGTCACTGAGCAGCAGAGCTGGGTGTGCGGGGCTGGCGGCTCCAGCAGCTGCAGGCCAGGCCCCGGGAGTCACGGGCAGGACTGCACAGCAACCGGAACCTGGGTGCAGGACGCAGGGCCTGAGGCCTGTGGATCACAGACAGACACGCCCCCAGATACCAGCCATGGTCGAAGAGAGCTCAACCCTCCTGATCACCCTCCTATATAGGGGTATGATGATTATGGGATGGAATACTTCCATTGGTCAGTTCTAGTCAGCTGTTCAAACACGCCTCTCTCACAACAGAATGTGGGAAAACTTATCAGTCTTTCTTAGCTACCATAATAGTAAATCCAAACACAAGCTTCTTCAGTATTCCGTTGGTCTCTTATCAGCACTGACTACAGCATCCTAGGAAAAATACGCAGCTAAAACTCAGAAAAATACAGCCACCTAGAAGAACTTAGCTGAAAGAAAAATCACTAAAAGAGAACTGGTGTTGTTTTTAACAAAACCAGGACACAGGAATGGAAGATGAAATAAAGGACAGGACTAAATTCAGATGTATTTAGGCCCAGCTTTGGAATGGGCCAAGACTGACATACTTAGGCACACACACCTTTAGCTTCCTAGGATGCTAATTGTGTGCTCTTAGACACAGTGTGTATAGAATTATTGTATTGATTAACAAAAATTGCAGATACTTTAGGCTTTGCATAAATTTGACATTTGAAGACCAGATGCTCTTAAGATGTCAGTGCCAGCAGTTTAGCGTTGCTGATGACTACCCTCAGCTTCCCAAAGCTTCCTGAAACCAATTTAAAATATGAAGTGGGCCAGTACAATTTGGGTGACCCAGCTGTAAGAAAAAAGTCTTGCAAATGTGACTTGAGTACATCTTGAAGCCTCAAAAACCCAATGGGATATAGAAATAATCAATTTTGATTTTAAAAACTCAGGAATTTATACCAAATTTCACAACTTAGGATGCACCATTTTGCATCACTCATTTTATGATGTTTAGATTTGACAACATTGTTACCTATTCTACTCGTAGTGACCTGTACCTCATCCAGCAGTACGTTAGCCAAAATTCAGTCCTGTTGTATGTTTATTGGAGGGTCTTCTCCATTAGTCTTTATTCTCTAACATTGCCTTAAAAACTACTTGTTTCATAAAACATGTTGCATATTTTTTTTCATAACAGGCCAGTTCAGTTGAAAGTGACCTACAGTGATCATCGAGTCCAACTGCCCGTCCGCTTCAGGGCTGACCAAAAGGTAAAGCATCAAGGTATTAAGGGCATTGTCCAAATGCCTCTGAAACACCGGCAGCCACAGGGCACGGGCCGCCTCCCCAGGAACTCTGTTCAGTGTCTGACTACCCTCTGGGTAAATCAGCACTTCCCCACGTCAAATCCGACCCACACTAGGCAGCTCTGAGCCTTGCCTAGGTCCCGCCCCGGATCCAGGAGCAGAGTTCAGCGCGTCCCTCTCCACATCCCCTCCTCGGGGAGCCTCAGAGAGAGACGGGGTCGCCCCTTGGCCTCCTCTGCCCAGCACAGACACCCCTCCCTGAAGCCCGCAGCCCCTCGTGGTGCATTCCAGCACCTCCACACGCAGAACGCCAGGGCCATGGCTATTTCAGAGTCAATCCTTAAAGATTTCAATCTGCTCTCAATGTCCCCACATTTCCCCTGCCAGCTGAGCAACCTTACGAAATACTAAATGTCTGAGTTTTATCATATACAAGAAAGAAATTATACAGGTTGGCTGCTTTAACTCACAGATATTTTCTGGTAAAGATGTATCAGATGCTCTGAAGAAAAAAATACAAAAGTTTACAAAGTATACAATATTTTGTATTTATAACATAATTTATAACAAATATGTAAATTTTGTCATATAATCTGTCATAGTGACTCATTTTAAATAAACTCGGATGATACTGATATTTTAGGTCACTCTTTATAACGTGTGCCAAGTTTTCTGTAAAGAATAGTAAAGAAATGTCCAAATTTAACACCAGTATACTTTTGTTAGGGTCATCTCTTTTGTATCCAGATTTTTTTTAACAAAAATAGTGAAGGAATTGAAGAGAATATATATTAAGATGTTATATCTAACATATACTGAGAAAAGAAATAAAAATGTTCATCATTGCATCCAGTCTTGCAGAATTAATTGCAAGATTAATTAATCAGGGTGATTACCCAGAGGGAAAAAATTTTTCTTGCAGTTGGAAATGTTGTGTGCGGGGTTTGCTGTCGATGACAAGGCTGCGTGGACTGGCGTTAGACAGTGAAATGGGAGCAGCTCATTTTTCATGCAACAAAATTCAATCCTGTGCTCCATGGAGTATTTTAGCATTGGTTTCAGGCTGTATAATACTGCAACTTGTTTTGAAATGTATCTGTTAGCTTAGAAACAAGGTTGAATTTTTCAGAGAGACATGGAAGATTTTGTTCAATGGCAGTTTCATCCTTAAATCCCTTAGGTCTCCCTGAAAAATCTAATCCACGTGCTGGGGAAAACTGATCATTATTTGGCTCCCACCTATCAAAGTTTATAAACAGCAGCAGAATATGTATTAAACATCAGTGCAGTGACTTCAGATCATATAAAGAGCTCAGACCTGTTTTGCAGACCAGGAAAGGTGGGACACACTAAGACACTTACAAAGCCACAAAGCAAAAGCTGAATGCTATCAATTCGAACACACTTGAACTACAAGTGTTGGCACCAGATCTGAAAAAACAATCCTGATGCCCAGAGCCTGCCCTTCTGCCTGGGGATTTTCATCTCTAGAAACACAAGGGATCTCAGAGCGTCCACATGGCAAATACTGACAGACTCTCAGGATACATTGCCACGATAGATTATCAACACTAATAATCTTCTTTCTGAGAGGGAATGTTTGGTCACTACTGCCACTTGCTCAGGCATTAGGTGAACCTCAGCCACTGCTGCTTATGATGGCCAGTGCTCTCATCTTTTTTTTCTTCATTCTCTTTTCTTATTTCTTGCCTTATATTTAAGTAATTTCTTTGGAACAGGAACCACAAGCTTTTGTCCTTGGATTTCTACACTGCTAATTATGAAGGGATCCTGCTCCACAGCTTAAGACTGTAGACACTAACATGAAGTTCATGACAGGGAAGATCTCACTGTTCAGAGACACCAACTACCCACAACTCAGATGGTCTCTGAGCTGACACCTCTGCTCTCTAAAACCAAATACCAATTTACTAATAAAGTGTAAAAAAAAGTAATAAAAATATCCACTGTTAATCCTTGAGAGAATGTGGCTTGCTTCACATCCTGAATCAACCCAGGTGCTCCAGTGGCTGGCCAAAAGAAATCCATCAAGGGATTTATCTTTATTGTGGTTAAGAGAGTGAAAGGCAGGACATACAAAAATAAATTCAGCTATTTTCCCTAACTATGGCTATTTAGGAACCTCAGTTTGGAGCTGTTTAGTCCAACTATTAGGAAGTTCCCTGCCTCACACTGAGGACAAACCTCAGTCACAGCAGCTCAGCTCCGAACCCTGTTTTGTTTTCTGGGTTTTTAGTTTTTTGAATGGCAGCACCCTCATCCAGCTTCAGTTTACAACTCCCCTAAAGAAAACAAGCCAAACCAAAATGAGCAAAAAGCCCCAGATACCATGGGGAGAAAATTTGCAAGGGTAATTCCCCTCGAGTCCTTTTTGCTGCAGAAATCTTCCATGTGAAATGCCAGGGACTGTGGCATGTGAAGTTTCCAAGATCAATTTTTAGCTCAGAACCACCTAGTTTACCTAGACGATGTGAGTTCAGCTACCAAGTATTACAGTAACACATGGCATTAGTTTCTGAGATTTATATTGGCTTCATAATTTAATGCAAATTTATATTGCTTTACAAGCCAGAAGGCTGTGCTGCCATCCAGAGACCTGGACAGGCTGGAGAGTTGGGCGGGGAATAACCTGATGAAATCTAACAAGGGAAAGTGTAGAGTCCTGCATCTGGGCAGGAACAACCCCAGGTTCCAGTATAGGTTGGGAAATTACATATTAGAGAGCAGTGTTGGGGAAAGGGACCTGGGGGTCCTGGTGGACAACAGGATGACCATGAGCCAGCACTGGGCCCTTGTGGCCAGGAAGGCCAATGGCATCCTCGGGTGTATTACAAGGGGCGTGGGTGGTCAGTAGATCGAGAGAGGTCCTCCTTCCCCCCTACTCTGCCCTGGTGAGACCCCATCTGGAATATTGTGTCCAGTTCTGGGCCCCTCAGTTCAAGAAGGACAGGGAACTGCTGGAGAGGGTCCAGCGTAGAGCAACAAAAATGATTAACGGAGTGAAGCATCTCCCTTATGAAGAAAGGCTGAGGGAACTGGGGCTCTTTAATTTGGAGGAGACTGAGGGGTGACCTTATTAATGTTTATAAATATATAATGGGTGAGTGCCACAAGGATGGAGCCAGGCTCTTCTCAGTGGCAAACAATGATAGGACAAGGGGTAATGGGATCAAGCTGGAACACAAGAGGTTCCACTTAAATTTGAGAAAAAACTCAGTGAGGGTGACTGAGCACTGGACCAGGCTGCCCAGGGGGGTTGTGGAGTCTCCTTCCCTGGAGACATTCAAAATCCGCCTGGACACCTTCCTGTGCGACCTCACCTGGGCGTTCCTGCTCCAGCAGGGGGATTGGACTAGATGATCTTTTGAGGTCCCTTCCAATCCCAAACATACTGTGATACTGTGATCATGTAAATATGGCCACACTGTCTTGCATTCAGCTGTCTTTCATGTTCCCAAAACTCCTATCATTTTTTGTTGCTCTCCTCTGCATTCTGTCCATTTTTATTTTTCACCTCCTTTTCAGAGCCCCAGGCCAGACAACAGCAAGTCTGATCAGTGCTGAGTAGAGGTTAAGTACTTCTGGTGCCTTCCACATAACATTTCTGTAATATATTCTGGAATAATTGCCTCATTCTTATCAGCCTCACAGTACTAACTGATGAGTGGTCTGCTATATTCACTAGGACTGTGGTACTGCTGCCTGTACATTTTTAACATGCAGGTGTCCACGTTTGCAGAATCCGATTTGCCTACTGACTGTCTAGACCTTGAGCTTAATGTTCATTCTGATGTGCTGACCCTGCAGTCCAGCATGACCCTCAGAGCTGGTAAACCCCGGGTACACGCGTGGGCACGTAGGTGGAGGATCATGACTTTACACTGTGGATCCCTTTGGACAGATCCTGGAGGAGACCTTCCAAAGTGTTGAGATACAACTGTTATCTTCATAACTTAAAACACAGCGCTTAGTACATTACAGAAGCTGAAGGGAAATAATTACCTGGCTGAGGAGACTGAGAGCCTTTTCATCAGTTCCTGTGAAGTGCTCTGATATTTTTTGACAAGAGTGTCTGTAGAAAGATAGATGGGCACTTTCCTCAATCCAACAGTTTTATTCGCATTCTGTTTTTTCCATAGTTATGTATAGTAGTTGAAATAAAAAAAGCCTAGAGAAGAAAATATGTCTTTTATGAACTACAGGAACAGTCAGGTCACTCAGAGCAGTACTGATACAGGCTACAGCATGCCCTTGTGTCAGAAAAAAAAAAGTTTTAAATCAAAATAATGGAGTCATTCAACAGTCTTTTAGTGTGTACTCAATAATTTTAGCGAAAGCCCCTGCTCTTCTTGCACTCCTAAAAACCTTTGACACAATGAGTTGTGACAAACGGACTTAAACGCAACTGCAGGAAGCGGGGAGGGCCGCTGTGCTCTGCCTTGTGGGTGCTGTAGTCCTTGTGCCGCCTGCCTGCCCGGGCTCGATGGGGAGCGGGACTCCCAGTCCCATCGCTCCCGCTGGAGCCGCCGCACAGGCTCAGAGACCGTGTGCTCCGAGGGGCCACTACATTGTCTATTGTATGTTTTTCTTCCCCCCTCCCCCGCCCCGCCTTGGCATTTTGTACATTTCACGGGAGGTTTAAATCGAGAGTGAAAAGCATGACAGACGAGCAAGAAATTATGTGCAAACTCGAGAGCATCAAGGAGATCAGGTACGTTCTCTTTGTGCCTCATCAGTTACATGAAGCAGCTTTTCCTCGGGAGAGCGGAGGAGTTGCATCGATCTGAAAGTAGCTATTGTGCTACTGGGGGGGGAAAAACACCATTGGGCTTTATGATAAGAGGTGAAAATACATTTTTTCTAAGTAGGAAAGGAGCACCTGGTGCTGCGAATCGCCGCTGGGATGCGCAGTGGGGGCGGCAAGGGTGGGGAATTTCCAGAGAATCAGCCTCGAGAGGAACCGCGGGGAGAGCGCGGGGGGGACGCGGCGGCCCCACGCAGCCGGGGGAGCGGGAGCGGCTGCGGGTGGGCGGCTTAGGCCCTTTGGATTGTTATTTCCTGTTCCTGAGGGCCTCTGTCATGAATCTGTTATTTTGCCCAACTGACTCCGCGGAAGGAGCCGTGACCGGCTGGGGAAGGAAGGGGCTGGCACGGGAAGCAGAGTATGCGGTGTCCGGGCAGGGCGGGCACGGGGCGGCCGGGGCCGGGGTCACCGCGGCTTTGCAGGGCTGTGGCCTGCAGAGGGCGCGGAATTTGTGTGGTTGTCAGGAGAGGGGAGCAGCCGAGCCTTGGAACAGCCAGCACCCACCTGGCTCCCTCCTACCCTGCCTACCCCTGCCCGCCCTGCCCTGCCCCTGCCTGCCTCTGCCTGCCCGCCCTGCCCTGCCCCTGCCTGCCTCTGCCTGCCCGCCCTGCCCTGCCTCTGCCTGCCTGCCCCTGCCCTGCCTCTGCCTGCCTGCCCCTGCCCTGCCTCTGCCTGCCTGCCTCTGCCCCTGCCCGCCCTGCCCTGCCCCTGCCCGCCCTGCCCTGCCCCTGCCCGCCCTGCCCTACCTCTGCCTGCCTACCCCTGCCTCTGCCCGCCCTGCCCTGCCTCTGCCTGCCTGCCCCTGCCTCTGCCCGCCCTGCCCTGCCTCTGCCCGCCCTGCCCCTGCCTGCCTGCCTCTGCCCCTGCCCGCCCTGCCCTGCCTCTGCCTGCCTACCCCTGCCCCTGCCTGCCTGCCCCTGCCCGCCCTGCCCTGCCTCTGCCTGCCTACCCCTGCCTCTGCCCCTGCCTCTGCCTGCCCTGCCCTGCCCTGCCCATCTGCCGAGTGCTGGCTGGCAGGGCAGTACAGGAGTGGTGGATGGGGACACACCGCATGAAGCTTTTCCCTCCACCCCTGCAGGACCCACCGCAGGGCAGGAGGCCAGTGCACACCAGGAATTTGTGCAGAGCGTCCTGCACCGGGGGAGTCGCGGGATGCTCTGAAAAAGGGGGCTCAGAAACATCACGGCACCATGTGTGTGTGCCCAGTGTGGACGTGCCTGCTTCTCAGCTTCAGATCGGGCATTTTCACTCTTTGTCTTAGGACACTGATTTTCAGGATAAGGCCTGATGCATCCAAAAGCCAAAACATGTGAAAAAGAAAGTGAGAGCAGTGATATAGCTGGGAGGTGCAAGGCATGGACATGCTTACAGTGGGAAACCCCAGAGCCATGGGAAGTGTTTCGGGACAGAACAGCTAGAGAGGGGCTATGGGAGGGAGAGAGGAGAGGGCCAGGGACAAGGACAGGGCCAGCAACGGTGCCTGCAGGTGGTCGCAGAGACTGCTGGCTGGTAACAGCACCTCTGAAAAGCACATTGTACCCATGGAAGAGGTGAATTGGGCAGCAGTGTATGGGCCTTGGCCTGCTTCACACAATATCATAAAGGTGAACAAAGACCAAGCAAAAATATTTGTGTCTCTAGTATCCGAAAACTATTAGTAGAAAGAGATGAGCGAACACTTACTTTGCAGAGTAAGAACAATGCTTTTCTACTCAAGTGCTACACAGGCTTAGTTTTAAAATACAGATCTAAATATGGCCTCCTACGGCTTGTAGTCCAAATATTATAACACTTAATTTAAATATCTCATTACATTATATTTTCAGTGAGAGTGATATCCTGTATTTGGAAATTTATGGTGCAGTCAGTTTTCCAATTATATATTCGAAGGTGATATATAAACCATAAGACATTTTTGCTGTTTGCTTGTGGCATAAGGTACTGTAAAGGTGAAGAAAGTTGCTTTGATATATTTTAAATTTTCGAAAAATCAAAAAATGAATCCTGCTTGCAACATTGATGTATATTTTGAGTCACCTTTAACAAAATCTGATCAAATAAACCTATTTTTTCATCCCCAAATCTTTGAAAAAGAGCTTCTGTTCTGTCAAGAATTTCCTTCAAAATAAACAGGAGAAGTTCTTGTGTTTACGGACACACCTTTGATAGACTTGGCAGGCTTTATTTGAATCTGTATTCCATGTATTACTCCACAGGCAGAGAGGAAAAAAGCCCCCACAATCAAAATCAATCAAATTGCCCATTCCTGTACTTGATCTCTGTCGCTTATTACAGGCTGCTCAGCTGGGTTTTTGAAGGGATTGTGGGATCTGATTTCGAAGACCTCTGTCATTATCCATATACATATCTACAGATACACACATAGAGCTTGTAGTCAATGGAATACTGCTGCCAGCTAACAGAGAGATGTGTCCACATGCCAAACATATCTGCACATGTTTATTTATATGCACCAAGTTGTTCCAGAGAAATAACCCTGGTCATAAAATATAGCAAATACCTAAACAAAGACCAGAGCCCTGTGTTCTGACTGGGGAGAGATGAATGAGGATTAAAGTGAACTCACTGATGACAGACACTGGTTTCACTGATTAACTGGGACTCAGTGACTACTGTCATCAGTGCAGTGATAGAACTTAAATAGAAGGGAAAAGAATACGAGGGCAGAATTCATTAGGCAGCCTAGAAATCACACTTATGGTTTCTGTTTTAAAACACTAATGCATGTTGCCTGATGCTAACAGGAAAAGTTCTAATTTGTGTGCACTTTTTCTTTTCTAATACCAAAAGCTAATCATTTTGACTGAAACATCCTTTGCAACTCACTTGTAGCAGTTTGGCCAAGCATGGCAGCCAGTGACTTGTAACAGTGAGGGACTGATCTTTTCCATTGTTTCACGTGTACACGTGACATAAATAGAGGAGAAGAAATGGAGGAAATTGGGGACAAGTACTGCCTGTCCCAGTAGTCAAATCTGCCATTACTAAATAAATGTTCTAAGCAAATGGGAGCAATGAGGATGGATAAAAACAGGGGTAGATGGTTGGATGGTGCTTTTTAGTGGGATATTGCCACATTTAAAATGGAAGGCATAGAGGATCTCTTTTACTGGTTTAAGTCCAATGTTTACACTGACTAGTATATGCCATTGTATAGCAAATGACAGAACACCTCCAATTACATTAACAATTACAATGCTGTAGCTACATACCTGTATTTTGTCTACACCCAGGCTGCTTCTGCACTTCATTCACAGAACTTTCACTAGCTGACTTATTGTTCCATCATCTATTTTTACCCTATTGGTGAGATACAGGCTTTTCAGAACTGGAATGACTGTGTACCTTTTAAAAGAAATGTCTGCTCACAGGTATACGATTAATATTTTCTATAGTAAACATGTGAAATAAGGTGAACTCTTTGGTGAGCTACAGTACAGACACAGTAATCATACTTAGTGAATTTTATCAAATTTGGTTTTAAATGTCTCCCACAATATCTGTAAATATCTCTGAGTGACATCTGAGGTGACCATAATTATTTGTCATTGGCTTTTTCTTTATTTATCTTTGATCTGGTATTTCTATTCTTAACAGTCATGGGTTGCCATCCCTGGGAACAGCAATCAGTATATTTATATGGAGGAAAGAACATTACTGTTAAGATTCTTTCTGAAGTACCAATGCGAGGCAGAATTTTGTTCTAAGGAAACAAGCAGCACTTCCTCTGACCTTAAATTTTTCAACTGTTCCATTTAAAATCTCTGTCATTCATATTATCCCTACCAGGCAGCCCATTTCTGAATACATATTGGAGAAGTTATTTATGACACTGTTTTTATCTCTTGCAGCTTTATAAACTCCTGAAGTGAGAGAGGGAGGAGCCCTGGTCACATCACTAGCTGTAATATTTGAAATAGATAGCCATAATTAGTTATCCTGGAGACTGACTGTGCTTTCTGCCCCACTCCTCATCCGCTGGTGGGAGCCCATTGTGCCGGTAATGTCTCACCCGCTCAGGAAAAGGTTACCAAAGGTAACCAAAGATAACCAAAGGTTACCAAAACTAGATGCATGAGCAGATACTGAACTCACAAAGGCTGATTTGGAAACAGAAATGAGGGGACTGAGAGGAGGATTCACAGGCACAACGTTGGAGCCTCTGTTAGAGCAAGTCTGGACCCTGCAGGAAGGGAAATCACAGACCCTGTTCTGGAATGGGGTCAAATCCCTGTTCTGGGATTTCACTGCTGATCTGATAGGCAGCTTCATATAATCTACACACTGCATTCTATAGCCAGCTTTGCAGCTTACAGTGAATTTGAATAAAACTTACCCCACTTCGCTTTGGGTTAGGAATAGGATATTTAAATATGAATGCAAACCTCGTCTTCCCAGCCCCCTCTTACATCATGCCTGTAGGAAGATATTATTCTTGCACCTGGAAACCAATACTGATCTGTTTGCACTAGGTGTTAGGTGACTAAAGAGGAGTGGTACATTCTCGTTTCACACAGTGTAAAGGAGTACTGAAACTCTAGATTACATCCCTGAAATGTGACTGTCATGGAGGCACCTGAAAGTTAATTTAGATGGACAACAGGGTCCAAAACAAACTTTTATTCGGTAAAGAAGGTGCAGCAGATTAACCAGTGGAAAACGGGGTTTTAGCTCTCCAATAGTGACATAAATACAGGTTTGAGTATCAGTCGAGGTAATTATTGAGGTGCAGCAAATACTAACAATGGAGATCCAGTGTGCATACGCGTGGCTCACCAAAAACAATGCCAGAGCCGTCCCCGACTCCGGGAAAAGTACACACTTGCCTGACTCTGGCAAGGAATTATTAAGGAAAATACACGTGCTTATATTTAAGCACAGAATAAGCACCCGCCATCCTGCGAGGAAGTGTTAAGAAGTTTTATCGCTCACTCAGTGGCTCGATGGGGAAATCCCTGTCCCGAGAGATCACCTTAGGCAGCCACCCTGCCTGAGGGGAAGGGCTCTCAGCTGCAGGCTTTGGCCTGCGCCACCAGAGTCCACACAACCGGCATCTGACTGTGGGCATTCCAGAAGCTTCTCTGCACCCCCACTCTGGCTGTGGCGCCCAGTGGCTCCTTGGCACCTCTGCGCCCCCTCCTCCTCTCTCTTAAGGACCCTGGCCAAGGGGCTCTGGGATCAAGCAGAGGAAGCTGTTGACCCCGTTGCAGGAGATGGGGGGGAGATGTGTCTGCACCTTCCCTATCAAAGCAAGGGAGGGGGAGAGAGAAGAGTGTGCACCTGCCACAGCGACATTGCAGCATCTTGTTAGGAACATTTAAACATTGTTGCCACATTGGTTACCCAGTATTATATTCTGACTTCCAGTACAGGAAAAATAACTAAGGCCTCTTCATTAAGGAAATTGCAGAAACAAGAACAGTTTGTTCTGTTCTACAGCTTGGACAAGTGTTGAATCACAACAGCAGTAAGTAGGCAGTTCTGCGGCTTAGAACTGATGGCTGAAAGTCACACTCTTTGGTGATTAGCTTTGAAGAGAGAGGTAAGGACAGAGTATCTAAACATTTTTACTATGGAATTACGGATTGGCACAAATAAAAAAAAAACAGAATGCGGGATATGGGCAGAAACACAAATATGTGACGGGTACTAAATCTTAGCAAAGAACCAAGAAAACGCATTGCTACTTGCAAGTGGGATGTCACTCTGGAATTTTCTTTAACCTGAAGTTGAAGTGAGTGTTTAGCAGTTCAGATTACTGTCCACATAGTTTTAGTCAGTATATATGACACTGTAAAAAACTCCAGTTCAATTTACATTTCTCAGAATCCTGTGCTAAACCTCCCAGATTTTCTGAATTTCTGTATTTCAGAACTAGGGTTTAATCTGAGTTAACTGATGCAGTACAACTCTACTGGTACAAATTATCTGCATCTACAGTAACTGTTGAAGTCTGACAGTGTTCTGTTAATTTCATAATTCAGTATAGGAATTCTCACAGCACTGAAAAACTCAGCAAAAGATCTGGGATTAGAATTCAGTTGTCTCATTGCACCTCATCTTTTCTCAGACATGTTTAGTCTTGTCTGTTATTGCTGTTACCTTCTTCCATCCATTCATATATAAAGTGACACCTTGCAAAAATCTGTTGCAGTGACTCACTGTTGTCTCTCTATATTTTTAATTATCACTGGGATCCAGGAATAAGACTTTGCAGATGGAAAAAATAAAGGCACGGCTGAAAGCAGAATTTGAAGCCCTGGAGTCTGAGGAGAGGCACCTGAAGGAATACAAGCAGGAGATGGACCTGCTGCTGCAGGAGAAGATGGCCCATGTGGAGGAGCTGCGCCTGATCCACGCGGACATTAACGTGGTATGTGATGGTCCAGCTGTGGGCAGCCTGACCAGCAGTTGTGTGTGGATCGTTCCACAGGCTGTGAGTTGTCCACATCAGTGGACTAGCACTGCTTCAATAGTCTGGACTTTACAACACCATCCCAGGATCCTACAAAGAGTGCAAAGTAAATTTTCCTCAGGATAACTGTTTTTTCCTGTCTGTGTTGGGCAGGATATTTTGTAAGGTGGGCATAGTGAACATTTGCACCAAGAGTACAGGCAAGCTCACTGTGGGACAGCTTTACCTGCAGACACAGTAACATCACCCTGGCAGCCCCACAGAAAACTGTTTTTCCCATTAGTCTTCTCCCATTTAGCACCTGGAAACAGAGAAACTTTGACAGCTAGGTGGGACTTTTGATGGGAGGTTTTTGGAAGAAAAGAGATTTTGGCAAAATATACTTGTTAGGTTCTTAGTAAGAGCTGGCCTTCATCACTGAGTGGAACTATCAAACATAAAGCACCACCAGCCTGAATGCAACTAGTGCAAATAAGAGCAAACCAGTTTATCAACAAGGAAGATTAGCCAATTAAAGGGGATAAATGGTGAATATATTTTTAAACCTGCAGTTTGTACGTCACGTTAGGGCACTCACATGACTGTACAATGGTTTCCAGCTCTGAAGGTGTTTGTGCTTTGCATTAGAAGAAAAAAGCTCCCACATCATTAGCAAGTACACGCTACATGCTGGATGCACAGACTGCACTTGTTTATCACTTGAAATGTCTGTTCCCCACCCAGCTGCACAACCTCAGTCTCTGTTTCCTGCTCCCCTCTTTTTCCTGTCAGATTGTCTTTTTCTCTGCTGTTTTTGTCATTTACTGCAATAAGAGAACCAGGAATCTTTCCGTAGCTTGTTTGTTAAATTCTTACCATCAGTGTTCGGTTATCTTAGAAACACAGAAATTTAGTTTATTCTGCTTTCCATTGCTCCTCACTTGCTGACTTATCTGTAGCCCATCTACCTGATTTTTCTGCCGTTCAGGAGGTCATATAAGTTGAGTGCACCCTTTTAACTGAAAATGCATCTCGTATTTCAGTTGCAGTTGCTTCTTCCTTGCCCAGTTTTTATCCTCTTGGTATCTTAACTCTTTGTTTTACTATTGCAATGTCTCCAATCTCTTCCAACTTGAGTGAGAAAAATCTCTGCTTTCTGATACAGTCTCTTGCTAAATTGGAGCATTACTAAAAGAACAGTTCTTTAAAAACATGCCCATCCTCCCATTTCAGATGGAGAACACTATCAAGCAGTCTGAGAACGATCTCAACAAGCTCCTGGAATCGACTCGTCGCCTGCATGAGGAGTACAAACCCCTGAAGGAGCACGTGGATGCTCTGCGGATGACTCTGGGGTTGCAGAGGCTGCCAGATCTGTGTGAGGAGGAAGAGAAACTGTCCCTTGAGTAAGTCTGCAAAGCAAATATTACCCAGCTTTATACCTTTTCTCGATTCTACTGGTTATTTTGTTGCTTTATTTTTGTTGGTAGGTGGAAAAAAAGAACTTAAGAGGTCAGCGTGAAAAACAAAAGTTAACAAAAAAGGGATGCACAAGCATGTGTGTTTGCTAACATTCAGTCTGAATTTGCTGGAAGTTAAATTTAGATTATCCCAAGCTGCAAACTCTGTATATGACATGCAGCATTTCAAGGCTGGCTGATTCTCTAGATTTTTCTACCATATACTGCTTTTTCTAGAAAGACTTTTTTCCCCCTTGTTTAGCAAGCAGAGGGAACACAGAACAAGTATTCTTCACTTGGTTACTGCTAGTCAGAATTTTATGTTTTGCTGTGCTAAGATGGCAGTGGCATTTAGCCATATACCTATGACTTTCAACAAGTAAGTTTACCATGGATGTGGAATAAATTTGGATAATAAATTACAGTTTCATTTTTAGTTACAACCTGTGTGGGGAGGGTGACAGAATTAGCTACTATTAAAAGATCCGTGTCCTTCGTTTAACAGGTCAGTTTTAAATGCAAATGATTTTTTAAGAAACATGTATTTCTCTTAATGCCCAGCACAACTGGTATCATTTTCACAAATGGACAGTTTTCAAGATTTCTTTTGCATTGTTCCAGAAATGCTGTTTTCCATTCCAAGCACCTTGATGCTACAAATAATGTATTTATTGCATGCAAAAGTTATTAATTTTAACAGAATAAAATGTATTTAAGAAGTTTGACAGAGGTGCACCTAGAGCTGTTAAAGATTAAATACATAGAGAATCATAGAGCAGTCTGTGTTGGAAGGGACCTCCCCAGTGCCCCCCCTGCCATGACAGGGACATCTTCACCAGGTCAGGGTGCTCAGAGCCCCGTCCAGCCTGGCCTGGGATGTCTCCAGGGATGGTTCATCTACCACCTCTCTGGGTAATCTGAGGTTCCCAGTGTGTTAGCATTTTCCATCCTATTAGGTTTATATCCAGTTGTACACCAAGGTGCCTTAGAAGCCGACACTCTGGAATCTGGCTGAAGTGTACAAACACAGAGGAAAATACCTCCAATTCTATTTATAAACTAGTCCAAGTGGTATCTAAGTGTAGGCAACTTGACCCTAGTGGAGGAAAACGATAGGGCAGTGTGATCCATTATATTTTAACACAAAATATAATTTACAAACTAATGGAATGCTCCAGAAGGTGGTTATATTTTTTATTTGGTTTTCTTTTGTCTAGCTACTTTGAGAAGCAGAAAGCGGAATGGCAGACAGAGCCACAGGAGCCGCCCATCCCCGAGTCACTGGCTGCAGCTGCAGCTGCTGCCCAACAGCTGCAGGTGGCCAGGAAACAAGACACCAGACAGACGGCAACCTTCAGACAACAGCCGCCACCCATGAAGGTCAGGACAGGTTATGCACTGCGTTTTCTCTTTTGTCATTGGAATGTATTGTGTTTATAAAGTTGATCAATATTTACAAAACGGAAAAAACAATGTGTCCTGATTCTGCTTTTTCCTGCAGTGGTTCAAATCAAGAGCAACCCCAGTAGACTTCGAGGAGTAGCACCAGTCACCCAGGGTTAAGGATAAGGCTCTATTATTTGACTCCTTTATGACTTAAGAGCCTCCATCAGCAGAGACGTAGGAAATTCTCTCTGCTCTTTTGCTTCACGTGGGAGAGAGGCATGTAAGAAATAAAGAAGTTAGACAAAATAAAAACTAATAGCTGTGAGTTAATCCCAAATGGATAAATATTAGAAGCAATGCATTTATTTTATAAGGGAGAGTAACTACTGGTGGTACAAATTACCAGGGAAGGTGATTGTTTCTGCACTTCTTGGGATCGTCAAGACAAGACTAACGTATGGATTAATTTAGCCTAACCATGGTTTTACTGAGCTCCTTCTGCAGTCAGTAAAAAGAGCTCAGTAATTCCATAGGAGGATTCATCCCACCCAGGTTCCACAGATTCAGTCCCTAAAGAGTCTAACTGACATGAGTACGCTGCACAGTTATGTACTTACTGTCTGGAGTCAGGCCTTCAAAAAGCCTTTCTGAAAGTGATATGCGTCAGTCAAATGGAAGTTAAAGAGCTTAGTATGGAGCAAAAGGTGCCTCTTGTGTTAAATACATGGAATTCATCTAATTGCCCGCTCCTGCCTTGAATTCTGTGACATCGCAGTCGGCCTTCACTGGAACGTCTCTGACTCAGTGGGCTATTATGCATGTAAACATCTTTAAAACATGTGGAATGTTTAACATAAAATAGAACTTAAAGTTATTGATACACGCCTGAACCGTGTGTCTGCTGAACTGCAGTTTCAATTCACTGAGATACTCTAGTTTTTCATTTGGCCTGGACTGTATAAAATGTAGCATTGGTTTGCCTTCCTTTGAAGGCAAGAAGCTTTAGTTATTTTGTTCTGTACAGTGACTTGGAATGTGATACTCAATAACCCATCTAACGAGGCAATTAATTATTTGTAATGAGGCTGCAGCGTCACATTTCACAGAATCACAGAATGTTTATATGTTTATTTATTGAGGGATGTTTATTTCAGGCATGTTTATCATGTCACCAACAAATTCATCGGAACGCGCCCATATGTCCGCTCTGCAAGGCAAAGAGCCGATCCCGGAACCCCAAAAAGCCCAAGAGGAAACAGGACGAGTGACACCCAGCAGACTGACGAGCGAGCGCGTCACCTGTTCCAGTCCTCTTGCAGCAGAACTGCAAACGTGGCCACACTTTCTGAAGTACAGACTCAAGTACGACCAACCCATTGTTTCCTATTTAACGCAGTGTAAGCACAATGTTCCTGTTCTGTCTTGATTTCCTTCCAGTCCTCAGGATTTGATTTTAGCAAAGTAAGTATTACTGGTGCTACAGTTTAACACTTCAATCATTCCATCTTTTGGATTCCTAAACAAGGTAGAATTCTTATGCCAGGCTATTCCTATTGGCTGAATGTGATTACCACAAATGCTTTCACATTCTCTTTTCAAAGACAGATGTTACTAAAAGACTATTCTGTTTTCTCCTGATAATAGGAGACTACTTGAAGTGCTGAAATAGCAGACTCTCTGTTTCACTAAAGAACAATTAGTTTTCTAAGCTAGTAAGATTTCATAGGTTTGGGTATCCAGCAGAGCTCTTCTTATACAGGAATAGTTCAGGGGAAAAAGAGAAATTGTTTATACAGGAAATCAGTGCATTAAGGACACAATTGAGCTTTGGGTTACTGGAGTTCAACTGTACCATTCCCTCAAACTTGACTTAAAATTTGGAAGGGGGATCAAGTTGCTGGCTGTCTATGGATTTCCAAAAATGATGTAATTTGTGATGCTTTAACATCCAAATATGGTATTTTCAACAGTCAGAAGACTGATTGACTTAAGTACAAGGCTCAAATGAACTGTATTAGTGCTCTTCTTAGGTCCTGTGGCCAACCAGCTCACTGTGGTTCCCTAGGAAACACGCATGAAATATCCCAAATCTCTGTGCGCACAGACTGCAACAACAGCCATTCTGTATGTCTTCTTCCTGGTTTCTACAGCCCAGATCTCCCTTGGCAGGTGTTTCCTCCACTGGAGCGCAGGGAAGCTCAGGAACATGCACCAGCAACAGCGTCAGCTAAAAATGATGACTTTCACCAGAACTGCGTGGCTTTTGTATTATCATCCACCCTGAAACAAAACTTCCTATTTTTGTATCATTTTCAAGTACACTTTATTTCAGCCCAGGGTTTGTTTTCATTTGGTTTTTTGCTTGTTTGGGTTTTGTTGTTGTTGTTTTGTTTTTGTTGTTGTTTTTTTTTTCTTTTCCTTGCTCTGTATGTGTGCCAAAAGAACCCTGACTAAAGGATCCTATAGACCTCTCCCTGTATCCATGTCTTCCCTTTGTTTCACCTCATGTAACAGCAGTTCCTGCAATGGGGAGGATGGCAGTGACGCAACAACAGAACCGGGGTTTAAAACTCACTCATTTCTAATCCCAGTTTTGTTACCGCCTCTGTTGTCTACATTGATCTTGAGTATTAAGCATTCTTCTCACTAACTCCAGGAGGCAGGGACTGCCTGTTTATATCCTTCTCTCTTTAGCCCCGGTTTTCCTCTACTATAGTATGCTGGAGCGTTTACATGGAGAACTTGTTAAATAGGAAGAGCAAGGAAGCCCCAACTTTGTAAGAACTTTGCAAAATGCTGGGGACCATACAAATCCACATAAACCGATTTTGCTGGCCAAATCATTTATGTTGCCATTAATTTCCCAACTCTGCCATAAAGTACATGAGTATTCTATTACATATAGCCCTATAATTTTGACCAAGTTCAGTTGGTATTCTCCCAGTTTAATGTTTTGTAGCCAAACAAACACCTGTCAACAGCAGAGACAGAATGTGGACCACGTGCCCCTGAAATTGTATGAAGAACAGATTCTGCTGGCTGAATTACTGGGATTCGGTCTCTGTGAGATAACAATAACGGAGGATGGTCTGACCCCATGCTGCGCATGGCAGTGCTACGCTAACTCTATTGTTATGCATCTTTCCCAACACAAATACTGGATTCTGCTTTTAAATGTGAGAGCAGCCACATACTCTGTGTGTGCCCCGTTCAGAGCAATTCCTACTGAGTTTATGGGACACAGAGTTGAAGGACAGTATATGGACTCCCCAAAGTGCATGCATGAGAGCAGCACACGTTGATGACAGTTGTACGTAAATTTAAGAAGCAGTGACAGTGCAGAATGGGTGAATGGTCTGCAATGAAGTAGTGCGAATAGAAGGTTAGATGCGTAGAAACTTTGACTTACAGTTCTGAAATAGATAGGGTTAGTCATAGCTACTCTTACTTCACTGTTACTTTGCCACGTTCGTTCGTTCTTGAAGATTTCTAGAGCTCTAAACTGAAATACGCTTAAGGATTCACCATTTACTAAATTAGTGTGGCAGTTTTGTATTTTTACCTTTTTAAACTAGTCTCTTGTGCCCTTGTGTTTAACAAGGTTTTTGTTTTTTTAAAAAAAGCAAAACGTGAATATGACATATTGTGTTTGTATCAGTCATGTACTAGCATTTACAGATCTGTTTTCACATCCTTTACGAAGTTCTGCCATATGAATAGCAGGCATTGCTGAGAATGAGTCTAACTGAATATGGCCAACACGTCCTCCGGCAGACAAAACTTCGTCCTGGAGCAGATCAAGCGCAGTGAGCCAGTCACTGCAGGTGATCATCCCACGAGCACTGGGTGCAGTTTCAGGTGCATCCAACTGTTAGAATGTGTCCAGAGGAGAGTGACCAAGATGGTGAAAGGCCTCAAGGGCAAGAGGAGTGGCTGAGGTCAGTTGGCTTGTTCAGCTTGGAGAAGGCTGAGGGGTGACCCCATGGCTGAGGGGTGGCCCCATCGCAGTCTGCACGTTCCTCCCGGTGGGGCAGGCAGCAGGGGGAAGGTGCTGAGCTCCTCTCGCTGGTGACCAGGGATAGGACATGAGGAATGGAATGAAGCTGTTCAGGGGAGGGGCTGGTTGGACATTAGGAAAAAGTTCTTCACTGAGAGGGTGGCCAGCCGCTTGAGCAGGCTCCCAGGGAAGTGGTCACAGCACCAAGCCTGCCAGAGTTTGGGGAGCGTCTGGATGATGTTCTTAGTGTTACAGTTTAGTATTAGGTAGTCCTGTGGGATGCAGGGAGTTGGACTTGATGATCCTTATTGGTCCCTTCCAACTCGACATACTATGTGATTCTGTGATTCTACTTCAAGGAGACAAAATCCGTGTTATGTATTAAGGGATCCTGGGGGCAGGGAAGCAGTACCTTTCATAGGGAACCAGTATTCTCCTTTTCTCTCACAGATTAACTAAGGAAGCTTAACTGAAGAGCTCTTCTTGCAAAAGCCCTGGACCCTTTTCTCCCAGGCACCTTTCTCAAGAGCCTAGAGGGGTAATTATGAAATATTGATTTATTGTTTTTTAGTCAGAAGCAGAAGCTGTGGCAACTACAGTTCTTGCCATGAGTCTACTGCATTTTTGCTCCAGGGAGTAACAATAGCCTCTTCCTTTGAACCTAAGGTTCTTTGAGGATATTTCTTCCCTTGGCTTAAATGCATTCTTATTTGGGTTAAATTCTCGTAATAGTCACAAAGACACCCTTCTCAAAGCTCACAAGATTTTTATATTACTAAAGTCTGGTTTAACCCTAGCATTGTCATTCCCTTTTCAATGGGTATTAAAGCAACAACAAAATCACTGGATCCTTTTGTTACAGATGGTTCCTGGGGTCTTTTCCTGGTTCCTCACTCGCCTCAAGGGATAGTCCTGTTGTTCTGCAACCAAGTGGCAAAAAAAATCACAAGCCTGTCCCCCTGCCCCTTATCTTAAGCTCATGCTAAAAGGATACAAAGACTCTCCTGTGTCTAAAGGCTTCGCTATCAAAATTTTCGTACCCAAGCTGGGGTAGATCAGTTGTTTCAACTTTACTGCCAAGGACCCCATTAACAACAGAGAAAATCTACACTAAATTTTAATACTTGCACTTCCTGAATTCAGCTTTAGCTTTCTGAACACAACACTGACTGAACCTGCCAGTGGCTTCAAGTTACAGAATCTAATTTTAAAAGAATAGCCATTAATGTGTTACTTGAAATAGCAGACATTAACTTCACTGGCACTTTAAATAACTGAAAGTGCTTTCCCTTGTTTTACAGTTTCCTAATTCTTCCAACATAGGTTTCCATTTTAACATTTAGGTATTTTAGCAGTATCTGACATTTTCACTGGCTCTGTGTTTTAAATATTTTACCCCTGTGCCCAGTTGGAGTAACAGTGTGCTGCCCATTGCATTTGCCTGTACAACCCTTTTTAATAAATGGTTGTTTCATGTCTTGCATTCTTCCCGCAGAGTATTTTCACATCTGTTATTTGCTTATGCTACTGAGAAGCAGCCGCATCCCGAAAGGTAAACCCCAGCTCTCTAACTGTACGGGATGCAATGCGCCACAATTCTGTTACACCTTTACAGAATTTTATTGAGATAAACATGGGGAAAGGGATGTCTGTTCTAATGATATTAGAAGGCCCGCGGCACCCGCCACTCCACACGCCCCCGGCCCACGCCAGGCGACACAGCGGCCACGCACCCGCTCCCGGGCCGCTCAGCAGCCGCCAGCGACCGCCGAGGGGCGCCCGGGCCGGCCCGCAACCCCCGCCTGCGTTCGCTTCCGCGCGGCCGGCGCCCACCGGCAGTCGCGACGGAAGCGCGTCACGGGCGCGCGCTGCGTCACCGGCCCGCGCCCGCGCAGCCGGCCCGCTTACGTCACAGCCCGCGGCCCGTCCCACTGGCGGCCCTAACGGGCCCTGCGCGCAGCCCGGCCCGGTGGGGCCCAGCCCGGTGGGACCTGCCCCGACTGCGGCACCGCCGAAGCGGTCCCGGCCGCCCAGCGCTGCTGGAGCTGCCGAGCGCACCGCGAGCTCGGGCAGAGCTGTGGGTCGCACCGGGCTGCTCAAAGCCGCGGGTGTTCTGCACCGTCCTAGCAGGGCTCAGTTATCCCTGCGAGTGCCAAAGGAAACGGAAATCAGTCACCCTTGGGGCTATGAGCTTGTGGCGCTTTAAAACAAAATAAATAAATGGTTCCACCTGCCCACCCCCTCCAACAGAAAATGGCTGCAGGACACACAAGAGCCGGTAGAGACCAAGAAACAGCGTGTCCGGGGCCGGGAGCGCCGCCCGTGCCGCCCCAGGAGAAGCCGCGGCCAGTGCTGCCCCCCCCCGCCCAGGCTCCGCGGCCGCTTCCCTGCTGGAACCGCACCCTGGAGCAGCAGGAGAGGGCAGAAAATTGACGGAACTACAGTATTTTCCAGAAACGTTTCCAACACACTGAGAAAACCATTCAGGTGAGGTGCACGGTGTGTGAACTGGAATGGATGCTCTGCAGAGGCGTGAGCTGCCCGCGGCCTCGGGGCACAGCTCATACTGACTGACTGGAGCCTGTTTGCACAGCCTAAGCTCTCATGGTCTCACCAAACGTAATTGCTGCTTGTGGGATACAGGACAGCACAGAAATACTGAGCTGTGGGTGTACACCTCAAGTAGGAGTGAAAGCATGCGTCAAAAACAAGTTACCCGCCATATGGAATTCAGCCACCTTCTTCTTGATTTACTGCTTATTTAAGTACACAAATTCTGGAATTCTCTTGTAGTTTCTTTTTCTAAAACTGCTCATGCTAGAATGAAATGCAAATCAAAAAGACACAGCAAAATGACTCTGGTCTATAAATTATTGGTATTCAAAACTGCTTAGTTATGGTGCTACATTCTTAGAATTCATGTCAAAGTAGCATTATAAAGTAGATTATAATTCTGAAACTGGATATGAGAGATCCTGCTTTGTAGGCAGGAGCTGGAGTGCAGTATTCCTGCCAATAACCCGTTGCAGAGTTTGGGGCCTGTACGGTGGCTCCCACACTTGTGGGTTAACCCTAGTTGGCAGCTGAGCCACACACAGCCAATCACTCACCCCGGTGGGATGGGGCAGAGACTTGGAGGAGTACAAGTGAGAAAACTCAGGCACTGAGATAAAATACATTGTAGTAAGGGAAGGAAAGCAGTGTGTGCAAGTAAAGCAAAATAACTAGAAAGTAAATGTTAGTGATATATTAGTTTTTTAAAATGCACGCTCAGTGGGAACCACTGCCATGGCACAAAAATGCCTCAAACATCCTGAATCTGGATCTGCAACGGGGCGGGGGGGGGGAGGGAGAAAACAAAACCAAACAACAACAACAAATCCCACAACCCACACCCAAGAACTACACCAATTTGGGGAAAAACCCACAGCAATCAGTTTGGAACAACTGGGGAAGCAAAACTCCCCTGGATGTGTGCAGCTGGAAAGCTAAATAAACCACATTTTCATGCACTAAACACAAAGCAAAAATCACCAATTTTTATGTTTTGTTGAAGTGCCAAAAGAACCTCAAAACTGGATATTATGGAAAAGTAAACACCAGCACCCCTCCATGTGGGGCAAATACAGAGGGAAACACCAGCAGTTGCAGGGGCATTGCCTGGGATGATCTGGTGTGGATTCTCTGTTGTGGGTCGTTCTTCAAAGCAGATTCTCCGTTGTGGGTTGTCCCAGGCAAGTTGTCTGCTGCGAGTGGTCCTAGGTGAACCCCCCCCCGGTGCAGCTCACCCCCGCAAACATCCCGTCCCCCCGTGCACCATCTGGTACCTAGGTACGGTTAGGCTTAGGTGTAGGCCTAGGCCTAGGTTAGGGTTAGGGTCATGGTCAGAGTCAGGGTGCTGGACTTTGTGTGGTGCTTGACTGTCTGTGTGGGTGCTAGACTTTGTATGTGTGCTGGTCTTTGTTTCTGTCTCTGTGTGTGTGTGCTGGACTTTGAGTGGATGGATTGGTCAGGTTGAGTGGGATTGAGTGTGCAGGTATGGTAGGGTTTCTTTTGGATGGCATGTAAGATAGTTTAGTTTCTCAATTAAAAATAAACTAAAATAAATTATTGGTTATTTTTTCAGGTGCAGCAGTGGGGCTTTGGATGCTCTAGGGGACAAAAAAAAAAAAAAAAAAAAATCCTAGTTCTCTCCTAGAGCATCCAAAGCCCCACTGCTGCACCAGACTTTGTATTTCTATTCTTTTATACATAACATATATACAAAACATCCCACCCATCAATTTGCATGGCTATAGGGAATAGTCCCTAATTAAACAACCCAACTGCACACAGCTTTAATTAGGGACTACTCCCTATGGCCAGGCAAATGGCAAATCAATTATGCAAATTGCCTAATTAAATATGCAAATTATGCAAAAAATTGTTTTTCACTACCACCAAATGACTAAACAAACCTACCCAAATACAAAACATAAACATGCCAAAACAAAACACACCAAATAACAACAAACCACACAAAAATGAAACAAAAGCACAAGTTACTTCCACAAAACCAAAACAAAACTACTACAATCAAAATAAAACAAAACCCTATAAAACAAATAAACAACAACCACAGACAACAAAACACACAACAAATCACAACTAATACCCAACACACTACACACCACAAAACACCCCAACTCACGAAAACATCATTAACTGCACAACACTGAATCAAATATGCAAATTAGAAAACCAAAAATAATTTCACTTCCTGTACAATAAACTTTACCTACATTCTATCCACAATCTCATTTCAAACCTTCTCTTAAAATACTTTACACATTGTGTATTCAAGAGTAACATTAATATATTATCTACACATTATACTTCATTTAACTATACAATACCATACTTACACTTATTAATATTTAAGTATGGACTACACATACTCTCACACTACTTGTATATCTCTAAAAAAATGTAATATACTAAACTACTAAATATAATAATCACCAAAAACCCATTTATGATTTCTCCTTCAAACAACACTAAAATACATGACACTACCTCTAAAAATACAAGACACTACAACTGTAACACAGAATCTAAAACTAAAACATATTACAAGACAATATAAAAAATAAAGTACTTTATAAACAAAATTACAAACTAAAATACAAAGCTAATTATAAATATTTGACAATTTTTCCACAAATCCCTTTAAATTTACAATTAACTTGAAACCACCTTTTGCTACTACATATGTAAACCACTTTAAACCTACCGTTACTATTAAAATGAGGATTATTGACACACTTACTACTATTCTTAAACCTCAAAAGATCTTAACAGCTACATTTCCACAGATACTTACCAGTAAAATCTCAAGTTTGCAAACACTTTCCTTTAACTACTTGATTACAGTTCTCATTAAATTAATTTTAAATCCTAACATTATCTCTACAAGTCAAGTACTATATTTTGCAAACAAATACTACAACATCATATTATATTCAACAGGGGTGACAACTGAATGTCATTACAAATAGCAATTGCGTTCATTACACCTATACAAAAGACAAAATGAATAATAGCTTACAGTTATAACAATCATTAACATCATGACAGACAATTACATGAGGGCCATTAAACTTCGCTGACAGTTACGGTTAGGGACATTAGTATGAAGATTACAGGTTAGTGGTTACGGTTAGACTTAGACTTAGGTGACAGTTAGGGTTTGGGTTAGGCTTAGGCATAGGTTTAGGCTTAGGTTAGGGGGACGGTCAGAGTCAGGGTTTGGGTTAGGTTTAGGGTTAGGCTTAGGCATAGGTTTAGGCTTAGGTTGGGGTTAGGATCATGGTCAGAGTCAGGGTTCGAGTTAGGGTTTGGATTAGGCTTAGGGTTAGGCTTAGGCATAGGTTTAGGCTTAGGTTGGGGTTAGGGTCACGGTCAGAGTCAGGGTTTGGGTTAGGGTTTGGATTAGGCTTAGGGTTAGGCTTAGGTTACGGTCAGGGTTAGGGTTAGGCATAGGTTTAGGTTTAGGCTTAGGTTAGGGTTAGGGTCACGGTCAGAGTCAGGATTAGGGTTGGGGTTAGGGTTTGGATTAGGGTTAGGCTTAGGGATAGGTTTAGGCTTAGGTTAGGGTTAGGGTCACGGTCAGAGTCGGGGTTAGGTTTAGGGTTAGGGTTTGGGTTACGCTTAGGTTACAGTTACATTTAGGGTTCGGCTTAGGTTACGGTCAGGGTTACGGTTAGGCTTAGGCGTAGGCCTAGGCCTTGGTTAGCATTAGGGTCACGGTCAGAGTCAGGGTTAGGTCAGGGTCAGGGTTAGGGTTAGTGTTAGGGTTATGATTAGGCTTAGGGTTAGGTTATAGTTACGGTTAGTGTTAGGCTTAGGTTACGGTCACGGTTACGGTTAGGCTTAGGCATAGGCATAGGCTTAGGGTTAGGTCTAGGGTTACGGTTAGGATTAGGGTTAGGGTTGGATTACAGTTAGAGTTAGAGCTAAGGTTAGGGTTAGGGATAGGTTACAGTTGGGTTAGGCTTAGTTTACGGTCAGGGTTACAGTTAGGCTAAGGCGTAGGCCTAGGCCTAGGTTAGCGTTAGAGTCACAGTCAGAGTCAGGGTTAGGGTTAGGATTAGGCTTAGGGTTAGGTGACAGCTAGGGTTAGGGTTAGCCTTAGGTTACGGTCAGGGTTACGGTTAGGCTTAGGCGTAGGTCTAGGCCTAGGTTAGCGTTAGGGTCCCAGTCAGAGTCAGGGTTAGGGATAGGTTACAATTAGGGTTAGGCTTAGGTTATGGTCAGGGTTACGGTTAGGCTTAGCCTCAGGGTTAGGGTTAGCGTTAGGGTCACAGTCAGAGTCAGGGTTAGGGTTAGGCATAGGCCTAGGCCTAGGTTAGCGTTAGGGTCATGGTCAGAGTCAGGGTTAGGTTACGGTCAGGGTTACATTTAGGCTTAGGCGTAGGTCTAGGCCTAGGTTAGCGTTAGGGTCACAGTCAGAGTCAGGGTTAGGTCAGAGTTAGGGTTAGTGTTAGGGATAGGGTTAGGCTTAGGTTACGGTCAGGCTTAGGCATAGGCCTGGGCCTAGGTTAGCGTTAGGGTCACGGTCAGAGTCAGGGTTAGGTCAGGATTAGGGTTAGGTTTAGGGTTAGGTTACATTTAGGGTTAGGCTCAGGTTACACTCAGGGTTAGGGTTAGGTTTGTGTTTGGTTACAGTTAGGGTTAGGCTTAGTTTACGGTCAGGGTTACGGTTAGGCTTAGGTGTAGGCCTAGGTTAGCATAAGGGTCACGGTCAGAGTCAGGGTTAGGTCAGGGTTAGGGTTAGGTTACGGTCAGGCTTAGGCATAGGCCTAGGCCTAGGTTAGCATTAGAGTCATGGTCAGAGTCAGGTTTAGGTCAGGTTTAGGTTTAGGGTTAGGTCGTCGTGGCTGAGACGGACAAACAACATAGACCAATTCTTCCAGGATGAATGTAGTAAAAACCATTTATAGCCACAAGTGCATTTTTATACAGTTTTACCAATTCATGTGTCTCTTCACTATTGGTTCCAAGTTACAGTAGTAACATGTCATTGGCTAATTTTGCTATCATCAGTGTTACTTTTCTACTCCTTTCTCTGTCACAGGTACATCCTTAACATCTCTGGATGCTCCTTTACTCACATATTTCTCATGGGTAGGCCTTCATATCTTCAAGGCTCATTTCCATTCCCATGTCCTCCATCAGGGATATCCACGGACTCACCGTAGTCCCCCACATGAGGTGACAGTTAGGGTTAGGCTTAGGTTTTGGAATTACCTCACTCTCATAACAGATGATGTTTTTCAGCCTTCGCGCCGGCCTTGGAGTTGCTTTGTCTAGTTCAGAAATAAATCTCTACCTAACAGAAACCCATCCACACAACAACCTTAAGAAAATCTCTTAAATCTCCCACAGTTCCCCCTTTTTGTTTTTGAACCAGCCAGGCCTTGTTTACAACGTGGGTAATCATCTTTGAAATACACTGTAGCATACAACATATGATTAACAACAATGATTACAGTTACAGCACTGTGCCCTTGTGGCCAGGAAGGCTAATGGCATCCTTGGGTGTATTACAAGGGGGGTGGTCAGTAGATCGAGAGAGGTCCTCCTTCCCCTCTACTCCGCCCTGGTGAGACCCCATCTGGAATATTGTGTCCAGTTCTGGGCCCCTCAGTTCAAGAAGGACAGGGAACTGCTGGAGAGGGTCCAGCGTAGGGCAACAAAGATGATTAAGGGAGTGGAGCATCTCCCTTATGAAGAAAGGCTGAGGGAGCTGGGGCTCTTTAGTTTGGAGAAGAGGAGACTGAGGGGTGACCTTATTAATGTTTATAAAGGGTGAGTGCCGCAAGGATGGAGCCAGGCTTTTCTCAGTGGCAAACAATGATAGGACAAGGGGCAATGGGATCAAGCTGGAACACAAGAAGTTCCACTTAAATTTGAGAAAGAACTTCTTCTCAGTGAGGGTAACAGAGCACTGGAACAGGCTACCCAGGGAGGTTGTGGAGTCTCCTTCCCTGGGGACATTCAAAGCCCGCCTGGACACATTCCTGTGCGACCTCACCTAGGCGTTCCTGCTCCAGCAGGGGGATTGGACTAGATGATCTTTTGAGGTCCCTTCCAATCCCAAACATACTGTGATACTGTGATACTGTGTGATACATATAATGTAGCTAAGCCTTACATAATAAGATCAAACAACTACCCACCTATTTCCAAGCTTTTAAACCATTTGTCAAACCTTAATTCTACTATGACAATTTTATTAGCGTGCTGTTTTAGTTTGTCTAAAGTACTGAGAATAGATCCAGAATGATTAAACATGTTAATACAACATCTTTCTCTTAAATTCATCACAAGCATGTCCTTACGATAACAACAAAAATCTATAACAACACGATTTTTAAGTGTAACCTGCCTAATACCATCAACATCTACTATTAATTGAGTTAGTATCTCAGAAGTTAGATTAGCCTGTTTAAAAGACCAATAGCTTAACTTTGATATGTCTCCTAAAGCTTTACCAGCTGCTAGACTAGGGAGAAGGAGTGCAGTAGATACTATGGTAGGAATGTCTCATAATTTTACCTCATTTTTGCATCGACTATCTAAGTGTAATATCACCCTTTTGGCTCTCCTGCTGTTTGCTGAAGTTGCCATTCTCCACAGAAGGTACATCACCCACTTGCTAATAGGCTTCTGGACCACCAGGTCTGTGAGCATCTGTAACACTGAATTAGGATCTACGGTTTACATCTGAAACAGTCCTCACAACTTATCTCTCTCCTGTCCGTCTGCATCCGTTGGATCTTTGTTGAATCCACTTCAATCCTTGGCCCGTAATGACAAAAGCATAACCTTTTCCCCAGCTTATCAATCGATGTGGCCTTTTCCATTTACCATTAACTAGTGATTTGACCATAACTAATGTAGGTTCTTTCTGATTTAGCATGGTTTTGGGTCATACTTGCAAAGTGTTCCATCACATTTAGGCTGCACCACTTAGATATAAGCGATTCATCACATACAATGCTTTTGACAATTGGTTTTGTGGTGTTTTCCCTACTTTTCCCCCCTTTTTGTTTAAACAAAACAAAACCAAAACCAAACCAGTTCAGAATCAGATACGTGCGTTGGACCTTGACTGCGTACTCAGAATCACAAGTCAAATTTAGAGTTTCCTCCTTAAAATTTCTCACTCGCAGCAAGCAGATCTGCACCATCCAAGCAGCTTCTCGTGGGACACGCAACTAAACAGAATTATCAAAAACGTTATTTGAGCTTACAATTTTCTTAATGAATCCTGACCCAAGAGAGGTACAGGACTTTCTGGCAACTACCAGAATTCACGCGTTAAAACTTTGTTCCCAATTTGGCATTCTATTGGTCTCACAAAACAGCCTTTCTCTCGTTCTCTCCCACGACCTCAAAAACCAGCATGGTGAATTTACTAAGAAGTCTCTTACAACCGGTTACCACAGAATAAGTCTATTAAAAAAACCAAATTGGTTTAGTTTCCCAGCTTCATTAGAGCTATGGACCCACCAGCAATGCCTTTGAATTTCACCCTCAGACTCCTCGATGCACTATTACCATTCTCGAGCAGTAACATCGCTGGGGGGGAATAAAACCTCCCTCTCGCCCCCATCTGGGAGGGCAGGATCTCCAGCCCAGCATGACAACAAATCAGTTCAACTCCACATCAAACCAACCTGGCTGCACTCCACACCCAAACCAGCACCACTCTGACCCCCAAAGCTGACCCGTGTGAAAAGACTGACTTCAGCAAGGAGGGAAAATGATGAGCTCTCTTCCCAGATATGCCAAACCCAGGAAACAAGACAGAAGCAAAAAGAAACAACACCAGCAAACCCTGATTCAAAGCTAAGAAGCAACACAGCGCCACAACAAGGACGGATGACAATGCTCCAGAGAAAGAGAGCGGGGTCTCCGCTTAGCAGTGGGAAAACAGGTTTTTTTCCTTTTTTTTTTTTTTTTCCTTCTTTCCCTTCTCCCTGCAGTTCAGACGCAGCCAAGGCCACGCAGCGGGCACAATCGCTGGTATGAAGCGGGAGGCTCTGGCAAACCCCTCGGTTACAAGGACCTGAGTTTGTCAGGCAGCTCGACACAGGCCTGGGATATTTTGCTTTTTTGTTTCCCATTTCATTCCAACCATAACACACTTTATATGCAATGCCAAGTAGCTCAAGAGTTGCTACACTGCTCAGCCCCATTTACCTTTTACGATTTACAGATGTCAAAAACCAGCATATTAAACATCAATCCATTATTCCATTTTCCTAGATCCAAATCAGCTCACATTCCAGCAGCTTTAACTACAACTTCATACAATACCAAATTCACATCCATCACAGCCATCATAGCATTTAGGTGTTTGTTTTTCTCTTTTTTTTTTTTTTTTTTTTTTTGTGAAGCAGAGTTTAACAATTTAAATTCTCTTCTGGTCTCAAAATTACTCGATAACAATATAAGCAATTACTCTAATGCATAAGGATGCATCCTAAGGGGGAACAAGGTGGAATTTTAGCAGTGGAACCGGTTCCCATTTTGTAATTATCTCCCCACCCAAAATTCTTTCAGTACCAAATATAAATATGCAAACTAAAATACTGAGCTCAGATATGAAAACCAAATACCAAGTTCAAATACGCAGGTAGATCAGAGTTACACTTACTCAAGACAATCTCTCAATTTTTGCGTTGCACCTTCGGGCCGCTCACTGCTCAGCCAGGTCGTGGTCCCTCTGGGTCTCCCTGACAAAATGGGTCAGCGCGCGCCGGAGCCCCATCGGCATCCGCCCCCCGCCGCCGCAGCGAGCTGGACCCGGCAAGGCTTTTATCGGTGTCTCATCTGGTGCGCTACAACTGCTATCCCAAACCAGGATTCTTTACATGATGCGCATACAAAAGAGCCAAATCCAGCACATCGAGACACAGCCGATCACGGAGTTGCGCAAATCTGGATATTGGAATAAAGCTAGCGTGCTAGAAAGAAAAGTAACAGCCATTACACGTAAAATCTTATAATCACGTTCACGCAGTAAGGAACTAAATTACTCACGATCTTCTGTAATATCACAAAACGCACGTTTTGAGTCAACGGATTCTCATGATTTCACAGTCTGCGAACTTACTGCACCATATAACAGACAAAGACCTATTAAACTGTAATGTTCTTAAACAGATACCTACAAAGAAAACAGGTTAATAAGGAAAGCGTCTTGCAGACTTCAGCAAGTTTACCGTGACCTGTGTTTTATCAGTTAACTCTCTCTCACACAGTATCACAGTATGTTTGGGACTGGAAGGGACCTCAAAAGATCATCTAGTCCAATCCCCCTGCCGGAGCAGGAACGCCCAGGTGAGGTCGCACAGGAATGTGTCCAGGCGGGCTTTGAATGTCTCCAGGGAAGGAGACTCCACAACCTCCCTGGGCAGCCTGTTCCAGTGCTCTGTTACCCTCACTGAGAAGTTCTTTCTCAAATTTAAGTGGAACCTCTTGTGTTCCAGCTTGATCCCATCGCCCCTTGTCCTATCATTGTTTGCCACTGAGAAGAGCCTGGCTCCATCCTCATGGCACTCACCCTTTATATATTTATAAACATTAATAAGGTCACCCCTCAGTCTCCTCTTCTCCAAACTAAAGAGCCCCAGCTCCCTCAGCCTTTCTTCATAAGGGAGATGCTCCACTCCCTTAATCATCTTTGTTGCCCTACGCTGGACCCTCTCCAGCAGTTCCCTGTCCTTCTTGAACTGAGGGGCCCAGAACTGGACACAATATTCCAGATGGGGTCTCACCAGGGCGGAGTAGAGGGGAAGGAGGACCTCTCTCGATCTACTGACCACTCCCCTTGTAATACACCCAAGGATGCCATTAGCCTTCCTGGCCACAAGGGCACAGTGCTGGCTCATGGTCATCCTGTTGTCCACCAGGACCCCCAGGTCCCTTTCCCCTACACTGCTCTCTAATAGGTCATGCCCCAACCTATACTGGAACTTGGGATTGTTCCTGCCCAGATGCAGGACTCTACACTTTCCCTTGTTAAATTCCATCAGGTTATCCCCCGCCCAACTCTCCAGCCTGTCCAGGTCCCGCTGGATGGCAGCACAGCCTTCTGGCGTGTCAGCCACTCCTCCCAGCTTCGTGTCATCAGCAAACTTGCCGATAGTACACTCAATTCCCTCGTCTAAATCATTAATGAATATATTGAATAATATTGGCCCCAGTACTGACCCCTGAGGCACTCCACTAGATACTGGCCTCCAACTGGACTCCGCACCATTGACCACCACTCTCTGGCTTCTCTCTTTAAGCCAGTTTGCAACCCACCTCACTACTCTATTGTCTAGACCACACCTCCTCAATTTAGCTGTGAGGATGCTGTGAGGGACTGTGTCAAAGGCTTTACTGAAGTCAAGGTAGACCACATCCACCGCTCTGCCATCATCCATCCACCTTGTTACATTCTCATAAAAGGCTATGAGGTTGGTCAAGCGTGACTTACCCTTGGTAAAGCCATGCTGACTGCCCCTAATGACCCTCTTATCCCTGATGTGCCTTGAGATGACACCAAGGATAAGCTGTTCCATTACTTTCCCAGGGACAGAGGTGAGGCTGACCGGTCTATAATTACCCGGGTCCTCCTTCTTGCCCTTTTTAAAGACTGGAGTGACATTTGCTTTCCTCCAATCCTCGGGCACCTCTCCCGTTTCCCAAGACTTGGCAAAAATGATGGATAGCGGTCTAGCAATGACTTCAGCCAGCTCCCTCAGCACCCGCGGATGCATCCCATCTGGACCCATGGATTTATGGACGTCCAGACTACTTAATTGTTCCCTAACCCAGTCCTCATCGCCTAAAGCAAACTCCTCCATTGACCTGGCTTCATCCGGGGTCTCAGGGGTACAGGGTTCCCCAGGACAGCCTCCAGCGGAGTAGACAGAGACAAAGAAGGCATTCAGCAATTCTGCCTTCTCTGTGTCTTCTGCCACCAGGGCACCCACCTCATTCATCAGTGGGCCTACATTGCCTCTGGTATTAGTTTTATCTGCTATGTATTTGAAAAAGTTCTTCTTGCTGTCCTTGACCCCTCTCGCCAGCTGTAATTCTAAGGAGGCCTTGGCTACCCTAGCTGCCTTCCTGCATCCTCTAACAGCAGCCTTATATTCCTCCCAAGTGGCCAGTCCCTGCTTCCATGACCTGTAAACTCGCCTCTTCTGCTTGAGCATACCCAACAGATCCCTATTCAACCACGCAGGCCTTCTGGCTCCCTTCCTCGACTTCCTACGTGTGGGGATGCTCTGATCCTGAGCATGGAAGAAGCAATCTCTGAATGCAATCCAGCTCTCTTGGGCCCCTTTTCCTTCAAGCAGTCTTGCCCATGGGATTTCCCTCAGCAGTTGCTTGAAAAGGCCGAAATTAGCCCTGCCAAAGTCCAGGGTTGCAATTCTACGTGCTATTCTGTTCCTGCCACACGAGATGCTGAACTCCACCATCTCGTGGTCACTGCAACCCAGGCAGCCCTCAACCTTTACTGCTTTGACCAGACCCTCTTTGTTAGTGAGGATGAGATCCAGCAGTGCACCTCTCCTGGTCGGCTCCTCCACCATCTGCATGAGGAAGCTATCATCAATGCACTGGAGGAACCTCCTGGACTGTGGCTGGCTGGCTGAATGGTCCTTCCAGCAAACATCAGGGAAGTTAAAATCACCCACAACAACCAGGGCCTGTGACTGCGAGGCCACTCTCAGCTGCGCATAGAAGGCCTCATCAACTTCCTCAGCCTGATCTGGTGGCCTGTAATAGACACCTACAACAGTATCACCCCTCTCGGCTTGTTGGAGTTGGAGTTCAAACTGTTCCGCCCGTAAAACTGTCTGAAACGATGTAACGATCTCTAGTAGGGATTTATTTTGTCCTACTCTTATCACCCTAAAAAACAACATTAATTGCAAGCATTATACTTCAAGATTGTATTCTCCGGACACTTTTCCCAATCATTTAACTTATACAGCAGCCACCATTAATTACAATATTTTACAAGATCTTCCTTCCTCATATTTCCAAGAGCTTTCCTATGTTTTAAAACACCTCCCGATACCGATTTCTCAGGAACGCAACTGAAAACAGTAATTTCTGACCCCATCTCGTAAGCAAAAACCACGAGAAGAGGGAGGGAGGGGAGGAAAGCACAGGGCTCCTCGCAGCGCGAGCGGGAAAAGCGGGGAGAAAGTTTTACGGTGCACTCATAGCACAAAGAAACAACTCTAACAACAACCAGCGAAACAATTAACTCACATTCCTGACAAGCTGCTTGGCTTTCAGAGGGGCGATACACGGAAGCACGTAATAAGTACCGTAAAACCCGCAGACAACACGTTGATAGCAAACATTAGCGTTCTGTACTGCTAATTTCAACACCGGTGCTTCCTTAACTTCTAAGTTTTCAACCTGCTTATTGATGGTCTCTTGAACACGGTCAATGAATTGCATGTAATTCTCACTGGGACCCTGTTAGTACGTATAAAAGATTTGGCTGCTTTGTTGGTTTCAGACACCTCTACTATAGCTTGGTATGCGAGGTCTGTCGACCGCCTCAGGATTTAAGAAACTAGCAGCGCCTGCAATTGCGGTGTATCAATTAGTGTCTGTTCCAAGAGCCGGGATACCTGTCCCTTTCAATGAGTCCCCATCGTTCCGTCCTAAACGATCTATAGCCGTTACATTGCATAGGTCTAATTTTGCTTGAGTCTTTCACAGTTTTTATCTGATCTCAGGGCAACACGTACACATACTCTTTTTCCTGTTAACTTTTGAAGAAAATGCCGCAAACCCCCGTCCTCATCCGAGTCATCGGATAACGCAGGTAACGGTGCCGGAGAATCATTAGTAACCGGGGGGTTCGGAACAGCGCACAGTCTCGCCAATACTTTCTAGCATCGTAATTATTCGTATTACCCGAGTCCCCAGGAGCACCCCCTTTCCCGTCACGATCATCACGACCGCATAGCCGACCGTTGGATTCACTCGCTAATAGCTGATCTGATCTTTCACACAGTTCTGCTGCCCAGTTCTATCCAGTGACTCCTTCTGCTCTCTCATGGAAGTTGGAGGGTTAAAAGGCGGTAAAGGCAGATACAAATCGGTAAAAGGACCGACAGTACACTTATTTACGACCTCAGCATTCTCAGCTTTTGCAGGTTCTTTGGGCAAGTCGTCTGACTCCAATCCTCGCTGTTCTCACCGGGGTTGGGCAACGGTATGGGAGGCCACCCCCTCGGCATTTTCCCTCCCCCCGCCCCGGACTGCCGAGCTATCGGGGGTGCCGAAAGCACAGCAGGCGACGGAACAGGGAGGGTATCGAAGACACCAACCGGGTAAACCTCACAGCGGCTTTCGCGATGCTTATCGGGCCGCAACGCCGCTAAAATTCCGGCAGCAGCAGACCATTCGACCTTAAGATCTCTTAAGGTAGCAATTATAAGCTTCCACGTAGTTACTAATGATTTAGCTTCTTTAGCTCCACTGCTGACTTTATCCCACGATTTCTGCCCTGTATCATCCCAAAGTTCAAGTTTAAGTTTTGAGTCACTAATGCTCATAACAGTCTTTTCAGGTTCTAATTGCTTCACCGTAGTAATTATCAGTTTACAGGTGGTTACAAGACCGAGAATATATTTTTCACTGTGATTAATCGCCTTCCACAACACAGTTCCCACTTTTTCCCAGGTCTCTATTTGAAAAACTCCTAACAGGTCAGCAGGAAACCCATTGCCTCTGCACCAAATTAACAGTCTTTTGAGGTTACTCTCCTCATACTTCACCCCTCTCTTAGAGAGAATATGCGAGAGGAGCCCCAGTATTTCTTCTTCTTCTTTAAAAATATTCTGCCCCATCTCCTCTCACCCCCAGCTGCTCACCTCTTTGGGCGTTCGTTGCGACGATATCGGATCCTTTATTCCTCCTCTGTCGCTCTGTAGCCATCAATCGGGAGTCACGCAGCCCGCAGCCTGCAGCCCATGTCCCGGTCCCGGTCCAGCCGAGCCATTCCGGCTGGGGCTCGCTCCCCGCAGCAGTCGCGCGCCTTCCGTAAATTCTCCTTATGGATCACGTCGGGGTCACCGCTCACGAGGGCGCAAACTACGGACTCCACGCAATTCCATACGAATTCAAGCGAAGCCATTTATTACAGAGACAAGCCTCCTTATATACGCAGTTATTTCCCGATAAGCATCCACGTTCCAAATGCATCGGCTGATCGGATATCATCCACATTCGGGTCTTGTTATTATAGAATTACCTCACTCTCATAACGGGTGGTGTTTTTCAGCCTTCGTGCTGGCCTCGGAGTCACTTTGTCTGGTTCAGAAATAAATCTCTATCTAACAGAAACCCATCCACACAACAACCTTAAGAAAATCCCTTAAATCTCCCACAGGTGCTGTCATTTCTAGTTAGGGTCCAGGTGATTTTATAAGGGTGGTGGGCGGGGCCTGGGACGATCGACCCCTCCCCTCGGCAGCTTTTGAGCCGTTTAATCTACGTGGGCAGACGTCTTTGCAGAAGCGGAGGTGTCTGTTCGAGGTACGAGCTTCAGGAGCAGCAAAGGTTCAGGAGCAGCTGTAGTAGAAAGGTTGTTTGTCATTATGTTTCATTCATTGATTCAATTCCAGGTGTTTGCATTTTCCCAAAATTCCTGACTACAATGGAGATGGAGTGCTGGTGGTTATATTTCACTTTCTATCTGCTCCCTAGAAAAACTGAGTTGAAATCCATACTCAGTCTCATCGTAGCTGCAATAGCAGCAATAAAGTGCAGGTGCTGTCATTTTCAGGGAGATTCCAGGTAATTTGATAAGGGTGGTGAGGGGCTCTGGGGTGAATGACCCCGCCCCTTTCCCAGGGGTTTGTGGGAAGGGGTGGGCGGAGCCCTGGGTATTTGAGCCCCGGTCTCCGGGCAGGCCGGCTTGGGTGGTGGTTCTCTGCTGCTCCTTCAGCAGTCTGCAGCTTTTGAGATGTTTAATCCAGATGGGCAGATATCTTTGGACAAGCAGAGGTGTCTGTTTGATGTAAGAGCTTCAGGAACAGCAAAGGTTTAACAATAGCTGTAGTAGAAAGGTTGTTTATCATTATGTTTCATTTGTTGATTCATTTCCAGGTGCTTTGCATTTTCCCAAAACTCCTGACTACAATGGAGATGGACTGTTGTTTTTTTGTTTGTATTGCTGTTTTAATAGTTGTTAATGTAGTCTCTTCTCCTGGAGGAGCATCTCGTCTCCAGAACCTTTGCAGCGTGCGGTGGCCCCCGGTGGATCATTCAAATGTAGCTCCCAGAACTCAGCCAAGGTGAGCAACGAACCGTAGGCGACTACAGATAAATATTATTTGGGCACTCAATAGCATGCGTGTCCTCGCTTTCCTTACTGTAGGTGACGATGGAGAAAGCGACAACTGCGGGAAGATCCCTGTTAGCACACGTGGCGTTTTCTTTGTCGAAGGTGGATTCGGTCCCTTGGCCCTCTGAAAGATAAGTGGAGGCACGGGGGCTGGGAAAGGGCTGGGAATTGCAGGGAGCCAGGTGAAGTTCTGATAAGGGAAAGGGCTGTCCAGCAATAGTCCTCTTTGGGTGGGTAGAGGGCCCAGGGAACTTTACATTGAGATGCCAGTGCGTGCCGGGCAGGGCAGCTCCGGCCTGCGTCTGCGTTGTCGTGTAGCTCGGGAAGCCTGCCTTGCGCCTGTGAGATGATCCTGGGGTCTCGCTGTGCTCCGGGGGCCCAACGGGCCTCTCAGGTGCCATCCCGGGATACAGAATGCCGGTGCTAATTGGCGTAGCGCCAATGGGGTGCTGGATTCTTGTATCATCAGCCAAAAGCGTGGACGGTGCTTGCATTTTGGACGTTTGTGGTCAGTTGTCATTTATGGTGTCATTCTGGGCTGCATCAGCAGCTCTGCTCTCTACTCCTCCAGTCTAAGGGACTGGCACTTCAAGATGCTGGGAAGAAGTTCTTAGGTCGTGCCGCCATTTCTCTGTGTGCGTGTGCGCGCGCCAGTGCCGCCGTCTCGTAAGGGGCCGTGACGTTGGGCTCCTTTTTCTTTTTCCTGGGGTTGCAGAAGAGGCTCCTTGCCTCATCACTGCCTCCCTGCAGGGCATTTGGATTGATGCCGCCTCTGGTTTTGGGTCACTGTCGTTGCAGAGCGTTTTTGGTGCCGTTGCGGTCATGTCGTCCATAGCGTTCTGTGGCGCGTTTGTCTGCGCACGTGCGCATTCGGCTCGGAGCTGCTCTGCCCGGCGGTGTGGAGTCAGGGGCGGGTGGAGTGAGCTCTAGGAGTCCACGGTTAATCTGTTGACAGATCAAATTGTGTAGGCAAAGGTTGTGTGGTCATCTGGGATGCAGTAGCTGTGGGCAGGGGAGCTGGCAGTCCGTTCCCCAGTGTTTTAGGGACTCAATTAGAGTGTCGGGTGGGGTTCCTGAATAGAAAGCAGACCTGTAGAATGGTCAAGCTGTTGATGAGCATCTGGGTGACTTGTTGAATACCTTGATTTCAGATGCAGAGGGACAACATGGCACGGAAGAGCGTCGGAAGAGCAGAGCAGAGCGCCATAAGCAGGTGGGTCGGTGCGTGGTGTCAGAGGGAAGATGTGCTGTGTGTCTTTATGTCAGTTTGGTTGTTTGTCTGTTTTACAGGTGTGAAGCAAAGACGAAAGCTGGATATCGGCACCGCAGCTCCTCGGGCAAGGTGAGGAACGACTACCGGGCCGAAGCAGCAGCTCGTTTCAGGTCCCGTGTTGCCGGTGCAGGTATGAGCGTCCTTTGGTTGTGTTTTACAGGCGGTAGCTGAACCTCTGTGGTCCACAGCGTTGCAGTCAAAAGCAAGGGCAGCCAGGTAAAGGAGCGGGAGATGGAATTGTCTGTGGGCAGGCTGTTTTCAGGCAGTGTCTGAGCAGATGCCTTTGTTTTCGCAGGTGCCGCAGACCGGCTCAGAGGGGCAAAGCCCCACGCCGGTCAGCAGCCGAGAAGGTGAGGCGGCGGCGGGTGTTGAGGAGCCCGGTGTCGCCCGGTGACTCGGTTCAGCGTTTCCTTCTTGTTTTGCAGGCTCCTTTTGGGCCCTTTGGACTTGAAGGAGCGTTTCTGGTGAGCTGGGGTAGGGGTGAGGGGGAGCATGGGGCTGGGGACTCGCTCCAAGCCCTACAGTTCTTTTGTTTCTCACTGTCTTAGGTGTCACGAGTGATGAGGGTTTGTGACCGCACCCGTGACACAACCCGCCAAATGTAATGCTGAGGAACTTAAGAGGTGGGTGTTGCGGAAGGGGTCGGCGTTTACCCCGCGATACCATGTGCTGGCACGGCTTAGTGAGCCTGTGTTTTTCTGTGTTACTGTAGATGTTGAAGAGGACCCCAGCAATGCAGGAACACCTCCGTTAGCGCACGTGGCGTTTGCTCTTTGAAGGTGGATTCGGTCCCTCGGCCTTCTGAAAGATAAGTGGAGGCATGGGGGCTGGGAAAGGGCCGGGAATCGCAGGGAGGCGGGTGAAGTTCTGATAAGGGAAAGGGCTGTCCAGGAAAAGTCCCCTTTGTGTGGGTAAAGGGCCCAGGGAACTTTACAGTGCGATGCCAGCACGTGCCGGGCAGGGCAGCTCCAGCCTCTGTGTGTGGTGTTGTGTAGCTCGGGAAGCCTGCCTTGCGCCTGTCAGACGATCCCGGGGTCTCGCTGTGCTCCGGGGGCCCAACGGGCCTCTCAGTTGCCATCCCGGGATCCGGAATGCCGGTGTTAATTGGCGTAGTGCCAATGGGGTGCTGGATTCTTGTATCATCAGCCAAAAGCATGGACGGTGCTTGCATTTTGGACGTTTGTGATCAGTTGTGATTTATGGTGTCATTCTGGGCTGCTTCAGCAGCTCTGCTCTCTACTCCTCCAGTCTAAAGGACTGGCACTTCAAGATGCTGGGAAGAAGTTCTTAGGTCGTGCCGCCGTCTCTCTGCGTGTGTGTGTGCGCCAGTGCCGCCGTCTCTCTGCGTGTGCGCGCGCCAGTGCCGCCGTCTCGTAAGGGGCCGTGACGTTGTGCTCCTTCTTTTTGCTGGGGTTGCAGAAGAGGCTCCTTGCCTCATCACTGCCTCCCTGCAGGGCGTTTTGATTGATGCCGTCTCTGGTTTTGGCGTCGCTGTCGTTGCGGAGCGTTTTTGGTGCTGTTGCGGTCGTGTCGTCCATAGCGTTCTGTGGCGCGTTTGTCTGCGCACGTGCACGTTCGACTCGGAGCTGCTCTGCCCGGCAGTGTGGAGTCGGGGCGGGTGGAGTGAGCTCTAGGAGTCCATGGTTAATCTGTTGACAGATCAAATTGTGTAGGCAAAGGCTGTGCGGTCATCTGGGATGTAGTAGCTGTGGGCAGGGGAGCTGGCAGTCCGTTCCCCAGTGTTTTAGGGACTCAATTAGAGTGTCGGGTGGGATTCCTGAATAGAAAGCAGACCTGTGGAATGGTCAAGCTGTTGATGAGCATCTGGGTGACTTGTTGAATAACGTGATTTCAGATGCAGAGGGACAACATGGCACAAAAGAGTGACGGAAGAGCAGAGCAGAGCGCCGTAAGCAGGTGGGTCGGTGCGTGATGTCAGAGGGAAGATGTGCTTTGTGCCTTTATATTGTGTACTGGCTCTGCTTAGTGAGGGTGTGTTTTCTTGTGTTATTGCAGATGTTGAGGAGGAACTTGGTGATGCAGGAAGATCTCCATCGGCACATGTGGTGGTTTCCTCTGTTGAAGATGGATTCAGTCTCTTGGCCCTCTGAAAGATAAGTGGAGGCTGGGGACCTGGGAAGGAGCTGGGAACTGTGGGGAGGGGGGTAAAGTTCTCTTTGGGGCAAGGGTGATCCAGGAACAGTCCCTTTTGGGCAGGTGAAGGGTCCAGGGAACTTCACAGCGCGATGCCAGCGTGTCCCGGGCAGGGCAGCTCCAGCCTCATGTCAGTGTTTGTGTTGTAGGTCGGCAGGCTTGCATTGTGCCTGTCAGACGATCCCGGGGTCTCGTCGCGTTTGAGGGACCGGACAGGGATCCTGGGATCCGGAGCGCCGGTGCCAATTGGCGTAGCGCCAATCGGGTCCCGGTTTTCTTGTATTGGCATCTGAAAGTGTGGATGGTTTTTGCATTTTGGATCTTTCTGCTCAGTTGTGTTTTATGGTGTAGTTCTGGGCTGCATTGGCAGCTCTGCTCTGTACCCCTCCAGTCTAAGGGACTGGCACTTCTTCCCAGCATCTTGAAGTTTTTAAGTAGCGCCGCCGTCTCTGTGTGTGTGCGCGGGCCAGCGCCGCCGTCTCTGTGTGTGTGCGCGGGCCAGCGCCGCCGTCTCTGTGTGTGTGCGCGGGCCAGCGCCGCCGTCTCTGTGTGTGTGCGCGGGCCAGCGCCGCCGTCTCGTAAGGGGCCGTGATGTTCGACTCCTTTGTTTTCTGCGGTTGCAGTGGAGGCTCCTCACCACACCACTGCCTCCCTGCAGGTTCTTTTGATTGATGCCTCTCTGATTTGCAGTTGTTCTCATCGTTGGGTGTTGTTGGTGTTGTTGACGTGATGTTGTCCATAGCGTTCTGTGGCACGTGTGTCTGCGCACGTGCACATTGGGCTCGGAGCTGCTCTGCCCGGCGGTGTGGAGTCAGGGGTGGGTGGACTGAGCTCTAGGAGTCCAGGGTTAATCTGTTGATGTGTTAAAATGTGTAGCCAGAAGTCATCTGGGACGCAGTAGCTGTGGGGAGGGGAGTTGTAAGTTCTTTTAGTGGTGTTTCGCAGTTGTCACAGAGACCATTGTTGACTAGTGTTTTCTGTGGTGTGCTGTTATTTCATAGACAAAGCATGTGTTAATGAAATCTTTTTGTATTTTTTTCTTTGCAGGTGACCACATTGTCAATATGAGTCACTTATAAAAAGGTGTTTTGTTAGGCTATGTAGCACTCATAGCCTTTCCTCAACGGTAACAAAAGCAGCTACAGACTCCGATCCGCACCCATCCCATAAGGTGCGCTTCACACGTTCGCGCAGAAATAGGCTTCCGTCGCCGAAAATGCCACGTTTGAGGCCGTTGGGAAGCTCCCACGGACCGTAAACCGAATCTATGGCCGTGCAGAGCCGAGTCCGGCACGAGGTCAGTGTGAAGGATCCGCCGAGAAGCGAGAAGACCGGAGACTCGGCTATGGCTATTGGATCGAATCGCAACGTAGAGGTGCGGATGAATAGTTTGTAAGGGTATAAATACCCAGGGATTTCTACGCTCGGCTGGGACCTCAGCAGAAGCAGCAGGTCCAGTCAGCCTTCCCACAGTACCGCTGCATTTGGTTAGTTATTTACATGGATTTTGCCTGGGAGTTTGCCCCAATAGACCGAGGACCTAGACCGCAACCCAAGCATCCTCATGCCTCTGGAAGGGAGGTAGAGATGTTGAGGTATAGAGCGATGCAATTCAGAAATTCAGGCTGAGTGATATAAGGAATCAGGTGTGCACATACAGTCCTTTGACCATATATAAATATAGTATCTTAGGTGTTTCCCCTACCCCCTGCGCGTCCAGGAGACCGACCGTAGATCCGGCGCAGGGCTAAGTTCGGATCCAGCCGCACCCGGGCTCCCATCCGCAGAGGAGTTTAGAAAGCGAGGGGGTCCGATCCAAACCTCATGACTCGACGGAAAGACCTCCCCGTAGCATTTGGCATCTTCCGTCCACGTAGAAATCGCTCCGAATCAAGTTTCAGCCGAATTTCCTTGGCATATTCTGTCCACTTAGTAAGCGATAGTGTCCCTCGCCGTCACGTCCCGCCACACCGCAGCGTGAGCCGTCTAGCGCCGCTCTCGCTTGACCGCACCCCAGTTGGTCACCGGAGACGGAGCGACATCGGCGTTCGGCGTCGGAGACGTGGGGCGAGTTTGAGTTCCAGATCGTCAGAGGAAGGAGGTCGCGGTAAATGCCACGATAGGGAAGCTGAGCGAAAATAGGTCACCACGGTCAAGAACTACATGAAGGATGGCAAGGGAATTAAGTGCAAAGCGTGAAGTCCCCATCTTAAGCCAGTCTTCGGGAGACGAAGAAGTGGTCGGCGGGGTAGACGACGCGCAGAGCGTTCGGATAGCGTGAAACCTCGAGCGAATGCGGCTCGGGGTTGTAGTTAATTGTCCTTGGAGGTTCAAATTTTTTTCCTTTTCAGGTAAATTCCAAAGTTAAAGAATAAAAAACTCCAGCGGGGGGATCCATCCCCCCCCGACCGGGTTTTTTCCCCCGGCCGCTCCGCGAGGCGACGTTTGTCGCCGAGGTTTGGACGCGGGCGGCCCTTGGGCCGGGGTTTTGGCAGGCACGGCCATTTTTGAGGCTCCTGGGAACCATGGGCCCGAGGGGCGACGGCACAGAGGGGACAACGGCTGTGATGTGAGCGTGGGGTGGGTTTGGTAGGTGAATGAGTGGTGTGGTGAGCTGTGAGATTGTGGTGCATTTGTATAGTTGGGGTTGGGGGTTATTGTCCTTGCAGGTTCATGGTTTTTCCTTTTCAGGTACGTTTAAAATTTCAAATAGAATAAAAAAAACCCAACCGGGGGATTTTTTTTTTTTCCCCCGGCTGGGTTTTTTTTTCCCCGGTCCTGGCCACTCCGCGAGGCGATGTTTGTTGCCAAGGTTTGGACGCAGGAGGCCATCGGGCCGGGGTTTTGGGGGGGACCAGGACTTTAGGAGGGGCCCCAGGAGTGCCCCAAAAAACCCAGGAGTGCCCCAAAAAACCCAGGAGTTCAGGAGGGGGCCCAAGTGTCCAGGACGGACCCAAGAGTGCGCCAAAGGAGGGAGGGGTTCAAGGGGGGACCCAGGAGTGCCCCAAAGGATCCAGGAGTTTAGGAGGGGACCCGGGAGGGCCCCAAAGGACCCAAGAGTTCAGGAGGGGACCCAGAGTGCAGGAGGGACCCAGGACTGCCCCAAAGGAGCCAGGAGTTCAGGGGGGGACCCAGGGGTTCAGGAGGGCCCCAAATGACCCAAGAGTTCAGGAGGGGACCCAGGAGGTCAGGGGCGGACCCACCCACGAGGTTGGGGCGGACCCACCCACGAGGTTGGGGCGGACCCACCCACGAGGTCAGGGGCGGGACCGGAGAGCTTAGAAGGGGATCCAAGAGTTGAGGAAGGGACGCAGCAGTTCCCCAAATGACCCAGGAGTTCAGAGGGGAACCCGGGAGTGCCACAAAGGATCCAGAGTTCAGGAGGGACCCAAGAGATCAGGGGGGGAACCCAGGAGTGCCCCAAAGGACCCAGGAGTTCAGGAGCGGACCCACCCAGGAGTTCAGGGCGGGACCCGAGAGCTTAGACGGGGACCCAAGGGTTCAGGAGGGGAGCCAGGAGTGCCCCAAGGGATCCAGAGTTCAGGAGAGGACCCAGGAGTTCAGGATTGAACTAAGAGTACAAGAGGGAACCCACCCAGGAGTTCAGGAAGGGACCCACCCAAGAGTGCCCCGAGGGACCCAGGAGTGCAGGAGCGGACCCACGCAGGAGTTCAGGGCGGGACCCGAGAGCTTAGAAGGGGACCCAGGAGTTCCCCAAAGGACCCAGGAGTTCAGGAGCAGACCCACCCAGGAGTTCAGGGCGGGACCCAAGAGCTTAGACGGGGACCCAACAGTTCAGGAGGGGACCCAGGAGTGCCCCTAAGTACCAGAGTTCAGAGGGGGAACCTAGGAGTGCCCCAAAGGACCCAGGAGTTCAGAGTGGGTCCCAGGAGTTCAGGAGCGGACCCACCCAGGAGTTCAGGGCGGGACCCGAGAGCTTAGACGGGGACCCAAGGGTTCAGGAGGGGAGCCAGGAGTGCCCCAAAGGATCCAGAGTTCAGGAGGGATGCAGGCGTTCAGGATTGAACTAAGAGTACAAGAAGGGACCCACCCAAGAGTGCCCCGAGGGACCCACCCAAGAGTGCCCCGAGGGACCCACCCAAGAGTGCCCCGAGGGACCCACCCAAGAGTGCCCCGAGGGACCCACCCAAGAGTGCCCCGAGGGACCCACCCAAGAGTGCCCCGAGGGACCCACCCAAGAGTGCCCCGAGGGACCCACCCAAGAGTGCCCCGAGGGACCCACCCAAGAGTGCCCCGAGGGACCCACCCAAGAGTGCCCCGAGGGACCCACCCAAGAGTGCCCCGAGGGACCCACCCAAGAGTGCCCCGAGGGACCCACCCAAGAGTGCCCCGAGGGACCCACCCAAGAGTGCCCCGAGGGACCCACCCAAGAGTGCCCCGAGGGACCCACCCAAGAGTGCCCCGAGGGACCCACCCAAGAGTGCCCCGAGGGACCCAAGATTTCAGGGCGGGACCCAGGAGTTCAGGGCGGGACCCGAGAGCTTAGAAGGGGACCCAGGAGTTCCCCAAAGGACCCAGGAGTTCAGGAGGGACCCAACAGTTCAGGAGGGGACCCAGGAGTGCCCCTAAGTACCAAAGAGTTCAGAGGGGGATCCAGGAGTGCCCCAAAGGACCCAGGAGTTCAGGAGCGGGACCCGAGAGCTTAGAAGGGGGCCCAAGAGTTCAGGAGCGGAGCCAGGAGTTCAGGAAGGGACCCAGGAGTGCCCCAACAGACCCAAGAGTTCAGGGGGGGACCCAGGAGTACCCCAAAGGATCCAGAGTTTAGAAGGGACCCAGGAGTTCAGGAGAGGACCCAAGAGTTCAGGGCGGGACACAGGAGTTCAGGATTGAACTAAGAGTACAAGAGGGGACCCACCCAAGAGTGCCCCAAAGGACCCAAGAGTTCAGGAGGGGACCCAGGAGTGCCCCAAAGCACCCAGGAGTTCACAGCGGGACCAGAGAGCTTACACGGGGACCCAAGAGTTCAGGAGGGGACCCAGGAGTTCAGGATTGAACTAAGAGTGCAAGAGGGGACCAACCCAGGAGTGCCCCAACAGACCCAAGAGTTCCGGAGTGCCCCAAAGGATCCAGAGTTCAGGAGGGAGCCAGGAGTGCCCCAAAGGACCCAGGAGTGCTTAAAAGACCCAGGAGTTCAGGGTGGGACTCAAGAGCTTAGACGGGGACCCAAGAGTTCAGGATTGAACTAAGAGTACAAGAGGGAACCCACCCAGGAGTTCAGGAGGGGACCCACCCAAGAGTGCCCCAAAGGACCCAACAGTTCTGAGGGGACCCAGGAGTGCCCCAAAGGATCCAGATTTCAGAAGGGACCCAGGAGTTCAGGAGAGGACCCAAGAGTTCAGGGCGGGACCCGGGAGTTCAGGATTGAACTAAGAGTACAAGAGGGGACCCACCCAGGAGTGCCCCAAAGGACCCAAGAGTTCAGGAGGGGACCCAGGAGTGCCCCAAAGGATCCAGAGTTCAGGAGGGAGCCAGGAGTGCCCCAAAGGACACAGGAGTTCAGGGGGTACCCAGGAGTGCCCCAAAGGACCCAGCAGTTCAGGAGCGGACCCACCCAGGAGTTCAGGAGCGGGACCCGAGAGCTTAGACGGGGGCCCAAGAGTTCAGGAGGGGAGCCAAGAGTTCCCCGAAGGACCCAGGAGTTCAGGGGGGAACCCAGGAGTTCTGAGGGGACCCAGGAGTGCCCCAACGGACCCAAGAGTTCAGGAGGGGACCCAGGAGTTCAGGATTGAACTAAGAGTACAAGAGAGAACCCACCCAGGAGTTCAGGGCAGGACCCACCTAGGAGTTCAGGAGGGGACCCAGGAGTGCCCCAAAGGATCCAGAGTTCAGGAGGGACCCAGGAGTGCCCCAAAGGACCCAGGAGTGCCCCAACAGACCCAAGAGTTCAGGAGGGGACCCAGGAGTGCCCCAAAGGATCCAGAGTTCAGAAGGGACTCAGGAGTTCAGGAGAGGACCCAAGAGTTCAGGGTGGGACCCGGGAGTTCAGGATGGAACTAAGAGTACAAGAGGGGACCCACCCAGGAGTGCCCCAAAGGACCCAAGAGTTCAGGAGGGGACCCAGGAGTGCCCCAAAGGATCCAGAGTTCAGAAGGGACTCAGGAGTTCAGGAGAGGACCCAAGAGTTCAGGGCGGGACCCAGGAGTTCAGGAGGGGACCTAGGAGTTCAGGATTGAACTAAGAGTACAAGAGGGGACCCACCTAAGAGTGCCCCAAAGGACCCAAGAGTTCAGGAGGGGACCCAGGAGTGCCCCAAAGGATCCAGAGTTCAGGAGGGAGCCAGGAGTGCCCCAAAGGACCCAGGAGTTCAGGGCGGGACCCAGGAGTGCCCAAAGGACCCAGGAGTTCAGGAGTGGACCCACCCAGGAGTTCAGGGCGGGACCGGACAGCTTAGACAGGGACCCAAGAGTTCAGGAGGGGAGGCAGGAGTTCAGGAGGGGACCCAAGAGTTCAGGAGGGAACCAAGAGTTCCCCAAAGGACCCAGGAGTTCCCCAAAGGACCCAGGAGTTCTGAGGGGATCCAGGAGTGCCCAATGGACCCAGGAGTTCAGGAGAGGACCCAAGAGTTCAGGGCGGCACCCAGGAGTTCAGGAGGGGACCCAGGAGTGCCCCAAACGACCCAGGAGTTGAGGAGGGGACCTAGGAGTTCAGGGGGGGACCCAGGAGTTGAGGAGGGGACCTAGGAGTTCAGGGGGGGACCCAGGAGTGCCCCAAAGGACCCAGGAGTTCAGGGCAGGACCCGAGAGCTTAGACGGGGACCCAAGAGTTCAGGAGGGAACCAAGAGTTCCCCAAAGGACCCAGGAGTTCAGGGGGGAACCCAGGAGTGCCCAATGGACCCAGGAGTTCAGGAGAGGACCCAAGAGTTCAGGGCGGCACCCAGGAGTTCAGGAGGGGACCCAGGAGTGCCCCAAACGACCCAGGAGTTGAGGAGGGGACCTAGGAGTTCAGGGGGGGACCCAGGAGTTGAGGAGGGGACCTAGGAGTTCAGGGGGGGACCCAGGAGTGCCCCAAAGGACCCAGGAGTTCAGGGCAGGACCCGAGAGCTTAGACGGGGACCCAAGAGTTCAGGAGGGAACCAAGAGTTCCCCAAAGGACCCAGGAGTTCAGGGGGGAACCCAGGAGTGCCCAATGGACCCAGGAGTTCAGGAGAGGACCCAAGAGTTCAGGGCGGCACCCAGGAGTTCAGGAGGGGACCCAGGAGTGCCCCAAACGACCCAGGAGTTCAGGAGCGGACCCACCCAGGAGTTCAGGAGCGGGACCCAAGAGCTTAGGAGGGGAGCCAGGAGTTCAGGAGGGGACCCAAGAGTTCAGGAGGGGACCAAGAGTTCAGGAGGGGACCAAGAGTTCCACAAAGGATCCGGGAGTTCAGGAGGGGACTCAGGAGTTCTGAGGGGACCCAGGAGTGCCCCAACAGACCCAAGAGTTCAGGAGGGGACCCAGGAGTTCAGGGGGCGACCCAGGAGTGCCCCAAAGGATCCAGAGTTCAGGGCGGGACCCAGGAGTTCAGGAGGGGACCTAGGAGTTCAGGATTGAACTAAGAGTACAAGAGGGGACCCACCCAGGAGTTCAGGAGGGGACCCACCCAAGAGTTCAGGAGGGGACCCACCCAAGAGTTCAGGAGGGGACCCACCCAAGAGTCGGTGGCCCACGATTTCTTGGAAACAGCAGAAGCTGTTCGCTCTGGCGGAGCGGATTGAAAGGACCAGCCGCTGGAGGATGCTGAAGACTCCTGGGTCGCTGATGGAAGCAGCTTTGCATAAAGCAAGGGGTACGTGAACCTGGGCATGCAGTGACGACTGCCCAGCAGGTAATGGAAGCTAAACCTTTACCTCCAACGCCCGACAAAAATAACGCCAAGAAATGCCACTGAAAAAAACACAGTCAGGGAGGGTTTTTTTTAAATTTCCTTTAGTTCCGCCCCCCTCTCCCCCGCCCTGCTGCGTTTAGTGCAGTGAATGACCCATTGGGAGATGACTGTGGATCTGGCTGTTGAAGGGTGTCTGAAGGAGGAGGAGATGTGTGTAGAGCAGGATTGGTTGTGGGGGTGAGTGTAACTGGTTTGGATGTGGGGTTGTGAATTCTTTTTGGAGGCTTCCTAGTTTCTGGTGTCACCTGTGGGGTGAAGCGTCTTTCTGTGTGCAGGTTTGAAAGGTGCAACGTACAGAGCTCCATCATTTGCCACCAGAACTCCAAATCACAGAGACAATGTTGCTGTGCAGCTGCTAAGGACAGTGTGTGTCTCAGGTAGAGTAACGTCCTTTGTGCTCTGTGTGCGTGTTCCTCCCTTGAAACGAAGGCGCGCTGCCCGGAGTTTCACGTTCCGTGTGGTACCTGCTGGGCTGAGTCTCCTCCCTACGCTCGCCCGTTTTAGCCACGTCTCTGCTCCAGCCCAGTTCGGGAGCAGAGTGGGTCATCACTGACTGCAGGGCGGTTGCACCTTCTTCAAGCTGCTAACACAGGAGGATGAATTTGGCTTTCTGCTCACATCACACATTCAGATACCGGGCAAGTTGTGTATCTCCTTCAAAAAAGAAACACTGTCAAGGGGCTGACAGAGCGTGAGTTTCACAACACAACAAACCAACTCTGCTAGGCTTACATCGTTTTGGTAGTGCATAGCATGTTTCACTTAATCCCGTCATTGCAGGTGTCTTCTAGAGCCTCCATTGTCAAATCTTGCTGGTTATTCACCCAATTTCCTTTCTTAACTGTCTTCCCTTTTTCCTTAGCGTTTTGAGAAGCTTGATCCTGGGGTGTCTGGGGGTTGCCAGCTGACAAAATGACATTGCTGTGGCCTTGCTGAGAACAGGTGTCCCTGTGAGCCACCTCCCGGGAGCAGAGCTGAAGTTGAAAGGCGGCCTGAAAGCCCCGGTGAGAGTTTTCGTTAAAGAAACCGGAGATGAGGGGGTTGACGCTGCCATTGAAAAAGGCCAGCCGGTGAGCAAAGGGATAGATATAAATGTGAAAGAACTGCAACTGGACATCTGAAAGGTTGACATAGTCAGAAAGCATCATCAGAGTCCACAAGGGAAGCCAGGAGAGGGTGAAAAGCAAAACCACAATAATGAGCATTTTGATTACTCTTTGTTTCTTCTTTGACGTGCTGTGCCATCGCTCCTGGCTGTGCTTTCCCACCGTGGGCATCGCAGTGTTGAAGAGAGCAATGCTTATCCTGGCGTACATGATAACAGTGAGCGACAGGGGAGCCAGATAGATGTTCGCAAAGAGACCTGTTGTGTAGATCTTTCTCATTCCTGGGTCAGGCCAGTCCTCTCGGCACCAGTATACGGGGCGGGTTTCGTTGCCGTAGCCGAGGATCACCCTGAAATGTTTCTCTTCTTGTACGTGCAGCATGACGGCAGAAGGACGCGTGATTGCGATGGCCAGAATCCAAGTGACGGCTATGATGATGACTGCAGTTGAAACGGTCAGCTTCTGCTCGAACGGATGAACGATGCAGCGAAACCTGCAGCAAAGATATCCGGCGACATACGTAGAGAAGCTGATTAAGGAACGCTCACTCAAACAGGCAAGCATACGTTCGCTTCTTCAGTTGCATGCTTTTTAAACAGATTAAACATGATACTCCAGTTGTTGGAAGCTGTGCTGTTGCTGGAAAAGTTACCATCGTGCGTTGCAAAGGGCCTCAGAAGGGAAACACTGATCAGGAAACTGGAAATAAGTTAGCAGATGCCAGTGTGAAACCAGCCACCGAAAGGACAGAGACCGATACAAAAGCCACATCTCTGATCCCAGGTGGCTGTCTCCTCCAGCCAACATCAGGAAACCGCAACAAAGAGGATAAGAAATTAATAGGAGATTTGTAGCCGAATTAGAATTAGGGTCCAAAGAAGCTGTCACTGGTGACGGGAGAGCAGTGGTACCTCGCAGCGCAAGGAGCTGATGCGCTCTATTAAGATTAGGTGAAAAGGTAAGAGTGAATTTATAAACTGTTTGCGAAGGAGTGACCCAGCAATGTGAAATGTGTCTAGAAAACCATCATCTTAATACTGTATACAGGGTATAAATAAGAACAATTGGACGAGGGAAATGTCCCAGGACAACACTGGCAAATAGGGTTCTCCAAGCTGCCTAGAAAAGAGGGGTATGGCTATTGGGTGGCACTCACAGCAGCTCCCTTCTCAGGTTGGCCAGGAGCATTCCCGTGCCGGGGGGCGGCTGCCGGCCTGTGGGCCGGGGGCTGCGGCTGTTTGGGGCGCTGCCCCCGCTTTGTTTTCCTAGGGGAGCCCCCCCCCGCTTTTTGGGGGTTGTGGTACGTGCACGTGTAAATGACACAATGAGAGTAAATGACACAATGAGCTGCCTGTCGGGGCCGTTTCCCTCGTGTCGCGTGACGGTGTCGCTTGTGGCGCCCCAGCGTGAGCAGGGGCCGGCGATGCGGGTGGGGGATGCGGGGGTCAAAAGGGAGTCCCCCTGAAAAGAGGGGGTCACAGTCCAAACGTGCCTGAAAATTCCCGGGGGAGGAGAACACATGTTCGACCTGTAAACACGAGTGTGGGAATTGCAAACAGAGAAATCTGTCCTTGGTATTTATATATTGCAGGATGGCATTCACGTGTATATCAAATGCTTTTATATCAACCCCCTTTTCTACTCTATTATATAAAGGATTTTTAGAATGTAAAAAATTCCTGTTGATGGTTTTAAAAATACCAATATCTTGTCTATAGGTAAATTAAAAAATGAAGGACTCGAAAATGAGAAAAAATTATATAGAAAGCAATTTAAAATAGAGAAAAGTGTGAGTAGGTAGAGCTACCTGTAATGACTGTGTGTTGCATAATCTAAACGGATATTAAATATCATCTCTATGTATTCACTCATACCCGTGTACATATTTTTTTAATAAGTGCAAATAGATATCTCCGTCTAAACCTATGTAATTGTAAATATGTCAAAATCTGTAGATCTGGAAAGATCCTGAAGCAATGCGGGGCTGTGGGCCCGACGTCCGCTTCCTGCGGCAGGCGAGAGAGCGAGCCCCTCTCTCCGGGTGGCGAAGGCTCCCTCTGCGCGGCGTGCGGCGGGCCGGGGGCCAACGTGCGCGGCAGGGTCCGCGCGCGTATCCTGGAGCGGGACAGCTGCCTGGCGAGCGAGCCAGCGAGGCTCCGTGTCCCCGAAGCCTCGTCTCGTAGGAGCCCTGACACCCCACCGTGTTCTCCTAGGCTGAGGACGGCCGAGCGCCCCGAGTTACCGGAGAGGAAGGGAGGAGAGAAGGAGACGGGAGCGTCTGAGCTGTTAGAAGCCTCCTGGCAGCCACCGAAAGCGAGAGCCGCTGTGAGTCCCTGGCCCTCGGGGCCTCGTCCCCGGCTTGCGTGTCCTGGTGCCTCCCTGCCCCTCCGTCTCCTTTTTCCCCACGCTTTCTCTGGCCCGTTCTTTTCCCTGCCATTAGTTTCCTCTCTGTGTCTGTATGTGCTGCTCTGTCTCTTTCCTTCCTCCCTCCCTTCGCCGTCTCTCTCTCTGTGCCTTTGTCGTGCTCGGCGTTGCCGGCTTTCTTCATTCCGTACGGCACTGTTCCCGTCCTCGTTCACGTTCTGAGCCTTTGTGCTGCCCCCCGCCCCGTTTTTTTCCTCTCTTTTTATTTTCTTTTTTCCTGCCCTCCGTCTCTCCGCGGGGCTCCTCATTCCTCTCTTTCTTCCTCCAAGCCCCTGTGTTCCCCGCGGTCTCTCGCTCTGCCATCGTTTTTGCCTGTTGCCCTCTCTCTTGCTTCCCGTTGATAGGAGGAACAAAAATCTTTTAGAAAGCCCTTGGCATAAGGCAGCAAGACCAGGCCTAACGGAACAGAAACCTAACAGAGAAACACTAGCTCTGTAGGGACTGGAGGTGGGGCAAAGCGGGATGTCCTTGGCTCGCAGGCTGGGAAAACGGGACGTTCCACTAAATGGAGAAGGAGCTACTTGAGTAGCAGCACAAAATGACAGCGGGCGTGCTCAAGAAATGAGGTCGAGGAGCCGACACCGGGGCAGGGGGCACCGGGCTGCAGGGGCACCGGGGACCCCTGGAGACCCTTGATGGACACTGGCATACCAGAGATGGACTGCCAGCGAAGGGTGGGGTTATGGAAAGAACTTCTGTTTAATGCACTAACTAAGCGGTAGAAGCAAATGAATATGCAATAGGTGTATGTAAAGAATACCAAGAAGCGTGAATCGCACGTACGCTCAATTACAGGGGCGATCCTCTGAGCGTGCGGTGCGCTGTATTGAAATTGCCCGCCGTTTAACACTTTCAGAACAGCGTTAGAGAGTCTTTTTTGCCGACTTTTTGGTATCTCTCCGCGTCCCGTGGTTCCTCGCCGTGTCCCCGTGTCCCGCTCCCTGCCCGTGGTCGCGTTCCTCTCTGTCCCGTTGACCGTGCCGGGTTTTTTTCCTCCGTCTCCGCGCCGCTGCCGCCGCGCCGATTTGTTTCTTTCTGTGCCCTGTTCCTGGTGCTCTTCCGGCCTCTTTTCCTCTGTCCCCGCCGCTGCTTTGATCTCTGCCTTGTTTTTTCAGAGCCCTGTCCCTTTTTTCTCTTCTCGCTTTTGAAGAGAAGCTGCCAAGTTAACGTATACTGCGATGAAGTTATAGAAGGTGTACCCGTCATTAACCAGTTGACATGAGGTAAATGCTTTCTGACCGCCTGCACGATGAGGGGATATTTTTCACCTTTTAGATCCTTCTGCACGACAAGAGGGAGATGGAAGATTAAGTAACACGTTGTTTAGAAGCTGAGAGCTTAGTTTATATTTGACTAATAATTAACAGATGTATTGTCAGCGAGAAACTAAACAATTATAGCTAACATCGTCAAATGAAATAAAGAACGTGGCTTAGCAGTGCTGCTGACTCTGCCGTCCCGTTTCTTTCCCCGTTTCAGCCGGTGAGCCAGCCGGAGGACCCGCTCCGTCCGGCCGCAGGGCCCGTGGAGCCGAGGGCTCTCTTGGCGCACCCCGGGGATGTCTCTGGAGAGACTCCTCGTCTCGGTCGGATCGCCGCGGGGACGGACGAGGACCTCTGGTGAGAAGTCTTTCTTTTCTGAAATTTGGGACCGGTCACGTGCTCGCGAACTGTCCGTAAGTCGTGGTACGGAATTTCGGCAGGATAGCGTGGACGGGGTTGCGAGCACCTTAGAGGTATACAGTAGTTGCTGTGGAGTTGTTTGTGCGGCCAGCTTTTGGTGTTGGTTGTTCCCGTGCTCCGTTGTGGTGCAAAGCTGGCTCTGTATGTAGCTGTGAAGAGTACCGTAGTTCGGTTTAATTCTTGGATGTGCCTTGGTTCTGACTATGCGCTTGAACACCAAAAACTACAGCAGGAGCTGCTGTGGCTTTAACTTGCAAGGAGTGTGAGCGTTGTGGAGCCATCTGTGTTGCAGAGTGTCCTAATTGCGGTGCTGAGTGTTAGAGAGATTCGAGCTGGGTACCGGAATTGTTTTGTTTTGGAGACGGTGGGATAAACTTGGAGTACAACTTGTGAGGGCGGTGTGTCGTGGGTAGGTTTGAGTATTACCTGTGGAGTACTGCTGTAGGTGTTAATAGTTATTTGCTCGTATTTGTTACAAGATGAGCCGTGTCGTTCCGTGTGACGCATAATGGGAGGACGGCGTAGTAGCGGTATTCTGAAAAAGAGCCCGTTAGGGTGTATTTTAGCTCACAGGAAAGAGATCGAGGAACCACCTGGTGATAATGTGAATAGAGCAACCTTGATGAAATCTTGTGAGCAGAGGCCATTGTATAAATTGGACAAGGAAGGAAAGCCTGTGCGCAAAGCGCGGTGCTGCACCCGGGCGCCCCAATGCCGTGCGGCAGCGCGCCTCAGTGCTGCCGCCCTGTGGCGAAACTCGGGTACTGCAGCGCACGGCCGGGGGCAGAGGCGCTGTTCGCCCCGCAGGGCTCGCAGCCAGGTATCTGTGTGTCAGTGTCCGTCCCCATTTGTGTAAAAACGACATCCCTGCCTCGATGGCTCCTTAGAACGTTTAAAGATGTAAATATTGCTACCACTAACATTGTCGATCCGGCTTCTTTCCTCAGTGTAAAGCAAAGGAGCGCGGTTTGTTGTTTCCTTTTAAAGGCGGCTGTTGGAAGCCGCGCGGGCAAAGGGCGTGGGGGTCCCGGCAGGGTGGCGAGAAGGCGAGTGAGGATGCAGAGCGGGCCAATCAGATCGCTCGGGAGGGCTGGAGGGGCGGAGCGCTGATAGGCGGGGAGAATGGCAATTGATGTGCGCAGGCAGCCAATCAGATTGCCAGAGGGGCGGGCGTTGAGGCCTCAGTACTGCGCATGCCCAAATTGCGCAGTCCTCAGTCAGGTCCGACCCTGAGGCGGGCACCTGGGCGCGGAGCGCGGGAAGGAGCATCCAATAGGAGGACGGCGCGCTGGGGTGAAAAGCAGCCAATCAGAGCGCACCGACTCAATCCCGTTTGAACAGCTGCCTCCCTGGCAAGCGCGTCCGTGGTGTCTCGGAGCGGCCACCGGGAGTTAACGGGGAAACGGGGGTCGAGGCGAGGGAGGGGAGGCTGCGGAGCGCTCATTTTGGCCTCTCCTTCCCCTTGCCCTGCCTCTCCGTCCCTTTTGCCTCTCTCTCCCTCTCTCTGTGTCACCTTGTCTTGCTCCCTGTCCCTATCTGTCTCTGACAAGCTGACCTGCTCCTTGCCCTCCTTTTGTATGGAATCACAGGCTCATTCTGCTTGGAGAAGGCATGTGCAATTTTATAGTGACTTGACGGTTTAGAGAAACGGCCTGGAAGAGATCATTCCTTTGTCTTTTTTTTGTGTGTGTTTTTTGTGTTTGTTTTTTTTTTTTTTCCCACGTGGGAAAAAAAAAAAAAAAAAGAGGCAAATTCAGTGCCTCTGCAGAGAAGCTGGCGACCAGTTTTAGTTAAGAACGCACACCCCGTTGGCGAACGGGTCCCGCGACAGTTCCACGTGTTGCAGGTAAAAGAAGGAAGTTTGATCTGCCATGGAGGAACAGCCGCCTCTTTCCCTCCTTAGGGTCGAGCGTTGCCCTTCTCTTTGTTCACATGAATTTATGGGCACGCTGGAAATAGCCTTTAAGATTTATATATAGAGTTTAATCTTTAGTGATAAGTGGCATGGGCATAGTTAATTTTTGAACACCTTGGTGCCAGTTGAAATGTAAGGGATGAAATGTGATGGGAAGTAATAAGTAAATTTGGGTTTGACTTCTAGGGTTTTTTTTCCCCATTAGTGTAAATCAATGGCACCGTTGTCCTGTGGCTCAATCTCCGTTCTGTTCCGTGGAGTCTTCAATTTAGGATGTTCAGGTAAGAAAGTTTGTCCTTCCAAAGAATGACCAGCCATTGGTAGGACAGAGAGAGGCTTTTAAGTGCATGATCAGAATTTAAGCCAAATTCCACTTGACGTTGCTGCTGTTGGTTTTGGCTTTCACTGGTTTCCCCACAGCTCCCTAGTGTTTGGGAGCTCGGAGTGGGCATTTTTTCCCCCCAGGGAGAGGCTACGCTTAAGAATGAATTTGTTTCCTTAGAGGAGTGAGAGTCCGTTTGTGTAACACAAAGAAAAACCCCAGCCTAGTCGAGTTCTGAGTGTGTGTCTGTGAGATGGCTGCTTTACTTTGATGAGTTCACACCTGTGCAATTGCAATGCCAAAGAGCAATGCAAGATAGGAGGGTTTTTTCCGCTGTGGGGGGGGGATGCATAAAACCAGAGCTAAGGTGCGGTTGCAGGCTTGGTGGTGTGGCGAGTGGGGCGCCGCTTCAGTGGGAGCTCGGGGTGAGGCCCAGCGGGTTCTGTGTCCTGTACGCGTGGCTTTCGTGCCGCGGCTCTCTGTGTGCGTTTTTGTTTTGTTGTGTTTGTTTTTTGTTTGTTTTTCTGCGGGATTCCCGCGAAACGCGGCACAACCCCTCGGCCCGGGCTGCCGCGGCGGTCTCAGTGCTGCCGTCCTGTGGGCAAAGCGCGGTGCTGCACCCGGGCGCCCCAATGCCGTGCCGCAGCGCGCCTCAGTCCTGCCGCCCTGTGGCGAAATTCGGGTACTGCAGCGCACGGCCGGGGGCAGGGGCGCTGTTCGCCCCGCAGGGCTCGCAGCCAGGTATCTGTGTGTCAGTGTCCGTCCCCATTTGTGTAAAAACGACATCCCTCCCTCGGTGGCTCCTTAGAACGTGTAAAGATGTAAATATTGCTACCACTAACATTGTCGATCCGGCTTCTTTCCTCAGTGGATCCGTTTTGCAGTCGGTGGCCCACGATTTCTTGGAAACAGCAGAAGCTGTTCGCTCCGGCGGAGCGGATTGAAAGGACCAGCCGCTGGAGGATGCTGAAGACTCCTGGGTCGCTGATGGAAGCAGCTTTGCATAAAGCAAGGGGTACGTGAACCTGGGCATGCAGTGACGACTGCCCAGCAGGTAATGGAAGCTAAACCTTTACCTCCAACGCCCGACAAAAATAACGCCAAGAAATGCCACTGAAAAAAACACAGTCAGGGAGGGTTTTTTTTAAATTTCCTTTAGTTCCGCCCCCCTCTCCCCCGCCCTGCTGCGTTTAGTGCAGTGAATGACCCATTGGGAGATGACTGTGGATCTGGCTGTTGAAGGGTGTCTGAAGGAGGAGGAGATGTGTGTAGAGCAGGATTGGTTGTGGGGGTGAGTGTAACTGGTTTGGATGTGGGGTTGTGAATTCTTTTTGGAGGCTTCCTAGTTTCTGGTGTCACCTGTGGGGTGAAGCGTCTTTCTGTGTGCAGGTTTGAAAGGTGCAACGTACAGAGCTCCATCATTTGCCACCAGAACTCCAAATCACAGAGACAATGTTGCTGTGCAGCTGCTAAGGACAGTGTGTGTCTCAGGTAGAGTAACGTCCTTTGTGCTCTGTGTGCGTGTTCCTCCCTTGAAACGAAGGCGCGCTGCCCGGAGTTTCACGTTCCGTGTGGTACCTGCTGGGCTGAGTCTCCTCCCTACGCTCGCCCGTTTTAGCCACGTCTCTGCTCCAGCCCAGTTCGGGAGCAGAGTGGGTCATCACTGACTGCAGGGCGGTTGCACCTTCTTCAAGCTGCTAACACAGGAGGATGAATTTGGCTTTCTGCTCACATCACACATTCAGATACCGGGCAAGTTGTGTATCTCCTTCAAAAAAGAAACACTGTCAAGGGGCTGACAGAGCGTGAGTTTCACAACACAACAAACCAACTCTGCTAGGCTTACATCGTTTTGGTAGTGCATAGCATGTTTCACTTAATCCCGTCATTGCAGGTGTCTTCTAGAGCCTCCATTGTCAAATCTTGCTGGTTATTCACCCAATTTCCTTTCTTAACTGTCTTCCCTTTTTCCTTAGCGTTTTGAGAAGCTTGATCCTGGGGTGTCTGGGGGTTGCCAGCTGACAAAATGACATTGCTGTGGCCTTGCTGAGAACAGGTGTCCCTGTGAGCCACCTCCCGGGAGCAGAGCTGAAGTTGAAAGGCGGCCTGAAAGCCCCGGTGAGAGTTTTCGTTAAAGAAACCGGAGATGAGGGGGTTGACGCTGCCATTGAAAAAGGCCAGCCGGTGAGCAAAGGGATAGATATAAATGTGAAAGAACTGCAACTGGACATCTGAAAGGTTGACATAGTCAGAAAGCATCATCAGAGTCCACAAGGGAAGCCAGGAGAGGGTGAAAAGCAAAACCACAATAATGAGCATTTTGATTACTCTTTGTTTCTTCTTTGACGTGCTGTGCCATCGCTCCTGGCTGTGCTTTCCCACCGTGGGCATCGCAGTGTTGAAGAGAGCAATGCTTATCCTGGCGTACATGATAACAGTGAGCGACAGGGGAGCCAGATAGATGTTCGCAAAGAGACCTGTTGTGTAGATCTTTCTCATTCCTGGGTCAGGCCAGTCCTCTCGGCACCAGTATACGGGGCGGGTTTCGTTGCCGTAGCCGAGGATCACCCTGAAATGTTTCTCTTCTTGTACGTGCAGCATGACGGCAGAAGGACGCGTGATTGCGATGGCCAGAATCCAAGTGACGGCTATGATGATGACTGCAGTTGAAACGGTCAGCTTCTGCTCGAACGGATGAACGATGCAGCGAAACCTGCAGCAAAGATATCCGGCGACGTACGTAGAGAAGCTGATTAAGGAACGCTCACTCAAACAGGCAAGCATACGTTCGCTTCTTCAGTTGCATGCTTTTTAAACAGATTAAACATGATACTCCAGTTGTTGGAAGCTGTGCTGTTGCTGGAAAAGTTACCATCGTGCGTTGCAAAGGGCCTCAGAAGGGAAACACTGATCAGGAAACTGGAAATAAGTTAGCAGGTGCCAGTGTGAAACCAGCCACCGAAAGGACAGAGACCGATACAAAAGCCACATCTCTGATCCCAGGTGGCTGTCTCCTCCAGCCAACATCAGGAAACCGCAACAAAGAGGATAAGAAATTAATAGGAGATTTGTAGCCGAATTAGAATTAGGGTCCAAAGAAGCTGTCACTGGTGACGGGAGAGCAGTGGTACCTCGCAGCGCAAGGAGCTGATGCGCTCTATTAAGATTAGGTGAAAAGGTAAGAGTGAATTTCTAAACTGTTTGCGAAGGAGTGACCCAGCAATGTGAAATGTGTCTAGAAAACCATCATCTTAATACTGTATACAGGGTATAAATAAGAACAATTGGACGAGGGAAATGTCCCAGGACAACACTGGCAAATAGGGTTCTCCAAGCTGCCTAGAAAAGAGGGGTATGGCTATTGGGTGGCACTCACAGCAGCTCCCTTCTCAGGTTGGCCAGGAGCATTCCCGTGCCGGGGGGCGGCTGCCGGCCTGTGGGCCGGGGGCTGCGGCTGTTTGGGGCGCTGCCCCCGCTTTGTTTTCCTAGGGGAGCCCCCCCCCGCTTTTTGGGGGTTGTGGTACGTGCACGTGTAAATGACACAATGAGAGTAAATGACACAATGAGCTGCCTGTCGGGGCCGTTTCCCTCGTGTCGCGTGACGGTGTCGCTTGTGGCGCCCCAGCGTGAGCAGGGGCCGGCGATGCGGGTGGGGGATGCGGGGGTCAAAAGGGAGTCCCCCTGAAAAGAGGGGGTCACAGTCCAAACGTGCCTGAAAATTCCCGGGGGAGGAGAACACATGTTCGACCTGTAAACACGAGTGTGGGAATTGCAAACAGAGAAATCTGTCCTTGGTATTTATATATTGCAGGATGGCATTCACGTGTATATCAAATGCTTTTATATCAACCCCCTTTTCTACTCTATTATATAAAGGATTTTTAGAATGTAAAAAATTCCTGTTGATGGTTTTAAAAATACCAATATCTTGTCTATAGGTAAATTAAAAAATGAAGGACTCGAAAATGAGAAAAAATTATATAGAAAGCAATTTAAAATAGAGAAAAGTGTGAGTAGGTAGAGCTACCTGTAATGACTGTGTGTTGCATAATCTAAACGGATATTAAATATCATCTCTATGTATTCACTCATACCCGTGTACGTATTTTTTTAAGAAGTGCAAATAGATATCTCCGTCTAAACCTATGTAATTGTAAATATGTCAAAATCTGTAGATCTGGAAAGATCCTGAAGCAATGCGGGGCTGTGGGCCCGACGTCCGCTTCCTGCGGCAGGCGAGAGAGCGAGCCCCTCTCTCCGGGTGGCGAAGGCTCCCTCTGCGCGGCGTGCGGCGGGCCGGGGCCCAACGTGCGCGGCAGGGTCCGCGCGCGTATCCTGGAGCGGGACAGCTGCCTGGCGAGCGAGCCAGCGAGGCTCCGTGTCCCCGAAGCCTCGTCTCGTAGGAGCCCTGACACCCCACCGTGTTCTCCTAGGCTGAGGACGGCCGAGCGCCCCGAGTTACCGGAGAGGAAGGGAGGAGAGAAGGAGACGGGAGCGTCTGAGCTGTTAGAAGCCTCCTGGCAGCCACCGAAAGCGAGAGCCGCTGTGAGTCCCTGGCCCTCGGGGCCTCGTCCCCGGCTTGCGTGTCCTGGTGCCTCCCTGCCCCTCCGTCTCCTTTTTCCCCACGCTTTCTCTGGCCCGTTCTTTTCCCTGCCATTAGTTTCCTCTCTGTGTCTGTATGTGCTGCTCTGTCTCTTTCCTTCCTCCCTCCCTTCGCCGTCTCTCTCTCTGTGCCTTTGTCGTGCTCGGCGTTGCCGGCTTTCTTCATTCCGTACGGCACTGTTCCCGTCCTCGTTCACGTTCTGAGCCTTTGTGCTGCCCCCCGCCCCGTTTTTTTCCTCTCTTTTTATTTTCTTTTTTCCTGCCCTCCGTCTCTCCGCGGGGCTCCTCGTTCCTCTCTTTCTTCCTCCAAGCCCCTGTGTTCCCCGCGGTCTCTCGCTCTGCCATCGTTTTTGCCTGTTGCCCTCTCTCTTGCTTCCCGTTGATAGGAGGAACAAAAATCTTTTAGAAAGCCCTTGGCATAAGGCAGCAAGACCAGGCCTAACGGAACAGAAACCTAACAGAGAAACACTAGCTCTGTAGGGACTGGAGGTGGGGCAAAGCGGGATGTCCTTGGCTCGCAGGCTGGGAAAACGGGACGTTCCACTAAATGGAGAAGGAGCTACTTGAGTAGCAGCACAAAATGACAGCGGGCGTGCTCAAGAAATGAGGTCGAGGAGCCGACACCGGGGCAGGGGGCACCGGGCTGCAGGGGCACCGGGGACCCCTGGAGACCCTTGATGGACACTGGCATACCAGAGATGGACTGCCAGCGAAGGGTGGGGTTATGGAAAGAACTTCTGTTTAATGCACTAACTAAGCGGTAGAAGCAAATGAATATGCAATAGGTGTATGTAAAGAATACCAAGAAGCGTGAATCGCACGTACGCTCAATTACAGGGGCGATCCTCTGAGCGTGCGGTGCGCTGTATTGAAATTGCCCGCCGTTTAACACTTTCAGAACAGCGTTAGAGAGTCTTTTTTGCCGACTTTTTGGTATCTCTCCGCGTCCCGTGGTTCCTCGCCGTGTCCCCGTGTCCCGCTCCCTGCCCGTGGTCGCGTTCCTCTCTGTCCCGTTGACCGTGCCGGGTTTTTTTCCTCCGTCTCCGCGCCGCTGCCGCCGCGCCGATTTGTTTCTTTCTGTGCCCTGTTCCTGGTGCTCTTCCGGCCTCTTTTCCTCTGTCCCCGCCGCTGCTTTGATCTCTGCCTTGTTTTTTCAGAGCCCTGTCCCTTTTTTCTCTTCTCGCTTTTGAAGAGAAGCTGCCAAGTTAACGTATACTGCGATGAAGTTATAGAAGGTGTACCCGTCATTAACCAGTTGACATGAGGTAAATGCTTTCTGACCGCCTGCACGATGAGGGGATATTTTTCACCTTTTAGATCCTTCTGCACGACAAGAGGGAGATGGAAGATTAAGTAACACGTTGTTTAGAAGCTGAGAGCTTAGTTTATATTTGACTAATAATTAACAGATGTATTGTCAGCGAGAAACTAAACAATTATAGCTAACATCGTCAAATGAAATAAAGAACGTGGCTTAGCAGTGCTGCTGACTCTGCCGTCCCGTTTCTTTCCCCGTTTCAGCCGGTGAGCCAGCCGGAGGACCCGCTCCGTCCGGCCGCAGGGCCCGTGGAGCCGAGGGCTCTCTTGGCGCACCCCGGGGATGTCTCTGGAGAGACTCCTCGTCTCGGTCGGATCGCCGCGGGGACGGACGAGGACCTCTGGTGAGAAGTCTTTCTTTTCTGAAATTTGGGACCGGTCACGTGCTCGCGAACTGTCCGTAAGTCGTGGTACGGAATTTCGGCAGGATAGCGTGGACGGGGTTGCGAGCACCTTAGAGGTATACAGTAGTTGCTGTGGAGTTGTTTGTGCGGCCAGCTTTTGGTGTTGGTTGTTCCCGTGCTCCGTTGTGGTGCAAAGCTGGCTCTGTATGTAGCTGTGAAGAGTACCGTAGTTCGGTTTAATTCTTGGATGTGCCTTGGTTCTGACTATGCGCTTGAACACCAAAAACTACAGCAGGAGCTGCTGTGGCTTTAACTTGCAAGGAGTGTGAGCGTTGTGGAGCCATCTGTGTTGCAGAGTGTCCTAATTGCGGTGCTGAGTGTTAGAGAGATTCGAGCTGGGTACCGGAATTGTTTTGTTTTGGAGACGGTGGGATAAACTTGGAGTACAACTTGTGAGGGCGGTGTGTCGTGGGTAGGTTTGAGTATTACCTGTGGAGTACTGCTGTAGGTGTTAATAGTTATTTGCTCGTATTTGTTACAAGATGAGCCGTGTCGTTCCGTGTGACGCATAATGGGAGGACGGCGTAGTAGCGGTATTCTGAAAAAGAGCCCGTTAGGGTGTATTTTAGCTCACAGGAAAGAGATCGAGGAACCACCTGGTGATAATGTGAATAGAGCAACCTTGATGAAATCTTGTGAGCAGAGGCCATTGTATAAATTGGACAAGGAAGGAAAGCCTGTGCGCAAAGCGCGGTGCTGCACCCGGGCGCCCCAATGCCGTGCGGCAGCGCGCCTCAGTGCTGCCGCCCTGTGGCGAAACTCGGGTACTGCAGCGCACGGCCGGGGGCAGAGGCGCTGTTCGCCCCGCAGGGCTCGCAGCCAGGTATCTGTGTGTCAGTGTCCGTCCCCATTTGTGTAAAAACGACATCCCTGCCTCGATGGCTCCTTAGAACGTTTAAAGATGTAAATATTGCTACCACTAACATTGTCGATCCGGCTTCTTTCCTCAGTGTAAAGCAAAGGAGCGCGGTTTGTTGTTTCCTTTTAAAGGCGGCTGTTGGAAGCCGCGCGGGCAAAGGGCGTGGGGGTCCCGGCAGGGTGGCGAGAAGGCGAGTGAGGATGCAGAGCGGGCCAATCAGATCGCTCGGGAGGGCTGGAGGGGCGGAGCGCTGATAGGCGGGGAGAATGGCAATTGATGTGCGCAGGCAGCCAATCAGATTGCCAGAGGGGCGGGCGTTGAGGCCTCAGTACTGCGCATGCCCAAATTGCGCAGTCCTCAGTCAGGTCCGACCCTGAGGCGGGCACCTGGGCGCGGAGCGCGGGAAGGAGCATCCAATAGGAGGACGGCGCGCTGGGGTGAAAAGCAGCCAATCAGAGCGCACCGACTCAATCCCGTTTGAACAGCTGCCTCCCTGGCAAGCGCGTCCGTGGTGTCTCGGAGCGGCCACCGGGAGTTAACGGGGAAACGGGGGTCGAGGCGAGGGAGGGGAGGCTGCGGAGCGCTCATTTTGGCCTCTCCTTCCCCTTGCCCTGCCTCTCCGTCCCTTTTGCCTCTCTCTCCCTCTCTCTGTGTCACCTTGTCTTGCTCCCTGTCCCTATCTGTCTCTGACAAGCTGACCTGCTCCTTGCCCTCCTTTTGTATGGAATCACAGGCTCATTCTGCTTGGAGAAGGCATGTGCAATTTTATAGTGACTTGACGGTTTAGAGAAACGGCCTGGAAGAGATCATTCCTTTGTCTTTTTTTTGTGTGTGTTTTTTGTGTTTGTTTTTTTTTTTTTTTCCCACGTGGGAAAAAAAAAAAAAAAAAAGAGGCAAATTCAGTGCCTCTGCAGAGAAGCTGGCGACCAGTTTTAGTTAAGAACGCACACCCCGTTGGCGAACGGGTCCCGCGACAGTTCCACGTGTTGCAGGTAAAAGAAGGAAGTTTGATCTGCCATGGAGGAACAGCCGCCTCTTTCCCTCCTTAGGGTCGAGCGTTGCCCTTCTCTTTGTTCACATGAATTTATGGGCACGCTGGAAATAGCCTTTAAGATTTATATATAGAGTTTAATCTTTAGTGATAAGTGGCATGGGCATAGTTAATTTTTGAACACCTTGGTGCCAGTTGAAATGTAAGGGATGAAATGTGATGGGAAGTAATAAGTAAATTTGGGTTTGACTTCTAGGGTTTTTTTTCCCCATTAGTGTAAATCAATGGCACCGTTGTCCTGTGGCTCAATCTCCGTTCTGTTCCGTGGAGTCTTCAATTTAGGATGTTCAGGTAAGAAAGTTTGTCCTTCCAAAGAATGACCAGCCATTGGTAGGACAGAGAGAGGCTTTTAAGTGCATGATCAGAATTTAAGCCAAATTCCACTTGACGTTGCTGCTGTTGGTTTTGGCTTTCACTGGTTTCCCCACAGCTCCCTAGTGTTTGGGAGCTCGGAGTGGGCATTTTTTCCCCCCAGGGAGAGGCTACGCTTAAGAATGAATTTGTTTCCTTAGAGGAGTGAGAGTCCGTTTGTGTAACACAAAGAAAAACCCCAGCCTAGTCGAGTTCTGAGTGTGTGTCTGTGAGATGGCTGCTTTACTTTGATGAGTTCACACCTGTGCAATTGCAATGCCAAAGAGCAATGCAAGATAGGAGGGTTTTTTCCGCTGTGGGGGGGGGATGCATAAAACCAGAGCTAAGGTGCGGTTGCAGGCTTGGTGGTGTGGCGAGTGGGGCGCCGCTTCAGTGGGAGCTCGGGGTGAGGCCCAGCGGGTTCTGTGTCCTGTACGCGTGGCTTTCGTGCCGCGGCTCTCTGTGTGCGTTTTTGTTTTGTTGTGTTTGTTTTTTGTTTGTTTTTCTGCGGGATTCCCGCGAAACGCGGCACAACCCCTCGGCCCGGGCTGCCGCGGCGGTCTCAGTGCTGCCGTCCTGTGGGCAAAGCGCGGTGCTGCACCCGGGCGCCCCAATGCCGTGCCGCAGCGCGCCTCAGTCCTGCCGCCCTGTGGCGAAATTCGGGTACTGCAGCGCACGGCCGGGGGCAGGGGCGCTGTTCGCCCCGCAGGGCTCGCAGCCAGGTATCTGTGTGTCAGTGTCCGTCCCCATTTGTGTAAAAACGACATCCCTCCCTCGGTGGCTCCTTAGAACGTGTAAAGATGTAAATATTGCTACCACTAACATTGTCGATCCGGCTTCTTTCCTCAGTGGATCCGTTTTGCAGTCGGTGGCCCACGATTTCTTGGAAACAGCAGAAGCTGTTCGCTCCGGCGGAGCGGATTGAAAGGACCAGCCGCTGGAGGATGCTGAAGACTCCTGGGTCGCTGATGGAAGCAGCTTTGCATAAAGCAAGGGGTACGTGAACCTGGGCATGCAGTGACGACTGCCCAGCAGGTAATGGAAGCTAAACCTTTACCTCCAACGCCCGACAAAAATAACGCCAAGAAATGCCACTGAAAAAAACACAGTCAGGGAGGGTTTTTTTTAAATTTCCTTTAGTTCCGCCCCCCTCTCCCCCGCCCTGCTGCGTTTAGTGCAGTGAATGACCCATTGGGAGATGACTGTGGATCTGGCTGTTGAAGGGTGTCTGAAGGAGGAGGAGATGTGTGTAGAGCAGGATTGGTTGTGGGGGTGAGTGTAACTGGTTTGGATGTGGGGTTGTGAATTCTTTTTGGAGGCTTCCTAGTTTCTGGTGTCACCTGTGGGGTGAAGCGTCTTTCTGTGTGCAGGTTTGAAAGGTGCAACGTACAGAGCTCCATCATTTGCCACCAGAACTCCAAATCACAGAGACAATGTTGCTGTGCAGCTGCTAAGGACAGTGTGTGTCTCAGGTAGAGTAACGTCCTTTGTGCTCTGTGTGCGTGTTCCTCCCTTGAAACGAAGGCGCGCTGCCCGGAGTTTCACGTTCCGTGTGGTACCTGCTGGGCTGAGTCTCCTCCCTACGCTCGCCCGTTTTAGCCACGTCTCTGCTCCAGCCCAGTTCGGGAGCAGAGTGGGTCATCACTGACTGCAGGGCGGTTGCACCTTCTTCAAGCTGCTAACACAGGAGGATGAATTTGGCTTTCTGCTCACATCACACATTCAGATACCGGGCAAGTTGTGTATCTCCTTCAAAAAAGAAACACTGTCAAGGGGCTGACAGAGCGTGAGTTTCACAACACAACAAACCAACTCTGCTAGGCTTACATCGTTTTGGTAGTGCATAGCATGTTTCACTTAATCCCGTCATTGCAGGTGTCTTCTAGAGCCTCCATTGTCAAATCTTGCTGGTTATTCACCCAATTTCCTTTCTTAACTGTCTTCCCTTTTTCCTTAGCGTTTTGAGAAGCTTGATCCTGGGGTGTCTGGGGGTTGCCAGCTGACAAAATGACATTGCTGTGGCCTTGCTGAGAACAGGTGTCCCTGTGAGCCACCTCCCGGGAGCAGAGCTGAAGTTGAAAGGCGGCCTGAAAGCCCCGGTGAGAGTTTTCGTTAAAGAAACCGGAGATGAGGGGGTTGACGCTGCCATTGAAAAAGGCCAGCCGGTGAGCAAAGGGATAGATATAAATGTGAAAGAACTGCAACTGGACATCTGAAAGGTTGACATAGTCAGAAAGCATCATCAGAGTCCACAAGGGAAGCCAGGAGAGGGTGAAAAGCAAAACCACAATAATGAGCATTTTGATTACTCTTTGTTTCTTCTTTGACGTGCTGTGCCATCGCTCCTGGCTGTGCTTTCCCACCGTGGGCATCGCAGTGTTGAAGAGAGCAATGCTTATCCTGGCGTACATGATAACAGTGAGCGACAGGGGAGCCAGATAGATGTTCGCAAAGAGACCTGTTGTGTAGATCTTTCTCATTCCTGGGTCAGGCCAGTCCTCTCGGCACCAGTATACGGGGCGGGTTTCGTTGCCGTAGCCGAGGATCACCCTGAAATGTTTCTCTTCTTGTACGTGCAGCATGACGGCAGAAGGACGCGTGATTGCGATGGCCAGAATCCAAGTGACGGCTATGATGATGACTGCAGTTGAAACGGTCAGCTTCTGCTCGAACGGATGAACGATGCAGCGAAACCTGCAGCAAAGATATCCGGCGACGTACGTAGAGAAGCTGATTAAGGAACGCTCACTCAAACAGGCAAGCATACGTTCGCTTCTTCAGTTGCATGCTTTTTAAACAGATTAAACATGATACTCCAGTTGTTGGAAGCTGTGCTGTTGCTGGAAAAGTTACCATCGTGCGTTGCAAAGGGCCTCAGAAGGGAAACACTGATCAGGAAACTGGAAATAAGTTAGCAGGTGCCAGTGTGAAACCAGCCACCGAAAGGACAGAGACCGATACAAAAGCCACATCTCTGATCCCAGGTGGCTGTCTCCTCCAGCCAACATCAGGAAACCGCAACAAAGAGGATAAGAAATTAATAGGAGATTTGTAGCCGAATTAGAATTAGGGTCCAAAGAAGCTGTCACTGGTGACGGGAGAGCAGTGGTACCTCGCAGCGCAAGGAGCTGATGCGCTCTATTAAGATTAGGTGAAAAGGTAAGAGTGAATTTCTAAACTGTTTGCGAAGGAGTGACCCAGCAATGTGAAATGTGTCTAGAAAACCATCATCTTAATACTGTATACAGGGTATAAATAAGAACAATTGGACGAGGGAAATGTCCCAGGACAACACTGGCAAATAGGGTTCTCCAAGCTGCCTAGAAAAGAGGGGTATGGCTATTGGGTGGCACTCACAGCAGCTCCCTTCTCAGGTTGGCCAGGAGCATTCCCGTGCCGGGGGGCGGCTGCCGGCCTGTGGGCCGGGGGCTGCGGCTGTTTGGGGCGCTGCCCCCGCTTTGTTTTCCTAGGGGAGCCCCCCCCCGCTTTTTGGGGGTTGTGGTACGTGCACGTGTAAATGACACAATGAGAGTAAATGACACAATGAGCTGCCTGTCGGGGCCGTTTCCCTCGTGTCGCGTGACGGTGTCGCTTGTGGCGCCCCAGCGTGAGCAGGGGCCGGCGATGCGGGTGGGGGATGCGGGGGTCAAAAGGGAGTCCCCCTGAAAAGAGGGGGTCACAGTCCAAACGTGCCTGAAAATTCCCGGGGGAGGAGAACACATGTTCGACCTGTAAACACGAGTGTGGGAATTGCAAACAGAGAAATCTGTCCTTGGTATTTATATATTGCAGGATGGCATTCACGTGTATATCAAATGCTTTTATATCAACCCCCTTTTCTACTCTATTATATAAAGGATTTTTAGAATGTAAAAAATTCCTGTTGATGGTTTTAAAAATACCAATATCTTGTCTATAGGTAAATTAAAAAATGAAGGACTCGAAAATGAGAAAAAATTATATAGAAAGCAATTTAAAATAGAGAAAAGTGTGAGTAGGTAGAGCTACCTGTAATGACTGTGTGTTGCATAATCTAAACGGATATTAAATATCATCTCTATGTATTCACTCATACCCGTGTATGTATTTTTTTAAGAAGTGCAAATAGATATCTCCGTCTAAACCTATGTAATTGTAAATATGTCAAAATCTGTAGATCTGGAAAGATCCTGAAGCAATGCGGGGCTGTGGGCCCGACGTCCGCTTCCTGCGGCAGGCGAGAGAGCGAGCCCCTCTCTCCGGGTGGCGAAGGCTCCCTCTGCGCGGCGTGCGGCGGGCCGGGGCCCAACGTGCGCGGCAGGGTCCGCGCGCGTATCCTGGAGCGGGACAGCTGCCTGGCGAGCGAGCCAGCGAGGCTCCGTGTCCCCGAAGCCTCGTCTCGTAGGAGCCCTGACACCCCACCGTGTTCTCCTAGGCTGAGGACGGCCGAGCGCCCCGAGTTACCGGAGAGGAAGGGAGGAGAGAAGGAGACGGGAGCGTCTGAGCTGTTAGAAGCCTCCTGGCAGCCACCGAAAGCGAGAGCCGCTGTGAGTCCCTGGCCCTCGGGGCCTCGTCCCCGGCTTGCGTGTCCTGGTGCCTCCCTGCCCCTCCGTCTCCTTTTTCCCCACGCTTTCTCTGGCCCGTTCTTTTCCCTGCCATTAGTTTCCTCTCTGTGTCTGTATGTGCTGCTCTGTCTCTTTCCTTCCTCCCTCCCTTCGCCGTCTCTCTCTCTGTGCCTTTGTCGTGCTCGGCGTTGCCGGCTTTCTTCATTCCGTACGGCACTGTTCCCGTCCTCGTTCACGTTCTGAGCCTTTGTGCTGCCCCCCGCCCCGTTTTTTTCCTCTCTTTTTATTTTCTTTTTTCCTGCCCTCCGTCTCTCCGCGGGGCTCCTCATTCCTCTCTTTCTTCCTCCAAGCCCCTGTGTTCCCCGCGGTCTCTCGCTCTGCCATCGTTTTTGCCTGTTGCCCTCTCTCTTGCTTCCCGTTGATAGGAGGAACAAAAATCTTTTAGAAAGCCCTTGGCATAAGGCAGCAAGACCAGGCCTAACGGAACAGAAACCTAACAGAGAAACACTAGCTCTGTAGGGACTGGAGGTGGGGCAAAGCGGGATGTCCTTGGCTCGCAGGCTGGGAAAACGGGACGTTCCACTAAATGGAGAAGGAGCTACTTGAGTAGCAGCACAAAATGACAGCGGGCGTGCTCAAGAAATGAGGTCGAGGAGCCGACACCGGGGCAGGGGGCACCGGGCTGCAGGGGCACCGGGGACCCCTGGAGACCCTTGATGGACACTGGCATACCAGAGATGGACTGCCAGCGAAGGGTGGGGTTATGGAAAGAACTTCTGTTTAATGCACTAACTAAGCGGTAGAAGCAAATGAATATGCAATAGGTGTATGTAAAGAATACCAAGAAGCGTGAATCGCACGTACGCTCAATTACAGGGGCGATCCTCTGAGCGTGTGGTGCGCTGTATTGAAATTGCCCGCCGTTTAACACTTTCAGAACAGCGTTAGAGAGTCTTTTTTGCCGACTTTTTGGTATCTCTCCGCGTCCCGTGGTTCCTCGCCGTGTCCCCGTGTCCCGCTCCCTGCCCGTGGTCGCGTTCCTCTCTGTCCCGTTGACCGTGCCGGGTTTTTTTCCTCCGTCTCCGCGCCGCTGCCGCCGCGCCGATTTGTTTCTTTCTGTGCCCTGTTCCTGGTGCTCTTCCGGCCTCTTTTCCTCTGTCCCCGCCGCTGCTTTGATCTCTGCCTTGTTTTTTCAGAGCCCTGTCCCTTTTTTCTCTTCTCGCTTTTGAAGAGAAGCTGCCAAGTTAACGTATACTGCGATGAAGTTATAGAAGGTGTACCCGTCATTAACCAGTTGACATGAGGTAAATGCTTTCTGACCGCCTGCACGATGAGGGGATATTTTTCACCTTTTAGATCCTTCTGCACGACAAGAGGGAGATGGAAGATTAAGTAACACGTTGTTTAGAAGCTGAGAGCTTAGTTTATATTTGACTAATAATTAACAGATGTATTGTCAGCGAGAAACTAAACAATTATAGCTAACATCGTCAAATGAAATAAAGAACGTGGCTTAGCAGTGCTGCTGACTCTGCCGTCCCGTTTCTTTCCCCGTTTCAGCCGGTGAGCCAGCCGGAGGACCCGCTCCGTCCGGCCGCAGGGCCCGTGGAGCCGAGGGCTCTCTTGGCGCACCCCGGGGATGTCTCTGGAGAGACTCCTCGTCTCGGTCGGATCGCCGCGGGGACGGACGAGGACCTCTGGTGAGAAGTCTTTCTTTTCTGAAATTTGGGACCGGTCACGTGCTCGCGAACTGTCCGTAAGTCGTGGTACGGAATTTCGGCAGGATAGCGTGGACGGGGTTGCGAGCACCTTAGAGGTATACAGTAGTTGCTGTGGAGTTGTTTGTGCGGCCAGCTTTTGGTGTTGGTTGTTCCCGTGCTCCGTTGTGGTGCAAAGCTGGCTCTGTATGTAGCTGTGAAGAGTACCGTAGTTCGGTTTAATTCTTGGATGTGCCTTGGTTCTGACTATGCGCTTGAACACCAAAAACTACAGCAGGAGCTGCTGTGGCTTTAACTTGCAAGGAGTGTGAGCGTTGTGGAGCCATCTGTGTTGCAGAGTGTCCTAATTGCGGTGCTGAGTGTTAGAGAGATTCGAGCTGGGTACCGGAATTGTTTTGTTTTGGAGACGGTGGGATAAACTTGGAGTACAACTTGTGAGGGCGGTGTGTCGTGGGTAGGTTTGAGTATTACCTGTGGAGTACTGCTGTAGGTGTTAATAGTTATTTGCTCGTATTTGTTACAAGATGAGCCGTGTCGTTCCGTGTGACGCATAATGGGAGGACGGCGTAGTAGCGGTATTCTGAAAAAGAGCCCGTTAGGGTGTATTTTAGCTCACAGGAAAGAGATCGAGGAACCACCTGGTGATAATGTGAATAGAGCAACCTTGATGAAATCTTGTGAGCAGAGGCCATTGTATAAATTGGACAAGGAAGGAAAGCCTGTGCGCAAAGCGCGGTGCTGCACCCGGGCGCCCCAATGCCGTGCGGCAGCGCGCCTCAGTGCTGCCGCCCTGTGGCGAAACTCGGGTACTGCAGCGCACGGCCGGGGGCAGAGGCGCTGTTCGCCCCGCAGGGCTCGCAGCCAGGTATCTGTGTGTCAGTGTCCGTCCCCATTTGTGTAAAAACGACATCCCTGCCTCGATGGCTCCTTAGAACGTTTAAAGATGTAAATATTGCTACCACTAACATTGTCGATCCGGCTTCTTTCCTCAGTGTAAAGCAAAGGAGCGCGGTTTGTTGTTTCCTTTTAAAGGCGGCTGTTGGAAGCCGCGCGGGCAAAGGGCGTGGGGGTCCCGGCAGGGTGGCGAGAAGGCGAGTGAGGATGCAGAGCGGGCCAATCAGATCGCTCGGGAGGGCTGGAGGGGCGGAGCGCTGATAGGCGGGGAGAATGGCAATTGATGTGCGCAGGCAGCCAATCAGATTGCCAGAGGGGCGGGCGTTGAGGCCTCAGTACTGCGCATGCCCAAATTGCGCAGTCCTCAGTCAGGTCCGACCCTGAGGCGGGCACCTGGGCGCGGAGCGCGGGAAGGAGCATCCAATAGGAGGACGGCGCGCTGGGGTGAAAAGCAGCCAATCAGAGCGCACCGACTCAATCCCGTTTGAACAGCTGCCTCCCTGGCAAGCGCGTCCGTGGTGTCTCGGAGCGGCCACCGGGAGTTAACGGGGAAACGGGGGTCGAGGCGAGGGAGGGGAGGCTGCGGAGCGCTCATTTTGGCCTCTCCTTCCCCTTGCCCTGCCTCTCCGTCCCTTTTGCCTCTCTCTCCCTCTCTCTGTGTCACCTTGTCTTGCTCCCTGTCCCTATCTGTCTCTGACAAGCTGACCTGCTCCTTGCCCTCCTTTTGTATGGAATCACAGGCTCATTCTGCTTGGAGAAGGCATGTGCAATTTTATAGTGACTTGACGGTTTAGAGAAACGGCCTGGAAGAGATCATTCCTTTGTCTTTTTTTGGTGTGTGTTTTTTGTGTTTGTTTTTTTTTTTCTCCCACGTGGAAAAAAAAAAAAAAAAAAAAGAGGCAAATTCAGTGCCTGTGCAGAGAAGCTGGCGACCAGTTTTAGTTAAGAACACACACCCCGTTGGCGAACGGGTCCCGCGGCAGTTCCACGTGTTGCAGGTAAAAGAAGGAAGTTTGATCTGCCATAGAGGAACAGCCGCCTCTTTCCCTCCTTAGGGTCGAGCGTTGCCCTTCTCTTTGTTCACATGAATTTATGGGCACGCTGGAAATAGCCTTTAAGATTTATATGTAGAGTTTAATCTAAGTGGTAAGTGGCATGGGCATAGTTAATTCTTGAACACCTTGCTGCCAGTTGAAATGTAAGGGATGAAATGTGATGGGAAGTAATAAGTAAATTTGGGTTTGTCTTCTAGGGTGTTTTTTTCCCCATTAGTGTAAATCAATGGCACCGTTGTCCTGTGGCTCAATCTCCGTTCTGTTCCGTGGAGTCTTCAATTTAGGATGTTCAGGTAAGAAAGTTTGTCCTTCCAAAGAATGACCGGTCATTGGTAGGACAGAGAGAGGCTTTTAAGTGCGTGATCAGAATTTAAGCCAAATTCCACTTGACGTTGCTGCTGTTGGTTTTGGCTTTCACTGGTTTCCCCACAGCTCCCTAGTGTTTGGGAGCTCGGAGTGGGCATTTTTTTCCCCCAGGGAGAGGCTACGCTTAAGAATGAATTTGTTTCCTTAGAGGAGTGAGAGTCCGTTTGTGTAACACAAAGAAAAACCCCAGCCTAGTCGAGTTCTGAGTGTGTGTCTGTGAGATGGCTGCTTTACTTTGATGAGTTCACACCTGTGCAGTTGTAATGGCAAAGAGCAATGCAAGATAGGAGGGTTTTTTCCGCTGTGGGGGGGGGATGCATAAAACCAGAGCTAAGGTGCGGTTGCAGGCTTGGTGGTGTGGCGAGTGGGGCGCCGCTTCAGTGGGAGCTCGGGGTGAGGCCCAGCGGGTTCTGTGTCCTGTACGCGTGGCTTTCGTGCCGCGGCTCTCTGTGTGCGTTTTTGTTTTGTTGTGTTTGTTTTTTGTTTGTTTTTCTGCGGGATTCCCGCGAAACGCGGCACAACCCCTCGGCCCGGGCTGCCGCGGCGGTCTCAGTGCTGCCGTCCTGTGGGCAAAGCGCGGTGCTGCACCCGGGCGCCCCAATGCCGTGCCGCAGCGCGCCTCAGTCCTGCCGCCCTGTGGCGAAATTCGGGTACTGCAGCGCACGGCCGGGGGCAGGGGCGCTGTTCGCCCCGCAGGGCTCGCAGCCAGGTATCTGTGTGTCAGTGTCCGTCCCCATTTGTGTAAAAACGACATCCCTCCCTCGGTGGCTCCTTAGAACGTGTAAAGATGTAAATATTGCTACCACTAACATTGTCGATCCGGCTTCTTTCCTCAGTGGATCCGTTTTGCAGTCGGTGGCCCACGATTTCTTGGAAACAGCAGAAGCTGTTCGCTCCGGCGGAGCGGATTGAAAGGACCAGCCGCTGGAGGATGCTGAAGACTCCTGGGTCGCTGATGGAAGCAGCTTTGCATAAAGCAAGGGGTACGTGAACCTGGGCATGCAGTGACGACTGCCCAGCAGGTAATGGAAGCTAAACCTTTACCTCCAACGCCCGACAAAAATAACGCCAAGAAATGCCACTGAAAAAAACACAGTCAGGGAGGGTTTTTTTTAAATTTCCTTTAGTTCCGCCCCCCTCTCCCCCGCCCTGCTGCGTTTAGTGCAGTGAATGACCCATTGGGAGATGACTGTGGATCTGGCTGTTGAAGGGTGTCTGAAGGAGGAGGAGATGTGTGTAGAGCAGGATTGGTTGTGGGGGTGAGTGTAACTGGTTTGGATGTGGGGTTGTGAATTCTTTTTGGAGGCTTCCTAGTTTCTGGTGTCACCTGTGGGGTGAAGCGTCTTTCTGTGTGCAGGTTTGAAAGGTGCAACGTACAGAGCTCCATCATTTGCCACCAGAACTCCAAATCACAGAGACAATGTTGCTGTGCAGCTGCTAAGGACAGTGTGTGTCTCAGGTAGAGTAACGTCCTTTGTGCTCTGTGTGCGTGTTCCTCCCTTGAAACGAAGGCGCGCTGCCCGGAGTTTCACGTTCCGTGTGGTACCTGCTGGGCTGAGTCTCCTCCCTACGCTCGCCCGTTTTAGCCACGTCTCTGCTCCAGCCCAGTTCGGGAGCAGAGTGGGTCATCACTGACTGCAGGGCGGTTGCACCTTCTTCAAGCTGCTAACACAGGAGGATGAATTTGGCTTTCTGCTCACATCACACATTCAGATACCGGGCAAGTTGTGTATCTCCTTCAAAAAAGAAACACTGTCAAGGGGCTGACAGAGCGTGAGTTTCACAACACAACAAACCAACTCTGCTAGGCTTACATCGTTTTGGTAGTGCATAGCATGTTTCACTTAATCCCGTCATTGCAGGTGTCTTCTAGAGCCTCCATTGTCAAATCTTGCTGGTTATTCACCCAATTTCCTTTCTTAACTGTCTTCCCTTTTTCCTTAGCGTTTTGAGAAGCTTGATCCTGGGGTGTCTGGGGGTTGCCAGCTGACAAAATGACATTGCTGTGGCCTTGCTGAGAACAGGTGTCCCTGTGAGCCACCTCCCGGGAGCAGAGCTGAAGTTGAAAGGCGGCCTGAAAGCCCCGGTGAGAGTTTTCGTTAAAGAAACCGGAGATGAGGGGGTTGACGCTGCCATTGAAAAAGGCCAGCCGGTGAGCAAAGGGATAGATATAAATGTGAAAGAACTGCAACTGGACATCTGAAAGGTTGACATAGTCAGAAAGCATCATCAGAGTCCACAAGGGAAGCCAGGAGAGGGTGAAAAGCAAAACCACAATAATGAGCATTTTGATTACTCTTTGTTTCTTCTTTGACGTGCTGTGCCATCGCTCCTGGCTGTGCTTTCCCACCGTGGGCATCGCAGTGTTGAAGAGAGCAATGCTTATCCTGGCGTACATGATAACAGTGAGCGACAGGGGAGCCAGATAGATGTTCGCAAAGAGACCTGTTGTGTAGATCTTTCTCATTCCTGGGTCAGGCCAGTCCTCTCGGCACCAGTATACGGGGCGGGTTTCGTTGCCGTAGCCGAGGATCACCCTGAAATGTTTCTCTTCTTGTACGTGCAGCATGACGGCAGAAGGACGCGTGATTGCGATGGCCAGAATCCAAGTGACGGCTATGATGATGACTGCAGTTGAAACGGTCAGCTTCTGCTCGAACGGATGAACGATGCAGCGAAACCTGCAGCAAAGATATCCGGCGACGTACGTAGAGAAGCTGATTAAGGAACGCTCACTCAAACAGGCAAGCATACGTTCGCTTCTTCAGTTGCATGCTTTTTAAACAGATTAAACATGATACTCCAGTTGTTGGAAGCTGTGCTGTTGCTGGAAAAGTTACCATCGTGCGTTGCAAAGGGCCTCAGAAGGGAAACACTGATCAGGAAACTGGAAATAAGTTAGCAGGTGCCAGTGTGAAACCAGCCACCGAAAGGACAGAGACCGATACAAAAGCCACATCTCTGATCCCAGGTGGCTGTCTCCTCCAGCCAACATCAGGAAACCGCAACAAAGAGGATAAGAAATTAATAGGAGATTTGTAGCCGAATTAGAATTAGGGTCCAAAGAAGCTGTCACTGGTGACGGGAGAGCAGTGGTACCTCGCAGCGCAAGGAGCTGATGCGCTCTATTAAGATTAGGTGAAAAGGTAAGAGTGAATTTCTAAACTGTTTGCGAAGGAGTGACCCAGCAATGTGAAATGTGTCTAGAAAACCATCATCTTAATACTGTATACAGGGTATAAATAAGAACAATTGGACGAGGGAAATGTCCCAGGACAACACTGGCAAATAGGGTTCTCCAAGCTGCCTAGAAAAGAGGGGTATGGCTATTGGGTGGCACTCACAGCAGCTCCCTTCTCAGGTTGGCCAGGAGCATTCCCGTGCCGGGGGGCGGCTGCCGGCCTGTGGGCCGGGGGCTGCGGCTGTTTGGGGCGCTGCCCCCGCTTTGTTTTCCTAGGGGAGCCCCCCCCCGCTTTTTGGGGGTTGTGGTACGTGCACGTGTAAATGACACAATGAGCTGCCTGTTGGGGCCGTTTCCCTCGTGTCGCGTGACGGTGTCACTTGTGGCGCCCCAGCGTGAGCAGGGGCCGGCGATGCGGGTGGGGGATGCGGGGGTCAAAAGGGAGTCCCCCTGAAAAGAGGGGGTCACAGTCCAAACGTGCCTGAAAATTCCCGGGGGAGGAGAACACATGTTCGACCTGTAAACACGAGTGTGGGAATTGCAAACAGAGAAATCTGTCCTTGGTATTTATATATTGCAGGATGGCATTCACGTGTATATCAAATGCTTTTATATCAACCCCCTTTTCTACTCTATTATATAAAGGATTTTTAGAATGTAAAAAATTCCTGTTGCTGGTTTTAAAAATACCAATATCTTGTCTATAGGTAAATTAAAAAATGAAGGACTCGAAAATGAGAAAAAAATTATATAGAAAGCAATTTAAAATAGAGAAAAGTGTGAGTAGGTAGAGCTACCTGTAATGACTGTGCGTTACATAATCTAAATGGATATTAAATATCATCTCTATGTATTCACTCATACCCGTGTACGTATTTTTTTAAGAAGTGCAAATAGATATCTCCGTCTAAACCTATGTAATTGTAAATATGTCAAAATCTGTAGATCTGGAAAGATCCTGAAGCAATGCGGGGCTGTGGGCCCGACGTCCGCTTCCTGCGGCAGGCAAGAGAGCGAGCCCCTCTCTCCGGGTGGCGAAGGCTCCCTCTGCGCGGCGTGCGGCGGGCCGGGGGCCAACGTGCGCGGCAGGGTCCGTGCGCGTATCCTGGAGCGGGACGGCTGCCTGGCGAGCGAGCCAGCGAGGCTCCATGTCCCCGAAGCCTCGTCTCGTAGGAGCCCTGACACCCCACCGTGTTCTCCTAGGCTGAGGACGGCCGAGCGCCCCGAGTTACCGGAGAGGAAGGGAGGAGAGAAGGAGACGGGAGCGTCTGAGCTGTTAGAAGCCTCCTGGCAGCCACCGAAAGCGAGAGCCGCTGTGAGTCCCTGGCCCTCGGGCCTCGTCCCCGGCTTGTGTGTCCTGGTGCCTCCCTGCCCCTCCGTCTCCTTTTTCCCCACGCTTTCTCTGGCCCGTTCTTTTCCCTGCCATTAGTTTCCTCTCTGTGTCTGTATGTGCTGCTCTGTCTCTTTCCTTCCTCCCTCCCTTCGCCGTCTCTCTCTCTGTGCCTTTGTCGTGCTCGGCGTTGCCGGCTTTCTTCATTCCGTACGGCACTGTTCCCGTCCTCGTTCACGTTCTGAGCCTTTGTGCTGCCCCCCGCCCCGTTTTTTTTCTCTCTTTTTATTTTCTTTTTTCCTGTCCTCCGTCTCTCCGCGGGGCTCCTCATTCCTCTCTTTCTTCCTCCAAGCCCCTGTGTTCCCCGCGGTCTCTCGCTCTGCCATCGTTTTTGCCTGTTGCCCTCTCTCTTGCTTCCCGTTGATAGGAGGAACAAAAATCTTTTAGAAAGCCCTTGGCATAAGGCAGCAAGACCAGGCCTAACGGAACAGAAACCTAACAGAAAAACTAGCTCTGTAGGGACTGGAGGTGGGGCAAAGCGGGATGTCCTTGGCTCGCAGGCTGGGAAAATGGGACGTTCCACTAAATGGAGAAGGAGCTACTTGAGTAGCAGCACAAAATGACAGCGGGCGTGCTCAAGACATGAGGTCGAGGAGCCGACACCGGGGCAGGGGGCACCGGGCTGCAGGGGCGCCGGGGACACCTGGAGACCCTTGATGGACACTGGCATACCAGAGATGGACTGCCAGCGAAGGGTGGGGTTATGGAAAGAACTTCTGTTTAATGCACTAACTAAGCGGTAGAAGCAAATGAATATGCAATAGGTGTATGTAAAGAATACCAAGAAGCGTGAATCGCACGTACGCTCAATTACAGCGGCGATCCTCTGAGCGTGCGGTGCGCTGTATTGAAATTGCCCGCCGTTTAACACTTTCAGAACAGCGTTAGAGACTCTTTTTTGCCGACTTTTTGGTATCTCTCCGCGTCCCGTGGTTCCTCGCCGTGTCCCCGTGTCCCGCTCCCTGCCCGTGGTCGCGTTCCTCTCTGTCCCGTTGACCGTGCCGGGTTTTTTTCCTCCGTCTCCGCGCCGCTGCCGCCGCGCCGATTTGTTTCTTTCTGTGCCCTGTTCCTGGTGCTCTTCCGGCCTCTTTTCCTCTGTCCCCCCTGCTGCTTTGATCTCTGCCTTGTTTTTTCAGAGCCCTGTCCCTTTTTTCTCTTCTCGCTTTTGAAGAGAAGCTGCCAAGTTAACGTATACTGCGATGAAGTTATAGAAGGTGTACCCGTCATTAACCAGTTGACATGAGGTAAATGCTTTCTGACCGCCTGCACGATGAGGGGATATTTTTCACCTTTTAGATCCTTCTGCACGACAAGAGGGAGATGGAAGATTAAGTAACACGTTGTTTAGAAGCTGAGAGCTTAGTTTATATTTGACTAATAATTAACAGATGTATTGTCAGCGAGAAACTAAACAATTATAGCTAACATCGTCAAATGAAATAAAGAACGTGGCTTAGCAGTGCTGCTGACTCTGCCGTCCCGTTTCTTTCCCCGTTTCAGCCGGTGAGCCAGCCGGAGGACCCGCTCCGTCCGGCCGCAGGGCCCGTGGAGCCGAGGGCTCTCTTGGCGCACCCCGGGGATGTCTCTGGAGAGACTCCTCGTCTCGGTCGGATCGCCGCGGGGACGGACGAGGACCTCTGGTGAGAAGTCTTTCTTTTCTGAAATTTGGGACCGGTCACGTGCTCGCGAACTGTCCGTAAGTCGTGGTACGGAATTTCGGCAGGATAGCGTGGACGGGGTTGCGAGCACCTTAGAGGTATACAGTAGTTGCTGTGGAGTTGTTTGTGCGGCCAGCTTTTGGTGTTGGTTGTTCCCGTGCTCCGTTGTGGTGCAAAGCTGGCTCTGTATGTAGCTGTGAAGAGTACCGTAGTTCGGTTTAATTCTTGGATGTGCCTTGGTTCTGACTATGCGCTTGAACACCAAAAACTACAGCAGGAGCTGCTGTGGCTTTAACTTGCAAGGAGTGTGAGCGTTGTGGAGCCATCTGTGTTGCAGAGTGTCCTAATTGCGGTGCTGAGTGTTAGAGAGATTCGAGCTGGGTACCGGAATTGTTTTGTTTTGGAGACGGTGGGATAAACTTGGAGTACAACTTGTGAGGGCGGTGTGTCGTGGGTAGGTTTGAGTATTACCTGTGGAGTACTGCTGTAGGTGTTAATAGTTATTTGCTCGTATTTGTTACAAGATGAGCCGTGTCGTTCCGTGTGACGCATAATGGGAGGACGGCGTAGTAGCGGTATTCTGAAAAAGAGCCCGTTAGGGTGTATTTTAGCTCACAGGAAAGAGATCGAGGAACCACCTGGTGATAATGTGAATAGAGCAACCTTGATGAAATCTTGTGAGCAGAGGCCATTGTATAAATTGGACAAGGAAGGAAAGCCTGTGCGCAAAGCGCGGTGCTGCACCCGGGCGCCCCAATGCCGTGCGGCAGCGCGCCTCAGTGCTGCCGCCCTGTGGCGAAACTCGGGTACTGCAGCGCACGGCCGGGGGCAGAGGCGCTGTTCGCCCCGCAGGGCTCGCAGCCAGGTATCTGTGTGTCAGTGTCCGTCCCCATTTGTGTAAAAACGACATCCCTGCCTCGATGGCTCCTTAGAACGTTTAAAGATGTAAATATTGCTACCACTAACATTGTCGATCCGGCTTCTTTCCTCAGTGTAAAGCAAAGGAGCGCGGTTTGTTGTTTCCTTTTAAAGGCGGCTGTTGGAAGCCGCGCGGGCAAAGGGCGTGGGGGTCCCGGCAGGGTGGCGAGAAGGCGAGTGAGGATGCAGAGCGGGCCAATCAGATCGCTCGGGAGGGCTGGAGGGGCGGAGCGCTGATAGGCGGGGAGAATGGCAATTGATGTGCGCAGGCAGCCAATCAGATTGCCAGAGGGGCGGGCGTTGAGGCCTCAGTACTGCGCATGCCCAAATTGCGCAGTCCTCAGTCAGGTCCGACCCTGAGGCGGGCACCTGGGCGCGGAGCGCGGGAAGGAGCATCCAATAGGAGGACGGCGCGCTGGGGTGAAAAGCAGCCAATCAGAGCGCACCGACTCAATCCCGTTTGAACAGCTGCCTCCCTGGCAAGCGCGTCCGTGGTGTCTCGGGGCGGCCACCGGGAGTTAACGGGGAAACGGGGGTCGAGGCGAGGGAGGGGAGGCTGCGGAGCGCTCATTTTGGCCTCTCCTTCCCCTTGCCCTGCCTCTCCGTCCCTTTTGCCTCTCTCTCCCTCTCTCTGTGTCACCTTGTCTTGCTCCCTGTCCCTATCTGTCTCTGACAAGCTGACCTGCTCCTTGCCCTCCTTTTGTATGGAATCACAGGCTCATTCTGCTTGGAGAAGGCATGTGCAATTTTATAGTGACTTGACGGTTTAGAGAAACGGCCTGGAAGAGATCATTCCTTTGTCTTTTTTTTGTGTGTGTTTTTTGTGTTTGTTTTTTTTTTTTTTTCCCACGTGGGAAAAAAAAAAAAAAAAAAGAGGCAAATTCAGTGCCTCTGCAGAGAAGCTGGCGACCAGTTTTAGTTAAGAACGCACACCCCGTTGGCGAACGGGTCCCGCGACAGTTCCACGTGTTGCAGGTAAAAGAAGGAAGTTTGATCTGCCATGGAGGAACAGCCGCCTCTTTCCCTCCTTAGGGTCGAGCGTTGCCCTTCTCTTTGTTCACATGAATTTATGGGCACGCTGGAAATAGCCTTTAAGATTTATATATAGAGTTTAATCTTTAGTGATAAGTGGCATGGGCATAGTTAATTTTTGAACACCTTGGTGCCAGTTGAAATGTAAGGGATGAAATGTGATGGGAAGTAATAAGTAAATTTGGGTTTGACTTCTAGGGTTTTTTTTCCCCATTAGTGTAAATCAATGGCACCGTTGTCCTGTGGCTCAATCTCCGTTCTGTTCCGTGGAGTCTTCAATTTAGGATGTTCAGGTAAGAAAGTTTGTCCTTCCAAAGAATGACCAGCCATTGGTAGGACAGAGAGAGGCTTTTAAGTGCATGATCAGAATTTAAGCCAAATTCCACTTGACGTTGCTGCTGTTGGTTTTGGCTTTCACTGGTTTCCCCACAGCTCCCTAGTGTTTGGGAGCTCGGAGTGGGCATTTTTTCCCCCCAGGGAGAGGCTACGCTTAAGAATGAATTTGTTTCCTTAGAGGAGTGAGAGTCCGTTTGTGTAACACAAAGAAAAACCCCAGCCTAGTCGAGTTCTGAGTGTGTGTCTGTGAGATGGCTGCTTTACTTTGATGAGTTCACACCTGTGCAATTGCAATGCCAAAGAGCAATGCAAGATAGGAGGGTTTTTTCCGCTGTGGGGGGGGGATGCATAAAACCAGAGCTAAGGTGCGGTTGCAGGCTTGGTGGTGTGGCGAGTGGGGCGCCGCTTCAGTGGGAGCTCGGGGTGAGGCCCAGCGGGTTCTGTGTCCTGTACGCGTGGCTTTCGTGCCGCGGCTCTCTGTGTGCGTTTTTGTTTTGTTGTGTTTGTTTTTTGTTTGTTTTTCTGCGGGATTCCCGCGAAACGCGGCACAACCCCTCGGCCCGGGCTGCCGCGGCGGTCTCAGTGCTGCCGTCCTGTGGGCAAAGCGCGGTGCTGCACCCGGGCGCCCCAATGCCGTGCCGCAGCGCGCCTCAGTCCTGCCGCCCTGTGGCGAAATTCGGGTACTGCAGCGCACGGCCGGGGGCAGGGGCGCTGTTCGCCCCGCAGGGCTCGCAGCCAGGTATCTGTGTGTCAGTGTCCGTCCCCATTTGTGTAAAAACGACATCCCTCCCTCGGTGGCTCCTTAGAACGTGTAAAGATGTAAATATTGCTACCACTAACATTGTCGATCCGGCTTCTTTCCTCAGTGGATCCGTTTTGCAGTCGGTGGCCCACGATTTCTTGGAAACAGCAGAAGCTGTTCGCTCCGGCGGAGCGGATTGAAAGGACCAGCCGCTGGAGGATGCTGAAGACTCCTGGGTCGCTGATGGAAGCAGCTTTGCATAAAGCAAGGGGTACGTGAACCTGGGCATGCAGTGACGACTGCCCAGCAGGTAATGGAAGCTAAACCTTTACCTCCAACGCCCGACAAAAATAACGCCAAGAAATGCCACTGAAAAAAACACAGTCAGGGAGGGTTTTTTTTAAATTTCCTTTAGTTCCGCCCCCCTCTCCCCCGCCCTGCTGCGTTTAGTGCAGTGAATGACCCATTGGGAGATGACTGTGGATCTGGCTGTTGAAGGGTGTCTGAAGGAGGAGGAGATGTGTGTAGAGCAGGATTGGTTGTGGGGGTGAGTGTAACTGGTTTGGATGTGGGGTTGTGAATTCTTTTTGGAGGCTTCCTAGTTTCTGGTGTCACCTGTGGGGTGAAGCGTCTTTCTGTGTGCAGGTTTGAAAGGTGCAACGTACAGAGCTCCATCATTTGCCACCAGAACTCCAAATCACAGAGACAATGTTGCTGTGCAGCTGCTAAGGACAGTGTGTGTCTCAGGTAGAGTAACGTCCTTTGTGCTCTTTGTGTGTTTCTCCCTTGAAATGAAGGTGCGCTGCCCGGTGTTCCATGTTCCGTGCGGTCCCTGCTGGGCTGAGTCTCCTCCCCACGCTCGCGGTCGGTTCCCTCGCGCTGCCGCAGCCTCGGCAGCACCGTGGGGCTCGTCGGACGCGTTGTTGGCGGAGCCGGCACCGACAAACTCTGGACGCGTCGAGGCGCCACGGTGGGTTTTCCTGGAAATTCCAAGGTCCTTGTGTTTTATTATTTTAACTACTTACTTACTGTAAGACATTTAGAATTAAAACTTAAGAGTAACCAGAAGAGTCTTTGGGAGTAAATAATGCCTATAATCTACTCTAGCTGTTACTCAAAATTCTGCAGACAGTAATGATCCCAAATTTATATAGTAAAATTTAAAAGAGTGAATATAAATACTGGAGCACTAATTGGAAGTAATACCTGTAGAGAAAAAATCTCTAGTTTATATCTATAATAAAAAATAATGTGTGCTAGTTAATTCGCCTGGTCGTAATGTAATGATAAAAATGTTGAAGTGTAAATGAAATTATTTAGGCGTGATCAATAACTAAATTTAATTTCAGCTATTACTTGGTGAACTAGGCAGCAATTATTCCCAATCTGTATCATAGTTTAAAAAACACATTGTTTGAAATTCCTTTTAAATGATAAAGGCAGAAAACTAAATTGGAGTCATTAGTAGCTACATTTGAGGAACCGTTATGAAATAAACTGTAGACACGAATGACTGCATAGGAAACCAAGTAAGGAAGCTTTAGATTTTAAACAGCATTGGAAAGTAATCGGGAGTGTTTAGTATTTGAATTACAACAGAGCCATGAGATTGGAGGCAACAATGCTCAGAACCAAACAGAGTCAAAACGTTACATTTTTTTTTTTCCAAAGAGAGGTAAAAAGGAACCACTAGATAGTGGCTGTTTATAAATGGAGGTATTAAAAAGTTCCCAGGCAGTAATGATTCCCAACAGAACATGAGAAGATATTTAGATGTAAAATAAAATTAGAAAACAGTGTTATGACTGTCTAAATTTAACTACAGCTTTTTTGGGGTTGTGTGAAAACCTGATGGGTATTAATTACCTTTGAGTTAAAATAAAAAGACAGCAACCTCCATCTGATTACCAACAGTTAATTTTAATGTTTCAGTGTGTTGTCCAGTCTGGCTTCTCCCTCCAAGGGCGTGGTCTGAGAAAACCACACCCCAAGTCCACCCCGTCCAGGCTCCGCCCCTGCCAGTCTGTGCCCTCCCCGAGGGGCGTGTCCCTTACAGACCCCTACCCTTCTGTCGCGCCCACCCACAGCAGCACAGTGCACCGAAGCCCCGCCCCCAGCTCCACCCCTCCTTTTCTAAGCCACGCCCCCTTCGGGCGTGTCCCATGCTGACCCCACCACGAGAGGCTTCTCCTACGGGGGCGTGACACACGGAGGCTCCACCCCCTGCTCTCTTTTCCCAGGCGGCCTCCCCGTGGGCGTATCCTCCCCGTTCCCGCCCCTCAGCATTAACCCCCCCCCCCGTAGGTGGGGCCACTGTTCAGCTGCACCCCCCCCCCCTCCCCGCAATACGTGACCCCTAAGTAACCCCACAGCAACGCTATGGCTGCCGTACAGGTACCGCTATAGCAGCCCTGTACCTGCCCCCTAAGAGCCCCAGACGCGCCTCTCACGAGCCCCCACAGCCGCCACTTAAGTGCCCACAGGTACGGCCACAGCCGCCCCATCCCGCCCCACGGCCGCCGCTGCGGGACCCCCGGAGCCCCCGGTTCCGCACCCGCCCCGCAGCCCCGCAGCACGCGGTCTCGCGCCCCCGGTGCCCGTGAAGCCACGTCCTGGCCGCGGCCGGAGGAGCCGCCGCTTTTCCGCCCCCCACATTCCCCGATCCCTGCTGCTGCTGCTGCCTGAGGAGCCGCCGCTTTTCCGCCCCCCACATCCCCCGATGTCTGCTGCCGCTGCCTGAGGAGCCGCCGCTTTTCCGCTCCCCACATCCCCCGATCGCTGCTGCCGCTGCCTGAGGAGCCGCCGCTTTTCCGCCCCCCACATCCCCCGATCGCTGCTGCCGCTGCCTGAAGAGCCGCCGCTTTTCCGCCCATTACATCCCCCGATCGCTGCTGCCGGTGCCTGAGGAGCCGCTGCTTTTCCGCCCATTACATCCCCCGATGGCTGCTGCCGCTGCCTGAGGAGCCGCCGCTTTTCCGCCCCCCACATCCCCCGATCGTTGCCGCTGCCCAAAGAGCAGCCGCTTTTTTTGCCCAGCCCCGACTCCCCCCCTTCCTCCTCAATCACTGCCGTCATGACACCTCCTCTTCCGCCATCTTCTTTCCCCTTTCCCGTCACATTCGCTCTTTTATACTGAGGGAGGGAGGAGGCGCTCGCTGATTGGCTAACGGTGTCAGCGGCGGAAGTCGCCCATTGGCTCATCCCCACGCGGGGTTCTCCCAGGGGATGGGAGAAAGGCGCTGATTGGTCACCGTATAGCTGAGGAGAGGAAGGCACTGATTGGTCACTACCTTCCCGCCGAAGTTCGGCTTCCCAGTGTCAGGCGCTGATTCGCTAGCGCAGCTGAGGTAGAAAAGGCGCTGATTGGTCGCCGTTTTCCCGCCGACGTTCGCCCACAGCAACGAAGCGCTGATTGGGCAGCGCGGCTGAGGCGGGCGGTTCGCCCATTGGCCGGAGGGCGGGCGGGGGGCAGGACCGGGCGGGACTACGAGGCGATAAATAGGGCGGCGCAGAGCGCTCGCAGGGCCAGAAAGGTGGATGCGTCGGCGACTGCTCGAGGTTCTCAGCGCTGACGAACCGGTTGAGCACCCCCCCCCCCCCCCATTCGCCGTGGGACCCCGGGAGCGGCGGGAACGGCGGCCGGAATCAGTGAGCAGGCGGGCTGGGGCGGTCGTTACCGTGCGGTGTTAACCGGGGCTCGGCGGGTTCATGAGGGACCGCGGGCTGGGCTGTGCTGGGGGTTCTAAAGCCGCGGGTTTGTGACGGGGGGCGGGGATTAAGGCTCCCGCAGCCGCTTTAGCGGTTTAAATCGTGTTTAAAGCGGGAGGAGCCGGTCCGGGGATTTTCTCAGCAATCGGGGCTGGTTTGGGTCGAATTCGGCTTGTAAAAGGTTTTTTTAGGTATTTTTTTGGTTTTTTTGGGCGCCGATTTGTGCCAAAAGGCGCCTTTAAAATCCGTTTATTGACGGTGTGTCAGGAGAATTAAAGTTTAAACCTCGGGGGATCTGGGGCTTTTCCCTGGGATTTTGAGTCCAAATCAGGGTTTTTTTAGAGCCCGTATTTATTGAAATTATTATGTTTAGAGGTTTTATTTGGAACATCTCGGGCGGGTTGAGGCTCCTAGAATGTAATTGTTGATTTATTAATGTCACATCGCTGTGTTTGACTCCCGAGGGCGCTGAGCGCGTTCAGTGCGGATCCGGGGGGGGGAGGAGCCGTTTTGGGGCCGTTTGGGTCTAAATCGGCTTTTAAAAAGTTTATGTAACGCGGTTAAAGTTTGAGGAGCCGATTTGCGACTTCAAAGGTTTTTGAATCTACTTATTGATAAGAATTTATACAGTGGATTAATATTTAAAGACCGGGGGGCGATCTGGGGAGTCCAAATGCGGCTTTTTCCTTTAACCACTTGTTAATTTAAACTATTACATTGAAACGGGGCTTTCTGAGATTTTGAGTTCGTTTTTTTTTTTTTTGAGCATTTTGGGCGGTTCTGAGGCTCCTAAAGCCGCTTAATTGTTTAAATTATTAATTGTGGAAACAATTTAAATAGTTTTTGAGATAAGTGTGTGAATTATTGTATTTAAAGTCGGGAGGGGCATTTCATTGCTTTTTGAGGGGTTTTGGGGCTGAATTCACTTTACTGAACGTGTCCGGAGCTGGAGGTCCCAGATCTGGTGCTGATTTGGACCCCAAAAAAAGCTTTTAAAATCTATTTATGGATAATTTACTGAATTAATATTTAAGCGGGAACAAATTCGGCTTTTTTAACCCGCCGCCGTTTTGTCTCCCCCTCCCGTTCTCCCCTCACGCTGAGGGGGCCGAGGAGGCGCTCGCTGATTGGCCGGTGCCGTCTGGCGGGAAAGCCTCCACTGACTGCGCCCCGCGCGGCTGTCTCCGAGGTGAGAAAGGTGCTGATTGGTCGCTGCCTCTGAGGAGAGGAAGGTGCTGATTGGTCGCCGCCTCCCTAAACCCACTTAATTGTTTACATTGTATTTTAAAATTTATTTTTATTTTTAATTTAATTCAATTTACATTTAAATTCTTTAATTTAATTTAATATATTTCAATTTAATTTATTTATTAAATAATATATTAACATTAAATATATAAAATCAATATAGTAATATACTAATATAAATGATATTATTTGATGAATAGTAGAAATATATATAATATATAATCTGATATAATGAACTAATCAACTAATATTCATTGATATTACTTAATGTAATTAATATTTAATATATAATGACATATATAACATAATGTATTAATAATTATATTCATTATATAATATTAATATCTATATTAATATATATAATTACTATGTAATGTATCTAATCTATTTTTACATATATATCTTATTATATAAAGCTGTGAGGGACCATATTTGGGTGGGTCTTTGAGATTTTTAAGGCTGTTTGGTCTCAAATTCAATTTACTTGATTTTGGGGCTGTTTTTAGGATTATTTGTTGTCAAGGAAGCTTTTAAGATCCATTTTTTGGCAAATAATTTGCCCACTAAGTTAAGATTGAAGCGGGGGGATTTGAGGCTGTTTGCCAGGACTGTGACACAAATAACGGCCCTTTCCTTCCCTTTCCTCCTGCAGCTCCTGCTCAGAGAACAGCGAAGGCAGCCTGGCCGCTCCCCGCTCCGGCTGACCGCGCCCCCCCCGCCCCGCTCCGGCTGACCGCGCCCCCCCCGCCCCGCTCCGGCTGACCGCCCCCCCCCCGCCCCGCTCCGGCTGACCGCGCCCCCCCCCCCCCCCCCCCCGCTCCGGCTGACCGCGCCCACCCCCCCCCCCAACTCCGGCTGACCGCGCCCCTTCCCCCCGCCTCTGGCTGACCGCGCCCGCCCCCCCCCCGGCTGACTGTTCCTCCACTGCACACCATGGTGGGGAAGCGGAGGGGATCACAAGGGTCTGTGGGGTGGTGTGGGTGTCAGGGGGGCTGTGGGGGCAATGGGGCTGTTGTGGGATGAAAGAAGCTGAACCCCCTGCAGGTGAGTGACCCACACACTGACCCACAGCACCCCATAGCACCTCCACTCTGCCCTATAGATCCACAGCACTGCCCCACAGCACCCTATAGCTCTTGCTTGCTATCCCACAGCACCCCATAGCTTCTCCACTCTGCCCCATACATCTACAGCAGTGCCACAGAGTACCTGATTTGTCTTCAGTCTGCCCCATGGATGCAGAGTGCTGCCCTACAGAACCCTATAGCTCCTGTACTCTGCCCTATAGACCCACAGTACTGCCCCACAATGCTCCATAGCTCCTACACTCTGCCCCATAGACCCACAACACTGCCTCACAGGACCCCAGACATCGTCCGCTCTGCCCCATAGATCCACAGATGTGCCCAACACCCCACAGCTGCTCCATTCTGCCCCATAGAGCCACAGTGCTGCCCCACAACACTCCATTGCTCCTGCACTCTGCCCCATAGATGCCCAGTACTGCCCCACAGCACCATATAGCTCCTGTGCTCTGCCCCATACATCCACAGCAGTGCCCCAGAGTACCTCATTTCTTCCACTCTGCCCTATAGATGCCCAGTACTGCCCCACAGCACCAAATAGCTGCTGTACTCTGCCCCATACATCCATAGCAGTGCCTCACAACACCCCATACTGACCTTGCCCCATAGACCCACAGTACTGCCTCACAGGACCCCATAGGACTCTACTCTGCCCCTTAGACCCAGAGAGCTGCCCCATAGCAGCCTTTAGGTGCTGCATTCTGCCCCATAGGTGCAAGGTGCTGCCCCACAGCACCCCACACCTCTGTCCACCTGACCACCCTTTCCCCCCGACCACGCCTGCACTGCCTGCTATGGGTGGGTCACAAGGGTCTGTGGGGTGGCTGTGGGGATCAGGGGGGCTATGGGGTCAATGGGGCTGTTGTGGGGTGAAACACCCCTGAAGAGGCTGAAACCCTGCAGGTGAGTGACCCACACACTGACCCACAGCACCCCATAGCACCTCTACTCTGCCCTGTAGATCCACAGCACCCTGTAGCCGCTCTAATCTGCCCTATACAGACACACCACCCCGTAGCTGATTTTACTCTGCCCCATAAATGGACAGCACTGCTCCACAGCACCCTATGTCTCCACTCTGCCCCATAGATGCACAGTGCTGTTCCACAGCACCCCATATCTTGTTCACTCTGCCCTATAGACCCACAGTGTAACCCCACAGCACCCCATGGCTCCTCTGCCCTATAGATCAACAGCACTGTCCCAGAAAACACCATAGCTGCTTCACACTCGCCCATAGGCCAGCAATGCTGCCCCACAGCACACTGTAGCTCCTGCACTCTGCTGCATAGACCCACAGCAGTGCCCCACAGCACCCCACACATCTGGTCTACCCTATACATCCACAGCACTGCTCTGCAGCACCATATAGTTCCAGCACTGTGCCTCATTAATATTTAGCACCCCACAGTTTCTGCATTCTGCCCATAGATCCACATTCCTGGGTCCCCTCACCCCACCAGATGTCCTGGGTTGCGATGCTGTGTGGGGCCCTGCGCAGAACAGAGAAAATGAGGATAGCATGGCTGCTGGGCTCCACCCTGCTTGGAATCTGAGATGGCTGGGGGGTGAGGCTGGTGCCCATGCTGGCACTGCCGCAGGGGCTGTTTTTCTGGGCTGTGCTCTGGTGGCAGCTCCTGGCTGTATCAGCTGCTCCCATTGGCTACCCCTGTGGCCCTGCACTGTGCTTTGCCCTGTGCCCTCCCTGCCAATGGGAACAAGATGGCAACCCTGATGGGCGTGGCCACCTTGGCTGCTGTGTCTCTGCTGGTGGCTGGGGCTATGAATGTCGTGGCTGCCAAGCCTGTACTGGGAGGGTGGGGCTGAGGTGGGCGGAGCCTGCATAGTGTGGCCATTTTGGGGCCCAAGGTGGGTGGTGGGACTCATGACTCTGGTTACCCATGGGGGCCATCTTGGAAAAGGGCAGCACTGTGCTGCTGCCATCCTCACTTGGCTCACCCACGGCCATGTTGGGGGATTTTTAACTTGGTTTTGGGGCCAATTCTCACCCAATAAAATTTAAAAATGTAAAAAAACTGTAAGCATGTGGTTTGTTCTGTTTCCAGTGAATGATTTGGGGCTGGGGTTTGGGGTTGAGGGTGGGGCTGAAGATGTGGGTGGGGCCACTGCCAACTCCACCCTCCCCCAAGCTCAGTCCCCCCAATGTGCCTCCCTCGAGGGGTGTGTCCCAACCAGGCCCCACCCCCTTTCTAAGCACCCCGCCCTCCCTGTTGGGCTCCTCCCCCTTGACCCACGTTTCAACCTCCATTCGTGGGCTCCCTGACAGGGCATGACAGGGACTGACAAAGCTCCAGAAAGCCCAACAGAGCCCGACAGGTCTCGACACTGCCTGACAAAGCCCGAGAGAGTGTGACGGATCCTCACAGAGCCTGACAAAGCTTGACAGAGGCCAACAGGACGCGTCAGGGCCTGACAAATCTTGTCAGTTCCTGATAGAGCCTTGATATGTATGACAGAGCCCTGGGGGTCTCAACAGAGCCTGAGAAATCTTGACAGGACTCAGCAGAGCCCAACAGCTCTCGACAGAGCCCTACAGAGCCCATCAAAGCCTGACAGAGTCTGACACACCCCAAGAGGTCTCAGAATCACAGAATCACAGAATTGGCTAGGTTGGAAAAGACCTCAGAGATCATCAAGTCCAACCCTTGGTCCAACTTCAGCCCATTTACTAGATCATGGCACTAAGAGCCATGTCCAATCTCAGTTTAAAAACCTCCAGGGACGGTGAGTCCACCACCTCCCTAGGCAGGCCATTCCAATGCCTGATCACTCTTTCCGTAAAGAACTTCTTCCTAATATCCAGCCTAAACTTCCCCTGGCAGAGTTTAAGCCCATGTCCCCTTGTCCTATTGCTAACTGCCTGGGAGAAGAGACCAGTTCCCACCTGACTATAACTTCCCTTCAGGTAGTTATAGAGAGTGATGAGGTCACCTCTAAGCCTCCTCTTCTCCAGGCTGAACAACCCCAGCTCCCTCAGCCTCTCACCATAGGTCATGTGCTCAAGTCCCTTCACCAGTCTTGTTGCTCTTCTCTGGACCCGCTCCAGCACCTCAATATCTTTCCTGAACTGAGGGGCCCAGAACTGAACACAATACTCCAGGTGTGGCCTCACCAATGCAGAGTACAGGGGAAGGATCACTTCCCTTGTCCTGCTGACCACACTATTTTTGATACAGGCCAGGATACCATTGGCCTTCTTGGCCACCTGGGCACACTGTTGGCTCATGTTGAGCTTGCTGTCAATCAGTACCCCCAGGTCCCTTTCTGTCTGGCTGCTCTCCAGCCACTCTGTGCCCAGCCTGTAGCGCTGAAGGGGGTTGTTGTGGCCAAAGTGCAGGACCCGGCACTTGGCCTTGTTGAACTTCATCCCATTGGAATCAGCCCATTTTTCCAGTCTATCCAGATCTCTTTGCAGAGCCCTCCTGCCTTCCAGCAGGTCAACACTGCCCCCCAACTTGGTGTCATCAGCAAATTTGCTGATGGTGGTCTCAATCCCCTCATCTAAATCATCAATAAAGATGTTAAACAGGACTGGACCCAACACTGACCCCTGGGGGACACCACTAGTGACTGGCCGCCAGCTAGATGCAGCCCCATTTACCAGCACTCTCTGGGCCCGGCCCTCCAGCCAGTTCTTAACCCAGCAGAGAGTGCACTTGTCCAAGCCATGGGCTATCAGCTTTTGAAGGAGTATATTATGGGAGACAGTGTCAAAGGCTTTGCTGAAGTCTAGATAGATCACATCTCGACAGGGCTTGACAAAAACCGACAGTGTCTGACAGAGCCTGACAGGAGTGCAGGTGCTGTCATTTCCAGTGAGGGCCCAGGTGATTTGATAAGGGTGGTAGACGGGCCCTGGGGTGATTGACGCCCTCCCCTTTCTCAGGGGATTGTGGGAAGGGGGTGGGTGGGGCTCAGAGTAGTTGAGCCCCAGCCCCTGAGCGGGGAGCTCATTCTGCTCCAGGACTGCTTGGGTGCTGGTTGTTTGCTACTCCTTCAACAGTCGGCAGCTGTTGAGCTGTTTAAGGTACATAGGCCGATGTGTTTGGCGAAGTGGAGGTGCCTGGTTGAGGTAAGATCTTCAGGAGCAGCAAAGGTTCAGCAGCAGCTATAGTAGAAGGTATGTTTGTAACTATGTTTCATTTGTTGAATCAATGCCTGGTGCTTTGCGTTTTCCCAAAATTCTTGACTGCTATGAAGACGGAGCGTTCTTTTTTGGTTTGTATTGCTGTATTAATAGTTGCTGATATAATCTTTCCTCCTAGGACTGATGCTCAGGTTATCTAGCAGGGGTTAGGATGAGCACCTTGTATCTACAGATGGAGTTTTACCATTTCTGAAGGAAGCAGCAGGGCCATAGGGCAGAGTGTCTTTCAGGCTATGGGGTGGCTCATCGCCTCCCTGATCACCCACAGAACAGTGTGTTGTCCGCAGAACCTTTGCACTGTGTGGTGGTCCCTGGTAGATCATTCAAATGTACCTCCAGGAACTCAGCCAAGGTGAGCAATGCCTCTTGGACTAGTACTGATAAACATCATCTGAGTGCTCATTATTGTGTGTGTGTTTTCTTATTGCGGGTGGTGAAGGGGAAAGTGGCAACTGCAGGAAGATCCCTGTGAGCTCACGTGGTGTTTTCCTCTGTTGGGGATGAATTCAGTCCCTTGGCCCTCTGAAAGCTAAGTGGAGGCACGAGGGCTGGGAAGGGGGTGGGAATTGCAGGGAGGGAGTTTAAAGCTCTCATAGGGGAAAGGGCTGTCCAGGAACAGTCCCCTTTGGGAGGGCAAAGGGTGCAGGTTTTCGGCTCCTTTGTATTCTAGGGTTGCAGTAGAGGCTCCTCGCCTCACCAGTGTCTCCCTGTAGATTATTTTGATTGATGCCTCTCTGGTCTCGGAGTCGTTTTCGTTGCGGAGTGTTTTTGGTGCCATTGCCGTCGCATTGTCCGTAACGTTCTGTGGAGCGTGTGTCTGCGCGTGTGCGCGTTTGGCTCGGAGCTGCTCTGCCCGGAGGTGTGGAGTCAGGGCTGGGTGCACTGAGCTCTAGGAGTCCATGGTGTCACGGTCTGTTCGGTGATGGACTCGTGATGCTTTTTTAACCTTCATCTCAGAGTGGAAAATTAAGGTGACCAAAAAGCCAAGGGGTTATAATTCAATCAAGCAGTGTTACTTTATCAATTTGCCTGTAAAGCGGCACGTGATAGAGAGAGAATAAGAAAAGAAAGGGGAAAGAAACAGGGAAAAGTAAAGGAAAATATGAGAAATGAGGTTGGATTTATCACCAGTCCAGTTCCAGAAGCGTTCCTCTGGTCTCCAGTCCTATAAAGTCCTGCCGGTCCTACGCGGTGGTTCGGGATCCTCTGGCGATAAGACCTTCAACGGTGTCCATTCTGGTCTCATCTTTTATGTTTCTTCAACCCCCCTTGCTCCCATTGTTTTAGGTCAGTCTCCAACTTGATTTCGCAGACCAGGCTCGTACTGCGCAGGCTCGAGAGATTCACGCTTTCTTTTGCCAACGCTTACGTGTCCAGCATTCAGGGGTCTTTCTCTGGTCCATCGGGTGACCTCAGGACCCTTGGCAAGCTTCTGGGCATGCTCCTTTTTGTGGACCATTGTTTGGGGGAGCAGGTGGGGGGCACATGTAACTGAGGCTGCAGGTCCTCAGCTACGTGGGCAGATGTCTTTGGAGAAGTGGAGGTGTCCATTTGAGGTAAGAGCTTCAGGGGCAGCAAAGGTTTAGTAGCAGCTGTGGTGGAAAGTATGTTTGTAACTGTATTTCATTAATTGATTCAATTCCAGGTGCTTTGCATTTTTGCAAAATTCCTGATTGTAATGAAAATGGAGTGTTGGTTATTGTATTTCATTTTCTATCTGCTCCCTAGAAAATCTAAGTTGAAATCCATACTCAGTCCCATTGCAGGTGCAATAGCATCAATAAAGTGCAGGTGCTGTCACTTCCAGTGACATTCCAGGTAATTTGAAAAGGGTCCTGGGGGGGGCCTGGGGTGATTGACCCCCTCCCCTTTCCCCAGGGATTGTGGGAAGGGGGTGGGCGGGGCTCAGGATATTTGAGCCCCAGTCCCCAGGTAGGGAGCTCATTCTGCTCTAGGGCGGCTTGGGTGCTTGTTCTCTGCCCCTCCTTCAGCAGTCAGCAGCTTTTGAGCCGTTTAAGCTACATGGGCAGATGTCTTTGGACAAGCGGAGGTGTCTGTTTGAGGTAAGAGTTTCAGGGACAGTGAAGGTTTGACAATAGCTGTAGTAGAAAAGTTGTTTGTCATTATGTTTCATTTGTTGATTCATTTCCAGGTGCTTTGCATTTTCCCCAAATTCCTGACTACAATGAAGATGGCGTGTTATTTTTTGGTTTGTATTGCTGTATTAATAGTTGTTAATATAATCTCTTCTCCTGGAAGGGCGTCTTGTCTCCAGAACCTTTGCGGCGTGCAGTGGCCCCCGGTAGATCATTCAAATGTACCTCCCAGAACTCACCCAAGGTGAGCGATTACTTGTAGGCCACTACCGATAAATACTATTTGGATGCTCGATAGTGTGCGTGTCCTTGCTTTCCTTACTGTAGGTGATGATGGAGAAAGTGACAACTGCAGGAAGATCCCTGTTAGCAGACGTTGTGTTTTCCTCTGTGAAGACGGATTCGGTCCCTTGGCCCTCTAAAAGTTAAGTGGAGGCACGAGGGCTGGGAAGGGGCTGGGAACTGCAGGGTGGGTTTAAACTTCTCAGACGGAAAAGGGCAGTCCAGGAACAGACCCCTTTGGGAGGGTAAGGGGTCCAGGGAACTGATGCCAGCTTGTGTGGGGCAGGGCACCTTCAGCCTGGGTCTGTTGTCGTGTACTTTGGGAAGCCTGCCTTGCGCCTGTCAGATGATCCTGGGGTCTCGTTGTGCTCCAGGGGCACAAAAAGCATATTTTTTTTTTGTATTAGCAGCCGAACATGTGGATAGTCCTTGTATTTTAGACACTTCTGGTCAGTTGTGTTTATGGTGTAGTTCTGGGCTGCAACAGCAGCTCTGCTCTCTACCCATCCAGTCTCAGGGACTGGCGCTTCTTCCCAGCATCTTGAAGTTTTTAAGTCTTGCAGCAGTTTCTTGTGTGTGCCACCATCTCTGTTTGTTTGGTTTTGCCAGTACCACTGTCTCTGTTTGGTTGTGCCAGCGCTGCTGTCTCTGTCTGTGAAGTTTGGCCTCCTTTTTTTCCTGGGGTTGCAGTAGAGGCTCCTCGCCTCACCACTGCCTCCCTGCAGGTTCTTTTCATAGACGCAGTCTCTGGTTTGGAGTTGTTTAGTGCTGTTGCCATCGCATTGTCTATGACGTTCTGTGGAGCCTTTTTCTGCACATAGGCGCATTTGGCTTGGAGATGCTCTGCCCGGAAGTTTGTAGTCTGGGTTGGGTGGACTGAGCTCTAGGAGTCTATGATGGATCTGTGGACGTGTTAAATTGTGCAGGCAAAGGTTGTGCAGTCATCTGGGATGGGGCAGGAGAGGGGACAGTCCCTTCCCCAGTGTGTTAGGGACTTGATTAGAGCTTCTGGTGGGATTCCTGAATAGAAAGCAGACCTGTGGAATGGTCAAGCTGTAGATGAGCCCCTGGGTGACTTGTTGAACAACTTCATTTCAGATACAGAGGAGCAACGTGGCACAAAAAGGCAACAGAAGAGGCGAGCAGAGCGCTGTAAGCAGGTGGGACGGTGCGTGGTGCCAGCGGGAAGACGTGCTGTGTGGCTCTATGTAACTTTGGTCGTTTGTCTATTTTATAGGTGTGAAGTAAAGAGGAAAGCTGGGTATCCGCACCGCAGCTCCTCGGGCAAGGTGAATAATGAGTGCTGGCCGAAGCATCAGCTCGTTTGAGGTCCCGTGTTGCTGCTGCAGGTATGAGCGTCCTTTGGTTGTGTTTTACAGGCGGTAGCTGAACCTCTTTGTGGTCAACAGCGTGGCAGTCCAAAGCAAGGGCGGGCAGGCGGGCGAGCGGCCCAGGTAAGGGAGGGGGAGGCGGGCCCGTCCGCGGGCAGGCTGTGCTTCCGGGCAGCGTCCGAGCGGGTGCCTTTGTTTTTGCAGGTGCCGCAGACGAGCTCGGAGGAGCGAAGCCGCATGCCGACCAGCAGCAGCCGAGAAGGTGAGGCGGCGGTGGGAGTTGAGGAGCCCAGTGTCGCGTGGTGACTCGGTTCAGTGTTTTTCTTATTTTGCAGGCCCCTTTTGGGCCCTTTGGGCTTGGAGGAGCGTTTTCGGTGAGCCGGGGTAGGGGCGAGGAGGAGCGTGGGGCAGGGGACTCGTTCCAAGCGCTACGGTTCTTTTGTTTCTCGCTGTCTTAGGCGTCACGAGCGATGCGGGTTTCTGACTGCGCCCGAGGCACCACACGCTGAGCGGAACGCCGTGGATCTTAGCAGGAGGTGGGTGCTGCGGAAGGGGTCGGCGTTCACCCCGCGATACTGTGTGCTGGCACGGCTCGGTGAGCGTGTGTTTTCTCGTGTTACTGTAGATGTTGAAGAGGAACCCGGCGATGTGGGGAGATCCCTGTTAGCGCACGTGGCGTTTTCTCTGTTGAAGATGGATTCGGTCCCTTGGCCCTCTTAAAGATAAGTGGAGGCACGGGGGCTGGGAAGAGGCTGGGAATCGCAGGGAGGGGGGTAAAGTTCTGATAAGGGAAAGGGCCGTCCAGGAAAAGTCCCCTTTGGGTGGGTAAAGGGCCCAGGGAATTTACAGTGCGATACCAGCATGTGCCGGGCAGGGCAGCTCCAGCCTCTGTGTGTGGTGTTGTGTAGCTCGGGAAGCCTGCCTTGCGCCTGTCAGACGATCCTGGGGTCTCGTTGTGCTCGAGGGGCCCAAGAGGCATCTCGGGTGCCATCCTGGGATCTGGAATGCTGGTCCTAATTGGCATAGTGCCAATCGGGTGCTGGATTCTTGTATCAGCAGCAGAAAGCGTGGATGGTTCTTGCATTTTGGGTGTTTCTGGTCAGTTGTGATTTATGGTGTCATTCTGGGCTGCATCAGCAGCTCTGCTCTCTACCCGTCCAGTGTAAGGGACTGGCACTTCAAGATGTTGGGAAGAAGTTCTTAGGTCGTGCCGCCGTCTCTGTGTGTTTGCGCCAGTGCTGCTGTCTTGTAAGGGGCCGTGACGTTTGGCTCCTTTTTTTTCTGGGATTGTGATAGAGGCTCCTCGCCTTACTAATTGGGTGTAATAATTGGGTGCTGGTTTTCTTGTATCAGCAGACGAAAGTGTGGACGGTTCTTGTGCCTTGGAAGTCGCTGGTCAGTTGTGTTTTCTGGTATCGCTGAGGGCTGTGTTGGCAGCTCTGCTCTCTACCTATCCAGTCTCAGGGACTGGCACTTCAAGATGCTGGGAAGAAGTTATTAGTTCTTGCAGCAGCTTCTTGTGTTTGCGCTGTCTCTCTGTGTTTGCGCCAGTGCCGCCGTCTCACGAGGGGCCAAGACGATTGGCTCAGTTTTATTGTGGGGTTGTAGTAGAGACTCCTTGCCTCACCACTGCCTCCCTGTAGGTTTTTGGACGGTGCCGTGTCTGCTTTTGGCGTCTTTGTTGTGGAACGTTTTTTGGTGGCGTTTCCGTCGTGTTGTCTATTGCGTTCTGTGGAGCGTCTGTCTGCACGTGTGCACAGTTGGCTGAGAGCTGCTCTGCCCGGAGGTTTGGAGTCTGGGGTGGATGCACTGAGCTGTAGGAGTCCACGGTTAATCTGTGGACGTGTTAAATTGTGTAGGCAAAGGCTGTGCAGTCATCTGGGAAGGAGTAGCCGTGGGCAGTGGGGGGGACAGTCCCTTCCCCAGTGTTTTAGGGACGCAATTAGAGCTTCTGATGGGATTCCTGAATAGAAAGCAGACCTGTGGAATGGTCAAGCTGTAGATGAGCTCCTGGGTGACTTGTTGAATAACGTGATTTCAGATGCAGAGGGACAGCTTGGCACGAAAAAGCCATGGAAGAGGCGAGCAGAGCGCCGTCAGCAGGAGGCTTTTAAGTGCACCATCAGAATTTGAGTGAAATTCCACTTGACGTTGCTGCTGTCGGTCTTGGCTTTCACTGGTTTCCCCACGGCTCCCTAATGTTCGGGAGTTCAGAGTAGGCATTTTTTTTCCCCAAGGAGAGGCTATGCTTAAAAATGAGTTTGTTTCCTCAAAGAAGTGCAAGTCCGTTTGTGTAACCCAAGGCTAGTCAGGTTGTGTTTTACGGGCGGTAGCTGAACCTCTTTGTGGTCAACAGCGTGGCAGTCCAAAGCAAGGGCGGGCAGGCGGGCGAGCGGCCCAGGTAAGGGAGGGGGAGGCGGGCCCGTCCGCGGGCAGGCTGTGCTTCCGGGCAGCGTCCGAGCGGGTGCCTTTGTTTTTGCAGGTGCCGCAGACGAGCTCGGAGGAGCGAAGCCGCACGCCGACCAGCAGCAGCCGAGAAGGTGAGGCGGCGGTGGGAGTTGAGGAGCCCAGTGTCGCGTGGTGACTCGCTTCAGCGTTTCTTTCTTATTTTGCAGGCCCCTTTTGGGCCCTTTGGGCTTGGAGGAGCGTTTTCGGTGAGCTGGGGTAGGGGCTTAGAAGAGCATGGGGCTGGGGGCTCACTCCAAGCGCTACGGTTCTTTTGTTTCTCGCTGTCTTAGGCGTCACGAGCGATGCGGGTTTCTGACTGCGCCCGAGGCACCACACGCTGAGCGGAACGCCGTGGATCTTAGCAGGAGGTGGGTGCTGCGGAAGGGGTCGGCGTTCACCCCGCGATACTGTGTGCTGGCACGGCTCGGTGAGCGTGTGTTTTCTCGTGTTACTGTAGATGTTGAAGAGGAACCCGGCGATGTGGGGAGATCCCTGTTAGCGCACGTGGCGTTTTCTCTGTTGAAGATGGATTCGGTCCCTTGGCCCTTTTAAAGATAAGTGGAGGCACGGGGGCTGGGAAGAGGCTGGGAATCGCAGGGAGGGGGGTAAAGTTCTGATAAGGGAAAGGGCCGTCCAGGAAAAGTCCCCTTTGGGTGGGTAAAGGGCCCAGGGAATTTACAGTGCGATACCAGCATGTGCCGGGCAGGGCAGCTCCAGCCTCTGTGTGTGGTGTTGTGTAGCTCGGGAAGCCTGCCTTGCGCCTGTCAGACGATCCTGGGGTCTCGTTGTGCTCGAGGGGCCCAAGAGGCATCTCGGGTGCCATCCTGGGATCTGGAATGCTGGTCCTAATTGGCATAGTGCCAATCGGGTGCTGGATTCTTGTATCAGCAGCAGAAAGCGTGGATGGTTCTTGCATTTTGGGTGTTTCTGGTCAGTTGTGATTTATGGTGTCATTCTGGGCTGCATCAGCAGCTCTGCTCTCTACCCGTCCAGTGTAAGGGACTGGCACTTCAAGATGTTGGGAAGAAGTTCTTAGGTCGTGCCGCCGTCTCTGTGTGTTTGCGCCAGTGCTGCTGTCTTGTAAGGGGCCGTGACGTTTGGCTCCTTTTTTTTCTGGGATTGTGATAGAGGCTCCTCGCCTTACTAATTGGGTGTAATAATTGGGTGCTGGTTTTCTTGTATCAGCAGACGAAAGTGTGGACGGTTCTTGTGCCTTGGAAGTCGCTGGTCAGTTGTGTTTTCTGGTATCGCTGAGGGCTGCGTCGGCAGCTCTGCTCTCTACCTATCCAGTCTCAGGGACTGGCACTTCAAGATGCTGGGAAGAAGTTATTAGTTCTTGCAGCAGCTTCTTGTGTTTGCGCTGTCTCTGTGTGTTTGCGCCAGTGCCGCCGTCTCACAAGGGGCCAAGACGATTGGCTCAGTTTTATTGTGGGGTTGTAGTAGAGACTCCTTGCCTCACCACTGCCTCCCTGTAGGTTTTTGGACGGTGCCGTATCTGCTTTTGGCGTCTTTGTTGTGGAGTGTTTTTTGGTGGCGTTTCCGTCGTGTTGTCTATTGCGTTCTGTGGAGCGTCTGTCTGCACGTGTGCACAGTTGGCTGAGAGCTGCTCTGCCCGGAGGTTTGGAGTCTGGGGTGGATGCACTGAGCTGTAGGAGTCCACGGTTAATCTGTGGACGTGTTAAATTGTGTAGGCAAAGGCTGTGCAGTCATCTGGGAAGGAGTAGCCGTGGGCAGTGGGGGGGACAGTCCCTTCCCCAGTGTTTTAGGGACGCAATTAGAGCTTCTGATGGGATTCCTGAATAGAAAGCAGACCTGTGGAATGGTCAAGCTGTAGATGAGCTCCTGGGTGACTTGTTGAATAACGTGATTTCAGATGCAGAGGGACAGCTTGGCACGAAAAAGCCATGGAAGAGGCGAGCAGAGCGCCGTCAGCAGGAGGCTTTTAAGTGCACCATCAGAATTTGAGCGAAATTCCACTTGACGTTGCTGCTGTCGGTCTTGGCTTTCACTGGTTTCCCCACGGCTCCCTAATGTTCGGGAGTTCAGAGCGGGCATTTTTTTTCCCCAAGGAGAGGCTATGCTTAAAATGAGTCAAAGAAGTACAAGTCCGTTTGTGTAACCCAAGCCTAGTCAGGTTGTGTTTTACGGGCGGTAGCTGAACCTCTTTGTGGTCAACAGCGTGGCAGTCCAAAGCAAGGGCGGGCAGGCGGGCGAGCGGCCCAGGTAAGGGAGGGGGAGGCGGGCCCGTCCGCGGGCAGGCTGTGCTTCCGGGCAGCGTCCGAGCGGGTGCCTTTGTTTTTGCAGGTGCCGCAGACGAGCTCGGAGGAGCGAAGCCGCACGCCGACCAGCAGCAGCCGAGAAGGTGAGGCGGCGGTGGGAGTTGAGGAGCCCAGTGTCGCGTGGTGACTCGGTTCAGCGTTTCTTTCTTATTTTGCAGGCCCCTTTTGGGCCCTTTGGGCTTGGAGGAGCGTTTTCGGTGAGCTGGGGTAGGGGCGAGGAGGAGCGTGGGGCTGGGGGCTCACTCCAAGCGCTACGGTTCTTTTGTTTCTCGCTGTCTTAGGCGTCACGAGCGATGCGGGTTTCTGACTGCGCCCGAGGCACCACACGCTGAGCGGAACGCCGTGGAACTTAGCAGGAGGTGGGTGCTGCGGAAGGGGTCGGCGTTCACCCCGCGATACCGTGTGCTGGCACGGCTCGGTGAGCGTGTGTTTTCTCGTGTTACTGTAGATGTTGAAGAGGAACCCGGCGATGTGGGGCTTTCCCTGTTAGCGCACGTGGCGTTTTCTCTGTTGAAGATGGATTCGGTCCCTTGGCCCTCTTAAAGATAAGTGGAGGCACGGGGGCTGGGAAGAGGCTGGGAATCGCAGGGAGGGGGGTAAAGTTCTGATAAGGGAAAGGGCCATCCAGGAAAAGTCCCCTTTGGGTGGGTAAAGGGCCCAGGGAATTTACAGTGCGATACCAGCATGTGCCGGGCAGGGCAGCTCCAGCCTCTGTGTGTGGTGTTGTGTAGCTCGGGAAGCCTGCCTTGCGCCTGTCAGACGATCCTGGGGTCTCGTTGTGCTCGAGGGGCCCAAGAGGCATCTCGGGTGCCATCCTGGGATTTGGAATGCTGGTCCTAATTGGCATAGTGCCAATCGGGTGCTGGATTCTTGTATCAGCAGCAGAAAGCGTGGATGGTTCTTGCATTTTGGGTGTTTCTGGTCAGTTGTGATTTATGGTGTCATTCTGGGCTGCATCAGCAGCTCTGCTCTCTACCCGTCCAGTGTAAGGGACTGGCACTTCAAGATGTTGGGAAGAAGTTCTTAGGTCGTGCCGCCGTCTCTGTGTGTTTGCGCCAGTGCTGCTGTCTTGTAAGGGGCCGTGACTTTTGGCTCCTTTTTTTTCTGGGATTGTGATAGAGGCTCCTCGCCTTACTAATTGGGTGTAATAATTGGGTGCTGGTTTTCTTGTATCAGCAGACGAAAGTGTGGACGGTTCTTGTGCCTTGGAAGTCGCTGGTCAGTTGTGTTTTCTGGTATCGCTGAGGGCTGCGTCGGCAGCTCTGCTCTCTACCTATCCAGTCTCAGGGACTGGCACTTCAAGATGCTGGGAAGAAGTTATTAGTTCTTGCAGCAGCTTCTTGTGTTTGCGCTGTCTCTGTGTGTTTGCGCCAGTGCCGCCGTCTCACGAGGGGCCAAGACGATTGGCTCAGTTTTATTGTGGGGTTGTAGTAGAGACTCCTTGCCTCACCACTGCCTCCCTGTAGGTTTTTGGACGGTGCCGTGTCTGCTTTTGGCGTCTTTGTTGTGGAGCGTTTTTTGGTGGCGTTTCCGTCGTGTTGTCTATTGCGTTCTGTGGAGCGTCTGTCTGCACGTGTGCACAGTTGGCTGAGAGCTGCTCTGCCCGGAGGTTTGGAGTCTGGGGTGGATGCACTGAGCTGTAGGAGTCCACGGTTAATCTGTGGACGTTTTAAATTGTGTAGGCAAAGGCTGTGCAGTCGTCTGGGAAGGAGTAGCCGTGGGCAGTGGGGGGGACAGTCCCTTCCCCAGTGTTTTAGGGACGCAATTAGAGCTTCTGATGGGATTCCTGAATAGAAAGCAGACCTGTGGAATGGTCAAGCTGTAGATGAGCTCCTGGGTGACTTGTTGAATAACGTGATTTCAGATGCAGAGGGACAGCTTGGCACGAAAAAGCCATGGAAGAGGCGAGCAGAGCGCCGTCAGCAGGAGGCTTTTAAGTGCACCATCAGAATTTGAGCGAAATTCCACTTGACGTTGCTGCTGTCGGTCTTGGCTTTCACTGGTTTCCCCACGGCTCCCTAATGTTCGGGAGTTCAGAGTGGGCATTTTTTTTCCCCAAGGAGAGGCTATGCTTAAAATGAGTCAAAGAAATGCAAGTCCGTTTGTGTAACCCAAGCCTAGTCAGGTTGTGTTTTACGGGCGGTAGCTGAACCTCTTTGTGGTCAACAGCGTGGCAGTCCAAAGCAAGGGCGGGCAGGCGGGCGAGCGGCCCAGGTAAGGGAGGGGGAGGCGGGCCCGTCCGCGGGCAGGCTGTGCTTCCGGGCAGCGTCCGAGCGGGTGCCTTTGTTTTTGCAGGTGCCGCAGACGAGCTCGGAGGAGCGAAGCCGCACGCCGACCAGCAGCAGCCGAGAAGGTGAGGCGGCGGTGGGAGTTGAGGAGCCCAGTGTCGCGTGGTGACTCGGTTCAGCGTTTCCTTCTTGTTTTGCAGGCCCCTTTTGGGCCCTTTGGGCTTGGAGGAGCGTTTTCGGTGAGCCGGGGTCGGGGCGAGGAGGAGCGTGGGGCAGGGGACTCGTTCCAAGCGCTACGGTTCTTTTGTTTCTCGCTGTCTTAGGCGTCACGAGCGATGCGGGTTTCTGACTGCGCCCGAGGCACCACACGCTGAGCGGAACGCCGTGGAACTTAGCAGGAGGTGGGTGCTGCGGAAGGGGTCGGCGTTCACCCCGCGATACCGTGTGCTGGCACGGCTCGGTGAGCGTGTGTTTTCTCGTGTTACTGTAGATGTTGAAGAGGAACCCGGCGATGTGGGGCGATCCCTGTTAGCGCACGTGGCGTTTTCTCTGTTGAAGATGGATTCGGTCCCTTGGCCCTCTTAAAGATAAGTGGAGGCACGGGGGCTGGGAAGAGGCTGGGAATCGCAGGGAGGGGGGTAAAGTTCTGATAAGGGAAAGGGCCATCCAGGAAAAGTCCCCTTTGGGTGGGTAAAGGGCCCAGGGAATTTACAGTGCGATACCAGCATGTGCCGGGCAGGGCAGCTCCAGCCTCTGTGTGTGGTGTTGTGTAGCTCGGGAAGCCTGCCTTGCGCCTGTCAGACGATCCTGGGGTCTCGTTGTGCTCGAGGGGCCCAAGAGGCATCTCGGGTGCCATCCTGGGATTTGGAATGCTGGTCCTAATTGGCATAGTGCCAATCGGGTGCTGGATTCTTGTATCAGCAGCAGAAAGCGTGGATGGTTCTTGCATTTTGGGTGTTTCTGGTCAGTTGTGATTTATGGTGTCATTCTGGGCTGCATCAGCAGCTCTGCTCTCTACCCGTCCAGTGTAAGGGACTGGCACTTCAAGATGTTGGGAAGAAGTTCTTAGGTCGTGCCGCCGTCTCTGTGTGTTTGCGCCAGTGCTGCTGTCTTGTAAGGGGCCGTGACGTTTGGCTCCTTTTTTTTCTGGGATTGTGATAGAGGCTCCTCGCCTTACTAATTGGGTGTAATAATTGGGTGCTGGTTTTCTTGTATCAGCAGACGAAAGTGTGGACGGTTCTTGTGCCTTGGAAGTCGCTGGTCAGTTGTGTTTTCTGGTATCGCTGAGGGCTGTGTCGGCAGCTCTGCTCTCTACCTATCCAGTCTCAGGGACTGGCACTTCAAGATGCTGGGAAGAAGTTATTAGTTCTTGCAGCAGCTTCTTGTGTTTGCGCTGTCTCTGTGTGTTTGCGCCAGTGCCGCCGTCTCACGAGGGGCCAAGACGATTGGCTCAGTTTTATTGTGGGGTTGTAGTAGAGACTCCTTGCCTCACCACTGCCTCCCTGTAGGTTTTTGGACGGTGCCGTGTCTGCTTTTGGCCTCTTTGTTGTGGAGCGTTTTTTGGTGGCGTTTCCGTCGTGTTGTCTATTGCGTTCTGTGGAGCGTCTGTCTGCACGTGTGCACAGTTGGCTGAGAGCTGCTCTGCCCGGAGGTTTGGAGTCTGGGGTGGATGCACTGAGCTGTAGGAGTCCACGGTTAATCTGTGGACGTGTTAAATTGTGTAGGCAAAGGCTGTGCAGTCATCTGGGAAGGAGTAGCCGTGGGCAGTGGGGGGGACAGTCCCTTCCCCAGTGTTTTAGGGACGCAATTAGAGCTTCTGATGGGATTCCTGAATAGAAAGCAGACCTGTGGAATGGTCAAGCTGTAGATGAGCTCCTGGGTGACTTGTTGAATAACGTGATTTCAGATGCAGAGGGACAACTTGGCACGAAAAAGCCATGGAAGAGGCGAGCAGAGCGCCGTCAGCCGGAGGCTTTTAAGTGCACCATCAGAATTTGAGCGAAATTCCACTTGACGTTGCTGCTGTCGGTCTTGGCTTTCACTGGTTTCCCCACGGCTCCCTAATGTTCGGGAGTTCAGAGTGAGCATTTTTTTTCCCCAAGGAGAGGCTATGCTTAAAAATGAGTTTGTTTCCTCAAAGAAGTGCAAGTCCGTTTGTGTAACCCACGCCTAGTCAGGTTGTGTTTTACGGGCGGTAGCTGAACCTCTTTGTGGTCAGCAGCGTGGCAGTCCAAAGCAAGGGCGGGCAGGCGGGCGAGCGGCCCAGGTAAGGGAGGGGGAGGCGGGCCCGTCCGCAGGCAGGCTGTGCTTCCGGGCAGCGTCCGAGCGGGTGCCTTTGTTTTTGCAGGTGCCGCAGACGAGCTCGGAGGAGCGAAGCCGCACGCCGACCAGCAGCAGCCGAGAAGGTGAGGCGGCGGTGGGAGTTGAGGAGCCCAGTGTCGCGTGGTGACTCGCTTCAGCGTTTCCTTCTTGTTTTGCAGGCCCCTTTTGGGCCCTTTGGGCTTGGAGGAGCGTTTTCGGTGAGCCGGGGTCGGGGCGAGGAGGAGCGTGGGGCAGGGGACTCGTTCCAAGCGCTACGGTTCTTTTGTTTCTCGCTGTCTTAGGCGTCACGAGCGATGCGGGTTTCTGACTGCGCCCGAGGCACCACACGCTGAGCGGAACGCCGTGGAACTTAGCAGGAGGTGGGTGCTGCGGAAGGGGTCGGCGTTCACCCCGCGATACCGTGTGCTGGCACGGCTCGGTGAGCGTGTGTTTTCTCGTGTTACTGTAGATGTTGAAGAGGAACCCGGCGATGTGGGGCGATCCCTGTTAGCGCACGTGGCGTTTTCTCTGTTGAAGATGGATTCGGTCCCTTGGCCCTCTTAAAGATAAGTGGAGGCACGGGGGCTGGGAAGAGGCTGGGAATCGCAGGGAGGGGGGTAAAGTTCTGATAAGGGAAAGGGCCATCCAGGAAAAGTCCCCTTTGGGTGGGTAAAGGGCCCAGGGAATTTACAGTGCGATACCAGCATGTGCCGGGCAGGGCAGCTCCAGCCTCTGTGTGTGGTGTTGTGTAGCTCGGGAAGCCTGCCTTGCGCCTGTCAGACGATCCTGGGGTCTCGTTGTGCTCGAGGGGCCCAAGAGGCATCTCGGGTGCCATCCTTGGATTTGGAATGCTGGTCCTAATTGGCATAGTGCCAATCGGTGCTGGATTCTTGTATCAGCAGCAGAAAGCGTGGATGGTTCTTGCATTTTGGGTGTTTCTGGTCAGTTGTGATTTATGGTGTCATTCTGGGCTGCATCAGCAGCTCTGCTCTCTACCCGTCCAGTGTAAGGGACTGGCACTTCAAGATGTTGGGAAGAAGTTCTTAGGTCGTGCCGCCGTCTCTGTGTGTTTGCGCCAGTGCTGCTGTCTTGTAAGGGGCCGTGACGTTTGGCTCCTTTTTTTTCTGGGATTGTGATAGAGGCTCCTCGCCTTACTAATTGGGTGTAATAATTGGGTGCTGGTTTTCTTGTATCAGCAGACGAAAGTGTGGACGGTTCTTGTGCCTTGGAAGTCGCTGGTCAGTTGTGTTTTCTGGTATCGCTGAGGGCTGCGTCGGCAGCTCTGCTCTCTACCTATCCAGTCTCAGGGACTGGCACTTCAAGATGCTGGGAAGAAGTTATTAGTTCTTGCAGCAGCTTCTTGTGTTTGCGCTGTCTCTGTGTGTTTGCGCCAGTGCCGCCGTCTCACGAGGGGCCAAGACGATTGGCTCAGTTTTATTGTGGGGTTGTAGTAGAGACTCCTTGCCTCACCACTGCCTCCCTGTAGGTTTTTGGACGGTGCCGTATCTGCTTTTGGCGTCTTTGTTGTGGAGCGTTTTTTGGTGGCGTTTCCGTCGTGTTGTCTATTGCGTTCTGTGGAGCGTCTGTCTGCACGTGTGCACAGTTGGCTGAGAGCTGCTCTGCCCGGAGGTTTGGAGTCTGGGGTGGATGCACTGAGCTGTAGGAGTCCACGGTTAATCTGTGGACGTGTTAAATTGTGTAGGCAAAGGCTGTGCAGTCGTCTGGGAAGGAGTAGCCGTGGGCAGTGGGGGGGACAGTCCCTTCCCCAGTGTTTTAGGGACGCAATTAGAGCTTCTGATGGGATTCCTGAATAGAAAGCAGACCTGTGGAATGGTCAAGCTGTAGATGAGCTCCTGGGTGACTTGTTGAATAACGTGATTTCAGATGCAGAGGGACAGCTTGGCACGAAAAAGCCATGGAAGAGGCGAGCAGAGCGCCGTCAGCAGGAGGCTTTTAAGTGCACCATCAGAATTTGAGCGAAATTCCACTTGACGTTGCTGCTGTCGGTCTTGGCTTTCACTGGTTTCCCCACGGCTCCCTAATGTTCGGGAGTTCAGAGTGGGCATTTTTTTTCCCCAAGGAGAGGCTATGCTTAAAATGAGTCAAAGAAATGCAAGTCCGTTTGTGTAACCCAAGCCTAGTCAGGTTGTGTTTTACGGGCGGTAGCTGAACCTCTTTGTGGTCAACAGCGTGGCAGTCCAAAGCAAGGGCGGGCAGGCGGGCGAGCGGCCCAGGTAAGGGAGGGGGAGGCGGGCCCGTCCGCGGGCAGGCTGTGCTTCCGGGCAGCGTCCGAGCGGGTGCCTTTGTTTTTGCAGGTGCCGCAGACGAGCTCGGAGGAGCGAAGCCGCACGCCGACCAGCAGCAGCCGAGAAGGTGAGGCGGCGGTGGGAGTTGAGGAGCCCAGTGTCGCGTGGTGACTCGGTTCAGCGTTTCCTTCTTGTTTTGCAGGCCCCTTTTGGGCCCTTTGGGCTTGGAGGAGCGTTTTCGGTGAGCCGGGGTCGGGGCGAGGAGGAGCGTGGGGCAGGGGACTCGTTCCAAGCGCTACGGTTCTTTTGTTTCTCGCTGTCTTAGGCGTCACGAGCGATGCGGGTTTCTGACTGCGCCCGAGGCACCACACGCTGAGCGGAACGCCGTGGAACTTAGCAGGAGGTGGGTGCTGCGGAAGGGGTCGGCGTTCACCCCGCGATACCGTGTGCTGGCACGGCTCGGTGAGCGTGTGTTTTCTCGTGTTACTGTAGATGTTGAAGAGGAACCCGGCGATGTGGGGAGATCCCTGTTAGCGCACGTGGCGTTTTCTCTGTTGAAGATGGATTCGGTCCCTTGGCCCTCTTAAAGATAAGTGGAGGCACGGGGGCTGGGAAGAGGCTGGGAATCGCAGGGAGGGGGGTAAAGTTCTGATAAGGGAAAGGGCCGTCCAGGAAAAGTCCCCTTTGGGTGGGTAAAGGGCCCAGGGAATTTACAGTGCGATACCAACATGTGCTGGGCAGGGCAGCTCCAGCCTCTGTGTGTGGTGTTGTGTAGCTCGGGAAGCCTGCCTTGCGCCTGTCAGACGATCCTGGGGTCTCGTTGTGCTCGAGGGGCCCAAGAGGCATCTCGGGTGCCATCCTGGGATTTGGAATGCTGGTCCTAATTGGCATAGTGCCAATCGGGTGCTGGATTCTTGTATCAGCAGCAGAAAGCGTGGATGGTTCTTGCATTTTGGGTGTTTCTGGTCAGTTGTGATTTATGGTGTCATTCTGGGCTGCATCAGCAGCTCTGCTCTCTACCCGTCCAGTGTAAGGGACTGGCACTTCAAGATGTTGGGAAGAAGTTCTTAGGTCGTGCCGCCGTCTCTGTGTGTTTGCACCAGTGCTGCTGTCTTGTAAGGGGCCATGACGTTTGGCTCCTTTTTTTTCTGGGATTGTGATAGAGGCTCCTCGCCTTACTAATTGGGTGTAATAATTGGGTGCTGGTTTTCTTGTATCAGCAGACGAAAGTGTGGACGGTTCTTGTGCCTTGGAAGTCGCTGGTCAGTTGTGTTTTCTGGTATCGCTGAGGGCTGTGTCGGCAGCTCTGCTCTCTACCTATCCAGTCTCAGGGACTGGCACTTCAAGATGCTGGGAAGAAGTTATTAGTTCTTGCAGCAGCTTCTTGTGTTTGCGCTGTCTCTGTGTGTTTGCGCCAGTGCCGCCGTCTCACAAGGGGCCAAGACGATTGGCTCAGTTTTATTGTGGGGTTGTAGTAGAGACTCCTTGCCTCACCACTGCCTCCCTGTAGGTTTTTGGACGGTGCCGTGTCTGCTTTTGGCGTCTTTGTTGTGGAGCGTTTTTTGGTGGCGTTTCCGTCGTGTTGTCTATTGCGTTCTGTGGAGCGTCTGTCTGCACGTGTGCACAGTTGGCTGAGAGCTGCTCTGCCCGGAGGTTTGGAGTCTGGGGTGGATGCACTGAGCTGTAGGAGTCCACGGTTAATCTGTGGACGTGTTAAATTGTGTAGGCAAAGGCTGTGCAGTCATCTGGGAAGGAGTAGCCGTGGGCAGTGGGGGGGACAGTCCCTTCCCCAGTGTTTTAGGGACGCAATTAGAGCTTCTGATGGGATTCCTGAATAGAAAGCAGACCTGTGGAATGGTCAAGCTGTAGATGAGCTCCTGGGTGACTTGTTGAATAACGTGATTTCAGATGCAGAGGGACAGCTTGGCACGAAAAAGCCATGGAAGAGGCGAGCAGAGCGCCGTCAGCCGGAGGCTTTTAAGTGCACCATCAGAATTTGAGTGAAATTCCACTTGACGTTGCTGCTGTCGGTCTTGGCTTTCACTGGTTTCCCCACGGCTCCCTAGTGTTCGGGAGTTCAGAGTGGGCATTTTTTTCCCCAAGGAGAGGCTATGCTTAAAAATGAGTTTGTTTCCTCAAAGAAGTGCAAGTCCGTTTGTGTAACCCAAGCCTAGTCAGGTTGTGTTTTACGGGCGGTAGCTGAACCTCTTTGTGGTCAGCAGCGTGGCAGTCCAAAGCAAGGGCGGGCAGGCGGGCGAGCGGCCCAGGTAAGGGAGGGGGAGGCGGGCCCGTCCGCGGGCAGGCTGTGCTTCCGGGCAGCGTCCGAGCGGGTGCCTTTGTTTTTGCAGGTGCCGCAGACGAGCTCGGAGGAGCGAAGCCGCACGCCGACCAGCAGCAGCCGAGAAGGTGAGGCGGCGGTGGGAGTTGAGGAGCCCAGTGTCGCGTGGTGACTCGGTTCAGCGTTTCCTTCTTGTTTTGCAGGCTCCTTTTGGCCCTTTGCACTTGGAGGAGCGTTTGCGATGAGCCGGGGTAGGGGCGAGGAGGAGCGTGGGGCAGGGGACTCGTTCCAAGCGCTACGGTTCTTTTGTTTCTCGCTGTCTTAGGCGTCACGAGCGATGCGGGTTTCTGACTGCGCCCGAGGCACCACACGCTGAGCGGAACGCCGTGGATCTTAGCAGGAGGTGGGTGCTGCGGAAGGGGTCGGCGTTCACCCCGCCATACTGTGTGCTGGCACGGCTCGGTGAGCGTGTGTTTTCTCGTGTTACTGTAGATGTTGAAGAGGAACCCGGCGATGTGGGGAGATCCCTGTTAGCGCACGTGGCGTTTTCTCTGTTGAAGATGGATTCGGTCCCTTGGCCCTCTTAAAGATAAGTGGAGGCACGGGGGCTGGGAAGAGGCTGGGAATCGCGGGGAGGGGGGTAAAGTTCTGATAAGGGAAAGGGCCGTCCAGGAAAAGTCCCCTTTGGGTGGGTAAAGGGCCCAGGGAATTTACAGTGCGATACCAGCATGTGCCGGGCAGGGCAGCTCCAGCCTCTGTGTGTGGTGTTGTGTAGCTCGGGAAACCTGCCTTGCGCCTGTCAGACGATCCTGGGGTCTCGTTGTGCTCGAGGGGCCCAAGAGGCATCTCGGGTGCCATCCTGGGATCTGGAATGCTGGTCCTAATTGGCATAGTGCCAATCGGGTGCTGGATTCTTGTACCAGCAGCAGAAAGCGTGGATGGTTCTTGCATTTTGGGTGTTTCTGGTCAGTTGTGATTTATGGTGTCATTCTGGGCTGCATCAGCAGCTCTGCTCTCTACCCGTCCAGTGTAAGGGACTGGCACTTCAAGATGCTGGGAAGAAGTTCTTAGGTCGTGCTGCCGTCTCTGTGTGTTTGCGCCAGTGCTGCTGTCTTGTAAGGGGCCGTGACGTTTGGCTCCTTTTTTTTCTGGGATTGTGATAGAGGCTCCTCGCCTTACTAATTGGGTGTAATAATTGGGTGCTGGTTTTCTTGTATCAGCAGACGAAAGTGTGGACGGTTCTTGTGCCTTGGAAGTCGCTGGTCAGTTGTGTTTTCTGGTATCGCTGAGGGCTGTGTCGGCAGCTCTGCTCTCTACCTATCCAGTCTCAGGGACTGGCACTTCAAGATGCTGGGAAGAAGTTATTAGTTCTTGCAGCAGCTTCTTGTGTTTGCGCTGTCTCTGTGTGTTTGCGCCAGTGCCGCCGTCTCACAAGGGGCCAAGACGATTGGCTCAGTTTTATTGTGGGGTTGTAGTAGAGACTCCTTGCCTCACCACTGCCTCCCTGTAGGTTTTTGGACGGTGCCGTGTCTGCTTTTGGCGTCTTTGTTGTGGAGCGTTTTTTGGTGGCGTTTCCGTCGTGTTGTCTATTGCGTTCTGTGGAGCGTCTGTCTGCACGTGTGCACAGTTGGCTGAGAGCTGCTCTGCCCGGAGGTTTGGAGTCTGGGGTGGATGCACTGAGCTGTAGGAGTCCACGGTTAATCTGTGGACGTGTTAAATTGTGTAGGCAAAGGCTGTGCAGTCATCTGGGAAGGAGTAGCCGTGGGCAGTGGGGGGGACAGTCCCTTCCCCAGTGTTTTAGGGACGCAATTAGAGCTTCTGATGGGATTCCTGAATAGAAAGCAGACCTGTGGAATGGTCAAGCTGTAGATGAGCTCCTGGGTGACTTGTTGAATAACGTGATTTCAGATGCAGAGGGACAGCTTGGCACGAAAAAGCCATGGAAGAGGCGAGCAGAGCGCCGTCAGCCGGAGGCTTTTAAGTGCACCATCAGAATTTGAGTGAAATTCCACTTGACGTTGCTGCTGTCGGTCTTGGCTTTCACTGGTTTCCCCACGGCTCCCTAGTGTTCGGGAGTTCAGAGTGGGCATTTTTTTCCCCAAGGAGAGGCTATGCTTAAAAATGAGTTTGTTTCCTCAAAGAAGTGCAAGTCCGTTTGTGTAACCCAAGCCTAGTCAGGTTGTGTTTTACGGGCGGTAGCTGAACCTCTTTGTGGTCAGCAGCGTGGCAGTCCAAAGCAAGGGCGGGCAGGCGGGCGAGCGGCCCAGGTAAGGGAGGGGGAGGCGGGCCCGTCCGCGGGCAGGCTGTGCTTCCGGGCAGCGTCCGAGCGGGTGCCTTTGTTTTTGCAGGTGCCGCAGACGAGCTCGGAGGAGCGAAGCCGCACGCCGACCAGCAGCAGCCGAGAAGGTGAGGCGGCGGTGGGAGTTGAGGAGCCCAGTGTCGCGTGGTGACTCGGTTCAGCGTTTCCTTCTTGTTTTGCAGGCTCCTTTTGGCCCTTTGCACTTGGAGGAGCGTTTGCGATGAGCCGGGGTAGGGGCGAGGAGGAGCGTGGGGCAGGGGACTCGTTCCAAGCGCTACGGTTCTTTTGTTTCTCGCTGTCTTAGGCGTCACGAGCGATGCGGGTTTCTGACTGCGCCCGAGGCACCACACGCTGAGCGGAACGCCGTGGATCTTAGCAGGAGGTGGGTGCTGCGGAAGGGGTCGGCGTTCACCCCGCCATACTGTGTGCTGGCACGGCTCGGTGAGCGTGTGTTTTCTCGTGTTACTGTAGATGTTGAAGAGGAACCCGGCGATGTGGGGAGATCCCTGTTAGCGCACGTGGCGTTTTCTCTGTTGAAGATGGATTCGGTCCCTTGGCCCTCTTAAAGATAAGTGGAGGCACGGGGGCTGGGAAGAGGCTGGGAATCGCGGGGAGGGGGGTAAAGTTCTGATAAGGGAAAGGGCCGTCCAGGAAAAGTCCCCTTTGGGTGGGTAAAGGGCCCAGGGAATTTACAGTGCGATACCAGCATGTGCCGGGCAGGGCAGCTCCAGCCTCTGTGTGTGGTGTTGTGTAGCTCGGGAAACCTGCCTTGCGCCTGTCAGACGATCCTGGGGTCTCGTTGTGCTCGAGGGGCCCAAGAGGCATCTCGGGTGCCATCCTGGGATCTGGAATGCTGGTCCTAATTGGCATAGTGCCAATCGGGTGCTGGATTCTTGTACCAGCAGCAGAAAGCGTGGATGGTTCTTGCATTTTGGGTGTTTCTGGTCAGTTGTGATTTATGGTGTCATTCTGGGCTGCATCAGCAGCTCTGCTCTCTACCCGTCCAGTGTAAGGGACTGGCACTTCAAGATGCTGGGAAGAAGTTCTTAGGTCGTGCTGCCGTCTCTGTGTGTTTGCGCCAGTGCTGCTGTCTTGTAAGGGGCCGTGACGTTTGGCTCCTTTTTTTTCTGGGATTGTGATAGAGGCTCCTCGCCTTACTAATTGGGTGTAATAATTGGGTGCTGGTTTTCTTGTATCAGCAGACGAAAGTGTGGACGGTTCTTGTGCCTTGGAAGTCGCTGGTCAGTTGTGTTTTCTGGTATCGCTGAGGGCTGCGTCGGCAGCTCTGCTCTCTACCTATCCAGTCTCAGGGACTGGCACTTCAAGATGCTGGGAAGAAGTTATTAGTTCTTGCAGCAGCTTCTTGTGTTTGCGCTGTCTCTGTGTGTTTGCGCCAGTGCCGCCGTCTCACAAGGGGCCAAGACGATTGGCTCAGTTTTATTGTGGGGTTGTAGTAGAGACTCCTTGCCTCACCACTGCCTCCCTGTAGGTTTTTGGACGGTGCCGTGTCTGCTTTTGGCGTCTTTGTTGTGGAGCGTTTTTTGGTGGCGTTTCCGTCGTGTTGTCTATTGCGTTCTGTGGAGCGTCTGTCTGCACGTGTGCACAGTTGGCTGAGAGCTGCTCTGCCCGGAGGTTTGGAGTCTGGGGTGGATGCACTGAGCTGTAGGAGTCCACGGTTAATCTGTGGACGTGTTAAATTGTGTAGGCAAAGGCTGTGCAGTCATCTGGGAAGGAGTAGCCGTGGGCAGTGGGGGGGACAGTCCCTTCCCCAGTGTTTTAGGGACGCAATTAGAGCTTCTGATGGGATTCCTGAATAGAAAGCAGACCTGTGGAATGGTCAAGCTGTAGATGAGCTCCTGGGTGACTTGTTGAATAACGTGATTTCAGATGCAGAGGGACAGCTTGGCACGAAAAAGCCATGGAAGAGGCGAGCAGAGCGCCGTCAGCAGGAGGCTTTTAAGTGCACCATCAGAATTGGAGCGACATTCCACTTGACGTTGCTGCTGTCGGTCTTGGCTTTCACTGGTTTCCCCACGGCTCCCTAGTGTTCGGGAGCTCAGAGTGGGCATTTTTTTTCCCCAAGGAGAGGCTCTGCTTAAAATGAGTCAAAGAAGTGCAAGTCCGTTTGTGTAACCCAAGCCTAGTCAGGTTGTGTTTTACGGGCGGTAGCTGAACCTCTTTGTGGTCAACAGCGTGGCAGTCCAAAGCAAGGGCGGGCAGGCGGGCGAGCGGCCCAGGTAAGGGAGGGGGAGGCGGGCCCGTCCGCGGGCAGGCTGTGCTTCCGGGCAGCGTCCGAGCGGGTGCCTTTGTTTTTGCAGGTGCCGCAGACGAGCTCGGAGGAGCGAAGCCGCACGCCGACCAGCAGCAGCCGAGAAGGTGAGGCGGCGGTGGGAGTTGAGGAGCCCAGTGTCGCGTGGTGACTCGGTTCAGCGTTTCCTTCTTGTTTTGCAGGCTCCTTTTTGGCCCTTTGCACTTGGAGGAGCGTTTTCGGTGAGCCGGGGTAGGGGCGAGGAGGAGCGTGGGGCAGGGGACTCGTTCCAAGCGCTACGGTTCTTTTGTTTCTCGCTGTCTTAGGCGTCACGAGCGATGCGGGTTTCTGACTGCGCCCGAGGCACCACACGCTGAGCGGAACGCCGTGGATCTTAGCAGGAGGTGGGTGCTGCGGAAGGGGTCGGCGTTCACCCCGCGATACTGTGTGCTGGCACGGCTCGGTGAGCGTGTGTTTTCTCGTGTTACTGTAGATGTTGAAGAGGAAGCCGGCGATGCGGGGAGATGCCCGTTAGCGCACGTGGTGTTATGCTCTGTCGAAGATGGATTCGGTCCCTGGGCCGTCTGAAAGCTAAGTGGAGACACGAGGGCTGGGAAGGGGCTGGGAATCGCAGGGAGGGTGTTCAAGTTCCCACAGGGGAAAGAGCCATCCAGGAACAGACCCCTTTGGGCGGTGAAAAGACCCTGGGGACTTTGCAGAGCGATGGCAGGGTGTGCCGGGCAGGGCAGCTCCAGCCTGCGTCTGTTGTCGTGTCGTTCGGGAAGCCTGCCTTGCGCCTGTCAGACGACGCTGGGGTCTCGTTGTGCTCAAGGGGCACGACAGGCATCTCGGGTGCCATCCCGGGATCTGGAATGCCGGTGCCGATTGGCGCAGCGCCAATTGGGTGCTGGTTTTCTTGTATCAGCAGCCGAAAGCGTGGACGGTTCTTGTGCCTTGGATGTCGCTGGTCAGTTGTGTTTATGGTGTAGTTCTGGGCTGCATCGGCAGCTCTGCTCTCGACCCATCCAGTCTCAGGGACTGGCACTTCTTCCCAGCATCTTGAAGTTTTTCAGTCTTGCAGCAGCTTCTTGTGCTTGCGCTGTCCCTGCGTGTTTGCGCCAGTGCCATTCATAAGGGGCCGTGACGTTGGGCTCCTTTTTATTCCGGGGTTGCAGTAGAGGCTGCTCGCCTCACTACTGCCTCTGTGCCGGTTCTTCTGATCGATGTGGGGTCTGGTCTTGGAGTTGTTCTTGTTGTTGAGCATTTTTGGTGCTGTTGTAGTGATGTTGTCTGTAACGCGCTGCGGAACTTTGGTCTGCACGTGTGCGTGTTTGGCTCGGAGCTGCTCTGCCCGGAGCTGCAGAGTCAGGGGTGGGCGGACTGAGCTCTAGGCATCCGTGGTTAATTTGTTCATATATACTAAATTGTGTATGCAGAGGTTGTTGCCATCATCTGGAATGGAGTTGCCATGGGTAGGAGGGCGGGCAGGCTCTTCACTGGTGTTTTACCGTTCACAGCCAAGAGCATTGGTGACTAATGTTTTCTGTAGCGTGCTGTTTTTTCACTGAGCATGTTAACAATTTCTTTTTTCTTTTTAGGCGACCGCATTGTTAATATGACTGAAAACAGTATCTCCAACTGCACAAAGTGAAGACCTGTCTGAGGTCCGTGGAAAGGATCCGCTGAGAATCACGAAGACCCCAGACTCAGCTATTGCTATTGGACCGAATCGTTGCTTTACCATGCGAGCGACGGAACCCGACGCACCAATGCGATGTTCGCAGAGTTCACGTTGTTGTCGGCCGGGGCTGGCTTTATACCAAAGCTGCCCTGTCCAAGTGCCTAGCAACAATGTGATTGTTTGTAACATGTGCCGTGCAATAACGTGATATGCTGCGTGTACTGTCCACGCGCTCTGCACGCGCGTCCCCGGCGCTTGCTCGTTCATTGTTCCCACCTCATGGGGCTCCTTTGGTTTCTTTTGTCTCTGGCTTCACCTCTCAGCCCGACCGAGTTCATACCTGTGCAATTGTAATGCCGAAGGGCAATGCAAGATAGAAGGGTTTTTTCTGCCGTGGGTAAGCATCCGCCCCGCTTTTCAGCGTCAAGCAAAGGAGCGCGGTTTGTTGTTTCCTTTTAAACGCGGCAGTTGGAAGCCGCGCGGGCAAAGGGTGGGGTGGTCCCGGCAGGGCGGCGTGAAGGCGAGTGAGGATGCAGAGCGGGCCAATCGGATCGCTCGGGAGGGCTGGAGGGGCGGAGCGCTGCTAGACCGGGAGAGTGGCAGTTGATGTGCGTAGGCAGCCAATCAGGTTGCCGGAGGGGCGGGCGTCTTCAATTTAGGCTGTTCAGGTAAGAAAGTTTGTCCTTCCTACAAGGGACCAGTCATTGGTAGGACAGAGAGAGGCTTTCAAGTGCACCATCAGAATTGGAGCGAAATTCCACTTGACGTTGCTGCTGTCGGTCTTGGCTTTCACTGGTTTCCCCACGGCTCCCTAGTGTTCGGGAGCTCAGAGTGGGCATTTTTTTTCCCCAAGGAGAGGCTCTGCTTAAAATGAGTCAAAGAAGTGCAAGTCCGTTTGTGTAACCCAAGCCTAGTCAGGTTGTGTTTTACGGGCGGTAGCTGAACCTCTTTGTGGTCAACAGCGTGGCAGTCCAAAGCAAGGGCAGGCAGGCGGGCGAGCGGCCCAGGTAAGGGAGGGGGAGGCGGGCCCGTCCGCGGGCAGGCTGTGCTTCCGGGCAGCGTCCGAGCGGGTGCCTTTGTTTTTGCAGGTGCCGCAGACGAGCTCGGAGGAGCGAAGCCGCACGCCGACCAGCAGCAGCCGAGAAGGTGAGGCGGCGGTGGGAGTTGAGGAGCCCAGTGTCGCGTGGTGACTCGGTTCAGCGTTTCCTTCTTGTTTTGCAGGCTCCTTTTGGCCCTTTGCACTTGGAGGAGCGTTTTCGGTGAGCCGGGGTAGGGGCGAGGAGGAGCGTGGGGCAGGGGACTCGTTCCAAGCGCTACGGTTCTTTTGTTTCTCGCTGTCTTAGGCGTCACGAGCGATGCGGGTTTCTGACTGCGCCCGAGGCACCACACGCTGAGCGGAACGCCGTGGAACTTAGCAGGAGGTGGGTGCTGCGGAAGGGGTCGGCGTTCACCCCGCGATACTGTGTGCTGGCACGGCTCGGTGAGCGTGTGTTTTCTCGTGTTACTGTAGATGTTGAAGAGGAACCCGGCGACGCGGGGAGATGCCCGTTAGCGCACGTGGTGTTATGCTCTGTCGAAGATGGATTCGGTCCCTGGGCCGTCTGAAAGCTAAGTGGAGACACGAGGGCTGGGAAGGGGCTGGGAATCGCAGGGAGGGTGTTCAAGTTCCCATAGGGGAAAGAGCCATCCAGGAACAGTCCCTTTTGGGCGGTGAAAAGACCCTGGGGACTTTGCAGAGCGATGGCAGGGTGTGCCGGGCAGGGCAGCTCCAGCCTGCGTCTGTTGTCGTGTAGTTCGGGAAGCCTGCCTTGCGCCTGTCAGACGACGTTGGGGTCTCGTTGTGCTCGAGGGGCACGACAGGCATCTCGGGTGCCATCCCGGGATCTGGAATGCCGGTGCCGATTGGCGCAGCGCCAATTGGGTGCTGGTTTTCTTGTATCAGCAGCCGAAAGCGTGGACGGTTCTTGTGCCTTGGATGTCGCTGGTCAGTTGTGTTTATGGCGTAGTTCTGGGCTGCATCGGCAGCTCTGCTCTCGACCCATCCAGTCTCAGGGACTGGCACTTCTTCCCAGCATCTTGAAGTTTTTCAGTCTTGCAGCAGCTTCTTGTGCTTGCGCTGTCCCTGCGTGTTTGCGCCAGTGCCATTCATAAGGGGCCGTGACGTTGGGCTCCTTTTTATTCCGGGGTTGCAGTAGAGGCTGCTCGCCTCACTACTGCCTCTGTGCCGGTTCTTCTGATCGATGTGGGGTCTGGTCTTGGAGTTGTTCTTGTTGTTGAGCATTTTTGGTGCTGTTGTAGTGATGTTGTCTGTAACGCGCTGCGGAACTTTGGTCTGCACGTGTGCGTGTTTGGCTCGGAGCTGCTCTGCCCGGAGCTGCAGAGTCAGGGGTGGGCGGACTGAGCTCTAGGCATCCGTGGTTAATTTGTTCATATATACTAAATTGTGTATGCAGAGGTTGTTGCCATCATCTGGAATGGAGTTGCCATGGGTAGGAGGGCGGGCAGGCTCTTCACTGGTGTTTTACCGTTCACAGCCAAGAGCATTGGTGACTAATGTTTTCTGTAGCGTGCTGTTTTTTCACTGAGCATGTTAACAATTTCTTTTTTCTTTTTAGGCGACCGCATTGTTAATATGACTGAAAACAGTATCTCCAACTGCACAAAGTGAAGACCTGTCTGAGGTCCGTGGAAAGGATCCGCTGAGAATCACGAAGACCCCAGACTCAGCTATTGCTATTGGACCGAATCGTTGCTTTACCATGCGAGCGACGGAACCCGACGCACCAATGCGATGTTCGCAGAGTTCACGTTGTTGTCGGCCGGGGCTGGCTTTATACCAAAGCTGCCCTGTCCAAGTGCCTAGCAACAATGTGATTGTTTGTAACATGTGCCGTGCAATAACGTGATATGCTGCGTGTACTGTCCACGCGCTCTGCACGCGCGTCCCCGGCGCTTGCTCGTTCATTGTTCCCACCTCATGGGGCTCCTTTGGTTTCTTTTGTCTCTGGCTTCACCTCTCAGCCCGACCGAGTTCATACCTGTGCAATTGTAATGCCGAAGGGCAATGCAAGATAGAAGGGTTTTTTTTGCCGTGGGTAAGCATCCGCCCCGCTTTTCAGCGTCAAGCAAAGGAGCGCGGTTTGTTGTTTCCTTTTACACGCGGCTGTTGGAAGCCGCGCGGGCAAAGGGTGGGGTGGTCCCGGCAGGGCGGCGAGCAGGCGAGTGAGGATGCAGAGCGGGCCAATCGGATCGCTCGGGAGGGCTGGAGGGGCGGAGCGCTGCTAGACCGGGAGAGTGGCAGTTGATGTGCGTAGGCAGCCAATCAGGTTGCCGGAGGGGCGGGCGTCTTCAATTTAGGCTGTTCAGGTAAGAAAGTTTGTCCTTCCTACAAGGGACCAGTCATTGGTAGGACAGAGAGAGGCTTTCAAGTGCACCATCAGAATTGGAGCGAAATTCCACTTGACGTTGCTGCTGTCGGTCTTGGCTTTCACTGGTTTCCCCACGGCTCCCTAGTGTTCGGGAGCTCAGAGTGGGCATTTTTTTTCCCCAAGGAGAGGCTCTGCTTAAAATGAGTCAAAGAAGTGCAAGTCCGTTTGTGTAACCCAAGCCTAGTCAGGTTGTGTTTTACGGGCGGTAGCTGAACCTCTTTGTGGTCAGCAGCGTGGCAGTCCAAAGCAAGGGCGGGCAGGCGGGCGAGCGGCCCAGGTAAGGGAGGGGGAGGCGGGCCCGTCCGCGGGCAGGCTGTGCTTCCGGGCAGCGTCCGAGCGGGTGCCTTTGTTTTTGCAGGTGCCGCAGACGAGCTCGGAGGAGCGAAGCCGCACGCCGACCAGCAGCAGCCGAGAAGGTGAGGCGGCGGTGGGAGTTGAGGAGCCCAGTGTCGCGTGGTGACTCGCTTCAGCGTTTCCTTCTTGTTTTGCAGGCTCCTTTTGGCCCTTTGCACTTGGAGGAGCGTTTGCGGTGAGCCGGGGTAGGGGCGAGGAGGAGCGTGGGGCAGGGGACTCGTTCCAAGCGCTACGGTTCTTTTGTTTCTCGCTGTCTTAGGCGTCACGAGCGATGCGGGTTTCTGACTGCGCCCGAGGCACCACACGCTGAGCGGAACGCCGTGGAACTTAGCAGGAGGTGGGTGCTGCGGAAGGGGTCGGCGTTCACCCCGCCATACTGTGTGCTGGCACGGCTCGGTGAGCGTGTGTTTTCTCGTGTTACTGTAGATGTTGAAGAGGAAGCCGGCGATGCGGGGAGATGCCCGTTAGCGCACGTGGTGTTATGCTCTGTCGAAGATGGATTCGGTCCCTGGGCCGTCTGAAAGCTAAGTGGAGACACGAGGGCTGGGAAGGGGCTGGGAATCGCAGGGAGGGTGTTCAAGTTCCCATAGGGGAAAGAGCCATCCAGGAACAGTCCCCTTTGGGCGGTGAAAAGACCCTGGGGACTTTGCAGAGCGATGGCAGGGTGTGCCGGGCAGGGCAGCTCCAGCCTGCGTCTGTTGTCGTGTAGTTCGGGAAGCCTGCCTTGCGCCTGTCAGACGACGCTGGGGTCTCGTTGTGCTCGAGGGGCACGACAGGCATCTCGGGTGCCATCCCGGGATCTGGAATGCCGGTGCCGATTGGCGCAGCGCCAATTGGGTGCTGGTTTTCTTGTATCAGCAGCCGAAAGCGTGGACGGTTCTTGTGCCGTGGATGTCGCTGGTCAGTTGTGTTTGTGGCGTAGTTCTGGGCTGCATCGGCAGCTCTGCTCTCGACCCATCCAGTCTCAGGGACTGGCACTTCTTCCCAGCATCTTGAAGTTTTTCAGTCTTGCAGCAGCTTCTTGTGCTTGCGCTGTCCCTGCGTGTTTGCGCCAGTGCCATTCATAAGGGGCCGTGACGTTGGGCTCCTTTTTATTCCGGGGTTGCAGTAGAGGCTGCTCGCCTCACTACTGCCTCTGTGCCGGTTCTTCTGATCGATGTGGGGTCTGGTCTTGGAGTTGTTCTTGTTGTTGAGCATTTTTGGTGCTGTTGTAGTGATGTTGTCTGTAACGCGCTGCGGAACTTTGGTCTGCACGTGTGCGTGTTTGGCTCGGAGCTGCTCTGCCCGGAGCTGCAGAGTCAGGGGTGGGCGGACTGAGCTCTAGGCATCCGTGGTTAATTTGTTCATATATACTAAATTGTGTATGCAGAGGTTGTTGCCATCATCTGGAATGGAGTTGCCATGGGTAGGAGGGCGGGCAGTCTCTTCACTGGTGTTTTACCGTTCACAGCCAAGAGCATTGGTGACTAATGTTTTCTGTAGCGTGCTGTTTTTTCACTGAGCATGTTAACAATTTCTTTTTTCTTTTTAGGCGACCGCATTGTTAATATGACTGAAAACAGTATCTCCAGCTGCACAAAGTGAAGACCTGTCTGAGGTCCGTGGAAAGGATCCGCTGAGAATCACGAAGACCCCAGACTCAGCTATTGCTATTGGACCGAATCGTTGCTTTACCATGCGAGCGACGGAACCCGACGCACCAATGCGATGTTCGCAGAGTTCACGTTGTTGTCGGCCGGGGCTGGCTTTATACCAAAGCTGCCCTGTCCAAGTGCCTAGCAACAATGTGATTGTTTGTAACATGTGCCGTGCAATAACGTGATATGCTGCGTGTACTGTCCACGCGCTCTGCACGCGCGTCCCCGGCGCTTGCTCGTTCATTGTTCCCACCTCATGGGGCTCCTTTGGTTTCTTTTGTCTCTGGCTTCACCTCTCAGCCCGACCGAGTTCATACCTGTGCAATTGTAATGCCCAAGGGCAATGCAAGATAGAAGGGTTTTTTCTGCCGTGGGTAAGCATCCGCCCCGCTTTTCAGCGTCAAGCAAAGGAGCGCGGTTTGTTGTTTCCTTTTACACGCGGCTGTTGGAAGCCGCGCGGGCAAAGGGTGGGGTGGTCCCGGCAGGGCGCCGAGAAGGCGAGTGAGGATGCAGAGCGGGCCAATCGGATCGCTCGGGAGGGCTGGAGGGGCGGAGCACTGCTAGACCGGGAGAGTGGCAGTTGATGTGCGTAGGCAGCCAATCAGGTTGCCGGAGGGGCGGGCGTCTTCAATTTAGGCTGTTCAGGTAAGAAAGTTTGTCCTTCCTACAAGGGACCAGTCATTGGTAGGACAGAGAGAGGCTTTCAAGTGCACCATCAGAATTGGAGCGAAATTCCACTTGACGTTGCTGCTGTCGGTCTTGGCTTTCACTGGTTTCCCCACGGCTCCCTAGTGTTCGGGAGCTCAGAGTGGGCATTTTTTTTCCCCAAGGAGAGGCTCTGCTTAAAATGAGTCAAAGAAGTGCAAGTCCGTTTGTGTAACCCAAGCCTAGTCAGGTTGTGTTTTACGGGCGGTAGCTGAACCTCTTTGTGGTCAGCAGCGTGGCAGTCCAAAGCAAGGGCGGGCAGGCGGGCGAGCGGCCCAGGTAAGGGAGGGGGAGGCGGGCCCGTCTGCGGGCAGGCTGTGCTTCCGGGCAGCGTCCGAGCGGGTGCCTTTGTTTTTGCAGGTGCCGCAGACGAGCTCGGAGGAGCGAAGCCGCACGCCGACCAGCAGCAGCCGAGAAGGTGAGGCGGCGGTGGGAGTTGAGGAGCCCAGTGTCGCGTGGTGACTCGGTTCAGCGTTTCCTTCTTGTTTTGCAGGCTCCTTTTGGCCCTTTGCACTTGGAGGAGCGTTTGCGGTGAGCCGGGGTAGGGGCGAGGAGGAGCGTGGGGCAGGGGACTCGTTCCAAGCGCTACGGTTATTTTGTTTCTCGCTGTCTTAGGCGTCACGAGCGATGCGGGTTTCTGACTGCGCCCGAGGCACCACACGCTGAGCGGAACGCCGTGGAACTTAGCAGGAGGTGGGTGCTGCGGAAGGGGTCGGCGTTCACCCCGCGATACTGTGTGCTGGCACGGCTCGGTGAGCGTGTGTTTTCTCGTGTTACTGTAGATGTTGAAGAGGAAGCCGGCGATGCGGGGAGATGCCCGTTAGTGCACGTGGTGTTATGCTCTGTCGAAGATGGATTCGGTCCCTGGGCCGTCTGAAAGCTAAGTGGAGACACGAGGGCTGGGAAGGGGCTGGGAATCGCAGGGAGGGTGTTCAAGTTCCCATAGGGGAAAGAGCCATCCAGGAACAGTCCCCTTTGGGCGGTGAAAAGACCCTGGGGACTTTGCAGAGCGATGGCAGGGTGTGCCGGGCAGGGCAGCTCCAGCCTGCGTCTGTTGTCGTGTAGTTCGGGAAGCCTGCCTTGCGCCTGTCAGACGACGCTGGGGTCTCGTTGTGCTCGAGGGGCACGACAGGCATCTCGGGTGCCATCCCGGGATCTGGAATGCCGGTGCCGATTGGCGCAGCGCCAATTGGGTGCTGGTTTTCTTGTATCAGCAGCCGAAAGCGTGGACGGTTCTTGTGCCGTGGATGTCGCTGGTCAGTTGTGTTTGTGGCGTAGTTCTGGGCTGCATCGGCAGCTCTGCTCTCGACCCATCCAGTCTCAGGGACTGGCACTTCTTCCCAGCATCTTGAAGTTTTTGAGTCTTGCAGCAGCTTCTTGTGCTTGCGCTGTCCCTGCGTGTTTGCGCCAGTGCCATTCATAAGGGGCCGTGACGTTGGGCTCCTTTTTATTCTGGGGTTGCAGTAGAGGCTGCTCGCCTCACTACTGCCTCTGTGCCGGTTCTTCTGATCGATGTGGGGTCTGGTCTTGGAGTTGTTCTTGTTGTTGAGCATTTTTGGTGCTGTTGTAGTGATGTTGTCTGTAACGCGCTGCGGAACTTTGGTCTGCACGTGTGCGTGTTTGGCTCGGAGCTGCTCTGCCCGGAGCTGCAGAGTCAGGGGTGGGCGGACTGAGCTCTAGGCATCCGTGGTTAATTTGTTCATATATACTAAATTGTGTATGCAGAGGTTGTTGCCATCATCTGGAATGGAGTTGCCATGGGTAGGAGGGCGGGCAGTCTCTTCACTGGTGTTTTACCGTTCACAGCCAAGAGCATTGGTGACTAATGTTTTCTGTAGCGTGCTGTTTTTTCACTGAGCATGTTAACAATTTCTTTTTTCTTTTTAGGCGACCGCATTGTTAATATGACTGAAAACAGTATCTCCAACTGCACAAAGTGAAGACCTGTCTGAGGTCCGTGGAAAGGATCCGCTGAGAATCACGAAGACCCCAGACTCAGCTATTGCTATTGGACCGAATCGTTGCTTTACCATGCGAGCGACGGAACCCGACGCACCAATGCGATGTTCGCAGAGTTCACGTTGTTGTCGGCCGGGGCTGGCTTTATACCAAAGCTGCCCTGTCCAAGTGCCTAGCAACAATGTGATTGTTTGTAACATGTGCCGTGCAATAACGTGATATGCTGCGTGTACTGTCCACGCGCTCTGCACGCGCGTCCCCGGCGCTTGCTCGTTCATTGTTCCCACCTCATGGGGCTCCTTTGGTTTCTTTTGTCTCTGGCTTCACCTCTCAGCCCGACCGAGTTCATACCTGTGCAATTGTAATGCCCAAGGGCAATGCAAGATAGAAGGGTTTTTTCTGCCGTGGGTAAGCATCCGCCCCGCTTTTCAGCGTCAAGCAAAGGAGCGCGGTTTGTTGTTTCCTTTTACACGCGGCTGTTGGAAGCCGCGCGGGCAAAGGGTGGGGTGGTCCCGGCAGGGCGGCGAGCAGGCGAGTGAGGATGCAGAGCGGGCCAATCGGATCGCTCGGGAGGGCTGGAGGGGCGGAGCGCTGCTAGACCGGGAGAGTGGCAGTTGATGTGCGTAGGCAGCCAATCAGGTTGCCGGAGGGGCGGGCGTCTTCAATTTAGGCTGTTCAGGTAAGAAAGTTTGTCCTTCCTACAAGGGACCAGTCATTGGTAGGACAGAGAGAGGCTTTCAAGTGCACCATCAGAATTGGAGCGAAATTCCACTTGACGTTGCTGCTGTCGGTCTTGGCTTTCACTGGTTTCCCCACGGCTCCCTAGTGTTCGGGAGCTCAGAGTGGGCATTTTTTTTCCCCAAGGAGAGGCTCTGCTTAAAATGAGTCAAAGAAGTGCAAGTCCGTTTGTGTAACCCAAGCCTAGTCAGGTTGTGTTTTACGGGCGGTAGCTGAACCTCTTTGTGGTCAACAGCGTGGCAGTCCAAAGCAAGGGCGGGCAGGCGGGCGAGCGGCCCAGGTAAGGGAGGGGGAGGCGGGCCCGTCCGCGGGCAGGCTGTGCTTCCGGGCAGCGTCCGAGCGGGTGCCTTTGTTTTTGCAGGTGCCGCAGACGAGCTCGGAGGAGCGAAGCCGCACGCCGACCAGCAGCAGCCGAGAAGGTGAGGCGGCGGTGGGAGTTGAGGAGCCCAGTGTCGCGTGGTGACTCGCTTCAGCGTTTCCTTCTTGTTTTGCAGGCTCCTTTTGGCCCTTTGCACTTGGAGGAGCGTTTGCGGTGAGCCGGGGTAGGGGCGAGGAGGAGCGTGGGGCAGGGGACTCGTTCCAAGCGCTACGGTTCTTTTGTTTCTCGCTGTCTTAGGCGTCACGAGCGATGCGGGTTTCTGACTGCGCCCGAGGCACCACACGCTGAGCGGAACGCCGTGGAACTTAGCAGGAGGTGGGTGCTGCGGAAGGGGTCGGCGTTCACCCCGCGATACTGTGTGCTGGCACGGCTCGGTGAGCGTGTGTTTTCTCGTGTTACTGTAGATGTTGAAGAGGAAGCCGGCGATGCGGGGAGATGCCCGTTAGCGCACGTGGTGTTATGCTCTGTCGAAGATGGATTCGGTCCCTGGGCCGTCTGAAAGCTAAGTGGAGACACGAGGGCTGGGAAGGGGCTGGGAATCGCAGGGAGGGTGTTCAAGTTCCCATAGGGGAAAGAGCCATCCAGGAACAGTCCCCTTTGGGCGGTGAAAAGACCCTGGGGACTTTGCAGAGCGATGGCAGGGTGTGCCGGGCAGGGCAGCTCCAGCCTGCGTCTGTTGTCGTGTAGTTCGGGAAGCCTGCCTTGCGCCTGTCAGACGACGCTGGGGTCTCGTTGTGCTCGAGGGGCACGACAGGCATCTCGGGTGCCATCCCGGGATCTGGAATGCCGGTGCCGATTGGCGCAGCGCCAATTGGGTGCTGGTTTTCTTGTATCAGCAGCCGAAAGCGTGGACGGTTCTTGTGCCGTGGATGTCGCTGGTCAGTTGTGTTTGTGGCGTAGTTCTGGGCTGCATCGGCAGCTCTGCTCTCGACCCATCCAGTCTCAGGGACTGGCACTTCTTCCCAGCATCTTGAAGTTTTTCAGTCTTGCAGCAGCTTCTTGTGCTTGCGCTGTCCCTGCGTGTTTGCGCCAGTGCCATTCATAAGGGGCCGTGACGTTGGGCTCCTTTTTATTCCGGGGTTGCAGTAGAGGCTGCTCGCCTCACTACTGCCTCTGTGCCGGTTCTTCTGATCGATGTGGGGTCTGGTCTTGGAGTTGTTCTTGTTGTTGAGCATTTTTGGTGCTGTTGTAGTGATGTTGTCTGTAACGCGCTGCGGAACTTTGGTCTGCACGTGTGCGTGTTTGGCTCGGAGCTGCTCTGCCCGGAGCTGCAGAGTCAGGGGTGGGCGGACTGAGCTCTAGGCATCCGTGGTTAATTTGTTCATATATACTAAATTGTGTATGCAGAGGTTGTTACCATCATCTGGAATGGAGTTGCCATGGGTAGGAGGGCGGGCAGGCTCTTCACTGGTGTTTTACCGTTCACAGCCAAGAGCATTGGTGACTAATGTTTTCTGTAGCGTGCTGTTTTTTCACTGAGCATGTTAACAATTTCTTTTTTCTTTTTAGGCGACCGCATTGTTAATATGACTGAAAACAGTATCTCCAGCTGCACAAAGTGAAGACCTGTCTGAGGTCCGTGGAAAGGATCCGCTGAGAATCACGAAGACCCCAGACTCAGCTATTGCTATTGGACCGAATCGTTGCTTTACCATGCGAGCGACGGAACCCGACGCACCAATGCGATGTTCGCAGAGTTCACGTTGTTGTCGGCCGGGGCTGGCTTTATACCAAAGCTGCCCTGTCCAAGTGCCTAGCAACAATGTGATTGTTTGTAACATGTGCCGTGCAATAACGTGATATGCTGCGTGTACTGTCCACGCGCTCTGCACGCGCGTCCCCGGCGCTTGCTCGTTCATTGTTCCCACCTCATGGGGCTCCTTTGGTTTCTTTTGTCTCTGGCTTCACCTCTCAGCCCGACCGAGTTCATACCTGTGCAATTGTAATGCCCAAGGGCAATGCAAGATAGAAGGGTTTTTTCTGCCGTGGGTAAGCATCCGCCCCGCTTTTCAGCGTCAAGCAAAGGAGCGCGGTTTGTTGTTTCCTTTTACACGCGGCTGTTGGAAGCCGCGCGGGCAAAGGGTGGGGTGGTCCCGGCAGGGCGGCGAGCAGGCGAGTGAGGATGCAGAGCGGGCCAATCGGATCGCTCGGGAGGGCTGGAGGGGCGGAGCGCTGCTAGACCGGGAGAGTGGCAGTTGATGTGCGTAGGCAGCCAATCAGGTTGCCGGAGGGGCGGGCGTCTTCAATTTAGGCTGTTCAGGTAAGAAAGTTTGTCCTTCCTACAAGGGACCAGTCATTGGTAGGACAGAGAGAGGCTTTCAAGTGCACCATCAGAATTGGAGCGAAATTCCACTTGACGTTGCTGCTGTCGGTCTTGGCTTTCACTGGTTTCCCCACGGCTCCCTAGTGTTCGGGAGCTCAGAGTGGGCATTTTTTTTCCCCAAGGAGAGGCTCTGCTTAAAATGAGTCAAAGAAGTGCAAGTCCGTTTGTGTAACCCAAGCCTAGTCAGGTTGTGTTTTACGGGCGGTAGCTGAACCTCTTTGTGGTCAACAGCGTGGCAGTCCAAAGCAAGGGCGGGCAGGCGGGCGAGCGGCCCAGGTAAGGGAGGGGGAGGCGGGCCCGTCCGCGGGCAGGCTGTGCTTCCGGGCAGCGTCCGAGCGGGTGCCTTTGTTTTTGCAGGTGCCGCAGACGAGCTCGGAGGAGCGAAGCCGCACGCCGACCAGCAGCAGCCGAGAAGGTGAGGCGGCGGTGGGAGTTGAGGAGCCCAGTGTCGCGTGGTGACTCGCTTCAGCGTTTCCTTCTTGTTTTGCAGGCTCCTTTTGGCCCTTTGCACTTGGAGGAGCGTTTGCGATGAGCCGGGGTAGGGGCGAGGAGGAGCGTGGGGCAGGGGACTCGTTCCAAGCGCTACGGTTCTTTTGTTTCTCGCTGTCTTAGGCGTCACGAGCGATGCGGGTTTCTGACTGCGCCCGAGGCACCACACGCTGAGCGGAACGCCGTGGAACTTAGCAGGAGGTGGGTGCTGCGGAAGGGGTCGGCGTTCACCCCGCGATACTGTGTGCTGGCACGGCTCGGTGAGCGTGTGTTTTCTCGTGTTACTGTAGATGTTGAAGAGGAAGCCGGCGATGCGGGGAGATGCCCGTTAGCGCACGTGGTGTTATGCTCTGTCGAAGATGGATTCGGTCCCTGGGCCGTCTGAAAGCTAAGTGGAGACACGAGGGCTGGGAAGGGGCTGGGAATCGCAGGGAGGGTGTTCAAGTTCCCATAGGGGAAAGAGCCATCCAGGAACAGTCCCCTTTGGGCGGTGAAAAGACCCTGGGGACTTTGCAGAGCGATGGCAGGGTGTGCCGGGCAGGGCAGCTCCAGCCTGCGTCTGTTGTCGTGTAGTTCGGGAAGCCTGCCTTGCGCCTGTCAGACGACGCTGGGGTCTCGTTGTGCTCGAGGGGCACGACAGGCATCTCGGGTGCCATCCCGGGATCTGGAATGCCGGTGCCGATTGGCGCAGCGCCAATTGGGTGCTGGTTTTCTTGTATCAGCAGCCGAAAGCGTGGACGGTTCTTGTGCCGTGGATGTCGCTGGTCAGTTGTGTTTGTGGCGTAGTTCTGGGCTGCATCGGCAGCTCTGCTCTCGACCCATCCAGTCTCAGGGACTGGCACTTCTTCCCAGCATCTTGAAGTTTTTGAGTCTTGCAGCAGCTTCTTGTGCTTGCGCTGTCCCTGCGTGTTTGCGCCAGTGCCATTCATAAGGGGCCGTGACGTTGGGCTCCTTTTTATTCCGGGGTTGCAGTAGAGGCTGCTCGCCTCACTACTGCCTCTGTGCCGGTTCTTCTGATCGATGTGGGGTCTGGTCTTGGAGTTGTTCTTGTTGTTGAGCATTTTTGGTGCTGTTGTAGTGATGTTGTCTGTAACGCGCTGCGGAACTTTGGTCTGCACGTGTGCGTGTTTGGCTCGGAGCTGCTCTGCCCGGAGCTGCAGAGTCAGGGGTGGGCGGACTGAGCTCTAGGCATCCGTGGTTAATTTGTTCATATATACTAAATTGTGTATGCAGAGGTTGTTGCCATCATCTGGAATGGAGTTGCCATGGGTAGGAGGGCGGGCAGGCTCTTCACTGGTGTTTTACCGTTCACAGCCAAGAGCATTGGTGACTAATGTTTTCTGTAGCGTGCTGTTTTTTCACTGAGCATGTTAACAATTTCTTTTTTCTTTTTAGGCGACCGCATTGTTAATATGACTGAAAACAGTATCTCCAACTGCACAAAGTGAAGACCTGTCTGAGGTCCGTGGAAAGGATCCGCTGAGAATCACGAAGACCCCAGACTCAGCTATTGCTATTGGACCGAATCGTTGCTTTACCATGCGAGCGACGGAACCCGACGCACCAATGCGATGTTCGCAGAGTTCACGTTGTTGTCGGCCGGGGCTGGCTTTATACCAAAGCTGCCCTGTCCAAGTGCCTAGCAACAATGTGATTGTTTGTAACATGTGCCGTGCAATAACGTGATATGCTGCGTGTACTGTCCACGCGCTCTGCACGCGCGTCCCCGGCGCTTGCTCGTTCATTGTTCCCACCTCATGGGGCTCCTTTGGTTTCTTTTGTCTCTGGCTTCACCTCTCAGCCCGACCGAGTTCATACCTGTGCAATTGTAATGCCCAAGGGCAATGCAAGATAGAAGGGTTTTTTCTGCCGTGGGTAAGCATCCGCCCCGCTTTTCAGCGTCAAGCAAAGGAGCGCGGTTTGTTGTTTCCTTTTACACGCGGCTGTTGGAAGCCGCGCGGGCAAAGGGTGGGGTGGTCCCGGCAGGGCGGCGAGCAGGCGAGTGAGGATGCAGAGCGGGCCAATCGGATCGCTCGGGAGGGCTGGAGGGGCGGAGCGCTGCTAGACCGGGAGAGTGGCAGTTGATGTGCGTAGGCAGCCAATCAGGTTGCCGGAGGGGCGGGCGTCTTCAATTTAGGCTGTTCAGGTAAGAAAGTTTGTCCTTCCTACAAGGGACCAGTCATTGGTAGGACAGAGAGAGGCTTTCAAGTGCACCATCAGAATTGGAGCGAAATTCCACTTGACGTTGCTGCTGTCGGTCTTGGCTTTCACTGGTTTCCCCACGGCTCCCTAGTGTTCGGGAGCTCAGAGTGGGCATTTTTTTTCCCCAAGGAGAGGCTCTGCTTAAAATGAGTCAAAGAAGTGCAAGTCCGTTTGTGTAACCCAAGCCTAGTCAGGTTGTGTTTTACGGGCGGTAGCTGAACCTCTTTGTGGTCAGCAGCGTGGCAGTCCAAAGCAAGGGCGGGCAGGCGGGCGAGCGGCCCAGGTAAGGGAGGGGGAGGCGGGCCCGTCCGCGGGCAGGCTGTGCTTCCGGGCAGCGTCCGAGCGGGTGCCTTTGTTTTTGCAGGTGCCGCAGACGAGCTCGGAGGAGCGAAGCCGCACGCCGACCAGCAGCAGCCGAGAAGGTGAGGCGGCGGTGGGAGTTGAGGAGCCCAGTGTCGCGTGGTGACTCGCTTCAGCGTTTCCTTCTTGTTTTGCAGGCTCCTTTTGGCCCTTTGCACTTGGAGGAGCGTTTGCGATGAGCCGGGGTAGGGGCGAGGAGGAGCGTGGGGCAGGGGACTCGTTCCAAGCGCTACGGTTCTTTTGTTTCTCGCTGTCTTAGGCGTCACGAGCGATGCGGGTTTCTGACTGCGCCCGAGGCACCACACGCTGAGCGGAACGCCGTGGAACTTAGCAGGAGGTGGGTGCTGCGGAAGGGGTCGGCGTTCACCCCGCGATACTGTGTGCTGGCACGGCTCGGTGAGCGTGTGTTTTCTCGTGTTACTGTAGATGTTGAAGAGGAAGCCGGCGATGCGGGGAGATGCCCGTTAGCGCACGTGGTGTTATGCTCTGTCGAAGATGGATTCGGTCCCTGGGCCGTCTGAAAGCTAAGTGGAGACACGAGGGCTGGGAAGGGGCTGGGAATCGCAGGGAGGGTGTTCAAGTTCCCATAGGGGAAAGAGCCATCCAGGAACAGTCCCCTTTGGGCGGTGAAAAGACCCTGGGGACTTTGCAGAGCGATGGCAGGGTGTGCCGGGCAGGGCAGCTCCAGCCTGCGTCTGTTGTCGTGTAGTTCGGGAAGCCTGCCTTGCGCCTGTCAGACGACGCTGGGGTCTCGTTGTGCTCGAGGGGCACGACAGGCATCTCGGGTGCCATCCCGGGATCTGGAATGCCGGTGCCGATTGGCGCAGCGCCAATTGGGTGCTGGTTTTCTTGTATCAGCAGCCGAAAGCGTGGACGGTTCTTGTGCCGTGGATGTCGCTGGTCAGTTGTGTTTGTGGCGTAGTTCTGGGCTGCATCGGCAGCTCTGCTCTCGACCCATCCAGTCTCAGGGACTGGCACTTCTTCCCAGCATCTTGAAGTTTTTGAGTCTTGCAGCAGCTTCTTGTGCTTGCGCTGTCCCTGCGTGTTTGCGCCAGTGCCATTCATAAGGGGCCGTGACGTTGGGCTCCTTTTTATTCCGGGGTTGCAGTAGAGGCTGCTCGCCTCACTACTGCCTCTGTGCCGGTTCTTCTGATCGATGTGGGGTCTGGTCTTGGAGTTGTTCTTGTTGTTGAGCATTTTTGGTGCTGTTGTAGTGATGTTGTCTGTAACGCGCTGCGGAACTTTGGTCTGCACGTGTGCGTGTTTGGCTCGGAGCTGCTCTGCCCGGAGCTGCAGAGTCAGGGGTGGGCGGACTGAGCTCTAGGCATCCGTGGTTAATTTGTTCATATATACTAAATTGTGTATGCAGAGGTTGTTGCCATCATCTGGAATGGAGTTGCCATGGGTAGGAGGGCGGGCAGGCTCTTCACTGGTGTTTTACCGTTCACAGCCAAGAGCATTGGTGACTAATGTTTTCTGTAGCGTGCTGTTTTTTCACTGAGCATGTTAACAATTTCTTTTTTCTTTTTAGGCGACCGCATTGTTAATATGACTGAAAACAGTATCTCCAGCTGCACAAAGTGAAGACCTGTCTGAGGTCCGTGGAAAGGATCCGCTGAGAATCACGAAGACCCCAGACTCAGCTATTGCTATTGGACCGAATCGTTGCTTTACCATGCGAGCGACGGAACCCGACGCACCAATGCGATGTTCGCAGAGTTCACGTTGTTGTCGGCCGGGGCTGGCTTTATACCAAAGCTGCCCTGTCCAAGTGCCTAGCAACAATGTGATTGTTTGTAACATGTGCCGTGCAATAACGTGATATGCTGCGTGTACTGTCCACGCGCTCTGCACGCGCGTCCCCGGCGCTTGCTCGTTCATTGTTCCCACCTCATGGGGCTCCTTTGGTTTCTTTTGTCTCTGGCTTCACCTCTCAGCCCGACCGAGTTCATACCTGTGCAATTGTAATGCCCAAGGGCAATGCAAGATAGAAGGGTTTTTTCTGCCGTGGGTAAGCATCCGCCCCGCTTTTCAGCGTCAAGCAAAGGAGCGCGGTTTGTTGTTTCCTTTTACACGCGGCTGTTGGAAGCCGCGCGGGCAAAGGGTGGGGTGGTCCCGGCAGGGCGGCGAGCAGGCGAGTGAGGATGCAGAGCGGGCCAATCGGATCGCTCGGGAGGGCTGGAGGGGCGGAGCGCTGCTAGACCGGGAGAGTGGCAGTTGATGTGCGTAGGCAGCCAATCAGGTTGCCGGAGGGGCGGGCGTCTTCAATTTAGGCTGTTCAGGTAAGAAAGTTTGTCCTTCCTACAAGGGACCAGTCATTGGTAGGACAGAGAGAGGCTTTCAAGTGCACCATCAGAATTGGAGCGAAATTCCACTTGACGTTGCTGCTGTCGGTCTTGGCTTTCACTGGTTTCCCCACGGCTCCCTAGTGTTCGGGAGCTCAGAGTGGGCATTTTTTTTCCCCAAGGAGAGGCTCTGCTTAAAATGAGTCAAAGAAGTGCAAGTCCGTTTGTGTAACCCAAGCCTAGTCAGGTTGTGTTTTACGGGCGGTAGCTGAACCTCTTTGTGGTCAACAGCGTGGCAGTCCAAAGCAAGGGCGGGCAGGCGGGCGAGCGGCCCAGGTAAGGGAGGGGGAGGCGGGCCCGTCCGCGGGCAGGCTGTGCTTCCGGGCAGCGTCCGAGCGGGTGCCTTTGTTTTTGCAGGTGCCGCAGACGAGCTCGGAGGAGCGAAGCCGCACGCCGACCAGCAGCAGCCGAGAAGGTGAGGCGGCGGTGGGAGTTGAGGAGCCCAGTGTCGCGTGGTGACTCGCTTCAGCGTTTCCTTCTTGTTTTGCAGGCTCCTTTTGGCCCTTTGCACTTGGAGGAGCGTTTGCGGTGAGCCGGGGTAGGGGCGAGGAGGAGCGTGGGGCAGGGGACTCGTTCCAAGCGCTACGGTTCTTTTGTTTCTCGCTGTCTTAGGCGTCACGAGCGATGCGGGTTTCTGACTGCGCCCGAGGCACCACACGCTGAGCGGAACGCCGTGGAACTTAGCAGGAGGTGGGTGCTGCGGAAGGGGTCGGCGTTCACCCCGCGATACTGTGTGCTGGCACGGCTCGGTGAGCGTGTGTTTTCTCGTGTTACTGTAGATGTTGAAGAGGAAGCCGGCGACGCGGGGAGATGCCCGTTAGCGCACGTGGTGTTATGCTCTGTCGAAGATGGATTCGGTCCCTGGGCCGTCTGAAAGCTAAGTGGAGACACGAGGGCTGGGAAGGGGCTGGGAATCGCAGGGAGGGTGTTCAAGTTCCCATAGGGGAAAGAGCCATCCAGGAACAGTCCCCTTTGGGCGGTGAAAAGACCCTGGGGACTTTGCAGAGCGATGGCAGGGTGTGCCGGGCAGGGCAGCTCCAGCCTGCGTCTGTTGTCGTGTAGTTCGGGAAGCCTGCCTTGCGCCTGTCAGACGACGCTGGGGTCTCGTTGTGCTCGAGGGGCACGACAGGCATCTCGGGTGCCATCCCGGGATCTGGAATGCCGGTGCCGATTGGCGCAGCGCCAATTGGGTGCTGGTTTTCTTGTATCAGCAGCCGAAAGCGTGGACGGTTCTTGTGCCGTGGATGTCGCTGGTCAGTTGTGTTTGTGGCGTAGTTCTGGGCTGCATCGGCAGCTCTGCTCTCTACCCATCCAGTCTCAGGGACTGGCACTTCTTCCCAGCATCTTGAAGTTTTTGAGTCTTGCAGCAGCTTCTTGTGCTTGCGCTGTCCCTGCGTGTTTGCGCCAGTGCCATTCATAAGGGGCCGTGACGTTGGGCTCCTTTTTATTCCGGGGTTGCAGTAGAGGCTGCTCGCCTCACTACTGCCTCTGTGCCGGTTCTTCTGATCGATGTGGGGTCTGGTCTTGGAGTTGTTCTTGTTGTTGAGCATTTTTGGTGCTGTTGTAGTGATGTTGTCTGTAACGCGCTGCGGAACTTTGGTCTGCACGTGTGCGTGTTTGGCTCGGAGCTGCTCTGCCCGGAGCTGCAGAGTCAGGGGTGGGCGGACTGAGCTCTAGGCATCCGTGGTTAATTTGTTCATATATACTAAATTGTGTATGCAGAGGTTGTTGCCATCATCTGGAATGGAGTTGCCATGGGTAGGAGGGCGGGCAGGCTCTTCACTGGTGTTTTACCGTTCACAGCCAAGAGCATTGGTGACTAATGTTTTCTGTAGCGTGCTGTTTTTTCACTGAGCATGTTAACAATTTCTTTTTTCTTTTTAGGCGACCGCATTGTTAATATGACTGAAAACAGTATCTCCAGCTGCACAAAGTGAAGACCTGTCTGAGGTCCGTGGAAAGGATCCGCTGAGAATCACGAAGACCCCAGACTCAGCTATTGCTATTGGACCGAATCGTTGCTTTACCATGCGAGCGACGGAACCCGACGCACCAATGCGATGTTCGCAGAGTTCACGTTGTTGTCGGCCGGGGCTGGCTTTATACCAAAGCTGCCCTGTCCAAGTGCCTAGCAACAATGTGATTGTTTGTAACATGTGCCGTGCAATAACGTGATATGCTGCGTGTACTGTCCACGCGCTCTGCACGCGCGTCCCCGGCGCTTGCTCGTTCATTGTTCCCACCTCATGGGGCTCCTTTGGTTTCTTTTGTCTCTGGCTTCACCTCTCAGCCCGACCGAGTTCATACCTGTGCAATTGTAATGCCCAAGGGCAATGCAAGATAGAAGGGTTTTTTCTGCCGTGGGTAAGCATCCGCCCCGCTTTTCAGCGTCAAGCAAAGGAGCGCGGTTTGTTGTTTCCTTTTACACGCGGCTGTTGGAAGCCGCGCGGGCAAAGGGTGGGGTGGTCCCGGCAGGGCGGCGAGCAGGCGAGTGAGGATGCAGAGCGGGCCAATCGGATCGCTCGGGAGGGCTGGAGGGGCGGAGCGCTGCTAGACCGGGAGAGTGGCAGTTGATGTGCGTAGGCAGCCAATCAGGTTGCCGGAGGGGCGGGCGTCTTCAATTTAGGCTGTTCAGGTAAGAAAGTTTGTCCTTCCTACAAGGGACCAGTCATTGGTAGGACAGAGAGAGGCTTTCAAGTGCACCATCAGAATTGGAGCGAAATTCCACTTGACGTTGCTGCTGTCGGTCTTGGCTTTCACTGGTTTCCCCACGGCTCCCTAGTGTTCGGGAGCTCAGAGTGGGCATTTTTTTTCCCCAAGGAGAGGCTCTGCTTAAAATGAGTCAAAGAAGTGCAAGTCCGTTTGTGTAACCCAAGCCTAGTCAGGTTGTGTTTTACGGGCGGTAGCTGAACCTCTTTGTGGTCAACAGCGTGGCAGTCCAAAGCAAGGGCGGGCAGGCGGGCGAGCGGCCCAGGTAAGGGAGGGGGAGGCGGGCCCGTCCGCGGGCAGGCTGTGCTTCCGGGCAGCGTCCGAGCGGGTGCCTTTGTTTTTGCAGGTGCCGCAGACGAGCTCGGAGGAGCGAAGCCGCACGCCGACCAGCAGCAGCCGAGAAGGTGAGGCGGCGGTGGGAGTTGAGGAGCCCAGTGTCGCGTGGTGACTCGGTTCAGCGTTTCCTTCTTGTTTTGCAGGCTCCTTTTGGCCCTTTGCACTTGGAGGAGCGTTTGCGGTGAGCCGGGGTAGGGGCGAGGAGGAGCGTGGGGCAGGGGACTCGTTCCAAGCGCTACGGTTCTTTTGTTTCTCGCTGTCTTAGGCGTCACGAGCGATGCGGGTTTCTGACTGCGCCCGAGGCACCACACGCTGAGCGGAACGCCGTGGAACTTAGCAGGAGGTGGGTGCTGCGGAAGGGGTCGGCGTTCACCCCGCGATACTGTGTGCTGGCACAGCTCGGTGAGCGTGTGTTTTCTCGTGTTACTGTAGATGTTGAAGAGGAAGCCGGCGACGCGGGGAGATGCCCGTTAGCGCACGTGGTGTTATGCTCTGTCGAAGATGGATTCGGTCCCTGGGCCGTCTGAAAGCTAAGTGGAGACACGAGGGCTGGGAAGGGGCTGGGAATCGCAGGGAGGGTGTTCAAGTTCCCATAGGGGAAAGAGCCATCCAGGAACAGTCCCCTTTGGGCGGTGAAAAGACCCTGGGGACTTTGCAGAGCGATGGCAGGGTGTGCCGGGCAGGGCAGCTCCAGCCTGCGTCTGTTGTCGTGTAGTTCGGGAAGCCTGCCTTGCGCCTGTCAGACGACGCTGGGGTCTCGTTGTGCTCGAGGGGCACGACAGGCATCTCGGGTGCCATCCCGGGATCTGGAATGCCGGTGCCGATTGGCGCAGCGCCAATTGGGTGCTGGTTTTCTTGTATCAGCAGCCGAAAGCGTGGACGGTTCTTGTGCCGTGGATGTCGCTGGTCAGTTGTGTTTGTGGCGTAGTTCTGGGCTGCATCGGCAGCTCTGCTCTCGACCCATCCAGTCTCAGGGACTGGCACTTCTTCCCAGCATCTTGAAGTTTTTGAGTCTTGCAGCAGCTTCTTGTGCTTGCGCTGTCCCTGCGTGTTTGCGCCAGTGCCATTCATAAGGGGCCGTGACGTTGGGCTCCTTTTTATTCCGGGGTTGCAGTAGAGGCTGCTCGCCTCACTACTGCCTCTGTGCCGGTTCTTCTGATCGATGTGGGGTCTGGTCTTGGAGTTGTTCTTGTTGTTGAGCATTTTTGGTGCTGTTGTAGTGATGTTGTCTGTAACGCGCTGCGGAACTTTGGTCTGCACGTGTGCGTGTTTGGCTCGGAGCTGCTCTGCCCGGAGCTGCAGAGTCAGGGGTGGGCGGACTGAGCTCTAGGCATCCGTGGTTAATTTGTTCATATATACTAAATTGTGTATGCAGAGGTTGTTACCATCATCTGGAATGGAGTTGCCATGGGTAGGAGGGCGGGCAGGCTCTTCACTGGTGTTTTACCGTTCACAGCCAAGAGCATTGGTGACTAATGTTTTCTGTAGCGTGCTGTTTTTTCACTGAGCATGTTAACAATTTCTTTTTTCTTTTTAGGCGACCGCATTGTTAATATGACTGAAAACAGTATCTCCAGCTGCACAAAGTGAAGACCTGTCTGAGGTCCGTGGAAAGGATCCGCTGAGAATCACGAAGACCCCAGACTCAGCTATTGCTATTGGACCGAATCGTTGCTTTACCATGCGAGCGACGGAACCCGACGCACCAATGCGATGTTCGCAGAGTTCACGTTGTTGTCGGCCGGGGCTGGCTTTATACCAAAGCTGCCCTGTCCAAGTGCCTAGCAACAATGTGATTGTTTGTAACATGTGCCGTGCAATAACGTGATATGCTGCGTGTACTGTCCACGCGCTCTGCACGCGCGTCCCCGGCGCTTGCTCGTTCATTGTTCCCACCTCATGGGGCTCCTTTGGTTTCTTTTGTCTCTGGCTTCACCTCTCAGCCCGACCGAGTTCATACCTGTGCAATTGTAATGCCCAAGGGCAATGCAAGATAGAAGGGTTTTTTCTGCCGTGGGTAAGCATCCGCCCCGCTTTTCAGCGTCAAGCAAAGGAGCGCGGTTTGTTGTTTCCTTTTACACGCGGCTGTTGGAAGCCGCGCGGGCAAAGGGTGGGGTGGTCCCGGCAGGGCGGCGAGCAGGCGAGTGAGGATGCAGAGCGGGCCAATCGGATCGCTCGGGAGGGCTGGAGGGGCGGAGCGCTGCTAGACCGGGAGAGTGGCAGTTGATGTGCGTAGGCAGCCAATCAGGTTGCCGGAGGGGCGGGCGTCTTCAATTTAGGCTGTTCAGGTAAGAAAGTTTGTCCTTCCTACAAGGGACCAGTCATTGGTAGGACAGAGAGAGGCTTTCAAGTGCACCATCAGAATTGGAGCGAAATTCCACTTGACGTTGCTGCTGTCGGTCTTGGCTTTCACTGGTTTCCCCACGGCTCCCTAGTGTTCGGGAGCTCAGAGTGGGCATTTTTTTTCCCCAAGGAGAGGCTCTGCTTAAAATGAGTCAAAGAAGTGCAAGTCCGTTTGTGTAACCCAAGCCTAGTCAGGTTGTGTTTTACGGGCGGTAGCTGAACCTCTTTGTGGTCAACAGCGTGGCAGTCCAAAGCAAGGGCGGGCAGGCGGGCGAGCGGCCCAGGTAAGGGAGGGGGAGGCGGGCCCGTCCGCGGGCAGGCTGTGCTTCCGGGCAGCGTCCGAGCGGGTGCCTTTGTTTTTGCAGGTGCCGCAGACGAGCTCGGAGGAGCGAAGCCGCACGCCGACCAGCAGCAGCCGAGAAGGTGAGGCGGCGGTGGGAGTTGAGGAGCCCAGTGTCGCGTGGTGACTCGGTTCAGCGTTTCCTTCTTGTTTTGCAGGCTCCTTTTGGCCCTTTGCACTTGGAGGAGCGTTTGCGGTGAGCCGGGGTAGGGGCGAGGAGGAGCGTGGGGCAGGGGACTCGTTCCAAGCGCTACGGTTCTTTTGTTTCTCGCTGTCTTAGGCGTCACGAGCGATGCGGGTTTCTGACTGCGCCCGAGGCACCACACGCTGAGCGGAACGCCGTGGAACTTAGCAGGAGGTGGGTGCTGCGGAAGGGGTCGGCGTTCACCCCGCGATACTGTGTGCTGGCACGGCTCGGTGAGCGTGTGTTTTCTCGTGTTACTGTAGATGTTGAAGAGGAAGCCGGCGACGCGGGGAGATGCCCGTTAGCGCACGTGGTGTTATGCTCTGTCGAAGATGGATTCGGTCCCTGGGCCGTCTGAAAGCTAAGTGGAGACACGAGGGCTGGGAAGGGGCTGGGAATCGCAGGGAGGGTGTTCAAGTTCCCATAGGGGAAAGAGCCATCCAGGAACAGTCCCCTTTGGGCGGTGAAAAGACCCTGGGGACTTTGCAGAGCGATGGCAGGGTGTGCCGGGCAGGGCAGCTCCAGCCTGCGTCTGTTGTCGTGTAGTTCGGGAAGCCTGCCTTGCGCCTGTCAGACGACGCTGGGGTCTCGTTGTGCTCGAGGGGCACGACAGGCATCTCGGGTGCCATCCCGGGATCTGGAATGCCGGTGCCGATTGGCGCAGCGCCAATTGGGTGCTGGTTTTCTTGTATCAGCAGCCGAAAGCGTGGACGGTTCTTGTGCCGTGGATGTCGCTGGTCAGTTGTGTTTGTGGCGTAGTTCTGGGCTGCATCGGCAGCTCTGCTCTCGACCCATCCAGTCTCAGGGACTGGCACTTCTTCCCAGCATCTTGAAGTTTTTGAGTCTTGCAGCAGCTTCTTGTGCTTGCGCTGTCCCTGCGTGTTTGCGCCAGTGCCATTCATAAGGGGCCGTGACGTTGGGCTCCTTTTTATTCCGGGGTTGCAGTAGAGGCTGCTCGCCTCACTACTGCCTCTGTGCCGGTTCTTCTGATCGATGTGGGGTCTGGTCTTGGAGTTGTTCTTGTTGTTGAGCATTTTTGGTGCTGTTGTAGTGATGTTGTCTGTAACGCGCTGCGGAACTTTGGTCTGCACGTGTGCGTGTTTGGCTCGGAGCTGCTCTGCCCGGAGCTGCAGAGTCAGGGGTGGGCGGACTGAGCTCTAGGCATCCGTGGTTAATTTGTTCATATATACTAAATTGTGTATGCAGAGGTTGTTGCCATCATCTGGAATGGAGTTGCCATGGGTAGGAGGGCGGGCAGGCTCTTCACTGGTGTTTTACCGTTCACAGCCAAGAGCATTGGTGACTAATGTTTTCTGTAGCGTGCTGTTTTTTCACTGAGCATGTTAACAATTTCTTTTTTCTTTTTAGGCGACCGCATTGTTAATATGACTGAAAACAGTATCTCCAACTGCACAAAGTGAAGACCTGTCTGAGGTCCGTGGAAAGGATCCGCTGAGAATCACGAAGACCCCAGACTCAGCTATTGCTATTGGACCGAATCGTTGCTTTACCATGCGAGCGACGGAACCCGACGCACCAATGCGATGTTCGCAGAGTTCACGTTGTTGTCGGCCGGGGCTGGCTTTATACCAAAGCTGCCCTGTCCAAGTGCCTAGCAACAATGTGATTGTTTGTAACATGTGCCGTGCAATAACGTGATATGCTGCGTGTACTGTCCACGCGCTCTGCACGCGCGTCCCCGGCGCTTGCTCGTTCATTGTTCCCACCTCATGGGGCTCCTTTGGTTTCTTTTGTCTCTGGCTTCACCTCTCAGCCCGACCGAGTTCATACCTGTGCAATTGTAATGCCCAAGGGCAATGCAAGATAGAAGGGTTTTTTCTGCCGTGGGTAAGCATCCGCCCCGCTTTTCAGCGTCAAGCAAAGGAGCGCGGTTTGTTGTTTCCTTTTACACGCGGCTGTTGGAAGCCGCGCGGGCAAAGGGTGGGGTGGTCCCGGCAGGGCGGCGAGCAGGCGAGTGAGGATGCAGAGCGGGCCAATCGGATCGCTCGGGAGGGCTGGAGGGGCGGAGCGCTGCTAGACCGGGAGAGTGGCAGTTGATGTGCGTAGGCAGCCAATCAGGTTGCCGGAGGGGCGGGCGTCTTCAATTTAGGCTGTTCAGGTAAGAAAGTTTGTCCTTCCTACAAGGGACCAGTCATTGGTAGGACAGAGAGAGGCTTTCAAGTGCACCATCAGAATTGGAGCGAAATTCCACTTGACGTTGCTGCTGTCGGTCTTGGCTTTCACTGGTTTCCCCACGGCTCCCTAGTGTTCGGGAGCTCAGAGTGGGCATTTTTTTTCCCCAAGGAGAGGCTCTGCTTAAAATGAGTCAAAGAAGTGCAAGTCCGTTTGTGTAACCCAAGCCTAGTCAGGTTGTGTTTTACGGGCGGTAGCTGAACCTCTTTGTGGTCAACAGCGTGGCAGTCCAAAGCAAGGGCGGGCAGGCGGGCGAGCGGCCCAGGTAAGGGAGGGGGAGGCGGGCCCGTCCGCGGGCAGGCTGTGCTTCCGGGCAGCGTCCGAGCGGGTGCCTTTGTTTTTGCAGGTGCCGCAGACGAGCTCGGAGGAGCGAAGCCGCACGCCGACCAGCAGCAGCCGAGAAGGTGAGGCGGCGGTGGGAGTTGAGGAGCCCAGTGTCGCGTGGTGACTCGCTTCAGCGTTTCCTTCTTGTTTTGCAGGCTCCTTTTGGCCCTTTGCACTTGGAGGAGCGTTTGCGATGAGCCGGGGTAGGGGCGAGGAGGAGCGTGGGGCAGGGGACTCGTTCCAAGCGCTACGGTTCTTTTGTTTCTCGCTGTCTTAGGCGTCACGAGCGATGCGGGTTTCTGACTGCGCCCGAGGCACCACACGCTGAGCGGAACGCCGTGGAACTTAGCAGGAGGTGGGTGCTGCGGAAGGGGTCGGCGTTCACCCCGCGATACTGTGTGCTGGCACGGCTCGGTGAGCGTGTGTTTTCTCGTGTTACTGTAGATGTTGAAGAGGAAGCCGGCGACGCGGGGAGATGCCCGTTAGCGCACGTGGTGTTATGCTCTGTCGAAGATGGATTCGGTCCCTGGGCCGTCTGAAAGCTAAGTGGAGACACGAGGGCTGGGAAGGGGCTGGGAATCGCAGGGAGGGTGTTCAAGTTCCCATAGGGGAAAGAGCCATCCAGGAACAGTCCCCTTTGGGCGGTGAAAAGACCCTGGGGACTTTGCAGAGCGATGGCAGGGTGTGCCGGGCAGGGCAGCTCCAGCCTGCGTCTGTTGTCGTGTAGTTCGGGAAGCCTGCCTTGCGCCTGTCAGACGACGCTGGGGTCTCGTTGTGCTCGAGGGGCACGACAGGCATCTCGGGTGCCATCCCGGGATCTGGAATGCCGGTGCCGATTGGCGCAGCGCCAATTGGGTGCTGGTTTTCTTGTATCAGCAGCCGAAAGCGTGGACGGTTCTTGTGCCGTGGATGTCGCTGGTCAGTTGTGTTTGTGGCGTAGTTCTGGGCTGCATCGGCAGCTCTGCTCTCTACCCATCCAGTCTCAGGGACTGGCACTTCTTCCCAGCATCTTGAAGTTTTTGAGTCTTGCAGCAGCTTCTTGTGCTTGCGCTGTCCCTGCGTGTTTGCGCCAGTGCCATTCATAAGGGGCCGTGACGTTGGGCTCCTTTTTATTCCGGGGTTGCAGTAGAGGCTGCTCGCCTCACTACTGCCTCTGTGCCGGTTCTTCTGATCGATGTGGGGTCTGGTCTTGGAGTTGTTCTTGTTGTTGAGCATTTTTGGTGCTGTTGTAGTGATGTTGTCTGTAACGCGCTGCGGAACTTTGGTCTGCACGTGTGCGTGTTTGGCTCGGAGCTGCTCTGCCCGGAGCTGCAGAGTCAGGGGTGGGCGGACTGAGCTCTAGGCATCCGTGGTTAATTTGTTCATATATACTAAATTGTGTATGCAGAGGTTGTTGCCATCATCTGGAATGGAGTTGCCATGGGTAGGAGGGCGGGCAGGCTCTTCACTGGTGTTTTACCGTTCACAGCCAAGAGCATTGGTGACTAATGTTTTCTGTAGCGTGCTGTTTTTTCACTGAGCATGTTAACAATTTCTTTTTTCTTTTTAGGCGACCGCATTGTTAATATGACTGAAAACAGTATCTCCAACTGCACAAAGTGAAGACCTGTCTGAGGTCCGTGGAAAGGATCCGCTGAGAATCACGAAGACCCCAGACTCAGCTATTGCTATTGGACCGAATCATTGCTTTACCATGCGAGCGACGGAACCCGACGCACCAATGCGATGTTCGCAGAGTTCACGTTGTTGTCGGCCGGGGCTGGCTTTATACCAAAGCTGCCCTGTCCAAGTGCCTAGCAACAATGTGATTGTTTGTAACATGTGCCGTGCAATAACGTGATATGCTGCGTGTACTGTCCACGCGCTCTGCACGCGCGTCCCCGGCGCTTGCTCGTTCATTGTTCCCACCTCATGGGGCTCCTTTGGTTTCTTTTGTCTCTGGCTTCACCTCTCAGCCCGACCGAGTTCATACCTGTGCAATTGTAATGCCGAAGGGCAATGCAAGATAGAAGGGTTTTTTTTGCCGTGGGTAAGCATCCGCCCCGCTTTTCAGCGTCAAGCAAAGGAGCGCGGTTTGTTGTTTCCTTTTACACGCGGCTGTTGGAAGCCGCGCGGGCAAAGGGTGGGGTGGTCCCGGCAGGGCGGCGAGCAGGCGAGTGAGGATGCAGAGCGGGCCAATCGGATCGCTCGGGAGGGCTGGAGGGGCGGAGCGCTGCTAGACCGGGAGAGTGGCAGTTGATGTGCGTAGGCAGCCAATCAGGTTGCCGGAGGGGCGGGCGTCTTCAATTTAGGCTGTTCAGGTAAGAAAGTTTGTCCTTCCTACAAGGGACCAGTCATTGGTAGGACAGAGAGAGGCTTTCAAGTGCACCATCAGAATTGGAGCGAAATTCCACTTGACGTTGCTGCTGTCGGTCTTGGCTTTCACTGGTTTCCCCACGGCTCCCTAGTGTTCGGGAGCTCAGAGTGGGCATTTTTTTTCCCCAAGGAGAGGCTCTGCTTAAAATGAGTCAAAGAAGTGCAAGTCCGTTTGTGTAACCCAAGCCTAGTCAGGTTGTGTTTTACGGGCGGTAGCTGAACCTCTTTGTGGTCAACAGCGTGGCAGTCCAAAGCAAGGGCGGGCAGGCGGGCGAGCGGCCCAGGTAAGGGAGGGGGAGGCGGGCCCGTCCGCGGGCAGGCTGTGCTTCCGGGCAGCGTCCGAGCGGGTGCCTTTGTTTTTGCAGGTGCCGCAGACGAGCTCGGAGGAGCGAAGCCGCACGCCGACCAGCAGCAGCCGAGAAGGTGAGGCGGCGGTGGGAGTTGAGGAGCCCAGTGTCGCGTGGTGACTCGGTTCAGCGTTTCCTTCTGGTTTTGCAGGCTCCTTTTGGCCCTTTGCACTTGGAGGAGCGTTTGCGGTGAGCCGGGGTAGGGGCGAGGAGGAGCGTGGGGCAGGGGACTCGTTCCAAGCGCTACGGTTCTTTTGTTTCTCGCTGTCTTAGGCGTCACGAGCGATGCGGGTTTCTGACTGCGCCCGAGGCACCACACGCTGAGCGGAACGCCGTGGAACTTAGCAGGAGGTGGGTGCTGCGGAAGGGGTCGGCGTTCACCCCGCGATACTGTGTGCTGGCACGGCTCGGTGAGCGTGTGTTTTCTCGTGTTACTGTAGATGTTGAAGAGGAAGCCGGCGACGCGGGGAGATGCCCGTTAGCGCACGTGGTGTTATGCTCTGTCGAAGATGGATTCGGTCCCTGGGCCGTCTGAAAGCTAAGTGGAGACACGAGGGCTGGGAAGGGGCTGGGAATCGCAGGGAGGGTGTTCAAGTTCCCATAGGGGAAAGAGCCATCCAGGAACAGTCCCCTTTGGGCGGTGAAAAGACCCTGGGGACTTTGCAGAGCGATGGCAGGGTGTGCCGGGCAGGGCAGCTCCAGCCTGCGTCTGTTGTCGTGTAGTTCGGGAAGCCTGCCTTGCGCCTGTCAGACGACGCTGGGGTCTCGTTGTGCTCGAGGGGCACGACAGGCATCTCGGGTGCCATCCCGGGATCTGGAATGCCGGTGCCGATTGGCGCAGCGCCAATTGGGTGCTGGTTTTCTTGTATCAGCAGCCGAAAGCGTGGACGGTTCTTGTGCCGTGGATGTCGCTGGTCAGTTGTGTTTGTGGCGTAGTTCTGGGCTGCATCGGCAGCTCTGCTCTCTACCCATCCAGTCTCAGGGACTGGCACTTCTTCCCAGCATCTTGAAGTTTTTGAGTCTTGCAGCAGCTTCTTCTGCTTGCGCTGTCCCTGCGTGTTTGCGCCAGTGCCATTCATAAGGGGCCGTGACGTTGGGCTCCTTTTTATTCCGGGGTTGCAGTAGAGGCTGCTCGCCTCACTACTGCCTCTGTGCCGGTTCTTCTGATCGATGTGGGGTCTGGTCTTGGAGTTGTTCTTGTTGTTGAGCATTTTTGGTGCTGTTGTAGTGATGTTGTCTGTAACGCGCTGCGGAACTTTGGTCTGCACGTGTGCGTGTTTGGCTCGGAGCTGCTCTGCCCGGAGCTGCAGAGTCAGGGGTGGGCGGACTGAGCTCTAGGCATCCGTGGTTAATTTGTTCATATATACTAAATTGTGTATGCAGAGGTTGTTGCCATCATCTGGAATGGAGTTGCCATGGGTAGGAGGGCGGGCAGGCTCTTCACTGGTGTTTTACCGTTCACAGCCAAGAGCATTGGTGACTAATGTTTTCTGTAGCGTGCTGTTTTTTCACTGAGCATGTTAACAATTTCTTTTTTCTTTTTAGGCGACCGCATTGTTAATATGACTGAAAACAGTATCTCCAACTGCACAAAGTGAAGACCTGTCTGAGGTCCGTGGAAAGGATCCGCTGAGAATCACGAAGACCCCAGACTCAGCTATTGCTATTGGACCGAATCGTTGCTTTACCATGCGAGCGACGGAACCCGACGCACCAATGCGATGTTCGCAGAGTTCACGTTGTTGTCGGCCGGGGCTGGCTTTATACCAAAGCTGCCCTGTCCAAGTGCCTAGCAACAATGTGATTGTTTGTAACATGTGCCGTGCAATAACGTGATATGCTGCGTGTACTGTCCACGCGCTCTGCACGCGCGTCCCCGGCGCTTGCTCGTTCATTGTTCCCACCTCATGGGGCTCCTTTGGTTTCTTTTGTCTCTGGCTTCACCTCTCAGCCCGACCGAGTTCATACCTGTGCAATTGTAATGCCCAAGGGCAATGCAAGATAGAAGGGTTTTTTCTGCCGTGGGTAAGCATCCGCCCCGCTTTTCAGCGTCAAGCAAAGGAGCGCGGTTTGTTGTTTCCTTTTACACGCGGCTGTTGGAAGCCGCGCGGGCAAAGGGTGGGGTGGTCCCGGCAGGGCGGCGAGCAGGCGAGTGAGGATGCAGAGCGGGCCAATCGGATCGCTCGGGAGGGCTGGAGGGGCGGAGCGCTGCTAGACCGGGAGAGTGGCAGTTGATGTGCGTAGGCAGCCAATCAGGTTGCCGGAGGGGCGGGCGTCTTCAATTTAGGCTGTTCAGGTAAGAAAGTTTGTCCTTCCTACAAGGGACCAGTCATTGGTAGGACAGAGAGAGGCTTTCAAGTGCACCATCAGAATTGGAGCGAAATTCCACTTGACGTTGCTGCTGTCGGTCTTGGCTTTCACTGGTTTCCCCACGGCTCCCTAGTGTTCGGGAGCTCAGAGTGGGCATTTTTTTTCCCCAAGGAGAGGCTCTGCTTAAAATGAGTCAAAGAAGTGCAAGTCCGTTTGTGTAACCCAAGCCTAGTCAGGTTGTGTTTTACGGGCGGTAGCTGAACCTCTTTGTGGTCAACAGCGTGGCAGTCCAAAGCAAGGGCGGGCAGGCGGGCGAGCGGCCCAGGTAAGGGAGGGGGAGGCGGGCCCGTCCGCGGGCAGGCTGTGCTTCCGGGCAGCGTCCGAGCGGGTGCCTTTGTTTTTGCAGGTGCCGCAGACGAGCTCGGAGGAGCGAAGCCGCACGCCGACCAGCAGCAGCCGAGAAGGTGAGGCGGCGGTGGGAGTTGAGGAGCCCAGTGTCGCGTGGTGACTCGGTTCAGCGTTTCCTTCTTGTTTTGCAGGCTCCTTTTGGCCCTTTGCACTTGGAGGAGCGTTTGCGATGAGCCGGGGTAGGGGCGAGGAGGAGCGTGGGGCAGGGGACTCGTTCCAAGCGCTACGGTTCTTTTGTTTCTCGCTGTCTTAGGCGTCACGAGCGATGCGGGTTTCTGACTGCGCCCGAGGCACCACACGCTGAGCGGAACGCCGTGGAACTTAGCAGGAGGTGGGTGCTGCGGAAGGGGTCGGCGTTCACCCCGCGATACTGTGTGCTGGCACGGCTCGGTGAGCGTGTGTTTTCTCGTGTTACTGTAGATGTTGAAGAGGAAGCCGGCGACGCGGGGAGATGCCCGTTAGCGCACGTGGTGTTATGCTCTGTCGAAGATGGATTCGGTCCCTGGGCCGTCTGAAAGCTAAGTGGAGACACGAGGGCTGGGAAGGGGCTGGGAATCGCAGGGAGGGTGTTCAAGTTCCCATAGGGGAAAGAGCCATCCAGGAACAGTCCCCTTTGGGCGGTGAAAAGACCCTGGGGACTTTGCAGAGCGATGGCAGGGTGTGCCGGGCAGGGCAGCTCCAGCCTGCGTCTGTTGTCGTGTAGTTCGGGAAGCCTGCCTTGCGCCTGTCAGACGACGCTGGGGTCTCGTTGTGCTCGAGGGGCACGACAGGCATCTCGGGTGCCATCCCGGGATCTGGAATGCCGGTGCCGATTGGCGCAGCGCCAATTGGGTGCTGGTTTTCTTGTATCAGCAGCCGAAAGCGTGGACGGTTCTTGTGCCGTGGATGTCGCTGGTCAGTTGTGTTTGTGGCGTAGTTCTGGGCTGCATCGGCAGCTCTGCTCTCGACCCATCCAGTCTCAGGGACTGGCACTTCTTCCCAGCATCTTGAAGTTTTTGAGTCTTGCAGCAGCTTCTTGTGCTTGCGCTGTCCCTGCGTGTTTGCGCCAGTGCCATTCATAAGGGGCCGTGACGTTGGGCTCCTTTTTATTCCGGGGTTGCAGTAGAGGCTGCTCGCCTCACTACTGCCTCTGTGCCGGTTCTTCTGATCGATGTGGGGTCTGGTCTTGGAGTTGTTCTTGTTGTTGAGCATTTTTGGTGCTGTTGTAGTGATGTTGTCTGTAACGCGCTGCGGAACTTTGGTCTGCACGTGTGCGTGTTTGGCTCGGAGCTGCTCTGCCCGGAGCTGCAGAGTCAGGGGTGGGCGGACTGAGCTCTAGGCATCCGTGGTTAATTTGTTCATATATACTAAATTGTGTATGCAGAGGTTGTTGCCATCATCTGGAATGGAGTTGCCATGGGTAGGAGGGCGGGCAGGCTCTTCACTGGTGTTTTACCGTTCACAGCCAAGAGCATTGGTGACTAATGTTTTCTGTAGCGTGCTGTTTTTTCACTGAGCATGTTAACAATTTCTTTTTTCTTTTTAGGCGACCGCATTGTTAATATGACTGAAAACAGTATCTCCAACTGCACAAAGTGAAGACCTGTCTGAGGTCCGTGGAAAGGATCCGCTGAGAATCACGAAGACCCCAGACTCAGCTATTGCTATTGGACCGAATCGTTGCTTTACCATGCGAGCGACGGAACCCGACGCACCAATGCGATGTTCGCAGAGTTCACGTTGTTGTCGGCCGGGGCTGGCTTTATACCAAAGCTGCCCTGTCCAAGTGCCTAGCAACAATGTGATTGTTTGTAACATGTGCCGTGCAATAACGTGATATGCTGCGTGTACTGTCCACGCGCTCTGCACGCGCGTCCCCGGCGCTTGCTCGTTCATTGTTCCCACCTCATGGGGCTCCTTTGGTTTCTTTTGTCTCTGGCTTCACCTCTCAGCCCGACCGAGTTCATACCTGTGCAATTGTAATGCCCAAGGGCAATGCAAGATAGAAGGGTTTTTTCTGCCGTGGGTAAGCATCCGCCCCGCTTTTCAGCGTCAAGCAAAGGAGCGCGGTTTGTTGTTTCCTTTTACACGCGGCTGTTGGAAGCCGCGCGGGCAAAGGGTGGGGTGGTCCCGGCAGGGCGGCGAGCAGGCGAGTGAGGATGCAGAGCGGGCCAATCGGATCGCTCGGGAGGGCTGGAGGGGCGGAGCGCTGCTAGACCGGGAGAGTGGCAGTTGATGTGCGTAGGCAGCCAATCAGGTTGCCGGAGGGGCGGGCGTCTTCAATTTAGGCTGTTCAGGTAAGAAAGTTTGTCCTTCCTACAAGGGACCAGTCATTGGTAGGACAGAGAGAGGCTTTCAAGTGCACCATCAGAATTGGAGCGAAATTCCACTTGACGTTGCTGCTGTCGGTCTTGGCTTTCACTGGTTTCCCCACGGCTCCCTAGTGTTCGGGAGCTCAGAGTGGGCATTTTTTTTCCCCAAGGAGAGGCTCTGCTTAAAATGAGTCAAAGAAGTGCAAGTCCGTTTGTGTAACCCAAGCCTAGTCAGGTTGTGTTTTACGGGCGGTAGCTGAACCTCTTTGTGGTCAACAGCGTGGCAGTCCAAAGCAAGGGCGGGCAGGCGGGCGAGCGGCCCAGGTAAGGGAGGGGGAGGCGGGCCCGTCCGCGGGCAGGCTGTGCTTCCGGGCAGCGTCCGAGCGGGTGCCTTTGTTTTTGCAGGTGCCGCAGACGAGCTCGGAGGAGCGAAGCCGCACGCCGACCAGCAGCAGCCGAGAAGGTGAGGCGGCGGTGGGAGTTGAGGAGCCCAGTGTCGCGTGGTGACTCGCTTCAGCGTTTCCTTCTGGTTTTGCAGGCTCCTTTTGGCCCTTTGCACTTGGAGGAGCGTTTGCGGTGAGCCGGGGTAGGGGCGAGGAGGAGCGTGGGGCAGGGGACTCGTTCCAAGCGCTACGGTTCTTTTGTTTCTCGCTGTCTTAGGCGTCACGAGCGATGCGGGTTTCTGACTGCGCCCGAGGCACCACACGCTGAGCGGAACGCCGTGGAACTTAGCAGGAGGTGGGTGCTGCGGAAGGGGTCGGCGTTCACCCCGCGATACTGTGTGCTGGCACGGCTCGGTGAGCGTGTGTTTTCTCGTGTTACTGTAGATGTTGAAGAGGAAGCCGGCGACGCGGGGAGATGCCCGTTAGCGCACGTGGTGTTATGCTCTGTCGAAGATGGATTCGGTCCCTGGGCCGTCTGAAAGCTAAGTGGAGACACGAGGGCTGGGAAGGGGCTGGGAATCGCAGGGAGGGTGTTCAAGTTCCCATAGGGGAAAGAGCCATCCAGGAACAGTCCCCTTTGGGCGGTGAAAAGACCCTGGGGACTTTGCAGAGCGATGGCAGGGTGTGCCGGGCAGGGCAGCTCCAGCCTGCGTCTGTTGTCGTGTAGTTCGGGAAGCCTGCCTTGCGCCTGTCAGACGACGCTGGGGTCTCGTTGTGCTCGAGGGGCACGACAGGCATCTCGGGTGCCATCCCGGGATCTGGAATGCCGGTGCCGATTGGCGCAGCGCCAATTGGGTGCTGGTTTTCTTGTATCAGCAGCCGAAAGCGTGGATGGTTCTTGTGCCGTGGATGTCGCTGGTCAGTTGTGTTTGTGGCGTAGTTCTGGGCTGCATCGGCAGCTCTGCTCTCGACCCATCCAGTCTCAGGGACTGGCACTTCTTCCCAGCATCTTGAAGTTTTTGAGTCTTGCAGCAGCTTCTTGTGCTTGCGCTGTCCCTGCGTGTTTGCGCCAGTGCCATTCATAAGGGGCCGTGACGTTGGGCTCCTTTTTATTCCGGGGTTGCAGTAGAGGCTGCTCGCCTCACTACTGCCTCTGTGCCGGTTCTTCTGATCGATGTGGGGTCTGGTCTTGGAGTTGTTCTTGTTGTTGAGCATTTTTGGTGCTGTTGTAGTGATGTTGTCTGTAACGCGCTGCGGAACTTTGGTCTGCACGTGTGCGTGTTTGGCTCGGAGCTGCTCTGCCCGGAGCTGCAGAGTCAGGGGTGGGCGGACTGAGCTCTAGGCATCCGTGGTTAATTTGTTCATATATACTAAATTGTGTATGCAGAGGTTGTTGCCATCATCTGGAATGGAGTTGCCATGGGTAGGAGGGCGGGCAGGCTCTTCACTGGTGTTTTACCGTTCACAGCCAAGAGCATTGGTGACTAATGTTTTCTGTAGCGTGCTGTTTTTTCACTGAGCATGTTAACAATTTCTTTTTTCTTTTTAGGCGACCGCATTGTTAATATGACTGAAAACAGTATCTCCAACTGCACAAAGTGAAGACCTGTCTGAGGTCCGTGGAAAGGATCCGCTGAGAATCACGAAGACCCCAGACTCAGCTATTGCTATTGGACCGAATCGTTGCTTTACCATGCGAGCGACGGAACCCGACGCACCAATGCGATGTTCGCAGAGTTCACGTTGTTGTCGGCCGGGGCTGGCTTTATACCAAAGCTGCCCTGTCCAAGTGCCTAGCAACAATGTGATTGTTTGTAACATGTGCCGTGCAATAACGTGATATGCTGCGTGTACTGTCCACGCGCTCTGCACGCGCGTCCCCGGCGCTTGCTCGTTCATTGTTCCCACCTCATGGGGCTCCTTTGGTTTCTTTTGTCTCTGGCTTCACCTCTCAGCCCGACCGAGTTCATACCTGTGCAATTGTAATGCCCAAGGGCAATGCAAGATAGAAGGGTTTTTTCTGCCGTGGGTAAGCATCCGCCCCGCTTTTCAGCGTCAAGCAAAGGAGCGCGGTTTGTTGTTTCCTTTTACACGCGGCTGTTGGAAGCCGCGCGGGCAAAGGGTGGGGTGGTCCCGGCAGGGCGGCGAGCAGGCGAGTGAGGATGCAGAGCGGGCCAATCGGATCGCTCGGGAGGGCTGGAGGGGCGGAGCGCTGCTAGACCGGGAGAGTGGCAGTTGATGTGCGTAGGCAGCCAATCAGGTTGCCGGAGGGGCGGGCGTCTTCAATTTAGGCTGTTCAGGTAAGAAAGTTTGTCCTTCCTACAAGGGACCAGTCATTGGTAGGACAGAGAGAGGCTTTCAAGTGCACCATCAGAATTGGAGCGAAATTCCACTTGACGTTGCTGCTGTCGGTCTTGGCTTTCACTGGTTTCCCCACGGCTCCCTAGTGTTCGGGAGCTCAGAGTGGGCATTTTTTTTCCCCAAGGAGAGGCTCTGCTTAAAATGAGTCAAAGAAGTGCAAGTCCGTTTGTGTAACCCAAGCCTAGTCAGGTTGTGTTTTACGGGCGGTAGCTGAACCTCTTTGTGGTCAACAGCGTGGCAGTCCAAAGCAAGGGCGGGCAGGCGGGCGAGCGGCCCAGGTAAGGGAGGGGGAGGCGGGCCCGTCCGCGGGCAGGCTGTGCTTCCGGGCAGCGTCCGAGCGGGTGCCTTTGTTTTTGCAGGTGCCGCAGACGAGCTCGGAGGAGCGAAGCCGCACGCCGACCAGCAGCAGCCGAGAAGGTGAGGCGGCGGTGGGAGTTGAGGAGCCCAGTGTCGCGTGGTGACTCGCTTCAGCGTTTCCTTCTTGTTTTGCAGGCTCCTTTTGGCCCTTTGCACTTGGAGGAGCGTTTGCGATGAGCCGGGGTAGGGGCGAGGAGGAGCGTGGGGCAGGGGACTCGTTCCAAGCGCTACGGTTCTTTTGTTTCTCGCTGTCTTAGGCGTCACGAGCGATGCGGGTTTCTGACTGCGCCCGAGGCACCACACGCTGAGCGGAACGCCGTGGAACTTAGCAGGAGGTGGGTGCTGCGGAAGGGGTCGGCGTTCACCCCGCGATACTGTGTGCTGGCACGGCTCGGTGAGCGTGTGTTTTCTCGTGTTACTGTAGATGTTGAAGAGGAAGCCGGCGACGCGGGGAGATGCCCGTTAGCGCACGTGGTGTTATGCTCTGTCGAAGATGGATTCGGTCCCTGGGCCGTCTGAAAGCTAAGTGGAGACACGAGGGCTGGGAAGGGGCTGGGAATCGCAGGGAGGGTGTTCAAGTTCCCATAGGGGAAAGAGCCATCCAGGAACAGTCCCCTTTGGGCGGTGAAAAGACCCTGGGGACTTTGCAGAGCGATGGCAGGGTGTGCCGGGCAGGGCAGCTCCAGCCTGCGTCTGTTGTCGTGTAGTTCGGGAAGCCTGCCTTGCGCCTGTCAGACGACGCTGGGGTCTCGTTGTGCTCGAGGGGCACGACAGGCATCTCGGGTGCCATCCCGGGATCTGGAATGCCGGTGCCGATTGGCGCAGCGCCAATTGGGTGCTGGTTTTCTTGTATCAGCAGCCGAAAGCGTGGACGGTTCTTGTGCCGTGGATGTCGCTGGTCAGTTGTGTTTGTGGCGTAGTTCTGGGCTGCATCGGCAGCTCTGCTCTCGACCCATCCAGTCTCAGGGACTGGCACTTCTTCCCAGCATCTTGAAGTTTTTGAGTCTTGCAGCAGCTTCTTGTGCTTGCGCTGTCCCTGCGTGTTTGCGCCAGTGCCATTCATAAGGGGCCGTGACGTTGGGCTCCTTTTTATTCCGGGGTTGCAGTAGAGGCTGCTCGCCTCACTACTGCCTCTGTGCCGGTTCTTCTGATCGATGTGGGGTCTGGTCTTGGAGTTGTTCTTGTTGTTGAGCATTTTTGGTGCTGTTGTAGTGATGTTGTCTGTAACGCGCTGCGGAACTTTGGTCTGCACGTGTGCGTGTTTGGCTCGGAGCTGCTCTGCCCGGAGCTGCAGAGTCAGGGGTGGGCGGACTGAGCTCTAGGCATCCGTGGTTAATTTGTTCATATATACTAAATTGTGTATGCAGAGGTTGTTGCCATCATCTGGAATGGAGTTGCCATGGGTAGGAGGGCGGGCAGGCTCTTCACTGGTGTTTTACCGTTCACAGCCAAGAGCATTGGTGACTAATGTTTTCTGTAGCGTGCTGTTTTTTCACTGAGCATGTTAACAATTTCTTTTTTCTTTTTAGGCGACCGCATTGTTAATATGACTGAAAACAGTATCTCCAACTGCACAAAGTGAAGACCTGTCTGAGGTCCGTGGAAAGGATCCGCTGAGAATCACGAAGACCCCAGACTCAGCTATTGCTATTGGACCGAATCGTTGCTTTACCATGCGAGCGACGGAACCCGACGCACCAATGCGATGTTCGCAGAGTTCACGTTGTTGTCGGCCGGGGCTGGCTTTATACCAAAGCTGCCCTGTCCAAGTGCCTAGCAACAATGTGATTGTTTGTAACATGTGCCGTGCAATAACGTGATATGCTGCGTGTACTGTCCACGCGCTCTGCACGCGCGTCCCCGGCGCTTGCTCGTTCATTGTTCCCACCTCATGGGGCTCCTTTGGTTTCTTTTGTCTCTGGCTTCACCTCTCAGCCCGACCGAGTTCATACCTGTGCAATTGTAATGCCCAAGGGCAATGCAAGATAGAAGGGTTTTTTCTGCCCTGGGTAAGCATCCGCCCCGCTTTTCAGCGTCAAGCAAAGGAGCGCGGTTTGTTGTTTCCTTTTACACGCGGCTGTTGGAAGCCGCGCGGGCAAAGGGTGGGGTGGTCCCGGCAGGGCGGCGAGCAGGCGAGTGAGGATGCAGAGCGGGCCAATCGGATCGCTCGGGAGGGCTGGAGGGGCGGAGCGCTGCTAGACCGGGAGAGTGGCAGTTGATGTGCGTAGGCAGCCAATCAGGTTGCCGGAGGGGCGGGCGTCTTCAATTTAGGCTGTTCAGGTAAGAAAGTTTGTCCTTCCTACAAGGGACCAGTCATTGGTAGGACAGAGAGAGGCTTTCAAGTGCACCATCAGAATTGGAGCGAAATTCCACTTGACGTTGCTGCTGTCGGTCTTGGCTTTCACTGGTTTCCCCACGGCTCCCTAGTGTTCGGGAGCTCAGAGTGGGCATTTTTTTTCCCCAAGGAGAGGCTCTGCTTAAAATGAGTCAAAGAAGTGCAAGTCCGTTTGTGTAACCCAAGCCTAGTCAGGTTGTGTTTTACGGGCGGTAGCTGAACCTCTTTGTGGTCAGCAGCGTGGCAGTCCAAAGCAAGGGCGGGCAGGCGGGCGAGCGGCCCAGGTAAGGGAGGGGGAGGCGGGCCCGTCCGCGGGCAGGCTGTGCTTCCGGGCAGCGTCCGAGCGGGTGCCTTTGTTTTTGCAGGTGCCGCAGACGAGCTCGGAGGAGCGAAGCCGCACGCCGACCAGCAGCAGCCGAGAAGGTGAGGCGGCGGTGGGAGTTGAGGAGCCCAGTGTCGCGTGGTGACTCGCTTCAGCGTTTCCTTCTTGTTTTGCAGGCTCCTTTTGGCCCTTTGCACTTGGAGGAGCGTTTGCGATGAGCCGGGGTAGGGGCGAGGAGGAGCGTGGGGCAGGGGACTCGTTCCAAGCGCTACGGTTCTTTTGTTTCTCGCTGTCTTAGGCGTCACGAGCGATGCGGGTTTCTGACTGCGCCCGAGGCACCACACGCTGAGCGGAACGCCGTGGAACTTAGCAGGAGGTGGGTGCTGCGGAAGGGGTCGGCGTTCACCCCGCGATACTGTGTGCTGGCACGGCTCGGTGAGCGTGTGTTTTCTCGTGTTACTGTAGATGTTGAAGAGGAAGCCGGCGACGCGGGGAGATGCCCGTTAGCGCACGTGGTGTTATGCTCTGTCGAAGATGGATTCGGTCCCTGGGCCGTCTGAAAGCTAAGTGGAGACACGAGGGCTGGGAAGGGGCTGGGAATCGCAGGGAGGGTGTTCAAGTTCCCATAGGGGAAAGAGCCATCCAGGAACAGTCCCCTTTGGGCGGTGAAAAGACCCTGGGGACTTTGCAGAGCGATGGCAGGGTGTGCCGGGCAGGGCAGCTCCAGCCTGCGTCTGTTGTCGTGTAGTTCGGGAAGCCTGCCTTGCGCCTGTCAGACGACGCTGGGGTCTCGTTGTGCTCGAGGGGCACGACAGGCATCTCGGGTGCCATCCCGGGATCTGGAATGCCGGTGCCGATTGGCGCAGCGCCAATTGGGTGCTGGTTTTCTTGTATCAGCAGCCGAAAGCGTGGACGGTTCTTGTGCCGTGGATGTCGCTGGTCAGTTGTGTTTGTGGCGTAGTTCTGGGCTGCATCGGCAGCTCTGCTCTCGACCCATCCAGTCTCAGGGACTGGCACTTCTTCCCAGCATCTTGAAGTTTTTGAGTCTTGCAGCAGCTTCTTGTGCTTGCGCTGTCCCTGCGTGTTTGCGCCAGTGCCATTCATAAGGGGCCGTGACGTTGGGCTCCTTTTTATTCCGGGGTTGCAGTAGAGGCTGCTCGCCTCACTACTGCCTCTGTGCCGGTTCTTCTGATCGATGTGGGGTCTGGTCTTGGAGTTGTTCTTGTTGTTGAGCATTTTTGGTGCTGTTGTAGTGATGTTGTCTGTAACGCGCTGCGGAACTTTGGTCTGCACGTGTGCGTGTTTGGCTCGGAGCTGCTCTGCCCGGAGCTGCAGAGTCAGGGGTGGGCGGACTGAGCTCTAGGCATCCGTGGTTAATTTGTTCATATATACTAAATTGTGTATGCAGAGGTTGTTGCCATCATCTGGAATGGAGTTGCCATGGGTAGGAGGGCGGGCAGGCTCTTCACTGGTGTTTTACCGTTCACAGCCAAGAGCATTGGTGACTAATGTTTTCTGTAGCGTGCTGTTTTTTCACTGAGCATGTTAACAATTTCTTTTTTCTTTTTAGGCGACCGCATTGTTAATATGACTGAAAACAGTATCTCCAACTGCACAAAGTGAAGACCTGTCTGAGGTCCGTGGAAAGGATCCGCTGAGAATCACGAAGACCCCAGACTCAGCTATTGCTATTGGACCGAATCGTTGCTTTACCATGCGAGCGACGGAACCCGACGCACCAATGCGATGTTCGCAGAGTTCACGTTGTTGTCGGCCGGGGCTGGCTTTATACCAAAGCTGCCCTGTCCAAGTGCCTAGCAACAATGTGATTGTTTGTAACATGTGCCGTGCAATAACGTGATATGCTGCGTGTACTGTCCACGCGCTCTGCACGCGCGTCCCCGGCGCTTGCTCGTTCATTGTTCCCACCTCATGGGGCTCCTTTGGTTTCTTTTGTCTCTGGCTTCACCTCTCAGCCCGACCGAGTTCATACCTGTGCAATTGTAATGCCCAAGGGCAATGCAAGATAGAAGGGTTTTTTCTGCCGTGGGTAAGCATCCGCCCCGCTTTTCAGCGTCAAGCAAAGGAGCGCGGTTTGTTGTTTCCTTTTACACGCGGCAGTTGGAAGCCGCGCGGGCAAAGGGTGGGGTGGTCCCGGCAGGGCGGCGAGCAGGCGAGTGAGGATGCAGAGCGGGCCAATCGGATCGCTCGGGAGGGCTGGAGGGGCGGAGCGCTGCTAGACCGGGAGAGTGGCAGTTGATGTGCGTAGGCAGCCAATCAGGTTGCCGGAGGGGCGGGCGTCTTCAATTTAGGCTGTTCAGGTAAGAAAGTTTGTCCTTCCTACAAGGGACCAGTCATTGGTAGGACAGAGAGAGGCTTTCAAGTGCACCATCAGAATTGGAGCGAAATTCCACTTGACGTTGCTGCTGTCGGTCTTGGCTTTCACTGGTTTCCCCACGGCTCCCTAGTGTTCGGGAGCTCAGAGTGGGCATTTTTTTTCCCCAAGGAGAGGCTCTGCTTAAAATGAGTCAAAGAAGTGCAAGTCCGTTTGTGTAACCCAAGCCTAGTCAGGTTGTGTTTTACGGGCGGTAGCTGAACCTCTTTGTGGTCAGCAGCGTGGCAGTCCAAAGCAAGGGCGGGCAGGCGGGCGAGCGGCCCAGGTAAGGGAGGGGGAGGCGGGCCCGTCCGCGGGCAGGCTGTGCTTCCGGGCAGCGTCCGAGCGGGTGCCTTTGTTTTTGCAGGTGCCGCAGACGAGCTCGGAGGAGCGAAGCCGCACGCCGACCAGCAGCAGCCGAGAAGGTGAGGCGGCGGTGGGAGTTGAGGAGCCCAGTGTCGCGTGGTGACTCGGTTCAGCGTTTCCTTCTTGTTTTGCAGGCTCCTTTTGGCCCTTTGCACTTGGAGGAGCGTTTGCGATGAGCCGGGGTAGGGGCGAGGAGGAGCGTGGGGCAGGGGACTCGTTCCAAGCGCTACGGTTCTTTTGTTTCTCGCTGTCTTAGGCGTCACGAGCGATGCGGGTTTCTGACTGCGCCCGAGGCACCACACGCTGAGCGGAACGCCGTGGAACTTAGCAGGAGGTGGGTGCTGCGGAAGGGGTCGGCGTTCACCCCGCGATACTGTGTGCTGGCACGGCTCGGTGAGCGTGTGTTTTCTCGTGTTACTGTAGATGTTGAAGAGGAAGCCGGCGATGCGGGGAGATGCCCGTTAGCGCACGTGGTGTTATGCTCTGTCGAAGATGGATTCGGTCCCTGGGCCGTCTGAAAGCTAAGTGGAGACACGAGGGCTGGGAAGGGGCTGGGAATCGCAGGGAGGGTGTTCAAGTTCCCATAGGGGAAAGAGCCATCCAGGAACAGTCCCCTTTGGGCGGTGAAAAGACCCTGGGGACTTTGCAGAGCGATGGCAGGGTGTGCCGGGCAGGGCAGCTCCAGCCTGCGTCTGTTGTCGTGTAGTTCGGGAAGCCTGCCTTGCGCCTGTCAGACGACGCTGGGGTCTCGTTGTGCTCGAGGGGCACGACAGGCATCTCGGGTGCCATCCCGGGATCTGGAATGCCGGTGCCGATTGGCGCAGCGCCAATTGGGTGCTGGTTTTCTTGTATCAGCAGCCGAAAGCGTGGACGGTTCTTGTGCCGTGGATGTCGCTGGTCAGTTGTGTTTGTGGCGTAGTTCTGGGCTGCATCGGCAGCTCTGCTCTCGACCCATCCAGTCTCAGGGACTGGCACTTCTTCCCAGCATCTTGAAGTTTTTGAGTCTTGCAGCAGCTTCTTGTGCTTGCGCTGTCCCTGCGTGTTTGCGCCAGTGCCATTCATAAGGGGCCGTGACGTTGGGCTCCTTTTTATTCCGGGGTTGCAGTAGAGGCTGCTCGCCTCACTACTGCCTCTGTGCCGGTTCTTCTGATCGATGTGGGGTCTGGTCTTGGAGTTGTTCTTGTTGTTGAGCATTTTTGGTGCTGTTGTAGTGATGTTGTCTGTAACGCGCTGCGGAACTTTGGTCTGCACGTGTGCGTGTTTGGCTCGGAGCTGCTCTGCCCGGAGCTGCAGAGTCAGGGGTGGGCGGACTGAGCTCTAGGCATCCGTGGTTAATTTGTTCATATATACTAAATTGTGTATGCAGAGGTTGTTGCCATCATCTGGAATGGAGTTGCCATGGGTAGGAGGGCGGGCAGGCTCTTCACTGGTGTTTTACCGTTCACAGCCAAGAGCATTGGTGACTAATGTTTTCTGTAGCGTGCTGTTTTTTCACTGAGCATGTTAACAATTTCTTTTTTCTTTTTAGGCGACCGCATTGTTAATATGACTGAAAACAGTATCTCCAACTGCACAAAGTGAAGACCTGTCTGAGGTCCGTGGAAAGGATCCGCTGAGAATCACGAAGACCCCAGACTCAGCTATTGCTATTGGACCGAATCGTTGCTTTACCATGCGAGCGACGGAACCCGACGCACCAATGCGATGTTCGCAGAGTTCACGTTGTTGTCGGCCGGGGCTGGCTTTATACCAAAGCTGCCCTGTCCAAGTGCCTAGCAACAATGTGATTGTTTGTAACATGTGCCGTGCAATAACGTGATATGCTGCGTGTACTGTCCACGCGCTCTGCACGCGCGTCCCCGGCGCTTGCTCGTTCATTGTTCCCACCTCATGGGGCTCCTTTGGTTTCTTTTGTCTCTGGCTTCACCTCTCAGCCCGACCGAGTTCATACCTGTGCAATTGTAATGCCCAAGGGCAATGCAAGATAGAAGGGTTTTTTCTGCCGTGGGTAAGCATCCGCCCCGCTTTTCAGCGTCAAGCAAAGGAGCGCGGTTTGTTGTTTCCTTTTACACGCGGCTGTTGGAAGCCGCGCGGGCAAAGGGTGGGGTGGTCCCGGCAGGGCGGCGAGCAGGCGAGTGAGGATGCAGAGCGGGCCAATCGGATCGCTCGGGAGGGCTGGAGGGGCGGAGCGCTGCTAGACCGGGAGAGTGGCAGTTGATGTGCGTAGGCAGCCAATCAGGTTGCCGGAGGGGCGGGCGTCTTCAATTTAGGCTGTTCAGGTAAGAAAGTTTGTCCTTCCTACAAGGGACCAGTCATTGGTAGGACAGAGAGAGGCTTTCAAGTGCACCATCAGAATTGGAGCGAAATTCCACTTGACGTTGCTGCTGTCGGTCTTGGCTTTCACTGGTTTCCCCACGGCTCCCTAGTGTTCGGGAGCTCAGAGTGGGCATTTTTTTTCCCCAAGGAGAGGCTCTGCTTAAAATGAGTCAAAGAAGTGCAAGTCCGTTTGTGTAACCCAAGCCTAGTCAGGTTGTGTTTTACGGGCGGTAGCTGAACCTCTTTGTGGTCAGCAGCGTGGCAGTCCAAAGCAAGGGCGGGCAGGCGGGCGAGCGGCCCAGGTAAGGGAGGGGGAGGCGGGCCCGTCCGCGGGCAGGCTGTGCTTCCGGGCAGCGTCCGAGCGGGTGCCTTTGTTTTTGCAGGTGCCGCAGACGAGCTCGGAGGAGCGAAGCCGCACGCCGACCAGCAGCAGCCGAGAAGGTGAGGCGGCGGTGGGAGTTGAGGAGCCCAGTGTCGCGTGGTGACTCGCTTCAGCGTTTCCTTCTTGTTTTGCAGGCTCCTTTTGGCCCTTTGCACTTGGAGGAGCGTTTGCGATGAGCCGGGGTAGGGGCGAGGAGGAGCGTGGGGCAGGGGACTCGTTCCAAGCGCTACGGTTCTTTTGTTTCTCGCTGTCTTAGGCGTCACGAGCGATGCGGGTTTCTGACTGCGCCCGAGGCACCACACGCTGAGCGGAACGCCGTGGAACTTAGCAGGAGGTGGGTGCTGCGGAAGGGGTCGGCGTTCACCCCGCGATACTGTGTGCTGGCACGGCTCGGTGAGCGTGTGTTTTCTCGTGTTACTGTAGATGTTGAAGAGGAAGCCGGCGACGCGGGGAGATGCCCGTTAGCGCACGTGGTGTTATGCTCTGTCGAAGATGGATTCGGTCCCTGGGCCGTCTGAAAGCTAAGTGGAGACACGAGGGCTGGGAAGGGGCTGGGAATCGCAGGGAGGGTGTTCAAGTTCCCATAGGGGAAAGAGCCATCCAGGAACAGTCCCCTTTGGGCGGTGAAAAGACCCTGGGGACTTTGCAGAGCGATGGCAGGGTGTGCCGGGCAGGGCAGCTCCAGCCTGCGTCTGTTGTCGTGTAGTTCGGGAAGCCTGCCTTGCGCCTGTCAGACGACGCTGGGGTCTCGTTGTGCTCGAGGGGCACGACAGGCATCTCGGGTGCCATCCCGGGATCTGGAATGCCGGTGCCGATTGGCGCAGCGCCAATTGGGTGCTGGTTTTCTTGTATCAGCAGCCGAAAGCGTGGACGGTTCTTGTGCCGTGGATGTCGCTGGTCAGTTGTGTTTGTGGCGTAGTTCTGGGCTGCATCGGCAGCTCTGCTCTCGACCCATCCAGTCTCAGGGACTGGCACTTCTTCCCAGCATCTTGAAGTTTTTGAGTCTTGCAGCAGCTTCTTGTGCTTGCGCTGTCCCTGCGTGTTTGCGCCAGTGCCATTCATAAGGGGCCGTGACGTTGGGCTCCTTTTTATTCCGGGGTTGCAGTAGAGGCTGCTCGCCTCACTACTGCCTCTGTGCCGGTTCTTCTGATCGATGTGGGGTCTGGTCTTGGAGTTGTTCTTGTTGTTGAGCATTTTTGGTGCTGTTGTAGTGATGTTGTCTGTAACGCGCTGCGGAACTTTGGTCTGCACGTGTGCGTGTTTGGCTCGGAGCTGCTCTGCCCGGAGCTGCAGAGTCAGGGGTGGGCGGACTGAGCTCTAGGCATCCGTGGTTAATTTGTTCATATATACTAAATTGTGTATGCAGAGGTTGTTGCCATCATCTGGAATGGAGTTGCCATGGGTAGGAGGGCGGGCAGGCTCTTCACTGGTGTTTTACCGTTCACAGCCAAGAGCATTGGTGACTAATGTTTTCTGTAGCGTGCTGTTTTTTCACTGAGCATGTTAACAATTTCTTTTTTCTTTTTAGGCGACCGCATTGTTAATATGACTGAAAACAGTATCTCCAACTGCACAAAGTGAAGACCTGTCTGAGGTCCGTGGAAAGGATCCGCTGAGAATCACGAAGACCCCAGACTCAGCTATTGCTATTGGACCGAATCGTTGCTTTACCATGCGAGCGACGGAACCCGACGCACCAATGCGATGTTCGCAGAGTTCACGTTGTTGTCGGCCGGGGCTGGCTTTATACCAAAGCTGCCCTGTCCAAGTGCCTAGCAACAATGTGATTGTTTGTAACATGTGCCGTGCAATAACGTGATATGCTGCGTGTACTGTCCACGCGCTCTGCACGCGCGTCCCCGGCGCTTGCTCGTTCATTGTTCCCACCTCATGGGGCTCCTTTGGTTTCTTTTGTCTCTGGCTTCACCTCTCAGCCCGACCGAGTTCATACCTGTGCAATTGTAATGCCCAAGGGCAATGCAAGATAGAAGGGTTTTTTCTGCCGTGGGTAAGCATCCGCCCCGCTTTTCAGCGTCAAGCAAAGGAGCGCGGTTTGTTGTTTCCTTTTACACGCGGCTGTTGGAAGCCGCGCGGGCAAAGGGTGGGGTGGTCCCGGCAGGGCGGCGAGCAGGCGAGTGAGGATGCAGAGCGGGCCAATCGGATCGCTCGGGAGGGCTGGAGGGGCGGAGCGCTGCTAGACCGGGAGAGTGGCAGTTGATGTGCGTAGGCAGCCAATCAGGTTGCCGGAGGGGCGGGCGTCTTCAATTTAGGCTGTTCAGGTAAGAAAGTTTGTCCTTCCTACAAGGGACCAGTCATTGGTAGGACAGAGAGAGGCTTTCAAGTGCACCATCAGAATTGGAGCGAAATTCCACTTGACGTTGCTGCTGTCGGTCTTGGCTTTCACTGGTTTCCCCACGGCTCCCTAGTGTTCGGGAGCTCAGAGTGGGCATTTTTTTTCCCCAAGGAGAGGCTCTGCTTAAAATGAGTCAAAGAAGTGCAAGTCCGTTTGTGTAACCCAAGCCTAGTCAGGTTGTGTTTTACGGGCGGTAGCTGAACCTCTTTGTGGTCAACAGCGTGGCAGTCCAAAGCAAGGGCGGGCAGGCGGGCGAGCGGCCCAGGTAAGGGAGGGGGAGGCGGGCCCGTCCGCGGGCAGGCTGTGCTTCCGGGCAGCGTCCGAGCGGGTGCCTTTGTTTTTGCAGGTGCCGCAGACGAGCTCGGAGGAGCGAAGCCGCACGCCGACCAGCAGCAGCCGAGAAGGTGAGGCGGCGGTGGGAGTTGAGGAGCCCAGTGTCGCGTGGTGACTCGGTTCAGCGTTTCCTTCTTGTTTTGCAGGCTCCTTTTGGCCCTTTGCACTTGGAGGAGCGTTTGCGATGAGCCGGGGTAGGGGCGAGGAGGAGCGTGGGGCAGGGGACTCGTTCCAAGCGCTACGGTTCTTTTGTTTCTCGCTGTCTTAGGCGTCACGAGCGATGCGGGTTTCTGACTGCGCCCGAGGCACCACACGCTGAGCGGAACGCCGTGGAACTTAGCAGGAGGTGGGTGCTGCGGAAGGGGTCGGCGTTCACCCCGCGATACTGTGTGCTGGCACGGCTCGGTGAGCGTGTGTTTTCTCGTGTTACTGTAGATGTTGAAGAGGAAGCCGGCGACGCGGGGAGATGCCCGTTAGCGCACGTGGTGTTATGCTCTGTCGAAGATGGATTCGGTCCCTGGGCCGTCTGAAAGCTAAGTGGAGACACGAGGGCTGGGAAGGGGCTGGGAATCGCAGGGAGGGTGTTCAAGTTCCCATAGGGGAAAGAGCCATCCAGGAACAGTCCCCTTTGGGCGGTGAAAAGACCCTGGGGACTTTGCAGAGCGATGGCAGGGTGTGCCGGGCAGGGCAGCTCCAGCCTGCGTCTGTTGTCGTGTAGTTCGGGAAGCCTGCCTTGCGCCTGTCAGACGACGCTGGGGTCTCGTTGTGCTCGAGGGGCACGACAGGCATCTCGGGTGCCATCCCGGGATCTGGAATGCCGGTGCCGATTGGCGCAGCGCCAATTGGGTGCTGGTTTTCTTGTATCAGCAGCCGAAAGCGTGGACGGTTCTTGTGCCGTGGATGTCGCTGGTCAGTTGTGTTTGTGGCGTAGTTCTGGGCTGCATCGGCAGCTCTGCTCTCGACCCATCCAGTCTCAGGGACTGGCACTTCTTCCCAGCATCTTGAAGTTTTTGAGTCTTGCAGCAGCTTCTTGTGCTTGCGCTGTCCCTGCGTGTTTGCGCCAGTGCCCTTCATAAGGGGCCGTGACGTTGGGCTCCTTTTTATTCCGGGGTTGCAGTAGAGGCTGCTCGCCTCACTACTGCCTCTGTGCCGGTTCTTCTGATCGATGTGGGGTCTGGTCTTGGAGTTGTTCTTGTTGTTGAGCATTTTTGGTGCTGTTGTAGTGATGTTGTCTGTAACGCGCTGCGGAACTTTGGTCTGCACGTGTGCGTGTTTGGCTCGGAGCTGCTCTGCCCGGAGCTGCAGAGTCAGGGGTGGGCGGACTGAGCTCTAGGCATCCGTGGTTAATTTGTTCATATATACTAAATTGTGTATGCAGAGGTTGTTGCCATCATCTGGAATGGAGTTGCCATGGGTAGGAGGGCGGGCAGGCTCTTCACTGGTGTTTTACCGTTCACAGCCAAGAGCATTGGTGACTAATGTTTTCTGTAGCGTGCTGTTTTTTCACTGAGCATGTTAACAATTTCTTTTTTCTTTTTAGGCGACCGCATTGTTAATATGACTGAAAACAGTATCTCCAACTGCACAAAGTGAAGACCTGTCTGAGGTCCGTGGAAAGGATCCGCTGAGAATCACGAAGACCCCAGACTCAGCTATTGCTATTGGACCGAATCGTTGCTTTACCATGCGAGCGACGGAACCCGACGCACCAATGCGATGTTCGCAGAGTTCACGTTGTTGTCGGCCGGGGCTGGCTTTATACCAAAGCTGCCCTGTCCAAGTGCCTAGCAACAATGTGATTGTTTGTAACATGTGCCGTGCAATAACGTGATATGCTGCGTGTACTGTCCACGCGCTCTGCACGCGCGTCCCCGGCGCTTGCTCGTTCATTGTTCCCACCTCATGGGGCTCCTTTGGTTTCTTTTGTCTCTGGCTTCACCTCTCAGCCCGACCGAGTTCATACCTGTGCAATTGTAATGCCGAAGGGCAATGCAAGATAGAAGGGTTTTTTTTGCCGTGGGTAAGCATCCGCCCCGCTTTTCAGCGTCAAGCAAAGGAGCGCGGTTTGTTGTTTCCTTTTAAACGCGGCAGTTGGAAGCCGCGCGGGCAAAGGGTGGGGTGGTCCCGGCAGGGCGGCGAGAAGGCGAGTGAGGATGCAGAGCGGGCCAATCGGATCGCTCGGGAGGGCTGGAGGGGCGGAGCGCTGCTAGACCGGGAGAGTGGCAGTTGATGTGCGTAGGCAGCCAATCAGGTTGCCGGAGGGGCGGGCGTCTTCAATTTAGGCTGTTCAGGTAAGAAAGTTTGTCCTTCCTACAAGGGACCAGTCATTGGTAGGACAGAGAGAGGCTTTCAAGTGCACCATCAGAATTGGAGCGAAATTCCACTTGACGTTGCTGCTGTCGGTCTTGGCTTTCACTGGTTTCCCCACGGCTCCCTAGTGTTCGGGAGCTCAGAGTGGGCATTTTTTTTCCCCAAGGAGAGGCTCTGCTTAAAATGAGTCAAAGAAGTGCAAGTCCGTTTGTGTAACCCAAGCCTAGTCAGGTTGTGTTTTACGGGCGGTAGCTGAACCTCTTTGTGGTCAGCAGCGTGGCAGTCCAAAGCAAGGGCGGGCAGGCGGGCGAGCGGCCCAGGTAAGGGAGGGGGAGGCGGGCCCGTCCGCGGGCAGGCTGTGCTTCCGGGCAGCGTCCGAGCGGGTGCCTTTGTTTTTGCAGGTGCCGCAGACGAGCTCGGAGGAGCGAAGCCGCACGCCGACCAGCAGCAGCCGAGAAGGTGAGGCGGCGGTGGGAGTTGAGGAGCCCAGTGTCGCGTGGTGACTCGGTTCAGCGTTTCCTTCTTGTTTTGCAGGCTCCTTTTGGCCCTTTGCACTTGGAGGAGCGTTTGCGGTGAGCCGGGGTAGGGGCGAGGAGGAGCGTGGGGCAGGGGACTCGTTCCAAGCGCTACGGTTCTTTTGTTTCTCGCTGTCTTAGGCGTCACGAGCGATGCGGGTTTCTGACTGCGCCCGAGGCACCACACGCTGAGCGGAACGCCGTGGAACTTAGCAGGAGGTGGGTGCTGCGGAAGGGGTCGGCGTTCACCCCGCGATACTGTGTGCTGGCACGGCTCGGTGAGCGTGTGTTTTCTCGTGTTACTGTAGATGTTGAAGAGGAAGCCGGCGATGCGGGGAGATGCCCGTTAGCGCACGTGGTGTTATGCTCTGTCGAAGATGGATTCGGTCCCTGGGCCGTCTGAAAGCTAAGTGGAGACACGAGGGCTGGGAAGGGGCTGGGAATCGCAGGGAGGGTGTTCAAGTTCCCATAGGGGAAAGAGCCATCCAGGAACAGTCCCCTTTGGGCGGTGAAAAGACCCTGGGGACTTTGCAGAGCGATGGCAGGGTGTGCCGGGCAGGGCAGCTCCAGCCTGCGTCTGTTGTCGTGTAGTTCGGGAAGCCTGCCTTGCGCCTGTCAGACGACGCTGGGGTCTCGTTGTGCTCGAGGGGCACGACAGGCATCTCGGGTGCCATCCCGGGATCTGGAATGCCGGTGCCGATTGGCGCAGCGCCAATTGGGTGCTGGTTTTCTTGTATCAGCAGCCGAAAGCGTGGACGGTTCTTGTGCCGTGGATGTCGCTGGTCAGTTGTGTTTGTGGCGTAGTTCTGGGCTGCATCGGCAGCTCTGCTCTCTACCCATCCAGTCTCAGGGACTGGCACTTCTTCCCAGCATCTTGAAGTTTTTGAGTCTTGCAGCAGCTTCTTGTGCTTGCGCTGTCCCTGCGTGTTTGCGCCAGTGCCATTCATAAGGGGCCGTGACGTTGGGCTCCTTTTTATTCCGGGGTTGCAGTAGAGGCTGCTCGCCTCACTACTGCCTCTGTGCCGGTTCTTCTGATCGATGTGGGGTCTGGTCTTGGAGTTGTTCTTGTTGTTGAGCATTTTTGGTGCTGTTGTAGTGATGTTGTCTGTAACGCGCTGCGGAACTTTGGTCTGCACGTGTGCGTGTTTGGCTCGGAGCTGCTCTGCCCGGAGCTGCAGAGTCAGGGGTGGGCGGACTGAGCTCTAGGCATCCGTGGTTAATTTGTTCATATATACTAAATTGTGTATGCAGAGGTTGTTGCCATCATCTGGAATGGAGTTGCCATGGGTAGGAGGGCGGGCAGGCTCTTCACTGGTGTTTTACCGTTCACAGCCAAGAGCATTGGTGACTAATGTTTTCTGTAGCGTGCTGTTTTTTCACTGAGCATGTTAACAATTTCTTTTTTCTTTTTAGGCGACCGCATTGTTAATATGACTGAAAACAGTATCTCCAACTGCACAAAGTGAAGACCTGTCTGAGGTCCGTGGAAAGGATCCGCTGAGAATCACGAAGACCCCAGACTCAGCTATTGCTATTGGACCGAATCGTTGCTTTACCATGCGAGCGACGGAACCCGACGCACCAATGCGATGTTCGCAGAGTTCACGTTGTTGTCGGCCGGGGCTGGCTTTATACCAAAGCTGCCCTGTCCAAGTGCCTAGCAACAATGTGATTGTTTGTAACATGTGCCGTGCAATAACGTGATATGCTGCGTGTACTGTCCACGCGCTCTGCACGCGCGTCCCCGGCGCTTGCTCGTTCATTGTTCCCACCTCATGGGGCTCCTTTGGTTTCTTTTGTCTCTGGCTTCACCTCTCAGCCCGACCGAGTTCATACCTGTGCAATTGTAATGCCGAAGGGCAATGCAAGATAGAAGGGTTTTTTTTGCCGTGGGTAAGCATCCGCCCCGCTTTTCAGCGTCAAGCAAAGGAGCGCGGTTTGTTGTTTCCTTTTAAACGCGGCAGTTGGAAGCCGCGCGGGCAAAGGGTGGGGTGGTCCCGGCAGGGCGGCGAGCAGGCGAGTGAGGATGCAGAGCGGGCCAATCGGATCGCTCGGGAGGGCTGGAGGGGCGGAGCGCTGCTAGACCGGGAGAGTGGCAGTTGATGTGCGTAGGCAGCCAATCAGGTTGCCGGAGGGGCGGGCGTCTTCAATTTAGGCTGTTCAGGTAAGAAAGTTTGTCCTTCCTACAAGGGACCAGTCATTGGTAGGACAGAGAGAGGCTTTCAAGTGCACCATCAGAATTGGAGCGAAATTCCACTTGACGTTGCTGCTGTCGGTCTTGGCTTTCACTGGTTTCCCCACGGCTCCCTAGTGTTCGGGAGCTCAGAGTGGGCATTTTTTTTCCCCAAGGAGAGGCTCTGCTTAAAATGAGTCAAAGAAGTGCAAGTCCGTTTGTGTAACCCAAGCCTAGTCAGGTTGTGTTTTACGGGCGGTAGCTGAACCTCTTTGTGGTCAGCAGCGTGGCAGTCCAAAGCAAGGGCGGGCAGGCGGGCGAGCGGCCCAGGTAAGGGAGGGGGAGGCGGGCCCGTCCGCGGGCAGGCTGTGCTTCCGGGCAGCGTCCGAGCGGGTGCCTTTGTTTTTGCAGGTGCCGCAGACGAGCTCGGAGGAGCGAAGCCGCACGCCGACCAGCAGCAGCCGAGAAGGTGAGGCGGCGGTGGGAGTTGAGGAGCCCAGTGTCGCGTGGTGACTCGCTTCAGCGTTTCCTTCTTGTTTTGCAGGCTCCTTTTGGCCCTTTGCACTTGGAGGAGCGTTTGCGATGAGCCGGGGTAGGGGCGAGGAGGAGCGTGGGGCAGGGGACTCGTTCCAAGCGCTACGGTTCTTTTGTTTCTCGCTGTCTTAGGCGTCACGAGCGATGCGGGTTTCTGACTGCGCCCGAGGCACCACACGCTGAGCGGAACGCCGTGGAACTTAGCAGGAGGTGGGTGCTGCGGAAGGGGTCGGCGTTCACCCCGCGATACTGTGTGCTGGCACGGCTCGGTGAGCGTGTGTTTTCTCGTGTTACTGTAGATGTTGAAGAGGAAGCCGGCGATGCGGGGAGATGCCCGTTAGCGCACGTGGTGTTATGCTCTGTCGAAGATGGATTCGGTCCCTGGGCCGTCTGAAAGCTAAGTGGAGACACGAGGGCTGGGAAGGGGCTGGGAATCGCAGGGAGGGTGTTCAAGTTCCCATAGGGGAAAGAGCCATCCAGGAACAGTCCCCTTTGGGCGGTGAAAAGACCCTGGGGACTTTGCAGAGCGATGGCAGGGTGTGCCGGGCAGGGCAGCTCCAGCCTGCGTCTGTTGTCGTGTAGTTCGGGAAGCCTGCCTTGCGCCTGTCAGACGACGCTGGGGTCTCGTTGTGCTCGAGGGGCACGACAGGCATCTCGGGTGCCATCCCGGGATCTGGAATGCCGGTGCCGATTGGCGCAGCGCCAATTGGGTGCTGGTTTTCTTGTATCAGCAGCCGAAAGCGTGGACGGTTCTTGTGCCGTGGATGTCGCTGGTCAGTTGTGTTTGTGGCGTAGTTCTGGGCTGCATCGGCAGCTCTGCTCTCGACCCATCCAGTCTCAGGGACTGGCACTTCTTCCCAGCATCTTGAAGTTTTTGAGTCTTGCAGCAGCTTCTTGTGCTTGCGCTGTCCCTGCGTGTTTGCGCCAGTGCCATTCATAAGGGGCCGTGACGTTGGGCTCCTTTTTATTCCGGGGTTGCAGTAGAGGCTGCTCGCCTCACTACTGCCTCTGTGCCGGTTCTTCTGATCGATGTGGGGTCTGGTCTTGGAGTTGTTCTTGTTGTTGAGCATTTTTGGTGCTGTTGTAGTGATGTTGTCTGTAACGCGCTGCGGAACTTTGGTCTGCACGTGTGCGTGTTTGGCTCGGAGCTGCTCTGCCCGGAGCTGCAGAGTCAGGGGTGGGCGGACTGAGCTCTAGGCATCTGTGGTTAATTTGTTCATATATACTAAATTGTGTATGCAGAGGTTGTTACCATCATCTGGAATGGAGTTGCCATGGGTAGGAGGGCGGGCAGTCTCTTCACTGGTGTTTTACCGTTCACAGCCAAGAGCATTGGTGACTAATGTTTTCTGTAGCGTGCTGTTTTTTCACTGAGCATGTTAACAATTTCTTTTTTCTTTTTAGGCGACCGCATTGTTAATATGACTGAAAACAGTATCTCCAGCTGCACAAAGTGAAGACCTGTCTGAGGTCCGTGGAAAGGATCCGCTGAGAATCACGAAGACCCCAGACTCAGCTATTGCTATTGGACCGAATCGTTGCTTTACCATGCGAGCGACGGAACCCGACGCACCAATGCGATGTTCGCAGAGTTCACGTTGTTGTCGGCCGGGGCTGGCTTTATACCAAAGCTGCCCTGTCCAAGTGCCTAGCAACAATGTGATTGTTTGTAACATGTGCCGTGCAATAACGTGATATGCTGCGTGTACTGTCCACGCGCTCTGCACGCGCGTGCCTGGCGCTTGCTCGTTCATTGTTACCACCTCATGGGGCTCATTTGTATTTTTTTGTCTCTGGCTTCATCTCTCAGTCTGTCTGGTGACAGCTCCATCCATCTGTGAGGGGGGGACTCTGCCGGTACATCTCCCTGTCTTTCATATTTTTATATTTTAAGATTTGCAGAACATCAAAGTAATAGAAGATGTTGGGTATTTGGAGTTGGATGTTCTCGATGCTTAAAAAGAGCCTTCAAAACAGGTCTGTTCTTGGTAATTGTAACTGTATAAATCTTAATGTTCTTACCCTGTATTTCACACTGTGTTTGTGGCGTATTGTTAATATTATATTAAATAAAATTTCCAACTGCAGTTACAATTAAACTCTTCATAACTGTGACCATGGCTAATATTGAAAAATTCACTGCAGCTCTATTTTATGAAGTGTTATTATCAACATTGGCTACATCCTTTGCTAAAAGTAATAACACTTGTAAGGTTAAGGGTTGTCATTGTTGCAATTGGATTTTTCTTCGTTAGGTCGCCAATGTCTGTCCTACTTTACTGAGATCCATTTTTATGGTTACTTTTAGAAACACAAGGATATCCCCTTACCCAGGTTATTAATGACATAGGACCTTCCTATCTTTGTGTTGTCAGTTTAAACACACTAACCTTAGGTACATTTTCAGAAAAATCTTTGACATTTTTTATATGGTGCATAACAACAGGTTCCATTTCAGTGTTACTTTTAGGATTAAGCCAGTTCAGTACATACAATGCGTTCATAAAAGCTTCTTCTGGACTCACATCAATTCCCTCTTGTTTTATCAAAACAGACAAAACATTTTTCAGGGTGCGGTGTGCACGTTCCATAATTGCTTGGCCAGTAGAATTATAAGGGACTTTGACCAGGTGTTGTACCTTCCACAAGACGAGGAAGGTTGCAAGTGTGTCAGAACGGTAGGCGGGACTCTTATCTGTTTTGATCTGTGTAGGAACACTCTTGAGAGCAAGAGATTGTAATAAATGATGCTCTACCACTTTTGCGTTTGCTGAGGACTGATGCAGCAGTCCTGAACAGGTGTGTATGGACACACGAATGTACTTTTGTTGGCCAAATGGTGCAAATTCAGTCATATTAGTTTGATATAACTGATCCGGTCGCAAGCCCCGAGGATTTACCGCCTTTTGTCGCAACGGCATTACGTCGGCTCAATCAGGACAAGCTGTCGTAACGGATCCAGCTCGTTCCTCGGTCAGTGTGAAGCACGTTCGGAGCGACGCCGAGGATCGATGGAAGTATTCGTGAGCGTGTCTGGCTCGTTCATAAGGAGATACATTTGTCATCGCTACAAATTTGTGTATAATGTTGTTTCCGTCAACTAGAGCACCTGGTAGGTTAGAGTGGCTTTTTATATGCATTATAATTACTGGTGCTGTCCTATAATCTCACACGTTTCACAAATCTAATAACGCTTCAAACAACAAGGCATTGGAAACTTGCCGCAGATGCGCTCTACATATTATTTGTACAACTGCCACAATATAAAGAGAATGTGCTACACAATTAATTTGGCAATTATGCCATTTGTGTAATGCCGTTAAGTGTACCGTGGGCAGTTTCTTTTCAGATGTCTCGTCTGTCCGTAAGTAAAACACGCTAGGCCGCAGAACAACGCCTTTGGTTTTCATCGCAGGCTAAAGCGCTGCCGCCGAGGCCTCAGTGTGGGCTCGGGCGTGTATTTTTCGTTTTTCTACCTCCCGTCGCACCATCGTTACTCGTGTCCAAGCTCCCACGGTCTGCGTCGCAGAAGCAGTTTTTCCCTAGCCGGCTAATTTCCGTCGGCATCGGGCGTTCGCATTCATCACGGCCGGATATTTCCATACAGCAGGTTTTGCCTCTGGAGTCAGGTTAGGAGAAGCATGTATAGCTTCTTTTTAGTGGTCCACAAACTTCATGTATGGTTCCTCAGGACCCTGCTTTATTGTAGAATACGGTAGCACAGGGTTACATATATTTGGCGTTTCTTTCACTGCTGCCAGAGCCAGCCCCCGCCGCAAAATCCTCGGACGAAGCTCCGCCGGAGCAGCACCATCCGCGTATCTCCCACGACCTAGCAGTCGCTCAACGGTAGGTAATCGTAAGGGATGACCCGCTGGTAAATTAACATTTTCTAATCCTGCCAGTTCCACCTTCCCCTGCCACTTGCCCAAGAACAGCAAATACCCCATTGGGGGACTGAATAACTTCATCAATGCATTTAAGATTTGTTGGAGTCCGTACTTGCCTCGTAAAAAAATTAATGCATTTGCTGCATCATATATTTATTGTCCTTACCCTATTGCATTTCTGCAATTTGCAATTTATCAACGTTTTTCCAATCAAAGGGCGACAACCGCCTTTGTCCTCTGTTATCTACGTGCAGTGGCATCGCTATAATACCATCAGCTAACATAGACCCTTCAACGGTCGCATCTACGATTACCCCTCGCCAGCATTGCACTGCATTATAAGAGCGATATCGAGGAGTATCTCAGCCATAACGCACAGGGGCAGCACCCAAATTATCGTTACTATCACCGATATACATTTCCATCACGTTTCTCCGCGGATCAGTAAGTCGACGTGTATTCGTAAACCCATCCGCCCATCCAGTGTCTAGCCTTTTTTTGTCTACCGCTCTCAAATATTCATCTGCTTCTTTTACAGAAGCAGAGACCACATCCCATCCTTTGTACATTGTCTAGCCCATTTTTGTATTCCCTCTTCTTTAATTCAGAGCTCCTCAGGAGAGAGGTCCAGTTCCGCCTCCTGCCATTCTCATTTTTCACGTTTTTACATTCCCTGTTACTTGCCTCTCACCCGTCCTTAATCGCATATGATACGTTTTCATACGCTATTAAATGCAAAGTTTTGCCGTGGTCGCCATCAGCGGTTTCTTAGCTTTTAGAACTTCTCGCATATGTCTCTCTCGCCGTCTCAGTAAGTCATTCAGTCCACGCACACGAGTCTCCTCTCGGAAGTAAGGGCGATTCCGTGGCGCTCCACCCCGGCGCTCCATTGGGCGCTCCGGCAAAGCCACGTCAGACGGATTAAGTCGTCCCGGCTCGTCGAAACTCGCAGGTCAATGCCATTCGTTGTCGGAGGCAGGGAACGGCTTAAACGGTTCAGAGCGCACGATTTGCTCTGCGCTCCAGAACTCTAAATCTGATACGGGACATACCAGCGGTATCAATTTTTCGGAGTTCTCTGAGGGGGGGCAGTTCACGGCGGACGGCTCCGATGCGACGGCGCACAGCTCCGGCTCCTCCGAGACTTCCCGCATCAGTCGCCTGACCTCCCGCCAGGGCCCCGTGAGGTCGTGAGCCTCCCGGTTCCACATCGTGACCGCTTCCCACAGTTCAGTCCCTATTTCCTCCCACGTATCGTGAGAAAAAAATCCATTCGTCGATCAAACACACCCCTTCCGCTGAGCGAACAGTAAAAGACGCCCCACCCCGTCCGTTTCCAAACATCTTCCCGTTCGCGCAGCCAGGCGCACAATAGTTTTCACCGTTACTCCTTCTTCCGCGGACGCCGCGTTTTTCACGCCGCCCGATTCCCCGTAGATCTTTTACTTTGCACGCTAGGCCACGGTAGTGAAGAATTTGAGAGAATGTGTCATATAAACTCGTCTGATTGTTCACAATCTATTCATAGCAGTTTCGACAAATTACATCAGCACGTTAATGAGATTGTTATAGTAGAATTAGGCTTTGACAAATGGTTTCAAAGCTTGGAAATTGCTGGATATTTGTTTGATCTTATTCATTACAATTACATATGATGCAGTTAAGCCTTACTTATGTCGGTAATCCTACGTTGTACGCTGCAGCGTATTTCAAAGACGAATCAGCGTGTCGTAAACAAGTCTAGGCCGGTTCAAAAATAAAAAGGGGGAATCGAGGGAGAGTCGAGGGATTTTCTTGAAGTTACCGTGCCGACGGGTTTCTATGAGACGGAGATTCGTTACTGAACTAGCAAGGCACAAAGGAACTTGAAGGCCACCTCGGAAAGCCGAAAACACCACGTAAATCAACAGACCCACGAGCAGCGAGACTCGGGTGCGCCAACAGCTCGCGAACACAAACAGCGTCCCATCGGCTACCGCACGCTCGGAGCGTGGACGTGTGATCGAGAAATAACCGCATATACAAGGAGGCTTGTTTCTGTAATAAATGGCTTTGCCCGAATTCATATTGGATTGCGTGGAGTCCATGATTTTTCCCCCTCGCGCCCCCCCCTCCCCCCTTCCATTAAAGCGATGGATTTTCCCACCGTCACAGCTCTCTGGGGGACAGGCCGGGGCGTCGTCCGGGGACACAGCCCCATCCCTGGTGTCGAAACCGGGGTTCAGGAGGGGTATGAACAGAGTGTATAGGGGCTGGGGGAGACCGTAAGGATGCCATGGGGCCTCCTGTCCTTGGGAGCCAATGATACAGCGGGGGATACAGTGTGAGGCCGGAAGGACAGGGAGGGGACTACTCTTCAGGAATCATAAAGGCGTCTCGATCTGAGCGGGAGCATCACCCGAAGACCCCTCCAAACGGTTCGGGGGTTCCCCGGTTCCTTTCCCAGTACCCGGGAGACTCCAGGACGCCCGTAAGGAGCCCCCATGCTCCTAGGCTGGCGTCAAACCACCACCCGTCCCCCTTTTTGCGTACTCCTAAACGGGAGAAAGCGGGTTCTCCTCCACCCTCCGAGGGTCGTATCAGTTCCCGGGATCGCGGGCGAGCGGGGACGCTCTCGGACCCAGGGGGAACGCAGACGGAGCCCCCGGTTCAGAGTCCGCGAACTTCGCTCAGAAACCATGCCCCCCCACCCCCGACAGAAACCAACAGAGTTCAACCGAAACAGAGACAGCCCAATAAAGCGTGAGAGAGCCCAACGAATTCCGATAGAGCTCGTAAAGCTCAGCAAACCACGAGTAAGATCGACAAAAATCTGACAGAGCCTGAGAAAGCTCAATAAAGAGCAACAGACGTTGACAGGGTCCGACAGAGCCCCATAGAGCATAACAAAGATCGATAAGGCCAGACAAAGAGTGACAAAGAGGAACAGAGCCTGACAAGGGCTAGCACAGCCTGAGGGAGCTCAATGGTGACTGACAGAGGCTCAATGGGTTTGACAGGGCCTGACCCAGTCTGACAGAGGCCTGTAGAGAACTTGTGAGCCTTGACTCTGACATCCGATCCTTGACCTCTGATCGCTGATCTTTAACCTTTGATTCTTGACATTTGACCCTTCACCCGACCCAGGACCTCTGATATTCGTCTCGACATTTGTCTTTTGGTCCCGACCTTTGACCTGTGTTCTTTGACACTCACCCTGGACTTCCGACCTTTGCATTCCGATCTGTGACCCATGACCTCTGAATTTCTACCACCGCCTTTTGATGCCTGACAGTCGACCTGTGACCTTTGAGCCCTCACACTTGACCTCTCGACCCTGACCCTCCACCGCATCACCTCTGACAGTTGACCTTTGATCATTGGCCTTTGACACCGACCACAGCATCTTGACCCCCATTTGAGCTTTTATCCCAATATTTGACCTCTGCGCCCCGACCCTTGACCTTTGACCTCCCAGTTATGACCCGTGACCCTTGCCATTTGACTTCATGACCTTTGACATATTTACCTTCAACTTCTGACCCCACCCTTGTTCTCTGTCATTTGACCCTTCACTCTGATCTTTGAGTTCTGACCTTTACTCTCTGACCCTCGACATTTGACCTCGACCATTCACCTTTGACCTCGGATCTCCGACAGTAGACTTTTGACCCCCGTAATTTGAGTCTGACCCTCTGACCCTCAAAGTCTCACCTTTGAGCCACGACCCTCCACTTTTGATTCTTGACATAAGAGCGTTGACCTCGGACCCTTGGCCGCTGACCTCTGATATTTGATACTGAGCTCTGCCCCTTTTTTGTAGGAAATTTGAATACACAATTTTATTAGTAATATAAATATTGTATCTCAATTTCAATCTAATTCCTAGTAAATCTAAGTTAACATCCGTACTCAGTCGCATCGCAGGTGCAATAGCAGTAACAACGTGCAGGTGCTGTCATTTCCAGTCAGATTCCAGCTAATTCGATAAGGGTGGTGGGCGGCACCCGGGGCGATCGACCCCTCCCCTTTCCCCAGGGATTGTGGGAAGGGCGTGGGCGGGGCTCAGGGTATTTGAGCTCCAGTCCCCAGGCAGGGAGCTCATTCAGGTCCAGGGACTCTTCAGTGCAGGTTCTCTGCCACTCCTTCAGCAGTCGACAGCTTTTGAGCCGTTTTATCTACGTGAGCAGAAGTCTTTGGAGAAGCGGGGGTGTTCGTTTGAGGTAAGAGCTTCAGGAGTAGAAAAGGTTCAGTAGCAGCTGTGGTACAAAGTATGTTTGTCATTATGTTTCATTTGTTGATTTAATTCTAGGTGCTTTGCAAATTTGCAGAATTCCTGATCGTAATTAAAATGAAGTGTTAGTTATTGTATTTCATTTTCTGTCTGCTCCCTGGAAAATGTGACTTGAAATCCATACTCAGTCCCATCGCAGGTGCAATAGCAGTAATAACGTGCAGGTGCTGTCATTTCCAGTCAGATTCCAGCTAATTTGATAAGGGTGGTGGGCGGAGCCCGGGGCGATCGACCCCTCCCTTTTTCCCAGGGATCATGGGAAGGGCGTGGGCGGGGCTCAGGGTATTTGAGCTCTAGTCCCCAGGCAGGGAGCTCATTCAGGTCCAGGGACTCTTCAGTGCAGGTTCTCTGCCACTCCTTCAGCAGTCGACAGCTTTTGAGCCGTTTAATCTACGTGAGCAGAAGTCTTTGGAGAAGCGGGGGTGTTCGTTTGAGGTAAGAGCTTCAGGAGTAGAAAGGTTCAGTAGCAGCTGTGGTACAAAGTATGTTTGTCATTGTTTCATTTGTTGATTTAATTCTAGGTGCTTTGCAATTTTGCAGAATTCCTGATCGTAATTAAAATGAAGTGTTAGGTATTGCATTTCATTTTCTGTCTGCTCCCTGGAAAATGTAACTTGAAATCCATGCTCAGTCCCATCGCAGGTGCAATAGCAGTAATAACGTGCAGGTGCTGTCATTTCCAGTCAGATTTCAGCTAATTTGATAAGGGTGGTGGGCGGAGCCCGGGGTGATCGACCCCTCCCCTTTTTTCCCAGGGATCCTGGGAAGGGGGTGGGCGGGGCTCAGGGTATTTGAGCTCCAGTCCCCAGGCAGGGAGCTCATTCAGGTCCAGGGACTCTTCGGTGCAGGTTCTCTGCCGGTCTTTCAGCAGTTGGCAGCTTTTGAGCCGTTTTATCTACGTGAGCAGAAGTCTTTGGAGAAGCAGGGGTGTTCGTTTGAGGTAAGAGCTTCAGGAGTAGCGAAGGTTCAGTAGCAGCTGTGGTACAAAGTATGTTTGTCATTATGTTTTGTTTGTTGATTTAATTCCAGGTGCTTTGCAATTTTGCAGAATTCCTGATCGTAATTAAAATGAAGTGTTAGTCATTGTATTTCATTTTCTCTCTGCTCCCTGGAAAATATAACTTGAAATCCATCCTCAGTCCTATTGCAGGTGCAATAGCAGTAATAACGTGCAGGTGCTGTCATTTCCAGTGAGATTCCAGCTAATTTGATAAGGGTGGTGGGTGGAGCCCGGGCTATCGACCCCTCCCCTTTCCTTGGGGGTTGTGGGAAGGGGGTGGGCGGGGCTCAGGGTATTTGAGCTCCAGTCCCCAGGCAGGGAGCTCATTCAGGTCCAGGGACTCTTCAGTGCAGGTTCTCTGCCACTCCTTCAGCAGTTGACAGCTTTTGAGCCGTTTAATCTACGTGAGCAGAAGTCTTTGGAGAAGCGGAGGTGTGTGTTTGAGGTAAGAGCTTCAGGAGTAGTGGTACAAAGATGTGACGTGTGTCTCTATTAAAGTTTGATCCTTTATCTGTTTAATAGGTGCAAAGTAAAGAGGAAGGCTGGGTATCCGCACCACAGGTCCTCGGGCAAGGCGAGCAACGAGCGCCAGGTTGAAGCATCAGCCGGTTTCAGGTCTCGTGCTGCCGGTGCAGGTATGACCGTCCTTTGTGTTTTACAGGCGGTAGCTCCACCTCTTTGTCGTCTACAGCATGGTAGTCCAAAGCAAGGGCGACCAGGCGGGCAAGCGGTCTAGGTAAAGGAGAGTGAGATGGTATCGTCTATGGGCAGAGTGGTTTTGGGCAGCATCCAAGCAAGTGCCTTTGCTTTTGGAGGTGGCTCAGAGGAGCTCGGAGGGGCGAAGGCGCAGGCCGGCCAGCAGCTACGGTCAGGTGGCGGTTGGTGTTGAGGAGCCCAGTATGGTGTGGTGACTCGGTTCAGAGTTTTTCTTGTTTTGCAGCGTCTTTTTGGGCCCTTTGGACTTCGAGGAGCGTTTGCCGTGAGCCACGGTGGGGGCTTGAAAGAGCGTGGGGCTGGGGACTAGTGCAAAGCGTTACAGTTTTCTGTTTATCGCTGTATTAGGTGCAACGAGACACGATGGTTTGCGACTACAACCGTGGCAATAGACGCCAAGCGGATCGCCCCGGAACTTCTGTGGAGGTGGGTGTCGCGGAAGGGGTCGACTTTTACCGTACAATACTTAGTGCTGCGGTGGCTTAGCGAGCGTGTGTTTTCTCGTGTTATTGTAGATGTTGAAGAGGAACTGGGCAATGCTCCCAGATGTCCATTAGCACACGTGGCGTTTTCTGTGTCGAAGATGGATTCCGTCCTTTGGTCCCGAGAAAGATAAGTGGAGGCACGAGGGCTGGGACAGGATCGGGAATGACAGGGCGGGGGTCAAGTCGTGATAAGGGAAAGGGCTGTGGAGGCTCAGTCCGCTTTGGGTGGTACAGGGTCCAGGGACCTTTACAGTGCTATGCCAGGGTGTGCCGGGCAGGGCAGCTCCAGTGTCTGTCTGTATTGTCATGTAGTTTGGGAAACCTGCCTTCCGCCTCTTAGAAGATTGTGGGGTCTCATTGTGCTCCAGAGGTCCAACAGGCATCTCTGGTGCCATCTTGAGATCTGGAATGCCAGTGCTAATTGGCAGAGTGCCAATCGGGTGCTGGATTCTTGTATCAGCCGCAGAAAGCGTGGATGGTTCTTGCATTTTGGGTGTTTCTGGTCAGTTGTGATTTATGGTGTCATTCTGGGCTGTATCAGCAGCTCTGCTCTCTACCCGTCCAGTCTCAGGGACTGGCACTTCAAGATGCTGGGAAGAAGTTCTTAGGTCGTGCCGCCGTCTCTGTGCGAACGCGCCAGTGCCGCCGTCTCTGTGCGAACGCGCCAGTGCCGCCGTCTCGTAAGGGGCCATGATGTTTGGCTCCTTTTTTTTTCCCTGGGGTTGCTGAAGAGGCTCCTTGCCTCGTTACTGCCTTCCTACAGGTGACTTTGATGCCATCTGTGGTTTTGGCATTGCTGTTGTTTTGGGGCGTTTTTGGTCACGTTGCACTTGTGTTGTCCATCGTGTTTTGTGGCGTGTTTGTCTGCGCACGTCCCCATTTGGCCTGGAGCTGCTCTGCCCGCACGTGTGGAGTCTGGGGTGGGGGCATTGAGCTCTAGGAGTCCATGGTTTATCTCTGGACCTATTAAATTGTGTAGGCAAAGGTTGTGCAGTCATCTGGGATGATGTAGATGTGGGCATGGGGGGGACAGTCCCTTTCCCAGTGTTTTAGAGATTCAATTAGAACTTGTTGTGGGATTCCTGAATAGAAAGCAGACCTGTGGAATGGTCAAGCTGTCGATGAGCTCCTGGGTCACTAGTTGAATAACTTGATTTCAGATGCAGAGGGACAAATTGGCACGAAAGGGCGATAGAAGAGGCGAGCAGAGCGTCGTAAGCCGGTGGGTCGGTGCGTGGTGCCGGCGGGACGATTTGCCCTGCGTGTGTATGTAACTTTGGTCGTTTGTCGATTTTATAGGTGTGAAGTAAAGAGGGAAAGCTGGGTATCCGCACCGCAGCTCCTCGGGCAAGGCGAGCAAGGAGCGCCGGCCGAAACATCGGCTGGCTTCGGGTCCGGCGTCGCCCGTGCAGGTACGAGCGTCCTTTGTTTGCGTTTTACGGGCGCTAGCTGAACCTCTTTGTGGTCAACAGCGTGGCAGTCCAAAGAAAGGGCGCCCAGGCGGGCGAGCGGCTTAGGTAAAGAGCGGCAGATGGGATGGTCTACAGGCAGGCTGTTTTTGGCCAGCGTCCAAGCAGCTGCCTTTGTTTTCGCAGGTGCCGCCGGCAAGCTCCGATGGGCGAAGGTGCAGACCAGCCAGCAGCCAAGATCAGGTGGCCGTTGGTGTTGCGGAGCCCAGTGTTGCGTGGTGACTCGGTTCAGCATTTTTTTGTTTTGCAGGCTTCTTTTTGGCCCTTTGGACTTGGAGGAGCATTTTTGGTGAGCCACGGTGGGGGCTTGAAAGAGCGTGGGGCTGGGGACTAGTCCAAAGAGTTACAGTTCTTCTATTTCTCGCTGTGTTAGGTGCAACGAGCGATGAGGCTTTGTGACTGCACCCGTGGTACTGCATGCGGAGTTAAACGCTCCGGAACCTATGTGGAGGTGGGTGTTGCGGAAGGGGTCGACCTTTACCGCACAATACTTTGCGCTGCGTTCGCTTAGCGAGCCTCCGTTTTCTCATGTTACTGTAGATGTTGAAGAGGAATGCGGCAATGCCAGCAGATCTCCAGTAGCGCACGTGGCGTCTTCTCCCTCGAAGAAGGATTCCATCCTTTGTCCCCGAGAAAGATAAGTGGAGGCACGAGGGTGGGAACGGGCCCGGAATCACAGGGAGGGGGATCAAGTTGTGATAAGGGAAAGGGTTGTGGTGGTAAAGGGTCCAGGGACCTTTACAGTTTGATGCCAGGGTGTGCCGGGCAGGGCAGCTCCAGCCTGCGTCTGTCGTGTAGTTCGGGAAGTTTGCCTTGCGCCTGTCAGAAGATTGAGGGGTGTCATTGTGCTCCAGGGGCCCAGCAGCCATGTCTGTTGCCATCCTGAGATCTGGAATGCCAGTGCTAGTTGGCAGAGTGCCAGTCGGGTTCTGGATTCTTGTATCATCAGCGGAAAGCGTGGATGGTTCTTGCATTTTAGGTGTTTCCGGTCAGTTGTGATTTAAGGTGTCATTCTGGGCTGCATCAGCAGCTCTGCTCTCTACCCGTCCAGTCTAAGGGACTGGCACTTCAAGATGCTGGGAAGAAGTTCTTAGGTCGTGCCGCCGTCTATGTGCGAACGCGCCAGTGCCGCCGTCTATGTGCGAACGCGCCAGTGCCGCCGTCTATGTGCGAACGCGCCAGTGCCGCCGTCTATGTGCGAACGCGCCAGTGCCGCCGTCTATGTGCGAACGCGCCAGTGCCGCCGTCTATGTGCGAACGCGCCAGTGCCGCCGTCTATGTGCGAACGCGCCAGTGCCGCCGTCTCGTAAGGGGCTGTGATGTTTGGCCCTTTTTTTTTTTCCCTGGGGTTGCAGAAGAGGCTCCTTGCTTCGTCACTGCTTTCCTGCAGGTGACTTTGATACCGTCTCTGGTTTTGGCATTGCTGTCGTTTTGGGACGTTTTTGGTCACGTTGCAGTTGTGTTGTCCATCGTGTTTTGTGGCGTGTTTGTCTGCGCACGTCCCCATTTGGCCTGGAGCTGCTCTGCCCGCACGTGTGGAGTCTGGGGTGGGTGCACTGAGCTCTAGGAGTCCGCGGTTTATCTCTGGACCTGTTAAATTGTGTAGGCAAAGGTTGTGCTGTGATCTGGGATGGCGTAGTCATGGGCAGGGGAGGGGACAGTCCCTTTCCCAGTGTTTTAGGGATTCAATTAGAACTTGTTGTGGGATTCCTGAATAGAAAGCGGACCTGTCGAATGCTCAAAGTGTAGATGAAGTCCTCAGTGACTAGTTGAATAACTTGATTTCAGATGCAGAGGGACAACTTGACACGAAAGGGAGACAGAAGAGGCGAGCAGAGCGCCGTAAGCAGGTAGGTCCGTGCGTGGCGTCATAGGGACGACGTGCCCTGTGCGTGTATGTAACTTTGGTTGTTTGTCTATTTTATAGGTGTGAAGTAAAGAGGGAAAGCTGGGTATCAGCACCGCAGCTCCTCGGGCAAGGCGAGCAAGGAGCGCCGGCGCAAACATCAGCTGGTTTCGGGTCCCGTGTCGCCGGTGCAGGCATGAGCGTCTTTTGGTTGCGCTTTACCGGCGCTAGGTGAACCTCTTTGCGGTCAACAGCGTGGCAGTCAAAAGCAAGGGCGACCAGGAGGGCTAGCGGCCTAGGTAAAGGAGCAGGAGATGGGATCGTCTACGGGCAGGCTGTTTTTGGGCAGCGTCCAAGCAGGTGCCTTTGTTTTCGCAGGTGCCGCAGACGAGCTCGGAGGAGCGAAGCCGCACGCTGACCACCCGCCCAGGTCAGGTGGCGGTTGGTGTTGAGGAGCCCAGTGTCGCGTGGTGACTCGGTTCAGCATTTCTTCCTTGTTTTGCAGGCTCCTTTTGGGCTCTTTGGACTTGGAGGAGCATTTTTGGTGAGCCACGGTGGGGGCTTGAAAGAGCATGGGGCTGGGGACTAGTCCAAAGTGTTACAGTTCTTCTGTTTCTCGCTGTGTTAGGTCCAACGAGCGATGAGGGTTTGTGACTGAACCCGTGGCACTACACGTGGAGCGGAACATACCGGACCTTACGTGGAGGTGGGTGTTGCGGAAGGGGTCGGTATTTACACCACAATACTTTGTGCTGCGGTGGCTTAGGGAGCGTGCGTTTTCTCACGTTACTGTAGATGTTGAAGAGGAACGCGGCGATGCCGGCAGATCTCCATTAGCGTACGTGGCGTTTTCTCCGTCGAACATGGATTCCGTCATTTGGCCCTGAGAAACATAAGTGGAACCACGAGGGCTGGGAAGGGACTGGGAATCACAGGGAGGGGGATGAAGTCGTGATAAGGGAAAGGGCTGTGGAGGCTTAGTCCCATTTGGGTGGTAAAGGGTCCAGGGACCTTTACAGTTCGATGCCAGGGTGTGCCCGGCAGGGCAGCTCCAGCCTGCGTCTGTCGTGTAGTTCGGGAAGTCTGCCTTGCGCCTGTCGAAGATCGTGGGGTGTCATTGTGCTCCAGGACCCCAGCAGACATGTCTGGTGCCATCTTGAGATCTGGAATGCCAGTGCTAATTGGCAGAGTGCCAATTGGGCTCTGGATTCTTGTATCATCAGCAGAAAGCGTGGATGGTTTTTGCCTTTTAGATGTTTCCGCTCAGTTGTGATTTATGGTGTCATTCTGGGCTGCATCAGCAGCTCTGTTCTCTACCTGTCCAGTCTCAGGGACTGGCACTTCAAGATGCTGGGAAGAAGATCTTAGGTCGTGCCGCCGTCCCTGTGCAATCGTGCCAGTGCTGCCGTCTCGTAAGGGGCCGTGACGTTTGGCTCCTCTTTTTTGTTTTGGGTTTGTAGAAGAGGCTCCTTGCCTCGTTACTGCCTCCCTGCAGGTCACTTTGATGCCGTTTCTAGTTTTGGCATTGTTGTCGTTTTGGAGTGTTTTTGTTGACGTTGCGCTTGTGTTGTCCACGGAGTTCTGTGGCGTGTTTGTCTGTGCACGTCCCCATTTGGCTCGGAGCTGCTCTGCCCGGAGGTGTGGAATCAGGGGTGAGTGGGCGGAGTGAGCTCTAGGAGTTCAGGGTTCATCTGCTGACAGATGAAATCGTTTAGGCCAAGTTTGTCTAGTTATCTGGGATGCAGTAGTTGTGGTCAGGGGAGGTGACAGTCCCTTCCCCTGAGTTTTTGAGACTCAATTAGAGCTTCTAGTGGGCTTCCTGAATAGGAAGCAGACTTGTGCAATGGTCCAGCTGTAGATGAGCTCCTGGGTGACTTGTTGAACAACTTACTTTCAGATACAGAGGGGCAATTTGACAGGACGAGTGAGAAAAGAGCCGAGCAGAGCGCCGTAAGCAGGTGAGTGGTTGCACGGAGTCAGAGCGTAGATGTGCCTCGTGCCTTTATATTGTGTGCTGGCTCTGCTTAGTGAGTGTGTGTTTTCTTGTGTTATTGTAGATGTTGAGGAGGAACCCGGCAATGCTGGAAGATCCCTATCGGCGCATGTCGTGTTTTCCTCTGTTGAAGATGGATGCAGTCTCTCGGCTCTCTGAAAGATAAGTGGAGGCTCGGGGGCTGGGAACTACAGGCAGGGGCGGTAAAGTTCTGTTTGGGGAGAGGGTAATCCAGAAACAGTCTCTGCGTGCGAGTGCGCCAGGGCGGCCGTCTCTGCGTGCGAGTGCGCCAGGGCGGCCGTCTCTGCGTGCGAGTGCGCCAGGGCGGCCGTCTCTGCGTGCGAGTGCGCCAGGGCGGCCGTCTCTGCGTGCGAGTGCGCCAGGGCGGCCGTCTCTGCGTGCGAGTGCGCCAGGGCGGCCGTCTCTGCGTGCGAGTGCGCCAGGGCGGCCGTCTCTGCGTGCGAGTGCGCCAGGGCGGCCGTCTCTGCGTGCGAGTGCGCCAGGGCGGCCGTCTCTGCGTGCGAGTGCGCCAGGGCGGCCGTCTCTGCGTGCGAGTGCGCCAGGGCGGCCGTCTCTGCGTGCGAGTGCGCCAGGGCGGCCGTCTCTGCGTGCGAGTGCGCCAGGGCGGCCGTCTCTGCGTGCGAGTGCGCCAGGGCGGCCGTCTCTGCGTGCGAGTGCGCCAGGGCGGCCGTCTCTGCGTGCGAGTGCGCCAGGGCGGCCGTCTCTGCGTGCGAGTGCGCCAGGGCGGCCGTCTCTGCGTGCGAGTGCGCCAGGGCGGCCGTCTCTGCGTGCGAGTGCGCCAGGGCGGCCGTCTCTGCGTGCGAGTGCGCCAGGGCGGCCGTCTCTGCGTGCGAGTGCGCCAGGGCGGCCGTCTCTGCGTGCGAGTGCGCCAGGGCGGCCGTCTCTGCGTGCGAGTGCGCCAGGGCGGCCGTCTCTGCGTGCGAGTGCGCCAGGGCGGCCGTCTCTGCGTGCGAGTGCGCCAGGGCGGCCGTCTCTGCGTGCGAGTGCGCCAGGGCGGCCGTCTCTGCGTGCGAGTGCGCCAGGGCGGCCGTCTCTGCGTGCGAGTGCGCCAGGGCGGCCGTCTCTGCGTGCGAGTGCGCCAGGGCGGCCGTCTCTGCGTGCGAGTGCGCCAGGGCGGCCGTCTCTGCGTGCGAGTGCGCCAGGGCGGCCGTCTCATAAGGGGCTGTGATGTTCAGCTCCTTTTTCCTGGGGTTGCAGAAGAGGCTCCTTGCCTCATCACTGCCTCCCAGCAGGGCATTTGGATTGATGCCGTCTCTGGTTTTGGCGTTGCTGTCGTTGCAGAGCGTTTTCGGTGCCGTTGCGGTCGTGTCGTCCATAGCGTTCCGTGGCGCGTTTGTCTGCGCACGTGCGCATTCGGGTCGGAGCTGCTCTGCCCGGCGGTGTGGAGTCAGGGGCGGGTGGAGTGAGCTCTAGGAGTCCAGGGTTAATCTGTTGACGTGTTAAATTGTGTAGGCAAAGGTTGTGCGGTCATCTGGGATGCAGTAGCTGTGGGCGGGGGAGCTGACAGTCCGTTCCCCAGTGTTTTAGGGACTCAATTAGAGTGTGAGGTGGGATTCCTGAATAGAAAGCAGACCTGTGCAATGGTCAAGCTATTGATGAGCATCTGGGTGACTTGTTCAATATCTTGATTTCAGATGCAGAGGGACAACATGGCACGAAAGAGCGAGGGAAGAGCCGAGCAGAGCGCCGTAAGCAGGTGGGTCGCTGCGTGGTGTCAGAGGGAAGATATGCCCTCTGCCTCTCTCTAAGTTTGGTTGTTTGTCTGTTTTACAGGTGCGAAGCGAAGAGGAAAGCTGGGTATCGGCACCGCAGCTCCTCGGGCAAGGTGAGGAACGAGTGTTTGGCCAAAGCAGCAGCTCTTTTCGGGTCCCGTGTTGCCGGTGCAGGTGTGAGCGTCCTTTGGTTGTGTTTTACAGGCGGTTGCTGAACCTCTGTGGTCAACAGCGTTGCAGTTAAAAGCAAGGGCGGCCAGGTGGGCGAGCGGCCAAGGTAAAGGAGCGGGAGATGGAATTGTCTGCGGGCAGGCTGTTTTCGGGCAGCGTCCGAGCAGGTGCCTTTGTTTTCGCAGGTACCGTGGATCGGCTCGGAGGGGCGAAGCCGCACGCCGGCCAACAGCCGAGAAGGTGAGGCGGTGGCGGGTGTCGAGGAGCCCGGTGTCGCCCGGTGACTCGGTTCAGCGTTTCCTTCTTGTTTTGCAGGCTCCTTTTGGGCCCTTTGGACTCGGAGGAGCGTTTCTGGTGAGCCGGGGTAGGGGCGAGGAGGAGCGTGGGGCTGGGGACTCGCTCCAAGCCCTACAGTTCTTTTGTTTCTCGCTGTCTTAGGCGTCACGAGCCATGAGGGTTTGTGACCGCACCCGTGACACGACGCGCCGAACGGAACGCCGAGGAACTTAGGAGGAGGTGGGTGTTCCGGGAGGAGTCGGCGTTTACCCCGCGATACCGTATGCTGGCACGGCTTAGTGAGCGTGTGTTTTCCTGTGTTACCGTAGATGTTGAAGAGGAATCCGGCAATGCAGGAACATCTCCGTTAGCGCACGTGGCGTTTGCTCTGTCGAAGGTGGATTCGATCCCTCAGCCCTGTGAAAGATAAGTGGAGGCACAGGGGCCGGGAAGGGGCCGGGAATCGCAGGGATGGTGGTAAAGTTCTGATAAGGGAAAGGGCCGTCCAGGAAAAGTCCCCTTTGGGTGGGTAAAGGGCCCAGGGAACTTTACAGTGCGACGCCAGCACGTGCCGGGCAGGGCAGCTCCAGCCTGCGTCTGCGTTGTCGTGTAGCTCCGGAAGCCTGCGTCGCGTCTGTCAGACGATACCGGGGTCTCGCTGCGCTCTGGGGGCCCAACGGGCCTCTCAGGTGCCATCCCGGGATCCGGAATGCCGGTGTTAATTGGCGTAGTGCCAATCGGGTGCTGGATTATTGTATCATCAGCCAAAAGCATGGATGGTTCTTGCATTTTGGATGTTTGTGGTCAGTTGTGATTTATGGTGTCAATCTGGGCTGCATCAGCAGCTCTGCTCTCTACCCCTCCAGTCCCAGGGACTGGCACTTCAAGATGCTGGGAAGAAGTTCTTAGGTCGTGCCGCCGTCTCCTCTGCGTGTGTGTGTGCGCCAGCGCCGCCGTCTCTGCGTGTGTGTGTGCGCCAGCGCCGCCGTCTCTGCGTGTGTGTGTGCGCCAGCGCCGCCGTCTCTGCGTGTGTGTGTGCGCCAGCGCCGCCGTCTTGTAAGGGACCGTGACGTTGGGCTCCTTTTTTGTGGGGTTGCAGAAGAGGCTCCTTGCCTCATCACTGCCTCCCTGCAGGGCATTTGGATTGGTGCAGTCTCTGGTTTTGGCGTCGCTGTCGTTGCAGAGCGTTTTCGGTGCCGTTGCGGTCGTGTCGTCCATAGCGTTCTGTGGCGCGTTTGTCTGCGCACGTGCACGTTCGTCTCGGAGCTGCTCTGCCCGGCGGTGTGGAATCAGGGGCGGGTGGAGTGAACTCTAGGAGTTCAGGGTTAATCTGTTGACAGATCAAATTGTGTAGGCAAAGGTTGTGCGGTCATCTGGGATGCAGTAGCTGTGAGCGGGGGAGCTGGCAGTGTGTCGGGTGGGATTCCTGAATAGAAAGCAGACCTGGTCAAGCTGTTGATGAGCATTTGGGTGACTTGTTGAATATCTTGATTTCAGATGCAGAGGGACAACATGGCACGAAAGAGCGAGGGAAGAGCAGAGCAGAGCGCCGTAAGCAGGTGGATCGGTGCGTGGTGTCAGAGCGAAGATGTGCCTTGTGCCTTTATATTGTGTGCTGGCTCTGCTTAGTGAGCGTGTGTTTTTTTGTGTTATTGCAGATGTTGAGGAGGAACTTGGTGATGCGGGAAGATCTCCATCGGCACATGTGGTGGTTTCCTCTGTTGAAGATGGATTCAGTCTCTTGGCCCTCTGAAAGATAAGTGGAGGCTGGGGGGCTGGGAAGGGGTTGGGAACTGCGGAGAGGGGGGTAAAGTTCTCTTTGGGGCAAGGTTGATCCAGGAAGAGTCCCTTTTGGGCAGGTGAAGGATCCAGGGAACTTCACAGCGTGATGCCAGCGTGTCCCGGGCAGGGCAGCTCCAGCCTCGTGTCAGTGTTGTATTGCAGGTCGGGAGGCTTGCATCGTGCCTGTCAGACGGTCCCGGGGTCTCGTCGCACTTGATGGACCCGACAGGCATCCCGGGCGCCATCCCGGGATCCGGAACGCCGGTGCCAATTGTCGTAGCGCCAATCGGGTCCAGGTTTTCTTTTATCAGCAGCTGAAAGCGTGGATGGTTTTTGCATTTTGGATGTTTCTGCTCAGTTGTGTTTTATGGTGTAGTTCTGGGCTGCATCGGCAGCTCTGCTCTCTACCCCTCCAGTCTAAGGGACTGGCACTTCTTCCCAGCATCTTGAAGTTTTTAAGCAGTGTCAGTGTTGTATTGCAGGTTGGGAGGCTTGCATTGTGCCCGTCAGACGATCCCGGGGTCTCATCGCGTTTGAGGGACCCGACAGGGATCCCGGGCGCCATCCCGGGATTTTGAACGCCAGAGCCAATTGGCGTAGCGCCAATTCGTTCCCGGTTTTATTGTATCAGTAGCTGAAAGTGTGAATGGTTTTTGCATTTTGGATGTTTCTGCTCAGTTGTGTTTTATGGTGTAGTTCTGGGCTGCATCGGCAGCTCTGGTCTGTACCCCTCCAGTCTTAGGGACTGGAACTTCTTCCCAGCATCTTGAAGTTTTTAAGCAGTGTCAGTGTTGTGTTGCAGGTCGGGAGGCTTGCATTGTGCCCGTCAGACGGTCCCGGGGTCTCATCGCGTTTGAGGGATTCGACAGGGATCCCGGGCACCATCCTGGGATTTTGAATGCCGGAGCCAATTGGCGTAGCACCAATTGGGTCCCAGTTTTACTGTATCAGTAGCTGAAAGTGTGAATGGTTTTTGCATTTTGGATGTTTCTGCTCAGTTGTGTTTTATGGTGTAGTTCTGGGCTGCATCGGCAGCTCTGCTCTGTACCCCTCCAGTCTTAGGGACTGGCACTTCTTCCCAGCATCTTGAAGTTTTTAAGCAGTGTCAGTGTTGTGTTGCAGGTCGGGAGGCTTGCATTGTGCCCGTCAGACGGTCCCGGGGTCTCATCGCGTTTGAGGGATTTGACAGGGATCCCGGGCACCATCCCGGGATTTTGAATGCCGGAGCCAATAGGCGTAGCACCAATTGGGTCCCAGTTTTACTGTATCAGTAGCTGAAAGTGTGAATGGTTTTTGCATTTTGGATGTTTCTGCTCAGTTGTGTTTTATGGTGTAGTTCTGGGCTGCATCGGCAGCTCTGCTCTGTACCCCTCCAGTCTAAGGGACTGGCACTTCTTCCCAGCATCTTGAAGTTTTTAAGTAGCGCAACCGTCTCCTCTGCGTGTGTGTGTGCCCCAGTGCCGCCGTCTCCTCTGCGTGTGTGTGTGCGCCAGTGCCGCCGTCTCCTCTGCGTGTGTGTGTGCGCCAGTGCCGCCGTCTCCTCTGCGTGTGTGTGTGCGCCAGTGCCGCCGTCTCCTCTGCGTGTGTGTGTGCGCCAGTGCCGCCGTCTCCTCTGCGTGTGTGTGTGCGCCAGTGCCGCCGTCTCCTCTGCGTGTGTGTGTGCGCCAGTGCCGCCGTCTCCTCTGCGTGTGTGTGTGCGCCAGTGCCGCCGTCTCCTCTGCGTGTGTGTGTGCGCCAGTGCCGCCGTCTCTGCGTGTGTGTGCGCCAGTGCCGCCGTCTCATAAGGGGCCGTGACGTTTGGCTCCTTTGTTTTCTGGGGTTGCAGTGGAGGCTCCTCGCCACACCACTGTCCCCCTGCAGGTTCTTTTGATCAATGCCTCTGTGCTTGGGAGTTGTTCCCATCGTTGGGTGTTGTTGGTGTTGTTGACATGATGTTGTCTGGAACGTTCCGTGGCGCGTGTGTCTGCCCACGTGCACGTTCGGTTCGGAGCTGCTCTACCCGGCGGTGTGGAGTCAGGGGCGGGTGGAGTGAGCTCTAGGAGTCCACGGTTAATCTGTTGATGTGTTAAAATGTGTAGCCACAAGTCATCTGGGACGCAGTAGCTGGGGGCAGGGGAGTTGTAAGTCCTTTTAGTGGTGTTTTGCAGTCGTTACAGAGACCATTGTTGACTAGTGTTTTCTGTGGTGTGCTGTTATTTCATAGACAAAGCCTCTTTTAATGAAATCTTTTTGTATTTATTTTTTTGCAGGGGACCACATTGTGAACACGACTCACTTATAAAAAGGCGTTTTATTAGGCTATGTAGCACTCATAATTATAGCCCTTACTCGACGGTAACAAAAGCAGATACAGACTCCAATCGTCACCCATCCCGTAAGGCGTGCTTTACACGTTCCCGCAGGAATAGGCTTCCGTCGCTGAAAACGCCACGTTCGAGGCCGTCGGGACGCTCCCACGGACCGTAAACCGAATCTACGGACGCGCAGAGCCGAGTCCGGCGCGACGTCGGCGCAAAGGATCCGCCGAGAAGCGAGAAGACCGGAGACTCGGCTGTCGCTATCGGACCGAATCGCAGCGTAGAGGGGCGGTTGAATAGTTTGTAAGGGTATAAATACCCAGGGATTTCCACGGTCGGCCGGGACCTCAGCAGAAGCGGCAGCTCCAGTCAGCCTTCCCGCAGTACCGCTCCGTTCGGTCGGTTATTTACACGGATTTTGCCCGAGAGTTCGCCCCGATAGACCGAGGACTTAGACCGCGACCCAACCGTCCCCGTGCCTCTGGAAGGGTGGTATGGACGCCGAGGCGCAGAGCGATGCCATTCTGAAATTCAGGCTGAGTGGTATAAGGAGTCAGGTGTGCACATCCAGTCCTTTAGCCATATGTCAATATAATATCTTAGGTGTTTTCCCTGTCCCCCGCACAGCCGGGAGGCCGACTGTAGATCCAGCGTGGGGCCAAGTTCGGATCCGGCCGCACCCGGGCTCCTGTCCGCAGAGGAGTTTAGAAAGCGAGGGGGTCCGATCCCAACCTCATGCCTCGACGGAAAGACCTCCCCGTAGCCTTCGGCATCTCCTGTCCACGTCGAAATCGCTCTGCATCAAGTTTCAGCCGAATTCGCTTAGCATATTCTGTCCTCCTAGTGAGCATTAGCGTCCCTCGCCATTACATTCTGCCGCAGCGCAAGCCGTCCAGCGCCGCCCTCGGTTGGCCGCGCACCGGTCGGTCGCCCGAGACCGAGCGACGTCGGGGGGATCGCGGGCGTCGTCGGTGTTCCGCGACGTAGACGCGGTGCGAGTTTGAGTCGCGGAATCTCAGAGGAAGGAGGTCGCGGTAACTGACAGGATCGGGAAGCCGAGCGAGAATAGGTCACCGCGGTCAAGAACTATATGAAGGATGGCAAGGGAATTAAGTGCAAAGCGTGAAGTCCCCGTCTCAAGTCAATCTGCGGGAGAGGAAGAAGCGGTCGACGGGGTAGATGACGCGCAGAGCGTTCGGATAGCGCAAAACCTCGAGCGGACGTGGCTCGGGGCTCTAGTTATTTGTCCTTGGAGGTTCAAATTTTTGCCCTTTCAGGTAAATTCCAAAGTTAAAGAATAAAAACCTCCAGCCGGGGGATCCATCCCCCCTGACCGGGTTTTTCCCCCGGTCCCGGCCGCTCCGCGAGGCGACGTTCGTCGCCGAGGTTTGGATGCGGGCGGCCCTCGGGCCGGGGTTTTGGCAGGCAGGGCCGTTTCGGAGTCTTCCGGGAACCGCGTTCCCGAGGGGCGACGGCACAGCGGGCACAGCGGCCGCGACGGGAGGGTGGGGTGGGTTTGGTAGGTGAATGAGTGTTGTGGTGCGCTGTGTGTTCATATTTTGGGGTTGTGGGTTTCTGTCCTTGCAGTTTAATGTCTTTTCCTTTTCAGGTACATGTAAATTTTAAAATAGAATAAAAAAACCCCAGCTGGGGGATTTTTTTTTTTTTTCCCCCGGCTTGGTTTTTTTTCCCCGGTCCCGGCCGCTCCGTGAGGCGACGTTCGTCGCCAAGGTTCGGAGGTGGGCGGCCCTCGGGTCGGGGTTTCGGCAGGCAGGGCCATTTCGGAGGCTCCCGGGAGCCGTGTTCCCGAGAGGCAACGGCATAGAGGGGACAAGGGCTGCAGTGTGAGGGTGGGGTGGGTTTGGTAGGTGAATGAGAGTTGTGCTGAGCTGTGTGATCTGGTGTGTTTGTATTTTGGGGTTGTGGGTTTTTGTCCTTGCAGGTTAATGTTTTTTACTTTTCAGGTTCTTTTAGAATTTATATTAGAATAAAAAAACCCCAGCTGGGGGATTTTTTTTTTTTCCCCCGGCTGGGTTTTTTTTCCCCCGGTCCCGGCCGCTCCGCGAGGCGATGTTCGTCGCCAAGGTTCGGAGGCGGGAGGCCGTAGGGCCGGGGTTTTGGCAGGCAGGGCCATGTGAGGCTCCCGGGAACAACGTTCCCGAGGAGTGACGGCACAGAGGGGACCATGGATGTGATGCGTGAGGTGGCTTTGTTGGGTGAATGAGCGGTGTGCTGAGCTGTGTGATCTGGTGTGTTTGTGTTTCTGGGTTGTGGGTTTTTGTCCTTGCAGGTTAATGCTTTTTCCTTTTCAGGTTCTTTTAGATTTTAAAATAGAATAAAAAAACCCCAGCCGGGGAATTTTTTTTTTTTCCCCCGGCTGGGTTTTTTTTTCCCCGGTCCCGGCTGCTCTGCGAGGCGACGTTCGTCGCCAAGGTTCGCACGGGGTCGGCTGTAGGGCTGGGGTTTTGGCAGGCAGGGCCATCCGAGGCTCCTGGGAACAATGTTCCCGAGGAGCGACGGCACAGAGGGGACCACGGGTGCCGTGTGAGGGTGGGGTGGGTTTGGTAGGTGAATGAGTGGTGCGGTCAGCCGTGTGATTGTGGTGGATTTGTATAGTTGGGGTTGTGGGTTTTTGTCCTTGCAGGTTAATGGTTTTTCCTTTTCAGGTTCTTTTAGATTTTGAAATAGAATAAAAAAACCCCAGCCGGGGGATTTTTTTTTTTTCCCCCGGCTCGGTTTTTTTTTCCCCGGTCCCGGCCGCTCCGCGAGGCGACGTTCGTCGCCAAGGTTCAGACGCGGGCGGTCCTCGGGCCGGGGTTTTGGCAGGCAGGGCCATTTTCGAGGCTCCCGGGAACGGCGTTCCCGAGGGGTGATGGGGAGAACGGCGGAGAATGGCTGCGGTGTGAGCGTGGGTTGGGTTGGGTAGGTGAGCGATTGGTGTGGTCAGCTGTGTGTTCTGGTGTGTTTGTATTTTGGGGTTGTGGGTTTTTGTCCTTGCAGGTTAATGGTTTTTCCTTTTCAGGTACATTTCAAATTCTAAATAGAATAAAAAAACCCCAGCTGGGGGATTTTTTTTTTTTCCCCGGCTGGGTTTTTTTTTCCCCGGTCCCGGCCGCTCTGCGAGGCGACGTTCGTCGCCAAGGTTCAGACGCGGGCGGTCCTCGGGCCGGGGTTTTGGCAGGCAGGGCCATTTTCGAGGCTCCCGGGAACGGCGTTCCCGAGGGGTGATGGGGAGAACGGCGGAGAATGGCTGCGGTGTGAGCGTGGGTTGGGTTGGGTAGGTGAGCGATTGGTGTGGTCAGCTGTGTGTTCTGGTGTGTTTGTATATTGGGGTTGTGGGTTTTTGTCCTTGCAGGTTAATGGTTTTTCCTTTTCAGGTACATTTCAAATTGCAAATAGAATAAAAAAACCCCAGCTGGGGGATTTTTTTTTTTTTTCCCCCGGCTGGGTTTTTTTTTCCCCGGTCCCGGCCGCTCTGTGAGGCGATGTTCATTGCCAAGGTTCAGACGCGGGCAGCCGTTGGGCCGGGGTTTTGGCAGGCAGGGCCATTTTCGAGGCTCCCGGGAACGGCGTTCCCGAGGGGTGCTGGGGAGAAGGTACAATGGCCGTGGCGTGGGTCCAGTATGTGCAGGAGCGGTGCTGTTAGTTGTGTAATTTGGTGTTAGCCTTCTGGGGTTTTAGGGTTTTGTCCTTTCAAGTTCATCTTTTGTGCTGTGGGTTTTTTTTTTCTGCTTAAAAATAAATTTTAAAATAGAGTAAAAAAACCTCAGCTGGGGGATTTTTTTTTTTTTGCTCCCGGCTGGCTTTTTTTGTCCCTGGTCCCGGCCACTGCACGAGGTGATGTTCATCGCCTGAGTTTGGACAGGGTTCAGTCTGGGAATGGGGTTTTAGCAGGCAGGGCGAGTATAGAGGCTTCCAGCAATGGCGTTCTTCAGGGGCGTTGCAGAAACGAGTTGGCGGTACGAGCTGGGAGCAAGCTAGCTCTGTGAGAGCGTTGTGGGCTTGCTATCTGAGTGAGTGGTGTGTTTTAGCTGTGAGTTCTGGTATGATTGTGTATTGGGGTATTAGTTTAAATTGCAGGTGTATTTTGAAATTTACCTGAAAAGGAGGAAGCAGAACAGAATTAAAGAAATCCTGCTAGGGGATTTCTTCTTATCTGCTTGTCTAGGGGAGTGTGTTTTCCCTCGGTCTGGACTGGTAGGTGAGACCAACTTTATTGTCAATATTCAGATTAAGGTCACGCCGGGACGGTGGTTTTCAGAGGCAGGGGGATCGTTGAGCTTTCTGGGAATAGCTTTTCTGCAGACAGCTATTCCGGATCCTGGTCTCCTTTGGTACCGGCAAGGAGGCTAGTTTTGGGAATGGTCGCAGCAAGCCGGTCGTAACTGCCCTAGCGTAGTTTAACTAAGCGGTCCATGAGTTGGCTAGGGTTTTTGTGTTTTCCTCTGTAATGTGATGTCAGGAATGCCGCGCCATAGATGAGTTTGATTTTTAGCGGTGTGTGAGAAATGTGGTATGTAATACGTTTTAAATCTGTAATAAGTAATAAAGGTTTGTGTTTGATCTTTGGGCTACCTGTGATGACGATACGATGTAAAATAGTCATAATAGCAAGGAGTTTCTACTGCGGCACGGTCAAAGGGTCGCGGGTAGGAAGAGTTCATAAAGCACTTGCCATCCGGTTGGAAACATCAGAACTCTTTTGTTCAATGGGTGATGATATTCCCTATAGCCTTATGCACTGTGATATATTATATGAAAAGGTGGTAATCTGGGGGAGTTTTTCATGTTATGGTAATAGTGACAAGAGAACAGTGTAATAAGAAGCAGTTAGTCATTTGTTTGCCAAGATGTAATAATTAGAGTTATGTAGCAGTAATATTGTGTTTGAGGGGGCTAGAGTCACCCAACTAAGTGTCATCAGAAAGCTAATAAAGGAGTTGTATCTTTTTGTTGTCCGGTGTCTTTTTTGGTTAGAGAGGAGCGAAAGTTCGAGATTTTGCATGTGGGAGTGATTTTGAGAGCCTGTCAATCGCCAACGCGAGCGAGTGGTGGACTGTACCATTGTCAGGTGTGTGTTGGACTTTTTTGCGTCTCCGTTTGTCTGTCTGATGTTGTGTTTGTGCTGGAGTTTGTCCCTGTGCGTGTGCCGGATTCTGTCCGTGTCAGCGTGTTGGGCTTTGTTTGCCGTGTGAGCAGTAGACTTTGTATGTGTCGATGTCGTGCCTGTCGGACTTAGCCGTTGTCTTTGCGTCGCACTCTGTCTCTGTCCTCGTGCGTGCCCCACTTGATCTCTGTGTGTGTGAGACTGTTGGACTTTGTCTCTGTCTCTCTGTGTGTGCTGGATTCTCTCTGTGTCTCTTTCTCTGTGTGGTGGACTCTCTCTCTCTGTGTGCGCTGGGTGCTCTCTGTCTGTGTGTGTGCTGGATATTGTGTGTTGCTGTCCTGTGTGTGTAGCACTGTCTTTGTGTGTGCTCCGCAGTCTGCATGTGTGCCCCGCTCGGTCTCCGTCAGCGTGCGTGCTGCACTCTGTCTCTGTGTGTATGAGAGCGTTGGACTTAGTATTTCTGTGTGTGGTAGACTCCCTGTGTGTGTACGTTGGATTGTGTCTCTGTCTGTGTGTGCTGGACCTTTTCAGTGTGTGGGTGTGTTGCACTTAGTCTGTGTTGCTGTGTGTGTTTGACTTTGGCTCTTTTTCCATGTGCGCACTGGAATTTGTCTCTGTCTGTGGTGGGTGTGTGTATTGGACTTTGTTTCTGTGTGTGTGTGTGTGTGTGTATTTGGCTTGGTGTTTTGTCTCCTTTTGTGTATGTGGCTGTGTTGGACTTGCTGTCTGTGCGCTTGACTCTGTTTTTTTCTGTGAGCCTGATGTTATCTGGGTGTGTGCTGGACTGTTTCTGAGTGTTGGACTTCATTGGAGTGTTGCACTTTGTGTGTGTGTCTGCTGGTCTTTGTTTCTGTCTCTGTGGCTGTTGGGGTCTGTTTATTTTTGAGTGTGTTTGATTGATAGATTCTGTGTTGAGTGCTTGGTCAGGTTGAATGGTATTGAGTGTGCAGTTAAGATATTTAGGTTTTAAATTTCTCCTCCTATTAAAAGTCATTATTTAAATGTATTTCATAACTATGTTAAGTTTATTTTCAGGTGCAGCAGTAGGGCTTTGGATGCTCTAGGGGACAAAAAAAAAAAAAAAAAAAAAAAATTAAAAAATCATGATCTCCCCTAGAGCATCCAAAGCCCTACTGCTGCACCAGACTTTATATTTTTATTCTTTTTCATAAATAAAAATAGTCCACATACAGCCCCACCTACTTTCCAAATTTGCATGGCCATAGGGAACACTCCCTAATTAAACTAGCCAAACACACAGGACTTTAATTAGGGACAACACCCTATGGCCATGCAAATTACCCACTAATTATGCAAATTAGCTCATTAAATATGCAAATTAGGCAAAATTTTTTTTTCGCCACCACCTGAACTAAACCCATAAAAAAACAAAACAAGACACAACACAAAAACCACCCTTCACACCCCTCTCACACCTCTTCCACACCTCTTCCACACCTCTTCCACACCTCTTTCACACCTCTTTCACACCTCTTTCACACCTCTTTCACACCTCTTTCACACCTCTTCCACACCTCTTCCACACCTCTTCCACACCTCTTTCACACCTCTTTCACACCTCTTTCACACCTCTTTCACACCTCTTTCACACCTCTTTCACACCTCTTTCACACCTCTTCCACACCTCTTCCACACCTCTTCCACACCTCTTCCACACCTCTTCCACACCTCTTCCACACCTCTTTCACACCTCTTTCACACCTCTTTCACACCTCTTTCACACCTCTTTCACACCTCTTCCACACCTCTTCCACACCTCTTCCACACCTCTTTCACACCTCTTTCACACCTCTTTCACACCTCTTTCACACCTCTTTCACACCTCTTTCACACCTCTTTCACACCTCTTCCACACCTCTTCCACACCTCTTCCACACCTCTTCCACACCTCTTCCACACCTCTTCCACACCTCTTTCACACCTCTTTCACACCTCTTTCACACCTCTTTCACACCTCTTTCACACCTCTTTCACACCTCTTTCACACCTCTTCCACACCTCTTTCACACCCCCTTAACACCCCCTTAACACCCCCTTCACAGCTGATCCCCGACCATTCACACACCCACCAATACAAATTCAAAACCACACAAACGTCCTTCCTACGACATACTTCCAACCACGTGCTTCCTGTCACATGCTTCCTGTCACGTGCTCCTACGGGTTAGGGTTAGGGTTATTAGGGTTAGGGTTATTAGGGTTAGGGTTATTAGGGTTAGGGTTAGGGTTAGGGTTAGGGTTAGGGTTAGGGTTAGGGTTAGGGTTAGGGTTAGGGTTAGGGTTAGGGTTAGGGTTAGGGTTAGGGTTAGGGTTAGGGTTAGGGTTAGGGTTAGGGTTAGGGTTAGGGTTAGGGTTAGGGTTGGGTTAGGGTTAGGGTTAGGGTTAGGGTTAGGGTTAGGGTTAGGGTTAGGGTTAGGGTTAGGGTTAGGGTTAGGGTTAGGGTTAGGGTTAGGGTTAGGGTTAGGGTTAGGGTTAGGGTTAGGGTTAGGGTTAGGGTTAGGGTTAGGGTTAGGGTTAGGGTTAGGGTTAGGGTTAGGGTTAGGGTTAGGGTTAGGGTTAGGGTTAGGGTTAGGGTTAGGGTTAGGGTTAGGGTTAGGGTTAGGGTTAGGGTTAGGGTTAGGGTTAGGGTTAGGGTTAGGGTTAGGGTTAGGGTTAGGGTTAGGGTTAGGGTTAGGGTTAGGGTTAGGGTTAGGGTTAGGGTTAGGGTTAGGGTTAGGGTTAGGGTTAGGGTTAGGGTTAGGGTTAGGGTTAGGGTTAGGGTTAGGGTTAGGGTTAGGGTTAGGGTTAGGGTTAGGGTTAGGGTTAGGGTTAGGGTTAGGGTTAGGGTTAGGGTTAGGGTTAGGGTTAGGGTTAGGGTTAGGGTTAGGGTTAGGGTTAGGGTTAGGGTTAGGGTTAGGGTTAGGGTTAGGGTTAGGGTTAGGGTTAGGGTTAGGGTTAGGGTTAGGGTTAGGGTTAGGGTTAGGGTTAGGGTTAGGGTTTAGGGTTAGGGTTAGGGTTAGGGTTAGGGTTAGGGTTAGGGTTAGGGTTAGGGTTAGGGTTAGGGTTAGGGTTAGGGTTAGGGTTAGGGTTAGGGTTAGGGTTAGGGTTAGGGTTAGGGTTAGGGTTAGGGTTAGGGTTAGGGTTAGGGTTAGGGTTAGGGTTAGGGTTAGGGTTAGGGTTAGGGTTAGGGTTAGGGTTAGGGTTAGGGTTAGGGTTAGGGTTAGGGTTAGGGTTAGGGTTAGGGTTAGGGTTAGGGTTAGGGTTAGGGTTAGGGTTAGGGTTAGGGTTAGGGTTAGGGTTAGGGTTAGGGTTAGGGTTAGGGTTAGGGTTAGGGTTAGGGTTAGGGTTAGGGTTAGGGTTAGGGTTAGGGTTAGGGTTAGGGTTAGGGTTAGGGTTAGGGTTAGGGTTAGGGTTAGGGTTAGGGTTAGGGTTAGGGTTAGGGTTAGGGTTAGGGTTAGGGTTAGGGTTAGGGTTAGGGTTAGGGTTAGGGTTAGGGTTAGGGTTAGGGTTAGGGTTAGGGTTAGGGTTAGGGTTAGGGTTAGGGTTAGGGTTAGGGTTAGGGTTAGGGTTAGGGTTAGGGTTAGGGTTAGGGTTAGGGTTAGGGTTAGGGTTAGGGTTAGGGTTAGGGTTAGGGTTAGGGTTAGGGTTAGGGTTAGGGTTAGGGTTAGGGTTAGGGTTAGGGTTAGGGTTAGGGTTAGGGTTAGGGTTAGGGTTAGGGTTAGGGTTAGGGTTAGGGTTAGGGTTAGGGTTAGGGTTAGGGTTAGGGTTAGGGTTAGGGTTAGGGTTAGGGTTAGGGTTAGGGTTAGGGTTAGGGTTAGGGTTAGGGTTAGGGTTAGGGTTAGGGTTAGGGTTAGGGTTAGGGTTAGGGTTAGGGTTAGGGTTAGGGTTAGGGTTAGGGTTAGGGTTAGGGTTAGGGTTAGGGTTAGGGTTAGGGTTAGGGTTAGGGTTAGGGTTAGGGTTAGGGTTAGGGTTAGGGTTAGGGTTAGGGTTAGGGTTAGGGTTAGGGTTAGGGTTAGGGTTAGGGTTAGGGTTAGGGTTAGGGTTAGGGTTAGGGTTAGGGTTAGGGTTAGGGTTAGGGTTAGGGTTAGGGTTAGGGTTAGGGTTAGGGTTAGGGTTAGGGTTAGGGTTAGGGTTAGGGTTAGGGTTAGGGTTAGGGTTAGGGTTAGGGTTAGGGTTAGGGTTAGGGTTAGGGTTAGGGTTAGGGTTAGGGTTAGGGTTAGGGTTAGGGTTAGGGTTAGGGTTAGGGTTAGGGTTAGGGTTAGGGTTAGGGTTAGGGTTAGGGTTAGGGTTAGGGTTAGGGTTAGGGTTAGGGTTAGGGTTAGGGTTAGGGTTAGGGTTAGGGTTAGGGTTAGGGTTAGGGTTAGGGTTAGGGTTAGGGTTAGGGTTAGGGTTAGGGTTAGGGTTAGGGTTAGGGTTAGGGTTAGGGTTAGGGTTAGGGTTAGGGTTAGGGTTAGGGTTAGGGTTAGGGTTAGGGTTAGGGTTAGGGTTAGGGTTAGGGTTAGGGTTAGGGTTAGGGTTAGGGTTAGGGTTAGGGTTAGGGTTAGGGTTAGGGTTAGGGTTAGGGTTAGGGTTAGGGTTAGGGTTAGGGTTAGGGTTAGGGTTAGGGTTAGGGTTAGGGTTAGGGTTAGGGTTAGGGTTAGGGTTAGGGTTAGGGTTAGGGTTAGGGTTAGGGTTAGGGTTAGGGTTAGGGTTAGGGTTAGGGTTAGGGTTAGGGTTAGGGTTAGGGTTAGGGTTAGGGTTAGGGTTAGGGTTAGGGTTAGGGTTAGGGTTAGGGTTAGGGTTAGGGTTAGGGTTAGGGTTAGGGTTAGGGTTAGGGTTAGGGTTAGGGTTAGGGTTAGGGTTAGGGTTAGGGTTAGGGTTAGGGTTAGGGTTAGGGTTAGGGTTAGGGTTAGGGTTAGGGTTAGGGTTAGGGTTAGGGTTAGGGTTAGGGTTAGGGTTAGGGTTAGGGTTAGGGTTAGGGTTAGGGTTAGGGTTAGGGTTAGGGTTAGGGTTAGGGTTAGGGTTAGGGTTAGGGTTAGGGTTAGGGTTAGGGTTAGGGTTAGGGTTAGGGTTAGGGTTAGGGTTAGGGTTAGGGTTAGGGTTAGGGTTAGGGTTAGGGTTAGGGTTAGGGTTAGGGTTAGGGTTAGGGTTAGGGTTAGGGTTAGGGTTAGGGTTAGGGTTAGGGTTAGGGTTAGGGTTAGGGTTAGGGTTAGGGTTAGGGTTAGGGTTAGGGTTAGGGTTAGGGTTAGGGTTAGGGTTAGGGTTAGGGTTAGGGTTAGGGTTAGGGTTAGGGTTAGGGTTAGGGTTAGGGTTAGGGTTAGGGTTAGGGTTAGGGTTAGGGTTAGGGTTAGGGTTAGGGTTAGGGTTAGGGTTAGGGTTAGGGTTAGGGTTAGGGTTAGGGTTAGGGTTAGGGTTAGGGTTAGGGTTAGGGTTAGGGTTAGGGTTAGGGTTAGGGTTAGGGTTAGGGTTAGGGTTAGGGTTAGGGTTAGGGTTAGGGTTAGGGTTAGGGTTAGGGTTAGGGTTAGGGTTAGGGTTAGGGTTAGGGTTAGGGTTAGGGTTAGGGTTAGGGTTAGGGTTAGGGTTAGGGTTAGGGTTAGGGTTAGGGTTAGGGTTAGGGTTAGGGTTAGGGTTAGGGTTAGGGTTAGGGTTAGGGTTAGGGTTAGGGTTAGGGTTAGGGTTAGGGTTAGGGTTAGGGTTAGGGTTAGGGTTAGGGTTAGGGTTAGGGTTAGGGTTAGGGTTAGGGTTAGGGTTAGGGTTAGGGTTAGGGTTAGGGTTAGGGTTAGGGTTAGGGTTAGGGTTAGGGTTAGGGTTAGGGTTAGGGTTAGGGTTAGGGTTAGGGTTAGGGTTAGGGTTAGGGTTAGGGTTAGGGTTAGGGTTAGGGTTAGGGTTAGGGTTAGGGTTAGGGTTAGGGTTAGGGTTAGGGTTAGGGTTAGGGTTAGGGTTAGGGTTAGGGTTAGGGTTAGGGTTAGGGTTAGGGTTAGGGTTAGGGTTAGGGTTAGGGTTAGGGTTAGGGTTAGGGTTAGGGTTAGGGTTAGGGTTAGGGTTAGGGTTAGGGTTAGGGTTAGGGTTAGGGTTAGGGTTAGGGTTAGGGTTAGGGTTAGGGTTAGGGTTAGGGTTAGGGTTAGGGTTAGGGTTAGGGTTAGGGTTAGGGTTAGGGTTAGGGTTAGGGTTAGGGTTAGGGTTAGGGTTAGGGTTAGGGTTAGGGTTAGGGTTAGGGTTAGGGTTAGGGTTAGGGTTAGGGTTAGGGTTAGGGTTAGGGTTAGGGTTAGGGTTAGGGTTAGGGTTAGGGTTAGGGTTAGGGTTAGGGTTAGGGTTAGGGTTAGGGTTAGGGTTAGGGTTAGGGTTAGGGTTAGGGTTAGGGTTAGGGTTAGGGTTAGGGTTAGGGTTAGGGTTAGGGTTAGGGTTAGGGTTAGGGTTAGGGTTAGGGTTAGGGTTAGGGTTAGGGTTAGGGTTAGGGTTAGGGTTAGGGTTAGGGTTAGGGTTAGGGTTAGGGTTAGGGTTAGGGTTAGGGTTAGGGTTAGGGTTAGGGTTAGGGTTAGGGTTAGGGTTAGGGTTAGGGTTAGGGTTAGGGTTAGGGTTAGGGTTAGGGTTAGGGTTAGGGTTAGGGTTAGGGTTAGGGTTAGGGTTAGGGTTAGGGTTAGGGTTAGGGTTAGGGTTAGGGTTAGGGTTAGGGTTAGGGTTAGGGTTAGGGTTAGGGTTAGGGTTAGGGTTAGGGTTAGGGTTAGGGTTAGGGTTAGGGTTAGGGTTAGGGTTAGGGTTAGGGTTAGGGTTAGGGTTAGGGTTAGGGTTAGGGTTAGGGTTAGGGTTAGGGTTAGGGTTAGGGTTAGGGTTAGGGTTAGGGTTAGGGTTAGGGTTAGGGTTAGGGTTAGGGTTAGGGTTAGGGTTAGGGTTAGGGTTAGGGTTAGGGTTAGGGTTAGGGTTAGGGTTAGGGTTAGGGTTAGGGTTAGGGTTAGGGTTAGGGTTAGGGTTAGGGTTAGGGTTAGGGTTAGGGTTAGGGTTAGGGTTAGGGTTAGGGTTAGGGTTAGGGTTAGGGTTAGGGTTAGGGTTAGGGTTAGGGTTAGGGTTAGGGTTAGGGTTAGGGTTAGGGTTAGGGTTAGGGTTAGGGTTAGGGTTAGGGTTAGGGTTAGGGTTAGGGTTAGGGTTAGGGTTAGGGTTAGGGTTAGGGTTAGGGTTAGGGTTAGGGTTAGGGTTAGGGTTAGGGTTAGGGTTAGGGTTAGGGTTAGGGTTAGGGTTAGGGTTAGGGTTAGGGTTAGGGTTAGGGTTAGGGTTAGGGTTAGGGTTAGGGTTAGGGTTAGGGTTAGGGTTAGGGTTAGGGTTAGGGTTAGGGTTAGGGTTAGGGTTAGGGTTAGGGTTAGGGTTAGGGTTAGGGTTAGGGTTAGGGTTAGGGTTAGGGTTAGGGTTAGGGTTAGGGTTAGGGTTAGGGTTAGGGTTAGGGTTAGGGTTAGGGTTAGGGTTAGGGTTAGGGTTAGGGTTAGGGTTAGGGTTAGGGTTAGGGTTAGGGTTAGGGTTAGGGTTAGGGTTAGGGTTAGGGTTAGGGTTAGGGTTAGGGTTAGGGTTAGGGTTAGGGTTAGGGTTAGGGTTAGGGTTAGGGTTAGGGTTAGGGTTAGGGTTAGGGTTAGGGTTAGGGTTAGGGTTAGGGTTAGGGTTAGGGTTAGGGTTAGGGTTAGGGTTAGGGTTAGGGTTAGGGTTAGGGTTAGGGTTAGGGTTAGGGTTAGGGTTAGGGTTAGGGTTAGGGTTAGGGTTAGGGTTAGAGCAATACTAACGGAACCAAGTAAGGGTTACACAACATTTTAGGGTTAGGTTAGGGTTAGGGTTAGGGTTAGGGTTAGGGTTAGGGTTAGGGTTAGGGTTAGGGTTAGGGTTAGGGTTAGGGTTAGGGTTAGGGTTAGGGTTAGGGTTAGGGTTAGGGTGGGTTAGGGTTAGGGTTAGGGTTAGGGTTAGGGTTAGGGTTAGGGTTAGGGTTAGGGTTAGGGTTAGGGTTAGGTTAGGGTTAGGGTTAGGGTTAGGGTTAGGGTTAGGGTTAGGGTTAGGGTTAGGGTTAGGGTTAGGGTTAGGGTTTAGGGTTAGGGTTAGGGTTAGGGTTAGGGTTAGGTTAGGGTTAGGGTTAGGGTTAGGGTAGGGTTAGGGTTAGGGTTAGGGTTAGGGTTAGGGTTAGGGTTAGGGTTAGGGTTAGGGTTAGGGTTAGGGTTAGGGTTAGGGTTAGGGTTAGGGGTTAGGGTTAGGGTTAGGGTTAGGGTTAGGGTTAGGGTTAGGGTTAGGGTTAGGGTTAGGGTGTAGGGTTAGGGTTAGGGTTAGGGTTAGGTTAGGGTTAGGGTTAGGGTAGGGTTAGGGTTAGGGGTTAGGGTTAGGGTTAGGGTTAGGGTTAGGGTTAGGGTTAGGGTTAGGGTTAGGGGTTAGGGTTAGGGTTAGGGTTAGGGTTAGGGTTAGGGTTAGGGTTAGGGTTAGGGTTAGGGTTAGGGTTAGGGTTAGGGTTAGGGTTAGGGTTAGGGTTAGGGTTAGGGTTAGA